>NC_141879.1:579275875-581775875 GCF_056163025.1 Triticum urartu
GGTGGCTACCTCAAAGCCCGGCCGTTGTGGGACAAAGCTGAGAATGACCTGATTGCTAAAGGGGTTGAACCAGAGACATTGAACTGGCCAGACCGTTCAAGGACTTGGTTCTTCGGGGTTGGGGGAACCTTGGACCCTGAAACAGGGAAGTGCGTTTGGACGGACGAGCAACTTGCAATACCCGTCAAGAAGCTTCAGAAGTGTATCACCGCAGCGCAGCAAGGGTCGTTCGTTCCCAACAGAGAGAACGACAAGCTGACAGAGGCCCTCGGTAATCCTGAGCACCCTAGACGAACACGAAGTACGCCAGGCTCTGTTGCATGGAAGGTTGGGTTTCCCGGCGCAGGCGGTTACAAAACCCGTGAGAGGAAGAGGAAATTGGAGCAGAGCTAAATGCAAAAGCTGAATGCAAGAGTACAAAAGCTAGAGGAACAAGTTGAGAGCCAGCGAGCTTCCAGAGCTACCCCGGAAGCTAACCTGCCATCTCAGCGGAGAAGCAGCATGGCTTCCACCGAGCTTGTTCAGCAGCTCGACTTCACGGCTCCTAGCTACCCCGTGGATGCTATCACGGAGGCTCAACATTGCTAGCTTATGATGCAATGGCAGAACCTCAAAGTCAAGGCAGCTGTCGGCTCTGTTGCACCTTCTCGACCCGACGGAACTTTTCACTGCCGTCCGATTCCACATGGCTATGCTGTTGTGATGGTGGATGAAGTAATGGAGGGATTTGAGGAGCTCGAGCTTGACCACCCTACAGGTGAAGGGGAGACTCAGCTGGGTCTTGCTCTAAAGACTCCATGTCTATGGTGGAAGGAGCACATCAAGCTTCCGAACTGGACGCCTCCGCCACCTCCTCCTCCTCCGGCGAGTCAGGGCACTCCGCCTCCACCTCCTCCTCTGGCGAGTGATCAGGGCACTCCGCCTTCTTCTCCGGCTGCTCCGGCGCGTGAGGCCGGCACTCCGCCTCCTTCTCCGCCTGCTCCGGCATGTCCGAGCAGCCCGCCTCCTCCTCTGCCTCGTCAACAACGACGGAAGACAGACGCCGCCGCTCTGGCTGCTCCGGCGCGTCGGGGCACTCCGCCTCCTTCTCCGCCTCGTAAGCAACGACAGAAGAGAGACATCGCCGCTCCGACGGCTAGCAATAGAGCCAGAGGCGGGAGGCAATACAGATACGGTCCATCTCTCAAGCCTCTAGAGAAGTTACCATACGAGAGGACCGAGGAGGAAAACATGGAGATCAGTAAAGCCGAAGTAAGGGACTTTTTTGCAAAGAAACCTCCACCTCCGAAGGAGAAGATAGATCCGGTGAAAGCGAAGCGCACTAGATGCCTTGAAGCGACCACCACCGCCTTCGCCGGATGACAACCATGTTCACTGTCTTAAAAAGACATTGGAAGATGCGCGCCGGTCATGAACTACTTCAAGTGATAAAAGGTTAGCAGAACGAAGAAGTGGGAAAAAATTCCCCAGCTCGGCGAACAGGCGAACCAATCGTGCCCCCCACTCAAGGTGTCTAGCGATATCGTTGAAATCTGCCAGGGATGGTGCCCGATACCAATCCTGGTGATTACCTGGGCGATGATGTACATTTTGATACAATGGAGGTGGACGAATTCAGATACCAGTACGGGAAGCCTCTCGTCAAAGATGGAAGTCGTCCTCTAACAACGATGATGCGAAGATTCCATCAATGGTACATGAAAACCTGCAGCGAGTCTGGGAAGGATGCTGTGTCGATGATAATTAAAGATGACCACGACTTCATTGGACAAGATCTTTTAACTATTGATTTTGACGAGTTTTTCCAGTTCTACAATCAAAAGGCCCTCGACAAATCACTTGTGGCTTGCTACTGTCTGTAAGTACTACTTTCTGTAATTAAGTCTCTATATATAGCTTAGCTCTTTCATTGCATGTATATATAATTATCCTCACTATATTATGCAGATTGAAGATTGCCAAATGCAAAAAAGCACAAATCTATGACATTGGGTTCATTAACCCAAATGTCATACATGAATGGACGGTTAAAAAGAATGTCATAGAAAATGAGGACAATTTGCTACAATCTTTGCAAAAATCAAAGCAAAGATAAAATACTCTTTCCTTACAACTTCAAGTGAGTGTACTGTCTTGTGCATATTCGGTTTCCCTTATTACTCGAGGTTATAGTAATGTAACTGATGAGTTATGCATGCGTGCGCAGCTTCCACTTTATTCTCCTAGAGATTAACACTACTAGGGAAAACCCTAGGAGTAGCGCGGGTATTTTGCCTATCAGTAGCACGGGACGACATGCTACTGATAAGGCGCTACAACTAACGTGTAGCAGTAGCGCCTGTCATCCCACGCTACTGCTATACATGGCTAGCAGTAGCGCGCTTTAGTGCAGAGCGCTGCTGCTAATATCTACAACGCTTTCTAGCAGGAAGCACTACTGGTAAGGCAGCGCTACTGCTAACTTTGTTCCCCTCGCTACTGCTAGTTTTATTAGTTTTTTTTCTGCATATTTGTTTTGTATTTGAATAGGCTTTATACGATAATCTTTAGCATATCACACACATACAAATGTAATCATAGCATATACATACAAATAGTCTCATCAAATCATGTCATCATCGTAATCATCATCCAACACAAAGTGGTCTCTCGTCATCATCTCGAAAATTGCGATACAAGTCTCGATTACTTGCAACTACATCGTCATCCATCTAAACAATGATATACGCGAGAAGAGCTATCACTTTGAGTGAGAGCGGAACTATGCAGTACATGAGTTCGTATCCCTCTCTCGCATTAGCATGAACCTAAACTAACTACTGCCTGTCGCTCGAAAACCGGAAACCGGTACACCTGGGCCTGACACTCCGGCCACTCGTCGTATATGTACTCCTGGCATAGCACTTCTTCGCCATCGATGATCTATGCACCTACATCGTCAAATGAGTCGATGATATCACCATATATAGCTGAGCAACAGAAAGAGACAGACTTGGCAAAAATAGAAGCAACATATCATAAGCATAAATAACAAAGTTGATCGTACCCAAAATGCCCTAACTAGAGTGATCATCGCTAGTCGAGGAGGACGGTTTAATTACATCACAAATAAAGTTTCGTCGTGCATAACTCAAAGTTTGTCATACAGAAAGTATGGACTAAACGGACACATTGTCATATATCGACAATCACTCCAACATGTAGTGCCATCCATCCAAGTCAGGGAGATAGTCCCCGAGCCTAGTGAAAGGCTTCAGGTCGAGACGCTGAGCGGCTACCCGTGTTCGGACGTCTTCCCGCGGCATTTGTCCTTCTTCGTAGAACATCCCTATTTTTCCGACGACCTCCTTCATGATGATTTGGGCAAGTTCGCGCTAGATGTGATAGAACTCAGCTCGAAGTCGATGATCCTCGATATCTCCTACGTTCTTTGCCCATTGCAGAATATGGGCATCGCCGGAAGTAGGTGACATGCGAAGGTTCTGGTGATCTCGTCTGTACTCCAGCATGTGGTGTAGGACATAGAATCCATCATTAAGAGAATCACTCGGTTGCTGGATGCAGCAGAAGTCGGTCTTATGGCCGAAGGCGGGCCTGCCGTCCCTTCTCTTCTTGTCCTTGACCTCTCCACCCCGTGCGTCGTAGTAAAACATAGCACTGTCGAGAACATCCCTGATGTGGGTGTAATCCTTTTTGTTAATGTTCTTCGACGAGTCCAAGTAAAGAGCGTGGGAGTATCGGAGGTAGAGGATGATGAGGACGGCGCGCCCGCCGCTGCGCAAAATAAGTACACCTCAAATTAATTAGCCTCCACCGTGCAAATGAATGATTGAAATCGAAGGAAGGATATCCGCGCGGATGACTTACAGGGGATGATAAGGCACGAGAATCGCCTCCTTGTCCTTATTGGTGAGCATGAATTTGATGATGTATTCACTCGCGTATTCACGGTGCTTTGCGCAGATTCCCAAGAAGCCCTCGTTCATGAAGTACGGGTCAGCGACATAGATATGAGGTATCTGCTCAACCCCGATGATGTAGTTCATGTGCAAGGCATAAAGGCGGACAAACGTAAAATCCAGCTTCTTCATGTGAAACATGTCGAATATGTAATCGAATCGAAGGAAGAACTTCTCCGTGGGGAATGTGTCGACGTACGACAATTGCCGCGGAACGTTAACCACGTGGAGTGGGTATCCTGGATCTTTCGAGGCGACGAGGCCTTTATCTATCCGCAGCACATCTTCATGAAGTCTCCTTAGATCGCCGAATCTGTCCCCTAGCGCTACTTCAGGTAGGATTGGTTGACCGGGGATATGCCATTTTTCTGCACCGGGGATATCTATACGGTCTTGAAGCCGAGGCTGCTGAGGCGGCTGGATCATAGAAGCAGTTTTTTTGCCTTTCCTCGCTCTCTTCCTAGACTTCTTTACTACCGGAAGGTCGTCCATAATACGTTCAGCCTCCGGAGACGGCAATTCAGGCACCGACTCATGACGCTCAAACCCTAAGTAGGCGCCAGTATTGACATACTGTTGAGTGTCATCCTCATCCTCATCCTCATCTATGGCGACGTCACCAGCGACTAATGGAGCCTTTTCCTCACCCCCTCCGCTATCACCCAGCACGACAGCCGACGCTAATTGGGTAGGTGAGGTGTTGATGTTCATACCTAACTGCGTGCTCGTGGGTGTGCTCCCGGCCGCCCCTAGATGAAGCAGACTCTTTGGCCACAATAGGACCCACCCATTGCAACAATCACCAAGCCACCGCGGGGTCTCGTCGTCATCCCGCACTAGTACCAAAGGAGGCAAATTCTCGTGGCCCGGTTTGACACTGGCCACGGAAACCTTGAAGACGTCCGGGGGGATTGGCCGGCTGTGCAACAATGGTTCCTTCAGCTCCATTATCGTCGCCTTCCCCACGTCCACCTTCTGGTTGCCGATGGTGTACAATATGGTGCACATGGTTTCGTCGGCCTGCAAAGAAAAGTCTGCGACGTGAGACATCCGAAAGGCAACGAAAATGTGAGATTATACATTTATTGAAGGGGGCCGGTGTGACAGATACCGTGAGGGAATCGAGCTCAGCCAAAGACGAAGCACCGCCGAGCACGTCCGGTGCCGGAGCCGGTGCCGGAACAGGTGCGGGAGCTAGTGCGGGAGCAGGTGCGGGAGCCGGTGCGGGAGTAGATGCAGCTGCAGGTGCTAGTGCAATGCTAGTCGAGTTGCTCCCCAAGAAGTCAGCAAGGGGAAAGTCCGCTGCATTTTTTTCTTCTGGATTTTGCCTACTCCAATTGAAAATGGCCAGAACCAAGGAAGTAGACATATCTACAAGCACTTGTTTTGCGGCAGCTACCGCTGTTGCGACTATCTCAGATGATTTCTTCTCAACCGCAATCTCAACCTTCTTGTTGATGTTTTCTTCAGTTAACCTCCGTCTTTCCTTTCTCTCCTTCGTGGTCTCACGGTAGTACTTCTTCCACGTGGCGCCGTCTCCGACACCGTGCACTCGTCCATACGATGGTCGAGTCTCCACCGGGAGTCGTTTCAATATGTTCAACGCCTGGTTGAATGGAGTGTCCCACTTGGGCCTCGCCAACGCCTCAGACGGCAAGTCGCATTCGGCCGCAATCCTGTGCAGCTCTCTCTGCAAAAGGCACAAGGATCGTTTACAAATATGACTAACATGCAGTCGAATTGATCAGAAACTAAAATTACCAGCAGTCTCATGAACTCCGTCGTGACCGCGTTCGTCTCGAAAATCTTCTTCACTGGGTCCCAACGGTGCCGGGCCCTGAGGACGTGACGCTCCTGCGGGACGGTGAACTCCTCCAAGGTGTCTGGGATGCCCAGACTCGCGGCTTCCGCGTCCTCCTTGGCCCATATGGACCTCTTCCCGCCGTAACCACGGCTTCCGAGGTGGTGGCACCCAATGTTCCTCTGTTGAAGCCCCTTCATGTACTTCGGCTTTTCTTTGGCAGCTTCGGCCTCGCAAGCCGCCTTGAATATTTTAAAGTACTCTGTCGTGATTGTCGGATTATCCTTTACAATCTCGGAGGAGGGTTCCTCTTTTTGACGATCCGATATTTCACCCTTGCCTTCCAGGCGTCCAACGCGTCACTAAACTTGGTCATGGCGTCTTTGTTTATCTTCTTCATTGCCGGGTCCTTATTGGATCTTTATAATCCTTTCCATTCCGGCCTGGGAACAAGAATATCTGGTGCAACTTATTTAGGAGTGAGAGCCTCATATTATCTATCTTCTGTAGTTTCTCATCGTTGATGGTGGCGGTTGTCCGTATGATGCAGCCTATTTGATTGCTGTAGCACACGCGCGCTTCCTCGGGAGCGTTTGGCTCAAAATTGTCATCATCCACCTTCGTGACCACCAGTATAGTAGTCCTGAGCTTGTTAGGAAACTGTTGCCTCTTTGCTTTCAGTTCTATACCGACTCCGCTAGTCTCGGCGCCGGTCTCAGTCTGAGCGCCGGTCTCGATGCCGGTATCGATGTCGGTCTCAATCTCCGATGTGACAGGTGGACCCAGCAACATCAACTCTTGATCGCCGGCTTCCCTCAAAATTCGTCTGCCGCCAGGTAGACGTTGTCGCAGTCACCAGAACCCTGTCCTTCATTGTTGCTAGCCATGTTTCCTACGATTAAATCTAGTCAATTAATTCTAGACCTAATAAAATGAATATTGACATAAAAAGGCCTATGCTTTGTAGGAACGTTGACTCCTTCCCGGTGCGGCAAATCGCGGGCACTCGATATGTCCTAGTTTGTAGCACAAGTCATGCCAAAATTCACGGAAAATTTCGGCGTGACCTTTGCTAAAAAGTGGACAAATCGAGCACCTGAAATTTGCCGGAACGGAAATGAATCGACATTCAGGAAAAACATAGGCCACCCGCTCTTCATTCCCTGGAAACAACAAAAGGCCACATGGGCACAATCGAACCACACTTTAATGAAAAGATATAACATGACCACTTCAATGAAAAGATAAAATCAACAATAAAAGTCTAGGAAGGATCATCTTTAAAATAAAACTTGCCTAAATTATTTTCCTAAAAAAATAGTGGTCTTTATAAAAATAAAAAACCTTTGCAAAATGACCTCACTAAACACTTCTCTGCCTAGGACAGAACCCAAATTCTGTTCTAGCTATTCCTCTCTCTCTCTCTCACACACACACACACATTATTTTCTCTAACGCTTCTCTACCTAGGACAGAACCCAATTAAATTGCAAAGGAACTCCATTTCTCTAACCCTTCTCACCTAATGCTCTAAAATAAATTTTTCCTCTAACCTAGCGAACCTAGTTAACCTAGCTTGTTAACCTAACGAACCTAATTAACCTAGCTATTTAACCTAGTTAGTTAACCTAGATAGTCAACCTAGTTTACCTAGATAATTAACCTAATTAAACTAGTTAACCTAACTAGTTCTCTGTCAAAGCCCTAACTAAATTTTTGCACTAACCTAGATAATTAACCTAATTAAACTAGTTAACCTAGCTAGCTAGTTCTCTGTCCAATGTTTGTGCTATACATGAGAGAGAGGAGGGGTGGGGGCTTATAGAGGATGGCTCCGGTCGTAGCGAGGGAGGCAGTGGTGGCGAGGGAGGCAGGGGCGTCTCCGGTGATGGCGAGGGAGGCAGTTGTGGCGAGGGAGGCAAGGCGTCGAGGGTGGCTCTGCTGGCGCCGAGGGCGGCTCCGGTGCGCGTTGATGAGGCCGCGCGGCTCCGGTGGCGTCGACGGCGCGCGGCTCTGTGGCTCCGGGGACGTTGACGTTGGCAGGAGACGGCAGCGAAGTAGGGCGATGGCGAATTGGGGAGACGGCGGTGAAGTAGGGCGAGAGATTTGGGGGAGAAGTGGTGGCCGGGGGGGACCGCTTTTGGGTTAAGTCAAACTTAGCGGTAGCGCGTTTCTGTAAACGCGCTATAGCTAAGTTAGCTATAGCGCTTTTCAGTAAACACGCTACTCCTATAGCTATGTATTTTCCTTTTCTTTTCTTATTTCCTTTTCTCTTTCTATAGCGGGGGTCTAAACAAGCGCTGCTGCTAAGTTATCTATAGCGCCTCTGATGAACAGACGCTATTGCTATGCCTTTCTCCTTTTTCCCTTTTCATTTATTTTTCTTTACATTTTATATTTTTTCCTTTCTCCTTTTTTATTTCTTTCATTTTCATTTACTTTTCTATTTGTTTTTCATTTAATTTTCTTTTCATTAACAGTAGCGCGTTTCACAGTAAATGCGCTGCTAAAATAAACTTAGCGGTAGCGCTCTTTCTAGAAGACTGCTACTACTATATGTAGCCTATCGGCTTAGTAGTGAGAATTTTAGTAGTAGCGCTTTTAAATGCAGACACGCTACTGCTACGTTTGGGTCTGCAGCGCGTTTATCACACACGCGCTATTGCTATTTAGCAGTAGCGCCCTTTTTTAACAAACGCTACTGCTAAAATTCTGTGTATAATGTTTTCCCTAGTAGTGTAAGCTTGAGACGGAAGTAGTAACCGTCTTAGACTCGAGACGAAAAGATTCCCAGGAGTATGCGAACATGACTGAAATGCTCCAGAAGTAAGTTCAATCGATCATTATCGCACCATATCGACAACTTTGTTCATTTCCTGATATCAAGTAATTATTTTCTTTATCTGGCAGGGTTTGGAAAAAGTTCACCGCAATTTCTCCGGGACTGCCGACCGAGTTGTGATTTAAACACCCGAGAGTAAGTACTACTACCTAGTTCCGTGCATCTCCCATTGATTCTAGCTAGTTTCATCAATGCCATTTAGTATGCTTGCTTATCAGTTTGATTAACATCTATTTCTCGTAAAGTGCTTGTAGCAGGAAGCCGAGAATGATTTCTGTGGATACTACGTTTGCGAGTTCATCTACAACGCGACGACCTCTAATAAGCGGGGCTACTCTGAAAAACGATATGAAGTGCGTAAGCAAAAATATTCACAATTCTATTTTATTACCATCATTTGTGTTGAGTTTCATTCATACACATGTATTGACCCTCTTCTTCAATTTAGATCTGGCAGATGCGGGATGAACTCCTACCACAAGATCGCATCCGAGCAATTCAAGAGAAAATTGGCGGGATTCTTTCTTGACCACGTCATCAATCCAGCCGGAGAATACCAAATGGAAATTGACTTCAGGTGTTAGGGATTATAAGAGATGTTATATTGTATATATGTAGCTACTAGCGTTGGATAGATATACGAAAACTTTTTGTTCGACCAATCTCTCGGAGAAGGAGAGGTCGATCACTTCTCTCTGTATATGTTCATGACGATCTTGTGTACTTAATGGTTCCTTCATTTGCTTACTAGCTAGTGTGTCGAGTTCTCTCTATACGTATAGTACCTAGCGTCGACCAAACACGGAGATAAGAGAGGTCACTTCTCTCTATTAGCTAGCCAACACAATATATGAAACCCCTAAATTAACCCTTCAAAACCCCCAAACCCCGCCCCCTTTAAAAAAAACAAAAACACCAGCTCCTGAGCTGCTGACCCGTGGATGCTCATTGGTCCCGGTTGGTGTTACCAACCGAGACTAAAGGCCCTCCTGCATGGGTCTCGCCCCAGCGGCTACATGGAGCTTCACCTGTCCCGGTTCATAAGCGAACCGGGACTAAAGGTGTTGGGCTTTAGTCCCGGTTTCAGAACCGGGACAAATGAGCCTCTGAAACCGAAACAAATAGACCTTTTTCTATTAGTGATAACATTGGAGCTAGTTTCGATGATGTCGACGTGAGAAACACAACAGTGAAAATGGCACACACGGTTTAATAGATTTGAATAAAAGACGAATCTAGTAAAAAACACAGAACTCGCAGGTTGTGCAAACTATCGCACATGCAATGTGCCTTTTGTCACCAACAGAAGAGATAGAGTGATCTTTGTAAAGAATACACGTTAATTAGTGATTTTTGTTCCTTATTCTATGCTTTGTGAAGTAACGAGGTTTTTTAGCAGATGTGAACTAACGAGGTGTGACAAAAGAAATAACTGTCGTGCAAAGAAAGGAAATAATTGTCGCTAGCGTCCTGGCGTCTATTCGGCGCCTTAAGCGCTGCTTAAGGGCAATTTCGTTCAGTGTGCACACCGTCTGTACACCAGGTATAGTAGTCAGCGGGCCCATAGTCTTCTTTTTTATTCTGTTTTCTTTTTCTTGTTTCTTTTTCTTTTCTTTAAATGCTTCAACTTTTTTTAAAAAATTTAATGAACCTCACTAAATTTTGTGAATATTTTTTAAATCATGAATTTTGTAAAAATTCGTGAACATTGTTTTTCAAAATCGATGATTTTTTTTCAGATTTAGTGAACTTTCTTCAAATCCGTAAACTTTTTCCTTAAAATAGTGAAATTTTCTTGTATTTGTGAACAATTTTTCTATTTTTTGTGTTTTAACTTTTTCCTAAAAGTAAACGGTTGACTGGTCAACTATGGACCTTCCAACCATTGAGACGAACCAGGTGCGCCATGGGCGAGCGATCGGTCGCACGCCTGATAGGCTGCATATTTATGCTTGCGCGTTTGCGCCAGATCCCCTAACCGTCGGCATAGAAGGCGCCGGTTTGGAGGACTCTGTTGGAAAATCCTATCTGCCGCATCCTGCAGCAGATTGTCGACGTACCGCACACCGATATCGATCAAAAGGGCCAGCCCATCTGTCCGTTTGAGAGCACCGGTTTTGTGAACCTTCTGGCAGGTTCGGGCCAGGTTTCAGGAATCTTATAGAAGGTTCCAAAACCGATTTTTTTTCTTTGTTTTTCTTTATATTTTGGTTTTTATTTTTCATTTTCCGTTTTCTTTTTTCTTTTCCTTTTTTCATTAATCTGTTTCTTTTTTCTTCTTCTGTTTCTTTTTCGTTTTTGCCTTCTTCAAGTTTACTTCTATAGTTTATTTGTTTTTGAAAACTTCAAATTTGTTCAGATTCCTCTTATCAAAATTTGTTCAGACATTTAACAAATGTTTACGTTTCAAAAATGTGCAGGAATTTCAGAAATATGTTCCTTTTAGAAATTTTGTTCATAAATCAAAAAAATATACTGGAATTCAAAAAATGTTCCTATTTTTCAAAATTTGTTGATTCAAAAAAAGTACATGTTCTTTTAAAATTACTTGAAAATTCAAAATTGTTCATTATTTCAAAATTTCATCACAAAATTAAGAAATGTTTGCAGTTCCAATTTTTTGTTCGGAATTTGATGAAAAGTTCCATTTTGCAATTTTTGTTCATAAATTCTAAAAATGTTCGTAGTTATAAATTTTTGTTTGAATTTCATGAAATGTTCCTTTTTTCAAATATTTGTTCAAAAATTCAAAAAAGTTCATGGTTTCAAAAATTGTTCAAGATTTCATAATTTGTACACATATTCAAAAGATGTTCCCTTTGCCAAAAGTTGTTCAGAAATTCAAAAAATGTTTGCACATTTTCAAAGTACACACTTTAAAAGACGTACACTTTAAAAAAATATCACTGTAGTGCCTAATTCCAGTTCGCTACATTAACTGATTCAATTTCGCTATAGTAGAGCTGCCCAGTTCTACGCTAACAGTTCTTTAGATTGTGCGTTGCAATACAAACAACAATGGTTGTGTGTTGGAGAGGTTGTGTGCTTGCAATCGCAAGCAGCCGGTCATGTGTTTGAATCCTCGCATTGCGCCACCTTGCGGTCATAAGACCAAAATTGATTTTTTTAAAGAACTATTATCTTTTTTTTATTTTTCCTTTTTTGCTGGAAAATTAACTGTTATCTTTGGCTTCTTTTTTAGTCTCGCGGTAGAGCTCGATGGGTCGGCCCAGTCGCGCTGTCTCCTGTGCGTTCCGCTGCCAATTTGACGCAAAGAGCGTCAAATACGGGGTCCCGACTCTGCTAGCATGACAGATCCCATTGCATAAAAATCGGGGTGGCGGTATGGCCCATTTGGCCTTGCGGTCGTAAGACCAAAACTGATTTTGATCCCCTAAGAAAAACCATAACTGATTTTGAAAAAAAAATAACTACTATCTTTTTTCCTTTTTCTTCTTTTGTGGGAAAAAAGAACTGTTATCTTTGGCTTCTCTGCCTTTTGAAGTGGCCGTGCTTTTTCCACTCTACATGCCTCGCTGGAGTTTTCGTTAGGTACACCATCCAAAACCATGTTTCTTAGCTTCGAGTAAAACTAGAATAGTACTTTATGTAGTAGTAATTCTAAAAAGAAAATAAAAAGAAAGAACACATGTAGAACTCAGTTAGAGCCTCGTTCTAAACATAAAAGTCCATCCATATTTCGCCAGACACAATGTTATTCCTGGCAAAGCTTTCCGCATCTCAGTCGGATCACTATATTTATGTGCCACGAGAAAGTACAGCTTATATCACAAATAGAAAATATTGTACCGCATGCAGGTATGTATTCCCACTAGCGCAACACTAGTAGAAAACATGGCTTTGGTTGGGGCCGGGCCAGCCCATTAGTCCCGGTTCAGTCACGGACCAGGACCCATGGGGGCATACGTCCCAGTTCGTGCGTCCAGGGGGCCGGCCGGGCCTCGTGGGGCATTTGTCCCGATTCGTCTGAACCCATTTGTCCCGGTTCCAGGCACGAACCGGGACCAATGGTCCTCGCTCCTGGCCCACAACCATTGGTCCCGGTTCGTGGCTGGAACCGGGACAGAAGGGGGGCCTTTAGTCCCGGTTCCAGCCATGAACCGGGACCAATGAGTTGCATATATGTACCCCCTCGCCGGCGAACAGAGCACGCCACACTGCTCTGTTTTTTCTGGCCGACGAGGGGAGAGTTTTGTGGTGCTCTAGCTCACCTCCTATGCACATGAGGTGTTCGATGAAATGCCCGAGCCACACTAGTTAAGGTTTCTCCTCTTGAAGCTCGACCTCAAAACTCCATTTTCCTCGAGATTTGTCTAGGTTTAGCGGTCCGTTATGTCCCATCCCGTCTTCACCGCCGTCGATCGCCCGCGCCGATCTCGTCGCCAGCACCACCATGGTGAGCCTCTTGTTCTTATCTTCTTTCTAAAAGAAAAAAAATCTTAGTTTAGATAGATACTTGTCTAATTTTTTTTACTTTCATTATTGCTTGTTATTATATAGTGCGATGGTTTTGGTATCCGCCCCCGTCAGCCCTCGTCCTGTCTATGATCAGATGTGGTATATATTATCTTTTATAACTATTTGGTTCATTTATTGTTTATGACAATTATGCCGACCAACGTGACATAAATTTTATTTATCTAGGAGGTATGTGAACCGGAAATTCCAACCTACCCTATTGTCGAGAGGTTAAATTTAGTTGAAGAAGAAAACAATTACTTGAAGGAAAAAATAAAAAAAATTAAGAAGGAGAAGATGATATTGGAGTTGCATGTTGTGGATGTCGTCGATGATCACAATATCAAGATGGACGCAATGCGTTTGAAGATTAGAAAGATTAGAAAATATTCTATTCATACCGAGGCTTGGTATCATTATGCCGTTAGATTAATTGTTTGCGATTATGATTGCATTTGTTGCTGCATTGAAATGTTTTACATAGTTTCAATGTATGGTTTAATTAGATGCTCTGGAGAGCTATATGTTGTTCAATGAGAACTATGTATGTACTTTGGTTTTAATGTGATGATGAACTTCTATTAATTTGGTCACTTATCTATCCATGATGTTCTGTAATGGTTTTGACACACTTAATTATATATAATGCACGCAGATGGACCGGCAATGGATGTACGGTGACAGACACACCTCCGAGTACGTTAAGGGTGTGCATAATTTTCTCGAAATGGCTGAGGCAAACAAGCAGAATGGTTTTATGTGCTGTCCATGCCCTATATGTGGGAATACAAAGTCTTACTCTGACCGGAAAATCCTTCACAACCACCTGCTTTATAAGGGTTTCATGCCACACTATAATGTTTGGACCAGGCACGGAGAAACAGGGGTTATGATGGAAGACATCGAAGAAGAAGAGGACGATGACGACTATGTGCCCCCGGAATACGTTGATGCTGCAACGGGGGAAGATACCGAAGATCAAGAGGAACCAGACAATATAGTGCCCGATGATGATCTCCGCCGGGTCATTATTGATGCAAGGAGACAGTGCGAAAGTCAAAAGGAGAAGCTGAAGTTCGATCGCATGTTAGAGGATCACAAAAAAGGGTTGTACCCCAATTATGAAGATGGCAACACAAAGCTCGGTACCGTACTGGAATTGCTGCAGTGGAAGGCAGAGAATGCTGTGCCTGACAAAGGATTTGAGAAGCTACTGAAAATATTGAAGAAGAAGCTTCCAAAGGATAACGAATTGCCCGACAGTACGTACGCAGCAAAGAAGGTCGTATGCCCTCTAGGATTGGAGGTGCAGAAGATACATGCATGCGCTAATGACTGCACCCTCTACCGCGGTGCGTATGAGGATTTGAACGCATTCCCGGTATGTGGTGCATTGCGGTATAAGATCAGACGAGATGACACTGGTGATGTTGACGGCGAGCCCCCCAGGAAGAGGGTTCCTGTGAAGGTGATGTGGTATGCTCCTATAATACCACGGTTGAAACGTCTTTTTAGAAACGAAGAGCATGCCAAGTTGATGCGATGGCACAGAGAGGACCGTAAGAAAGACGAGAAGTTGAGAGCACCCACTGATGGGTCGCAGTGGAGAAAAATCGAGAGAAAGTACCGGGATGAGTTTGTAGGTGACCCAAGGAACGTATGGTTTGGTTTAAGTGCGGATGGCATTAATCCTTTCGAGGAGCAGAGTAGCAATCACAGCACCTGGCCCGTGATTCTATGTATGTATAACCTTCCTCCTTGGATGTGCATGAAGCGGAAGTTCATTGTGATGCTAGTTCTCATCCAAGGCCCTAAGCAATCTGGCAACGATATTGATGTGTACCTAAGGCCATTAGTTGAAGAACTTTTACAGCTGTGGAATGGAAATGGTGTACGTGTGTGGGATAAGCACAAACAGGAGGAATTTAACATGCACGCGTTGCTGTTTGTAACCATCAACGATTGGCCCGCTCTCACTAACCTTTCAAGACTGACAAACAAGGGATACTACGCATGCACGCACTGTTTAGCTAACACCGAAAGTATATACCTGGACAAATGCAGGAAGAATGTGTACCTGGGCCATCGTCGATTTCTTCCGAGCAACCATCAATGTCGAAAAAAAGGCAAGCATTTCAAAGGTGAGGCAGATCACCGGAAGAAGCCCGCCATGTGTACCGGCGATCACGTACTTGCTATGGTCAATGGTTTACACGTAATCTTTGGAAAGGGTCCCTGAGGGAGTCCTGGATTAGGGGGTGTCCGGATGGCCGAACTATCACCTTTGGCCGGACTCCTGGACTATGAAGATACAAGATTGAAGACTTCGTCCCATGTCCGGATGGGACTTTCCTTGGCGTGGAAGGCAAGCTTGGCGATACGGATATGTAGATATCCTACCATTGTAACCGACTCTGTGTAACCCTAACCCTCTTCGGTGCCTATATAAACCGGAGGGTTTTAGTCCGTAGGACGAACAACAATAATACCATAGGCTAGCTTCTAGGGTTTAGCCTCTCTGATCTCGTGGTAGATCTACTCTTGTACTACCCATATCATCAATATTAATCAAGCAGGAGTAGGGTTTTACCTCCATCGAGAGGGCCCGAACCTGGGTAAAAACATCGTGTCCCTTGTCTCCTGTTACCATCCGCCTAAACGCACAGTTCGGGACCCCCTACCTGAGATCCGCCGGTTTTGACACCGACATTGGTGCTTTCATTGAGAGTTCCTCTGTGTCGTCATCTTTAGGCCCGATGGCTCCTTCGATCATCAACAACGACGCGGTCCAGGGTGAGACTTTTCTCCCCGGACAGATCTTTGTATTCGGCGGCTTTGCACTGTGGGCCAATTCGCTTGGCCATCTGGAGCAGATTGAAAGCTACGCCCCTGGCCATCAGGTCAGATTTGGGAGTTTGAACTACACGGCCGACGTCCGCGGAGACTTGATCTTCGACGGATTCGAGCCACAGCCAAGCGCGCCGCACTGTCTCGATGGGCACGATCTAGCTCTGCCGCCGAACAGTGCCCTGGAGGCCGCACTAGTGTCCGCTCCGACCCTTAGCTCGGAGCCGACTGCGCCGATCGAGGACGGGTGGCTGGGCACCGCCTCGGGGGCTGCAATCTCTATGGCGATTGAGCCGAACACTGCCCCTGTCCCTTGCGAAGATCGTGACTCCAAGGTGCCGGAGTCCTCTCCGGACTCTGAACCTTCCGCGCCCCTGCCAATCGAATCTGATTGGGCGCCGATCATGGAGTTCACTGCCGCGGACATCTTTCAGCACTCGCCCTTTGGCGACATCCTGAATTCACTAAAGTCTCGCTCTTTATCATGAGAGCCCTGGCCGAACTATGGTCAGCAAGGATGGGATGCGGATGACGAAGAAATTCAACGCCCACCCACCACCCACTTCGTAGCCACTGTCGAAAGTTTAAACGACGTGCTCGACTTCGACTCCGAAGACATCGACGGTATGGACGACGATGTAGGAGATAAACATGAACCAGCACCGATAGGGCACTGGACAGCCACCTCATCTCACGATGTATACATGGTGGACACACCTAAAGGAAGCGACGACGAGGAACAACATGACGCTACGAAGGATCATTCCCTCGAAAAGCAGTCAAAACAGCGACGTAAGCGCCGCCCAAAGTCCCGCCTCGACAAAGACAGCATACATATAGACCCAGCCATAGAGCAGGGCGAACCGGTGGACGACGAACATGCTATCGAGCAACCGTCCGAACAGGACAACTCGGATAAACAACCCGTCCCCGACAAAGATAACAGTCCGGACGATTTCACGCCGGACAAGTTGTTGGAGCAGAAGAACCTCCACAAAAGGCTCGGCGCCACTGCGCATAGCCTGAAAAAGCAGAAGCGGAAGCTCAAAACAGCGGAAGATGCACTCAGAATTAGATGGAGCAAAGTACTCAACACTGCAGACAAATACGGCGACAGTCGCCAAACAAAGAGCTACCCGAAGTGAAAATTACTGCCCGAATTTGATGAGGAGGCCGTAGAGCCCCCACAATCAAAGAACAAGGAGGCCGCCCGGTAGGATAGACGACCCCATGGCAAACATAGAGTGGCAAACGGCGCCGCGCACAAGCCGGCACGCGATCCACACAAGGATTCGCATCAAAAAGATGGCCCAGTTAGGTCTATCTATGGGCCAAGAAAGCAAGCTCTAGTAAGCAATGCAACACATCAAGTATCCGAACATCACGTTACACCTAAATATAGGGGTGCCGCACACCCCCTATGTTTCACCGATGAGGTGCTGGATTATGAATTTCCAGCGGGATTCAAGCCCGCAAACATAGAGGCATACGACGGAACAACAAACCCTGGAGTCTGGATTGAGGATTACATCCTCCACATACACATGGCTAGAGGAGATGACCTCCACGCCATAAAATACTTACCCCTCAAGCTCAAAGGGCCAGCCCGGCATTGGCTTAAAAGCCTCCCCGAAAACACCATTGGAAGTTGGGAAGAGCTCGAGGATGCTTTTCGGGCAAATTTTCAAGGGACCTATGTCCGACCTCCGGATGCAGATGATTTAAGTCACATAACTCAACAACCCGGAGAGTCAGCCCGAAAATTCTGGAACAGATTCCTTACCAAAAAGAATCAAATAGTCGACTGTCCGGACGCTGAAGCTCTAGCAGCTTTCAAACACAACATCCGAGACGAATGGCTCGCCAGACACCTTGGCCAAGAAAAGCCAAGAACAATGGCCGCATTAACAAGCATCATGACCCACTTTTGCACGGGAGAGGATAGCTGGCTGGCAAGATGCAGTACCAGCGACCCAAGTACATCTGAAGTCAGGGATGGAAACGGGAAACCACGACGCAGCAAGGACCAGCGCCGGACCAAGGGAAACAGCCCGAAGAGCACGACAGTCAACACCGGATTCAAAAGCTCTCGGAAGAATCATAAAAAACTGCCCCTTAAGGATAACAGGGACGAGCTATCCAACTTAAACAAAATCTTGGACAAGATATGCCAAATCCACAGTACTCCCGGGAAGCCTGCAAACCGTACCCACAGAGATTGTTGGGTCTTCAAGCAGTCTGGCAAACTCAACGCCGAACACAAGGGGCTCGACACACCAAGCGAGGACGATGACGAACCCCACAAGCAGAGCACCGGAAAACAAAAGAATTTCCCACAAGAAGTCAAAACAGTAAACTCACTTCACGTGACAAAAGGGAAACACAGAGCGGCGCCCATAGAAATACGCGCCACACTGCCTATCCCAGCGGAGTCCCGCCACTGGTTGTTAAAACCAATCACCTTCGACCATCAGGATTACTCTGGAAGTATCCGGAATGCAGGATGGACTGCCTTGATATTAGATCCGATAATCGCCGGACTCCAATTTACACAAGTCCTAATGGACGACGGCAGTCATCTAAACCTGCTATATCAGGACACAATCCGCAAAATGGGGATAGACCCAACCAAAGTTCGCCATAGCAACACTTCCTTTCAAGGGGTAATGCCTGGCCCATATGCCCATTGTACGGGCTCTCTACTGCTAGAAGTTGTGTTCGGCTCATCCGACAACTTCCGTCACGAAAAGTTAACCTTCCACATCGCCCCATTTAAAAGTAGCTATCAAGCACTATTGGGACGCGAAGCTTTCGCCCGCTTTAACGCAATACCGCATTATGCATCTCTTACACTTAAAATGCCCGGTCCACGCGGCATCATCTCATTAAAAGGAAATATCGAGTGTTGCTCGAGCACGGAAGAATGTGAGACTGCCTTGACAGCCACACACTAATCCGGCTTCGCTAATCAAAGCACCTAAACAGGTCGTTCAGACCCCGGACACGGCTAGGCGAGTCCGGCGTAAACATACAAGGGCTTACTAGCCGCATACCCCCTTACAAGGGGCTCCGCGCATGTACAACAAGAGACAATAAAGCTCAATTTTATTCATTTTTTGAATCGCACCTTGTTTATTTAATATAACGTACATTTTCGCACGATCTTTTTCAACTAAGTTCCTCTCTTTTACAGATGAACACCGTGCTACACCCGTCCAGGATACGGCACAACGGAGACACAGGCGCAGACGTGCAGTAGGGACCCGTTGCAAGGATTCTTTTCAGATTAAGACCCTGCATAAACCTTTCTTACTGTCTCTTGTTGGTACACATCCCCCGGTTTCTTACTATAACCGAGGAGGAGGCTGGCGTTCTGGCATAGGCCACGTCAGAATTTTGCGCGTACCTGAACACCAGGGGCTTATTACCAAGGGCGTTGTTCGGCCCGTTTTCATAAAGACCGAATACCTTAGGGAGTGTTCGGCGTCTCGAGTTAGGCCTTATATGCATCAGCTCCGAATCATGTCTTTGGTCAAATGTTGGGTTTGCCCGGCTCCTGTGTTTTGCTGCCTTACGTTCCGCTCTATCGGCTAATGCGGTACCAGGAGAACTACTGCGATTGTGCCCTGGTTCGGCCAGGCGAGCACCTCAGTAGAGAAAGCCGAAAACTGACTGTCATGATATAGCGTGAGACTGGTCAACCACTCAATGACCCGCCGGAATCTTTAGAATTCCTCCGCATTAACGAAGGGCCGTTTCCCGGTCAGGCACATACGCGCCCCGAATTCGGGTGAGCGCGGTTCCCCTAGGGGCTATATAGTAGCCCCACTATCGAACTCCTATGGCTAAGCGAAAGTGATAAAGCATTATAGTCCGGTTGCCTAGTTTGCTGCGCTATCACCTCCTTTGTAGGACCAAGACGTTGGATCAAGTGTGAAAATGCGCTTTCTGCAAACACCCCCGCATTATATGCGTGGGGGCTGAAGCCGAAGACTGCCATCTTTCAGGTTATATACACATATACATTAATGGCCGCACATGAGGTATTTTAATTCTTGAAGGCACAAGTATAAAAGGCTTTTATATTCCACCGAAACATTGTTTCACAATAATACATGTTATTCGAACATAATATCCTTCGAGCACTGCGTCTCTATTAAACGAGCGCCCTGCAGAACTTCCTGAAAATAGTGCTCGACAGGTACTCGGCTTCCGTCCGAATCTTGGGATGCAACATCGGTGGCCTTCATCTCCGCCCAGTATGTCTTGACACGGGCAAGAGCCATCCGCGCACCCTCTATGCATGCTGACCGCCTCATTGCATTGATATGCGGCACCGCACCAAGGAACTGCTGCACCAAGCGAAATAACTCTTCAGCTCGGGTCTTTTCGGCCATAAATGAGTCACGAGATCCTTCATGGCAAGTCCGGACAACCTATTCAGCTCCGCCCATTCGGCCAAGCGATCGGTTAATGGAAGTGGACGCTCTGGATTATGGAACTGCGACCAAAAAAGATCTTCCATTTCGTGATCCTTTTGACCTCGGAAGTGTTCGGTCGCGTCCGCGGCACTCGCCACGAAGTCTAGATAAGCATCCTCCGCACTCCACAGCCGGTCCAACTGAGCATATTTAGGATCCATGAACTTCCTCCGTAGCAGAAAGGGCTTTCCAGCCGCGATATCTCCGGCCTGACGTAGCTCCTCCTTCATAGCTCTCATCGCAGAGCGAGCATCCTTGGCCTTGGTGGTGGCCTTCTTCAGGTCCTCTTGCTCCGCTTGACCTTCTTTTTCAAGAAGCTCGCAGCGGTTGATAGCATTCTTCAACTTCACGACCATCTCGGCCATTTCCTTCTTGCTTCGGCAGTGAGCAGCCTGTTCGGCTTTTAGCTCTTCGGCCGCCTTTAAGGCAGCCGCATCACTTTTTCTGGCCTGCTCCTTGGCTCGGGCGAGCTCCGCCTGAAAATTCTCCACGGCAGCGGCACCATCTGCATCAAGCATACATGTTGTAAGGCACGGGCATCAAGCTCCCTTACCAGGTGTCCGCGGAGAAACTGCATACCTGGTGACTCGTCAAGCCGCTTATTGACAAGTGCGATGTCAGCATCCGCCACGTCAAGTTGCCGCTTTAGTTCAGCAAATTCATCAGTCCCGCTAGCCAGCGTACGCTTCGCCACCTACATAGGAAGGATGACATATTATACCTGGGATTATGATCCTCGGCGCGCTGTCATTTTTGACAACGCACCAAGTCTCAGGGGCTACTATCTACACAGGGCGCATTTTATATGCGGAACTGTCAGAAGGTACATCATTTTGCGTACCTCAAAACCCGTCAGTAAACTTCTGACGGCTTCGTGCAATCCGCTCTCAGCGGATGAAATCCTTTTAATCACCATACCCATTAACGTACGGTGATCTTCTGAGATAGACGCTCGCCCGAGCAGATCCTTCAGCTCCTCCGATCGTACACCAGGTGGTGCCGGACTCGTCTGATGGCCTTTTTCGAAGGCCGGACGCGGAGGGCTTTGAGGGGACATACGACTGCCTTCCGGCCCTGCCGGACTAGGAGAAACCCTCCGCGACGACACCTCAGGGTCGCCCGCCTCGCATGACGGTACGGCAGGTGGAGGTGTTTCGCTCTCCATCATCTCCGGACGAAGATCCCCCGAAGATGAGATCTGCTGAGAAGGGCTGAGATCCGAACTACAAGGTAAAATTTCGGTTATCTTCAGAAATAAAACAGGGATGTCTCTTATTTTAAAACTCCCCTCCCTACTTACGGCTCGCTGGAGGGCTGATCTCCTTGGGGAAATAGTGCGGCCGGGGCATCTCCCGGCGCAGGACCCTCTGGCGAAGATTTCTTCCCCCGCTTTGAGGCCTTGGTCTCCGGATCTTCAGAAGCGGTCTTCTTCTCCCCCTGGATGGAGGGATTCTCGATCCCCCCTTTCTTGATAACCTCCTTCGCGGAGGCAGTAGCTTCCTTGTTCCCCCCTTCGCCTTCTTCCAAAGGTGCAGCCTCCAGCATCTTGGCTAACACGGGATCTGGCATGGTCTCAGGGAGGGGGGGCGGACACCTTATCAGTTTTGCTTTCGCTATCCACTCCTGTTTAAGGGACAACTCTTTTAAGGGCAAGTTCATGATAAATGTACGGATAGCGTGTCCGGGTACAGGACTACTTACTTGAGTATCCGGGCGATTGCAGCTTAGACTTGCGTCCTCGGTCAAGTCCGGACACATTGCTTGTGATCCGAAGAAAAATTGGTACATCTCCACGGGTGTTGCGCCCATAAAATGTTGGAGAGCTCGTGGTCCCTCCGGATTGAACTCCCACAAGCGGAGGGGGCGACATTTGCAGGGTAGGGTGCGACGAATCAGCATGACCTGCGCTACTACAACCAGATTGATCTCTCTCTCTAGGAGGTCTCGAATACGGCCTTGCAACAAAGGCACGTCCTTGGACGACCCCCAGTCAAGCCCTTTATTGACCCATGACGCCAGCCGTGGTGGAGGACCTGAGCGGAAGGCAGGTGGCGCCACCCATTTGGTGCCCCTGGGAGCTGTGATATAAAACCACTCTTGTTGCCATAGACTGAGCTCCTCTTGAAAAGAGCCCTCGGGCCATGGAGCGTCAGCATTCTTGCTTATAACAGCCCCTCCGCACTCTTCCTGCTGCCCCTTGATCATCTTTGGCTCCACTTTGAAGGTCTTGAGCCACAATCCGAAGTGAGGGGTAATGCGGAGGAAGGCTTCGCATACGACAATGAACGATGAGATGTGGAGGATGGAATCCGGATCCAAGTCATGAAATTCCAGCCCATAATAAAACATGAGCCCCCTCACGAAGGGGTCCGTCGGGAAGCCTAACCCCCGAAGGAAGTGAGACGCGAACACCACGCTTTCACCGGGCTTGGGAGTGGGAATAACCTGCCCTGGGGCAGGCAGCCTATGCGAAATTTCGCCAGTTAGATACCTGGCATCTCTTAGCTTTAGCACGTCTTCTTCCGTAACGGAGGAAGGCATCCACCGGCCTTGAAGGTCGGAGCCGGACATCATCGAAGGTCCGAAGCGCCTGAATCTGGAGCTTTGGGTGTTGGAACTCGAGGCGAGGGGCGGATTCGATTGAGATTGAAAGAAAGGAGCGGAGCCTTGGTCTCTTTATAAAGAGGTTGAATACCAAGGGCCCTTCCCGTGACCGTTTGGGACTCGCCTTCGATAGAGGAGACGTGCCAACGGGCACGACTGGGTTACCCACACCCGTATTAATGAGAATCCCGGAATAAGGGGACACGATGTCTGCTTTGACAAGACGTGCCAAGGAAACCGCCTCGCTAAACGCGCTGAGGTGGGACAGTAAAAACGATTCGAATAAAGGCTTGGCCGTGGTATGATGTCACGCCACGGAATACGTCAGCAGAATGAATTTGTGTAAATATTATTCTCTCTACGGTGGTATGTGGAACTTATTTTGCAGAGCCGGACACTATCCTTGTGTTAAAAATCTTCTATGAAGTATTCGGAGGAGGAACCCGCCTTGCAATGCCGAAGACAATATGCGCGCCGGACTCGTCGTCATTGAAGCCTGGTTCAGGGGCTACTGAGGTAGTCCTGGATTAGGGGGTGTCCGGATGGCCGAACTATCACCTTTGGCCAGACTCCTGGACTATGAAGATACAAGATTGAAGACTTCGTCCCGTGTCCGGATGGGACTTTCCTTGGCGTGGAAGGCAAGCTTGGCGATACGGATATGTAGATATCCTACCATTGTAACCGACTCTGTGTAACCCTAACCCTCTTCGGTGCCTATATAAACCGGAGGGTTTTAGTCCGTAGGACGAACAACAATAATACCATAGGCTAGCTTCTAGGGTTTAGCCTCTCTGATCTCGTGGTAGATCTACTCTTGTACTACCCATATCATCAATATTAATCAAGCAGGAGTAGGGTTTTACCTCCATCGAGAGGGCCCGAACCTGGGTAAAAACATCGTGTCCCTTGTCTCCTGTTACCATCCCCCTAGACGCATAGTTCGGGACCCCCTACCCGAGATCCGCCGGTTTTGACACCGACAGTCCCGGCGGACTATCTGTTCCGAATGACGCAGAGGGACGCGCACCCATGTGGAAGAAGAAATCTATATTTTGGGACCTACCCTACTGGAAAGACCTAGAGGTCCGCTCTTCAATCAACGTGATGCATGTGACTAAGAACCTTTCCATGAACCTGCTAGGCTTCTTGGGTGTGTATGGGAAAGACAAAAGATACACCGGAGGCACGGGAGGACCTGCACAAAAAGACGGCATGCCTCCAAAGCAGTATGAAGGTCCTGCCAGCTGACGCCCAAAAAAGGATCCTATCACTATCAACTAATTTGTTACGACCTAGGATAATAAGCTCATGAGCTTGGTCTTACTTCACCCTAAACGAAAGAAGACTTCCATATCCAATTTGGGAGCGTGCCGCATGAGTATTCTACAATAGCAGGTATTGAAGAATCCGTACAAGAAATTGGAAACGAGGGAATGTCCACAATACCCGGAATTAGTCAGATCCAATTCGAGGGATTTTGTATAGCCCTTTTTTCCTTAAAAAAGAAAGAGTACGGGAATGATGTCCTGAATAGAAGAAGCGGGAAAAGAAGAAGACAACAAGATTATGGCAGGCAGCCAACTCTTTCTATTTTCTTCTTCTTTCTTTCTCTATCTATATACAGAACCCTCGTGTCATTTCTTCTTTTTGGTCTCATATAATTAAGGAATTATATACATATAAAATCCAATATAATTTTGCCTATAAAAGAAGGATTACTTTTCCTTGGTAATGTATAGGAAGCATGATTTTGGGGAATCTCCTAGCTATTACTCAAACAAGCATGAAACGTATGCTTGAATATTCATCCATAGGGACGGTTCTAATCCTAGATGGAAAAATAAATAGAAAAAGAAATCTAAAAAGGCAGATCCTCCCTCTCTATCAAGAGAAAAAAATTGTAGCACCAATAAATCCATGGGATAATATTTGTAAAATAGCTCCATTGAGTCCAATGTTGGTTATGGAACCAATTCCTATAATTATGAAACCCATGTGAGATACAGATGAATTGGTACCCGGGGTACCCCCTTTCGGCTATCTCATCTGCTGTTCCTCGACTCCCAGGAAGGTAAGATCATCAATCAATAGTAGGCTGCTGCTCTATGCAGTTAAAGATGGGATCCAACCTATTCTGTTTGCTTGTTTCCTAGAATGACACCATCATCCTAGGGTATATTTCAGGAAAGATATGGTCTAGTTCTATACGAATACGGATGGGGGCACAACCATTTCGAGAACAACCAATATATATATATATTAGAACCCCCTTTACTTGCCTAAGCACTTCTTGGATCATTTTCTTCTTTAGGAATTCTACCAAGGGCTATAGTCATAGTGATCCTCCTATTCAATTACTTCAACCATTTCCGAGCACCTCATATCATCATTTGATTAAGTCTTAAATGAGACCCTCTAAAGTTTGAGGCAAATGAACGTCCAATCTCCAAAAAGTCCCTATTGTTTCGATTTTTGAAATGGGATATTTACAGAATCCCCATGAATAGGATCAAACCTTATTCCATGCTATTTACATAAACCAATTAGTAGGTATGAGAGGATTAATGTCGGACCCTCAAGGACAAATGATTGATTTACCTATTCAAAGCAATTTAGGCGAGGGACTTTCTTTGACAGAATATATAATTTCCTGCTATGGAGCTCGCAAAGGGGTTGTAGATACTGCTGTGCGAATAGCAGATGTTGGATATCTTACACGTAGACTTGTTGAAGTAGTTCAACAAATTATTGAGCGTAGAAGAGATTGTGGTACTATTCGAGGACCCATAAAAAGTGGGATTTGCGCTTGTGGCAATTCTCGAGCGAGTGGAGCTGAAAACAAAGACGAAAGATTTTGCCAAAAATGCGGGGTAGAATTTGTGGATTCTCGGATACGAAGATATCAAATGGGATACATCAAACTCGCATGTCCCGTATTCATGTGTGGTATTTGAAAGGTCTTCCTAGTTATATCGCGAATCTTTTAGATAAACCTCTTAAGAAGTTGGAGGGCCTAGTATACGACGATTTCTCTTTTGCTAGGCCCAGCACTAAAAACCCACTTTTTTATGATTACGAGGTTTATTCGAAGAGGAAATTGCATCCTGTAAACACAACATTTCTCCCTTTTTTTCTACCGCAGGCTTTGCAACATTTCGAAATCGGGAAATTGCGACAGGAGCAGGTGCTATTAGAGAACAATTAGCAGATTTGGATTTGTGAATTATTATAGAGAAATTTTTTGTCGAATGGAAGGAATTAGAAGACGAGGGGTATAGTGGAGATGAGTGGGAAGATAGAAAAATACGAATAAGAAAAGTTTTTTTGATTAGACGCATGCAATTGGCGAAACATTTTATTCAAACAAATGTAGAAGCCGAGGCTTCTTCCTCGAGTCCTGTCATGATCGCGCACTTGACGAAAGAGCCTTACAAGCGGCATTGCCCTTCTTCAGTCACGCGATATTGCTAGATCGGGCTTTCGCCCATTGTCCAAGATTCCCCACTGCTGCCCCACGTGGGAGTCCGGGCCGTGTCTGAGTCCCAGTGTGGCTCGCCTCTGCTCTCGATAAAACAAGTCAGAATCAATTGGCAAGGGGTCGACGATTAAGGGAATTGCTTAAACAATCCCAGGCAAATCCTCTCCCAGTGGAAGAGCAGATAGCTACTATTTATACCGGAACAAGAGGATATCTTGATTCGTTAGAAATTTATTTACCTAGCTCAACATATGTATTCTATGCCTCCCTATCCATACCTAGCTACTGACTATGGTACACAACTTTCCTTGTTCACACACCACATGTGGACCTGCCCTTGGGAGGGGAACAACAAATGGAAAGCACTTGAACCCGCTTGGATCACGGCGAGACAGATAGAAGTAGGACGAAGAGCAATAACACGATATGCACGTCGTGGTGAAAAATATGGGTACGTATATTTCCCTACAAACCGGTTAAACTAAGACCCACGGAAACACGTATGGGCTCGGGAAAGGGGTCCCCCGAATATCGGGTATCCATTGTTAAACCTAGTCGTATACCAGTGCCCACAAGAAATCTCGAAGCCACCCATTAATCGTAATGGAACTCTGTGCAAAGTTTCCCCTCGGTTCGAATCCGAGTGGCGGCAAAATAATTAATTGGAATTCCAATTAATCATTGAAGAAATAAAAAGGGATTAAATAAAAAATCCAAGTCTTAAATGAAAGGATCTGGTTGGAATCTTAAAGTGTGGTAGAAAGAACTACATAAATTTGAAATACTTTAATTAATTTTTAGTCCTTTTAATTGACATAGATACAAATACTCTACTAGGATGATGCACAAGAAAAGGTCAGGATAGCTCAGTTGGTAGAGCAGAGGACTGAAAATCCTCGTGTCACCAGTTCAAATCTGGTTCCTGGCATTGCTCCGTCAGGCTTTCGCCCATTGCGGAAAATTCCCTACTGTTGCCTCCCGTAGGAGTCTGGGCCGTGTCTCAGTCCCAGTGTGGCTGATCATCCTCCGTGGGCGAACCTTGCGGAGGAAACCTTGGGTTTTCGGGGCATTGGATTCACACCAATGTTTTCGTTACTCAAGCCGACATTCTTGCTTCCGCTTCGTCGACCCCCGCTTTCGCGGTTGCTTCCCTCTAAGGAGGAACGCTCCCCTACCTGGAATTACGACCTTTACCACAACGGTGCCGTCCATGGATAAAATTATTTCTGGATTGGATTTCACTTGCCTGTCTACGGTTCCCGAGCACAGGGCGTCCAGGGGTCACGGACCGACCATAGACCCTGTTCAATAAGTGGAACACATTAGCCGTCCGCTCTCTGGTTGGGCAGTAATCTTCTTTGAATGCCTGCTCAGTATGAAGGTCCCGTCTGGCTTCTCGTCGAATATAAAGGGTATAATAAATATGCAAGAGAAAAAGTTCCAGAACCTAAAGTCTCATGACTGCCATGTGATTATGATGCAACTGCTTCCGGTTGCATTGAGGGGGCTTCTACCGGAAAACGTCCGATTAACCATTGTGAAGCTATGTGCATTCCTCAATGCAATCTCTCAGAAGGTGATCGATCCAGAAATCATACCAAGGCTAAGGAGTGATGTGGTGCAATGTCTTGTCAATTTCGAGCTGGTGTTCCCACCATCCTTCTTCAATATCATGACGCACGTCCTAGTTCATCTAGTCGACGAGATTGTCATTCTGGACCCCGTATTTCTACACAATATGTTCCCCTTTGAGAGGTTCATGGGAGTCCCAAAGAAATATGTCCGTAACAGCGCTAGGCCAGAAGGAAGCATCTCCATGGCCCATCAAACAGAGGAGGTCATTGGGCTTTGTGTTGACTTCATTCCTGGCCTTAAGAAGATTGGTCTTCCTAAATCGTGGTATGAGGGGAGACTGACCGGAAAAGGCACGCTTGGAGGGGACTCAATAATATGTAGGGACGGGCATTCTTGATCTCAAGCACACTACACAATTCTACATAATTCTACCTTAGTGACCCCGTATGTCGATGAACACAAGAACATTCGGTGCTCCAAACACCGAAGCAGTGTGACGACTGGATTACATGTGAACACATCAAGAATTTCGGCAGTTTGTTGCAAACACGCCTTAGAGGTGACAACACTGTTTCTGATGAGCTGTACTCGTTGGCCAGGGGACCATCTTCGACTGTATTGACTTACAAAGGGTACGAGATAAATGGGAATACATTTTACACGATCGTCCAAGATCAAAAGATCACCAACCAAAACAGCGGTGTCCGCTTTGATGTAGCAACCAAGAGGGGGAAGGACACATATTATGGTTACATAATGGACATATGGGAACTTGACACCGGACATGAATTTAAGGTCCCTTTATTTAAGTGCAAATGGGTCAATCTATCAGGAGGAGGGGTACAGGTAGACCCACAATATGGAATGACAACAGTGGATCTGAACAATCTTGGGTACATAGACGAACCTTTGGTCCTAGCCAATGATGTGGCGCAGGTTTTCTATGTGAAGGACATGTCTACCAAACCGAGAAAAAGAAAAGATATGGAAGCGAACACATCATACGATGAGCCAAAGCGCCACATAGTACTTTCAGGAAAAAGAGACATCGTGGGAGTAGAGGGCAAGGTAGACTTGTCCGAAGATTATGAAAAGTTTCATGAAATTCCTCCCTTCAAAGTCAAGGCTGACCCAAGCACCCTGATAAACGATGAAGATTATCCATGGTTACGACGCAATAAGCAAAGGACACAAGCGAAGAAAAAGTGAAGACTTTCTCTCCACAACTATTATGATGATGCCTTTGATCTAGAATATCACTGTAGTTACATGTGAAGAAATGAAATGCCTGTTGTAACTGACGAGTTTCCGTATGAAACCCTGATACCTCGAAACAGATAGTCCATTTTGTACACGAAGTGCATCCAGTTTTTGCCATAACCCTCTCAACTTTTTAGCACATGCTATGTGGGTGAAATGATGATGCCATGCCAACTTTCAACCTTTTTCAGAGTTCATTTGAAATTCTTTTCAATTTCACGGTCATATAGGTCAAAAAATCAGTAAATGCATGAAAAATAACAAATGAAGTCGGAAAGGGTTGAAAATTGATTATGTGGCTTTGAATGGTGCATTTTGAACACACAAAAAGTCTGGAGTTCAAATAAGTTAAAAAAAATGAAATCCCTTTGTAACAGATGAGTTTTCATCCGAAACCCCTCATACTTTGAAAGAGATTGTCCATTTTGTACACGAAGTGCATCTTTTTGCCGTAACCCTCTCAAATTTTTAGCACATGCTATGTGGGTGAAATGATGATACCATGCCAACTTTCAACCTTTTCAGAGTTCATTTGAAATGCTTTTCAATTTCAGGGTCATATAGCTCAAAAAAATTAGTAAATGCATGAAAAATAACAAATGAAGTCGGAAAGGGCTGAAAATTGATGATGTATTTTGAACAGACAAAAAGTATGGAGTTCAAACAAGTTCAAAAAGAGAGGCGCAATGCTCACCTGCACGTTGCTTAGCTTCAGGCCTTGAGAAACTACACATAGCTCCATGCAGTCTACACCATTTCAAGGCCTGAAGCTAAGAAACGTGTAGGTGAGCATTGCGCCTCTCCTTCATCGTCTCTGCACTCAGGGCTTATAAACCGCAGCAAGTACCTCTCGCTTGGCGAGGTGGGACTAAAAAACAGCTGGAGAAAGAATCAACTAAAAAACTTTATTACCGGTTCATGCCACGAACCGGTACTAAAGGTGCTCGTGGGGCCTCAGCCTTAGAACCGGTACTAAATGAAATGCCTTTGTAACAGCCTTAGAACCGGTACTAAAGGAATCAACTAAAAAGCTTTCATAAACCTCTAGTATTATTGAAACTAAAATTATATAAAATTTATGCAACTAAAATTATCAAAGTATTTTCTGTTCAAAACATTAAAAGCAAAAAGAATTTTCATACAGAACTTTTTTGTTAGAAACTTTAATAGCAAAAAGAATTATCATAAATATTTTTTTGTTAGAAACTAAAATAACAAAAAATGTTTTTGAATATAATGATAAAACACAATAATATTAAATAGCAGGAAAAAGAATCACTCCAAAATCTATTTTTATAGTAGAGTTAATCACAAACTAGTGATTCACACAAATTTCAAAGAATTCAAATTTAAACTAATATTCAAATTTGAAAATTAATGGCACTAACAGAAAGTTTATAATTTTTCTGACCTAAAAGCAAAAAGAATTAAAAAATAAAAGCAAAAAATAAAATAAAATAAATAATGCAAAAAACAAAACAAAAAAACTGGAAAAAAAATAAAAAATGCCGCCTACTGGGCCACCACGGCCTGAATACGACTAGAAACCCAACCATACAGGTGGGCCAGGATTCAGGCCCGCAGAAGGCCCAGTAGGCCCACATGCATGCATAGAGAGGTTAGGCCCGTAAGCCTGCTTTAGAGAGGAGCTCGACAGCTCAGGCGCACCGCACCTTATAAACAGGTGTGGCTCTCTCTCGGCTAGCGAGGTGGGACTAAACTCTCACCACCATGCCGTTGTGCAAGACCCATTGGTCCCAGTTGGTGGCACGAACCGGGACCAATGCCCACCTTTGGTCCCGGTTCGTAGCACCAGCCGGTACCAATGCCCCCCTTTAGTCCCGATTAGTGCCACCTACCGGGACCAAAGGTCTCTGCTTCCCGCCCTTTGGGCTGCTGAAAAGAGACCATTGGTCCCGGTTGGTGGTACGAACCGGGACCAAAGGGCTGGATATATAAGCCAACACTTTGCAAATTTTCAGCAATTTCTCCCCGACCCGACGCCGCCCTCTGCCCCGTTCCTCGTCGCTGTCGCCCTCGCCCGTCGTCGCGCCTCCCTGCCCCCGACCACGCCATCGCCCACGCCCGTCGTCGCGTCGCCCCTGCTCCTCGTCGCGGTCACCGTCGCCCGCGCCCGTCGTTGTTGTCTCCCCCGCCCGTCATCACCGTCGCCATCGCCTGCGCCCGTCGTCGCGCCGCCCTGCCCCCGAGCATGCCGTCACTGCGCCGACCCCTGCCCCGCACCCGAGCCCCTCCCCGCGGCCCGCCACTGCCCCCGCGCGCCGGCGCCCTCGCCGCCACCGCCGTTGTCGTCGTTGTCGTCGCCGTCGACGTCGCCATCGCCATCGCCGTCGCCAGTCGCCCCTGCTATGAGCTGCCGCGCCGTCCTGACTCTTTTTTTATTAGATTAAATTTTTTGTTAGATTAATTTGTTAGATTAACTTTTTATGTATATATATGTATGTATCGAGCCTGGTTTTGTTAGATTAATTTTTTATTAGATTTATATGTATGTGGCTATATATGCATGATGAGGGGGGTGGGGGCGATATACCCCCCTCCCCGATAACTTCGACATGAGGGGGGGGGGTCGATATATACCCCTCCCCGATAACTTCGACATGAGGGGGGGTCGATATACCCCCTCCCCGATAACTTCGACATGAGGGGGGTCGATATACCCCCTCCCCGATAACTAGACGTGAGCGGCAAAAGTTACATTTTTAGAAAAGTTTTATCTAGGAAGAAGGAAGAAAAAGAAGGAGAGGAAAAAGGGGACAAAAAAGAGAAGAAGAGGAGAAAAAATAAGAAGAGAAAGAAGAAAAAAGAGGAGAAAAAATAGATTTTTTTCTTCTTCTCCTCTATTCCTTCTTCTACTTTTTTTTCTTCTTCTCCTCTTTTTTTCTTCTTCCTCTTCTTAGTTTTTATTGGGAACGAAGGTGTCAAGGATCGCCGAGGGGTCGAGGGTCGAGAACTAGGGTAGAGGGTCAAGGGTCAAGGGGTCGAGGGTCGAGGAATGCCGAGGGGTCGAGAGGTTGCCTTGTGTCAAACTATTGAAGAAATCCATGGCTTGATCATTAGCCGGATGTAACCGGGGCATGATGGTACAAAGTTTTCCAAAGTTATTCTGGAACGGAGTCCCAGATAGGATATCCGCTTTTTGGTACGAATTTCAGCAAAGGCCTTCCAAATAGCGATATTAAGAAGGCTCTTATTGAACTTTGTACCAAAAAGCGAATTATCCTATCTGGGACTCCGTTCCAAAATAACTTTGGAGAGCTTCGTACCATCATGCACCTGTTACTTTTGCCTAATGATGAAGACATGGTTTTGTTGAATCCTTTGACACTAGACAAACGTGACATGAGGGGGTCGATGGTTGGGAACTAGGATAGAGGGCCGTGGATCGCAGAGCGGTCAAGGGTCGTGAACTAGTGCAGAGGGTCGAGGGTTGCCGAGGGGTCAAGGATCGAGGGTCGTCCAGGGGTCGTGGGTCGTGAACTAGTGTAGAGGGTCGAGGGTCGCTGAGGGGTCTTCTATATGTCACGTTGTCTGTCAAAGTATTGAAGAAATCCATGGCTTCATCATTTGCCGGAAGTAACCGGGGCATGATGGTACGAAGTTCTGCAAAGTTGTTCTGGAACGGAGTCCCAGATAGGATAATCCTCCTTTTGGTACGAATTTTAGCAAAGGCCTTCCAAATAGCGATATTCGGAAGGCTCTTGCTAAACTTTGTACCAAAAAGCAAATTATCCTATCTAGGACTCCGTTCCAGAACAACTTTGAAGAGCTTCATACCATCATGCGCCTGTTACTTTCACCTAATGATGAAGACATGGTTTTGTTGAATCCTTTGACACATTTAGGAGGTCTCCACCTTCCGTGGATTTCCATGCTAGGAGGTCTCCACCTTTGGTGGATTTCTATTTATATGATGAGTATAAGGAGATGTCTCTTTATGAATTTTGTGAGATTTGCAAGTTGCCCTTTTCGGGCAGCATAGAGGAACCACATCGTAACGATGTGGAGGGGTTTATTGATACAATTGCTGTAGGGGAAACTAGGAAGGTCTCTGACGCAAGAATTACTAGCATACACTTTCCTGTTCTACGTTACTTTCCAATATTTGCTAGCAGATGCTTAATTGGTCATGGAAACTGTGGCAACCTAAGTGCCCCTGCTATTGTTATTTTGTGCCATGCCTTGTTCCGTGATGACACATTTAGTATGGGCGCTATTGTTGCAGAGCGGTTAAATCTTAACCGTACTAAGGGCCCCATCTTGGGAGGTATCTTCGCCTCGTGCCTCGCTGCACATTTTAACATACCTATTCGACATTATGAGAAAGAAGAAAAGTTGTTGCCTCCTGTTTTTCTAGACTATAAGAGTATGGTAGCACATGATTTTATCATTAAGAACAAGGAAAAGATGCTTAAGTACAAGCTGAGATTTGATAAAAATCACCCGGAGACTATTACTTTGCCTGCTCCTTACTTGTTTGACTTATCTGCAGGCAAGTACCTTGTTCCGCCGGAGGCCATTCATGCCTACCGGAACCCCACATCAGCTACAGAGCCAGATCCGGAACCACAATTTGTTCCTTCATGCCAGTCTGTTTACCAGTGGGATCCGGAGGAGATGGCCAACCACTGGCAACCCGAGGCTTCTTCTCAGTATGACCCCAACTACAACTTTGGATATCCGCCAGGCCAGCCATGGCAGTAGACCAACTTAGGCCAAAAGCCTAAGCTTGGGGGAGTATGTATTTCTCACCGACATTACATTCATGTTTACACACTCATGCTAGTTGTCGGTGCTCATACTTTTTCACTGTAATATCCATGCTAGTTTATTTTCCTTTTTATGCTTTCTTCTTGTGTGTTTGAAAAAACCTTAAGAAAACCAAAAAAATTAGTTGTAGCTTTTAGCTAGTTTACTTTCTTGCTTGTAGTAGTAGTAATTAAAAGAAAACCCAAAAAGATTTCCTGTTCTTGTTTTGTTTGTTGGGAGCTTTCCCGTGTAAATAGTTTTATTTCTTTTCTTTTCTTTGGGGGTCGATAGGAGAAAACCATGATGAAAATGTTAAAGTGGCTGTTATATGCATTATTGTTGATTTAACCAAGAGCCCATATTATCTTGTCTTCTCCTTTGTATTGAATGCCTGCAGATTCCAGCTTAGTCCAATGCACGTGCACTATTATTATTATTCACATCGTTCGGTCGTGCAAGTGAAAGGCAATTATGACGATATATGATGGACTGATTGAGATGAGAGAAGCTGGTATGAACTCGACCTCTCTTGTTTTTGTAAATATGATTAGTTCATCATTCCTGATTCAGCCTATTATGAATAAACATGTTTGCAATGATAATTAGAGATTATAGTTGCTTATGCCATGCTTAATTAGCTAGGAGTTTATAATGGTTTATCTTGCGTGCTAACATGCTATTAAAATGGTTGTGATGTGGTATAGTAGGGTAGTATCCTCCTTTAAATGATTCGAGTGACTTGACTTGGCACATGTTCACGCATGTAGTTGAAACAAAATCAACATAGCCTTCACGATATTTATGTTCATGGTGGATTATATCCTACTCATGATTGCACTCAATGTTTATTAATTTTAATGCATGTTCATGACTGTTGTCGCTCTCTAGTTGGTCGCTTCCCAGTCTTTTTCTAGCCTTCACTTGTACTAAGCGGGAATGTTGCTTGTACATCCACTTCCATAAACCCCAAAGTTATTCCATATGAGTCCACCATACCTTCCTATATGCGGTAGCTACCTGCCGTTTCAAGTAAATTTGTATGTGCCAAACTCTAAACCTTTAAATGAAATTTTGTTTTGTATGCTCGAATAGCTCATGTATCAACTAGGGTTGTCTATATCTTCCATGCTAGGAGGTTTATTCTCAAGTGGAGTAGACTCTGCTCCTCACACACGAGAAAATGGCTGGTCACCGGGATGCCCAGTCCCATGCTTTATGCAAATCAAATCGAAATAATTGCAAACAAAACTCCCCCAGGACTCTTGTTAGTTGGAGGCACTCGTTGTTTCGAGCAAGCCATGGATTGATGCTTGTTGATGGAGGGGGAGTATAAACTTTACCATTCTGTTTAGGAACTGCTTATAATGTGAGTAGCATGGAAGATATCGAGATCTCTTGGTTGTTATGTTGACAATGAAAGTATACAGCTCAAAATATTATTCATCTTTATTTCAAAACCGAGCTCTGGCACCTCTACAAATCCATGCTTCCCTCTTTGAAGGGCCTATCTATTTACTTTTATGTTGAGTCATCACCCTCTTATTAAAAAGCACCAGCTGGAGAGCACCGCTGTCATTTGCATCCATTATTATTAATTTTTATTGAGTATGAATGGATCTCTTTTACCATGAATTACAATGTTCAGTCAGTCCTTGATCTTTAAAGGTGCTCTGCATTTATGTTTTGCGGTCTCAGAAAGGGCTAGCGAGATACCATCTTGTTATATCATATTATGATTGTTTTGAGAAAGTCTTGTCATCCGAGATTTATTATTATTGCTCGCTAGTTGATGATGCCATTGATATGAGTAAACATGAGACCTAAATGTTATTGTGAATATGGTTAGTCATAATCTTTGCTGAAAACTTGAATGCTGGCTTTACATATTTACAACAACAAGAGCAAACAGAGTTTGTAAAAGTTTTTTTTATCACTTTCAGTTTGTGAACTGAATTGCTTGAGGACAAACAAAGGTTTAAGCTTGGGGGAGTTGATACGTCTCCAACATATCTACTTTTCCAAACACTAGCCCTTGTTTTGGACTCTAACTTGCATGATTTGAATGGAACTAACCCGGACTGACGCTGTTTTCAGCAGAATTGCCATGGTGTTATTTTTGTGCAGAAACAAAAGTTCTCGGAATGACCTTAAAATCAACAAAGATTATTTTTGGAAAATATAAAAAATACTGGCAAAATAATTAAGGCTAGGGGGCCCACACCCTGTCCACGAGGGTGGGAGGCGCGCCTGCCCCCCTGTGCGCGCCCCCTGCCTCATGGCCCCCCTGGAGCTCCACCGACCTCAACTCCAACTCTATATATTCACGTTCGGGGAGAAAAAAATCAGAGAGAAAGATTCATCGCGTTTTACGATACGGAGCCACCGCCAAGCCCTAAACTCTCTCGGGAGGGCTGATCTGGAGTCCGTTCGGGGCTCTGGAGAGGGGAATCCATCGCCATCGTCATCATCAACCATCCTCCATCACCAATTTCATGATGCTCACCGCCGTGCGTGAGTAATTCCATCGTAGGCTTGTTAGACGGTGATGTGTTGGATGAGATTTATAATGTAATCGAGTTAGTTTTGTTAGGGTTTGATCCCTAGTATCCACTATGTTCTGAGATTGATGTTGCTATGACTTTGTTATACTTAATGCTTGTCACTAGGGCCCGAGTGCCATGATTTCAGATCTGAACCTATTATGTTTTCATGAATCTATGTGAGTTCTTGATCCTATCTTGCAAGTCTATAGTCACCTACTATGTGTTATGATCCAGCAACCCCGAAGTGACAATAATCGGGACCACTCCCGGTGATGACCATAGTTTGAGGAGTTCATGTATTCACTATGTGTTAATGCTTTGGTCCGGTACTCTATTAAAAAGAGGCCTTAATATCCCTTAGTTTCCAATAGGACCCCACTGCCACGGGAGGGTAGGACAAAAGATGTCAAGCAAGTTCTTTTCCATAAGCACGTATGACTATATTCGGAATACATGCCTACATTACATTGATGAATTGGAGCTAGTTCTGTGTCACCCTATGTTATAACTGTTGCGTGAATAATCGCATCCGGCATAATTCTCCATCACCGATCCAATTCCTACGAGCTTCTCACATATTGTTCTTTGCTTAGTTACTTTACCGTTGCCACTGTTACAATCACTACAAAACTACTACTGTTACTTTTGCTATCATTACCATTACTTCCATACTATTTTGATACTAAATACTTTGCTGCAGATATTAAGTTATCCAGGTGTGGTTCAATTGAAAACTCAACTGCTAATACTTGAGAATATTCTTTGGCTCCCCTTGTGTCGAATCAATAAATTTGGGTTGAATACTCTACCCTCGAAAACTGTTGCGATTCCCTATACTTGCGAGTTATCAAGACTATTTTCTAGCGCCGTTGCCGGGGAGCATAGCTCTATTCTTTGAGTCACTTGGGATTTATATCTGCTGGTCACTATGAGGAACTTGAAATACGAGAAAACCAAAATTTATCCCTCAACTACGAGGGGAGGTAAGGAACTGCCATCTAGCTTTGCACTTGATTCACCTTCTGTTTTGAGTAAGCTTGCGACACCTAAACTTGCTTCCGCTATTAATTCTGATATGTCGCATGTTATTGATGATGCCACTTCTGCTATGCATGATACTTATGATGAAACTACTTCTATGGTTGATACTACTGTGCCACTCGGTGAATTTCTTGATGAACAACTTGCTAGGGCTAGAGAGAATGAAATTATTGAAACTGATAATATTGATGAAAGTGATGATGAAGATTCTCCCCCCTAGATATGAATTGCCTGTTGTGCCTGAGGGTTATGTTATGGATGAAGAAACTGCTAGAGACTTTCTTGCTTGCAATGATAGAAGTGATCTTAAGAAATTATTAGCCAAGCTTAAAGAAAAAACTCTGAATGCTAGAATGAAATATGATCCTGCTTATGCTACTTCACCTATTTTTGTTACTGATAAGGATTATGATTTCTCTGTTGATCCTGAGATAATTACTTTGGTTGAATCTGATCCTTTCTATGGCTATGAATCTGAGACTGTTGTGGCACATCTTACTAAAATTAAATGATATAGCCACCCTGTTCACTAATGATGAGAAAACTCGCTACTATTATATCCTTAAATTATTTCCGTTCTCATTAAAGGGTGATGCTAAGATATGGTTTAATTCTCTTGGTCCTGGTTGTGTGCGTAGTCCCCAGGATATGATTTATTACTTCTCTGCTAAATATTTCCCTGCTCATAAGAAACAAGCTGCCTTAAGGGAAATATATAATTTTGTGCAAATTGAAGAAGAGAGTCTCCCACAAGCTTGGGGAGGCTTCTCCAATTACTTAATGCTTTGCCTGATCATCCTCTCAAGAAAAATGAAATACTTGATATCTTTTATAATGGACTAACCAATGCTTACAGAGACCACCTGGATAGTTGTGCTGGTTGTATTTTCAGGGAAAGAACTGCTGATCAAGCTGAAATTCTATTGAATAATATGTTGACCAATGAAAATAATTGGACACTTCCTGAACCAACACCTAAGCCAACTCCGAAGAAAAGGGGTATTCTATTTCTCAGTCCTGAAGATATGCAAGAGGCAAAGAAATCTATGATGGAAAAAGGTATTAAAGCGGAAGATGTTAAGAATTTACCTCCTGTTGAAGAAATACATGGTCTTAATTTACGGCCTGTTGAAGAAACACATGGTCTTGATAACCCGACACAGTTAGTAAAGGTAAATTCTCTCTATAGATATGATAAAGCTAAAATCCTGCCTACTAAGTTTGCTAGCCAATGTTTAGATGAGTTTGATAATTTTATTATTAAACAAGAAAACTTCAATGCTTATGTTGGTAGACAATTGAAAATCAATGCTTATATGATTGAACACTTGAGTGATTATATGTCTAGAGTTAAAGGTGAACTTAAACTCATTAGTAAACATGCTTCTATGGTTACCACTCAAGTAGAACAAGTACTTAAAGCTCAGAATGATTTGCTCAATGAATTGAATAGTAAGAATAATGACTTTGCTGTTAGAGTTGCAACTAGAGGAGTAAAGTGACTCAGTAACCTTTGTATCCCGAGGGCCACCCTAAGAGAATTGAGCAGGATTCTCAGAGAAATAATGTTGATACACCTAGTTCTTCTAAAAAGAAGAAAAAGAAAAATGATAGGACTTTGCATGCTTCTAGTGGACCTTTTGTTGACATACCTGAGAATCCTAATGATATTTCTATTTCTGATGCTGAAACACATTCTGGTAATGAACATGAACCTAGTGATAATGTTAATGATGATGTTCATGTTGATGCTCAACCTAGTAATGATAATGATGTAGAAATTGAACCTGCTGTTGATCTTGATAACCGACAATTTAAGAATCAACGTTATGATAAGAGAGACTTTGTTGCTAGGAAGCACAGTAAGGAAAGAGAACCTTGGGTTTAGAAACCCATGCCTTTTCCTCCTAAACCATCCAAGAAAAAGGATGATGAGGATTTTGAGCGCTTTGCTGAAATGATTAGACCTATCTTTTTGCGTATGCGTTTGACTGATATGCTTAAAATGAATCCTTATGCTAAGTATATGAAGGAAATTGTTACAAATAAAAGAAAGATACCGGAAGCTGAAATTTCCACCATGCTTGCTAATTATACTTTTAAGGGTGGAATACCTAAGAAACTTGGAGATCCAGGAGTACCAACTATACCATGCTCAATTAAAAGAAACTATGTTAGAACTGCTTTATGTGATCTTGGAGCCGGTGTTAGTGTTATGCCTCTCTCTTTGTATCGTAGACTTGATTTTAATAAGTTGACACCTACTGAAATATCTTTGCAAATGGATGATAAATCAACTGCTATACCTGTCGGTATTTGTGAGGATATGCCTGTTGTGGTTGCAAACGTTACTATTTTAACGGACTTTGTTATTCTTGATATTCCCGAGGATGATAGTATGTCTATTATTCTTGGAAGACCCTTTTTGAACAATGCAGGGGCTGTTATTGATTGCAATAAAGGCAATGCCACTTTTCATGTTAATGGTAATGAGCATACGGTACACTTTTCGAGGAAACAACCTCAAGTTCATAGTATAAACTCTATTGAAAAAATTCCATCGATTATTTTTGGAGGTGTTGAATTTCCTCTTCCTGCTGTCAAAAAGAAATATGATATTCTTATTGTTGGGGACGTGCATATCCCCGTTGAGGTAACCTAGTGCTATTCGAAAATCTCTGGTTTCATGCGATTCGGAATGAGTTTGTTAACAAGACTTGATCAACCTTGTTAGTGGATTCCTTTTGATGAGCATGAGATGGATGAAGTTAGAAAGCACAACCTTCTATACCCTCCTTTTACTTTCTGTTATTTAGATTAAATAAAGCAAAAATAGTATATTCTGCCTGTTTTCTGAATTATCCGTGCAGTAAAAATTACCCCGAAAATAAAAGTTCTCCAAATTCCCTTGAAATATGATTTTTTTCTGGAATATTTAGGAATATCTGGCACTGAGAACACAACAGGGGGAGCAAGCACCTGGCCACGAGGGTCCCGGGCGCGCCCACCCCTGGGCGCGCCCCCTGCCTCATGGGCCCATGGTGGCTCCCCTCCACTTATTCCAGCTAGGGGCGGACTAACGAGTAGCTCGGCTCGCTAAGCTCGTATTCGTTAAGCTCGTGCTCGTTAAGGCTCGGCTCGTTAAGCTCGTTAAGATTAACGAGCAGAAAACTCTGCTCGGCTCGGCTTGTTTGAAGCTCGTTAAGCTCGTGAGCGCTTGCCGGCGCTCGTTAACAGACTATAATGTGTTATGATGTACATGATGAATGTGGAGGTATGGTTTTCAAGATGAAATATGGTGACAAAAAGAAATGAAGTAGTTTGTTGCCTCATATGTCGATTAGATTAAATAGATGGGTTGAGGTGCTACAAAAAAATTTGTCACTTAAGATGAAAATATGCGTTGTGCTGTTACTAACGAGCTTAACGAGCTACTCGTGAAACTCGTTAGCTCGCTCGTTAAGCTCGTTAAGCTTAACGAGCTAAAATCAATGATTGGCTCTGTTCATTAAGAAGCGAGCTACGAGCTTAACGAGCCGAACTATCGAGCGCTCATTAAGCTCGCGAGCTACGAGCTTTTGGTCCAGCCCTAATTCCAGCCACCACACACTCCTTCCTCTCAAAAAAATCACCAACCAGCTCAAGCACGAGTTCTTGCTCATTTTGCTGTGATTTTCGATCTCCTAGCTCAAAGATCCACTCACAAAACTGCTTTGGGGGATTGTTCTTCGGTATGTGACTCCTCCAATGGTCCAATTAGTTTTTGTTCTAGTACTTTATTCATTGCAAATTTTTGCTTCCTAGGTCACCCTGTTCTTGAGCTTGCATGTCAAATTTATATGGTCCCGAGTAGTTCTAATGCGTGATATAGTCTCTAGGCACTTGTGGGAGTAGTTGCTATCAATTTTGTTGAGTTCGGTTCACTTTTATTTGAAGTTACTAAAAATTTCAGAAATTTTCAGAAAATAATGAAGATATTTTTGAGGGGTTATTTGAGCCGAAGCTCGAAGGATAAGAAAAGTGAAGAAGACAAGAGGCCCAAATATAATCTCCCTCGCACCGCAGAGGTTCGGCCGTGTGAATGGCCTTGTGATGATTTCTTGAGAGCAGCCGAGATTTAAGATGATTTTTATGAGTTAACTGAGAATGCATGCCTCACCGACTTCCTCCACGACCACCAGGAACAGTATCTCCTACTCACTAATATTTTCGTGCAAAATTTTCATTTCCATGCTAGGAGGTCTCCACCTTCGGTGGATTTCTATTTATATGATGAGTATAAGGAGATGTATCTTTATGAATTTTGTAAGATTTGCAAGTTGCCCTTTTCGGGAAGCATAGAGGAACCACATCGTAACGATGTGGAGGGGTTTATTGATACAATTGCTGTAGGGGAAACTAGGAAGGTTTCTGACGCAAGAATTACTAGCATACACTTTCCTGTTCTATGTTACTTTGTAATATTTGCTAGTAGATTCTTAATTGGTCGCGAAAACTATGGCAACCTAAGTGCCCCTGATATTGTTATTTTGTGCCATGCCTTCTTCCGTGATGACACATTTAGTATGGGCGCTATTGTTGCAGAGCGGTTAAATCTTAACCGTACTAAGGGCCCCATCTTGGGAGGTATCTTCGCCTCGTGCCTCGCTGCACATTTTAACATACCTATTCGACATTATGAGAAAAAAGAAAAGTTGTTGCCTCCTGTTTCTCTAGACTATAAGAGTACGGTAGCACATGATTTTATCGTTAAGAACAAGGAAAAGATGCTTAAGTACAAGCTGATATTTGATAAAAATCACCCTGAGACTATTACTTTGCCTGCTCCTTCCTTGTTTGACTTATTTGCAGGCAAGTACCTTGTTCCGTCGGAGGCCATTCACGCCTACCGGAACCCCACATCAGCTACAGAGCCAGATCCGGAACCACAATTTGTTCCTTCACGCCAGTCTGTTTACCAGTGGGATCCGGAGGAGATGGCCAACCCGTGGCAACCCGAGGCTTCTTCTCAGTATGACCCCAACTACAACTTTGGATATCCGCCAGGCCAGCCGTGGCAGTAGACCAACTTAGACCAAAAGCCTAAGCTTGGGGGAGTACGTATTTCTCACCGACATTACATTCATGTTTACACACTCATGCTAGTTGTCGGTGCTCATACTTTTTCACTGTAATATCCATGCTAGTTTATTTTCCTTTTTATGCTTTCTTCTTGTGTGTTTGAAAAAACCTTAAGAAAACCAAAAAAATTAGTTGTAGCTTTTAGCTAGTTTACTTTTTTGCTTGTAGTAGTAGTAACTAAAAGAAAACCCAAAAAGATTTCCTGTTCTTCTTTTGCTTGTTGGGAGCTTTCCCGTGTAAATAGTTTTATTTCTTTTCTTTTCTTTGGGGGTCGATAGGAGAAGACCATGATGAAAATGTTGAAGTGGCTCTTATATGCATTATTTTTGATTTAACCAAGAACCCATATTATCTTGTCTTATCCTTTGTATTGAATGCCTGCAAATTCCAGCTTAGTCCAATGCACGGGCACTATTATTATTATTCACATCGTTTGGTCGTGCAAGTGAAAGGCAATTATGACGATATATGATGGACTGATTGAGATGAGAGAAGCTGGTATGAACTCGACCTCTCTAGTTTTTGTAAATATGATTAGTTCATTGTTCCTGATTCAGCCTATTATGAATAAACATGTTTGCAATGATAATTAGAGATTATAGTTGCTTATGCCATGCTTAATTAGCTAGGAGTTTATAATGGTTTATCTTGCGTGCCAACATGCTATTAAAATGGTTGTGATGTGATATAGTAGGGTGGTATCCTCCTTTAAATGATTCGAGTGACTTGACTTGGCACATGTTCACGCATGTAGTTGAAACAAAATCAACATAGACTTCACGATATTTATATTCATGGTGGATTATATCCTACTCATGCTTGGACTCAATGTTTATTAATTTTAATGCATGTTCATGACTCTTGTCGCTCTCTAGTTGGTCGCTTCCCAGTCTCTTTCTAGCCTTCACTTGTACTAAGCGGGAATGCTACTTGTGCATCCACTTCCATAAACCCCAAAGTTATTCCATATGAGTCCACCATACTTTCCTATATGCGGTATCTACCTGCCATTCCAAGTAAATTTGTATGTGCCAAACTCTAAACCTTCAAATGAAATTCTGTTTTGTATGCTCGAATAGCTCATGTATCAACTAGGGTTGTCTATATCTTTCATGCTAGGCGGGTTATTCTCAAGAGGAGTGGACTCCCCTCCTCACTCACGAGAAAATGGCTGGTCACCAGGATGCCCAGTCCCATGCTTTATGCAAATCAAATCGAAATAATTGCAAACAAAACTCCCCCGGGACTCTTGTTAGTTGGAGGCACTCGTTGTTTCGAGCAAACCATGGATTGATGCTTGTTGGTGGAGGGGGAGTATAAACTTTACCATTCTGTTTGGGAACCGCCTATAATGTGAGTAGCATGGAAGATATCGAGATCTCTCGGTTGTTATGTTGACAATGAAAGTATACCGCTCAAAATATTATTCATCTCTATTTCAAAACCGAGCTCTGGCAGCTCTATAAATCCCTGCTTCCCTCAGCGAAGGGCCTATCTATTTACTTTTATGTTGAGTCATCACCCTCTTATTAAAAAGCACCAGATGGAGAGCACCGCTGTCATTTGCATCCATTATTATTAATTTATATTGAGTATAACTAGAGCTCTTTCACCATGAATTGCAATGTTTAGTCAGTCCTTGATCTTTGAAGGTGCTTTGCATTTATGTTTTGCGGTCTCAGAAAGGGCTAGCGAGATACCATCTTGTTATATCATATTATGATTGTTTTGAGAAAGTGTTGTCATTCGAGATTTATTATTATTGCTCGCTAGTTGATTATGCCATTGATATGAGTAAACATGAGACCTAAATGTTATTGTGAATATGGTTAGTCATAATCTTTGCTGAAAACTTGAATGCCGGCTTTACATATTTACAACAACAAGAGCAAACAGAGTTTGTAAAAGTTTTTATTTATCACTTTCAGTTTGTCAATTGAATTGCTTGAGGATAAGCAAAGGTTTAAGCTTGGGGGAGTTGATACGTCTCCAACGTATCTACTTTTCCAAACACTTTTGCCCTTGTTTTGGACTCTAACTTGCATGATTTGAATGGAACTAACCCGGACCGATGTTGTTTTCAGCAGAATTGCCATGGTGTTATTTTTGTGCAGAAACAAAAGTTCTCGGAATGACCTGAAAATCAACGAAGATTATTTTTGGAAAATATAAAAAGTAATGGGGAAATAATTAAGGCCAGGGGGCCCACACCCTGTCCACGAGGGTGGGAGGCGCGCCTCCCTGCCTCGTGGGCCCCCTGGAGCTCCACCGACCTCAACTCCAACTCTATATATTCACGTTCGGGGAGAAAAAAATCAGAGAGAAAGATTCATCGCGCTTTACGATACGGAGCCGCCACCAAGCCCTAAACTCTCTCGGGAGGGCTGATCTGGAGTCCGTTCGGGGCTCCGGAGAGGGGAATCCTTCGCTATCGTCATCATCAACCATCCTCCATCACCAATTTCATGATGCTCACCGCCGTGCGTGAGTAATTCCATCGTAGGCTTGCTGGACGGTGATGGGTTGGATGAGATTTATCATGTAATCGAGTTAGTTTTGTTAGGGTTTGATCCCTAGTATCCACTATGTTCTGAGATTGATGTTGCTATGACTTTGTTATACTTAATGCTTGTCACTAGGGCCCGAGTGCCATGATTTCAGAGATGAACCTATTATGTTTTCATGAATATATGTGAGTTTTTTATCCTATCTTGCAAGTCTATAGTCACCTACTATGTGTTATGATCCGGCAACTCCGAAGTGACAATAATCGGGACAACTCACGGTGATGACCATAGTTTGAGGAGTTCATGTATTCACTATGTGTTAATGCTTTGGTCCGGTACTCTATTAAAAGGAGGCCTTAATATCCCTTAGTTTCCAATAGGATCCCGCTGCCACGGGAGGGTAGGACAAAAGATGTCATGCAAGTCTTTTCCATAAGCACGTATGACTATATTCGGAATACATGCCTACATTACGTTGATGAATTGGAGCTAGTTCTGTGGCACCCTATGTTATAACTGTTGCATGAATAATCGCATCCGGCATAATTCTCCATCACCGATCCAATGCCTATGAGCTTTTCACATATTGTTCTTCGCTTAGTTACTTTACCGTTGCCACTGTTACAATCACTACAAAACTTCTACTGTTACTTTTGCTACCGTTACCGTTACTTCCATGCTACTTTGCTACTAAATACTTTGCTGCAGATATTAAGTTATCCAGGTGTGGTTGAATTGACAACTCAACTACTAATACTTGATAATATTCTTTGGACCCACTTGTGTCAAATCAATAAATTTGGGTTGAATACTCTACCCACTACAAAAAAAGACACATCCGTGACATTTTGGGCCGACGAATTTTTTTCTGTCATACATATGACACTTCTATGACGATAATTGTCACAAAAACCGGTATCATCATAGATGTGGTGGGCTCCTACTTCTATGACAAAAAATCATTATAGAAAATGGGCTTTTCGTCCTGGGCGGGCCGGAGACGCAGCTGCATGACATTCTTTGGGCCGTCCATGATGGAAAAACCATGGTAGAAGCGAGGGGGAGGAAAATTTCGGGGAGTTGCCGGTTACGATGGGAGGTCGGGGGCCGAGCGATGCACGTTTCTCTTGTACACGTGCGAGGCGTTGGCTCTAACTGAACCCGAGCGAGGCGTTGGGCTCTAACTGAACCCGAGCGATTGCACTGCAGGCTACGCGTTACTGAACCCGAGCGATCGATCGATGGCTGTTAACTGAACCCGATGGAGCGATTCCTTCGCTACTGCTGCTAACTGAAGCCGATCGATTGGATGAACAGTGAGCGTTGCGGGGGGGGGGGGGGGGGGGGTTGGATGAACAGTGAGCGGTGGCGTTGCCTCTGGATGAACAGGACCCCGTGGTGTGGAGGGCTGGATGAATAGTAGACGGTGGAGGGGTAGCCGTGGAGGGGTGGTTGAACATGACCCCGTGGTGTGGAGGGCTGGATGAACAGTAGACGGTGGAGGGGTGCCCGTGGAGGGGTGGTTGAACAGTAGCCGGTGGAGTAGCGCGCGGTGGAGGCTGGATGAACAGGAGCCCGTGGAGGCTGGAGGAGGTCGACGGTAGCCCGTGGAGGCTGGAGGAGGTCAACGGTGGAGATGAACAGTATCCCGTGGAGTCCTGTTTTGCGGTACGCCACACCCCTCCCCATGAACAGGACCCCCGTTTCGACCGTAGGAGGTCCGTTTCCTCCGTTTTACGGTACACCACACCCCTCCCGATCAACAGGACCCCCGTTTTGACCGTAGGAGGTCCGTTTCCTCCGTTTTGCGGTACGCCACACCCCTCCCAATCAACAGGACCCCCGTTTTGACCGTAGGAGGTCCGTTTCCTCGTTGTGCGGTACGCCAGGCCCCACCCGATCAACAGGATCCCGTTTCGAACGTGGCCGGTTGAACACAAGGCCGTTTCCTCCGTTGTGCGGTACGCCAGGCCTCGTTTCCATCGCCTGTTCCGTCCAAGCCCTCCCAATGAACACGACCACGCATTCCATTCCGACCCAGCTGGTTGGCTCCCCATGAACACGACGACGACACTGTTTCTCCGTTCTGACCCAGCCATGTACATATGCGCGAGTAGGCGTTCGAGACCCTACCCATATGTACGTACGTGGCCGTATTTTCTTTCTTGCACCCTCGCCGCTGTACGTACGTGTACATGCTACGTGCACGCCTCTACTACGACACGTGCGTGCCTCTACAACGACCAGTATGTACGTACACGTTTGCGACCAGAATGACAACCCTACGTACGCTTCGACCAGGTGGGTCCCGACTGTCAGGCACTTCCTTACCTGCGAAGATGTAGCTGGTGGGTCCCAGCAGTCAGGGGGCGAATCATTTTTTTTGCTCGGACGCACTTCCTTGCGTGCGAAGATGTAGCTGGTGGGTCCCAACAGTCAGGGGGAAACATTTTTTTTGCAAAATACGGTGGCCCGTCCGATGGGTCCCCGCTGTCAGGTGGAGCAATAATTATTTTACGTGTAATAAGGAAGCACTTCCTTGCTGCGGCCGTGGACCCAGCTGTCAGCCTCTCCTCGTACAGTCCACGTCCGATGGAAGCCATTCCTTGACCACGTTCACCACGCCGCGCCGAGAGCACCAGGGCGGTGGACGATGGCGAGGCCTAGGAAGGGGACGACGCGGAGCCGGGAAAGATGCGGCAGTGGATGCCCACACGTAGAGGAGTACGAGGGTTCACTGGTTCACTGCGGTGGGAGGCTGTCGTCGCCGCAGAATAACAGGGGGTGTGGGTGAGTAGAGGGATGGCCTGGCCAGCGGTGGGAGTAGTAGGGGGCGGTGAGGCCTCCGCCACATCGCAGCCGGCCACGGGAGGCAGGAGCACGAGGCACGACCGGCGCTGGTTTGGGTGGCTGGAGCAAGAAGACCAGAGGTTGAAGAAGCACTATGGCCGTTGGATGGACATCGTACGGTCACTGGAGCTAGAATCGTGCATATTGACTAAGTTGACAAAGCCCTCTGTCCCCGTCAACTTAGTAGGCCCACAAGTCAGCCTGCCACTATACTGGGTCCCAGCTAACAGGGGGAGTATTCATATTTTTGTGCGTAATAAGGAGGCACTTCCTTGTGTGCGAAGATATAGCTGGTGGGTCCGAGCTGTCAGCGGCGGTAACGTTTTTTTCGCGAAATACAGAGGCCCTTTCGGTGGGTCCCTGATGTCAGGTGGATGAATCATTATTTTGCGCGTAATAAGGAGGCATTTCCTTGCGTGCGGCCGTGGACCCAGCTGTCGGCCTCTCCACGTATAGTCCACTTCAGATGCATGTCGGTCGTTGACCACGTTGACCAGGCCGCGCCGAGAGCACCAGGGCGGTGGACGACGGCGAGGCCTAGGAAGGGAACGACATGGAGGCAGGGAAGACTCGGCAGTTTTTTCCCACGCGGAGGGGAGTACGACTGTACGAGGGTTTACTGGTTCGTCTGCTGTTGCCGGAGAATAACAGCAGGTGTGGGTGAGTAGAGGGATGGCTAGGCCAGCGATGGGAGTATGGTGGGGCGGTGAGGCCTGCGCGGCAGCACAGTCGGCCGCGGGGAGGAGGGAGCAGGAAGTCCCGTCGGCACTTGTTTGAGCAGCTGGAGCAGGAAGAGCAGAGATTGATGAAGCACGACGGCCGTTGGATGGACATCCAACAATCACTGCTTGTGTGTCAACCGTTTTTTAGGAGAGCCTCAAATCTATGGAAAACAGCATACAACCCATCTGCCATTATTTCTAATAATTTACAGCCCATTTGCTAATTCTTAAGGTTTTTTTGGAGCCCATATTCTTTTTGTTAGCGTTACAGCCCATATTGTGGCCACGGTTAAAAAATTATATGAAATTTTGCATATTTCGGTGCGGTCCAAATTATTTTTAATCCTGAAATTTTGACTCACATTCAAACTGATTTAAAAAATAAATGTATATCAATATAAAATCCAACAAATTCTCCACGCATAAAAATTAATGTAATTTAAAATCTCGAAATGAAAAAAAGATATTTGAAACTAATTGCCGGTTTGATGTGTTTTAAAAATATACAGCCCATTTCTCATTACTGATAGGCCATTTTCTCGGCCAGCCGAATGAAGCTCTCCTCGTCTTGAAAGATTTGCAGCCCAATAGGCCTGACAAAGCGACTTACTTGGCAAATCACAAAAAAACTGGGCTGTGGCCTTGGACCCAGCTGTCAGCCTCTCCATGTACAGTACTCTTCCGATGGAAGTCGGTCGTTGACCACATTGACCATGCCGCGCCGAAAGCACCAAGGCAGTGGACGACGGCGAGGCCTAGGAAGGGGACGATGCGGAGCCGGGGAAGACGCGGCAGTGGATGCCCACGTGGAGAGGAGTATGAGGGTTCACTGGTTTAGCTGCGGCGTGAGGCTGCTGCCGCCGCAGAATAACAAGGGGTGTGGGTGAGTAGAGGGATACCCTGGGCCAGCGGTGGGAGTAGTAGGGGGCGGTGAGGCCTCCACGGCATCACAACCGACCACGAGAGGCAGGAGCACGCGGCACGACCGGCGCTGTTTTGGGCGGCTGGAGCAAGAAGACCAGAGGTTGAAGAAGCACTATGGTTGTTGGATGGACATCGTACGGTCACTGGAGCTAGAATCGTTCATATTGACTAAGTTGACAAAGCCCTCCGTCCTCGTCAATTTAGTAGGCCCACAAGTCAGCCACCCATTATGGTGGGTCCCAGCTAGCAGGGGGTATTCATTTTTTGGTACGTAATAAGGAGGCACTTCCTTGCGTGCGAAGATATAGCTGGTAGGTCCGACCTATCAGCGGGGGGGGATGTTTTTTTCGCGAAATACAGAAGCCCTTCCCACGTACAGTGCACGTACAGTGCGTAATAAGGAGGAACTTTCCTTGCATGCGACCATGGACCTCGTGGGTCCCAGCCGTCAGGCTCTCCACGTACAGTCCTCTTCCGACGGCTCTTGTATGTTGACCACGCCGCGCCGAGCGCACCGAGGCGGTGGACGACGGCAAGGCCCCAGACTGGAATGACCCGGAGATGGGGAAGACGTGGTAGTGGAGTCGCAGACGGAGAGGAGTGGGAAACTTGACTAGTTCGGGTGCGGGGTGGGCCTACACTCGGCAGAGAATAACAGGAGGTGCGGAGTGGAGGGATGGCCTGGCCGTCGGTGGGGTAGCGTTTCGCTGAGGAGCGCAAAACAACGCCGCTAGACACCGAAGGCTGGAGCAGGCGGTTCCGGCAGCGCTGGGAGAAGAAGACGAAAGATTGAAGAAGAATGCCGGCCGTTGGATGTAAATCCAACGCATTCTTAGGCTTCGACCTACTGGCCCACATGTCAGCCAGTCCATTTGTTTTTTTAGTCCATTTGGTGGGCTGGGTGAAACAATGATGTAGCATCTATGCAGCCTGTTTAAATCCCATTTGCATTTTTCTCAAAAACCACGGACTTGCTGGGTTGGGTGAAAATATCATGTTGGGCTAGATGGAGAAATGTTATAAAAACATAAACACATGATTGCACGTCAGTAAAATCTTTGCAAGCTTATGTACGCAATCACTAGGAGTTAACTTGGCAAGTTATATATAAACAATTATTATTATTATTTTGTAAGAACTTTGAACTTATGAAATAAAATATCATTTTAATTTGATGAGTTAATAGTACATGGGGTATTATTATTTTTTAGGCTAGACGTGGGACAGTTGAGTTGGTTCTAGGGGAAAGTACTGGGAGAAAACTCAGTTTACATCGAAAAAGAAAGTGGGAGAAAATTCAGAGACCTGCTGGGTCCACCTGAGGAGAGGAATATGTTGGGAGGAAGGAGATTCAAAGCATGGCAGCCGAGTGAACTAGTTTTTTTACGGACAAGTGAACTAGTTTACATACATAAGCAAATAGCCACTAAAAAAGCAATCAGGTTAATGGGTTTTTAAAAGAAATATTTCGAACAAAACAGATAATTACGACACATAGGCTAATGCATGAAACACTCAGATGATAAAGGTGCTTATAAACAGATAAAGTACAACATCTTGACCTTCCTGGCACGCTTGATCATGACGCTGCGGCTGTCTGTGTACTCGTCGGTTACGGGAAGCAGACACGCCCTCATGTCTAAGATCTGCCTGTACATGTCGTAGCATGCGTATGCGTCCTTGGCCGCGAAGGTTATGTAGGCTAGATTCAGAGGTACCTCCCACATGTTCAGGTCGTCTTCTTTCATGTTGGCGTATTAGGGGTCAATGATGGTCTCAGCGAGATCAACCACGGAGTCCTTCTCCTGCCCATTGCTGATGATCTTGTATTGCTTCTGGATGTCGACAAGCTTGTTGCACCAGATGGCTGAATCGTCACGGTCTTCCTTCTCTCCACCGTAGCGAAGGTGCAGTCGGCGCTGCCGATGAAACGGGCGAATGCTCGAGAACCTGGTGCAGCCATAGGACTGAGGCGAGGCAGAGCTTCACCGAGTCCGTATCGTTGGTGTACATCACATTCAACTTGGTGCAGCCATAGGACTGAACGGCGAACTAACTCCTTGCTGAAGTCCATATCCAACAGGCTCACCCATCGGATCAGCATTGGAGTCTCTTTGAGTGAACGAGTGTGTAGGCGGCGGCAGCAGTTCGTTTTTCAGCTCTTGGGGAACTGGATTCAACAGTAAGCTGAGTATGTACAGGCGACGACAGTTACTAACCGTCCCTCGTCCGCTGCACGCCCGGCAGAAGATGCACCCTCGGCGCATTCAAACGCCTCCATTAAGTAACCTACTCCGGCCACACGTCGGTTCACGAGCGGGTCTGTATTGGTACTGTAATAACAGGAGTTAGTGGTCACTTTACTTAAATTTAATTAGCTTTAATAGAAATTTATACTTAAAACAAGCAATGCATTGGCTCGTTCTATCAGTGCCATGGGATCAACATGCACAACAATTAGAATTATTATTCTCAGGACGCACACGATCAGCACATTTGTCGCACTTTCACAAAGATAATACTACCAAGTTTGAACTGTTTGTTATGGTTGCAGTCCTCTACATCATCATGTCGTGTTTCCCAGCTTGCATGGTTCAGAAGCAACAAATAAGATCCAAATAATAAGTACAATAAAGATGCCTACACATCTCATTGATTCCCAGCTTGCAAGATTCAGAACCAACAAATAAGATCCAAATAATAAGTACAACAAAGATGCCTACACATCTCATTGATTCCCAGCTTGCAAGATTCAGAACCAACAAATAAGATTCAAATAATAAGTACAACAAAGATGCCTACACATCTCATTGATTCCCAGCTTGCAAGATTCAGAACCAACCCATTAGAGCGTTTTGATAAAGTGAATATCGAGATTAAATCCATCTTGGCTAGCCATGTCATACAATTGAAGAACTTGGCGAATGCTCTTGACCATCACAACATCTGTAGTTGAGTATTCCCGTTTGCACAGCACAAACAAGGAGACAGGAGAGCATGATTTCACTTTAATAGCGGCCTCCTTGAACTCAACCTCCAGCTCCACTAGGATGAGGTCTGCCTGGAGTTCCATGATTCAATTCATGCGCCTTTTTCTGCGGTTCACCTGAAATGAAGCAAAGATTGCATCATTCAGCTAGCAAGAAGTACTTGCTCTTGTGAGCTGGCAGGTTCTTCTTTAGTAGTTGCACTAAAATTGAGGAACATTAAGGTTGGCTGTCCGGCTCATGTAAGGTGCAACTATAATTTTCTTATCCTTTTGTGCAGTTCCACTAAAATAAAGTGCCATTGTGGTGACGGTGACGGCTCCATCTTGCAAAGGCTAATAAAATGTTGCACGAGATTACCAGCAGAACTTGACGGGGATTTTGGAAACTCCAATCACCATTTTGTGCAGTTCCACCAAAATTGAGAGATGTTGCCCACGTGACATTTTAGTTGAACTGCACAAGACACTCATTCCAAAAAAAGTGTTTTGTGTAGTTCACCAAAAGGTCACAATAGCAACAAGGTGAAATGGATATCCCTATCTGCACAAAATGATAGAAAGTAAATAGTTGCTGGTCAATAAGAATATACGAAACATATACAAAATGAAAAGAAGCATCTTAATTATGTTCATGGCAATCACGCAAGGACAGTAGAAATTTTAAAACGTCAGCAATGCTTCATGTTACCAGAAGCATTACGATCAACAATGAGATTCCTCAGATATGGGATTACTTTAATGGTGGGATTGCTTGTTTACCAGACACAGTAATTCAACAGCAGCTAAAGAGTTGGTTTAAGGGCATGGGACCGTGGGGACACCAGGACACTCAGCAGCGTAAAGGAGCAACTTACTTATCATACTAGGGAAAACAGCAGGAGTGCCATTTGTAACACAGTTTAATTGCATCTTATCACTGGAGGCATTAGATTAACAATAACACTGGTTAGACATGTCCCTAAGGTAACAGTGTGATCGCTTCATTTTACATGCGCCCTTACATTAACAAGGGCAAAAGGTTGGTATAAGGACATGCGATAGTGGACGCATCAGCACAATGTACCTACAAGGAGGCATAAAGTGGTGATGCCGAGCTTGTTCACGCTATGTGAGGGCAGCAAACCTAATCCTGGAGACCTTTTACTATGTGAGGGCATCAAATCTAATCCTGGAGACCTTTTACTATGTGAGGGCAGCAAATCTAATCCTGGAGACCTTTTACTATGTGAGGGCAGCAAATCTAATCCTGAGACCTTTTACTATGTGAGGGCAGCAAATCTAATCCTGAGACCTTTTACTATGTGAGGGCAGCAAATCTAATCCTGAGACCTTTTACTATGTGAGGGCAGCAAATCTAATCCTGAGACCTTTTACTATGTGAGGGCAGCAAATCTAATCCTGGAGACCTTTTACTATGTGATGGCAGCAAATCTAATCCTGGACATACTCTGTTGACTTGTCCACCAGCCGCCACTTTCTATCCTTTTTTCAACCAATAATAGATCTGTTCCTTATCTAGTTTGTACTGCGTTTTCCCATTATTTCCCTTTTCAACCAAGAGACCGGTTGGGTATCTGGTCTCTACTACTTTCACCATATTATTTCCTCTTTGAATCAAGTCCTAGATTCATGCTACAACTTTCCCCCCTTTCTTCGTTGTTTGAACAAAGCCCTAGATTCGAATGCATGAAGTAGCTTTACCTCTAATAATACTAAAAATTTAGGTGGCTTTGGAAGAGCTGATGGGAGTAGAAAAAGATGCATATGCAGACACGTGGGGAGCTGAGGCAGTAGAGCAATGCCGCTTTTGAAGAACTTATACCCGAGGGTCGCCGGGATGTCGGCGGCGGCAGGTCAGATCTGCGGACAGTACGGCAGGGAGGAAGAAGGGTCGGAGGACCTCCCGAGCCGGCGCTGTGTCGGAGAGAACGGCACGGGCAGAGGATCGGGCCCCTCCGGCAGCTGTGGGTTTCCTCCCACGGCGGTGATGACCGCGTGAACGATGCACCTTTTAGTCCTCTACACACACTGGCCGAAGGGATTCGGCCGGATCTGTGACCAGCGGTGAGCAGAGAGAAAATGTCGCTACCGCTGTCTTGTTTATATCTCGAGAGGATGAGAGAATGAAGAGAGCAACCCTAGTAAAGCAAGCGCCCAGGCCCCTACGTCCATATATAGTGGAGTGATTATCTTTTCTCTCTCCGCAACAAGCGTTTCAATTTGTGTACGTGGCATTAAAGAAAAGAAACTCTCTATTTAAGGTGACTACTCTACGACTCCTACTTACTACTAAAGTACTATCTCCATCCTGGTTTATAGGTCCCTTTTATAGTTTGTGCCAAATTTTGACTAAAGATTTAACTAACAAAATGTTAATGCATGTCAAGAAAAATTATCTCATTGGATTCATATTTGAACATAGTTTTGAAAAATATAATGTTTGGTGACATGCGTGAACATTTTCTTAGTTTAATCTATGGTCAAAATTTGGCACGAAATACAATGGGACCAATAAACCCAGACAGAGGTAGTATTGTTCACTTGTGCTCCCCGTCCCTCCATTCATTGAACAACCCCACGGGTGAATAAACATACAGTAAGTACTATATTTATATAGAACGAACAAGCTCGAACTATTTTCGCATAGTTAAAAGTTGAGGGCGGGGCTTTTCCCGGGCAGTACGCGTGGCAGTTTTAGGGTAGGCGGTTTGACAGAGAGGTGAGGAGGGTGAGCGAGTGGGGCTGTGCAATTTGACGGTGCGTTACTGCTGGAAAGACTTGTGATATGACCACTCACTATAGTCATGAATTACTGGCGCTCCGACCGGGGTGATGCCCCCCTTCCGTTCCGCGCTCTAATCTGGTGCATGACACGTCGACCCGGATGCCGACTCTCCCACATGTCGGAGTAGTAAGAAGGAGCAAAGAATGATGCGGTATATATACTACTCCCTCCATTCCTAAATATAAGTCTTTGGAGAGATTTCACTATGGACCACATACGGAGAAAAATGAGTGGATCTACACATAAAATGCATCTATATATACATCGTATGTGGTCCACAGTGAAATATCTACGAAGACTTATATTTAGGAACGAAGGGAGTACTACTCAGGTCAGAGGAGTGCGAACCACGGCAGCCTAGTGAACCAGCCGTGCGAACCACGGTAGCCCAGTGAACCAGCAGTAGAAAACAATGTGGTGATATGGCCATAAAAAACAATGTGCTACGGTCCACACTATAGCATGTACAGTAACACTCCTCTTTGTTTGGATCCCTGAGTTAGAGCTAGTTTGGGTTGAAATAGCCTCAAATTATCGAAACAAGAGAGGTTAGTTTGAGCTAGTTTGCTCTAACCCAGCTAAAAAAACTAGCCCGGTTGTTGGGGATATAACCACTGGGCGTAAACCGGCCAGGACAGGTCGGGTTAACTTCATCAGTAGTTGAATATGTTAAAGCCCAAGTAGGCAGATGAGGGCTTAAGGCCCATAGCCGGTTCAAGGCCTGTAGCTGTAAACCGGTGTTAGTATGTAGCTTGTATTGTAAGTTAGGAATAGTAGAGACCGAGCCGGATACATCTATAAACCGGTAACGGGACTCTGTGAACCGACGGGTGCCACCCATGTATATAAGGGGACGACCCGGCAGCAGTTTGAGGACAATAGACAACAACTAGAGATTTAGGCGAAGCTTGTTTGCTCCCTAGTCATCGAAACCCCATCAATTCCATCACAACTAGACGTAGGCTTTTACCTTCATCGAAGGGGCCGAACTAGTATAAACTCTCTTGCGTCCTTGTGTCTGATTTAACCCCTTCAAGCTAACCCGTAGCGATGGCTCCACGACTAAGTCCTTTCATGGGGACATCCGCCGTGACAAAACCACGACAGTTGGCGCCCACCGTGGGGCTATCGCACGATGGTTTCAAGTTCTTGGAGGGCAGCTTCGAAGGACTCAAGGGCTATGCTGTGGGCCGGATGACAAAGAGTCGTCGCGGCAAGCTCTACATCGACGATGCAGGATGGGGCCCCGAGGCCGGCTCAATTGAGTACGGGTACCGGGTCCCCTTTGGTGGCATACACGTCTTCATCGGCAAGATCAGTGAACCGGGTCCTGAGCCGGACATCTGCACCGACCTCGTCGAAACAGCTCAGTGTGCGAGATCTGCCCAGGTTAAACCGACTGTGAAGCGTGCCTTCGTGGGGGTCATCCACGGAGGAGAATACGAGGATGGATCGGGATCTGGTAGCGAGACCGTCGTTTATTCCGGCGACGAGTCCTCGACCGGAGAAACCGAATCATTATATCAGTTGCAAGACGACCAGATTGGGGGCTGTTCCGATGGCGATAGTATTCCGGACCCCTCTGATCTGCCCAACCGGGTTGGAATATTCATGGCCGGTACACAGGTGGCGGTCCACTCCTCGACTGCAGCGGCAATGTTCTCCGGATCAGCGGCGGCGGCGGCCGGGGCAGGAGGTCCTGTGCGCCCGCCGGCTCAAGTTTTATCTGATCTGTTTGATGCGCTGGTTGTGCTCATGGCGGAGGCTAACCCGGCGGATCATGACGCCCACAATGCGGAGGTTGCAAAGGTGAGGGAGCAGATCACTCAGGCCAAGGCCGACCTGGCAGCAGAGAACGACAGGATGGCTGCAGAGCGGGCCGCTTTGGATGCCCAGGCCTATAAACTTATGCTGGATCAGAACGCGTCGGATGAGGTCTTGAAGCGGAAGCACCGGTCCCGCTTGCCTTCGGTTTTCGACGCCAGAAATGTCTTTCACACCCAGGAGCAGGAACCAGTAACCCGCCGGTGGTAAACCGGGGAGAGGCGCCTGGGCCAGGCACGCCGGTTCAACCTCGCCTAATGGAACCGCCTCGGCAGAATGATATTGTACCGGTCCAGACACCTCCGGGTCATTATTCCAATCCCATGGACAATCTTGTCGCTGCCGCTTCACGACTGGAGGCCATCCCAATCGAAGGTGATTCTGCGCAGGCGGTGGAGACGCGCCGGGTTAAGGAGCTCCTTCGGACCGCTTTGATCCAACAGGAAGCGTATTCATACAGCCGTGACCGAATTCATTCCACCCCTCGTCCGAGCCGGAGCTACAGCAGGTGTATGGATGAACCGGCTATATCAAGCAATGCACGGAACCGTGAAGCGCCCCGTGGCAATAACCCGGCGGGCGGTATTCGCGATGCTCAGGAAGTGGTGGACCGGGCCCGGGCACGTAGGGAGGCCGAGTTAGCAGCACAAAACGAGGTGCGTCAGCTTACGCCAGTTCGTCCCACCACCTCAGTCGAGCCAGGGGTCACTTCTAGTTCTTTGGGGGTGCCCTATTTAATCCCCGCTTTACGCAATGTGCGCTTTCCCAAAGACTTCAAGGGCCCGCGTAAGGTGCCAAATTACACTACCGATTTGTCTCTAGAAGCATGGGTAGAGAGCTACGAGATGGCCATGGAGATGCTGGATGTGGATGAGGCCGCGTGTGCAAAGTACTTCACCATGATGCTTGAAGGGACAGCCCGTACTTGGTTAAAAAGCTTACCGACCAATTCTATCAGCTCATGGGCCCAGTTGCGAGCCTGGTTTGTCCAGAATTTCAAGGATACCTGTAAGCAGCCCATGTCGATAGTGGACTTGGCGGCCTGTGTCCAGGAGGAAGGAGAGTCAACGACCCATTGGGTGCGCCGTGTCTCGGAAATTTTGCACTCGTCAGACCGTATCAACGCTGATTCTGCGGTTATAACCCTGGAAGGCAACTGCCGGTTTAAGCCTCTGAAGTTGAAATTGGGACGAATGAAGCGCCATTGTAATGATATGGGAACCCTCATGGGTGCTTTAGTGAATTATGCTGATTCTGATAGTACCAAGGATCCCGAGTCTGAGGATGACAAGGCAGGGAAGGGAAAAAAGAACAGCAACTCCAAGGGGCAGCAACACAACACAACATGTCATGGGAACGGAGGCAAGCGTAAAACGGGTGGCAGCGTGGACTTTGTGGCTAATACTAGTGCACAGGACAAGGGCCAACGACGCAAGGGTAAAGCGGCGAACCGCGGAGGAGCTCCAAATCCTAACCCGGACCGCCTAACCTATCTGTTAAACCAGCCCTGTCCAAAGCTCGGGACGAAGGAGATGCTGGCCAATCACCTTTGGAAGGATTGTTACATTATGCAGGAGTTCAAGAATTCTAATGCTTTCCGATATGATCATGGATCAGGTGGTGGCTCAGGATCCGGTTTCCATGGGCCGGGTCATGATGGAGGGGCTTCCGGTTCAGGCTTCAATGGTAATCAGGGTGGACACAACAATCAGAATAATCAGAATAACCAAGGTGGTTACAACCAGCAGCAGCAGTCGGGTTATCAGAGCCATCCAAAGCAGTTGAATAGCGGGCAATATCATATCTTCACTACTAGCTTGGATAAGCGAGACCGGGAACTTCACAAGCGAGCGGTGAATTCTGTTGAACCGGCCGTGCCGCGTTATTTACGCTGGTCGGAACAGCCAATCGTATGGAGCAGAGAGGATCACCCTCCCCGGGTTGACAATCCGGGTCAGCTAGCATTGGTGGTGGCCCCTCAGGTGGGAGGTTATAAGTTCACCAAGGTGCTCATGGATGGAGGGAGCAGTATTAACATCCCTATGAGAACTTCCGCCGTATGGGGCTAACAGATAAAAATCTTAAACCATCTAATACGGTGTTCCATGGTGTGGTACCTGGCAAGTCAGCATATCCTGTTGGCAAGATAGCTCTGGAAGTGGCCTTTGGAGACGATCATGATTCCAGGTCAGAGACACTGACTTTTGAGGTGGTGAAGATCCGGAGCCCGTATCACGCCCTATTTGGGCGGCCGGCTTATGCCAAATTCATGGCACGACCTTGTTATATCTATTTACAGCTCAAGATGCCGAGTCACAAGGGAACAATAACGGTTCATGGAAGCCGCAAGATTGCTTTGGAATGTGAGGAAGGTGATGTGGCCTATGCGGAGTCGGTTTGTGCCATAGAAGAGTTGAAATACTACAAGGACAATGTTGACCCGGCGGACATGACTCCGTTGAAGAAGCCAACTACAGAGCATGATCCAGATTTAAAGTTCAACTCGGCGGCTGAGACTAAGCTTGTTGACTTCGTGCCTGGCGATTCGTCCAAGCAGTTCACTATCAGTGCCAACTTGGACCCGAAATAGGAAAACGCGCTCATCGAGTTCATCCGTGAGAATCGGGACATTTTTGCATGGAAGCCTTATGACATGCCAGGTGTACCGAGGGAACTCGCTGAGCACACTCTTAACGTTGATCCTAAGTACAAACCGGTGAAGCAGTTTCTCCGCCGGTTTAATGAAGAAAGGCGCAAAGCTATTGAAGGGGAGGTGGCCAGGCTCTTAGCGGCTGGCTTTATTGTTGAAGTTTTTCATCCAGAATGGCTAGCTAATCCGGTGCTGGTTCTTAAGAAAAACGGCACCTGGCGCATGTGTGTGGACTACACAGACCTTAACAAAGCTTGTCCAGCAGATCCTTTTGCCCTCCCCCGCATTGACCAGATTATTGATGCTACCGTGGGTTGTGAGCGTTTGAGTTTTCTGGATGCATATTCTGGTTATCATCAGATCAAGATGGCAGTTAAGGACCAGGAGAAGATGACGTTCATAACTCCCTTTGGAGCCTTCTACTATGTATCTATGCCCTTTGGGCTCAAGAGCGCCCAGGCAACTTATCAACGGTGTGTACAGAATTGCCTTCATAAGCAGATCGGCCGTAATGTGCATGCCTATGTGGATGATATTGTGGTTAAGTCAAGGGAGAAGGAGACTCTGGTTGATGATTTGAAGGAAACCTTTGATAACCTACGGACTTACAAGATGATGCTCAACCCGACCAAGTGTGTTTTTGGTGTACCGGCAGGCAAGTTATTGGGTTTTCTTGTGTCCAACAGGGGAATTGAAGCTAATCCGAAGAAGATTACAGCTATTACCTCCCTGGCTAAACCGAAGTGTATCAACGACGTTCAGCGCTTGGCAGGCCGAATTGCCGCGCTGAGCCGGTTTATCAGCTGCCTTGGTGAGAAAGCGATCCCTTTGTACCAGATGCTAAAGAAGACGGATCAATTCGTCTGGAGTTCGGCTGCTGATAAAGCATTGGAGGATTTAAAGCGGCAGTTAGCCAATCCGCCTGTTCTTGCAGCTCTGATTGACAAGGAACCATTATTACTATATGTAGCAGCTAATGCTCGCGCAGTCAGCGTGGCTATTGTGGTGGAGCGCAAAGAGGCAGGCAAGGAATATCCGGTTCAGCGTCCGGTTTACTACATCAGTGAGGTGCTTATTGAGTCCAAGCAAAGGTACCTGCATTGGCAGAAGCTGGTGTATGGAGTTTTCATGGCAAGCCGGAAGCTTAAACAATACTTCCCGGGGCATCCCATCACAGTAGTCAGCTCCGCTCCTTTAGGAGATATAATTCAGAACAGGGAGGCGACTGGCCGGATTGCCAAGTGGGCTATAGAGCTTGGGCCGCACGGATTGAAATACGTGCCTCAGACGGCGGTCAAATCTCAAGCACTTGTAGATTTCATCAATGATTGGACGGAGCTACAAGCACCTGAAGAGAAGCCGGATCACACTTATTGGACTATCCATTTTGATGGGTCCAGGCAATTGGAGGGCTCGGGGGCTGGAGTCGTATTAACTTCCCCACGAGGTGATAAGTTCTGTTACGTTCTCCGCTTAATGTTCCCTTGTACTAACAATGCAGCTAAGTATGAAGCTTTACTCCATGGTCTCCGGATGGCTAAGGAGATGAATCTCAGCCGAGTTAAATGCTTCGGTGACTCGGACCTAGTGGCTCAACAAGTATCTGGCACTTGGGATTCCAAGGATCCGCTCATGGCAGCCTATCGTCGTGAGGTGGATATTGTTGCAGGTCACTTTAAGGGTTATCAGGTGGATCATGTGGACAGATGGAAGAACAAAGCGGCGGACGCTTTAAGCCGGCTGGGCTCTCAGCATAAACCGGTTCCGCCTAACGTCTTCTTAGATGTTCTGCATAACCCGTCCGTCAAGCTCCCTGGTGAAGAGGATTTGGCTATTCCTGATCCGGAGGCTCAGTTGGTGGTGGCCCTGCATGTCATTCCGGATTGGACGATTCCTTATCTTGCGTACATGAACCGGGGCGAGTTACCTGAGGATGAGACTCTGGCCAGGCAGATAGTCCGGTGATCCAAGTCCATGACCATTGTCAATGGCGAGTTACATCATTGCAGTGTGTCAGGAGCGTTTCAACGCTGTGTGTCTCCTGAGGAAGGTTGTGAAATTTTGCGTGAAATCCACGAAGGGGATTGTGGTCACTACACCGGTTCAAAGTCTCTGGTGGCTAAGGCGTTTCGTCACGGTTTCTATTGGTTGACTGCTCATGCTGATGCGGAGGACCTGGTTAGATGATGTGATGGCTGTCAGAAATTCTCAAGGCGCGCTCACGTGCCGGCTCAAGAATTGAGGATGATTCCAATTACTTGGCTGTTTGCGACTTGGGGGCTGGATATGGTCGGACCATTCAAAAGGTCCAAGGACAAGAAGACCCACCTCTTGGTGGCAGTTGACAAGTTTACAAAGTGGGTTGAAGCGGAGCCCGTTAGTATGTGTGATGCAGCCACGACGGTTCAATTCATTAAAAAGGTGATTTTCCAGTTTGGCTTTCCACACACTATCATTACTAATAATGGTACCAACTTGTCCAAGGGTGCTATGAAGGAGTTTTGTGAGCGTGAGCACATCCGGATTGACGTGTCATCAGTAGCCCACCCACAGTCCAATGGCCAAGCAGAGAGGGCTAACCAAGAGATCTTACGAGGCATTAAGCCCCGGCTTATGGTTCCTTTACAACGAACGCCGGGATGTTGGGTTGAGGAGTTACCATCTGTGTTATGGAGCATCAACACTATGCCCAACAGGTCGACAGGATACACTCCGTTCTTCATGGTATATGGAGCGGAGGCGGTTCTCCCCAGTGATATCCGTCATGATTCACCTCGTGTAGCGGCCTATGTTGAAGCGGACAACGAGGAAGCACGGCAAGACGCTTTGGACCTGTTGGACGAGGAGCGTGACGTGGCAGCTGCCCGTTCGGCGATTTACCAGCAGGATCTTCGTCGCTATCACAGTCGCCGAGTTAGAACCAGAACCTTTCAAGAAGGAGATTTGGTGCTTCGACTCATCCAAGACCAGACTGATATGCACAAGCTATCCCCACCCTGGGAGGGACCTTTTGTGGTCAGCAAGAATTTGCACAACGGGTCATACTATCTGATCGATATTCGAGAGCATAAGGACTCACGCACGTCAGAGGAGGAGACCAATAGGCCGTGGAATATAGCTCATCTTCGGCCTTACTACACTTGAGCCATAGGCTCTACTTATGTACATATTATGACAATGTATATATTATGATCAATACAATAAACCGGAGCCTTAGCTAAAGCGGGGTCTCTGTTATTTTTATATCATGTGTGGTTACACGGAGTTTTTATCTTAAAGCGACCTCCGGTTTACCCCTTGAGTTAGCTTTTTCAAACAAGCTTTGTATCATGTCACTAGGCGGCTTGGTCGTATCCGAACCAATGCAACACCTTTTGACAGGCGAAAGCCACAAGATCACTTGGGGACTTGGTCATGTCTGAACCAGTCACGCCTCTTGATCGACCTAAGGCCACAGAATCACTTGGGGGCTTTGGTCGAACCCGAACCATTGCTACACCTCTTGATCGGCGTAATGCCACTGCATCATTTGGGGACCTTGGCTGACTTGAACCATAGCTACGCCTGTCGGGGGCTTGGTCGTGTCCGACCACGGTAATGCCACTTGATCGGCTCAGATAGCCTCTTTTTTGCAAATGATTCTATTTGTCTTTGCTTGAGGTATATTTCTCTTATTTGCATATTTTTTCTTGTTGTGTTCTTAAACCAACAACTGTTAAGCCGGTTCGACTGTCAATTGATGGAACACGGACTATTCTTGATCCGGAGACGCTTTGCCCGGTTTGATTTTCTGTTAACATCCTATTCTGGAGTAACACCGGTGTTCTTTGTAAACCGGCACGGTTTATTTGGTAAACCGATCTTATATTCACAGGAGTTGTTCTCTCCTCGCAGAGTGGGTCTCTTAGAAGCTCCGCTTTAAGATTGGCACCGCCAACTTCATGGCCTACGATGGCAGCGGCATTTTAAGCTTTTTGCTGCAGATAACAGTTTAACATGGATGATTCAACGGAAGCATAAGTTGCAATAAGTATGCATGAAGGCATATCAACATTAAGTGTGCCAGCTAGTCTATTACTAGGCAACACAGTGCCCAGATAAGATAATTGTTTTTCTGCGTAACATAACGGAACAACAACGTAAACCGGCTTCCGGTTCAGGCTTGGTCGCCAGCTTGCCCTGATGGTTGCGGGTCATCCTGCGCCGCTTCAGCTTCTGCTCCCCTACCCAGTGGCTGGAAATCAACAGTTGTCCAGTCGATTCCCATTAATGCTTGAAATACAGCTTCATCGTTGATCAGCAATGACGGTTCAATGTCAGGAGCGTAAGTATGCTTACGGATTGGAGGGATAAGGTTCTCCGCTTCAGGAACTGGTGCAGCCACTCGTTTATTTTGACTATCATATTGAGCTTGATAGTGAGACAAATTTGCCTCTTCAGCCAATTGACAAGCCAGAGGGCGCACTTCCCGGTTTATAGCCCGGAGATCCTCTTCGCTGAATTCTGTCCCGTCCTCCTTCACACTTGGGAAGCCTTGGGCCGCTTCAACAGGATCAAAATCTGGAACCCATGCTTTTGCCCGGATTAAGGCTTTTATAGCACCGGTTCTAGCAGCAGATTTCTTCAATTCTTCAATCCGGGCAGGAAGCATTGGCAACCTTTTAATGGTGTCCTGAATCAAGGTCGGTGCCGAGTTGTTGTGAGAAGCAGTGCTGATGATCCGTTGCGCACCTGTATATAGTTGTTCTATCAATGTATAGGCGGCCTTCAGTTTCTTCCGCACATCTGATCCCAAGTGGCCAATACGTGTCCCTGTATCATTCAAAGGGTTGGTAAACCGGCTGCAATATGGGAGGACATCGTTACTTCAGAAATTAAAAATGCTTACCAAAGACGGCAGGGGTCATGGCATGCACTTGCCGCTTTACGCTGGTCAACTCATCTACCACAGGTTTGAGTGCAGCCTCAGCTTTCTCTGCTCTTTGAAGTAAAGCGGCCTTTTCAGTGGCCCAATCTGCCCGCTCCTTGTTGAAATCCTCCTTAAGATTTTCCATGACGCTTAAAGCGCTGGTTACTTCATCTTTTGCTTTCGAGGTTTCAGCTTGCTGGGATTTCAGGTTTTCTTGAAGATCAGCAATTGGGCTTTCTTTCTTGCTCAGACCACCCTGCGTAAAGATCATCATTTGATTAAAGATTATGATGCAGAATTGAAGTACCAACCACATAACAAGTTATGCCCTTGATACTTGGGGGCTAATGCATATTTGCTTCTTATCCTACAAATTCCATGTAAGTCCCAAGCTCAATACAAGTATTCAACTTAGCACTTGGGGGCTAATGCGTATTTGCTCTATCCTCTAGTGACACTGGAATTCTTACTGTACAAAGTCCCAGTTTAGCTTACTTAAGTTAAACCGGCCCTTGGGGGCTACAGTGTTAGAGCAAAGCTACACTAAAAAGGTTCAAGTTGGTAAGTCCCAGTCTAAGTTACTATCTTAAAACCGTCACTTGGGGGCTATTGGGATTGACAAATTGAAATATATAAGGAGAATCATATGGAGAATTTACCTCATATTTATCCTTCATCATTTTTATCAAATCGGCTTCGCAATCGTGGCTGGTGTATAGCCGATTCAGGTAGCTAGAGTAAAGTTCTTGGGGGTCCATAGTGGCAAAAGTGGCTAAATCAGTGTTCCATTTGCCTTTACCAAAGGCTGCAAATTCATCTTTCGTGGTATGCTTGGACAAAGCGACAGGATTGCCCGGTTCAGAACGACCAAAGCCAGTAATAATGACATCATCATCCTTGGCTTCGCCGGTTCGCACTGGGGTTGCCGGATTGTCAGTACGCTTGGAGGGGCTCGATGTCTTGTCAGTTTGAACAGGGCTCATGGGCTGATTAACAGGGCCTGAGGTATCAGCATGCGCCTCTTCAGCAGCAACATGATGGTCTTGCGATGGTGGGTCGTTCAGCACATCGTCGTGGATAGGTTCTTCGGGATATGTTGTTTTGGCCGGTTCAGGAGCGTCATCTTCTTCTGCCGCTTTGTCCAGGCGAGCTTTTTTGCTGGGCCTAGGCTTGGTCCTGAAAGGAAAAAGACGGACGAATCCAGTGAATATTGAAAGTAATATATCAAGCAACATTATCAGTAGTACGGCTCACCCAAGCACAATCTTGAGCGGTGGGAGCTGGGTGGCTGAAGACTCGCCGGAAGAAGAATGAGAAGTGCCCTGATAATCGGAGTCAGAGGGACTAAGAGGTTGACGAATACAACCCGCTTTAGGATAAGCATTGATGAAACAGTTAGAGACCTCTGAACGGCGTTTCTGAACCGGACTGTTCGGTAAACCGGCGGAGGTAACTACCTGGCTGCTGTGCCGGGTTATGCGGCGAGCTTCATGCTGTTGTGTCTTCATAAGAAAGTTTCGGTCCAAGTAAGCAAGAGGATGAGAAAATTTAACTTTCCGGTTTGCCTGACGGATTTTTAGTGAAGGTAAAGGGTTTGAATCGGAAGAAAGAGCGATTACCTCTACAACATCAGCGTGACTGACCTCAGCGTCATCCTGGCAATAATCATTATCAATAAGGCATGTGAAAAGTAAACCAAGTGAGTCAAGCTCTACCTCAAGGTCCGGATTACCCACATCATCGTCAGCTGGTGGATCGGAGGAGGCAGTGGTTCTCTTTCTATGGGCCGGTTTCTTCACAACTCTGGTCTTGGGCCGGATTGTTTTCTCCGGTTTCTCTTGAGGAGGTTTCTTGCTCCAAAATGGATCATCACCCTGTTTGAAAATTGTTAAAGTCAACAAAGGGTATTTAAAGCGTAGTCAGTTTTCATGAAGGCATAAGATATAAGATTTACGGCTGGCGGTTTGTTCTTGGCAGAAAAGGGAAGCAGGCCGGTTTGAGCGCAGGCAGTCTCCGGTTCATTCAACATCTTCTTAACAGCTTCAGTAACTTTGTCGTCTGACAGCTGGATTTCAATATGCCGTAGAGGGTCTTTTACATCTTCTGTGTATTCGCACATCAAATCGGAGCGTCGGCTTAAGGGTAGTATGCTCCAAGATATCCAGCAGCGGGCAAGGTCAACTCCGGTCAACCCATTAGCCATGAAGGCCCGGAGCTTGGATAATTGAGGAGCATATTTGCTTCTCTCCCTAGCAGTCAGTCTTTGAGGGAAGGGATGTGTGTTGCTTAGTCGTTCCGGACGGTAACCCGGCAAGGGATTCTCTCCATCAGGCGAAGTATCTTTGCAGTAAAACCATGTTGCATTCCATTCTTTGGGATGGCTATGCAGCTTGGCGTGAGGATAAGTGACTTCTTTCCTCTTTTGAATCGCCATGCTGCCTAGCTCAATGTTGGGGACGTCCGTAAATTCGGTGCGGCGGTTTAGATGGAAACAATCTCTGAATAATTCAACTATGGGCTCCTCTTGAAAGAACACCTCACAGAGCACTTGGAAGTGACATATGTTGGTTACGGAGTTGGGGCCGATATCTTGTGGACGAAGTTGAAAGTTGGCCAAGACATCCCGATAAAACTTTGAACTGGGTGGACTGAAGCCCCGGGCTAGATGGTCAGCAAAAACAACAACCTCTCCATCTTTGGGTTCTGGAAGACATTCCGGGCCAGGGACCCTCCAGTGAATGACATCTTTTTTGCCCAAAGTGCCGACCTTGACTAAGTTCTCCAGCTGAGTCTCGGTCACTCAAGAAGGGACCCAGTTGCATTCATACACTTGCTTGGCCATGGTGCAATCTGCAAAACAGTAATACCGGTTCAAGAATATGTTGGAAGGATAGACACTGATGCATTCATTGTTAAACCGGAAGAAGTTATCTGTAAACCGGAGTTCTGCAAAGCGGCAATACTTAGCTAGGAATCCTGGCGGTTCAGTAAGGGGACTAATGGTATATGCCGAGTTATCAATTTTTCTACAAAGCTAAATCGCCCGGTCTAAAACATTGAACAGTCAAGACTGCGGTGAAAACAGGTTTCACAGTACTACTTAACAGTTTTGGATCCGGAGTATGTTCAGAAAAAGAAATAAATATTCAAGATCCAAAGAGGAAGCAGATGCTGAATCCAGGAGCAACGATACAGATAGATCTATGGCCCTGAGATGCGTAAGGGAAAACGGATGGTAGAAGCTACCGCTGCGTGGAACAAAGATTCACAGATTTATCTGAAGACTGTCATACGAACAGGAAGCAAGCGACGAACGCTGAAGAACACAGGAACCCTAGAACAGATCTATGGGGGGAAAGGAAAAAGGTTTACCGGAGCTGAAGAAGAAACGGAAGGTCACCGCGATGTTCTGGTACACTCAGGTTGATGCAGCGGCCAAGGTCGATGTCGAAAGTCCCCGGTGGCGGCGGAGCTCTGAAGTAGGGTGGCACAAGGAAGACGAAGCAGAGGGGCACGAAGGGGAAAAAGAAATGACCCTTCGGGCCTATTTATAAGGCAAAAGACATGTGTCAGATGCGAGAATCGAGGGGCCGTGAGTTTGGAAACGGAGCTGTCGCCTCGATTGTCGCAGATCTATTAAACAAAAAGATATCGTAGATAGCTTTTATGACAGGTGACGTCATGCCGGTTTACGACGATCAGAGAAGATGACATCACGACGGTTCACCAGATTATACGAAGATGCTGAAGATGAAGTTTTTTGCTAAGGATTGACATGAACCTGTTCAAAGCAATCTGGGGCCTAATGTTGGGGATATAACCACTGGGCATAAACCGGACAAGACAGGCCGGGTTAACTTCATCAGTAGTTGAATATGTTAAAGCCCAAGTAGGCAGATGAGGGCTTAAGGCCCATAGCCGGTTCAAGGCCTGTAGCTGTAAACGGTGTTAGTATGTAGCTTGTATTGTAAGTTAGGAATAGTAGAGACCGAGCCGTATACATCTATAAACCGGTAACAGGACTCTGTGAACCGATGGGTGCCACCCATGTATATAAGGGGACGACCCGGCAGTGGTTTGAGGACAACAGACAACAACTCGAGATTTAGGCGAAGCTTGTTTGCTCCCTAGTCATCGAAACCCCATCAATTCCATCACAACTAGACGTAGGCTTTTACCTTCATCAAAGGGGCCGAACTAGTATAAACTCTCTTGCGTCCTTGTGTCCGCTTTAACCCCTTCAAGCTAACCCGTAGCGATGGCTCCACGACTAAGTCCTTTCATGAGGACATCTGCCGTGACAAAACCACGACACCGGTGGAGAGGTTCTAATTGGGTTAGTTATCCTCGGGCCCACTAAAAGAGAACTAAAAAATCTCACCTGTTTGCTTTCTATATCAGATATGTGAATTATGCAATGCCATGTTTTTCAACCAGTTATCATATATGTGAATTATGCACCGCCATGGAGCCAGGCATCATATATGTGAATTATCTCATGCCATCTTTTTTTTTCATTATGTATTCCATTTGCCGACAATCTATGTATATTGAACTACTCTTCATGTGTATCAGCCATTTGAGCCGGTTATGGAAAAATCTGGAGTGAAAACAAGGTCTTCAGAGTAGGAAATGGTACCTGTTGAAGCATATATCTCGATGGTTACAGGGAGCTCCTCAGAGGAGGATTCAGAGACAGATGACCAGTCCTATATCCCACCTGAGGTGTATGCTCTAAGTTGCAATGTTTATATTTCTCATATGATGCATATGGTGTCTTGCATTGCTTAGTTTAGACATCATATGCACAATATTGAATTCTATCTGCTTAGTTTAGAGATCATACATGCGAGTGCCAGCTGCTTAGTATATGAATCAATTATGTCAATTATATCATGCCATCCTGTATACTTAGACAACATGTATGTGAATTATTTCATCCCAACCTATTTTAGAAAGACATCATATAGTTTTGTCATGTCATCCTGTTTAGGTACTCATCATATGTTGAATTATGCCATTATATCCTGTTAAGTTATCCATCATATATCTGAAACTGTGTCATGCTATCCTGTTTAGTTAGGCATCATATATGTGAAATTGTGTCATGCTGTCCTGTTTGGTTAGACAACATATATGTGAATTACCACATCTGTCTATCATACAATGTCTGTACGTTCAATTTCTTTTCTTGTTTATCAGCCATTTGAATTGGAGGGGGTGATGGCAGTATCTAAGGGAGCAAAAACCCGTTCTTCACAAAAGACAGTGCTACCTGTCGATGCAGATAGTGTTGGGTTTCGTAGTAATTTCAAAAAATTTCCTACGCACACGCAAGATCATGTGATGCATAGAAACGAGAGGGGAGAGTGTTGTCTACGTACCCAACGCAGACCGACTGCGGAAGCGCTGACACGACGTAGAGGAAGTAGTCGTACGTCTTTACGATCCAACCGATCAAGCACCGAAACTATGACACCTCTGAGTTCGAGCACACGTTCAGCTCGATGATGATCCCCGGACTCCGATCCAGCAAAGTGTCGGGGAAGAGTTCCGTCAGCACGACGGCGTGGTGACGATCTTGATGAACTACAGCAGCAGGGCTTCGCCTAAACTCCGCTACAGTATTATCGAGGAATATGGTGGCTGGGGGCACCGCACACGGCTAAGGAATAGATCACGTGGATCAACTTGTGTGTTTCTGGGGTGCCTCTGCCTCAGTATATAAAGGAGCCAAGGGGGAGGGGGGCGCCGGCCAGGAGGAGGGCGCAGGAGGAGTCCTACTCCTTCCGGGAGTAGGACTCCCCCCCCAATCCTAGTTGGACTAGGATTCCCCGAGGGGGAAAGAGGGAGAGGGGGGCCGACCACCTCTCCTAGTCCTAATAGGACTAGGGGAGGGGGGAGGCGCGCAGCCACCTTGGGCTGCCCCTTTCTCCTTTCCACTAAAGCCCATTAAGGCCATGGCTCCCGGGGGGTTCCGGTAACCTCCCGGTACTCCGGTAAAATCCCGATTTCACCCGGAACAATTCCGATATCCAAACATAGGCTTCCAATATATCAATATTTACGTCTCGACCATTTCGAGACTCCTCGTCATGTCCGTGATCACATCCGGGACTCCGAACAACCTTCGGTACATCAAAATGCATAAACTCATAATATAAGTATCATCGTAACCTTAAGCGTGCGGACCCTACGGGTTCGAGAACAATGTAGACATGACCGAGACACGTCTCCGGTCAATAACCAATAGCGGGACCTGGATGCCCATATTGGCTCCTACATATTCTATGAAGATCTTTTATCGGTCAGACCGCATAACAACATACGTTGTTCCCTTTGTCATCGGTATGTTTACTTGCCCGAGATTCGATCGTCGGTATCCAATACCTAGTTCAATCTCGTTACCGGGAAGTCTCTTTACTCGTTCCGTAATACATCATCTCACAACTAACATATTAGTTGTAATGCTTGCAAGGCTTATGTGATGTGCATTACCGAGAGGGCCCAGAGATACCTCTCCGACAATCGAAGTGACAAATCCTAATCTCGAAATACGCCAACCCAACATGTACCTTTGGAGACACCTGTAATGCTCCTTTATAATCACCCAGTTACGTTGTGATGTTTGGTAGCACCCAAAGTGTTCCTCCGGCAAACGGGAGTTGCATAATCTCATAGTTATAGGAACATGTATAAGTCATGAAGAAAGCAATAGCAACATACTAAACGATCGGGTGCTAAGCTAATGGAATGGGTCATGTCAATCAGATCATTCAACTAATGATGTGACCTCGTTAATCAAATAACAACTCATTGTTCATGGTCAGGAAACATAACCATCTTTGATTAACGAGATAGTCAAGTAGAGGCATACTAGTGACACTTTGTTTGTCTATGTATTCACACATGTATTATGTTTCCGGTTAATACAATTCTAGCATGAATAATAAACATTTATCATGATTATAAGGAAATAAATAATAACTTTATTATTGCCTCTAGGGCATATTTCCTTCAGTCTCCCACTTGCACTAGAGTCAATAATCTAGATTACACTGTAATGATTCTAACACCTATGGAGCCTTGGTGCTGATCATGTTTTGCTCGTGGAAGAGGCTTAGTCAACGGGTCTGCAACATTTAGATCCGTATGTATCTTGCAAATCTCTATGTCTCCCACCTGGACTAGATCCCGGATGGATTTGAAGCGTCTCTTGATGTGTTTGGTCCTTTTGTGAAATCTGGATTCCTTTGCCAAGGCAATTGCACCAGTATTGTCACAAAAGATTTTCATTGGACCCGATGCACTAGGTATGACACCTAGATCGGATATGAACTCCTTCATCCAGACTCCTTCGTTCGCTGCTTCCGAAGCAGCTATGTACTCCGCTTCACATGTAGATCCCGCTACGACGCTTTGTTTAGAACTGCACCAACTGACAGCTCCACCGTTTAATGTAAACACGTATCCGGTTTGCGATTTAGAATTGTCCGGATCAGTGTCAAAGCTTGCATCAACGTAACCTTTTACGGTGAGCTCTTTGTCACCTCCATATACGAGAAACATATCCTTAGTCCTTTTCAGGTATTTCAGGATGTTCTTGACCGCTGTCCAGTGATCCACTCCTGGATTACTTTGGTACCTCCCTGCCAAACTTACAGCAAGGCACACATCAGGTCTGGTACACAGCATTGCATACATGATAGAGCCTATGGCTGAAGCATAGGGAACATCTTTCATTTTCTCTCTATCTTCTGCAGTGGTCGGGCATTGAGTCTTACTCAACTCCACACCTTGTAACACAGGCAAGAACCCTTTCTTTGCTTGATCCATTTTGAACTTCTTCAAAACTTTGTCAAGGTATGTGCTTTGTGAAAGTCCAATTAAGCGTCTTGATCTATCTCTATAGATCTTAATGCCTAATATGTAAGCAGCTTCACCGAGGTCTTTCATTGAAAAACTCTTATTCAAGTATCCCTTTATGCTATCCAGAAATTCTATATCATTTCCAATTAGTAATATGTCATGCACATATAATATCAGAAATGCTACAGAGCTCCCACTCACTTTCTTGTAAATACATGCTTCTCCGAAAGTCTGTATAAAACCAAATGCTTTGATCACACTATCAAAGCGTTTATTCCAACTCCGAGAGGCTTGCACCAGTCCATAAATGGATCGCTGGAGCTTGCACACTTTGTTAGCTCCCTTTGGATCGACAAAACCTTCCGGTTGCATCATATACAAATCTTCTTCCAGAAATCCATTCAGGAATGCAGTTTTGACATCCATCTGCCAAATTTCATAATCATAAAATGCGGCAATCGCTAACATGATTCAGACAGACTTAAGCATCGCTACAGGTGAGAAAGTCTCATCGTAGTCAACCCCTTGAACTTGTCGAAAACCTTTCGCGACAAGTCGAGCTTTGTAGACAGTAACATTACCATCAGCGTCAGTCTTCTTCTTGAAGATCCATTTATTCTCAATTGCTTGCCGATCATCGGGCAAGTCAACCAAAGTCCATACTTTGTTCTCATACATGGATCCCATCTCAGATTTCATGGCTTCAAGCCACTTTGCGGAATCTGGGCTCACCATCGCTTCTTCATAGTTTGTAGGTTCATCATGATCTAGTAGCATGACTTCCAGAACAGGATTACCGTACCACTCTGGTGCGGATCTTACTCTGGTTGATCTACGAGGTTCAGTAGTATCTTGATCTGAAATTTCATGATCATTATCATTAGCGTCCTCACTAACTGGTGTAGGTGTCACTGAAACAGTTTTCTATGATGTACTACTTTCAGTAAGGGAGCAGGTACAGTTACCTCGTCAAGTTCTACTTTCCTCCCACTCACTTCTTTCGAGAGAAACTCCTTCTCTAGAAAGGATCCATTCTTAGCAACGAATGTCTTGCCTTCGGATCTGTGATAGAAGGTGTACCCAACAGTCTCCTTTGGGTATCCTATGAAGACACATTTCTCCGATTTGGGTTCGAGCTTATCAGGTTGAAGTTTTTTCACATAAGCATCGCAGCCCCAAACTTTAAGAAACGACAACTTTGGTTTCTTGCCAAACCATAGTTCATAAGGTGTCGTCTCAACGGATTTTGATGGTGCCCTATTTAACGTGAATGCGGCCGTCTCTAAAGCATAACCCCAAAACGATAGCGGTAAATCTGTAAGAGACATCATAGATCGCACCATATCTAGTAAAGTATGATTACGACGCTCGGACACACCATTACGCTGTGGTGTTCCAGGTGGCGTGAGTTGCGAAACTATTCCACAGTTTTTCAAATGTACACCAAACTCGTAACTCAAATATTCTCCTCCACGATCAGATCGTAGAAACTTTATTTTCTTGTTACGATGATTTTCAACTTCACTCTGAAATTCTTTGAACTTTTCAAACGTTTCAGACTTATGTTTCATTAAGTAGATATACCCATATCTGCTTAAATCATCTGTGAAGGTGAGAAAATAACGATATCCGCCACGAGCCTCAATATTCATCGGACCACATACATCGGTATGTATGATTTCCAACAAATCTGTTGCTCTCTCCATAGTACCGGAGAACGGTGTTTTAGTCATCTTGCCCATGAGGCACGGTTCGCAAGTACCAAGTGATTCATAATCAAGTGGTTCCAAAAGTCCATCAGTATGGAGTTTCTTCATGCGCTTTACACCGATATGACCTAAACGACAGTGCCACAAATAAGTTGCACTTTCATTATCAACTCTGCATCTTTTGGCTTCAACATTATGAATATGTGTATTACTACTATCGAGATTCAATAAGAATAGACCACTGTTCAAGGGTGCATGACCATAAAAGGTATTACTCATATAAATAGAACAACCATTATTCTCTGATTTAAATGAATAACCGTATCGCATCAAACAAGATCCAGATGTAATGTTCATGCTCAACGCTGGCACCAAATAACAATTATTTAGGTCTAATATTAATCCCGAAGGTAGATGTAGAGGTAGCGTGCCGACCGCGATCACATCGACTTTGGAACCGTTTCCCATGCGCATCGTCACCTCGTCCTTTGCCAGTGTCCGCTTATTCCGTAGTCCCTGTTTCGAGTTGCAAATATTAGCAACAGAACCAGTATCAAATACCCAGGTGCTACTGCGAGCTCTAGTAAGGTACACATCAATAACATGTATATCACATATACCTTTGTTCACCTTGCCATCCTTCTTATCCGCCAAATACTTGGGGCAGTTCCGCTTCCAGTGACCAGTCTGCTTGCAGTAGAAGCACTCAGTTTCAGGCTTAGGTCCAGACTTGGGTTTCTTCTCTTGAGCAGCAACTTGCTTGCCGTTCTTCTTGAAGTTCCCCTTCTTCTTCCCTTTGCCCTTTTTCTTGAAACTAGTGGTCTTGTTAACCATCAACACTTGATGCTCCTTCTTGATTTCTACCTCCGCAGCTTTCAGCATTGCGAAGAGCTCGGGAATAGTCTTGTTCATCCCTTGCATATTATAGTTCATCATGAAGCTCTTGTAGCTTGGTGGCGGTGATTGGAGAATTCTGTCAATGACGCAATCATCCGGAAGATTAACTCCCAATTGAATCAAGTGATTATTATACCCAGACATTTTGAGTATATGCTCACTGACAGAACTGTTCTCCTCCATCTTGCAGCTATTGAACTTATTGGAGACTTCATATCTCTCAATCCGGGCATTTGCTTGAAATATTAACTTCAACTCCTGGAACATCTCATATGCTCCATGACGTTCAAAACGTCGTTGAAGTCCCGATTCTAAGCCGTAAAGCATGGCACACTGAACTATCGAGTAGTCATCAGCTTTGCTCTGCCAGACGTTCGTAACATCTGGTGTTGCTCCAGCAGTAGGCCTGGCACCCAGCGGTGCTTCCAGGACGTAGTTCTTCTGAGCAGCAATGAGGATAATCCTCAAGTTACGGACCCAGTCTGTATAATTGCTACCATCATCTTTCAACTTTGCTTTCTCAAGGAACGCATTAAAATTCAACGGAACAACAGCACGAGCCATCTATCTACAATCAACATAAACAAGCAAGATACTATCAGGTACTAAGTTCATGATAAGTTTAAGTTCAATTAATCAAATTACTTAAGAACTCCCACTTAGATAGACATCCCTTTAATCTTCTAAGTGATTACGTGATCCAAATCAACTAAACCATAACCGATCATCACGTGAGATGGAGTAGTTTTCAATGGTGAACATCGTTATGTTGATCATATCTACTATATGATTCACGCTCGACCTTTCGGTCTCCGTGTTCCGAGGCCATATCTGCATATGCTAGGCTCGTCAAGTTTAACCTGAGTATTCTGCGTGTGCAAAACTGGCTTGCACCCGTTGTAGATGGACGTAGAGCTTATCACACCCGATCATCATGTGGTGTCTGGGCACGACGAACTTTGGCAACGGTGCATACTCAGGGAGAACACTTCTTGATAATTTAGTGAGAGATCATCTTATAATGCTACCGCCAATCAAAGCAAGATAAGATGCATAAAAAGATAAACATCACATGCAATCAATATAAGTGATATGATATGGCCATCATCATCTTGTGCTTGTGATCTCCATCTCCGAAGCACCGTCATGATCACCATCGTCACCGGCGCGACACCTTGATCTCCATCGTAGCATCATTGTCGTCTCGCCAATCTTATGCTTCCACGACTATCACTACCGTTTAGTAATAAAGTAAAGCATTACATCGCGATTGCATTGCATACAATAAAGCGACAACCATATGGCTCCTGCCAGTTGCCGATAACTCGGTTACAAAACATGATCATCTCATACAATAAATTCAGCATCATGCCTTGACCATATCATATCACAACATGCCCTGCAAAAACAAGTTAGACGTCCTCTACTTTGTTGTTGCAAGTTTTACGTGGCTGCTACGGGCTTAAGCAAGAACCAATCTCACCTACGCATCAAAACCACAACGATAGTTTGTCAAATAGACTCCGTTTTAACCTTCGCAAGGACCGGGCATAGCCACACTTGGTTCAACTAAAGTTGGAGAGACAGTCGCCCGCAAGCCACCTATGTGCAAAGCACGTCGGGGGAACTGGTCTCGCGTAAGAGTACGCGTAATGTTGGTCCGGGTCGTCTCGTCCAACAATGCCGCCGAACCAAAGTATGACATGCTGGTAGGCAGTATGACTTATATCGCCCACAACTCACTTGTGTTCTACTCGTGCATATAACATCAACATAATAACCTAGGCTCGGATGCCACTGTTGGGTTTCGTAGTAATTTCAAATTTTTTCCTACGCACACACAAGATCATGTGATGCATAGCAATGAGAGGGGAGAGTGTTGTCTACGTACCCAACGCAGACCGACTGCGGAAGCGCTGACACGACGTAGAGGAAGTAGTCGTACGTCTTCACGATCCAACCGATCAAGCACCGAAACTACGACACCTCCGAGTTCGAGCACACGTTCAGCTCGATGACGATCCCCGGACTCCGATCCAGCAAAGTGTTGGGGAAGAGTTCCGTCAGCACGACGGCGTGGTGATGATCTTGATGAACTACAGCAGCAGGGCTTCGCCTAAACTCCGCTACAGTATTATCGAGGAATATGGTGGCTGGGGGCACCGCACACGGCTAAGGAATAGATCACGTGGATCAACTTGTGTGTTTCTGGGGTGCCTCTGCCTCAGTATATAAAGGAGCCAAGGGGGAGGGGGGCGCCGGCCAGGAGGAGGGCGCAGGAGGAGTCCTACTCCTTCCGGGAGTAGGACTCCCCCCCCAATCCTAGTTGGACTAGGATTCCCCGAGGGGGAAAGAGGGAGAGGGGGGCCGGCCACCTCTCCTAGTCCTAATAGGACTAGGGGAGGGGGGAGGCGCGCAGCCACCTTGGGCTGCCCCTTTCTCCTTTCCACTAAAGCCCATTAAGGCCCATATGGCTCCCGGGGGGTTCCGGTAACCTCCCGGTACTCTGGTAAAATCCCGATTTCACCCGGAACAATTCCGATATCCAAACATAGGCTTCCAATATATCAGTCTTTACGTCTCGACCATTTCGAAACTCCTCGTCATGTTCGTGATCACATCCGGGACTCCAAACAACCTTCGGTACATCAAAATGCATAAACTCATAATATAACTATCATCGTAACCTTAAGCGTGCGGACCCTACGGGTTCGAGAACAATGTAGACATGACCGAGACACGTCTCCGGTCAATAACCAATAGCGGGACTTGGATGCCCATATTGGCTCCTACATATTCTACGAAGATCTTTTATCGGTCAGACCGCATAACAACATACGTTGTTCCCTTTGTCATCGGTATGTTTACTTGCCCGAGATTCGATCGCCGGTATCCAATACCTAGTTCAATCTTGTTACCGGCAAGTCTCTTTACTCGTTCCGTAATACATCATCTCACAACTAACATATTAGTTGTAATGCTTGCAAGGCTTATGTGATGTGCATTACTGAGAGGGCCCAGAGATACCTCTCCGACAATCGAAGTGACAAATCCTAATCTCGAAATACGCCAACCCAACATGTACCTTTGGAGACACCTGTAATGCTCCTTTATAATCACCCAGTTACGTTGTGATGTTTGGTAGCACCCAAAGTGTTCCTCCGGCAAACGGGAGTTGCATAATCTCATAGTTATAGGAACATGTATAAGTCATGAAGAAAGCAATAGCAACATACTAAACGATCGGGTGCTAAGCTAATGGAATGGGTCATGTCAATCAGATCATTCAACTAATGATGTGACCTCGTTAATCAAATAACAACTCATTGTTCATGGTCAGGAAACATAACCATCTTTGATTAACGAGCTAGTCAAGTAGAGGCATACTAGTGACACTTTGTTTGTCTATGTATTCACACATGTATTATGTTTCCGGTTAATACAATTCTAGCATGAATAATAAACATTTATCATGATTATAAGGAAATAAATAATAACTTTATTATTGTCTCTAGGGCATATTTCCTTCAGATAGAACCATGGTTGTACTGGCCCACAAACTAGCCCCACCACACATAATCGAGACTCTTCCAGATTGCACACTTACACCGTTGGGCAGAGAACTAGCTACAACCCATCTAACCGCAACCCCAGCGGATAGTAACCCACTTATAGTTGACAAAGCACCATGTCCACCACAGAGTACCCCCACATGAGCAGTTTGTAAGGCTACTGCAGTGCCCAAAGCACGAAGACCACCACAGCTAACCCAAACTCCACATTTAAAGCAGAAGAGCAACTGTTCTCAGGTTAGATTCCGTAGCTATGGTCCATAATCCTTTGTTGTTGCATTACTGTATTTACTCATACCAACTACTTTCGAATTTGAAGGATCCAATTGAAACTCCAATGGCGCAACAGGTATGTTTTAAACCTATTTCTTTAACTGGATTGCTGTTCTAACTTCTTGCTCTATGTTGATTTCAGTTTAAGTTGTATAAACAATTATGTTCTCATGTGATGCACATTACAAGTGCTGCCAATGTCGTGTAGTTTCTCACACTTATATTCTGTCTATGCTGCTGTGTCTTAAAAATATATGAGTTGAACTGTGTCTCTATCTTGATTAGGGAACATAAACTAGAATGATATGGACAATACCGTGACCATAGTACTGAGATATATGTTTGTTTCATGCTGTTATCCTGTCCACCTTACTACTGAACCGGTTTACCAAAATGAGTTTGGTATACTACAAGCTAAACCTGTGATGTGTCTGCCTGTTTCTCTTGTAGTATGCAAGCAGAATATTGGAGAAGAGCACCCCACTATGCAATGGTAAAGAAAGTAATGCAGATAAGGTTCAAGATAGTGAGACAACCCTGTTGGTCTCCAAGAAAGGTGATAAAAACGATCTTGTAGACAGTGAGAAAACCCCACAGTCCTGCGTTGATGTAGTGTTCGAGTTACTGGCCAGTATCGCCGGCACAAGCTCTTCGAACTCGCTGCCTGAATCACTTCGGCTTCTTCAGTCTCCGCTACAAGCTGAAAGGCATCAGTCAGCTGTGCTGCGGCAAGAATCCGGAGGACTGAGGAAGTTCCTGCAGAATTCAGATGCGTACTTTCTTGTGCAACAGCGAGCGCTGGAGGATTTAAGCGCCAAACAAGAGAAAGTTAATAAGCTTGCTAAGCATCTTGCTAGCATTATGGGTACCCAGGATATTATTTCTTGAACTCTTCTGAAGTGGTTTCAGTTCTGGACTTGTTTTGCTGCGGCGTTTATATGCTGCTGTATTCCCTATATTTGCACTGGTGGTGAACTTTGATGCCCAGTGGATGTAATATGTGTAATAGCCATGATAGCCTAGCATAAGTTGCTTGCTTATTTATTTCCTTGTTGTCTTGTTTATTTGTTTGCCTGTAGTTAGTGCAGTTCTTCTTCCGCGGTTTGCTAGTGGCTGCAATAACCTATTTTTTAAAACTAGGCCGCAATAACCATGGGCTAATATTTACTATAGTGACAGTGGGCCTCCTACGGGCCGTAGAAACGGTGGGCCTTCTACGGGCTGTAGAAACAGTAGGCCTTCTACGGGCCGTGGAAACATTGGGCCTTCTACGGGCCGTAGAAACAATGGGCCTTCTACGGGCCGTATCATCAATGGGCCTTATACGGGCCGTATGATCGATTGTCCAAACATGGGCCAATAACAGGCCGCATTATGGCTGTAAACGAGCTAGAGTTGGAATCGTCCGTTCATGGGCCGACCATAACGGGCCATCAATAATAGGCTGTATTTGATGACGCTATGAAAACGGCCCAATGTATTAACGGACCACAAATGGGCCGACTATAACCACGGGCTGAATTTGGCCCACAAGCAGAAAATGACAGTAATTGGCCGTAAGTAAACGAATGCTCGAAATGAGCCCAAGAATAAATGGGCTCTGAGAAGGCCGAAAGATAACATGGGCTGGAAACGGCCCAACTGAATAACGGGCCCTTAATGGGTATAAAGTGATACACTGTTCATTACGGGCCAGTTTCACCACGGGCCGTTAATGGGTCTAAAGTGATACACTGTTCATTGCGGGTCAGTTTCACCACGGGCCGTTAATAGGCCAAGAGTTACATAGGGCCTCATATGGGCCAAAAGACGTCATGGGCCATACATGGGCCAGAAGTGAAAATGGGCTGGAATCATATTGGATGGCCCAGATGACGCTACTAGGCCTAATTCGGATAGGGCGTAACGGGCCTTGGGTTAGTGGGCTGTAAATGGGCAATATGCGAACATGCCGTTAACATGCTTTCCATGGGCCGGCCCGTCACCTTTTGACCAAGTCAAACGGGCCGGTCTTTTCACAGGAATGGGCCTCTGTTGGGCCGTGCCACGTGTCGACGTATCATAGGCGCCTTCTGTCCAATGAGTGGATGACATCTGTCCCAACAATGAGCCGACATGTGTTTCCTCCAGCCAATGATGATTTTACACGTGGAAAATCCTCATTGGTCGGGGTTGTTAACGGGTTATCGGATCCAAAACCCGACCCGATAGCTTAACGGCATTCCGTTACGGTGGATGCCACGTGACGGTCACCCTTGACGAAAGCACTTCTGTGACGCGTGATTTATCGTCATGGAAGTGGACACTTCCGTGATGATAATTTTGGTAATGTCATGGAACACTTCTACGACAGCACAGGTATGACTATCTTGATTCTGTCATAAATTTGTCATGGATGTACATGCATGACAAAAAACGCGACCTACTGTGACAAATACGTATCATCATGGAAGTGTATTTTTTTTGTAGTGACCCTCGAAAACAGTTGCAATCCCCTATACTTGTGGGTTATCAATGCGCCTGTCATTTTCGACTAATGATGAAGTCATGTTTTTCTTGAATTCTTTGACACTCGACAACGTGACATATAGAAGGGTAGATGAGATCAGGAAAAATATGGACCATTTTCTGCACATCCAGAATGACGCCATTTTGTTAAATCCCTTGTCGGTCCGGGCGTCGGACAATCATGAGAGAGGCGGTTCGGCCCAAACCCTAGAAGCGCTGCCAAGGCCATCCAAATTTACCAAGTTAAAAGAGCATTGTCGTCGAGGCCACCCGAACCCTAGAAGCGTTGCCGAGGCCACCCCAAACCCTAGAGAAGCGTCGAGGCCACTGATATGATTCCTTGTTGTGATTAGCTAGCTAGGTCTATGTTTGCAACTAATATATCCATCTGTCATGTTTTGTATATTAATTGCCATGTTGTAATATTTGCAGAAACTATGGAGCACAGAGACTTGGAATCAGAACAGGTGTTGGGGGACATAATCCTCGCCGGAGGTGATGTCATGTCGTATCTCAACGACACCGATGGTCTAGAAGGAGAGGGTGAAGCAGGCTACCGTGATCGAACAATGGAGGAGGAAGGGCATGATTATGATGGCTCCGGTGACCGAATGCCGGTGGAAGGACACCGATGACGGCTCCGGTGACTGAACGGAGTCCGGCCGGATATATATATTAATTAAGCCCGTCCTGACTATAGCTAATTGATGCATTAATTGTTTGGTATGTACATATATTAACTCTATTCTTTCTTCTTTTCTAACCCTCCGGATCGAGCAAAACTTCGGCAACGAGACGAGGCCCGAAAAAAAAGTTGCGCCAGGATGAAAGGTTCACGATCACAACAATCGCGCGTGATGGCCAACCGATTGAACCCATCCGGACCAAGGAAGCATTCTCTGCTCAGTGCAGGGTTCTTGTTAGGGACATGATCCCGATCAGCATCCACCAATGGTATAAGCCTAAGCACGAAGACCCTAACTAACACAATATACGAAACCCCTAAATTAACCCTACAAAACCCCCAAAACCCCAATCCCCCCCTCTTTCAAAAAAAACTAAACAAAAACCCCAGCCCCTGTACTGCTGATGCGTGGACGCTTATTAGTCCCGGTTGGTGCTACCAACTGGGACAAAAGGCCCCCCTACCTGGACAAGCCACAACGGCCACGTGGAGCCGCATCTGTCCTGGTTCATATAAGAACCGGGACTAATGGTACTGGGATTTAGTACCGACCCTTTAGTCCCGATTCTCGAACCGAGACAAATAGGCCTTATGAATCGGGACAAATGAACATTTTTCTACTAATGCAACCAGACAACCAAACCAAACACACACGCACCTGAGTCCAATCCAATAAGCACACCTCGAAAAGGCCAGTACCCCTTTACTCCCATCGTCTCCACCAACACATACCTACTCTAACACCGATCGATCGTCCAACCAGCTGACAGTAGGAAAAAGAAAAGACAGAATCCTCCCGATGGATCGAAAACCAAGGAGGAAATCGACTTCTCCACCGAGATAAGCAAAGCATATGCTCGGGGCCGCAGCTGGCTATCCTTTTTATCGCCTTTAGGGCTCACCAAGGTTTATCGATCGCCCGGAACTCCACTGATGAATAGACGGCGCCGATGCGTGGGTGCGCGATGACTCACGCAATCGCGAGCTTGACAGGTTGTCGTCGTCGCCGGGATAAGCAGACCGGCCGGCCGGCCCCAGCCAGGATCGCCTGCACGATCGACATGCTGCATCGAAACGCACAGTGAAAAGTGGCGTCCGATCTTCGATCTTTTTATGGTTGGTCGTTGGGCAAATCATGGAAGACCAACTCCGGGTAGCTAGACAGTGAGAAAAGATCAAAGCTAGATATTTTAATACTATCTTCTGACGTGAAGTCACCATGAATATATGATGTGCTTGTGGCATGGCCGTCAGGTCAATCGAAGTGATCAGGCCAGTAATGTAACCAGCATGCATCCATGATTTTTGTTACACGCATGGATGATTGCACGCGCGCACACGTGTGGATCGAGAGCTCGCCGTTCTACTATATGTAATCTTGTTTTGAGAGAGAGAATCTAGCTTAATTACAGTGTTTGTCCGAGGGGAGACATGCAATCAATATTTGGGCACCTGTTGCAAATTTGACACGACCAACCACCGTCTCCAACAGGATCAGCCACGGGCTTGTTGTCCTTAATCATTTGGAGCTCGGCAATAAATCTGTTGACGAAAGAGTGGATAGATTGAGGGCTTTGAGAAATGACTTCGTGGATAGCTTTGCATTTTGTGTCCCATATTGCCCAAAGGGTGTCCAAGACCTTCACAAAAAGAGCATACGATAATGACTCCATAAGTGTGAACAGCCAATTGTTTGTGTTTGGTCCAGAAGTTGCCATTAAGGTTTGAGCCCACTCCCACGTGCATCTCGAAACTGTACATTTAACCATCAAATGCTTCCGTGAATCAGGCTTCCAGCAGAAACCACATGTGTTTGTGTCAGTCATATGCAATGTTGAGGATATCGCTTATCATTAGTGTCTCAGTCAGCTGGGGATTAAAGATTAATTAGAAATCGACCGTTTAATCAATTTTATCGGTCTATTATTAATCGGCCATTTTTTGCAAATCTCATGCTCCCAACACTAAAATAAACTATATTCAACACCAAAAGAATATTGAATAGAAGTGTTACCTTGATTCCTAACCTTTGAATCCTCGTATAATGACAAACAAAATATGACAACAGTACATGTTGCGTAACAAGGACCACAAAACACAAATAAACATAGTTTTTTGCAAACATAGTGCTATGAATAGGCTGTACTTGGTCTATCCTGTAGAGCCCAGAGGACAGGGACCTTTTTATGATGGCGTCTACACGGCTGGAGCGTACGGCCAGGGAGGTTTTCTACCACCATGGATGGCAGTGTGATCTCCGGATAGAATCTGCCACTCCTTAGGCTGGACCTAATTTATTTTCTTAGCTGTGAATCGAATTTTATTTTTGGGTACTTTGGAGTTTTTGCATGTGTATCAAGCTATGCAGACGCCGAGCTTTCTTTCGATGCGACTGTATCACGTCGATATATCTATTCAATGAAATTTCCTTTATCGAAAAATGAATAGGCCAGATTTATCAGTAGATTCCTCATAAATCGCTTGTCATAGTGATAAATCGTCCCAAACGATAAACGATGAAGATAAGGCATAACCTTATCGGCCACCCCAAGAGTAGCGATAAACTGGATGATAAATCGCTGAATCAGAAATATTTTTGAACAATGGTCATATGCCTGTGAGCTCTAATAATGTTAGTCGGGATTGAATGTCTAGATAGCCTCCATAAAAACATCTGAACCTTGGCTGGAACTTAATTCTTCCATAAGAGCATCTCTAGCAGACTCCGTAAAACCGTGACCCACATAAGGCGTTTACAGTTCGACGAAGAACTGTTTTGCGGGTTGAAATCGTCTGCGGGAGATTAGAACCCGTATATGAAACTATATAATTTGAAAAAAACTTTCGCGGGAGAAATTGCAACCACACTAGTTCATCACATACTACATGATCATTCATAGTTCATCATCACATACTACATTACCATACATACTACATTGTACTACTACTACTAGAGGAGGGGTGGGGAATCTCGCGGTGGCGAGGTCAAGGTCGATATACCAAAATGGACGAGCTCGCGACCGAGGATGACGCGTTGGAGGAGCTCAGTCCTAGTCGCAGTAGACGAGATATATGAACTTCTCCCTCTGCTCCTCGCGGATGCGCGGCCACTCATCGTCCTTGTCCTTCGCGACAAGATTGGCCGCGACCGCCCGCTTGAGGATGAGGTCATGGAGCTCCTCGTCGTGGCGTCGGTGCTCCTCCTCCTCACGCAAGCTCCGTTTAGCAATGGCGGCCGCGACCGCGTCTGTCGTGGAATTGTCACGGTAGATGTCCTAGCAGAAGGACTTAGTCATGGAGCCATCGCAACTAGGTTAGCTTAAAGGGGTTAAACGGAACAAAGGACACAAGGAGTTTATACTGGTTCAGCCCCTTGCGGTGAAGGTAAAGGCTTAATCCAGTTGTGGCGGTATTGCTTATGTTCCGATTACCAAGGAGCGAATACGCTTGACCTAGCTTTCGATCTCTTGTTTCTTGTCCTCAACCGCCGCCGAGTCGTCCCTTTATATACAAAGGTTGACGCCCGGCGGCTCACGGAGTCCCGGCCGGCTTATACACAACGTGTCCGTCTCGGTGACTAACTACGCATGCCTTGTAACACAAGTCATACATATATGGCGGTTCACCTCTGTGGGCCTCAAGCCGCCTTTGGGTCTTGGGCCTTCAGCAAGCCTGCTTCACGAACCATCATCTTCAACATCCTCATGGGCCTTGTCATCATGAGCCGCTAGTGGCATGACCCGGCCCCTCCTTGGTGGGTCATACCCAGTAGTTATATCCCCAACATTAGGCCCATGTTGATGTGAATTTGTTCATATCAATCTTCAAACTTTTAGAAAAATTCTTCTTCATCTATTCTTGCGGGATATTGTAACCCGCCATGATGTCATCCCCTAGGATAGTGGTAACCCGCCGTGACGTCACTGTCATTAATATTACACAAGGACCAAATCTTAATATATCTTCTCTTTTAATGAACCTCCAAAAATCAAGGCGTCTGCGCCGTCACATATCCATTTTTAACCTCCTCGATTCCCGCGCATGCCACTTATCTTTCCAGCCTTATAAATAGGGTAAGGGGTCCCTTTTCATTTTCCCCCTTGCCTCCCCGTCTCTATCTTCTACCTTGCGTCGCCCCAGTGCCTGAGCTTCGCCGCCGCCGTCGACCTTTGCTCTCGCCTCGTCAACGGTTGCTGCATCAACCTGAATTGACCAGAGTTCTTCCGCGCACCTCCGCTGTTCAACAGCTCTGGTAAGTTCTCCTCCTTCCTTTTCCCCTAGAACCCATTAGGGTTTCCATGAGTTCGTCGGAGTTCATCTTCATTCTTCACTGTAGCTTTTGCTTTTTTGATTCAAACTTGGTACCCCTCCTGCGCGGTGGTAGTCGTGGCACTCCTTTTTGCTATTAGAGCATCTCCTTTTGTATAAGAAATCCGATCTGGACACATGAACTGCACAAGCACTGCAATTCAGGTCTAGATATTTTCCATTATCTGAAGTGTCGTAGATCCAAAATCATAACATCAATCTATGAAACCTGTTTTTCCAACACTTAGCAATTTTTCCTTTCTCAGATTTGTACTTCAATAATTGTGTGGGTGGCTTAACTCAGAAAGAGTAACCCGCCAGGTACCATTAGTCCCCTCTTAAGCCGCCAATAGCTAATGTTTATAACTTCAATGCCAATCTCCGATTTAACACCTATGCACACTTCATTATTGTTTGCCTTTTAAACCGTCAGCCAGCTTAACCATATAATCTTGAACCGGCATAATCTTTCTTTCAGATCATCGAGAAAATGGCTAAGACATACACTACTTGCAACTGGGTCCAATCCCGGGTTACTGAAGAAGATCTGAACAATTTCGTTGCCACTGGCGCCCTAGCCAAGAAAGAGGACATCCACTGGAGGGCCTTTGGTGAAGAAAATCCTGCTAAACCCAAGGATGGAGAAGTGATTGTTTTCCCTGACCACCTGAGTCGGGGGTTCAACCCACCCGACTCGAAGTTTTTTCGTGATGTGCTTCATTTTTTCCAACTTCACCCTCAAGATATTGGACCCAACTCCGTGTCCAACATTTGCAATTTCCAAGTATTCTGTGAAGCTTATCTTCAAGGGGATCCCACAGTTGATTTATTCAGAGAATTCTACTATTTAAACCGTCAGACAGAGTTCATTGATGGGCCCAACACCAAACTCGGTGTGGTTTCAATTCAAAAGAGGAAAGAAGTCAGCTTTCCCCATGCTAAGCCGCTGAGTCATCCCAAAGACTGGAACCAAACTTGGTTCTATTGTCAAGACACATCTCCAGCCGACGAGAATCCTCTGCCGGATTACCGTGATAACCGACTTAGCAGCACACATCCACTCCCCTCGCGGATCAGTGCGAAGGAACGTGCCAAATATGCACATCATTTTCAAAGCTCAGAGCCTTTATGGCCAACGGCTTAACCGGCGTCGACTTTGTCCGGTGCTGGGTGTCCTGGAGTATCTTGCCATTAAGCCGTCGCCCCGGCTTAATGTGCGAATATACTGGCGATGTAAAAGATCCCCAGCGCCACTGTGACATTTAATTGTCTGATGCAGAAATTACTGAAGCCACCAAGAAGTTGCTGAACGAGCCTTTAAAGGAATGCAGTAAAACAGGACTTAGTCCTTTTAGCACCTTCAACAAGCCGCCAGCCGTAAGTGTTGCACACCTTCCGCTCGATCAATATTTTCAGTAGTTATGCCCACTCATGATCTTTTTGACCTTAACAGGCTGATTCTCCATTTTGGAAGAAGAAACCACAAGATAAGCCGGCTAAACCGGCTCATTCCAAAACCATGGCCACCAAGAGGCCTGCCAAGAAGACCAACGAGTCCGCCGGGTTAAACATTGATGATGACGATGATGATAATGAGTCAGAGGTAGAACTTGACTCTCTTGGCTCCTTTTTTTATACATCTCATTGACAATGATTGTTATCAGGACGACGCAGAGGCCAGCCGTGCAGATGACATAGAGGTAATTATTCTTTCCTCTGGCTCAGAACCTCTGCCAACACAGAAAACTCGACAAGCAAGCCGGAAAGTAAGCTTTTCTCACCCTCTAGCTTACTTGGATCCCAACTTTGTTTTGAACAAACATCAACACGAAGCTCGCCGCACCACCCGGCATAGTGGTGTTGTAATCACTTCTTCCGGCTTACCGAACACGCCGGTTCGCAAACGCCGCCCAGAGGTCTTTCATATTTCTTATATACTTTATCCCAAGGCGGGTCATTTCCGACAACCTCTTAACCCGTCTGATTCAAACTATTAGGGGACTTCACATTCCTCTTTTGGCGAGTCAACGGGAACTCAAATCCCAACTTTCAAGACTGTCCCTGGGTAAAGATATATTAATCATTCAAACCTTATGCTTGATCATTGTATTGACCACTTTATACTTCTTATTTTCAGGGGCCAGGCCAAACCCAGCAAGAAGGAAAAGTTGAATAAGCCGGTCGATGACTCCAACCCGTCTGAACTAGAAAAACAACAGTCAGAACCTTCTAACCCAATTGCCGATGCCACCCTTGATGATCCCCACCACAAGACCATGAAGCCTCCCTAGATGATATGGATGTTGAACCGGCTATTTCTAAGCCGCCAAGCCCGATTAAGCCTGCTGAGGAGAAGACTGACGATGTTGTTGTTACTGTGTTTGGATTCACAGCCCCGGGTCAGCCTACTGTCTTATCTAAGCACAACGCTAAGGAAGAAATTTCTGCTGAAGATAAAGGCAAGTGGAAGGTAGACTTGGAGAGCTATGCCTAGTTCAATGCCCAAGACATCCACTCTGGCTACTTGAACCGTCTATACACCAGCCGTGATTTTGAAGCCAGCTTAGTAAACCTGATGAAGGAGCGCTATGAGGTAAATGCTGCAACTCATTTTTTATATGAATATACTTCCCTTAGACGCCAAGTTTATTGGACATGATAGAATATAATGTGTGTAAACTTCAATAGTTGCATAGATCAAATCCAGTAGCCCCCAAGGGCCGGTTTATGCTTTCAATATGAACCGGGACTTATAATACCAGCACTTCAACTTTGCATGTGTAGCCCCCAAGGCCAAGCTTAATAAGTATGTTAAGCCGGGACTTTAATTAGCAAGAATCAATATTGCATCCGTAGCCCCCAAGGACCGGCTTAATCAGTCATGAATAAACCGGGACTAATCATCCTGCCAAAAACCAATATTCCAGCTTGTAGATTTTTTAAACCGGATCATGTCATTTGTCCGGGTCAGCAGAGAAGTCTGGCTTAACAAAGAGCAATTTGCATTAGCCCCCAAGTGCCAAGTATAATATTTGTATTGTGCTTGGGACTTTAGAAAGTTTTAAGAACCAAATAGACATTAGCCCCCAAGTGCCAAGTATAATACTTGTATTGTGCTTGGGACTGCACAAATCATCATGATCATAACGCCTTTCATGTTTACGTATATCACAGGCTGAACTAGCCGAAAAAGATGCACGGCTGAATGATCTAAAGGCCAACAAGAAAACTCGGCAAGCCGAGACATCCAAGGCCAAAACAGAATAAAAAACTGCTTTGGAGAATATTGAACAGCTGAAGCACAATTTCAATGTTGAAAAAGAGGGCTGGGAAACTGAAAAGGCGGCTCTACTTAAAAGAGTGCAGATGATGCTGAAGCGGCACTTAAGCCAGTGACTAAAGAGTTATCTGGCTTAAAGGAACAGATTAATATCACGTCGTCAGCTATCTTTGGTAAGTAGAAAAAATATGTCACCCTTGTACCTCAAGAATCACATTCTGAACATCTGCCGGCTTACTCATAATTTTACTGATATAGGCTCGCAGAGCGCGAAGTTCGGCTCAGACATGCGCGTCCGGCTTAAGGCTTCCTACACTCTTGTAGAACAATTATATACTGGTGCCCAACGAACCATTGCTGCTACGCTGCACAAGGAATCTCCTTCAACACTTATCAAAGATATACCGAAGCAGTTACCCGTGCTGCCCAAAAGAATTGATGACTTAAAATGGCGAGCTGCCAGAGCCGATGCCTTGACTGCCTTAAGCCGGGCAAAGGCATGGCAAGCCGATCTTGACCCGGAGGATTTGGCCAACGGCTTCCCCAGTGTCAAAGAAGACGGATCTGTCTTCAGTGCTGATGATTTTGCAAAAATAGCAAGAGCCATGCGTCCCTTGGCAAGCAAGCTGGCTGACGAAACCAGTCTATCCACATACCAGGCGGCTTATGATGCTGAAAACAAGAGAGTGAGCGCGCCGGTTCACGAGCCAAAAGATCTCATCCCGCCGATTCATAAGCACACCTTCGCTCCTGACATTGATCCATCCAATCTTATTGATGATGAAGCTGTGTTTAGAGCATTGACCGGTATCAACTGGGCTACGCCTGACTTCCAGCTGATGGATAAGCAAGGAGCTAAAGATGAAGAAGAGGTGCAGGAAGACCCGGAGGCTTCAACCTGCCAACAGTCATAAGCCGGTTTATTAAGCAGAATACTTTGTTGTGTTGACAGCTCCGAAACACTTATTCTCATTAGGCCATCAAATGCCTTGTAATAGGCTAGTTAAACTCTTGATCTTCCATACCGTCGTGCATGTTTTGCTTTGCATGACACTGCTGCTTTACCAATTGAAGTTCGGCCACTTATGCTCATGATTTCATCAACTTTGTATGCTAGATTTAGTATTTCACCTGCACACAAAACAGATCACAAGTACCCTGGAGGTTTACCCCAGGGCGGGTCACAATACCCTATATAAAGAACCACTCGTGACTAAGATAGTCCATAACCAGGGCCGTCTTAACAAAACCTTATATAGTCATAAAAAATAAACATCATACATGTGATGTTTACACAGATCGCCGGCTTAAGACGCCATCTAGTGCGACAAACAAAAGCCAGAGCACAATGCCCTATTTAATTAACATATACCGCCATCTTACAACGCCACATGCAGCAAGGGCTAATATCCCAAAACTTAGAGCAGGGCGCTTCCAAGTATACAAGATAATCATACACTGGCGACTTATAGTCCAAAGCCAGGCCGGGTTAACAAACTCCGGATAGATTCATATATGAACCATAAGGCATCATAGCCTTCTTCGGTTTTTATCCATGTATCAACATTTCATAAAAGATGAATCTCAAAAAATATTTAAACCGGATAAAAATCAAAAGACAAAACCAGGCTTTCATAGCCTGCCAAACCTTCAAACCAAGTGCTTTTAAAGGGCCGCACAGCTGCTAAACATTCATGCAACCTTATAAGACGGGCCTCACATGACCAATCATCGTTTTAACTTTGACAAGTTCAGTGTCTGTATAAGATTGATTTTCAAAAGTACGGTGGGTCATTCCAGTCAATCTGGGCGGAGTGGCAGACTTAAAAAGGCAGGATAACCCGGGTTTTTAGGTGAATACACCTAGCTTCCAAGCCTATTACAAGGGTCATAAAAACTCTTGTCCGTTGAACAAAGAGACCCCAAGTAATATTTCTTTCCAGGCATATAAGTTGGATTAATAGGGTAATCATAGCTATGCTCAATGAGCAGGAAGCCCCCAAGTATTTTGTAATCATGGCGTACAAGCCGGATCAAAGGGTAGTCATAGCTATGCTCGATGAGCAAGAAGCCCCCAAGTGACCATATGAAATGACAATAAAGACTCATTATTCTCAAAATGAAACGACAGAGGCCCTGAATTATCAGGGGTGCCGGCTTTATTATATTCATCATAATATATACATTGTTATGTACATCACAAGAGCCGGAGGCTCAAGTATAGTAAGGCTTGAGGGAGTCCTGGATTAGGGGGTCCTCGAACAGTCGAACTATATGCTTTGGCCTGACTGTTGGACTATGAAGATACAAGATTGAAGACTTTGTCCCATGTCCGGATAGGACTCTCCTTGGCGTGGAAGGCAAGCTCGGCAATTCGGATATGTAGATCTCCTCCCTTGTAACCGACTCTGTGTAACCATAGCCCCCTCCGGTGTCTATATAAACCGGAGGGTTTAGTCCGTAGAAGAAGAATCATAATCATAGGCTAGCTTCTAGGGTTTAGCCTCTACGATCTCGTGGTAGATCAACTCTTGTAATACTCATATCATCAAGATCAATCAAGCAGGAAGTAGGGTATTACCTCCATCGAGAGGGCCCGAACCTGGGTAAACATTGTGTCCCCCGCCTCCTGTTACCATCCGCCTTAGACGCATAGTTCGAGACCCCCTACCCGAGATCCGCCGGTTTTGACACCGACATTGGTGCTTTCATTGAGAGTTCCACTGTGCCGTCACCATAAGGTTTGATGGCTCCTTCGATCATCGGCAATGATGCGATCCAGGGTGAGGTTTTCCACCCCGGACAGATCTTCGTTTTCAGCGGCTTCGTACTGAGGGCCAACTCGCTTGGCCACCTGGAGCAGATCGAGAGCTACGCCCCTGGTCGTCAGGCCAGGTTTGGAAACTTAAACTATACTGCCGAAATCCGCGGAGACTTGATCTTTGACGGATTCGAGCCCATGTCAGGTGCGCTGCACAGTCACGACGAGCATGACTTAGCTCTACCGTCGGACGGTGTTCGGGAGATCACACCTGTGGCTACTCCGCCCCTCAATTCGGAGCAGATTGCGCCGTCCGATAACGGGTGGATGGACCCCGCCATGGAGGCCGCACACTCAGTGGCGATAGAGCCGAATACTGATTTCACCTCCTATGAGACCTGTGTTGCCGGACAGTTGGATTCGTCCTTGGCCACGGGCTCCGAACCGCCTACGTCCGTACCTGTCGAATATGATTGGGCGCCGATCATGGAGTTTTCCTACGCGGATATCTTTCAGCACTCACCCTTGGGCGACATGCTAAATTCATTAAGGTCTCTCTCCTTGTCAGGAGACCCCTGGCCGAACTATGTCTGACTTGAGTGAGAAGCGGACGACGAAGAAATTCGTTCCCCACCCACCACCCACTTGATAGCCACTGTCGACGACTTAACCGACATACTCGATTTCGGCTCCGAAGACATCGATGGTATGGACGACTATGCAGGAGACGAACAGGAACCACCGCCCATAGGACGGTGGACTGCCACCTCATCATATGATATATACATGGTGGACACCCCCAAAGAGAGCGATGGCAATAAGGCAACAGAGGATAATCCCCTTGAGAAGCAATCTAAGCACCGCGTCAACGCCGCCGCTCCAAGCCCCGCCATAGCAAAAGCGGTGATACAGGCACAAGAAACAATAACGCTGCATATAGTGCCGAAGACGAAGACAATCCCCTCCAGCCAAACCTCGAGCTGGAGGATGGGCAAGCTAGCCCTAAGGAACAGGCAGCAGACGGAGAATCAAAGGATGACAATTACATGCCTTTCTCCGAAGACGAGGTGAGCCTCGGCAACGAAGAATTTATCATGCCTGAGGATCCCGTCGAGCAGGAGCGCTTCAAGCGCCGACTTATAGCCACATCAAATAGCCTGAAGAAGAAGCAACAGCAGCTTCAAGCTGACCAAGATCTGCTAGCGGATAGATGGACTGAGGTCCTAGCGGCCGAGGAATACGGACTCGAGCGCCCAACCAAAAGTTACCCAAAGCGCAAGTTGCTACCCCAACTCGAGGAGGAAGCATTAAAGCCTATGCTTCTAGCGTATGATGTGCCTGACCGGCCTCCTCGTGGCCGAGACAAAGAGGCGTATCAGGCCGAAGTCCAGCCCGCACCCCGCCGCCAGTCAAACAAAAATGCTAAGGCCGGGGGTAATACGAAGGACCTGCGAGACGTATTGGTTAACAAAGCAGGACATGCAAGATCGATCTACGGATCATGGGGGAGCGCCTCAATGCGTGACGATAACCGTCACGCCGGATATATTAGAAGCAAATCTGGCCGGGCCGAACACAGCAGACAAGACTATGAATTGCGTCGTGATATAGCCCGGCACAAAGGCGTCGCACACCCCCTATGCTTCACTGATGAAGTAATGGATCATGAATTCCCAGAAGGGTTTAAACCCATAAACATTGAATCATATGATGGCACTACAGACCCCGCGGTATGGATAGAGGATTTGTTCCTCCACATTCACATGGCCCGCAGGGATGATCTACACGCCATCAAGTATCTCCCGCTAAAACTCAAAGGACCGGCTCGGCATTGGCTGAATAGCTTGCGGGCAAACTCCATCAGAAGTTGGGAGAACCCGGCAGACGCATTCCTGGACAACTTCCAGGGCACTTATGTGCGGCCACCAGATGCTGACGATTTAAGTCACATAACACAACAGCCCGGAGAGTCAGCCAGGAAATTCTGGACGCGGTTCCTAACTAAAAAGAACCAAATTGTCGACTGTCCGGATGCCGAAGCCCTAGCGGCCTTTAAACATAACATCCGCGATGAGTGGCTCGCCCGACATCTCGGCCAAGAGAAGCCAAAATCCATGGCAGCCCTCACAAGTCATTGATCTTCCTTTCATGGGCCCTGTATATTCTTCATACCATTCCTAAAATACAGAACTCTAAAAATGATTTAAGCACAATAACTACGCCAAGTACTATTTTAACGCAAGGCTTTGCCACATCGGGCCTCCAAAAAACTTCTTTTCGTTCTATGAACTTTAAGGTGTATGAAGTCTCATAGTTAACTCTTGCAGTGGAACGATAGAGACTCCATTTCACTTAGGTTGATTTAATTTAGACCGGAGGCAGACCTAAGTCAAGGTAATCCTCCTTTGAAACACTTTGGTATTGCTCCTAGATAGATCATAATACAAAAAATCAATCAGAGTCATTTTTTTTGATTGACCTCCTCCAGACCAGAGAGGAGGTCAAATTGAAATTGGAGTTACAATTCAATTTTGTTAAGTTATTTTACTCTGCTTCGACATAAAATAGATGGAATCGGCAACTTTACGTAAGGCAGAGTTGGGTTTTTTGGGGTTGATAGTGGAAAAGTCGACAGATAAGTCACCCTTACTGTCCCTTTACAGAACTGTACATGAGATTTTCACCTCATACGGCTCCTCGGTCAATTCTTTCGAAGGGATCCTTTTCCTCGTTCGAGAGTCTCCGCCCTTCTTCCACTCCGTCCCGAAGACTAACTAAGACCAATTGAGTCACGTTTTCATGTTCTAATTGAACACTTTCCATTTATGATATGATTAAAGGAGAAGATTGTTCTTTTACCCACTCATGACCCGCTTTTGCATGGGCTAAGATAGCTGGTTGACCCGTAACAACAACACAGCAAGCAACCCTGGCGCATCAGAGGCCGGAGACAGCAACGGCAAACCCCGACGCAACAAACACAAGCGCCGCAAACATGGTGAAAACGCCAAAGATACGATAGTCAACGCCGGGTTTAGTGGCTCTAAGTCCAGCCAGCGGAAGGGGCCACTCCAAAATAATAATCCCGGTCCGTCCAGTCTGGACCGCATACTCGACCGCCCATGCCAAATTCATGGCACCCCGGGAACGCCAGCCAATCATACCAACAGAGAATGCTGGGTCTTCAAACAAGCCGGCAAGTCAGGCGCCAAAAACAAAGATAAGGGGTCTCAAAGTGATGATGGTGACGAGGAGCCCAGATCACCGAGCACAGGAGGGCAAAAGAAATCCCCCCCCCCACAAATCCAAACGGTGAACATGGTAAACGGCACCCACACCCCCAACCCGGACCGGATGCGCACCCTTAGGGATATCGACTTAACGGAACCAGTCGTCCCACAATATAAACTCAGGCCGATCACCTTCAACCGCATGAATCGTCCGGTTAACACCAATCAGGGCAATCCAGCCGCACTAGTCCTCGACCCAATAATTGACTGGTTCCACCTCACACGAGTCCTTATGGACGGAGGCAGTAGTCTAAACCTACTTTACCAGGACATAGTGCGCAAGATGGGCATCGATCATTCGGTGATCAAACCCACTAAAACCACCTTCAGAGGTGTTATACCAGGTGTGGAGGCCAGTTGTATAGGCTCCATCGCCCTTAAGGTAGTCTTCGGATCACCAGACAACTACCGTGCCGAAGAGTTAATCTTCGACATCGTCCCCTTTCGCAGTGATTATCAGGCATTGCTCGGACGAACCGCGTTCGCTCGATTCAACGCGGTGCCACATTATGCCTACCATCAACTCAAGATACCTGGTCCGCGCGGTGTCATCACGATTAACGGCAAGGCCGAACTTTCCCTTGGTACCACAGAGTATGCCACTGCTTTAACAGCGGAAGCAACGAGTGGCACCTTTAAATCGAACCTCGAGTCGACGGCCAGGCTCCCGGACACTGCCAAAGGACTCCGAACTGCTTCGCGGCAGAATAAAAAGGCTCATCCAGAGCTCAATTAAAAACACCCCGGCAAAGGCCAGGACAGGTCACACACCGCGGCTCAACCGCTCTGCGGCACGCAAGAATTTCTTACATTTTCCTTGTAGGTTCAACTCTGCGCAGACCAGGACTGGCGATATGGAGGCAGCTTGAACGCGCAAGGGAATCCTTAGATATTCCCCGCGATGATCATCCGACTACACTCCGGATCCGCATACAGCTTCTTCCCCCTGGTCTCAGCAGGTTCCACCATCATATTTCTTTTTTATCACATTACCTGTACTTATACGCATCGACGTCATATTCAAATACAATATGTGGATTTATGCGATGCTTATCTGCTGATATTTCTTATTGAAATTCTTTTGTCAAGTGGCATCTGTACACCGCGATATGCCCTAAATATGCCAGGGGCTTCGTTTTACCCATAATACGGCAATAAAGTCCGAACACCTTCATGGAAGTTCGGCACCCCGAACTTATAGCATTATATGCATCAGCTCCGAATCATGTCTTGGGTCACTTCCGGACGAGCACCTCTGTAGAGAAAGCCGAAAACTGACTGTCATGATACGGCAAGAGCTGGTCAGCTGTTCGAGAGGTTCTAAAATCTTTAAGGATTTCTCCGGCATAATGCCATAACCAATGCAGCGTGCGATGGATCAGTTCTTCTTCCGATCAAGTGCTTATAGAACCCCTCGTGCGGTCTTCCGAACACCAGGGGCTACGCCTACCTTCCTAAAGCTCCTATGGCTAAGTGAGAGTGATAACGCCCTATAGTTTGATTGCCTGGTTTGTTGTGCTGAACACCTCCTTCGAAAGACCCAAAACAGGATAAAGAGTGATCAGGTTTATCCCGAACACCCCCGTACTTCCTACGTGGGGGCAGAAGCCGACGACTGGCCAACTCTCAGGATTAATACATAAAACGGCTGCGCAGGAGGATAAACTTTTATACAACTGGCAATAAATAATGACCTTGTTCAAACATTACAACATGATTTGCATTCATGGAAATATAACGTCCTTGGTGCATTGCTCCGCCGCAAGGCAGGATCCTTTCAGGACACTTTCATAATATAATTTGGGCTTGCGGTGCTCCTTCCCCTCGGGCGGTCCCTCGGTCATCAGCTTTTGAGCATCCATCTTGCCCCAGTGCACCTTTGCGCGGGCGAAGGCCATTCGCGCACCCTCTATACACACCGACCGCTTGATGACGTCAAGTCAAGGGCAGGCACCCACAAGCCGCTTCACGAGCCCGAAGTAGCTGCTTGGAATCGGCTCGGTGGGCCATAGCCAGATAATCAAATCCTTCATGGCTAGTTCGGCCGCCCTATGCAGTTCGATCAGCTGTTTCAGTTGGTCGACGAAAGGCACCGGATAATTCGGTGCCAGATACTGCGACCAGAAGAGGTTATCAGCAGTGTTCCTTTCTTCGGCTCGGTAGAATTGGGCGGCATCCGATATGCTGCGGGGCAGATCCGTAAACACCCCTGGAGAAATCTGAACTCAAAATTAGAAACATGATTTTCTCCTCAAATACTTGATTTACATGGAAAAGAGCCTTACCCGCAGCGATCTTCCTCACCTCTTGGATCTCCTGCAGGGCGCCTTGGGTTTCCCCCTGGGCATCGCGTGCGGCCTGATGAGCCCTGGTGAGTTCGGATTCTTTCTCCGTTAAACTCTTCTCCAAGGTCTCGCATTTCTTAACGTCCTCTTGAAGCTTCTGCTCAGCTTCAATAACCCTGGCCTCGTGCTTCTCATGAAGAGCCTGCTCCGCGGTTGCCTTTTCCTCGTCCTCGGCCACAGCCTTCTTAAGAGCCTCGACTTCGGTCATCGTCCCTAGAGAAAATCATGGAACATATTTTATCATACTGGAAATTCGTTCGCGCTGAACGTGAACAAGGCTTGCGCATACCTTGCTTCTCTTCCAACTGCCTTTTCAACTGGCCAAGTTCTTCTTTGGCCTGCTCCAGACTTTGATTCAGTCCGGAGACCTCCTCAGTATGAGAGGCAGCACCGCTGCAGACGCCTGCTTATAAAAGAGAGACAGATGTCACCAAATGAGTCTTCCTGCGAACGTAAAATTTGATCCTCTGTCCGGTTCTTTCTTTCACTGAATAGTGTATCAGGGGCTACTATCCATACTATGTCATTCTTCGAAACCTCATAAAACATACCTCAAAGCCTCTTATAAGGCTGATGCAGGCTTCATTCAGTCCACTCTCAGCAGACTGAATCTTCTCAATCACCGCACCCATAAGGGCACGGTGTTCATCGACGATGGAGGCGCTCTTCAGCGCCGCCAACAAAGCATCTGGCACCTCTGGTTGGACAGAGATTGCTGGTGGAACAAGCACGCCCCCTCCATCCAAGGGAGGCCGCATGCTTGATTCTGGAGCCATATTGGTCTCCGGAATTGCGTCCGGCTGGGAGCCGAATTCAAGATGGCTCCCGCCGACGACTCCTATGGGAATCTTCTCCCCCATGTCATTGGACCCTGAAGTTTGACCTCCAGGCGCCACTTTCATGATCTCTTCCTCCCCTCCTTGGCCGAGGTCCTTCTGGGACGAAGCCTCGGTGTTATCCACATGTTTCGGGGAAGGGGCCTTCGGGGGCGTCCCGCTCTCCATAGCATCCGAGCTCAGCAAATCCTTTGATGTCGATTGTTAGGTGCGGGACCTCGCCGGACTACAAAAAATATGGCTCAGGTCAAAATATTACACCATGATGAGATTGGACACATAAATGTGTTCGGATTTTATACTCACGAGTTCACCACGGGCTGGGCCCTGGGATCCCACGCCAGGCTGTTGTCGGCGGCGGCAGTGGACTCTTCCGAAAGAGGAGCTTTTCCCCTTTTAGGAGACTCGGCCTCCAAGTGTATGGAGGCCGCCCTCTTCTTTCTTCCCCCCGCTGGGGGTTCGTCTTCCTCCTCCTCCTCGTCCTCTTCGGAGGAAGAATAGGCATTGGAACCTTCGGATATTGTGTCTGAAGTGCTACGGCGACGAAGGCCACCCCGGGTCTTTTTGGCCACTTTCTCGGCCTTCTTCTTCGGCGCCTTATACGGCACCGGGACCAGCATCTTCGTCAGAAGTAGGTTGGCCGGTCCTTTGGGCAGCGGGGCCGGACAGTGGATCTGCTTCGCCTTATTCATCCAGCCCTAGGGGAGTTGAGGAAAACACACTAAGCATTTCCTTTGGGTTATGTGGATAAAACGTAAAATAGCTTACCAAGCTTGCAGGGCGGGATAGTTGGTACCCGCGGTCCTCGGCCGAGTCCGCCCATGATTTGCCGGACTTGAAAAGCACCTTCTAGATGTCTTTGTGCGAGGAGCTGATAACCCACAAGTATAGGGGATCGCAACAGTTTTCGATAAGTAAGAGTGTCGAACCCAACGAGAAGCTAAAGGTAGAACAAATATTCCCTAAAGTTCTATCGACCACCGATACAACTCTACGCACGCTTGAAGTTCGCTTTACCTAGAACAAGTATGACACTAGAAGTACTTTGTAGGTGTTTTTGGATAGGGTTGCAAGAAAATAAAGAGCGAGTAAATAAAAGCTAGGGGCTGTTTAGATAAAGACACAACTAAATTAGTTTTAGTAAAGAGATTTTTGTTACGAGAAAGTTATTTGTCCCTAGGCAATCGATAACTAGACCGGTAATCATTATTGCAATTTTATTTGAGGGAGAGGCATAAGCTAACATACTTTCTCTACTTGGATCATATGCACTTATGATTGGAACTCTAGCAAGCATCCGCAACTACTACAGATCATTAAGGTAAATCCAACCATAGCATTAAAGTATCAAGTCCCCTTTATCCCATACGCAAACAACCTACTTACTCGGGTGTGTGCTTTTGTCACTCACGCCACCCACCATAAGCAAATCACGAACATATTGCAAACCCTACAGCGGGGATCCCTCACGCTTGCGCGAAACGGAGAGCACCATAGGACAGCACCAATAAGAAAACATGCAACTCAAACAAATGACGATCATCAATTAACCCATAGGACAAAACAGATCTACTCAAACATCATAGGATAGCCATACATCATTGGGAAATAATATATAGCGTTGAGCACCATGTTTAAGTAGAGATTACAGCGGGTAAGAGAGAGGTTACACCGCTACATAGAGGGGGGAAGAGTTGGTGATGATGGCGGTGAAGTTGTTGGTGAAGATTGCGGTGATGATGATGGCCACGGTGGCGTTCCGGCGCCACCGGAAGAGAAGGGGAGAGGGGGACCCTTCGTCTTCTTCTTCCTTGACCTCCTCCCTAGATGGGAGAAGCGTTTCCCCTCTAGTCCTTGGCCTCCATGGCATGGGAGGGGCGAGAGCCCCTCCGAGATTGGATCTGTCTCTCTGTCTCTCTCTGTTTCTGCGTTCTGTTCTGCTGCCCTTTCACCGTTTCGTATATATATGGAGATCCGTAACTCCGATTGGACTGAAACCTTCGCCGTGATTTTTTACCAAAAATTAGCTTTCTTGCGGTCGAAGAAGGACATCAACCGCCTTACGGGTGGCCCACGAGGGTGGGGGCGCGCCCTCCTAGGGAGGGTGTGGGCCCCTGCCTCGTGGCCACCTCGGACACCGTTTCGCGTTGATCTTTCTCCCAGATTTTCGAAATATTCCAAAAATAAGCTCCGTCCGTTTTTATCCCGTTTGGACTCCGTTTGATATGGATATTCTACGAAACGAAAAACATGCAACAGACAGGAACTGGCACTGGGCACTGGATCAATATGTTAGTCCCAAAAATAGTATAAAAAGTTGCCAAAAAGTATATGAAAGTTGAATAATATTGGCATGGAATAATCAAAAATTATAGATACGACGGAGACGTATCAGCATCCCCAAGCTTAATTCCTGCTCGTCCTCGAGTAGGTAAATGATAAAAAAGATAATTTTTTATGTGGAATGCTACCTAGCATAATCTTGATCATGTATCTAATCATGGCATGAATATTAAGATACGAGTGATTCAAAGCAATAGTCTATCCTTTGACATAAAAACAATAATACTTCAAGCACACCAACCAAGCAATTATGTCTTATTGAAATAACATAGCCAAAAAAAGCTCATCCCTACAAAATCATATAGTCTGGCTATGCTCCATCTTCACCACACAAAATATTCACATCATGCACAATCCCGATGACAAGCCAAGCAATTGTTTCATATCTTTGATATTTCTCAAACCTTTTCAACTTTCACGCAATACATGAGCGTGAGCCATGGACATAGCACTATAGGTGAAATAGAATATGATGATGGGGGTTATGTGGAGAAGACAAAAAAGGAGAAAGTCTCACATCAACTAGGCGTATCAACGGGCTATGGAGATGCCCATTGATAGATATCAATGTGAGGAGTAGGGATTGCCAGGCAACGGATGCACCAGAGCTATAAGTGTATGAAAGCTCAAACTGAAACTAAGTGGGTGTGCATCCAACTTGCTTGCTCATGAAGACCTAGGGCATTTGAGGAAGCCCATCGTTGGAATATACAAGCCAAGTTCTATAATGAAAATTCCCACTAGTATATGAAAGTGATAACTCAAGAGACTCTCTATATGAAGAACATGGTGCTACTTTGAAGCACAAGTGTGGTAAAGGATAGTAACATTGCCCCTTCTCTCTTTTTCTCTCATTTTTTTGTTTTCTTTTGTTTTCTTTTTTTGTGCCTTCTCTTTTTTTGGCCTCTCTCTCTTTTTTTATTTTTTATTTTTTTGTCCGGAGTCTCATCCCGACTTGTGGGGGAATCATAGTCTCCATCATCCTTTCCTCACTGGGGCAATGCTCTAATGATGATGATCATCACACTTTTATTTACTTACAACTCAATATTACAACTCGATATCTAGAACAAAGATATGACTCTATATGAATGCCTCCGGCAGTATACCGGGATGTGCAATGATCTAGCGTAGCAATGACATCAAGAACGGACAAGCCATGAAAACATCATGCTAGCTATATTACGATCATGCAAAGCAATATGACAATAAATGCTCAAGTCATGTATATGATGATGATGGAAGTTGCATGGCAATATATCTCGGAATGGCTATGGAAATGCCATGATAGGTAGGTATGGTGGCTGTTTTGAGGAAGATATAAGTAGGTTTATGTGTGATAGAGCGTATCGTATCATGGGGTTTGGATGCACCGGCGAAGTTTGCACCAACTCTCGAGGTGAGAAAGGGCAATGCACGGTACCGAAGAGGCTAGCAATGATGGAAGGGTGAGAGTGCGTATAATCCATGGACTCAATATTAGTCATAAAGAACTCACATACTTATTGCAAAAATCTATTAGTCATCGAAACAAAGTACTACGCGCATGCTCCTAGGGGGATATATTGGTAGGAAAAGACCATCGCTCATCCCTGACCGCCACTCATAAGGAAGACAATCAATAAACACCTCATGCTCCGACTTTGTTACATAACGGTTCACCATACGTGCATGCTACGAGACTTGCAAACCTCAAAACAAGTATTTCTCAATTTCTCAATTACTCAACTAGCACGACTCTAATATCACCACCTTTATATCGCAAAACTATTGCAAGGAATCAAACATATCTTATTCAGTGATCTACAAGTTTTATGTAGGATTTTATGACTAACCATGTGAATGACCAGTTCCTGTCATCTCTCTAAATAAATATAAGTGAAGCACTAGAGTTTAATTCTTTCTACAAAATACATGCCCGCGCTCTAACAAATATAAGTTAAGCAAAAGAGCATTCTACAAATGGCGGTTGTCTAAGTGAAGAGAAACAGGTAATCCAAACTTCAAATGATATAAGTGAAGCACATGAAGCATTCTATAAAGCCATACTCAAAAGATATAAGTGAAGTGCAAAGAGCATTCTATAAATAAACCAAGGACCATCTCATACTAGCATGGTTCATAAAAGAAAAATGAAAACTAAACGCAAAAGATGCTCCAAGATTTGCACATCTCGCATGAACGAAACGAATCCGAAAACATACCGATATTTGTTGAAGAAAGAGGGGATGCCTTCCGGGGCATCCCCAAGCTTAGACGCTTGATTCTCCTTGAATATTTACTTGGGGTGCCTTGGGCATCCCCAATCTTGAGCTCTTGCCTCTCTTCCTTCTTCTCACATCGAGACCTCCTCGATCATCGAACACTTCATCCACACAAAACTTCAACAGAAAACTCGGTAAGATCCGTCAGTATAATAAAGCAAATCACTACTCTAAGTACTGTTGCAAACCAATTCATATTTTTTTTTGCATTGTGTCTACTGTAATATAAATTTTTCATGGCTTAATCCACTGATATAAATTGATAGTTTCATCAAAACAAGCAAACTATGCATCAAAAACAGAATCTGTCTAAAACCGAACAGTCTGTAATAATCTGAACATTCACCATACTTATGATACTTGAAAAATAAACAATTTTTATAGAAAGACAGTGCAAAAAGAATCAGAACCATTTGACGTTCCAGTAAAAAATGCAAAATCGCGCACTACAGCCAAAGTTTCTGTCCTGCACCCTACAAACCAACAAGCATTGTAAACATCCTAAAGGCAAACCTTAGCACATTATTTTTATAATACAATGGAATTGTACAAGGGGGTAATTATTTTTATTGAAAAGTTTTTGTTATTAAGATTCACAAAGTTCCCATGGGCATGAACAAAGTTCAAGGACATCCCCCACTTTCACCATGCTCGTCTCTCTCACTTTCACTTTTCTTTTTGAAAAGTTTTGGGTTCCCCTATTTATTTTTTTGTTTTTAAACTATATGAAAGCACTCAACAGAAATAAATGACTCTCTAAAACTTCTGGGTTGTCTCCCTGGCAGCGCTTTCTTTAAAGCCATTAAGCTAGGCATATAGTGCTCAAGTAGTGAATCCACCCGGATCCCAAGCTATATCAAAGCCAATTTGAATTAGCAATGATTTGTAATTTAGTAGTGAGCACAAAGCAACATATATCAAGCAATGACGGAGTCTAACTCTCTTCCTATGCATCATCATGTCATATAAGAACAATTCATGCACACCTAGTAAAGGCCAATGCATAATATAAATAGTTTCTTGCAATTTTTTTCATGTGAGAAACATATAGAGGTGGAGATATAGTTCCTCTCTCATAATAATTGCAAGTAGGAGCAGCAAGCACATGCATATTATATTCATCAAAATCATCATGTGCAATGGTAAAAGGCAACCCATCAATATAATCCTTAATAAGGGCAAACTTCTCCGATATATTGTAGTTTGGAGAATTCAAAAAGATAATAGGACTATCATGTGTGTGTGCAATAGCAACAATTTCATGTTTAACATAAGGAACTATAGAAAGTTCATCTCCATAAGCATAATTCATATTGGCATCTTGGCCACAAGCATAGCAAGCATCATCAAAAAGGGATATTTCAAAAGAATCAACGGGATCATAATAGTCATCATAGCAATCATCCTTCGGTAAGCACGAAGGGGAATTAAACAATGTATGAGTTGAAGAGTTACTCTCATTAGAAGGTGGGCATGGGTGATCAATCCGGTCTTCCTCCTCTTGTTCTTCGCTCTCCTCCTCATCTTTTTCATCCAATGAGCTCACAGTTTCATCTCTTCCATAGATTCCTGCAAAATATTAGTCTCTTCTTGGACAGCGGAGACTTTCTCAATAAGTGCATTAATATCAGAATTGTATTCATATTTGTCTATAAGCAGCATCATCAAAATATTCAAACTCTTTAAACATAGATTTGATTTCATAAGCACCCATAAAAGCAACAAATTATTCGATTTGCTCCACATCATAGTAATCATATATACCATTAGCATAAGAAGCTAAGGTTTTATTATCATTAAATTTGCATGAAAAGGGAAGGTGTGGAGCCTTCATCCTAGAGCAACAAGTATAATCATAACTCAAGCATAGTTGCCTAGCATACCACTTCAATATATGAATTTGATCCCATAATATTTTCCCTTTTTGTGTCAAGCGATAATCCCTAAAGTATTCACGTTGATCCAACGTTACTCCCATTACATAATTGAATGGGGTTTTCTCAGGATTATTAAAGTAGTAGATGATATCTTTCACATAACCAGCATCAAGGGTTTTAGGAGGTTCCTCATCTCCATGAGTAGCAAGTACACCTAATCTTTTTTGTATTTCGTGTTCCATATCCATAACTAAAGATAAAGAAAAACTAAGAACAGCAAATAAAAATTACATAGTGATAAAGCAAACAAGCACACATGAGAATATTCACCCCACGCTATGACTCCCCGGCAACGGCGCCAGAAAAAGGTCTTGATAACCCACAAGTATAGGGGATCGCGACAGTTTTCGATAAGTAAGAGTGTCGAACCCAACGAGGAGCTAAAGGTAGAACAAATATTCCCTAAAGTTCTATCGATCATCGATACAACTCTACGCACGCTTGACGTTCGCTTTACCTAGAACAAGTATGAAACTAGAAGTACTTTGTAGGTGTTTTTGGATAGGGTTGCAAGAAAATAAAGAGCGAGTAAATAAAAGCTAGGGGCTGTTTAGTAAATAGCTTTTTTGTTACGAGAAAGTTATTTGTCCCTAGGCAATCAATAACTAGACCGGTAATCATTATTGCAATATCATTTGAGGGAGAGGCATAAGCTAACATACTTTCTCTACTTGGATCATATGCACTTATGATTGGAACTTTAGCAAGCATCCGCAACTACTAAAGATCATTAAAGTAAAACCCAACCATAGCATTAAAGTATCAAGTCCCCTTTATCCCATACGCAAACAACCTACTTACTCGGGTTTGTGCTTCTGTCACTCACGCCACCCACCATAAGCAAATCATGAACATATTGCAAACCCTACAGCGGGGATCCCTCATGCTTGTGTGACACGGAGAGCACCATAGGACAGCACCAATAATAAAACATGCAACTCAAACAAATCACGATCATCAATTAACCCATAGGACAAAACAGATCTACTCAAACATCATAGGATAGACATACATCATTGGAAAATAATATATAGCATTGAGCACCATGTTTAAGTAGAGATTACAGCGGGTAAGATAGAGGTTAAACCGCTGCATAGAGGGGGGAAGAGTTGGTGATGATGGCGGTGAAGTTGTTGGTGAAGATTGCGGTGATGATGATGGCCACGGTGGCGTTCCGGCGCCACCGGAAGAGAAGGGGAGAGGGGGACCCTTCGCCTTCTTCTTCCTTGACCTCCTCCCTAGATGGGAGAAGGGTTTCCCCTCTGGTCCTTGGCCTCCATGGCGTGGGAGGGGTGAGAGCCCTTCCGAGATTGGATCTGTCTCTCTGTCTCTCTCTGTTTCTGCGTTCTGTTCTGCCGCCCTTTCACCGTTTCGTATATATATGGAGATCCATAACTCCGATTGGACTGAAACCTTTGCCGTGATTTTTTTACCAAAAATTAGCTTTCTTGCGGCCGAAGAAGGGCATCAACCGCCTTACGGTTGGCCCACGAGGGTGGGGGCGCGCCCTCCTGGGGAGGGCGTGTGCACCTGCCTCATGGCCACCTCGGACACCGTTTCGCGTTGATCTTTCTCCCAGATTTTCGAAATATTCCAAAAATAAGCTTCGTCCGTTTTTATCCCGTTTGGACTCCGTTTGATATGGATATTCTGCGAAACGAAAAACATGCAACAGACAGGAACTGGCACTGGGCACTGGATCAGTATGTTAGTCCCAAAAATAGTATAAAAATTTGCCAAAAAGTATATGAAAGTTGAATAATATTGGAATGGAACAATCAAAAATTATAGATACGACGGAGATTTATCAGGAGCCAAAGAGCTCTCGCAGGGTCTGGTGCTTGGCTGGATCGAATTCCCATAGATTACAAGTCCGGTGTTGACAAGGCAGGATTCGGCGAACTAACATCACCTGGACTACATTAACGAGTTCGATGTTCTTGTCTTCCATATCCTTAGCGCGCGTCTGGAGCACCGATAGTTCGTCGGACGAAGACTAGTTCAGGCCCTTCTTGGGCCAGGACGTAAGCCGTAGAGGGGCTCCCGATTGGAACTCGGGAGTAGCGGCCCATTCCGTGCCGCGCGGCTCAGTGATGTAAAACCACTGTTGTTGCCACTCTTTGATGAAATCATTAAAAGCACCTATTGGCCATGTAAGGTCGGGCATCTTGCTCACCATAGCGCCCCCGCACTCAGCGTGCTCGCCGCCCACTACCTTGGGCTTCACGTTAAAGATCTTCAGCCATAAGCCAAAGTGTGGCAAGATGCGGAGAAAAGCCTCACACACGACGATGAGTGTCGAGATGTTGAGGAAGGAATTGGGGGATAGATCATGAAAATCGATCCCATAATAATACATGATGCTGCGAACGAACGGGTGGAGGGGAAATCCTAGCCCGTGGAAAAAATGAGGGAGGAATACAACCCTCGTGTGGGGTTCCGGAGTAGGGACGATCTGTCCCGCCGTCAGGAGACGGTGGCTGATTTTCTTGGCCAGGTACCCAGCCTCCCGAAGCTTTTTGATATCCTTCTCCCGGACAGTAGAGGCCATCCACTTGCCTCCTGCTCCAGATCCGGAGATTTTCGGAAGGCCTTTGTGGGCGGAGAAGACGAACGCTTGGGCGCTGGAACTCAAGCGGAGGGAATGAATCGGGAAGAAGAAAACGTGGGTACAAAAGGGAGTTCTTATCCCCTTATAAAGGCAGCAGGGATCCTGCGCCTCCCCACTGGCCCGCTAAACTCGTTTATTCCCCAAGCGCCGTGATTGATGGCGCGGTTGGGTTACCCACGCCCGTATTGATGAGAATCCCGTGATAAGGGGACACGATCTCTGCTTCGACAAGATGTGCCAAGAAAACCGCCTCGCAATATGGCAGTAGCTGGTTGAGAAAGACGGTTCGAATAATGACCTGGCCATGGCGTGATGTCACGTTATGAAAAGTTGTGAGCAGATTAGATTTGTGGAAATATTATACTCCCTACGGTGGTATGTGGAATGTGTTTTGCAGAGCCGAACACGATCCTTGTGTTTGAAATCTTCTATGGAATGTTCGGAGGAAGAACCCGCCTTGCAATGCCGAAGACAATCTGCACGCCGGACTCATCGTCATTGAAGCCTGGTTCAGGGGCTACTGAGGGAGTCCTGGATTAGGGGGTCCTCGAACAGCCGGACTATATGCTTTGGCCGGACTGTTGGACTATGAAGATACAAGATTGAAGACTTCGTCCCGTGTCCGGATGGGACTCTCCTTGGCGTGGAAGGCAAGCTCGGCAATTCGGATATGTAGATCTCCTCCCTTGTAACCGACTCTGTGTAACCCTAGCCCCCTCCGGTGTCTATATAAATCGGAGGGTTTAGTCCGTAGAAGAATAATCAAAATCATAGGCTACCATCTAGGGTTTAGCCTCTACGATCTCGTGGTAGATCAACTCTTGTAATACCCATATCATCAAGATCAATCAAGTAGGAAGTAGGGTATTACCTCCATTGAGAGGGCTAGAACCTGGGTAAACATTGTGTCCCCCGCCTCCTGTTACCATTCGCCTTAGACGCACAGTTTGGGACCCCCTACCCGAGATCCGCGAGTTTTGACACAAGAGCCGGAGGCTCAAGTATAGTAAGGCCGAAGATGAGCAATATTCCATAGCCGGCGGGTCTCGAACATCGATAAGGTAGTATGACCCATTGTTCAGATTTTTGCTGACCACAAAAGGTCCTTCCCAAGGTGGGGATAGTTTGTGCATATTAGTCTGATCCTGGATAAGCCGGAGGACCAAATCACCTTCTTGAAAAGTTTTGGTTTTAACCAAGCGGCTGTGATAACGGCACAGGTCTTGCTGGGAAATCACCGAATGAGCCGCTTCAAGGTCACGCTCCTCATCCAATAGGTCAAGTGCGTCCTGACGTGCTTTTTCATTATCAGCTTCAACATAAGCCACCACCCGGGGTGAGTCGTGACGGATGTCACTAGGGAGAACCGCCTCTGCTCCATAAACCATGAAGAAAGGTGTGTAACCCGTAGATCTGTTGGGGATAGTATTGATACTCCATAACACTGAGGGCAACTCTTCCACCCAACAACCCGGCGTCCTCTGTAAAGGAACCATAAGTCGGGGCTTGATGCCTCTCAAAATCTCTTGATTGGCTCTCTCAGCTTGACCATTGGACTGGGGGTGAGCCACTGATGATACATCAAGTCAAATATGCTCTCGTTGACAAAACTCTTTCATAACACCCTTGGACAGATTAGTGCCATTATCAGTTATAATGCTATGGGGAAAGCCAAAACGGAAAACCACCTTTTTGATGATTTGCACCGCCGTCGCCGCGTCACACTTACTAATAGGCTCTGCTTCAACCCACTTTGTAAACTTGTCAACCGCCACCAAAAGGTAGGTCTTTTATCTTTGGACCTTTTGAGAGGCCCAACCATATCAAGCCCCCAGACTGCAAACGACCAAGCAATTGGAATCATCCTCAATTCTTGTGCCGGCACATGAGCTCGTCGTGAAAATTTCTGACAACCATCACATTACTGACCAAATCTTCTGCATCAGCATGAGCCGTCAGCAAAGAAAACCCATGATGGAAAGCCTTGGCTACAAGATACATAGAGCCGGCATGATGACCACAATCTCCTTCATGGATCTCTCATAGAATCTCACAGCCTTCCTCAGGAGAAACGCAATGTTGAAACACCCATGTAACACTACGATGATGCAACTCTCCATTGACAATAGTCATTCACTTAGACCGCCGGGTTATCTGCCTGGCCAAAGTTTCATCTTCAGGTAACTCGCCCTGCGATGATGCTACTTCACCAACTACAACTTCGCTGCGTATCGACACTGCACCAAGTTCTTCTGCACCACCAGACCTCAACAACGACCCTGTTGCTTCGCCTACTCCTCATGGGAACGAGTAGATGCTCTATGTCTTCAAACCTTTTTGGTCCTTACTGACAAAAGGGGGAGAAGCATATGAGTTGATAGTCTTCAAGCGGGTCCATATGGGTGGTTGTTATACTTTTTGCTAAGTGCTTACAACTCTTGCTTTTGATACATTTCGTTTTTTGAGTTGTAACACTTAAACTTGATGGTTGTCTGCTACCTTTTCTGCAAACTATGTGATGCGATGATAAATTCCGCATGTGCGATGATAAATCCCGCACAAAGTCATTTCGCAGACGTCCATTTTTCATTATGCATGTCATTACCTTAGTTATATCCTTTCATGCATGATGAATTGTCTTTATTAGTGGAAGAGGATCTCCACAAGTACGACCTGCCATGTGCATTTGCATTCAAAAGCAAAATACTTATATGCACATCTTCAGGGGAGCCTTTTTACTACTTATGAAGACAATACCTTGATCCTTTACAATTTCACATACTTTTATCCCCGTTGAAAACTTCAACCAGTTTGTCATCAATCACCAAAAAGGGGGAGATTGTAAGTGCATCTAGTGCCACCCCTAGTTTGTTTTGGAGTATAGACGACAAACCTGGTTGAGGGACTAATGTGTTTGTGAGAATTGCAGGATAACACAGGTAGTAGTCCCTCATTGATTCGGTTTACCTACCGGAGATGACCCCTTAAAATGTGTGAAGACATTGAAGACAGTGGTGGTCTGTGAAGATATTCACAACGAAGATTATGGCTCGAGAAGACATTCACGTGAAGACTATGGAGTGCAAAGACATAGTTGTTTTGTAGTTTCCTTTTCTTCTTTGTTGAGTCATAGGAACCACCTACTGTTAAGTGGGGTCCAGGTGAACAAATTTAGAGTGACTGAAGTGATGCTCAACCAAATCCTATGTCTTCGAGTGAGACAATGAGAGCAAACCTTATCTAGAGCTGGATGAGTCAGCTTTACTTGTAGCCTAAGTTAAGCTGTCGCGTGTGTTTTAAATCTGACCGTTGGAACACGTGTCAGTTCCTTAGTGACCCAGGGTCATTTTGGACAAATCAGGTCGGGTTGCCTAGTGGCTATAAATAGCCCACCTCCTACACCATAAATTGGTGGCTGCTCAGAGTTAGTGCACGGCTTTTGTTGTTTGAGAGCAACCCACCTTGAAGCTTTTGAGAGAGAGAAATCCTTGCGAGGACAAAGCCCAAAACACCCAGAGCCAAAGAGTGTTAGGCATCACTGAAGTCTTTCTTTTTGCGTGATCTGAAGACTTGTTACACTTGAGGACTGTGAATCCTCCAGCCGGTTAGGCGTCGCGTTCAGAGCATCCAAGAGTCATTGTGGATTGCGGGTGAACGAAGTCTGTGAAGGTTTGGAAGTCTACCTTGAAGACTTACCAGAGTGATTGGGCGTGGACTAGGTGTCCTTAGCTCAAGGGGAATAAGGTGAAGATGCGTGGACTTGGTATTCATTCAAGGAACATGAAGCGTGAAGACTTTTGTTTTCGTAGTTTCATTTTCTCTTTCTTGAGTCATAGGAAACACCGTACTGTTAAAGGGGGTCGAGGAAATACTAAGGAGAAAGTTTCCATGTGATGCTCAACTAAAATCCTACACCTACCAATCCCTTCGAGTGAAGCCATTGGAAATCTCATACAGTTCAGCCAATTTCTTCAGTGACAGAGACGTAGTTCTTCTGGTCACTGAGGACTTTGTTCTAACTGAGGAGTTAGGAATTCGCCAGTGCGAATTGCCTACACTGTGAGGAACATGATAGCCCTGAGGAATTTGTACCTCAACTTTCCGACCGTTGTTGTGCTACGCGCCAGCTGTCCCAAAATATCTTATCCACCTAACGGTCATATCATTGAAGGGCATTCATGTCTTATCATGTCGGGCTGCTCCCTAGGCTATAAATAGCCGCCCCCTACAACCACTAGCTGGTTGGCTGCTCCGGGAGAACTTGACACTTGTCATTTGAGAGCAACCCATCCTCCGAGGACTTTGAGCGAAAATCATCAAGTGAGGAAAATCCAAACCCAAACCCAAACACCTACAAACCCAAAGTGATTGAGCATCACTGAAGAGATTGATCCTGCGTGGATCCGACGCTTGTTACCTTTGAAGACTGTGCTTCTTCCAGACGGTTAGGCGTCATGGTCTAGAGCATCCAAGAGGAATTGTGGATCGCCGAGTGACCGAGTTTGTCAAGGTTCGGAAGTCACCTGAAGACTTACCACGAGTGATTGGGCGAGGACTGTGTGTCCTTAGCTCAAGGAGAATACGGTGAGGACTGTGTGTCCGGGACTGGGTGTCCTCGAGTTTAAATACTCAGCCGCTCCAACCAGATGTACAACTGAGACAGCAGTTGGAACCGGTCTACCAAATCATTGTCTTCACCAAGCCAACTGGTTCTATTTCCTCAACACTTTCATTTCCTCATTTCTGTGTTGTGTGTTTGTTCATATCTGTGTTTGAAGACTTTGACTGAAGACTTTCTCAATTTTCTCAGTTCAATTTCTTCAGTCTGTTTGTCTTCATTTTGTGCTATCCTGTGTTTACGCTTTCTGTACTCTGTGTTTGTCTTCATTTCATCATGATGATCATGCATATATTCTGCTATGTTTACTTCTGAGTACTTATTCCACTGCTAGTAGTTCTTCGCCAAGGAATTTCCTCACTAGAAAATTCCTCAGTGAAGAATTTCATAAAAATCGCCTATTCACCCCCCTTCTAGTCGATATAACGCACTTTCAATTGGTACCAGAGCAAGGTACTCCCTTGTTCTATGTGATTTTGGTTTAACCGCCTGGAGTTTTAGTTATTTCGACCGCAGGTATGATCAAGGTCTCTGCTGGGCGTCCTACCTTTGATGGGACAGACTACCCTTACTGGAAGAACAAAATGCACATGCATCTTGAGGCAATTGATAACGATCTCTGGTACATTGTGGAAAATGGTGTTCCCTTCGTCTCACCCTCACTGAACGCTATCGATGTGAAGAGATTCAAGCAACTCGATTCCCAAGCGAAGAATATCATAAGTGGCCATCTGAGTAAAGGACAGTATGGTAGAGTGAGTGCTTTGGAAACTGCTAAGCTTATCTGGGATAGGCTGTCCAAGGTCAATGAAGGAGTTTCAACTCAGCCTGACTCTCGAGTTGATGTTCTTCGCAATCTCTTCAACCGCTTCAAAAGACTCGACAATGAAAATGTTCAGCAAACCTTCGATCGCCTCACTGACATCTCAAATGAGCTTCAAGCACTTGGTGCCACTGACATCACCGACCATGAGGTGGTGAAGAAATTGCTGAGATCGCTTGATTCCTCATTTGATACTCTGGCACTGATGATACAAGAGCGTGCTGATTACAAGTCACTTGACCCCGCTGATATCCTCGAGAGGCTAAACACTCATGAGTTCCAGCTTCCTGAAAAGAGAGATCTATATGGTTCGAGCTATGGAAGATCACGTGCACTGAAGGCCAAGGCAGTATCAGAATCCGAAGATGAAGACTCTGGTAGCAGCCTTGGTGACCCTGAAGAACTGAGTCATGATCAAGCACTGCTTGTGAAGAAATTCCAGAAGTTCTGAAGACATGGTCGCTCTGGAAAACCCTCAAGGAGCAATGATTCCTCATCCAGTGACTACCAGAAGAGGCTTTGTCACAAGTGCAAGAAACCAGGACATTACATTCAAGATTGTCCTCAGTGGGAAAAGGAATCAAAGAAGAAGAAATACAAGGATTACAGTTCTGATGATGCGAAGAAAAAGAAGAAGTCCTCAAAATCTTCATCATCAAAATCCTCAAAGTCTTCATCTCACAAGAAGAGCAGCTCCAAGAAGGCTCGTGCATTCATTGGCAAGGAAATGGACTCTGAAGCTGAATCTGAGGAACAATAGGAAGAGGAGGCTTCTGAGGACTCTGAATCAGGCGTGGCAAGCCTAGCCCTCGCTACTGCGTTCATCAGCAAGTCTATCTTCAACTCTGAAGAAAATGATCTCACCAACAAGGCTGATGAAGGCAACGATGACTACGCTCCCACCTATTGCTTCATGGCAAAGGGTGCCAAGGTACCTAGAATACCTCCTCTGAATCTAGTGAAGATGAATCCGATGACAATCTTAAGCCTTGCTACTCTAAACTTGCTTCCCTTGCTCCTAAACAACAAAGAGCTTTGGAAAAGGCTCACGAAATGCTTAGTAAGAGCGATGATATGTTGGGCGAAGAAATGGATCAGTCAAAAGCCTTGGCTGAAAGTCTTCAGAGACTACATTCTAAGTATGACTCCCTTCAAGATCAGCTTAACTCTCTCTTATCTGATCATGATAAGCTAAGAGTGAGTTATGAAGTTCTTTAGAAGGAGCACAATTCATTACTTGCTCAACAAATCAGCATTGCTCAGGAAGAATTTATTCCTCCATGTTTAAAATGCATTGAACGAGAATCTGCTAATTCTTCACCTGAATGTTCAAATGCTTCAAATGTTACAAATTCTTCACCTGCCTCTGCTATCACTAATACCTCATCTGAGGACATTGCTAGTATCACTGACGATGCAAGGCTGAAGGAATTGTACATGAAAGGCATGTACAAAAGCCTCAAAGGGCATCAGAATCTTTGTGATGTGCTTAAAAAGTAGATCCTCAACAGGAACCCTAGGAAAGAGGGTATTGCCTTTGAGAGGAAACTTGACGCTGATGGTACATACTGGAAGCCTGAGCAGTACCCCAAAACCTCATGGGTTGCTGCAAAGGGACCTCCAGTTGACCCATCTAATTTATCTGGCTATACATGTGAAATTTCTCATTCTTCTGATGAGTCATTTGACTCCAACTATAAACTGTTCAAAAATCAGAATGGTGAAGTATTTGCTAGATATGTTGGCACTAACTGCAGGAACGGTTCCCCTATGAAGAAAATCTGGGTTCCCAAAAAATGCCTTGAAAGTCTTCAGGTGAATGTCCTCATGACACCATTTGTGAAGAATAGGAACCCCAGATCAAATTCTTCATATGGACCAAATTCTTCATATGGATCCAAGTCCTCATACGGACCAAATTCCTCACGTGGATCAAATTCCTCAAAAGGATCAAAGTCCTCATATGAACATCATCATGCTAACAACTCTGTTTCACAGGGAAGAGCCAAGGGCTATGAATATGAGCATTATTCTTCTAATCATTATGTTCATAAGTCCTCGAAGAATTTCTCTGCTTATTCATATGCTTACCCTAACCCCTCTTATGTGAAACGTAATGGTTTTGCCACTATGCCACCATTCTCATATGGAGCTCGCAGAGTGATGAACTCTTTGCCACCCCTTCAGATGTGGGTGGTGAAGAAAAAGAACTAATCTCTTATGCAGGGTCAGGTCTCCAGATGTACTGTAACGTCTGAAGAATTTGCTGGGGACCTGACAAATTTCCTGAAAGGACGCAGGCTAACCATGAAGAAATGAACTTTCATTTCACACGTCCTCCCTCTGCTTTATCTGTCTTACTGCTTGATGAAATTGATCTGATGAACTGTGATATCATATTCTTCACTGCTGAAGTATATGAGTTTGTAAGTTGCACTAATTCATCTGCAGGATGATCAACCCAAAGCCACTGAGTGGGTCCTTGATAGTGGATGTACAAATCACATGACTGGTGACCGAAATCTGTTGATGGATGCTCCCTTATCGTCATCACATCTGAAGCATATCATCTTCGCTGACAAGAGCAAAAGTCAGGTATTGGGTCTAGGTAAAGTTGCTATCACAAAGGATCGACACATGGACAAAGTCATGCTTGTTGAGTCCTTAGGATACAACCTTATGTCTGTCTCAATGCTTTGTGATCTTGATATGGTTGTTGTCTTTGGCAAGTATCGTTGTGTTGTGATTATGGAAGCTGACAAATCCAAAGTCTTCGAAGCCTTTAGGAGAGGAGACTTGTATATTGTTGATTTCTCTGCAGATTCACAACCAGCCGTGTGCCTACTTGCAAAAGCTTCAGAAGGATGGCTATGGCATCGACGACTTGGTCATGCAGGCATGAGGAATTTGCACACGCTTGCGAAGAAGAAGCATGTCATTGGCATTGAGAATGTCAAATTCCTCAAGGATCACTTATGTGGTGCCTGTGAAGCTGGAAAGATGACCAAGGCCAAGCATCCAGCAAAGACCATCATGACCACTACTCGTCCATTCGAATTGCTTCACATGGATCTCTTCGGTCCTAATCACTATTCCTCTGTTTCAAATGAAGCATCTCAATATGGCTTTGTTATTGTTGATGATTACTCTCGTTACACATGGGTACACCTTGTCTCTTACAAACATGAAGTGCAGGAAGTCTTCAAACGATTTTCCTCGAGGGCTTCAACCAACTTTGGTGTGAAGATCAAACACATCAGAAGTGACAATGGCACCGAGTTCAAGAATTCGGGTCTCAGTGAATATCTTGATGAACTTGGTATTACTCATGAGTTATCTGCTCCTTATACTCCTCAACAGAATGGTGTCGTGGAGCGCAAAAACAGGACTCTTGCTGAGATGGCTCGCACTATGCTCGATGAGTACAAAACCCCTCGTCATTTCTGGGTTGATGCCATTGATACTGCGTGCCACATCATCAACAGAGTATATCTTCACAAATTCTTCAAGAAGACTGCCTATGAACTCCTCACTGACAAGAAAACCAATGTGAGTTATTTCAAAGTCTTCGGTGCTAAATGCTGGATTAGAGATCCTCATCAAAACTCTAAGTTTGCACCGAAAGCACATGAAGGTTTTATGCTTGGTTATGGAAAGGACTCGCACACCTACAGAGTCTTCAACAATGTTCTTCACAAGATTGTTGAAACTGTAGATGTGCGGCTCGATGAAACTAATGGCTCGCAAAGAGAGCACCTACCTCCTGTGTTAGATGAACCAGCGCCTGAGGACTCTATCAAGCACAAGGCTACAGAAGATGTCATTCCTACTGAAGAATCTGCTGAAGAATTCATTCCAGAACATGAAGAACGTCGAGCTGATGCACCTGAAGAAAATGCTGAGGAAATTGTTGCTGAAGAAAATGCTGATCAAATTCCTCAACGACAACCAGCTCATCATCGCGTTGCAAAAGAAGTGCAAGTGGAGAAGATCATCGATGACATTAGAGCACCAGGTCCTCTCACCAGCTCAAAAGCTTCACATCTATCTAACTTTTGTGGGCACTTTGCTTTTGTCTCTATCACAGAGCCCACTAAGGTAGATGAAGCATTTCTGGAGCCTGAGTGGATTCAGGCCATGCAAGAAGAATTACATCAGTTCAAGCTCAACAACATCTGGGAACTGGTCAATCGTCCCGACCCTCGCAAGCATAACATCATTGGCACAAAGTGGATCTACTGCAACAAGCAAGATGAAAATGGTGTTGTGGTGAGGAATAAGGCATGACTAGTAGCTCAAGGCTACACACAGGTTGAAGGAGTTGATTTCGATGAAACTTTTGCACCTGTTGCTAGACTTGAGGCTATTCGCATATTGCTTGCTTATGCTAACCATCATGATATCATCTTATATCAAATGGATGTGAAAAGTGCATTCCTTAATGGTAAGCTTGAGGAAGAAGTATATGTTGCTCAACCCCCAGGTTTTGAAGATCCAAAACATCCTGACAAACTCTTCAGACTTAACAAGGCCCTCTATGGCCTCAAGCAGGCCCCACGGGCGTGGTATGATACACTGAAGGAATTCTTCATGAAGAAAGGCTTCACACCCGGTTCACTCGATCCCACTCTCTTTACTAAATCTTATGATGGTGAACTGTTTGTGTGCCAAATATATGTTGATGATATCATCTTTGGCTGTACTGACCAACGTTATAGTGATGAATTTGCTTATATGATGAGTGAAGAGTATCAAATGTCTATGATGGGAGAGTTGAAGTTCTTCTTAGGTCTTCAAATTTGTCAACAGCGCAATGGCATATTCATATCTCAGGAGAAGTACCTCAAGGATGTCTGAAGAAATTCGGCATGCAAGATTGCAAAGGCATCAAAATTCCTATGCCCACAAATGGTCAACCATGCACTGATGAAAATGGTATTGACTTCGATCATAAGGTATACCGCTCCATGATTGGCTCTTTATTGTACTTATGTGCATCTAGGCCAGATATAATGCTTAGTGTTTGCATGTGTGCCCGATTTCAAGCTGCACTGAAGGAATCACACCATAAGCCTGTGAAGCATATTCTTCGATATCTAGCTCACACACCAACACTAGGATTATGGTATCCCAAGGGCTCGGATTTTGATCTCATTAGATATTCTGACTCTGACTGTGCTGGTGACCGTGTGGACCGTAAGTCAACATCTGGTACTTGTCATTTCCTCGGACGATCCTTGGTCTATTGGTCCTCGAAGAAACAGAACTGTGTATCATTGTCTACTGCTGAAGCCGAGTACATTGCTGCTGGTTCTTGCTGTGCTCAACTGCTACGGATGAAGCAAACACTCAAGGACTATGGCGTCAACGTGAAGAATGTGCCTCTCCTCTGTGACAATGAGAGTGCCATCAAGATTGCTCACAACCCAGTTCAACACTCGAAGACAAAGCACATTCAGATTCGTCATCATTTTCTTCGCGATCATGTGTTGAAGGGCGACATTTCTATTGAGCATGTGAAGACTGAAGAACAGTTGACTGATATCTTCACTAAGCCCTTGGATGAGAAGAGATTTAGCAAGTTGCGGTGTGAGCTAAATATCTTAGAGTCTTCGAATGTACTTTGAAAAGGCACTCATCCTAACACTTATGCAAAATTGATGACTTAGATGTGCAACACATGAAGAAACGTGTTTCTTCAATCAATGAAGAATAACACTCTAAGTGTGAAGAAATTAATGAAGAATTTGATTCTCAGAACCCTACGACAATTGTACGCGATGTCTGAAATCATCATTCTTATACGGTGGGTCACGCCACCACAAAAGTTGAAAATCTTCAATTTGAGTTTTTCCTCAGTTTCTTGTGCCGTCGTTTTTCTTCATTGGCTATATATATATGAGTTTATGTCCTCTACAACATTCACTTATAGCTATTCCTTCAAGTTGGTTTTTCTGCTAAGTGAATGTGATAGGACCCTCCCCTCTATGCTATACTCAATCCAATCTATTCGCAAATTCTTCATGTGCGTTCTATTTGAAACTCGTTCAAAATATTCACTGTATCCTTGTCAGCTGAAGAAATTGCGAACGGAACGTTAAAACAAATCTTATCCAAATTTTCGGTTTTACCGCTCAAACCGTTCCGCATCCCATGATGCATTATTCTATTCACCCACGATCTACCACGATCTCCACTATCAGTACGTGGGTGACACATGTCCTGAGAAGGAGAATGGACAGGGGCAAGTTCGTCCCAAATCTTCGGGCGTACAGTTTTTCACTGCCTCTATAAATACCCCTCAACCCTTCCTCACTTCTTTTACTCCGCTCGATCTCTCTCCCGCTCGAGCTTCTCAATCCCTAGCGCCGCCGCTACTCCATCATCGCCGGTGAGGAAGAGCTTCACTGCCTCGACCTCGTCGCCGTCGTACTCGCGCCGACCGCGGAAATCTTCACTTCCGCCGCCGCCGTAGACGTCTTCCTCCGCCGAGTTAGGGCATGGAAGATCTACACCGACGAACGTCACTGTTTCACCTCTCTGTTCGTCATGTTCTTCATTCAGGGTAATTAAAAGTTACTTTTACTGCCCTCTTTGATTCAAAAGTTTTCTACAAAATCTTCAAAGGTGTTTTATTTCCCAAAATCTTCTGTTCTTGATTTATTTCCCTAAGCATCATTTTCCTCAAGATTCCTCAATTGTGTGGATCTTCGGTCTATACAACTCTGGAACCTAAGACAAAACGCTTAGTGAAATTCTTCAAGATTCATCTGGTCAAATTCCTCAAACTTGTTCTTTTTTGAAAAACCTTCTGAGAACGCATATGACCTCTTCAAATTCCTCGCAACTATACTCTGTTCACAGGTACACATGTCCGCTACTGAATCATTAGGTTCTCATCAACTTAACTCGTTTGCAGCGTTCCTCGAAGAAAAACTGCATACTTCTTCAGAGAATTTGATTGTTCAAATTCCTCAACTGAAGAACATGGCTGATGGTAAGAAAGCCACAGAAAGGAGGAAAGAAACCTAAGGTTATGACTGCGTTTGAAATCCCTGAGGATATATATGATGAGTACTGTACGCCTGATGAAGCCAAGTTTGGCAAAGAAAACAAAAATCAGCGCAAGGTGCGCATTCTGAGGATAGAACGGAGATGGGCACGTGAATGGAGGGAGTACAGATATGTTACTCCAAAGTACATGAAGAAATTCGCTCTCAATCCTCCATGCCCAAGACCACCACTGGCACCTGGCCAAGTGGCTGATCCCACTAGCGTCAAGCGTGGTGAGGAATATCCTGATGAATGGGCAAAGCGCCAAGCCAAGCTGGCAAAGCAAGCCAGAGAAGCAGTGAGGAAATTCAATGAAGACTCTGCTGCTGCTGCCACTAAGGTCTCCGCCAAGCCGAGGAAATCTATGCCAAAGAAGCCTGCGCGTAAGCCAAGTGCTTCACCAACATTGCCCTCACAGCCAAGTTCCTCAGCTGCGCCCTCACGGCCAGGAACTTCAAATTCTTCAAAGCAAACTCCTCATGCTGCTCCTGCTCCACCAAAGTCCTCAGCACCTCCTCCACAATCCTCAGCTGTTCCGACAAAGTCCTCAGCACCTATGCATCTAGCCTCGTGCCAAAGGACTGTAGGCATCTCTATTGCCTCTGGTGTCTCAGCAAGTTCCTCAGCTGCGCCAAATTCTTCATCTGGCCCAACTCTGCTGAAGACTAAAGCAACTGCAGGACGAGGTCCTCGGCCAAGTCCCAAGAAGAAACAGGTCGCCTTCCAAGAGCCACCTGAAGATGATGAGGCTGATGATGATGAACTTGCCGAAATCATCAGAGATCGACAAGTAAGGGCCGCTAGAGCCAAAGGCACACCTGTGCCGCTGCTGTTGGATCCAAGGGCGATCCTAGATTATATTGATCTTTGGCACAAGGATCCAAATACGCCTATGCCTGACTTCAAGCTGACTCCTGGCCAAAGTCACATGCTGACTCATTTCATCCAAGAGGAGAAATGGAAATATAATAGGGCCAGAGAGATCAAGAAATCGCAGTACAGAAAAGAGAAACTGCTGAAGAATAATGTTGTCAAGATGACACCTGACGAACTTGTCAAGATGCAGGCTGACATCAAAGCCCTCAGCGACAAATTCAACTCTTACTATGCTGATTGGCAAGGAGCCAAAGTCAGGTTCGTGAAACTGACTGAGAAATTCACCAATGTTGCAGCCCCATCACAACAAGAATTTCCTCAAGCTGAAGCCTCTGCTCAGCCGACTGAAGAACACGCCAGCACCGCTGATGACATTCAGGCTGCTAAAGAAAATGCTAGTTCCAGGGCTGACAACTCCATTCCAGCCGCTGAAGAAATTGCCAGGGCATCCACTAGTGGTGCGCCTGAAGAAACTGAAAAAGTCAGGGCAACTGCATCAGTTGCGCCTGAGGAAATTCAACCAGACTCCTCAGCTCCACCTGCGCCTACACCAACTCCAATCCTTCCATCTGCATCAGATGTGAAGAAGACAAAGGCTACAGAGCGAGCTGCAGTGAAGAAAAGGAAAGCATCAAATGCTTCAGAATCTTCAGCTCCAAAGAAGATGAAGCCTATGATCAGCTCATATGAAAATCCGATCGATGCTGTTCCGATTTCTACCATGCCATCAAAGGACCTTGTTCCTTTTGATGAACAATATGTGATCCCAAGTGGATCTGATGAAGAAACTCAATCTGCTGCTTCTTTAGAGCAGATTGATGAAGAAATTGAAGTGGATGCGATCCCTTCAACTCCAGTGGTTTCATCACCAATGCCTCAGTTTACTGCTGAAGAGGTTGGTGTTGAAGAAATTGATGATGAAGATGTGGACATTGGAAGCACAACTCCAGTGATGAATGACGACTTTTGGGAAAGTCAGCATCCCAATTATCCACTCTTCACTCCACTGCAGCAAATCCCTCACTCCCCAGCACCAACAGTTCAATTGGGCTCTAAAGAAACTCATCCCACCTCATCTGTCCATGAAGAAATTCCAGCCACTAGTGCTGAAGAAACTGCTGCTGCTGAAGAAACTGTAACTGCACCTGAGGAGGAACCAGAAATTCCTCAGCCTGAAGAACCTGAGCTCGTGATTCCTGAGGTAGTGATGCAACTCACTGACACTCCTCTGCCAAAACCAAAGGATCCGTTCTCAAGGAAACAAAAGTTCAAGGCTGAAGACTTCTTTGGTGAGCATGTATTCTTCACTGAATATAACACTTATGACTCTGCTCGCATAAGGAAGAGGCGTTTCTGGACTGCTAATCAAGCCAACTTCTATTCCTCAGTGCTGTTCAACAAAGACAAAGTCTTCGACCATGCACATATTCCTCATGTAGACATGGAGTCTTTGTCGTGCTTCACGCCAGTCCTCAGTGTTCTCTATGACGCTGGGCTACTCAATTTCTACACTGACATCTGTGATTGGAGTGAAGAACTCATTCTTCAGTTCTATGCAACGTTGCACATCACCGGCAACTCTGAAGATGTAAATTCATGGGTTCTGGACTGGATGACAGAAAACACTCACTACAAGGCACCAGCGTCTGAATTGCTTCGTGCCCTTCCTCTAAGTCCTCCCCTTGAAGATGCACGTTGTGTTTACAACGAACCTGAGCTTTCAAATCACTATATGCAAGTGCTGATGAAGCCTTTGAAGCCAGGGCAGGCCCCTCGAACCAAATTCCTCATCAAGGAATTGTTGTATGTGCCTCGAACCGTCTATCGCGTTCTGACGAAGACAATGAGTCCTATCAAAGGCCACGATTCAAATGATAAAGAAGTCGTTGGCATCATGAAGAACATGCTTTTCAACATCATTCATGGCGTTCCCGTCAACTTCCATGATTTCTTCATGAGGACTCTGGCCAATATTGCAATGTCACCATTTGAGCTGAAGCCTTATGCGCCATGGATTATGAGATTCATCCGAACAAGGTCTTCACTCAATTACAAAGCTGACACTCTGAACCACTGCAGCTACTTGCCTCCTATTGAAGTCCTCAAAAGGACATTTTCCTCAGCTGAAGAGAAGGGCAAGGCAACTGCTGTAATTGATGAAGGCATTCGTCCATTGGATGGTCAATTTCGCAAGGCTGCATCCTACTCCACCAATGATGACTCTGCCACACATGACTCTGCCGCCAACAATGCCAAGCCATATCCTCAAGCCACAGCACCCAGGGTGATGACTGATCGTGAGTTACTCCTCAGTCTTCATCAAAAGGTTGATCATAATCACAAATGGGTCAAACGTCAGTTTGGTTCAATTCTTCACAACATGACTGCAACACACAATGCAGTGAAAAAAACCACTACTACCTTCATGAAACCCTCAACTGCACCTGGGCTGTTCTGTCTCAAGTTTACAGCGCTGAAGATCTGAAGAAAATGGGTCTCAAAGAAGAGTTTGACTGGTCTGCACCTCCTCCGAAGAAATACAAAAAGGTCAAAGTTCCTTCTTTGGTGGCCAGCTCCTATTCTTCATCGTGTGAGACTGATGACAATGAAGACTTGGACGACACTGCGGCAGGTCCTACGTCAACGACCGACCCCAACAACGCTGGCGCTCCTTCTTCATCTTGATTATCTTCATGAGCGTTAGTCCTCAGTTTCGATCCTTTTGGTCATTCGATGACAAAGGGGGAGAAGTCTAAGTTAGTATTCAAGCGGGTCTCTTATATATCGTTTTTTTGCTAAGTTACAACTCTCGTTCTTCTGAAACTTTATTGGATCGAGTTGTAATCTTAAACCCGATGGTGCTCTGATACTTTTGATGCATTGTGCTCTAATACTTTTGATGTGATATTCTGCATGCTTATTCCTCGTTAATATTATTGCACGCATGCTGAATTACATCAGGCACCATATTTCATCATGCATTTCAAATTCTTCATCAAATGCGTGTATGAATTACAAGATATAGGGGGAGATCTCCATGATTCAACTCTTCAAGTGTGCATTGCTTCAAAAGCAAATTCCTCACTATGCACATCTCCAGGGGGAGTTCTTCTATATCTTGTAATCAAATTCCTCAACATTAGTATTTACACTTCATATATTTATCCCTATTGAAAACTTAACCTATATTGTCATCAATCACCAAAAAGGGGGAGATTGTAAGTGCATCTAGTGCCCCTTAGTGATTTTGGTGTATTGAAGACTTATAGGTTAAGGATCTAATGTGTTTATGAGTGTACACAGGTCTATAAGTCTATGAGGAGTTTGATATTTACAGAGAAAGTCGACCCCTAAAAATGAAGTTCTTCGAGTGAAGACTTTGATATTCTGAAGACTTTCTGAAGACTTTGAAAGTGAAGAAATTGGTGTGACCTTGAAGACTTGGTATTCATTCGAGGAACATGAAGCGTGAAGACTTTTGTTTTTGTAGTTTCATTTTCTCTTTCTTGAGTCATAGGAAACACCGTACAGTTAAAGGGGGTCGAGGAAATACTAAGGAGAAAATTTCCAGGTGATGCTCAACTCAAATCCTACACCTACCAATCCCTTCGAGTGAAGCCATTGGAAATCTCATACAGTTCAGTCAATTTCTTCAGTGATAGAGACGCAGTTCTTCTGGTCACTGAGGACTTTGCTCTCACTGCGGAGTTAGGAATTCGCCAGTGCGAATTGCCTACACTGTGAGGAACATGATAGCCCTGAGGAATTTGTACCTCAGCTTTCCGACCGTTGCTGTGCTACGCGCCAGCTGTCCCAAAATATCTTATCCACCTAACGGTCATATCATTGAAGGGCATTTATGTCTTATCATCTTGGGCTGCTCCCTAGGCTATAAATAGCTGCCCCCTACAACCACTAGCTGGTTGGCTGCTCCAAGAGAACTTGACACTTGTCATTTGAGAGCAACCCATCCTCCGAGGACTTTGAGCGAAAATCATCAAGTGAGGAAAATCCAAACCCAAACACCTACAAACCCAAAGTGATTGAGCATCACTGAAGAGATTGATCCTGCGTGGATCCGGCGCCTGTTACCTTTGAAGACTGTGCTTCTTCCAGACGGTTAGGCGTCATGGTCTAGAGCATCCAAGAGGAATTGTGGATCAGCGAGTGACCGAGTTTGTCAAGGTTCGGAAGTCACCTGAAGACTTACCACGAGTGATTGGGCGAGGACTATGTGTCCTTAGCTCAAGGAGAATACGGTGAGGACTGTGTGTCCGGGACTGGGTGTCCTCGAGTTTAAATACTCAGCCGCTCCAACCAGATGTACAACTGAGACAGCAGTTGGAACTGGTCTACCAAATCATTGTCTTCACCAAGCCAACTGGTTCTATTTCCTCAACACTTTCATTTCCTCATTTCTGTGTTGTGTGTTTGTTCATATCTGTGTTTGAAGACTTTGACTGAAGACTTTCTCAATTTCCTCAGTTCAATTTCTTCAGTCTGTTTGTCTTCATTTTGTGCTATCCTGTGTTTACGCTTTCTGTACTCTGTGTTTGTCTTCATTTCATCATGATGATCATGCATATATTCTGCTATGTTTACTTATGAGTACTTATTACGCTGCTAGTAGTTCTTCGCCAAGGAATTTCCTAGCTAGCAAATTCCTCAGTGAAGAATTTCATAAAAATCGCCTATTCACCCCCCTCTAGTCGATATAACGCACTTTCAGGCCATCGTAATTGAACACTCTTGAAAGTAGTGCGTAATTTCCGAGATGCCATAAATACCGCGTATGCTATCTTTTGATAATGTGGGTACCGTAATTTGCATGGAGTGATGACAGTGGATACATAATATACCGGCTTTTGAAGTGGGAATTTATGTCCGTTCGTCTCTCGTTCGACGACGAGCACTGCGCTTACAACTTGGTGAGTTGCCGCTATATATAACGGCATTGGTTCGCCGACATTTGGCGCGGCCAAGATTGGCTTGGTGGCCAGGATGGCTTTTATTTCTTCCAATCCGGCCGTGGCTGCATCCGTCCACTCGATGTGTTTGGTGCGCCAAAGGAGGCGATAAAGGTGTAGTGCCTTTTCTCCTAATCGGGAGATAAAGCGGCTTAAGGCCACCACGCATCTAGTTAACTTCTGGCTTTGCTCGAGGCCAGTTCGGATAGCCAACTGTGACAGAGCTCGGATTTTAGCCGGATTTGCTTCAATTCCTCTGCTGGAGACGATGAAGCCCGGGAGTTTTTTGGCTGGAACGCCGAAAATGCATTTTTATGGATTGAGCTTGATGTCGTATGTTCAGAGATTGTCGAACGTGAGCCTCAAGTCTTCTATTAAGGAGTCGATGTGCCTAGTTTTAACGACCACATCGTCTACATATGCCTCCACTATTTTGCCGATCTGCTTTTCCAGACAGGTATTAATCATGCATTGATATGTTGCGCCGGCGTTTTTGAGCCCGAAGGGCATTGTGTTGAAACAGAAGGGGCCGTATGGAGTAATAAATGCCGTTGCGGCTTGATCAGACTCCGCCATCTTAATTTGGTGGTAGCCGGAGTATGCGTCGAGGAAGCACAGCGAGTCGTGTCCCGCGGTAGCGTCGATAATTTGATCGATGCGAGGGAGGGGGAAGGCATCTTTTGGGCAAGCCTTGTTAAGGTCCTTGAAGTCGACGCATAGGTGCCAGGATTTGTCCTTCTTTGGTACCATCACCAGGTTTGCTAGCCAGTCCAGATGTTTTATTTCTCTAATGAATCCGGCCTCCAGTAACTTGGCTAGCTCCTCTCCCATGGCTTGTCGCTTAGGTTCAAGTAAACGCCGAAGAGTCTGCTTGACCGACTTGAATCCCTTTAGAATGTTAAGGCTATGCTCGGCCAGCCTGCATGGGATTCCTGGCATGTCTGAAGGATGCCAGGCGAATATGTCCCAATTCTCGGGCAGGAACTCCCGTAGTGCAGCGTCTACAGCGGGGTTTAACTATGCCCCGATGGATGCTGTTTTTGTATTGTCCGTTGGGTGGACTTGGAATTTGACTATTTCATCCGCTGGTTTAAAAGAGGTGGACTTGGATCTTTTTTCGAGTATCACGTCGTCCTTGCCCACTATGGAGCGCAGCGCAGTTAGTTCCTCCGCCGCAAGGGCTTCGGATAATGCCACGAGGGCCAGTACGGCTGTTTTGTTTTCGGCATGGAGTGCTATGTCCGGATCACTAGCGAGAGTGACAATTCCATAGGGCCCGGGCATTTTGAGCTTCATGTACCCATAATGGGGTATGGCTTGGAAGATCGTGAATGCCTCCCACCCTAGAAGGGCATGGTATCCGCTACTGAACGGGGCCACTTGGAATGTAATTTCTTCGGGCCTGTAATTCTCCGGAGTGTCGAATACCACATCTAGTGTGATTTCCCTAGCGCAACGTGCCTCCCGATTGGGGATGATTCCTCTAAAGGTCGTGCTGCTTTACTCAATGCGGTTCATGTCTATTTCCATTTTTTGAAGAGTCTCCTCATAAATGAGGTTTAATCCGCTGCTGCCATCCATGAGTACTTTAGTAAGCCGAAAACCGTCCACAATTGGATGAGGACCAAGGCGGCTGGTGCTCAGGCTGTTCGGAATTTAGGTTCGTCACTGGCATTGAAGGTGATAGCCGTGTCGCTCCACAGATTTATTGCTGCCACGTGGCAGACTTCGGCAAGGCTGCGGAGTGCTCGCTTACGCCTATTATTTGAGGCGAAGGTCTCGAAGACTGTCAATACTGTATTGTTATCCAAGGGATGGTGCTCTGTGGTGTTTTGAATGAGGAGATCCTCACCGCTCTTGGCCACCTGCCGGAGTACCCAACATGCTCTAAAGCTGTGTGTTGGTATGGTATCCGTTGTACTGTGAATTTTGCAGGGCCCGTTAAGCCATCCCTCCAATACGGTTCCACGCTCTGTAGTGGGATTTTGCTTCTTTGTAATTGAGTCAGGCGACTTATGAGAGTGCACCCTTTTAATTCGGACTAGGGGCTTTGTCAGGGCCGGATTATCCCAAAATTTTGTTTGGGCTTTCCAGGCGCTTTCCATCGCACAGTACTTCCGTATTATGGCCGTCAAGTCTGCGAAGCGTGTTATGTCACGGCGACTTATGGCGTTGAGGATTCCCTTGTCCGTGCAATTATTGCAAAAGAATGAAATTGCGTCTTCCTCGCGACAGTCCTTGACCTTGTTCATTACAAGGAGGAATCTGGCCCAATAGTGATGTACTATCTCCTGGGGCTCTTGCCTAATGTGGGAAAGATCTTTTATATCTGGGTGGGTGGGTGGATTTAAGTCCGGACCTTGACCCGGTTTGAGACCCAGGGGCGGAGGAGTTTCCGATCTTGGAAGTTCGGGCTCCGGTTTGTTGCCCGGTGGATCTGGCCTGTTGCCTGATTCTAGGTTCAGGGTTTGGACAGGTATCTGGCTCAGAGAGCTCGGGAATTCGTACATAGCTTGTCCTCAAGATAGAGGAAGAATCGTCGCATTGCTCCTCCACCACCGCTATCTAATGGGTGACCGGCGGAGAGTTAATCTCCCTTTGGTCGGGTTTAAGCCCAATCCGATCATAGTCCGTAGCGACACCCAAAGCGGCGATGCGATCCAAGAGCTCGTTAAAAGAGGAGAGCTCCATTGGATTCATCCGCTCGGTAAGCTCCGAGCCGATGTGGAGGCTGTTTTCGATGACCCGAGAAGTCATCGTCGGCGCAGTGGCCGAACAGGTGGTGATGACGAAGCCGCCTAGTCGGAGAGTTTGGCCTACAGCCGGGGCTCCCCCAGAGGTGATGTTGTCCCTGACAATGAGACGAGCCATCCTTCCTTACGATGACGGCACAGTGGAACTCTCAACGAAAGCACCAATGTCGGTGTCAAAACCGGCGGGTCTCGGGTAGGGGGTCCCGAATGGTGCGTCTAAGGCGGATGGTAACAGGAGGCGGGGGACACGATGTTTACCCAGGTTCGGGCCCTCTCGATGGAGGTAATATCCTACTTCCTGCTTGATTGATCTTGATGATATGAGTATTACAAGAGTTGATCTACCACGAGATCGTGGAGGCTAAACCCTAGAAGCTAGCCTATGCTATGATTGTTGTCGTCCTACGAACTAAGCCCTCCGGTTTATATAGACACCGGAGGGGGCTTGGGTTACACAAAGTCGGTTACAAGGGAGGAGATCTACGTATCCGTATTGCCAAGCTTGTCTTCCACGCCAAGGAGAGTCCCATCCGGACACGAGATGAAGTCTTCAATCTTGTATCTTCATAGTCCAACAGTCCGGCCAAAGGATATAGTCCGGCTGTCCGGAGAACCCTAATCCAGGACTCCCTGAATGGTACAATGAGAACAACAAGAAGAAGAAGAGCAAGGAATATGATTATGATGACAAGAAGAAGAATGAATCCTCAAAGTCTTCTTCCAAGTCTTCATCACATAAGAAGAGCTCATCTGGCAAGGCTCGTGCTTTTGTTCGTAAGGAGATGGATTCAGAGGAGGAGTCTGCTTCTGAGGAGGCGGAGGTGGAGTCTGAGGAGGAGTCCGACTCTGGCGTTGCAAGTCTGGCTCTAGCTACAGGCTACGTTGCCAAGTCCATCTTCAACACTGAAGACAATGGCTCCGTCACCAACACTGATGCTAATGACAAGGACGACTCCGCTCCCACCTACTGCTTCATAGCACGTGGTGCCTAGGTAAACTCACGCGATGCTTACTTTCAAACATCAAGTGAAGATGACTCTGATTGTGAATCCAAACCCAGCTACAAAACACTTGCTAAAATTGCAACTGAACAACAGAAGGCTATGGAACATATTCAAAAACTGTTAGACAAAAGCGATGACCTGTTGGACATGGAAATGACCCGATCTCAGTCCTTAATTGAAGACATGAGAAATCTTCATGTTAAGTACGAGGAACTTGAAAGTAGTCATGAAACGCTCTCAACAACTCATGAAAAGCTTTCCTATGATTATCTTCAAAGGAAGCAAGAAATTGAGAAATTGAGAGCAGTTCATGAAGATCTTCAAAAAGAGAACGAGTCACTTCGCGCTCAACAGATCAGTCCTGCTCAGGAAGGATTTGAACCACCATGTCTAAAATGCCTTGAGCGTGATAACACTACTTCTGTTGCTGAATGTTCTACTGCTGCTACTGTCACAATATCTTCAACTATTGATGTGGTTACTAACCACTCTGCTGAGGATGCCACTACTATTGCTGATGAAAATGCTACGTTGAAGACATTTCTTGAGACTAGGATGTATAAAAGTCTCAAAGGGCATCAGACACTATGTGATGTCCTCAAAAAGGAGATTCTGAACCGAAACCCTAGAAAAGAGGGTGTTGGGTTCAAGGGGAAAATGAATGTTGATGGTTCTTACTGGAAGCCTGAGCAGTACCCCAAAACCACATGGGTTGCTGCAAAGGGACCTTCAGTGGATCCATCCACCTTATCTGGCTTCACTTGTGCTAACCCTATTATCATTGATGAATCCTTTGATGCAAACTATAAACTGTTCAAGATTCAGAATGGTGAAGTGTTTGCTAGGTATATTGGTACTAACTATTGGAATGGGCCACCTATGAAGAAGATCTGGGTGCCCAAAAAGTGTCTTGAGAATCTTCCTGTGAATGTCATCATGACACCACAAGGGAAGAAGACAAACCCCAGACCAAAGGCTTCATATTGTCCAAAGGCTTCATATAGACAGAGGACTCAAAAGAGTCACCCTAACTCCAATGTTTTGCAGGGAAATCATACTCAAAATTATGAATATGAGCGGGTATCCTCAAACCGCTTTGTTCATAAGACTAAGAACTATTCTGCTTATTCAAATGAGTATTATTCACCTCCTGCAAGGCTATTTGCTAGGGCTCCAAAGCCGAAGTTCTAAGATGCTGCACTTAGACTCATTGCTTCTAAGCCACCCCTAAAGATGTGGGTGGTTAAGAAAAATTAACTTTCTTTTGCAGGGAAAGGTCTCTAGCCGGAAAACAAAGGCGTCCGATGCTTTTGTTGCGGACCTAAAACATCTTGTGGGGCACAAGATTAAATGCCCAAATGGTCTTACTACGTATTTTGTTCCTGAATCACTTGTCAATCATCCTATCAGTCCTAACCTTGATCTGAGCTTTGTTAATCCTCTTGTGCGTCAAATGTTTATGCTTCAAAATACTCTTGGTGAAGCCTATCCCCTTAACTGTATTGTAGGGTATGACACCACATGCTTCAGAATGGATTATGGACAGTGGATGCACTAATCACATGACTGGTGATCAAAGTCTTCTCATGGACTCAACTTTATGTCCATCTGACAAGAGTCACATCACATTTGCTGACACTGGTAAAAGCAAGGTATTGGATCTAGGTAAAGTTGCAATCTCAAAGGATCAGCACATGGATAAAGTGATGCTTGTTGAATCCCTTGGTTTCAACTTAATGTCTGTCTCAATGCTTCGTGATTTGAACATGATTGTGATATTTGGAAAATATTGTTGCCTTGTTCTAATGGAATCTGACAAGTCTATGGTCTTTGAAGGGTACCGAAAAGATGATTTGTACATGGTAGATTTCTCAGCAGGACCACAGTTGGCCGTATGTATTCTAGCAAAAGCTTCAGAGTGCTAGCTCTGGCATCAGAGGCTAGGGCATGCTGGCATGAGGAACTTGCACACTCTCACAAAGAAGAAGCACGTCATAGGCATCGAGGGCGTCAAGTTCAAGGAGGATCATCTATGCGGTGCCTGCGAAGCTGGAAAGATGACGAGGGCCAAGCATCCCTCGAAGACAATCATGACTACATGTCAACCCTTCGAGCTGCTTCACATGGATCTCTTTGGACCTACTCACTACTCTACTCTCACTACCACTACTTGCCTCTATGGTTTCGTCATTGTTGATGATTATTCAAGATATACATGGGTACATATAATCCTCTACAAGACTAAAGTGCAGGATGTCTTCAGACGCTTCGCCAATCATGCCATGACGAACTATGGCGTCAAGATCAAGCATATCAGAAGTGACAATAGCACAGAGTTCAAGAACACTGGCCTAGACCTTTACCTGGATACATTGGGCATCACTCATGAGTTCTTAGCTCCGTACACACCTCAGCAGAATGGCATCATGGAGCGCAAGAACAGAACACTCATTGAGATGGCTCGGATGATGCTTGAGGAATACAAGACCCCAAGAAAGTTCTGGCCCGAAGCCTTTGATATTGCATGCCATGTCATCAACCGAGTTTATCTTCACAAGCTTCTAAAGAAGACATCCTATGAGCTCCTAACTGGTAAGAAGCCAAACATCAGTTACTTCAGAGTATTTGGTGCTAAGTGCTGGATCAAGGATCCACATCACACTTCAAAATTTGCATCGAAAGCACTTGAAGGTTTTATGCTTGGTTACGAAAAGGATTCGCACTCCTACAGAGTCTTCAACCTCTTCACTATAAAGTGGTTGAAACTATAGATGTGCGGTTCGACGAGACTAACAGCTCACAAAGAGAGCACCTGCCAAATGTGCTAGATGAAGTCCCTCCTAGTGAATCAATCAAGCTTATGGGTACTGGAGAGATCATACCTTCTGAAGCACTGGTTGAAGAGGAACTTATCATTTCTGCACCTAATCAACCTGAAGACAATGATCAGCCTGAATACAATGCTTGAAATGAGGACAATGATCAGCAAGAGAAAAATCTTCATCCAGTTCATCCTCGTGTTGCAAATGAAGTACAGATTGAGAAAATAATTGACAGTATTAATGCACCTGGTCCACTCACTCGTTCAAGAGCAACGCAACTGGCAAATTTCTATGGGCACTTTGCATTTGTCTCAATATCAGAACCCAAGAAAGTTGCTGAAGCCTTCATGGAACCTGAATGGATTCAAGCTATGCAAGAAGAGCTTCAACAGTTCAAGCTGAACAATGTATGGGAATTGTTCAAGCGTCCTGATCCTCGTAAGCACAATATCATTGGCACCAAGTGGATATATCGCAACAAGCAAGATGAGCATGGTCAAGTTGTCAGAAACAAGGCTCTTCTCGTAGCTCAAGGATACACTCAAGTTGAAGGGATTGACTTCGATGAAACATTTGCTCCCGTGGCTAGGCTTGAAGCCGTTTGCATACTGCTAGCCTATGCAAATCATCACAACATCCGTCTGTATCAAATGGATGTGAAGAGTGCTTTTCTCAATGGCAAGATTGAAGAAGAAGTGTATGTTGCACAACCACCTGGCTTTGAAGATCCAAAACATCCTAATATGGTATACAAACTAAACAAGGCACTGTATGGCCTCAAACAAGCCCCTCGAGCTTGGTATGACACACTCAAAGACTTCCTGAAGAGCAATGGCTTCAAACCTGGTTCCCTGGATCCCACACTCTTCACGAAGACATATGATGGTGAACTATTTGTGTGCCAAATCTATGTGGATGACATTATCTTCGGCTGCACTAACCAGAAATACAGTGATGAGTTTGGACACATGATGCAAGAGCAATATCAGATGTCCATGATGGGTGAGCTGAAGTTCTTCCTAGGTCTTCAAATTCGTCAGCAAAGCAACGACATCTTTATATCTAAAGAGAAATACCTCAAAGACTGCATGAAGAAGTTTGGAATTCAAGACTGCAAAGGTTACACGACGCCAATGCCAACCAAAAGTCATCTGGGTCCTGACGCCAACAGTAAAGAGTTTGATCAAAAGGTATATCGCTCCATGATTGGTTATTTACTTTATTTATGTGCATCTAGGCTAGATATCATGCTTAGTGTTTGCATGTGTGCCCGATTCCAAGCGGCACCAAAGGAATCGCATCACTTAGCTGTGAAGTGAATTCTTCGATATTTGGCTTACACCCCAACACTTGGATTATGGTATCCAAAGGGCTCAGAGTTTGATCTAGTTGGATTCTTGGATCCTGGTTTTGCTGGTGACAAGGTGGATCGCAAGTCTACATCAGGCACATGTCACTTTCTGGGTCGATCACTTGTCTGTTGGTATTCAAAGAAGCAGAACTGTGTATCTCTCTCCACTTCTGAATCTGAATACATTGCTGCTGGATCTTGCTGCCCTCAGCTTCTATGGATGAAGCAAACACTCAAGGACAATGGCATCCATCTGAAGCAAGTACCACACTACTGCGACAATGAAAGCGCCATCAAGATTGCCAACAACCCAGTTCAACACTCGAAGACAAAGCACATTGAAATTCGTCATCACTTTCTCAGAGATCACGTTATGAAGGAAGATATTGATATCATTCATGTCAACACTGAAGAGCAATTGGCAGATATATTCACAAAGCCCTTCGATGAGAAAAGGTTTTGCAAGCTGCGGTGTGAGCTAAATATCTTGGAATCCTCAAATGTCCTGTGATTAGGCACTCATCCTAACACTTATGCATATTGATGACTTAGATGTGCAACACACGAAGTAATGTATATCTTCAATCAATGAAGACATACACTCTAAGTGTGAATACATTAATGCGGAATTTGACTTCGGAGCGCCACGATAATTGTGCGCCGTGTCTGGGTCTTATACTTCCTACACGGTGGGTAACGCCACCTCTAAACTTTTGTTTGAAGTGTTTCTCTTGGCGTTACATTTGCTAAGTCTTCGCATTTGATTTATCTTCAACATTGATTTGTCTTCATGTTGATCTTCACTTTGTTGATTTGATCTTACTCAACTATATATATATATATACATATATACATATATTTGTGTTCTGTCCTCTACAACATTCACTTATAGCTATGTCTTCTGGTTTGAATCTTTTGGACTAAGTGAATGTGATCTGACCCTAACCTCTTCTATGCTTCTACCTCAAATTCTATCTATCCAAATCATATGCATTCTATTGAAACCGTCGAATGTCTTCTTAGTGTCCTTGTCAGCAGAAGACACAGAGACAAAAGTTATATCTGTTTTAAATACTAAATCCTTATTGCCTAAAACCCGGAGAAGTCGGAATGACCACCCGACAGTCCAGGCGTGCGTGCGTGGGAACATGGAACAACTTCCAATGTGTTGCATGTTCGCCACGTGTCCCTTAGATGTGAACCGCCAGGGGCACCTGCGTAATTGCGCTGTGATGTCCCTTTCCTTATAAATACACAACTCATTGTGGTCAAAATACTTCTTCCACCTCTCCACCTCGCACAAACCCTAGCGCCACCGCTAGCTCCCGACGACGCCGGCGACGAAGCGCTTACCTGCCGCAACCTCACCGACGTCGTCCTCACGCCAGCCGCGGACCTCGTCTTATCCGCAGCCATCGTAGGTGTCTTCATCGCCAAGTTAGGGCACGGAAGATCGAACTGCTCGGCCTCCTCTCTACTCCGTCTAGCAGTTCTTCGTGTGGTAATTAAATCTTACTTTTATTGCCTTTTTGATCTGATAGATTCATCCTTCTCCACCAAAAGTGGGTTATGTGGCTACAAATGTGGATCTATCCTGTTCTGCATCTCATAACATGCCTAGTATATTCACTTATGCTTCACACATAGTTAGGTTCCTCACTTGTACCTATTCTTGGATTCGTAAAAATCTGGAACCAACTCTCAACATATAAGTGAATGTCTTCGCGCTATGAGGTCAATGTCTTCAAAACTGATTTATCTTCAAAATCTTATGAAAATGCATATGACCTCTTCCCCTTCCCTCGCATCTCTGATGCTGTCACAGGTACATGTCCGTGGGAGAATCCCTTGGTTCTCATAGTCTGCATTCATTTGCAGAATTCTTACAGCGTCATATCAATTCTCCCGAAGCCAGTTCTTGTCTGACCAGCAGATGGAAGCCTTTGCAAGTTCTGAAGCCATTCAGGTTGAACCTCATGGCCATAGAAAAGTCAGCAAGAAAGGGCGGCAGACAGCATCGTGGGAATACTTCCAAAGATTTGCCACCTGATTTGCATGAAATGTACAAGACTAACCTAGAAGAAACCTATGGTGAACGCAAGACTCGAATCCAGTGGATTCGAAGATATTGGGCAGAGGAATGGTACAAATACAGATTCGTCACTACTGAGTATGCTGAGAAGAATTCCATCAAGCGACCTTGGGGAGATATCTTATACAAAAATCTTCAACCCAAGTCCAGGTCTGAAGCCATTGCTCAAGGCTTCTATCCCTGCATGGTTCGCTGACCACAGCCAGAGAATGCTGACCCATCTTCTCTGCTATGGTGCCATGAAGACAATCTGTTCAAGAAAAACTACAAGTTTGCCAAGGACTCTGCTGTGAAAAACAAGAAAGCTTTTGGACTCGAATTCAACCCCGGTCCACCTGCTCCTCGGGCTGATGGCACCCGTGATGCTGAACCCAATATCATCGGGCCCTTCTACAACCTCGAAGGTCTCATCACACACATTGCTGTTCAGGGCGCAGCCGTGGAGCACTCTGAAGACGACATTGATTCTGATGAAGCGCCTGCTCCACCAAAGCCACAAAACCAGAAGAAATCCAAGGCTTCAAAGCCCTCCACTGCACCGAAAGCTTCTTGTGTGAAGCCTCTGGCCACTGCACCTCCTGCATCCAGTGTGCAGTCTGAAGATATTTCTCGCATCTCCAAGACCGAGAAGAAGAAGAAGCCCATCCAGATTTCTGGTCAAGCACTGACCCCAGCTGCCGTTCTGAGGAATGAGAACGAAGCAATTGATCTGTCAAGTGAGGAAGATCTTGGCGATGATGCTCTCGAGCTTCTGATAAAGAGCAAGCAAGAGGCGGAGATCTTCAACGATCTGCCCCTCTTTCATGTGGACATCTTAAATAACTTCATCGATGAGTGGTTTGACAACCCAAACCTAAGTATTGATGACCTTCAGCTTCCAATTGGCATCAGTGTCTCTTTCCATAGTGCCATTGCAAATGAGCTAGCTCTGGCTCAGAAGATTGTCAAACTGAAGCACAAGATTGATCACGAAAAATCCCAATTGAAGAAGAACGTGGCAATCTCAGTGTGGAGGATGTCAAACGCTTCAAGCAGATGCTGCATGAGCTCAAAGAGCAGTTTCAACAGAAACATGAAGCAGCAAAAGGTTCAAGAGAACGGATGAAGCTCTCCGCCAGCAAGTGTGTGTAAGTTCACAACGAAGCTAAAAAGCGCAAAGCTCTTGGGCGTCCAACATTGACCCCAAGATGGCTGCCAAAAAGAAGAAGTCTGCTGTGGCCCAAGATGAAGCATCCAGCCTAAGGTCCCCACAGTAGCTTCGGAACTTAAGAAAACAAGGGCAGCCGAAGCCGAAGCCCGAAAGCGCAAGAACAAGAACACCACTAAAGATGCTCCACCGACCAAGAAGAGAAAGACAAACAAAAGAGATCGGGCTGCTCCCACAGAGCCCCTTGTCGTCGAGCCAATCTCAGTTGCTCGTCCTGCGTCCGAACACCAAGAGCGTTAGTTGATAGTTCACGATCCTACCACCACAGAGACTCCTGAAGCTGAAGAAGATCCAGCTGTTGACCACACCGCAGCTAAAGACATTGGTCCCCCAAGATAATGTAGATGATGATGAAGTCCTTCCTCAGATTGATCACAAAACGTTATCATCGCCTGTTCTCACGAACAGGGAACTCATGAGCATTGGTCCTCCTTTGACACCAATTGCTCGGGATGATTCATGGGATGATCACCCTCAAGACACCCCTCGTCAAGATGACTCACCAAGTACTCCCCCACCTCAAGTCACCACTCCGGTGCTTGATGATGATGACTATGTGGCCCAGCCAACTCCCTCTCCAAAAGTGTCGCCCGCATTTCGTAGGCTTCACAAAGGACCAAGGCCATAAGTCGCTCTGTCGAGCGTTCCAGAAGGAGATGAGCACCGCAACTCAGTAGCACGACAAGTGTTTCCTGTCGCCACTCCAAGTGTAAACGTCTCTGAGTCTGAAGCCAAAGCTGCTGAAGACATTCCGGCTGCATCAGCCGATGATCAAGAAGAACCCCGTGAAGAAGAAGAGTGTGTTGCCACACCCCCCACCAACCAAGAAGTTGTTCTCAAGGAGAACGTGTTTGACCCTCCAACTACTCAAGTGGAGGTTGATAATACTGAGGCGGCCACCAACACCAATTCTGAAGCCAATGACGTTGTCACGGCTGAAGCTAATGTGGCGCCTGAAGTGAATACGGTGCTGAAGCCAATGCTACACCTGAAGCCAATGTTGCACCTGAAACCATTGTGCAGCTTCAAGCCCATGTCAATGCAGACACTCCTGTACCACCTCCAAGGCCTCACACAATTGAGCTTGCATTTGATCGCGGCCAACCTGTCATGGTTCATTGGCCTATTCTGGTTCCTCCTCCTGCTCCCGGACCACAATTTGATTATTGTGTGGAGTGTAGGCCTCAGGTCCAGAAGCCAAAGCCCAGGCTGCCAAGGTTTCCAGGTACAGCAACTTCCCCAGGATCATTTAATGTGAATGGCTTCATTGCACACAACACCTTCTTTAACAGCGCCAAGAACTCGTATTCCAAGCCAAGAATATCATCTGATAGGTTCTGGAGTTATCAGCAGCGCAGTTACTATTCATGTGTTCTTTATGATCAAGGGCACATCTTTTCCCATATGCGTCTAGACTGCGAAGCTATTGCTAGCCTCCCCTGCTTGGAAGAAGCACTCGACTGCTTCAGAGATGATGGCCTTCTCCAATTTGTGACTGATAAAGAGCACTGGAACTAAGAGCTTCTGCTACAATTCTATGCCACCCTCCGCATTCGCGGCTACCACAGGGATCTGAAGACTTGGGTCCTTGAGTGGATGGCAGGCAATGTACACCATGAAGCCAAAGCTCTTGAGATAATTGAGCTTACTGGCTTGCCCACTCCAGGTGAACTCTTTGAACCTGGTTGTCAGCTTTACCGCAATGCTTTGGAGAGCATCCTCCAGAAGCCTGAACCAAACATGAGCCAAATGCTGAGCATGATGAAGCCACTGCCCCGCGACGCTGAATATCCAAAGGAGTTCTTTGTTGAAGACCTAGAGTATCTGCCCTGCACTATTTATCATATCATCGGGCGAACTCTATGGCTTATCAAGGGACATTCTCCTGCAGCGAAGCTAGAAGGCGCAATGAAGACATTGGTCTTCTATATCTTTAATGGCATCAGTTTCAATTCTCAAGACTTCTTCATCAGGCAATTGGCTGCATGTGGCTCTGATCTATTTGGACTGAAGTTTTATGCTCCGTGGGTAATGCGCCTCATCAAGCTTCATTCTGCTATCGACTATCAACCTTCCGCGCACAATCATCTCATATTCTTGCCAGAAGTTGATCTGTTAGTTGAAGCCATTTACCCAGATCCTGCCAAGGAGCCAATTTATCTTCACAACGCCGATCACCAAAGCTTCACTCAACCCATTAAAGGAGTTCTTGCTGCTACTCATGTTTATCCTTTGGCTAGCAATACACATGCACCTCATTGCGCCCATACTGAAGCCACTGAAAGCACAATTGCTCAAAGGCCTCGGAAGCATACTCGTGTTCTCAATGACAGAGAGCTTCTCGTTGCCCTGCATCAAAAACAGGGTAAGCATCATGACTAGCTGAAGCGTCAGATGCAAAGCCTCTTGGTGGATGTTAATCGCATTCGCAACCTTACCACCAAGAATGCTTTTGTCACGCATGAAACCTGTAGGCGGTCGTGGAAGAGTCTGACACTGCTGAGCTCTGAAGATGATCTTCAGCAAGATGGCTTCATAGAGAGATTCAAATCTGACTCCACTCCTCCCAGAAACGTTGTCTTGCGTCGGACTCCCTCACTTGAAGACTCTGACTATTCTTCCTCCCTCACATGTGTTGGACCTTGATGATGAAGATGATGCTACTTCACCAACTACAACTTCGCCACATATCGACACTGCACCGAGTTCTTCCGCACCACCAGACCTCAACAACGACCCTGTTGCTTCGCCTACTCCTCATGGGAACGAGTAGACGCTCTATGTCTTCAAACCTTTTTGGTCCTTACTGACAAAAGGGGGAGAAGCATATGAGTTGATAGTCTTCAAGCGAGTCCATATGGGTGGTTGTTATACTTTTTGCTAAGTGCTTACAACTCTTGCTTTTGATACATTTGGTTTTTTGAGTTGTAACACTTAAACTTGATGGTCGTCTGCTACCTTTTCTGCAAACTATGTGATGCGATGATAAATTCTGCATGTGCGATGATAAATCCTGCACAAAGTCATTTCGCAGACGTCCATTTTTCATTATGCATGTCATTACCTTAGTTATATCCTTTCATGCATGATGAATTGTCTTCATTAGTTGAAGAGGATCTCCACAAGTATGACCTGCCATGTGCATTTGCATTCAAAAGCAAAATACTTATATGCACATCTTCAGGGGGAGCCTTTTTACTACTTATGAAGACAATACCTTGATCCTTTACAATTTCACATACTTTTATCCCCGTTGAAAACTTCAACCAGTTTGTCATCAATCACCAAAAAGGGGGAGATTGTAAGTGAATCTAGTGCCACCCCTAGTTGGTTTTGGAGTATTGACGACAAACCTGGTTGAGGGACTAATGTGTTTGTGAGAATTGCATGATAACACAGCTAGTAGTCCCTCATTGATTCGGTTTACCTACTGGAGATGACCCCTAAAAATGTGTGAAGACATTGAAGACAATGGTGGTCTGTGAAGATATTCACAACGAAGATTATGGCTCGAGAAGACATTAACGTGAAGACTACGGAGTGCGAAGACATAGTTGTTTTGTAGTTTCCTTTTCTTCTTTGTTGAGTCATAGGAACCACCGTACTGTTAAGTGGGGTCCAAGTGAACAAACTGAGTGACTGAAGTGATGCTCAACCAAATCCTATGTCTTCGAGCGAAGACAATGAGAGCAAACCTTATCCAAAACTGGATGAGTCAGCTTTACTTGTAGCCCAAGTTAAGCTGTCGCGTGTGGTTGAAATCTGATCGTTGGAACACATGTCAGTTCCTTAGTGACTCAGGGTCATTTCGGACAAATCAGGTCGGGTTGCCTAGTGCCTATAAATAGCCCACCCCCTACACCATAAATTGGTGGCTGCTTAGAGTTAGTGCACAGCTTTTGTCGTTTGAGAGCGACCCACCTCAAAGCTTTTGAGAGAGAGAAATCCTTGCGAGGACAAAACCCAAAACACCCAAAGACAAAGAGTGTTAGGCATCACTAAAGTCTTTCTGTCTGCGTGATCTGAAGACTTGTTACACTTGAGGACTGTGAATCCTCCAGCCGGTTAGGCGTCGCGTTCTGAGCATCCAAGAGTCATTGTGGATTTCCGGTGAACAAAGTCTGTGAAGGTTTGGAAGTCTACCTTGAAGACTTACCAGAGTGATTGGGCGAGGACTAGGTGTCCTTAACTCAAGGGGAATAAGGTGAAGACGCGGTCTTCTGAGTTAAATCTCAGCCTCCCTAACCAGATGTATAGTTTTCACAGCAACTGGAACTGGTCCAACAAATCACTGTCCTCACCAAGCAACTGGTTCTATCTTCTCCCTCTCTTTACATAGTGTTAGTCTTCGTGAAGTTATTGCCTGCTTGAGTTACCTGTTTGACTTCACTGTGTGACGACTATTGTTGTTTGGCTTCATACTATCTTCCATCCTGATCCATACTGCCTAGCTGCCATTAGTCTTCGTGATTTCACTTCATTGTATACTTGACTATGGCTTGCCTAGTGTAGTCTACCTTCCGCTGCATGTTAATAGGTTCATTTCTATCGTTTGTCTTTGAAACTTCCATGTTTTGAAGACTTTCATAAAAGTCGCCTATTCACCCCCCTCTAGTCAATAACTAGCACTTTCAAGTACAAGGGAACATCAACCGGAGAACATAGGAAAATTTATCACCTCGTGGGGATGTCAAGACAACTCCAGCCCCTGAGCCCTCCAATTGCCTGGATCCATCAAAGTGAATAGTCCAATATGTGCTATCTAGCTTCTCCTCAGGCATCTGCACTCTGTCCAATCATTGGTAAAATCCACAAGTGCTTGAGACTTGATGGTTGTGTGAGGCACATACTTCAGACCATGGGTCCAAGCTCAATGGCCCACTTGGCTACCCGACCCGTGGCCTCTCTATTCTGAATAATATCCCCTAAGGGAGCAGAACTAACCACAATGATGGGATGACCTAGAAAATACTGTTTGAGCTTTCGTCTAGCCATGAACATCCCATGTACCTTTGCTTGGACTCAATAAGCACTTCACTCATGTAGTAAACCGGCTGCTGAACCGGATGCTCCTTGCCTGATTCCTTTCTTTCCACCACAATGGCTACACTGACAGCTCGGCTATTGGCAGCCACATATAACAACAAAGGCTCTATTGATGGGAGCAGCCAGAACCAGCGGCTCAGCCAACTGTTTCTTCAAAACCTCAAACGCCTGTTCAGCATCATCACTCCAAACGAAGTGATGTGTCTTCTTCATCATCTGGTAAAGAGGAATAGCTTTCTCACCCAACCGGCTTATGAACTGGCTTAAGGCCGCAATACGACCCGCAAACATCATTGATACACGCTGGTTTAGCCAAAGAAGTGATAGCCTTTATTTTCTTCGGGTTAGCTTCAATACCCCATTCTGAAACTAGAAAACCCAAAAGCTTGCCTACTGATACGTCCATTTCGCATCATGCTTTTATATCAATATTTATTGCATTATGGGCTGTTATTACACATTATATCTCAATACTTATGGCTATTCTCCCTTATTTTACAAGGTTTACCATGAAGAGGGGGGATGCCGGCAGCTGGAATTCTGGCTGGAAAAGGAGAAAAAGTTGGAAACCTATTCTGCACATCTCCAAAAGTCCTGAAACTCCACGGAACAACTTTTTGGAATTTCTAAAAAATTATGAGCAAAAGAAATAGGCTAGGGGGCCCACACCCAGTCTAGGAGACAGGGGGCGCCACCCCCTACAGGGCGCGCCCCCTATCTCCTGGGCCCCCCGGTGGGCCTCCGGGAGAGGGCAATCTCCATCAACATCTTCACCAGCACCATCTAATCTCCAAACCCTAGTTCATCTCTTGTATCCAATTCTTGTCTCCAAGTCCGGGATTGGTGCTAGTAGGTTGCTAGTAGTGTTGATTACTCCTTGTAGTTGATGCTACTTGGTTTATTTGGTGGAAGATCATATGTTCAGATCCTTTATGCATATTATTACCCCTCTGATTATGAACATGAATATGCTTTGTGAGTAGTTACGTTTGTTCCTGAGGACAAGGGAGAAGTCTTGCTATTAGTAGTCATGTGAATTTGGTATTCGTTCAATATTTTGATGAGATTATGTTGTCTAGCCTCTAGTGGTGTTATGTGAACGTCGACTACATAACACTTCACCATTATTTGGGCCTAGAGGAAGGCATTGTGAAGTAATAAGTAGATGATGGGTTGCTAGAGTGACAGAAGCTTAAACCCTAGTTTATGCGCAGCTTCGTAAGGGGCTGATTTGGATCCATGTGTTTCATGCTATGGTTAGGTTTACCTTAATACTTTTGTTGTAGTTGCGGATGCTTGCAATAGAGGTTAATCATAAGTGGGATGCTTGTTCAAGTAAGAATAGCACCCAAGCACCGGTCCGCCCACATATCAAATTATCAAAGTACCGAACGCAAATCATATGAACGTGATGAAAACTAGCTTGATGATATTCCCATGTGTCCTCAGGAGCGCTTTTCCTATTATAAGAGTTTGTCCAGGCTTGTCCTTTGCTACAAAAAGGATTGTGCCACCTTGCTGCATGTTATTTACTTTATTTACTTGTTGCTCGTTACTATTTACCTTATCACAAAACTATCTGTTACCACTTATTTCATTACTTGGAGAGAATACCTTGCTGAAAACCACTTATCATTTCCTTCTGCTCCTTGTTGGGTTCGACACTCTTACTTATCGAAAGGACTACGATAGATCCCCTATACTTGTGGGTCATCAAGACTCTTTTCTGGCGCCGTTGTCGGGGAGTGTAGCGCTCTTGGTGAGTGGAACTTGGTAAGGAAACATTTATATAGTGTGCTGAAATTTTCTATCACTTGTCGCTATGGAACTTAATCCTTTGAGGGGCTTGTTTGGGGTATCTTCACCCCAACCAGAAGAGCAAAGAGATGCTCCCCAACCTACTGAACTTTATGAAAATATTCACTTTGAGATTCCTTCGGGTATGATAGAAAAACTGCTAGCTAATCCTTTTGCATGAGACGGAACATTACATCCTGATTTACACCTTATCTTTGTGGATGAAGTATGTGGATTATTTAAGATTGCAGGTATTCCCGATGATGTTGTTAAAAGGAAGGTCTTCCCTTTATCTTTGAAGGGAGATGCATTGACATGGTATAGGCTATGTGATGATACGGGATCTTGGAATTATAAGCGATTGAAGTTGGAATTTCACCAGAAGTTCTATCCTATGCATCTTGTTCATCGTGATCGTAATTACATATATAATTTCTGGCCTCGCGAAGGAGAAAGCATCGCTCAAGCTTGGGGGAGGCTTAAGTCAATGTTATATTCATGCCCCAACCATGAGCTCACTCGGGAAATGATTATTCAGAATTTGTATGCTCGTCTTTCTCTTAATAATCGCAACCTGCTCGATACTTCCTGTGCTGGTTCTTATATGCTGAAGACTATTGATTTCAAATGGGACTTATTGGAAAGAATTAAACGCAACTCTGAAGATTGGGGTTCCAACGATGGTAAGGAGTCAGGTATGACACCTAAGTTAGATTGTGTTAAATCTTTTATGGATACCGATGCTTTTCGTGGATTTAGCGCTAAGTATGGACTTGACTCTGAGATAGTAGCTACTTTTTGTGAATCCTTTGCTACTCATGTTGATCTCCCTAAAGAGAAGTGGTTTAAATATAATCCCCATGTTGAAGTGAAAGTAGTTGCACCTATTACAGTCGAAGAAAAGACCATTACATATAGTGATCCTATTATTCCTACTGCTTATGTCGAAAAACCTCCTTTTCCAGTTAGGATAAAAGATCATGTTAAAGCTTTGACTATTGCTCGTAAGAGTAATACTAGGACCTATACACCTCCTGAGCAAATTAATGTTGAACATGGTATTGCTATGATTAAGGATCTCTTGGATGAGGAATTAGATGGGCATGTTATCTCTTTCGTGGGTGAAACTGCTAATATTGCTAGACCCGTTACTAAGACACGTAGACCTGTTGTAGGCATGCCTGTTATTTATGTTAAAATAGGAGATCATTGCTATCATGGCTTATGCGATATGGGTGCTAGTGCTAGTGCGATACCTTATGATCTATATAAATAAATTATGCATGATATTGCACCTGTTGAATTGGAAGACATTGATGTTACTATTAAGCTTGCTAATAGGGACACCATTAAACCTATTGGGATTGTTAGAGATGTTGAAGTCTTGTGTGGGAAGATTAAATACCCTGCTGATTTTCTTGTTCTTGCTTCCCCACAAGATGATTTTTGTCCCATTATTTTTGGTAGACCCTTCTTGCATACTGCTAGTGCTAAGATTAATTGTGAAAAGAATACTGTCACTATTGGCATAGATGGTATGTCTCATGAGTTCAATTTTGCCAAGTTTAATAGACAACCTCGTGAAAGGGAACCACCTAGTAAAGATGAGATTATTGGTCTTGCTTCCATAAACAAGAACATTATTTGTTAGACCATGAAAACGATATGTTTATGAAGGAAAGGGAAGAAATAGATGAAGTGTTCCTTAAACAAGAATCTATGCTGAAACATAACCTTCCCGTTGAAATTCTTGGGGATCCCCCTCCACCCAAGGGTGATCCCGTGTTTGAACTCAAACCTTTACCTGACAATCTTAAATATGCTTATCTTGATGAAAAAGAAATATATCGTGTTATTATTAGTGCTAACCTTTCAGAGAAAGAAGAAGAAAGATTATTGAAAACTCTAAAGAAGCACCGGGATGCTATTGGGTATACTCTGGATGATCTTAAGGGCATCAGTTCCACATTATGTCAACACAAAATTTCGGTGGAAAAAGATGCCAAACCAGTTAGAGATCCTCAAAGACGATTAAATCCCAAAATGAAGGAAGTGGTAAGAAAGGAGATTCTAAAGCTCCTTGAGGCAGGTATTATTTATCCCATTGCTAATAGTGAATGGGTAAGCCCTGTCCATTGTGTCCCTAAAAAGGGAGGTATTACCGTTGTTCCTAATGATAAAGATGAATTGATCCCGCAAAGAATTATTACAGGTTATAGGATGGTAATTGATTTTCGTAAGTTAAATAAAGCTACTAAGAAAGATCATTACCCTTTACCTTTTATTGATCAAATGCTAGAAAGGCTATCCAAACACACACATTTTTGCTTTCTAGATGGTTATTCTGGCTTCTCTCAAATACCTGTGTCAGCAAAGGATCAATCTAAAACTACTTTCACTTGCCCTTTTGGTACTTTTGCTTATAGACGTATGCCTTTTGGTTTATGTAATGCACCTGCTACCTTTCAAAGATGCATGATGGCTATATTATCTGATTTTTGTGAAAAGATTTGTGAGGTATACATGGATGACTTCTCCGTCTATGGATCCTCTTTTGATGATTGTTTGAGCAACCTTGACCGAGTTTTGCAGAGATGCAAACACACTAGTCTCATCCTAAATTGGGAAAAGTGTCACTTTATGGTTAATGAAGGCATTGTCTTGGGGCACAAGATCTCCGAGAGAGGTATTGAAGTTGATAAAGCCAAAGTTGATGCTATTGAAAAAAATGCCATGTCCCAAGGACATAAGAGGTATAAGAAGTTTCCTCGGTCATGCCGGCTTTTATAGGAGGTTCATTAAGGACTTCTCTAAAATCTCTAGGCCTCTGACTAATTTATTGCAAAAAGATATTCCTTTTGTCTTTGATGATGATTGTGTAGAAGCATTTGAAACACTTAAGAAAGCATTGATCACTGCACCTATTGTACATCCACCTGATTGGAATTTACCTTTTGAAATTATGTGCGATGCTAGTGATTATGCTGTAGGTGTTGTTTTAGGGCAAAGAGTCGATTAGAAATTGAATGTGATCCAGTATGCTAGTAAGACTCTTGATACTGCCCAGAGAAATTATGCTACTACTGAAAAAGAGTTCTTAGCAGTTGTGTTTGCATGTGATAAGTTTAGACCTTATATTGTTGATTCCAAAGTCACTATTCACAATGATCATGCTGCTATTAAATATCTTATGGAAAAGAAAGATGCTAAGCCTAGACTCATTGGATGGGTCCTCTTGCTCCAAGAATTTGACTTGCATATTATTGACAGAAAGGGAGCTGAGAACCTTGTGGCAGAAAACTTGTCTAGGTTAGAGAATGTTCTTGATGACCCACTGCCTATTAATGATAGTTTCCCTGATGAACAATTAGCGGTTGTCAATGCTTCTCGTACTGCTCCTTGGTATGCTGATTATGCTAATTACATTGTTGCTAAATATATACCGCCTAGTTTCACATACCAGCAAAAGAAAAGGTTCTTTTATGATTTAAGACATTACTTCTGGGATGATCCACACCTTTATAAAGAAGGAGTAGATGGTATTATTAGACGTTGGTGCCTAAGCATGAACAGGAACAAATCCTACGCAAGTGTTACTCTGAATCCTATGGAGGACACCACGCTGGAGATAGAACTGCACACAAGGTACTTCAATCTGGTTTTTATTGGCCTACTCTTTTCAAAGATGCTTGTAAGTTTGTCTTATCTTGTGATGAATGTCAAAGAATAGGTAACATTAGTAGACGTCAAGAAATGCCTATGAATTATTCCCTTTTTATTGAACCGTTTGATGTTTGGGGCTTTGATTATATGGGCCCTTTTCCTGCCTCCAATGGTTATACACATATTTTAGTTGCTGTTGATTACATTACTAAGTGGGTAGAAGCTATTCCAACTAGTTGCGCTGATCATAACACTTCTATTAAAATGCTTAAAGAAGTTATTTTTCTGAGGTTTGGAGTCCCGAGATATCTTATGACTGATGGTGGTTCACACTTTATTCATGGTGCTTTCCGTAAGATCCTTGCTGAGTATGATGTCAATCATAGAATCGCATCTCCTTATCACCCGCAGTCTAGTGGTGAAGTAGAGTTGAGCAATAGAGAGCTCAAATTAATTTTGCAAAAGACTGTGAATAGATCTAGAAAGAATTGGTCCAAAAAACTTCATGATGCGTTATGGGCCTATAGAACTGCATACAAAAATCCTATGGCTATGTCTCCATATAAGATGGTTTATGGAAAAGCATGTCATTTACCTCTTGAATTGAACATAAAGCATATTGGGCTATTAAAGAGCTCAATTATGACTTCGAACTTGCGGGTGAAAAGAGGTTGTTTGATATTAGCTCACTTGATGAATGGAGAACCCAAGCATATGAGAATGCCAAGCTTTTCAAAGAAAAAGTCAAACGCTGGCATGATAAGAGGATACAAAAGCATGATTTTAAAGTAGGAGATTATGTGTTATTATTCAACTCTCGTTCAAGATTTTTTGCAGGAAAACTTCTCTTAAAATGGGAAGGTTCCTACGTTATCGAAGAGGTCTATCGTTCTGGCGCTATAAAAATCAACAACTTCGAAGGCACAAATCCGAAGGTGGTAAACGGTCAAAGAATTAAACATTATATTTCAGGTAATCCTATCAATGTTGAAACTAATATTATTGAAACCATAACCCCTGAGGAATACATAAGAGACACTTTCCAGAATGTTCCAGACTCCGAAAAGGCATAGGTACGTGGTACGGTAAGTAAACCGACTCCAAAACAACTCTAATGGCAATTTTTATCAGTTTTGGATTATTTAAGAATTTTAGGAAGAAAGAAGTAGTTCGAAAGGGACACGAGGTTCCCACGAGAGAGGAGGGCCCCCCTGTAGGGCGCTCCCCCTGTCTCGTGGGCACCTCATGTGCCTCCCGGACTCCGTTTTCTTGTATGTTACGTATTTTGGTCGGTAAAAATACATTATATATACTCCCGAAGGTTTTGACCACCGCATCACGCAAATATCCTCTGTTTTCGTTTCAAGCTGTTCCTGTTGCAGATTTGGAACAAGATGTCTTCCCAAGATTCGGAGGGAGAGAGCTACATGGCTGATTATATTGCAAACCCAAAAGCATATGGAGATGTGGAACATTATGGCTGGACCACAGAGGAAGAAGAAGACTATGATCCAAAGAGGAAGGAGGAGACAAGCTCCGATGAAGAGGATGATCCACTACCTCAACCTGGTGATATGCATGTGGAGTTCAAGAAGTCAAGCCTCCCTAAGGTCCAATCTATCCCACCACGTTTTTTGCAGGATAACAAGGCAGCACTATGCAAAAAGATAATGAAACTTGATCTCGAGAATGAAGATCTGAGGGAGGAAAATTTTAGCCTGAGACACAAGATAGAGAAGAAAAATGCAACAACTCTGACTCCATCACCTCCGAAGAAATAATCACATGGGTGTGGGCACTCCCCTTGGCAACTTCCAAGCTTGGGGGAGGTGCCCCGGTATCGTATCACCATCACACTCCTATCTTTACCACTTTATTTAGTTCACTCCTTTTAGTAGTATCTTGATCTAGTAGATTGAAGTTTTGGTATCAAGTAGTTTTGAGCTTTGCTTTGTGATCTCTTTATGTAAGCGAGTCCGTGTGCTATTGATACGTCTCCAACGTATCTATAATTTTTGATTGCTCCATGCTACTTTATCTACTGTTTTGGACTATATTGGGCTTTATTTTCCACTTTTATATTACTTTTGGGACTAACCTATTAACCGGAGGCCCAGCCCAGAATTGCTGTTTTTTACCTACTTCAGTGTTTCGAAGAAACGGAATATCAAACGGAGTCCAAACAGAATGAAACCTTCGAGAACGTGATTTTCTCACCGAACGTGATCCAGGAGACTTGGACCCTACTCCAAGAAGTGCCAGAGGCGGTCACGAGGGTGGAGGGCGCCCCCCCTGGGCGCGCCCCTGCCTCATGGGCCCCCTGACGCTCCACCGACGTACTCCTTCCTCCTATATATACCTACGTATCCCCAAACGATCAGAAGGGGAGCCAAAAACCTAATTCCACCGTCGTACCTTCCTGTATCCACGAGATCCCATCTTGGGGCCTGTTCCGGAGCTCCGCCGGAGGGGACATCCACCACAGAGGGCTTCTACATCAACACCATAGCCCCTCCGATGAAGTGTGAGTAGTTTACTTCAGACCTTCGGGTCCATAGCTAGTAGCTAGATGGTTTCTTCTCTCTTTTTGGATCTCAATACAATGTTCTCCCCCTCTCTCGTGGAGATCTATTCGATATAATCTTCTTTTTGCGGTGTGTTTGTTGAGACCAATGAATTGTGGGTTTATGATCCAGCTTATCTATGAATAATATTTGAATCTTCTCTGAATTCTTTTATGTATGATTGAGTTATCTTTGCAAGTCCCTTCGAATTATCCGTTTGGTTAGGCCAACTAGATTGGTAGTTCTTGCAATGGAAGAAGTGCATGGCTTTGGGTTCAATCTTGCGGTGTCCTTACCCAGTGACAGAAAGGGTTGCAAGGCACGTATTGTATTGTTGCCATCGAGGATAACAAGATGGGGTATTTATCATATTGCATGAATTTATTCCTCTACATCATGTCATCTTGCTTAAGGCGTTACTCTGTTTTTAACTTAATACTCTAGATGCATGCTGGATAGCAGTCGATGAGTGGAGTAATAGTAGTAGATGCAGAATCGTTTCGGTCTACTTGTCTCGGACGTGGTGCCTATATACATGACCATACCTAGATAACCTCATAACTATGCTCAATTCTGTCAATTGCTCAACAGTAATTTGTTCACCCACCGTAGAATATCTATGCTCTTGAGAGAAGCCACTAGTGAAACCTATGGCCCCCGGGTCTATTCTCAACATATCAATCTCTATCACTTTTATACTTGCTTTGTTTTTACTTTGCCTTTACTTTTTACTTTGCATGTATCTATCAAAAATACCAAAAACTATTATCTCTATCAAATCTCACTCTCGTAAGTGACCGTGAAGGGATTGACAACCCCTAATCGCGTTGGTTGCGAGTAGCTATCGTTTTGTGCAGGTACGAGGGACTTGCGCGTGGCCTCCTACTGGATTGATACCTTGGTTCTCAAAAACTGAGGGAAATACTTCCGCTACTGTGCTACATCATCCTCTCCTCTTCGGGGAAAACCAACGCAAGCTCGAGAATTAGCAAGAAGGATTTCTTGCGCCGTTGCCGGGGAGGCCTACGCAAAAGTCAACATACCAAGTACCCATCACAATCCCTATCTCTCGCATTACATTATTTGCCATTTGCCTCTCGTTTTCCTCTCCCCCACTTCACCCTTGCCATTTTATTTGCCCTCTCTTTTCCATTCTCCTCCTGTCTTTCCGTTGCCTTTTCCTCGTCTGCTTGTTTGCTCGTGTGTTAGTTTGCTTGTTTGTCGCGATGGCTCAAGATGCTACCAAATTGTGTGACTTCACCAATACCAATAATAATGATTTCCTTAGCACTCCGATTGCTCCTCTTGCCAATACTGAATCTTGTGAAATCAATACTGCTTTGTTGAAAATTGTTATGAAAGATCAATTCGCCGGCCTTCCTAGTGAAGATGCCGCTACTCATCTGAATAGCTTCGTTGATTTATGTGATATGCAAAAGAAAAAAGATGTTGATAATGATGTCGTTAAATTGAAGCTATTTCCTTTTTCGCTTAGAGATCGTGCTAAAGCGTGGTTTTCATCTTTGCCTAAAAATAGTATTGATTCTTGGAACAAGTGCAAGGATGCTTTTATCTCTAAGTATTTTCCTCCCGCTAAGATTATCTCTCTTAGGAACGATATTATGAATTTTAAGCAACTTGATCATGAACATGTTGCACAAGCTTGGGAGAGAATGAAATTAATGATATGTAATTGTCCTACTCATGGTTTGAACTTGTGGATGATTATACAAAAATTTCATGCTGGATTGAATTTTGCTTCTAGAAATCTTTTAGATTCGGCCGCGGGAGGCACTTTTATGGAAATCACTTTAGGAGATGCTACTAAACTCCTAGATAATATTATGGTTAATTATTCTCAATGGCATACTGAAAGATCTACTAATAAAAAAGTGCATGCTATAGAAGAAATCAATGTTTTGAGTGGAAAGATGGATGAACTTATGAAGTTATTTACAAAGAGTGTTTCTTCTGATCCTAATGATATGCCTTTGTCTACCTTGATTGAGAATAATAATGAAACTATGTGTGAATTTTGTCGGTAGGAATAATTTTGGTAACAACGCATATAGAGGGAATTTTAATCCTAGGCCTTATCCTAGTAATCCTTCTAATAATTATGGAAATTCCTACAACAACTCTTATGGAAATTTTAATAAGATGCCCTCTGAATTTGAGAGTAGTGTTAAAGAGTTTATGAATTCACAAAAGAATTTTAATGCTTTGCTTGAAGAGAAATTGATTAAAGTTGATGATTTGGCTAGGAACGTTGATAGAATTTCTCTCGAGATTGATTCTTTAAAGATAAGATCTATTCTTCCTAAGCATGATATCAATGAGTCTCTCAAAGCTATGAGAATTTCCATTGATGAGTGCAAAGAAAGAACCGCTAGGATGCGTGCTTCCAAAGATGCCTTTATTAAAGTGTGTTCTTCTAATTCCTATGAAAATCAAGATGAAGATCTGAAAGTTATTGATGTGTCCCCTATTAAATCTTTGTTTTGCAATATGAATCTTGATGAAACTGAATATGATCTTCCTTTACCTAGAAGGTGTTCTAAGAATTCAGAGTTTTTAGATCTTCATGATGAAATTGATAAAAGTGGGATTGAAAGAAATAAAAATCGGGATATTGCTAAACCCACTATATTGGATCTCAAGGAATTTAATTATGAAAACTGCTCTTTAATTGATTGTATGTCCTTGTTGCAATCCGTGCTAAATTCTCCTCATGCTTATAGTCAAAATAAGGCTTTTACCGAACACATTGTTGATGCCTTGATGCAATCTTATGAAGAAAAACTTGAGTTGAAAGTTTCTATCCCTAAGAAACTCCATGATGAGTGGGAACCTACTATCAAAATTAAAATTAAAGATTATGAGTTTCATGCTTTGTGTGATTTGGGTGCTAGTGTCTCTACTATTCCCAAAACTTTATGTGATTTGCTAGATTTCCGTGATTTTGATGATTGGTCTCTAAACTTGCATCTTGCGGATTCCACTATTAAAAAGCCTATGGGAAGAATTAATGATGTTCTTATTGTTGCAAATAGTAATTATGTGCCCGTAGATTTTATAGTTCTTGATATAAATTGCAATCCTTCATGTCCTATTATTCTTGGTAGACCTTTCCTTAGAACGATTGGTGCAATTATTGATATGAAGGAAGGGAATATTAGATTCCAATTTCCCTTAAAGAAGGGCATGAAACACTTTCCTAGAAATAAAATAAAATTACCATATGAATCTATCATGAGAGCCACTTATGGATTGCCTACCAAAGATGGCAATACCTAGATCTATCCTTGCTTTTATGCCTAGCTAGGGGCGTTAAACGATAGCGCTTGTTGGGAGGCAACCCAATTTTATTTTTAGTTTTTTGTTTTTGTTTCTGTTTCGGAATAAATAATCCATCTAGCCTCTGTTTAGATGTGGTTTTATATTTTAATTAGTGTTTGTGCCAAGTTGAACCTATTGGATCTTCTTGGGTGATAGTTATTTGATCTTGCTGTAATTTCCAGAATCTTTGCGCTCAGTGCCCGAATTGTTAAAAATCACTAGAACATGATAAAATAGTGATTCCAATTGATGCTGATCAATAAACAAATTTTCCAGGTCGTCCTATTTTGGTAGAAGTTTTTGAGTTCCAGAAGTTTGCGTTAGCTACAGATTACTACAGACTGTTCTGTTTTTGACAGATTCTGTTTTGCGTGTGTTGATTGCTTATTTTGATGAATCTTTGGCTAGTAAAATAGTTTATAATCCATAGAGAAGTTGGAATACAGTAGGTTTAACACCAATATAAACAAATAATGAGTTCATTAAAGTAATTTAAAGTAGTCTTTTGTTTTCTTTCTCTAACGGAGCTCACGAGATTTCTATTGAGTTTTGTGCTGTGAAGTTTTCATGTTTTGGGTGAATTCTTTTGATGGATTATGGAACAAGGAGTGGCAAGAGCCTAAGCTTGGGGATGCCCATGGCACCCCCAAGATAATCCAAGGACACCAAAAAGTCAAAACTTGGGGATGCCCCGGAAGGCATCCCCTCTTTCATCCACTTCCATCGGTAATTTACTTGGAGCTATATTTTTATTCACCAACATGATATGTGTTTTGCTTGGAGCGTCTTGTATTATTTGCGTCTTTGCTTGTTAGTTTACCACAATCATCCTTGTTGTACACACCTTTTGAGAGAGCCATATATTATTTGGAATTTGTTAGAATACTCTTTGTGCTTCACTTATATCTTTTAAGCTTGATAGTTTTGCTCATAGTGCTTCACTTATATCTTTTGAGCGTGATAATTTTTGCTCTAGTGCTTCACTTAGATCTTTTAGAGCACGGTGGTGGATTTGTTTTAAAGAAACTTGATCTCTCATGCTTCACTTAGATTATTTCGAGAGTCGTTAATAGCATGGTAATGTGCTTAATGTTAATATACTTAGTGTTCAAGATATGTGAAACTTTCTTTTTGAGTGAATTGAATACTAAGATAAATTTGATGCTTTATAATTGTTTTGAGATATGGAGGTAATAATATCAAAGTCGTCCTAGTTGATAATTGTGAATTTGAGAAATACTTGTGTTGAAGTTTGCAAGTCCCGTAGCATGCACGTATGGTTAAAGTTGTGTAACAAATTTGAAACATGAAGTGTACCTGGCTTGTGCATCCTTATGAGTGGCGGTCGGGGACGAGCGATGGTTTTTTCCTACCAATCTATCCCCCTAGGAGCATTGCGCGTAGTACTTGATTTTTGATGGCTTCTAAATTTTTGCAATAATTATATGAGTTCTTTTGACTAATGTTGAGTCCATGGATTATACGCACTTTTACCTTTCCGCCTTTGCTAGCCTCTTCGGTACCGTGCATTGCCCTTTATCACCTTGAGAGTTGGTGCAAACTTCGCTGGTGCATCCAAACCCTGTGATACGATACGCTCTATCACACATAAACCTCCTTATATCTTCCTCAAAACAGCCACCATACCTACCTATTATGGCATTTCCATAGCCATTCCAAGATATATTGCCATGCAACTTCCATCATCATTATTATGACATACATTACTTTTGTCATATTGCCATTGCATGATCATGTAGTTGACATCTTATTTGTGGCAAAGCCACCATGCATTATTTTCCATACATGTCACTCTTGATTCATTGCACCATCCCGGTACACTGCCGGAGGCATTCATATAGAGTCATATTTTGTTCTAAGCTTCGAGTTGTAATTGTTGAGTTGTAAGAGAAATAAAAGTGTGATGATCATCATTATTAGAGCATTGTACCAAGTGAGGAAAGTATGATGGAGACTATGATTCCCCCATAAGTCGGGATGAGACTCCGGACTAAAAAAAAGAAAAGAGCAAGGCCAAAAAAAAAAGAAAGGCCCAAAAAAATGAGAGAAAAAGACATAAGGGACAATGCTACTATCCTTTTACCACAATTGTGCTTCAAAGTACCACCTTATTCTTCATGTAGAGAGTCTCATATATTGTGCTTCAAAGTAGCACCATGTTTTTCATGTAGAGAGTCTCTCATTTTGTCACTTTCATATTCTAGTGGGAATTTTTCATTATAGAACTTGGCTTGTATATTCCAATGATGGGCTTCCTTAAAGTGCCCTAGGTCTTCGTGAGCAAGCAAGTTGGATGCATACCCACTTAGTTTCTTCTGCAGAGCTTTCATATACTTATAGCTCTAGTGCATCCGTTGCATGGCAATCCCCACTCCTCATGTTGACATCAATTGATGGGCATCTCCATAGCCCGTTGATTATCCTCGTCAATATGAGACTTTCTCTTTTTTTGTCTTCTCCACACAATCCCATCATCATATTCTATTCCACCCATAGTGTTATATCCATGGCTCGCGCTCATGTATTGCGTAAAGGTTGAAAGAGTTTGAGATTATTTGAGTATGAAACAATTGCTTGGCTTGTCATCGGGGGTATAGAAGTTGGGAACATCTTTGTGTGATAAAAATGAAGCATAGCCTAACTATATGATTTTGTAGGGATGAACTTTCTTTTGCCATGTTATTTTGAGTAGACATGATTGCTTTGATTAGTATGCTTGAAGTATTATTATTTTTATGTCAACTTTGTCTTAAATCTTTCGGATCTGAATATTCGTATCACAATTAAGAAGATTTATATTGGAATTATGCCAAAGTATCACTCCGCATAAAAAATTCTTTTTTATCATTTACCTACTCGAGGGCGAGCAGGAATTAAGCTTGGGGATGCCTGATACGCCTCCAACATATCTATAATTTTTGATTGCTCCATGCTACTTTATCTACTATTTTGGACTATATTGGGCTTTATTTTCGAATTTTACATTACTTCTGGCACTAACCTATTAACCGGAGGCCCAGCCCAGAATTGATGTTTTTTACCTATTTCAGTGTTTCGAAGAAACGGAATATCAAACGGAGTCCAAACGGAATGAAACCTTCGGGAACGTGATTCTTTCACTGAACGTGATCCAGGAGACTTGGACCCTACTCCAAGAAGTGCCAGAGGCGGTCACGAGGGTGGAGGGCGCGCCCCCCTAGGCGCGCCCCCCTGCCTCGTGGGCCCCCTGACGCTCCACCGACGTACTCCTTCCTCCTATATATACCTACGTATCCCCAAACGATCAGAAGGGGAGCCAAAAACCTAATTCCACCACCGTACCTTCCTATATCCACGAGATCCCATCTTGGGGCCTGTTCCAGAGCTCCGCCGGAGGGGGCATCCACCACGGAGGGCTTCTACATCAACACCATAGCCCCTCCGATGAAGTGTGAGTAGTTTACTTCAGACCTTCGGGTCCATAGCTAGTAGCTAGATGGCTTCTTCTCTCTTTTTGGATCTCAATACAATGTTCTCCCCCTCTCTCGTGGAGATCTATTCGATGTAATCTTCTTTTTGCGGTGTGTTTGTTAAGACCGATGAATTGTGGGTTTGTGATCTAGCTTATCTATGAATAATATTTGAATCTTCTCTGAATTCTTTTATGTATGATTGAGTTATCTTTGCAAGTCTCTTCGAATTATCCGTTTGGTTAGGCCAACTAGATTGGTAGTTCTTGCAATGGGAGAAGTGCATGGCTTTGGGTTCAATCTTGCAGTGTCCTTACCCAATGACAAAAAGGGTTGCAAGGCACGTATTGTATTGTTGCCATCGAGGATAACAAGATGGGGTATTTATCATATTGCATGAATTTATTCCTCTACATCATGTCATCTTGCTTAAGGCGTTACTCTGTTTTTAACTTAATACTCTAGATGCATGCTGGATAGCGGTCGATGAGTGGAGTAATAGTAGTAGATGCAGAATCGTTTCGGTCTACTTGTCTCGGACGTGATGCCTATATACATGATCATACCTAGATAACCTCATAAATATGCTCAATTCTGTCAATTGCTCAACAGTAATTTGTTCACCCACCATAGAATATCTATGCTCTTGAGAGAAGCCACTAGTGAAACCTATGGCCCCCGGGTCTATTCTCAACATATCAATCTCTATCACTTTTATACTTGCTTTGTTTTTACTTTGCCTTTACTTTTTACTTTGCATCTATCTATCAAAAATACCAAAAATATTATCTCTATCAGATCTCACTCTCGCAAGTGACCGTGAAGGGATTGACAACCCCTAATCGCGTTGGTTGCGAGTAGCTATCGTTTTGTGCTGGTACGAGGGACTTGCGCGTGGCCTCCTACTGGATTGATACCTTGGTTCTCAAAAACTGAGGGAAATACTTACGCTACTGTGTTGCATCATCCTCTCCTCTTCGGGGAAAACCAACGCAATCTCGAGACGTAGCAGCTATCTATAATAAAGATTAGTGTTGAGTCAAGTGCTTTGCTATGATGCTATGATCTTGAGAAAGTAGAAAGAATAAAAGAGTTCATATTGATCTTATGGATAGTGATAACTTCACACATAGAAAGTATGAGGCATAAAAATTGTTGAGAGTTGATGAACGTAGCCTTGCTCATCGTTGCAATTAATAGGAAGTGATAAGGAAAGAGGGGTTCATATATAAATATATTATCTTGGACATCTTTTATGATTGTGAAGCACTCATTAAGTATGACATGCTAAAAGAGTTGATGTTGGACAAGGAAGACAACGTAATGGTTTATGTTTTCCGACATCTCAGTTAAAGTATATTGTCATTGACCTTCCAAACATGTTGAGCTTGCCTTTCTCCCTCATGCTAGCCAAATTCCTTGCACCAAGTATGGATACTACGTGTGCTTCCAAATATCCTTAAACCTAGTTTTGCCATGAGAGTCCACCATAACTACCTATGGATTGAATAAGATCCTTCAAGTAAGTTGTAATCGGTGCAAGCAATAAAAATTGCTCTCTAAATATGTATGACTTATTAGTGCAGAGAAAATAAACTTTGTATGAACTTGTTGTGGAAGTAATAAAAGCGACGGACTGCATAATAAAGGTCCACATACAAGGGGCAATATAAAGTAACATTCTTTTGCACTAAGACTTTATGCATCAACCCTAAACGCGCATGACAACCTCTGCTTCCCTCTGCAAAGGGCCTATCATTTACTTTATGTTTTACTTTATGCTTGAGTCAAGGTGATGCTCACCTTTCCCTTTCTATTTTTATCCTTTGGCAAGCACCTCGTGTTTGAAAGATCATGATACATATATCCAATTGGATGTAAGTTGGCATAGGCTATTATTGTTGATATCACCTAAAGGTGAATATGTTGGGAGGCAATACAATAAGCCCCTATCTTTCGCAGTGTCCAACTCTATAACCACAAGTATTGCATGAGTGTTAATAATTATAGGGGACTACGAGATAGTTGAGTATGTGAGCTTGCTGGAAATCTCTATTATTGACTCTTACCGATGTTACGAGAAATTGCAATTGCTTCAATGACTGAGATTATAGTTTGTTAGTTCCCAATGAAGTTTTTGAACCATACTTGACATTGTGAATTGCTTATTACTTGAGCATAGGAAATCATATGACAAAATCCATATATGTTGTTGTTATTAGAATGATCATGATGCCCTCATGTCCGTATTTTATTTTTATCGACACCTCTATCTCTAAACATGTGGACATATTTTTCGATTTCGGCTTCCGCTTGAGGACAAGCGAGGTCTAAGCTTGGGGGAGTTGATACGTCCATTTTGCATCATGCTTTTATATCAATATTTATTGCATTATGGGCTGTTATTACACATTATATCTCAATACTTATGGCTATTCTCCCTTATTTTACAAGGTTTACCATGAAGAGGGTGGATGCCGGCAGCTGGAATTCTGGCTGGAAAAGGAGCAAATGTTGGAAACCTATTATGCACATCCCCAAAAGTCTTGAAACTCCATGGAACAACTTTTTGGAATTTATAAGAAATTATGAGCAAAATAAATAGGCCAGGGGGCCCACACCCAGTCCAGGAGACAGGGGGCGCGCCCCCCCTACAGGGCGCGCCCCCCTATCTCCTGGTCCCCCTGGTGGGCCTCCGGCGTCCATCTTCTGCTATATCATCACTTTTACCCTGGAAAAAATCGTGGGCAAGCTTACGGAATGAAACTCCGCCGCCACGAGGCGGAACCTTGGCGGAATCAATCTAGGGCTCTGGCGGAGCTGTTCTGCCGGGGACACTTCCCTCCGGGAGGGGGAAATCATCGTCATCATCATCACCAACGCTCCTCTCATCGGGAGAGGGAAATCTCCATCAACATCTTCACCAGCACCATCTCATCTCCAAACCCTAGTTCATCTCTTGTATCCAATTCTTGTCTCCAAATCCAGGATTGGTGCTAGTAGGTTGCTAGTAGTGTTGATTGCTCCTTGTAGTTGATGCTAGTTGGTTTATTTGGTGGAAGATCATATGTTCAGATCCTTTATGCATATTATTACCCCTCTGATTATGAACATGAATATGCTTTGTGAGTAGTTACGTTTGTTCCTGAGGACAAGGAAGAAGTCTTGCTATTAGTAGTCATGTGAATTTGGTATTCATTCGATATTTTGATGAGATGTATGTTGTCTAGCCTCTAGTGGTGTTATGTGAACGTCGACTACATAACACTTCACCATTATTTGGGCCTAGAGGAAGGCATTGGGAAGTAATAAGTAGATGGTGGGTTGCTAGAGTGACAGAAGCTTAAACCCTAGTTTATGTATTGCTTCGTAAGGGGTTGATTTGGATCCATATGTTTCATGCTATGGTTAGGTTTACCTTAATACTTTTGTTGTAGTTGTGGATGCTTGCAATAGAGGTTAATCATAAGTGGGATGCTTGTTAAAGTAAGAACAACACCCAAGCACCGGTCCACCCACATATCAAATTATCAAAGTACCGAACGCAAATCATATGAACGTGATGAAAACTAGCTTGATGATATTCCCATTTGTCCTCAGGAGCGCTTTTCCTATTATAAGAGTTTGTCCAGGCTTGTCCTTTGCTACAAAAAGGATTGGGCCACCTTGCTGCACGTTATTTACTTTATTTACTTGTTGCTTGTTACTATTTACCTTATCACAAAACTATCTGTTACCACTTATTTCAGTACTTGCAGAGAATACCTTGCTGAAAACCGCTTATCATTTCCTTCTGCTCCTCATTGGGTTCGACACTCTTACTTATCAAAAGGACTACGATAGATCCCCTATACTTGTACGTCATCACCTGCTGGTACGCCAAACACACACTTGGTCGGGTTAAGCATCATCTTGTAGACCCGGAGATTATAAAAGGTCTCTGTCAAATCATCTATCAATGTTTCCTTCTTCCTGGACTTCACCACAATATCTTCCACGTAGGCATGGACATTGCACCTAATCCGATTATGAAAACAATTCTGCACACACCGCTAGTAAGTCGCTTGGGCACTCTTGAGCCCAAAAGGCATAGATACGTAACAGAAGGCTCCAAAAGGAGTGATGAAGGATGTCTTCTCCTGGTCCTTAACTGCCATCTTGATTTGATGATAACCGGAATAAGCATCCAAAAAACTCAAACGTTCACAACTCGTCGTAGCATCAATAATTTGATCAATATAGGGGAGAGCAAAGGGATCATCCTGACAGGCCTTGTTTAAGTCCGTATAATCCACACACATGCGCCAGGTGCCGTTTTTCTTAAGCACCAGCACCGTGTTAGCCAACCACTCAGGATGAAAAACTTCAACAATGAACCCAGCCGCCAAGAGCAGGGCTACCTCCTCACCAATAGCCTTACGCCTCTCTTCATTGAAACGACGAAGGAATTGCTTGACCGGTTTAAACTTTGGATCAATATTAAGAGTGTGCTCAGCGAGTTCCCTCGGTACACCAGGCATGTCAGAAGGCTTCCATGCAAAGATGTCCCGGTTCTCAAGGATGAACTCGATGAGCGTGATTTCCTATTTCGGATCCAGATTTGCGCTGATGCTGAACTTCTTGGATGAATCACCAGGAACAAAGTGATACGTTGGATTTATGAAGTATTCATGCTATTATATTATCCATCTTAGATGTTTTATATGCATTTATATGCTATTTTATATGATTTTTGGGACTAACCTATTAACCTAGAGCCCAGTGCCAGTTTCTGTTTTCTCCTTGTTTTTGAAGTTTCCAGAAAAGGAATACCAAACGGAGTCCAATTGACGTGCCAATTTTTGATGTTTTTTATGGACCAAAAGAAGACCACGGAGCATTAGAGTTGGGCCAGAAGAGTCCCGGGCTGCCCACGAGGGTGGGGGGCGCGCCCACCCCTAGGTGCGTGGGCCTGCCTCGTGGACAGCTCGGGCACCTCCTTGAAGTTAGACCGATGCCAAAAATTCCTATAAATACGGAAACCTCGGAAAATTAACCTAGATCAGAAGTTCCGCCGCCGCAAGCCTCTATAGCCACGAGAAATCAATCTAGGCCCTCTCCGGCACCCTGTCGGAGGGGGCCATCATCACCGGTGGCCATGGAGGAGTATCCCGGAGAGGCCATCATCGCCATGGAGGCCAAGGACCAGAGGGAGAACCTTTCCCCATCTAGGGGGGAGGCCATGGAGGAGGAAGCACAAGGGGGAGAACCTCTCCTCCTCTCTTCCGGTGGCGCCGAAGTGCCATCGGGAGGGGAATCATCGCCACGTTGATCGTCTTCATCAACATCACCATCATCATCACCATCCTCATCTCTTTTACGCGGTCCACTCTCCCGCACCCCGCTGTAATCCCTACTTGAACATGGTGCTTTATGCCACATATTATGATCCAATGATGTGTTGCCATCCTATGATGTTTTGAGTAGATATCCTTTGTCTTTTGGTTGATTGATGATCTAGATTGGCATGAGTAGTATGTTTTATTATTGGTGCTATCCTATGATGCTCTCCGTGTCGCGCAAGCGTGAGGGACTCCCACTGTGGGGTGTTGCAATATGTTCATGATTCTCTTATAGTGGGTTGGTGAGTGACTGGAACACAAACCCAAGTAAGGGGGTTGTTGCGTATGGGAATAAAGAGGACTTGATGCTTTAATGCTATGGTTGGGTTTTACCTTAATGATCTTTAGTAGTTGCGGATGCTTGCTAGAGTTCCAATCATAAGTGCATATGATCCAAGTAGAGAAAGTATGTTAGCTTATGCCTCTCCCTCATATGAAACTGCAATAGTGATCACCGGTCTTGTTAACGGTTGCCTAGGACAATTCCGCACATCGATCCACCATTATTCCACACTCGCTATTTATAATATTTAGTAATATATTCTAACTTTATGATAACAACACCTACTTTTATATTTTAGCTCTCCGATATCATACAGTGGAGAGACGATGATCAAAACCTTGTTTAAACCTTAGAATGGTATAGGTATTTTTCCCTTGTACAAGGCAGCTTTGCCAACAGTAGGTTATACGGTGAGGATCAACCCAGACCCATTTGCTGCAGGAGAAACCATAAATGGTTGACCACCATGAGATATCGATAGTTGTTTAGAATTGGCGCCAGACCGGTCAGCTAAGAAGACCCAATCTCGAAATAACCTTACCAAGAGGAAAGGGCAGAAGAAATGAGGAAAAGGTTATGCCACTACTGGAAGAGCCCAGAGAAGGAATTTGCCGAGAATCTGAGAAGACCGGCCCCGTCAAGAATAAGGATGGAGTATATGAGTATTGATGGGACTGTAACCATGTTTCTAAGGGTGGTAGCACCCCAGACCCCGGTGATGATTGATGGAATTTGAGGAGACCCCCCAAACCATAACCTTTTTCTTGCTAGCCTCTCCGAATCTCGAGGATGAGATTCATTTTAAGGGTGGTAGGTTTGTAACATCCCAAAATTCAAAATTTTGGAATGTTATAATAAATAGATAGATTTGATTGCTTGTTTGATTGATTGACTGAAAGTGAGTGAATTCGAAACTTTTTGAAAGTTAAATGAGAGGGAATAAAAGGACTTTCCCAAACTTTCATATTTGCTTTCTGATCTCCATGAATTCAAATTCTTTTCAACACAAAACCCTAGAGAGAAGATGACATGACTTCTTCCATTTAAAATGAAAAGGGTGTTTGAAAAATATTTGAAAGAGGTGCTGCTACTTGGTGGAGGATGTACCAAACCATCAATGGATGGCAAGGAGTAACCACTTGGAAAGAATTTAAGTTGACTTTGCCAAAGTCTTGGTTTGTGTCCCAGAAGTTGAAGCCTTATGGAAAGGATATGAAAAAAAACTTGTGCATGCAAGCTTTGTGGAGAAATAGGACACAACCATAAAGAACACAAGGATGAATGCCCTAATTGTGAAGGAAGTCACCCAGCTAAAGAATGCCCAACTAGGCAGATCACTTGTTTCTTGTGTGAAGGGACTACCCACTACCCTGCTCAGTGTCACATTTACCCCAGGGTACAAAGAACCATCCAGCAGAAGAAAGAAGTAATGAAAGGAGCCCTCATGGAAATTTTAGAAGAAGTTGTGATGAAGGAAGAGATGGAGGACACGCCTAAAGAAGACCCGAGAAAACCCTGCACTAAGTCTTGTTATTCATATGGAGAAGAAGGACACATCTCCCAAAATTGTTTGAATGGGGATCTAGTAGAATTCCTGACAGAGGAAGTAGAATATGACCCACAGGAAATAGAAGCCTTGATTGGAATGGAAAAGTCCAGGAAGAGAAGCAGATTGGATTCCAGGAAGACTCTGAGTCATACCACCTGTTACAGGTGCAAGGAGTCAGGACACTACCTCAACAGTTGCCCAAAAAGGAAACCTTGAGACTTGTTAGAAGTAATATGTTTTAGTTGTAATGGAGCAGGGCACTTTGCCAGAGAATGCCCTAAGGAGAAGGAAACTTGTGCTAGATAGTTGAGTTTGTAACAAAAGAAATGGAGTAGTAGAAGTGAGAACATTTTTCTTTTATATTGAGGTGTTGAGTTGAGACATGTAATGGAAAAGCGAGAGATGGTAATCACTTGAGAATGAATAAAGTTAGCATCGTTGGTACTGATATGGATTTTATGAGTTGTTACTCTATGAAGAAGAATTTTGGCCATTCTGAGGATATGAGAAATATGGTCTATGGAAGATTTGTGCATTTTAAGGGTGGTTGTACCCTCTAAAGAACCGTTGACCCCTGGAAAAGATAAGGATACTCCACTGAGTGGATTTCGGACAAAAATGAATATGAGTTTTGTCTCGATATGTGTGATGCCCCAAGAGTATGTGGGATGAAGTTGGAGACTGTCAGTTGTTTGGACCAAATGTGATCAAGGAGTCAGAAGAGAATGCTAAGTTGATTCGAGATAGACTGAAGGTAGCTCAGTCCAGGCAGAAGAGTTATGTAGACTCAAAAACTCGAGGAGGCAGTCTATGAAATTGGAGACAGAGCATGTCTTCATGTGTTCCCTCTGCGAGGAGTTAAACAAATTGGAGTTAAGGTAAAGTTAGCCCCGAGATTTGTAGGACCATACCGAGTTCTGGAGCGTATGGGAGAAGTGGCCTACAAGTTGGAGTTACCCGAAGGACTGTCAGGAGTTCATGATGTGTTTCACATTTCCCAGTTGAAGAAGTGCCATGCAGATATGGCCAATATTCCCCTGTAAGGACGCTTGACCCCGGAAAGGATAATGATGTTCCACAAAGTGGAATATGGACTTCATAAGTATAAGTTTTTATCTCGGTATGAGGGATATCCCACGAGGATGAAGAGATAAATTACTGTTGGATATAAAGGAGGTATGATGTCGGAAATATCGATCAATGGAAACTCCATGATGAGTCTGAGTAAACATGTCCTAGTTTGGTGCCAATAGAAGGAAGACAATACAATTGGATGGATTTAAGAATACTAGGAAGTTGGAAGTTGGAATAATGATCAGTTGCCCGATGATAAGTGCAAGGTTTACAAGTGATGAGATGTGCCATAACCCACATGCCCCAGGACCTGCCAAGACGCAAGCACATTCTCGCTGAAGGAAAAACCCTGGAAGTGGATATACCTTTGTTGACAGACGATTTTATAGGAGTTTACGCAAAACCTGAGAGTTGTGAAGGAACGATAGATGTTTGTCTCGCTTGCAGAATCAATGGATTATTCCGAACTTGGTTCGTCGACGAGAGAAATTCTGCAATGCTTGTGAGGATGACCGAGTGTTACAATGCGAGATTTGCTAAACCGTATACAAGGTAATGATTTGGGTGCGGGATGGATTGATCACCATACCGACTTACTCTTATTATTCGCCTTGCTATATCGGATGGTAAATCTGAGAGACTTACCTATAGTGGAGAGACGACGATCAAAACCTTGTTTAAACCTTAGAATGGTATAGGTATTTTTCCCTTGTACAAGGAAGCTTTGCCAACCGTAGGTTATACGGTGAGGATCAACCCAGACCCATTTGCTGCAGGAGAAACCATAAATGGTTGACCACCATGAGATATCATAGCTGTTTAGAATTGGCGCCAGACTGGTCAGCTAAGAAGACCCAATCTCGAAATAACCTTACCAAGAGGAAAGGGCAGAAGAAATGAGGAAAAGGTTATGCCACTACTGGAAGAGCCCAGAGAAGGAATTTGCCGAGAATCTGAGAAGACCGGCCCCGTCAAGAATAAGGATGGAGTATATGAGTATTGATTGGACCGTAACCATGTTTCTAAGGGTGGTAGCACCCCAGACCCCAGTGATGATTGATGGAATTTGAGGATACCCCCAAACCCTAACCTTTTTCTTGCTAGCCTCTCCGAATCTCGAGGACGAGATTCATTTTAAGGGTGGTAGGTTTGTAACATCCCAAAATTCAAAATTTTGGAATTTTATAATAAATAGATAGATTTGATTGCTTGTTTGATTGATTGACTGAAAGTGAGTGAATTCGAATCTTTTTGAAAGTTAAATGAGAGGGAATAAAAGGACTTTCCCAAACTTTCATATTTGCTTTCTGATCTCCATGAATTCAAATTCTTTTCAACACAAAACCCTAGAGAGAAGATGACATGACTTCTTCCATTTAAAATGAAAAGGGTGTTTGAAAAATATTTGAATTCCATTGGGAATTATTTCAATTCATAAACTTCATGCAGCTCAATGATTTTCATGAGAGAAGATAAAAGGACTTCTTCAAATTATATGAAATATGAGTTGGGAGTTTCAAAGAATTAAATACAAAGTTCTTTTGAATTTATTTTCAATTTGGAGTTATTTGAGTTTTATTCAAATTATTTTTCTCCAAAATAAAATACATGGAAAATAGGGTAACATGATTCCCTACATTAGAAAATTTGAGAAAAATTTATTTGAAATCATTTTGGTTTTTTTAAAATGTTTTTTGATGGATTCTATTAGACCAGTAGCACTCTTTGAATTATCTGAATTTGTGTGGATTTTATTTGAAGTTATAAAAATGTTCATGTCGTAGAAAATCTTTTTCTAAAAATTTTGATATATTATATGCCTATATAATATTTTTAGTTATTTTGTTTTTATTATTTTAGTTCTCTAAAAAAATGTTTATAAAAAAACCTTCCCGCCAACTGGGTCGGCTCAGCTCCCAGGCCAGGCCACGGCCCAGTGCCCAGCCGAAGCCCAGCCGCGCCCGAAGCCGCTCCGCTTCGCTCGCCCGCTCGCGCCTGCTATCGGCCGCCGCCTCGCTCAGCCATCGACAGGTGGGACCCACCTGTCGGGTTCATCCCCGTCCTCCAGCCGGAGTCCATCTCCAGCACGAGTTCGCCGCCGCTGCCGTGCCCGACGCGGGCGCCTCCCCTCGCGTTGCCCCTCCTCCACGCCTCCCTCCTTTAAATACCCCCGACCCCAGCCCTCTTTTTCGTCAAATCGCACGCTCGGAGCCCCTCGCAGCCAGCCAAACGCGCTCTCCGGAGTTTCCAACTCCGACGAGATCCGCTCCACCACCATCTCACGAAGCCGCCACCTTCGACCACCGACGTCCCCTCCGTCGTCTCCGCCTCGCCGAGCCGCCCTTCCTCGACCGCTCCGCCGTCGCCGCGAACCACCGGAGCCGCCGCCCGCTCGAAGCCGAGCCGCCGACGCCGTCAGCCGCCGTGGTAACCGTCGCCCCATCCCGTCCGTCCGATCTGGATCGGGCGATCCGGATCCTTTTGTTTTTTTTCTCTAAACGTTCGCCTTTATTGAGGGAACGTTCGTTGTCTAAGTCTCCGGAGCGAACGAATGTGTTCATTAGGTTTCTGTAGCGAGCGTTCGCTCGATAGATTTTTCCTTTTTCCTATTAATTTTCGGCCAGGGACCTATATGTGAGGATTTCTTATAGATTAGCCCCTCTACTTCAATCGACCACATCTTTTTACCCGTTTATCCAAATCCAACGAAACCAACGCCCACTTCTTCGTTACCATCTCCTCTATCCAGTAATCCAACCCAAACATGTTTTTGAAAAGTTTAAAATTTGAATTAGATCAGATTTGAATTCAAACTTCGTTTGATCATAACTTGAGTTTCGTAGCTCCGTTTGAGTCGATTCTTTTTGCAAATCGAAGCTCTTGACCTAAACATTCTAATAAGGCCAAATTCACATAATTTTGGTACTGTTAGAAATTGTTTTATGTTGCAAGAGTTATTTGCTTGGTTTTGATGTTTTCGAATCTTCTTCTTCGTTCTTTCTGATCGTTTGAGTGATTGCTTATGTGTGGTTACTACTGCTTGATTACGATAGATTGACCGGAGTGTGACGAGTAGAGCTATCAAGATTTTTGAGTGCGAATCATCTTCATCAACATTGCAGGCAAGTAACACTTTGATCATACCTTTTTCTACAACCCAGTTTTATTGCATTAGATCAATCTTCACACATTGCATGATTAGGATCTAATTAAATTGTGGGATGGGAAGTAGATGAGGTAGTACCTATTACCTGTTTATTATCAAACCTTTGGGAGTTACTTCTACGTTTGCTTATTATGCCATGCTATGCTAGTAGACGTGGATTGGGTGAGTGATATCCATGACAGATGTGAGATTGATAATTAATGGTTTATCTAAGGTGGCAACCTAAACACACATCTGGGTGGATTGAGGCACCTGGGTATTCCAGGACTTGCATGTTTTTATTTTGGACCGCCACCCAGGCTCAAAGGGATCATGAGATTATTCATACTAGAAACTTCCGTGTGCAGCCACAAGCCATTATGGGCTCTGGCATAGTTGAGTAAGTCGTGTGAACTCTTACAGGGTAGACTAGCAGATGTAGGGGAAAGTAGGTGTACCGGTCTATCCATCGTAAGGTGCTAGCGCTTCTGAAAGACTGTGTCTCGATCATCCGTTTCTCAAACACCATGTAGTGCGAGAAATCCAAGGGAGGCAATCGAGTCTTGTGGGGAAAAGTGCGCAAACCTCTGCAGAGTGTATAAACTAATCATGATTAGCCGTGTCCCCGGTTATGGACATCTTGAGTATCTAGTTCTTGGATTATCCTGTTGATCTCATCACGTTACTTTAAATGAATGTTGTTGGGTTTAATGATGTTACTTAATTGGGATTGAGAATGCTGTCAACCATTCTCAATGTTCAACAACCACCATGATAGTTAAATAAATTTATTCCTTTGCAGTAGGGAAAAATTGGATTTACGCAAAAACCATATAACCATAGAGCTTTTCCACCAGCCAAATATGCATGTAGTGATAGTCTTTATTCATCATTTTCTATGGTGTGAATTTGCCAGTACATTCAATGTACTGACCCTCTGTGGCTGCAACGTCTCATGTTGCAGGATTATCTTACGACGAGTAAGTGATACGTTAGGGTTACGATTTCTACACTCAACTTTGCCGTTGGTGTTGATGGGAATCCACAACCTTGTTACTTCCGCTATTTTGGATTTGAGGTAATAGTATTTACGTTACTTTTACATGTGATTTACCTCTGTTATATATCCTCGAGTACTGTGTGTGTCAAATGGGTCTGAAACTTTTTGCACATTACTTCTGTACAAATTGTTCAAATTTTCATATTTATTTTGTAATTTTAGGAGTTACGGAAGTTTACCAAACTTCCAGATTACTATAGATTGTTCTGTTTTTAACAAATTCTGTTTTGCGTGTGTTGTTTGCTTATTTCGATGAATCTATGGCTAATATCAGGGGGTATGAGCCATAGAGAAGTTGGAATACAGTAGGTTTAACACCAATATAAATAAAGAATGAGTTCATTACAGTACCTAAAGGTAGTGATTTGCTTTATTACACTAACGGATCTCACAACCTTTTGTTAAAGTTTTGTGTGGATGAAGTGTCCGAAGGTCGAGGAGCTATCAATATGAGAAGAATAAAGAGAGGCAAGAGTTCAAGATTGGGGATTCCCAAGGCAACCCAAGTAAATATTTCAAAGGATACTCAAGCATCTAAGCTTGGGGATGCCCCGGTTGGCATCCCATCTTTCTTCTTCAACAAATATCGGTATACACTGGTAGAAAAAGGGCCTATAGTCCCGGTTCGTAAGGGCCTTTAGTCCCGGTTCCGGAACCGGGACTAAAGTGTTGGTACTAATACCTCCCCCCTTTAGTCCCGGTTCAATCCAGAACCGGGACTAAAGGCCCTCCACGTGGGCAGTGCGCAGAGCCCAGTCAGGAGACCCTTTGGTCCCGGTTGGTGGCACCAACCGGGACCAATAGGCATCCACGCGTCAGCACTTCTGTGGCTGGGGTTTTTGTTTTTTTTTTGAAAGGGGGGGGGGGGGGTTGGGGGTTTTGGGGGGTTAATTTAGGTGTTTCATATATTGTGTTAGCTAGTTATAATTAATAGAGAGAAGTGTCCTCTGTTATGTCCGTGCTTGGTCGACGCTACGTACTATACATACGTATATAGAGAGGACTAGACACGCTAGCTAGCTAGTAAGCAAACGAAGGAAACAGAAGATCGGCATGAACATATATGCATATATACAGAGAGAAGTGATATCGACCACCTCTCCTTCTCCGAGAGATTGGTCGAACAACAAGTTCTCGTATATCTATCTGACACTACCGACTACATATATACAATAATTATCTCTTACAAATATAATCATACGGACTCAGGGTCCACATAGAATTCTCCGTCTTCAGGGATCACGTGGTCAAGAAAGAATGCCGCCAATTCCTCTTGAATTGCTCGCATGCGAGCTGGTGCTAGGAGTTCATCCCGCTTCCGAAACATCTAATTTGAAGAAGGGGGTCAATACATATATATATATATATATAAATGAATGAAACTCAACACAAACGATGGTAATAAAATAAAATTGTGAATGTTGTTATTTACGTACTTCATATTGTTCGTTAGAGTACCCGCCCCGCTCACAGGTCGTGTGGCGGATGGACTCGCAGATGTAGTATCCACAGAAATCATTCCCTTGTTCCTGCCACAACCACTTTACAAGAAATAGAGGTCAATCAAACTGATAAGCAAGAATGCTAAATGGAATTGATGAAACTAGCGCTTGAATCACTAGGAGATGCGCGGAACATGCTACTATAGTACTTATTTTCAGGTGTCTAAATTCCAGCTCCTTCGGCAGTCCCGGAACTGTTTTGGTGAATTTTCTCCAAACCCTGCCGGATAAAGAAAACAATTACTTGATATCAGGAAATGAACAAAGTTGCTGATATGGTGGATAATGATCGATTTATCTTACTTCTTGAGGATTTCAGTCATGTCCGCATACTCCTTGGGATCTTTTCGTTTAGAGTCCAAGACGGTTACTACTCCCTGCTCAAGCTTAATCTCTAGGAGAATATAGTGGAAACTGCACACACATGCATAACTCATGAATTACATTACTATAACCTTGACTAATATATAAGGGAAACCGAATACGCACAAGACAGTAACACTCACCTAAAGTTGTAAGGAAAGAGTATTATATCTTTGTTTTGATTTATTACGAACGATCGTAGCAAGCTGGCCTCGGTAGCTGCGGCATGAAGTTTAACCTGAGTTGCATCTATGAGATATGTGTTAATGAACCCAATATCACCGACTTGTCTTTTCTTCAATTCGGCGATCTTCAATCTGCATAATATAGTGAGGATGATTATAAATACATGCAATGAAAGATCTAAGCTATATAGAGAAACTTAATGACAGAAGTAGTACTACTTACAAACAGTAGCAGGCGACCGTTGTTTTATCGAGGGCCAATTGATTGAAAAACTAATAGAACTCCTCAAATGGAACAGGCAACAGATCAATTCCAACGAGGTCATGCTCCTTTTTAACTTTCACATACAAAGTACTCCTCCCCCCAGAGTCTCTGCAGATTTTCAAGTACCAATCATGCAATCTTCGCATCATCGTTGATAGAGATCTTTCATCTTTGACGAGAGGCTTCCCGTACTCGTATCTTTGTATCTGCACCTCCATGGGTTGATAATGTACTTCGTCGGACACGTAATCTGCAAGATTGCTATAACCGGGCACCATCCTCGGATCATTATCGACGTTGTGGCTAGGCACCTTGAGCGGGGGGCACGATTGCTTCGCTTGTTCGCCGAGCTGGGCAATTTGTTTCCCAGCTCGTCGTTCTTTCAGCCTTTGATCACTGACAGTACTTCCCGACCGCTCCGCTTCGGCAAATTCCTTTCCAATAATGCGGTCATAGTTTCCTTTCAGCAGATCAGACTTCGGTGGTTTTGTCAGGGCAGCCAGAGTGCGCTTCACTTTCACCCGATCTACCTTCTCCTCCGGAGGTGGATGTTTCTTTGCTTTCACCCCTTCAAAGAATTTCTTCACTTCTTCTCGCGCGATCTCGGCGTTCTCCTCCTGGGTCCTCTCGTATGGTAACTTCTCTGGAGTCTTCAGAGAAGGACCGAATCTGTATGTCCTCCCGCCTCTAGTTGTACTGCTAGACGCCGACCGAGCAGATAGCGGTTGTCTTCTTTACTTGCTTAAGAGGCGGAGGAGAAGGACTACGACGCGCCGGAGCAGCTGGAGCGGCGGCAGGTCTCTTCCGCCCTTGCTGACGAGGCGGAGAAGGAGGAGGCTGGCTGCTCGGGCGCGTCGGCGCAGGCGGAGAAGGAGGCGGAGTGCCACCATGCGCCGGAGAAGGAGCCGGCTGAGGGCCCTGATCTTCACTCGCCGGAGGAGGAGGCGGTGGAGGCAGAGTGTCCTAACTCGCCGGAGGAGGAGGAGGAGGCGGTGGCGTCCAGTTCGGAAGGTTGATGAGCTCCTTCCGCCATAGGCATGGAGTCTTCAGAGCAGACCCCAGCCGAGTCTCCCCTTCACCGGTAGGGTGGTCAAGCTGGAGGTCCTCAAATCCCTCCGTTATCTCATCCACCATCACCCTAGCATATCCTTCTGGAATCGGCCGGCAGTGAAAAGTTGCGCCGGGTTCAGTAGGAAAAACAGAGCCAACAGCCGCCTTGACCTTCAAATTCATCCATTGCGTCATAAGGTGGCAATTTTGAGACTCTGTTATAGCATCCACGGGATAGCTGGCAGGAGCCGTCAAGGCATGCTCCGGCTGAAGCAGCTCGATGGAAGCCACGCTGCTTCTGCGCTGAGATGGCGGGGTAGCTTCGGGGGAGGCTTCGGCAGTACGTTTGCTGCGATTTGCTTCTCGTTCCTCTATCGCGTCTACCCTTGCTTTCAGCGCCTGCATTCGGGTCTGCTGCACTTTTTTCCTCCTCTCATGGGATTTGTAACCGCCTGCGTCCGGAAACCCAACCTTCCACGGAATGGAGCCTGGCGTGCCTCGTGTCCGTCCAGGGTGCTCAGGATTCCCGAGGGCCATTGTGAGCTCGTCGTTCTCTCTGTCTGGAAAGAACGTCCCTTCCTGCGCTGCTTCGATATACTGCTTAAGCTTACTGACTGGTATGTCCATTTGATCGTTCGTCCAAATGCACTTCCCTGTTACAGGGTCCAGTGTTCCGCCAGCCCCGAAGAACCAAGTCCGGCAACGGTCTGGCCAGTTAATTGTCTCTGGTTCGATCCCTTTATGAACCAGATCATTCTCAGTCTTGGACCACTTAGGCCGGGCTACGAGGTAGCCACTTGACCCCGTGCGATGGTGAAGCTTCTTCTTTGCAGCATTTTGCTTGTTTGTCGCCGACATCTTCTTACTCTTTTCCGATGTCTTGTGGGCCACAAATGCGGGCCAGTGATCTCTGATCTTCTCATATCTGCCCTTGAATTCTGGTGTCTCATTATTTTCGACAAACTTATTCAGCTCTTTCTTCCACCTCCTGAATAGTTCTGCCATCCTCTTCAGAGCAAAAGACTTGATTAATTTCTCTTTAACTGGGTTCTCTGGATTATCCTCAGGCGGTAGGGTGAAATTTGACTTCAGCTCAGTCCAAAGATCATTTTTCTGCATATCATTGACATAAGAGACCTCAGGGTCTTCTATAGCCGGCTTAAACCATTGCTGGATGCTTATCGGGATCTTGTCCCTAACCAGAACCCCGCACTGAGCAACAAATGCGCTCTTTGTCCAAAGGGGTTCAATAGGTTGGCCGTCGGGCGCGATTGCTATGATCTCAAACTTTTCATCCGAGCTCAACTTTTTCTTCGGGCCTCGTCTCTTTACCGAAGTTGTGCTCGATCCGGAGGGCTAGAAAAAAGAACAAAGACTTAATTAATATGTGTACATACCAAAACAATGAATGCATCAATCAGCTAGTCAGCATAGGCTTAACTAATATATATACCTGGCCGGACTCGGTTCGGTCACCGGAGCCGTCATCACGGTCTCCTTCTTGCACCGGCATTGGGTCACCGGAGCCGTCCTCATGTTCTTCTTCTTGCACCGGCATTAGGTCACCGTAGCCAGCTTGTTCACCCTCTCCTTCCAGACCATCGGTTTCGTTGAGAAACAATGAGATGGCATCACTTCCTTCTGCGATTATGTCCCTCAACAACGCTTCTTTTGTTACTTCGTCTAGGGCGGTGTCCATAGTTTCTACAAATATTTACAACATGGCAATTATTATTCAAACATGACAGATGGATATATTAGTGCCAAACGTAGAACTAGCTACCTAATCATAGTAAGCTATCGGGAGGGGGTATATATCGACAACGACGACACTACATCTATGTCCCTCGACGACCCTCGTTCCCGATAAAAAAAGAGGAAGAAGAAGAAAAATAAGAGGAGAAGAAAGAATAGAGGAGAAGATCTCCTCTATTCTTTCTTCTCCTCTTTTTTTTTCTTCTTCCTCTTCTTTTTTTATCCTCTTCTTCCTCTCATGTTCGATAGGATCGCCGAGGGGTCGGGAGGTTGCCTAGTGTCAAGGGATTCAACAAAACCATGTCTTCATCACTAGGCGAAAGTAACATGTGCATGATGGTACGAAGCTCTTCAAAGTTGTTCTGGAACGGAGTCCCAGATAGGATAATTCGCTTTTTGGTACAAAGTTCAGCAAGAGCCTTCCGAATATCGCTATTTGGAAGGCCTTTGCTGAATTTGTACCAAAAGGCGGATTATTCTATCCGGGACTCCATTCCAAAACAACTTTGCAGAACTTCATACCAACATGCCCTGGTTACTTCCGGCTAATGATGAAGGCATGGATTTCATCAATACTTTCACACTAGGAAACCTCTCTCTACTTCCTCTTCTTTTTCTTCTTTTTTCTTCTTCTTATTTATTTCTCCTCTTCTTTTCGGTAGAGGAAACCCTAAATAGCTAGCAAGTATCGTGGGTGTGAGATACATGTGGCCTTCGGTGTCGGACACTACATCCACGTCCCACAAGTGACGTGGGCGTCGAAGCCCGCGCCACTTGTGGGATGTGGATGTAGTGTCCGACACCGACGGTACATGTATCTCACACCAACGATACTTTCTATTTAGGGTTTCTCCTCTACCGCTCGGCGACCCTCTCGACGACCCTCGTTCCCGATAAAATAAAGAGGAAGAAGAAGAAGAAGAAGAAAAAATAAGAGAAGAAAGAATAGAGGAGAAGACTTCCTCTTCTTCCTCTCCTCTTCTTCTCCCTCTTCTTCCCCTTCTTCCTCGCCTCTCTCATGAATGTCCGACGTTCTCGACCCCCCCCCCCCCCACGTGTCGAAGAAAAAAAAAGAAGAAAAAAAAGAGGAGAAGAAGAAAGGAATAGTGGAGAAGAAGAGAAAATAGAATATATTCTATTTTCTCTTCTTCTCCACTATTCCTTTCTTCTTCTCCTCTTCTTTTTCTTCTTTTTTCTTCTTCTTATTTATTTCTCCTCGTCTTCCTCTCCTCTTCTTCTTATTATTTAGTTCTCTCGACCCCTCGTCCCTCTCTCGAGCCCTCGATGACCCTCGTCCCTGATAACATATTTTTTCTCCCCTCGACACCTCTCGACCTCTCGTCCCACTCTCGGCCCCTCATCATCATCTATCACCCCCCTCGTTTTCTTTAGCATATATCCATGAACAAAATAGAGGAGAAGATCGAAGAAAAAAAATAGAAGTCTTCCTCTTCTTATTTTCCTTTTTCCACTCCTTCCTTTTCTTCTTCTTCTTCTTCCTTCTTCCTCTTTTCTTCCTTTTCGTTATTTTACTTTTTCCTCTACACTAACCTAAAATCGATATCTACTAATTAACAACCTAAATAAAAAAATGAATACATATATAAAAAAAACATCATATAAAAAACATTTTTGACATATTTAGCATATTCTGATCCATAGTTCAAAATTTTCAAATTTCATTCAAATGAAATTTGAATCGGATTCAAATAACTTGTTGAAAACCTATTCTAAACCTCTCCAAAAATTCTGAAATTTTGCCATCGCCTTTGTCTTGCATCGGTACCTCACCACAATTTTTTTAAATTCCAAAAATGCCCAAAGCCATCTAGCATTTCATCAAACACCTTCTATATGGACAAAAAAAATTCAGAAATTCCAAAAAATTCAGAAAAGTGGACAGCGCGTTGCTGCTGCTCCACTTCTCCTCTCCTCTACTTCTCCTCTCCTTCTACTCTTGAATGCATCGGGGCCGGCGGCGACCATGGAGCAGGGGCGGAGCAAGGGCGCTCGGGCGCAAGAGTGGCACTCGAGAGGGGGGCTCACTTTGAGGGGGGCGGCGACGGCTGGAGTCCGGCGACGAGGACGGCGGGCTCGGGGCGGCACGCGGTGACGGGGACGGCAGCCTTGGGCCGGGCGGCACGCGGTGACGGCCGGGGACAAGGAGGCGGGCTCGGGGAGGCACGCGGCGACGGGGACGAGGGCGGCGGGCTCAGGGATGCCGGCGACGAGGACGGCGCGGGCTCACGGAGGGCTCGGCGGCGACGAGGACGAGGAGCAGCCTGGCGGCGTCGTCGGAGGAGAGGACGAGGAGATCGATCGAACTGAATCGAGAATTTCACAAGTGTTGGCTTATATAGCCAGAGCATTGGTCCCGGTTCATGAAATACACCGTGACCAATGCCCCCCTTTAGTCCCGGTTGGTGCCACCAACCGGGACCAAAGGCCAATTTTCAGCAGCCCAAAGGGCGGGAAGCGGCGGCCTTTGGTCCCGGTTGCTGGCACCAACCGGGACTAAAGGGGGGCATTGGTCACGGTTGGTGCCATGAACCGTGACCAATGCCCCCTTTAGTCCCGGTTGGTGCCACCAACCGGGACCAATGGCCTTTGCTGCCCCGAGCCCAAAAGTTTAGTCCCACATCGCTAGCTGAACGGCGCCGGCACTGGTTTATAAGCGCTGGTGTTCCTACCCATTCGAGCTCCTCTCTAATGCAGGCTTTCGGGCCTAAACTTGCTACTGCCTGTGGGCCTATTGGGCCTTCTACGGGCCTGAATCCTGGCCCATGTAGGGTTTCTAGTCGTATTCAGGCCGTGGAGGCCCAGTAGGAGGCATTTTTTTTGGTTTTTTCTTTTTTATTTCTACATTTTTTGGTTTTTTATTTTTTTATTTCTACTTAAAACTAAATACTTATAGTTTTTTAGTGATTTCTTTTTGCTTTTAGGTCACAAAAATTATAAAATTTCTGTTAGTGCCATTAGTTTTAAATTTTGAATAGTTTAAATTTGAATTTTTAAAAATTTGTGTGAATCACTAGTTTATGAATAACTTTACTATAAAAATAGAATTTTTTTTCTATTTATTTTTTATTTATACTTACAACTAAATACTTATAGTTTTTTAGTGATTTCTTTTTGCTTTTAGGTCACAAAAATTATAAAATTTCTGTTAGTGCCATTAGTTTTAAAATTTTGAATAGTTTAAATTGGAATTTTATAAAATTTGTGTGAATCACTAGTTTATGAATAACTTTACTATAAAAATAGATTTTTTTTTTCTTCTTTGCTATTTATTTTTTATTTATACTTACAATTAAATACTTATAGTTTGATTTTAGGTCACAAAAATTATATTCTTTTTTCTATTGAAGAATATTATAGTTTTATTTTAGTTGATCATAACATAATATTTTAATTGATTGTTTTTATTTTCATAAAAGTTTTGTAGTTCATTCTGTTTGCTATTAATTCATTCTTTGAGCTAAATGACTCTGAAATTGGAAAGCATTTCAAAATGAACTCTGAAAAGGTTGAAAGTTGGCATGGTATCATCATTTCACCCACATAGCATGTTCCAAAAAGTAGAGAGGGTTACGACAAAAACTTGATGCACTTCATGTACAAAATGGACAATCACTTTCGAAGTATCAAAGTTTCGAACCATAAGACATGAAAGCATTTCAAATGAACTCTGAAAAAGTTGAAAGTTGGGATGGTATCATAATTTCACCCACATAGCATTTGCTTATTGCGGGAGAAAGTCTTCACTTTTTCTTCGCTTGTGCCATTTGCTTATTGCGCCGTAACCATGGATAATCTTCATTGTTTATCAGGATGCTTGGGTCAGCCTTGACATTGAAGGGAGGAATTTCATGAAACTTTTCATAATCTTCAGACATGTCTGTCTTGCCGTCCACTCCCAGGATGTCCCTTTTTCCTGAAAGAACTATGTGGCGCTTTGGCTCATCGTATGATGTATTCGCTTCCTTATCTTTTCTTTTTCTCGGTTTGGTAGACATGTCCTTCACATAGATAACCTGTGCCACATCATTGGCTAGGACGAACGGTTCGTCAGTGTACCCAAGATTTTTTAGATCCACTGTTGTCATTCCGTACTGTGGGTCTACCTGTACCCCGCCGCCTAACAGATTGACCCATTTGCACTTAAACAAAGGGACCTTAAAATCAGGTCCGTAGTCAAGTTCCCATATGTCCACTATGTAACCATAATATGTGTCCTTTCCGCTCTCGGTTGCTGCATCAAAGTGGACACCGCTGTTTTGGTTGGTGCTCTTTTGATCTTGGGCGATCATGTAAAATGTATTCCCATTTATCTCGTATCCTTTGTAAGTCAATACAGTCAAAGATGGTCCCCTGGACAACAAGTACAACTCATCACAAACAGTGTTGTCACCTCTGAGACGTGTTTCCAACCAACTGCTGAAAGTCCTGATGTGTTCACATGTAATCCAGCCGTCGCACTGCTCTGGGTGTTTGGAGCGCAGACTGTTCTTGCGTTCATCGACATACGGGGTCACCAAGGTAGAGTTCTGTAGAACTGTGTAGTGTGCTTGAGACCAAGATTATCCGTCCCTGCATATTATTGAGTCTCTTCCCAGAGTGCCTTTTCCAGTCAGTCTCCCCTCATACCGCGATTTAGGGAGACCTATCTTGTTAAGGCCAGGAATGAAGTCAACACAAAACCCGATAACATCCTCTGTTTGATGGCCCATGGAGATGCTTCCTTCTGGCCTAGCGCGGTTACGGACATATTTCTTTAGGACTCCCATGAACCTCTCAAAGGGGAACATATTGTGTAGAAATACGGGCCCCAGGATGACAATCTCGTCGACTAGATGAACTAGGACGTGCGTCATGATATTGAAGAAGGATGGTGGGAACACCAGCTCGAAACTGACAAGACATTCCGCCACATCACTCCTTAGCCTTGGTATGATTTCTGGATCGATCACCTTCTAAGAGATTGCATTGAGGAATGCACATAGCTTCACAATGGCTAATCGAACGTTTTCCGGTAGAAGCCCCTTCAATGCAACCGGAAGCAGTTGTGTCATAATCATGTGGCAGTCATGAGAGTTTAGGTTCTGAAACTTTTTCTCTGGCATATTTATTATTCCCTTTATATTCGACGAGAAGCCAGTCGTGACCTTCATACTGAGCAGGCATTCAAAGAAGATTTCTTTCTCTTCTTTCGTAAGAGCGTAGCTGGCAGGACCTTTATACTGCTTCGGAGGCATGCTGTCTTTTTCGTGCAAACATTGCAGGTCCTCTCGTGCCTCAGGTGTATCTTTTGTCTTCCCATACACGCCCAAGAAGCCTAGCAGGTTCACGCAAAGGTTCTTCGTCACGTGCATCACGTCGATTGAGGAGCGGACCTCTAGGTCTTTCCAGTAGGGTAGGTCCCAAAATATAGATTTCTTCTTCCACATGGGTGCGTGTCCCTCGGCGTCATTCGGAACAGCTAGTCCACCGGGACCCTTTCCAAAGATTACGTAGTGTAAATCATTGACCATAGCAAGCACGTGATCACCGGTGCGCATGGCAGGCTTCTTCTGGTGATCTGCCTCGCCTTTGAAATGCTTGCCTTTCTTTCGACATTGATGGTTGGTCGGAAGAAATCGACGATGGCCCAGGTACACATTCTTCCTGCATTTGTCCAGGTATATACTTTCAGTGTCATCTAAACAGTGCGTGCATGCGTGGTATCCTTTGTTTGTCTGTCCTGAAAGGTTACTGAGAGCGGGCCAATCGTTGATGGTCACGAACAGCAATGCCTTAAGGTTAAATTCCTCCTGTCTGTGCTCATCCCACGTACGTACACCGTTTCCATTCCACAGCTATAAAAGTTCTTCAACTAATGGCCTTAGGTACACATCAATTTCGTTGCCGGGTTGCTTAGGGCCTTGGATGAGAACTGGCATCATAATGAACTTCCGCTTCATGCACATCCAAGGAGGAAGGTTATACATACATAGAGTCACGGGCCAGGTGCTGTGATTGCTGCTCTGCTCCCCGAAAGGATTAATGCCATCCGCGCTTAAAGCAAACCATACATTCCTTGGGTCCTTTGCAAACTCATCCCAGTACTTTCTCTCGATTTTTCTCCACTGCGACCCATCAGCGGGTGCTCTCAACTTCCCATCTTTCTTTCGGTTCTCACTGTGCCATCGCATCAACTTGGCATGCTCTTCGTTTCTGAACAGACGTTTCAACCGTGGTATTATAGGAGCATACCACATCACCTTCGCAGGAACCCTCTTCCTGAGGGGCTCGCCGTCAACATCACCAGGGTCATCTCGTCTGATCTTATACCGCAACGCACCGCATACCGGGCATGCGTTCAGATCCTTGTATGCACCGCGGTAGAGGATGCAGTCATTAGGGCATGCATGTATCTTCTCCACCTCCAATCCCAGAGGGCATACGACCTTCTTTGCTGCGTATGTACTGTCGGGCAATTCGTTATCATTTGGAAGCTTCTTCTTCAATATTTTCAGTAGCTTCTCAAATCCTTTGTCAGCCACAGCATTCTCTGCCTTCCACTGCAGCAATTCCAGTACGGTACCGAGCTTTGTGTTGCCATCTTCGCAATTGGGGTATAACCCTTTTTTGTGATCCTCTAACATGTGATCGACCTTCAGCTTCTCCTTTTGACTAATGCATTGCGTCCTTGCATCAAAAATGACCCGGCGGAGATCATCATCATCGGGCACATCGTCTGGTTCCTCTTGATCTTCAGCAGCTTCACCCGTGGCAGCATCATTGGGCACATCGTCTGGTTCCTCTTGATCTTCACCAGCTCCCCCCGTTGCAGCATCACCGTATTCAGGGGGCACATAGTTGTCATCGTACTCTTCTTCTTCGCCGTCTTCCATCATAACCCCTATTTCTCCGTGCCTCGTCCAAACATTATAGTGTGGCATGAAACCCTTGTAAAGTAGGTGGGAGTGAAGGATTTTCCGGTTAGAGTAAGACCTCGTATTCCCACATTCAGTGCATGGACAACACATAAAACCATTCTGCTTGTTTGCCTCAGCCGCATCGAGAAACTCATGCACGCCCTTAATGTACTCGCGGGTGTGTCTGTCACCGTACATCCATTGCCGGTTCATCTGCATGCATTATATATAATTAAGTGTCCAAATTAATAGAAGTTCATCATCACATTAAAACCAAAGTGCATACATAGTTCTCATCTAACAACATATAGCTCTCCAGAGCATCTAATTAATTAAACCATACATTGAAACTATGTAAAACATTTCAATGCGAAAACAAATACGATCATAATCGCAACCAAGGTAACAATTGATCCAACGGCATAATGATACCAAGCCTCGGTATGAATGGCATATTTTCTAATATTTCTAATCTTCAAGCGCATTGCATCCATCTTGATCTTGTGATCATCGACGACATCCGCAACATGCAACTCCAATATCATCTTCTCCTCCTCAATTTTTTTTATTTTTTCCTTCAACAAATTGTTTTCTTCTTCAACTAAATTTAACCTCTCAACAATAGGGTCGGTTGGCATTTCCGATTCACATACATCCTAGATAAATAAAATCTATGTCACGTTGGTCGGCATAATTTTCATAAACAATAAATGAACCAATAGTTATAAAGATAATATACATACCAAATCCGAATCATAGACAGGACGAGGGCCGACGGGGGCGGATACCAAAACCATCGCACTATATAAGATGCAATAATAAATGTAAGAAAATGATACAAGTATCTATCTAAACATACAAGTAAGAATATTTTTCCTTTCAGAAAGAAGATAAGAACAAGAGGCTCACCACGGTGGTGTCGGTGATGAGATCGGCGCAGGTGATCGACGGCGGTGAAGACGGGGACGGGGCGTGACGGACCGCTAAATCTAGACAAATCTCGAGGAAAATGGAGCTTGGAGGTCGAGCTTCGAGTGGAGAAAGCTTAAGTAGTGTGGCTCGGGCATTCCATCGAACACCTCATGTGCATAGGAGGTGAGCTAGAGCACCACAAAGCCCTCTCCCCCTCGGCCAGAAAAAACAGAGCACTGTGCTCTGCTCTTGCGCGAGGGGGTATATATAGGCACCTCATTGGTCCCGGTTGGTGGCATGAACCGGGGCTAAAGGGAAGCCTTTGGTCCCGGTTCAGACCATCAACCGGGACCAATGGTGGTGGGCCAGGAGCGAGGCCCATTGGTCCCGATTCGTCCCACCAACCGGGACCAAAAGGTCCAGACGAACCGGGACCAATGGCCCACGTGGCCCGGCCGGCCCCCTGGGCTCACGAACCGGGACCAATGCCCACATTGGTCCCGGTTCTAGACTGAACCAGGACTAATGGGCTGAGCCGGCCTGGACCATAGCCCTGTTTTCTACTAGTGATACCTCGGTTTTTGTTTTGTTCACATGATTTGTGTCCTTTGTGTTTTTCTTTTTCTTCAAGAACCATGCTAGTGTGAGATGTCCTTTCATCAATTTATATAATACTTCATGTGCTTCACTTATATCTTTTAAGTATGATCTTACAGAATTGCTCTTTGTGCTTCACTTAAATCTTTTGAGTATGATTTTATAGAATGCTTCATGTGCTTCACTTATATATTTTGAGCTTGGATATTGGTTAGTCTATACTAATTGTAGAAAGATCCACGAAATTAACTTATATATTTTGGAGTATGAATAATACCATCATTTAAAGTGGGTTTGGAAGAGTGTCAACTTTAGGAATTAGTGATCCCACTATTTTGGAGGCTGTTGAATCCTAGTGTGATATTTATGAAAGTGGATTTGGAAGAGTGTGAACTTTAGCTAGTAATGATTCCACTATTCTCGAAGAGGTTCCAATTTAGTATGAGAACAAATTTGCTATCCATGTTGCTACCGAAAATTATTATGAGGGAGGAATACATGCTTGTAGGAGTTGCAATAATATCAAGTTTCCTCTCTAAGTGCTTAAAGTTTTGAAGTTATACTTCTTTCGCCTTCCTATGCTAGTTGATTGTTGTTCTTATAAATTGTGTTCTCAAAAAATCCCTAGGCATAGGAGGTGGGTTATATTTAAATGTGCTATTCATATTCTTCAAGATGCTCTCTTTGTGCTTTAATTCATATCTTTTATGTGAGCATCATTGAAATCATCATGCCTAGCTAAAAGGCATTAAAGAAAAGCGCTTTTTGGGAACCCAATATTTACCCTTACTGTTTTTGTGTGTTTACATGATTAAGCTACTTTAGTAATCATGTTTTATAGCTTTTGTTTCAATAAAGTGCCAAGTAAGACCTTTGGGAAGACTTGGGTGAAAGTTAATGTGATCTTGCTGTAAAAAACAGAAACTTTGCGCTCACGAGATTAGCTGTCATTATTTACAGAAGAGTGCTTTTGAGTTGATTCTTTTTACAAAAGATTAATAGACAAATTCCTCACGCCTACAAATTTATTTTATAATTTTTGGAGTAGCATAATTATGGTTGCTGTTCAAATCATTACAACTGTTCTGTTTCTGACAGATTCTGTTTTCATTGCATAGTTTGCTTGTTTTCTAGTTTCTATGGCTTATATTCCTCAATATAAATTGTAGAAATGATACAGTAGTAATTGTTTGAGAACAACTATGAAACTTGTATTTTACAGTAACAAAGTGAATGGTTTACTCTTTATCATACTAACCTATCTCACGAAGTTTCGTTAAGTTTTATGTGATTGAAGTTTTCAAGCTTTGGGTGAGATATCGATATGAGGAGAATAAGGAGTGGAAAGACCCTAAGCTTGGGGATTCCCAAGGCACCCCAAGGTAATATTCAAGGAAGACTCAAGTACCTAAGCTTGGGGATGCCCCGGAAGGCATCCCCTCTTTCGTCTTCAAAACTATCGGTATACCTTACTCGGAGCTATATTTTTATTCGTCACATGATATGTGTTTTGCTTGGAGCGTATTTTCAATTTTACTTGTTGTTTGAATAAAATCATTGGATCTGAAATATTGAATGAAAAAGAATCCTCCTATGGCTAGTTAATTATTTGACTACTTAGTGTTCTTCACTCATATCTTTTGGAGTAGTTTGTCATTTACTCATGTGCTTCACGTATATCCTATGAGTAAATGGTTGAACGAATTGAATGTCATAAATCTGAATTTATATATGTTTCATATGGTTATAACATGGGGAGTAATGACTTCACACATAATAAGTATAGGTAGTAAACTTATTGAAAGTTAGCAAACATAGAATTGGTCACTTGAACAATTCATGAAAGAATATTGAAGGAAGAGGGATTCACATATAAATATACTATCTTGGACATCTTTTGTAATTGTGAGCACTCATTAAAATATGACATGCTAAAAGGTTGATGTTGGACAAGGAAGACGGCGTAATGGGTTATGTTTTCTTATATCTGAAATAAAGTATATTGTCATGGATCGCCCAACACGTTGAGCTTGGCTTTCCCCCTCATACTAGCCAAATTCTTTGCACTAAGTAGAGATACTACTTGTGCTCCAAATACCCTTAAACCCGATTTTGCCATGAGAGTCCACCATACCTACCTATGGATTGAGTAAGATCCTTCAACTAAGTTGTCATCGGTGCAAGCAATAAAAATTGCTCTCTAAATATGTATGATTGATTAGTGTGGAGGAAATAAGCTTTATACGATCTTGTGATGTGGAATAAATAAAAGCGACAGACTGCATAATAAAGGTCCATATCACAAGTGGCAATATAAAGTGACGTTCTTTTGCATTAAGATTTTGTGCATCCAACCATAAAAGCGCATGACAACCTCTGCTTCCCTCTGCGAAGGGCCTATCTTTTACTTTTATCTTCTACCTTATGCAAGAGTCATGGTGATTTTCACCTTTCCCTTTTTACATTTTATCCTTTGGCAAGCACATTGTGTTGGAAAGATTCTGATATATATATATATATATATATATATATCCAATAGGATGTAAGGCATCATGAACTATTATTGTTGACATTACCCTTGAGGTAAAAGGTTGGGAGGCGAATCTATAAGCCACTATCTTTCTATGTGTCTGATTAAAACTTTGAACCCATAAATATCACGTGAGTGATAGAAATTGCGAAAGATTAAATGATAGTTGAGTATGTGGAGTTTGCTGAATCAAAGATCTGACATAGACCCTTCCTGAAAATAAGATGAATTGCAATTGTTTGATGACTGAGAATATTGTTTGTTAGTTATCAAGAAAGTTTATGATCTATACTTTAACATGTGAATAGCTTGTTACTTGATCATGAAAAGTTTTATGAGATGAGCTACTGTTATGACATATAATGATGCTAGAAAAAGTGATTGAAATTATCATTGATCAAACTTGTGCACCTGCTAGTAGTCACACTTCATAAATTATTTCTTTTATCATTTACCTACTCGAGGACGAGTAGGAATTAAGCTTGGGGATGCTAATATGTCTCCAGCGTATCTATAATTTATGAAGTATTCATGCTATTATATTATCCATCTTAGATGTTTTATATGCATTTATATGCTATTTTATATGATTTTTGGGACTAACCTATTAACCTAGAGCCCAGTGCCAGTTTCTGTTTTCTCCTTGTTTTTGAATTTTCCAGAAAAGGAATACCAAACGGAGTCCAATTGACATGCCAATTTTTGATGATTTTTTATGGACCAAAAGAAGACCACGGAGCATCTGAATTGGGCCAGAAGAGTCCCGGGCTGCCCACGAGGGTGGGGGCGCGCCCACCCCCCTGGGCGCGTGGGCCTGCCTCGTGGACAGCTCGGGCACCTCCTTGACGTGAAACCGACGCCAAAAATTCCTATAAATATAGAAACCTCGTAAAATTAACCTAGATTAGAAGTTCCGCCGCCGCAAGCCTCTGTAGCCACGAGAAATCAATCTAGGCCCTCTCCGGCACCCTACCGGAGGGGGCCATCATCACCGGTGGCCATGGAGGAGTATCCCGGAGAGGCCATCATCGCCATGGAGGCCAAGGACCAGAGGGAGAACCTTTCCCCAACTAGGGGGGAGGCCATGGAGGAGGAAGCACAAGGGGGAGAACCTCTCCTCCTCTCTTCCGGTGGCACCGGAGTTCCATCGGGAGGGGAATCATCGCCACGGTGATCGTCTTCATCAACATCACCATCATCATCACCATCCTCATCTCTTTTACGCGGTCCACTCTCCCGCACCCCGCTGTAATCCCTACTTGAACATGGTGCTTTATGCCACATATTATGATCCAATGATGTGTTGCCATCCTATGATGTTTTGAGTAGATATCCTTTGTCTTTTGGTTGATTGATGATCTAGATTGGCATGAGTTGTATGTTTTATTATTGGTGTTGTCCTATGGTGCTCTCCATGTCGCGCAAGCGTGAGGGACTCCCGATGTGGGGTGTTGCAATACGTTCATGATTCGCTTATAGTGGGTTGGTGTGTGACTGAAACACAAACCCGAGTAAGGGGGTTGTTGCGTATGGGAATAAAGAGGACTTGATGCTTTCATGCTATGGTTGGGTTTTACCTTAATGATCTTTAGTAGTTGCGGATGCTTGCTAGAGTTACAATCATAAGTGCATATGATCCAAGTAGAGAAAGTATGTTAGCTTATGCCTCTCCCTCATATGAAACTGCAATAGTGATCACCGGTCTTGTTAACGGTTGCCTAGGACAATTCCGCACACCGATCCACCATTATTCCACACTCGCTATTTATAATATTTAGTAATATATTCTAACTTTATGATAGCAGCACCTACTTTTATATTTTAGCTCCCCGATATCATATAAAGTTATCCTCTTCATGCCCACAACATAGTTTTATTTCTCGTTGCTAGTTGGAAGCAAACGTTCGGTGCATGTAGAGTCGTATCAGTGGCAGAGAGGGCTTGAGAGAATATTGATCTTACCTTTAGCTCCTTGTGGGTTTGACACTCCATACTTATCACTTCCACCTTTGGAAATTGCTACGATGATTCCCTGCACTTGGGGATTATCACAAAGTCAACTAGCTTAGTGTCATCTGCCGACTTAAACTTCAACAAGGGGTCGTGCTCTGTGGTTGGCTTCTTCAAAGACGTCATATCCATCGGGTCAACATTATCCTTGTAAAATTTCAATTCCTCTGTTGCACAAACAGACTCAGCATAAGCAACATCACCTTCTTCACACTCCAAGGCTATCTTGCGACTTCCATGTACCATGATAGTGCCCTTGTGACCCGGCATCTTAAGCTGCAAATAAACATAACAAGGCCTCGCCATGAATTTAGCGTAAGCCGGCTGCCCAAACAGGGCATGATAAGGGCTCTTGATTTTAACCACTTCGAAACTCAACGTCTCAGATCTCGAATCATACTCATCTCCAAGAGCAACCTCCAAAGATATTTTGCCGATCGGATATGACGACTTACTAGGCACCACACCGTGAAAAATAGTGTTTGACGGCTTAAGATTTTTATCGGTCAATCCAATGCGACGGAAAGTATCATAGTAAAGGAAATTGATGTTGCTGCCTCCATCCATGAGTACTTTAGTGAACTTGTACCCCCCCCCCCAACCTGAGGCGCCACCACCAACGCCAGGTGACCCGGGTTATCAACCCAGGGCGGGTGATCTTCACGGCTCCAGAGAATGGGGTGTTCAGACCATCACAAGTAACGGGAAATTGCCGGCTCAACCGCGTTTACTGCCCTTTTATGGAGCTTTTGATCCCGCTTACACAGACTCGTGGTGAAAACATGGTACTACCCACTATTCAACTGCTTCGGGTTACTTTGATAACCAGATTGTTGTTGTTGTTGATTCCCCTGACCAGACGGTTGATTATAACCACCCTAATTGCCTTGACCTTGAAAACCGGAATTTGAACCGCCTCCACCATAACCTGGACCACAAGAGCCGGAACCTGAGCCGCCGTCCATCCCATGATTGTTCTGGAAAAAATTTGACTTTCTGTACTCCTTCATAATGAAGCAATCCTTCCAAAGGTGAGCGGCCGGCTTCTCCCGTGTACCGTGCTTCGGGCAGGGCTGATTCATCAGTTCCTCAAGATTGAAATTTGGCCCTCCAAACCGAGGAGGTGGCTTTCCCTTGCGATGCTGACCATTATTTTGCGTATTGGTGTTAGCCAGAAAATCCAAATTACTATCAGCTTTGCGCTTACCATTGCCCTCCTGACTTGTCGGGTTATGCCGCTACCCCTTGGTGTTGCTGCTCTTCTTTCCCTTTCTCGGTTTTTCATCACCAGACTCGGGGTCCTTGGTACTATTAGAGTCAGCATACTTGACCAGGGCCGCCATTAGCTCCCCCATGCCACTGCAGTGGCGTTTGAGCCCCCCTAATTTCTGCTTAAGGGGTATGAAACGACAATTCTTCTCTAACATCAGAACTGTTGAACCGACATTGATGCGATCCGATGAGTGCAGGATAGCTGAGACCAGCGCACCCAATGGGTTGTTGACTCGCCCTCTTCTTGGACACAGGAGTCCAAATCCACAATCGACATAGGCTGCTTGCATGTGTCTTTAAAATTCTGGATAAAACAGGCTTTTAATTCGGGCCATGACCCGATGGAGTTGGCAGACAACCATTTCAACCAAGTATGAGCCGTCTCATCCAACATCATAGTGAAATACTTGGCACACGCAGCATCGCCAACATCCAGCAGCTCCATTGCCATCTCATAACTTTTGACCCAAGCTTCAGGAGGTTGATCTGCGGTGTAGTTAGGCACCTTATGAGGACCCTTGAAATCCTTTGGCAAACGCTCGTTACGCAGAGCCGGCACTAAATACGGCACACCCAAGGTTCTATAGGTCACGCCTACCTTGTCGGATAAGCCGAAGAATACTGATGAGCCGCTTGCTAAGCCGCCAGCTCGGCCTCCCGACGCGCTCTACCCTGATCCACTAGAGTCTGAGCATTGGCACCACCGCGCGCCGGGTCATGTCCACGAGGCTGGTTATGGTGCTGTTCACTGCTTGAAACCGCCGGTGAGTCAATGTGCCTACTGTAACTCCGGCTTGGACGAGGGGTTGAGTGAATCCGCTCACGACTATAAGAGTAAGCCGCTTGCTGCTCCAATGATGTCTGAAGAAGTTCTCTGGCCCTCCGTGTTTCAATCACTGTTGGATACTCGCCTTCAACCGGTAGATCCTCCAATCGCGTTGCCGCAGCAATCATATTGTCCACAGGGTTAGAATAATGACCCGGCGGCGTTAAAACATGCTGAGATGGGGTATTATTCACACATGGAGAACCCATTATGTGCGGCTGAACCGACGCCCCAACCCCAAGCGCTTCAACTGTCCAGTTTACCACCGGTGAGTCACTGGTCCCTGCTCCAGGCATTTTGAAGAGGTTCCTTGGCTCATAAATCGGGGGTAGATGACTCCGGTGTCTCCTCCTCATGACCTCATTTGAAGCGTTCTGATCCAACGTGAGCCGGAAGGAGTCTGCTTGGATCCGTTGTGCCTGAGCATCCAAGACAGCCCATTCTGCAGCCATCCTAGCATTCTCAGCCGCCATCTCTTCCTTGGCTTGAGCTATCTCATCACGCAGCTTAGCCACATCCACCTTGTGATGTTCTTGGTTATCCGGGGTTACCTCCACCCCCATCAGAGTCGCCAAAGCCTACAACAATTCTGTGAGAACCTGAGCCGGTGGGACCACAGAGCCGCTAGCACCAGCCACCGCCGCAGCCATTGAACTGGAGGTCATAACCGCGGTGGTTGTTGAACCAAGCGTCGGTTATGTGCCGGCCATGAAAATCGCAACGCTGTTCGGCGGCTCGTAGGGGTCCGGAATACAGTCACCATCGGAACAGCCCCCAAGCCGACCGTCTTGCAGTTGATACAACGAATCAGTCTTGCCCATGCACGACTCACCATCAGAATAGATGATCGTCTCACCGCCAAACGCAGATCCTTCCTCAGATTCCGCCCCACGGATAAACCCAACGAAGGCGCGTTGCACGGCGGGCTGAGCTCAGGCGGGTCGTGCACGCTGAGTCGTCTCGATGATGTCGGTGCAGATGTCCGGCTCAGGGCCCGGTTCGCCGATCTTGCCGATGAAGACGTGGATTCCGCTGAAGGGGACCCGGTACCTGTACTCAATTGAGCTGGCCTCGGGGCCCCAGCCTGCATCGTCGATGTAGAGCTTGCCACGACGACTCTTGGTCATCCGGCCCACAGCGTATCCCTTGATCCCTTCGAAACTGCCCTGTAAGACGTCGAAACCACCGTGCGCTGGCCCCACGGTGGGCGCCAACTATCGTAGAATTGTCACGACAGATGTCCTAGCAGAAGGACTTAGTCGTGGAGCCATCGCAACTAGGTTAGCTTAAAGGAGTTAAACGGGACAAAGGACACAAGGAGTTTATACTGGTTCGGCCCCTTGCGGTGAAGGTAAAGGCTTAATCCAGTTGAGGTGGTATTGCTTATGTTTCGATTACCAGGGAGTGAATATGCTTGACCTAGCTTTCGATCTCTTGTTTCTTGTCCTCAACCGACGCCGAGTCATCCCTTTATATACACAGGTTGACGCCCGGCGGCTCACGGAGTCCCGACCGGCTTATACACAATGTATCCGGCTCGGTGACTAACTACGCGTGCCTTACAACACAAGTCATACATATATGGCGGTTCACCTCTGTGGGCGTCAAGCCGCCTTTGGGTCTTGGGCCTTCAGCAAGCCTGCTTCACGAACCGCCATCTTCCACATCCTCATGGGCCTTGTCATCATGGGCCGCCAGTGGCGTGACCCGGCCCCTCCTGGGCGGGTCATATTCAATAGTTATATCCCCAACAACATCGAAATCGGCCACGAATCTTCGGGCCCGACGACCCCTCGGCGCTCGATCTCCTTCGCCTCCTGCTTGACTGCGACGTGCTCGATCTCCTCCGGCTCCTCCGACCACTCCCTCTTCACGGGGAGAAGCCCCGCGCCGGAAGAGGAGGAGCTCGCGGCGTGGGAAGATCTCGCGGCGGAGGACGAGCCCGCGGCCGAGGTGGGCGTAAGCCCGTGCCGACGGTCGTACTCCTCTGTCTCGCGAAGAAGGAGGCTCAGCGGCGTCTCGAGGCCCTTGTTCGTCCACCTCCTCGCCGCACGCTTCCTCGCGCCATCCGAGCGGACACACCGCTCGCGCTCGGGGTCGCCGCCCCCGCCGGAGCTGCCACCGGAGTTGCGGCTGGAGGCGGAAGGGGCTCACCGGCGGCGAGAAATGTGAGGGGGAGTGGGGAATTGTGGCGAGACGCAGCGGCGGGGGGATAGGGTTTCGACCCATACCTGCCCCGCGAACCCGTAGATATACTGCTTTTGGGGGCCGGTTTGCGGGCCGCAGTAAAAATATTTACGGTCCGGGCGAGTATACATGCTCTGTTCTGGCTAGAAAACTGGACCGAGGCCATATACTAGCCGGAATTTTGCGGGTTCGCGACATATACAGGGTCTGCTAGAGTTGCTCTAAGCCCCTCTAAAAACCGGCAGAGCCCTCGAGCCACGCCTCTCTCCCTTGCCTTGTGGCAATGAGCATCATGTAGGCCGATTTCACCGAAAAATTGTTGTCTCACCAAATTCCATAGAAGTCCATCCACATTTTGCGTGACACCATGTTTTTCCTGGTAAGCATTCTGCATCTCAAACGGATCACTATATTTATGTGCAACAAGAAAGTACAGCTTATATCATGAGATTTCTTTTTAAAAAAGAAGGATTACCATCGGCATCTGCATCAGAGTGAGGCATGCAGCCCCTAGTTTATATCACGACTACTCCTAGAAAATATTGAGCCCACATGGCCACATGCAGGTATATATTCCCACCGGCGCAACGCAACCACACAACCAAGCATGCACACAAACACCTGAGTCCAATCAGCGCCTAATCAATTCATCACCCACTAAGCACACCTCCGTAAAGGTCAGTGCCTAGCTTCTTTAATCCCGTCGTCTCCACCAACATACCTACTTGTAATACCAATCGATCGTCCAACCAGCTGACGGCAGGAAAAAGAAAAGACGGAATCCTCCCGATGGATCGAAAACCAAGGAGGAAATCGACTTCTCCACCGAGATAAGCAAAGCATATGCTCGGGGCAGCAGCTGGCTATCCTTTTTATCGCCTTTAGGGCTCACCAAGGTTTATCGATCGATCGCCCGGAACTCCACCGATGAATAAACGGCGCCGATCGATGGGTGCGCGATGACTCACGCGATCGCGAGGCTTGACAAGCTGTTGTTGTCGCCGGGATAAGCACTTAAGCAGACCGGCCGGCCGGCCCCAGCCAGGATCGCCTCCACGATCGACATGCTGCATCGAAACGCACAGTGAAAAGTGGCGCTCGATCTTCGATCTTTTTATGGTTGGTCGTTGGGCAGATGGGAGACCAACCACCGGGTCTACAGTGAGAAGAGATCAAAGATAGATAATTTAATACTGCTATCTTCTGACGTGAAGTCGCCATGAATATATGAATATACGTGGTGTGCTGTGTCATGGCCGTCAGGTCGATCGAAGCGATCAGGCGTAGTAAGTAAATATCGTGTCGCCAGTAATGTAACCAGCATCCATGATTTTTGTTACACGCTTGGATGGACGCATGGATGATTGCGCGCGCACGTGTGGATCGATGGCTCGCCGTTCTACTGTATGTAATCTTGTCTAGAGAAAGAATCTAGCTTAATTACAGTGTTCGTCCGAGGGGAGACATGCAAGCTCTGCTGTGTTGACTGGAACCTTGCAGTGCTTGTACCAGTGGAGACATGCAGGCCACTTGTCCGGGAGATAAGTTAGGTGCGATGCGATGAACAGGAAACGCATGCGACCATGCAGATACAAGTAGCTAGCTAGTGTTGATTTTGGGATTGATTCCAAGAGCCGGGAGATATATGTTCTCCAATAATTGAGATGTATATTCCAGTTCCGTAGCCAACTTGGAGCCCCAACTTGTGTCTCCACAAGATATATATCGTGATTATCCGAAGCTAGTGACGCATTAATGATACTTCCTCTATCCGAAAAATCTTGTCTCTCAAATGGATGTATCTAGCATCAATGAGACAAGCTTTTTTTTATAGAAAAAAAAGTTGTATCCCCGGCCTCTGCATTTGGATGATGCATGCAGCCATATTATTAATTATTCATAAAGACGCTCCTTCCACTACCGAAGCGGAGTACGGTGCCATGGCACACTACTAGATAGATTGTATGGCTCCGTTGGTGACTTTCTGATCGCGAGTTTCATTTGAAAAACCCCAACGCCATTCATCTTGCGTCAAATCCGGTCTTTCATGCAAGAGTTTCATTTTTGGCCGCTACTACGTTCGTCGAAAACTTCTTGATGGCACCATCATCTCATTACCTTTTTTTCCCTTCGACTTCGGCTATCACCAATGCCCCACCATGCTGAATAGGCGTAACAAAGCTACCTGAAAAAGGCAAGGTGCACCTTAGATTGAAATCGACAAATTGCGTTTTGCTAGATGGATTCTTTAGAAAGATTCCTGGATAAAGTTCAGTATAATATTTAGTTAGAATCTAAATAAAGGCGCATACGTGGGCAGGCAAGGGACCCCACTACTTCTTCATTCGGGGAGGGGGGGGGGGCTAGCCTCATGACTTCCCACTGGGCAAGGGGTGCACCTAACCCACCTACTCACTCATTAATTATGGTGTTCAGCTGACTTGCACAGAAAGACCCCTATTATTTAGTAATTTGGCGCCCCATCTTTACATTGACTGTTGTCAACTAATCTTTCCAATGTTCAATTCTACTCTATGTTAGAACATTTCTGTGAATGTTGTTTCAATCTAAGTGGTCCTATTCTCTGTCCCGTGCTAGGAAGCATTACTCTTCTTTTCATTCCAAGACCGATACGGTTGATTGGTCTGTGCGTTTCTCTTATTACTTTTTTGTATCCCCCTGTTCCTCGGATACAATTCGATCCTTCTACGGCCAAATCTCAATTTGTGGAAAGCCTTCGATGGCTTCCTTATGAAAACATCCATTTGTATATGGGTATAGACGGTCTTTCATTATTCTTCGTGATATTGACCACATTTCTGATCCCTATTTGCATTTCAGTGGGTTGGTCTCGTATGAGAAGTTTTGGGAAATAGTATATTACAGCATTTCTAATTCGTGAATTTCTAATGATCATCGTGTCCTGCATGCTGGATCCTCTACTATTCTATGTTCTTTCCAAAAGCATGCCAATCCCTATGTTGTGCGGAGATGAGCATCTTCTATTCGCTGGGATCAAGCTTTTCCTCTGCAGGGGCCTTGTGCAGTAAACCCTCTACGGCCGGTCCCCCGTCGTCGTAAAGTAGTAAAGGTCCCCGCGAAGCTTTCGGGAAGAGGGGTAGTCTTGTGCGTAAGCATAGCATTTCTGGTCGAACCACCAAACCACACATCTTTTTTTGGTGGGAGGGTACTCCGAGTAGTGGGTACCTCGTAGGACCTCGACCCGCCTACTCAGGTCTTGTATGGATATGCAGGAAGGGGTGCTCCTAGGTGTGTGTAGGGGGTGTGTTTGTTCGCGAGAATGAATTCCTCGTCAAGTCAGGGGGGTGTGGACACACTTGCGCGAATTTGGGTAAAGGCTACAAGGGATAAAAATAAAGGAAATTGTGCCCGACCAGGGATGGACGTAAACTCGTAAGCTACCGAGGGTAGGGATAATTGTCCAAGTCTTATTTTAAAAAAAGCCGCCCCGGCACTGCAGGCAGGTTAGTTACACTGTCGTTGCCGGAGAGTTCTTGGCGAAGAGACCTTAGGATAAGTTGCTAAAACAAACGGAGGGGAGGATCGACCCGTTCAGTAGAATTCCGAAGAAAGACTGTTAGCAGTAGGTGGAGACATTTCTTTGGCCCCCTTCCAAATAAATGCGGGCAGGGTAGAGCTCGGCAGAGGGTTCGAGAATAGGGTAGGGTTTTTTATGGTCGGGTCCCCTACCACTAGTCCGGCTAGCCTTCTTTCAGGCAGGAAGCAGGCCTAAACGACGGGCGGGCATCTCCCGCTACGCAAGCAGCATTGTTCGCCACCACCCGAGAAGCAAAAGATTCGAGAGTCAAGGCGGAAAAGACAAGCATAGTGGTCTAATGACAAGGGCCGACGACGGAAGCTCGGGACGGAGCCGTGATGCGGAAGTCTCACGTACAGTTCCCTAAGAAGGGAGTGGCTACCCACTGGAGCTTAGACCAACTACCACCGGTCAATTCCGCTTTGGGGCCACCCCTGACTCTACCATCATTATAGGGGTATGGGGTTCGAGACAAAGAAAGATCAAGGCAGCATATCAGTTTTTCCTATATACTTTACTTGGATCCGTTTTTATGCTATTAGCTATTCTGTTGATTCTTCTCCAAACAGGAACCACCGATTTACAAATTTTATTAACCAGTGAATTTAGTGAGCGGCGCCAAATCCTTCTATGGATTGCTTTTTTCGCCTCTTTTGCCGTCTAAGTGCCTATGGTACCAGTTCATATTTGGTTACCCGAAGCCCATGTAGAGGCACCTACGGCTGGATCCATCATCTTGGCTGGAATTCTTTTAAAATTTGGAACCTACGGGTTTTTAAGATTTTCAATACCCATGTTTCCCGAAGCAACACTTCGTTTCACTCCTTTCATTTATACTCTAAGCGCGATTGCTATAATATATACTTCCTTGACCACTTTAAGACAGATCGATCTTAAGAAGATCATTGCCTACTCTTCAGTAGCCCATATGAATTTGGTGACTATTGGTATGTTTAGTCGGACGGCGGCTGTTAGGTCACCTATTTACTTACTACAATTCAAGTTATAGGGCCCAAATAGGAACATTCTCAACCTGTAACTAAAAGTAACTAAACTAAAAAAAGGCTACTATTTGAGGCAAAGTAACTAAACTAATATCCTTGAATCAATAGAAAGGTATCAGAAAATTCATAAATCTTTCCAAATAGAGCACCTTCCAAAGCATACTTTCCCTCTAGAAATTATCAGTCAACTATATTGTCTACTCAGTATACCTAGTTCCTATAGGCATACTTTTCTTTATCATTGAAAGCTTAGACCTGGAATCAATGGCGATAATGCCATCCCCTTTCCTTCGATATAAAAGAATCATTCTGAGCGATTCCATAAGAAGCGACTCGCTTTTTCATCGGTTCCGGGGGAAGACCAAAGATCCTACGCAACCGGTCTGCCAGAAAAACTCAAAAGAGAAAGAGAGGTATGCACTGTGAAGGAAGCCCTCTGACCCACTCTTCCTTCCCCCTACCTACCCATAAGGTAAGTAGGGGCCTCGGCATCTCTATTTCCTGAGAATACTACTAAAACTACTTCGAGAAACCTACCAATTCGAGAAACAATACAAACCTACCAAAAAAACTAATTAATTACTAGCCTCCCCCCTTTTGGGTGGCTTATACTGCTTGTGCGAGTGAGAAATTATATTGCGGATATCCTGGGGTTCTATGATCTCAAGCAGAGGAAAGTGCCGGGGGAACGTGTGCACCATGAATAGGATCTCCCTAGGTTCAAGGAATGAAAGAAGTGAGTCTACCTTCCATTTTAAGCCAGGGAAAGACTGATATTCTGAGCACAAAATCCACCTTTTAAAGGTTTCTTTGTAATTGTCAGGCGGTCCCCCGCTCCGGAGGAGAAGCTTCTTCTATGGCTATGGACAAAAGGAGAAATAATCATGTTCATTATATTCCTCCTAGAATCCAAGGCATTTCGTCGGAATACATCCTGTCTTTTCACCTTTGTAGTCCTATGCATAGTGAGTACTATAGCCCCAATCATAGCTACTAATAAAATCAGACTAGAAACCAAAAACCAGACGGAATAGTAGGTATAAAGAAAATTGCCCAATGTTTCCAAATTAGTCCAACTTCGTACCTTTCCGGCATAAACCGTATATCTCAGAGAGGTCGTATTTCTGTGGGTTGGTAGTAATGGAATGGTTTCATTATCTAAAATGAAGAACATTTCCCACCAAAATATCAGTCCAATAATACCACTCACTGGTAAATAGCGCAATACTTCTTCGTGAATCTCCGCTATTTGAATATTGAACATCATAAACACGAATAGGAATGAAACGGCAATAGCTCCTATATGAACTACTGGGGAGATCATAGCGGAGAAGTTGAGACCTAACAAAATAAGTAACCAGAAGTGTCGCAAAAGACTAGGATGGAAAACAAAACGGAATGTACCGAATTTTTAGCACGTACAACCATCAAACCAGAGACCAAAGCAGGGCTCAACAAAATAGTAAGTATCATGGTACGTCATCCTCCCTTGAAATGGTACTTGAATGCTGGAGCAAGAAGACGCATTCAAGTCGATCTACCACAACCAGCACGGTTGTTCGTATTTCATTTTCTTCTTCCAAGCCGACGCTCTTCTTATAAAAGAAAGCACTCACTGAATTATTTACTGAATCTCGTCTTTCTCTCGGCGCCGAGAAATTTTGACATGTCCGGGTCGATCAAAGGTTCGGCTTGCTTCTCCCCCACCCTCGCCTATGAAATGGATAACCCTTGCTGCCATAGCAGCAGGATTTTAAGGGCTTCTGTTGAAGCGGGATAGGAGGAAGCCATGCATTCTTTCAAGAATCTCCAACCCCCCTTACCTTCTCTTTCTATTCTATAAAAAAGGCGAACATCTAATCTAGGCTCAGACGCCTTTCTATGAAGGCGAGCAGCCCAGCCCCCTTGTTGAAATTTGGATATTAAGGAAGCCGTATTTCACAATAGCAGCTCCGAGAAGCTGGGCTTAGGGTGCGCCTCCTGCGGTCGTTTCGGTGACTCAATTGGCTGGCTTCCCTCAGCTCAGACTGGTGTCGCCACCTCTCCCAGGACCGGAATGATTATCCCCGCCCGATGGGTCTACATTCATCCCTGAATGTCATCGGGTACTCTTCACCTCCCCGCCATTCTTGTAACCGTCACCTGTAATCCGCACAGGTGTGTCTGCACCCCCTAGAGTGGACGAGAAAGAAAAGATTTTTTTATTGGAGCAACCCCCCGGGTTCCAGACCCAGGAGTTCACTTTCCCGTATGAGCATTCGGTACATATATAAGTCAGTGGAAGAGTCAAATGGTCACCGCTACTGAGGATCTCCCCCCTTATCCTAGAATGGTCGTCTGAGGGTTCGCCGTGGTTCATTGCTGTGCTTACACACTAGGCTACCCTTCTCCGAAAGCTCCGCGGGACCACCTATCACTAGTCTTCGGCCGGAGGGGTTTATTGCACAAAAAGGCCGGGACGCGGGCTCCCGCAGAGGAAAGCCCAACGAATGTCAGATGCAAAGCCCCGCACCTCATTAGGATCATATTGGCATACTCTCCTAAAAAAGAGCAGACCCCATTGAAGACGGGAGTGAGGTACAACAAGGCCATTTTCGTCCACCTTCTCACGGAGCCGTACATGGACGTTACCGCTCATACAGCTCCCAGCCAGCAAGCAGTTAGCTTTCCTCTAGAAGTCATGGAAGTGTGGATAAATCGATAGAAGGTTTTTATTTCTTAAAAAATCGCCCTAACCGTCCTCAATATGGACAGAGAGAGGTCTCGAGTTTTTTGGGGTCCTCGAGATCGCATTTTAGGTCGAGTAGAGACGCTAGGGAGTCTGTGTGCTTCCCTTGGCATTTCAAGATGGCCTCTATCGTCTTTTTGAGAGCCTCCCGTTTGCCCGTCAAGGGGCATTTGACATCCAGAGACAAAATCAGTCCCACACAAAACTGGGAATTTTCCCCAATGGACGTAACCAGCTCTGCTTTCGCGGTCTCAAAAGGAGAAGCCCCGAACGCTTGCAGTTGCTTTTTTCTCTTTACTCCTTCTAAGCGAGCCTCTAAAGACTCTACTCCTACTTTAAACTTATAGTCCGATTCTTCCAATTCTTTCGAAGACAAAGTAGAACTTCGTTTTGAGGAGTTTGACCCCCGTTAGCCGCCGTCCAGCCGGCGGCTACTCTGGGATGGTCGAGGTTTAGGCCAACAGAGGGGGCTTGCTCCCTTTCTTCTGGAACTAAGGAAGGACCTGCGGGTGGCGTTTCCGGTAAAGGGGGAATCTCAAGGAGGGTCTCCAGACCTTCGAAGTGCCCCACCACCAGGGTTGGCGTTGTGTCGACGACCCCCTCTGGCTCCGGGCTAGAGGTAATTTCGATGATCTCCCCGGCCCATTGTTCCTCGTCACCATCGCAATAACAATAAGGAGACGTGGTGACGTCATCATCCAGAAGGAAACAAGAAAACCCCAAAGCTACCGAATGGAATTCTACTTGTCGGGCTTGGATTCGTTTCGTTTATAAAAAAATCGAAATAATAAATAACCACCCATAAATAAAAGAGAAATTACGATAAAAAATCTAAAGTGAAGCCAATCGCTTATAAAAATAAACAAGTCTCCTTTTACAAGGAACTGGCCAATTCACTTCGAAAAACTACGTTCTAACTTGAGCAGGAAAATTGGTGGCATTTGACATCTAAAGTTTCACCACCCCTACTACTGCCTGAAATCCTGCTTTGGTGAGCTTTCCCCAAGGTTACACCGAAGGTCTACCTCCTTTCATGCGCCCCTCACCTCCTCCATGAGGATGATCCACTGGATTCATTGCAACATCATGAACAATGGGGCATCTGCCTAAGTACCGACACCCCCACCATGCTTATAGCTCTATACCTACTAGACCTGTATTTGGTAAAGCTTTCTTTCTATATGCTAATTCTCATGCAGTTCATATTGTCGATATGAGTATAATTGCCTCGAGAAATAGATAAGAATTCCTTCCTTTACCGGTAAATGAATAGGTATCAGGTTAATAAAACCGGAACTGTTTCCGCCTTCCTCTCGAACTGAGCTATTTCTCTGAAATATACAGTTTCACATCATTACAGGAAATCCTATAAATGTGTATTACCACCCGGTATGGAGCCATCGTCGTCTTCGGCGTAGCGTGAAGACCTTCCCACGGTCTTCGAGTCGTTCTTGACTGGCTAGCAAGCACCAGTGGAATTTAACTGCCTTGTGGTCGGGACACCACCTTCTTCTCTAGAATCACACAAGTGGTACCGCTCCCCACGGTAAGGAGAAAGACCCTAAGGTATAAACGTAGAGCCATAGTCCACAAGATAGTATTTCCTCGGTGATGATAGTGGCCATTTTCCGGTTCAGTGGTTGTATCCAGAAAGATTCTAGAGTCATTTGCCGTACCGTCCCAACCAACCATCACATATGTGAAACTCATGTGAAAATAAAAAGCACACAAACTCTTCTATGTTGGCGAAGTGATAACTAAACTAATATTAAAATTATCAGTCCGAATACCATGTGATATCCATGCCTGAATAAACAATGTGTTTCCTCTCAACTAAACACTTAAAAAATTGGATCCAGTAGGGTTCAATAGAGGTATGGTATCGGCAACCTTTTAGGGAGCGAGATTCTTTGGAATAAGATAGCTACCCAGAGCTTGCGACGTACCTACCCCCTGGGCATAGATAGAATTAGGTAAGATAAAAATCGATTGGAAAGTCCTAAATTAGACCAATTCAATTCCGTCTGCTAGAATAAGAAAAAAGTGCTTCTGAATTTCTCTCATCCTTTATAATGAGAATTTCTCTTTGTTCAGTAATAACTTAATATTGCAATAAAACACTCTTGCTTGGAAGGTATGGTAAAGGTAAACTGTTTCTATTTTTTCATATAAAAAATAGAGTGCTAAAGGGGTCATTCAGAAGTGAGTGAAGGGGCAAAGCTCATTTCTTTCATTCAGGAATGGACACTGGACCGGAATGAAATGTGGGAATATCGGGATTGGCAGATTTTTTATATTGAAATAAAAAAACTCAACACGGCTAGTGAATTCAAATTAGAGTCACTTGTGGACTTCTTCAAATTGTTGTAGTGTAGTATTGTGGTTTTTCAGTAAAGACCCCGACCTATAAATATTCACAGCCCGGCTCATACGGGCGGACAATATTCACCCAAAGCCCAGTTGCGACCGCAATGCTGTTCTTGAAGGACCTTACCTTAGAGCAAAAAAAAGGGAATAGAAGTTAGGAAGACTACTGACATAGGGCGGCGGGTGAGCTCAACCTCGAACCAAACAAACAACGGATTGAGCAACTAGCGCGAAAGCCGTTGCGCGTTAGCGCATCCGTTTTCTTGCTCCATCGTTATTAGTTTCTATTCTATCCCTGCACGAACCTCGGTCCAATCAATTTGTTTGGAATTGGGGTAAGGACCGGTTAGAACTCCCATTTCCCGATCGGAGGTTTGAGCTGCTATGGCAAGCTTTTTTCCGAATAGTAGGTATGGGGAACCCACCGTACCAACACAATTGGCTGGTGTTGCTGATACCGGACCTGTTATAACCCCGATTGGAAGGGCAGGCCAGTCTGAGGCTCTGGGGATGCGAGGCCATTGAAAGCGAGTATCCCATATTCTATGATAGATATAGAGCATTAATTGTAGTTTTCACCCCACCTTAACGACCGAGCGAGGGATGAAATCTTTCGACGACTAGGGAGGCGTCACCCGAGGCCGATTCTAGTGGATCACTATAGAATCTTCTAGAAGCAGGTTCTCCGGGCACTACGGTAGGACGTGGATCGATCATGACGAGAATGGACTTCTCCGTCATGTAATGGTTTAGAAGAGTCACGGTCCTGTTCCCCGCCGGGCTTTCTCCCTTTTCGACTAGATGAAGGAGATATTCATTCCATTCAGGCAGGGGAGGAAGGGAGGTGTCGGCTTGACCCTGTCTTCTCTCTTGGTTGGGTCGGAGGCTAAGTTTCTCATTCAATGGTGAGGCGTTCATAGAAAGCAAGGCCTCGCCCAACGAATGGCGGATTTGGTTTGGATGGGGTCTTGCTTGGACGCTGGGGAGATCCATAGATCTGGATAGAGTCTTTCTCGCTCAGTAAAGAAGAGTACGCGCGCTACGCTTACGCAGTGGTTCTTCGGGCAACCAACCCGGCACATCCAATTCCGATCAACAACTTGGAGGTATGGCTGAGTGGCTTAAGGCATTGGTTTGCTAAATCGACATACAAGAAGATTGTATCATGGGTTCGAATCCCATTTCCTCCTGCACGGGAGTAGAACGGGCGGGCAAAATTACGTCAGAGAAAGAACCTCAGATTGATGGAGTACGCCGTCGGACAGAATAGCTTCTTAGTGACTAGGAGCGGAGTGCCCCTTGAGGGAGTCCTGGATTAGGGGGTCCTCGGACAGCCGGACTATATCCTTTGGCCGGACTGTCGGACTATGAAGATATAAGATTGAAGACATCGACCCGTGTCCGGATGAGTCTCTCCTTGGCGTGGAAGGCAAGCTTGGCAATACAGATATGTAGATCTCCTCCCTTGTAACCGACTCTGTGTAACCCTAGCCCCCTCCGGTGTCTATATAAACCGGAGGGTTTAGTCCATAGGACAACAAAAATCATACCGTAGGCTAGCTTCTAGGGTTTAGCCTCTACGATCTCATGGTAGATCAACTCTTGTAATACTCATATCATCAAGATCAATCAAGCAGGAAGTAGGGTATTACCTCCATCGAGAGGGCCCGAACCTGGGTAAACATTGTGTCCCCCGCCTCCTGTTACCATCCGCCTTAGACGCACAGTTCGGGACCCCCTACCCGAGATCCGCTAGTTTTGACACCGACATTGGTACTTTCATTGAGAGTTCTATTGTGCCGTCACCGTTAGGCTTGATGGCTCCTTCGATCATCGGCAACGATGCGATCCTAGGTGAGGTTTTCCTCCCCGGACAGATCTTCTTGTTCGGCGGCTTCGTACTGCGGGCTAACTCGCTTGGCCATCTGGAGCAGATCAATAGCTACGCCCCTGGCCATCAGGTCAGGTTTGGAAACTCGAACTATACTTCCGGCATCCGCGGAGACTCGATCTTCGACGGATTCGAGCCCATGTCAGGTGCGTCGCACAATCACGACCAGCATGATTCAGCCCTGCCGTCGGACTGTGTTCGGGAGATCACACCTGCAACTACCCTGGCGCTCAATCTGGAACAAATCGCGCCATCTGTGGACGGGTGGATGGACCCCGCCATGGAGGCTGCACACTCAGTGGTGATAGCGCCGAATACTGACTGCACCTCCTACGAGACCCGTGTTGCCGAACCGTTGGATTCGTCCCCGGCCACGGACTCCGAGCCGCTTGTGTCCGTGCCCATCGAATCTGATTGGGTGCTGATCATGGAGTTTACCTCTGTGGATATCTTTCAGCACTCGCCTTTTGGCGATGTGCTAAATTCATTAAGGTCTCTCTCCCTGTTAGGAGACCCTTGGCCGAACTATGTCCGGCTAGAATGGGATACGGACGACGAAGAAATTTGCGACCCACCCACCACCCACTTAGTAGCCACTGTCGACGATTTAACCGACATGCTCGATTTCGACTCCGGAGACATCAACGGCATGGACGACGATGCAGGAGAGAAACAGGAACCGTCGCCCACAGGGCGCTAGACAGCCACTTCATCACATGACATATACATGGTGGATACACCCAAAAAAACAATGACGAGGAACGGAAGGATGCAGCGAAGGATAGCTCCCTCGAGAAGCAAACAAAGCGTCGGCGTAGGTGCCGCTCCAAACTGCCTCGGCAAAAATAGCGATAACAATGCAAGAGAAAATAACACCCCAGTCGACTCCAGAGGAAACGACGACCACATTGACCCAGCGGCAGAGCAGGATGAACCAGCAAACGGCGAACATAGTACGGATCCGTTGTCCGAACACGGCGACGCCGAGGATAAAGCTCATCAACCTCCCTCTAGAGAGGAAAACAGTCCGGACGAAGATGCACACATCATCCCGGAAAGGCACTTGGAACAAGAGAACCTCCGCAGAAGGCTTATTGCCACCGCGAGGAGTCTGAAGAAGCAGAAGCAAAGGCTTAAGGCCGTGCAGAATACGCTCAAAAGTAGATGGAACAAAGTGCTAGCCAATGAAGAAAAGTATGGTGGTAGCTACCACACAAAGAGCTATCCAAAGCGCAAACTATTGCCTGAATTTGATGATGAGGCCTTAGAGCCCACACAGCCGAAAAATAAAACGGCCGACCGGTCGGATCAACCACCTTGTGGCCGCAATAGAGCGGCTAACAAAGCCGCACATAAGTCAGCACACGCTTCACGTGAGGACTTGCATCAAAAGACTGGCGCGACCAGATCCATCTACGGATCAAGGAAACGCGCTCCAGCGCACAACCAAAACCGAACACTACAACCGTCAAAACGCCACAACACATCCAAATACAGGGGTGCCGCACACCCCCTATGTTTCACCGATGAGGTGCTAGACCACGAATTTCCAGAAGGATTCAAACCAGTGAACATAGAGGCGTACGACGGAACCACAGACCCTAGGGTCTGGATTGAGGACTTTATCCTCCATATCCATATGGCTCACGGAGACGATCTCCACGCCATCAAATACTTGCCCCTCAAGCTGAAAGGACCGGCTCGGCACTGGCTGAAAAGCCTCCCCGAAAACTCAATTGGAAGTTGGGACTTGGGAGGAGCTTGAGGATGCTTTTCGCGCTAATATTCAAGGGACCTATGTCCGACCTCCGGATGCAGACGATTTAAGTCATATAATTCAACAGCCCGGAGAGTCAGCCCGAAAGCTTTGGAATAGATTTCTCACTAAGAAGAACCAAATCGTCGACTGCCCGGACGCCGAAGCCTTAGCAGCTTTCAAACATAGCGTCCGAGACGAATGACTCGCCAGACACCTCGGCCAAGAAAAACCGAGAACAATGGCAGCCCTGACAAGCCTCATGACCCGCTTTTGTGTGGGCGAAGACAGCTGGCTAGCCGATAGTAGCACCAGCGACCCAGGCACATCCGAAGTCAGGGATGGCAATGGAAAACCACGACGCAGTAAAAGCAAGCGTTGAAATAAAGAAGACAGCCCAGATAACACGACAGTAAACGCCGGATTCAGGGGCTCTCAACCGGGTCAGCGGAAAAAGCCTTTCAAAGGCAGCAGAGATGGACCGTCCAGCCTAAACAAGATTCTAGACAAACTATGTCAGATTCATGGCACCCCCGATAAACCTGCAAATCACACCCATAGAGAATGCTGGGTCTTCAAGCAGGCCGGTAAGCTAAACATCAAACACAAGGGGAGGGAGACACCAAGTGAAGACGAGGACGAGCCTCGCCAGCAAAGCACTGGGGGACAGAAAAAATTACCACCAGAGGTCAAAACAGTGAACATGATCCACATGACGAAGAGGAGAAGCAAACATGCACTCCGAGACACACGCGCCGTAGAGCCCGTCACCCCTAAGTTCAACCCCTGGTTGGCCTGCCCGATCACTTTTGATCGCAGGGATCACCTGACATGCATCCGGCACGAAGGATTGGCTACCTTGATGTTAGACCCAATAATAAATGGATACCATCTCACATGAGTCCTTATGGACGGGTGCAGTAGTCTTAACCTGATATATCAGGACACAGTCCGCAAAATGGGGATAGACCTGACAAAAATCAGCCACAGTAATACGACCTTCAAGGGAGTAATACAAGGCCCAGAGGCCTGCTGCACGGGCTCTCTAATACTAGAGGTTGTATTCGGTTCTCCCGACAACATCCGAAGCGAAAAGTTAAACTTCGACATCGCTCCATTCCGAAGTGGCTATCAAGCACTACTCGGAAGAGCGGCTTTTGCTCGTTTTAACGCAGCACCGCATTACGCTTCTCTCAAGCTTAAGATGCCTGGTCCACGTGGCATCATCACAATTAGCGGAAATATTGAACATTCCTTACGCGCAGTAGAATGTGCGACGGCTTTAACAGCCGAACACTAAACGTCCCCTCCAACCAGAATAAATGATCGGTCGTCAAGACCGTGGACACGGCTAGACAAGTCCGGCGCATTAGTAGCTATAACAGCTTAGATAAACCCGAGATTGGTTTGATGGTCATACCCCCATAGACGGTACCAGGGGCTTCCCGCGTGTAAACAGGGCTAGTTCGGCTCAACTTTACTTCTCTTGAATTTTAATGGTTTACTAAGAATAACTAATTTTTTGCACGACAACTTTCACCTAAGTTCTTCTCTTTTACAGATGATTATCGTGACACACCCTTCCAGGATACGGCACAACGGAGACACAGGCGCAGACGTGCAGCAGGGACCCGCTCAAAGGTTTCTTTTTAGATTAAGACCCTATGTAAACCTTTTTTATTGTCTCTTGTTGTTCACATCCTTCAGATACTCAGTACAATCGAGAAGGATGCTGACGTTATTGGCATTTCGCCACGTCAGAACAATGCACATACCTAGACACTCGGGGTTCATTATCAAGGGCATTGCTCAGCCCGGCATATGTTATAAAAGACCGAATGCCTTAGGGAGTGTTCGGCGTCGCGAGTTTGGCCTTATATGCATTAGCTCCGAATCATGTCTTTGGTCAAATGTTGGGTTTGGCCGGCTCCCGTGTTTTGCTACCTTATGTTCCGCTCTATCGGCTAAGGTGGCACCGGGAGAACTACTGCAATTGTGCCCTGGTTCATCCGGATGACCACCTCAGTAGAGAAAGCCGAAAACTGACTATCATGATAAAGCGCGAGACTGGTCAACCACTTAATGACTTAGCGGAATCTTCGGGATTCCTCTGCATTAACGAAGGGCCGTTTCCCGGTCATGTATGTACGCACCCCATATTCGGACGAGCGCGGAGGTACCAGGGCCTATATAGTAGTCCCACCGTAAAACTCCTATGGCTAAGTGAAAGTGTTAAAGCAATATAGTCTGATTGCCTCGTTCGCTGCGCTATCACCTCCTTAATGGACCAAGACGTTGGATCAAGTATGAATATGCGTCTTTTGCGAACACCCCCGAATTATATGCGTGGGGGCTGAAGCCGACGACTGCAAACTTTCAGGTTATATACATATATACATAAACGGCCGCACCGGAGGCATCATAATACTTTCAGGAAAAAGTATAAACGCAGCCTTTATAATTTAATAAACATTGTTCTTACAATGGGAATACATGTCACTAGAACATAATATTCTTCGAGCACTGAGCCTCTATTAAATGAGCACCTTCAAGGACTTCTTCAAAGTAGTGCTCGACCGATACTCGGCCCATGGCCGAACTCTGGCTTGCAATAGTTGTGGCCTCCTTCTCTGCCCAGTATGTCTTGACACGGGCAAGAGCCATCCGCGCACCCTCTATGCATGCCGACCTCTTCATAGCGTCGACGCCCGGCACAGCACCAAGGAACTATTGCACTAAACTAAAATAACTGTTCGGCCTTGGCCCTTCAGGCCACAGATGATCCACAACAGACCTCATGGCAAGCCCGGACAACCTATGGAGCTCGGCCCACTCGGCCATTCGCTCATTCAACAGCAGTGGACGCACTGGAACATTGAACTGTGACCAGAACAGCTTTTCCACTTCACGATCTTTTTGATCTTTGAAATACTCGGCCGCATCAGCAGCACTCGCTGCCAAATCCACGTATGCCTCTGCAGAACTCCATAGTTGATCAAGAGGGGCATACTTAGGATCTCTGAACTTCGTCCGCAACAAAAAGGGCTTCCCAGCCGCAATATCCCGGGCTTGACGCAGGTCCTCCTTCGCCGCTCTGATTTTAGAGCGGGCATCCTTGGCCTTCTCCAGGTCCGTCATCTTCGTTCGATTTTCCTTTTCAAGAAGCTCTTAATGGTCGGCAGCATCCTTCAATTCAACAGCCATCTTGGCTATTTTATCCTTGCTTTGGCAATGCGCAGCCTGTTCGGCTCTCAGCTCTTCGACCGCCTTTAGAGCGACCACATCAATCTTCCTGGCTTGTTCCTTGGTACGGGCAAGTTCCGCCCGAAGGGTCGCCACGGCGGCAGCCCCATCTGCAGTCACAACATATTAAAGATACTAGCATCATGCTCCTCTTACTATGTGTTGATCACCGGAGAAATCACATACCCTGTACCTCGTCGAGCCGCTTGTTTACAAGCACGATGTCGGCATCTGCCGCATCAAGTTGCCGCTTCAGCTCGGCAAACTCACCAGTCCGGCTAGCCACCGGACCTTCCGCCACCTGCACATGAAGGCGGCATGATTACTACCTGGGACTATGATCCTCTGATTGCCGCCGTTTTCGACAGCAACCAGAGCCTCAGGGGCTACTATCTGCATATGGCACACCTAGCGTGTGCGGTACCATCAAAAACATATACTACTTTGCGTACCTCAAGACCCCTCAGCAGGCTCATAAAAGCTTCATGCAGCCCGCTTTCGGCGGATGAAATCCTCTCAACCACCGTACCCATTAGCGTACGATGCGCTTCTGAGATAGCCGCTTGCTCCAGAAGATCCTTCAGTGCGTCGGGTCGCGCACCGGACGGTCTCGACCTCTTTCTATTGCTCTCCTTAGGAGCCGAATACTCCGGACTTCGGGTGGCCGAAGGATTACCCTCTGGCCTTGGCGGATCAGGAGAAATCCTCCGTGACGACACCTCAGGGTCGCCCGCCTCATGAGGTGGGGAGGCATGGGGAGGTGTTCCGCTCTCCATCATCTCCGGAAGAAGATCCCCCGAAGACGAACTCTGTCGAGAAGGTCTATGATCCGAACTACAAGATATATGCTTCGGTCATTGTCCTTAGAAGTAAAGCAGGATATTTTTACTATTAAGTACTCTTTGTTTACTTACACCTCGGTGGAGGGCTGATCCCCTTGCGGGCACTGTACGGCAAGGGTACCCTCCGGGGTAGGACCCTCCGACAAAGGATTCTTCCCTCGCTTGGAGACCATTACTTCCAAGTCTTCAGAGGCGGTCCTCTTCCTTCCCTGGGGAGAGGGAATTTTAGATTCTTCCTCCCGGTTATCCTCCTTCGAGGAGGCATCGATTCCCCCGGTCTGGATGAATAGTAAGCGAGGCTCACTCTCGGCCTCTTTGTTCCTCCCTTTACCTTCCCCTGATGGCGCTTGATAAGGCGCAAGCTCAAGCATCCTGGCTAGTACAGGATCCGGTGAGCCCTCGGGAAGGGGGGCCGGACACCTGATCATCTTCGCCTTTTTTATCCAGTCTTGGTCAAAAGGCGACTTTTCAGGATGATGTTGTGATAAATTAAAAGACAACGTGTTCGGCCATGGGACTACTTACTTGGGTATCTGGACGATTGCAGCTCAGACCCGCATCCTCGGTGGTGTCCGTACACCTTATTTTTGGTCCGAAGAACAATTTGTACATCTCTTCGAGCGTCATGCCGAGGAAGTGCTGAATAGCTCGCGGTCCTTCCGGGTTGAACTCCCATATACGGAGGGGTCGACATTTTCAAGGTGGGACTCGACGAACTAGCATGACTTGCATTACCGTGACCAGGCTGACATCTCTCTCGAGGAGATCTCGGATGCGACTCTGCAATGTCGGCACATCATTTACTGGCCCCCAGTACAGCCCCTTGTTGATCCATGACGTCAGTTGTGGTGGGGGGCGAGCGAAAGGCAGGGGCGGCTACCCACTTGGTACCCCAGGGAGCTGTGATATAAAACCACTCCCGTTGCCATAAACTGGACACCTCCGGGAAGGAACCCTTTGGCCATGGAACATCGGCGCCTTTGCTTATTATGGCACCTCCGCACTCTGCATGTCGCCCCTCAATCATCTTAGGCTTCACATTGAAGGTCTTGAGCCATAAGCCGAAGTGTGGGGTAGTGCGGAGGAAGGCTTCACACACGACGATGAACGACGAGGTGTGAAGGATGGAATCCGGGGCCAGGTCATGGAAATCCAGCCCGTAATAGAACATGAGCCCCCTAACAAAGGGATCTAGAACAAGGCCTAGCCCTCGGAGGAGGTGAGAGATGAATACGAAGCTCTCGCCAGGTTCGGGAGTGGGAATGACCTGCCCTCGAGCAGGTAACCTATGCGAGATTTCGGCGGTCAAGTACCTAGCCTCTCTTAGCTTCTTGATGTCTTCCTCTGTGACAGAGGAGGGCATCCACCGACCTTGAAGGTTGGATCCGGACATGGTTGAAGGTCCGAAGCGCCTGACCTAAGCCTTGGGTGTTGAAACTCGAGGTGGGGGAAGGATTCGATCGAGTGCGAGAAGAAAAAGGACAGGCCTTGGCCTCTTTATAAAGATGGTGAATATCAAGCGTCCTCCTCATGGCCATTTGGGACTTGCCTAAAAACAAGGAGTCATACCAACGGGCACGATTGGGTTACCCAAATCCGTATTGATGAGAATCCCGTAATAAGGGGGACACGATCTCTGCTTCGACAAGACGTGCCAACAAAATCACCTCGCAAAACGTGCAGTGGCAGGCTGATTGAGAAAAACGGTTCAAATAACGATCAGGCCATGGTGTGATGTCACGTTATGAAAAGTCGTCAGCAGATTAGATTTGTGGAAATGTTATTCTCTCTACGGTGGTATGTGGAACTTGTTTTGCAGAGCCGGACACTATTCTTGTGTTCAAGATCTTCTATGGAGTATTCGGAGGAAGAACCCGCCTTGCAATGCCGAAGACAAATCTGCGCGCCGGACTCATTGTTATTGAAGCCTGGTTCAGGGGCTACTAAGGGAGTCCTGGATTAGGGGGTCCTCGAACAGCCGGACTATATCCTTTGGCCGGACTATTGGACTATGAAGATACAAGATTGAAGACTTCGACCCGTGTCCGGATGGGACTCTCCTTGGCGTGGAAGGCAAGCTTGGCAATACGGATATGTAGATCTCCTCCCTTGTAACCGACTCTGTCTAACCCTAGCCCCCTCCAGTGTCTATATAAACCGGAGGGTTTAGTCCATAGGACAACAACAATCATACCATAGGCTAGCTTCTAGGGTTTAGCCTCTACGATCTCGTGGTAGATCAACTCTTGTAATACTCATATCATCAAGATCAATCAAGCAGGAAGTAGAGTATTACCTCCATCGAGAGGGCCCGAACCTGGGTAAACATTGTGTCCCCCGCCTCCTGTTACCATCCGCCTTAGACGCACAGTACGGGACCCCCTACCGAGATCCGCCGGTTTTGACACCGACACCCCTTTCTTGTTCTTGGTGACGTCTAGAGCGAAGAAGACCTTCACGAACGAGGGTCGTCCAGTCCCTGGCTGGCTCTCGGTTCTTGAGCAAGCTCCTCCACTGTAGGTAGGATGCTCATAGATGAAGAAAAGAGACTTTAGGCAAGTGGTTTTGGTAGCTCAGCTGGTTAGAGCAAAACAAGCAATTGAGCAACTAGTGTGAAAGCCGTTGCGCGTTAGCGCATCAGTTTTCTTGCTGGACTGCAAATCCTTTTGTTCTTGTTTCAGTGGGAAGAGCAAGGGGCATTACCCTTGAAATCCTTCAATGGTTCGAATCCACATCTGAGCGTCTTTTTTCGGTATGCCGCTCCGCGAGCAAGGAGCGCCGCGAGGAGAGCGAGAGAACGAAGTGGGCTTTGGTGATGTCAGAATTTGCACCTATTTGTATCTATTTAGTGATCAGTCTGCTATTTTCTTTGATTCCACTGGGTGTTACTTTTCCATTTGCTTACAATATTTGGACCTATCTAGAAAAATTGTCGGCCTACGAGTGTGGTCCCGATCCCTCCGGTGATGCCAGAAGTCGTTTCAATATTCGATTTTATCTGGTTCCTATTTTATTTGTTATCCCTGATCCGGAAGTCACCTTTTCTTTTCCTTGGGCAGTACCTCCTAGCAATATTGATCTGTTTGGATCTTGGTCCATAATGGCCTTTTTATTGATTTTGACGATTGGATCTCTCTATGAATGGAAAAGGGGTGCTTCGGATCGGGAGTAACCACTTTTGAAAGGGCAAAGGGGGGAAGGACATAGGAAAGAGGGATGCCTACAAAAAATCAATTGATTCAACATGGTAGAGAAGAAAAACGGCGCACGGACCGTACTCAAGCTTCGGATCAATGTCCCCAGAAGCATGGAGTATGCCTGCGTGTTTCGATGAGAAAACCGAAAAAACCTAATTCAGCTCTACGTAAGATAGCAAAAGTACGGTTGAGCAATCAACATGATATATTTGCTCACATTCCAGGCGAAGGTCATAATTCGCAGGAACATTCTATAGTCTTAGTCAGAGGAGGTAGAGTGAAAGATTTGCCAGGTGTGAAATCCCATCGTATTCGAGGAGTCAAGGATTTGCTGGGAATTCCGGATCGTAGAAAGGGAAGATCTAAATATGGTGCAGAAAGACCTAAATCGAAATGAATGGAAGATGCCTCTGGAACTTTTTGGTTCTTTTTTGGGGGCGATATGGAAGCAGCTAGCTCCCTTTCCCTTATTACGTTACCATTTCTCTCCGCTATTCTTCACTTAGAAGGGCTTGACTTACTTAACTTACCGCTTTCCCGAAACTAGCTAAAAAAGGGTCAGGTATACCTGCCTGATGAGATAGGGTTTTTTCTAAAGTGGGAGCTGCTGTCGGTATGGGCAATTTCCTAAGTTCTTTGATTGATTTCGTCCCCGAGTGCTACCAAAGTTCCTCTAATTACTCAGCCAGATATTTCCCTTGCCGTACTTTCCCGATAGCGGAATCGATAGATGTTACCACGGAGCAGTACCTAGCAACCTTCATTCCTACTTTTCCATCTTGCCTTTGCTACTTAAGAGAATGCCTTTGACCGAGCAGCTCTTCCACTCATTTTATTAGCAATCAAACCTCTTCCCTTCAACTCATACCGAAGGCTATGTCCCAGTAAGCATTTCCTCGATTTCCTTGTTTCCCACCTCTGACCTTCCGCTATGACATGACCAGTGCACTAATAAGGTAGGTATCTCTGAAAAGAAAGACCGTCCTCTTCCCTTTGTCAATAGAAGAACTCCAACCATGCTTTCTTGAAATAGCAGTTATTGTCTTCCTAGTCAGCTTTCAACGAGTGACTCTTGGTTGGGGGGCCAGGGGCCTACTATCTACTTGACCGCTAGGCAAAGAGGGAGGAGCCAGGAAGCGGGCGTTTAGTGAGGAAGAGACAAAAAAGAATTTTGTCGATAAAGATGAGTGCTTTTGATCGGCTTGTTGCACTAAAGCTGCGAGGTTCTTTGATCGAATAAGCTCTTTGTGTTTACTTTCATCCCATCCCACTCTCTTTCTTCTTTCGTTTTAAGAAAAAAAGAAGGAATTTTAAAGTCCTTCTTATCCTTCTATACAATCCAATCATGCAGTCTAGCTCTACTTTACAACGATATATCTCGTTTTTAGTTTTGTTGAACTATGCTTATCTCAGGAAATGAGGATAACTTAACGGAGCCCAAACTCATTTGAAATATGTTTTCTAGCCTTTGGCTTAAATAAAAGATCCAGCTAACTTGTGAGATAGAGCTGTCTTCCTGGCTGGAACAGGATGGTACCTTATGACTTCAACTGGAAATGGCTTGCATGGATCAAAAAAAACTCAAACCAACTATTCAACAATTAGTGGGACCTAGAATGAAACTACCATTGTCTTCCCATACTCATCTACATCAACCACCGGCTACAGAGGGAGCTAGCCTGGAAACAAAAGGAAATGAATGGAGGGTATAAGTATTTCACTAGTAAAATCCCTTCATTAAATACACACTCAAAAATAGTTTGTTTCAAAGAAAAGGAAATACCACTAAAGAAGATCTTACTTTTTTGGCATTAACTGAAATCCCAGACACTGTTAAAATGAGTCATGATACTAGTAAGCTCTTGGATAGAATTCAGATCACCACCGCTGAAAAAAAAGATCATCTGCAAAGCACAGCAGGTTGAGTCTGAGCCTCAACCAGCCTTTGTGAAAAAACTAGATTGCGGCTGATTTTTATGCTTCAAAGCCCTATATTAGAGTTACGACCGTCCACCAATATAATAGAGACAGCGAAAGTGTGACGCCCCCAATTCAATCACACACCAATCATGCACGCAAACATGTACGATCAAGATCAGGGACTCACAGGAAGATATCACAACACAACTCTAAAACATAAATAAGTCATACAAGCATCATAATACAAGCCAGGGGCCTCGAGGGCTTGAATACAAGAGCTCGATCATAGACGAGTCAGCGGAAGCAACAATATCTGAGTACAGACATAAGTTAAACAAGTTTGCCTTAAGAAGGCTAGCACAAACTGGGATACAATCGAAAGAGGCGCAGGCCTCCTGCCTGGGATCCTCCTAAACTACTTCTGGTCGTCGTCAGCAGGCAGCACGTAGTAGTAGGCACCTCCAATGTAGTAGTCATCATCGACGGTGGCATCTGGCTCCTGGGCTCCATCGTTTGGTCGCAGCAATCGGGTAGAGAAATGGGGGAAGAGGGGGAACAAGGCAACCGTGAGTAGTCATCCAAAGTACTCGCAAGCAAGGAACTACACTACATATGCATGGATATATGTGTAAAGTGTTGGAAATATGCCCTAGAGGCAATAATAAATTAGTTATTATTATATTTCCTTGTTCATGATAATCGTTTATTATCCATGCTAGAATTGTATTGATAGGAAACTCAGATACATGTGTGGATACATAGACAACACCATGTCCCTAGTAAGCCTCTAGTTGACTAGCTCGTTGATCAATAGATGGTTACGGTTTGCTGACCATGGACATTGGATGTCATTGATAACGGGATCACATCATTAGGAGAATGATGTGATGGACAAAGACCCAATCCTAAGCCTAGCACAAGATCATGTAGTTCGTATGCTAAAGCTTTTCTAATGTCAAGTATCATTTCCTTAGACCATGAGATTGTGCAACTCCCGGATACCGTAGGAGTGCTTTGGGTGTGCCAAACGTCACAACGTAACTGGGTGGCTATAAAGGTACACTACAGGTATCTCCGAAAGTGTCTGTTGGGTTGGCACGAATCGAGACTGGGATTTGTCACTCTGTGTAAACGGAGAGGTATCTCTGGGCCCACTCGGTAGGAAATCATCATAATGTGCACAATGTGACCAAGGAGTTGATCACGAGATGATGTGTTACGGAACGAGTAAAGAGACTTGCCGGTAACGAGATTGAACAAGGTATCGGGATACCGACGATCGAATCTCGGGCAAGTATCGTACCGCTAGACAAAGGGAATTGTATACGGGATTGATTAAGTCCTTGACATCGTGGTTCATCCGATGAGATCATCGTGGAACATGTGGGATCCAACATGGGTATCCAGATCCTGCTGTTGGTTATTGATCGGAGAGTCATCTCGGTCATGTCTGCATGTCTCCCGAACCCGTAGGGTCTACACACTTAAGGTTCGGTGATGCTAGGGTTGTAGGGATATGTATATGCAGTAACCCGAATGTTGTTCGGAGTCCCGGATGAGATCCCGGATGTCACAAGGAGTTCCGGAATGGTCCGGAGGTAAAGAATTATATATAGGAAGTGCTATTTCGGCCATCGGGACAAGTTTTGGGGTCACCGGTATTGTACCGGGACCACCGGAAGGGTCCCGGGGGTCCACCGGGTGGGGCCACCTATCCCGGGGGCCCCATGGGCTGAAGTGGGAAGGGATCCAACCCAAAGTGGGCTGGGGCGCCACTTCCCCCTAGGGCCCATGCGCCTAGGGTGGGGGAAACCCTAAAGGAAGAGTCCTAGAAGGGGAAGGCACCTCCTAGGTGCCTTGGGGAGGAGGGATTCCTCCCTTGGCCGCCCCCCCCCCCTAGGAGATTGGATCTCCTAGGGCCGGCGCCCCCCTAGGCCCCCCTATATATAGTGGGGGAGATGGAGGACTTCTTAGCTTGGCCTTTGGTGCCTCCCTCTCCCTCTCCAACACCTCCTCCTCCTCCATAGTGCTTAGCGAAGCCCTGCCGGAGTACTGCAGCTTCACCACCACCACGCCGTCGTGCTGCTGCTGGAGCCATCTTCCATCAACCTCTCCTCCCCCTTGCTGGATCAAGAAGGAGGAGACGTCGCTGCTCCGTACGTGTGTTGAACGCGAAGGTGCCGTCCGTTCGGCGCTAGGATCATCGGTGATTTGGATCACGACGAGTACGACTCCATCAACCCCGTTCTCTTGAACGCTTCCGTGCGTGATCTACAAGGGTATGTAGATCCACTCCTCCCTCGTTGCTAGATGACTCCATAGATAGATCTTGGTGACACGTAGGAAAATTTTGAATTTATGCTACGTTCCCCGACAGTGGCATCATGAGCTAGGTCTATGCGTAGTTTGTAGAACACAAAGTAGTTGTGGGCGTTGATTTTGTTCAATATGCTTACCGTTACTAGTCCAATCCTGATTCGGTGGCATTGTGGGATGAAGCGGCCCGGACCGACCTTACACGTACTCTTACGTGAGACTGGTTCCACCGACTGACATGCACTAGTTGCATAAGGTGGCTAGCGGGTGTCTGTCTCTCCCACTTTAGTCGGATCGGATTCGATGAAAAGGGTCCTTATGAAGGGTAACTAGCAATTGGCATATCACATTGTGGTTTTTGCGTAGGTAAGAAACGTTCTTGCTAGAAACCCATAGCAGCCACGTAAAACATGCAAACAACAATTAGAGGATGTCTAACTTGTTTTTGCAGGGTATGCTATGTGATGTGATATGGCCAAAGGATGTGATGAATGATATATGTGATGTATGAGATGATCATGTTCTTGTAATAGGAATCACGACTTGCATGTCGATGAGTATGACAACCAGCAGGAGCCATAGGAGTAGTCTTAATTTATTTATGACCTGCGTGTCAACATAAACGTCATGTAATTACTTTACTTTATTGCTAACCGTTAGCTGTAGTAGTAGAAGTAATAGTTGATGAGACAACTTCATGAAGACACGATGATAGAGATCATGATGATGGAGATCATGGTGTCATGCCGGTGACGATGATGATCATGGAGCCCCGAAGATGGAGATCAAGAGGAGCAAAGTGATGATGGCCATATCATGTCACTATTTGATTGCATGTGATGTTTATCATGTTTATGCATCTTGTTTACTTAGAACGACGGTAGTAAATAAGATGATCCTTCATTAAAATTTCAAGAAAGTGTTCCCCCTAACTGTGCACCGTTGCGAAAGTTCGTCGTTTCGAAGCACCACGTGATGATCGGGTGTGATAGATTCTTACGTTCGAATACAACGGGTGTTGATGAGCCTAGCATGTACAGACATGGCCTCGGAACACATGCGAAACACTTAGGTTAACTTGATGAGCCTAGCATGTACAGACATGGCCTCGGAACACAAGAGACCGAAAGGTCGAGCATGAGTCGTATAGAAGATACGATCAACATGAAGATGTTCACCGATGTTGACTAGTCCGTCTCACGTGATGATCGGACACGGCCTAGTTGACTCGGATCATGTAATCACTTAGATGACTAGAGGGATGTCTATCTGAGTGAGAGTTCATAAGATGAACTTAATTATCCTGAACATAGTCAAAAGGATTTTGCAAATTATGTCATAGCTCGCGCTTTAGTTCTACTGTTTAGTTATGTTCCTAGAGAAATTTAGTTGAAAGTTGATAGTAGCAATTATGCGGACTAGGTCCGTAAACTGAGGATTGTCCTCATTGATTCATAGAAGGCTTATGTCCTTAATGCACCGCTCAGTGTGCTGAACCTCGAATGTTGTCTGTGGATGTTGCGAACATCTGACATACACATTTTGATAACTACGTGATAGTTCAGTTAAACGGTTTAGAGTTGAGGCACCGAAGACGTTTTGAAATGTCGCGAAACATATGAGATGTTTCGAGGGCTGAAATTAGGATTTCAGGCTCGTGCCCACGTCAAGAGGTATAAGATCTCCGACGATTTTCTTAGCCTGCAAACTAAGGGAGAAAAGCTCAATTGTTGAACTTGTGCTCAGATTGTCTGAGTACAACAATCATTTGAATTGAGTGGGAGTTGATCTTCCAGATGAGATAGTGATGTTTCTCCGAAGTCATTACCACCAAGCTGCTAGAGCTTCGTGATGAACTATAATATATCAGGGACATATATGATGATCCTTGAGATATTCGCGATGTTTGACACCACAAAAGTAGAAATCAAGAAGGAGCATCAATTGTTGATGGTTGGTGAAACCACTAGTTTCAATAAGGGCAAGGGCACGAAGGGATACTTCATGAAACGGCAATTCAGCTGATGCTCTAGTGAAGAAACCCAAGGTTGAACCCAAACCCGAGACTAAGTGCTTCTGTAATAAGGGGAACAGCCACTGGAGCAGAATTACCCTAGATACTTGGTAGATAAGAAGGCTGGTAAGGTCGATAGAAGTATATTGGATATACATTATGTTGATGTGTACTTTACTAGTACTCCTAGTAGCACCAGGGTATTAGATACCGGTTCGGTTGCTAAGTGTTAGTAACTCGAAATAAAAGCTACGGAATAAACGGAGACTAGCTAAAGGTGAGCTGACGATATGTGTTGGAAGTGTTTCCAATGTTGATAGGATCAAGCATCGCACGCTCCCTCTACCATCGAGATTGGTGTTTGCGTTGAGCATAGACATGATTGGATTATGTCTATCGCAATATGGTTATTCATTTAAGGAGAATAATGGTTACTCTGTTTATTTGAATAATACCTTCAATGGTCTTGCACCTAAAATGAATGGTTTATTGAATCTCGATCGTAGTGATACACATGTTCATGCCAAAAGATATAAGATGGTAATGATAGTACCACCTACTTGTGGCATTGCCACATAAGTCATATCGGTATAAAACGCATGAAGAAGCTCCATGTTGATGGACCTTTGGACTCACTCATTTTTGAAAGGATTGAGACATGCGAACCATGTTTGTTGGTAGATATGCATGAAGAAACTCTATACAGATGGATCCTTTGGACTCACTTGATTTTGAATCACTTGAGACATGCAAATCATACCACATGGGCAAGATGACTGAAAGCCTCGTTTTCAGTAAAATGGAACTAGAAAGCAACTTGTTGGAAGTAATACATTTTGATGTGTGCAGTCCAATGAGTGCTGAGGCATGTAGTGGATATCGTTATGTTCTTACTTCACAGATGATTTGAGTAGATGTTGAGTATATTTACTTGATGAATCACGAGTCTGAATTATTGAAAGGTTCAAGTAATTTCAGGGTGAAGTTGAAAGATCGTCGTGACAAGAGGATAAAATATCTATGATATGATCATAGAGATGAATATCTGAATTACGAGTTTGGCACAGAATTAAGACATTGTGGAAATTGTTTCACAACTAATACAGCCTGGAACACCGTAGTGTGATGGTGTGTCCGAACATCATAAATGCACCCTATTGGATATGATGCATACCATGATGTCTCTTATCGAATTACCACGATAGTTTATGGGTTAGGCATTAGAGACAACCACATTCACTTTAAATAGGGCACCACGTAATTCCGATGAGATGACACCGTATGAACTATGGTTTAGAGAAACCTAAGTTGTCATTTCTTAAAAGTTTGGGGCTGCGACGCTTATGTGAAAAAAGTTTCAGGCTGATAAGCTCGAACCCAAAGCGGATAAATGCATCTTCATAGGACACCCAAAACAGTTGGGTATACCTCCTATCTCAGATCCGAAAGCAATAAGGGATTGTTTCTAGAATCGGGTCCTTTCTCGAGGAAAAGTTTCTCTCGAAAGAATTGAGTGGGAGGATGGTGGAGACTTGATGAGGTTATTGAACCGTCTCTTCAGCTAGTGTGTGGCAGGGCACAGGAAGTTGTTCCTGTGGTGCCTACACCAATTGAAGTGGAAGCTTATGATAGTGATCATGAAACTTCAGATCAAGTCACTAACAAACCTCGTGGGATGACAAGGATGTGTACTACTTCAGAGTGGTACGTAATCCTATCTTGGAAGTCATGTTGCTAGACAACAATGAACCTACGAGCTATGGAGAAGCGATGGTGGGCCCGGATTCCAATAAATGGCTCGAGGCCATAAAATCCAAGAGAGGATCCATGTATGAAAACAAAGTGTAGACTTTGGTAGAACGGCTCGATGGTCGTAAGGCTATTGAGTATAGATGGATTTTAAAAGGAAGACGGACAATGATGGTAAGTATCACCATTAAGAAAGCTCGACTTGTCGTTAAGATGTTTTCCGACAAGTTCAAGGAGTTGACTACGATGAGACTTTCTCACTCGTAGCGATGCTAAGAGTCTGTTGGAATTATATTAGCGATTACTGCATTATTTATGAAATCTTGCAGATAGGATGTCAGAACATTGTTTCCTCGATGTTTTTTTGAGGAAAGGTTGTATGTGATACAAACCGGAAGGTTTTGTCAATCCTGAAAGATGCTAATAAGTATGCAAAGCTCCAGCAATCCTTCTAAGGACTGGAGTAAGCATCTCGGAGTTGGAATGTATGCTTTGATGAGATGATCAAAGATTTTGGGTGTATACAAAGTTTATGAGAAACTTGTATTTCCAAAGAAGTGAGTGGGAGCACTATAGAATTTCTGATGAGTATATGTTGTTGACATATTGTTGATCAGAAATGATGTAGAATTTCTGGAAAGCATGCAGAGTTATTTGAAAAGTGTTTTTCAATGGAAAACCTGGATTAGGCTACTTGAGTATTGAGCATTAAGATCTATAAGGATAGATCAAAACGCTTAATAGTACTTTCAAATGAATACATATCGTGACAAGATTTTGAAGGAGTTCAAAATGGATCGGCAAAGGAGTTCTTGGCTGTGTTATAAGGTGTGAACATTGAGTAAGACTCGAAACCTGACCGCGGCAGAATAGAGAGGAAGGACGAAGGTCGTCCCCTATGCTTAAGACATAGGCTCTACAGTATGCTATGCTGTGTACTGCACCTGAAATGTGCCTTGCCATGAGTCAGTCAAGGGGTACAAGAGTGATCTAAGAATGGATCACAGGACAGCGGTCAAAGTTATCCTTAGTAACTAGTGGACTAAGGAATTTTCTCGATTATGGAGGTGGTAAAAGAGTTCGTCGTGAAGGGTTACGCCGATGCAAACTTTGACACTAATCCAGATCATTCTGAGTAGTAAAATGGATTCATATAGTAGAACAGTTATTTGGAATAGCTCCAAATGTAGCGTAGTAGTTGCATCTACAAGATGACATAAGAAATTTGCGAAGTACATACGGATCTGAAAGATTCAGACTCGTTGACTATAACATCTCTCACAAGCATAACATGATCAAACCCAGAACTCATCGAGTATTAGTCACATAGCGATGTGAACTAGATTATTGACTCTAGTAAACTCTTTGGGTGTTAGTCACATGGGGATGTGACCTTGAGTGTTAGTCACATAGCGATGTGAACTGGATTATTGACTCTAGTGCAAGTGGGAGACTGTTGGAAATATGCCCTAGAGGCAATAATAAATTAGTTATTATTATATTTCCTTGTTCATGATAATCGTTTATTATCCATGCTAGAATTGTATTGATAGGAAACTCAGATACATGTGTGGATACATAGACAACACCATGTCCCTAGTAAGCCTCTAGTTGACTAGCTCGTTGATCAATAGATGGTTACGGTTTGCTGACCATGGACATTGGATGTCATTGATAACGGGATCACATCATTAGGAGAATGATGTGATGGACAAAGACCCAATCCTAAGCCTAGCACAAGATCATGTAGTTCGTATGCTAAAGCTTTTCTAATGTCAAGTATCATTTCCTTAGACCATGAGATTGTGCAACTCCCGGATACCGTAGGAGTGCTTTGGGTGTGCCAAACGTCACAACGTAACTGGGTGGCTATAAAGGTACACTACAGGTATCTCCGAAAGTGTCTGTTGGGTTGGCACGAATCGAGACTGGGATTTGTCACTCCGTGTAAACGGAGAGGTATCTCTGGGCCCACTTGGTAGGAAATCATCATAATGTGCACAATGTGACCAAGGAGTTGATCACGAGATGATGTGTTACGGAACGATTAAAGAGACTTGCCGGTAACGAGATTGAACAAGGTATCGGGATACCGACGATCGAATCTCGGGCAAGTATCGTACCGCTAGACAAAGGGAATTGTATACGGGATTGATTAAGTCCTTGACATCATGGTTCATCCGATGAGATCATCGTGGAACATGTGGGAGCCAACATGGGTATCCAGATCCCGTTGTTGGTTATTGACCGGAGAGTCATCTCGGTCATGTCTGCATGTCTCCCGAACCCATAGGGTCTACACACTTAAGGTTCGGTGACGCTAGGGTTGTAGGGATATGTATATGCAGTAACCCTAATGTTGTTTGGAGTCCCGGATGAGATCCCGAACGTCACGAGGAGTTCCGGAATGGTCCGGAGGTAAAGAATTATATATAGGAAGTGCTATTTCGGCCATCGGGACAAGTTTCGGGGTCACCGGTATTGTACCGGGACCACCGGAAGGGTCCCGGGGGTCCACCGGGTGGGGCCACCTATCCCGGAGGGCCCCATGGGCTGAAGTGGGAAGGGATCCAACCCAAAGTGGGCTGGGGCGCCACTTCCCCCTAGGGCCCATGCGCCTAGGGTGGGGGAAACCCTAAAGGAAGAGTCCTAGAAGGGGAAGGCACCTCCTAGGTGCCTTGGGGAGGAGGGATTCCTCCCTTGGCCGCCGCCCCCCCCCCCTAGGAGATTGGATCTCCTAGGGCCGGCGCCCCCCTAGGCCCCCCTATATATAGTGGGGGAGATGGAGGACTTCTTAGCTTGGCCTTTGGTGCCTCCCTCTCCCTCTCCAACACCTCCTCCTCCTCCATAGTGCTTAGCGAAGCCCTGCCGGAGTACTGCAGCTTCACCACCACTACGCCGTCGTGCTGCTGCTGGAGCCATCTTCCATCAACCTCTCCTCCCCCCTTGCTGGATCAAGAAGGAGGAGACGTTGCTGCTCCGTACGTGTGTTGAACGCGGAGGTGCCGTCCGTTCGGCGCTAGTATCATCGGTGATTTGGATCACGATGAGTACGACTCCATCAACCCCGTTCTCTTGAACGCTTCCGCGCGCGATCTACAAGGGTATGTAGATCCACTCCTCCCTCGTTGCTAGATGACTCCATAGATAGATCTTGGTGACACATAGGAAAATTTTGAATTTATGCTACGTTCCCCGACATAAAGGGCCATATCAGTGGACTGAACTGCAGAATGCCAGAATTAAGAGGGGGATAGCTAGTCTTATCAAAGACTACGCTTCTGGTCGACTCCGTCTTGCAGCAGGTAGAAGAGAGTAGACTAAAGTCCTCCAAGTAGCATCGTATAGCATAATCCTACCCGGCAATCCCCTCCTCGATGCCCTGTTTAAGAGCGATCACCGGGTTGTATCTGGCACTTGGAAGGGTGTGTTTTATCAAGTATCCGGTTCTAGTTGTCATAAGGTCAAGGTACAACTCCAAGCCGTCCTGTTACCGAAGATCACGGCTATTCGAATAGATTAACTTCCCTGCACGGTCGATCCCATTTGGCCGGACACACTTTTTTGGGTCATGCCCGGCCACGGAGGATCAACACGTCGCAGCCCCACCTAGACACAACAGAGAGGCCAGCACACCGGTCTAAACCTAAGCGCACAGGGGTCTGGGCCCATCGCCCGTAGCACACCTGCATGTTGCGTACGCGGCCGGAAGCAGAACTAGCCCCCTTAATACAAGAGCAGGCCTACGTTCCAATCCGGCGCGCGCCGCTCAGTCACTGACGTCACGAAGTGCTTCGGCTGATACCATGACGCCGAGTGCCCATATCTTTCCCACGTAGTTGGTTAGTGCGTATAGGCCAGTAGCCAGACTCAGATCAAATACCAAGATCTCGTTAAGCGTGTTAAGTATCCGCGAACGCGGACCAGGGCCAGGCCCACCTCTCTCCTAGGTGGTCTCAACCTGCCCTGTCGCTTCGCCACAAAGTAACAGTCGAGGGCCGTCGGGAACCCAGGCCCACCTCTACCGGGATGGAGCCACCTGCCCCTTCAGCCCCCATCTCCGAATAGTATCACAGGTAATGTAACAATATAAAATGTATAGTATATGCCCATGATCACTTCCCGAAGTGATCACGACCCAGTAGATAGCATGGCAGACGGACAAGAGTGTAGGGCCACTGATGGAACACTAGCATCCTATACTAAGCAGTAGGATAGCAGGTAAAGGTAACAATAGTAGTAGCAAGGACAGGCTATGCATCAGGATAGGAATTACAAAAGCAGTAACATGCCACACTACTCTAATGCAAGCAGTATAGAGGAGAGTAGGCGATATCTGGTGATCAAGGGGAGGCTTGCCTGGTTGCTCTGGCAAGAGAGAGGGGTCGTCAACTCCGTAGTCGTACTGGGTAGCAGCGGCGTCGGTCTCGGTGTCTAGCGAGAGAAGAGGGGGAAGAAACAATAAATACATAAGCAAACAGATGCATAGCGACGCATGACATGACAAGTATTGGTGCTAGGGGTGCCCTAACGCGGTATGAGGTGATACCGATGAAGGGGGGAAACATCCGGGAAAGTATCCCCGGTGTTTCCCGTTTTCGGGCATAGGAGCCGGAGGGGGAAAGTTGCGAGTTCGATAGGTTGGGGGTGTGGCGGACGAACGGGTTGCGTATCCGGAATCGTCTCGTCGTTCTGAGCAACTTTCATGTTGAAAATATTTTAATCCGAGTTATGGATTAAAAGATATGATTTTCTAAAGATTTTATTAATTTCTGGAATTTAATTAATTATTTAAATTAATTCAAAAAATAGATTAATGACATCAGCATGATGTCATGCTGACGTCAGCAGTCAACCTGACCAGTGGGTCCCACTGGTCAGTGACACATTTTAATTAACAGATTAATTAAACTAATCATAATTAATTAGGGGGTGGGCCCCACTATCATTGTTTGATTAATTAACTAACGGTTAATTAGGTTAATCTAATTGTGATTAATTAACTTAATTAATTTGTTAATTAATTAATTAATTTAATTATTATTATCTATTTATTTATTTTTATTTTTTATTTATTTTTTTAATTCTTTTTTTAATTAAAACGTTCTGGGGGGCGGGCCCCCGTTGTCATAGGCCCATAGGGCCACAGTGGGTGTGCGGGCCGCCAGCAGTGCGGTTACGGGCGTAGATGGGGTGTGCGGGCGTCACCCGTGGGCAAGCCCGCCCGAGCACGGGGGAGGCCACCGAGGCACGGCCAGGTTCCGGCGAGGTGCGGATTGGGGTCGAAGGGGGCGTGGCCAGGGGGTGGCGCAGAGCAGTGGGTGGGCAGCGGAGGAGGAGGCGGGCGTCGCCAGGGCGGAACGGCGCGTGGCCAGGGCGGAACGGCGTGCGGCCAGGGCGTGCCCGGCCGCGGTGAGCGCGGGGCCGGAGCGCGCGAGGCACGGCGACGGTCGCGGGAAAGGGAGTGCGAGGAAAGGGGCGGGACGCGAGGAGGGGCAGCTCATTGTGGGGGAGTAGGGTCTGGGCAATGGGGCGCGGGGAGCGACTCGGGGAGGAGGACGAGGACGGCGGCTACGGCGCTCGACGACGGCGGAATCATGGTGGTGGCGACGGGCGTCGAGGGCGACGCGGTCGAGCGGCGGGCGTCGGCGGGTCAGGGATGGTGCAGAGGCGAGAGGGCGTCGGCGTGGTGCGGGGCGACGGGAGCGCCAGCCACTGTCGAGGCACAGGCGAGGTCGAGGTCGGCAGGCCAGCTCCGGCGAGGACGCGAGCGACGCGGACTCCGTGCGGTGTCGGCGGTAGGGGCGGCGTCCTACTGGCGGCCGCCGGAGACATCAGGAGGCGGGGCACTCCAGGCGGCGGAGATGGGCGCCCGATCCCGATTGGATCGGGCGAGAGGGGGAGACGAGGGAGTGGGGGGGAGTGGGTGCGGTCGTGGGGAGTCGGGGGGAGTGCGGTTAGGGTTTGGGGGGAGTGGGAGAGGCCTATGTAGGCCAGAGGCATGGGCCGGCCTGGTCAGTTGGTTGGCCAGCTGGGCCGGTTGGCCCAGTGGGGGGGAAGGGGGTGGTTTCCTTTTCTTCTTCTTCTTTTTTTTCTCATTTCTTGTTTTGTTCTGTTCCTTTTAATTATTCTTTGGTCTGTTTTTATTTTTCTTTAGTTCTATTATTATGAATCCATGTCCTAAGATAGAATTTCAATTTGGTACACTGTCACAAAAAGTTTGGTGCAATAATAGAATACTTTGCATATTTTTATTATTTAAAAGGCATTTAAATATTTGTTTTAGCTGTTGTTTTATTTACCTTTGAGCATTTAAAAATTTTATAAAAATGTGGTTTCATCACCATAATAACCTATGCATTATATGTCACCTCTCGAACATTTTTGTTTTAACTTTTGAAAACCTTTGTTGTTTGCCTTTAAGTTTAAATTTGAATTTGAACCGTTTTGAACTAACACAAGATTAACAATAGTAACCGAGGTGACGTGGCTTCATTAGCAGGGGTTTACTGTAGCTTAATTACCCGGGCGTCACAATTCTCCTCCACTACAAGAAATCTCGTCCCGAGATTTAGGAGGGGAGTAAGGGGGGGAAGGTGTTGGTAGCGAAAAATCTAACGAGTCTTCTCGGATAGCACATTAGTAAATAAAAAGAAGAAGTTTACACGCCGGGTGCATACTTCAGTGCCACTAATTAGCGACTTTTGTTTGCCCTTTACCTACACCATGTAGACCAGAGGATTACACAGAATCCCATTGGAGAGTTTTAGACAGCTAGGTTATTCAAGAAACTTGGAATACCAAGTCCAATGCTTGGCTTGCTGAATCAGCATATGGATTACTTCATTGAATTTCTCGGCCCGAGCTCTTGTGATTGGTCCACTTGGCAGGTGGAGTGGATCCGTAGCAGGTTCATGTGTTCCTTGTTTACATAGCTCTTCTGTTGGATCACGTAGCCCCTCTATTGGATTATGTTGCTCTGCCCTTGGATTACTTGAGTCATTTCTGGGTTTACTTGGCTGCTCCACAACATGTTGGTTACTTGATCCTTCGCTTTGTTTACTTGGGAGCCCAATACTTATTGGTTGGGAAAATTACCTTCAGAGGAAAATGATCCTCCCACTGGACCGAAAAACCCATATATTCCAATCGAAATGGGTGGTGCTGAACAAGTAGGTAGGCCCAACATTGTTTATCTTTACTGCAATCCTGGTTAGGTAAAAGCAATTTCGTAGCAGCGGGTACGTGATTAGTTACAACCAATGGGAAGACTTATTGAAATAATAGGGAATTTCCTCATCCAGTATACTCCTAGGACTACATCATATGCTCCCAACTCCATGGCCAACAAATCAAACTTCAATCGATATCCTTGCATGTCCCACCGTACACCAAAACACATCCAATACAATTGGCCCGAAGAGCATCAATGAGCAGGCCTACTAAATAGGCATAGAGATACATTAGCCGAGTTTTCTTACAACAACTGCTATCACTCTAGCATCGGAATGGCACCTTTCGAAGCACTCTACGGGAACCTTTCGTACCCCGGTTTGTTGGGGTTGGCACGTACCGACCGACGGGGCCACAAAAGATGAAGGAGAGTGCCGAGAAGATTCCACTTATTCTAGATTAAAAGTAGTTCAGGACCAGGTACGCCGACCACGATATTTGGAGTTTGCAGTAGGTGATCATGCTTGACTTCGGCTTGAACCTACAAAGGGTGTGATGCGTTTTTGAGTGAAGGATTAGGTATAGCTGACCGATACATCGGACCTTTCTTGTCCCATATTCCCCTAGCCGTTACTCCCTTGTTTCGGTGGTTGGTGTCTACCTTTTTCTATCTCTTGGCTAGTTTGCCTTCCTCTTCTTTTTGAGGGTAACGTAGTAAAAATCCTTTATTTCAGGGGATTTCCCTTTTCTTTCCAAATGAATTTATGCTTAGTCTAAAATTGGTAAATACCAAATAATATATATATATATATATATTATTTGAAATATGTACCAGTTTCCTGAAACTAACAAATAGAGTTATAGCTTTGATTGACTTACTAGCTTACGGTAATGCTTTGAATCTCAACTTACTTTGAATGACTGCTTCCCACATAGATTGCTGGAAAGAGGAGTGAGCCGGGGCAGAACTTGAAGCATGGGAGAAGGAAAAAGAAGTATACAAGGGGTGTGTAGTTGGTATATGTACGGTATAGACCTTTCTTTGTGAATAGCTAGTTCAGTTACAAGGGTGTATACAAAGGTCTGCTTATAGGTTGAAAAAGCCTGTAGAGATAGCCTAGATAGCCAAGAAGATATACGTATTTCATAGAGCTAGCTAATAAAGCTTTTGTTAACTTCAAATAGGCTATTCAATGCGATGGCAAATAAAGAAGAAGGAAGTGCCAGAGCTAAGAGCTAATATATTCTCAGTCTATGCATGGATAAAGGAATCATAAGAGCTATGAGCAGTTTATTAAACTACACTACGGCTAATATATATAAGGACAAATCAACTAGAAAAACCTGTTTCTAAAGAAACCATTTGTTTAAGCTTATTCGTTCGCGCTAGGCTAAAAAACTAGATAGAAAAACTAGAGGCCGTCAAGGTCTTCAACCATTAACAGGTAGGATCATTTGCTTACTACTTGAAGCAGAAACCTAGAAGAGGAATTCTTTCTATTCCAAAATCCATCTTCTTTCCGGTCCGCTTCATTCATTCCCTTACTAATAAATCCAATTCATTCCTAATGGCGAAACCAGCCTGTATGTACACCGCACAACTAACCGTTGCTTGGTAGGTTCGATCAGCTCTTCTCACCTTACTATCAACATCTACTAAGGCTTCAGCTTAAGTGGGTTCAGCCGCCCCAAATCTGACTCGATCCAGGGTTATATATCATAAAGGGCTTCGACAAGGGGTTTGATTCGTTCTTTGAGCAAAAAGATAAGGTCAGAATACCAGAGTTCTTTCTTTGCTTCCAAGAACCTAGATTCCTTCTTCAACCCAGGTCATGACCGAGGGCGGGTATCTCACTCGCATATCTAGAGCCCAGCATCTCTCCTGAACGACACCTTCTACAGACTCTACTGGTGGTATTTCCTGAGGCGAGGGTAAATATGTGCATTCATATCGGTCAGGAAATGACAATGGCTCTTCTTCTTTTCGGGAAGCTATGGACACCTCACAATTCTTATACGACATTAGTGGAAGCGAACTTCCATAGCATTCATTGTCACCGATCATTGACAAAAGAAGAAAAAGAAGCCATACGACAACTTAAGGAATCTTTAGATTTGGTGGCTATAGACTCAAAGGGCACAAACAGGCTACTGGTACTTATTTTTTAGCTAACTAAAGTCCAACTTCTTTTGCCGAAAGAGGATGAAACGGATCAGCCAATTCAACTTAGCATTACCCGACTCGTAACTTCAAGCAAAACCATCCATCTCAATCCAAAATCACCGATCGTCTGTGATCCAAACCCAAACTCTCCTCCGGTTTTGAAATATGATTATGATTATACCTAGTTCCTATAGGCATATTGCAAACCAAAGCTAGGAGGTCGTGTCATACCATTTATTTTGCCAAGAAGCATTCGTCTACGGCACTTAGAACGCCTCGACACATTTGCACTCACGCCTAGGACGGCCTTTCACACGGAAGTATGATTAGAGAGTTTGATCATAGTTTGACCGTAGTAAAAAACAAGTCCCTTTCTTTTGCTTCCTGGTCATCTCTATAGAGATAGAAGAAAGAAGTCCCAAGCAAGGGTCATGCTATTTCTATTCTTTTCACTACTGTTATTCCCTATTTCCTTAACTGATCTTGAGTTGTACCGAAACAACAGAAATATGGTCTCTCATAAATTGATTTCTTTCATCACTGTTCTTAAATAAATTTGTGTCAGGTATAGAGCCAATCTTCACATCCCATAGGTAAAACAAGTCGCTTTATGGGCTCCTCGTGAAACTACAACCTTTCTGAAGCCCTAGTCAAAAAGTTGTGCGAAACCTCAATTGGTAAGAGGATTAAACACCTATTCTTTGGCCATTCAAAACATCGAATTGGTTGGCTCGCTCAACCTCTCGAACCGGGACAAAACTTCCCAGCGTTGCATTCACCGCCTAGCCTCGTCCAACATGACTATAAGGCACGTTTTTCATGCCTTTAAAGTGTACCCCCTCGGATGTATCAAAAAGTGCGGAAAATCGCATTGATGACTAATAAAGTAGGGTTTTCACTCGTGTGGGTTCGCCCACCTTCCCTTCAGCAGCTCTCCCTGGACACCCTATACTAAACTGAGGAATTACTTAAGCTCTTAGTTTTTTTTCTGACAACCCAAAGCCGCTGCACCGACAGATAACATGCCATGGATCTTATGTGGCACTAAAACTTCATGATAGATCAAATCCTGATTACGACTGGAGAGGGACGTTGATGTTCCAAACATTGGGTTCAAGAGCTCGGTTTGATAGACATAAACCTCAGTGATCGGCTTTACACCGGAAAGGAGCAATGAGATAAACTCACCCCCATGGCGAGACTAGACAGATTCATGGCCTCCTGCTTGAACATTGTCCCAAAAACAACGGCCACACCCTTGCCAAATACCTCCTCAACTGACGATAATATATCGGACATTGGACTACGAGGCCTTAGTTGGCCAAGTATGTTTTGTATATAAGGATCCATGGTCTGATCAAACTCCAATTACCAAATGGTACATACAGGAGTTGTTGCATAAAAGGAAGTACCATTGCCACTAGTGATCTTTAAAAGTGATAAACTAAACTCATCACGTTAGGAGAATCCTCTAAACTTAATATAATAGGCTCACTTTATCACTATAAACTTTTTAGTGATGACCAAATAACGAAAAAACTTCGTTGAATGATGTGTTGTTAAAGTAAATAGCTGCATCTCCCCCTTCAAGACAGGAAACTACAGACAGGTACCTGAGGTGCCCTGCTGAGAGAAGAATTTGTCAACAATCAAGCACTTGAGCTTGCAAGAATAAATATATGATGTCTATGCTATTATTGGGATAAAATGAATCAAAAAAGCAGCAGAATATGAGAAGGATTTCTTTTCTTAAAGGGTGTATACATTAGAGTGTACCTGCTTGGTAGGGATGAAATCACTGACAAAGAGTTTCCTAGATCTGATGAGCTTGCAAGCATAATTTGGAATTTCATAGAAGCGGGCATAGCTAGGGGTGAACGACGAGAAGTTAGAGAAATTAATGGGTATGTATCGTAAACATCCTGAGTGTATCGCGGCATTGAAGCAGAAGAAACAGAAATGTTTTCCTTTCTTTCGCATTTGATTTGGATGCCCCCTGTAGATTTGACCCGGAGCCAATGCAGTCTTTTTTGCGATCAAATGCACTTGAGCTAGTCACTAGTAAGGCGACAGCACCAAAAGATGTGCATGTGTCATTAGGCCATTGGATTACTCAACAAAAAGTGAAGTGCCAAACGATGAAGAAGAACACTTGAAACCAGGCACTGAACCCTAAATGCTTCGCCTGGCTAACCAGATAGATTACTTCTATCTGCTAGCTTGCCCTAAGAAAAACAACAGTTCCATAGATATCTCTAGTGCTTTTCTATTTGAAACACAAGGGCTCTAAGCAAAGAGAATTTCAATTAACGAATAGTAGGTGCTTTTTCTTCCTTGGCCCATCTCAGTGATATGTAGGCTCTCAGCCCTTACTTGAATCATCCGTCCTCCCTACAGAAAGAAAGCGATTTTATGCCCTCTCGAAGGAAAACGTTTGGGCCGGCTGGAGCTCGACACGGAGCAAAATGTAGATGATCTCCGCAAATGGGCGAGGTAGGAGGACGTGGTTGGAAGTTTTTTGACACGAGGCCTGATACGTGTCCAACGTATCTATAATTTTTGATTGTTCCATGCTATTATATATTCTGTTTTGGATGTTTAATGGGCTTTATTATACACTTTTATATTATCTTTGGGACTAACCTACTAACCCAAGGCCCAATGCAAATTGATGTTTTTTTGCCTATTTCGGTCTTTCGCAGAAAAGGAATATCAAACGGAATCCAAACGGAATGAAACCTTCGGGAGAGTTATTTTTGGAACAAATGTGATCTAGAGGACTTGGAGTGGACGTCAAGAAACGAACGAGGAGGCCACGAGGCAGGGAGGCGCACCTGCCCCCCAGGCGCGCCCCCACACCCTCGTGGGCCCCTCGTGGCTCCCCTGACCGACTTCCTTCGCCTATATATACTCATATACCCTGAAAACATCCAAGAGCACCACGAAACCCTATTTCCACCGCCGCAACTCTCTGTACCCGTGAGACCCCTTCTTGGGGCCTTTTTTGGCGCTCCGCCGGAGGGGGCATCAATCACGAAGGGCTTCTACATCAACACCGTAGCCTCTCCAATCATGTGTGAGTAGTTTACCTCAGACCTTTGGGTCCATAGTTATTAGCTAGATGGCTTCTTCTCTCTCTTTGGATCTCAATACAAAGTTCTCCTCGATCTTCTTGGAGATCTATTCGATGTAACTCTTTTTGCAGTGTGTTTGTCGGGATCCGTTGAATTGTGGGTTTATGATCAAGATTATTTATGAACAATATTTGAATCTCCTATGAATTCTTTTATGTATGATTTGATATCTTTGCAAGTCTCTTCGAATCATCAGTTTGGTTTGGCCTACTAGATTGATCTTTCTTGCAATGGGAGAAGTGCTTAGCTTTGGGTTCAATCATGCAGTGCTCGATCCCAGTGACAGAAGGGGAAACGACACGTATTGTATTGTTGCCACCGATGATAACAAGATGGGGTTTATATCATATTGCTTGAGTTTATCCCTCTACATCATGTCATCTTGCCTAATGCGTTACTCTATTCTTATGAACTTAATGCTCTAGATGCATGCTGCATAGCGGTCGATGTGTGGAGTAATAGTAGTAGATGCAGAATCATTTCGGTCTACTTCTTGCGGACGTGATGCCTATATACATGATCATGCCTATATATTCTCAAACTATGCACTATTCTATCAATTGCTTGACAGTAATTTGTTCACCCACCGTAATACTTATGCTATCTTGAGAGAAGCCACTAGTGAAACCTATGGCCCTCGGGTCTATTTTCTATCATACAAATCTCCCTTCAACTAGCTATTTCTGTCGCCGTTTATTTTGCATTCTTTACTTTCAATCTTTATCATAAAAATACCAAAAATATTATCTTATCATCTCTATCAGATCTCACCTTTGCAAGTGGCTGTGAAGGGATTGACAACCCCTTTATCGCGTTGGTTGCAAGGTTCTTATTTGTTTGTGTAGGTACGAGGTGACTTGCGTGTGGTCTCCTACTGGATTGATACCTTGGTTCTCAAAAACTGAGGGAAATACTTACGCTACTTTGCTGCATCACCCTTTCCTCTTCAAGGGAAAACCAACGCAGTGCTCAAGAGGTAGCAATGCCTTACGCAAAATACGAGTACTTCAGAGCCCACCAGGAAAAGGATATTGGTTCGCATCTCTATATTGATCTGCGGCGCTTCTATGAAGTTTTCCTTGTCTCTAATTTCAAAGCTGAATGGATGGCTGAATCTGTCGAAGCATCATTCGATATTTGCAGATTAACGTAATGCTATGAGGAGTTAGAGTCTTCTGCGGGAAAGACATTTCTTGTGGAGTTTTGTAGATCTTTTTGCTCTACTTTTTCTAGTATTCCTTACATAAGATCTCGGAAGAGCCAATGTTTCCTTCCGTTCCCGGTAAATAGGAATTCTATATCCTCTAGCTCTTCGTGACCTGTTGTGTCTGCCCTCGACTGAGCCGTCATAGAATAGAAAGGTTTCTAACCGTTGAAAAGGATACTTCTAAATGTTAAGGGGTGCTCAATCTTCCACTCAAATCCTTTTTACCAGAAGGGAGCTCGCCTGCCACGACATATAAGGGAAAAGGCAATGTGTGGAACTAGATCAAGTTTGATCTGCCACTTACACTGGAAGGTTAACTACTCCAACTCGATGGCTGAGAGAATAGTGAAATCCTAGCTTTCCCTAGAATCAGCTCTTTACTATCCTACCCCAGGGGGTTTTCGGAGAGATTGAACCCTAGATTTAGAAGCTTTCCCAAACAAACCTTTTGACTAGGAAAAGGCATACCAAAGATTTTTGGAAAGACACATTGAAATGGAAGCTCGAACTTATTCCGAAGTAAGTTTAGGATGAGGTTTCCGATCCGGTTGGTGTTCCGACATCCCGAATCGAGGTGGCTCTAAACTCAAGTTTTCCTACCTCTCTAGTTACAGAGGGAGGAGAGGGGCTTCGTCTTTTTAGGTCACTGAAAAGCCAGTTGACATGTGCAATCCAATCAAGGAGGCAGTACTTCTGCCTGAGTTCCTATGGATCCTACTCGTCGGGATTACCGTGCTCCCGCAGGTTGTTCACCATGTGTTCCATAGCACTTTGACTTTATATCTGTTACCATCTTGGAATCATGTACATGTAGATTGCTTTCATCGCAGGGTCATTCCTGAAGGTGGCTTGTACCAACTCTTCGTCATCATAAATAGCAAGCCACTCCTTGTTTATTACTCCGCTTTTTCACTCTCTCATTCTTAGTTAACCATTTCATTCTATTGAATCTGTGGTACTTTGAGTTTTGAACAATATTTAGAATTCATTATTAAGCGATCCCCCGCTTTTTGACTTCTTTCTCTCTTTCCTTGGAAAGAACAGTTGTTTATTAAGGCCGCTTTTCTAGAATCTACTTTGAAAATGGAAAATAGGTCTCTTCTTCAATGAAGGCAGAACTATTCACTAAGCCAACAGGTTAGCGAAGGAAATTTTTCTGATCTTGCTGCTTTAAAACGAACGAGTCTTCCTTATTCCTATGGTCATTAGAATAACCTATTCATCCTCTTGGCCACTCTAAACTCATAGGTAGCTGTGGTTCGGTTTACCTTCTTTCGCTTTGCCTTGGGTTCGGTGGTAGTAATAGTCCTTCTTTATCTCTCTCCTCCTTTCTTGGGTTCCCTAACTGTCGGCTATTGCTAAAGCTCAACCTATGCCTCCGGCAAAGGCAAGACGGAAAGCAAGCTAGTGGAATGCAACCAACAACAAGAAGCCCTCAGGTCATGAGAAAAAGGTATGGATCCCTATTCCTTTCTTTTTATCCAACTGGAAGCAGTGGAAGAACTTCTTGATACTTTTTTCTCATCTAGCATAAACCCGTCAATTGATACATACAAGCCACATATATCATCTATACTATCTATCCTTCTCTCTCTTCTAGAGTCAATCTAGTATTCTTCTTCTTAGAACTTGAAACAAGGTCCATCGCAATACCCAAGAAGTAGTCTCAGTTATCTTCCCTTTGCTACACCTTGTGCTATATATCGAGTGGACCCTAACCTATATCTACTTGCTTCAGCCTTTAGATATCTGCATTCTCTGATGTATCCACCTTGACTTGGTATTCAGTGCTCTATTCTAGAAGTCTGTAACCCCTAACCTCAAACTCCATTGGCTCCTTACGGGATAATAAGATAGATTGTACATTCGATTTTCCAAAATATGAGTGGTTTGAAGCATGTTTCAGTGAAGGAGATGATGATTGTAAAAGGAAACTGGAAAGCAAAGCGAAATGGAAGAGATCAAAAGCGATTGAAGTGACTAGTTGGAAGTTCTTGAAAGTAGGGAAAGCGATAGTTGACTTTTCTTGAGAAGTAGGGACCCAAGAATGACAAGTGGACTAGTATTCATAGGGGCCTTTTCTTTCGAGAAGGCTTACCGGATACTATGTTTTCCCCAATGCGAGGTAGTTTCCCTGCTTGTAAGATCCTGATTGCCTTTATGCTTGAGTTTCAGCATTCCTTCACTCCAGTCAACTCTCATTTGACCAAAACTTGACAACCAGTCAATGCCTAAAATAAGATCAAAACCTTGTACATCAAGCACCCTAGCTTCTGTTTCAAATTCAAGGTTTTGTGACTTGAATTGAAGGTTGTCACATTTGGTACTGGTCAATAACTTACGGCGAGATGAGCAGCAAAAAAATAAAAAGAACATTAATAGGTGGAAGTCTTCGAAACTTACTTGTCAGTTCGGTTGTGCCTTGATACCTATCTATAGCTTTCCTAACGACTTTGTTTACTCATCGCTAGTAAGACTGTCTGCTGATCCCAGGAGATCAGGACTCGTACAAGTATCTGACGTGATTAGGTGAGGACAGGATCCGAACCTACAGTCCTCAGGTCATGAGCCTGATGAGCTGACCAATTCCTCTACCCCGCTTCCCCTGATCTTTCTTTCCCTCTCCCACAAACATTGATTCTCTCTCCTAACCACTCTTAAATATGTGAAATACACGGAATCAATCCAAAACTACAAGCAAGGGAATCAACTCTTATTGTTGTAAAGGAAAAATAACCCCTTTCCATTATATATATACAAGGAACAAGTAGCCTTCGCCACCTATTCCTGAATTAAGGGAATGCGAGAAAGATTTCTCTATGTCAATTCAAAACAAAACAAACGGACGACTGAATCTAAAGTCTACTAGAGAGAAGATTGGCTCGAACGTCAACTACTGATTGCTCTATCCAACCAGCACATAACGTTTGCTATGATATTGTTTTGATCATATTGTTTTATTGCCCGGGCATTGATGCGGAAGAGTGAAATGAAAAACTCTTCTTGAAGAAGAGGACTCTTCTGCTTTATCTTTTGATACGGTGAGGGAACGGGTTTTATGCGTTCATTGAGCAAATGGGGAAACAAACTACTGATACAGAAATCTTTCACTTTTACTGCCGAAGGCACAAGAGATACTATAGCTAGGAAGGATAAGCAAAGGAATCCAGATTCAATCGATTGTTTGAAGCCAAGGTCTCGATCTAGTCCATCTTTCTATACGAATTTCTTTAAAGAATACTTCTCTTATGATCTACTACGAGAGTGTCAAGCGGCGATCAAAGTTGAGTAACTATCTTGGAAATAGGTAAGTCGGGCACATATTCTAGTTCCGATTCTAGGCTATCTATAGAAGAATGGAGTGTTATAAATTCTACTATTTAAGCTGTTGGTGCAGAGGTAAGCAAGTCAGTCTCGGGTGGGAAGTCAGCACTATCAACTCAGGCGGGTCTTCAGTCCAAAGAAAAAGAAAGCGGTGGTCTGTACTTGAAAATAGGACTCTACTTTTTGATTGAAATAGGACTGTACTAGCATCTGCAAAAGGCAAAGCATGACCTATCGTGTAGTACTTCGAGTATCGATCCACAGGGAAAAAATGGGAGAACTGGTTAGTTTGCACAAGTTCAAATATCTTGGCCTAACCTAATTTGTAGGAACCTGCGGCCTAAATTAAAGACTAATTCTAAACTAAAGCAAAAAGAAATTGCCTAAGGCGCGTGCGGCCAAGGTCTTCCATAGGAGCTCGAAGGAAGAGGTTCTGAATAACTATACAATTTATAAGATGCAGTGGACTAGCTAGACATTGAAAAGCTACCACTCTAAGGGAATTTGTTTGCATAAGCTACAGATGCTATAAAGCAATCATGTACTGAGTACAAAGCTATTCCATTATAGTGAGCAGTATCAAATACGTAACAAGCAATAGAAGCATCTTGGCAGGTGTATAGAACTAGCAAAGTGGTTTAGGAAAGGGCATATGAATAGGCAGTTTGGCAAGTGAGTAGTTTAGGTCCTGTAGACCAAAGAAAAGTCCGGGAGCATTTAGGTAGGCCTATCACTCAACCGGCGGCAGCCGATCGACTTATACTAACTGCTTGGCAGAGCTACTCAATGACTCATTAGATCCACGAATTTCCCCATCTGCGTAGGGCTTCCGCAAAGTTCTCGTCCCTTCTTCCGTGCATTAACTCAATTGCCGTCTATGGATTATATGGTTCAGGTGGACGTGGTCAAGTGTTTCGATAGCATAGACCATCGGTTACTACTTGAACATTTGTCTAAGCTCTTAGGTAAAGATAACACTCCTCTCATTGACCTCATCAATTGCTTTCTCAAGACACCGCTACTTTCTAAGAAAGGGAATGACTACTCAAACAGTGAAGTCGGCCTTCCACAAGGATCACCGATCTCGCCTGTTTTGATTCAATCATTCCTGCATCAACTCGACATGCAATTCGGTGCTATGGCCCAAGAGGAGAATGGGGATTCTACCAACTATGTCTATTTCGCTCGCTACGCAGACGATATACAATTCGGCATTCCTATCATAGGTGTTGGCGTCATGTCTAAAGTCTTCTTTCGAAGGCTGCAAGAAGTTCTTGACCGTATGTCCAGTAAGCTATGCTTGAAATTCACATCTATTGTACTGCAACGGTGGAGGGCTCCCGCAGTCGAGGAGGGCAAAGATAGGTTTGCAAACCAGATTATTGGCTGTTACATTCAGACACATGAAATGCTAGATGCATGTTATATGCAGCAAGGTCAAAACTGGGCTTTTATTGTCCCTATAGAAAGATTATTCACCAAGCGCCAGGAAAGCTTTAGCTTTGCCATAGAGTGACAGTTGGGGGGAGCAGGAGGGAGGGAAAGAGGCAAATGAGAAAGAAGAAGGAGCAGGATCGAGTGAAAGAATTGTTACATTGGGTTCCCCCACCGAGCGGAGCCAAAGGAAAGACAAGGGTTGAGGTAATCGCTATGATTGTTCAGGCTATTCCTCTTATGCTCGCGGATGCGGATAAGAAGCTATCAAAAGGGGATGATAGCAGCCACCCATACGGGCAGCTAGAAAGAGAACAAGGAAATGTGAATCACAATCCTTATTCGGTAGAGGAGTCGGGGGACATTGGTTCAAATCCAATTCGTGAATATCAGAGAGCATTGTTTCTCATTGAACTATATACCATACGCGCGCAGAGGAAGGGAGAAATTGATTGTGTTGCAGTCATTTTCCATCAGATTCTTATGGATGTAGTGCAAAGTAAATGTTTTAGTCAAAAGTAAGCTGCCTACTATGATGAATGCCAGCCCGATCTGTAGCTGATCTTTGATCCCGAGCTTGAGCTTCTCTTTGATGTCGGGTGAATTGAATTTCATATTTGGAGAAATGTGTTGCTAGTCCAAGTTCCCTATAGAATTGTTTGTCTATAACTTCGGCAACGAAGGTCATTTCTTTAGAAGATCGATAATGGTAGTTGCTTGCGGTGTCTGAACAAGTTTCGAAAAAAACTACTGTGTCTGCATTTTCCTAAAGATTGCTGTGAGGCTGATAGTGATATCTTTCCAATAACTGACTCAACAGGTTCAATTGAGGTATCATTCGATTGATATTTCGAACTGTGTAGTGGTTAGGTGATACGTCTCTGTCGTATATATAATTTTTGATTGTTCCATGCCAATATTATACAACTTTCATATACTTTTGGCAACTTTTTATACTATTTTTGGGACTAACATATTGATCCACTGCTCAGTGCCAGTTCCTGTTTGTTGCATATCTTTTGTTTTGCAGAAAATCCATATCAAACGGAGTCCAAATGGGATAAAAACTGACGGAGATTTTTTTTAAAATATATGTGATTTTTGGGAAGAAGAATCAACGCGAGACGATGCCCGAGGGGGCCACGAGGCAGGGGGCGCGCCCCAGGGGGTCAGGTGCGCCCTGGGCCCTCATGGCCACCCTGTAAGGTGGTTGGTGCCCTTCTTTCGCCGCAAGAAAGCTAATATCCGGATAGAGATCGTGTCCAAAATTCAGCCCAATCGGAGTTACGGATCTTCGGGAAATTTAAGAAATGGTGAAGGGCCAGAATCTAGAATGCAGAAACAGAGAGAGACAGAGAGACAGATCCAATCTCGGAGGGGCTCTCGCCCCTCCCATGCCATGGAGACCAAGGACTAGAGGGGAAACCCTCCTCCCATCTAGGGAGAAGGTCAAGGAAGAAGAAGAAGAAGGGCGGGCTCTCTCCCCCTTGCTTCCGGTGGCGCCGGAGTGCCACCGGGGGCCATCATCATCACCGCAATCTTCACCAACACCTCCGTCATCTTCACCAACATATCCATCACCTTCCCCCATCTATCTACAGTGGTCTACTCTCCCGCAACCCGCTGTACCCTCTACTTGAACATGGTGCTTTATGCTTCATATTATTATCCAATGATGTGTTGCCATCCTATGATGTCTGAGTAGATTTTCGTTGTCCTTTCAGTGATTGGTGAATTGCTATGATTGGTTTAATTTGCTTGTGGTTATGTTGCTGTCCTTTGGTGCCCATCATATGAGCGCGCGCGTGGATCACACCATAGGGTTAGTTGTATGTTGATAGGACTATGTATTGGAGGGCAAGAGTGACAGAAGCTTCAACCTAGCATAGAAATTGATGCATACGGGATTGAAGGGGGACCGATATATCTTAATGATATGGTTGGGTTTTACCTTAATGAACGTTAGTAGTTGCGGATGCTTGCTAATAGTTCCAATCATAAGTGCATAGAATTCCAAGTCAGGGATGACATGCTAGCAGTGGCCTCTTCCACATAAAACTTGCTATCGGTCTAGTAAAGTAGTCAATTGCTTAGGGACAATTTCGCAACTCCTACCACCACTTTTCCACACTCGCTATACTAACTTTATTGCTTCTTTATCTAAACAGTCCCTACTTTTTATTTACGCGCTCTTTATTATCTTGCAAACCTATCCAGAAACACCTACAATGCACTTCTAGTTTCATACTTGTTCTAGGTAAAGCGAACGTTAAGCGTGCGTAGAGTTGTATCGGTGGTAGATAGAACTTGAGGGAATATTTGTTCTACCTTTAGCTCCTCGTTGGGTTCGACACTCTTGCTTATCGAAAGAGGCTACAATTGATCCCCTGTACTTGTGGGTTATCAAGACCTTTTTCTGGCGCTGTTGCCGGGGAGTTATAGCATGGGGTGAATATTCTCGTGTGTGCTTGTTTGCTTTATCACTAAGTAATTTTTATTTTCTGTTCTTAGTTTTTTTCTATCTTTAGTTATGGGTAGGAAACGCAAAATACCAAAAAAAATAGTTGTACCTACTGCACCAATGGTTGAAGAACCACTCAAAATCTATCACTCCTGAAGCTTTTTACTTGGATCATCTTCGATCCCTTTGTGCTCGTGCTAAAACCCCAACTAGCTTAGTTGAGGGCAAATCTTTAGATGTGCATGCTTGTTATGTGCGACGCCGCTTATCTCAAAAAGGAAAACTTTTACTGGATCAAATTCATCGTTTGCAATGCTATGCTTGGAATTTATGTGAAATATATGATGTTACTTGTTGTTCTGAAAACCCTAAGAAACACCTTCCCTACCAATGTGAGTTTAGTAATAATGGAATGGTATCTTCGTATGCTAAGGGTGTTTATAATTACTATGATGTTCAACAAATTGAAGAATTTTTTGCTTTTAAGGGTGCTTATGATATTGCTTCTTTGCTTGAAAAGTATGATGCTACTCTCTACAAATCTGAAAATTTTGCCATACTTGAATATTGTTATGATAATTATGCTTCTAATGCATATGTTAAACCATATATTGGGGACTCCTCCGCTGTCCAAGAAGAGACTAATATTTTGCAGGAGTCTATGGAAGAAGAAATTAATGACATTGTGAGCTCATTGGATGAAAAAGATGAGGAGGAGAGCGAAGAACAAAAGGAGGAAGAGCGGATTGATCACCCGTGTCCACCTTCTAATGAGATTAACTCTTCAACTCATACATTGTTTAATTTCCCTTCGTGCTTACCGAAGGATGATTGCTATGATAATTGTTATGATCCCGTTGATTCTTTTGAAATATCCCTTTTTAATGATGTTTGCTATGCTAGTGGCCAAGATGCAATATGAATTATGCTTATAGAGATGAACTTGCTATAGTTCCTTATGTTAAACATGAAATTGTTGCTATTGCACCCACGCGTGATAGTCCTATTATCTTTTTGAATTCTCCCGACTACACTATATTGGAGAAGTTTGCCCTTATTAAGGATTATATTGATGGGTTGTCTTTTACCTTGCACATGATGATTTTGATGAATATAATATGCATGTGCTTGCTGCTCCTACTTGCAATTATTATGAGAGAGGAACTATATCTCCACCTCTCTATGTTTCCAACACGATAAAATTGCAAGAAACTGTTTATACTATGCATTGGCCTTTACTATGTGTTCATAAAATGTTCTTCTATGACATGCCGATGCATAGGAAGAGAGTTACATTTCGTCATTGCTTGATATATTTTACTTTGTGCTCACTACTAAATTACAAATCATTGTTAATTAAAATTGGCTTTGATATACCTTGGGATCCGGGTAGATCCATTACTTGAGCACTATATGCCTAGCTTAATGGCTTTAAAGAAAGCGCTGCCAGGGAGACAACCCGGAAGTTTTAGAGAGTCATTTATTTCTGTTGTGTGATTTTATAAAGTTTAAAAATAAAAATAATGTGCCGAGGTTTGCCTTTAGGATGTTTTAGACTACTTGTTGGTCTGTGCGGTGCAGGACAGAAACTTTGGCTGTAGTGCGCGATTTTACATTTTTTACTGGAATGTCAAACAGTTCTGAAACTTTTTGCACTGTCTTTCTATACAAATTTTTTATTTTTCCTAATTTTGGAAGAATTTTTGGAGTACCATAGGTATGGTGAATGTTCAGATTATTACAGACTGTCCTGTTTAAGACAGATTCTGTTTTTGATGCATAGTTTGCTTGTTTTGATGAAACTATCAATTTATATCGGTGGATTAAGACATGGAAAATTTATATTAAAGTAGATACAATGCAAAAACAAAATATGAATTGGTTTGCAACGATACTTAGAGTATTGATTTGCTTTATTATACTAACGGATCTTACCGAGCTTTCTGTTGAAGTTTTGTGTGGATGAAGTGTTCGAGGATCAAGGAGGTCTCGATGTGAGAAGAAGGAAGAGAGGCAAGAGCTCAAGTTGGGGATGCCAAAGGAGCCCCAAGTAAATATTCAAGGATACTCAAGCGTCTAAGCTTGGGGATGCCCCGGAAGGCATCCCTTCTTTATTCAACAAATATCGGTATGTTTTCGGATTCGTTTCGTTCATGCGATATGTGCAAATCTTGGAGCGTCTTTTGCATTTAGTTTTCACTTTCCTTTTATGTACCATGCTTGTATGAGATAGTCCTTGGTTTATATATATAATGCTCATTGCACTTCACTTATATCTTTTGAGTATGGCTTTATAGAATGCTTCATGTGCTTCACTTATATCATTTGAAGTCTAGATTGCCTGTTTCTCTTCACATAGAAAACCGCCATTTGTAGAATGCTCTTTTGCTTCACTTATATTTGTTAGAGCGTGGGCATATCTTTTGTAGAAAGAATTAAACTCTCTTGCTTCACTTATATCTATTTAGAGAGATGACAGGAATTGGTCAATCACATGGTTAGTCATAAAATCCTACATAAAACTTGTAGATCACTGAATATGATATGTTTGATTCCTTGCAATAGTTTTGCGATATAAAGATGGTGATATTAGAGTCATGCTAGTGGGTATTTGTGGATTGTAGAAATACTTGTGTTGAAGTTTGTGATTCCCGTAGCATGCATGTATGGTGAACCGTTATGTAACGAAGTTGGAGCATGAGGTATTTATTGATTGTCTTCCTTATGAGTGGCGGTCGGGGACGAGCGATGGTCTTTTCCTACCAATCTATCCCCCTAGGGGCATGCATAGTAGTACTTTGCTTCGAGGGCTAATAAACTTTTGCAATAAGTATATGAGTTCTTTATGACTAATGTGAGTCCATGGATTATACGCACTTTCACCCTTCTATCATTGCTAGCCTCTTCGGTACCGTGCATTGCCCTTTCTCACCTTGAGAGTTGGTGCAAACTTCGCCGGTGCATCCAAACCCCGTGATACGATACGCTCTATCACACATAAACCTCTTTATATCTTCCTCAAAATAGCCACCATACCTACCTATCATGGCATTTCCATAGCCATTCCGAGATATATTGCCATGCAACTTCCATCATCATCATATACATGACTTGAGCATTTATTGTCATATTGCTTTGCATGATAGTAAGATAGCTAGCATGATGTTTTCATGGATTGTCCGTTTTTTGATGTCATTGCTACGCTAGATCATTGCACATCCCGGTACACTGCCGGAGGCATTCATATAGAGTCATATCTTTGTTCTAGTATCGAGTTGTAAGTAAATAAAAGTGTGATTATCATCATTATTAGAGCATTGCCCCACAAAAAAAGAGGCCAAAGAAGCCTAAATAAAAAAGGGGGGCCAAAGAAGCCCGCCAAAAAAAGGGGGGCAATGTTACTATCCTTTTCCACACTTGTGCTTCAAAGTAGCACCATGATCTTCATATAGAGAGTCTCTTGAGTTATCACTTTCATATACTAGTGGGAATTTTCATTATAGAACTTGGCTTGTATATTCCAACGATGGGCTTCCTCAAATGCCCTAGGTCTTCATGAGCAAGCAAGTTGGATGCACACGCACTTAGTTTCAGTTTGAGCTTTCATACACTTATAGCTCTAGTGCATCCGTTGCATGGCAATCCCTACTCCTCATATTGACATCAATTGATAGGCATCTCCATAGCCCGTTGATTAGCCGCGTCGATGTGAGACTTTCTCCTTTTTTGTCTTCTTCACACAACCTCCACCATCATATTCTATTCCACCTATAGTGCTATATCCATGGCTTGCGCTCATGTCTTGCATGAGGGTTGAAAAGGCTGAAGCGCGTTAAAAAGTATGAACCAATTGCTCGCCTTGTCATCGGGGTTGTGCATGATTTGAATATTTTGTGTGGTGAAGATGGAGCATAGCCAGACTATATGATTTTGTAGGGATAACTTTCTTTGGCCATGTTATTTTGAAAAGACATGATTGCTTTATTAGTATGCTTGAAGTATTATTGTCTTAATGTCAAATGATAGAGTATTGCTTTGAATCACTCGTGTCTTAATATTCATGCCATGATTAGATTATGTGATCAAGATTATGCTAGGTAGCATTCCACATCAAAAATTATCTTTTTTATCATTTACCAACTCGAGGACGAGCAGGAATTAAGCTTGGGGATGCTGATACGTCTCCGTCGTATATATAATTTTTTATTATTCCATGCCAATATTATACAACTTACGTATACTTTTGGCAACTTTTTATACTATTTTTGGGACTAACATATTGATCTAGTGCCCAGTGTCAGTTCCTGTTTGTTGCATGTTTTTTGTTTCGCAGAAAATCCATATCAAATGGAGTCCAAATAGGATAAAAACTAACGGAGATTTTTTTGGAATATATGTGATTTTTGGGGAGAAGAATCAACGCGAGATGATGCCCGAGGGGGCCACGAGGCAGGGGGGCGCGCCCCTAGGTGTCAGGTGCGCCCTGGGCCCTCGTGGCCACCCCGTAAGGCGGTTGGTGCCCTTCTTTCGCCGCAATAAAGCTAATATTCGGATAGAGATCGTGTCTAAAGTTCAGCCCAATCGGAGTTACGGATCTCTGGGAATATAAGAAACGGTGAATGGTCAGAATCTAGAACGCAGAAACAGAGAGAGACAAAGAGACAGAATCTCGGAGAGGCTCTCGCCCCTCCCACGCCATGGAGACCAAGGACCAGAGGGGAAACCCTCCTCCCATCTAGGGAGAAGGTCAAGCAAGAAGAAGAAGAAGGGGGGCTCTCTCACCCTCGCTTCCGGTGGCGCCGGAGTGCCACCGGGGGCCATCATCATCACTGCAATCTTCACCAACAACTCTGTCATCTTCACCAACATCTCCATCACCTTCCCCCATCTATCTACAGCGGTCCACTCTCCCACAACCCGTTGTACCCTCTACTTGAACATGGTGCTTTATGCTTCATATTATTATCCAATGATGTGTTGCCATCCTATGATGTCTGAGTAGATTTTCATTGTCCTTTCAGTGATTGGTGAATTGCTATGATTGGTTTAATTTGCTTGTGGTTATGTTGCTGTCCTTTGGTGCCCATCATATGAGTGCGCGCGTGGATCACACCATAGGGTTAGTTGTATGTTGATAGGACTATGTATTGGAGGGCAAGAGTGACAGAAGCTTCAACCTAGCATAGAAATTGATGCATACGGGATTGAAGGGGGACTAATATATCTTAATGCTATGGTTGGGTTTTACCTTAATGAACGTTAGTAGTTGTGGATGCTTTCTAATAGTTCCAATCATAAGTGCATAGAATTCCAAGTCAGGGATGACATGCTAGCAGTGGCCTCTCCCACATAAAAGTTGCTATCGGTCTAGTAAAGTAGTCAATTGCTTAGGGACAATTTCGCAACTCCTACCACCACTTTTCCACACTCGCTATACTAACTTTATTGCTTCTTTATCTAAACAGTCCCTACTTTTTATTTACGCGCTCTTTATTATCTTGCAAACCTATCCAAAAACACCTACAATGTACTTCTAGTTTCATACTTGTTCTAGGTAAAGTGAACGTTAAGCGTGCATAGAGTTGTATCGGTGGTCGATAGAACTTGAGGGGATATTTGTTCTACCTTTAGCTCCTTGTTGGGTTCGACACTCTTACTTATCGAAAGAGGCTACAATTGATCCCCTATACTTGTGGGTTATCATTAGGATCCTCTTATTGCCGCCAGGGGCTCTTTTAGTCGATTCCAGCCAGAGAGTTATGAATAAAAATAGCAGACCTTATTCGAGACAACAGGAAGTTCTCGTTTGCAGATCTACATTTCTCAGGTTCAGGATATTCGTGGAGTCGATCACTACCACTTGAGATAGACGATCAACTTCATTAAAGAAGCAGTCATCTCTATTACAGGAAGCAGCATGTTTTCTATGGTCCGATGAAAAGGTTCCAATGGATTTCTCTTGCTGAATGTTGGTAAAACACCAGCTTTCATTCCTCACTGCAAGCTACTCCTTTTGCTGCTTTTTCTCACTCTTTGCCTAGGCCAACGATAGATTAGTCTCTGGGTCGGTCAAGTGATAAATTGGCGAGATTGGTTAAGGAAACTCGGACTTCTCATTGTTCGCGAGGGATGGCTGAATAACCTACTTTGCTTTCCATTTAGGGTAATAGGATGCCACTACTTGACCTTGCTTGCCCAGACACAAGATAACCTATAGTTTGGGTACTGCCCTTCGTGGTGCTTGCTTTCCTATAATCTGTAAAGCTTTAGCTTTCAGAGAAGAGATTTCAGTATCCGATTGCTTTTCTGACTGGAATTCTCTAGTTCACTTCACTTCTACGCAATGTCATTTCTTGATTCAAAGTACTTCTTTTCTGATTGGAATTTCGATCTCTTGGCAACAGGTTTCGCTTCTGCTGAGGACAAATTGAACAAGCTACTTCTCAAACCAAGTCCGAGTGGGCTTTTGAATTCAGAGAAGGGAATTCCAGTTCTGATTCTAGTCTCTGTGCTCTGTTCAGTTCAGTTCAAGATGGGAAAGTATTGCTTGTTTCCTAGCATCCTAAAAGGGGTGCTTGTTTTCCAAGTGCGGCCTCTCCTCTCCCCTTTCTGTCCCAACCTTCATTCCTGCTTTTCCGCACTTTCACTAATTTCAATAGTTCAGATCCAGCACTTATATCCCTTATATATATATATATAGAATCAGGTATTTGCTTTCCATGGTTCCTGATTTCGGTATCTTTCTTGTCTGCACTTGATGAAATCCCTTTCTTTTCTTCTTGGCATACAGATTGGATTCTTGTTGATCCAATCGGAACTCTTGAATTGAGGGGTGGCCGTGAAAGAATCACTGTTTTTATTATATGAATGAAAACAAGAGATTTCATTCTTCATGGCATATTTCAAGACTAGGGTACCTGCATTCTAGGTCTAGGACTTGTTACTTCGGATCAGTTCCCTTTAGAAGCAGTTTTCCTCTTCTTCAATCTCGAATCCCGAAGGGGAGGCTCTAGTTGCCAAGTAAGAAAAGATCTCGATAGTTCAATTCATGCATGTGAAACTTATCTGCCAGATACAGATGATAGTTGCCACTACTTGACCGAAACTGGGACTTGAGGAGGAATGAAATTCTAAGGGAAATCAATCAACTAATTGAAATAGTGATATCGGTATTGGAACTTTGGAGAAGGGCCCGGCCTATGCGCCCTCTTGAGACTTGGACTCGAAAGAGGGAAAGATTAGTGGGTCAATAACCAAGTTCCCCGATTGGATTCCAGTATTTGATCAAGCCGAAGTAAGAAAGTTCCAGATTCGAGTTTCCTTTTCTGGCTGGAATTCAAGTAGGATTCCACATCCACTCGGTATTCTAGATGTACCAAGTCTTTTTCTTCACTCTTTAGAGGGAAAGTATGCTTTGGATTTGCTTGGATGATACATCAATAAGCCTGAAGCCACCATCTTGGCAACATCGTTGCTACTCCTATCCCCTTAATGAAGGCGTGCCGAGTGTCCGGGCCTAATACCAAACAGACATCGCACCAAAGCCTAACATCTAAAACTGGGTGTCCCATCCAAGCCACTACCTGGATTGGATCCCACACCTGTCTGGCACACTCTCAGTGAGCACCGCACACTACAAGGGCCGTCACCTCCATCATCCCTCGGTCCATCCTCAGAGCAAAACTGAAGCACCGACCTTGCCAGGCCTCTCTGCCATCAACGCCACCATGACGCCAGACAACTTCCTCCTTCTCCGCGAGTCCATCTTCGCGCATCAGACGCTGAGTCTCCACAGCGCCACGCCGCCGAGATCCGCCACCATCGATGTGTAAGATGAAGCACCACCCCAGCAAAGACGCCGTCCTCTAGTCCCTCAAGCCTGTGTGCACCTCCAAGAATGACGCCCCCAAGGGGGAAACGACACCAGAAAACCGCCGTCATCCGATCTACTGATCTAGGGTTTTCCCCAGAGGTAGCAGAGAGTGGCCTTGAACTTCTCCTCGGCGAAGCCTTCAGGAAGGGAACGACGCAGACAGCATCACCATCGTCGGCCATTGGCAATAGCCAATAGCAGGTTTTCACCCAGATCTGATCGAAGACGTCCATCTCTCGTGCACGGGCCACCGCCGTCGGCCGCATAACGAACCGTCGCCACCGACCAAGCTGCCTAGACTAGCCTCTCGCCGCAACCCCAGCCGCCAACACCAACAATGGACGAGGCCTGCCCAGGCCCATCGGCCCTACAGGCCCGCAGATGCCAGGTCTGGATCGGCCAGGCTCGCCGGACGTCGCCTCGGAGCCCCATGGCCAGCCGGTAGCCACCGTAGGGCGGAGGGATGTTGACGAGCCGCCGCCTCGCTGCCGAATGTGCCGCTGCGCCGGGGAAGACCACCGCGGGCCAAAGCCCAGATCACACCCTCTCCCAGGGCAAGACGGGCCCGCCGCCGCCATCCTTGGCTGCGGCTCGGACTTGGCCGGCGCCAGCCTCCAGCAGCGGCGAGGGGTCGAAGATGTTTGTGGCCCGGCGGCGCGCTCGCGTACGCCCTCGAGTCGCCCGCGCGGGGCGACGCGAGAGTACCGTTTCGTGGTGCACGCCGCGTGGTAATATTTTGTATGCATATCAATGAGACAAGCTTGAGACAAGATTTTTCGGACTGCGAATCAATCTGTGGTTAAGTTGGTTAGGTGGACAGTGGTATCCCCAACCCACCAGGGTTCAAATCCTGGTGCTCGCATTATTCCTGGATTTATTTTAGAATTTCCGGCGATGCGCTTTTAGTGGGAGGAGACGTTTCCGTCGACGACGAGGCGCCTACGGTGACTTCGTAAATCTCGGAGGTGCTCATAGGGGTAGGGTGTGCGTGTGTACGTCCATAGGGGTGAGTGTATGCGCGTGTATATGAGCGCTTGTGTCTGTACCGATGCTTAAAATGGGACAGTGCCAAATTACACTAGAATTTTCTGCCTCATCATCTCACAAAGTGTTGCTGACCGTCCGCCACGACCTAGTTAAGACAGCGAGAGATCCATGGATGAAGTGCCAAGTGGAATTCGTGTAAATTTCTCGCGAGCTCATCAGAAAACAAGTCGCTCTGCAAACTCTTACGATGGCACCGATTTCTTTTCTTCTTTGACGGTGACTACGGCGGGCTTGCGCCGGCCTGAACTTTCATTAAAAGGCTGAGAAGTCAGCAGGTATCAATAATACACCGGCAGACGAAATTACAAGGGCTGCACTGATTTCTTATCAAAACGTAGTCTGTAATGTATCGTCTGTTAGTGCCTACTCAGACTGAAATGCCCGTCACCGCCGCGAAAACGACCTCGACTATGCAAAACTGGTAGCAGGGACACCTCCAAAGCCCGAAAGCATCGCCGTGCTGATCCCAACAAGACTTGTACGGTCATTAGGCAATCCGAGAATTCCGCACGGAAGGTAGAAGAAGATGTGCGCCTCGCACGTCCCTCCAAGGTAAATTTTGACTGCCGGTCGAGGCATCTCTCTTTACGAGACCACACACGCAAACGCCGGCGATGGGTCCGTCGACGCCGGAGAGGCGAGGGGGACTCCTCTTTCGTCTTCGCTTTCGGTGGCCTAGCTGCTTCGGCAGCGGGGTCGTTTTCCCCGGCCATTTTCCCGAAAATGGCAGTGCGCTGCGCTTTCAACGTGGCTCCATCCACTTGCATACGGGAAGGAGCTAGACACCGACGGCGACGGCGAGCATCTCGGTTGGTTTCGATGGGATAGGATGTGTTGCATCGCGAGTAAGCTTGGTGAGACCCTTTTGTTTCTGTTAAGCTAGATGGAGTAGTGCTAGCTTGTTCTGGCCAGTCGTCGTCTGTAGCTAGGAGATCTTCTGACGGTGTAGACCTTCTACTTCAAGTGGGCCAAATGGCAGATAGAAATTTCGGAGGGAATGAAAAGACTGAGTCGATAAGGAAATGCTTCAGGGGAGAAGTTCCCTCTCCAATAATGTCATTACTTAATTCCATCGTTCTGCTAGAAAAATAATTCCACGTGCGTCGACCAGTGAGCAGCATCCACATATCACACAGGTAGCAACAGAAGTTGGTAGATGAACATGAGCTCATGTTGCTGTCGATCCATGGTTGAGGGAGAGGTGTGCAAGCCAGCCATTGGTTGTGATCTGGGTGGGTTGGGTTTGGAGCTGGCCTACGCCCTCTAAGTAGACTAGAGTATTTGCATGCAGGGTTCGAAGTTGCATGATCCACGTACAATATGCTTTGTAGTGAAGGAGGATCAACCCGAACCAATCGTCCATGAGTGTGTGTTTTCTAACTGCGTGGATTAGGTTTGCAGCTAGCTGGATGACATGGTAAGAGGCTAAGAGCCACATGATTAAGTAATGCATGCACCAGGTTACAAATGTTACTACTAGCAGCATATAATAGTAAAGCGATTCTATGGTCATTTAGTTGAGGAGGATCAATCCCATCGATGTGAGCTCTGCTCCTTTTTCTAACCGCGAGAAGTCCAAATACAACTGTCTGTGTCGGCAACCCCTCATCTTTTATTCGTCGATATATCAGATCCGGTGACCGCCCATAATTTGCTATGACTCAACATGACGCACAAGCCGGCCACTGGATGCTGCCGTCCATCTTCTGTCCTCTTCTTCCCAGTTCAGATCAAGTCTACTTTATTATGTTTATTACCAGTAATCTATTTGTCTGACAGTGCACTATCGATCTTTCCCTGATAGGGCATGGCGCAGAATGTAACTTTGTAGATCGATGCCAACTGAGCCAAGATTTTCTGTCAGCGAAAAAATTGCCTGACAGCGCATGGCACAGAACAGTCTTTGATCGATCCACAGAGGTATCGATCGCTTATTCGAATAAGTCTGGAATTTGCTGTGTCCCGACAGCAATAATCTAGTAATCTGCCGACCTGATTGAAATGCTGTCGCCGCACTGTTGTGTAATTTAATGTCTACGAAGACTAAAACAAGGGGTACGTGCAGGATGAATTCTGCATGCCGCCGTGGTATAAATGACTGGAGATGCGTTAGGTATGATCATCACGGGTCCATTTGTTAATCTCATTTCGTGGTGGGTTTTAGGGTATATGCAAGCCTGCATGCGCATGGTTGCAACTTTTGCCCCCTTGTTGCCAGCTGCTCCGATAAAGAAACAAGAGAATATGTCCTCCCTTCTCTGGATATGTGTTCATGAAGTATAATTCATGCTCATCTACAACCCGTTCATTCGGGTTTTGGTTTTGACTAAATTTTAGATGCACTACTCAAGCATGTTGGTCCCATCATTCCATCTGTTGGTTTTATAGAGCATCTACAGCCGGTCCCCTCAAATCCTCGACAAACATCCAAGTCCTCCACAAACATCCACAAGCTTGGTTAGTGCGTGGACAGAAGAGAGAAGAAAAAGTGTGACCCAATCGAAACCCTCATATCATCCCTATACATCCAGGTTGTCTGCAAGCCCTAATATTGAGACCATATATGGAAGGATATGAGGACTCGAGGACACGTCCAGACACGCTGTCGATCTACCACGTAAGACACGACCCACCCGGACCAGATTTTCTCTTTCTTTATTCTTTTTTTTCTTTCTCTCTCTTTATCTCCATCAATCACATGCATGTGACACGACATATAAAGGAGAAAATAAGGAGCATGACTGGATGCATGGACAGATAGGGGTTCAAAACAGACACCGTCGGATGTTGGGTTCCGGCAAACCCTTAAGGTTCGAACACTAGGGTGCGCGCGAAGTCTTTCCCTCCTACCGATCTACGCCCTAACTCGCTAAGATCTCGCAGATGAACTCGACGAACTCACAACACAAAGAGACACGGGATTTATACTGGTTTGGGCCACCGTTGTGGTGTAATATCCTACTCCAGTCTGGTGGTGGTGGATTGCCTCTTGGGCTGATGATGAACAATACAGAGGGAAGAACAGCCTCCTGAGGTTGAGGTGTTCTTGTGTTTGGTGACTTAGCGGGTTAGAGCTGGGCAAACTACTCGATGCCCCTACGGTGGTGGCTAGCTCTACTTATATAGGCCCTGGTCCTCTTCCCAAATATTGAGCGGGAAGGGAGCCAACAACGGCGGGCAAATTTGAAGGGGGACAGCTAGTACAAGCTATTCTGACAAAAGTGGTCTTCGCCTGCAAAAGGCTCTGGTGGTGACGCCGTCTTGGGCTCCACGATGACCTCCGTCTTGCCGTCCTCCTGGTCTTGGTCTTGTTGCACCGATATAGCAACCTTTGTCTGATGCCTCCGTACTCCTCGCATGCGCCTGCTTCCTTAGCACCAAAGAGGAAACAAGGATGCTGTGCGCGCTGGCGTCCGCCCGGTGTCGATCGTCACGGCTCACATCACGAGAGCCTCGTGAGGTTTGCCCCGCTTTGATATCTCCGCTCCTCGTGAGCCTGCCTGACTAGGCCACTCCTGAGGGGGGGTCTTGCGTCGTCCGCCTTGTGAGGCTTGGCCCCTCGCGAGGGTCTTGGATGCCTTGTTGATGAAGATGGGTCGTACGGCCTGCCGGCTTAGCCACGCCGTGGGCCGCAGGCAGGCCAGTCTGTGGACCCCCGTTCCCAGAATGCCGACAGTAGTCCCCGGGCCCAAGGTGCGCTCGGGCTTGGCTTCGCGGCGAAGCCAAGGGTCAAGTACGGAGCACCGCGGGCCCCAAAAGCCTGCGGCCTCGGTTGACGCGTGGCGGTTGATTGGACGTGAGCATCTCCGCTTGCTCACGTTGCCCTTGAATCCGCCTGGCTATGCGGCCCCCGCCTCTCGCATAGTTATTCTTCCTTCACCCACGCCCGGCTCCTCCAATCTCCCTGCTTCCTCGAGGCCCTGCTTTGCCCTTCCAACCTGACTTGCGCTCTGCCAGCTTCGTCGCCATGGCACCGAAACAGGCTGAAAAGGGGGAGAAACCTCTGTCTTTGCCAACTGCGCCTCCGCCCTTTGAGCCTGCGCTCGGCCGGCCTCTGGTGCTCAACGACAAGGCCATGGACAAGGTGCGCCCCATGCTTGCATCCAGCTTCAACGAGTGGGGAGAGACGGTGACTTGGCCCGCGTCCCGCACTCGCATGGATCGGCAGCCACTGAGGTCCCGATCTTCATTGATGCCCTCTGGGCTGGCTTGATTCCTCCATTCTCCACCTTCTTCAACGCGGTGCTCGAGCATTATCAGATCCACATGCTTCATCTTGACCCTTAATCTGTGACCCTCCTTGCCGTCTTCGCCTTCTTGTGCGAGGCCATGGTGGGCATCTCTCCTTCCGTGGCCCTGCTTCGCCATTTCTTCTCATTGCATCTGACCAGTCCCCGGCAGAGCTCGGGGTGCGTGGCCTTCCAGGCCGTGGCCGCGACTATGTGCACGAGGATTGACTTCAAGCTTTCTCCATCCACGAGTGAGTTGCGCATACGATGGGTGTTTGTTGACGCCGGCGTGCTCAGCCCTCTGCTCCATGTTCTGGCGGGGCCTACTGTTCCAAACTCCGGCTGGGGCCATCAGAAGCTCACGAGCCCCCGCCTTGCCCCCGTCTGGGCTAGGCTGAGGTGGTTGAAGTACCTCGGCGTGACTGCACCCATGGTGGTGAAGGAGTTCGTCAAGTGTCAAGTCGCTCCACTTCAGCGCCACTCCCGCCCGATGTGGGACTTGCTCCGCAGCCAGGACCACATGAGGTTTCAGGAGAAGGGGATTCCTCTTGCGACGCGGCAAACGGTGCTCATGGTCCTATCGGGTGTCCCTCTGCCGGATGAGATGCCCAGGAATAGCTGCCTGTTGTACCGCTGCGAGAACAAAGTCGTATTTGCCGCGAGCATGCCTTCCTTTGACGAGTGGGGGCTGCGCCCAATCGGCCTGGTGGGGTCCCGTGAGAACCCCGTCGTCGTGGTTCCCTTCTTCACCGCCGGTGCCAAGCTCGCCCCTGGTGAAGGTGCGGGAGGGCGAGCTCCGGCGGGGGCCGGTGACTCGAGTGCTGAGGAGCACATGTCGAGTGGTGATCCTGGGTGTCGTCCTCGATGGCCTACAACCCCCTGCTGAGACATCGGTCACCGAGGAGGCGCGGCATGCGGCTCTCGAGGCCAAGGCTCCAGGAGCCTCGGGAGGTTGTGGTGAGACGGTGTCCGGCTGTTCGCCGCAACCGGGCACCCCTGAGGACACCCTTCCAAGATCTTCTTCGGCCCCGCTGCACACCGGCCGTCACGTCCATCGCTTCGGTCGTCTTTGTGTGGACTTCGAGGAGCTCCGCAAGAGGAAAGGATCCCCTAGCGGCAGCAATATATTCGGGCCATTGAAGCGATGAAAGTACATAGCCATTGACGCGTAAGTGTCTTACTGTCATGGCTTCTTGCATGTAGTCTCCTTATCCTGACGTCTGTCCTTCAGGGCTCCTTCCGTTGAAGCTGTTGCATCTTCTGAGAAGCGGCCTCCTCCTTCACCAGCTTCCCCATCGGCCTTGAGCGTTCCTAGTCTGCCTGCCGCCCCTGGAGCAGGGTCGGTCGGGGGAGCGTTTCCACCTTCATGGCACGCTGAGCCCGCGGCTTGGCCACCCCCCCCCCCCCACGGTTTGGCGTGGAGCTTGGCGGGCGTGCCCAAAACTCCTCCTTTGCTCATGGACAGCAGCTGGTTGGCTTCGATCTTCGGCTCCTCTTCAAGTAGTGAGCCCCAATCGGCTCGGGCTCCTCGCGAGGACTGGCTGATGTCTGGTGCGGCGTCAACCCCCAGCCCCCTGCCGGGGGGTGGCGCGCCACTTGGCGCCCCGCCCGCTGCCCCGGAGGTGGAGGACGAGGTGGGCCGAGCGTTCGAGCTCGAGCGCGGGCGGAGCGTAGTTCGTCACGAGCTCTTCCAGGAGGCGATGGGTGCAATGAGTCGACTTGGTGAAGAGCTCGCGGGTGTCGACTCGCGCCTTGAGGCTGAAGGTCTCCGGCTGGTGGAGGAGCGGCGCAAGCTGAGGGTGGCTATCAACCTCGGTCGCTATCAGCGCGACCTTGAGAATGTGAAGGCCGAGGCGTCCCTCAAGATCGCCCATGAAGCTCACTCGCGAGCCTTGGAAGAGGCTTGCGAGGCTGACCGCCTTCGCGAGGCTGCAGAGGAGCGCGCGTGGGAGCTCCAGGCCTGGAGCGCATCCCTTGAGCAGCAGGTGGAGGCGCGTAGGGCCGCTCTTGCATCGCTGAGGGGGACGTCCGCAGAGGAAGAGGGGGTCCGGAAGCGCGATGAGGCGCTGGCCCTGGAAGCCGTGGAGCGCAGCCTCGAGCTCGAGCAACTGGGGACGAGGGAGCGTCAAGCTGCTCAAGCAGAAGATGTCGTCGGGGCTCACGAGGCCAGAGTCGAGGAGGAGGTCAGTCGCCGGGTGGCCGAGGTTCATGCAGACCTGGAGGGTAGATACGATCTAAAGCTGAAGCTCGCGGGTACGGAGGATGCGGGCAGGGCCGCTACCCTCAGGCCCAGGTTGGATGAGGCTGAGAGGCGCGCGGAAGCCACGGCTGCCGCCCTGGTTACGGCGCAGGCGGACTTGGCCTCCGCCCACGCCGAGCTGCGTTCCCTTCGGAGGCGGGTTGATGACGCTGAGGCCGTCGCACGGCAAAACACGGAGGAAGTGCTCCAACAACGAACGCTGGAGGGCGAGCATGCCCCTATGCTTCAGGATCTCCGGAACAGGGCTAATATCGCCCTGGGCCATATTTGCGACGTGGATGTGCCGGCCCCTCACTCGAATGACTATGCCAGCCACCTGGCCTTCTTCATCGAGGTGGTGATGCGCCTGGAGGCTCAATCTGCCAGAGCTCGCCAGCTGGTGGAGGAAAGGGGGCGTGGCCTGCTTGAGCGCGCTTTCTCCCGTGTCTTCAGCCACCTTCTGAATGCCGACCCCAACTTCGATTTCGACGCCGCCATCGCCCCCGTACCCACGGCCGTCCGGGGTGACCTGGCGCGTTGGGTTGAGGACAATGTGGACGCGCTGGTCAGGGCCTTCACTTCGGAGGATGACGCGGTGGTGGTCGTCACAGACGAAGGCGACGTGGTTGACGATGGCGCCGGGGGCATTGCCGACGGCGTCGATGATGCCGACGAAGACAATGACGACGCGAGTGACGCGTCCGCGGGTGATGTAGCGAGTGACATTTCTGGCTGATCCCATATCCTCCTGTCGTTTCACCCTATACACAAAACTCGGGCGTGGCCCTTGGAAGACTTGTAAGAGCATTTTGAGAGGGGGAGCCCCTCATGTAAGCAGATTGCAGTTTTTACTTTCCCATGCGATGTGAGTATGTGTCCTCGTGAACCCGGGAATCCGGGGGCAAGTTTTCCATTGTGGTTTACCTTAGCCAGCGCCAACTTCGAGCTGGGTCGTGAAGCGACGAGTTTCTGAGAATCCTGCGGATCTTATCGCCCCGTCTGAGGGGCCCGCAAGGGGTGAGCACCAGCCGCAGCGCTGGCGCGCGCTTGATGAGCGTGCGCTTCGTGCGGTCCAGCTCGTGAGGAGCTCGTGAGGGAAAGGCGATGGACGTGAGTCCTAGACAAAACAAGATCCAGAAGGCAAGAAATTGCTCGAACGAGAAAAGGCACCCCCCGCGCGCATCGATAAAAATTCGGCTTCAACTTAAATCCAGATCCAGAAAGCAAAGCTACAAAAAGAGAGATCCAAAGCAAAAGGCCGCGTCCGGCACCTAGTCTAGTCTTCCGGTCTTCAAGTCTTCTCACCAGTGCGGAGCTAAGTGCTGCCACTAGGCATGGGAGGGAGCCCCAGGGCCTGAGGCCGGCGCTCCTGAGACTCCGGGGCATGTACATCCCCAACTCATTATTACGTGAGAGTGTCACGGGCGGCGAGCTTCACAGGCACTGGGCCTTCTTCACAGGTATCGGCCTTGCTTCATATCGCCAGATGAGGGCCCCTCCTTGCGCCACCCTTGACCTTCTTTGAGCCGACCGGTCGCCAGGACAGCACAAAAGAGGGAAAGAGGACGCCAGCGGTGCCCTCGGCGACCACAGGTCCTCTGCCGGGGGAAGGGTTGTCGAAGCCTCCCCGATAGAGGGCCTACCTCCGGGTGTCCCCTGGCTTCGCACGCCGTGGGGAGGGCCTGGCTCCCGACCCCTCTCATGCATCCCCCAACGCGATCCCCCTGCCGGTAGGGAGGCCGCCGAGCTGGGGCCACCGGCCGTTGTGGTGGTCTGTTCCTCCTGCGACTCATGGTTAGCGTAAGCTTGCTCCTGAGGGATTAGAGGTACCCTGTAATGGTCGTTCCACACGCGGTCGTGGTGGTTCCCCGGCGGCTCCTGGAAGGCTTCGACTCCTAGCGCCCCCTCTTCCCAATCTTCTCCAATGAACGAGACGGGGTCGTCCTCCGGTGTGTACTCCTGGTCCGTCATGCGGGGCACGTAGGCTTCCGGGGCTGTTACCCCGAACACCTCGCCGTAGTGCCCCACACTCCATGTTGCCCGGCCCAACGTGGCGTCCTGAGGGTAGTAGCGTGGCATCTCGCCGGGACCATGGGGGCGACGCTTGTGCCCGTGCTTGTTGCGGACGGTGCGGGGGCCGCGGGGCCTCCGGCGCCGCTGGACGCGCTGGTGTCCACGAAGCCCCCATGCACGCCCGCCGGCGCGTGGGTGCGGCAAGGCCCGCCATGAGTTCCCGCAATGGCCTGTGAAGAGAGTCGATAGCAGAAAGGCGGCGTTCCCGAGGACGCAGCGTCCAGCAGCGCGTCCCGGCCGCTCTCCATCAGCCGGCACCGCAGCAGCTCCCTTGCCACGGTGAGTGTCGCCCGCATGTTTGCCTGCTCTCGCCGCGAGTGAGGCGTCGTCGCTGCGGCGTGGCTTGCTGCCCTTGCAGCGGCTCGTACCTGTCGTGGGGTGGGGGTGGACGACGCCTGGCCGCGCGGCCCGCGCCCCGCAGCGTTGGACGACACCCGCGCCGCCTGGCGCGCGGGGTCGAGGTCTTCATGGGCGGGTGTCGTCGCCCGGGCCGGCCAGGCCGCCCAGCGGTCGGAGTCAGCTCTTGGGTCGCCAGACATCTTGATCGCGGAGCGTCGGCAAGTCGACTGGCAGAGAGGAAGCTCCGATGCACCCCTACCTGGCGCGCCAAATGTCGGATGTTGGGTTCCGGCAAACCCTTAGGGTTTGAACCTGGGGTGCGCGCGAAGTCTTTCCCTCCTACCGATCTACGCCCTAGCTCGCTAAGATCTCGCAGACGAACTCGGCGAACTCACAACACAAAGAGACACGGGATTTATACTGGTTCGGCCACCGTTGTGGTGTAATACCCTACTCCAGTGTGGTGGTGGTGGATTGCCTCTTGGGCTGATGATGAACAGTACAGAGGGAAGAACAGCCTCCTGAGGTTGAGGTGTTCTTGTGCTTGGTGACTTAGCGGGTGAGAGCTGGGTAAACTGCTCGATGCCCCTACGGTGGTGGCTAGCTCTACTTGTATAGGCCCTGGTCCTCTTCCCAAATATTGAGCGGGAAGGGAGCCAACAACGACGGGAAATTTGAAGGGGGGCAGCTAGTACAAGCTATCCTGACAAAAGTGGTCTTCGCCTGCAAAAGGCTCTGGTGGTGACGCCGTCTTGGGCTCCATGATGACCTCCATCTTGCCGTCCTCCTGGTCTTGGTCTTGTTGCACCGATATAGCAACCTTTGACTGATGCCTCCGTACTCCTCGCATGCTCCTGCTTCCTTAGCATCAAAGAGGAAATAAGGACGTTGCGCGCTAACGCCCTCCCGGTGTCGATCGTCACGGCTCACGTCACGAGAGACTCGTGAGGTGTGCCCCGCCTTGGTATCTCCGCTCCTCGTGAGCCTGCCTGACTAGGCCACTCCTGAGAGGGTCTTGCATCGTCCGCCTCGCGAGGCTTGGCCCCTCGCGAGGGTCTTGGATGCCTTGTTGATGAAGATGGGTCGTACGGCCTGCAGGCTTAGCCACGCCGTGGGCCGCAGGCAGGCAAGTCTGGGGACCCCGTTCCCAGAACGCCGACAGACACGACCAGGCGCGTGCGCGGAGGGGGGTGGCAGATTTGCTAGGCCTAACTGTAGATGTTCTAGGGAATCCACGTATTTAAAATAAATATAATCTTTTTTTCACATACTTTACCATTAATTTGATCAACAAAATACTAAGTACATGCCACAAACCTATATTATTAAATTCATGTTCAACAAGAGATTGTAATGGTATAATGTTTGTGGCATATACTTGATTTCAGTTGACAAAGTTCATGGTCAAAATTGTTGTTATAATATGTACTACATGCATTATAAAACCAAACAGAGGTAGTACAAACAAAAAAAATATCCTGCAATAGTTACATCAAAGAAAACCTAGTGCGATCACACACATTACAAACACCAAGTGAGCATGTCCCCGATCAACCCGCCTGTACGTAGCAGGTTAAGCCGTAACCTACATTAACCCCAAACAAATAGATCCAAATATTTTGGCATGCTCGACAAACAAAGATTGTCATAACCCATTGCAACGCCAACCCATATAAGTCTTGGCATAACAAAGCTCTCATGATGAAAAATCTCCAAAAAATTCTCAACAAGGAGCCTTTACCCTGGGTCTCACTAATTTGGGGGAGCTACTATTCAGTTCTACTTCCTAGCTTCAAATTGGTCGGACAAAGTTACCGAAAAAGTCACCTAAAATTGTTGCATGATTACAGGTTGAACTGTGAATGTAAATTAGGCAATGGGCAAGCTACTCTCCTCTACCATGACAAGTGGCTGGAGCAGCCTTTACTCGCCAAGTTCCCAGAGTTGCACTCTTATGTCAAAAGTGATACCCAAATTGTTGCTATCTGGATTGAAGCGGAGGAATCCACCCAATTCTTCCACACTCCTATGTCTACTTAGGCCGTCAATTAGTTATTGAGCTCCAGGTTTGATACACGAGCAAAGCAATCCTCAAGTTCAGGATAAGTGGACATGTAGTGGTCAAGGGAAGAAATATTCACCAATCATGTATCACGTTCTCTATCCCCAAGAAGAAAAACATATTCTTTTCAAATGGATTGGGAAAAGTGCATGCAGAGTAAGATACAAGAGTTGTTTTCCTAGTTGTTACTACATGACAGAGTTAACACTAGAAACCTCCAAAAAAGAAAATCCTTTCATGTGGATTGCTATGATTGTGTCTTTTGTAATGGGACTACTGAAGAAACCTCAAGGCACCTTTTCTGGGATTGTTGTTTTTTTCGGATTGCTAGAACAACATCTTCCCTTCTAAAAGGTGTATCTCCTACTATGATGACATTAATTGACACACCAATTGTACCAAAAAAACATTGCTACGAAGGTGATTATTTAAGGAGGCTCAAACATTTGGGGACAGAGAAATGGGACAATCTTCAGAAAGGAAGTTCCAAGTATAAACTATTGAAAATTTAAACTCAAGGAAGATCTCAAAATTTTGAAACACATAATGAATGCTAAACACTAGAATGCTTTGCAAAGTTGGATGCATGCTCATTTTTGATGACTAGATTCTGAGATAAAATCAACTTTTGTAAGAACATGCATTGGTTAATTTCAAATGTACCACTCCTTGTTTTCTTTCTTTCTTCTGTTATTTGTTATTTTTGGTTTTTGCTCTGATGTATATATTGTACTTTATTCTACTTTAATAGAAAATACCATAGAATGATTGTTCTACGGTTTGCGGGTAAAAAAGATACTAGTCTTTACAATCCCTTTTAACCTTTTCCCACCCTCCAAACTCCAAGCTATAGTAAAAATATTAGGTGTTTCTAAATATTTGGGCTCATTGGATTTGGAGTTTTTTTCACACAAAATCCATATGAACGAAGACTCCAGAGGAGACGAGCACAACCATACCTGCATGTTTTTCATTTTCTGTGTGTTTGGAGAAAACTGCACATCTAGTCATAGCCTTTTTTGCGTAGGAACAAAGCAATGCATTTCTTTTGGTTGGAAACTATCATTCTATTCCACACATGTGTTATTCATGATTCCTACATTTTGTTTTCTCCTAACTGAATAAGTCGTGGTGTGTTTGGCTCACATAATGAGAGGAATGAGGGCAACTGGCGGAATATTCTCTCTAAAAATTGGTTGAGCTTGTCCGAAAAAATCTCCAGATGATGGCAACCACCCTCGGTTTGGTCCACTAGGCCTCACCCCCTCCCCCCCCCAACCCAGATTGAACCCCTTCTTGGAATAATTGATATTTTATTCTTGAGAAAATATGTAGGGTTCCAAGGATAGTGTGGTAGAATAATTTTTTGTTACTGTTCAAAAGCTAGATAGGATGGTGTGATTGCGCAACAGTAGGTTACTCCCTGACTCCTCTCGCAGCGGCATGATAGCACTCTAGCTTCTAGCTAGGGTGCATTCTTGGTGGCTCCCTTATCTTCATCATGAATTCTCATTAGTTACCCTCACCTATAGTAGTTGATCTGAGGCTAGGGGGTAGGATCCCAATCGACATGTGGTGGTTTAGGTACTCTATGCTAGGTCTATATGTTCTTGACGACCCTATGACTAAAGATCTTACAAGCTCCGGCTCCATCTCCACTCTATCAAGGACATTGCGATCTGCATCGGCAAGGGAGGTGTTTGCACTCGAATGATCCATACCTCTTGATCCAATGAATTTTGTTGGTGCCTTAACCTATCTCAGTTGTGGATATTTGGTTCTCTTGTTTAATCTCTTTGTGCTTTGTTTTTTCCCCGGTGGGTGTGGCAACAAAATAGCGATTCGACAATTACTTCATGCGATGTCTCCTCAACCACATTATATCTAGCGGTATCGAATTCTTAACTTCGAGGTTAATGTGGCATTTGCAATTTCTTTGGAGGCAAGGGGGAAAATGCAAAAGCTGATGCTAGAAAGAGCGAATTAAAAAAAATCATGTAACTTCCATTTTTACCAAGGTCTTTGTTAGTCATCTTTGTTTTCACTGTTTTCTCTTATTGAGAATGTTTTAAGGTTTTACATTTGTATGAATAAAAGTAGTTCTTTGCACCATTACATAGAAGAAGTGTCCACAAGTATGGCGCCTTATGACATATACAAACCAATAATTTGTGTTGAAGTGCCAGCCTCGGGCTTCTAGAAAGATACTCCCTTTGTTTCTTTTTAGTACACATATGAGGTTCATCTCAAGTCAGATTTAAAGTTTGACCAAGTTAATAGGAAAAAATACCAACCAATATCATTAGATCAATCATGTAATATATTTTTATATTGTATTTGTTTGATATTATAGACGTTGATGTTTCTTAATATAGATTTGATAAAATTTATAAAGTTTGACTTAAGACAAACCTAACATGTGGAGTAAAAAGAAACTAATGAAGTACCAATTGGTCGCTCGTGGTGATCAAGCTTGAGCTTCTAGAAAATTAGCTCTCTCTTTGTAAATGAATCACCTGACATGGGCTTCTAGAAGGATACCAGCGGTCACTACTTCTTAATTTTCTGAACAAGGGGACAAAATCCTTTGTGCACGCAGTGATGCAGGCCACTTGATTCCATTAGCAAAGGGACATTAACACTCAGAAGTACCATATATTCCTAAGGGGTGATGCTTCCCAAGTGGATCTTAACTTCTAGGGGTTGCTTTCTAGGCTCCTGAAAAACTGTCACTAACAATTTTGTCCTTGTGAAGCTCTATAACCGTAAGGCCGTAACGGAATATGAAAGCCACCCTAGGGGTTCAAGAATGCATGGCTCCAAAATGTTGTCGACTATTATGAAACTGGGTGAAAGATTATTTTTTTTGAAAGATCCAGCAAATCACTGGCTTGATTCAGATTTAGCAGAAAGCAGCGGAAGAACAACATGGTGAAGATCTCAAGATCAAAGAAAAGAAAAAATAGCAGCCCTATTAGCTGCACAACAACACTCCTTACAATCCACAACAAGGCAACGCAGCTTCGACTCCGTCGATGAACTACGAAGAAACTAGGCAAGGTTGGCGTCACGAAAGCTCGCCGAACGAACCATCTGTCACGCGTTATCGTACGCCACCGGAGCCCCGCCACCGCAGCTTCGACTTCACAACAACAAACAGTCGAGGCAGCCCCACGAACATGCCGGAGAAGAGCCGACTACCACGACCAATGCCATGCCTTCGACATTGCTCACCACCGTCATCGTTGCCACAGAAGTCACCGTGCACGTCCAGCCGTAGGAAGCACCCATGGGATCTGGGTGAAAGATTGGACCATGGTAGACTATTCTCAAGCTTGTGTGTGGTGATTTATCTTAATTCCATAGTAGACTTGTAGATGGCTGCTAGGCAATTTTGTTCTGATTTCACTTTTGAAGAACTGTATGAAAAATCAAGGATTTAATCCTTTTTATCATAAAAGTAAAGGACAATTAATGAAGCTGCATGTCCCATCAGGCGTACTGACGTACTACCTCCGTATGGAATTACATGACGCTAAATACATTCATTTCAGCGTCAAGTAATTCCAGGTCGATGGAGTATATAAGCGCATGTTTAAAAAGGTGTACTTGTATGGTGTTTACATGTGCTGGTGAAAAGTAAGCATTTCTACACGCCCCTAGCTAGCTAGCACGAGCGTTAATCATGAATATCAACAGGCCATGTGTTTTGCATTTTGCATCAGTCTTGGCAGACAGACAGGAACCTTTTGGGGCCATGCTTCTAGGATTGGGGGGACTCTGCATGTTTGTCTCAGTCCATATGTTTTTGATGTTTTACTATTAGTATGACGCGTGCTCTACCTTGGCCTACCACCCAAGATCGGTGCAAGTGAGGGTGGATCGATGCAGCCTTCTTCTGGCCTTCATCATGATCGTCCAAAAGTGGTGCTCATCGACATCAACAAACGTATTTATATGGGATTGCTTGCGTACGTGATGCATGATGCGATGACCAAGGCACGCAACTACGTCCACGAGATTAGCCGTCGAATAAACTATACAGAGAAGGACATGTTCTTGGCCTAAAAAAATGCAATAATTTACTTATTAATGCTCCACGTCCATACAAAAAACTACTATGTTATCTGACGACTTTAAGATATTGCTTTTTTTTCACGAATACGCAAAGCTTGCGTATCATTTTATTGATAGAAGGAGCTAGAATGAGTACAACAGATGGTACAACACATGACACGGACGCAAGAGGCGTGAACATGGTGCACGAAACAAAGAGACATGAGATACTCGACCCAAACATAAAAACACAGCTAACTCTCCGACCGAAGAAACAAGCCAACCAACAACTAGACGACCGACATCTCCAAAGACAGCTCCGAGGACGCCGCGAGCAAACAAAACAACGCCTTCACGAAGGAGAACGACACCAAGACGTCGTCGTCGTCCGATCCGAAAAACCGGACCTAGGGTTTCCCCTGATGCTCGAAGAGGGGCATAGATAATGGCCATGACAACGCCTTCAAGAAGAAAACGGCACCCGCAGGTGTCACCGCTGCCAGCATGAGATGCAGGGATTTCGCCCTGGCCAAATTCCGAGCAATCCCAAGCCGTCGGAGCATGAGTCGGAGAAGAGGAAGTCAAGCATAGGCCGGAACTGTGACTGCGGGAAGGGGAGCCACGCCCGATGCCAAAGGAGGCACCGGTCGTCGCCGGACGTGCGAGCTTCGAAGGAGGGCAAGGCTGCATGGCTGAGCGGAATGGGGGCAACACGGATGCGATGTTGGCCGGAGCCCCAGATAAGCCAGGATCTGGATGGGAGCGCAGATTCATGCCACTGGGACCGGAGCATCAGGGGCACCGGCAGGCCAAAGGAACTGGAAGGAGACGCAGCTCCCAGAGCATGTCGGACCCAAAGATACGCCGGGATGGACGGCCAACCAAGGGTACCCGCAGGGTGTTGGGTGCGGAGATGCCAAGAAGCTAGCGAGCCATAGGAGCCGGAAATAGCGCAGCTCCGGGGTGCGCAGGATCCAAAGCCACACCGGCCGGCCATGGACGCTGGAAGGGGACGCAGGTCCTTGACCGCCGGGTCGAAGCCGCCCCTGCGGGGATGGGTGGATGGTGAAAACACTCGCACGCAGCCAAACTCCCGGCCAGCGCTACAGGAAGTAGCGGCCGCCGGGCACAACCATGTGCCTCCAGGCCGCCTCCGAAGAGGGGCTGACCCGAAGCCGACCAGAGTGGAGGGAGCGTCGGGTGGGAGGAGGGGCGCAGCATGGAGGACGCGCCTAGCCGCCACGACGGGCCGGCCGGGAAGCAGCACAACCGGCTGGGGAGGCCCCAGATCCAATCGGGGGCGGACCGGGACGACGTGCCACGAGCCGGGGCAAGGCCACCCGCAGCAGCAGGCCGGAGGAGAAGCCGTCAGGGAGCCACCGAGGGAGGCCGCCTCCGCCGCCAGTGGGGGCCACCGGCGCCGCCAGGGACGGATCTGGGGGGGCGTGGCGGATCAAGAGGCCAGCCGAGCAGGGGGGGAACGGCCCCGCCGCCGCGATCCCGGGGCCCGGCGCGGCTTCGCCGGCCGGCCCTCCGGCGACGGCGGCGCGAGGTAGGCAGGAGGAGGGGTGGCGGGCCGGCGGTGGCTGGGACCCCCGTGTCGCCCGGGTCGGGCGACGCGAGGGTCGGGCAGGGTTCTCAGAAAGAGAGCCGGCCCACGGACTTTAAGATAGAGATAATATCGCCGGCAGTCATAGAACTTGTGTTGGATGTTCAGTTTGGTGCTAAAACTTTAAAAATACGGATTTATGGTCAGTGAGTTTTGTTCAAAATTATTGGGCTTCATTCTCATCTTGTCATGCAAAAACGAAGGTAGAGGTAAGTAACAAAGGTAAGGGTGTGATTGATGGTTTACAACCCATTAGTCATGTGGAGAGGTTTTGTGTTCCATGGCTGCCTCCCACTCCGGAATTCCTCAATATTAATGTTGATGCAAGTTTTGTGAAGGCCATTAGCGCAGCGAGCGTTGGGGTGGTTGTTAGAAATCATTCTGGAGAAGTTCTTATCTCTTCTTGGGATTATATTGGTTCATGTCTTTGTGCTGAGGAAGCGGAATTTCGAGCAACCATCTCAGGCCTTTACATTGATATCACTCTTCACAAGCCCATTATTTTAGAAACTGACTGTTCTTTTGTGGCCTCGGTTTTTGCAAATGATAATCTGGACAGGTCAAACCTTGTTGATTTGAAGAAGGAAACGTTGAGTGTCTCCAAGATGATGAGTACTTTAAAAATCACCAAGATTAACAGGAAGGCGAATATGGTGGCGTATGAGATTGCAAAATTTAGTTTTATAAATAGGTCTGATGGTATTCTTATTAATAGTGTTCCGCCCTGCGTGGCAAGAGCTGTAACGAATGATTGTACGAACATTTGTGTCAATTAATTAATATATGGGTGGGGTTTTTCAAAAAAAAAACTTGTTGTGTGGTGCAAATACAGTGCTATTTTTGTGTATCCCGCATACAGCTGTCCATGTGGCATGCCAGCATGGGAGTGGCCCATTGTTAGTGGCTGGAGTACATGTTTCAGATAACTCCTTGATTTTATTGAAGTTTATTTAAGTACACAGAAAAGCACAGGTAAGACCCACTGTCAGTAAAGTGTATAAAAAAATATAGGGTGATGGCAGGGCACGCACGCGGTAACCACCACACAGAATGGCATCTGGTCATTCTAAAGGATAACTACATTTTAGAGGTAATATTATTGGCAGTCATATAACTTGGGTTGGATGTTCAATTTAATGCTAAAACTTTAAAAATACAGATTTGTAGTCATTTAACTTGTTGTGTGGTGCAAATACGGTGCTTTTCTACAATAACTGGCGTATAACTGCCTGCGACTATGAGAGTGGCCCATATGTCAGTTAAATGACACTTGATGGTTTTAAAGGATAACTTCCGTTCATATCCCTTTTCTTAAATTAAAACATGTGGGTCTGTCAGCAAAAATGGGCTACAATCAGTGCAATCCATTTTGCACGTTTGCTTCTTTAAGAATTTTATATGTAAATAAAAATTTAAAAATATTGTACAGAAACTGTACTGCTTTTTTTTGACAAAAATTGTATTGCTCATAGATGACCAAATTAACATAAGATAATGGAGCCGCTAGGTCTCAACCATATGAGCAAAATTAACATAAAAAGGGAGACGCTTGGTAATGAACCAGCAACCAACGAGTAGAACACAAGACGATCTAGCGACTACACACCTTTCAAGTTCTATTGTCTAATGTGGATAACAATATTTTTTGAACCAGGATGCATGTGGAGCTTAAATGGGCTGCATATACTACAGCCAATTTTGCACACGCTATTTTCTTTAACATAGATGTAGAACATAAGTAATAAAGTCATGTTCAAATATTTCTCCCTCACAAAAAAAAGGTTAAAATATTTCTGTGTTAAAAATATTATACATACAGAAGATGATTAGTAAATAAAAAAATTATATAAGTCTAAGTATTATATAGAAAATGTTTAGTAAAACATAAGTAATAAAAGCATTTAAGATATTCGTAAAACTTAAGTAATAATATTATGTTCAAATATTGGTGTGTTAAAAATATTATATATACATATGGTGATTCGTGAATAAAATATTTAAATATAAACCTGTGTACTATGTTAGACATGACAGAACATTCATATCAAGAGTTTAAAGTTTAAATTATGAATATTTACACAAGCATGGAACTATACAAATGTGCGTTCAATTACAGAAATGTTTGTACAATTAAAATAATATTGTTGAATTATATTTTACAAGTATTTGTATTATTTGAATTATCTAAACATTTTTGTAATTCATAAATATATTGTTTTGAATATATAAATACTATTTTTAAAATAATACATGAACAGTTCTGAAAGAAATTTATTCCTTTGTATCTACAATATTTATAACACACAAATTTTTAAACATTATTTTTAATACTAAGATCATTATTTACATAAAAATTTCTAAAATATATAAAGGTGCATATGGCCCTTCCCAGTGCTCCAAGGTGTACAGATGTTAAGAATGTCATATAGGCAAAAAAGTGATGTGGCAGAACAATTAAAGAGGAGAGGGAGTATTACAGTGACACTAGAAGGAAACGATGCTAAGCACGTAGACCTATGCAAAATGACTATCAATTAATGTATAAAGGTGTTTTGGTGTTAAAACATTAAATAAGGCATGCTTAGCTATACAAGTTAAGCACCAATGCATTGGAAAGAGTAGTTGCTAATCTTTTTAATGCATTTAGCACTAATCCTGGTGCGGCGCTTCGACAACTAAGTATTCATTCGTCTACGCATGCCCAGTGTTGGCACACCGGAGCGTGCCTTCGTCTAGGATGTGTCCCCGGGCTTGGCAACCCCAGCGCGACGCGTCGTCAACATCGTCTTCTCCCCGGCGCACCACTCCTTCAACACCGTTGCACCCATCACTAATTCGGCGCCTCCTTGCGCCCGCGGCTCCATGGCGTTTCCTCGACTCCGGCTACTCCGACTCGATATCGACCATGGAATTCTTTGCACGGCTATCTCGACCACGGCTACACCATCCTACGCTCTCGGCTACCTCGACATCGGCATAAATGGCTATCATCCGCTTGAGCAACTCGTCGGCTTTCTCTACAGTCAACGCGTCCGTGCCGCGACACCGTACATGACGCTCCCGCTACCACTGTGGGGGATGTCAGCTCGTCGGCTGCTATTCTCTCCAGTCTGACCGTCCGCGATGCTCATGTTATCTGCGACGCTACTGCTACGATTGCGGGAGGATGTTAGAGATATATTTACGTTACATGTATTTCGTAGTGTAGGATTTGTAATCCGTCTCCTACCTTATTTTAAGAAGAGGCTTCTTACCCTTTAAGTCTTGTTTTTTTTGACCTCACCCTCCAAGTCTTGTACTAAATATATATACTCGCCCTCGAGGCTCAATAATACATTCATCATATTGCGCAACAATCCCTCTCTATTCTTCTAACAATATGGACTAAGATTAGGATGGTCATCCATCCTCATCTAATCATCTCGGCAGGCCAAAGCGCAAGAAGACAAACTGATGATGGAGCCAGGACCTAATTTAATTAGGTCAGCCATGATAAAAAAGGACGCACATCAACCTGCCATTTCGATGGAGTCGTTGTCCATGGCGGCAGGTGCCGCTTTGGTATTTCTACGACCCACTCGTCATTTGTAGGGCCGGTTGGGACATAAACAAAAGGTCTGATTAATATATGTATCCATCTTTTTTTTGCGAATATTAATCTGTATCTATCTAGAAAGGTCCACTGACATTTGTTTGTTTTCTCTGCTTGCGTCGACGGTAGGAGGGAAATTGATCGCGATATCGTTTCGGTCGGGAGAGAGGAACATAAAAGGTGCAGTGTATGATTGCTCGGCAAAGGGTAGCCAAAACACAGTGTCGTCGAAGTAGGAACCGATGGTACGTGAGGACGTCGATGCACCAACCCATGCTGGAATTTCTTTTGGCATATCTCTTTTTTTTCTGGATTTTTTTTGGCGTTTCAGAGACGGGTCTTGTGTCAATTGTGTGATAGAAATAGAATGAATATATAGCTGAGTGCTCCAGACTACTAGTCTTGTTTGTATATAGCAATCAAAAGAAAAAGAATTTGGATTTGACTATGTTTTTCCACTGCTTCGAGTTTTCACCTTGACTTGTCTGCGTGCCTGGTTAAAGCCACGCACACATACACCTTCCACACCCTAAACAAGTATACCAGGACGCCACTCACATTGACTTGCATGTTTCAAACCAACCAAGACGTGGTCCACCTGCCGCCGGGGAGCAAAACGCCGAGCCGGTGCCGTCCAACACAGGTCACCACGCACGCACGTCGCCGTCCGCCGGTCCCCGGAGCGTGGGCGAAGGCGAGACCCGGCAAGACGCCTACCACCCGACGCGTGTTGAAACCGTGACAGTGAAAAAACAGCTCCTCCCGCGCTGGGCGAGGGGCGGCGTCGTCCCGTCTCCCGGCCCGTCGCGTCGCGCCGAGGGAAACCGAACAAAACAAAGGGAGACGCGCGAGACGGGTCCGCGGTGCGGTGCGGTTCGGCCAGGTCCCCACGCGCGCGCGCACGCACGCCCACTCTTGCATAGTGCGGGCCACGTCACCGTTTGGGTCGCCACCAGGTGGGCCTCGACACCTGGAGCCCGCCACTGGGCGCGCGGGCGCCCTGTCAAGTGTCAAGTGAGAAGCGCACTCGCATATCACCTCCTCGCCGGCTGCACGTCAACCACATACCCCTCGCACGCAGCGCTGGCTAGCATATCCCTTGTGGTGGCTGACGGGCCGGGGCCTGGTTGGGGTTTCGGTGTGGGGTCGCCGTGAGATCGTTTGGTTGCTTGGGGACGGGTAGACTAGGAGGGCGTAGCAAAACGTGCGCGCGGGCCCCTCGCTCGGTCTCAGGGCGGATCCTCTGTGTATGTTTTGAGACACTGCCTTGACCAGGGGATTGTCCTCAGGTAAGTATAAATTTCTTTATTTATATATATATATAATGTGCTTCCTCCTTTCGAAATTAATTGACGCAGCCTCGATATGATGTAAGTAAGACATTTGTATAAAGATTGTGCCGATTAATTTGGATTAAAGGGAGTAAACAGTTCGCTATTTGAAAATGAATTGTAAGAACTTACTCCATTTTTCACCTGTTGGGAGGACTGATACCTTTGCGAATTTTTTCTGTGTACTCCCTCTGTTCATTACTATAAAATATTCTAATTTTTCTTTGAATTGGATGTATAGACATGTTTTATTATGTTTGTTTTTATTCAGTCTGTATGTAGCACATACTACCTCTGTCCCAGATTATTTATTGCGGAAATATATGTATTTAGATGTATTTTTAGTTATATATACATTCATTTCTATTCATTTCTGCGAAAGTAATTCAGGACGGAGGGGATATTAAAATATCCAAAACATCTCATGATGGTGAATGGAGGGAGTAGGTTGTTTGATACATAGGATAAATCATATACCAAAATTTTGAGGGATTTATTTGCACTGCAGTTTCTATGGAATGTTTTATCGACTGGAACCTTCTAAAAATATTTTTCTTTGTTTTCCTATTTGCCCAATTAAATAAAATATATCACAGCCACAATCCTAAACGAGTCAAGTGGGCATGCCATAGTAGTAATCATATTACCCCCCCCCCCCCCCCCCCTCTATATTTGCATGTTTCATCCTAAGAATCAAAGATGCCTGCAGGCCAGACAAATTATAAAAATGTTAATGTCACAAGATTTTGTTTTGACCTACAAAAGCACGCCATTGAGGTGTTAAAAAAATTACATGCGCACATACGACACAAAATGTACCTTAAGATTTAATGTGGTTTTCATCCGCATCTTACCTATCTAGTCAATTTAACTCGTTGTTTTTTAATGACCTGAGCGACAGTTTAGTGGATCTGCATCAGTACGAACCATCTATTAATATTTAAAAAACGGTTGAGTTTTGATGGTTTGAGTTTGTAGGTACGACTATTTCTAGAGTATGACTAACTGAGATGGCAATATTTCAGGGGTACATATCTTTTCCTGGTTAACCTCGAAGGATGAATGCTTTCCTTTTCAACATTTCTAAAACAGGACATGTATGCTGTTAGATGCCAACATCTCGAGTAGCATAAACTAACAATAATTTGAATCATAGTTTAGTGCACTAATTGCAGTATGATTGACCGTCTGTGTACTTTAAAATACTAATCTACAAATGGAACATCAACCTCACATGACCAGTACATGCTTTGAGCCATAAACAAAACCATAAAACATCTCCCAATCTCTCATCTGGTGTAGGCATGTGAGTGAAGTGAACTACCGTTATCGCATCACTCAAAATCGCTAAGCTTGTGGCCAACTATAGTACTAACGCGCAACCGCACATAAGCATGCAAAACTACTTCTCGCATGTAACCTCTACATTTAGAAACTGATCCTGCACTACTTCTTGCATGTAATAAACTCATAAATTCACCCAATAAATGCTTATGGACATCTTGTATAAATTCCTGCAAGTTACAGTCCACATTAATGTTGAACACATCTCCTGTCCATTTTTACTTATTTTTTGCAGCCACACTTGACATTAATGTTACAATGCTTAACATTTTCACATTAATGTACTCCCTCCGTTCCTAAATATTTATCTTTCTAGACATTTCAAATGACTACTACATACGGATGTATGTAGACATATTTTAGAGTGTAGATTCACTCATTTTGCTCCGTATGTAGTCACTTGTTGAAATGACTAGAAAGACAAGTATTTAGGAACGGAGGGAGTAGAAGAATCCTCAGTATGCCACACGGAGCATCCGCAGAGGATGAGGGGGGAGCCGGCCACGTCGAAAACAACAACTAGGCGCAAGCGAGTTCCATTTATTCCTCACCAAAAGCAAAGGGAAAACCGCAGCTTTCGCCATGGCTTTTTTGCGGTTTTGCTCCTCCTGCCCCACTACCACCCTCGCCCCCATATTCTAGTCCCCCGTTGATCCCCTGCTTCTCGTCCCCTTCCACAGTTCCGCCCTCCCCTCCCTCCCACCGTGCCCCGCCCCCGGCCCTGCCGCCTCTGCCTCCGCAGGCGGCTCACGCCAATGCTGTGCCGCCTCCCGCCGAACCTGCTCCTTTGACCTCCCGTAAAAAACCTCGAGGGCTCCAGATATATCCCACCTAATCCTCCCACCCCCATTCCCGTCCCCTGCCGGTTTCTGCACACTCCGAGAATTCAAGAACGTCCCGGCAGCACCAACTCCCAACTCCCCGCAAGGCAGTACATACACTTCCGAGCGTGTACAAACAGGGCCGGCCGATCGAGCGGTGGAGGGGGAGAGGATGAAGAGCGCCCCTACCATGGACCCTGAGACCGCGGCTACCCCGGGCACTCCGCCGGAGAGCACGGTATGGCCGCCGGAGTTGCCTTTCTGATGATTCTTGAAAACCTCGATCGAGGGCCAGGCCAACCTTGCCGGCCGTCGTCTTGGCTGAATGTGCCTTTTATTTATTTTCGTTTCTGATGTTTGTCACGCGTTCTGGCTGTGCGGCAGGGGAGGCGGGGAGAGGGGAGGAAGCGGCTGCCGTGGCGGATGACGCTGAGCCTGGCGTACCAGAGCCTCGGGGTGGTGTACGGCGACCTGAGCACGTCGCCGCTGTACGTCTACAAGGCGGCGTTCGCGGACGACATCCAGCACTCGGAGACCAACGAGGAGATCCTGGGCGTGCTCTCCTTCGTCTTCTGGACGCTCACCCTCGTGCCGCTCCTCAAGTACGTCTGCGTCGTCCTCCGCGCCGACGACAACGGCGAGGGCGGCACCTTCGCGCTCTACTCCCTCCTCTGTCGCCACGCCCGCGCCGCGCTCCTCCCGCCGGGCCGCGGCGCCGAGCCCGGGGACGAGGACCAGTTCTCCGACGCCGGCGGCGCCGCCGCCAAGAAGTACCTCGAGTACGACAATGCCGACGCGCTGGGCGGGCGCGGCGGGGGCGCCGCCGCCAGCGTCAGGCGGGTGCTGGAGCGCCACAAGGTGCTGCAGCGGGTCCTGCTCGTGCTGGCCCTCGTCGGCACCTGCATGGTCATCGGCGACGGCGTCCTCACGCCGGCCATCTCCGGTGCGTCTTCTTGCCAAATCGCCAAACAAGATGCTGTTAATTCGGATCCAACAGTGGAGTGCTACTACTATTTTTGGACTGTTTATTACGATGTGGATTGCTGATTTGGAGATCGTGGGTCTGTTTCTGCAGTTTTCTCCGCGGTGTCCGGGCTGGAGTTATCCATGGAGAAGGGACATCACAAATGTAAGGATCCAATCATGGCCATGGCCCTCTTTCTTTCTATTGCTTTGGATTTACAAGGCAGATTTGTCCTCCCTATTACTGTTTTTGAGTCAAGGTCTGAACAGTTGTGGAATTGCTTCCCTGTTACTCCCTCCGTTCCATATTACTTGTCCCTGATTTAGTACAAAGTTGTACTAAATCAGCGACAAGTAATATGGAACGGAGGGAGTAGATCACTAATTTGATGCCTACCACTTCTTTTTACCTGAAAGTTTTACCTAGCAATGGTAGATAATGTGGCCGATCCGGGTTGTCGGTGGTAAAACCGGCCGAATGAAACAGTGGGTGGTGAAAGTTAACTGCAAGGACATGAACGAATTGGCATAGCCAGCGGCCGATGAAACAGTGGATGGTGAAAGTTAACTGCAACGAAATTGCCTTAGCCAACTCAGATGATCAGTTGCGTGCCAAGATGTAGCAGTGTGTGTGCAGTACTTCAGTTCAGTTTCGAGAAACTGAGCATGATCACAGACAGGGATGTGTGGGTACCAAATAAGGGACTACTGCCAGTAGTCATCGCATGCCTAACAGTTGTTATGAGCAGGAAAATGGACCAATTTCCTCACCACTCATAGCTCCAACTAACGGTACTTTCCGTGTGATAATGGTGTTGGAAATGTAGTTGGAGTTAGAGATGACCATCGTCTACAATGTTATGCTTGTTTAGTTCAATGTGCTCTTGAAAGAAGAAAAGACCGACGGCACAAATATGGTATCTTGACAAGCGGAACATATGCTGAAGAAAATTCCTTAATTCAGAGCATAGGAACTTCGTTTCTCTTCTCCATACCAATAATTTAGCCTTTGTCGACTTGATTTATGCCTGCACATGTGTGCACTGTCCTTTATCGATTCTTTTTGTTGTGGATTTGTTCTGCTATATTTAAAACTCATTTCTAATAGTAGCTAGTCATTGTGATTCTGCAGATGTGGAATTGCCTCTTGCTTGCTTCATATTGGTGTGCCTGTTTGCACTGCAACACTATGGTACTCACCGTGTGGGATTCATTTTCGCCCCGATCGTGATCGCATGGCTTCTATGCATAAGCATGATTGGTGTTTACAATATTGTGAAATGGGAGCCTCATGTGTATCAAGCGTTATCTCCGTATTACATGTACAAGTTCTTGAAGAAAACACAGAGAGGAGGTTGGATGTCACTGGGGGGAATACTGCTCTGTGTTACAGGTAAAATGCTCAGTAACCATTTTTCAGTGCCTTGATCTGTGGATCATGACCTCTAATATAAAGTGACTTTTCTCTTTCAGGATCTGAAGCGATGTTCGCAGATCTGGGGCATTTCAACCAGTTGTCGATACAGGTGAAGAAATGGCTGCTGCATGCTCATTTTACTGGCGAATAATTTGTCTCTGATAACAGTTTCCTGGATGCAGATTGCTTTTACTTGCATGGTTTACCCATCATTGATCCTTGCATACATGGGCCAAGCTGCTTATCTGTCTAAGCATCATATCCTGGAAGGTGACTACAGGGTCGGATTCTACGTGTCTGTGCCAGGCAAGTCATGTTCCTCGGATCTTTTGCCAGTGGCGAGAATAATATTAAATTGTTGTTCTCCTTGTGCTGTGTTTTAAAATGTCTGCATTTTTGGCATTTTCAGAGGTAATTAGATGGCCAGTTCTGGCAATCGCCATTCTCGCGGCGGTTGTCGGCAGCCAAGCTGTTATCACCGGCACATTTTCGATGATCAAGCAGTGCACTTCCCTAGGCTGCTTTCCCCGGGTGAAGATCGTGCACACCTCCGCCCAAGTACATGGGCAGATTTACATTCCAGAGATCAACTGGATCCTGATGATACTGTGCTTAGCTGTAACCATTGGCTTCAGAGACACAAAACACTTGGGCAATGCATCAGGTATACCATGTTAATAAGTTTTGAATCACCTTATCCCCTGTTAAATTGACTCTATACATATGAATGATGATGTGGTGATGTTTCTGTAAAACAGGGTTGGCTGTAATAACCGTCATGCTGGTCACCACATGTCTGATGTCGCTGGTGATAGTCCTGTGCTGGCACAAGAGCATATTCCTGGCAATCGGGTTCATCGTGTTCTTCGGCACCATCGAGGCGCTGTACTTCTCGGCGGCGCTCATCAAGTTCAGGGAAGGAGCCTGGGTCCCCATCGTCCTCGCCTTCGTCTTCATGATGGTAATGTGCATCTGGCACTATGGCACCATCAAGAAGTACGAGTTCGATCTTCAGAACAAGGTCTCCATCAACTGGCTCCTTGGCCTGAGCCCGAACCTCGGCATCGTCCGTGTCCGCGGCATCGGCCTCATACACACCGAGCTCGACAGCGGCATCCCTGCCATCTTCTCCCATTTTGTCACCAATCTGCCTGCATTCCATCAGGTATTTGCAGATTCCTCTTCTTCTGAATCTTGACCGGCTTACCTTGTCAGACATTCAGAAGTGTGTTGACATTCACACCATTTTTCTGATGTTGGTGACGAGCAGGTGCTCATCTTCATGTGCATCAAGAACGTCCCGATCCCGCACGTCTCGCCGGACGAGCGGTTCCTGGTCGGAAGGATCGGGCCGAAGGAGTACAGGATCTACCGGTGCATCGTCCGGTACGGGTACCACGACGTGCAGATGGACGACCAGGAGTTCGAGAAGGACCTCGTGTGCAGCGTCGCTGAGTTCATCCGGTCAGGGGGCGGCGCCTCCAAGACCAACGGCTTGACGCCGGGCGTGGTCGACAGGGACGAGGAGCGGATGACGGTCGTGGCCTCCGGCAGGATGCGCATGATGGAGGACGAGGGCCTCGGCGGCGCGGCGGCGTCGGAGAGCACGGTCGGGCCCTCGCGCGCCGCCAGGGGGGAGAGGGAGATACAGTCGCCGTCGCCAACGCCAACGCCAACGCCGACAGCAACGCCAGCGCCGGCTACGGGCGTCCGGAAGAGGGTGAGGTTCGTGCTGCCGGCGTCGACCCCGCGGCCGAACGCCGGCGTGGAGGAGGAGCTGCGGGAGCTCACGGACGCGCGGGAGGCCGGCATGGCCTTCATCCTGGGCCACTGCTACGTCAAGGCCAAGACCGGGTCCAGCTTCCTCCGGCGGCTGGTGATCAACTTCGGCTACGACTTCCTGCGGAGGAACAGCCGCGGCCCCAACTACGCCGTCACCGTCCCGCACGCCTCCACCCTCGAGGTCGGCATGATCTACTATGTCTGATCTCTGATGGAACTCCGAAGACTATAGGAAGAAGATAAAGCTAGAAGAAGATGGGAAATGAGACGAATTTTCAGCTGTATATGCTAGATCTGGACATGTATGAGTTTTTGGTGTACATGTATGTAGCCTTGGTTTTCTTGTGCCTCTTCCTTCTTCAACCTGTAAGTAGTAGCACAAAGCGCCATTAGAGAGGCTGTGAGGGCCAGAGAAGTTGTACTGCAGATCGAAAAGACGGAGCAGAAATCCAGAAGCTGTGATTTCCGTAGGCCATGGGCTCAGGTAGCTGTCAAGACCTCTGAATCTTGGTCCCCGCAAGTGTCTAAAATCTTCAGTTAAGCTGCGTACCGGGTTGCCGTGCTATTTTCTTCCTCAGCACTCGATCTCTAAGGGCATCTCCGGCCGTTCGGCCTCCCAGGGTGCCTAAATAGAGCAGCCTGGGGACGTGCCGGCGCTAGTTCGGTCTCTGGGGGCGACCTAGCTCCCAGTCACGCCCTCAAGCGTCGGCCCCAGGATGCGGGAAATTTAAACTTGGTCGTTCCCGCTCTCAAAAGACGTCACAAATCCGGCGATCGAACGTAGTCTGGCGTTACAAAAAACAGAGCGCCGCATGCCGCAAGTTCGCGTGCGCAATGATTCACTCGGCGGGGTCGGCTCCAAGCGTTGGCGGAGTCGGCGTGCGCGGGCTCAGCGGTGTCGGAGCTGCTTCGGTGCTGGGCTGTGTCGGCGCGGCTTCGGCACTGCTGGGCGGCGATGTAGAGGCGTCGTTCGGGCTTGGCGTCCGTGTGGTCGTGGGCGCGTGAGCTTGCGTCGTCGGTGTCATCGACGTTGCCGTCTGCATCTGGTTCAGGATGAGGCCGCGCTCCGCCATGTACCACGCCCTGAGCTGCTTGTCGTTGCTCTGGAGCATGTCCGCCCGCCCATCAGAAAAGCCATGTCGGTGTTCCTCTTCTTCGCGGCGACGTTCGTCCGGAGCAGGTCGAGCTTGATGGCGCTGTTCTTCATTAGCGACGACCACCGCGCCTCGGTCTTCTCTTCACGTAGGACGGTCCGGGCCTAGGCGTCGGCGAGGCAATGCTCGATGGACTCCTGCACTCGCGCGGTTGCTGCGTCGGCGTTTTCCCCCTTCTTTGCCAATTTGTGGCCGTCCGGCCGCCCCTCTGACGCGCCCGGAGTCATCGCGTCCGGCTTGTATGTCTCCTTGGCCTTGTCGAGGGTACGTCGGACTTCCGGCCACTTCTCGCACTTGTCAATGCGCTTGTAGACGTGGAGCTGCTTGAAGTCGGCATCTTGGTTGTCGCGCCGATACATGGTGAACATACGCAGCAGCTGCGCGGAGGAACAAACAGTTGGCGGGCGGCGGGCGTTGACGACGAAGAGATGCGGGCGAACGGCGTGCGTACCTGATCCTCAACGCTGGCGCCGCTCTCCGGGCGAGCCGCGACCTCCTCGACGATTCCATGCCATTTGTTGCACGCCAACTGGATACGCCCCCAATGGTTCGCCATCGCCTTGGAGCCGCGCTGCATGTAGACGCCTTTGAAGTACGGGTCGACGAGCTTCCGCTCGTCGAACTCAGCCTTGATGCGGTCCCAGTACGTCTCGAAGCTCTGGTTCTTGCCGGTGGTCGGGTCAAGGCAGACGACTTTCCATGCTTCGGCGAGGCATTCCTCCTCCTTGGATGTCCACTTGATGCGCGCTTCGCCTGTCCTAGCCGCCCGCTTCTTCTTCTGGCGCCCCTTCGTCGGATCAGGAGCTGGCTCCTCCTCCTCCTCGTCCTCGTCCTCCTCCTCGGGTTCCTGCGCTTCGTGCGCGTCCTCGCCGTAGACGTAGCCGAGCTCGGCCTCCATGTCGCCGCTGAGATCCACTACCTCGTCCTGGGTGGCGAACCCGGGAGACGTGGCGGCCGCGGTCGATCCTGTCGCGATGATGTCGTCCATGTCGGCTCCTGTGTCGTCCGTGTCGCCGAGGTGCGGGAAGGGCAGCGGCCCACGGCGGAGATGGGGCGTCGGTGTGGACGCGTAGGCGGCGGGCGGCGAGTAGTTGTATGAAGGGTACTGCACGCCGACGAAGGCGAGCGAGGGTGTGCGCGTCGCGGGGTGGCCATGGGGGAAGGTCACGTTTGGGTTGAACCCCCCGTGCGCGTCGCCGTCGGCGTAGCCGAGCGACGACGATCCCCATGGAGATCCGACGCCTTGCTGTCCCCAGGGCACGTACTGGGCGTGGCTGACGACGGGTGGATTCATCATCCCCGCGTGGTCGACCGATGAGGAAGACACCGCCGCACGCGCCGCGTTGTCGTGGGCCTTCTTGGCAATGGCCCTGTTCCGCCGGTCGGTGGTGACTGCGTCGCGTCGCTGAACTTCCACCCTCCACTCGGCGTTCAACATGCCCGGTGGCTTTGATGGCGGCGCCCTCGGCTTCCTCTGCTTCGGCTGGGCCATGGTGCCAGTCGTGGTTGCCGCCGCGCGCGGCATGGCGTACTTCTTCGGCGGCATGGCGGCGACTGGAAGGCGAGCTGGAGTGGGTTTGGCGGGAGAAAGGGAGGGAATGGCGGGAGGAAGGCGAGCGAGTGGAGGAGATGCGAGGGAAAAGCGTCAAGAAGCGGCGGGAAAAGGCCCTCGGGTCGCCGCCAGGGCGGGCCCACGCGCATTTTTCGCTTGTGCCGGCTCCCCAAGCGCCCCCAGGGCGCCGGGTTCGGCCTGGGTCCGCCGACACCAATTTTGGCCCGAGCCGGCGAAAAACGGGCTTCTGGGGGCGCGACTGGGCCTTTTTTTGGCGCTGGCGCGGCAAAATCGCTTGAGGAGGGCCTGTTGGGGGCGCGGCTGGAGATGCCCTAACCGCTTCGCCCGCACTCTGCCGATGGTTCTCTTGCCCTCCGGTCGTCGTTCCAGCGATGAATGGGTGAGGGAACCCCAGCTCTCCGCTCGGCTTTAGTTAAGGTTAGGTTTAGTGTGTTCCATGGCGGTGTTTGGATGGCGGTGACGCCGGCGTTCAGAATAAAAATTCCCCAATCTCAGCCTCATCTCGATGACATCCTCAGTGGTGAAATCGATGGATCTGCGGTAACCTTATTCCATCGTTTTCTTGATGCGCGGATCTGGTGGAGTGGTGGTGTTTGTTGTGTCTATGGCGGAACTCATCTCGTGTGGTGCCGTCTTTGTTTTTTTTTTGGGGGGGGGGATTAAGGTCCAAGAATAAGGTTGGAGGCTTGTGGGTGGCAGTTCCGGTGTTTTGCCTCGATGACATCGATGGCATGGAGCGGATTTGGGTTTCGAGGAGCACATGGATGATCCTCGGTCAATGCGCCACAGCAACAATGGCCTTGCTGGCGGCAGGCCTTTCCTTCGGCTCACAAAGCCTTTATGGGCGATGGTGTTTCTTCACCTCCAAAGACGGCAAGTGGCAATGATGGCTATTGCAGAAATCTGCTTCGATGGAGTTTTCTTGCAAATGTTTCTGGACATGTGTCCTCTCTTTTCCTATCATGGTTTTCGTGTTGTAATTTGACATCTGTTTAATGGTATACGAGATTTCTCAAAAAAAAAATTTGTCTACATTGCACTGTACCACTTCGCCCAAGGCCATGATGTGTTTGACGTTGATTCCAGATCGGACGGTCCCTATCCTCCTGTGGGTCGCTATTTGAAATCCGACAACAAGCACCATTCACTATACAAGCCAAGGATATGGGTTGTAAGTACCAATTCTTGTACTAGGTAAAACCCTAGCCACCGTGTTCCAAATGGCCCGTATTGTGCTTATCCAAGCGTGACTAGAACCCTAGAAAATCTCCTGTCAAATTAGCTACTTTTCTGCCAAAATCTCCATTTCTATTTGTTTAGGAGTTAGTTAACTCCAAACCTCACAATTGGTACCATGAGTTGTAAGTTCCTTGACGAAGTTTCGGATCTGAGTACGGTCTGGGGTTTGGATCGTCATTAAAATCCCCCTCTTCTTTAGATCCCGGTCAGGGTGTGCCATCATTGGCGGCGGTTCGGAGTGAACATAGTTCGGGAGCAGTTTAATTTTACATAGGTTGCAACGGATCACTTCCCCTATAGTAAAATATTGGTCTCTGAAGACAAATCGTGCATCATTAGTGGCAGGTGGCATTGGTGACAGCAAAGGTGGCGGCTGAACTTGGAAGGCAAGTCTGGTTGCTAGTTCGCCAGTCTAAAATCTCACCCTTCCCCACACTAGTTCCTCTTCTGAACTAGGTGAGTTCCTCCCGCTGCTCTTAAACCATGGTTCAACATGACAAACATTATATAATCTGGTAACAATGTGGAATACTAGGAAGAGGGCCGGGAGGAATTTCTGGAGAAGAACTTGTTGGGAAACGTAGCATGCAATTTCAAAAAAATTCCTACGCTCACGCAAGATCTAACTAGGAAATGCATAGCAACGAGAGAGGGAGAGTGTGTCTACGTACCCTCCTAGACTGAAAGCGGAAGCGTTTGGCAACACGGTTGATGTAGACGAACTTCTTCTCGTTCCGACCGACCAAGCACCGAACGTACGACACCTCTGAGTTCTGCACACGTTCAGCTCGATGATGTCCCTCCAACTCTTGATCCAGCAAAGTGTCGAGGGAGAGTTCCGTCAGCACGACGGCGTGGTAACGGTGATGGTGAAGTGGTCCGCGCAGGGCTTCGCCTAAGCACTACGTGAATATGACCGGAGGCGTAAACTGTGGAGGGGGGCGCCGCGCACGGCTAACAATGTTTGTTGTGTGTTCTAGCCGTGCCCCCCTCATATATATAGGTTGGAGGGGAGGAGAGGCAGCCAAGGGGGCGCCCCAAGTAGGAGAAATCCTACTTGGGGTGGGGATTAAGGTCCAAGAACAAGGTTGGAGGCTTGTGGGTGGCAGTTCTGGTGTTCTGCTTCGATGACGTCGATGGCATGGAGCGGATCTGGGTTTCGAGGAGCACAGGGATGATCCCCGGTCAATGCGCCACAGCAACAATGGCCTTGCTGGTGGCAGGCCTTTCCTTCGGCTCACAAAGCCTTTATGGGCGATGGTGTTTCTTCAACTCCCACTACAAAAAAAACACTTCCGTGATGATACGTGTTTGTCACAGTAGGTCGCTTTTTTTGTCATGCATGTACATCCATGACAAATTTATGACAGAATCAAGATAGTCATACATGTGCTATCGTAGAAGTGTTCCATGACATTACCAAAATTATCATCACGGAAGTGTCCACTTCCATGATGATAAATCGCGCGTCACAGAAGTGCTTTCGTCAAGGGTGACCGACACGTGGCATCCATCGTAACGGAACACCGTTAAGCTATCGGGTCGGGTTTTGGATCCGATAACCCATTAACAGCCCCGACCAATGGGAAATTTCCACGCGTAAAATTCTTATTGGCCGAACGAAACACGTGTCAGCTCGTCAGTGGGTCAGATAGGCGCCTATGATACGTCGACACGTGGCACAGCCCAACAGAGGCCCATTCTTGTGAAAAGGCCGGCCCGTTTGACTTGGTTAAAAGCTGGCAGCCCGGCCCATGGAAAGCCTGTTAACGACCTGTTCGCATATAGCCCATTTACAACCCGCTAACCCAAGGCCCGTTACGCCCTATCCGAATTAGGCCCAGTAGCGTCATCTGGGCCATCCAATATGATTCCAGCCCATTTTCACTTCTGGTCCATGTATGGCCCATGACGTCTTTCGGCCCATATGAGGCCCTATGTAACTCTTGGCCTATTAACGGCCCGTGGTGAAACTGGCTCGTAATGAACAGTGTATCACTTTACACCCATCAACGGCCCGTGGTGAAACTGGCCCATAATGAACAGTGTATCACTTTATACCCATTAACGGCCCGTTATTCCGTTGGGCCGTTTCCAGCCCATGTTATCTTTCGGCCTTCTCAGAGCCCATTTATTCTTGGGCTCATTTGCAGCATTCGTTTACTTACGGCCCATTACTGTCATTTTCTGCTTGTGGGCCAAATTCAGCCCGTGGTTACAGTCGGCCCGTTTGTGGTCTGTTAATACGTTGGGCCGTTTTCATAGCGTCATCAAATACGGCCTATTAACGATGGCCCGTTACGGCCGGCCCATGAATGGACGATTCCAACTCTAGACCGTTTACGGCCATAATGCGGCCTGTTATTGGCCCATGTTTGGCCAATCGATCATACGTCCCGTATAAGGCCCATTGATGATACGGCCCGTAGAAGGCCTACTGTTTCTACGGCCCATAAAAGGCTCACTGTTTCTACGGCCCGTAGGAGGCCCAGTGTCACTACAGTAAATATTAGCCCATGGTTATTGTGGCCTAATTTTAAAAAATAGGTTATTGCAGCCACTAGTTAACCGCGGAAAAGAACTGCAATGACTACAAGCAAACAAATAAACAAGACAACAAGGAAATAAATAAGCAAGCAACTAACGCTAGGCTATCACGGCTATTACACATATTACATCCACTGGGCATCAAAGTTCGCCACCAGTGCAAATATAGGGAACAAAGCAGCATATCATATACACTGGCCGTCAAAATTGGCCACCAGTGCAAATAAACGCGGCAGCAAAACAAGAGCATAACTGAAACAACTTCAGAAGAGCTCAAGAAACGTTATCCTGGGTATCCACCATGCTGGCAATAAGCTTAGCAAGCTGATTAGCTTTGTCCAGTTTGGTGCTAAAATCCTCCAACGCTTGCTGTTGCACTAGAAAGTATGCATCTGAATGCTCCAGGGACTTCCGCAGTCCTTCCGCTTCTTGTCGCAGCACAACTGATCGATGTCTTTCAGCTTGTAGTTGAGACTCAAGAAACCGAACTGATTCAGACAGTGAGTTTGAATAGCTTGTGCAAGTGGTAGTGGCCAGTAACTCCAACAATAAACCAAGACAGGATGTGTCACTATCCTAAACCTTATCTGCATTACTTCCTTTACCGTTGCTTAATAAGGCACTCTTCCCCAATATTCTGTCAGCATTCTAAAAGAAGAAACAAGCAGACACATAACAAGTTTAGCATGTACTACTATATGAAACTCATTTCGGTGAACCAGTTCATTAGTAAGGTGGACATGATTAAACTACCAAGTCTTCTATTGCCAAGTACTAGTACATAATAAAAGCATCAAACAAACATATATCTATGTCCTATGGTAGCAATGGAATCTTAAATTAGAACAGTTGTTCTTCAGGTTTAGGCACTTGTTCTACATGAACAGAGTACAGTAAAACGCAAGAATATAATACTTAAAAATAGAAAATAAGCTCATAGACTTTACCACATTCTTGGTTCGGGACCAGTACAGAACAAGGCGTTCCCAGTCATCGTCCAGTAAATGTGTCTCAGGAGAACGTAAGGGAATTTGATGAGTTTCTTTGCCGGTGAAGTACATTTTCTTCAGGTAATTCCGATACTGCCACCAAGCATTCTTGAAGATAGCAGAGGTATTAGCATAGGTTACTTCATCCTGAGTTTCCAAATCGGTCCTTCTCTATAGAGAAAAATGGGAAAATTTGCTGTATTATAACCATCCTGGAGGTAGAATGTATGGGACGAAGCAAAGTAATTGCCATGAATAACATTACTTACACATAACTCCTGGACAAACACCTGCAACTGGCATTTTCCTTCATCTTCAGTATAATATTTCCAAGATGGGAAGATACGCACATACGATTTAACAACATCAAATGAGATAGATGCTAAACTACGACTAGCTGGTTGTGCTTCCTCCACAGGAATAGGCGTACTAACTAGTGGAGTTCGGGTTCGCCGTGATAGTACTGGCCCTTTGGGCACTAGAGCTGCCTTACTAACTGCTCTTGTTTGGGAGCTCTGTGGTGGAGATGGTGCTGTGTCAACAGGAACTGGGTTACTATCGGCTGGGGTTGGGGTTAGATTGGGTGAAGCTGGTTCTCTGTCCATCGTAGTAGGGGTACAATCTGCGAGAGTTTGGGTTATGTGTGGTAGGGCTGGTTCTTGTGCATGTACAACCGGGGTGCTATCTCCACCAAGAGGTAGCACTATTTTATTTGAAGACCATGTTTTTAGTCCGCTAGATACTGGCATCACCCGCTCCAATTCAAATGGCTGATAAACAGGAAACATAGTTGAATGTACATACATTGTATGAGAGACAGATGCAATAGATAGTGTGGAAAAAAGAGGGCATGAAATAGTTGACATGTTTATTGTTTAACTAAAACGGATAGCATGACATAATTTCACATATATGATGTATATCTAAACTGGATAGCATAGCATAACATAATTTAAAGATATGATGAATAACTAAACAGGATCGCATGACATAATTCACCTACATGTTATCTAAGTAATCAGGATCGCATCATTTAATTCACATATGTGATTTATATGCTAAACAAAGGGCATTCAATATGATGTCTGAACTAAGAACATGGTGTTGAATATTGTGTATATGATGTCTAAACTATGCAATGCAAGACACTGTATGCATGATATGAATAGTATAACCGTGCCAAGTTAGAGCATACACCTCAGTGGGGGAATAGGACTGGTCATCTGTCTCTGAATCCATCTCTGAGGAGCTATCGGGACCCAACAAGAGATCTTCTTCGACAGGTAGCACTGTCTGCTCTGAAGTCCTTGTTTTCACTCCAGATTTTTCCATCTCCCACCCAAATGGCTGATTCATAGGAAGAGTAGTTTAATGTACAAACATTGTCGACAAATGGAAATGTAATGAAGAAAAGGAAGGGCAAGATATCATTCAAATATATGATGCCTGGTTAAACAGGATGGCATTGCACATTTCACATATATTATGGCTGGCTAAAATACATGAGACTGCATAATTCCCATATATGATATAGAAACTAAACAGGTGGCATTACAGAACATGTCTAAACTAAGCAGATGACATATATGATGTCAAAAGTAGGCACTGCAAGGCAACATATGCATGATATGACTAACATCATCATGCCAAGGTAGAGCAAACACCTTGGAGGGGGGGGGGGGTAAATAGGAGTGGTCAGCGGCGTCCGAATCCGCCTCAGAACAGATATCTTCCTCTGGATTACAATCTGGAGAGGGGTGGGGAGGATTTGCCATTGAACCCACCATGGAGCGATGTCTGCATGACATTGTATTGCCGCGCAAAACTCTTCTCTTTTTCTCTACATGTTCAGCATGACTGTGTACAATATCTGACATGCATACGAAAAAAATATGGTGAGATTATGTAAGGAGAGCATGCCGAAATTTAGAGTGATGGTAACAACCAGTGGATCGATGTTTTTTCGTTGAACCAAAATAGCCCTAATGGATCGACATGAATGTATAGTAATAAGTGATGCAACAAGTGTACAACCTCTTTGCCGTAGCCGTGTCGACCTCAGCATCATTGGGTTGGTCGCTGAAGCAGTTGAGGCAGAGGTGGCTGTCGGAGGTGTGGAGGAAGATCTGAGGAATCTGTAGACGGCGTCCAGGGCACTGCTCTGTTGTGATGGATCGTTCTGTCGTTGGAGCAGCTCTGGTGAGCCGTAAGACGTCAAGGCTGAAGCAGCATAAGACAGACATCGTCAATCTCAAGTGGGATTCTAATAGCATCTCCAATACATGATGTAAAATGGATGTAAAATTAACATCACCAAAAGCCACCTGACTACAACAGATGAGGTAAAAACCGTTGACTCTAAACTTAACTGTCGAAACTGAAATTTACTTTGGAATCTGAATGCTACTGTCGAAACTGAACGCAATGGTAGCAGAGAGGCACTTGACATGTAGTTTAGGGAGGGCCTGCAGTTCATCTTCAACCTGCACCCCCCCTGAGCCGCCAGCTACCACCGGCCGAACCGCCGGCCCCAACGCCGCCTCGCCGCCCCGAAACAACTCGCCACCGCCGCCCCGGCCAGCCCTCTAGGCCCCCGCCCCCACCCTGAACCCTAAGATAGATAGTGGGGTACCTCTCCGGCGAGCCCCCGTCCCCGCTGCGGGTGGTTCTTCCTTAACTCTGGCGAGCCCCCCAACCCCTGAAAATCGACTGACCCAAAAGTCGATTCAGTCGACTGAAGTGTGGCTTAATCGGAGCAGAGCAGCAGCACGAGCAAGGGGGAGAGCAGCAGCAGCAGCTGGGCGAGCGAGCGAGAGCCGGAGCAGCAGCAGCAGATCCGGCTGGTATGGCCGCCGCCGCCGAAGGGGCCTCGCACTGGGGGAGAGCCGCCGTGGAGATGTCGCCCGCGGCGCCGGCTTCAAGGTAGCCGCTCCATGGGGGTGCGGGATGGAGCACCGTCGACGCTGGGAGGTCGAGTTAAGGAGAAGGTGCGATGCGATGAGTGTACAACCTCTTTGGTTGCGCCGAGTAGGCCTCGGCTTCGTCCGAGGGGTCGGTGAGGATGCCGCGGTTCCGGTGGAGCAGGTTAAGGCGGCGCTGTGGGGATGGAGCAGCCGTGATAGACGAGGCGATTGTCAGAGCAGCTCCTTGGAGGTGGAGGACGGGGAGGCTGAACCGGCGGGACGGCGAGATGGACGACGGATCCTCATCCGGGGAGGTGGATGAGGGACGTCGAGCTGTTGCGGTGGATGACGTCGTCGGGGAAGAGGCTCCGGCTGGGCAGCGGTGACGTGGCAGACGGAGGAGGGTGGGGTTTCGCGGCTGGAGCGGAGAGGTTATGGTGGCCTGGGATTTCGAATGGCGAAAAGGGGGTGATGGGAGGGGGTGAAGCATGACTTAGGAACGCGCTTGTCCAAAATGTAGGGTGTGTTACAAAAGTACCCCCCACCGATTTGAACTAGCGGCGCTTTCGGCTCAGGGTTAGAAAGGGGGATTTCACGTGTCGGGATTTGGCAGCTGGAGGGAGTTTTCATGCACGTTGTAATTTCGGGATAGCAAGGCGCAGGTTGTGAAGGCACCAGTTTTGGGAGCACGATATCTGAATTTTCGGGATATAACAAGACGCGGGTTGAATTTCAGGGACAAGCCTAACGTGTCATAATATTGTACTTGTACGTACCAAATCAATTCGCACTTCCCTCAACCAAAAAGAAAACGAAAAAATAAAACTATTCACACCACACAAAGAGAGAGTCTTGCCCCATTTTACTATACAAATGCTATTCAAAACTACTCCCTCCTTCCATCTATATAGGGCCTAATGCGTTTTTTGATGCTAACTTTGACCAAATATTAGAGCAATGATATATGACATGCAACTTACACAAAGCACACCGTTAAATTCGTCTGTGAAAGGTTCTTTCAATGATATAATTTTCACATTGTGCATGTCATGTACTATTAATCTTGTCAATAGTCAAAGGCGGTCTTAAAAATCTCTTTACACCCTATGTAGATGGAAGGAGGGAGTATGAATCCATGTTATGTCCGATTAATTTTTTCGCTTGCTGTATAATGCATGTAACCTACTCATATCAACATTTTAGTGCATTCCAAATGTCTATACTACCGCTGCAATTCGAACTAAATTTGAATTCGTTTCTGTATTTCAATAAGAATCTACAATCATGATTGTTGCCAACTTCAACCATCAAAGTTTCCTTGCTATCCGTCAGATATAAATTGGACGGCCTATAATGCAGGATGGCAGGCACACCATCATCAACAACTCCGTCTTTTATAAGAGTAGAGATAAAATATATTAAATGTAGTATACCATGTTCATAACCACACCATGTTTATCACCGTTATATATATTCACACATCCGTCGGTTTTAAACACTATGATAAATTCTTCAAATATCCGAATTCGCTTTTTATAATGAAGTATATATGATCTCTATTGGTCTTTTACACCCACACAACCCTCTTATCTTTGTAGCTAGCGCTAACTTTCTCTTGTGCATGCACACGCCGACATATCTCTCACCCTCCCTTAGCATTCTCTAGCTCCATCACGCAAATTCATGTTTTCACTTTAGGTCGTTCACCCACGGTGTGTGTAGGCCCCCCGACTCCTTTATGGCACACATCGATCGATATGCCTCTCTAGCCAGGTGTGCCTAGCACAAACACAAGCTTCCCCTCTTCTCTTGTCACCGTCCATGCCTCACTCCCACCACTCTTTTCATCGTTATCGTACTCGCACACTCCTCCCCCTCGATATAGTATGCCTCTCATACCACCTCCTACATGCATCCCTCTCTCTCTATCCTTCTCCTCGTGCCTCATTTGCTTCTAACACACACATGCATGTATACCGATCGATCTCCCAACATATACCTAGATCGACTTTAACTACCCCCTCATCGATCGACGTACCTCACAAGTTATGTCTCTCCTTTCTCTTAAAAAGGGCGATTGATCTTCCTATGTAGTTACGTCTGCTTACCACAGCCACATCGCCCCCCTCATCATTCGTGCATGCCTCCTGACCCGTCTCTCACACGCACGTGCACAGACAACAAGCAGCCATCTCCTCTCTTATTGATATTGCGGGCGTGCCCTCCGTTTGTCTAGCAAGCCTATCCCACCATTTCTTAGAAGCAACTCCACTACCACCCCCTCCAACACTCTAGCTCTGTCTCTCTCCCAACCTTATTCATCTCCTGCACATATGCATGGATGCCAATCGATCTCCCTTAATACATGAGGCAGATCGATCTCCTTAATACATGAGGTAGGCCTCTCTCCTCCTCCACACATATACTAGCCATTGTACCTGTATAGTTAATTGGGCCTCCCTCTTCCTCCACCACACACCGATAGTCGAGCGCTGCAGGTAGGTATCCATGCCACAGAGACAAACTGCACATGTCCCATCTCACATTCCAGTAGGCCAGCCACTCTATATCTTTGACGTGGGCACACAAAAATTCGATGGCACTCTTTATCGATCGCACGCGTGCACACACACATCATCCCTCTCTTCGATTCTATAGACACCTCAAGCCAATGATACCTCCACTCTCTTCTCGTGGATCGCCCCCTCTATATATATGTTATATCCAGGACTCTATTTCACACACATTGCATATGTTAAAATTTTTGATTAACCCCCCCCCCCCAAAAAAAACTCTCAAGAACCCACACACTATATCTCTCTAGGTTTGTATCTCTCTCACACAACCCCACGTAGGTGGTGTACGTATACAAGAAGAGAATAGGTGCACCGTGCACGTACTCACGCTTTGTGCCCAGCCACACCCGCGCCGGTACACGGTGGAGCTCATTTCTTTATGAAATGGCAGCCCACGTGGTAATTTGAACACCTGTAGCGGTTTTTTACCTAGGGATGTCGTGTACCACGTGTGCACGAAACAAAGTTCGACTTGACGCGTTGCCGCGTTATTTTTAAATAAAGTTATAGCGCTCAATGGCACGTACACAGAATATAAAACGATTTTTATGGAGGAAAAGGTAGTCCGCTCTTCAGAGTATCTCACACAAGGCTCCGGTGGCCTCTCTCTCTCTCACCGTTGGTCACTGATCTGGCCGCATCCCGTCTGCAGGGGGAAAGGGATGCGGTGGCCTCTCTCTCTCACCGTTGGTCACTGATCCGGCCACATCCCGTCCGCCAGGGGAAAGGGAGTGCGGTGGCCTCTCTCTCTCTCTCTCACTGTTGGTCACTGATTCGGCCGCATCTCGTCCGCCGGGGGAAAGGAAGGAAGTGCATTGTTTCTCCGTTCGACAGCGCCGAGGCAGCACGTCCCGATCTGCGTTACACGTCGTTCTCTCTGACCAAGCTCCGGCGCGGCAGGGCCTACGCCACCTGCTCACAGATTCCGCCCGCTGCCGCTCACCCAGTTACATCCCGACGACCTCTAGGTATCCCCTCCGGCCTGGCTCCACTGCCCGTTTTCCCACGTCACTGCATGTGGATCTTCCATAGTTCTTTGCCCAAAACGTAGCTCATCCGGCGTACTTTCCATATTGCATTCTCGTCCTCACACCGTTTTAGACAAAACACAACCGTGTTGTTATCTTCCTTTAGGACAAGGAATATGCTTCTTTTTTGTCGTCGCATGTGTCATCAACTGTTATTGGCCAGTAATTGTTTCCTTTTTACCTCTTTTTTGCAAACAGGGCTATCCATTTCACCTCGTTGCTATTGCGACCTTTTGGTGAACTGCACAAATCACTTTTTTCTTAAGAGTGTTTTGTGCAGTTGTACTAAAATGTCACACGAGCAATGTCTCTACATTTCAGTGCGACTGCACAAAGGGAGATTGGTTTTGCTCTATCCTCCTCATCCAACTCCGAGCCTAATCTTCTCCAACTAGTTAGTCTTAAGAGAGACCGCAAAGGTGACCGACTTCTATTTGTGTGTTTATTGTTTCATCAGCAGTCCTCTATTATCATAATCACACTTGATATCTTTGCAACAGGGACGCTTAGCTCTATTTTAGTGGAACTGCATAAAATGATCAGAATGTTGCATGCTCCAGACAGCTACTTTTTTCCCAACATGCCTTGTTGATTTAGACAGAGCTGGGGGGACGTTGCTGCCAATGAAAGCATGGATCAATTTTAATTTAACACCTTCTCACAACTTTGTCGTCAGTTGTGATGTAATTATTAGCTCTGATCTACTAATAATTGACATGCATTAGCAAGGAAGTTAGTTTTTTATTGTTTCCGAAAGAGCATCGATGGCAAGACACGCGAAACAAAAGCTGAAAGCTCACACCATTGTACAATTTCATGTCGCTGGAAAATTATTTGTATAGTACGTCAATTATGTAAACAAATGATGGAAGCTTGATAGCATTGCCAGAAGCCTCTTCATCATCCGGGTCCATGTGCCATGCACGAAATTATACTCATTCGTTCCTAAATATTTGTCTTTTTACAAATTTCAAACGGGCATATTTAGAGTGTAGATTCACTCATTTTGCTTCATATGTGTACTCCCTCCATTCCTAAATATTCTATTCGTCTTAACAGAGATTTCAACATATTTTAGAAAGACAAATACTCCGGAGTATATTTAAGAACCGAGGGGGTAGTGCACAACCGCATGGGAGACTGAGCCCGGTCGTTGCGCCGCATTAATAGTGAGTAATGAGCAGTCAAATCATAAGCCCCACCTTTCCCACTGTAAGTTGCTCTGAAGAAGCAACCATCAATACGGTCTTCTTTGAATCCGCTCATACTACTCCATCAATCACTGTTTATACAACGCGCTTCAGAAAAAAGAAAAAGAAAATCCGTGGGACCAAGGCGACTAGCGATCGGCCTGAAAAATAGCATTGGTAGTTATAGCACGGCGTCTATTACTAGAGGGAATAATGCGTACACACATGCATGCAGTGCTTCCACCTCGGGTACACACATGCATGCACTCCGTAGTAGTACAGTACATGGAGAGAAAATTGTGGACTTGATTGCGGTTACCACGCCCTAATTAATTGAGCATTAAACCAAACGCGTCTAAAGTCTCTCTGATGGTGGAAATGCATTGAGAGAAATGCATCATAATGAAGTGCGCCCTGTAAACTGTGACGGAGGGTGGAGTAGTATGAAGGTGCAAAACCAAGTACGCGTACTAGTACTTCGTTTGGCACTTCGCCCCTTCGTGAAGTCGAACAATGATGGTACTCCGCATGTTGGGTACTACAGTGTATGCCTCTGACAATCTGACACCGAATGGACTGATGCATGTCCACCGAGGGTAGGTTGCATTGGTCAAAAGGCGTAAGCGAGCTTCACCTTGCCCTGCAAACTTCTCCTCGTTCTGCGAGTTGACGGGACACACCAAAAAGTAGTGCTAGTTCATACTCCCTCCTTTCCGGTTAATATGGCTTAATCTTTTTTGCGGGTAAATGAGAGATCTTTATTCATATATAAGCATTCTTAGGACGATCAGCCAAGACACTGGTCACTAGGAAGCCAAAAAAAGAAGTAGGAAGCGAGGTGTTTCATCAAGCCAGCTCTCGGCCACATTCAAAGTGCAGCAAGAACGGTTTGCACGAAGATGCGCCGCAAGGTTTGCTGACCTGTTTACATGCTGAATAACAGAAAAAGAGGAAATATTACTGAGCGCTACTATTTGTAACAGGATATGAGCCAGAATTAAGCGAGAATTGTGGCGAGTGTTCCATGCAACCAACTTCCATTATCAAATGCGAGAACCCTCGAAGAGAACCAAATGTGTTGAAGATTGCTTTATCACATTTTAAAATTATAATAAGAGTGCAGACGCTCCTCCATCCGGTTCCTAGTAGTATAGTGTAGTATGCTTCTGGCAATCTGACACCGAATTAACTGTTGCACGTCCACCGCCTGAGCGAGGGAGAGCTTGCATTAGTCAAAAGTTTCTCCTTGTCCTGTGAGCCACCGCGCGCAAGCTTCTCCCGTCCTGCAACCTTCTCGTCGTTCGGCAAGTTGACGGGACACAACAAAGTAATGCTAGTCCATGCTGCCTCCTCTTCGGTTAACATGGCTTAATTTCAAATGAGATAAATACACTGTCTGTCACTGTATATTTGTAAAAATAAGGTCAGTGGACTTCATAATACGCTCATTGCGCTCAATATATATATTTTCCGATGTTCAAACGGTCACTAGCTCACCCTGACTGAGTATGTGTGTGCATGCACGTGTAGGTTGAGCACTTAAGCGTCACCGTGTGCGTTCCGTCGTGTGCTCGGACATGCATGCATTAGGGCGTCGCGCGCGTTTTTTCGTCCATGTGTACGTGTGACTGTTGCATACACGTAGGGAGAGTACGTATAGGGGCCACTAAGGAGCAGTCAAATCACACAGTAAGTTAGTCGGAAGAAGCAACCATCATTTCACTCTTGAATGACACGTACGCAATATAAAACGGTTGATATGGAGAGAAAAAGAAAGCCACTATATATACACTAGCAGGAGCCTAAGCTACAAGCCTACTTGCTTAGGTTGCTCTCTTCACAAGCATAGAACGACGGGCCTGATCCCGTAGCTGGGGGAAGGGAACAATGTTCTGCGTAGACGCGGTCGACATCGGCGAGGGAGAAAACCCACAGTCGGTGCGTCCCAATCGGGGGTCACCGCGGTATGGGCCGATGCCGCGTCCCAACCGCCCTTCTAGCTACAGCCCGACGTCCCAGGTAGTCCATCTTCCTTCTGGAGCCGGCTTGCTCCACTGCCGTAGCTCCATCTCCATGTCGATCTTTCTCTACTTCTACCGGCTTCTACTTGTGATGAGTTTATGTCTCATGAACTAGTGTCAGTACTATTATTCTAGTCACACTTCTTCAATATCTTTGCCATCAGGGATGCTCAGGTCGATTTTAGTGGAACTGCACAAAAGCATCATATGATCCGAGGGTGCCAGCCGTCTTTCCTTCGACAGGTTCTACCTGGCCAGGAAATTAAATCATGTTTAGGGTTTAGGGTTTAATTCGTAGTGACCCCATCAGTAGTTTTTCTTTCGTACACGCTCTCACAACTTTTTTCTTTAGTTGTGAAGTAAATATTGGCTATGATCTGTGAATCATTGAGATGCATCAGCATGCGTGTTAGTTTTCCTTTGTATTTGATGGAATGTTGTAACAGGGCAACCTTGGAATAGGAATGAAAATGGAGTGGAAAAGTTTCTGTTTTTCTGGAGAAAAAATGGAAACAGAGAGAAATCAATGTTTCGTTTCGTTGGATCGCGCCATCGAGCAAAACCAACGTTTAAATCACGTCTGTCGTGTTCGTGTCTCACACGGTCGCTCGGCATGCCACTCACCGCAAACCGAGTAGTATACCATAACTTTCCCGCCTGCTTGTCGATGGATCACGCCATGGAGTACTAGCACTACTGGAAGAGATTGATGAGTTGGGGGAGGACAGCTAGCTGTAGCACGGACTCCCAAGAACTTTTTACATGCATGTTGTAGCCGGCTATTGCGACCTTTGAACGCGGAGCAGCCGCGTGCACCCGGAAGCGACGCGGGCAATGCTCTCTCGGCCGGCGTGCCGCTTCAATGCCGGCGCCAGTGAGAGGTCGCGTCCGCTCTGGCCGGGCATGAATGCGGCACTGACCGTTTCGGGCGGGAAGCACGCACGGGTGATGAAGAGGGTTCAGGTTGGTTAGGACCGGCCGTGGCAGCGGTCCGGACGTGCACAAACAAGAGATGCTGTACGTTAATATTGCTACGTATATAATTAACAACGTAAATAATGTGCCAGTTGGAAAAATATGATTGGAGATGGAGATGGAAATGGAATTTTACGTAAACACGAATATGCATGTCTATGTCTATGTGTGTGTGCGCGACGACTCTCGCGACCTGGAAGCGGGGGCGTGTTTTTGATCGAGTTTTCTTTCTTGGTATGTTAGAAAATCAGTTTGTCTAATTCACATCTAGATGTTATTTAAGGATATCACATCTAAGCTCCCACAAGTATATAATGTAGCAACAAGAAACAAAAAAAACTAGGAAAAGACCACAAACAGAGTGGACATCAACTTATATGTGACATAACTATGTCACATCTAGATGTGTCCTAGACAGACCCTTAAAAAATTGTCCGCCAATTTTCGTTTCTTTTTTCCGGGAACGCGCGTATTCTATTTAAAACCAATGCTATGGAGAGATTTTTTTACTCCATTATAGCCTCTTGTTTGATAGAGTTTCTCGCGTCTCGCTCTCTCACCCTCTCCATATCAAAACAAGATGACAGTGTCCACTCTATCTCTCTCCTCACCGGTGGTCACAGATCCGGCCGAATCCCGTCCGCTGCGGGAGGTGAGGAGGTGCAACGTTGACGTTGTCGCCGTCGGCGACGGAGGAAGCCGATGCGCACCGTCCTCTCCGAGTCGGCGCCCTTGTTCGCTGCCATCGTGTGGGCAGATCCGCGCCCTTGTTCTCTTTCACCCAGCGCCTGTGCGGGAGGGCCACCGACCCCTTCTTCCTCGCTGCCGTACGTAGTCTGGGCAGATCCGGCCTCCCGCCGCACGCCTTGCCACATCCCGACGAGCCTAAGGTATAAGTTTCTTTGAAACCGTCATTGCTCTAGCTGCATGTGGATCTTTTTCGATCTGTAGTCGAATCTAGGTCTTGGTTCAAAGAGGAAAGAAGGGTGCAGTGGGCTGGAGCAAGAATCTAGGACGTGGTTCAATGAGGAAAGGAGGGGCGGAAAGTAGTATAGACTGGCTATCCAGCCGCTTTGTAGGTCGAAAAGGGAAAAAGGGGGTAACCCAGTACACACATCTGTAAGGAACCGATCTCTTTGTTGAAAAGGGAAAGAAACTTGGGGGGTCGGGTAGTTTGTGCATGACTAGATTTGCTGCCCTCACATAGGAAGAAGGTTCAAAGAGAACAAATATGGGACCAGCGCATATATGCTGCTTGGCTACATACTCTGCATCACCCATTTATACGTGTGGACGCACATGGTGCTGGCATGTCCCATGCAGCTATTTTGCTATTGTTAATCTAAGAATGCCGCCGGAAAATTGAAGCAATGCCACTGTTAAAAGTAAATTACATTTTTTAATGAATGTTGTTTCAAGAGAATGTCTATGTTAATATGAATCAATGCAACCGTTTTAAATAAATGATGAATTGAAGCTATTGTATTGCTGTCTTTTCCCATTAAGTAGTGAACAAAAATGGGACAAACCCAGACATGATGCTTGTTGCTTTGTTACAACAAATTCAGCATCACCCCCTTTATAAGCCAGTAATTGATGCCACTCTCAGAATTAACTACTGATCTGTTTTAAGAGAATTTCTCTGTTAATATGAATCAATGCAACCGTTTTAGAAATGCTACTGTCTTATACTTTGTTTTCCATCAAGATAAGGTAGATGCTTCTTTTTGTGGCCGCATGTTTCATCCTCCTTTATTGGCCAGTAATTGTTTTCTTTTTTGCCTCTTAAAACAGGGATATCCATTCAACTTGTTGCTATAGAAAACTTAAATGTCACACCGGCAACTTTGCTTGATTTCAGTGCAACTGCACAAAACTTGATTGGATTTCCTATTCGTGTTGGTAGATTCTTATTTTATCTTGGTCGTCTCATGAAAGGTCAGTACAGGACTTCATCCACATGATTGTGCAGCGTGCTTTGAGATGTTGTGCTACTTGTATTGGTACTGTTTTAAATAAATGATGAATTGAAGCTATTGTATTGTTGTCTTTTCCCATTAAGTAATGAACAAAAATGGGACCAACCCAGACATGATGCTTGTTGCTTTGTTACAATAAATTCAGCATCACCCCCTTTATAAGCAAGTAATTGATGCCACTCTCAGAATTAACTACCGAATCTTATTTCAAAACTGCAACACTTGTTAGGGATTGGCGGGATTACCATTTTTGTGGCCGCATGTTTCAACCTCCTTTATTAGCCAGTAATTGATTCCTTTTTTACCTCTGTTAAACAGGGATATCTATTCAACTTGTTGCTATTGCGACACTTTGCTTCGCTACACGAAACACTTTGCTTGATTTCAGTGCAACTGCACAAAATGAGATTGGATTTCCTATTTGTGTTGTCAGATTCGTATTTTATCGTTGTTGGTCTCATGAAAGGTCAGTACAGGCCTTCATCCACATGATCGTGCAGTGTGCTTTGAGATGTTGTGCTACTTGTATTGGTACTGTTTTAAATAAATGTTGAATTGAAGCTATTGTATTGCTGTCTTTTCCCATTAAGTAGTGAAAAAAAATGGGACCAACCCAGACATGATGCTTGTTGCTTTGTTACAATGAATTCAGCATCACCCCCTTTATAAGCCAGTAATTGATGCCACTCTCAGAATTAACTACTGAATCTTATTTCAAAACTGCAACACTTGTTAGGGATTGGCTGGATTACCATTTTTGTGGCTGCATGTTTCATCCTCCTTTATTGGCCAGTAATTGATTCCTTTTTTGCCTCTGTTAAAACAGGGATATCTTTTCAACTTGTTGCTATTGCGACATTTTGCTTCGCTTAATTTTGGTGGAACTGCACAAAATGAGACCGGATTTCCATATATGTGTTGAGATCTCTATGAGATCTTCCTCACGAGTTGTTTCAAATCTTGGTCTTGAATGGTCAGTACCGACCTTCCTCCGAATTAACTACTAAATCTTAGTTCAAAACTGCAAACACTTGTTAGGGATCGACAGGAGTACCATTTCTGTTAGGGATCGGCCGGAGTACATGTTTAAGAAATGTATTGTTCAGATAATGTCTCTGTTATTATATATCAGTTACAGATTTACAGTGTTTTACAAATGGTACTATCCTGCTTTGTAGTTCTTTCTACATGTTTAACCAAGGTATTGTTAAGATAATGTCTCTGTTAAAATGAATCAGTCGCATTCCAAGTTATCAACCATTATTTCTCAGTAATTGTTTCCCTTATACCTTTTGTTGCTTACAGGGATATCAAAATTAAAGCTCGGTTTTATTCCGACTTCGATTTTAGTTCAACTGCACAAAAGGAGCCAATGTGTCCAAGGCAAACTGCTGCATTACTGGGTCGAGTTGGTCGTTCCACTTTGCAGAAAGAAGCAGTCACTGTTTGCGCTACATTACAGAAGGAATGACCGAGAAGCTTTACAGAGTATTATTAGACACCAGTGACATGACTAGTCTGTAGAGACCATTGACAATTTAACAACACGTGGAGTGCCTCCACGATCATAGGCATTACATATTTTGAATGGGAAAAGCTTGTCAAAGTTTAATCATTGATGTTAGCAAGAAGCGACAGGACTCCACGATCATAGGCATTACATATTTTGAATGGGAAAAGCTTGTCAAAGTTTAATCATTGATGTTAGCAAGAAGCGATAGGACTCCATGATCATAGGCATTACATATTTTGAATGGGAAAAGCTTGTCAAAGTTTAATCATTGATGTTAGCAAGAAGACGTTAGTTTAATATATTGGAATTGGAAAACCTTGTCAAAATTTGCTCATTGATGTTAGCCAGAAGCGTCGAGTGTTTTTTCCTATTCCTGTGTTCAGTTTAGAAGTAGATAGTTACTCTGCTGAGATATTCCTGTGTTAAGAGTTTGTTCTGAATATTGTCTATGTAATGCCAGGCCTTGTGTTTGATTGCAAAGTTGAGCTTGGAATGTTGTGGCATGCGGCATCACGAGCTGTTCACCGTGCCTCCTGAGAATAATGCTTCGTATTGTTTTGCATGTCGATCTAATGCCAGTGATTTGCTTGTTAAGAAGATCATCCTCTTCTGTTGTTTCCGTGCTTAAGAAGTTCATCGTATGATGTTTCACTCATAGCCTATGCGACAAGTCGGGTTGGTTAGACGTGAAACCATATGATCTTTTGACCAACTCATGATATTAGGCCGTGATTGGATCGTTGTTTTCCAACCAAAACCGCTTGTAAAACCGACGCTTGTAAATTAAAGCAGATGGTCTCGGGCGAAGGCGCTTGGTTGGTTGATTTCGACTAGTAAAATATCGGAAGTACTTGACACACGATAAAAACGCTGAACGACACTCGGACGATTGCTAATCCAGCCGTTAGCTGTTGTTTCAGCCTTGCCCATGGATGGCATGATACGTACGTCGTGCATGTATCGTCTAGTAATGTCGTCCATATAGCAGTACTCATAAAATATACACTGGTCTCTCAAATTACACGCGTAACCCGCCGATTTTACTTACAGACCTCGGGCCCTCGGTTTCATTACGCCTGTATTTTACGTGTTGTTTTCGATGACGACTAAATTACACTTGTATGTTAATACAGGTTTGAAATAAACCAGAGCTCCCAAGCGCGGCCTTACTGTTTCATGCCGTCTCAGTTTCTCGAAGGTGCTCATAGGTGTCCGATGATCCTGGCTTCCTGAATGAGTAGCGGGCGCTGTATCAGACCATCCGTAGGGCCCGCGAGGCCCTCTCCGTTGTCCTTCGAGTTGTTGCGCTCGCCGTGGCGCCGAGCATTGTTAACATCGTCAACGAACATGAGGATTCAGGAGATGACTTTATTTTGACTGGATGACACTAGGGACCCACTAGGGCCATAGCCGTACATACGCAAGTGCCTCCTTATTATGTACAACTATATTTTTTTGCTTTCTCCTAGTTTCCTGACATCACGGTCCCACACCATTGTCAACCTATGTAGTCAATATAAATGGGAGAATTGCACAAGGTGCAGCCGACAGCTGAGACCAAGCAGCTCAAGCAGTATTGAGGAGAGCAGGGTATTAACTGGGCGGGCTGTGGCCCGTCTAGCCCAGGCCAGATATCCAGTCTAGATACTAATTTATCAAGATGAAAATGGCTAGCCCAGCTATACGTCTTTTTGAGGAATACCCGCTGGGCTGCAAATCTTTCCTAGGAGGGATCCATTAGGCTTAACAGGAAAATGAGCTTTAAAAAATAATAAATGAGATGTAATTATAAAAACTGGGCAGTAACTATAAAAAATGCACCAAACACGAAATTAGTTTATAAAATATTATTTATGGATTTTGAAAATCTTAAATTTTCATTGTTGCGCGCGCAATGTTTCGTTAGATTTTTATGTAATACAAATTTATATTTAATCTGACTAGAAATTTCGGGATAAAAATATTTCGGAGCCCATCAAAATGTGGGAAATTTTATTGAATTCTATCTTCAACGGTTGGTTGAAATTATTAATCACTGTCCTAGCTAGAAAATGGGCTGTACTTTTAAGAAACTGTAAATGGGCTGTTGTAAATTCCATTAGAATTCCAAAATGGGCTGTACATTCTTACAAAACGTAAATGGGCTATAAGTTCTCTGCCACACACTTGTGGGCCTACTAAGTGACGCGTCCCCTAAAAAAATAAGTTGACACGTATGCAAGGCTTTGCCAACTTATTATAGTCAACACACGGTTCTAGCAGCAGTGGCCGTTGGATGTCTATCCAACAGATGTCGTGCTTCTTCTTCAATTTCGGATATTCTTAGCTTCGGCCGCCCAAAAAATGATTCCTCCCCCTGACATCTGGGGCACACCGTTTCGGAGGCTGACCCGTGGGCCTACTAAGTTGGAGCGTACCAAGGGCTTTGTCAACTTAGTCAATAATAAACGTTTCTAGCTTCAGTGACCGTACGATGTCCATCCAACGGTCGTAGTGCTTCCTCAACCTTTGGTCTTCTTGGTCCAGCCTCCCAAAGCAGCGCCGGTCGTGCCGCCTGCTCCTGCCTCCCGTGGCCGGCTGTGCTGCCGCGGAGGCCTCACCGCCCCCATACGCTGGCCAGGCCATCCCTCCACTCACCCACACCCCCTGTTATTCCGCGGCGACGGCAGCCTCACACCGCAGCCGAACTAGTGAACCCTAGTACTCCTCTCCGCGCGGGCTTCCATTGCTGCGTCTTCCCCGGCTCCGCGTCGTCCCCTTCCTAGGCCGCGCCGTCGTCCAGACCACCGCCCTGGTGCTCTCGGCGCGGCGTGGTCAACGTGGTCAACGACCGACTTCCATCGGAAGAGTACTGTACGTGGAGAGGCTGACAGTTGGGTCCAGGCGGCCGCAAGGAAGTGCCTCCTTATTACGCGCAAAGTAATTATTCCTCCACCTTACAGCAGGGACCCACCGGACGGGCCACCTTATTTCGTGAAAAAAACATTGCCCCCCGACTGCTCGGACCCACCGGACGGGCCAGCATATTTCGTGAAAAAAACGTTCCCCCCGCTGTCAGCTCGGACCCACCGGAAGTGCCTCCTTATTACGCACAAAAAAAATGAATACTCCCCCTGCTAGCTGGGACCCACCATGGTGGGAGGCTGACTTGTGGGCCTACTAAGTTGACTGGGATGGGGGCCTTTGTCAACTTTAGTCAATATGAACGATTCTAGCTCCAGTGACCGTACGATGTGCATCCAACAGCCGTAGTGCTTCTTCAACCTCTGGTCTTCTTGCTCCAGCCGCCCAAAGCAGCGCCGGTTGTGCCGCATGCTCCTGCCTCCCATGGCCGGCTGTGATGCCGCGGAGGCCTCACCGCCCCGTACTACTCCCACCGCTGGCCAGACCATCCCACTACTCACCCACACCCCCTGTTATTCTGCAGCGACGGCAGCCTCACACCGTAGCCGAACCAGTGAACCCTCCTACTCCTCTCCGCGCGGGCTTCCACTGCTGCTCTTCCCCGGCTCCGCGTCCCCTTCCTAGGCCTCGCCGTCATCCACTGCCCTAGTGCTCTCGGCGCGGCGTGGTTAACGTGGTCAAGGAACGACTTCCATCGGACGTGGACTGTACGTGGAGAGGCTGATAGCTGGGTCCACGGCCGCAGCAAGGAAGTGCCTCCTTATTACGCGGAAAATAATGTTTCCTCCACCTGACAGTAGGGACCCACCGGACGGGCCACCGTATTTCATGAAAAAAACGTTTCCCCCTGACTGCTGGGACCCACCAGCTACACCTTCGCACGCAAGGAAGTGCCTGACAGTCGGGACCCACCTGGTCGAAGCATACGTAGCGTTGTCATTCTGGTCGCAAACGTGTATGTACATATATACTGGTGGATGTAGAGGCACGCACGTGTCGTAGTAGAGGCGCGCCCGTAGCATGTACACGTACGTACAGCGGCTAGGGTGCAAGAAAGAAAATACGACCACGTATGTGTACATACGGGCGGGGTCTCGAATGCCTACTCGCGCATACGTACAGCGAGGGCTCGTGTACACGGCTGGGTCAGAACGAAGAAACAGCGTCGTCGTCATGTTCATGGGTCAGAACAGAATGCGTAGTTGTGTTCATCGGGAGGGCTTGGACGGAAGAGGCGATGGAAATGAGGCCTAGCGTACCGCACAATGGAGGAAACGGACCTCCTACAGTCAAAACGGGGGTCCTGTTGATCAGGAGGGGTGTGGCGTACCGCAAAACAGAGGAAACAGACCTCCTACGGTCGAAACGGGGGTCCTGTTGATCGGGAGGGGTGTGGCGTACCGCAAAACGGTGGAAACGGACCTCCTACGGCCGAAACGGGGTCCTGTTGATCGGGAGGGGTGTGGCGTACCGCAAAACGGAGGAAACGGATTTGTGTTGGAGCGCTACGGTTGAAACGGGGTCCCTGTTGATCGGGAGGGGTGTGGCGTACCGCAAAATGGGACTCCACAGGATACTGTTCATCTCCACCGTCGACCCCCTCCAGCCTCCACGAGCTACTGTTCATCCACCGTCGACCTCCTCCAGTCTCCACGGGCTCCTGTTCATCCAGCCTCCACCGTGCGCTACTCCACCGGCTACTGTTCAACTACCCCTCCACCGTCTACTGTTCATCCAGCCCTCCACACCACGGGGTCCTGTTCAACCACCCCTCCATGGGCACCCCTCCACCGTCTACTGTTCATCCTGCCCTCCACACCACGGGGTCCTGTTCATCCACCCCTCCACGGGCACCCCTCCACCGTCTACTGTTCATCCAGCCTTCCACCACACCACGGGGTCCTGTTCATCCAGAGGCAACGCCACCGCTCACTGTTCATCCAACCCCACCCCCCGCAACGCTCACTGTTCATCCCATCGATCAGCTTCAGTTAGCAGCAGTAGCCAAGGAATCGCTCGATCGGATTCAGTTAATAGCCATCGATCGATCGCTCGGGTTCAGTAACGCATAGCCTGCAGTGCAATCGCTCGGGTTCAGTTAGAGCCCAACGCCTCGCTCGGGTTCAATTAGAGCCAACGCCTCGCACACACGCGCGTACGTGTACGAGAGAAACGCGCATCGCTCGGCCCCCGACCTCCCACCTTAACCGGGAACTCCCCGAAATTTTCATCCCCCTCGCTTCTACCATGGTTTTTTTTCTGTCATGGACGGCCCAAAGAATGTCATGCAGCTGCGTCTCCGGCCCGCCCAGGACGAAAAGCCCATTTTCTGTCATGATTTTTTGTCATAGAAGTAGTAGCCCACCACATCTATGATGATACCGGGTTTTGTCACAATTATCGTCATAGAAGTGTCATATGTATGACAGATTTTTTTTTCGTTCGGCCCAAAATGTCACGGATGTGTCTTTTTTTGTAGTGTCCAAAGACGGCAAGTGGCAATGATGGCTATTGTAGAAATCTGCTTCGATGGAGTTTTCTTGCAAATGTTTCTGGACATGTGTCCTCTCTTTTCCTATCATGGTTTTCGTGATTTCATGTTGTAATTTGACATCTGTTTAATGGTATACGAGATTTCTCAAAAAAATTGTCTACATTGCACCGTACCGCTTTGCCCAAGGCCATGACGTGTTTGACGTTGATTCCAGATCGGACGGTCCCTATCCTCCCATGGGTCGCTATTTGAAATCCGACAACAAGCACCGTTCACTATACAAGCCAAGGATATGGGTTGTAAGTACCAATTCTTGTACTGGGTAAAACCCTAGCCACTGTGTTCCAAATGGCCCGCATTGTGCTTATCCAAGCGTGACTAGAACCCTAGAAAATCTCCTGACAAATTAGCTACTTTTCTGCCAAAATCTCCATTTCTATTTGTTTAGGAGTTAGTTAACTCTGAACCTCACAATTGGTACCATGAGTTGTAAGTTCCTTGACGAAGTTTTGGATCTGAGTACGGTCTGGGGTTTGGATCGTCATTAAAATCCCCCTCTTCTTTAGATCCCACTCATGGTGTGCCATCATTGGCGGCGGTTCGGAGTGAACATAGTTCGGGAGCAGTTCAATTTTACATAGGTTGCAACAGATCACTTCCCCTATAGTAAAATATTGGTCTCTGAAGACAAATCGTGCATCATTAGTGGTAGGTGGCGTTGGTGGCAGCAAAGGTGGCGGCTGAACTTGGAAAGAAAGTCTGGTTGCTAGTTCGCTAGTGTAAAATCTCACCCTTTCCCACACTAGTTCCTCTTCTGAACTAGGTGAGTTCCTCCCGCTGCTCTTAAACCATGGTTCAACATGAAAAAGATTATGGAATCTGGTAACAATGTGGAATACTAGGAAGAGGGCCGGGAGGAATTTCTGGAGAAGAACTTGTTGGGAAACGTAGCATGCAATTTCAAAAAAATTCCTAAGCTCACGCAAGATCTATCTAGGAAATGCATAGCAACGAGAGAGGGAGAGTGTGTCTACGTACCCACCTAGACCGAAAGTGGAAGCGTTTGACAACACGGCTGATGTAGACGAACTTCTTCTCGTTCCGACCGACCAAGCACCGAACGTATGGCACCTCCGAGTTCTGCACACGTTCAGCCTGATGACGTCCCTCCAACTCTTGATCCAACAAAGTGTCGAGGGAGAGTTCCGTCAGCACGACGGCGTGGTAACAGTGATGGTGAAGTGGTCCGCGCAGGGCTTCGCCTAAGCACTACGTGAATATGACCGGAGGCGTAAACTATGGAGGGGGGCGCCGCACACGGCTAACAATGTTTGTTGTGTGTTCTAGCCGTGCCCCCCTCATATATATAGGTTGGAGGGGAGGAGAGGCAGCCAAGGGGGCGCCCCAAGTAGGAGGAATCCTACTTGGGGTCCTCCCAATTCGGCCTCCCCCCTTTCCTATCCCTATTCGGAGTAGGAAGGGAAGAGGGGGAAGGGGGAATCCTATTCCCTTTTTTCTTTCCTCTTTCCCCTTTTCTACTCCAATTTGGTCAGCACATATGGGAGGGGCACACCAGCCCCTTTAGGGGCTGGTCTGTCCCCCTCTTGGCCCATTAAGGCCCATATAGTTTGCCGGGAGTTGCCTAGAACCCCTTCCGGTTACCCGGTACGTACCCGGTACCCCCCGAACACTTTCAGTGTCCAAATACTATCGTCCTATATACGAATCCTTACCTATCGACCATTTCGAGACTCCTCGTCATGTTCGTGATCTCATCCGGGACTCTGAACAACATTCGGTCACCAAATCACATAACTCATATAATACAAATAGTCATCGAACGTTAAGCGTGCGGACCCTACGGGTTCGAGAACTATGTAGACATGACCGAGACACTTATCCGATCAATAACCAATAGCAGAACTTGGATGCTCATATTGGCTCCCACATATTCTACGAACATCTTTATCGGTCAAACCGTTATGACAACATATGTTATTCCCTTTGTCATCGGTATGCTACTTGCCCGAGATTCGATCGTTGGTATCTCCATACCTAGTTCAATCTCATTACCGGCAAGTCTCTTTACTCTTTCCGTAATGTATCATCCCGCAACTAACTCATTAGTCAAATTTCTTGCAAGGCTTATTATGATGTGCATTACCGAGAGGGCCCAGAGATACCTCTCCGATACTCGGAGTGACAAATCCTAATCTCGATCTATGCCAACCCAACAAACACCTTCGGAGATACCGGTAGAGCATCTTTATAATCACCCAGTTACGTTGTGACGTTTGATAGCACACAAGGTATTCCTCCAGTATCTAGGAGTTGCATAATCTCATAGTCAAAGGAATATGTATAAGTCATGAAGAAAGCAATAGCAATAAAACTTAACGACCATTATGCTAAGCTAAAGGATGGGTCTTGTCCATCACATCATTCTCCTAATGATGTGATCTCGTTCATCAAATGACAACACATGCCTATGGTTAGGAAACTTAACCATCTTTGATCAACGAGCTAGTCTAGTAGAGGCTTACTAGGGACACTGTGTTTTGTCTATGTATCCACACATGCATCAAGTTTCTGGTTCATACAATTCTAGCATGAATAATAAACATTTATCATGATATAAGGAAATATAAATAAAAACTTTATTATTGCCTCTAGGGCATATTTCCTTCAGAACTTTTCTTCCAGCCAAAAGAACTTCAAAAAGATTCCGAGCTTCAAACAAACGTTACCGGAACTAGAGGAAAGTGAAGAAGATGAAGACATGGGTGATCACTTTGCTCAAGGCATTTCTCTGAGTGTTACACCACATCCATACACTCGTATTGCCACTCCCGCAGGAAGACCCAAACAATTGAATTCTTCTACAACTAGAAAAAAGCAACAAGCTTTGAGTGTGGGATTTGCTCCTCCCAGAGATCTTAACGACACAGAAGTTAACCTAGAAGGCACACCCAAGATCCCCTACAGATGCCCTAACTTCTCTACTACCAAACATGAGAATAGGGGAAATGTTCAACATACAGAGCAACAACATGATGAGCACATTCGGTAGGATGAAAATCAGGGAACCAGGAAGGGTCAACTAGAAATAGACCACATACACCGATGAGAGAAGAAACCACCTATAGGTTAAACCTGCCAAGTTGAATATCTCTGAATTTGATGGAGATGATGCTAACTCCTATATTCAGAGCATGGAACAATATTTCAATTCTTCTAGAGCATTGTTGGAACACATGACTGAATTGACCATTTCACACTTAATGCCCTCCAACCAAAAGATTTCCAGTGACTTCAGTGTGTGAAATTGTCAAATCTTTCCATTCTCTCACTCAAATATCTACAATTTCCTCCTATATTATGAGTAGTCTATGAACTTGGTTAGAAGAGATGACCGTGCACTACTAGACAGTTACTTCAAGAAAAATTTTATTATGGCCTGAATCCCTACATTCAAAGCCACCTACAGTGCCACAAACCTATTGACATGCACCAATATATGTGGTACGGAAGAAGGATTGAGCAAGCTGGCCTCCCTCCAACCCCCGCTCCATATCCAAGCCTTACTACCTCTCTGCTAGAAGGCAAGTCACATTTGAAATCTATAAACATGCTACTACAACAAGCACTCCTACTGAAATAATCTGAGAAGCTAGGCAGAAAAACTTCCGTTGCCAATGCATAGAACCTTGGGTCCCTGGACACATGCAAGTTTGGAATATGTCCCAAAAATCACAGATCCATGCTTTACTAACAAAAGTTGCTAATGAAGATACAATTTATATCAATGAATACGAGGAAGGCTTGCAATATATAATGGAGGAACCCAACCAACAACCAAAAATTTCAATGCATACCTAATGAGCACACAAGCTCATAAATCTTCCTTCACTATTAGTGTTTTCATTGGAAATATTGTTTCTACTACCTTGATTGATTCATGAAGTACTGCTACATTCATGACACCACAAACAACTTCCCCTGCAAAATGTAAATTCGCCCCTCGCGAAATCTCAAATTACTTCTTGCAAATGGGAGTACACTGTGGACTGAATGCCAATGCCAATCATGACCTTATACCATACAAGGTGTCCATTTTCCTTTGATGTTAGAATCTTACAATTAAAGGGCTATGTCATCATTTGGGAGCTGATTGGATGTACCACCACGACCCAATAGAACTGGATATCTCATGGATGATTATGAGAGAAACCACCAAGATGGCCAATTTACTATCAGTCGGGGAAATTACATAAACTGTTATCCCACATTGTTTGTGGAGCAGTACTTTAGATGAAACCCTCGTCTGATGAACAATTTGATTTAAAGCAACCATGTACTAAAATTCAGAAACTCATTACGGTTTTTTTCCTGATATCTTTGCTACTCCAGTGGGCCTTCCTCCGAAGGGGAATTATGATCACTTCATCCCTCTACATACTAGCTCTAAAATCATTAAATAGAGGACTTACAGATTACCATTCCACTAGACAAGTGCTATTGATGCACCAGTAAAAGACTTAATTGATGCCTGCATTATCAGTACAATTACAATCCCTTCTCCTTCTGAGCCATTTTAGTCAGGAGAAAGGATGGTGCTGGGAGATTGTGTATTGATTACAGGAAGCTTAATGTACAAACTATCAAGAACAAATGCCCTGGTTACAGAGGATTTTTTGGATGAGCTGAAAGGAGCAACACTTTTGGTAAAATAGACCTGACCAATTGATATCATGTGATTAGAATGGATTAAAGGACATTGAAAAGATTGCTTTTAACACTATGATTACTTGGTCATGACTTTTGGCCTTACCAATGCCCCTGCAGCCCTGCTACATTCCAGCAACTCATGAACACTGTCCTAACTCCATTTCTTAAAATGTTTGCTATAATGTTCTTTGATGACATACTCATTACTATTCTGATATGACTGAACACATCAAACACTTGCAACAACTATTCCAAACACTAAGGGACAACAACCTCTCTACAAAAATGTCCAGATATACCATTGCACAACCTCAAGTTGATTATCTGGGACATGTCCTCTCTAGAGCATGTGTTGCAACGGATCCAGTGAAAGTTGATGCAATTGTACGATGGCCAGCCCTGCAAACAAAACATATTAAGAAGTGTTTTTTGCAAGAAGACCCAGATCTATTATAAAAGTTCATCAAAAGTACAAAACACCTCAAACATAATAAAAATTAAATCGAGATCTCTAGACCACCGAACGATCACTACCATCGCCAGAACAAGCCGCCGACACACCGGTGTTGCCGCTCCCCTATTGGAGCCAGCTTGACCTTGTCAATGACTATTAGGAAGTCTTCATGCACGTGCCCCTAAGGACCAGTGCCCTGAAGCCGTAGTCATCATTGTTAAACCCTTAAATAGATCTGAAGCAACTGACACCAAATCATTTCGTCGTGCATGCATGACGAGAAATCGTAACCTCGCTGCCCCAAGGAGATGACAAAAATGTATATCGGAGCTCCGTCGACTATATCCAGATGGACGAACTCGAGGAGGATCCAAGGCTGGAAGTCAAACTCGAAGAAGAAGCGACGCCATCCTTCCAATACCGCATCTGCGAGGACTAAAAAACGACAACCTAAATTACTAGCTAGAGCGAAGGAATCGAGACCCCCCCTCCCGGTTCCGAGCAACAGGCAGAGGGGAGGCGCTCACCGGCGAAGTTTGGAGGCGAGAGTTTGCCATAGTCGCCGAGGGAAAGCACGGAAAACACTTTGAGAAAAAAGTGTGTATAAGTTTTCCCTAGGCCTAAGAGCATCTCTAGTAGATCCCGCAAACTGGGCCATCCGCTAAAATAACCACCGGTTTGCGGGATCCATCCCGTATCCCCGACCCACGCAGATCCGCCAAATCGGGCCGTCTTTTGGAATTTTTTTGTGGGATCCCGCATCCACTAGCCCATTTCCTCCATATGTGCGGGAATCCGTCCGATTTTGTAGGCTCCCCTTTCCGTTGGCGTGAAGCATTTCCGCCCACTTCCACCCGTCGCTGCCGCCGCAAATCCCCGCCCCTAGGTGCCGCCTCTGGCTGCCCTGTGTTGGGAAACGTAGTAATTTCAAAAAAATTCCTACGCACATGCAAGATCATGGTGATGCATAGCAACAAGAGGGGAGAGTGTGTCCACGTACCCTCGTAGACCGAACACGGAAGCGTTAGCACAACGCGGTTGATGTAGTCGTACATATTCACGATCCGACCGATCCAAGTACCGAACGCACGTCACCTTCGAGTTCTGCACACGTTCAACTCAATGACGTCCCGCGAGCTCCGATCCAGAAAAGCTTCACATGAGAATTTCATCAGCACGACAGCGTGGTGACGGTGATGATGATGCTACCGACACAGGGCTTCGCCTAAGCACCGCTACGACATGATCGAGGTGGATTATGATGGAGGGGGGGCACCGCACACGGTTGGGAGAGATCAACTGATCAACTTGTGTGTCCTGGGGTGCCCCCTTCCCCCATATATAAAGGAGCAAGGGAGGAGGAGGCCGGCTGATAACCCACAAGTATAGGGGATCGCAACAGTTTTCGAGGGTAGAGTATTCATCCCAAATTTATTGATTCGACACAAGGGGAGCCAAAGAATATTCTCAAGTATTAACAGCTGAGTTGTCAATTCAACCACACCTGGAAACTTAATATCTGCAACAAAGTGTTTAGTAGCAAAGTAATATGGTAGTAGTGATAACGGTAACAACAAGTAATAGTAGTAAAAGTAATGTTTTTGGTATTTTGTAGTGATGATAGCAATAGCAACGGAAAAGTAAATAAGCGAAGAACAATATATGGAAAGCTCGTAGGCAATGGATTAGTGATGGGGAATTATGCCGGATGAAGTTCATCATGTAACAGTCATAACCTAGGGTGACACAGAACTAGCTCCAGTTCATTGATATAATGTAGGCATGTATTCCGAACATAGTCATACATGCTTATGGAAAAGAACTTCAATGAAATCTTTTGTCCTACCCTCCTGTGCCAGCAGGGTCCTTACGGAAACTAAGGGATATTAAGGCCTCCTTTTAATAGAGTACCGGAACAAAGCATTAACACATAGTGAATACATGAACTCCTCAAACTACGGTCATCACCGGTAAGTATCCCGATTATTGTCACTTCGGGGTTAACGGATCATAACACATAATAGGTGACTATAGACTTGCAAGATAGGATCAAGAACACTCATATATTGATGAAAACCTAATAGGTTCAGATCTGAAATCATGGCACTCGGGCCCTAGTGACAAGCATTAAGCATAGCAAAGTCATAGCAACATCAATCTCAGAACATAGTGGACACTAGGGATCAAATCCTAACAAAACTAACTCGATTACATGATAGATCCCATCCAACCCATCACCGTCCAGCAAGCCTACGATGGAATTACTCACGCACGGCGGTGAGCATCATGAAATTGGTGATGGAGGATGGTTGATGATGACGATGGCGATGGATTCCCCTCTCCGGAGCCCTGAACAGACTCCAGATCAGCCCTCCCGAGAGGTTTTAGGGCTTGGCAGCGGCTCCATATCATAAAACGCTATGATTTCTTCTCCCTGATTTTTTTCTCCCCGAAACACAATATATGGAGTTGGAGTCGGAGAGGCATCAGGGGGCCGACGAGGTAGGGGGGCGTGCCTTAGGGGGGCAGGCGCGCCCCCCACCCTCGTGGAGAGGTGGTGGGCCCCCTGGCCTTCATCTTTTGTAGGTATTTTTCATATTTTCTGAAAAGTTGCTCCGTGAAGTTTCAGGTCATTCCGAGAACATTTGTTTCTGCACATAAATAACACCATGGTAATTCTGCTGAAAAGAGCGTCAGTCCGGGTTAGTTTCATTCAAATCATGCAAGTTAGAGTCCAAAACAAGGGCAAAAGTGTTTGGAAAAGTAGATACGACGGAGACGTATCAATTCCCCCAAGCTTAAACCTTTGCTTGTCCTCAAGCAATTCAGTTGATAAACTGAAAGTGATAAAGAAAAACTTTAACAAACTCTGTTTGCCCTTGTTGTTGTAAATATGTAATGCCAGCATTCAAGTTTTCAGCAAAGATTATAACTAACCACATTCGCAATAACGCTTAGATCTCAAGTTTACTCATATCAATAGCATAATCAACTAGCGAGCAATAATTATAAATCTCGGATGACAACACTTTCTTAAAACAATCGTAATATGATATAACAAGATGGTATCTCGCTAGCCCTTTCTGAGACCGCAAAACATAAATGCAGAGCACCTTTAAAGACCAAGGACTGACTGGACATTGTAATTCATGGTAAAAGAGATCCAGTCAAGTCATACTCAATGTAAACTAATAGTAATGAATGCAAATGACAGCGGTGCTCTCCAACTGGTGCTTTTTAATAAGAGGATGATGACTCAGCATAAAAGTAAATAGATAGGCCCTTCACAGAGGGAAGCAGGGATTTGTACAGGTGCCAGAGCTCGGTTTTGAAATAGAGGTGAATAATATTTTGAGCGGTATACTTTCATTATCAACATAACAACCAAGAGATGGGGATATCTTCCATGCTACACACATTATAGGCGGTTCCCAAATAGAATGGTAAAGTTTATACTCCCCCTTCCACCAACAAGCATCAATCCATGGCTTGCTCGAAACAACGAGTGCCTCCAACTAACAAGAGTCCCAGGAGGAGTTTTGTTTGCAATTATTTTGATTTAGTTTGCAATTATTTTGATTTAGTTTGCATAAAGCATGGGACCGGGCATCCCGGTGACCAGCCATTTATCTCGTGAGTGAGGAGCGGAGTCCACTCCTCTTGAGAATAACCCGCCTAACATGGAAGATACAGACAACCCTAGTTGATACATGAGCTATTCGATCATACAAAACAAGATATTTATTTGAAGGTTTAGAGTTTGGCACATACAAATTTACTTGGGATGGCAGGTAGATACCGTATATAGGTAGGTATAGTGGAATCATGTGGAATAACTTTGGGGTTTAAGGGATTGGATGCACAAGCAGTATTCCCGCTTAGTACAAGTGAAGGCTAGCAAAAGACTGGGAAGCGACCAGCTAGAGAGCGACAACAGTCATGAACATGCATTAAAATTAATCAACACCGAATGCAAGCATGAGTAGGATATAATCCACCATGAACATAAATATCGTGAAGGCTATGTTGATTTTGTTTCAACTACATGCGTGAACATGCGCCAAGTCAAGTCACTTAAATCATTCAGAGGAGGATAACACCCTATCATACCACATCATAACTATCTCAATAGCATGTTGGCACGCAAGGTAAACCATTATAACTCATAGCTAATCAAGCATGGCACAAGAAACTATGATCTCTAATTGTCATTGCAAACATGTTTATTCATAATAGGCTGAATCAGGAACGATGAACTAATCATATTTACAAAAACAAAAGAGGTCGAGTTCATACCAGCTTTTCTCATCTCAGCCAGTCCATCATATATCATCATAATTGCCTTTCACTTGCACGACCGAACGATGTGAATAATAATAATAGTGCACGTGCATTGGACTAAGCTGGAATCTGCAAGCATTCAATAAACAGGAGAAGACAAGGCAATATGGGTTATTTTGTCAGATAAACAATAATGCATATAAGAGCCACTTCAACAATTTCATTATGGCCTTCTCCTATCGACCCCCAAAGAAAAGAAATAAAACTATTTACACGGGAAAGCTCCCAACAAGCAAAAGAAGAACATGAAATATTTTTGGGTTTTCTTTTTAATTACTACTACAAGCATGGAAATTAAACTAACTAAAATCTACAACTAAATTTTTTGGTTTTTTCTTAAGATTCATTAAACACACAAGAAGAAAGCATAAAAAAGGAAAATAAACTAGTATGGATGATACAATGAAAAAGTATGAGCACCGACATCTAGCAATGAGTGTGTGAACATAAATGTAATGTCAGTGGGAAATACGTACTCCCCCAAGCTTAGGCTTTTGGCCTAAGTTGGTCTATGGCCACGGCTGGCCTGTCGGATATCCATAATAGTAGCTGGGGTCGTACTGCGATGCAACGGCTATCGCCTGCTAAGCTGCAGCGTGGCGACGAGCGGCCTCCTCTCTCCTCTCGTACTCATCTGCCTCCTCTCTGGTAATAGTATATCTTCCTCTTGCCTCCTCACAAAGGTAATGGTGAGGGTGTGATACTGGCTGCACTTCTCTTCCTCGAAGCTCACAAGATCAGCGTTACACAAATATGTGTTGAATTCTTCCTTAATTCCCGCTTGATCCATAAAGTTCTCAGTGGGCCATTCACAAGGATGCAATGGAGCATCTCTTGGTGGCTCGTCATCAGCATCACGCATTGCAAGCCTAGGTCCTTGCTTCCTTGAAGAACCACCTTGGAACATTTTCCTAAGCATATTTCTTCCTCTGAAAAATTCTGAATTTTTTTAGTAACTTCAAAATAAAGGTAAACCAAACTCGGTAATATTGATAGCAACTACTCCTACAAGTGCCTAGGGCCTATATCATGCATTAGAACTACTTTTGACCATATAAATTTGACATACAAGCTCAAGAATAGGGTCACCTAAGCAGCAAAAATTTGCAATGAATAAAGCACTAGAACAAAAACTAATTGGACCAATGGAGGAGTCACATACCAAGGAACAATCTCCCCAAGCAGTTTTGTGAGAGGTGCTTTGAGCAAGGAGATCGAAAATGGCAGCAAAACGAGCTTGAACTCGGGTTTGAGCTGCTTATTCGTGTTTGTGGGAGGAAGAATAAGTGTATGGGTGAAAGGATAAGTGGAGGAGGGCCACCGTGGGCCCACGAGGCAGGGGGCGCGCCCAGGGTGGTAGGGCGCGCCCTCCACCCTCGTGGGTGATGACCCACAAGTATAGGGGATCTACCGTAGTCCTTTCGATAAGTAAGAGTGTCGAACCCAACGAGGAGCAGAAGGAAATGATAAGCGGTTTTCACCAAGGTATTCTCTGCAAGTACTGAAATAAGTGCTAACAGATAGTTTTGTGATAAGGTAAACTGTAACGGGCAACAAGTAACAAAAGTAAATAAAGTGCAGCAAGGTGGCCCAATCCTTTTTGTAGCAAAGGACAAGCCGGAACAAACTCTTATATAAGGAAAAGCGCTCTCGAGGACACATGGGAATATCGTCAAGCTAGTTTTCATCACGTTCATATGATTTGTGTTCGATACTTTGATAATTTGATATGTGGGTGGACCGGTGCTTGGGTGTTGTTCTTACTTGAACAAGCATCCCACTTATGATTAACCTCTATTGCAAGCAACTACAACAAAAGTATTAAGGTAAACCTAACCATAGCATGAAACATGTGGATCCAAATCAGCCCCTTACAAAGCAACGCATAAACTAGGGTTTAAGCTTTTGTCACTCTAGCAACCCATCATCTACTTATTACTTCCCAATGCCTTCCTCTAGGCCCAAATAATGGTGAAGTGTCTTGTAGTTGACGTTCACATAACACCACTAGAGGCTAGACAACATACATCTTATCAAAATATCAAACGAATACCAAATTCATATGACTACTAATAGCAAGACTTCTCCCTTGTCCTCAGGAACAAACGTAATTACTCACAAAGCATATTCATGTTCATAATCAGAGGGGTAATAATATGCATATAGGATCTGAACATATGATCTTCCACCAAATAAACCAACTAGCATCAACTACAAGGAGTAATCAACACTACTAGCAACCTACTAGCACCAATCCCGGGCTTTGAGACAAGAATTGGATACAAGAGATGAACTAGGGTTTGGAGATGAGATAGTGCTGGTGAAGATGTTGATGGAGATTGCCCTCTCCAGATGAGAGGAGCGTTGGTGATGACGATGGTGATGATTTCCCCCTCCCGGAGGGAAGTATCCCCGACAGAATAGCTCTACCGGAGCTGTAGATTGGTTCCGCCAAGGTTCCGCCTCGTGGTGGCGGAGTTTCGTCCTGAAAGGTTGCTTATTATTTTTTTCTCATCGAAAGACTTCATATAGGAGAAGATGGACGTCGGAGACCCACCAGGGGGCCCACGAGGTAGGGGGGTGCGCCCTAGGAGGGGGGCGCGCCCCCCACCCTCGTGAGCAGGGTGTGGGCCCCCTGGCCTTCATCTTTGGCGAGGATTTTTCTTTATTTATTTTAAGATGTTCCGTGGAGTTTCAGGACTTTTGGAGTTGCGCATAATAGGTCTCTAATATTTGCTCCTTTTCCAGCCCAGAATTCCAGCTGCCGGCGTTCTCCCTCCTTATGTAAGCCTTGTAAAATAAGAGAGAATAGCCATAAGTATTGTGACATAAAGTGAAATAACAGTCCATAATGCAATAAATATCGATATAAAAGCATGCTGCAAAATGGACGTATCAACTCCCCCAAGCTTAGACCTCACTTGTCCTCAAGCGAAAAGCCGATAACAATAAATATGTCCTCATATTTAGAGGTAGAGGCGTCGATAAAAATAAAATACGGACATGAAGGCATCATGATTATTCTCATAACAGCAACATATATAGATTTTGTCATATGATTACTTATGTTCAAGTGATGATCTATTCACAATGCAAGAGTATAAATCATAAACCTTATTGGGCTCCAACAAACTATAATCTCAGTCACTGAAGCAATTGCAATTTATGATAACATCAGAAAGAGTCTATGTCAGAGCTAAAAAGCAAGTCCACATACTCAACTATCATTTAGTCCTTCGTAATTGCTAACACTCACGCAATACTTGTGGTTATGAAGTTTTAATCGGACACGGAGAAAGATAGGGGCTTATAGTTTTGCCCCACAACCTTTTACCTCAAGGGTAATGTCAACAATAATAATTCATGCTCCCCTATATCCAATTAGATATATATATATATATATCATGTTCTTTCCAACATGCTGAGCTTGCCAAAGGATAAAATGAAAAAGGAAAGGTGAAGATCACCGTGAATCTTGCATAAGTTAGAAGATAATAATAAAAGATAGGCCCTTCGCAGAGGCAAGCAGAGGTTGCCATGCGCTTTTATGGTTGGATGCACAAAATCTCAATGTGAAAGAACGTAACTTTATATTGCCCCTTTTGATATGAACCTTTATTATGCAGTCCGTCGCTTTTATTAATTCCACATCACAAGATCGTATAAAGCTTATTTCTCCCACACCAATCAATCATACATATTTAGAGAAATTTTTATTGCTTTGCACCGATGACAACTTACTTGAAGGATCTTACTCAATCCATAGATAGATATGGTGGACTCTCATGGAAAAACTGGTTTAAGGGTATTTGGAAGCACAAGTAGTATTTCTACTTGGTGCTGAGAATTTGGCTAGCATGAGGGGGAAAGGCAAGCTCAACAAGTTAGAGGATCCATGACAACATACTTCACCTCAGATATAAGAAAGACATAACTCATTACGTTGTCTTCCTTGTCCAACATCAACTGTTTAGCATGTCATATTTTAATGAGTGCTCCCAATCATAAAAGATGTCAATGATAATATATCTATATGTGAAACCTCTCTTTCCTTATTACTTCCTATTAATTGCAACAATGACCAAAGCTATGTCTGCCAACTCCCAACAACTTTTAATCATCATACTCTTTCTATGTGAAGTCGTTACTCTCAATAAGATCAATATGAATTTTTTGTTTCTTTTTATTCTTTTTCTCTTTTCTTTTATTCACCCAAGATCATGGCAAAATAATCAAGCCCTTGACTCAACACTAATCTTTATTATATATAGCTCACAGACTCGATTACAAAGAGAGATCATAAAGCAAAACTCAAAACTAGATCATGCCATAAACTTTATTCTACTAGATCAAGATACTACTATTAGGATCGAACTAAGAAAAACGGTAAAGATAGGAGTTGTGATTGTGATACGATACCGGGGCACCTCCCCCAAGCTTGGCAGTTGCCAAGGGGAGTACCCATACCCATGTGATCATGTCTCCTTTGTCGGTGAAGAAGGTGGTGGTGATGTTGGCTTAGTTGATGGCTTAGGCTTCTCCCTTAATTTGCGCTTGAGGACGGCATTTTGATCCCTCAGATCATCAATCTCCCACTCCAGGGTTAATATCTTTTTGCATAGGTCCTGCTTATTTTCCTGCAAGAGACGAAAAGGGATAAACTCGAACTTGGGTTTCTTTACCCTATAAGGGAGACTTGACTTTTTGAACTCCACGTGCATGTCCCCAGGTTGAGGTAATGGTGCTTCATCTTCATCTGAGCTTGTCTCCTCCTTCCCCATGGGTTCATAGTCCTCTTCTTCCTCCGTGGTCCATCCATCGTGTTCCACATCTCCATAGACCTTGGGATTTGCTAAGTAATCATCCACATAGCTTTCTCCTTCCGAATCCTGGGAAGACATGTTGATTTAATCTGCAACGGGACAACTCGAAACGAAAACAGAGGATATTTGAGTGATACGGGAGTCAAAACCTTCGGGAGGTTATATAATGAATTTTTACCGACCAAAATATGTATCGTGCAAGAAAACAGAGTCCGGAAGGCACATGAGGTGCTCACGAGGTAGGGGGGTGCGGCCACCACCCTCGTGGGGCCCTCGTGTCCTTCCCGGACTGCTACTTATTTTTCTATTTTTCTAAATATTCCAAGACGGAGAAATATTGCCTTAAAATTGTTTTGGAGTCGGTTTACTTACCGTACCACATACCTATTCCTTTTCGGAGTCTGAAACGGTCTGGAAGGTGTCCCTTATGTATTCCTCCGGGGTTACGGTTTCAATAATATTGGTTTCAACATTTATGGGATTACCTGAGATATAATGTTTGATTCTTTGACCGTTTACCACCTTCGGATTTGTGCCCTCGAAGTTGTTGATTTTTATGGCACCAGAACGCTAGACCCCCTCGATAACATAGGGGCCTTCCCATTTAGAGAGAAGTTTTCTTGCAAAAAATCTTAAACGAGAGTTGTATAGCAATACATAATCACCTACATTAAACTCACGCTTTTGTATCCTTTTGTCATGCCATCTTTTAACTTTTTCTTTAAACAACTTGGCATTTTCATAAGCTTGGGTTCTCCATTCATCAAGTGAGCTAATATCAAATAACTTCTTCTCACCGGCAAGTTTAAAATCATAGTTGAGCTCTTTAATAGCCCAATATGCCTTATGTTCTAGTTCGAGAGGTAAGTGACATGCTTTTCCATAAACCATTTTATACGGAGACATACCGATAGGATTTTTGTATGTAGTTCTATAAGCCCATAATGCATCATCAAGTTTCTTGGACCAATTCTTTCTAGACCTATTAACAGTATTTTGCAAAATTAATTTGAGCTCTATATTGCTCAACTCTACTTGACCACTAGACTTTGGGTGATAAGGAGATGCAATTCTATGATTAACATCATATTTAGCAAGCATTTTACAGAAGGCACCATGAATAAAGTGTGAACCACCATCAGTCATTAAATATCTAGGGACTCCAAACCTCAGAAAAATAACTTCTTTAAGCATTTTAATAGAAGTGTTATGATCAACACTATTAGTTGGAATAGCTTCTACCCACTTAGTAACGTAATCAACAACAACTGGAATATGTGTGTATCCATTAGAGGTAGGAAAAGGTCCCATATAATCAAAGCCCCAAACATCAAATGGTTCAATAACAAGTGAATAATTCATAGGCATTTCTTGACGTCTACTAATATTACCAATTCTTTGACATTCATCACAAGACAAGACAAACTTACGGGCATCCTTGAAGAGAGTACGCCAATAAAAACCAGATTGCAATACCTTATGTGCAGTTCTATCTCCAACGTGGTGTCCTCCATAAGCCTCGGAATGACACTTGCGTAGGATCTGTTCCTGTTCATGCTCAGGTACACAACGTCTAATAACACCATCTACTCCTTCTTTATAAAGATGTGGGTCATCCCAAAAGTAATGTCTCAAGTCATAGAAAAACTTTTTCTTTTGCTGGTATGTGAAGCCAGGTGGTATAAACTTAGCAACAATATAATTAGCATAATCAGCATACCATGGAGTACTACGAGAAGTACTTATAACATTTAATTGTTCATCAGGAAAGCTATCATTAATAGGTAGTGGGTCATCAAGAACATTCTCTAACCTAGACAAGTTGTCTGCAACGGGGTTCTCAGCTCCCTTTCTATCAACAATATGCAAATCAAATTCTTGTAGCAGGACAACCCATCTGATGAGTCTAGGTTTAGCATCTTTCTTTTCCATAAGATATTTAATAGCAGCATGATCAGTGTGAATAGTTACTTTAGAATCAACAATATAAGGTCTGAACTTATCACAAGCGAATACAACTGCTAAGAGTTCTTTTTCAGTAGTAGCATAATTTCTTTGAGCATTATCTAGAGTCTTACTAGCATAGTGAATACCATTTAATTTCTTATCAACTCTTTGCCCTAGGACAGCACCTACAGCATAATCACTAGCATCACACATAATTTCAAAGGGTAGGTTCCAATCAGGTGGCTGAACAACAAGTGCAGAGACTAATGCTTTCTTAAGTATTTCAAATGCTTCTACACAATCATCATCAAAGACAAATGGTATATCTTTTTGTAATAAATTAGTCAGAGGCCGAGAAATTTTTGAGAAGTCCTTAATGAACCTCCTATAAAATCCAGCATGACCAAGGAAACTTCTTATACCTTTGATGTCCTTGGGACATGGCATCTTTTCAGTAGCATCAACCTTGGCTTTATCAACTTCAATACCTCTTTCAGAAACTTTGTGCCCCAAGACAATACCTTCATTAACCATAAAGTGGCACTTTTCCCAATTCAAGACAAGATTAGTTTCTTCACATCTCTGCAGCACGGTGCTTCTTTTCATCAAGATAAGCATATTTAAGATCATCAAGAGTATATCCAATAGCAGCACGGTGCTTCTTCAGAGTTTTTAGCAATCTTTCTTCTTCATGCTCTGAAAGGTTAGCACTAATAATAACAGGATATATCTTCTTTTCATCAAGATAAGCATATTTAAGATTATCAGGCAATGGTTTAAGCTCAAACACGGGATCACCCTTGGGTGGAGGAGGATCCCCTAAAATTTCAAGAGGCAAATTGTGTTGCAGAATAGGTTCCTGTTTAAAGAATACTTCATCTATTTCCCTTCTTTCATTCATGAACATATCATTTTCATGGTCTAGCGAATAGTGTTCTAAAGGATCACTAGGAGGTACGGCAATAGAAGCAAGACCAATAATTTCATCCTTACTAGGTAATTCTTCCTCACGATGTTGTTTACTAAATTTAGAGAAATTAAACTCATGAACCATATCATCCAAGCCAATAGTAACAACATTCTTTTCGCAATCTATCCAAGCATTAACAGTGTTCAAGAAGGGTCTACCAAATATAATGGGACAAAAGCTATCTTACGGAGAAGTAAGAACAAGAAAATCAGCAGGATATTTAGTTTTCCCACACAAGACTTCAACATCTCTAACAATTCCCATCACTAAAATAGTATCTCTATTGGCAAGTTTAATTGTGAGATCAATATCTTCTAACTCAGCAGGTGCAATTTCATGCTTGATTTCTTTATACAAGTCATAAGGTATAACACTAGCACTAGCACCCATATCACATAAGCCATGATAACAATGATCTCCTATTTTAACAGAAATAACAGGCACGCCTACCACAGGTCTGTGTTTATCTTTATCACAAGGCTTAGCAATTCTAGCAGTTTCACCATCGAACTTAATAACGTGCCCATCAATATTATCATACAAGAGATCTTTAACAATAGCAATATTAGGTTCTACTTTAACTTTCCCAGGAGGTGTATAAGTTCTAATATTGCTTTTACGAACAACAGTTGAAGCTTTAGCATGATCCTTTACTCTAACAGGGAAAGGTGGTTTCTCAACATAAGAACAATAGGATCATTATAAGTGACAGTCTTTTCTTCAACTTTAATAGGTGCAGCTACTTTTAATTCTATGGGAGGATGATATTTAAACCACTTCTCCTTAGGGAGATCAACATAAGTAGCAAAAGATTCACAGAAAGAAGCTACTATCTCAGAGTCAAGTCCATATTTAGTGCTAAACTTACGGAAAATATCGGTGTCCATAAAAGATTTAACACAATCAAACTTAGGTGTCATACCTAACTCCTTACCTTCGTCGAGGTCCCAATCTTCAGAGTTGCGTTTAATTCTATCCAATAAATTCCATTTAAATTCAATAGTGTTCATCATAAAAGAGCCAACACAAGAAGTATCGAGCATGGTGCGATTGTTTTCAGAAAGCCGAGCATAAAAACTTTGCATAATTATTTCTCTCGAGAGCTCATGATTGGGGCATGAATATAACATTGATTTAAGCCTCCCCCAAGCTTGAGCGATGCTTTCTCCTTCGCAAGGCCAGAAATTATATATATAATTGCGATCATGATGAACAAGATGCATAGGGTAATACTTCTAATGAAATTCCAACTTCAATCTTTTATAGTTCCATGATCTCATATCATCACATAGCCTATACCATATCAATGCGTCTCCCTTCAAAGATAAAGGGAAGACCTTCTTCTTAGCAACATCATCGGGTATACCTGCAAGCTTAAATAATCCACAAACTTCATCCACATATATTAAGTGCTCATCAGGATGCTTTGTTCCATCTTCTGTAAAAGGGTTAGCTAGCCGTTTTTCCATCATACCCGAAGGAAATTCTAAAGGAGTTTCATTTTCAATAGGTTCAGTAGGTTGAGGAGCAACTCTTTGCTCTACTGGATGGGGTGAAGATACCCCGAACAAGCCCCTCAGAGAATTACTTTCCATAGTAACAAGTGACAGTAAATTTCAGCACACTATATAAATTTTTCCTTACCAAATTCCACCTACCAAAGGCGCTACACTCCCCGGCAACGACGCCTGAAAAGAGTCTTGATGACCCACAAGTATAGGGGATCTATCGTATTCCTTTCGATAAGTAAGAGTGTCGAACCCAACAAGGACCAGAAGGAAATGATAAGCGGTTTTCAGCAAGGTATTCGCTGCAAGTACTGAAATAAGTGGTAACAGATAGTTTTGTGATAAGGTAAATTGTAACGAGAAACAAGTAACAAAAGTAAATAAAGTGCAGCAAGGTGGCCCAATCCTTTTTCTAGCAAAGACAAGCCGGAACAAACTCTTATATAAGGAAAACCGCTCCCGAGGACACATGGGAATATCGTCAAGCTAGTTTTCATCACGTTCATATGATTCGCGTTCGATACTTTGATAATTTTATATGTGGGTGGACCAGTGCTTGGGTGCTGTTCTTACTTGAACAAGCATCCCACTTATGATTAACCTCTATTGCAAGCATCTGCAACTACAACAAAAGTATTAAGGTAAACCTAACCATAGCATGAAACATGTGGATCCAAATCAGCTCCTTACGAAGCAACGCATAAACTAGGGTTTAAGCTTCTGTCACTCTAGAAACCCATCATCTACTTATTACTTCCCAATGCCTTCCTCTAGGCCCAAATAATGGTGAAGTGTTATGTAGTCGACGTTCACATAACACCACTAGAGGCTAGACAACATACATCTTATCAAAATATCAAACGAATACCAAATTCACATGACTACTAATAGCAAGACTTCTCCCTTGTCCTCAGGAACAAATGTAATTACTCACAAAGCATATTCATGTTCATAATCAGAGGGGTAATAATATGCATATAGGATCTGAACATATGATCTTCCACCAAATAAACCAACTAGCATCAACTACAAGGAGTAATCAACACTACTAGCAACCTACTAGCACCAATCCCGGGCTTTGAGACAAGAATTGGATACAAGAGATGAACTAGGGTTTGGAGATGAGATGGTGTTGGTGAAGATGTTGATGGAAATTGCCCTCTCCCGATGAGAGGAGCGTTGGTGATGACGATGGTGATGATCTCCCCTCCCGGAGGGAAGTATCCCCGGTAGAACAGCTCTGCCGGAGCTCTAGATTGGTTCCGCCAAGGTTCTGCCTCGTGGCGGCGGAGTTTCGTCCCGAAAGGTTGCTTATTATTTTTTCTCATTGAAAGACTTCATATAGGAGAAGATGGACGTCGGAGACCCACCAGGGGGCCCACGAGGTAGGGGGCGCGCCCTAGAAGGGGGGGCGCGCCCCCACCCTCATGAGCAGGGTGTGGGCCCCCTGGCCTTCATCTTTGGCGAGGAGTTTTCTTTATTTATTTTAAGATGTTCCGTGGAGTTTCAGGACTTTTGGAGTTGCGCAGAATAGGTCTCTAATATTTGCTCCTTTTCCAGCCCAGAATTCCAGCTGCCGGCGTTCTCCCTCCTTATCTAAGCCTTGTAAAATAAGAGAGAATAGCCATAAGTATTGTGACATAAAGTGAAATAACAGTCCATAATGCAATAAATATCGGTATAAAAGCATGATGCAAAATGGACGTATCAATGGGCAGGTGGTTGACCCCCCTGCTGTGTTCTCAGTGCTAAATATTCTCAAATATTCTAGAAAAAATCATATTTAAATTTCAGGGCATTTGGAGAACTTTTATTTTCGAGGTATTTTTATATTGCACGGATAATCAGATAACAGACAGAAAAATATTTGTTTTTATTTTATTTAATATAAGTAACATAAAGTAAAAGTGGGGTACAGAAGGTTGTGCCTTCTAGTTTCATCCATCTCATGATCATCAAAAGGAATCCACTAACAAGGTTGATCAAGTCTTGTTAACGAACTTATTCTGAATAACATGGAACCGGAGAAATTTCGAATAACACTATGTTACCTCAACGGGGATATGCACATCCCCAATAATAAGAATATCATATTTCTTCTTGACAGTAGGAAGAGGAAATTCAAAACCTCCAAATATAATCGATGGAATTTTTCCAATAGAATTGATACTGTGAACTTGAGGTTGTTTCCTCGGAAAGTGTACCGTATGCTCATTACCATTTACATGAAAAGTGACATTGCCATTAGTGCAATCAATAACAGCCCCTGCAGTATTCAAAAAGGGTTTTCCAAAAATAATAGACATACTATCGTCCTCAGGAATATCAAGAATAACAAAGTCCGTTAAAATAGTAACGTTTGCAACTACAACAGGCACATCCTCACAAATACCGACATGTATAGCAGTTGATTTATCAGCCATTTGCAAAGATATTTTAGTAGGTGTCAACTTATTCAGATCAAGTCTACGATATAAAGAGAGAGGCATAACACTAACACTGGCTCCAAGATCACATAAAGCAGTTTTAACATAATTTCTTTTAATGGAGCATGGTATAGTTGGTACACCGGGATCTCCAAGTTTCTTTGGTATTCCACCCTTAAAAGTATAATTAGCAAGCATGGTGGAAATTTCAGCTTCCGGTATCTTTCTTTTATTTGTAATAATATCTTTCATGTACTTAGCATAAGGATTGGTTTTGAGCATATCAGTTAATTGCATACACAAAAAGATAGGTCTAATCATTTCAGCAAAGCGCTCAAAATCCTCATCATCCTTTTTCTCAGATGGTTTGGGAGGAAAAGGCATGGGTTTTTGAACCCAGGGCTCTCTTTCTTTACCATATTTCCTAGCAACTAAATCTTTCTTATCATAACGTTGATTCTTTGATTGTGGGTTATCAAGATCAACAGCAGGTTCAATTTCTACATCATTATCATTACTAGGTTGAGCATCATTATGAACATTATCATTAACATTACCACTAGTTTCGGGTTCATTACCAGATTGAGTTTCAGCATCAGAAATAGAAATATCATTTGGATTATCAAGTGTTTCAGTAATAGGTTCACTAGAAGCATGCAAAGTCCTATCATTTTTCTTTTTCTTCTTTTTAGAAGAACTAGGTACATCTATATTATTTCTCTGAGAATCTTGCTCAATTCTCTTAGGGTGGTCTTCATGATACAAAGGTTCCTGAGTCATTCTACCAGTTCTAGTAGCCACTCTAACAGCATTATCATTATCTTTACTATTCAATTCATTGAGCAAATCATTTTGAGCTTTAAGTACTTGTTCTACTTGAGTGGTAACCATAGAAGCATGTTTACTAATAAGTTTAAGTTCACCTTTAACATTAGCCATATAATCACCCAAGTGTTCAAGCATATTTGAATTGTATTTGAATTGCCTACCAAAATAAGCATTAAAATCTTCTTGCTTAGCCATAAATTTATCAAACTCATCTAAGCATGGGCTAGCAAATTTAGTAAATGGGATTTCAGCTTTATCATATCTATAGTGAGAATTTACCTTTACTACCTGTGTCGGATTATCAAGACCATGAGTTTCTTCAATAGGTAAAGGATTAAGATCATATGTTTCTTCAATAGGCGGCAAATTAAGACCGTGTATTTCTTCAATAGGAGGTAAATTCTTAACATCTTTAGCTTTAATACCTTTTTCTTTCATAGATTTCTTTGCCTCTTGCATATCTTCAGGACTGAGAAATAGAATACCCCTCTTCTTTGGAGTTGGTTTAGGAATAGGCTCAGGAATTGGCTCCGGAGGTGTCCAATTACTTTCATTTGTCAACATATTATTCAATAGAATTTCAGCTTCATCCGGTGTTCTTTCCCTGAAAACAGAACCAGCACAACTATCCAGGTAATCTCTGGAGGCATCGGTTAGTCCATTATAAAAGATATCAAGTATTTCATTTTTCTTAAGAGGATGATCAGGCAAAGCATTAAGTAATTGGAGAAGCCTCCCCCAAGCTTGTGGGAGACTCTCTTCTTCAATTTGCACAAAATTATATATATCCCTTAAAGCAGCTTGTTTCTTATGAGCAGGGAAATATTTAGCAGAGAAGTAATAAATCATATCCTGGGGACTACGCACACAACCAGGATCTAGAGAATTAAACCGTATCTTAGCATCACCTTTTATGAGAACGGAAATATTTTAAGGATATAAAAGTAACGAGTTCTCTCATTTTTAGTGAACAGGGTGGCTATATCATTCAATTTAGTAAGATGTGCCACAACAATTTCAGATTCATAACCATTAAAAGGATCAGATTCAACCAAAGTAATTATATCAGGATCAATAGGGAATTCATAATCCTTATCAGTAACAAAGATAGGTGAAGTAGCAAAAGTAGGGTCAGGTTTCATTCTAGCATTTAGAGATTGCTTACTCCATTTAGCTAATAACCTTTTGAGTTCATTTCTATTTTTGCAAGCTAAAATAGCTAAAGAAGCTTCTTGATGAAAAACATAACCCTTAGGAATAACAAGTGATTCTTCATCATCACTTTCATCAGTATCATCAGATTCAATATTTTCAATCTCTCTAGCCCTAGCAAGTTGTTCCTCAAGAAAATACTAAGTGGCACAGTAGTATCAGGCATAGAGGTAGTTTCATCATAAGTATCATGTTGGAAATATGCCCTAGAGGCAATAATGAAAGGATTATTATTATATTTCCTTGTTCATGATAATTGTCTTTTATTCATGCTATAATTGTGTTATCCGGAAATCGTAATACATGTGTGAATACATAGACACCAACATGTCCCTAGTAAGCCTCTAGTTGACTAGCTCGTTGATCAACAAATAGTCATGGTTTCCTGACTATGGACATTGGATGTCATTGATAACGAGATCACAACATTAGGAGAATGATGTGATGGACAAGACCCAATCCTAAACATAGCACAAGATCGTATAGTTCGTTTGCTAGAGTTTTTCCAATGTCAAGTATCTTTTCCTTAGACCATGAGATCGTGTAACTCCCGGATACCGTAGGAATGCTTTGGGTGTACCAAACATCACAACGTAACTGGGTGACTATAAAGGTATACTACGGGTATATCCAAAAGTGTCTGTTGGGTTGACATGGATCAAGACTGGGATTTGTCACTCCGTATGATGGAGAGGTATCTCTGGGCCCATTCGGTAATGCATCATCATAATGAGCTCAAAGTGACCAAGTGTCTGGTCACGGGATCATGCATTACGGTACGAGTAAAGTGACTTGCCGGTAACGAGATTGAACGAGGTATTGGGATACTGACGATCGAATCTCGGGAAAGTAACGTACCGATTGACAAAGGGAATTGTATACGGGGTTGCTTGAATCCTTGACATCGTGGTTCATCCGATGAGATCATCGAGGAGCATGTGGGAGCCAACATGGGTATCCAGATCCCGTTGTTGGTTATTGACCGGAGAGTCGTCTCGGTCATGTCTACATGTCTCCCGAAACCGTAGGGTCTACACACTTAAGGTTCGGTAACGCTAGGGTTGTAGAGATATGAATATGCAGTAACCTGAAAGTTTTTCGGAGTCCCGGATGAGATCCTGGACGTCACGAGGAGTTCCGGAATGGTCCGGAGGTGAAGAATTATATATAGGAAGTGCAGTTTCGGCCATCGGGAGAGTTTCGGGGGTCACCGATATTGTACCGGGACCACCGGAAGGGTCCCGGGGGTCCACCGGGTGGGGCCACCCATCCCGGAGGGCCCCATGGGCTGAAGTGGGGAGGGGAACCAGCCCATAGTGAGCTGGTGCACCCCCTTTGGCCCACCCCATGCGCCTAGGGTTGGGAACCCTAGGGTGGGGAGGCGCCCCACCTGGCTTGGGGGGCACTGCACCCCTTGGCCGCCCCCCTAGGAGATCCCATCTCCTAGGGCCGGCGCCCCCCCTAGGGGAGCCTATATAAAGGGGGTGGAGGGAGGGGCAGCCGCACCCTTGACTCTTGGCGCCTCCCTCTCCCCTGCTACACCTCTCCCTCTTGCAGTAGAATGGCGAAGCCCTGCTGCGGTGACTGCTGCATCCACCACCACGCCGTCGTGCTGCTGGATCTTCATCAACCTCTCCTTCCCCCTTGCTGGATCAAGAAGGAGGAGATGTCACGCTGACCGTACGTGTGTTGAACGCGGAGGTGCCGTCCTTCGGCGCTAGGATCTCCGGTGATTTGGATCACGTCGAGTACGACTCCCTCATCCCCGTTCTCTTGAACGCTTCCGCTCGCGATCTACAAAGGTATGTAGATGCATCCGATCACTCGTTGCTAGATGAACTCATAGATGGATCTTGGTGAAAACGTAGGAAATTTTTTGTTTTCTGCAACGTTCCCCAATGGTGGCATCATGAGCTAGGTCTACGCGTAGTTCTTTTTGCACGAGTAGAACACAATTTGTTGTGGGCGTAGATGTTGTCAACTTTCTTTCCGCTACTAGTCTTATTTTGCTTCAGCGGTATTGTGGGATGAAGCGGCCCGGACCAACCTTACATGTACGCTTACGTGAGACCGGTTCCACCGACTGACATGCACTAGTTGCATAAGGTGGCTGGCGGGTGTCTGTCTCTCCCACTTTAGTTGGAGCGGATTTGATGAAAAGGGTCCTTATGAAGGGTAAATAGAAGTTGACAAATCACGTTGTGGCTTTAACGTAGGTAAGAAAACGTTCTTGCTAGAACCCTCTTGCAGCCACGTAAAACTTGCAACAACAATTAGAGGACGTCTAACTTGTTTTTGCAGCAAGTGTTCTGTGATGTGATATGGCCAAAGTTGTGATGAATGATGAATGATATATGTGTGATGTATGAGATCATGTTCTTGTAATAGGAATCACGACTTGCATGTCGATGAGTATGACAACCGGCAGGAGCCATAGGAGTTGTCTTTATTTTTTGTATGACCTGCGTGTCATTGAGAAACGCCATGTAAATTACTTTACTTTATTGCTAAACGTGTTAGCCCTAGTAGTAGAAGTAATAGTTGGCGAGAAACTTCATGGAGACACGATGATGGAGATCATGGTGTCATGCCGGTGACAAGATGATCATGGAGCCCCAAGATGGAGATCACAGGAGCTATATGATACTGGCCATATCATGTCACTATTATTCGATTGCATGTGATGTTTATCATGTTTTTGCATCTTGTTTACTTAGAAAGACGGTAGTAAATAAGATGATCCCTCATAATAATTTCAAGAAAGTGTTTCCCCTAACTGTGCACCGTTGGGACAGTTCGTTGTTTCGAAGCACCACGTGATGATCGGGTGTGATAGATTCCAACGTCCACATACAACGGGTGTAAGACAGATTTACACATGCAAACACTTAGGTTGACTTGACGAGCCTAGCATGTACAGACATGGCCTCGGAACACAGAAGATCGAAAGGTCGAGCATGAGTCGTATAGAAGATACGATCAACATGAAGATGTTCACCGATGTTGACTAGTCCGTCTCACGTGATGATCGGACACGGCCTAGTTAACTCGGATCATGTTATACTTAGATGACTGGAGGGATGTCTATGTAAGTGGGAGTTCATTGAATAATTTGATTAGATGAACTTAATTATCATGAACTTAGTCTAAAATCTTTACAACATGTATTGTAGATCAAATGGCCAACGTTGTCCTCAACTTCAACGCGTTCCTAGAGAAAACCAAGCTGAAAGACGATGGTAGCAACTATACGGACTGGGTCCAGAACCTGAGGATCATCCTCATAGCTGCCAAGAAAGATTATGTCCTACAAGCACCGCTAGGTGAAGCACCTGCTCTCCCTACAGAACAAGACGTTATGAACGCTTGGCAGACACGTATCGATGATTACTCCCTCGTTCAGTGCGGCATGCTTTACAGCTTAGAGCCGGGGCTCCAAAAGCGTTTTGAGAGACACGGAGCATATGAGATGTTCGAAGAGCTGAAAATGGTTTTTCAAGCTCATGCCCGGGTCGAGAGATATGAAGTCTCCGACAAGTTCTTCAGCTGTAAGATGGAGGAAAACAGTTCTGTCAGTGAGCACATACTCACTATGTCTGTGTTACATAACCGCTTGACTCAGCTGGGAGTTAATCTCCCGGATGACGTGGTCATTGACAGAATCCTTTAGTCGCTTCCACCGAGCTACAAGAGCTTTGTGATGAACTTCAATATGCAGGGGATGGAAAAAACCATTCCTGAAGTATTTGCAATGCTGAAATCAGCAGAGGTAGAAGTCAAAAAGGAACATCAAGTGTTGATGGTGAATAAAACCACTAAGTTCAAGAAAGGAAAGGGTAAGAAGAACTTCAAGAAGGACGGCAAGGGAGTTTCCGCGCCCGGCAAGCAAGCTGCCGGGAAGAAGCCAAAGAATGGACCCAAGCCTGAGACTGAGTGTTTTTATTGCAAGGGAAGTGGTCACTGGAAGCGGAACTGCCCCAAATACTTAGCGGACAAGAAGGCCGGCATCACGAAAGGTATATGTGATATACATGTAATTGATATGAACCTTACCAGTACTCGTAGTAGCTCCTGGGTATTTGATACCGGTGCGGTTGCTCACATTTGTAACTCAAAGCAGGAGCTGCGGAATAAGCGGAGACTGGCAAAGGACGAGGTGACGATGCGCGTCGGGAATGGTTCCAAGGTCGATGTGATCGCCGTCGGCACGCTACCTCTACATTTACCTACGGGATTAGTTTTAAACCTCAATAATTGTTATTTAGTGCCAGCTTTGAGCATGAACATTGTATCAGGATCTCGTTTAATTCGAGATGGCTACTCATTTAAATCCGAGAATAATGGTTGTTCTATTTATATGAGAGATATGTTTTATGGTCATGCTCCGATGGTGAATGGTTTATTCGTAATGAATCTCAAGCGTAATGCTACACATATTCATAGTGTGAATACCAAAAGATGAAAGGTTGATAATGATAGTCCCACATACTTGTGGCACTGCCGCCTTGGTCACATAGGTGTCAAACACATGAAGAAGCTCCATGCAGATGGACTTTTAGAGTCTCTTGATTACGAATCATTTGACACGTGCGAACCATGCCTCATGGGTAAAATGACCAAGACTCCATTCTCAGGAACAATGGAGCGAGCAACCAACTTATTGGAAATCATACATACTGATGTGTGTTGTCCGATGAGTGTTGAGGCTCGCGGTGGCTATCGTTATGTTCTCACCCTCACTGATGACTTGAGTAGATATGGGTATGTCTATTTAATGAAACACAAGTCTGAAACCTTTGAAAAGTTCAAGGAATTTCAGAGTGAGGTTGAGAATCAACGTGACAGGAAAATCAAGTTCTTGCGATCAGATCGTGGAGGAGAATACTTGAGTCACGAGTTTGGCACACACTTAAGAAAATGTGGAATAGTTTCACAACTCACGCCGCCTGGAACACCTCAGCGTAATGGTGTGTCCGAACATCGTAATCGCACTCTATTAGATATGGTGCGATCTATGATGTCTCTTACCGATTTCCCGCTATCATTTTGGGGCTATGCTTTAGAGACTGCCGCATTCACTTTAAATCGGGCATCGTCGAAATCCGTTGAGACAACACCGTATGAATTATGGTTTGGGAAGAAACCTAAGCTGGCGTTTCTAAAAGTTTGGGGATGCGATGCTTATGTCAAGAAACTTCAACCTGAAAAGCTCGAACCCAAGTCGGAAAAATGCGTCTTCATAGGATACCCTAAAGAAACTATTGGGTATACCTTCTACCTCAGATCCGAAGGAAAGATCTTTGTTGCCAAGAATGGATCCTTTCTAGAGAAAGAGTTTCTCTCGAAAGAAGTAAGTGGGAGGAAAGTAGAACTTGATGAAGTATTACCTCTTGAATCGGAAAGTGGCGCGACTCAAGAAAATGTTCCTGAGGTGCTTGCACCGACTAGAGAGGAAGTTAATGATGATGATCATGAAACTTCAGATCAAGTTGCTACTGAACTTCATAGGTCCACAAGGACACGTTCCGCACCAAAGTGGTACGGCAACCCTGTCTTGGAAATCATGTTGTTAGACAATGGTGAACCTTCGAACTATGAAGAAGCGATGGCGGGCCCGGATTCCGACAAATGGCTGGAAGCCATGAAATTCGAGATAGGATCCATGTATGAAAACGAAGTATGGACTTTGACTGACTTGCCCGATGATTGGCGAGCCATAGAAAATAAATGGATCTTTAAGAAGAAGACAAACGTGGATGGTAATGTGACCATCTATAAAGCTCGGCTTGTCGCTAAGGGTTATCGACAAGTTCAAGGGGTTGACTACGATGAGACTTTCTCACCTGCAGCGAAGCTGAAGTCCGTCCGAATCATGTTAGCAATTGCCGCATTCTATGATTATGAGATATGGCAAATGGACGTCAAAACGGCATTCCTTAATGGTTTCCTTAAGGAAGAATTGTATATGATGCAGCCGGAAGGTTTTGTCGATCCTAAGAATGCTGACAAGGTGTGCAAGCTCCAACGCTCGATTTATGGGGTGGTGCAAGCATCTCGGAGTTGGAACATTCGCTTTGATGAGATGATCAAAGCATTTGGGTTTATGCAGACTTATGGAGAAGCCTGCATTTACAAGAAAGTGAGTGGGAGCTCTGTAGCATTTCTCATATTATATGTAGATGACATACTTTTGATGGGAAATGATATAGAGCTTTTGGACAGCATTAAGGCCTACTTGAATAAGAGTTTTTCAATGAAGGACCTTGGAGAAGCTGCTTATATATTAGGCATCAAGATCTATAGAGATAGATCAAGACACCTTATAGGTCTTTCACAAAGCACATACCTTGATAAGATATTGAAGAAGTTCAATATGGATCAGTCGAAGAAGGGGTTCTTGCCTGTGTTGCAAGGTGTGAAATTGAGCTCAGCTCAATGTCTGACCACGGCAGAAGATATAGAAGAGATGAGTGTCATCCCCTATGCCTCAGCCATAGGGTCTATTATGTATGCCATGCTATGTACTAGACCTGACGTAAACCTTGCCATAAGTTTGGTAGGTAGGTACCAAAGTAATCCCGGCAAGGAACACTGGACAACGGTCAAAAATATCCCGAAGTACTTGAAAAGGACTAAGGAAATGTTTCTCGTTTATGGAGGTGACGAAGAGCTCGTCGTAAAGGGTTACGTCGATGCTAGCTTCGACACAGATCTGGATGACTCTAAGTCACAAACCGGATACGTGTATATTTTGAATGGTGGGGCAGTAAGTTGGTGCAGTTGCAAGCAGAGCGTCGTGGCGGGATCTACATGTGAAGCGGAGTACATGGCGGCCTCGGAGGCAGCGCATGAAGCAATTTGGGTGAAGGAGTTCATCACCGACCTAGGAGTCATACCCAATGCGTCGGGGCCGATCAAACTCTTCTGTGACAACACTGGAGCTATTGCACTTGCCAAGGAGCCCAGGTTTCACAAGAAGACCAGGCAAATCAAGCGTCTCTTCAACTCCATTCGTGAAAATGTTCAAGATGGAGACATAGATATTTGTAAAGTACATACGGACCTGAATATAGCAGATCCGTTGATTAAACCTCTCCCTAGAGCAAAACATGATCAACACCAGAATTCCATGGGTGTTCGATTCATCACAATGTAACTAGATTATTGACTCTAGTGCAAGTGGGAGACTGTTGGAAATATGCCCTAGAGGCAATAATGAAAGGATTATTATTATATTTCCTTGTTCATGATAATTGTATTTTATTCATGCTATAATTGTGTTATCCGGAAATCGTAATACATGTGTGAATACATAGACACCAACATGTCCCTAGTAAGCCTCTAGTTGACTAGTTCGTTGATCAACAGATAGTCATGGTTTCCTGACTATGGACATTGGATGTCATTGATAACGAGATCACATCATTAGGAGAATGATGTGATGTACAAGACCCAATCCTAAACATAGCACAAGATCGTATAGTTCGTTTGCTAGAGTTTTTCCAATGTCAAGTATCTTTTCCTTAGACCATGAGATCATGTAACTCCCGGATACCGTAGGAATGCTTTGGGTGTACCAAACGTCACAACGTAACTGGGTGACTATAAAGGTATACTACGGGTATCTCCGAAAGTGTCTGTTGGGTTGACACGGATCAAGACTGGGATTTGTCACTTCGTATGACGGAGAGGTATCTCTGGGCCCACTCGGTAATGCATCATCATAATGAGCTCAAAGTGACCAAGTGTCTGGTCACAGGATCATGCATTACGGTACGAGTAAAGTGACTTGACGGTAACGAGATTGAACGAGGTATTGGGATACTGACGATCGAATCTCGGGAAAGTAACGTACCGATTGACAAAGGGAATTGTATACGGGGTTGCTTGAATCCTTGACATCGTGGTTCATCCGATGAGATCATCGAGGAGCATGTGGGAGCCAACATGGGTATCCAGATCCCGTTGTTGGTTATTGACCGGAGAGTCGTCTCGGTCATGTCTACATGTCTCCCGAACCCGTAGGGTCTACACACTTAAGGTTCGGTAACGCTAGGGTTGTAGAGATATGAATATGCAGTAACCCGAAAGTTTTTCGGAGTCCCGGATGAGATCCTGGACGTCACGAGGAGTTCCGGAATGGTCCGGAGGTGAAGAATTATATATAGGAAGTGCAGTTTCGGCCATCGGAAGAGTTTCGGGGGTCACCGATATTGTACCGGGACCACCGGAAGGGTCCCGGGGGTCCACCGGGTGGGGCCACCCATCCCGGAGGGCCCCATGGGCTGAAGTGGGGAGGGGAACCAGCCCATAGTGGGCTGGTGCGCCCCCTTTGGCCCACCCCATGCGCCTAGGGTTGGGAACCCTAGGGTGGGGAGGCGCCCCACCTGGCTTGGGGGGCACTGCACCCCTTGGCCGCCCCCCTAGGAGATCCCATCTCCTAGGGCCGGCGCCCCCCTAGGGGAGCCTATATAAAGGGGGTGGAGGGAGGGGCAGCCGCACCCTTGACTCTTGGCGCCTCCCTCTCCCCTGCTACACCTCTCCCTCTTGCAGTAGAACGGCGACGCCCTGCTGCGGTGACTGCTGCATCCACCACCACGCCGTCGTGCTGCTGGATCTTCATCAACCTCTCCTTCCCCCTTGCTGGATCAAGAAGGACGATACGTCACGCTGACCGTACGTGTGTTGAACGCGGAGGTGCCGTCCGTTCGGCGCTAGGATTTCCGGTGATTTGGATCACGTCGAGTATGACTCCCTCATCCCCGTTCTCTTGAACGCTTCCGCTCACGATCTACAAAGGTATGTAGATGCATCCGATCACTCGTTGCTAGATGAACTCATAGATGGATCTTGGTGAAAACGTAGGAATTTTTTTTGTTTTCTGCAACGTTCCCCAACATATCATGCATAGCAGAAGTGGCATCATCAATAACATGCGACATATCAGAACGAATAGCAGAAGCAGGTGTAGGTGTCGCAAGCTTACTCAAAATAGAAGGTGAATCAAGTGCAGAGCTAGATGAAAGTTCCTTACCTCCTCTCGTAGTTGAGGGATAGATCTTGGTTTTTGGATCTCTCAAGTTCTTCATAATGATAAGCAGATATATATCCCAAGTGACTCAAAGAATAGAGCTATGCTCCCCGGCTACGGCACCAGAAAATTGTCTTGATAACCCACAAGTATAGGGGATCACAACAGTTTTCGAGGGTAGAGTATTCAACCCAAATTTATTGATTTGACACAAGGGGAGCTGTCGTGGTTTTGTCACGGCAGATGTCCTAGAGAAAGGACTTAGTCGTGGAGCCATCGCGACGGGTTAGCTTGAAGGGGTTAAAGCGGACACAAGGACGCAAGAGAGTTTATACTAGTTCAGCCCCTTTGATGAAGGTAAAAGCCTATGTCTAGTTGTTATGGAATTGATGGGGTTTCGATGACTAGGGAGCAAACAAGCTTCGCCTATGTCTCGAGTTGTTGTCTGTTCTCCCTGAACCGCCGCCGGGTCGTCCCCTTATATACATGGGTGACTCCCGTCGGCTTATGGAGTCCCAATACCGGCTCATAGATGTGTCCGGTTTGGTCTCTACTTATTCCTAACTTACAATACAGGTTAACTACTAACGCCGGTTTACGGCTACAGGCCTTGAACCGACCATGGGCCTTGAGCCCTCCTCTGTCTTCTTGGGCTTTAACATACTTAACTACTGACGAAGTTAACCCGGCCCAGATAGGCCGGTTTACGCCCAGTAGTAATATCCCCAACATTAGGCCCCAGATTGATTTGAACGGGTTCATGCCAATCCTTTAATAAAAGCTTCATCTTCAACATCTTTTTATAAATTGGTAAACCGCCATGATGTCATCTTCTCTGATTGCTGTAAACCGGAGTGACATCACCTGTCATAACGAAGCTATCCATTATGCTTCTTTGTTTAATAGATCCGCGGAAATCGAGGCGACAGCTTCGTTTTGTGGCCCCTTGATTGTCGCGCCTGACTCATGTTCTTTCGCCTTATAAATAGGACCGAAGGGTCATTTCTTTTCTCCTTCCGTGCCTTCTTCGTCTTCCTCGCGTCGCCAGCCTCGGAGCTCCGCCACCGCCGTCGACCTTTGCCTCATCCTTGGCCGTTGCATCAACCTGAGCGCACCAGAACATCGCGGCAACCTTCTGCATCTTCCTCAGCTCCGGTAAATCTTCTATCCTTTCCCCCGCAGATCTGGCCAAGGGTTTCGCAGTTCTTCAGTGTTCATCGTCTACATCTTGCTCATACGATAGATCTTTAGATGACTCCGCAAATCTTTTCTCTGTGCAACGATAGTTGTTTGACCTTCGCCTTCACTTATGCATCTCAAACCATAGATCTATATGAACGTTTTGCTCATTGGTTCGGTACTGCTCCTTTGAACCTCTAAGCATTTATCTCTTTTCTGAACTTGCTTCAGATCCAATGCTGTAAAGAAATCTTGTGAAACCTGTTTCTGCGTACTTGTCCATCCGCAATCTCAGCTTTTCAATGCTTAGATCAGGCGGTTTAACCTTATAGAAAATTTTCCAAACCGGTATATGCCATTAGTCCCCTTGTTGAACCGCCAGATGTTGGTTACTTCATGAAACTCCGGTTCAGATAGTTCTGTCTCCGGTTTAACAGTGCATATACCAACGTACCTTGATCAAATGCATTTTTAAACCGGGATCTTCTACCTTGCAGATTCCATCATGGCCAAGCAAGTATATGAGTGCAATTGGGTTCCTTCTCACATCACAGAGGATCAACTGGACGATTTAGTCCTGATCGGCGCTTTAGGCAGCAAAGACACCATCCATTGGAGGGCTCCTGGCAAAGAATGCCCTCCCACACCTCGAGAAGGAGAGGTTGTTGTTTTCATAGATCACTTAGCCCGGGGCTTTAAGCCGCCCGGTTCTAAATTTTACCGGGATGTTTTAGCCGATTTCCAACTCCATCCGCAAGACACTGGCCCCAACTCTGTTACAAATATGTGTCACTTCCAAGTGCTCTGTGAGGTGTTCTTTCAAGAGGAGCCGACAGTGGAATTGTTCAGAGACCTTTTCCATCTAAACCGCCGTACTGAGTTTACTGATGGCTCTAATACAGAGTTGGGTGGCGTGGCGATTCAGAAAAGGAAAGAGGTCACATACCCTCACGCCAAGCTGCACAGTCACCCCAAGGAGTGGAATCAGACATGGTTCTACTTCAAAGACACCTCCCCTGCTGGTGAGAATCCCTTGCCTGGCTTTCGTCCGGAGCGGCTCAGCAATACACACCCTTTTCCTCAAAGATTGAATGCCCAGGAGAGAAGCAAATATGCTCCCCAACTGTCAAAGCTCAGAGCCTTTATGGCCAACGGTTTAACAGGGGTTGATCTCGCTCGCTGTTGGATATCATGGAGCATACTGCCCCTTAGTCAGCGCTCCGGTTTGATGTGCGAGTATACTGACAGTGTTGATGACCCACTGCGACATTCAAAAATCTAGCTCTCCGATGAAGAATCACAGAGGCTGTGAATAAGATGCTGAATGAACCGGAACACGTCTGCGCTAGAACCGGCCTGCTTCCCTTCTGTGCCACCAACAAACCGCCAGCTGTAAGACTTTGATTTTCTCTTTGCTGAATCTGTTATTGATATGTCTGGTCATTGTTTAATATCAGTGTCTGCATAATCAGGGCAATGATCCGTTTTGGAGCAAAAAACTGCCGCAGGAGAAACCAGAAAAACTAGACAAACCGGAAAGAGCAACCCGGCAAAAGACTAAAGCTGTGAAGAAGACTGCCCACAGGAAAAGAACCACTGCATCTTCTAATCCAGCCCCTGATTATGATGTTGATAATCTGGACTTCGAGGTAGAGCTTGACTCACTTGGTTTATTTTTCATGCGTCTTATTGATGATGATATTTGTCAGGATGATGCCGAAGCCAGCCACCCGGATGTTGCAGAGGTAATTATTCTCTCTTCCGATTCAGAAACTTTGCCTTCACAAAAAATCCGGCAAGCAAACCGGAAAGTTAAATTTTCTCATCCTCTTGCTTATTTGGATCCTAAATTTCTTATGAAGACCCAACAACACGAAGCTCGTTGCACAACCCGGCACAGCTGCCAGGTAGTTACCTCCGCCGGTTTACCGAATAGTCCGGTTCCAAAACGCCATTTCGAGGTCTCTAATTTGCTTGTCAGTGCTTGTCCTAAAGCGGGCTGCTTTCGTCAACCTCTTAATCCGTCTGACTCCGATTACCAGGTTACTTCCCACTCATCTTCTGGCGAGTCATCGGCTACTCAGCTCCCACCGCTTAAAACGGTGCTTGGGTAAGCTATACTTATTGTGATGATTGCAGTACATCGCCTTAGAACATATGCCGTATTTGATTTTATTATTCTTCTCAGGGCCAAACCTAGGCCAAGCAAGAAGGCCCGCCTGGACAAAGCGGCCGAAGAAGATGTCGTTCTTGAAGCAGACAAGACACCCAATGCTGAAGCGGCTATTCCTGAGGATATTCCCAATGATCCACCGCAGCAAGATGATGATCTTATTGCTGAAGAGAGACCTACTGATACCTCGGGTCCTATCCATCAGCCCACAGGTTCCATCCGGATTGAAAGCTCCACCGGTCCAGCAAAACCTACTGACAAGCCAATAGCTCCAGTGCAAACCGGCGGTACCAAGGACGATGAGGTTGTCATTACTGGCACTAGCCATACTGAGCCAAACAATCATGTCGCTTTATTCAAACATTCTGCCAAGGAAAAATTTGCTGCCTTTGGCAAAGGCAAGTGGAACGCTGATCTGACGACTTACGCTGCTCTGAACGCCCAAGATATCCATTCCGGCTATCTAAACCGGCTGTATACCAGTCGTCACTACGAAGCCGGTCTGGATAATATGATGAAAGATAAATATGAGGTAACTTCCATATGCTCCTTCCTGCTTGTTGGGGATATTACTACTGGGCATAAACCGGCCTATCTGGGCCGGGTTAACTTCGTCAGTAGTTAAGTATGTTAAAGCCCAAGAAGACAGAGGAGGGCTCAAGGCCCATGGTCGGTTCAAGGCCTGTAGCCGTAAACCGACGTTAGTAGTTAACCTATATTATAAGTTAGGAATAAGTAGAGACCAAACCGGACACATCTATGAGCCGGTATTGGGACTTCGTAAGCCGACGGGAGTCACCCGTGTATATAAGGGGACGACCCGGCGGCGGTTCAGGGAGGACAGAGAACAACTCGAGACATATGCGAAGCTTGTTTGCTCCCTAGTCATCGAAACCCCATCAATTCCATAACAACTAGACGTAGGCTTTTACCTTCATCGAAGGGGCCGAACTAGTATAAACTCTCTTGCGTCCTTGTGTCCGCTTTAACCCCTTCAAGCTAACCCGTCGCGATGGCTCCACGACTAAGCCCTTTCTCTAGGACATCTGCCGTGACAAAACCACGACAGTTGGCGCCCACCGTGGGGCCGTCGCACGATGATTTCCGGTTCTTGGAGGGCCGCTTTAAAGGACTCGAGGGCTACGCTATAGGCCGGATGACTAAGAGTCGTCGCGGTAAGCTCTACATCGACGACGCAGGCTGGGGCCCCGAGGCCGGCTCAATTGAGTACGGGTACCGGGTCCCCTTTGGTAGCATTCACGTTTTCATTGGCAAGATCGGTGAACCGGGCCTTGAGCCGGACATCTGCACCGACCTCGTTGAGACGGCTCAGCGTGCGCGATCCGCCCGGGTTAAACCAGCCATGAAGCGTGCCTTCGTGTGAGTCATCCATGGAGGAAGTTATGAGGACGGATCGGAATTTCACGGCGCGACCGTGGTTTGTTCCGGTGACGAATCTTCAACCGGAGAAACCGAATCTCTTTATCAGCTACAAGATGGCCAGATTGGGAGTTGTTCCGATGGCAATAGTATTCCGGACCCCTCTGATCTGCCCAACCGGGTTGGAATATTCATGGCCAGAACACAAGCAGTGCTTCAGTCTTCGACAGCTGCGGCAACGATCTCCGGTTCAGCAGCGGTGATGGCTGCCGGGGCAGGAGGCCCTATGCGCCCGCCGGCTCAGGTTCTATCAGAACTATTTGATGTGTTGGCTGTGCTTATGGCAGAAGTTAATCCGCCGGATCAGGACGTTCACAACGCGGAGATTGCAAAGGTAAAGGAACAAATCACCCAGGCCAAGGCGGATCTGGCGGCTGAGGACACCAGGATGGCCGTAGAGCGGGCCGCTTTAGACGCACAGGCCTACAAGCTTATGTTGGACCAAAGCGCGTCGCATGAAGTCATGAGGAGGAAGCACCGATCCCGCTTACCTCCGGTTTTTGAGGCCAGAGACCTTTTCAACACTCCAGGACCAAGAGCCGGCAATCCGCTGCAGGGAAACCGGGCAGAAGCCCCTGGGATCGGTGCACCGGTTCAGCCTCGTCAGATGGACCCGCCTCGTCAAAACACCGTTGTACCTCAGGCTGCTTTAACACCTCCGGGTCACTACTCCAACCCAATGGACAATCTTGTTGCCGCTGCTGCACGGCTGGAGGCCATTCCAATTGAAGGTGACTCGCCGCAGGCAGTAGAGACGGGACGGGTCAAAGAACTTCTGAGGACAGCTTTGCCCCAACAGGAAGTGTACTCGTACAGCCGCGACTGGATCCACTCGATCCCCCATCCAAGCCGGAGCTATAGCAGACACATGGATAAACCGGCAGTGTCGAGTACTGAACGACATGGGGCACCCCGTGACAACAACCCGTTAGGTGGTGCTGATGACGCTCAGGGAGTGGTGGACCGGGCCCGCGCGCGCAGGGAGGCCGAGTTAGCCACACAGCATCAGGCTCGGCAGCTCACGCCGGTTCGTCCAACCACCTTGACTGAACCTGGTGTTACTTCTAGTTCTTTGGGGGTGCCTTGCCTTATCCCCGCTTTACGCAACGTGCGCCTGCCCAAGGATTTCAAAGGCCCACACAAGGTACCAAATTACACGGCGGATCAACCTCCAGAGACATGGGTGGAGAGCCATGAGATGGCCATGGAGATGCTTGATGTAGATGATGCGGCGTGTGCGAAATACTTCACCATGATTCTTGAAGGAACGACCCATACTTGGTTAAAAAGCTTGCCGGCTAATTCTATCAGTTCATGGGCCCAATTACGAGCCCGGTTTATCAGCAATTTCAAAGATACCTGTAAACAGCCTATGTCGATAGTGGACTTAGCTGCATGCGTCCAGGAGGAAGGAGAATCAATGACTCATTGGGTGCGTCGGGTTTCACAAGTGTTGCACTCCTCAGACCGCATCAACGCTGACACCGCAGTATTAACCCTAGAAGGCAACTGCCTGTTTGGACCCCTAAAGCTGAAGTTGGGATGGATGAAGCGTCATTGCACCGACATGGGGACCCTCATGGCCGCTTTGGTGAAATATGTTGATTCTGATAGTACCAAGGATCCCAAATCTGATGATGACAAGATAGGGAAAGGGAAGAAGAACGGCAGCTCCAAAGGTCAGCAGCATCACTGGGCAGGCAATGGTGGAGGAGGCAAGCGTAATGCGGATGGTAACACGGACTTTGTGGCTAATACCAACGCATAGGACAATGGCCAGCGACGCAAGGGTAGGCCGAAAAATCGTAATGGATCGCCCAACCCTAACCCAAACCGCCTAAACTATCTGCTAAGCCAGCCCTGTCCAAAACATGGGACGAAGGAGGTGCCGGCAAACCACCTTTGGAAAGATTGCTTTATTATGCAGGAGTTCAAGAATTCTAATAATTTCCGGTATGATCATGAATCTGGCGGTGGCTCGGGATCCGGGCTGGGTTACGGAGGAGGAAGTTCCAGTGCAGGATTCAATGGTAATCCGGGCGGACATAATGGTCAAAAGAGTTAGAACAACCAGGGTGGTTACAACCAACAGCAGCAACAGTCAGGTTACCAGAGCAACCCAAAGCAGTTGAGTAATGGGAAGTACCATGTCTTCACCACTAGCTTGGACAAGCGAGACCGGAAAGTTCAGAGGCGGGCGGTCAACTCTGTTGAACCGGCCATACCCTGTTATCTACGTTGGTCTGAACAGCCAATCATATGGAGCAGAGAAGATCACCCTCCCCAGGTCGATAATCCGGGTCAGTTGGCTCTGGTGGTGGCGCCTCAGGTGGGAGGTTACAAGTTCACCAAGGTGCTCATGGATGGAGGGAGCAGCATGAACATCCTGTACTATGAGACCTTCCATCGTATGGGACTAACAAATAAGAATCTCAAACCGTCTAATACAGTATTCCACGGTGTAGTGCCTGGCAGATCAGCATATCCCGTTGGTAAGATAGCTCTGGAAGTGGCCTTTGGGGATGATCATGATTCCAGGTCGGAGATATTGACGTTTGAAGTGGTGAAAATCCAAAGTCCATATCATGCCCTGTTTGGGCGACCGGCCTATGCCAAGTTTATGGCTCGGCCCTGTTATGTGTATTTGCAGCTCAAGATGCCGGGTCACAAGGGGACAATAACGGTTCACGGAAGCCGCAAAATCGCTTTGGAATGCGAGGAAGGATATGCGGCTTATGCAGAGTCGGTTTGTGCCACCGAGGAGTTGAAGTACTATAAAGACAATGTTGATCCGGCGGACATGACTCCGTTGAAGAAGCCAACTACGGAGCATGATCCGGCCCTGAAGTTCAAATTGGCAGCAGAAACTATGCTTGTTGACTTCGTGCCTGGTGATTCGTCCAAGCAGTTCAGCATCAGTGCCAATTTGGATACGAAATAGGAAAGCGCGCTCATTGAGTTCATCCGTGAGAATCGGGACATTTTTGCATGGAAGCCCTCTGACATGCCAGGTGTACCGAGGCAACTCGCTGAGCACACACTTAATGTGGATCCCAAATATAAACTGGTGAAACAGTTCCTTTGCCGGTTTAACGAAGAAAGACGCAAGGCAATTGGAGAAGAGGTAGCCAGGCTCTTAGCAGCTGGCTTTATTGTTGAAGTTTTTCACCCTGAGTGGCTTGCCAATCCGGTGCTGGTCCTCAAGAAAAACGGCACCTAGCGCATGTGTGTGGATTACACAGATCTTAATAAGGCTTGTCCAGCAGATCCTTTCGCTGATGTAGCCCCCAAGGGCCGGTTCAACTTAGCGTAGTTAAACCGGTACTTTAAGTAATTGAAACTGCCGCATCAGAATATATATGATCAAATAGCCATTATCCCCCAAGTGCCAAGTTGAATACTTGTATTGATCTTGGGACTTTGTAAACAATTGAAAGATGAAGATCGAATATGCATTAGCCCCCAAGTGCTAAGCGCATAACTTGTTATGTGGTTGGTACTTGAATCCTTCTACCGATTTGTTGAAGCATATATCTGTATGCATGCAGGCGGAGCTGAAGACGAAAGAAAACCAAGTCATCGATCTTCAAGAAAACCTGAAAACCCAACAGGCTGAAACCTCCAAAGCAAAAGAGGAATTGGCCAGTGCTTTAAGCGCCATGGAACAACTTAAGGAGAACTTCAAGAAGAAACGGGCGGATTGGGCCACTGAAAAGTCTGCTTTGATCAAATGAGCAGAGGATGCCGAGGCTGCACTAAAACCAGTGACGGATGAACTGACTAGCATAAAGCGGCAGGTTCATGCCATGACCGCTGCTATCTTTGGTAAGCCAGCTTGCCTTCTGAATTGGCTCTGCCTTCTTACAGAGTCGCCGGTTTATTAACCCTTTATGGTATTTCAGGGACACGCATTGGTCACTTGGGCTCAGATGTGCGGAAGAAATTGAAAGCCGCCTATACATTGGTCGAACAATTGTATACTGGTGCCCAGCGGATCATCTGTACCGCGTCTCATAACAAACCGGTGCCCACTTTGATTCAAGATACTCTGATGAAACTGTCAGTGCTTCCTGCCCGGGTTGAAGAGCTGAAGAAATCTGCTGCTCGAACCGGTGCAATCAATGCCTTAATCCGGGTAAAAGTCTGGGTGCTGGATTTTGATCCTATTGAAGCGGCTCAGGGCTATCCCAGCTTGAAGGAAGACGGGTCAGAATTTGGTGAAGTGGATCTGCGAGCAATAAACCGGGAGGTGCGTCCACTAGCTTGTCAGTTGGCTGAGGAAGCAGACTTGTCTCATTATCAAGCGCAATATGACAGTCAGAACAAGCGAATAGCTGCACCAATCCATGAATCGGAAAATCTGATCCCTCCAATCCGTAAGCATACTTACGCTCCAGATATTGACCCGTCATTGCTGATCCATGATGAAGCTGTTTTTCAAGCATTAATGGGAATCGACTGGACAACTATGGATTTCCAGCCACTGGGTAGAGAAACGGAGGCTAAAGCGGCGCAGGATGACCCACAACCATCAGGCCAGGCTGGTGACCAAGCTTGAACCGGAAGCCGGTTTTAAAACTGCCTCTCCTTTGTGAAAAACAATTATATTATTATGGGCACCATGTTGCCTTGTAATAGGCTAGCTGATACCTTTGATGTTGATATGCCTTCGTGCATAACTTGTTCTTCCTGTGGTAATGAACTTTCCAAAACACTTTCTGAAATGAGAAATTCGTCAAGTGCCACCGTGGTTGTACGATCAGGCGGAATATGATGTCTGTATATATGAAATCAAAACATCCAAAACAAAATTTTAAGTATATGATCAAATTTTTGAGATACATAATACCTGCCATCGTTGAGTGTGAAGTTGGATTGGCCAATCTTGAAGCGGAGTTTTGCAAACCCACACTGTTGGAGGAGATAACAGCTCCTGTATATATATATGATGCTGGTTTACCATGTAAACCGTGCCGGGTTATAATAAACACCGTGTTACTCCATAAGAGGATGTTAACAACAAGGATCAAACCGGGCAAATAGTCTCCAGATTGACGTGAACTATGTTTCGTCAATTGATTGGTTAAAAAACTTTGTCGGTTTAAAAAATGAAATAAAAAGCAAAAAAAAACCCCTTCAAAGAAAAGTGTGAAGCAAAAGCAATGACAAAACCGTTTGCCAAAAAAGGTTTATTTAAGCTGATCAAATGGCGTTACCATGGCCAAACACGACCAAGCTCCCGTTAGGTGTAACTATGGTTCTAGTCAGCCAGGTCCCCAAATGAAACCGTGGCATTTATGCCGACCAAATGGCATGGTCATGGTTCGAGTTCGACCAAGCACCCAAGTGATTCGGTGGCCTTAGGCCGATCAAGAGGCATGACTGGTTCAGACATGACCAAGTCCCCAAGTGATCTGGTGGCTCTCGCCTATCAAGAGGCATGGTATTGGTTCGGACACGACCAATCCTCCAAGTGATATAACACGATGCTTTTAGCAAAGCGAACTCAAGGGGTAAACCGGAAGCCACTTTAAAACAACTCCATGTAACCACACATGATGTAAAAGAACAGATACCCTGCTTTAGCTGAGGTTCCGGTTTATTATAGTTAATATATACATCGCTGTAATATGTACATAAGTAGAACCAATGGCTCAGGTATAATAAGGCCGAAGATGAGCTATGTTCCACGGCCTGTTAGTCTCCTCCTCTGATGTACGTGAGTCCTTATGTTCTCGAATATCGATCAGATAGTATGACCCATTGTGCAGATTCTTGCTGACCACGAAAGGCCCCTCCCAAGGTGGGGATAACTTATGCATACCAGTCTGATCTTGGATGAGCCGAAGCACCAAATCTCCCTCCTGAAAGGTTTTGGTTCTGACCCGGCGACTGTGATAACGACGAAGATCCTGCTGGTAAATCGTCGATCGGGTGGCTGCGATGTCACGCTCTTCATCCAACCGGTCCAAAGCATCTTGTCGTGCTCTCTCGTTGTCCGCTTCAATATAAGCCGTTACACGAGGTGAATCATGACGGATATCACTAGGGAGAACCGCCTCCGCTCCATAAACCATGAAGAATGGTGTGTATCCTGTTGATCTGTTGGGCGTTGTATTGATGCTCCATAGCACAGATGGTAATTCTTCTACCCAACAACCCGGCGTTCTCTGCAAAGGAACCATGAGCCGGGGCTTGATGCCTCTCAGGATCTCTTGATTAGCTCTTTCTGCTTGACCATTGGACTATGGATGTGCCACTGATGAAACGTCGAGCCGGATGTGCTCCCGTTCGCAGAACTCCTTCATAGCACCTTTGGACAAATTGGTACCATTATCTGTGATAATACTGTGCGGAAAGCCAAACCGGAAAATCACCTTTTTGATGAACTGAACCGCCGTGGCCGCATCACACTTGCTAACAGGTTCTGCCTCCACCCACTTTGTAAACTTGTCAACCGCCACCAGGAGGTGGGTCTTCTTATCTTTGGACCTTTTGAAAGGCCCAACCATATCCAGCCCCCAAGTCGCAAACGGCCAAGTAATTGGAATCATTCTCAATTCTTGAGCCGGTACATGAGCACGTCTTGAAAACCTTTGGCAACCATCACATCGTCTGACCAGATCCTCCGCATCAGCATGAGCAGTTAACCAATAGAAGACATGGCGAAACGCTTTAGCCACCAGAGACTTTGAACCGGCATGGTGACCACAATCTCCTTCGTGGATCTCACGCAAAATTTCACGGCCTTCTTCAGGAGACACGCAACGTTGAAAAGCTCCTGATACACTGCAATGATGCAACTCGCCGTTGATGATAGCCATGGACTTGGATCGCCGGATTATCTGCCGGGCCAGAATCTCATCCTCTAGCAACTCGCCCCGGTTCTTGTACGCCAGGTAAGGAAGCGTCCAATCCGGAATAACATAAAGAGCTGCCACCAATTGAGCCTCCGGATCAGGAATAGCCAAATCCTCTTCACCAGGGATCTTCACCGACGGGTTGTGCAGCACATCCAGAAAAACATTGGGCGGACCGGTTTGCGCTGAGAGCCCAGCCGGCTTAAAGCGTCCGCCGCTTCATTTTTCCGCCGGTCCACGTGGTCCACCTGATAGCCTCTGAAATAACCTGCAACAATATCCACCTCACGACGATATGCTGCCATGAGTGGGTCCTTGGAGTCCCATGTGCCAGACACCTGCTGAGCCACAAGGTCCGAGTCACCGAAGCACTTAACTCGACTTAGATTCATCTCCTTAGCAATCCGGAGACCATGGAGCAAGGCTTCATACTCAGCTCCATTGTTAGTAGAAAGGAACATTAAGCGGAGAACATAACAAAACTTATCACCTCGTGGGGAGGTTAATACGACTCCAGCCCCCGAGCCTTCCAATTGCCTGGATCCGTCAAAATGGATGGTCCAATACGTATGATCCGGCTTTTCTTCAGGTGCTTGCATTTCCGTCCAATCATCGATGAAATCAACAAGTGCTTGAGACTTAACCGATGTCCGAGGCACATACTTCAAACCGTACGGCCCCAGCTCTATAGCCCACTTTGCAATCCGGCCAGTTGCTTCCCGGTTCTGGATGATATCTCCCAAAGGAGCAGAACTGACCACTGTAATTGGATGCCCTTGGAAGTATTGTTTAAGCTTCCGGCTTGCCATAAAAACTCCATACACCAGCTTCTGCCAATGCGGATACCTTTGCTTGGACTCAATGAGCACCTCGCTGATATAATAGACCGGACATTGAACCGGATGCTCCTTACCTGCCTCCTTTCGCTCTACCACAATAGCCACGCTGACCGCCCGAGCATTAGCAGCAACATATAGCACCAACGGCTCCTTGTCAATGGGAGCAGCGAGCACATGCGGATTGGCCAATTTCCGTTTTAAGTCCTCAAATGCTTCATTAGCAGCAGAACTCCAGACAAACTGATCCGTCTTTTTCAACATCTGATACAAAGGGATTGCCTTCTCACCGAGGCGGCTGATAAACCGGCTTAACGCAGCAATCCGGCCTGCCAGGCGCTGAACATCATTGATACACTTCGGTTTAGCGAGGGAGGTGATGGCTGTGATCTTCTCCGGATTAGCCTCAATTCCCCTATTGGACACCAAGAAGCCTAATAACTTGCCCGCCGGTACACCAAAGACACACTTGTCCGGATTAAGCATCATCTTGTATGTCCTCAGGTTATCAAAGGTTTCCTTCAAATCATCAATCAGAGTCTCCTTCTCCCTGGACTTAACCACGATATCATCCACGTAAGCATGTACATTACGGCCAATCTGCTTGTGAAGACAATTTTGTACACACCATTGGTAAGTCGCTTGGGCACTCTTGAGCCCGAAGGGCATAGACACATAGCAGAAGGCTCCAAAGGGAGTTATAAATGCCATCTTCTCCTGGTCCTTAACTGCCATTTTGATCTGATGATAGCCAGAATACGCATCCAAAAAACTTAAACGCTCACAGCCCGCCGTAGCATCAATAATTTGATCAATATGGGGGAGAGCAAAAGGATCTGCTGGACAAGCCTTATTAAGATCTGTGTAATCCACACACATGCGTCAGGTGCCGTTTTTCTTAAGGACCAGCACCGGATTGGCAAGCCACTCAGGGTGAAAAACTTCAACAATAAAGCCAGCTGCTAAGAGCCTGGCTACCTCTTCTCCAATTGCCTTGCGTCTTTCTTCGTTAAACCGGCGGAGAAACTGTTTCACCGGTTTATATTTGGGATCTACATTAAGTGTGTGCTCAGCGAGTTGCCTCGGTACACCTGGCATGTCAGAGGGCTTCCATGCAAAAATGTCCCGATTCTCACGGATGAACTCGATAAGCGCGCTTTCCTATTTCGTATCCACTTTGGCACTGATGCTGAACTGCTTGGACGAATCACCAGGCACGAAGTCAACAAGCTTAGTTTCTGCTGCCGATTTGAACTTCAGGGACGGATCATGCTCCGTAGTTGGCTTCTTCAACGGAGTCATGTCCGCCGGATCAACATTGTCTTTATAGTACTTCAACTCCTCGGTGGCACAAACCAACTCTGCATAAGCCGCATCTCCTTCCTCGCATTCCAAAGCGATTTTGCGGCTTCCGTGAACCGTTATTGTCCCCTTGTGACCCGGCATCTTGAGCTGCAAATACACATAACAGGGCCGAGCCATAAACTTGGCGTAGGCCGGTCTCCCAAACAGGGCATGATATGGACTTTGGATTTTCACCACTTCAAACGTCAATATCTCCGACCTGGAATCATGATCATCCCCAAAGGCCACTTCCAGAGCTATCTTACCAACGGGATATACTGATCTGCCAGGCACTACACCGTGGAATACTGTATTAGACGGTTTGAGATTCTTATCTGTTAGTCCCATACGATGGAAGGTCTCATAGTACAGGATGTTAATGCTGCTCCCTCCATCCATGAGCACCTTGGTGAACTTGTAACCTCCCACCTGAGGCGCCACCACCAGAGCCAACTGACCCGGATTATCGACCTGGGGAGGGTGATCTTGTCTGCTCCATATGATTGGCTGTTCAGACCAACGTAGATAACGGGGTATGGCCGGTTCAACAGAGTTGACCGCCCGCCTCTGAACTTTCCGGTCTCGCTTGTCCAAGCTAGTGGTGAAGACATGGTACTGCCCATTACTCAACTGCTTTGGGTTGCTCTGGTAACCTGACTGTTGCTGCTGTTGGTTGTAACCACCCTGGTTGTTCTGACTATTTTGACCATTATGTCCGCCCGGATTACCATTGAATCCTGCACCGGAACTTCCTCCTCCGTAACCCAGACCGGATCCCGAGCCACTGCCAGATTCGTGATCATACCGGAAATTATTAGAATTCTTGAACTCCTGCATAATAAAGCAATCTTTCCAAAGGTGGTTTGCCGGCGCCTCCTTCGTCCCATGTCTTGGACAGGGCTGGCTTAGCAGATAGTTTAGGCGGTTTGGGTTAGGGTTGGGCGCTCCATTACGATTTTTCGGCCTACCCTTGCGTCGCTGGCCATTGTCCTGTGCGTTGGTATTAGCCACAAAGTCCATGTTACCATCCGCTTTACGCTTGCCTCCTCCACCATTGCCTGCCCAGTGATGCTGCTGACCTTTGGAGCTGCTGTTCTTCTTCCCTTTCCCTGTCTTGTCATCATCAGATTCGGGATCCTTGGTACTATCAGAATCAGCATATTTCACCAAAGCGGCCATGAGGGTCCCCATGTCGGTGCAATGACGCTTCATCCGTCCCAACTTCAGCTTCAGGGGTCCAAACCGGCAGTTGCCTTCTAGGGTTAATACATCGGTGTCAGCGTTGATGCGGTCTGAGGAGTGCAACACTTGTGAAACCCGGTGCACGAATGAGTCGTTGATTCTCCTTCCTCCTGGATGCATGCAGCTAAGTCCACTATCGACATAGGCTGTTTACAGGTATCTTTGAAATTGCTGATAAAACGGGCTCGTAATTGGGCCCATGAACTTGTAGAATTAGCCGGCAAGCTTTTTAACCAAGTACGGGCCGTTCCTTCAAGCATCATGGTGAAGTATTTCGCACACGCCGCGTCATCTACATCAAGCATCTCCATGGCCATCTCATAGCTCTCCACCCATGTCTTTGGAGGTTGATCCGCCATGTAATTTGGTACCTTGCGTGGGCCTTTGAAATCCTTGGGCAGGCGCACGTTGCGTAAAGCGGGGATAAGGCAAGGCACCCCCAAAGAACTAGAAGTAACACCAGGTTCAGTCAAGGTGGTTGGACGAACCGGCGTGAGCTGCCGAGCCTAATGCTGTGTGGCTAACTCGGCCTCCCTGCGCGCGGGCCCGGTCCACCACTCCCTGAGCGTCATCAGCACCACCCGCTGGGTTGTTGTCACGGGGTGCCCAACGTCGTTCATTACTCGACACTGCCGGTTCATCCATGTGTCTGCTATAGCTCCGGCTTGGACGGGGGGTCGAGTGGATCCGGTCGCGGCTGTACGAGTACGCTTCCTGTTGGGCCAAAGCTGTCCTCAGAAGTTCCTTGACCCGTCGCGTCTCTACTGCCTGCGGTGAGTCACCTTCAATTGGAATGGCCTCCAGCCGTGCAGCAGCGGCAACAAGATTGTCCATTGGGTTGGAGTAGTGACCCGGAGGTGTTAAAGCAGCCTGAGGTACAAGGGTGTTTTGACGAGGCGGGTCCATCTGACGAGGCTGAACCGGTGCACCGATCCCAGGGGCTTCTGCCCGGTTTCCCTCCAGCAGATTGCCGGCTCTTGGTCCTGGAGTGTTGAAAAGGTCTCTGGCCTTGAAAACCGGAGGTAAGCGGGATCGGTGCTTCCTCCTCATGACTTCATGCGACGCGGTCTGGTCCAACATAAGCTTGTAGGCATGTGCGTCTAAAGCGGCCCGCTCTGCGGCCATCCTGGTGTCCTCAGCCTCCAGATCCGCCTTGGCCTGGGTGATCTGTTCCTTTACCTTTGCAATCTCCGTGTTGTGAACATCCTGATCCGGCGGATTAACTTCCGCCATAAGCACAGCCAACACATCAAATAGTTCTGATAGAACCTGAGCCGGCGGGCGCACAGGGCCTCCTGCCCCGGCAGCCGTCGCCGCTGCTGAACCGGAGATCGTTGCCGCAGTTGTTGAAGAATGAAGCGCTGCTTGTGTTCCGGCCATGAATATTCCAACCCGGTTGGGCAGATCAGAGGGGTCCGGAATACTATCGCCATCGGAACAACTCCCAATCCGGCCATCTTGTAGCTGATAAAGAGATTCGGTTTCTCTGGTCGAAGATTCGTCACCGGAACAAACGACGGTCGCGCCGCGAAATTCCGATCCGTCCTCATAACTTCCTCCATGGATGACTCCCACGAAGGCACGCTTCATGGCCGGTTTAACCCGGGAGGATCGCGCATGCTGAGCCGTCTCGATGAGGTCGGTGCAGATGTCCGGCTCACGGCCACCAATCTTGCCAATGAAAACGTGAATGCTACCAAAGGGGACCCGGTACCCGTACTCAATTGAGCCGACCTCGGGGCCCCAGCCTGCGTCGTCGATGTAGAGCTTACCACGACGACTCTTACTCATCCGGCCTACAACGTAGCCCTCGAGTCCTTCAAAGCGTCCCTCCAAGAACCGGAAACCATCGTGCGACGGCCCCACGGTGGGCGCCAACTGTCGTGGTTTTGTCACGGCAGTTGTCCTAGAGAAAGGACTTAGTCGTGGAGCCATCGCGACAGGTTAGCTTGAAGGGGTTAAAGCGGACACAAGGACGCAAGAGAGTTTATACTAGTTCGGCCCCATCGATGAAGGTAAAAGCCTACGTCTAGTTGTTATGGAATTGATGGGGTTTCAATGACTAGGGAGCAAACAAGCTTCGCCTATGTCTCGAGTTGTTGTCTGTTCTCCCTGAACCGCCGCCGGGTCGTCCCCTTATATACACGGGTGACTCCCATCGGCTTACGGAGTCCCAATACCGGCTCATAGATGTGTCCGGTTTGGTCTCTACTTATTCCTAACTTACAATACAGGTTAACTACTAACTCCGGTTTACGGCTACAGGCCTTGAACCGACCATGGGCCTTGAGCCCTCCTCTGTCTTCTTGGGCTTTAACATACTTAACTACTGACGAAGTTAACCCGGCCCAGATAGGCCGGTTTACGCCCAGTAGTAATATCCCCAACAGGAGCCAAAGAATATTCTCAAGTATTAGCAGCTGAGTTGTCAATTCAACCACACCTGGAAACTTAATATCTGCAGCAAAGTGTTTAGTAGCAAAGTGATATGGTATTAGTGATAATGGTAACAAAAGGTAACAGTAGTAAAAGTAATGTTTTTGGTATTTTGTAGTGATGATAGCAATAGCAATGGAAAAGTAAATAAGCGGAGAACAATATAGGGAAAGCTCATAGGCAATGGATCTGTGATGGGGAATTATGCCGGACGAGGTTCATCATGTAACAGTCATAACCTAGGGTGACACAGAACTAGCTCCAGTTCATTGATATAATGTAGGCATGTATTCCGAACATAGTCATACATGCTTATGGAAAAGAACTTGCATGACATCTTTTGTCCTACCCTCCCGTGGCAGCGGGGTCCTTACGGAAACTAAGGGATATTAAGGCCTCCTTTTAATAGAGTACCAGAACAAAGCATTAACACATAGTGAATACATGAACTCCTCAAACTACGGTCATCACCGGTAAGTATCCCGATTATTGTCACTTCGGGGTTAACGGATCATAACACATAATAGGTGACTGTAGACTTGCAAGATAGGATCAAGAACACTCATATATTGATGAAAACATAATAGGTTCAGATCTGAAACCATGGCACTCGGGACCTAGTGACAAGCATTAAGCATAGCAAAGTCATAGCAACATCAATCTCAGAACATAGTGGACACTAGGGATCAAACCCTAACAAAACTAACTCGATTACATGATAGATCCCATCCAACCCATCACCGTCCAGCAAGCCTACGATGGAATTACTCACGCACGCGGTGAGCATCATGAAATTGGTGATGGAGGATGGTTGATGATGACGATGGCGACGGATTCCCCTCTTCGGAGCCCCGAACGGACTCCAGATCAGCCCTCCCGAGAGGTTTTAGGGCTTGGCGGCGGCTCCGTATCGTAAAACGCGATGATTTCTTCTCCCTGATTTTTCTCTCCCCGAAACACAATATATGGAGTTGGAGTTGGAGTCGGAGAGGCATCAGGGGCCCACGAGGTAGGGGGCGCGCCCTAGGGGGGCAGGCGCGCCCCCACCCTCATGGAGAGGTGGTGGGCCCCCTGGCCTTCATCTTTTGTAGGTATTTTTCATATTTTATGAAAAGTTGCTCCGTGAAGTTTCAGGTCATTCCGAGAACGTTTGTTTCTGCACATAAATAACACCATGGTAATTCTGCTGAAAACAACGTCAGTCCGGGTTAGTTCCATTCAAATCATGCAAGTTAGAGTCCAAAACAAGGGCAAACGTGTTTGGAAAAGTAGATACGATGGAGACGTATCACCGGACCTAGGAGGGGCGCGCCAAGGGAGTAGGATTCCTACTCCTGGTAGGAGTAGGTTTCCTTCTTTCCTAGTTCAACTAGGAGAAGGGGGGAAAGGAGGGAAGGGGAGAAGGAAGGGAGAGGGGGCCGTGCCCCAACCCCATTGTCCAATTCGAACTGGGCTTGGGAGGGGCGCGCGGCACTTCCTGGCTGCTGCCTCTCCTTCCCACTAAAGCCCATTAAGGCCCAACACTTCTTCCCCGTATTCCAGTAACTCCCAGGTACTCCGAAAAAATACCCGAATCACTCGGAACCTTTCCGATGTCCGAATATAGTCGTCCAATATATCGATCTTTACGTCTCGACCATTTTGAGACTCCTCGTCATGTCCCCGATCTCATTCGGGACTCCGAACTACCTTCAGTACAGCAAAACACATAAACTCATAATAAAAATCATCACCGGACTTTAAGCGTGCGGACCCTATGGGTTCGAGAACTATGTAGACATGACCGAGACACGTCTCCGGTCAATAACCAATAGCGGAACCTGGATGCTCATATTGGCTCCCACATATTCTACAAAGATCTTTATCGGTCAAACCGCATAACAACATACGTTGTTCCCTTTGTCATCGGTATGTTACTTGCCCGAGATTCGATCGTTGGTATCTCAATACCTAGTTCAATCTCGTTACCGGCAAGTCTCTTTACTCATTCTGTAATGCATCATCCCGCAACTAACTCATTAGTTACAATGCATGCAAGGCTTATAGTGATGTGCATTACCGAGAGGGCCCAGAGATACCTCTCCGACAATCGAAGTGACAAATCCTAATCTCGAAATACGCCAACTCAACAAGTACCTTTGGAGACACCTGTAGAGCACCTTTATAATCACCCAGTTACGTTGTGACGTTTGGTAGCACACAAAGTGTTCCTTCGGTAGAACATGTATAAGTCATGAAGAAAGCAATAGCAACATACTAAACGATCAAGTGCTAAGCTAACGGAATGGGTCAATTCAATCACAATGATGTGATCCCATTAATAAAATGACAACTCATGTCTATGGTTAGGAAACTTAACCATCTTTGATTAACGAGCTAGTCAAGTAGAGGCATACTAGTGACACTATGTTTGTCTGTGTATTCACATATGTATTATGTTTCCGGTTAATACAATTCTAGCATGAATAATAAACATTTATCATGAAATAGGGAAATAAATAATAACTTTATTATTGCCTCTAGGGCATATTTCCTCCAGTCTCCCACTTGCACTAGAGTCAATAATGTAGTTCACATCGCCATGTGATTTAACACCAATAGTTCACATCACCATGTGATTAACACCCATAGTTCACATCGTCATGTGACCAACACCCAAAAGGTTTAATAGAGTCAATAATCTAGTTCACATCGCTATGTGATTAACACCCAAAGAGTACTAAGGTGTGATCATGTTTTGCTTGTGAGAGAAGTTTAGTCTACGGGTCTGCCACATTCAGATCTGTATGTATTTTGCAAATTTCTATGTCAACAATGTCTGCACAAAGCTACTCTAGCTAATTGCTCCCACTTTCAATATGTATCCAGATTGAGACTTAGAGTCATCTGGATCAGTGTCAAAACTTGCATCGACGTAACCCTTTACGACGAACCTTTTGTCACCTCCATAATCAAGAAACATATCCTTATTCCACTAAGGATAATTTTGACCAATGTCCAGTGATCTACTCCTAGATCACTATTGTACTCCCTTGCCAAACTCAGGGCAGGGTATACAATAGGTCTGGTACACAACATGGCATACTTTATAGAACCTGTCGTGGAAATATCACGGCAAATGTCCTAGTGTGAGGACTTAGTCGTGAGGCCAACGCATCTATGTGGTAGCTTGAGAGGGGTTGAGTGGAATCGAGAGACGCAACGCAAGACAAGGGTTTAGACAGCTTCGAGCCCCGGGAAACATCATCTGGTAACAACCCTACGTGCTGTTTGAGGCTATCTCTCATTATGATCATGAGGAAGTCGCCGTCAACCGGCTCTCCCAGTTAACCCTAACCCTTTAAGATTGTTTCTTCTTACTTGTCCCTCTTTGGGGAGCCCTGCCCCTCCTTATATATGTTGAAGGGGCGGGTTACATGTAGAGTCCAACTCAGACTTAAGACTTAACTATTATAACTTCTCTTATTGGGCTTCTTAACATCTTGGGCTTCATAACGTCTCGGGCTTCATAACGTCTCGGGCTTCATAACATCTCGGGCTTCATAACTCCTGGCAACCCAGTTACCACTGCCTGCCCGGGAGTTAACTGGTGCTGGTTTAAGATGGTCTGCCGGGAGTTAACTGGTGCCGGTTTAAGAATGTCTGCTGAGTTATCATCCGACTTAACTCCTGTCTTCACTGTCAGCTGGTTTAACAACCGACTGGTTTACTGTCTGGGTTAACTACCTGTTTTACCTGTCTGTCTTAACTCTCAGCCGGTTTAACAACCTGCCGGTATACCGTCTGACTTAACACCTGCCGGTTTACCACCTGTCTTAACACCTGCTGGTTTAACACCTGCCAGTTTACTAAGTCCCAGCCGGGTTATAACTCCGGCCGGATCATACCGCGGGGTATATCCCCGACATTAGCCCCCAGTTTAATTTGGATTTATCCATGTTAAACTGATCCTGATCATCCTTAAGTCTTTGTCACTTCCTTCTTCTATAAAATCCGAGTCAATGGGCCAGCTTCATAATCAATTTGCTGACATTGGTTTGTCACAGAGAAATATTGTGAAGAATAACTCCTTTTGACTTCAGCTCCCAATGCTCAAAAATATTGGCCTTTGAAATACTCATCTGATCTTCAGCCGGTTTAAGAATGTAGAACCTTGCCAGTTTAAGAATGTAGAACCTTGCCGGTTTACAAATATTGATGGCACCGGGTCATAATTGTAGTTAACATCAAGCTTGAAAATGTACCTCTTATATGCCTATCACTTGTAGCCCCCAAGTCTTAAGAAGGTAGCATAGCAACAACTTAAGACTTGCTTCAATATGAATGTCACAAGTTTGAACAAATCCAGGTTGTTCATCTCAATCGCCAGTCAGAACTGAGTATTCCACATATGTAGCCCCCAAGTGCCGGGTTGTCATGCTTGCAGCAACCTGGGACTTGAAATTGCCTTATGCTCATAAAAACTTCAACCAGTGTAGCCCCCAATGTCGGGTTATTATGCAATAATGAGTAGGGACTTTATAAATATGATCATGTAAACTTGAGCAGCAATGTGTAGCCCCCAAGGGCCGGCTCAGTAAGATAATATTGAGCTGGGACTTTATATATACTTCATTGAGAATGACATTATACGATGTAACCCCCATCATGGGGTTTGAACCCACGTCCACAAGGTTGAGAGCGTTGTGCTTTACCAACTGAGCAGTGGATCCTTCAATAATAGATGAAAATTTGTCTACCTTGAATTGTTGATAGGAGAAACTGGTAGCCCCCAAGGGTCGGCTCATTACGATGTGATGAGTCAGGTCTTCAATAAGTGAGCAAATAATGACTTTGCATTAGCCCCCAAGTGTCATGGTGCATGCTTGCAGCGACATGAGACTTGTGTATTTGATGTAATCCCAACTTGAATAATGTAGCCCCCAAGTGCCAGGTCGTAAGCCTGCAGCGACTCGGGACTATTCCTTCCATTGTAGAATAAATCATATCCATTGATAAAATAATATCCATTGCGCTGAAGCGACTTTGAAAACCTTACGGAAATGTTAACGCCCACACGTGTGGGTGTTTGCACATCGCCCACACGCCTCCATCACCATTCATTTTGCCACGTATGAATAGATGACATCAGCAGAAATTTTTTTGGTTTTCGGCTTAAAAATGTTGTATCTCCTAAATAAAAAAGCAAACTAAAAATCCGTTTTCACCATTAAATCCGTCTCGACGAGATCTTCAAAACTAGATCCCATGTTGATATGTTTCGATGAATTTTTTTTGCCAGAAGTTGCCACGATGTTTAGAATGCAGTTGCCATAGGGCTTAAACTAAAGTTGCCATGTGGCAATTTTAGTTTGTAGATCATGGCAATTTTAGTATTTTGATGATGGCAACTCCAGTACTTTGACCATGAAAATTATTTTTTGTATGAACCATGGCAATTTTACGTGCATGTATCATGGAAATTTTAGTTTATGGTTCATGGCAAGTCTAGTTTCTTAATTCCCCGTTTTATAAATGTCAAAATTTACTTTTAAATGTAGAAGAAAATAGCTGAAACATATCATGGCAACTTCAGTGTAAACATCATGGCAATTCATATGCAATAGACATGGCAACTTTTAATCCAAATTTTTTTTCATCAAAACATATCAACATGGGATAGTTTCGAAGATCTCATCGCGAGGGGTTTAATGGTGAAAACGGATTTTCAATCGGATTTTTCGTTTAAGAGATAAAACATTTTAAAAACTGAAAATCCAAAAAGATTCCTACATGCATGTATGCGATGACGTGGCAATCTGTTTACATTAGAGACGTGTGGTGCGTCTCCCTTCTTGCCACACATGTGGCAGTTAGCGCGACCCAAACCTTAATCATAATACTGGTTATTGATAACCATAATAAAATCCAGCCGTGTTGGCTATTGAAGATTTTGAATAATATAACCTCGTTTGAAAACCGATTCCTGCCATATAAACTGGTATATCCATGCACATATGATACATGCTATGATGATGTAATGATGATGTATGATGTAATAGATGATGATGTATATGTATGATCAAGAGGGTTTAAGCTATGGTTCGGATACGACCAGAGCCCCCATGTAGTCATAATTATGGCATTTGCGCCGATCAAGAGGTGTAGCTATGGTTCGAATACGACCAAGCCCCCAAGTGATTTCCCTAATGCCCTTATGCCTATCAAGAGGTGTAACTATGGTTCGAACCCATAGCCCCCAAGTGATTTTCCTGGTGCCCTTATGCTTATCAAGAGGTGTAGCTATGGTTCGGATGCGACCAAGCCCCCAAGTGATTTTCCTGGTGCCCTTATGCTTATCAATGTTGGGGAACGTAGTAATTTCAAAAAATTTCCTACGCACACACAAGATCATGGTGATGCATAGCAACGAGAGGGGAAAGTGTGATCTACGTACCCTTGTAGATCGACAATGGAAGCGTTTGGTTGATGTAGTCGTACGTCTCCACGGCCCGACCGATCAAGCACCGAAACTACGGCACCTCCGAGTTCTAGCACACGTTCAGCTCGATGACGATCCCCGGACTCCGATCCAGCAAAGTGTCGGGGAAGAGTCCCGCCAGCACGACGGCGTGGTGACGATCTTGATGCACTACCGTCGCAGGGCTTCGCCTAAGCACCGCTACAATATTATCGAGGACTATGGTGGAGGGGGGCACCGCACACGGCTAAGAATATGATCACACGGATCAACTTGTCTGTCTAGGGGTGCCCCCCTGCCCCCGTATATAAAGGAGCAAGGGGAGGAGGCCGGCCAGCCCGTATAGGCGCGCCAGGAGGAGTCATCCTCCTAGTAGGAGTAGGACTCCTACTAGGAGGGGGAAAGAAGTGGGGAGGGAGAGGGGAAGGGGGGGGCGCCGCCCCCCTCTCCTAGTCCAATTCGGACCAGGGGGAGGAGGCGCACAGCCCACCTCTGGCTGCCCCTCTCTCTCTCCACTAAGGCCCATATGGCCCATTACTTCTCCCGGGGGGTTCCGGTAACCCTCCGGCTCTCCGGTTTTCTCCGAAATCACCCGGAACACTTCCGGTGTCCGAATATAGCTGTCCAATATATCAATATTTATGTCTCGACCATTTTGAGACTCCTCATCATGTCCGTGATCACATCCGAGACTCCGAACTAACTTCGGTACATCAAAACTCATAAACTCATAATATAACTGTCATCGAAACCTTAAGCGTGCGGACCCTACGGGTTCGAGAACAATGTAGACATGACCGAGACACGTCTCCGGTCAATAACCAATAGCGGAACCTGGAAGCTCATATTGGCTCCTACATATTCTACGAAGATCTTTATCGGTCAGACCGCAAAACAACATATGTTGTTCCCTTTGTCATCGGTATGTTACTTACCCGAGATTCGATCGTCGGTATCTCAATACCTAGTTCAATCTCGTTACCGGCAAGTCTCTTTATTCGTTTCGTAATACATCATCTCGCAACTAACTCATTAGTTGCAATGCTTGCAAGGCTTATGTGATGTGCACTACCGAGAGGGCCCAGAGATACCTCTCCGACAATCGGAGTGACAAATCCTAATCTCGAAATACGCCAACCCAACATGTACCTTTGGAGACACCTGTAGAGCACCTTTATAATCACCCATTTACGTTGTGACGTTTGGTAGCACACAAAGTGTTCCTCCGGCAAACGGGAGTTGCATAATCTCATAGTCATAGGAACATGTATAAGTCATGAAGAAAGCAATAGCAACATACTAAACGATCGGGTGCTAAGCTAATGGAATGGGTCATGTCAATCAGATCATTCACCTAATGATGTGATCTCGTTAATCAAATAACAACTCCTTGTTCATGGTTAGGAAACATAACCATCTTTGATTAACAAGCTAGTCAAGTAGAGGCATACTAGTGACACTCTGTTTGTCTATGTACTCACACATGTATTATGTTTCCGGTTAATACAATTCTAGCATGAATAATAAACATTTATCATGATATAAGGAAATAAATAATAACTTTATTATTGCCTCTAGGGCATATTTCCTTCAGTCTCCCACTTGCACTAGAGTCAATAATCTAGATTACACAGTAATGATTCTAACACCCATGGAGCCTTGGTGCTGATCATGTTTTGCTCGTGGAAGAGGCTTAGTCAACGGGTCTGCAACATTCAGATCCGTATGTATCTTGCAAATCTCTATGTCTCCCACCTGGACTAGATCCCGGATGGAATTGAAGCGTCTCTTGATGTGCTTGGTTCTCTTGTGAAATCTGGATTCCTTTGCCAAGGCAATTGCACCAGTATTGTCATAAAAGATTTTCATTGGACCCAATGCACTAGGTATGACACCTAGATCGGATATGAACTCCTTCATCCAGACTCCTTCATTTGCTGCTTCCGAAGCAGCTATGTACTCCACTTCACATGTAGATCCCGCTACAACGCTTTGTTTAGAACTGCACCAACTGACAGCTCCACCGTTTAATGTAAACACGTATCCGGTTTGTGATTTAGAATCGTCCGGATCAGTGTCAAAGCTTGCATCAACGTAACCTTTTACGATGAGCTCTTTGTCACCCCCATATATGAGAAACATATCCTTAGTCCTTTTCAGGTATTTCAGGATGTTCTTGACCGCTGTCCAGTGATCCACTCCTGGATTACTTTGGTACCTCCCTGCTAGACTTATAGCAAGGCACACATCAGGTCTGGTACACAGCATTGCATACATGATAGAGCCTATGGCTGAAGCATAGGGAACATCTTTCATATTCTCTCTATCTTCTGCAGTGGTCGGGCATTGAGTCTTACTCAACTTCACACCTTGTAACACAGGCAAGAACCCTTTCTTTGCTTGATCCATTTTGAACTTCTTCAAAACTTTGTCAAGGTATGTGGTTTGTGAAAGTCCAATTAAGCGTCTTGATCTATCTCTATAGATCTTAATGCCTAATATGTAAGCAGCTTCACCGAGGTCTTTCATTAAAAACTCTTATTCAAGTAACCCTTTATGCTATCCAGAAATTCTATATCATTTCCAATTAGTAATATGTCATCCACATATAATATCAGAAATGCTACAGAGCTCCCACTCACTTTCTTGTAAATACAGGCTTCTCCAAAAGTCTGTATAAAACCAAATGCTTTGATCACACTATCAAAACGTTTATTCCAACTCCGAGAGGCTTGCACCAGTCCATAAATGGATCGCTGGAGCTTGCACACTTTGTTAGCTCCCTTTGGATCGACAAAACCTTCTAGTTGCACCATATACAACTCTTCTTCCAGAAATCTATTCAGGAATGCAGTTTTGACATCCATCTGCCAAATTTCATAATCATAAAATGCGGCAATTGCTAACATGATTCGGACAGACTTATGCATCGCTACGGGTGAGAAGGTCTCATCGTAGTCAATCCCTTGAACTTGCCGAAAAACTTTTGCGAAAAGTCGAGCTTTGTAGACGGTAATATTACCATCAGCGTCAGTCTTCTTCTTGAAGATCCATTTATTCTCAATTGCTTGCCGATCATCGGGCAAGTCAATCAAAGTCCATACTTTGTTCTCATACATGGATCCCATCTCAGATTTCATGGCTTCAAGCCATTTTGCGGAATCTGGGCTCACCATCGCTTCTTCATAGCTTGTAGGTTCATCATGATCTAGTAGCATGACTTCCAGAACAGGATTACCGTACCACTCTGGCGCGGATCTCACTCTGGTTGATCTACGAGGTTCAGTAGTATCTTGTTCTGAAGTTTCATGATCATCATCATTAGCTTCCTCACTAACTGGTGTAGGTGTCACTGAAACAGTTTTCTGTGATGCACTACTTTCCAATAAGGGAGCAGGTACAGTTACCTCATCAAGTTCTACTTTCCTCCCACTCACTTCTTTCGAGAGAAACTCCTTCTCCAGAAAGTTTCCGAACTTAGCAACAAAAGTCTTGCCTTCGGATCTGTGATAGAAGGTGTATCCAATAGTCTCCTTTGGATATCCTATGAAGACACATTTCTCCGATTTGGGTTTGAGCTTTTCAGGTTGAAGTTTTTTCACATAAGCATCGCAGCCCCAAACTTTTAGAAACGACAACTTTGGTTTCTTGCCAAACCATAGTTCATAAGGCGTCGTCTCAACGGATTTTGATGGTGCCCTATTTAACGTGAATGCGGCCGTCTCTAGAGCGTGTCCCCAAAACGATAGCGGTAAATCAGTAAGAGACATCATAGGTCGCACCATATCTAGTAAAGTACGGTTACGACGTTCGGACACACCATTACGCTGTGGTGTTCCGGGTGGCGTGAGTTGCGAAACTATTCCACAATTTTTCAAATGTACACCAAACTCGTAACTCAAATATTCTCCTCCACGATCAGATCGTAGAAACTTTATTTTCTTGTTACGATGATTTTCAACTTCACTCTGAAATTCTTTGAACTTTTCAAATGTTTCAGACTTATGTTTCATTAAGTAGATATACCCATATCTGCTTAAGTCATCTGTGAAGGTGAGAAAATAACGATATCCGCCACGAGCCTCAACATTCATCGGACCACATACATCTGTATGTATGATTTCCAATAAATCTATTGCTCTCTCCATAGTACCGGAGAATGGTGTTTTAGTCATCTTGCCCATGAGGCACGGTTCGCAAGTACCAAGTGATTCATAATCAAGTGGTTCCAAAAGTCCATCAGTATGGAGTTTCTTCATGCGCTTTACACCGATCTGACCTAAACGGCAGTGCCACAAATAAGTTGCACTATCATTATCAACTCTGCATCTTTTGGCTTCAACACTATGAATATGTGTGTCACTACTATCGAGATTCAATAAAAATAGACCACTCTTTAAGGGTGCATGACCATAAAAGATATTACTCATATAAATAGAACAACCATTATTCTCAGATTTAAATGAATAACCGTCTCGCATCAAACAAGATCCAAATATAATGTTCATGCTTAATGCTGGCACCAAATAACAATTATTTAGGTCTAATATTAATCCCGAAGGTAGATGTAGAGGTAGCGTGTCGACTGCGATCACATCGACTTTGGAACCGTTTCCCACGCGCATCGTCACCTCGTCCTTAGCCAATCTTCGCTTAATCCGTAGTCCCTGTTTCGAGTTGCAAATATTAGCAACAGAACCAGTATCAAATACCCAGGTGCTACTGCGAGCATTAGTAAGGTACACATCAATAACATGTATATCACATATACCTTTGTTCACCTTGCCATCCTTCTTATCCGCCAAATACTTGGGGCAGTTCCGCTTCCAGTGACCAGTCTGCTTGTAGTAGAAGCACTCAGTTTCAGGCTTAGGTCCAGGTTTGGGTTTCTTCTCTTGAGTAGCAACTTGCTTGCCGTTCTTTTTGAAGTTCCCCTTCTTCTTCCCTTTGCCCTTTTTCTTGAAACTAGTGGTCTTGTTGACCATCAACACTTGATGCTCCTTCTTGATTTCTACCTCCGCAGCTTTTAGCATTGCGAAGAGCTCGGGAATAGTCTTATTCATCCCTTGCATATTATAGTTCATCACGAAGCTCTTGTAGCTTGGTGGCAGTGATTGGAGAATTCTGTCAATGACGCAATCATCTGGAAGATTAACTCCCAATTGAATCAAGTGATTATTATACCCAGACATTTTGAGTATATGCTCACTGACAGAACTGTTCTCCTCCATCTTGCAGCTATAGAACTTATTGGAGACTTCATATCTCTCAATCCGGGCATTTGCTTGAAATATTAACTTCAACTCTTGGAACATCTCATATGCTCCATGACGTTCAAAACGTCGTTGAAGTCCCGATTCTAAGCCGTAAAGCATGGCACACTGAACTATCGAGTAGTCATCAATTTTGCTCTGCCAGACGTTCATAACATCTGGTGTTGCTCCAGCAGCAGGCCTGGCACCCAGCGGTGCTTCCAGGACGTAATTCTTCTGTGCAGCAATGAGGATAATCCTCAAGTTACGGACCCAGTCCGTGTAATTGCTACCATCATCTTTCAACTTTGCTTTCTCAAGGAACGCATTAAAATTCAACGGAACAACAGCACGAGCCATCTATCTACAATCAAGCATAAACAAGCAAGATACTATGAGGTACTAAGTTTCATGATAAATTTAGGTTCAATTAATTTACTTAAAGAACTCCCACTTAGATAGACATCCCTCTAATCCTCCAAGTGATTACGTGATCCAAATCAACTAAACCATGTCCGATCATCACGTGAGATGGAGTAGTTTCATTAGTGAACATCATTATGTTGATCATATCTACTATATGATTCACGCTCGACCTTTCGGTCTCCGTGTTCCGAGGCCATATCTGTATATGCTTGGCTCGTCAAGTATAACCTGAGTATTCCGCGTGTGCAGCTGTTTTGCACACGTTGTATTTAAACGTAGAGCCTATCACACCCGATCATCACGTGGTGTCTCAGCACGAAGAACTTTCGCAACGGTGCATACTCAGGGAGAACACTTCTTGATAATTAGTGAGAGATCATCTTATAATGCTATCATCAATCAAAGCAAGATAAGATGCATAAAAGATAAACATCACATGCAATCAATATAAGTGATATGATATGGCCATCATCATCTTGTGCTTGTGATCTCCATCGAAGCACCGTCGTGATCACCATCGTCACTGGCGCGACACCTTGATCTCCATCGTAGCGTCGTTGTCGTCATGCCAATCTTATGCTTCCACGACTATCGCTACCGCTTAGTGATAAAGTAAAGCATTACAGCGTGATTGCATTGCATACAATAAAGAGACAACCATATGGCTCCTGCCAGTTGCCGATAACTCGGTTACAAAACATGATCATCTCATACAATAAAATTTAGCATCATTTCTTGACCATATCACATCACAACATGCCCTGCAAAAACAAGTTAGACGTCCTCTACTTTGTTGTTGCAAGTTTTACGTGGCTGCTACGGGCTTAAGCAAGAACCAATCTTACCTACGCATCAAAACCACAACGATAGTTTGTCAAGTTGGTGCTGTTTTAACCTTCGCAAGGACCGGGCGTAGCCACACTCGGTTCAACTAAAGTTGGAGAAACTGTCACCCGCAAGCCACCTATGTGCAAAGCACGTCGGGAGAACCGGTCTCGCGTAAGTGTACGCGTAATATTGGTCCAGGCCGCTTCGTCCAACAATACCGCGAACCAAAGTATGACATGCTGGTAAGTAGTATGACTTATATCGCCCACAACTCACTTGTGTTCTACTCGTGCATATAACATCAACATATAAAACCTAGGCTCGGATGCCACTGTTGGGGAATGTAGTAATTTCAAAAAATTCCTACGCACACGCAAGATCATGGTGATGCATAGCAACGAGAGGGGAGAGTGTGATCTACGTACCCTTGTAGATCGACAACGGAAGCGTTTGGTTGATGTGGTCGTACGTCTCCACGGCCCGACCGATCAAGCACCGAAACTACGGCACCTCCGAGTTCTAGCACACGTTCAGCTCGATGACGATCCCCGGACTCCGATCCAGCAAAGTGTCGGGGAAGAGTTCCGTCATCACGACGGCGTGGTGACGATCTTGATGCACTACCTTTGCAGGGCTTCGCCTAAGCACCGCTACAAATATTATCGAGGACTATGGTGGAGGGGGGCACCGCACACGGCTAAGAATATGATCACACAGATCAATTGTGTGTCTAGGGGTGCCCCCCTGCCCCTGTATATAAAGGAGCAAGGGGAGGAGGCCGGCCAGCCCGTATAGGCGCGCCAGGAGGAGTCCTCCTCCTAGTAGGAGTAGGACTCCTACTAGGAGGGGGAAAGAAGTGGGGAGGGAGAGGGAAAGGGGGGGGGCGCCGCCCCCCTCTCCTAGTCCAATTCGGACCAGGGGGAGGAGGCGCGCAGCCCACCTCTGTCTGCCCCTCTCTCTCTCCACTAAGGCCCATATGGCCCATTACTTCTCCCGGGGGGTTCCGGTAACCCTCCGGCTCTCCGGTTTTCTCCGAAATCACCCGGAACACTTCCGTGTCCGAATATAGCCGTCCAATATATCAATCTTTATGTCTCGACCATTTCGAGACTCCTCGTCATGTCCGTGATCACATCCGGGACTCCGAACTAACTTCGGCACATCAAAACTCATAAACTCATAATATAACTGTCATCGAAACCTTAAGCGTGCGGACCCTACGGGTTCGAGAACAATGTAGACATGACCGAGACACGTCTCCGGTCAATAACCAATAGCGGAACCTGGATGCTCATATTGGCTCCTACATATTCTACAAAGATCTTTATCGGTCAGACCGCAAAACAACATACGTTGTTCCCTTTGTCATCGGTATGTTACTTACCCGAGATTCGATCGTCGGTATCTCAATACCTAGTTCAATCTCGTTACCGGCAAGTCTTTTTACTCGTTTCGTAATACATCATCTCGCAACTAACTCATTAGTTGCAATGCTTGCAAGGCTTATGTGATGTGCATTACCGAGAGGGCCCAGAGATACCTCTCCGACAATCGGAGTGACAAATCCTAATCTCGAAATACGCCAACCCAACATGTACCTTTGGAGACACCTGTAGAGCACCTTTATAATCACCCATTTACGTTGTGACGTTTGGTAGTACACAAAGTGTTCCTCCGGCAAACGGGAGTTGCATAATCTCATAGTCATAGGAACATGTATAAGTCATGAAGAAAGCAATATCAACATACTAAACGATCGGGTGCTAAGCTAATGGAATGGGTCATGTCAATCAGATCATTCACCTAATGATGTGATCTCGTTAATCAAATAACAACTCCTTGTTCATGGTTAGGAAACATAACCATATTTGATTAACGAGCTAGTCAAGTAGAGGCATACTAGTGACACTCTGTTTGTCTATGTATTCACACATGTATTATGTTTCCGGTTAATACAATTCTAGCATGAATAATAAACATTTATCATGATATAAGGAAATAAATAATAACTTTATTATTGCCTCTAGGGCATATTTTCTTCAATCAAGAGGTGTAGCTATGGTTCGGATACGACCAGAGCTCCCAAGTGATTTCCCTGGTGGCTTTAAGCCTATCAAGAGGTGTGACTATGGTTCGAACATAGCCCCCAAGTGATATTGTGAGCTGTGCTCAAGGGATACCCATGTTTGAGCTGTGTTGTTCAGCAGACTCTCTTTGGCCCCTTATGATAATATTGGCTTGATAGCCAGATTACCGAAGTAACCAGAGCTGTGCTCTTATGATAATATTGGCTTGATAGCCGGATCAAGAGGTGTAGCTATGGTTCAAAAACGACCAAGCCCCCAAATGATACTTTGAGCTGTGCTCAAGGGGCACCTATGTTTGAGCTGTGCTTTTGCAACAGACTCTCTTTGGTCCCTTTAATTTTTCCTGAGAATTCGAACTTGCGAAAGATTACTCTTTTGAACCGGAAATTATTAAACCGGATATTGAGAGCTTCAAAACTTTGTGGGAGACAGCTTTCCCTTGAACCGGATTTTAAACCGGAATCCTTCTTTTTAAGCCGGAAATTTTCTGACGACCTTTAAATTTGCACCATATGGCGGTTTAGGGTCCTGCATTAGATAACTTTGCAAGCCAGAGTAATTGCTCTTTTAAAGAAAGCAATACATAATATAAAAATATACTAGATGGATTTCACCTGATATGCCAGGCCAGTAGTTATCCACCGCGGAGTTGATCATCACCACAGTGAAGCTGAAATGAATCATGGCCGAGTCGGCCGTAAGAGCAGACAGATGATCCGGTCATGGCGTTGTAAGCCAGTGCGAACGAGTAACTTGCCCTCCGCGTTGTAAGCTGGCGCAAACGCGTGAACCGGCCGCAAGAGCGGACAGGCGAGTTGATGTAAACCAGGCCACTGAAGCGGCGAGTTGTGCTCGTCCATTCATCGGGTAGTGTGGGACGGACGAAACGCCGGGTCAGAACGTTTGCCAATGTGTGCTCCATCCCTGCAGTATAACACCTTATTTGTAATGAATAATTATCAGCAGTGGCTACGGCCGGGTTGCACGGATGCAGCCAGCAGCGGTGACTTGTCCGGGTGCGCGGGCGGTTTAAATCGTCAAAGACGGGCGGCTCAGGAGGCCGTGGTTGACCCATCTTCCAAGGCTAGCTAGTAGCGAATCAGTCAACTTGATTGACCGATTTCAGGTAGCCACACCATTCCTCTTCTTGTAGACAACACCATAGCCCGATTTTTTTATCAGCACTCCACGTGGTCTTCTCTTGTCTTAACGTTATGATGAACCGTTCGTATCATTATACCAGACCGAGAATATGCATGTACCCCTGCTTGCCCCTTCGGCAACCACTTGACTTCCTATGAAAGCAACTTTCCATCAGACCCTGGGATTTGAGCCATGCAACAGCACTAGCCATCTTCCATTAGACCATGAGGAAACCATACGTTAATCGATCCAACATTCTCCCACTAATGTGACACCTTACATCCATTCTTTTTGGTAGGAAGCACACAGCAGAGACAAACCGACAAAGAGATAGGCACCAGCCTGGTGTAGTGGCTAGCACAGCTCGTGCACTTAACCCGGTCCTGAGTTGAGACGAACCGTGGCTGACATGGCTCATGGCAGAAACAGCGCGGGGCCAAGCGGATCGCAGGCAGTGCAAGGCTAGCCATGGGTCGTGGCCGTATTTTCCGCGTAGTTCGCAAACTCAAGTTGACCAGCCACCACTAAATCGTGGCCAGCTTTCCGGGTCGTAAGATTTTTCCTTCCTTCAGGCACCCGGCCGCAATAGTTTTGAGGAACCCAGGAGAGCACGCGCGAGGCTTATGGAGACGGCTCGGAAGCGAGGTGCGACCACGCGGCCGGAACAGTGGAAGCGGTGGAAGTAGCCGCGAACGGGCGGAGACAACGCCACCGCAATGAAGGTAAGCTTCAACAGCCGGACATCCTGAGACACTAATCAGGTCCGGCGACTTACGGCGGCTGAGGCGACTCGGCGTGGAGCTGTAAGGGCGCCGGGGTGGAGGTTTCAGTGAGCCGGCGGCGGGCCTTAGCAACGGCGGAGGCGCTTTGAAGCCGCGGCGACGTCTCAGAGACAGAAAACCGAAATGGAGTCCGGTGGCGGGTCGCAGCAGCGAGGACGGTAGAGATGAACCGGTGTTGGAGCATAGTAGCCAGGGCGCTCCGGCGGGTCAACAGCGCAGGCGAACCGGGCGGGTCCACGGTAAAGGAAAACTGCTGGTTTGGAGGTGGCAGCTCGGAGGCGCCGGTTTAAAGCAACAAGGCCGGCTTGTGGAGACGACGGCGGTTTAAGGCGGCGGCAGGCCGAGGTCACGGCGTGTTACGGCGGCGGCGACTCGACGCGCGTCGAAGGCGTCCGCAGGCGCAGACGACGAAAGTGGGTCAGGCGGCCAGCCGGTTTGACGCGAGTCCAGACTCAAGGCCGCGGCGGCTCAGGTACGTAGCGGCAAAGGGCCGGCGCCCAGCGCGGCGACTCAGGGCATCATGAAGAAGACGACAACGGCGGTTCAAGGCCGCGGTAATGCATGACCCGCCACCACAGTGAATATGGAGCGGCGGCTTGTCACAAGGTGGCAGGGCGACGGCGACAACAGGAGCGGAGCTAGGTGGATCAACGGGGCCGGTTATGGCGGCTGACGCCGAGGCGACAGAGACTCGCGGTGACAGTGGTCAGGTCATGCCGTCGGAGATGAGGGCGGCTCAAAGCCATGGTGGAGACGGCCGCGAGGTAGGACCGGCTTGAAGCGCGAGCGCGGGTGAGGTCACGGAGGTACATGCGGCAGCGACTCGTGCGATAGAGCGATGAGGTGGAGATATGCCGGAGGCTCTCCGCAAAGGTGGTGGCTCAGCAATACACGACTGAACCGGAGCCATGAACCGGCACGGGGATGAGGGCGGCGGCCTGTGGTGACCACGGCGTCCCAGAGGCGACTTGTTGAAGATAAGGCAGCGGCAGAGGCAGAAGCGGCGGTCTTGGCACAAGCGCGGTCACATCGGCTCAATGGGGTCCATCAGAATCGGGCATGGCGGCTCAACCGGGGCGGCCCGAGGCGGACGGCGAGGCCGGTGAGGTGCGCCGGTGACCACAGAAACAAGGTGTACCAGCAGCTCCGAAGCAGGCGAAGATGGCGCCTTGCAGGCGGTGGCTTGATGCCCATGACCAGGGCAGGTGACTTAAGGCGCGCTTGGCGGTTTGTGATTCGACCAGTTCGAGGCGCGACGGGGGTGACTCGGAGATTGCGGCGGAGCGGCTCGGAAGCAAGGGCATCAATTGAATTCGGTTGAGCCAGGCGGTTTACCCGTGACGGCTCAACACAGTGGAGTGGAGGCAGCTTAGCGCTGGGGTAGAGATAGCGGTTCAACGCATCAGTGATGGTGGTGTCCTTCGCAGAGAGGCGGAGGCGCGAGGTTAGCCGCGGCCTAAGGCGGCCGCGAGGCCGGGCGGCTGACAGCCAGAGCGACTCAGCAGATGTGGTAATGAGGTTGAGACGGGAGCAGAATCCATGGTCGATCTGGAGGTGCCTTGTTCAATCATGGAACCTTTGGAGTCTTCCCTCGATATGTGATGAATAAAAATTGATCTTGTTCTGATTAGAGCTCCAAAAGTAGCAGTAGTACTATCGGAGTCAACTCGGAGAAGCGGCAGCTTTGACCAAAAAACTCTCAGTCCCAAATCCGTGTCATAATAGCAATTTTGTCTTGTGGCCTGTAGCTGTATTAGGGCATCTCCAGTCGTTGGCCCCCCAGGGGGCGTCAAAAAGCGCCGCCTAGGGTGAGCCGGCGTAAAAAATGGCCCTGGGGTGAGTCGGTCCCCAGGGCCGTCTCCAGGCGCGTATTAAAAAAAAAGAAAGACCGTTCGACGAAGTTATGATAAAAACTAGTTAAATTTTGGCTAAACATAGCAAATTTCGGCGAAATTCGCGCATTTTCATTACATTAATCTAATCTAAAAAAAGAAAGGGGCTGAAGTCGTCGCCGCCATCGTCGTCGTCGGCCTTCTCCTCCTTGACGCGGGCGCTCCTGCTGGACCCCTGCCCGGCGTCGCCATGGCGGACTGGCGGCGGCGCGTCGTCGTCGTCGCTGTCGCATAAGACGACGACCCCGCCTTCATCGCGGCCGCGTCGGCGCTCCTCGAAGCGGCGTAGGGCGGCGCACTGGCGCTCCTTCTCCTTCTCCCGGCGCGCCTTCTCCATCGTAATGGAGTCCTGGCGCGCCCATTCTAGGGCCGCGTCGTCGTCCTCGAACTCCGCCTTCACCGGCGCCAGCCCTGGCTCCGTCTTCACCGGCGCCAGCCCCGGCTCCGTCTTCACCGGCGCCAGCCCTGGCTCCGTCTTTGGCTTGACGAAGCGCGGAGGAGCCGACGAGGGGGAGGCGCGCCGACCGCCCTCGTTGATGACGATGCCGGCGCTGCGAGTGCGCCGGCCGAGCGGCGTCTCCGCCGCGGGCTCGGCCTTGACGCCGAGCAGGGCCGGAGTGCCGGAGGAGTGTGACGAGGATCGGGAGGAGGAAGAGGAGGAGGAGGAGGACCCGAACCTCCTTGGCGCCCACGGCCCGGCGCGTCGGTGCTGCGCCGGGGCGGCCACCCTCGCCGGGGGGTACTGAAGGAAATATGCCCTAGAGGCAATAATAAAGTTATTATTTATTTCCTTATATCATGATAAATGTTTATTATTCATGCTAGAATTGTATTAACCGGAAACATAATACATGTGTGAACACATAGACAAACAAAATGTCACTAGTATGCCTCTACTTGACTAGCTCGTTAATCAAAGATGGTTATGTTTCCTAACCATGAACAAAGAGTTGTTATTTGATTAACGAGGTCACATCATTAGATGAATGATCTGATTGACATGACCCATTCCATTAGCTTAGCACATGATCGTTTAGTATGTTGCTATTGCTTTCTTCATGACTTATACATGTTCCTATGACTATGAGATTATGCAACTCCCGTTTGCCGGAGGAACACTTTGGGTGCTACCAAATGTCACAACGTAACTGGGTGATTATAAAGGAGCATTACAGGTGTCTCCAAAGGTAGATGTTGGGTTGGCGTATTTCGAGATTAGGATTTGTCACTCCGATTGTCGGAGAGGTATCTCTGGGCCCTCTCGGTAATGCACATCACATAAGCCTTGCAAGCATTACAACTAATATGTTAGTTGTGAGATGATGTATTACGGAACGAGTAAAGAGACTTGTCGGTAACGAGATTGAACTAGGTATTGGATACCGACGATCGAATCTCAGGCAAGTAACATACCGATGACAAAGGGAACAACATATGTTGTTATGCGGTCTGACCGATAAAGATCTTCGTAGAATATGTAGGAGCCAATATGGGCATCCAGGTCCCGCTATTGGTTATTGACCGGAGACGTGTCTCGGTCATGTCTACATTGTTCTCGAACCCGTAGGGTCCGCACGCTTAAAGTTACGATGACAGTTGTTATGAGTTTTATGCATTTTGATGTACCGAATGTTGTTCGGAGTCCGAGATGAGATCACGGACATGACGAGGAACTCCGGAATGGTCCGGAGATAAAGTTTGATATATATGATAATAGTGTTTGGTCACCGGAAGGGTTCCGGAAATCACCGGAAGGGGTTCCGGATGTTTCCCGAAATGTTTGGGTACGAGAACACGTTATTTGGGCCAAAGGGGAAAGCCCACAAGGTTTTTGGAAAGCGCAAAAGGAAGTTTTGCGGAGTCCAGGGGCCAGACGCCAGGGTCCCTGGCGTCTGGGTCTAGACGCCGGGAACCCTGGCGTCTGGCCCTGGAGTCCGAGAAGGACTCTTGCCTTTCGGGTGAAACCGACTTTGTGGAGGCTTTTTACTCCAAGTTTCGACCCCAGGGCTCAACATATAAATAGAGGGGCAGGGCTAGCACCAAAGGGAGATCAAGAAACACAAGTTGATCCACGTGATCTATTCCTTAGCCGTGTGCGGTGCCCCCAGCCACCATAGTCCTCGATAATACTGTAGCGGAGTTTAGGCGAAGCTCTGCTGCTGTAGTACATCAAGATCGTCACCACGCCGTCGTGCTGACGGAACTCTTCCCCGACACTTTGCTGGATCGGAGTCCGGGGATCGTCATCGAGCTGAACGTGTGCTCGAACTCGGAGGTGCCGTAGTTTCGGTGCTTGATCGGTTGGATCGTGAAGACGTACGACTACTTCCTCTACGTTGTGTCATCGCTTCCGTAGTCGGTCTGCGTGGGTACGTAGACAACACTCTCCCCTCTCGTTGCTATGCATCACATGATCTTGCGTGTGCGTAGGAAATTTTTTGAAATTACTATGAAACCCAATAGTGGCATCCGAGCCTAGGTTATTTATGTTGATGTTATATGCACGAGTAGAACACAAGTGAGTTGTGGGCGATATAAGTCATACTGCCTACCAGCATGTCATACTTTGGTTCAGCGGCATTGTTGGACGAGACGACCCGGACCAACATTACGCGTACGCTTACGCGAGACCGGTTCCCCCGACGTGCTTTGCACATAGGTGGCTTGCGGGCGACTGTCTCTCCAATTTTAGTTGAACCAAGTATGGCTACGCCCGGTCCTTGCGAAGGTTAAAACGGAGTCTATTTGACAAACTATCGTTGTGGTTTTGATGCGTAGGTGAGATTGGTTCTTGCTTAAGCCCGTAGCAGCCACGTAAAACTTGCAACAACAAAGTAGAGGACGTCTAACTTGTTTTTGCAGGGCATGTTGTGATGTGATATGGTCAAGACATGATGCTGAATTTTATTGTATGAGATGATCATGTTTTGTAACCGAGTTATCGGCAACTGGCAGGAGCCATATGGTTGTCGCTTTATTGTATGCAATGCAATCACGATGTAATGCTTTACTTTATTACTAAACGGTAGTGATAGTCGTGGAAGCATAAGATTGGCGAGACGACAACGATGCTATGATGGAGATCAAGGTGTCGCGCCGGTGACGATGGTGATCATAACGGTGCTTCGGAGATGGAGATCACAAGCACAAGATGATGATGGCCATATCATATCACTTATATTGATTGTATGTGATGTTTATCCTTTTATGCATCTTATCTTGCTTTGATTGACGGTAGCATTATAAGATGATCTCTCACTAAATTATCAAGAAGTGTTCTCCCTGAGTATGCACCGTTGCCAAAGTTCATCGTGCCCAGACACCATGTGATGATCGGGTGTGATAAGCTCTACGTCCATCTACAACGGGTGCAAGCCAGTTTTGCACACGCAGAATACTCAGGTTAAACTTGACGAGCCTAGCATATGCAGATATGGCCTCGGAACACGGAGACCTAAAGGTCGAGCGTGAATCATATAGTAGATATGATCAACATAACGATGTTCACCATTGAAAGCTACTCCATCTCACGTGATGATCGGTTATGGTTTAGTTGATTTGGATCACGTAATCACTTAGAGGATTAGAGGGATGTCTATCTAAGTGGGAGTTCTTAAGTAATATGATTAATTGAACTTTAGTTTATCATGAACTTAGTCCTGGTAGTATTAGCATATCTATGTTGTAGATCAATAGCTCGCGTTGTTGCTTTCATATGTTTTGATATGTTCCTAGAGAAAATTGTGTTGAAAGATGTTAGTAGCAATGATGCGGATTGGATCCGTGATCTGAGGTTTATCCTCATTGCTGCACAGAAGAATTATGTCCTTGATGCACCGCTAGGTGACAGACCTATTGCAGGAGCAGATGCAGACGTTATGAACGTTTGGCTAGCTCAATATGATGACTACTTGATAGTTTAAGTACACCATGCTTAACGGCTTAGAATCGGGACTTCAAAAGACGTTTTAAACGTCATGGACCATATGAGATGTTCCAGGAGTTGAAGTTAATATTTCAAGCAAATACTCGAGTTGAGAGATATGAAGTCTCTAACAAGTTCTATAGCTAAAAGATGGAGGAGAATCGCTCAACTAGTGAGCATATGCCCAGATTGTCTGGGTACTACAATCGCTTGAATCAAGTGGGAGTTAATCTTCCAGATAAGATAGTGATTGACAGAATTCTCTAGTCACCATCACCAAGTTAGTAGAACTTCATGATGAACTATAATATGCAAGGGATAACGGAAACAACTCCCAAGCTCTTCGTGATGCTGAAATCAACAAAGGTAGAAATCAAGAAAAACATCAAGTGTTGATGGTTGACAAGATCACTAGTTTCAAGAAAAGGGTAGAGGGAAGAAGGGGAACTTCAAGAATAACAGCAAGCAAGTTGCTGCTCAAGTGAAGAAGCCCAAGTATGGTCCTAAGCCTGAGACTAAGTGCTTCTACTGCAAAGGGACTGGTCACTAGAAGCGGAACTATCCCAAGTGATTGGCGGATAAGAAGGATGGCAAAGTGAACATAAGTATATTTGATATACATGTTATTGATGTGTACTTTAATAGTGTTTATAGCAAACCCTCAGTATTTGATACTAGTTCAGTTGCTAAGATTAGTAACTCGAAACGGGAGTTGCAGAATAAACAGAGACTAGTTAAGGATGAAGTGACGATGTGTGTTGGAAATGGTTCCAAGATTGATATGATCATCATCGCACACTCCCTATAATTTCGGGATTAGTGTTGAACCTAAATAAGTGTTATTTGGTGTTTGCGTTGAGCATGAATATGATTTGATCATGTTTATTGTAATACGGTTATTCATTTAAGTAAGAGAATAAATTGTTGTTCTGTTTACATGAATAAAACCTTATATGGTTACACACCCAATGAAAATAGTTCGTTGGATCTCGATCGTAGTGATACACATAATCATAATATTGATACCAAAAGATGCAAAGTTAATAATGATAGTGCAACTTATTTGTAGCACTACCGTTTAGGTCATATTGGTGTAAAGCGCATGAAGAAACTCCATGTTGATGGGCTTTTGGAATCACTTGATTATGAATCAGTTGATGCTTGCGAACCATGCCTCATGGGCAAGATGACTAAAACTCTGTTCTTCGGAACAATGGAGCGAGCAACAGATTTGTTGGAAATCATACATACTGATGTATGTGGTCCGATGAATATTGAGGCTCGCGACAGGTATCATTATTTTCTGATCTTCACAGATGATTTGAGCAGATATGAGTATATCTACTTGATGAAACATAAGTCTGAAACATTTGAAAAGTTCAAAGAATTTCAGAGTGAAGTGAAAAATCATCGTAACAAGAAAATAAAGTTTCTACAATCTGATCGTACAGAAGAGTATTTGAGTTATGAGTTTGGCCTTCAGTTAAAAACAATGTGAAATAGTTTCACTACTCATGCCACCTGGAACACCACAATGTAATGGTGTGTCCGAACGTCATAACCGTACTTTATTAGATATGGTGCGATCTATGATGTCTCTTACCGATCTACCAGTATTGTTTTGGGGTTATGCATTAGAGACAGCTGCATTCACGTTAAATAGGGCACCATCTAAATCCGTTGAGACGACACCGTATGAACTATGGTTTGGCAAGAAACCTAAGCTGTCGTTTCTTAAAGTTTGAGGTTGCAATGCTTATGTGAAAAAGTTTCAACCTGATAAGCTCAAACCCAAATCGGAGAAGTGCGTCTTCATAGGATACCCAAAAGAAACTGTTGGGTACACCTTCTATCACAGATCCGAAGGCAAGACTTTTGTTGCTAAATTCGGAAACTTTCTGGAGAAGGAGTTTCTCTCGAAAGAAGTGAGTGGGAGGAAAGTAGAAAACTTGATAAGGTAATTGTACCTTCTCCCTTATTGGAAAGTAGTTCATCACAGAAATCTGTGACTACTACACCAATTAGTGAGGAAGCTAATGATGATGATCATGTAACTTCAGATCAAGTTACTACTGAATCTCGTAGGTAAACCAGAGTGAGATCCGCACCAGAGTGGTACGGTAATCCTGTTCTGGAAGTCATGTTACTAGACCATGACGAACTTATGAACTATGAGGAAGCGATGATGAGCCCAGATTCCGCGAAATGGTTTGAGGCCATGAAATCTGAGATATGATCCATGTATGAGAACAAAGTATGGACTTTGATGGATTTGCCCGATGATCGGCAAGCCATAGAAAATAAATGGATCTTCAAGAGGAAGACGGACGCTGATAGTAGTGTTACTATCTACAAAGCTAGAATTGTCGCAAAAGTTTTCGACAAGTTCAAGGTGTTGACTACGATGAGAGTTTCTCACTCATATCTATGCTTGAGTCTGTCCGAATCATGTTAGTAATTGCCGCATTTTATGAAATCTGGCAAAACAAAACTGCATTCCTTAATGGATTTATTAAATAAGAGTTGTATATGATGCAACCAGAAGGTTTTGTCAATCCGAAAGGTGCTAAAAAAATGTGCAAACTCCAGCGATCCATCTGTGGACTGGTGCAAGCATCTCGGAGTTGGAATATACACTTTGATGAGTTGATCAAAGCATATAGTTTTATACAGACTTGCGGTGAAGCCTGTATTTACAAGAAAGTGAGTGGGAGCACTACAACATTTCTGATAAGTATATGTGTATGACATATTGTTGATTGGAAATAATGTAGAATTATTCTGTAAAGCATAAAGGAGTGTTTGAAAGGAGTTTTTCAAAGAAAGACTTCGGTAAAGCTGCTTACATATTGAGCTCCAAGATCTATAAAGATAGATCAAGACGCTTGATAAGTTTTTTTTCAATGAGTACATACCTTGACATGATTTTGAAGTAGTTCAAAATAGAGCAGTCAAAGAAAGAGTTCTTGCCTGTATTACAAGGCATGAAGTTGAGTAAGACTCAAAGCCCGACCACGGCAGAAGATAGAAAGAGAATGAAAGTCAGTCCCTATGCCTTGGCCATAGGTTCTATAAAGTATGTCATGCTGTATACCAGATCTATTGTATACCCTGCACTGATTTAGAAAGGGAGTACGATAGTGATCTAGGAGTAGATCACTGGACAGCGGTCAGAATTATCCTTAGTGAAATAAGGATATGTTTCTCGATTATGGACGTGACAAAAGGTTCGTCGTAAAAAGTTACGTCGATGCAAGTTTTGACACGGATCTGGATGACTCTAAGTCTCAATCTAGATACATATTGAAAGTGGGAGCAATTAGTTAGAGTAGCTCCGTGCAGAGTATTGTAGACATAGAAAATTGCAAAATACATAACGGATCTGAATGTGAAAGACCGTTGACTAAGATTCTCTCACAAGAAAAACATGATCACACCTGAGTACTCTTTGGGTGTTAATCACATAGCGATGTGAACTAGATTACCGAATCTAGTAAACCCTTTGGGTGTTAGTCACATGACGATGTGAACTATGGGTGTTAATCACATGATAATGTGAACTATCGATGTTAATCACATGGTGATGTGATCTAGATTATTGACTCTAGTGCAAGTGGGAGACTGAAGGAAATATGCCCTAGAGGCAATAATAAAGTTATTATTTATTTCCTTATATCATGATAAATGTTTATTATTCATGCTAGAATTGTATTAACCGGAAACATAATACATGTGTGAATACATAGACAAACAGAATGTCACTAGTATGCCTCTACTTGACTAGCTCGTTAATCAAAGATGGTTATGTTTCCTAACCATGAACAAAGAGTTGTTATTTGATTAACGAGGTCACATCATTAGATGAATGATCTGATTGACATGACCCATTCCATTAGCTTAGCACACGATCGTTTAGTATGTTGCTATTGCTTTCTTCATGACTTATACATGTTCCTATGACTATGAGATTATGCAACTCCCGTTTGCCGGAGGAACACTTTGGGTGCTACCAAACGTCACAACGTAACTGGGTGATTATAAAGGAGCATTACAGGTGTCTCCAAAGGTAGATGTTGGGTTGGCGTATTTCGAGATTAGGATTTGTCACTCCGATTGTCGGAGAGGTATCTCTGGGCCCTCTCGGTAATGCACATCACATAAGCCTTGCAAGCATTACAACTAATATGTTAGTTGTGAGATGATGTATTACGGAACGAGTAAAGAGACTTGTCGGTAACGAGATTGAACTAGGTATTGGATACCGACGATCGAATCTCGGGCAAGTAACATACCGATGACAAAGGGAACAACATATGTTGTTATGCGGTCTGACCGATAAAGATCTTCGTAGAATATGTAGGAGCCAATATGGGCATCCAGGTCCCGCTATTGGTTATTGACCGGAGACGTGTCTCGGTCATGTCTACATTGTTCTCGAACCCGTAGGGTCCGCACGCTTAAAGTTACGATGACAGTTGTTATGAGTTTTATGCATTTTGATGTACCGAATGTTGTTCGGAGTCTGAGATGAGATCACGGACATGACGAGGAACTCCGGAATGGTCCGGAGATAAAGTTTGATATATATGATAATAGTGTTTGGTCACCGGAAGGGTTCCGGAAATCACCGGAAGGGGTTCCGGATGTTTCCCGAAATGTTTGGGTACGAGAACACGTTATTTGGGCCAAAGGGGAAAGCCCACAAGGTTTTTGGAAAGCGCAAAAGGAAGTTTTGCGGAGTCCAGGGGCCAGACGCCAGGGTCCCTGGCGTCTGGGTCCAGACGCCGGGAACCCTGGCGTCTGGCCCTGGAGTCCGAGAAGGACTCTTGCCTTTTGGGTGAAACCGAATTTGTGGAGGCTTTTTACTCCAAGTTTCGACCCCGGGGCTCAACATATAAATAGAGGGGCAGGGCTAGCACCAAAGGGAGATCAAGAAACACAAGTTGATCCACGTGATCTATTCCTTAGCCGTGTGCGGTGCCCCCAGCCACCATAGTCCTCGATAATACTATAGCGGAGTTTAGGCGAAGCTCTGCTGCTGTAGTACATCAAGATCGTCACCACGCCGTCGTGCTGACGGAACTCTTCCCCGACACTTTGCTGGATCGGAGTCCGAGGATCGTCATCGAGCTGAACGTGTGCTCGAACTCGGAGGTGCCGTAGTTTCGGTGCTTGATCGGTTGGATCGTGAAGACGTACGACTACTTCCTCTACGTTGTGTCATCGCTTCCGCAGTCGGTCCGCGTGGGTACGTAGACAGCACTCTCCCCTCTCGTTGCTATGCATCACATGATCTTGCGTGTGCGTAGGAAATTTTTTGAAATTACAACGAAACCCAACAGGTACGCCAACGGCGGGTCATTGCCGCCCTCGAGGTACGTGAGCACGCCCTCGAGTGTGCGGCTGGGTACGCCCCACCACAGGTGGCGCCCCTCGCTGTTCTGCCGGCCGCCGACCACCGACGCGCCGTTGGTGGACGCCAAGCGCTGCTGCTGGCGGCGCTCGAAATACGCCGCCCATGCCGCGTGGTTGTCGGCAGCGTACTGGGGGAGGGAGAGTTGCGCGTCGGTGAGGGAGGCGCGCACGACCTCGACTTCCTCGGCGAAGTATTTCGGCTTCACCGCGGCGTCGGGCAACGGGGGAATGGGCACTCCCCCGGCGCTGAGTCTCCACCCCGTCGGCCCGGCGCGCATGTCCGGCGGCGCCGGGATGTTCGCCTGGAACAGGAGTCAGGACTCCTGTTCCCGGAGCGAACGGCGGCCGAAGCCGTTGGCCGCCGCCTCATCTCCGGGGAAGCGTTCTGCCATGGCGACGGCGGGGCTGGGCGGGCTCGGGAGAGGTAGAGGGAGGGGCTAGGCGGCGGCGCTCGGGAAAGGTAGGGAGAGGGAGGGGCTGGACGGCGGCGAGGGGCGGGGCTGGTGTGGGCACAGGCGAGTGGAGGCCACCGGCTTTTATAGCCGCGCCGCGCCCGTGTGTACACGTGCGAGGGAGGGGAGGCATCGGCGCGCCGTCCCGTGACGTGCCGCCCGTGAGGAATCAATGGCAAGGCTGACCGGCGGCAGCCTTGCGATTGATTCCTCGCAGGAACCGAGGCCGTTGGGGGAAGACGAGGCGCCGAGTCGCTGACGCGGCTGGCCCGTGGCTTTTTCGCGTCAAAACAGCTCGCCCCGGCGTCCCTGGGCGCCCCCCAGCGCGCCGGGTTCGGCCTGGGTCCGCCGGTGCTGTTTTCGGCCCAAGCCGGCAAAAATCGGGCTCCTGAGGGCGCGACTGGACCGTTTTTTCGGCGCCGGCACGGAAAAATCGCCTGAGGAGGCCTTCCTAAGGGCGTGGCTGGAGATGCCCTTAGAAACACCGGCTCCTTTGGAGTTTCTAAAACTCGTCGTCTTCCAGCGATTTAAAACCCACCAGATGAATCACAGGACGGCAGCAACGAACAGACTGTAACCCTAATTACTTGAAAACCGGCTATTCTTCATCCGGAAAACACGTGGGATTAGTCTTGGGGGCTGAGACGCGGTTGTTTCTTCCGATTAAAAAAAACTCATGGTACCCTCAGTGACACATAGCTGCGGTCTCGGGTGATCTGCGTGTGTACAGACAAACTCTTGTCCGTCCTGCTGGATCGCTTCGTTTAACTAATCTCCTCTCTCCAATTGGTATATGTTATATCCAAAGTTAATCATCACTCTGATCACAAAAAAGGATGAACTTTCCGGCTCAGCGCAAGGTTACTCCAACGCGATTGCTCGTACCGGCTCTTCTTCAATCACGAGCTTCTTGATCCCTAAAAAATTCCTTTCAAGAAATCAACACCAATGTGCGCAGGTCCCACGGTGGGCGCCAACTGTCGTGAAAATATCACGGTAAATGTCCTAGTGTGAGGACTTAGTCGTGAGGCCAACGCATCTATGTGGTAGCTTGAGAGGGGTTGAGTGGAATCGAGAGACGCAACGCAAGACAAGGGTTTAGACAGCTTCGGGCCCCGGGAAACATCATCCGGTAACAACCCTACGTGCTGTTTGAGGCTATCTCTCATTATGATCATGAGGAAGTCGCCGTCAACCGGCTCTCCCAGTTAACCCTAACCCTTTAAGATTGTTTCTTCTTACTTGTCCCTCTTTGGGGAGCCCTGCCCCTCCTTATATATGTTGAAGGGGCGGGTTACATGTAGACCAACTCGGACTTAAGACTTAACTGTTATAACTTCTCTTCTTGGGCTTCTTAACATCTTGGGCTTCATAATGTCTCAGACTTCATAACATCTCGGGCTTCATAACTCCTGGCAACCCAGTTACCACTGCCTGCCCGGGAGTTAATTGGTGCCGGTTTAAGATGGTCTGCCGGGAGTTAACTGGTGCTGGTTTAAGAATGTCTCCTGAGTTATCATCCGACTTAACTCCTGTCTTAACTGTCAGCCGGTTTAACAACCGGCCGGTTTACCGTCTGGGTTAACTCCTTGTTTTACCTGTCTATCTTAACTGTCGGCCGGTTTACCGTCTGACTTAACACCAATTGGTTTACCGTCTGACTTAACACCTGCCGATTTAACATCTGCTTTAACACCTGCCGGTTTACTAAGTCCCAGCCGGGTTATAACTCCGGCCGGATCATGCCGCCGGGTATATCCCCGACAAAACCTATGGCTGAGGCACAGGGAATGATTTTCATTCTCTCTCTATCTTCTGCCGTGGTCGGATTTTGAGTCTTACTCAACTTCACACCTTGCAACACAGGCAAGAACTCCTTCTTTGACTTTTCCATTTTGAACTACTTCAAAATCTTGTCAAGGTATGTACTCATTGAAAAAACTTATCAAGCGTCTTGATCTATCTCTATAGATCTTGATGCTCAATATGTAAGTAGCTTCACCAAGGTCTTTCTTTGAAAACTTCTATTCAAGTATCGTTTTATGCCAGAAATTCTATATCATTTCGAATCAGCAATATGTCATCCACATATAATATTAGAAATGCTACAGAGCTCCCACTCACTTTCTTGTAAATACAGACTTCACCGCAAGTCTGTATAAAACTATATGCTTTGATCATCTCATCAAAGCATATATTCCAACTCCGAGATGCTTGCACCAGTCCATAGATGGATCGTTGGAGCTTGCACATTTTGTTAGCACCCTTTGGATCATTAAAACCTTCTGGTTGCATCATATATAACTCTTCTTCCAGAAATCCATTCAGGATTGCAGTTTTGATATCCATTTACCAGATTTCATCAAATGTGGCAATTGCTAACATGATTCGGACAGACTCAAGCATCTCTACAAGTGAGAAAATCTCATCGTAGTCAACACTTTGAACTTCTCGAAGACATTTTTGCGACAATTCGAGCTTTGTAGATAGTAACACTACCATCAGTGTCCGTCTTCCTCTTGAAGACCCATTTATTCTTAATGGCTTGCCAATCAATGGGCAAGTCAACAAAAGTCCTTCTCCTTTTCCCGGCGCGCCTTCTCCATCGCAATGGAGTGCTGGCGCGCCCATTCTAGGGCCGCATCGTCGTCCTCGAACTCCGTCTTCACCGGCGCCAGCCCCGGCTCCGTCTTCACCGGCGCCAGCCCCAGCTCCGTCTTCACCGGCGCCAGCCCCGGCTCCGTCTTTGGCTTGACGAAGCGCGGAGGAGCCGACGAGGGGGAGGCGCACCGGCCGCCCTCGTTGATGACGATGCCGGCGCTGCGAGTGCGCCGGCCGAGCGGCGTCTCCGCCGCAGGCTCGGCCTTGACGCCGAGCAGGGCCGAAGTGCCGGAGGAGTGCGACGAGGATCGGGAGGAGGAAGAGGAGGAGGAGGACCCGAACCTCCTTGGCGCCCACGGCCCGGCGCGTCGGTGCTGCGCCGGGGCGGCCACCCTCGCCGTGGGGTACGCCAACGGTGGTTCGTTGCCGCCCTCGAGGTACGTGAGCACGCCCTCGAGTGTGCGGCCGGGGACGCCCCACCACAGGTGGCGCCCCTCGCTGTTCTGCCGGTCGCCGACCACCGGCGCGCCGTTGGTGGACGCCAAGCGCTGCTGCTGGCGGTGCTCGAAATACGCCGCCCATGCCGCGTGGTTGTCGGCGGCGTACTGTGGGAGGGAGAGTTGCGCGTCGGTGAGGGAGGCGCGCACGACCTCGACTTCCTCGGCGAAGTACTTCGGCTTCGCCGCGGCGTCGGGCAACGGGGGAATGGGCACTCCCCCGGTGCTGAGTCTCCACCCCGTCGGCCCGGCGCGCATGTCCGGCGGCGCCGGAATGTTTGCCTGGAACAGGAGCCAGGACTCCTGTTCGCGGAGCGAATGGCGGCCGAAGCCGTTGGCCGCCGCCTCGTCTCCGGGGAAGCGTTCTGCCATGGCGACGGCGGGGCTTGGCGGGCTCGGGAGAGGTAGAGGGAGGGGCTGGGCGGCGGCGCTCGGGAGAGGTAGGGAGAGGGAGGGGCTGGACGGCGGCGAGGGGCGTGGCTGGTGTGGGCACAGGCGAGTGGAGGCCACCGGCTTTTATAGCCGCGCCGCGCCCGTGTGTATGCATGCGAGGGAGGGAAGGCGTCGGCGCGCCGTCCCGTGACGCGCCGCCCGTGAGGAATCAATGGCAAGGCTGACCGGCGGCAGCCTTGCCATTGATTCCCCGCGGGAACCGAGGCCGTTGGGGGAAGACGAGGCGCCGAGTCACTGACGCGGCTGGCCCGCGGCTTTTTCGCGCCAAAACAGCTCGCCCCGGCGCCCCTGGGCGCCCCCCAGCGCGCCGGGTTCGGCCTGGGTCCGTCGGCGCTGTTTTCAGCCCAAGCCGGCGAAAATCGGGCTCCTGGGGGCACGACTGGGCCGTTTTTTCGGCGCCGGAGCGAAAAAATCGCCTGGGGAGGCTTTCCTGGGGCGCGGCTGGAGATGCCTTAGAAACACCGGCTCCTTTGGAGTTTCTAAAACTCGTCGTCTTCCGGCGACTTAAAACCCACCAGATGAATCGCAGGACGGCAACAACGAACAGACTGTAACCTTAATTACTTGAAAACCGGCTATTCTTCATCCGGAAAACACGTGGGATTAGTCTTGGGGGCTGAGACGCGGTTGTTTCTTCCGATTAAAAAAACTCATGGTACCCTCGGTGACACATAGCTGCGGTCTCGGGTGATCTGCGTGTGTATAGACAAACTCTTGTCCGTCCTGCTGGATCGCTTCGTTTAACTAATCTCCTCTCTCCAATTGGTAATGTCATATCCAAAGTTAATCATCACTCTGATCACAAAAAAGGATGAACTTTCCAGCTCAGTGCAAGGTTACTCCAACGCGATTGCTCGTACGGGCTCTATTTCAATCGCGAGCTTCTTGATCCCTAAAAAATTCCCTTCAAGAACTCAACACCAATGTGCGCAGGCCCCACGGTGGGCGCCAACTGTCGTGGAAATATCACGGCAATGTCCTAGTGTGAGGACTTAGTCGTGAGGCCAACGCATCTATGTGGTAGCTTGAGAGGGGTTGAGTGGAATCGAGAGACGCAACACAAGACAAGGGTTTAGACAGCTTCGGGCCCCGGGAAACATCATCCGGTCACAACCCTACGTGCTGTTTGAGGCTATCTCTCATTATGATCATGAGGAAGTCGCCGTCAACCGGCTCTCTCAGTTAACCCTAACCCTTTAAGATTGTTTCTTCTTACTTGTCCCTCTTTGGGGAGCCCTGCCCTCCTTATATATGTTGAAGGGGCGGGTTACATGTAGAGTCCAACTCGGACTTAAGACTTAACTGTTAAAACTTCTCTTCTTGGGCTTCTTAACATCTTGGGCTTCATAATTTCTCAGGCTTCATAACATCTCGGGCTTCATAACTCCTGGCAACCCAGTTACCACTGCCTGCCCGGGAGTTAATTGGTGCCGGTTTAAGATGGTCTGCCGGGAGTTAACTAGTGCTGGTTTAAGAATGTCTGCTGAGTTATCATCCGACTTAACTCCTATCTTAACTGTCAGCCGGTTTAACAACTGGCCGGTTTACCGTCTGGGTTAACTCCTTGTTTTACCTGTCTATCTTAACTGTCAGCCGGTTTAACAACCTTCCGGTTTACCATCTGACTTAACACCAATTGGTTTACCGTCTGACTTAACACCTGCCGGTTTAACATCTGCTTTAACACCTGCCGGTTTACTAAGTCCCAGCCGGGTTATAACTCCGGCCGGATCATACCGCGGGGTATATCCCCAACAAAACCTATGGCTGAGGCATAGGGAATGACTTTCATTCTCTCTCTATCTTCTGCCGTGGTCGGGTTTTGAGTCTTACTCAACTTCACACCTTGCAACACAGGCAAGAACTCCTTCTTTGACTTTTCCATTTTGAACTACTTCAAAATCTTGTCAAGGTATGTACTCATTGAAAAAACTTATCAAGCGTCTTGATCTATCTCTATAGATCTTGATACTCAATATGTAAGTAGCTTCACCAAGGTCTTTCTTTGAAAACTTTTATTCAAGTATCCTTTTATGCCAGAAATTCGATATCGTTTCCAATCAGCAATATGTCATCCACATATAATATCAGAAATGCTACAGAGCTCCCACTCACTTTCTTGTAAATACAGGCTTCACCGCAAGTCTGTATAAAACTATATGCTTTGATCAACTCATCAAAGCATATATTCCAACTCCGAGATGCTTGCACCAGTCCATAGATGGATCGCTGGAGCTTGCACATTTTGTTAGCACCCTTTGGATCATTAAAACCTTCTGGTTGCATCATATACAACTATTCTTCCAGAAATCCATTCGGGAATGCAGTTTTGATATCCATTTACCAGATTTCATCAAATGTGGCAATTGCTAACATGATTCGGACAGACTCAAGCATCTCTGCAAGTGAGAAAATCTCATCGTAGTCAACACTTTGAACTTGTCGAAGACATTTTTGCGACAATTCGAGCTTTGTAGATAGTAACACTACTATCAGTGTCCGTCTTCCTCTTAAAGACCCATTTATTCTTAATGGCTTGCCGATCAATGTGCAAGTCAACCAAAGTCCATACTTTGTTCTCATACATGGATCCCATCTCAGATTTCATGGCCTTAAACCATTTTGCGGAATCTGGGCTCATCATCGCTTCCTCATAGTTCGTAGGTTCGTTATTGTCAAGCAACATGACCTCCAGAACAGGATTACCGTACCACTCTGGTGTGGACCGTACTCTGGTTGACCTACAAGGTTTGATAGTAACTTGATCTGAAGTTTCATGATCATCATCATTAATCGTCCTCACTAATTGGTGTAGGAGTCACAGGAACTGATTTCTGTGATGAACTACTTTCCAATAAGGGAGCAGGTACATTTACCTCATCAAGTTCTACTTTCCTCCCACTCACTTCTTTTGAGAGAAACTTCTTCTCTAGAAAGGATCCACTCTTAGTAACGAATGTCTTGCCTTCGAATCTGTGATAGAAGGTGTCGGGGATATACCCCGCGGTATGACCCGGCTGGAATGTTAAACTGGCTGGGACTTGGTAAACCGGCGGATGGTAAACCGGCGGAGAGTTAAGACAGAGAGTCAAGACAGATGGCTAAGACAGACGGTAAACCGGCTGGTGTTAAACCAGCAGACAATGTTAAACTGGCAGACAATGTTAAACCAGTAGACAATGTTAAATCGGCAGACAATGTTAAACCGGCAGACAATATTTGTAAACCGGTAGACGAATGTTAAACCGGCAGACGTTAAGAAGCCCAGGAAGGGAAGTCAAAATAGTTTAAGTTAAAGTCCGAGTTGGACTCCACATGTAACCCGCCCCTTCAATATATATAAGGAGGGGCAGGGCACCCCAAGGGGGACAAGATTCACAAGTTCCACGAGTTGGACGAATTAGGTTTAGACAACAGCTCTTGAGATAGAGCAATCTTGTAACCGTAGTCATCATCATCAATATCAATGAAGCAGGATGTAGGCTTTTACCTTCACCGTGAGGGGGCGAACCTGGGTAAAAACATCGCGTCTCTCGTCCCGCTCAACTCCTCTCAAGCTACCACATAGATGCGTTGGCCTCGCGACTAAGTCATGACACTAAGGACATCTGCCGTGCCAATTCCACGACAGTTGGCGCCCACCGTGGGGCCTACGTACGGTGGTGTTGAGTTCTTGAAGGGATCTTTTCTAGGGTTCGAGAAGTTCGTAATTAACTAGCTCAACAAGAGCCGGCATGGAAAAATTCACATCAACTATGAGTTCATCAGTCAAGTTTGACAAAGTGTTTTGCGGCGGCAGGTATGACCGTATGGGATTGAGAGATATGTCTAGGGCACATCTAGATGTGCTTTAGTTATTGCACATCTAAGTGAGTGAATTAAGCATAAAGAGAAAGAGAAAAAAGAAAAAGAAAATATCCACACGAATCTCAACGTAAGATCAATGATATAAGACTTAGATGTGCAATACTTATGACATATCTAGATGTGCTTTAGCAAAACTGATTATTTTAGGGTTATATGTTGTGCGGCCGCCTCACGCGCCGTGGTGATCCGCCGAGTCCGAGATCGAGACAGATTTTTCATGGTGTCGGCCTTGGGCGAGATGTGTACGCCGTGCCGTATGTACGGCGCTTGAGAGAAATCAACCGTGGCCACATCCCTTTTTCTAAAGTGAAGGCCGAGTCAAATCCAAGGAAATCTCAAGTAGTACTTTGAACCGGAATTAGAAGGTCGCAACCTAGTCTCTGAGTTAGCCCTGAGGCGCCAGCATCAGCCACCGCTGTTAAGATTCCGCCGGCCGTCCCTGCAAGCAAAAAGATGTATCTGTGATCAACTCAATTGCTAATTGATTCTGCTAAAAAAATCATTGTACGCTGCTGCTGCAGCTGACCGTCATCAGGACAAAACAAGAGATTCCTGCTGCAACCACTCAATCTGATCCGCCGAGTTGCGGCCAGAGTCGTACGCCTGGCAAGTCAATTCAACAAGACCTTCAAAAAATTGTACGTATTGGTTCCATGTACTGCCCCAATGGCACAAGGACCAAGGTTTTTACTCTTACCCACACACAAGGAAAACACCAGGAGGCTGATTCAAAAACTATGGAAGGACGTGGCCACGGACTCGGTCTTGCCTCTGTCTGTGTCCCTGAGCCGCCAGGCGCGGCTTTAAACTGCCGCACGGTGTCGGCCCTGCCTGACCAGCGTCTCTCTAGCCCGCCGCTGATCCAGCCGCACCTCGCCGCCATCTACCTACTCAAGTCGCCCCGCGACCCAGTTGTGTCAACTGTATTTAGGGCATCTCCAACCGTTGGCTCCCCAGGGGCGCCTAAAATCGCCGCCTGGGGGTGAGCCGGCGCAAAAATTAGGCCTAGGGGCGAGTTGGTCCCCAGCCGCCGGCCCCAGGGCCGTCCCCAGGCACGTTTTAAAATAAAAGAAGTTCGGCGAAGTTCGGCTTAAACACGATAAAATTCGGCCAAACACGATAAATTTCAGCCAAACACGATAAATTTCGGCACATTTTGGCGAAGTTCGCAGATTTTCATTACATAACACATATACATAAACTAATCTAAAGGAAAAACTGGCTGAAGTCGCCGCCGTCGCCGCCATCGTCGTCGTCGGCCTTCTCCTCCTTGACGCGGGTGCCCCTGCTGGACCCCTGCCCGGCGTCGCCATGGCGGACTGGTGGCGGCGCATCGTCGTCGTCGTCGTCGCTGTCGCAGATGACGACGACTCCGCCTTCGTCATGGCCGCGTCGACGCTCCGCGAAGCGAAGCAGGGCGGCGCGCTAGCGCTCCTTCGCCTTCTCCAGGCACTCCTTCTCCATCGCTATGGAGTCCCTGCGCGCCCATTCCAGAGCCGCGTCGTCGTCGTCGAGCTCCGTCGTCACCGGCGCGGCCGGCTCCTTCTTCACCGGCGCGAGCCCCGGCTCCGTCTTCACCGGCGCGAGCCCCGGCTCCGTCTTTGGCTTGACGAAGCGCGGAGGAGGAGCCGATGAGTAGGCGCGCCAGCCGCCCTCGTTGATGACGATGCTGGCGCTGCGAGTGCGCCGGCCGAGCGGCGTCTCCGTCGCGGGCTCGGCCTTGACGCCGAGCAGGGCCGGAGTGCCGGAGGAGTGCGATGAAGATTGGGAGGAGGAAGAAGAGGAGGAGGACCTGAACCTCCTTGACGCCCATGGCCCGGCGCATCGGTGTTGCACCGGGGCGGCCGCCCTCGCTGGGTACGCCAACGGCGGGTCGTTGCCGCCCTCGAGGTACGTCAGCACGCCCTCGAGTGTGCGGCCGGGGACGCCCCACCACAGGTGGCGCCCCTCGCTGTTCTGCCCGCCGCCGACCACCGGCGCGCCGTTGGTGGACGCCAAGCGCTGCTGCTGGCGGCGCTCGAAATACGCCGCCCAAGCCGCGTGGTTGTCGGCGGCGTACTGGGGGAGGGAGAGTTGGGCGTCGGCGAGGGAGGCGCGCACGACCTCGACTTCCTCGGCGAAGTACTTCGGCTTCGCCACGGCATCAGGCAACGGGGGAATGGGCACTCCCCTGACGCTGAGCCTCCACCCCGTCGGCCCAGCGCGCATGTCTGGCGGCGCCGGGATGTTCGCTTGGAACAGGAGTCAGGACTCCTGTTCGCGGAGCGAACGGCGGCCAAAGCCGTTGGCCGCCGCCTCATCTCCGGGGTAGCGCTCCGCCATGGCGATGGGCTCAGGAGAGGTAGAGAGATAGAGGGAGGGGCTGGGCGGCGGCGAGGGGCGGGGCTGGTGTGGGCACAGGCGAGTGCAGGCCACCGGCTATATAGCCGCGCCGCACCCGTGTGTACGCGTGCGAGGGAGGGGAGGCGTCGGCGCGTCGTCCCGTGACGCGCCGCCCGTGAGGAATCAATGGCAAGGCTGACCGGTGGCAGCCTTGCCATTGATTCCCCGCGGGAACTGAGGCCGTTGGGGGAAGACGAGGCGCCGTTTCGCTGACGCGGCGGGCCCGCGACTGTTTCGCGCCAAAACAGTTCGCCCCGGCGCCCCCGGGCGCCCCCAGCGCGCGGGGTACGGCCTGGGTCCGCCGGCGCTGCTTTCGGCCCAGGCCAGAAAAAATCGGGCTCCTGGGGGCGCGACTGGGCCTTTTTTGGCGCCGGCGTGAAAAAATCGCCTGGGGAGGCCTTCCTGGGGGCGCGGCTGGAGATGCCCTTAGCCGCCCTGATGGTCCAGCACGTCTCAAACTGTCCTCGCTGTGAGCCGCCTTCGCCGGCTTGCAAGTCACATGTGACCGCTCCTTGCTTTGTCAAGCTGCCGGTCTCTGTTTCCGCCTTGCCAGCGCGAAATTGCTGCCGTGACCTCACCTTGGCCGGCCTTCACCGACTTGCTGCCTCGCATACTGCTTTGAAACGGCCACCATCGATCGAGCCGTCAAATCACCAAGTCGCCAAGACCAAGATTTCCGATGCAGCCGTCGACGTTGATCTGTCGACGTTGCGGCCATCTTGAGCCGCCAAGGACCGCGCCAAAGCCGCTGCCATGGCTCACCGGTTTCTGAAACATCAGGTGATATCTTTCTTTTGTATTTCATCAACATGTTAATCCATGTGAGAACAACTACTCGGGCATGTAATATTGTTTTGCAAGACAGTTATTCACTACAAAAGTGATGCCATGTGGTGGATATGGAGCGGGAGATAGCATCATTGTGTAACGGCGTCCGCGCCCACTTGCTGTTTTATGGGAGAGCGCAAGTCGCCGCTTGTGTGGCCTGGTCTACAATTGACTCGGGACTGCGACTGCGCACTGCTTAATAGGTGTGCGCAAACCGCCGTCCGCGCGGCCCATTCTACATCAACACAATGCGGCTAACTTGCCCGTCCGCACGGTTTATCGCGCCGCTTCATCGTGGTGATCAACTGATCATCAACTTCGTACAAAGGATGTGCCATGTTGTGCCTATGAAGCGTACGTCAGCACCATCACGCACCGGCATCTGCGCCCGCTTACTGATGGAACAGCTGTGCGCAAGTCGCTGCCCGTGCAGCTTAATCTACGTCAACCCGCAGGAGCCACGTTGAGCTGCCCTTGCCGCTTTGAGCCACTGGGTTATATTAAGTCGCCGGTCTACCTGAGCCGCCGGAATTATATTAAGTCGCTGGTCTGCCTGAGCCGCCGAAACTATAATGAGTCGCTGGTCTGCCTGAGCCACCTCTGTCGCGATAAACGTATCATCCGTCGTCCAAACAAATCAGGTGTTATCCATCCAAGTTTGATTTATTAGCACATGTTGTTTTTGTCAAAGAACAAGTTTATCTTTGCCTTGGTCTGCAATATTGTTTATGCAGGGCAATTATTTATGACAAAAAGTGATATTATACCGCGGAGATGGAGGCACGCCAACATCTTTTGGCACAGGTGGTCGTCGTTACTCAACGGACTCCCGCACCGGCTTACAGTGTCGCGGCCGTCTCTCGCGGCCGCACCGACTTACAACGTCGTGGCCGTCTCTCGCGACCGCACCGGTTTACAACGCCGTGGTCGACTCTCCCGTCCACACCGGTTTAAGACGTCGCGGCCGACAGATCTATCGGTACCCGCGGCCGACTCGGCCGTGATTGATTCCAGTTTCACCATGGTGATCATCAACTCCGCGGTTATAATTGCTGACCTGACGCATCAGGACAAATTATATCACTGAGCTGTTGAAGGACTCATACCGGTTTATATCACGGTCAAAAATGGAGAATCTCAAGTCAACTCCTCGAGTCACCTTGAGACTCGGGGGCTACAGTAATATGACTTAGCAAATGTTGCCGGTTTTCAGTGAAGTAAAGAACGCCAGGACATTCGAGGGAAAGATAACCCGATCCCGGAGGCTACTACCATATTGATGGCAATTTGAAGGCCGTCAGAAAATTTTCGGTTCAAAGTAAAGAATGCCGGTTTAAAATCTGGTTCAAGGGAAAGATGTATCCCACAAAGCTCTGAAGCTCTCAAATCCGGTTTAAGAATTTCCAGTTCAAAAAGGAATTAACTTCTCGCAAGTTCGAGTTTAAAAGGCCGTCAGAAAATTTCCGGTTGAAAATGAAGATTCCGGTTTACAATCTGGTTCAAGGGAAATATGTCTCCCACAAAGCTCTAACGCTCTCAATATCCGGTTCAAAGTCCCGGTTCAAGAAGAATTTATCTCTTGCAAAAAGTTAAAGGTTGCCGAAGAGGACCTGCTGCCCTGACGCGCGGTTCACACATGGGTGTCCTGCCTTATGGGCTCATCTTCATATGATTACTTGGGGGCTTCCTGTTCAAACATAGGTGTATTCACCAAAGAGAACATGGCGTTACTACCCTCTTGATGCGGCTATCAAGACAATATTATCATCAGGGGCCAAAGAGAGTTTGCTATGCACAACTCAAACATAGGCACCCGGCGAGCACAGCTCAGAAATATATCACATGGGGGCTTCTGCTTGCAAAGCGGAGTCCTGTCCATTAATCCGGCTATCACGCCACAACAAAGCTTGGGAGCTTCACACCCAAGGGGCCAAAGAGAGTCTTGTTGCTACGCACAACTCAAACATAGGCACCCATTGAGCACAACTCACAAAGTTACTTGGGGGCTCTTTGTATCAAATACCAAAGAGTTTGAAAGGACCCTTGTAACCGGGTATCGACCCACGGCCTGGAAGCCTGGAGTATTCACCTAAAACCCCGGGTTAACCTGCCTTCATCAAGTAAGCCACTCCTATCCAGGTAATCCTAGCATGACCCGTCGAACGTTTGACAGTTACTCTCATTGAGACCCTGAACTTGTCAAAGTTAAAACGATGATTGGTTAGTTGGAGGGCCATCTTAAAAGGCTTTGTCAAATGGTTTAACTCAGCAGCCTGGCAGCCCATGAAAAGCCTCGAGTTTGGGCCTGGCAGCCCTTGAAAAGCCTCGACTACAAGTTTTTTCATTTGCTTTTTGTGAAAGTTTCTTCTCCTTTGATATGGTTTTAAGGTAAACTGGCATCTATTTACCCGGCCAGACTATAAGTCATCAGTCCGGTGTTTCTTAACCCGACACAAGCTTTCAACTATCTGTTGTTAGTAAAAATCAAGTATAAACCGGAGTTTTCTTAGCCCGGTCTGGCGTTGACTATAAGTTGCCAGGATGATTATCCGGTGTTTATTATAACCCGACACGGTTTTATTACAAACCGGCAAAATATGACGGGAGTTATCATACTCAAGATTTGGGTTATCACCCTTACTAAAAAAAAGTTGGTAAACCAATGATGTGATTCACTGTCACAGGACACTTTAAACTTGTTGTATGTAGAAACAGGTTGAATAAAGCATAATTACAAATCACCGGTGTTTATTGAACCGGCCTGGCTTTGGACTATAAGTCGCCAGTATATATTTGGATTGCACCATTGGAATTATGCGCTTATAAATCATTGGGTATATTATTCAAATAGCCAACATGGCTAGATTTTTATTATGGTTATCAATAACCAGTATTATGATTAAGGTTTTCAAAGTCGCTTTAACGCAATGGCTATCATATTATCAATAGATATGATTTATTCTACAATTGAAGGAATAGTCCCGAGTTGCTGCAGGCTTACGACCTGATACTTGGGGGCTACATTATTTCAGTTAAAATTACATTAAATACACAAGTCTCATGTCGCTGCAAGCATGCACCATGACACTTGGGGGCTAATGCAAAGTCATTTTTTTGCTCACCTTATTGAAGACCTGACTCATCACATTGTGATGACCCGGCCCTTGGGGCTACCAATTGCTCCTGTCAACAATTCAAGGTGCACAGGTTTTCATCTGTTATTGTAGGATCCACTGCTCAGTTGGTAAAGTACAAGGCTCTTAACCTTGTGGACGTGGGTTCAAGCCCCATGACGGGGGTTACATCATATGATGTTATTTTCAGTGAAGAATACATCAAGTCCCAGCTCAATATTATCTTATTGAGCCGGCCCTTGGGGGCTACATATTGCTGCTCAAGTTTACATGATCATATTTACAAAGTCCCTGCTCATTATTGCATAATGACCAGGCCCTTGGGGGCTACACTAGTTGACATTTTTTATGAGAATAAGGAAATTTCAAGTCCCAGGTTGCTGCAAGCATGACAACCCGGCACTTGGGGGCTACATATGTAGAATACTCAATTCTGACTAGTGATTGATGAACAACCTGGATTTCTTCAAGATTATGATATTCATATTGAAGCAAGTCTTAAGCTGTTACTATGCTACCTTATTAAGACTTGGGGGCTACAAGTGATAGGCATATAAGAGGTATATTTTCAAGCTTCATGTTAACTGCAATTATGACCTGGTGCCATCAATATTTGTAAACCGGCAAGTTCAAGTCTTAAACCGGCACTGTCGTGGGTTTGTCACGGCAGATGTCCTAGAGAAAGGACTTAGTCGTGGAGCCATCGCGACGGGTTAGCTTGAAGGGGTTATAGCGAACACAAGGACGCAAGAGAGTTTATACTAGTTCGGCCCCTTCGATGAAGGTAAAAGCCTACGTCTAGTTGTGATGGAATTGATGGGGTTTCGATGAATAGGGAGCAAACAAGCTTCGCCTATGTCTCGAGCTGTTGTCTGTTGTCCTTGAACCGCTGCCGGGTCGTCCCCTTATATACACGGGTGACTCCCGTCGGCTTACGGAGTCCCAATACTGGCTCATAGATGTGTCCGGTTTGGTCTCTACTTATTCCTAACTTACAATATAGGTTAACTACTAACGCCGGTTTACGGCTACAGGCTTTGAACCGACCATGGGCCTTGAGCCCTCCTCTGTCTTCTTGGGCTTTAATCATACCTAACTACTGACGAGGTTAACTCGGCCCAGATAGGCCGATTTACGCTCAGTAGTAATATCCCCAACATTAGGCCCCAGATTGATTTGAACGGGTTCATGTCAATCCTTGTATAAAAACTTCACCTTCAACATCTTCTTATAAATTGGTAAACCGCCATGATGTCATCTTCTCTGATTGCTGTCAGCCGGAGTGACATCACCTGTCATAATGAAGCTTTCCATTATGTTTCTTTGTTTGATAGATCGGTGGAAATCGAGGCAACAGTTCCGTTTTGTGGCCCCTTGATTGTCACGCCTGACTTATATTCTTTCGCCTTATAAATAGGACCGAAGGGTCATTTCTTTTCTCCTTCCGTGCCTTCTTCGTCTTCCTCGCATCACCAGCCTCGGAGCTCCGCCACCGCCGTCGACCTCTGCCTCATCCCTGGCCGCTGCATCAACCTGAGCGCACCAAAACACCACGGAAACCTTCCGCATCTTCCTCAGCTCCGGTAAATCTTCTATCCTTTCCCCCGCAGATCTGGCCTAGGGTTTCGTAGTTCTTTAGTGTTCATCATCTGCCTCTTGCTCATACGATAGATCTTTGGATGAATCCACAAGTCTTTACTCTGTGCAATGATAGTTGTTTGACCTTTCGCCTTCACTTATGCATCTCAAACCATAGATCTATATGAACGTTTTGCTCATTGGTTCGGTACTGCTCCCTTGAACCTCTAAGTATTTATCTTTTTTCTGAACTTGCTTCAGATCCAATGCTGTAAAGAACTCTTGTGAAACCTGTTTCTGCGTACCTGTCCATCTGCAATCTCAGCTTTTTAATGCTTAGATCAGGCAGTTTAACCTTATAGAAAATTTTCCAAACCGGTATATGCCATTAGTCCCCTTGTTGAACCGCCAGATGTTGGTTGCTTCATGAAACTCCGGTTCAGATAGTTCTGTCTCCGGTTTACCAGTGCATATACCAACGTACCTTGATCAAATGCATTTTTGAACCGGGATCTTCTACCTTGTAGATTCCATCATGGCCAAGCAAGTATATGAGTGCAATTGGGTTCCTTCTCGCGTCACAGAGGATCAACTGGACGATTTAGTCCTGATTGGCGCTTTGGGCAGCAAAGATACCATCCATTGGAGGGCTCCTGGCAAAGAATGCCCTCCCACACCTCGAGAAGGAGAGGTTGTTGTTTTCGTAGATCACTTAGCCCGGGGCTTTAAACCGCCCGGTTCTAAATTTTACCGGGATGTCTTAGCCGATTTCCAACTCCATCTGCAAGACACTGGCCCCAACTCTGTTACAAATATGTGTCACATCGAAGTGCTCTGTGAGGTGTTCTTTAAAGAGGAGCCCACAGTGGAATTGTTCAGAGACCTTTTCCATCTAAACCGCCGTACCGAGTTTACTGATGGCTCTAATACGGAGTTGGGTGGCGTGGCGATTCAGAAAAGGAAAGAGGTCACATACCCTCACGCCAAGCTGCACAGTCACCCCAAGGAGTGGAATCAGACATGGTTCTACTGCAAACACACCTCCCCTGCTAGTGAGAATCCGTTGCCTGGATTTCGTCCGGAGCGACTCAGTAATACACACCCTTTTCCTCAGAGATTGACTGCCCAGGAAAGAAGCAAATATGCTCCCCAACTGTCAAAGCTCAGAGCCTTTATGGCCAATAGCTTAACAGGGGTTGATCTCGCTCGCTGTTGGATATCATGGAGCATACTGCCCCTTAGTCAGCGCTCCGGTTTGATGTGCGAGTATACTGACAGTGTGGATGACCCACTGCGACATTCAAAAATCCAGCTCTCCGATGAAGAAATCACAGAGGCTGTGAATAAGATGCTCAATGAACCGGAACACGTCTGCGCTAGAACCGGCCTGCTTCCCTTCTGCGCCACCAACAAACCGCCAGCTGTAAGACTTTAATTTTTCTCTTTGCTGAATCTGTTATTGATATGTCTGGTCATTCTTTAATATCAGTGTATGCGTAATCAGGGCAATGATCCGTTTTGGAGCAAAAAACTACCGCAGGAGAAACCAGAAAAACCAGACAAACCGGAAAGAGCAACTCGGCAAAAGACTAAAGCTGTGAAGAAGACTGCCCACAGGAAAAGAACCACTGCATCTTCTAATCCGGCCCCTGATGATGATGTGGATAATCCGGACTTTGAGGTAGAGCTTGACTCGGTTTATTTTTCATGCGTCTTATTGATGATGATATTTGTCAGGATGATGCCGAAGCCAGCCACGCGGATGTTGCAGAGGTAATTATTCTCTCTTCCGATTCAGAAACTTTGCCTTCACAAAAAATCCGCCAGGCAAACCGGAAAGTTAAATTTTCTCATCCTCTTCTTATTTGGATCCTAAATTTCTTATGAAGACCCAACAACACGAAGTTCATCGCACAACCCGGCACAACGGCCAGGTAGTTACCTCCACCGGTTTACCGAATAGTCCGGTTCGGAAACGCCATTCAGAGGTCTCTAATTTGCTTGTCAGTGCTTGTCCTAAAGCGGGCTACTTTCGTCAATCTCTTAATCCGTTTGACTCCGATTACCAGGTTACTTCCCACTCATCTTCTGGCGAGTCATCGGCTACTCAGCTCCCACCGCTTAAAACGGTGCTTGGATAAGCTATATTTCTTGTGATGTTTGCAGTACATCGCCTTAGAACATATGCTGTATTTGATTTTATTATTCTGCTCAGGGCCAAACCTAGGCCAAGCAAGAAGGCCCGTCTGGAAAAAACGGCCGAAGAAGATGTCGTTCTTGAAGCGGGCAAGACACCCAATGTTGAAACGGCTATTCCTGAGGATATTCCCAACGATCCACCGCAGCAAGATGATGATCCTATTGCTGAAGAGAGACCTACTGATACCTCAAGTCCTGTCAATCAGCCCACAGGTTCCATCCGGATTGAAAGCTCCACCGGTCCAGCAAAACCTACTGACAAGCCAACAGCTCCAGTGCAACCCGGCGGTACCAAGGATGATGAGGTTGTCATTACTGGCACTGGCCATACTAAGCCAAGCAATCCTGTTGCTTTATCCAAACATTCTGCCAAGGAGGAAGTTGCTGCCTTTGGCAAAGGCAAGTGGAACGCTGATCTGACGACTTACGCTGCTCTGAACGCCCAAGATATCCATTCCGGCTATCTGAACCGGCTGTATACCAGTCGCGACTATGAAGCCGGTCTGGTTAATATGATGAAAGATAAATATGAGGTAACTTCCATATGCTCCTTCCTGCTTGTATGCTTCCATTCTTGCTGACTCTCCTAGCCCCCAAGGGCCGCTTTGCAATATTCTTCCAAACCGGGACTTTATAAATCTTGATGCTTTGAAATTCGCTGATGTAGCCCCCAAGGGCCGGTTCAACTTAGCGTAGTTAAACCGGTACTTTAAGTAATTGAAACTGCCGCATCAGAATATATATGAGAAAATAGCCATTAGCCCCCAAGTGCCAAGTTGAATACTTGTATTGATCTTGGGACTTTGTAAACACTTGAAAGATGAAGATCGAATATGCATTAGCCCCCAAGTACTAAGCGCATAACTTGTTATGTGATTGGTACTTGAATCCTTATACCGATTTGTTGAAGCATATATCTGTATGCCTGCAGGCGGAGCTGAAGACGAAAGAAAACCAAGTCACCGATCTCCAAGAAAACCTGAAAACCCAACAGGCCGAAACCTCCAAAGCAAAAGAGGAATTGGCCAGCGCTTTAAGCGCCATGGAATAGCTTAAGGAGAGCTTCAAGAAGAAGCGGGCGGATTGGGCCACTGAAAAGTCCGCTTTGATCAAACAAGCAGAGGATGCCGAGGCTGCACTTAAACCGGTAGCGGATGAACTGACCAGCATAAAGCGGCACGTGCATGCCATGACTACGGCTATCTTTGGTAAGCCAGCTTGCCTTCTGAATTGGCTCTGCCTTCTTACAGAGTCGCCGGTTTATTAACCCTTTATGGTATTTCAGGGACACCCATTGGTCACTTGGGGTCAGATGTGCGGAAGAAATTGAAAGCCGCCTGTACATTGGTTGAACAATTGTATACCGGTGCCCAGCAGATCATCTGTACCGCATCTCATAACAAACCGGCGCCCACTTTGATTCAAGATACTCTGATGAAATTGTCGGTGCTTCCTGCCCGGGTTGAAGAGCTGAAGAAATCTGCTGCTCGAACCGGTGCAATCAATGCCTTAATCCGAGCAAAAGCGTGGGTGCCGGATTTTGATCCTATTGAAGCGGCTCAGGGCTATCCCAGCTTGAAGGAAGACGGGTCAGAATTTGGTGAAGCGGATCTGCGAGCAATAAACCGGGAGGTACGGCCGCTAGCCTGTCAACTAGCTGAAGAAGCAGACTTGTCTCATTATCAAGCCCAATATGACAGTCAGAACAAGCGAATAGCCGCACCAATCCATGAATCAGAAAATTTGATCCCTCCAATCCGTAAGCATACTTATGCTCCCGATATTGACCCATCATTGCTGATCCATGATGAAGCTGTTTTTCAAGCATTAATGGGAATCAACTGGACAACTGTGGATTTCCAGCCACTGGGTAGAGAAACGGAGGCTGAAGCGGCGCAGGATGACCCACAACCATCAGGCCGGGCTGGTGACCAAGCTTGAACCGGAAGCCGGTTTTAAAACTGCCTCTCCTTTGTGAAAAACAATTATATTATTATGGGCACCATGTTGCCTTGTAATAGGGTAGCTGATACTTTTGATGTTGATATGCCTTCGTGCATAATTTGTTCTTCCTGTGGTGATGAACTTTCCAAAGCACCTTCTGCAATAAAAACTCTTCAAGTGCCACCGCGGTTGTACCATCCGGCGGAATATGATGTCTGCATATATGAAGTCAAAACATCCAAAAAAATTCTTAAGTATATGACCAAATGTTTGAGATACATAATACCTATCCTCGTTGAACATGAAGTTGGCTTGGCCAATCCTGAAGCGGAGTTTTGCAAACCCACACTGTTGGAGGAGATAACAGCTCCTGTACATATATGACGCTGGTTTACCAGGTAAACCGTGCCGGGTTATAATAAACACCGTGTTACTCCATAAGAGGATGTTAACAACAAGAATCAACCCGGGAAAATAGTCTCTGGATTGACGTGAACTGTGTTCCATCAATTGATTGGTAAAAAAAACTTTGTCGATTAAAAAACGCAATAAAAAACAAAAAAATCCCTTCAAAGAAAAGTGTAAATCAAGTGCAATGATAAAACCGTTGCAAAAAAAAGGTTTTATTTGAGCTGATCAGATGGTGTTACCATGGCTGAACACAACCAAGCTCCCGTTAGGTGTAACTATGGTTCTAGTCAGCCAGGTCCCCAAATGAAACCGTGGCATTTATGCCGATCAAGTGGCATGGTCATGGTTCGGGTTCGACCAAGCCCCCAAGTGATTCTGTGGCCTTAGGCCGATCAAGAGGCATGACTGGTTCAGACATGACCAAGTCCCCAAGTGATCTGGTGGCTCTCCCCTATCAAGAGGCATGGTATTTGTTCGGACACGACCAAACCCCCAAGTGATATGATGCTTTTAAAAAGCGAACTCAAGGGGTAAACCGGAGGCCGCTTTAGAGCAACTCCGTGTAACCTCACATGATATAAAGGAACAGATACCCCGCTTTAGCTGAGGTTCCGGTTTATTATATTTAATCATACTATATACATTGTCATAATATGTACACAAGTATAGCCAATGGCTCAGGTATAGTAAGGCCGAAGATGAGCTATGTTCCATGGCCTGTTGGTCTCCTCCTCTGATGTGCGTGAGTCTTTCTGCTCTCGAATATCGATCAGATAATACGACCCGTTGTGCAGATTCTTGCTGACCACGAAAGGCCCCTCCCAAGGTGGGGATAGCTTATGCATATCAGTTTGATCTTGGATGAGCCGAAGCACCAAATCTCCTTCCTGAAAGGTTCTGGTTCTGACTCAGCGACTGTGATAACGACGAAGATCCTGCTGGTAAATTGCCGATCGGGCGGCTGCGATGTCACGCTCTTCATCCAACCGGTCCAAAGCATCTTGCCGTGCTGTCTCGTTGTCCGCTTCAATGTAAGCCGTCACACAAGGTGAATCATGACGGATATCACTGGGGAGAACCACCTCTGCTCCATAAACCATGAAGAACGGTGTATATCCTGTTGATCTGTTGGGTGTTGTATTGATGCTCCATAACACAGATGGTAATTCTTCTACCCAACAACCCAGCGTTCTCTGCAAAGGAACCATGAGCCGGGGCTTGATGCCTCTCAAGATCTCTTGATTAGCTCTTTCTGCTTGACCATTGGACTGTGGATGTGCCACTGATGAAACGTCGAGCCGGATGTGCTCCCGTTCGCAGAACTCCTTCATAGCACCTTTGGACAAATTGGTACCATTATCTGTGATAATACTGTGCGGAAAGCCAAACCGGAAAATCACCTTTTTGATGAACTGAACCGCCGTGGCCGCATCACACTTGCTAACAGGTTCTGCCTCCACCCACTTTGTAAACTTGTCAACCGCCACCAGGAGGTGGGTCTTCTTATCTTTGGACCTTTTGAAAGGCCCAACCATATCTAGCCCCCAAGTCGCAAACGGCCAAGTAATTGGAATCATTCTCAATTCTTGAGCCGGTACATGAGCACGTCTTGAAAACCTTTGGCAACCATCACATCGTCTGACCAGATCCTCCGCATCAGCATGAGCAGTTAACCAATAGAAGCCATGGCGAAATGCTTTAGCCACCAGAGACTTTGAACCGGCGTGGTGACCACAATCTCCTTCGTGGATCTCACGCAAAATTTCACGGCCTTCTTCAGGAGACACGCAGCGTTGAAAAGCTCCTGATACACTGCAATGATGCAACTCGCCGTTGATTATAGCCATGGACTTGGATCGCCGAATTATTTGCCGGGCCAGAATCTCATCCTCTGGCATCTCGCCCCGGTTCTTGTACGCCAGATAAGGAAGCGTCCAATCCGGAATAACATGAAGAGCGGCCACCAATTGAGCCTCCGGATCAGGAATAGCCAAATCCTCTTCACCAGGGATCTTGACCGACGGGTTGTGCAGCACATCCAGAAAAACATTTGGCGGGACCGGTTTGCGCTGAGAGCCTAGCCGGCTTAAAGCGTCCGCCGCTTCATTTTTCCGCCGGTCCACGTGGTCCACCTGATAGCCTTTGAAAGAACCTGCAACAGTATCCACCTCCCGACGATATGCTGCCATGAGTGGGTCCTTGGAGTCCCAAGTGCCAGACACTTGCTGAGCCACAAGGTCCAAATCACCGAAGCAGTTAACTCGACTTAGATTCATCTCCTTAGCCATCCGGAGACCATGGAGCAAGGCTTCATACTCAGCTGCATTGTTAGTGCAAGGGAACATTAAGCGGAGAACATAACAAAACTTATCACCTCGTGGGGAAGTTAATACAACTCCAGCCCCTGAGCCTTCCAACTGCCTGGATCCGTCAAAATGGATGGTCCAATACGTGTGATCCGGCTTTTCTTCAGGTGCTTGCATTTCCGTCCAATCATTGATGAAATCAATAAGTGCTTGGGACTTAACCGCTGTCCGAGGCACATACTTCAAACCGTACGGCCCCAGCTCTATGGCCCACTTTGCAATCCGGCCAGTTGCTTCCCGGTTCTGGATGATATCTCCCAAAGGAGTAGAATTGACCACCATAATTGGGTGCCCTTGGAAATATTGTTTAAGCTTCCGGCTTGCCATAAAAACTCCATACACCAGCTTCTGCCAATGCGGATACCTTTGCTTGTACTCGATTAGCACCTCACTGATATAATAGACCGGTCGTTGAACCGGATGCTCCTTGCCTGTCTCCTTTCGCTCCACCACAATAGCCACGCTGACCGCCCGAGCGTTGGCACCAACATATAGCAACAACGGCTCCTTGTCAATGGGAGCGGCGAGCACCGGCGGATTGGCCAATTGTCGTTTTAAGTCCTCAAATGCTTCATCAGCAGCAGAACTCCAGACAAACTGATCCGTCTTCTTCAACATCTGATACAAAGGGATTGCCTTCTCACCGAGGCGACTGATAAACCGGCTTAACGCAGCAATCCGGCCTGCCAGACGCTGAACATCATTGATACACTTTGGTTTAGCGAGGGAGGTGATGGCTGTGATCTTCTCCGGATTAGCCTCAATCCCCCTATTGGACACCAAGAAGCCTAATAACTTGCCCACCGGTACACCAAAGACACACTTGTCCGGATTAAGCATCATCTTGTATGTTCTCAGGTTATCAAAGGTTTCCTTCAAATCATCAATTAGAGTCTCCTTCTCCCTGGACTTAACCACGATATCATCCACGTAAGCATGTACATTACGGCCAATCTGCTTGTGAAGACAATTTTGTACACACCGTTGGTAAGTTGCTTGAGCACTCTTGAGCCCGAAGGGCATAGACACATAGCAGAAGGCTCCAAAGGGAGTTATAAATGCCGTCTTCTCCTGGTCCTTAACTGCCATTTTGATCTGATGATAGCCAGAATACGCATCCAAAAAACTTAAACGCTCACAACCCGCCGTAGCATCAATAATTTGATCAATACGGGGGAGGGCAAAAGGGTCTGCTGGACAAGCGTTATTAAGATCTGTGTAATCCACACACATGCGCCAGGTGCCGTTTTTCTTGAGGACCAGCATCGGATTGGCAAGCCACTCAGGGTGAAAAACTTCAACAATAAAGCCAGCTGCTAAGAGCCTGGCTACCTCTTCTCCAATTGCCTTGCGTCTTTCTTCGTTAAACCGGCGGAGGAATTGTTTCACCGGTTTATATTTAGGATTCACATTAAGTGTGTGCTCAGCGAGTTGCCTCGGTACACCTGGCATGTCAGAGGGCTTCCATGCAAAAATGTCCCGATTCTCAAGGATGAACTCGATGAGCGCGCTTTCCTATTTCAGATCCAAGTTGGCACTGATGCTGAACTGTTTGGACGAATCACCAGGTACGAAGTCAACAAGCTTAGTTTCTGCTGCCAATTTGAATTTCAGGGCCGGATCATGCTCCGTAGTTGGCTTCTTCAACGGAGTCATGTCCGCCGGATCAACATTGTCTTTATAGTACTTCAACTCCTCGGTGGCACAAACCGACTCTGCATAAGCCGCATCTCCTTCCTCGCATTCCAAAGCGATTTTGCGGCTTCCGTGAACCGTTATTGTCCCCTTGTGACCCGGCATCTTAAGCTGCAAATACACATAACAGGGCCGAGCCATAAACTTGGCGTAGGCCGGACGCCCAAACAGGGCATGATATGGACTTTGGATTTTCACCACTTCAAAGGTCAATATCTCCGACCTGGAATCATGATCATCCCCAAAGGCCACTTCCAGAGCTATCTTACCAACGGGATATGCTGATCTGCCAGGCACTACACCGTGGAATACTGTATTAGACGGTTTGAGATTCTTATCTGTTAGTCCCATATGATGGAAGGTCTCATAGTACAGGATGTTAATGCTGCTCCCTCCATCCATGAGCACCTTGGTGAACTTGTAACCTCCCACCTGAGGCGCCACCACCAGAGCCAACTGACCCGGATTATCGACCTGGGGAGGGTGATCTTCTCTGCTCCATATGATTGGCTGTTCAGACCAACGTAGATAACGGGGTATGGCCGGTTCAACAGAGTTGACCGCCCGCCTCTGAACTTTCCGGTCTCGCTTGTCCAAGCTAGTGGTGAAGACATGGTACTGCTCATTACTCAACTGCTTTGGGTTGCTCTGGTAACCTGACTGTTGCTGCTGTTGGTTGTAACCACCCTGGTTGTTCTGAGTATTTTGACCATTATGTCCGCCCGGATTACCATTGAATCCTGAACCGGAACTTCCTCCACCGTAACCCGGCCCGGATCCTGAGCCACCGCCAGATTCGTGATCATACTGGAAATTATTAGAATTCTTGAACTCCTGCATAATAAAGCAATCCTTCCAAAGGTGGGTTGCTGGCGCCTCCTTCGTCCCATGTCTTGGACAGGGCTGGCTTAGCAGATAGTTTAGGCGGTTTGGGTTAGGGTTGGGCGCTCCATTATGATTTTTCGGTCTACCCTTGCGTCGCTGGCCATCGTCCTGTGCGTTGTATTAGCCACAAAGTCCACGTTACCATCCGCTTTGTGCTTGCCTCCACCACCATTGCCTGCCCAGTGATGCTGCTGACCTTTGGAGCTGCTGTTCTTCTTCCCTTTCCCTGTCTTGTCATCATCAGATTCGGGATCCTTGGTACTATCAGAATCAGCATATTTCACCAAAGCGGCCATGAGGGTCCCCATGTCGGTGCAATGACGCTTCATCCGTCCCAACTTCAGCTTCAGGGGCCCAAACCGGCAGTTGCCTTCTAGGGTTAATACTGCGGTGTCAGCGTTGATGCGGTCTGAGGAGTGCAACACTTGTGAAACCCGGCACACCCAATGAGTTGTTGATTCTCCTTCCTCCTGGACGCATGCAGCTAAGTCCACTATCGACATAGGCTGTTTACAGGTATCCTTGAAATTGCTGATAAACCGGGCTCGTAATTGGGCCCATGAACTGATAGAATTAGCCGGCAAGCTTTTTAACCAAGTACGGGCCGTTCCTTCAAGCATCATGGTGAAGTATTTCGCACACGCTGTGTCATCCACATCAAGCATCTCCATGACCATCTCATAGCTCTCCACCCATGTCTCTAGAGGTTGATCCGCCGTGTAATTCGGTACCTTGCGCGGGCCTTTGAAATCCTTGGGCAGGCGCACGTTGCGTAAAGCGGGGATAAGGCAAGTCACCCCCAAAGAACTAGAAGTAACACTAGGTTCAGTCAAGGTGGTCGGACGAACCGGCGTGAGCTGCCGAGCCTGATACTGTGTGGCTAACTCAGCCTCTCTACGCGCGCGGGCCCGGTCCACCACTTCCTGAGCGTTATCAGCACCACCCGCCGGGTTGTTGTCACGGGGTGCCCCACGTCGTTCATTACTTGACACTGTTGGTTCATCCATATGTCTGCTATAGCTCCGGCTTGGACGGGGGGTCGAGTGGATCCGGTCGCGGCTGTACGAGTATGCTTCCTGTTGGGCCAAAGCTGTCCTCAGAAGTTCCTTGACCCGTCGCGTCTCTACTGCCTGCGGCGAGTCACCTTCAATTGGAATGGCCTCCAGCCGTGCAGCAGCGGCAACAAGATTTTCCATTGGGTTGGAGTAGTGACCCGGAGGTGTTAAAGCAGCCTGAGGTATAACGGTGTTTTGACGAGGCGGGTCCATCTGACGAGGCTGAACCAGTGCACCGGTCCCAGTGGCTTCTGCCCGGTTTCCCTCCAGCGGATTGCCGGCTCTTGGTCCTGGAGTGTTGAATAGGTCTCTGGCCTCGAAAACCGGGGGTAAGCGGGATCGGTGCTTCCTCCTCATGACTTCATGCGACGCGCTCTGGTCCAACATAAGCCTGTAGGCCTGTGCGTCTAAAGCGGCCCGCTCTGCGGCCATCCTGGTGTCCTCAGCCGCCAGATCCGCCTTGGCCTGGGTGATCTGTTCCTTTACCTTTGCAATCTCCGCGTTGTGAACGTCCTGATCCGGCGGATTAACTTCCACCATAAGCACAGCCAATGCATCAAATAGTTTTGATAGAACCTGAGCCGGCAGGCGCACAGGGCCTCCTGCCCCGGCAGCCGTCGCTGCTGCTGAACTGGAGATCGTTACCGCAGCTGTCGAAGAATGAAGTGCTGCTTGTGTTCCGGCCATGAATATTCCAACCCGGTTGGGCAGATCAGAGGGGTCTGGAATACTGTCGCCATCGGAACAGCTCCCAATCCGGCCATCTTATAGCTGATAAAGAGATTCGGTTTCTCCGGTCGAAGATTCGTCATCGGAACAAACGACAGTCGCGCCGCGAAATTTCGATCCGTCCTCATAACTCCCTCCATGGATGACTCCCACGAAGGCACGCTTCATGGCCGGTTTAACCCGGGCGGATCGCGCACGCTGAGCCATCTCGACGAGGTCGGTGCAGATGTCCGGCTCAGGGCCTGGTTCGCCGATCTTGCCAATGAGAACATGAATGCTACCAAAGGGGACCCGGTACCCGTACTCAATTGAGCCGGCCTCGGGGCCCCAGCCTGCGTCGTCGATGTAGAGCTTGCTGCAACGACTCTTAGTCATCCGGCCCACAGCGTAGCCCTCGAGTCCTTCAAAGCGGCCCTCCAAGAACTGGAAACCATCGTCCGATAGCCCCACGATGGGCACCAACTGTCGTGGGTTTGTCACGGCAGATGTCCTAGAGAAAGGACTTAGTCGTGGAGCCATCGCGACGGGTTAGCTTGAAGGGGTTACAGCGAACACAAGGACACAAGAGAGTTTATACTAGTTCGGCCCCTTCGATGAAGGTAAAAGCCTACGTCTAGTTGTGATGGAATTGATGGGGTTTCGATGACTAGGGAGCAAACAAGCTTCGCCTATGTCTCGAGCTGTTGTCTGTTGTCCTTGAACCGCTGCCGGGTCGTCCCCTTATATACACGGGTGACTCCCGTCGGCTTACAGAGTCCCAATACCGGCTCATAGATGTGTCCGGTTTGGTCTCTACTTATTCCTAACTTACAATATAGGTTAACTACTAACGCCGGTTTACGGCTACAGGCTTTGAACCGACCATGGGACTTGAGCCCTCCTCTGTCTTCTTGGGCTTTAATCATACCTAACTACTGACGAGGTTAACCCGGCCCAGATAGGCCGGTTTACGCTCAGTAGTAATATCACCAACAGGCACAGTTCCACATTCTCAAACCGGCAAGTTCTACATTCTTAAACCGGTTGAAGATCAAATGAGTATTTCAAAGGCCAATATTTTTGTTAAGCATTGGGAGCTGAAGTCGAAGGAGTTATTCTTCACAATATTTTACTATGACAAACCGATGTCAGCAAATTGATTATGAAGATGGTCTATTGACTCGGATTTTATAGAAGAAGGAAGTGACAAGGACTTAAGGATAATCAAGATCAGTTTAACATGGATAAATCCAAATTAAACTGGGGGCTAATGTCGGGGATATACCCCGCGGTATGACCCGGCTGGAATGTTAAACCGGCTGGGACTTGGTAAACCGGCACATGGTAAACCGTCGGAGAGTTAAGACAGAGAGTCAAGACAGATCGCTAAGACAGACCGTAAACCGGCTGGTGTTAAACCGGCAGTCAATGTTAAACCGGCAGACAATGTTAAACCGGTAGACAATGTTAAACCGGCAGACAATGTTAAACCGGCAGACAATATTTGTAAACCGGTAGACGAATGTTAAACCGGCAGACGTTAAGAAGCCCAGGAAGGGAAGTCAAAATAGTTTAAGTTAAAGTCCGAGTTGGACTCCACATGTAACCCACCCCTTCAACATACATAAGGAGGGGCAGGGCACCCCAAGGGGGACAAGATTCACAAGTTCCACGAGTTGGACGAATTAGGTTTAGACAACAGCTCTCGAGATAGAGCAATCTTGTAACCGTGGTCATCATCATCAATATCAATGAAGTAGGATGTAGGCTTTTACCTCCACCGCGAGGGGCCGAACCTGGGTAAAAACATCGCGTCTCTCGTCCCGCTCAACCCCTCTCAAGCTACCACATAGATGCGTTGGCCTCGCGACTAAGTCCCGACACTAAGGACATCTGCCGTGACAATTCCACGACAGAAGGTGTACCCAACTTTCTCCTTTGGGTATCCTATGAAGACACGTTTCTCCGATTTGGGTTTGAGCTTTATCAAGCTGAAACTTTTTCACATAAGCATTGCAGCCCCAAACTTTAAGAAACGACAACTTTGGTTTCTTGCCAAACCACAGTTCATATGTTGTCATCTCAACGGATTTAGATGGTTCCCTATTTAACGTGAATGCAGCTTTCTCTAATGCATAACCCCAAAACGATAGTGGTAAATCGGCAAGAGACATCATAGATTGCACTATATCAAATAAAGTACGGTTATGACGTTCGGACACACCATTATGCTGTGGTGTTCCAGGTGGCATGAGTTTGTGAAATTATTCCACATTGTTTTAATTGAAGACCAAACTCGTAACTCAAATATTCGCCTCTGCGATCAGATCGTAGAAACTTTATTTTCTTGTTACGATGATTTATCACTTCACTCTGAAATTCTTTGAACTTTTCAAATGTTTCAGACTTATGTTTCTTCAAGTAGATATACCCATATCTGCTCAAATCATCTGTGAAGGTTAGAAAATAACGATACCCGCCGCGAGCCTCAACACTCATCGGACCTCATACATCAATATGTATTATATCCAATAAGTCAGTTGCTCGCTCCATTGTTCTAGAGAACGGAGTCTTAGTCATTTTTGCCCATGAGGCATGGTTCGCAAGCATCAACTGATTCACAATCAATTGATTCCAAAATCCCATCAGCATGGATTTTCTTCATGCGCTTTACACCAATATGACCTAAACGGCAGTGCCACAAATAAGTTGCACTATCATCATTAACTTTGCATCTTTTGGCTTCAATATTATGAATATGTGTATCACTACGATCGAGATTCAACAAACCATTTTCATTGGGTGTATAACCATAGAAGGTTTTATTCATGTAAACAGAATAACAATTATTCTCTAACTTAAATGAATAACTGTATTGCAATAAACATGATCAAATCATATTCATGCTCAACGCAAACACCAAATAACACTTATTTAGGTTCAACACTAATCCCGAAAGTATAGGGAGTGTGCGATGATGACCATATCATTCTTGGAACTACTTCCAACACACATCGTTACTTCACCCTTAACTAGTCTCTGTTCATTCTGCAACTCCCGTTTCAAGTTACTACTCTTAGCAACTAAACTAGTATAAAATACTGAGGGGCTGCTATAAACACTAGTAAAGTACACATCAATAACATGTATATCAAATATACCTTTGTTCACTTTGCCATCCTTCTTATCCACCAAGTACTTGGGGCAGTTCTGCTTCCAGTGACCAGTCCCTTTGCAGTAGAAGCACTTAGTCTCAGGCTTAGGTCTAGACTTGGGCTTCTTCACTTGAGCAGCAACTTGCTTGCCGTTCTTCTTGAAGTTCCTCTTCTTCCCTTTGCCCTTTTCTTGAAACTAGTGGTCTTGTCAACCATCAACACTTGATGCTTTTCTTGATTTCTACCTTTGTCGATTTCTGCATCACGAAGAGCTTGGGAATCGTTTGCATTATCCCTTGCATATTACAGTTCATCACTAAGTTCTAGTAACTTGGTGATAGTGACTAGAGAACTTTGTCAATTACTATCTTATCTTGAAGATTAACTCCCACTTGATTCAAGCAATTGCAGTACCCAGACAATCTGAGCACATGCTCACTGGTTGAGCTATTCTCCTCCATCTTTGTAGGCGAAGTACTGTCAGAGGTCTCCTACCTTCGACACGGGCATGAATATGAAATACTAATTTCAACTCTTGGAACATTTTATATTCTCCGTGGCATTCAAAACATTTTTGAAGTCCCGGTTCTAAGCCGTAAAGCATGGTGCACTAAACTATCAAGTAGTCATCATACCGAGCTTTGCCAAAAGTTCATAACGTCTGCATATGCTCTTGCATTAGGTCCATCACCTAGCAACAAGGACATAATTCTTCTATGCAGCACTGAGGATAATCCTCAGATCACGGATCCAATCCACATCATTGCTACTAACATCTTTCAATTCATTTTTATCTAGGAACATATTAAAAAAAAACAGGGAGCTACATCGCAAGCAATTGATCTACAACATAGATATGCAAATACTATCAGGACTAAGTTCATGATAAATTAAAGTTCAATTAATCATATTACTTAAGAACTCTGATACGTCTCCGTCGTATCTACTTTTCCAAACACTTTTGCCCTTGTTTTGGACTCTAACTTGCATCATTTGAATGGAACTAACCCGGACTGACGCTGTTTTCAGCAGAATTACCATGGTGTTACTTATGTGCAGAAACAAAAGTTCTCAGAATGACCTGAAAGTTCACGGAACGTCTAATTGGAAATAATAAAAAATCCTTGCAAAAGATGAAGACCAGGGGGCCCACCACCTGTCCACGAGGGTGGGGGTGCGCCTGCCCCCCTAGGGCGCGCCCCCCTACCTCGTGGGCCCCTAGAGCTCCTCCGACCTCGACTCCAACTCTATATATTTGCTTTTGAGAGAAAAAATAAGAGAGAAGGATTCATCGCGTTTTACGATACGGAGCCGCCGCCAAGCCCTAAAACCTCTTGGGAGGGCTGATCTGGAGTCCGTTCGGGGCTCCGGAGAGGGGAATCCATCGCCATCGTCATCATCAACCTTCGTCCATCACCTATTTCATGATGCTCACCGCCGTGCGTGAGTAATTCCATCATAGGCTTGCTGGATGGTGATGTGTTGGATGAGATTTATCATGTAATCGAGTTAGTTTTGTTAGGGTTTGATCCCCAGTATCCACTATGTTCTGAGATTGATGTTGCTATGACTTTGCTATGCTTAATGCTTGTCACTAGGGCCCAAGTGCCATGATTTCAGATCTGAAGCTATTATGTTTTCATCAATATATGAGGGTTCTTGATCCTATCTTGCAAGTCTATAGTCACCTATTATGTGTTATGATCCGTTAACCCCGAAGAGACAATAATCGGGATACTTACCGGTGATGACCGTAGTTTGAGGAGTTCATGTATTCACTATGTGTTAATGCTTTGGTCCGGTACTCTATTAAAAGGAGGCCTTAATATCCCTTAGTTTCCATTAGGACCCCACTGCCACGGGAGGGTAGGACAAAAGATGCCATGCAAGTTCTTTTCCATAAGCATGTATGACTATATTCGGAATACAAGGCTACATTACATTGATGAATTGGAGCTAGTTCTGTGTCACCCTAGGTTATGACTGTTACATGATGAACCGCATCCGGCATAATTCTCAATCACTGATCCATTGCCTACGAGCTTTCCATATATTGTTCTTCGCTTATTTACTTTTTCGTTGTTATTGCTATCACCACTACAAAATACCAAAAACATTACTTTTGCTACCGTTACCTTTTGCTATCGTTACCACTACTATCATATTACTTTGCTACTAAACACGTTGCTGCAGATATTAAGTTTCCAGGTGTGGTTGAATTGGCAACTCAGCTGCTAATACTTGAGAATATTCTTTGGCTCCCCTTGTGTCGAATCAATAAATTTGGGTTGAATACTCTGCCCTCGAAAACTGTTGCGACCCCCTATACTTGTGGGTTATCAAGACTATTTTCTGGCGCCGTTGCCGTGGAGCATAGCCTATTCTTTGAGTCACTTGGGATTTATATCTGCTTATCATTATGAGGAACTTGAAATATCCAAGAACCAAGATTTATCCCTCAACTACGATGGGAGGTAAGGAACTGCCATCTAGCTCTGCACTTGATTCACCTTCTGTTTTGAGTAAGCTTGCGACACCTAAACCTGCTTCTTCTATTCGTTCTGATATGTCGCATGTTATTGATGATGCCACTTCTGCTATGCATGATACTTATGATGAAACTAATTCTATGCTTGATACTACTGTGCCACTTGGTAAATTTCTTGATGAACAACTTGCTAGGGTTAGAGAGAGTGAAAATATTGAATCTGATAATATTGATGAAAGTGATGATGAAGACTCTTCCCCTAATAATGAATCACCTGTTATTCCTGAGGGTTATGTTTTTGAAAAAGAAGCTGCCTTAGCTATTTTAGCTTGCAAAGATAGATACAAGCTCAAGAGGTTATTAGCTAAATGGAAGCAGCAATCTCTTAATGCTAGAATGAAACCTGACCTTGCTTTTGCTACTTCACCTATCTGTGTTACCGATAAGGATTATGAATTCTTTGTTGATCCTAGTATAATTACTTTGGTTGAATCTAATCCTTTTCATGGCTATGAATCTGAAACTGTTGTGGCACATCTAACTAAATTAAATGATATTGCCACCCTGTTCACTAAAGATGAGAGAACTCGCTACTTTTATATCCTTAAAATATTTCCGTTCTCATTAAAGGGTGATGCTAAGATATGGTTTAATTCTCTTGATCCTGGTTGTGTGCGTAGCCCCAGGATATGATTTATTACTTCTGTGCTAAATATTTCCCTGCTCATAAGAAACAAGCTGCTTTGAGGGATATATATAATTTTGTGCAAATTAAAGAAGAGAGTCTCCCACAAGCTTGGGGGAGGCTTCTCAAGTTACTTAATGCTTTGCCTGATCATCCTCTTAAGAAAAATGAAATACTTGATATCTTTTATAATGGACTAACCAATGCTTCCAGAGATTACCTGGATAGTTGTGCTGGTTCTGTTTTCAGGGAAAGAACACCGGATGAAGCTGAAATTCTATTGAATAATATGTTGACAAATGAAAATAATTGGACACATCCTGAGCCTATTCCTAAACCAACTCCGAAGAAAAGAGGCGTTCTATTTCTCAGTCCTGAAGATATGCAAGAGGCAAAGAAATCTATGAAAGAAAAGGGTATTAAAGCTGAAGATGTTAAGAATTTACCTCCTATTGAAGAAATACAAGGTCTTAATTTACCGCCTGTTGAAGAAACATATGATCTTAATCCATTACCTATTGATGAAGTACATGGTCTTGATAACCCAACACAGGTAGTAAAGATAAATTCTCTTTGTAGATATGATAAAGCTGAAATCCCATTTACTAAGTTTGCTCACTACAACAAGAACCCCCCTTTAGCAACGCATCAATGTGTTGTCGTATGTCCATATAAGCGTTGGTAAGGTCTACACCAACGGATTTATATGTGTTGCCGTAGGCGGCGTTGCAAAGGTCTACAACAACGCATATACATGCGTTGATAACCATCGTGAATATGTGTTGGAAACCAGTAACGTATAGAGCTAGAGCCTAACAACATTTAACATGCGTTGCTGACGGGCCCAAAAAAAGAGCCTTGTAATGCCTCGAAGCATTGTCGCATTGCTTAGACAATTAATGGTATTTTATATATCAACATTCTTATCTATTATGTCAATGTTGATAGTGCATAGGAGACACAAACATAATAATCGAAGAGGTCATATATATTAAATCAACTCGGTTGCTTTACAAAGAACATGATACAAAGATTACAATATGTGAAACTATCTAGTAGTAGGCTGACTCTCAACCTTGCAATCAACGTCTCAGGCATATAAAATATGATGTTTGAAACATTAACCCGAAAATGACATTCTAAAACATAATCTGAAACTATCTAGTCATAGCCACCTTCTCGATCTTGCAATCAACTTCTAGGCCATGCAACGTTGATTTATCTTGACAATCTACAAACAACAAAGGAATGAGAAACATAAGGTACCATCAAAGAAAATCAAGTTAATATACGAAGAGCAACATACAAAGGTTGAAGGCCATGTGATAATTAACCTTGCTATATGAACAATAGTTATGTTTTAGTGGTCATATCAAACCAAGAATCAATTTCTAGTTCAACACCCTCAACTTTCTTTGTATATTCTAGGTCTGTACTTTGGAGCATAGCAAGAGCAATTTTCTTGTTTAGATTTCCCAAACCAAATAGGCAATATAATAAGCATTCATATTGAAAAAAGTATGATCAATAATAAACTTTTTCTCAACCATGTTCAGTTCCAAGCAATAGAGAAATGAACATACCTTATCTTTAGTTGCATGCTAGTTTAATGCTTGCACCTCCATATCATAGTGAAAGTTTCACTTCAGATACAATATTATGCTTTGCTAAACACATTAGTTGAAGCTTTACTTCTCTGAACACCCAAGTCGAAGCAAGCGGTGGAACAGAATAAGCGTTCCATCGTCCAACATACGTCGTCACCTCTGAATTCTAATATATCATCATTTGAACACTTCTCAACAGTCCGAGCCATAGCACTGAACTCTATAGACAGAGAAAATAGAGCCTTATGAACAGACCATCGATATGTTAGTTGACTTAATAAACACCTTACAAACAATATAATGAAGATACAGTGAGCTACATGCCCCAAAAATATGTGTGACAAATAGAGTATGCTTCATTGCAAACACAGATCTGTAGTTCCCAAAACAGTACATATAAATGCAAAGATTTAAAATTTTTGCAGAAGTACTTGAAAGTTGAGAAAAACTAACTCACACAAAGCCAAATCAGGAAGCCCTATTTAATGTTAACAAGTGTGTTTTCTAGTGATTTTGATTTATATAGATGCTTGACAATAATACTAATCCGAATAGTGAATACATAAAAAAATCAGCATGAGTTTTTAAGTTACATTGGAGATTATCTCACTTAAATCACTTACAACTGTACAAGCCAATAGGATTAATGCAGTCATACACTCATACCTCTCTCTGCATAAGTAGCTCGCTATGTATACCCTGAACTTTCTCCCAAAGATGAATATGCAAGAAAGTTTGGTCATGTACAGAATAATGGATTCAATTCATAAGCATTTGCACGCACATTTAAGTAGATCTTACAAAAACAGTAACCAACAACCTTTAAATGTCTAACAACAATATAAATTCGTAATGATATACCTTAAGTTTAGAATTGACTCGCATGAGTTGTCCCGCCAGGTTTGAAGACTCCGAGGATTAATGCGTCGTGGACGATGACACGCAGCAAACACACTGTGTTAAGACCAATGTTGCTCAAGCGCTAGACCACTAGCAATAGCTGATGCTATGATCTCGGATGACGATGACCGGGTGCTGAACGTGCAGAAAATGCATATGCGCAGGTCACGATCTGATTGATTTGTCGGTCACAATAAGCCAACCATGACCGTTCATGGGCTAGTGCCTCCTGGTTAGGATTCTCTAATTTTGTGCTAGTTCAGTAACATCTAGGCTAATGAGTAATTAGATGCAACTAGACAGCCAATAGCGTGTACGTACAGTCTAACTACCTACTAAAATTTGCTGAGGCGGTCAAGCGACTAGAAGAGGTCTCCAGCCCCTGCTCGCCCCTCCCTGTCTCTGCCCATGGAACACAGAGTAGCAGACCATAGAGTGTCGTGACCACTGGTGGAGCCATGGCAAGGACGATTGGGCCATGGCCTGCCCAATGTTGGAACAGAAAAATAAATTTATACTAGCCCAACCCACAACGCCTCTGGCACAGCAGTACAACAAGCAGCTGTCCACTGAAACTGGCTTAGATCGCACGCGCATTGCTACTTTCTAAATACAGTCGCAGACTCATAGCCACCGGCCACCACGGCAACACACATATCAGTCGCAGACTGATGAGGCCACGACCCGCAGCTAGCAACGGCCAGCCGGTAAGGCAGCTACCTAGTTGGTCGGGTCCTTTCCCCATTTCTTGGAGTCCATGCTAGCTGTGTTCATCTCAGAATTTGTTTAGTACCTAAATCAGCCTGAATCTCTGCAGGCTGCAGAGTCAAATTTCTTTGAACTATTCCCAAAAGAATTCCCCTAAATTTTCTTAGCAAATCCTTTTGATTTTCCCGAAATTTCTTCTTCCTAGCATAAATTAATACATTGAAATCATGATGTTTACAATCTACAATTAAAAAAATTGTGTTGCCATGTAGATTGGCCCGCCCAGCCTTTTCTTCGTAGTTCCGCCACTGGCCGGGACTGCCGGTGCAAGACAGCACCCACAAAGGTGGATCAGGTGAGTGAGATAGCGTTAATCATTGTCGTAATGTTAGGCAAAGAATATCTTTTCCACACAAAGTACCACAGAGGGTAAGAGCAGAGGGGAAGTGTTCAGAAGTGCCTTACTGAACCATATCAACATCAGAGTTGAGGTAGGCGAGGTGGAGCAGCACCATCGACACTTACCAGTAGCCGCGCGTGGAGACGTGGGGATATTGGGTTGAGGGAAGCAACTACGGCAATGACCCGTGGTGCCTAGGGTTTCTCCGAGGGCTCGCAGAGGTCTGGAGGACGCCGCGACAATGGCTGATCAAAGGAGAGCAATGAGGGGGAGATGAGCCGGTGAGCAGTGGTAAAAGGGAGTGCCAAATCTTCCTGGAATCGGAGGCGGCAGCGATGGTGTTGTGGCCGAGCTCGCGCGCGCGCGCGTGCGCGCGCGCGAGAGAGAGAGAGAGAAGAATCCGGGGAGAGGGGTGGAGGGGAGATAAGATTTGGGTTCTTTTTTCTGCTTGGTTGCGGGATGTTTGGACGGAGGAGGTAGAGGTGGGGACGGGGAGGTTATCTCTTCGTGGGGAGGTGGGAGGTTTGTTTAACTCAACAACACATGTTGTATTTCGTTGCTACATATGCGTTGGGATAGGGGGGTTTTTGTTGTAGTGGCTAGCCCATGCTTAGATGAGTTTGATAAATTTATGGTTAAGCAAGAAGACTTCAATGCTTATTTTGGTAGAAAATTGAAATACAATTCAAATATGCTTGAACACTTGGGTGATTATATGGCTAATGTCAAAGGTGAACTTAAACTTATTAGTAAACATGCTTCTATGGTTACCACTCAAGTAGAACAAGTACTTAAGGCTCAAAATGATTTGCTCAATGAATTGAATAGTAAGAATAATGATAATGTTGTTAGAGTTATGACTAGAGGTGGTAGAATGACTCAGGAACCTCTGTATCCTGAAGGGCACCCTAAGAGAATTGAGCAAGATTCTCAGAGAAATAATATAGATGCACCTAGACCTTCTAAAAGGAAGAAAAAGAAATATGATAGGACTTTGCATGCTTCTAGTGAACCTATTACTGAAACACCTGAGAATCCAAATGATATTTCTATTTCTGATGCTGAAACACAATCTAGTAATGAACCTAAAACTAGTGATAATGTTAATGATAATGTTCATGATGATGCTCAGCCTAGTAATGATAATGATATAGAAATTGAACCTGCTGTTGATCTTGATAACCCACAATCAAAGAATCAACGTTATGATAAGAAAGACTTTGTTGCTAGGAAACATGGTAAAGAAAGAGAACCATGGGTTCAGAAACCCATGCCTTTTCCTCCCAAACCATCCAAGAAAAAGGATGATGAGGATTTTGAGCGCTTTGCTGAAATGATTAGACCTATCTTTTTGCGTATGCGATTAACTGATATGCTCAAAATGAATCCTTATGCTAAGTATATGAAAGATATTGTTACTAATAAAAGAAAGATACTGGAAGCTGAAATTTCCACCATGCTTGCTAATTGTACTTTTAAAGGTGGAATACCTAAGAATCTAGGAGATCCCGGAGTACCTACTATACCATGCTCCATTAAAAGAAACTATGTTAAAACTGCTTTATGTGATCTTGGAGCCGGTGTTAGTGTTATGCCTCTCTCTTTATATCGTAGACTTGATTTGAATAAGTTGACACCTATTGAAATATCTTTGCAAATGGCTGATAAATCAACTGCTATACCTGTCGGTATTTGTGAGGATGTGCCTGTTGTAGTTGCAAACGTTACTATTTTAACGAACTTTGTTATTCTTGATATTCCCAAGGACGATAGTATGTCTATTATTCTCGGAAGACCATTTTTGAATACTGCAGGGGCTGTTATTGATTGCACTAAAGGCAATGTCACTTTTCATGTTATTGGTAATGGGCATACGGTACACTTTCCGAGGAAACAACCTCAAGTTCATAGTATCAACTCTATTGGAAAATTTTCATCGATTATATTTGGAGGTTTTGAATTTCCTCTTCCTACTATCAAGAAGAAATATGATATTCTTATTGTTGGGGATGTGCATATCCCGGTTGAGGTAACATAGTGTTATTCGAAATTTCTCCGGTTCCATGTTATTCGGAATGAGTTCGTTAACAAGACCAGATCAACCTTGTTAGTGAATTCCTTTTGATGAGCATGAGATGGATGAAACTAGAAGGCACAACTCTCTGTACCCTCTTTCTACTTTCTGTTATTTATATTAAATAAAATAAAAATAAGTATTTTCCGTCTGTTATCTGAATTATCCGTGCAATATAAAAATACCCCGAAAATAAAAGTTCTCCAAATGCCCTGAAATTTAAATATGATTTTTCGAGAATATTTGAGAATATTTGGCACCGAGAACACAGCACGGGGGGCATCCACCTGGCCACGAGGGTGGAGGGCGCGCCCTACATCCTTGGGCGCGCCCCCTGCCTCGTGGGCCCATGGTGGCCCCCCTCCACTTTTTCCTGCACCCACACACTCCTTCTTCCTCCCACAAACACGAATATCCAGCTCAAACCCGAGTCCAAGCTCATTTTGCTGCCATTTTCGATCTCCTTGCTCAAAGCACCTCTCACAAAATTGCTTGGGGGATTGTTCCTTGGTATGTGACTCCTCCATTAGTCCAATTAGTTTTTGTTCAAGTGCTTTATTCATTGCAAATTTGTGCTGCCTAGGTGACCCTGTTCTTGAACTTGCATGTCAAATTTATATGGTCAAAAGTAGTTTTGATGCATGATATAGGCTCTAGGCACTTGTAGGAGTAGTTGCTATGAATTTTGTTGAGTTTGGTTTACTTTTATTTTGAAGTTACTAAAAATTTCAGAAATTTTTCAGAGGGAGAAACATGTTTAGGAAAATGTATCAAGGTGGCTCTTCAAGGAAACAAGAGCCCAGGCTTGCAAAGCGTGATGCTGATGAAGAGCCACCAAGAGACGCTCCAGTGCGTCCTTGTGAATGGCCTTCAGAAAATTTTATGGATCGAGCGGGAATTAAGGAAGAATTTAACGCATATTTGCGTAACTGTAATCTTGTGAGCTTCGAGGAAGAAAAGTGCAGCCAGTATCACTATCTCACTAGTTCCTTTGTGAGGAGGTTTGAATTTTCATCTTCATGTAATTCTCCAACTGTCCTGTTTGATCTTTATGAAAATTCTTACACTATGGACTTAGAGGATTTTACCACTGCTTGCAAACTTCCACAATGGGGTAGTGTCAGGGAACCTCGCAAATCTGAATTTAGAGATTTTCTTGCTAGTATAACTATGGGGGAATCTAGAGATATAACACAAGGTACTATAGGGAGAATTCACTTTCCTGCTATACATTATTTTGCTTTCTTCATAGGTAGATGCATTAATGGTAAAGATGAGGCATGTCACATGTGTGTCCCCGACCTCAGTATTCTTAGGAGTGCTGTGTTAGGAGATAAATCTTATAATCTGGGAGCCATTGTTGCACGCAGGTTTCATCTTAATAGATTTAATGGAGATTTCTTTGGTGGAATTTATGCAACCCGCATAGCTAATTTTCTTGGTATAGCCATACGCGAAGATGATATTGAGTTGCCTCCTGCTTATTTGGATTATGAGGCTATGGTTCACCACCAGTTTGTCGAGAGGAATGTATCACCTCTCCAGTATCGCTTAATCTTTGACAGACGCCGTGCTGTCCGTATTACTCTCCCTGCTCCTGCCTTCTTTGATTATCAGGCAAAATGAAGATATGTTATTACCAGAGAGGAGGCAGATGAGTACGAGAGGAGGGCGGAGGCCGCTCGTCGCCATGCTGCAACTCAGGAGGCGATAGCCGCTGCATCGCAGTACAACCCCAACTATTATTATGGATATCCGCCAGGCCAGCCGTGGCCATAGACCAACTTAGGCCAAAAGCCTAAGCTTCGGGGAGTACGTATTTCTCACCGACATCACATTCATGTTCACACACTCATTGCTAGATGTCGGTGCACATACTTTTTCATTGCATCATCCATGCTAGTTTATTTTCCTTTTTATGCTTTCTTCTTGTGTGTTTAATAAACCTTAAGAAAAACCAAAAAATAGCTGTAGCTTTTAATTAGTTTAATTTCCATGCTTGTAGTAGTAATTAAAAAGAAAACCCAAAAAGATTTCATGTTCTTCTTTTACTTGTTGGGAGCTTTCCCGTGTAAATAGTTTTATTTCTTTTCTTTTCTTTGAGGGTCAATAGGAGAAGACCATGATTAAATTGTTGAAGTGGCTCTTATATGCATTATTGTTGATTTGACAAAAGAGCCCATATTGCCTTGTCTTCTCCAGTTTATTGAATGCTTGCAGATTCCAGCTTAGTCCAATGCACGTGCACTATTATTATTATTATTATCCACATCGTTCGGTCGTGCAAGTGAAAGGCAATTATGACGATATATGATGGACTGACTGAGATGAGAAAAGCTAGTATGAACTCAACCTCTCTTGTTTTTGTAAATATGATTAGTTTATTGTTCCTGATTCAGCCTAATATGAATAAACATGTTTGCAATGACAACTAGAGATCATAGTTTCTTGTGCCATGCTTGATTAGCTAGGAGCTTATAATGGTTTGCCTTGCGTGCCAACATGCTATTAAAATGGTTGTGATGTGGTATGATAGGGTGGTATCCTCCTCTGAATGATTTAAGTGACCTGACTTGGCGCATGTTCACGCATGTAGTTGAAACAAAATCAACATAGCCTTCACGATATTTATGTTCATGGTGGATTATATCTACTCATGCTTTGCATTCGGTGTTGATTAATTTTAATGCATGTTCATGACTGTTGTCGCTCTCTAGCTGGTCGCTTCCCAATCTTTTGCTAGCCTTCACCTGTACTAAGCGGGAATACTGCTTGTGCATCCAACTCCATAAACCCCAAAGTTATTCCAAGTGAGTCCACCATACCTACCTATATACGGTATCTACCTGCCGTTCCCAGTAAATTTGTATGTGCCAAACTCTAAACCTTCAAATAAATACATGTTTTGTATGCTCGAGTAGCTCATGTATCAACTAGGGCTGTCTGTATCTTCCATGTTAGGCAGGTTATTCTCAAGAGAAGTGGACTCCGCTCCTCACTCATGAGAAAATGGCTGGTCACCGGGATGCCCAGTCCCATGCTTTATGCAAACTAAACTAAAATAATTGCAAACAAAACTCCACTGGGACTCTTGTTAGTTGGAGGCACTCGTTGTTTCGAGCAAGCCATGGATCGATGCTTGTTGGTGGTGTTGGGGAACGTTGTAATTTCAAAAAAATTCCTACGCACACGCAAGATCATGGTGATGCATAGCAACGAGAGGGGAGAGTGTTGTCTACGTACCCTCATGGACCGAAAGCGGAAGCGTTAGCACAACGCGGTTGATGTAGTCGTACGTCTTCACGATCCGACCGATCCAAGTACCGAACGCACGGCACCTCCGAGTTCAGCACACGTTCAGCTCGATGACGTCCCGCGAACTCCAATCCAGTAGAGCTTCATGGGAGAGTTCTGTCAGCACGACGGCGTGGTGACGATGATGATGTTCTACCATCGCAGGGCTTCGCCTAAGCATCGCTATGATGATCGAGGTGGATTATGGTGGAAGGGGGCACCGCATACGGCTAAGAGATCAAGAGATCAATTGTTGTGTCTATGGGGTGCCCCCTGGCCACGTATATAAAGGAGTGGAGGAGGAGGGGGCTGGCTAAGAGGAGGAGGCGCGCCCAAGGGGGGGCAATCCTACTCCAATTAGGTTCCCCCCCCCCCTTTCCTATTACAACTAGGAGAAGGGGGAAGGAGGAGGTGGAGAGAAGGAAGGAGAAGGGGGGCCGCGCCCCTTCCCTTTCCCAATTCGGATTGGGGCAAGGGGGCTGCGCGCCACGTCCTCCTGCCTCTCCTCTTCCACTATTGGGCCCATGAGGCCCAATAACCCCCGGGGGGGTTCCGGTAACCCCCCGGTACTCCGGTATATATCCGATAACCCCCGGAACCATTCCGGTGTCCGAATATAGTCGTCCAATATATCAATCTTCATGTCTCGACCATTTCGAGACTCCTCGTCATGTCCGTGATCACATACGAGACTCCGAACAACCTTCGGTACATCAAAACTCATAAACTCATAATATAACCGGCATCGAAACGTTAAGAGTGCGGACCCTACGGGTTCGAGAACTGTGTAGACATGACCGAGACATGTCTCCGGTCAATAACCAATAGCAGAACCTGGATGCTCATATTGGCTCCCACATATTCTATGAGGATCTTTATCGGTCAGACTCCATAACAACATACGTTGTTCCCTTTGTCATCGGTATGTTACTTGCCTGAGATTCGATCGTCGGTATCTCAATACCTAGTTCAATCTCGTTACTGGCAAGTCTCTTTACTCGTTCCGTAATACATCATTCCGCAACTAACTCATTTAGTTGCAATTCTTGCAAGGCTTAAGTGATGTGCATTACCGAGAGGGCCCAGAGATACCTCTCCGACAATCGGAGTGACAAATCCTAATCTCGAAATACGCCAACCCAACAAGTACCTTTGGAGACACCTGTAGAGCACCTTTATAATCACCCAGTTATGTTGTGACGTTTGGTAGCACACAAAGTGTTCCTCCGCTAAACGGGAGTTGCATAATCTCATAGTCATAGGAACATGTATAAGTTATGAAGAAAGCAATAGCAACAAACTAAACGATCAAGTGCTAAGCTAACGGAATGGGTCAAGTCAATCATATCATTCTCCTAATGATGTGATCCTGTTAATCAAATGACAACTCATGTCTATGGTTAGGAAACATAACCATCTTCGATCAACGAGCTAGTCAAGTAGAGGCATACTAGTGACCCTCTGTTTGTCTATGTATTCACACATGTATTATGTTTCCGGTTAATACAATTCTAGCATGAATAATAAACATTTATCATGATATAAGGAAATAAATAATAACTTTATTATTGCCTCTAGGGCATATTTCCTTCAGGTGGAGGGGGAGTATAAACATTACCATTTTGTTTGGGAACCGCCTATAATGTGTGTAGCATGGAAGATATCGCCATCTCTTGGTTGTTATGTTGACAATGAAAGTATGCAGCTCAAAATATTATTCACCTCTATTTCAAAACCGAGCTCTGTCACCTCTACAAATCCCTGCTTCCCTCTGCGAAGGGCCTATCTATTTACTTTTATGTCGAGTCATCATCCTCTTATTAAAAAGCACCAGTTGGAGAGCACCACTGTCATTTGCATTCATTACTGTTAGTTTACATTGACTATGACTTGACTGGATCTCTTTTACCATGAACTACAATGTCTAGTCAGTCCTTGAACTTTAAAGGTGCTCTGCATTTATGTTTTGCGGTCTCAGAAAGGGCTAGCGAGATACCATCTTGTTATATCATATTATGATTGTTTTGAGAAAGTGTTCTCATCCGAGATTTATTATTATTGCTCGCTAGTTGATTATGCCATGGATATGAGTGAACATGAGACCTAAGCATTATTGTGAATATGGTTAGTTTATAATCTTTGCTGAAAACTTGAAATCTGGCTTTACATATTTACAACAACAAGAGCAAACAGAGTTTGTAAAAGTTTTTCTTTATCACTTTCAGTTTGTCAACTGAATTGCTTGAGGACAAGCAAAGGTTTAAGCTTGGGGGAGTTGATACGTCTCCGCCGTATCTACTTTTCCAAACACTTTTGCCCTTGTTTTGGACTCTAACTTGCATGATTTGAATGGAACTAACCCGGACTGACGCTGTTTTCAGCAGAATTACCATGGTGTTACTTATGTGCAGAAACAAAAGTTCTCGGAATGACCTGAAACTTCACGGAACGTGTATTTGGAAATAATAAAAAATCCTTGCAAAAGATGAAGACCAGGGGGCCCACCACCTGTCCACGAGGGTGGGGGCGCGTTTATCCCCTAGGGCGTGCCCCTACCTCGTGGGCCCCCTGGAGCTCCTCCGACCTCGACTCCAACTCTATATATTTGCTTTCGGGGAGAAAAAAAATAAGAGAGAAGGATTCATCGCGTTTTACGATACAGAGCCGCCGCCAAGCCCTAAAACCTCTCGGGAGGGCTGATCTGGAGTCCGTTCGGGGCTCCGGAGAGGGGAATCCGTCGCCATCGTCATCATCAACCTTCCTCCATCACCAATTTCATGATGCTCACCGCCGTGCGTGAGTAATTCCATCGTAGGCTTGCTGGACGGTGATGGGTTGGATGAGATTTATCAAGTAATCGAGTTAATTTTGTTAGGGTTTGATCCCTAGTATCCACTATGTTCTGAGATTGATGTTGCAATGACTTTGCTATGCTTAATTCTTGTCACTAGGGCCCGAGTGCCATGATTTCAGATCTGAACCTATTATGTTTTCATCAATATATGGAAGTTCTTGATCCTATCTTGCAAGTCTATAGTCACCTATTATGTGTTATGATCCGTTAACCCCGAAGTGACAATAATCGGGATACTTACCGGTGATGACCGTAGTTTGAGGAGTTCATGTATTCACTATGTGTTAATGCTTTGGTCCGGTACTCTATCAAAAGGAGGCCTTAATATCCCTTAGTTTCCATTAGGACCCCGCTGCCATGGGAGGGTAGGAGAAAAGATGTCATGCAAGTTCTTTTCCATAAGCACATATGACTATATTCGGAATACATGCCTACATTACATTGATGAATTGGAGCTAGTTCTGTGTCACCCTAGGTTGTGATTGTTACATGATGAACCGCATCCGGCGTAATTCTCTATCACCGATCCATTGCCTACGAGCTTTCCATATATTGTTCTTCGCTTATTTACTTTTTCGTTGCTATTGCTATCACCACTACAAAATACCAAAAACATTACTTTTGCTACCGTTACCTTTTGCTATCGTTACCACTACTATCATATTACTTTGCTACTAAACACTTTGCTGTAGATATTAAGTTTTTAGGTGTGGTTGAATTGACAACTCAGCTGCTAATACTTGAGAATATTCTTTGGCTCCCCTTGTGTCGAATCAATAAATTTGGGCTGAATACTCTATCCTCAAAAACTGTTGCGATCCGCTATACTTGTGGGTTATCAAACTCCCACTTAGATAGACATTCCTCTAGTCATCTAAATGATCATGTGATCCAAATCAACTAAACCATGTCCAATCATCATGTGAGATGGAGTAGTTTTCAATGGTGAACATCACTATGTTGATCATATCTACTATATGATTCACGCTCGACCTTTCGGTCTCCAGTGTTCCGAGGCCATATCTGCATATGCTAGGCTCCTCAAGATTAACCCGAGTATTCTGCGTGTGCAAAACTGGCTTGCACCCGTTGTAGATGAACATAGAGCTTATCACAACCGATCATCACGTGGTGTCTTAGCACAACGAACTTTGGCAACGATGCTGTCGGATGTGGGGTTCTGGAAAACCCTTAAGGTTCGAACACTGGGGTGCGCGCGAAGTCTTTCCCTCCTGCCGATCAACGTTCTAGCTCGCTAGATCTTGCGGACGAACTCGACGAACTCACAACACAGAAAGACACGGGGTTTATACTGTTTTGGGCCACCGTTGTGGTGTAATACCCTACTCCAGTGTGGTGGTGGTGGATTGCCTCTTGGGCTGATGATGAACAATACAAGGGAAGAACAGCCTCCTGAGGTTGAGGTGTTCTTGTGCTTTCGGACTTGTGGTGTCTCTCTGGACCTGATGTGAACTCTCCTCTCTCTAGTCTCCTCCTCCTTTTCTATTTATCTCTAGTCTCATCCTCCTTTTCTCTTTCTCCCTAGTCTCGTCTCCCCCTCCTATGGTGGTGTCTAGTCCTATTTATAGAGGCCCTGGTCCTCTTCCCAAATATCAAGCGGGAAGGGAGCCAACAATGGTGGGCTAATTTGAAGGGGGACAGCTAGTACAAACTATCCTGACAAAAGCGGTCTTCTCCTGCACAAAGCTCTGGTGGTGACGCCGTCTTGGGTTCCACGATGACCTCCGTCTTGCAGTCCATGGTCTTGGTCTTGTTGCACCGAAATGGAAACCTTTGCCTGAGGCCTCGGTACTCCGCGGCTGCGCTTGCCTCCTTTGCACCAAAGGGGAAACAAGGACGCTGCGGGCGCCGGCGCCCGCCTGGCGCCTGCCTGGTGTCGATCGTCATGGCTCACGTCACGAGAGCCTCGTGAGGCCCGCCTCGCCTTGATATCTCCGCTCCTCGCGAGCCTGCCTAGCTAGGCCACTCCAGAGGAGGTCTTGCATCGTCCGCCTCGCAAGGCTTGGCCCCTCGCGAGGGTCTTGGATACTTTGTTGGTGAAGATGGGCCGTACGGCCCGCTGGCTCAGCCACGCCGCGAGCTGCAGGCAGTCAAGTCTGGGGACCCCCGTTCCTAGAACGCCGACAGTAGCCCCGAGCCCAAGGTGCGTGCGGGCTTGGCTTCGTGGCGAAGCCAAGCGTCAAGTTTGGAGCACCGCGGGCCCCAAAACCTTCGGCCTCGGTTGACGTGTGGCGGTTGATTGGACGTGGGCGTCTCCGCTTCCCCATGCTGCCTTTGAATCCGCCTGGCAATGCGGCCCCGCTTCTTGCACAGTTATTCTTCCCTCTCAGCGCCTGGTTCTTCCAATCTCCCTGCTTCCTCGACGCCCTGCTCCGCCTCCTCAATCCGACCAACGCTCCGCCCGCTTCACCCCCATGGCGCCGAAGCAAGCTCAAAAGGGGAAGAAACCTCTGTCCTTGCCAACTGCGCCTCCATCCTTCGAGCCGGCACTCGGCCGGCCTCGAGTGCTCAACGACGAGGCCATGGGCAAGGTGCGCCCCATGCTCGCCTCCAGCTTCAACGAGTGGGGAGAGACGCCGGCCTGGCTTGCATCTCGCTCCAGCATGGCCCAGGCAGTGATACGTCTCCAACGTATCAATAATTTTTGATTGCTCCATGCTATATTATCTACTATTTTGGACATTATTAGGCTTTATTATCCACTTTTATATTATTTTTGGGACTAACCTATTAACCGGAGGCCCAGCCCAGAATTGTTGTTTTTTGCCTGTTTTAGGGTTTCGAAGGAAAGGAATATCAAACGGAGTCCAAACGGAATGAAACCTTCGGGAACGTGATTTTCTCAACCAACAAGACCCGGGAGACTTGGACCCTATGTCAAGACACAAAAGAGAAGGCCACGAGGTAGGGGGGCGCGCCTAACCCCCCAAGTGCGCCCTCCACCCTCGTGGGCCCCCTGTTGCTCCACTGACGTACTCCTTCCTCCTATATATACCTACGTACCCCAAACGATCAGATACGGAGCCAAAACCCTAATTCCAGCGCCGCAACTTTCTGTATCCACGAGATCCCATCTTGGGGCCTGTTCCGGAGCTCCGCTGGAGGGAGCATCGATCAGGAGGGCTTCTACATCAACACCATAGCCCCTCCGATGAAGTGTGACTAGTTCACCTCAGACCTACGGGTCCATAGTTATTAGCTAGATGGCTTCTTCTCTCTTTTAGGATCTCAATACAATGTTCTCCCCCTCTCTTGTGGAGAACTATTCGATGTAATCTTCTTTTTGCGGTGTGTTTGTTGAGACCGATGAATTGTGGGTTTATGATCAAGTTTATCTATGAACAATATTTGAATCTCCTATGAATTCTTTTATGTATGATTGGTTATCTTTGCAAGTCTCTTCGAATTATCAGTTTGGTTTGGCCTACTAGATTGATCTTTCTTGCAATGGGAGAAGTGCTTAGCTTTGGGTTCAATCTTGCGGTGTCCTTTCCCAGTTACCGTAGGGGCAGCAAGGCACGTATTGTATTGTTGCCATCGAGGATAACAATATGGGTTTTCATCATATTTCATGAGTCTATCCCTCTACATCATGTCATCTTGCTTAAGGTGTTACTCTGTTTTTAACTTAATACTCTAGATGCATGCTGGATAGCGGTCGATGAGTGGAGTAATAGTAGTAGATGTAGGCAGGAGTCGGTCTACTTGTCTCGGACGTGATGCCTATATACATGATCATAGCTAGATATTCTCATAACTATGCTCAATTCTAACAATTGCTCAACAGTAATTTGTTCACCCACCGTAGAATACTTATGCTCTCGAGAGAAGCCACTAGTGAAACCTATGGCCCCTGGGTCTATCTTTATCATATTAATCTCCTACTACTTAGTTATTTCCTTTGCTTTTTTTACTTTGCCTTTATTTTACTTTGCATCTCTATCATAAAAATACCAAAAATCTTATCTTATCATATCTATCAGATCTCACTCTCGTAAGTGGCCTTGTAGGGATTGACAACCCCTATTCGCGTTGGTTGCAAGGATTTATTTGTTTTGTGCAGGTACGAGGGACTCGCACGTAGCCTCCTACTAGATTTATACCTTGGTTCTCAAAAACTAAGGGAAATACTTACGCTACTTTGCTGCATCATCCCTTCCTCTTCAGGGAAATCCAACGCTGTGCTCAAGAGGTAGCAAGAAGGATTTCTGGCACCGTTGCCAGGGAGGTCTACGCAAAAGTCAATATACCAAGTACCCATAACATACCCTTATCTCCCGCATTACATTATTTGCCATTTGCCTCTCGTTTTCCTCTCCCCCACTTCACCCTTGCCGTTTTATTCGCCCTCTCTCTCTATCCTCCCTCTCTCTCTCTCCGTTCGCCTCTTTTTGCCCGCTTGCTTTTTGTTTGCTTGTGTGTTAGATTGCTTGCTTGTCACGATGGCTCAAGATAATACTAAATTGTGTGACTTCACCAATACCAACAACAATGATTTTATTAGCACTCCGATTGCTCCTCTTACCGATGCTAAATCTTGTCATGAAAGATCCGTTTTCCGGGCTTCCTAGTGAAGATGCCGCTACCCATCTAAATAGCTTCATTGATTTGTGTGATATGCAAAAGAAGAAAGGTGTGGATAATTATATTGTGAAATTGAAGCTATTTCCTTTTTCGCTTAGAGATCGTGCTAAAGCTTGGTTTTCATCTTTGCCTAAAAATAGTATTGATTCATGGAACAAGTGCAAATATGCTTTTATCTCTAAGTATTTTCCTCCCGCTAAGATCGTCTCTCTTAGAAACGATATTATGAATTTTAAGCAACTTTATCATGAACATGTTGCACAAGCTTGGGAGAGAATGAAACTAATGATACGTAATTGCCCTACTCATGGTTTAAATTTGTGGATGATTATACAAAATTTTTATGCCGGATTGAATTTTGCTTCTAGAAATTTTTTAGATTCGGCCGCAGGAGGCACTTTTATGGAAATCACTTTAGGAGAAGCTACTAAACTCCTAGATAATATTATGGTTAATTATTCTCAATGGCATACAGAAAGATCTACTAATAAGAAGGTGCATGCGATAGAAGAAATTAATGTTTTAAGTGGAAAGATGGATGAACTTATGAAATTATTTGCTAATAAGAGTGTTTCTTCTGATCCTAATGATATGCCCTTGTATACTTTGATTGAGAATAATAATGAATCTATGGATGTGAATTTTTTTGGTAGGAACAATTTTGGTAACAACGCGTATAGAGGAAATTTCAACCCTAGGCCTTATCCTCGTAATCCCTCTAATAATTATGGTAATTCCTACAACAATTCTTATGGAAATTATAATAAGATGCCCTCTGATTTTGAATCTAATATTAAAGAATTTATTACTTCGCAAAAGAATTTTAATGCTTTGATTGAAGAAAAATTGCTTAAGATTGATGAGTTGGCTAGGAACGTTGATAGAATTTCTCTTGATGTTGATTCTTTGAAACTTAGATCTATTCCACCTAAGCATGATATCAATGAGTCTCTCAAAGCCATGAGAATTTCCATTGATAAGTGCAAAGAAAGAACCGCTAGGATGCATGCTAAGAAAGATGCCTTTATAAGAGCGTGTTCTTCTAGTTCCTATGAAAATAAAGATGAAGATCTAAAAGTTATTGATGTGTCCCCTATTAAATCTTTGTTTTGCAATATGAATCTTGATAATGATGGGACTGAATATGATCCACCTTTACCTAGAAGGCGTTCCAAGAATTCGGAATTTTTTGATCTCGATGCTAAAATTGATAAAAGTGAGATTGAACAAATTAAAACCCTAGATGTTGCAAAAACCACTATTATGGATTTCAAGGAATTTAACTATGAAAATTGCTCTTTGATTGATTGTATTTCCTTGTTGCAATCCGTGCTAAATTCTCCTCACGCTTATAGTCAAAATAAAGTGTTTACTAAACATATCATTGATGCCTTGATGCAATCTTATGAAGAAAAACTTGAATTGGAAGTTTCTATCCCTAGAAGACTTTATGATGAGTGGGAACCAACTATTAAAATTAAAATTAAAGATCATGAATGCTATGATTTATGTGATTTGGGTGCTAGTGTTTCCACGATTCCAAAGACTTTGTGTGATTTGTTAGGTTTCCGTGATTTTGATGATTGCTCTCTAAACTTGCACCTTGCGGATTCCACTATTAAGAAACCTATGGGAAGAATTAATGATGTTCTTATTGTTGCAAATAGGAATTATGTACCCGTAGATTTTATTGTTCTTGACATAGATTGCAATCCTTCATGTCCTATTATTCTTGGTAGACCTATCCTTAGAACGATTGGTGCAATTATTGATATGAAGAAAGGAAATATTAGATTCCAATTTCCATTAACGAAAGGCATGGAACACTTTCCTATAAAGAAAATTAAATTACCTTATGAATCTATTATGAGAGCCACTTATGGATTGCCTACCAAAGATGGCAATACCTAGATCTATCCTTGCTTGTCATGCCTAGCTAGGGGCGTTAAACGATAGCGCTTGTTGGGAGGCAACCCAATTTTATTTTTGTTCCTTGATTTTTTCTCCTATTTAGTAATAAATAATTTATCTAGCTTCTGTTTTTGTTGTGTTTTTTGTGTTTAATTAGTGTTTGTGCCAAGTAGAACCGTTGGGAAGACTTGGGGAAAGGCTTGTTACACTTGCTGTAAAAAACAGAAACTTTAGCGCTCACAAGAACTGCTGCCATTTTTATTTGGAAAGTGATATTTAGTTAATTATTTTTGAAAATGATTAATAGATAAATTCCTCACTTCCAGAAATTTATTTTGGAATTTTGGGGGTTCCATATCTTGCGCTAGCTACAGATTACTACAGACTGTTCTGTTTTTGACAGATTCTGTTTTTCGTGTGTTGTTTGCTTATTTTGATGAATCTATGGCTAGTAAAATAGTTTATAAACCATAGAGAAGTTGTAATACAGTAGGTGTAACACCAATATAAATAAATAATGAGTTCATTACAGTACCTTGAAGTGGTCTTTTATTTTCTTTCGCTAACGGAGCTCACGAGATTTTCTACTTTAAGTTTTGTGTTGTGAAGTTTTCAAGTTTTGGGTAAAGATTTGATGGATTATGGAACAAGGAGTGGCAAGAGCCTAAGCTTGGGGATGCCCATGGCACCCCCAATATAATCTAAGGACACCTAAAAGCCAAAGCTTGGGGATGCCTTGGAAGGCATCCCCTCTTTCGTTTACTTCTATCGGTAACTTTACTTGGAGCTATATTTCTATTCACCACATGATATGTGTTTTGCTTGGAGTGTCTTGTATTATTTGAGTCTTTGCTTGTTAGTTTACCACAATCATCCTTGCTGTACACACCTTTTGAGAGAGCCATACATGATTTGTAATTTGTTAGAATACTCTATGTGCTTCGCTTATATCTTTTGAGTTATATAGTTTTGCTCTAGTACTTCACTTATATCTTTTAGAGCATGGTGGTGGATTTGTTTTATAGAAACTATTGATCTCTCATGCTTCACTTAAATTATTTTGAGAGTCTTAATAGCATGGTAATTTGCTTAAAATCCTAATATGCTAGGTATTTAAGATTAGTACAATTTTCTTAAGAGTGTTTTGAATACTAAGAGAAGTTTGATGCTTGATGATTGTTTTGAGATATGGAGGTAATAATATCAAAGTCGTGCTAGTTGAGTAGTTGTGAAATTGAGAAATACTTGTGTTGAAGTTTGCAAAGTCCCGTAGCATGCACGTATGGTAAACTTTATGTCACAAATTTGAAACATGAGGTGTCATTTGATTGTCTTCCTTATGAGTGGCAGTCAGGGACGAGCGATGGTCTTTTCCTACCAATCTACCCCCCTAGGAGCATGCGCGTAGTACCGATGTTTTTGATGACTTGTAGATTTTTGCAATAAGTATGTGAGTTCTTTATGACTAATGTTGAGTCCATGGATTATACGCACTCTCACCCTTCCATCCTTGCTAGCCTCTTCGGTACCGTGCATTGCCCTTTCTCACATTGAGAGTTGGCGCAAACTTCGCCGGTGCGTCCAAACCCCGTGATATGATACGCTCTTTCACACATAAACCTCCTTATATCTTCCTCAAAACAGCCACCATACCTACCTATTATGGCATTTCCATAGCCATTCCGAGATATATTGCCATGCAACTTTCCACCATTCCGTTCATCATGACACATTCATCATTGTCATATTGCTTAGCATGATCATGTAGTTGACATAGTATTTGTGGCAAAGCCACCATTCATAATTCTTTCATACATGTCACTCTTGGTCCATTGCATATCCCGGTACACCGCCGGAGGCATTCATATAGAGTCATCTTTTGTTCTAGCATCGAGTTCTAATCATTGAGTTGTAAATAAATAGAAGTGTGATGATCATCATTTTCTAGAGCATTGTCCCAAGTGAGGAATTATAAAAAATAAAAAAAAGAGAGAAAGGCCATAAAAAATAAAGGCCAAAAAATGAGAGAAAAAGAGAGAAGGGACAATGTTACTATCCTTTGCCACACTTGTGCTTCAAAGTAGCACCGTAATCTTCATGATAGAGAGTCTCTTGTTTTGTCACTTTCATATACTAGTGGGAATTGTTCATTATAGAACTTGGCTTGTATATTCCAACAATGGGCCTCCTCAAGTGCCCTAGGTCTTCGTGAGCAAGCAAGTTGGATGCACACCCACTTAGTTTTCTTTTGTTGAGCTTTCATACATTTATAGCTCTAGTGCATCCGTTGCATGGCAATCCCTACTCCTTGCATTAACGTCAATCGATGGGCATCTCCATAGCCCATTGATTAGCCTCGTTGATGTGAGACTTTCTCCTTTTTTGTCTTCTCCACATAACCTCCCTCATTATATTCTATTCCACCCATAGTGCTATGTCCATGGCTCGCGCTCACATATTGCGTGAAAGTTTATAGGTTTGAGATTACTAAAGTATGAAACAATTGCTTGGCTTGTCATCGGGGTTGTGCATGATGAGAACATTCTTGTGTGATGAAAATGAAACATGACTAAACTATATGATTTTGTAGGGATGAACTTTCTTTGGCCATGTTATTTTGAGAAGACATAATTACTTAGTTAGTATGCTTGAAGTATTATTATTTTTATGTCAATATGAACTTTTGTCTTGAATCTTTCGGATCTGAATATTCATACCACAATTAAGAAGAATTACATTAAAATTATGCCAAGTAGCACTCCGCATCAAACAATCTGTTTTTATCATTTACCTACCCGAGGACGAGCAGGAATTAAGCTTGGGGATGCTTGATACGTCTCCAACGTATCTATAATTTTTGATTGCTCCATGCTATATTATCTACTGTTTTTGTACATTATTGGGATTTATTATCCACTTTTATATTATTATTGGGACTAACCTATTAACCGGAGGCCCAGCCCAGAATTGTTGATTTTTGCCTGTTTTAGGGTTTCGAAGAAAAGGAATATCAAACAGAGTCCAAACGGAATGAAACCTTCGGGAACGTGATTTTCTCAACGAACAAGACCCGGGAGACTTGGACCCTACGTCAAGACACAAAAGAGAAGGCCACGAGGTAGGGGGGCGCGCCCTCCACCCTCGTGGGCCCCCTGTTGCTCCACTGATGTACTCCTTCCTCCTATATATACCTACGTACCCCCAAACGATCATATACAGAGCCAAAACCCTAATTCCACCGCCGCAACTTTCTGTATCCATGAGATCCCATCTTGGGGCCTGTTCCGGAGCTCCGCCGGAGGGGGCATCGATCAGGAGGGCTTCTACATCAACACCATAGCCCATCCGACGAAGTGTGAGTAGTTCACCTCAGACCTACGAGTCCATAGTTATTAGCTAGATGGCTTCTTCTCTTTTTTTGGATCTCAATACAATGTTCTCCCCCTCTCTTGTGGAGAACTATTCGATGTAATCTTCTTTTTGCGGTGTGTTTGTTGAGACCGATGAATTGTGGGTTTATGATCAAGTTTATCTATGAACAATATTTTAATCTCTTATCTGTGATTGGTTATCTTTGCAAGTCTCTTCGAATTATCAGTTTGGTTTGGCCTACTAGATTGATCTTTCTTGCAATGGGAGAAGTGCTTAGCTTTGGGTTCAATCTTGCGGTGTCCTTTCCCAGTGATAGTAGGGGCAGAAAGGCACATATTGTATTGTTGCCATCGAGGATAACAAGATGGGGTTTTCATCATATTACATGAGTCTATCCCTCTACATCATGTCATCTTGCTTAAGGCGTTACTCTATTTTTAACTTAATACTCTAGATGCATGCTGGATAGCGGTCGATGAGTGGAGTAATAGTAGTAGATGCAGGCAGGAGTCGGTCTACTAGTATCGGACGTGATCCCTATATACATGATCATATCTAGATATTCTCATAACTATGCTCAATTCTGTCAATTGCTCAACAGTAATTTGTTCACCCACTGTAGAATACTTATGCTCTCGAGAGAAGCCACTAGTGAAACCTATGGCCCCTGGGTCTATCTTTATCATATTAATCTCCTACTACTTAGTTATTTCCTTTGCTTTTTTACTTTGCCTTTATTTTACTTTGCATCTCTATCATAAAAATACAAAAATATTATCTTATCATATCTATCAGATCTCACTCTCGTAAGTGGCCGTGTAGGGATTGACAACCCCTATCCGCGTTGGTTGCGAGGATTTATTTGTTTTGTGCAGGTGCGAGGGACTCGCGCGTAGCCTCCTACTGGATTGATACCTTGGTTCTCAAAAACTGAAGGAAATACTTAAGCTACTTTGCTGCATCATCCCTTCCTCTTCAGGGAAAAACAATGCAGTGCTCAAGAGGTAGCAGGTAGTCACCGAGGTTCCGATCTTCATTGATGCCCTCTGGGCGGGCCTGCTTCCTCCCTTCTCCGCCTTCTTCAACGCGGTGCTCGAGCACTATCAGATCCACATGCTCCATCTCGACCCTCAATCTGTGACCCTTCTTGCCGTCTTCGCTTTCGTGTGTGAGGCCATGGTGGGCATCACCCCCTCCGTGGCACTCCTCCGACACTTCTTCTCGCTGCATCTCATCAGTGCCCGGAAGAGCTTAGGGTGTGTGGGCTTCCAGGCCGTGGCTGCGACAGCAGGCATGGGGATCAACTTCGAGCTCCCTTCATCCGCGAGCGAGTTCCGCACGCGATGGGTGTTTGTTGATGCCGGCGTGCTCAACCCTCTTCTCCAAGCTCCGGCGGGGCCTGCCATTCCAAACTTCAGCTGGGGCCATCAGAAGCTCACGAGCCCCTGCCTTGCCCCCGTCTGGGCCAGGCTGCGGTGGTTGAAGGACCTTGGTGTGACTGCGCCCATGGCGGTGAGGGAGTTCGTTAGGCGTCGAGTTGCTCCGCTTCAGCGCCATTCTCGCCCGATGTGGGACTTGCTCAGCAGTCAGGACAACATGAGGGTTCAAGAGGAGGGGCTCCCTCTCGCTGCGCGGCAAACGGTGCTCACGGTCCTATCCGGTCTCCCTCTGCCGGACGAGATGCCCAAGAAAAGTTGCATGCTGTGCCGTTGCGAGAACATGGTCACCTTTGCCGCGACCATGCCTTCCTTTGATGAGTGGGGGCTGCGCCCAATTGGCTTGATGGGGCCCCGTGAGAATCCCGTCATCGCGGTCCCATTCTTCACCGCCGGTGCCAAGCTCGCCCTGGTGACGGTGCGGGGGAGCGAGCGGCGACGGTGGCCGGCTGCTCAGAAGTTGAGGAGCACATGCCGAGCGGTGATCCGGGGGCGTCGTCCTCGGGAGCTTGCGACGCCCCTCCTGAGGCGTCGGTCGCTGATGAGATGCGGTATGCGGCTCCTGAGGCCGAGGCTCCAGGGGCCTCGGGAGGTCGCAGCGAGAAAGAGCTGGGTTGTTCGCCACAGCCGGGCTCCCCTGAGGATATCCCTCTTGGTTCTTCTTCGGCTCCGCCGCGCGCCAGCCGTCACGTCCAGCGCTTCGGCCACCTTTGCGTGGACTTCGAGGAGCTCCGTGATACGTCTCCGTCGTATCCACTTTTCCAAACACTTTTGCCCTTATTTTGGACTCTAACTTGCATGATTTGAATGGAACTAACCCAGACTGACGCTGTTTTCAGCAGAATTGCTATGGTGTTATTTATGTGCAGAAACAAACGTTCTTGGAATGACCTGAAACTTCACAGAGCAACTTTTCAGAAATAATAAAAAATCCTTGCAAAAGATGAAGGCCAGGGGGCCCACCACCTGTCCACGAGGGTGGGGCACGCCTGCCCCCTAGGGCGCGCCCCCTACCTCGTGGGCCCCCTGGAACTCCTCTGACCTCAACTCCAACTCTATATATTTGGTTTCTGGGAGAAAAAAATCATAGGGAAGGATTCATCACGTTTTACGATACGGAGCCACCGCCAAGCCCTAAAACCTCTCGGGAGGGCTGATCTGGAGTCCATTCGGGGCTCCGGAGAGGGAAATCCATCGCCATCATCATCATCAACCATCCTCCATCACCAATTTCATGATGCTCACCGCCGTGTGTGAGTAATTCCATCGTAGGCTTGCTGGACGGTGATGGGTTGGATGAGATTTATCATGTAATCGAGTTAGTTTTGTTAGGGTTTGATCCATAGTGTCCACTATGTTCTGAGATTGATGTTGCTATGACTTTGCTATGCTTAATGCTTGTCACTAGGGCCTGAGTGCCATGATTTCAGATCTGAACCTATTATGTTTTCATCAATATATGAGAGTTCTTGATCCTATCTTGCAAGTCTATAGTCACCTATTATGTTTTATGATCCGTTAATCCCGAAGTGACAATAATCGGGATACTTACCGGTGATGACCATAGTTTGAGGAGTTCATGTATTCACTATGTGCTAATGCTTTGTTCCGGTACTCTATTAAAATGAGGCCTTAATATCCCTTAGTTTCCGCTAGGACCCCGCTGCCACGGGAGGGTAGGACAAAAGATGTCATGCAAGTTCTTTTCCATAAGCACGTATGGCTATATTCGGAATACATGCCTACATTACATTGATGAACTGGAGCTAGTTCTGTGTCACCCTAGGTTATGACTGTTACATGATGAACCGCATCCGGCATAATTCTCAATCACCGATCCATTGCCTACGAGCTTTCCATATATTGTTCTTCGCTTATTTACTTTTCCGTTGCTATCGCTATCATCACTACAAAATACCAAAAACATTACTTTTGCTACTATTACCTTTTGCTACCGTTATCACTACTATCATATTACTTTGCTACTAAATACTTTGCTGCAGATATTAAGTTTCCAGATGTGGTTAAATTGTTAACTCAGCTGCTAAATACTTGAGAATATTCTTTGGCTCCCCTTGTGTCGAATCAATAAATTTGGGTTGAATACTCTACCCTCGAAAACTGTTGCGATCCCCTATACTTGTAGGTTATCAAGACTATTTTCTGGCGCGATTGCCAGGGAGCATAGCTCTATTCTTTGAGTCACTTGGGATATATATCTGCTTATCATTATGAAGAACTTGAGAGATCCAAAAACCAAGATCTATCCCTCAACTACGAGGGGAGGTAAGGAACTGCCATGTAGCTCTGCACTTGATTCACCTTCTGTTTTGAGTAAGCTTGCGACACCTAAACCTGCTTCTTCTATTCGTTATGATATGTCACATGTTATTGATGATGCCACTTCTGCTATACATGACACTTATGATGAAACTACTTCTATGCTTGATACTACTGTGCCACTTGGTGAATTTCTTGATGAACAACTTGCTAGGGCTAGAGAGAATGAAAATATTGAATCTGATAATACTGATGAAAGTGATGGTGAAGAATCACTTGTTATTCCTAAGGGTTATGTTTTTGATCAAGAAGCTTCTTTAGCTATTTTAGCCTGCAAAGATAGATATGAACTCAAGAGGTTATTAGCTAAATGGAATAAGCAATCTCTAAATGCTAGGATGAAACCTGACCCTGCTTTTGCTACTTCACCTATCTGTGTTATTGATAAGGATTATGAATTCTCTGTTGATCCTGATATAATTACTTTGGTTGAATCTGATCCTTTTCATGGCTATGAATCTGAAACTGTTGTGGCACATCTTACTAAATTAAATGATATAGCCACCCTGTTCACTAATGATGAGAGAACTCGCTACTTTTATATTCTTAAAATATTTCCGTTCTCATTAAAGGGTGATGCTAAGATATGGTTTAATTCTCTTGATCCTGGTTGTGTGCGTAGTCCCTAGGATATGATTTATTACTTCTCTGCTAAATATTTCCCTGCTCATAAGAAACAAGCTGGTTTAAGGGATATATATAATTTTGTGCAAATTGAAGAAGAGAGTCTCCCACAAGCTTGGGGGAGGCTTCTCAAGTTACTTAATGCTTTGCCTGATCATCCTCTTAAGAAAAATGAAATATTAGATATCTTTTATAATGGACTAACCGATGCCTCCAGAGATTACCTGGATAGTTGTGTTGATTCTGTTTTCAGGGAAAGAACGCCGGATGAAGCTGAAATTCTATTGAATAATATGCTAACAAATGAAAATAATTGGACACCTCCTGAGCCAGTTCCTGAGCCTATTCCTAAACCAACTCCGAAGAAGTGGGGTATTCTATTTCTCAGTCCTGAAGATATGCAAGAGGCAAAGAAATCTATGAAAGAAAAAGGTATTAAAGCTGAAGATGTTAAGAATCTACCTCCTATTAAAGAAATACATGGTCTTAATTTACCACCTGTTGAAGAAACATATGATCTTAATCCCTTTCCTATTGAAGAAGTACATGGTCTTGATAACCCAACACAGGTAGTAAAGGTAAATTCTCTCTATAGATATGATAAAGCTGAAATCCCATTTACTAAGTTTGCTAGCCCATGCTTATATGACTTTGATAAATTTATGTCTAAGCAAGAAGATTTTAGTGCTTATTTTGGTAGACAATTGAAATACAATTCAAATATTCTTGAACACTTGGGTGATTATATGGCTAATGTTAAAGGTGAACTTAAACTTATTAGTAAACATGCTTCTATGGTTACCACTCAAGTAGAACAAGTACTTAAAGCTCAAAATGATTTGCTCAATGAATTAAATAATAAGAATAATGATAATGTTGTTAGAGTTATGACTAGAGGTGGTAGAATGACTCAGGAACCTTTGTATCCTTAAGGCCATCCTAAGAGAATTGAGCAAGATTCTCAGAGAAATAATATAGATGCACCTAGTTCTTCTAAAAAGAAGAAAAATAAAATGATAAGACTTTGCATGCTTCTAGTGAACCTATGACTGAAACACCTGAGAATCCAAATGATATTTCTATTTCTGATGCTGAAACACAATCTGGTAATGAACCTGAAACTAGTGATAATGTTAATAATAATGTTCATGATGATGCTCAACCTAGTAATGATAATAATATAGAAATTGAACTTGCTGTTGATCTTGATAACCCACAATCAAGGAATCAAGGTTATGATAAGAAAGACTTTGTTGCTAGGAAACATGGTAAAGAAAGAGAGCCTTGGGTTCAGAAACCCATGCCTTTTCCTCCCAAACCATCCAAGAAAAAGGATGATGAGGATTTTGAGCGCTTTGCTGAAATGATTAGACCTATCTTTTTGCGTATGTGATTAACTGATATGCTCAAAACCAATCCTTATGCTAAGTACATGAAAGATATTATTACAAATAAAAGAAAGATACCGGAAGCTGAAATTTCCACCATGCTTGCTAATTATACTTTTAAAGGTGGAATACCTAAGAAACTAGGAGATCCAGGAGTACCTACTATACCATGCTCCATTAAAAGAAACTATGTTAAAACTGCTTTATGTGATCTTGGAGCCGGTGTGAGTGTTATGCCTCTCTCTTTATATCGTAGACTTGACTTGAATAAGTTGACACCTACTGAAATATCTTTGCAAATGGCTGATAAATCAACTGCTATACCTGTTGGTATTTGTGAGGATGTGCCTGTTGTAGTTGCAAATGTTACTATTTTAACGGACTTTGTTATTCTTGATATTCCCAAGGACGATAGTATGTCTATTATTCTTGGAATACCCTTTTTGGATACTGCAGGGGCTGTTATTGATTGCACTAAAGGCAATGTCACTTTTCATGTTAATGGCAATGAGCATACGGTACACTTTCCGAGGAAACAACCTCAAGTTCATAGTATCAACTCTATTGGAAAAATGCCATCGATTATATTTGGAGGTTTTGAATTTCCTCTTCCTACTGTCAAGAAGAAATATGATATTCTTATTATTGGGGATGTTATTCGGAATTTCTCCGGTTCCATGTTATTCGGAATGGGTTCGTTAACAAGACTTGATCAACCTTGTTAGTGGATTCCTTTTGATGATCATGAGATGGATGAAACTAGGAGGCACAACCTTATGTACCCCACTTTTACTTTCTGTTATTTATATTAAATAAAATAAAAATAGTATTTTTCTGTCTGTTATCTGATTGTCGGTGCATTATAAAAATACCCCGAAAATAAAAGTTCTCCAAATGCCCTGAAATTTAAATATGATTTTTTCTAGAATATTTGAGAATATTTGGCAATGAGAACACAACAGGAGGAGCTGGCACCTGGCCACGAGGGTCAGGGGCGCGCCCTACCCTCCTAGGTGCGCCCCCTGCCTCGTGGGCCCATGGTGGCCCTCCTCCACTTATTCCTGCACCCACACACTCCTTCTTCCTCCCACAAACACGAATATCCAGCTCAAACCCAAGTCCAAGCTCATTTTGCTGCCATTTTTGATCTCCTTGCTCAAAGCACCTCTCACAAAACTGCTTGGGGAGATTGTTCCTTGGTATGTGACTCCTCCATTGGTCCAATTAGTTTTTGTTCTAGTGCTTTATTCATTGAAAATTTTTGCTGCTTAGGTGACCCTGTTCTTGAGCTTGCATGTCAAATTTATAGGGTCAAAAGTAGTTTTGATGCATGATATAGGCTCTAGGCACTTGTATGAGTAGTTGCTATCAATATTATTGAGTTTAGCTTACTTTTATTTTTAAGTTACTAAAAATTTCAGAATTTTTCAGAAAATAAAGAAGAGACTTTTAAGGGGCTCATCGAGCCGAAGCTCGAAGGAAAAGGCACCGAAGCCCAAATATAATCTGCCTCGCACTGCGGAGGTTCGGTCGTGTGAATGGCCTTCCGATGATTTCTTGAGAGCAACCGGGATTTATGAAGATTTCTGTGAATTGGCTAAAAATGCAGGCCTCACCGCTTTCCACCACGACCAACGCGATCAGTATCTCTTACTCACAAATATCTTTGTGCAAAACTTTCATTTCCATTCTGGGAACTCACCACCTATGGTGGAGTTTTATTTATATGATGAGCATAAGGATATGGCACTTTATGATTTTTGTCGGGATTGTTTGGTCCCTTTCGAGGGCACGACAGAGGAACCACATTGTAGCGATGTGGATGGGTTTATTGATATCATCACTGTAGGGGAAACAAGGAAGGTTTCCGATGCACGAATCACTAGCATACATTTTCCTGTTTTATGCTATTTTGCATTATTTGCTAGTCGTTGCTTAATTGGTCGTGGAAACTGTGGAAACCTTACTGTTCCTGATATTATTATTTTGCTCCACCGTTTATTCAGTGATAACTCTGTTAGTATGGGCGGCATTATTGCTAAACGGTTAAGTCTGAACCGTACAAAGGGCCCCATCTTTGGAGGCATCTATGCTTCTCGCCTAGCTGCACATTTTAACATACCTATTAGGCATTATGAGAAGGAAGAAAAAGTGCTGCCTCGTGTTTATTTAGATTATAAGAGTATGGTGGCACACGATTTTATTGTTAAGAATAGGGAAGGGGAGCTTAAATACAAATTGTTCTTTGATAAACATCATCCTGAGACTATTACCCTGCCTGCTCCTTCCTTGTTTGATTTATCTGCAGGCCAGTACCTTGTTCCATTAGTGGCTATTCACGCCTATCGGAACCCTACATCAGCCACAGAGCCAGAGCCGGAACCACAAGTTGATCCTCCATGACAGTCTAATTACCATTGGGATCCGGAGATGATTGCCGACCAGTGACAATCAGAGTCTTCTTCATCGCAGTACGACCCCAATTATTATTATGGATACCCGCCAGGCCAACCGTGGCCATAGACCAACTTAGGCCAAAAGCCTAAGCTTGGGGGAGTATGTATTTCTCAAGGATATTACATTCATGTTCACACACTCATTGCTAGATATCGGTGCTCATACTTTTTCATTGTATCATCCATGCTAGTTTATTTTCCTTTTTATGCTTTCTTCTTGTGTGTTAAATAAACCTTAAGAAAAACCAAAAAAAATTATTTGTATCCTTTAATTAGTTTACTTCCCACGCTTGTAGTAGTAATTAAAAATAAAACCCAAAAAGATTTCATGTTCTTCTTTTGCTTGTTGGGAGCCTTCCCGTGTAAATAGTTTTATTTCTTTTCTTTTCTTTGGGGGTCAATAGGAGAAGACCATAATTAAATTGTTGAAGTGGCTCTTATATGCGTTATTGTTGATCTGACAAAAGAGCCCATATTACCTTGTCTTCTCCTGTTTATTGAGTGCTTGAAGATTCCAGCTTAGTCCAATGCACGTGCACTATTATTACTATTCACATCATTCGGTCGTGCAACTGAAAGGCAATTATGACGATATATGATGGATTGACTGAGATGAGAAAAAGCTGGTATGAACTCGACCTCTCTTGTTTTTGTAAATATGATTAGTTCATCGTTCCTGATTCAGCCTATTATGGATAAACATGTTTGCAATGACAACTAGAGATCATAGTTTCTTGTGCCATGCTTGATTAGCTATGAGTTATAATGTTTTACCTTGCGTGCCAACATGCTATTAAAATGGTTATGATGTGGTATGATAGGGTGGTATCTGCTACCTCTTGAGCTTGCGTTGGATTTCCCCGAAGAGGAAAGGATGATGCAGCAGAGTAGCGTAAGTATTTCCCTCAGTTTTTGAGAACCAAGGTATCAATCCAGTAGGAGGCCATGCTCAAGTCCCTCGTACCTGCACAAAACGATAGCTACTCGCAACCAACGCAATTGGGGGTTGTCAATCTGAAAGTGCAACTATCCCTGGGTGGTTTTGGTAATTCCTAACAACATATAGCTCATTGAGGTAACATTATTCCAAGATTAATATTTCAGGAAAAGCTCAATGAATGGCATGGCATGGATGAGGAAAGTGGATCCCTCAAAATTCTAAGGACAAAAAGTTTGGCTCAAGCTTGAAGCTCAAGACTCTACATTTTATATTTTAGTGATCCAAGATCACATTGAGTCTATAGGAAAAGCCAATACTATCAAGGAGGGATGAGGTGTTGCTTAATGGCTTGCTTGCTCAAAATGCTTAGTGGTATGCTCCAAAACCCTCAACTACCTTCCCACAACCACATATGACCTAAACCAAAAGTCAAACTCGGCCCCACCGATTCTTTCTATCCGGCGCCACTGAGTTTCAAATGTCATAGCCACTGCCACAAACCCTAGCAAATCGGTTTCACCGATAGGGATCTCGGTCTCACCGAGATGGGATTGTAATCTCTCTGTTTCCCTTTGTAACGTTTCGGTCTTACCGAGATGAGCGATCGGTCCCACCGAGATTGCAATGTAAACTCTCTGTTTCCCTTTTGTAACATTTCGGTCTCACCGAGATGAGCGAATCGGTCCCACCGAGTTTACCTGACCAACTTATTACCAAAATCGGTCCCACCGAGTTTGTGTAATCAGTCACAACGAGATTACGTTATGCCCTAACCCTAACCATATCGGTCCTACCGAGTTGCATCTCAGTCCCACCGAAAATCCTAACGGTCAATAGGTTTGTTGAATCGGTCCGACCGAGTTTAACCATTCGGTCCCACCGAGTTTGGAAAATTGTGTGTAATGATTAGATTTTGTGTGGAGGCTATATATACCCCTCCACCCACTCTTCATTCGTGGAGAGAGCCATCAGAACATACCTACACTTCCAATACACATTTTCTGAGAAAGAACCACCTACACTTGTGTTGAGGTCAAGATATTCCACTCCAACCATATGAATCTTGATCTCTAGCCTTCTCCAAGTTGCTTTCCACTCAAATCTTCTTTCCACCAAATCCAAATCCTGTGAGAGAGAGTTGAGTGTTGGGGAGACTATCATTTGAAGCACAAGAGCAAGGAGTTCATCATCAAGACACCATTTGTTACTTCTTGGAGAGTGGTGTCTCCTAGATTGGCTAGGTTTCACTTGGGAGCCTCCGACAAGATTGTGGAGTTGAACCAAGGAGTTTGTAAGGGCAAAGAGATCGCCTACTTTGTGAAGATCTACCGCTAGTGAGGCAAGTCCTTCATGGGCGACAGCCGTGATGGAATAGACAAGGTTGCTTCTTTGTGGACCCTTCGTGGGTGGAGCCCTCCATGGACTCGTGCAACTGTTACCCTCCGTGGGTTGAAGTCTCCATCAACGTGGATGTATGATAGCACCACCTATCGGAACCACGACAAAAACATCCGTGTCTCCAATTCCATTTGATTCCTCCAAACCCTTCCCGTTATATTCTTGCCAGTTGCATGCTTTACTTTCCGCTGCTCATATACTCTTTTGCATGCTTGCTTGAATTGTGTGGAGATTGCTTGACTTGTACTAAGATAGCTAAAATCTGCCAAGAACTAAAATTGGGAAAATACTAGATTTTTATTTGGTCAAGTAGTCTAATCACCCCCCTCTAGACATACTTTCGATCCTACAAGTGGTATCAGAGCTTTGCTCTCCATTTTCTTTGATTTCCATAGCTTTTGGTGGTCATAGCCTTGGTTTCACAACCTAGGAGAGTATGGCGTCTAGCGAGGGAAATTATCACCGTAGAGGTCCTTACTTTGATGGCACTAATTTTGCTAGTTGGAAGCATAAGATGAAAATGCATATTCTTGGACATAACTCCGCCGTTTGGGCTATTGTGTGTATTGGCTTGCAAGGTGAATTCTTTGATGGGAAAGAACCGAACCGTGAAGCCACCACGGAAGAGTTGAAGATGCTGCAATACAACGCTCAAGCTTGTGATATCCTCTTCAACGGATTGTGCCCCGAAGAATTCAACAAAATCAGCCGTCTTGAGAATGCAAAGGAAATTTGGGATACTTTGATTGATATGCACGAAGGTACCGACTCCGTCAAGGAATCCAAATTGGATGTGCTTCAAAGTCAAATTGGCAAGTTCAAAATGAAGGATGGTGAAGGTGTCGCTGAAATGTACTCTAGGCTTGCTCCTATCACAAATGAGATTGCCGGCTTAGGGAGTGAAGAGATGACCGATAGATTCATCATCAAGAAGATCCTAAGAGCCTTGGATGGAAAATATGATACCGTGTGCACATTGATCCAAATGATGCCAAATTACAAAGATCTCAAGCCAACGGAAGTCATTGGAAGAATTGTTGCTCATGAGATGTCACTCAAGGATAAAGAAGAACTTCACAACAAATCAAGTGGTGCTTACAAAGCCTCATGTGAAGCCCCCATGTCATCGAGTGAGAAACAAACCTTCAATGAAGAATTGAGCTTAATGGTGAAGAACTTCAACAAGTTCTACAAGAGTAGAAGCAAAGAGAGAAGCTCCAAGTCAAGGTCCTACAATGACAAAAGATCTTCTAGTCGAGAGCGAAATTGCTACAATTGTGGAAGGCCCGGACACTATTCCAATGAGTGTACGGCCCCTACAAGAGAAGATTCTCCCAAGAGAAGAAGTAGAAGAGAAGAATCACCATCTAGAGAAAGAAGGAGTAGAGATGATAGTTATGAACGAAGACCCTCACGGAGAAGCAAGGATTCGGAAAGAAAGGACAAGTCATCAAGGAGCTACACAAAACGAAGACATCAAGCTCATGTTGGTGAATGGGTATCCGGCTCCGACTCCGACAACCACTCCGAGAGAAGCTATCACTCCGACTCCGAATATAATCAAGATGAAGGTGTTGCTGGTCTAGCACTTGTGACAACCAACTCCTACGACATATCTGACTCATCGAATGAAGGAGTTGGAACATGCTTCATGGCTAAAGGACTAAAGGTATCACACCCCGAGTATGTTGATTTCAATAGTGATGAAGATGACTTGTTAGGTGATGATGATTTACTTGTTGACAACTCTAGTGATGAATACTATGATGAAACGTCAATTAATCATGCTAATCAAGATAAAATGAATGACAATGATAAGGAGAAGATTGAGTCTCTAACTAAAGAACTAAACACTCTTAAGTTAGCTCATGAAACTATCTTAGGAGATCATCGAGAACTTTTAAGGACTCATGAGAAATTACGCTTTGAAAAGCTCAACCTTGAGCAAGAGCATGAGTTCTTAAAAGCAATCAATGATGATCTTCGTAAGAAAAGTTCTTACATTGCCAAGCGTTTACTCTTATCCACTTACATGCCTCAAGTCAAGTCTAGTAATAAGAACAAGAAAGATTCTTCCTCTAGTAGTAACAATAATCATGCTAAATCCAATATTGTTGCTTCTAGTAGTTCTCTTGATTCTACTAATGATTCACTTAGCCAAGTTACACTTGAGCAAGAAAATAGCTTATTGAAGGGAATTATAGCGAAAGGTGTTTACAAGAGCCTTGCCGGAAGTAAGCAATTCGAGGAAATTGTACGCAAGCAAGGAAGGCACCGGAAGAATCAAGGTGTTGGTTTTGAACGAAAGTTCAATGCCAATGGAGTTGAGTGGGAAGAAGATCAATACCCCAAGACAAAGTTTGTTCCCCAACAAGAGAAGTATGATCCTACTTCTCTCAAAGGGACACAAGCTCAATATGATCTTCCACCACAAGACCACAAGCAAAAAGGCAAGGACAAGCTTCAAGAGGAAATTGATGCATTTGAAGAAGCTCCTAAGGCCTTGGTCAAGTGGGTTCCCAAGACTACTTCAAGTTCCACTTCATCAAGTACAACTACAACACCGAGGATTCCCATCAAGATGGTGTGGATCCCGAAGAAGAAGAACTAGAGAGTTGTCGAGGGTGACTCCGCCAACATACTTCACTCTTATCATCTTGGCAAGAACAAGTGCAATCAACTTCCACATCTTGCACTAGTTCAAGGAGTCACAAACCCTCTTGTTGGTAAGACAAGGGACAAGGTAACCTAAAAGTCTTCATAGACATCATCCTGTGTGTGCATCACTCTATGTCTATGGATATCCTTGTTTGTTCCTTGTGGGACTAACCCGTGTAGGTATTGAAAGTGCAACTCACTCCAATGGATAGCTTCAAATGTTCTACATCAACATTGAGCATCCACATCTTCAACATCTACATGAAGTCATCATCGACAAAACCCAAGGTTAGTTCATCCCTCTTAGGGGGGATCTCACATCTAGGGGGAGCTTTACTCTAAGAATTGAGCTAAAGCAACTCTAATGTTGTAAGCACAACAATGCTTTATGTAAAAGTGGTAACCCCACTTGTGCTTAAACGATGAGTATGACCTATGATCAAATGTTCTCATTTGACTCCTAAGTCAATACTCATATATAGATGACCTAGTCATCGCAAATTGTTTGATAGATGCTAGAATTGGTTGTGCATGCTTTGCCACATATTTCAATTGCCATTTTATTGTGTGAGCATGTTGATTGCATATTTTACTCATTCGAGGACATCCACTTGTTGTTTTGATTGATTGGTTTTCTTTTCTTTTGCCAAGTGGATGGACAAGAATGCCTAAGAACCCTCTCTAGCTATCTATGCTTTTCTCGTCTCAAACTCTATTCATGCTACATCACAAAATTTGATCAAGTCAGATTCGAACCACTCTGTGTGAGGAGCACTCGAAGTCCCCGATTCGTCATAGACTTAAACTTCCAAAACTTCTTTGTGTGTTTCGGTCTGACCGATTCATCCATTTCGGTCATACCAAGATCACTAAGTCGATCTAGGTTTTCAATCTCGGTGCAACCGATTTGAACCTTTCGGTCACACCGAGTTTCAGTAAGTGCTTGCAGCTATGAATCTCGGTGCCACCGAGTTGTTCCACTCGGTCACACCGACAGGGTCGGGCTATATATACTCACGGGCAAAATTTTGGAAATTTCTCTGAAACCCCTTCGCCCGCGCATAGCTCGCTCTGCCTCCAGGGTCTCCGGATCGTCTTCCTCGTCGCCAGCCGCCTCCTGTCACTGGTCTCCGCCGCCGTCAACGGAATTCTTCCCCGCCGTTGCCGCCGTAGCGAGTTCATTGCCGAACTAGGGTATGGACTCGATCATAGTGCTATCCCCGTCCAATTCCTAGCACATTGTGTTCATTATGATTCTTGCCATGATTGAAACGCTTCTATCCAGTCAAAACACTCCGTACATTAGAGTTGAATTGAAAATTTAGGGTTAGGTCTCCGCCGAAACCATCTCGGACCCACTGAGTTGTGGAACTCGGTACCACCGATTCGGCTTAGGCCATTGCACATGTAATTTTCGGTCTGACCGAGAATTGCAAATCGGTGTGACCGAGTTCAGGACTTTGTGAAACCCTAGCAGTCTCGGTGCCACCGAACTGTGACTCGGTCTGACCGAGTTCACTAGTTTAGGTTCCAACAGCTGCTTCAGTATCACCGAGTTTACAAATCGGTTGATCCGAAATGCTTTCTGTCGAAAACTAAAACTAAGTTTTTGACTCATTCTTTTGCAAAAACCTCTACATTTTGTGATGCTCATCCACTCTATCTCATCTATATCTATTCACAGGGTCTGCTGTCAGTGTTTGCAATATGTCTGATCAGAGTGACAGCCAGAACAGGTCAGAGGAGCAGGTTCACCTGAGTGAGGGCACTAGTCCCTCTAGCAGTTCAGATGATGGTAGCAGGAGCACTCCCAGCAACTTGCCCAAAGCTGCCACCAGAACAAGGAAGAAGAAAACTTCAGAGTCTGAGGATGAAGAATACGTGGCAGTTGAGGATGAGGCCACTTCCAAGAAGAAAGTGGTTAAGAAGGAATATAGCACTGCTGCTGCCACCAAGCCAGGCATGAAGCAAAAGGTTCCTGCAAAGAGAATTCCAATGTTTAAGGCCAGAGCATCTACTCAAGTCCCTTTAGGATCTGAACCCAAAGAGGCTGCTGCAGAAGGGAAGAAGAGGAAGCAGAGGATCAAAAAGACCACTGCTAGAGTGCTTGGGAGATCCTCAATCATGAGAGATTCTGAAGAGGAAGAGGAAGAAGAGGTTGCTGCACCAGCACCCAAGGCACAAAAGCTGATGGGTGATGCTATAAAGTCAGGGGCTGCAACATCAAAGCCCAAAGAAGCACCCAAAGCAGCCTCCAAGCCCAAGAGTGCACCTAATAGGAATACCAGCAGTATACCAGCTGCTGAGAAGAACAAGGCCCCAGTGTCTGAAGTTGCTGCTGATGAAGATGATGAAGGACAAGTCCTGAGAAAGCTCAAACCCAAGATTCCAGACCACAATGATGCTCATCCTGTGGCTGAGAACATGAAGATCAGGAGAGACTCAGGGTTGAGGCTATGGAGAGAGACAGATCCATATGCTACCAGGAGAAGGACTGCTATTGATTACAGGTTCCACACAAAGGAACAGCAGGACTTCTATGAGACAATGTTGTTGGACAAGAAGCCTATAGTGTGTGAAATGAGGTGGGTCGACTGGAAGTATATCAAGGAAAATGAGGAACACTATCCTGGTGTGTTTGACAGCTTCAGTGCTTGTGGAGTTGCAGACTTTGTTGGGCAAAAGCTCACAAAGTGGAATGAGGAGCTCATAATGCAATTCTACTCCATAGCACACTTCTATCCAGATGGCAGGATAGTATGGATGTATGAAGGTACAAGGTACCACTTAACTATTGAGGAATGGGCAAATCTGATCAATGCTCCTAAGGAAGAAGAAGATGACTTGGATGTCTATGCCAAGAACAAGATGGATCACAACACTATGGCAAACATGTACAAGGAGATTCCTGAAGATGATCTTGAGACTCACCAGTTTGGGTCAGTAAAACACTTGCTGTCAGGGCTGCCTACAATCAATTGGATCCTTAGGCACACTCTCTTGCCCAAGTCTGGTGATCATAGAATGATCAGAGGCCATGCAATTAACTTGCTACATATATTTGATGTGCCACAGAAGTTCAAGGTCATGAGCCTTATAGTTGAGACTATCAAGAGGACTGCAGATGACCAGAAAAGAAGTTGTGGATATGCCCCACAAATCCAGGAGTTGATAAACTCAAAGATGGGCACAGGCACATACTTGTTGGATAAGGAGCACTTGCCTATCTATCCTGACTTTGAGGACAATCAAGTTGTGATGAATGAGAATGAACCATCATCAGTACAAGCTCAAGAGAAGAAGGAGAAAGCAAAGAAAGAGAAGGCTGCCAAGATGCCAACTCAAGAGGAGGCATCTGAGTACTTTTTGAAAAGCAAGCAAGATCAGCTTGGCTACCTGATTGCATCCACTATGAGGATTGAGAAGGGACTTGCCACCCTGACTCAAAACCAGGAGAGCTTGGAAAGAATCATGGAGCAAAAATTCTATTATTTAGATGTCAAAGTAACTGAGATTCAGTCAGTTGTGGAGCAGCTACAAGATGATATGCAGGAGAGGAAGGGCAGAACAACCACTGATGCATTTGCCAGAGTGCCTCGAGCTCAGAGATCAACTGCAGTGCCAGTAATAGACACCAGAGCCACTTCATCTGCACCAGCTACAGCTTCAGCGCAACCAGCTCCAGCACCAACTCCATCAGCTCCATCCACATCAACTGAAGCCTTCATCCTTGGCGTTCTCCGGACACCACCACCTGAAGACCAAGCTTGAGAGACGTTCTAGTGCTATGCATTTTCTATGAACTTTTTGGTAACTTGTTGCCAAAGGGGGAGAAAAATGTATAGATCATAGCCTTCGAGAGAGAGAGTTTGCTTTTGTTCTCTCTTGTCTTCTTGGTTGAACTTTGTCTGTCTTTTGATTGCTTGAGATACTATGCTATTATCTGTGAGACATCGATGATCATGTGGTTGATAATAAGCTACACTTATGCTTGTTAGATGATATTATCTTACTTATCCTTATATGATCATGCACTTTGCTTGGTGATGAGTGCATGTATTTAACTGATTGTGCATTTGCAGTCCAAAGCAAATCTTAAGATATGCACAAATTTAGGGGGAGCTCTTGCTTTTCACATACTTCTCAAAGCGACAATATCTTTCACTCTTATTATCATTTGTCGAAGCTTTGATCTATATGTTGTCATCAATTACCAAAAAGGGGGAGATTGAAAGTGCAACTATCCCTGGGTGGTTTTGGTAATTCCTAACAACATATAGCTCATTGAGGTAACATTATTCCAAGATTAATATTTCAGGAAAAGCTCAATGAATGGCATGGCATGGATGAGGAAAGTGGATCCCTCAAAATTCTAAGGACAAAAAGTTTGGCTCAAGCTTGAAGCTCAAGACTCTACATTTTATATTTTAGTGATCCAAGATCACATTGAGTCTATAGGAAAAGCCAATACTATCAAGGAGGGATGAGGTGTTGCTTAATGGCTTGCTTGCTCAAAATGCTTAGTGATATGCTCCAAAACCCTCAACTACCTTCCCACAACCACATATGACCTAAACCAAAAGTCAAACTCGGCCCCACCGATTCTTTCTATCCGGCGCCACTGAGTTTCAAATGTCATAGCCACTGCCACAAACCCTAGCAAATCGGTTTCACCGATAGGGATCTCGGTCTCACCGAGATGGGATTGTAATCTCTCTGTTTCCCTTTGTAACGTTTCGGTCTTACCGAGATGAGCGATCGGTCCCACCGAGATTGCAATGTAAACTCTCTGTTTCCCTTTTGTAACATTTCGGTCTCACCGAGATGAGCGAATCGGTCCCACCAAGTTTACCTGACCAACTCTCTGGTTAGCTTATTACCAAAATCGGTCCCACCGAGTTTGTGTAATCGGTCACACCGAGATTACGTTATGCCCTAACCCTAACCATATCGGTCCTACCGAGTTGCATCTCAGTCCCACCGAAAATCCTAACGGTCACTAGGTTTGCTGAATCGATCCGACCGAGTTTAACCATTCGGTCCCACCGAGTTTGGCAAATTGTGTGTAACGGTTAGATTTTGTGTGGAGGCTATATATACCCCTCCACCCACTCTTCATTCGTGGAGAGAGCCATCAGAACATACCTACACTTCCAATACACATTTTCTGAGAGAGAACCACCTACACTTGTGTTGAGGTCATGATATTCCACTCCAACCATATGAATCTTGATCTCTAGCCTTCCCTAAGTTGCTTTCCACTCAAATCTTCTTTCCACCAAATCCAAATGCTGTGAGAGAGAGTTGAGTGTTGTGGAGACTATCATTTGAAGCACAAGAGCAAGGAGTTCATCATCAACACACCATTTGTTACTTCTTGGAGAGTGGTGTCTCCTAGATTGGCTAGGTGTCACTTGGGAGCCTCCGACAAGATTGTGGAGTTGAACCAAGGAGTTTGTAAGGGCAAGGAGATCGCCTACTTTGTGAAAATCTACCGCTAGTGAGGCAAGTCCTTCGTGGGCGACAGCCGTGATGGAATAGACAAGGTTGCTTCTTCGTGGACCCTTCGTGGGTGGAGCCCTCCATGGACTCGTGCAACTGTTACCCTCCGTGGGTTGAAGTCTCCATCAACGTGGATGTATGATAGCACCACCTATCGGAACCACGACAAAAACATCCGTGTCTCCAATTGCATTTGATTCCTCCAAACCCTTCCCGTTACATTCTTGCCAGTTGCATGCTTTACTTTCCGCTGCTCATATACTCTTTTGCATGCTTGCTTGAATTGTGTGGAGATTGCTTGACTTGTACTAAGATAGCTAAAATCTGCCAAGAACTAAAATTGGGAAAAGACTAGATTTTTATTTGGTCAAGTAGTCTAATCACCCCCCTCTAGACATACTTTCGATCATACACAATCCCTTCACGGTCACTTATGAGAGTGAGATCTGATAGATATAATATTTTTGGTATATTTGGTATAGAGATGCAAAGTGAAAAGTAAAAGGCAAAGTAAAAAAGCAAAGCAAGATTAAAGTGATGGAGATTGATATGATGAGAATAGACCCGGGGGCCATAGGTTTCACTAGTGGCTTCTCTCAAGAGCATAAGTATTCTACGGTGGGTGAACAAATTACTGTTGAGCAATTGACAGAATTGAGCATAGTTATGAGAATATCTAGGCATGATCATGTATATAGGCATCACGTCCGTGACAAGTAGACCGAAACAATTCTGCATCTACTACTATTACTCCACTCATCGACCGCTATCCAGCATGCATCTAGCATATTAAGTTAAAAACAGAGTAACGCTTTAAGCAAGATGCCATGATGTAGAGAGATAAATTCATGCAATATGAAATAAACCCCATCTTGTTATCCTCGATGGCAACGATGCAATACGTGCCTTGCTGCCCCTTCTGTCACTGGGAAAGGACACCGCAAGATCGAACCCAAAGCTAAGCACTTCTCCCATGGCAAGAACTACCAATCTAGTTGGCCAAACCAAACGGATAATTCGAAGAGACTTGCAAAGATAACCAATCATACATAAAAGAATTCAGAGAAGATTCAAATATTATGCATAGATATACTTGATCATAAACCCACAATTCATCGGTCTCAACAAACACACCGCAAAAAGAAGAAGATTACATCGAATAGATCTCCACGAGAGAGGGGGAGAACTTTGTATTGAGATCCAAAAAGAGAGAAGAAGCCATCTAGCTACTAACTATGGACCCGAAGGTCTGAGGTAAACTACTCACACTTCATCGTAGAGGTTATGATGATGTAGAAGGCCTCCGTGATGACGACCCTCTCCGGCGGAGCTCCGGAACAGGCCCCAAGATGGGATCTCGTGGATACAGAAAGTTGCAGCGGTGGAATTAGGTTTTTGGCTCCTGTTCTGATCGTTTGGGGGTACGTAGGTATATATAGGAGGAAGGAGTACGTCGGTGGAGAACCGAGGGGCCCACGAGGCAGGGGGCGCGCCCTAGGGGGTCGGCGCCCCCCACCCTCGTGACCGCCTTTTTGACTCCTTGGAGTAGGGTCCAAGTCTCCTGGATCACGTTCGGTGAGAAAATCACGTTCCCGAAGGTTTTATTCCGTTTGGAATCCGTTTGATATTCTGTTTCTCCGAAATACTGAAATAGGCAAAAAAACAGCAATTCTGGGCAGGGCCTCCTATTAATAGGTTAGTCCCAAAAATAATATAGAAGTGGAAAATAAAGCCCAATATAGTCCAAAACAATAGATAATATAGCATGGAGCAATCAAAAATTATAGATATGTTGGAGACGTATCAGGCATCCCCAAGCTTAATTGATGCTCGTCCTCGAGTAGGTAAATGATAAAAAGAGAATTTTTGATGCGGAGTGCTACTTGGCATAATTTCAATGCAAATCTTCTTAATTGTGATATGAATATTCAGATTCGAAAGATTCAAGACAAAAGTTTATATTGACATAAAAATAATAATACTTCAAGCATACTAACAAAGCAATTATGTATTCTCAAAATAACATGGCCAAAGAAAGTTATCCCTACAAAATCATATAGTCTGGCTATGCTCTATCTTCACCACACAAAGTATTTAAATCATGCACAACCTCGATGACAAGCCAAGCAGTTGTTTCATACTCTAAATTTTTCAAAACTTTTTCAATCTTCACGCAATACATGAGCGTGAGCCATGGATATAGCACTATAGGTGGAATAGAATGGTGGTTGTGGAGAAGACAAAAAGGAGAAGATAGTCTCACATCAACTAGGCGTATCAATGGGCTATGGAGATGCCCATCAATAGATATCAATGTGAGTGAGTAGGGATTGCCATGCAACGGATGCACTAGAGCTATAAGTATATGAAAGCTCATCAAAAGAAACTAAGTGGGCGTGCATCCAACTTGCTTGCTCACAAAGACCTAGGGCATTTTGAGGAAGCCCATCATTGGAATATACAAGCCAAGTTCTATAATGTAAAATTCCCACTAGTATATGAAAGTGATAACATGAGAGACTCTCTACTATGAAGATCATGGTGCTACTTTGAAGCACAAGTGTGGTAAAAGGATAGTAACATTGTCCCTTCTCTCTTTTTCTCTCATTTTTTTATTTGGGCCTTTTCTCTTTTTTATGACCTCTTTTCTTTCTCTTTTTTGGGCTTCTTTGGCCTCTTTTATTTATTTTTCGTTCGGAGTCTCATCCCGACTTGTGGGGGAATCATAGTCTCCATCATCCTTTCCTCACTGGGACAATGCTCTAATAATGATGATCATCACACTTTTATTTTTCTTACAACTCAACAATTACAACTCGATACTTAGAACAAAATATGACTCTATATGAATGCCTCCGGCGGTGTACTGGGATATGCAATATGACAATGATGGAGTGTGTCATAATAAACGGAATGGTGGAAAGTTGCATGGCAATATATCTCGGAATGGCTATGGAAATGCCATAATAGGTAGGTATGGTGGCTGTTTTGAGGAAGGTATATGGTAGGTGTATGATACCAGCGAAGGGTGCGCGGTATTAGAGAGGCTAGCAAAGGTGGAAGGATGGGAAAAGTGCATATAATCCATGGACTCAACATTAGTCATAAAGAACTAATATACTTATTGCAAAAATCTAGAAGTTATCAAAGCAAAGTATTACGCGCATGCTCCTAGGGGGATATATTGGTAGGAAAAGACCATCGCTCGTCCCCGACCGCCACTCATAAGGAAGACAATCAATAAATAAATCATGCTCCGACTTCATCACATGATGGTTCACCATACGTGCATGCTACGGGAATCACAAACTTTAACACAAGTATTCTTTAAATTCACAACTACTCAACTAGCATGACTCTAATATTATCACCTCCATATCTCAAAACAATTATCATGCTTCAATCTTTTCTTAGTATTCAACACACTCAAAAGAAAGTTTCACAAATCTTGAATACCAAGCATATTATTATTCAGCAAATTACCATGCTATTAAGACTCTCAAAATGATTTAAGTGAAGCATGAGAGATCAATAGTTTCTTTAAAACAAATCCACCACCGTGCACTAAAAGATCTAAGTGAAGCACATAGAGCAAAATTATAACGCTCAAAAGATATAAGTGAAGCACATAGAGCAAAATTATAACGCTCAAAAGATATAAGTGAAGCACATATAGCAAAATTACATAGCTCAAAAGATATAAGTGATGCACATAGAGCAAAATTATAATGCTCAAAAGTTATAAGTGAAGCACATAGAGTGTTATATCAAATTCTAATTCATGTATGGCTCTCTCAAAAGGTGTGTACAGCAAGGATGATTGTGGCACACTAAAACACAAAGACACAAATAATACAAGACGCTCCAAGAAAAACACATATCATGTTGGTGAATAAAAATATAGCTCCAAGTAAATTACCGATGGAAGTGGACGAAAGAGGGGATGCCTTCCGGGGCATCCCCAAGCTTTGACTTTTTGGTGTCCTTGGATTATCTTGGGGGTGCCATGGGCATCCCCAACCTTAGGCTCTTTCCACTCCTTGTTCCATAATCCATCACAAGAATTCACCCAAAACTTGAAAACTTCACAACACAAAACTTAAAGTAGAAAACTTGTGAGCTCTGTTAGCGAAAGAAAACAAAAGACCACTTCAAGGTACTGTAATGAACTCATTCTTTATTTATATTGGTGTTAAACCTACTGTATTCCAACTTCTCTATGAATTATAAACTATTTTACTAACCATAGATTCATCAAAATAAGCAAACAACACACGAAAAACAGAATCTGTCAAAAACAGAACAGTCTGTAGTAATCTGTAGCTAGAGCAAGATATGGAACCCCCAAAATTCTAAAATAAATTTCTGGACGTGAGGAATTTATCTATTAATCATCTGCAAAAAGAATTAATGAAATAGCACTCTTAAAATAAAAATGACAGCAGTTCTCGTGAGCGCTAAAGTTTCTGTTTTTTATAGCAAGTTCAACAAGACTTTCCCCAAGTCTTCCCAACGGTTCTACTTGGCACAAACACTAATTAAACACAAAAAACACAACCAAAACAGAGGCTAAATAATTTATTTATTACTAAACAGGAGCAAAAAGCAAGGAATAAAAAGAAAATTGGGTTGCCTCCCAACAAGCGCTATCGTTTAACGCCCCTAGCTAGGCATAAAAGCGAGGATAGATCTAGGTTGTGCCGTAGTAATAAGATAGATCGGTGAAACTCATTTCATATTCTCTACGTTCGGCAGCAAGTTTTCTTTGAGGCAAGCAAAAGTAATCAGAAGGGCTAAATTTAATAGGATAGAGGTCCCCAAGATCAATTTTAGGAGGTATAGGTTCCTCTTTCGGCCCTTCGTATTGCACAACCAATTCATCATTATAAGCATTCTTTTGACAGAACCTTGTGAGCCTAAACTCAAGAGAGCATCCTAGCTCATTGTTTCGAATAGCCAAATCATCATTAAGTTCAGAGATTCTATCAATTAAAATATTGATTGGCACCTTTTTTCTAAGGTTTTCATTGAAAGTGACATAGTCAAGAGATTGAAAGCGCATAATTTCTTCTTGATCAAAGAGGATAGATTCTATGGGAGGACGACCAGCATCCACCCTATAGTGTGCAAAGATTTCTTTGGCTTCTTTTATTATAAATCTGAATTCATGAGCCAAAAAGATAGTAGCGGCACGCTTAGCAGAAGAATGCTCGATATTAGAAAATTCTAGGAAAATTCTTTGTATAGATGGGTGCATATGCATAAATTGCCTTTCAAGTTCAACGATAAGCATGGCAATAGCGTCCGCAAGACTACTATTTCTATGAAGAATAGAACCGCCCATAGAGGGCAAAGCACCGGCACAAGTAAAAAAAATCTTGGATGACTCCTTTTCCAATAATATTACCACTACCGATTCGAAATCTTTTTGTATGATAGGTAGGGGGTTCTTCAACCGGAGCATCAGATTTTTCTATGACATTGTTATCGCCCAAATCGGCGATAACTTCCCCAATTTCAGACATAGCGACAAGCAAGCAATTCAACACACGGGCAAACAAAAGGCAAGCGGGCAAAAAGAGGCAAATAGAGATGGAGGATAGAGAGAGAGAGAGAGGGCGAATAAAACGGCAAGGGTGAAGTGGGGGAGAGGAAAACAAGAGGAAAATGGAAAATAATGTAATGCGGGAGATAGTGATTGTGATGGGTACTTGGTATGTTGAATTTTTGCGTAGACTCCCCGGCAACGGCGCCAGAAATTCTTCTTGCTACCTCTTGAGCTTGCGTTGGATTTCCCCGAAGAGGAAAGGATGATGCAGCAGAGTAGCGTAAGTATTTCCCTCAGTTTTTGAGAACCAAGGTATCAATCCTGTTGGAGGCCACGCTCAAGTCCCTCGTACCTACACAAAACGATAGCTACTCGCAACCAACGCGATTAGGGGTTGTCAATCCCTTCACGGTCACTTATGAGAGTGAGATCTGATAGATATAATATTTTTGGTATTTTTGGTATAGAGATGCAAAGTGAAAAGTAAAAGGCAAAGTAAAAAAGCAAAGCAAGATTAAAGTGATGGAGATTGATATGATGAGAATAGACCCGGGGGCCATAGGTTTCACTAGTGGCTTCCCTCAAGAGCACAGTATTCTACGGTGGGTGAACAAATTACTGTTGACCAATTGATAGAATTGAGCATAGTTATGAGAATATCTAGGCATGATCATGTATATAGGCATCACGTCTGTGACAAGTAGACCGAAACGATTCTGCATCTACTACTATTACTCCACTCATCGCCCGCTATCCAGCATGCATCTAGAGTATTAAGTTAAAAACAGAGTAACGCTTTAAGCAAGATGACATGATGTAGAGAGATAAATTCTTGCAATATGAAATAAACCCCATCTTGTTATCCTCGATGGCAACGATGCAATACGTGCCTTGTTGCCCCTTCTGTCACTGGGAAAGGACACCGCAAGATCGAACCCAAGCTAAGCACTTCTCCCATGGCAAGAACTACCAATCTAGTTGGCCAAACCAAACGGATAATTCGAAGAGACTTGCAAAGATAACCAATCATACATAAAAGAATTCAGAGAAGATTCAAATATTATTCATAGATAGACTTGATCATAAACCCACAATTCATCGGTCTCAACAAACACACCGCAAAAAGAAGAAGATTACATCGAATAGATCTCCACGTGAGAGAGGGAGAACTTTGTATTGAGATCCAAAAAGAGAGAAGAAGCCATCTAGCTACTAAATATGCACCCGAAGGTCTGAGGTAAACTACTCACACTTCATCGGAGAGGCTATGATGATCTAGAAGCCCTCCGTGATGACGGCCCTCTCCGGCGGTGCTCCGGAACAGGCCCCAAGATGGTATCTCATGGATACAGAAAGTTGCGGCGGTGGAATTAGGTTTTTGGCTCCTGTTCTGATCGTTTGGGGGTACGTAGGTATATATAGGAGGAAGGAGTACGTCGGTGGAGCACCGAGGGGCCCACGAGGCAGGGGGCGTGGCGCGCCCCCACCCTCGTGACCGCCTCTTTGACTCCTTGGAGTAGGGTCCAAGTCTCCTGGATCACGTTCGGTGAGAAAATCACATTCCCGAAGGTTTTATTCCGTTTGGACTCCGTTTGATATTCTGTTTCTCCGAAATACTGAAATAGGCAAAAAAAACAACAATTCTGGGCTGGGCCTCCGGTTAATAGGTTAGTCCCAAAAATAATATAAAAGTGGAAAATAAAGCCCAATATGGTCCAAAACAGTAGATAATATAGTATGGAGCAATCAAAAATTATAGATACATTGGAGACTTATCAGTATCCTCCTCTGAATGATTTAAGTGACTTGACTTGGCGCATGTTCATGCATGTAGTTGAAACAAAATCAACATAGCCTTCACGATATTTATGTTCATGGTGGATTATATCCTACTCATGCTTGCATTCGGTGTTGATTAATTTTAATGCATGTTCATGACTGTTGTCGCTCTCTAGCTGGTCGCTTCCCAGTCTTTTGCTAAGCCTTCACCTGTACTAAGCAGGAATACTGCTTGTGCATCCAACTCCATAAACCCCAAAGTTATTCCATATGAGTCCATCATACCTACCTATATACGGTATCTACCTGCCGTTCCAAGTAAATTTGTATGTGCCAAACTCTAAACCTTCAAATAAAAATCATGTTTTGTATGCTCGAATAGCTCATGTATCAATTAGGGCTATCCGTATCTTCCATGTTAGGCGGGTTATTCTCAAGAGGAGTGGACTCGCTCCTCACTCACGAGATAAATGGCTGGTCACCGGGATGTCCAGTCCCATGCTTTATGCAAACTAAATCAAAATAATTGCAAACAAAACTCCCCCTGGGACTCTTGTTAGTTGGAGGCACTCGTCGTTTCGAGCAAGCCATGGATTGATGCTTGTTCGTGGAAGGGGGAGTATAAACTTTACCATTCTGTTTGGGAACCGCCTATAATGTGTGTAGCATGGCAGATATTGCCATCTCTTGGTTGTTATGTTGACAATGAAAGTATACCGCTCAAAATATAATTCACCTCTATTTAAAAACCGAGCTCTGGCACCTCTACAAATCCCTGCTTCCCTCTGCGAAGGGCCTATCTATTTACTTTTATGCTGAGTCATCACCCTCTAATTAAAAAGCATCTGTTGGAGAGCACTTCTGTCATTTGCATTCATTACTGTTAGTTTACATTGAGTATGACTTGACTAGATCTCTTTTACCATGAATTACAATGTCAATCAGTCCTTGATCTTTAAAGGTGCTCTGCATTTATGTTTTGCGGTCTCAGAAAGGGCTAGCGAGACACCATCTTGTTATATCATATTATGATTGTTTTGAGAAAGTGTTGTCATCCGAGATTTATTATTATTGCTCGCTAGTTGATTATGCCATTGATATGAGTAAACTTGAGACCTATGCGTTATTGCGAATGTGGTTAGTTATAATCTTTGCTGAAAACTTGAATGCTGGCTTTACATATTTACAACAACAAGAGCAAATAGAGTTTGTAAAAGTTTTTCTTTATCACTTTCAGTTCATCAACTGAATTGCTTGAGGACAAGCAGAGATTTAAGCTTGGGGGAGTTGATACGTCTCCGTCGTATCTACTTTTCCAAACACTTTTGCCCTTGTTTTGGACTCTAACTTGCATGATTTGAATGGAACTAACCCGGACTGACGCTGTTTTCAGCAGAATAGCTATGGTGTTATTTATGTGCAGAAACAAACGTTCTCGGAATGACCTGAAACTTCACGGAGCAACTTTTCAGAAATAATAAAAAATCCTCAAAAAAGATGAAGGCCAGGGGGCCCACAACCTATCCACGTGGGTGGGGGCGCGCCCCCTACCTCGTGGGCCCCCTGGAGCTCCTCCGACCTCAACTCCAACTCTATATATTTGGTTTCAGGGAGAAATAAAATCAGAGAGAAGGATTCATCGCGTTTTATGATACGGAGCCGCCGCCAAGCCCTAAAACCTCTCGGGAGGGCTGATCTGGAGTCCGTTCGGGGCTCCAGAGAGAGGAATCCGTCGCCATCGTCATCATCAACCATCCTCCATCACCAATTTCATGATGCTCACTGCCGTGCGTGAGTAATTCCATTGTAGGCTTGCTGGACGGTGATGGGTTGGATGAGATTTATCATGTAATCGAGTTAGTTTTGTTAGGGTTTGATCCCTAGTATCTACTATGTTCTGAGATTGATGTTGCTATGACTTTGCTATGCTTAATGCTTGTCACTAGGGCCCGAGTGCCATGATTTCAGATCTGAACCTATTATGTTTTCATCAATATATGAGAGTTCTTGATCCTATCTTGCAAGTCTATAGTCACCTATTATGTGTTATGATCCGTTAACCCCGAAGTGACAATAATCATGATACTTAACGGTGATGACCATAGTTTGAGGAGTTCATGTATTCACTATGTGCTACTGCTTTGTTCTGGTACTCTATTAAAAGGAGGCCTTAATATCCCTTAGTTTACACTAGGACCCCGCTGCCACGGGAGGGTACGACAAAAGATGTCATGCAAGTTCTTTTCCATAAGCACGTATGACTATATTCGGGATACATGCCTACATTACATTGATGAACTGGAGCTAGTTCTGTGTCACCCTAGGTTATGACTGTTACATGATGAACCGCATCCGGCATAATTCTCCATCATCGATCCATTGCCTATGAGCTTTCCATATATTGTTCTTCGCTTATTTACTTTTCCTTTGCTATTGCTATCATCACTACAAAATACCAAAAACATTACTTTTGCTATTGTTACCTTTTGCTACCGTTATCACTACTATCATATTACTTTGCTACTAAATACTTTGCTGCAGATATTAAATTTCCAGGTGTGGTTGAATTGACAACTCAGCTGCTAATACTTGAGAATATTCTTTGGCTCCCCTTGTGTCGAATCAATAAATTTGGTTGAATACTCTACCGTCGAAAACTGTTGCGATCCCCTATACTTGTGGGTTATCACTCCGCAAGAGGAAGGGATCCCCCAGCGGCAGCAACATCTTTGGGCCGTTGAAGCGACGGAAGTACATCGCTGTCGATGAGTAAGTACCTTATCTTGGCGATCTTCTATGTGCCACCTTCCTTTCCTGACGATTGTCCCTTCAGGTCCTCTTCTTCTAAGGCTGCGAAATCTCTAGAGAAGCAGCTCCCTCTCGTCCCATCGCGCCCGGCAAGCTCCAGCGCTACAGGCTTGGTCGCTGCCCATGGTGTGGGGTCAGCCAGGGGAGTTGGCCCGTCAGCAAGGCGCCCCGAACTTGCGCCTTCGCCGTCCTTTCTTCGCGGCCTTGCTCGGAGCGCAACAGGCGTGCCAATGGCTCCTCCCTTGGTCACGGCCTTGCTCGGAGCGCAACAGGCGTGCCAATGGCTCCTCCCTGGGGTCTTCTTCAAGCAGTTGGCCTTGTTCGGTTCGGGCCCCTCACAAGGGTCAGCTAGCGCCTGGGGCCGCGCCAGCCCCCAGCCCCCGACTGGGAGGTGATGCGCCACTAGATGCTCCACCCGCAGCCCCCGAGGTGGAGGACGAGGTGGGCCGAGCATTCGAGCTCGAGCGCGGGCGCAGCATGGTCCGCCACGAGCTCTTCCAGGAGGCGATGGGCGTGATGAACCGCCTTGGTGAAGAGCTTGCTGGTTTCGACTCATGTCTTGAGGCTGAAGGTCTTCGTTGGTGGAGGAGCGGCGGAAGCTGCGAGTGGCCATCAACCTTGTTCGTTATCATCGCGACCTCGAGAACGCGAAGGTTGAGGCGTCCCTCAAGATTGCCAATGAGGCCCGCTCGCGATCTTTGGAAGAAGCTCGTGAGGACGATCGCCGCCGCGAGGCTGCGGAGGAGCGCGCATGGGAGCTCCAGGCCTGGAGCGTGTCCCTTGAGCAGCAGGTCGAGGCGCGCGGGGCCGCCCTTGCGTCGATGAGGGGGACGCCCACGGAGGAAGAGGAGGTTCGGCAGCGCGAGGAGACGCTGGCCCTGGAGGCCGTGGAGCGCATCCTCGAGCTCGAGCGACTGGAGACGAGGGAGCGTCAAGTCGCTCAAGCTGAAGATGTCGTCGGGGCCCATGAGGCCAGAGTCAAGGAGGAGATCAACCGCCGGGTGGCCGTGGTTCACGTTGATCTAGAGGGCAGGTACGATCTGAGGCTGGAGCTCGCCGGATAGGAGGGTGCGGGCAGGGCCGCCGCCCTCAGGCCCAGGTTGGACAAGGCCGAGAGACGTGCGGAGGCTACAACCGCCGCCCTGGTTGTGGCGCAGGCGGACTTGGCCTCCGCCCGCGCCGAGCTGCTTTCCCTCCGGAGGCAAATTGACGGCGCCGAGGTTGTCGCTCCGCAGAACAGAGAAGAAGTGCTTCAATGCCGAACGCTGGAGCGCGAGCATGCTCCTATGCTTCAAGACCTTCGGAACAAGGCCAACACCGCCCTGGGCTATATCTGTCGGCGTTCTCGAAACGGGGGTCCCCAGACTTGCCTGCCTGCGGCACGCGGCGTGGCAGAGCCAGCAGGCCATACGGCCCATCTTCACCAACAAAGCATCCAAGCCCCTCGCGAGGGGCCAAGCCTTGCGAGGCGGACGATGCAAGACCTCCTCTGGAGTGGCCTAGCTAGGCAGGCTCGCGAGGAGCGGAGATATCAATTTGAGGTGAACCTCACGAGGCTCTCGTGACGTGAGCCATGACGATCGACACCAGGCGGGCACAAGGCGGGCGCCAGCGCGCGCAGCGTCCTTGTTTCCCCTTTGGTGCAAAGGAGGCAAGCGCAGCCGCAGTGTACCGAGGCCTCGGGCAAAGGTTGCCATTTCGGTGCAACAAGACCAAGACCATGGACTGCAAGACGAAGTTCATTGTGGAGCCCAAGACGGCGTCACCACTAGAGCTTTGTGTAGGCGAGGATCGCTTTTGTCAGGATAGCTTGTACTAGCTGCCCCCCTTCAAATTTGCCCGCCATTGTTGGCTCCCTTCCCGCTCGATATTTGGGAAGAGGACTAGGTCCTCTATAAAAAGGACTAGTCACCACCATAGGAGGGAGGGACGAGACTAGAGAGAGAGAAAAGGGAGATAAGAGAGAGAGATCATCTTAGCTGAAGAGACACACCACAAGTCCAAAAGCACAAGAACACCTCAACCTCAGGAGGCTCTTCTTCCCTTGTATTGTTCATCATCAGCCCAAGAGGCAATCCACCACCATCACACTAGAGTAGGGTATTACACCACAACGGTGGCCCGAACCAGTATAAACCCCCTATCTTTCTGTGTTGTGAGTTCATCGAGTTCGTCCGCAAGATCTAGCGAGCTAGAGCATTGATCGGCAGGATGGAAAGACTTCGCGCGCACCCCAGTGTTCGAGCCTTAAGGGTTTGCCGGAACCCCACATCCGACATTTGGCGCGCTAGGTAGGGGTGCGTCGGAGCTTCTTCTCTGCCAATCAGCTCTTCGACGTTCACCGGCTACGATGTCTGGCGACCCAAGGGCCGGATCCGACCGCTAGGCAGCCTGGCCGGCCCGGACGGCGCCGCCTGCCCATGAAGATCTCGACCCCGCACCGCAAGCGGCGCGGGCGCCAGCAAGCTCCTCGCGATGTCTTGTTTGGTTTGGGACTCACGTCCATCGCCTTTCCCTCGCAAAGCTCCTCGCGAGCCGGACCGCACAAAGCACGCGCTAGCACTACACCTGGTGCTCACCCCTTGCGGGGCCCCCCTCAAATGGGGTGATAAGCTCTGCAGGGTTCTCAGGAACTCGTCGCCTCATGACCCAGCCCTAAGTTGGCGCTGACTAAGATAATCCACGTCGGGAAACTCACCTCAGCTTCATGAGCTCACGAGGACACATACCCACATCACATAGGAAAGTAAAAACTGCAATTTGCTTACACAAGGGGCTCCCCCTCTCAAAATGCTCTTACAAGTTTTCCAAGGGCCACGCCCAAGTCTTGCGTGCAGAATAAAACAACAGGAGAATATGGGATCAGCCAGAGACGTCGCTCGCTGCATCGTCCATGGACGCGTCACTCGCATCATCATCATCTCCGTCGAAATCATCGCCACCGTCGGCGATGCCCCCATCGCCGTTGTTGACCACGTCACCTTCATCTGCGACGACCACCACCCCATCATTTTCTGAGGTGAAGGCCCTGACGAACGCGTCGACATGGTCCTCTACCCAACGCGCCAGGTCGCCCCGGACGGCCATGGGTATAGGGGCAATTGCGGCATCGAAGTCGAAGTTGGGGTTGGTGTTCAGAAGGTGGCTAAAGACACAGGAGAAGGCGCGCTGAAGCAGGCCACGACCCCTCTCCTCCACAAGCTGCCGAGCTTTGGCAGATTGAGCCTCCAGGCGCGTCACCACCTCGGTCAAGAAGGTCAGGTGGCTGGCGTAGTCACTTGAGTGAGGGGTCGGGGCGTTCTCGTCGCAGATATAGCCCAGGGCGGTGTTGGCCTTGTTCCGAAGGTCTTGAATCATAGGAGCATGCTCGCGCTCCAGCGTTCGGCGTTGAAGCACTTCTTCTCTATTTTGCCGAGCGACGGCCTCGGCGTCATCAATTCGCCTCCAGAGGGAAAGCAGCTCGGCGCGGGCGAAGGCCAAGTCCTCCTGCGCCGCAACCAGGGCATCGGTTGTTGCCTCCGCACGTCTCTCGGCCTCATCCAACCTAGGCCTGAGGGCGGCGGCCCTGCTAGCACCCTTGAGGGAGTCCTGGATTAGGGGGTGTCCGGATGGCCGGACTATACCTTCGGCCGGACTCCTGGACTATGAAGATACAAGATTGAAGACTTCGTCCCATGTCCGGAAGGGACTTTCCTTGGCGTGGGAGGCAAGCTTGGCGATACGGATATGCAGATCTCCTACCATTGTAACCGACTTTGTGTAACCCTAACCCTTTCCGGTGTCTATACAAACCGGAGGGTTTTAGTCCGTAGGACAACATACACAACAACAATCATACCATAGGCTAGCTTCTAGGGTTTAGCCTCTCCGATCTCGTGGTAGATCTACTCTTGTACTACCCATATCATCAATATTAATCAAGCAGGACGTAGGGTTTTACCTCCATCGAGAGGGCCCGAACCTGGGTAAAACTTTGTGTCCCTTGCCTCCTGTTACCATCCGGCCTAGACGCACAGTTCGAGACCCCCTACCCGAGATCTGCCGGTTTTGACACCGACATTGGTGCTTCCATTGAGAGTTCCTCTGTGTCGTCGCCGTCAGGCTTGATGACTCCTACGATCATCGATAGTGATGCGGTCCAGGGTGAAACTTGTCTCCCCGGACAGATCTCTTCCTTCGGCGGCTTTGCACTGCGGGCCAATTCACTTGGCCATCTGGAGCAGATCGAAAGCTATGCCCCTGGCCGTCAGGTCAGATTTGGAAGTTTAAACTACACGGCTGACATCCGCGGGGACTTGATCTTCGACGGATTCGAGCCACTGCCGAGCGCGCCGCACTGCCACGACGAGCATGATCTAGCTCTACCGCCTAATAGTGCCCTGAAGGCCGCACCCGCATCGGCTTCGATCCTTAATTCGGAGCCAACTGCGCCGATCGAGGATGGGTGGATGGACGCCGCCTCGGGGGCTGCGATCCTAGCGGCGATCGAGCCGAACACCAGCCCCGCACTCCGCGAGACTCGTGATTCCAAGGAGCCGGACTCCTCTCCGGACTCCGAACCATTCGCGCCTCTGCCGATCGAATCCGATTGGGCGCCGATCATGGAGTTTACTGCCGCGGACATCTTTCAGCACTCGCCCTTTGGCGATATTATGAAATCACTAAAGTCTCTCTCTTTATCAGGAGAGCCCTGGCCAGACTACGGTCAGCGAGATTGGGATACGGATGATGCAGAAATTAAAAGCCCACCCACCACCCACTTTGTAGCCACTGTCGACGATTTAACTGACATGCTCAACTTCGACTCCGAAGACATCGACGGTATGGACGCCGATGAAGGAGACGATGAAGAACCAGCGCCTATTGGGCCCTGGAACGCCACCTCATCATATGACGTATACATGGTGGACGCACAAAAAGATGACGACGAGGAGCGGAAGGACGCACCGAAGGCTTGTTCCCTCAAAAAGCAGTCAAAGCGGCGACGCAAACGCCGCCCCAAATCCCGCCTCGACAGAAATAGCGATCACACAGACCCAGCGCTGGAGCAGGGCGAATCGCTGCCGTACAATGGCAATCCGGATAATCAAACCGAACAAACAAATCCTATCAAGGATAATGGTCCGGACGACATAACGCCGGACAGGCACCCGGAGCAGCAGACTGCCCGTAAAAGGCTTGTTGCCACCGCGAGGAGTCTGAAAAGGCAGAAGCAAAGGCTCAAGGCCGCGCAAGACACACTCCAAATCAGATGGAGTAAAATAATCAACACAGCAGCAAGGTACGGCGACAATCGCCCCTCCAAGAGCTACCCAAAGCAGAAGCTGCTACCCGAATTCGATGAGCAGGCCTCAGACCCCCCACAACCAAATATCAAAGCAGCCACCTGGTCAGATAGACGACCCCTCTACCAACACAGAGCGGCATACAACGCCACTCACAATACAACACGTGACCCATGCGAGGGCTCGCACCCAAAGGACGGTGCAACAAGATCCATCTATGGACCACGCAAACGCGCCCCAGCATACAATGCAACACAACAAACATCCGAACAACGCGGTACACCCAGCTACAGGGTTGCCGCACACCCCCTATGTTTCACCGATGAGGTGCTGGACCATGAATTTCCAGAGGGATTCAAGCCCGTAAACATAGAGGCATACGAAGGAACAACAGACCCTGGGGTCTGGATTGAGGACTACATCCTCCATATCCATATGGCTCGAGGAGATGATCTCCACGCCATCAAGTACTTACCCCTCAAGCTCAAAGGGCCAGCTCATCACTGGCTCAAAGGCCTCCCCGAAAGCTCCATTAGAAGTTGGAAAGAGCTCGAAGATGCCTTTCGGGCAAATTTTCAAGGGACTTATGTCCGACCTCCGGATGCGAACGATTTGAGTCATATAACTCAACAGCCCGAAAACTTTGGAACATGTTTCTTACTAAAAAGAACCAGATTGTCGACTGTCCGGACGCCGAAGCCTTGGCAGCTTTCAAGCATAGTGTCCATGACGAATGGCTCGCCAGACACCTCGGCCAAAATAAGCCGAGAACGATGGCCGCATTAACAAACCTCATGACCCGCTTTTGCGCGGGTGAGGACAGCTGGATAGCCAGATGCAGCACCAGCAACCCCAGTACATCTGAAGTTAGAGATGGAAACGGGAAATCACGGCGCAACAGCAATAACAAACGTCGGAATAAAGAAGACAGCACGAAGGGCACGACAGTAAATGCCGGATTCAAAAGCTCTCGGCCAGGTCAAAAGCCGCCCCCTAAAGGCACCAGGGATGAACTATCCAGCCTCAACAAAATTCTAGACCAAGTATGTTAGATCCATAGTACCCCTAGTAAACCTGCTAATCATACCCACAGAGAATGTTGGGTCTTTAAGCAGTCCGGCAAGACACGGCAGAACAAAAGAAATTTCCACCAGAAGTCAAAACAGTAAACGTGTTACACGTGATCAAGGGAAAAACAACACGGCACTCCCAGATAAATATACCCAAGTGCCTGTCACCGTGAAGTCCTGCCACTGGTCGTCTCAACCAATCACTTTCGACCATCGCGATTACTCAGCAAGTATCCGACACGCGGGATGGGCTGCCCTAGTATTAGACCCAGTAATTGGCGGATATCACTTCACACGAGTCTTGATGGACGGTGGCAGCAGCCTAAATTTAATATATCGGGATACAATCCGCGAGATGGGGTTAGACCCAACACAAATTCGCCATAGCAATACTACCTTTAAAGGAGTAACGCCAGGCCCAGGGGCTCGTTGTATGGGCTCCCTCCTACTACAGGTTATATTCGGCTCCGCCGATAACTTCCGTCACGAGCATTTAACCTTCCACATCGCTCCGTTTCAAAGTGGCTATCAAGCACTGCTCAGACGCGAAGCTTTCGCTCGCTTTAATGCAATACCACACTACGCCTCCCTCACACTCAAGATGCCTGGTCCACGTGGCATCATTTCAGTGAACGTAAATATCAAGCGATCTCTGCGCGCCGAAGAGAGTGCGGCTGCCTTGGCAGCCGCACACTAAAGGCGCCCGGACCAGTGAAAGCATCCAAATAGGTCGTCAAGACCTCAGACACAACTAATCAAGTCCGGCGCCGCTATTTATACCGAATAAGTGGTCACACTCCTATTTGTCAATACAACGGGCTCAACGAGCACAGACAAGTGGCAATTTCTTATCATCTTGAATTATACATGGTTTCTTTAAAAACTATCTTTTTGCACGATAACTTTTTCACTTAACTTTCTATCTTTTACAGACGATCATCGTGCTACACCCATCCAGGATACGGCACAACGGAGACACAGGCGCGGACGTGCAGCAGGGACCCGCTCCAAGGATTCTTTTTAGATTAAGACCCTGCGTAAACCTTTTTTACTGTCTCTTGTTGATACATATCCACCGTTGAGAAGGATGCTGACGTCTTGGCATGTGGCCACGCCAGAACAATGCACGTACCTGGACACAAGGGGCTTCTTACAAAGGCCATTATTTAGGCCCGGTTTATACCACAAAGACCGAATACCTTAGGGAGTGTTCGGCGTCGCGAGTTTGGCCCTATATGCATCAGCTCCGAATCATTGTCTTTGGTCAAATGTTGGGTTTTCCCGGCTCCTGTGTTTTGGTGCCTTACGTTCCTCTTTACCGGCTAAGGTAGCACCAGGAGAACTACTGCGATTGTGCCCTGGTTCATCCGGACGAGCACCTCAGTAGAGAAAGCCGAAAACTGACTGTCATGTTATAGCGTGAGACTGGTAAACCACTCGATGACCTGTGGGAATGTTAGAATTCCTCCGCCTTAACGAAGGGCCGTTTTCCGGCCAGGCATGTACGCACCCCAGAATCGGGAGCGTGGGGAGCCACCAGGGGCTATCTAGTAGCCCCACTGTCAAACTCCTATGGCTAAGTGAAAGTGCTAAAGCATTATAGTCTGGTTGCCTCGCTCGCTCCGCTATCACCTCCTTAATAGGACCAAGACGTTGGGTTAAGTGTGAACGCGTGTTTTTGCGAGCACCTCCGCATTATATGCGTGGGGGTTGAAGCCGACGACTGCAATCTTTCATGTTATACACATGTATACATAAACGGCCGCCCAGGAGGCATCATATTACTTTCAGGCAAAAGTATAAAAATAGCCTTATAAAAATTTATAAAAGCATTTCGCTTACAATGAGATTACATATCACTCAAACATAATATTTTTTGAGCACTGGGTCTCTATCAAATGGGCACCCTCAAGAACTTCTTCAAAGTAGTGCTCAGCAGCCTTTTGACCTATAGCCGAATCCCGCGCTGCAACATTGGTAGCATCCATCTCCGCCCAGTATGCCTTAACAGGGGCAAAGGCCATCCGTGCGCCCTCTATGCACGCGGACCTCTTCATCGCATTAATGTGCGGCACCACGTCAAGGAACTGTTGCACCAAGCTGAAATAGCTGTTCGGTTTTGACCTTTCTGGACATAGCTGATCCACAACAGACCTCATGGAGAGTCCGGACAACCTATTTAGTTCGGCCCATTCAGCTAATTGGTCAGTCAATGAAAGTGGACGCTCGGGAGAATGAAATTGTCTCCAAAACAGCTGGTCTACTTCACAGTCCGTCTGACCTTGGAAGTACTTGGCCGCATCGGCAGCGCTCGCCGCCAAATCCATATACACATCCTCCGAACTCCACAGCCGATCCAGAGGGGCATACCGTGGATCTCCGAACTTCCTCCGCAACATAAAGGATTTCCTAGCTACAATATCCCCGGCTTCCCGCAGCTCCTCCTTCTTTGCCCTCATAGCAGAGCGGAGGTCTTTTTTCGTCGCAGCAGCCTTCTCAAGGTCCGATGCCTTCGCTTGGTTTTCCTTTTCAAGAACCTAGCAATGGTCGGCGGCGGCTTTTAATTCTATGGCCATCTTGTCTCGGCTCTCGCCATGTGCGGCCTTCTCGGCTTGGAACTCTTTGGCCGCCTTCAAAGCAGCCGCATTACCCAACCTCGCTTGTTCCTTGGCTCAGGCAAGTTCTGCCCGCAAGGCTTCAACAGTGGCAGCTCCATCTGCAGTCACAACATATTAAAGATGCTGGCATCATGCTGCTCTTCCTATTGTGGCGTTTACCAGATAATGACACTTACCCTATGCCTCGTCAAGCCTTTTGTTAACAAGCTCGATGTCGGCGTCTGCCGCATCCAACTGTCGTTCTAAATGGGCAAACTCGCTAGTCCGGCTAGCCACCGGAGCTTCCATCACCTGAACATAGAGGCAGTATGGTTATTACCCGGGAATATGATCCTCTGTTCGTCATCGTTTCCGACGACAACCAGAGTCTCAGGGGCTACTATCTACACAGGGCACACCTAGCACGTGCAGGACTATCATACATTCTTTTACGTACCTCAAAGCCTATCGGTAGACTCATAAAAGCTTCATGCAATCCACTTTCGGTGGACGATATTCTCTCCATCACCGTATTCATCAGCACACGGTGTTCATCTGAGATGGCTGCTCAACCCACCAACTCCCTCAGAACATTCGATCGCACACTAGACGGTGCCGGACTCTTTTGTCTGCTCTCTTCGGGAGCCGGACACTGGGAGCTTTGGGGGGTCAATGGGATTATCTTCCGGCCTCACCGGACTCGGAGAGGCCCTCCACGACGACACTTCAGGGTCGCCCGCTTCCGGAGCGGAGGAGTCTGGAGGAGGCGTTTCGCTCTCCATCATCTCTGGAAGAAGATCCCCCGAAGATGAGCTCATTTGAGAGGGGCTAAGGCCCGAACTGCAAAAATATGTGCGGTGGTTATTCTCTCAGAAGAAAAAGATGGCATATCTGTACTATTAAAGTATTTCGGGTCACTTATGACTCGCGGGAGAATTGATCCCCCCGCGGACTTTGTGCGGCAACAGCGCCCCCCAAGGTAGGACCCTCTGTGGGAGACTTCTTCTCCCATTTGGAAGCTTCGGCTTCCGAATCCCCGGGCGCAGTCCTTTTCCTCTTCTGGTCGTCTTCCTTCATGGAGACGCTCGCTCCCTCGGTTAGAATGGGCAGCGTTGGGGGCCGCGTCCGCCCGTATTATCCTCCACAGTATCTTCCTTCAAGGGCTCCGGGCAAGGTGCGGTCTGGAGCATCTTTTCCAATACCGGATTTTCCAAACCCTCAGGGAGGGGGGCCGAACACCGAATCAACTTCGCCTTTGTTAGCCAGTCCTGGTCAAAAAGCAAACTCTCAGAAATAACTTCGTAACAAAGGAGAGATAGTATGTTCGGCCAGAAGATGCCTTACCTGTTCGGCGGCGCGGTTACTACTTAGGCCCATGTCCTCGGTGATTTCCGGACACTCCACCTGAGGTCCGAAGAATGACTTGTACATCTCCTCGTGCGTCAGGCTGAGAAAATTTTGAATGACACGCGGTCCCTCGGGATTGAACTCCCACAGGCGAAGAGGCCGGCGTTTGCAAGGCTGGACTTGACGAACCAGCATAACTTGTATTACCGCAACCAAACTGAAATCTCCATGGAAGAGATCTCGAATGCGGCTTTGAAGTATAGGCACGTCCTTGGCTAGACCCCAGCTCAGACCTCTGCTGATCCATGACATCAGTTGTGGTGGAGGGCCCGAGCGGAAAACAGGGGTGGCCGCCCACTTGGCACTTCTATGAGCCGTGATGTAGAACCACTCCTGTTTCCACAATTCAAACACCTCTGGGATGGAACCTTTGGGCCACGAAGCTCCCGTCATCTTGCGTATTGAGGCACCTCCACACGCTGCATGTTGCCCCTCGATCATCTTCGGCTTTACTTCAAAGGTCTTGAGCCATAGGACAAAGTGAGGGGTAACCCGGAGGAAGGCCTCGCACACGACAATAAATGTCGTGATATGAAGAAAGGAGTCCGGAGCTAGATCATGGAAGTCTAGCCCGTAATAAAACATCAAACCCCTGACGAAAGGATCCAGAGCAAGGCCTAGACCTCGAAGGAAGTGGGAGATGAACACGACATTCTCGTTAGGTTCAGGGGTGGGGGCGGCCTGCCCTCGGGGAGGCAGCCGATGCAAAATCTCGGCGGTCAGATATCTGGCCTCCCTCAACTTTTTGATGTCTTCTTCCGTGACGGAGGAAGGAACCCATCAGCCTTGAAGGCTAGATCCGGACATGACTGAAGGTTCGGAGCACCTGACCTGAACTTTGGGCGTTTGAGCTTGAGGTGGGGGAAGGATTCGATTGAGCACGGGAGGGAAAAATAAAAGCCTTGTCCCCTTTATAAAGAGGGTGAATATCAAGCGTCCTCTCCGTGTCCGTTTGGACTTGCCTATAATCTAGGAGTCCTAGAAGCGGTTGGGTTACCCACGCCCGTATTGATGAGAATCCCGGAATAAGGGGACACGATCTCTGCTTTAACAAGACGTGCCAAGGAAACCGCCTTGCATGACGCGCTGAGGTGGGATAATAAAACGACTAGGATAAAGGCTTGGCCGTGGTGTGTCACACTACGGAATACGTCAGTAGATTAGATTTTTGTAAATATTATTCTCTCTATGGCAATATGTGGAAAATTATTTTGCAGAGCCGGACACTATCTTTGTGTTCAAAATCTTCTATGAAGTACTTGGAGGAGGAACCCGCCTTGCAATGCCGAAGACAATCTGCGCGCCGGACTCGTCGTCATTGAAGCCTGGTTCAGGGGCTACTGAGGGAGTCCTGGATTAGGGGGTGTCCGGATGGCCGGACTATACCTTCGGCCGGACTCCTGGACTATGAAGATACAAGATTGAAGACTTCGTCCCGTGTCCGGAAGGGACTTTCCTTGGCGTGGGAGGCAAGCTTAGCGATACGGATATGCAGATCTCCTACCATTGTAACCGACTTTGTGTAACCCTAACCCTCTCCGGTGTCTATATAAACCGGAGGGTTTTAGTCCGTAGGACAACATACACAACAACAATCAAACCATAGGCTAGCTTCTAGGGTTTAGCCTCTTCGATCTCGTGGTAGATCTACTCTTATACTACCCATATCATCAATATTAATCAACCAAGACATAGGGTTTTACTTCAGTTGAGAGGGCCCGAACCTGGGTAAAACTTTGTGTCCCTTGCCTCCTGTTACCATCCGGCCTAGACCCATAGTTCGGGAGCTCCTACCCGAGATCCGCCGGTTTTGACACCGACAACCCTCCCGTCCGGCGAGCTCTAGCCTCATGCCATACCTGCCCTCCAGATCAGCTCGAACCACGGCCACCCGGCAGTTGATCTCCTCCTCGACTCTGGCCTCGCGGGCCCCGGCGGCATCTTTAGCTTGAGCGACTTGACGCTCCCTCGTCTCCAGTCGCTCGAACTCGAGGTTGCGCTCCATGGCCTCCAGGGCCAGCGTCTCCTCGCGCCACCGAACCTCCTCTTCCTCCGCGGGCGTCCCCCTCATCGACGCAAGGGCGGCCCCGCGCGCCTCGACCTGCTGCTCAATGGACGCGCTCTAGGGCTGGAGCTCCCACGCGTGCTCCTCCGCAGCCTCGCGGCGGGGATCGGCCTCGCGAGCTTCTTCCAAAGCTCGCGAGCGGGCCTCATTGGCAATCTTGAGGGACGGCTCAGCCTTCGCGTTCTCGAGGTCGCGATGATAATGGCCAAGGTTGATGGCCACTCACAGCTTGCGCCGCTCCTCCACCAACCGAAGACCTTCAGCCTCAAGACGTGAGCCGACACCAGCAAGCTCTTCACCAAGGCGGTTCATCGCGCCCATCGCCTCCTGGAAGAGCTCGTGGCGGACCACGCTGCGCCCGCGCTCGAGCACGAACGCTCGGCCCACCTCGTCCTCCACCTCGGGGGCTGCGGGTGGAGCATCAAGTGGCGCATCACCTCCCGGTCGAGGGCTAGGGGCTGATACGTCTCCATCGCATCTACTTTTCCAAACACTTTTGCCCTTGTTTTGGACTCTAACTTGCATGATTTGAATGGAACTAACCCGGACTGACGCTGTTTTCAGCAGAATTACCATGGTGTTATTTATGTGCAGAAACAAACGTTCTCGGAATGACCTGAAACTTCACGGAGCAACTTTTTAGAAAATGTGAAAAATACCTGCAAAAGATGAAGGCCAGGGGGCCCACCACCTCTCCACAAGGGTGGGGGCGCGCTTGCCCCCCTAGGGCGTGCCCCCACCTCGTGCGCCCCCTGTTGCCTCTCCGACTCCAAATCCAACTCCATATATTGTGTTTCGGGGAGAAAAAAATTAGAGAGAAGAAATCGTCGCGTTTTATGGTATGGAGCCGCCGCCAAGCCCTAAAACCTCTCGGGAGGGCTGATCTGGAGTCCGTTCGGGGCTCCGGAGAGGGGAATCCGTCGCCATCGTCATCATCAACCATCCTCCATCACCAATTTCATGATGCTCACCACCGTGCGTGAGTAATTCCATCGTAGGCTTGCTGGACGGTGATGGGTTGGATGGGATCTATCATATAATCGAGTTAGTTTTGTTAGCGTTTGATCCCTAGTGTCCACTATGTTCTGAGATTGATGTTGCTATGACTTTGCTATGCTTAATGCTTGTCACTAGGGCCCGAGTGCCATGATTTCAGATCGGAACCTATTATGTTTTCATCAATATATGAGTGTTCTTGATCCTATCTTGCAAGTCTATAGTCACCTATTATGTGTTATGATCCGTTAACCCCGAAGTGACAATAATCGGGATACTTACCGGTGATGACCGTAGTTTGAGGAGTTCATATATTCACTATGTGTTAATGCTTTGTTCCGGTTCTCTATTAAAAGGAGGCCTTAATATCCCTTAGTTTCCGTAAGGACCCCGCTGCCATGGGAGGGTAGGACAAAAGATGCCATGCAAGTTCTTTTCCATAAGCACGTATGACCATATTCGGAATACATGCCTACATTATATCAATGAACTAGAGCTAGTTTTGTGTCACCCTACGTTATGACTGTTACATGATGAATCGCATCCGGCATAATTCTCCATCACCGATCCATTGCCTACGAGCTTTCCATATATTGTTCTCCGCTTATTTACTTTTCCGTTGCTATTGCTATCATCACTACAAAATACCAAAACATTACTTTCACTACAGTTACCTGTTGTTACCGTTATCACTACTATCATATTACTTTGCTACTAAATACTTTGCTGCAGATATTAAGTTTCCAGGTGTGGTTGAATTGACAACTCAGCTGCTAATACTTGAGAGTATTCTTTGGCTCCCCTTGTGTCAAATCAATAAATTTAGGTTGAATACTTTACCCTCGAAAACTGTTGCTATCCCCTATACTTGTGGGTTATCAAGACTATTTGCTGGCGCCGTTGCCGGGGAGCATAGCTCTATTCTTTGAGTCACTTGGGATATATATCTGCTTATCATTATGAAGAACTTGAGAGATCCAAAAACCAAGATATATCCCTCAACTACGAGGGGAGGGAAGGAACTACCATCTAGCTCTGCACTTGATTCACCTTCTGTTTTGAGTAAGCTTGCGACACCTACACCTACTTCTGCTATTCGTTCTGATATGTCCCATGTTATTGATGATGCCACTTCTGCTATGCATGATACTTATGATGAAACTACCTCTATGTCTGATACTACTGTGCCACTTAGTGATTTTCTTGATGAACAACTTGCTAGGTCTAGAGAGATTGAAAATATTGAATCTGATGATACTGATGAAAGTGATGATGAAGAATCACTTGTTATTCGTAAGGGTTATGTTTTTTATCAAGAAGCTTCTTTAGCTATTTTAGCTTGCAAAAATAGAAATGAACTCAAAAGGTTATTAGCTAAATGGAGTAAGCAATCTCTAAATGCTAGAATGAAACCTGACCCTGCTTTTCCTACTTCACCTATCTGTGTTACTGATAGGGATTATGAATTCTCTATTGATCCTGATATAATTACTTTGGTTGAATCTGATCCTTTTCATGGCTATGAATCTGAAACTGTTGTGGCACATCTTACTAAACTGAATGATGTAGCCACCCTGTTCACTAAAGATGAGAGAACTCATTACTTTTATATCCTTAAAATATTTCCGTTCTCATAAAAGGGTGATGCTAAGATATGGTTTAATTCTCTTGATCCTGGTTGTGTGCGTAGTCCCCAGGATATGATTTATTACTTCTCTGCTAAATATTTCCCTGCTCATAAGAAACAAGCTGCTTTAAGGGATATATATAATTTTGTGCAAATTGAAGAAGAGAGTCTACCACAAGCTTGGGGGAGGCTTCTCCAATTACTTAATGCTTTGCCTGATCATCCTCTTAAGAAAAATGAAATACTTGATATCTTTTATAATGGACTAACCGATGCCTCCAGAGATTACCTGGATAGTTGTGCTAGTTCTGTTTTCAGGGAAAGAACACCGGATGAAGCTGAAATTCTGTTGAATAATATGTTGACAAATGAAAAGAATTGGACACCTCCGGAGCCAATTCCTGAGCCTATTCCTAAACCAGCTCCGAAGAAGAGGGGTATTCTATTTCTCAGTCCTGAAGATATGCAAGAGGCAAAGAAATATATGAAAGATAAAGGTATTAAAGCTGAAGATGTTAAGAATTTACCTCCTATTGAAGAAATACACGGTCTTAATTTACCGCATGTTGAAGAAACATATAATCCAAACCCTTCTCCTATTGAACAAACTCATGGTCTTGATAACCCGACACAGGTAGTAAAGGTAAATTCTCTCTATAGATATGATAAAGTTGAAATCCCATTTACTAAATTTGCTAGCCCATGCTTAGATGAGTTTGACAAATTTATGGCTAAGAAAGAAGATTTTAATGCTTATTTTGGTAGACAATTGAAACACAATTCAAATATGCTTGAACACTTGGGTGGTTATATGGCTAATGTCAAAGATGAACTTAAACTTATTAGTAAACATGCTTCTATGGTTACCACTCATGTAGAACAAGTACTTAAAGCTCAAAATGATTTGCTCAATGAATTGAATAGTAAAGATAATGATAATGCTGTTAGAGTGGCTACTAGAACTAGTAGAATGACTCAGGACCTTTATATCCTGAAGGCCATCCTAAGAGAATTGAGCAAGATTCTCAAAGAAATAATATAGATGCACCTAGTCCTTCTAAAAAGAAGAAAAAGAAAAATGATATGACTTTGCATGCTTCTAGTGATCCTATCGTTGAAACACTTGAGAATCCAAATGATATTTCTATTTCTGATGCTGAAACTCAATCTGGTAATGAACCTGAAACTAGTGGTTATGTTAATGATAATGTTCATAATGATGCTCAACCTAGTAATGATAATGACATAGGAATTGAACATGTTGTTGATCTTGATAACCCATAATCAAAGAATCAACGTTATGATAAGAAAGACTTTGTTGCTAGGAAACATGGTAAAGAAAGAGAACCATGGGTTCAGAAACCCATGCCTAATCCTCCCAAACCATCCAAGAAAAAGGATGATGAGGATTTTGAGTGCTTTGCTGAAATGATTAGACCTATCTTTTTGCGTATGCGATTAACTGATATGCTCAAAATGAATCCTTATGCTAAGTATATGAAAGATATTTTTACAAATAAAAGAAAGATACTGGAAGCTGAAATTTCCACCATGCTTGCTAATTATACTTTTAAAGGTGGAATACCTAAGAAACTTGGAGATCCAGGAGTACCCACTATATCATGCTCTATTAAAAGAAACTATGTTAAAACTGCTTTATGTGATCTTGGAGCCGGTGTCAGTGTTATGCCTCTCTCTTTATATCGTAGACTTGACTTGAATAAGTTGACACCTACTGAAATATCTTTGCAAATGGCTGATAAATCAACTGCTATACCTGTCGGTATTTGTGAGGATGTGCCTGTTGTAGTTGCAAACGTTACTATTTTAACGGACTTTGTTATTCTTGATATTCCCGAGAACGATAGTATGTCTATTATTCTTGGAAGACCCTTTTTGAATACTGCAGGGGCTGTTATTGATTGCACTAAAGGCAATGTCACTTTTCATGTTAATGGCAATGAGCATACGATACAATTTCCGAGGAAACAACCTCAAGTTCATAGTATCAACTCTATTGGAAAAATGCCATCGATTATATTTGGAGGTTTTGAATTTCCTCTTCCTACTGTCAAGAAGAAATATGATATTCTTATTATTGGGGATGTGCATATCCCCATTGAGGTAACATAGTGTTATTCGAAATTTCTCCGGTTCCATGTTATTCGGAATGGGTTCGTTAACAAGACTTGATCAACCTTGTTAGTGGATTCCTTTTGATGATCATGAGATGGATGAAACTAGGAGGCACAACCTTCTGTACCCCACTTTTACTTTCTGTAATTTTATATTAAATAAAATAAAAATAAATATTTTTCTGTCTGTTATCTGATTATCCGTGCAATATAAAAATACCTCAAAAATAAAAGTTCTCCAAATGCCCTGAAATTTAAATATGATTTTTTCTAGAATATTTGAGAATATTTGGCACTAAGAACACAGAAGGGGGGTCAACCACCTACCCACGAGGGTGGAGGGCGCACCCTACCCCCCTGGGCGCGCCCCCTGCCTCGTGGGCCCACGGTGGCCCTCCTCCACTTATCCTTTCACCCATACACTCCTTCTTCCTCCCCCAAACACGAATATCCAGCTCAAGCACGAGTTCTAGCTCACTTTGCTGCCATTTTTGATCTCCTTGCTCAAAGCACCTCTCACAAAACTGCTTGGGAAGATTGTTCCTTGGTATGTGACTCCTCCATTGGTCCAATTAGTTTTTGTTCTAGTGCTTTATTCATTGCAAATTTTTGCTGCTTAGGTGACCCTGTTCTTGAGCTTGCATGTCAAATTTATATGGTCAAAAGTAGTTTTGATGCATGATATAGGCTCTAGGCACTTGTAGGAGTAGTTGCTATCAATATTATTGAGTTTGGTTTACTTTTATTTTTAAGTTACTAAAAAATTTCAGAATTTTTCAGAGGAAGAAATATGCTTAGGAAAATGTTCCAAGGTGGTTCTTCAAGGAAGCAAGGCCCAGGCTTGCAATGCGTGATGCTGATGAAGAGCCACCAAGAGACGCTCCAGTGCGTCCTTGTGAGTGGCCTTCTGAGAACTTTATGGATCGAGCGGGAATTAAGGAAGAATTCAATGCATATTTGTGTAACGCTTATCTTGTGAGCTTTCAGGAAGAGAAGTGCAGCCAGTATCACAACCTCACCAGTACCTTTGTGAGGAGGTTTGAATTTTCAACTTCACGTAATTCTCCAACTGTCCTGTTTGATCTTTATGATAATTCTTACACTATGGACTTAGAGGATTTTACCACTGCTTGCAAACTTCCACAATGGGGGAGTATAAGGGATCCTCGCAAATCTGAATTTAGAGATTTTCTTGCTAGCATAACTGTGGGAGAATCTAGAGATATTACACAAGCTACCATAGGGAGCATTCACTTTCCTGCTATACATTATTTTGCTCTCTTCATAGGTAGATGCATTAATGGTAAAGATGAAGCATGTCACATGTGTGTCCCCGACCTCAGTATTCTTAGGAGTGCTGTGTTGGGAGATAAATCTTATAATTTGGGAGCCATTGTTGCACGTAGGTTGCATCTTAATAGATTTAATGGAGATTTCTTTGGTGGAATTTATGCAACCCGCATAGCTATTTTTCTTGGTATAGCCATACACAAAGATGATATTGAATTACCTCCACTTACTTAGACTTTAATGCTATGGTTCACCATCAGTTTGTCGAGAGGAATGAATCGCCTCTCCAGTATCGACTAATCTTTGACAGACGTCATGCTATCCATATTACTCTCCCTACTCCTGCCTTCTTTGATTATCAGGCAAGAGGAAGATATACCATTACCAGAGAGGAGGCAGATGAGTACGAGAGGAGAGCGGAGGCCGCTCGTCGCCACGCTGCAACTTAGCAGGCGATAGCCGCTGCATCTCAGTACGACCCCAACTACTATTATGGATATCCGCCAGGCCAGCCATGGCCATAACCAACTAAGGCCAAAAGCCTAAGCTTGGGGTAGTACGTATTTCCCACCGACATTACATTTATGTTCACACACTCATTGCTAGATGTTAGTGCTCATACTTTTTCATTGTGTCATCCATGCTAGTTTATTTCCCTTTTATGCTTTCTTCTTGTGTGTTTAATAAACCTTAAGAAAAACCAAAAAAAATTAGTTGTAGCTTTTAATCAGTTTAATTTCCATGCTTGTAGTAGTAATTAAAAAGAAAACCCAAAAAGATTTCCTATTCTTCTTTTGCTTGTTGGGAGCTTTCCCGTGTAAATAGTTTTATTTCTTTTCTCTTCTTTGGGGGTCGATAGGAGAAGACCATAATTAAATTGTTGAAGTGGCTCTAATTTGCATTATTGTTTATCTGACAAAAGAGCCCATATTGTCTTGTCTTCTCCTGTTTATTGAATGCATGCAGATTCCAGCTTAGTCCAATGCACGTGCACTATTATTATTATTCACATCATTCGATCGTGCAAGTGAAAGGCAATTATGATGATATATGATGGACTGGCTGAGATGAGAAAAGCTGGTATGAACTCGACCAGTTTTGTTTTTGTAAATATGATTAGTTCATCGTTCCTGATTCAGCCTATTATGAATAAACATGTTTGCAATGACAATTAGAGATCATAGTTTCTTGTGCCATGCTTAATTAGCTATGAGTTATAATGGTTTACCTTGCGTGCCAACATGATATTGAGATAGTTATGATGTGGTATGCTAGGGTGGTATCCTTCTCTGAATGATTTAAGTGACTTGACTTGGCGCATGTTCACGCATGTAGTTGAAACAAAATCAACATAGCCTTCACGATATTTATATTCATGGTGGATTATATCCTACTCATGCTTGCATTCGGTGTTGATTAATTTTAATGTATGTTCATGACTGTTGTCGCTCTCTAGCTGGTCGCTTCCCAGTCTTTTGCTAGCCTTCACCTGTACTAAGCGGGAATACTGCTTGTGCATCCAAACTCCTTAAACCCCAAAGTTATTCCACATGAGTCCACTATACCTACCTATATACGGTATCTACCTGCTGTTCCAAGTAAATTTGTATGTGCCAAACTCTAAACCTTCAAATAAATATCCTGTTTTGTATGCTCGCATAGCTCATGTATCAACTAGGGCTGTCTGTATCTTCCATGTTAGGCGGGTTATTCTCAAGAGGAGTGGACTCCGCTCCTCACTCACGAGATGTATGGCTGGTCATCGGGATGCCAGTCCCATGCTTTATGCAAACTAAATCAAAATAATTGCAAACAAAACTCCCCCTGGGACTCTTGTTAGTTGGAGGCACTTGCTGTTTCGAGCAAGCCATGGATTGATGCTTGTTGGTGGAAGGGGGAGTATAAACTTTACCATTCTGTTTGGGAACCACCTATAATGTGTATAGCATTGAAGATATCGCCATCTCTCGGTTGTTATGTTGACAATGGAAGTATACCGCTCAAAATATTATTCACCTCTGCTTCAAAACCGAGCTCTAGCACCTCTACAAATCCCTGCTTCCCTCAGCGAAGGGCCTATCTATTTACTTTTATGCTGAGTCATCATCCTCTTATTAAAAAGCACCAGTTGGAGAGCACCACTGTCATTTGCATTCATTATTGTTAGTTTACATTGAGTATGACTTGACTGGGTCTCTTTTACCATGAATTACAATGTCTAGTCAATCCTTGATCTTTAAAGATGCTCTGCATTTATGTTTTGCGGTCTCAGAAAGGGCTAGCGAGATACCACCTTGTTATATCATATTATGATTGTTTTGAGAAAGTGTTGTCATCCGAGATTTATTATTATGGCTCGCTAGTTGATTATGTTATTGATATGAGTAAACTTGAGACCTATGCGTTATTGTGAATGCGGTTAATTATAATCTTTGCTGAAAACTTGAATGCTGGCTTTACATATATACAACAACAAGAGAAAACAGAGTTTGTAAAAGTTTTTCTTTATCACTTTTAGTTTGTCAACTGAATTGCTTGAGGACAAGCAAAGGTTTAAGCTTGGGGGAGTTGATACGTCTCCGTCGTATCTACTTTTCCAAACACTTTTGCCCTTGTTTTGGACTCTAACTTGCATGATTTGAATGGAACTAACCCGGACTGACGCTGTTTTCAGCAGAATTGATTTGGTCTGGTACTCTATTAAAAGGAGGCCTTAATATCCCTTAGTTTCCAATAGGACCCCGCTGCCACGGGAGGTAGGACAAAAGATGTCATGCAAGTTCTTTTCCATAAGCACGTATGACTATATTCGGAATACATGCCTACATTATATCAATGAACTGAAGCTAGTTCTGTGTCACCCTAGGTTATGACTGTTACATGATGAACCGCATCCGGCATAATTCTCCATCACCGATCCATTGCCTACGAGCTTTCCATATATTGTTCTCCGCTTATTTACTTTCCCGTTGCTATTGCTATCATCACTACAAAATACCAAAAACATTAATTTCACTACAGTTACCTTTTGTTATCATTATCACTACTATCATATTACTTTGCTACTAAATACTTTGCTGCAGATATTAAGTTTCCAGGTGTGGTTGGATTGACAACTCAACTGCTAATACTTGAGAGTATTCTTTGGCTCCCCTTGTGTCGAATCAATAAATTTGGGTTGAATACTTTACCCTCGAAAACTGTTGCGATCCCCTATACTTGTGGGTTATCAGGGGCTGGCATGGCCCCAGGCGCCAGCTGACCCTCGCGAGGGGCCCGAACTGAACAAGGCCCGCTGCTTGAAGAAGACCCCAGGACCGAGGCTAGCCAGCTGCCAACCGTGACCAAGGGAGGAGCCATTGGCACGCCTGTTGTGCTGCGAGCAAGGCCGCGAAGAAAGGACGGCGAAGGCGCAAGCTCGGGGCGCCTTGCTGATGGACCAACTCCCCTGACTGACCCCACGCCGTGGGCAGCGACCGAGCCTGTAGCGCTAGAGCTTGGCGGGCGCGATGGGACAAGAGGGAGCTGCTCTCTGGAGATTTCGCGGCCATAGCAGAAGAGGACCTGAAGGGCCAATTGTCAGGAAAGGAAGGCGGCACATAGAAGATCGCCAAGATAAGGTACTTACTCGTCGACAGCAATGTACTTCCGTCGCTTCAACGGCCCGAAGATGTTGCTGCCACTGGGGGATCCCTTCCTCTTGTAGAGCTCCTCGAAGTCCACGCAAAGGCGGCCGAAGCGATGGACGTGATGGCCGGCGCGCGGCGGAGCTGAAGAAGAACCATGAGGGATAGCCTCAGGGGAGCCCGGCTGTGGGGAACAGCCCGGCTCTTTCTCGCTGCGACCTCCTGAGGCCCCTGGAGCCTCGGCCTCGGGAGCCGCATGCCGCATCTCATCAACGACCGGTGTCTGAGGAGGGGCGTCGCAAGCTCCCGAAGATGACGCCCCCGGATCACCGCTCGGCACATGCTCCTCAACATCTGAGCAGCCGGCCACCGTTGCCGCTCGCTCCCCCGCACCGTCACCAGGGGCGAGCTCGGCACCGGCGGCGAAGAATGGGACCACGATGACGGGATTCTCGCGGGACCCCACCAAGCCAATTGGGCGCAGCCCCCACTCATCAAAGGAAGGCATGGTCGCGGCAAAGGTGACCTTGTTCTCATGGCGGTACATCATGCAACTTTTCTTGGGCATCTCGTCTGGCAGAGGGACACCGGATAGGACCGTGAGCACCGTTTGCCACGCAGCGAGAGGGAGCCCCTCCTCCTGAACCCTCAGATTGTCCTGACTGCTGAGCAAGTCCCACATCGGGCGAGAATGGCGCTAAAGCGGAGCAACTCGACGCCTGACGAACTCCCTCAGCACCATGGGCGCAGTCACACCAAGGTCCTTCAACCACCGCAGCCTGGCCCAGACGGGGGCAAGGCAGGGGCTCGTGAGCTTCTGATGGCCCCAGCCAGAGTTTGGAATGGCAGGCCCTACCGGAGCTTGGAGCAGAGGTTGAGCACGCCAGCATCAACAAACACCCATCACGTGTGGAACTCGCTCGCGGATGAAGGGAGCTCGAAGTCGATCCCCATGCCCGCTGTCGTAGCCACGGCCTGGAAGCCCACACACACTGAGCTCTGTCGGGCACCGGTGAGATGCAGCGAGAAGAAGTGGCGAAGGAGTGCCACGGAGGGGGTGATGCCCACCATGGCCTCACACACGAAAGAGAAGACGGCAAGAAGGGTCACAGATTGAGGGTCGAGATGGAGCATGTGGATCTGATAGTGCTCGAGCACCGCGTTGAAGAAGGCGGAGAAGGGAGGAAGCAGGCCCGCCCAGAGGGCTTCAATGAAGATCGGAACCTCGGTGACTGCCTGAGCCATGCTGGAGCGAGATGCAGGCCAAGCCGGCGTCTCTCCCCACTCGTTGAAGCTGGAGGCGAGCATGGGGCGCACCTTGCCCATGGCCTCGTCGTTGAGCACCCGAGGCCGGCCGAGCGCCGGCTCGAAGGATGGAGGCGCAGTTGGCAAGGACAGAGGTTTCTTCCCCTTTTGAGCTTGCTTCGGCGCCATGGCGGTGAAGCGGCGGAGCATTGGTCGGATTGAGGAGGCGGAGCAAGGCGTCGAGGAAGCAGGGAGATTGGAAGATTGGAAGAACCAGGCGCGGAGAGGGAAGAATAACTGTGCAAGAAGCGGGGCCGCATAGCCAGGAGGATTCAAAGGCAGCGTGGGGAAGCGGAGACGCGCACGTCCAATCAACCGCCACACGTCAACCGAGGCCGCAGGCTTTTGGGGCCCGCGGTGCTCCGAACTTGACCCTTGGCTTCACCGCGAAGCCAAGCCCGCGCGCACCTTGGGCCCGGGGGCTACTGTCGGTGTTCTAGGAATGGGGGTCCCCAGACTTGCCTGCCTGCGGCCCGTGGCATGGCTGAGCCAGCAAGCCCTACGGCCCATCTTCACCAACAAAGCATCCAGGACCCTCGCGAGGGGACAAGCCTCGCGAGGCGGATGATGCAAGACCTCCTCTAGAGTGGCCTAGCGAGACAGGCTCATGAGGAGCGGAGATATCAAGGCGAGGCGAACCTCACGTGGCTCTCGTGACGTGAGCCATGACAATCAACACCAAGCAGGCGCCAGGAGGGCGCCAGCGCGCAGCATCCTTATTTCCCCTTTGGTGCAAAGGAGGCAAGCGCAGCCGCGGAGTACCGAGGCCTCAAGCAAAGGTTGCCATTTCAGTGCAACAAGACCAAGACCATGGACTGCAAGACAGAGGTCATCGTGGAGCCCAAGACGGCGTCACCACCAGAGCTTTGTGTAGGCGAAGACCGCTTTTGTCAGGATAGCTTGTACTAGTTGTCCCCCTTCAAATTAGCTCGCCATTGTTGGCTCCCTTCCCGCTCGATATTTGGGAAGAGGACCAGGGACTCTATAAATAGGACTAGCCACCACCATAGGAGGGAGGGACGAGACTAGAGAGAGAGAGAGAGAAAAGGGAGATAAGAGAGAGATCTCATCTTAGGTGAAGAGACACACCACAAGTCCGAAAGCACAAGAACACCTCAACCTCAGGAGGCTATTCTTCCCTTGTATTGTTCATCATCAGCCCAAGAGGCAATCCACCACCACCACACTGGAGTAGGGTATTACACCACAACGGTGACCCGAACCAGTATAAACCCCATGTCTTTCTGTGTTGTGAGTTCGTCGAGTTCGTCCGCAAGATCTAGCGAGCTAGAGCATTGATCGACAGGAGGGAAAGACTTCACGCACACCCCAATGTTCGAACCTTAAGGGTTTGCCGGAACCCCACATCCGACAATATCTGCGACGAGAACGCCCCGACCCCTCACTCAAGTGACTACACCAGCCACCTGACCTTCTTCACCAAGGTGGTGACGCGCCTGGAGGCTCAATCTGCCAGAGCTCGGCAGCTTGTGGAGGAGAGGGGTTGTGGCCTGCTTCAGCGCGCCTTCTCCCGTGTCTTCAGCCACATTCTGAACGCCTACCCCAACTTCGACTTCGATGCCGCAATTGCCCCTGTACCCATGGCCGTCCGAGGCGACCTGGCGCATTGGGTAGAGGACCATGTCGACGTGTTGGTCAAGGCCTTCACCTCGGAGAATGATGGGGTGGTGGTCGTCGCAGACGAAGGTGACGTGGTCAACGACGGCGATGGGTGCGTCGCCGACGGTGGCGATGATTCCGACGGAGATGATGATGATGCGAGTGACGCGTCCATGGATGATGCAGCAAGCGATGTCTCTGGCTGATCCCATATTCTCCTGTTGTTTTATTCTGCACGCAAGACTCGGGCGTGGCCCTTGGAAAACTTGTAAGAGCATTTTGAGAGGGGGAGCCCCTCGTGTAAGCAAATTGCAGTTTTTACTTTCCTATGTGATGTGGGTATGTGTCCTCGTGAGCTCATGAAGATGGGGTGAGTTTCCCGACGTGGATTACCTTAGTCAGCGCCAACTTAGGGCTGGGTCGTGAGGCGACGAGTTCCTGAGAACCCTGCGGAGCTTATCGCCCCGTTTGAGGGGGGGGCCCGCAAGGGGTGAGCACCAGGCGTAGTGCTAGCGCGTGCTTTGCGCGGTCTGCCTCGCGAGGAGCTTTGCAAGGGAAAGGCGATGGGCGCGAGTCCCAAACTAAACAAGATCCAGAAGGCAAGAAATGGCTTGAACGAGAAAAGACACCCCCCCCCCCCCCCCGCGCATTGATAAAAATTCAGCTTCAACTTAAGTCCAGAATCAGAAAGCAAAGCCACAAAAAGAGAGATCCAAAGCAAAAGGCCGCGTTCGGCACCTAGTCTAGTCTTCGGGTCTTCAAGTCTTCTCACCAGCGCGGAGCTAAGTGTTGTCCACTAGGCATGGGAGGGAGCCCCAGGGCCTGAGGCCGGCGCTCCTGAGACTCCGGGGTGTGTACAGCCCCAACTCATTATTACGTGAGAGTGTCACAGGCGGCGAGCTTCACAGGCACCGGGCCTTTTTCACAGGTACCGGCCTTGCTTCATATCGCCAGACGAGGGCCCTGCCTTGCGCCACTCTTGACCTCCTTTGAGCCGACCGGAGACCAGGACGACACAAAGGAGGGAAAGAGGACGCCAGCGGTTCCCTCGGCGACCACGGGTCCTCTGCCGGGGGAAGGGTTGTTGAAGCCACCCCGGCAGAGGGCCTACCTCCTGGTGTCCCCTGGTTTCGCGTGCCTTGGGGAGGGGCCTCGCTCCTGGCTCCCTCCCGGTGGCCCCCAGCGTGTCTCCCTTGTTGAAACGGGTGTCGCCATGCCAGGGTCGCCGATCGATGCCGCAACCTGATTCATCTGCAGCCCATGGTTAGCATAAGCCTGTTCCTGAGAGGTTAGCGGTACCCTGTAGTTGCCGTCGCCGGCGCGGTCGCTGTGGTTCTCCACTGGCTCTTGGAAGGCTTCGGCTCCTAGCGCCCCTTCTCCACAATATTCTCCAATGAATGAGCCGATGTCGTCCTCCGGTGCGTACCCTTGGTCCATCATGCGGGGCACGTAGGCCTCCGGGGCCGCCACCCCGAACACCTCGCCGTGGTGCCCCACGCTCCATGTTGCTCCGCCCATGATGGCGTCCTGGGGATGATTATATGGCATCCGGCCGGGACCATAGGGGTGACGCTTGCGCTCGTGCTTGTCGAGGGCAGCATGGGGGGGGGGGGTTGGAGCCCCCTACGTCGCCAGCCATGCTGATGTTGACGTAGACCCCGGGCGTAGTCGATGGCGCGCAGATGTGGTGAGGCTCGCCGCGCAACCCTGCATTGACCTGGGGGGAAGTCGATAGCAGAAGGGTGGCGCTCCCGACGCTGCTGCGTTGAGCAGCTCAGCAACACGCTCAAGCAGCGTGTCCCGGCGGCTCTCCATCAGCCTGCATCGCAGCAGCTCCCTTGCCACTGTGAGTGCCGCCCGCATGTTCGCTTGCTCCCGCCGTGAGTGCGGTGCTGTTGCTGTGGCGTGACTCGCTGCTCTCGCCGCGGCTCGTGCTTGCCGCGGGGTGAGGGTGGATGATGCCTGGCCGCGCTGTCCACGCCCGGCGGAGCTTGGTGGCACCCGCGCCGCTTGGGGTGCAGGGTCGAGATCTTCATGGGCAGGCGGCGCCGTCCGGGTCGGCCAGGCTGCCCAGTGGTCAGATCTGGCCCTTGGGTCACCATACATCGTAGCCGGTGAACATCGAAGAGTTGATTGGCGGAGAAGAAGCTCCGGCGCACCCCTACCTAGCGCGCCAAATGTCGGATGTGGGGTTCCGACAAACCCTTAAGGTTCGAACACTGGGGTGCGCACGAAGTCTTTCCCTCCTGCCGATCAACGCTCTAGCTCGCTAGATCTTGAGGACGAACTCGACGAACTCACAACACAAAAAGACACGGGGTTTATACTGGTTAGGGCCACCATTGTGGTGTAATACACTACTCCAGTGTGGTTGTGGTGGATTGCCTCTTGCGCTGATGATGAACAATACAAGGGAAGAACAGCCTCCTGAGGTTGAGGTGTTCTTATGCTTTCGGACTTGTGGTGTCTCTCTGGACCTGATGTGAACTCTCCTCTCTCTAGTCTCCTCCTCTTTTTCTCTTTCTCTCTAGTCTCGTCCTCCTTTTCTCTTTCTCTCTAGTCTCGTCTCCCCCTCCTATGGTGGTGGCTAGTCCTATTTATAGAGACCCTGGTCCTCTTCTCAAATATCGAGCGGGAAGGGAGCCAACAATGGCGGGCTAATTTGAAGGGGATATCTAGTACAAGCTATCCTAACAAAAGCGGTCTTCGCCTGCACAAAGCTCTGGTGGTGACGCTATCTTGGGTTCCACGACCTCCGTCTTGCAGTCCATGGTCTTGGTCTTGTTGCACCGAAATGGCAACCATTGCCTGAGGCCTCGGTACTCCGCGGCTGCGCTTGCCTCCTTTGCACCAAAGGGGAAACAAGGATGCTGCGTGCACTGGCGCCCGCCTTGCGCCCGCCTGGTGTCGATCGTCTTGCCTCACGTCACGAGAGCCTCGTGAGGTTCGCCTCGCCTTCATATCTCCGCTCCTCGCGATCCTGCCTAGCTAGGCTACTCCAGAGGAGGTCTTGCATCGTCCGCCTCGCGAGGCTTGGCCCCTCGCGAGGGTCTTGGATACTTTGTTGGTGAAGATGGGCCGTACGGCCTGCTGGCTCAGCCACGCCGCGGGCCACAGGCAGGCAAGTCTGGGGACCCCCGTTCCCAGAACGCCGACAGGTGCATATTCAGGGAGAACACTTATACCTTGAAATTTTAGTAAGGGATCATTTTATAACACTACTAGGGAAAACCTTATACACAGAATATTACCAGCAGCGCTCTTCAAAATACGACGCTACTGCTATTTAGCAACAACGCGTGCCAGAAAAACGCGCTGCTGAAAGAAAAATAGCACTAGCGCGTCATCTCTAAGCCGCGCTACTGCTCTAATAGCCATGACCTCGCCGTCCAGCTAGTTATAGCAGTAGCGCCTTACACCGTACCGCGCTACCGCTATTCTCCTTACCTGTAGCGCCTTTTCATACCCATGCTACTACTAACCCTACCTTATCACCATGCGGCCGACCCTCTCTCTCACCCTCTCAGTCACTCTCGCCCGCGCCGATAACCATTGTCGTTCGTTGTCGCCGCCGCCGTCGTCGTCCGTCCGCCACTGAGGTACTCCCTCCTTCCGTCCCTCCTCCTCTCACCGTGCCCTCCACCCTCCTCCTCCCACCGCGCCCTCCTCCCTCCGCCTGCGGCCGCCGCCTCCTCCCTCCTCCGCCAGCAGCCCTCCTCCCACCGCCCCTCCCTCCTCCTCCTCCGGCCGGCCCCTTCCCCTCCTGCTCTGGCCGGCCCCTCCCCCTCCTCCTCCGGCCGCCCCTCCCCTCCTCTCTCCTCCCTCCCTCCCTTGTCTCTGTTTTCGCAAATCGTAGGTCACTAGTTTATTTCACAAGTGATTAATATAACTAGCTTATTTATATTAAGTGCTTAATGGACCTAGTTTATTTAGTAAGTGCTTAATAGAACTAGTTTATTTAGTAAGTAGTTAATAAAACTAGTTTAATTAGTTTTAGGATTATATATAAGATATTTCGATTTTTTCATATTTTGAACCATTGAAATGCAATGACCATCGATAAGTGGCCTATGTTTTGCCAGAGTGTTGATTAATTTCCGTTCCGGCAAATTTCAGGTGCTTGATGTGTCCTTTTTTAGCAAAGGTCATGCCGGATATTTTGGGTTTTGCTGTTGAGTTATAATCTCTGAATTTTGAACACAGGAGATGTCTGATGACGATGGGATCCCGGAGTGCGGGTACTGCTATGATGACCGGGGTGTGTGCGATAGGTTTCCTCACCTGCAAAATGATAGGTTTTTCACCGTGAAGCTGGAAGAGACCTTCGATGTTTGTACGGTATGCAACGACAAGCATTTCATCGTAATTAATATCATCACTTGTGCTTCTTTTGTTCAACCTGTAATTTATGGATTTTTTTCAATTCGATTAGTACATCCCGTGCCATGATAGACCATATGTATTGGAGAAGCTTGGTTTTGGTTTAGATGACTTTGAGAATGTGGAGACGAGGAGGGCTCACTTAAGAACTAAACATGGTTACGAGTTTCTGGTTAAGTTCTACAATGCGGTCGATCGCTCCCATTTCGGTTGCTCTAATTGGGAAGCTCTCTGCAAGGCATATGGATTTGAGGAGGGAATGCGAATAAGATTTGATATTCGTCCCGAAGATTATGATGATGATGATAATATCGACATCTGGGTGGATGTGGATATGCCTCCAGTTTTGCCTAGATGTGAGTTTGTCAACCTAATTTGTTAAGTTCAGTAATTTATGTTGTTAATTTAAAAATATTTGGTGTGAATAAGATTTGTTAATTTTCAGCTTATTTCTTATCTTCAAGAAATACTCGGAAGGTAGTAGACAACACATACTACAGCTATGACTCCAAGCTTAATTGTGGGGAGAAAGGTTATCTTGTCTCATTCATAGAAGATGTTGAGGCCTTCAAAACCAGTCACTCTATCAGCCAAAATTATACTAGATACATGCCACTAGTCCATACATTGCTTGATGATAACTTCATTGCTAAAAACTTGGTTAGATTTTGTTAATGATGGTAACTTCATTGCATACATTATTCTTAAGTAAACCATTGCTAACTATATATGTTACTATTTCGTTTTTGGACAGAGGCTCCCGAAGCAGGTTGTGCCTGACATGCTATTTACCGAAGGTGATATGCATATGGTTAGCTTACGACCAACTCCTTCGTAGGCTTACCATACTGCATACTCGATTTCTTCAAACGATGGAAGGCTCAAAATCAAATAATGGAGCAAAGTGATGAATGAATAATTGGAGACAAAATGAATGTGCGCAAGCCACAAGTTGGAGATAGGTTTATGTCCATTCTTCATTATGGTGAAGGACCGGTTTATCTGTTTTATGGTATTTTATCTAGGAGAGAGAAGTAGGTCCTAAGTATTAAGAACAATTAGTTAGTGTTGATTATATATGACTACAATGTCTTAGACTTGATGGTGATGCTGAGTAGGAGTAGTGACTATGAGTATTATGATGATGACGACGAGTTGTTATTATAACTAGTGACGAAGTTGTTATATGATGTCCCATCATGGACGAAAATGATGATTATGAGGAGTTATATGACAATGATATATTACGATGATAAGTTGTTAATGATATTATGATAATGATGAGAAGTTATTATGTCATTGGGTGAAAGAACCGCCAATTAGTTTCAAATGGATGGATCCAAAGTGACCATTGGTTACTTTGGATCCATGCACTTGAAACTAATCCAAGGTTCTTTCACCTAGTGATTTAATAACTCATTACGATGTAAAAACAATCTCTAAATTGCTACTGTATGAAAAATTGTATACAGGTATATGAATACGACCTAAAATTCAAAAGAAATGGAATAGGGAATAATAGTAGTAGCGGTTGTTTTCGAAAGCGCTACTAATAATTAGCAGTAGCGATTGACTTGGAAAGCGCTACTACTAAGTAGATATAGCAGTAGAAGTGCCAATAGGCGCTACTGCTAAGCATTAGCTGTAGCGCCTTATCAGTAGCGCGCTTACCCGCGCTACTGATAGGCCAAAAACCAGCGCTACTGCCAGGCTTTTCCCTAGTAGTGTAAAGCTACCATCGAACTAAGCAAAATAAGATGCATAAAAGATAAACATCACATGCAATCAAAATATGTGACATGATATGACCATCATCATCTTGTGCCTTTGATCTCCATCTCCAAAGCATCGTCCTGGTTTCCATCGTCACCGGCATGACACCATGATCTCCATCATCTTGATCTATATCAATGTGTCGTCACATGGTCATCTTGCCAACTATTGCTCTTGCAACTATTGCTATCGCATAGTGATAAAGTAAAGCAATTATTTGGTGCTTGCATCTTATGCAATAAAGAGACAACCATAAGGCTTCTGCCAGTTGCCGATAACTCCATTACAAAACATGATCATCTCATACAATAAATTATAGCATCATATCTTGACCATATCACATCACAACATGCCCTGCAAAAATAAGTTAGACGTCCTCTACTTTGTTGTTGCAAGTTTTACATGGCTGCTATGGGCTGAGCAAGAACCGTTCTTATCTACGCGTCAAAACCACAACGATAGTTCGTCAAGTTAGTGATGTTTTAACCTTCTCAAGGACCGGGCGTAGCCACACTCGATTCAACTAAAGTTGGAGAAACTGACACCCACCAGCCACCTATGTGCAAAGCACATCGGTAGAACCAGTTTCACGTAAGCGTACGCATAATGTCGGTCCGGGCTGCTTCATCCAACAATACCGCCGAATCAATGTATGACATGCTGGTAAGCAGTATGACTTGTATCGCCCACAACTCACTTGTGTTCTACTCATACATATAACATCTACGCATAAACCTGGCTCTGATGCCACTGTTGGGGAACGTAGTAATTTCAAAAAAATTCCTACGCACACGCAAGATCATGGTGATGCATAGTAACGAGATGGGAGAGTGTGTCCATGTATCCTTGTAGACCGAATGCGGAAGCGTTAGCACAACGCGGTTGATGTAGTCATACGTCCTCACGATCCGACCAATCCAAGTACCGAACGCACGACACCTCCGAGTTCTGCACACGTTCAACTCGATGACGTCCCGCGAGCTCCGATGCATGAAAGCTTCACAGGAGAGTTTCGTCAGCACGACGGCGTGGTGAAGGTGATGATGATGCTACCGACAGAGGGCTTCGCCTAAGCACCGCTACGATATGATCGAGGTGGATTATGATGGAGGGAGGCACCGCACACGGTTGGGAGAGATAAACCGATCAACTTGTGTCCTGGGGTGCCCCCTGCCCCCGTATATAAAGGAGCAAGGGAGGAGGAGGCCGGCCCTAGGAGGGGCGCGCCAAGGGAGTAGGATTCCTACTCCTAGTAGGAGTAGGTTTCCTTCTTTCCTAGTCCAACTAGGAGAAGGGGAAAGGAGGGAAGGGGAGAAGGAAGGGAGAGGGGGGCCGCGCCCCAAACCCCTTGTCCAATTCGGACTGGGCTTGGGAGGGGCACGCGCCACCTCCTGGCTGCTGCCGCTCCTTCCCACTAAAGTCCATTAAGGCCCAACACTTCTTTCCCGTATTCCCGTAACTCCCCGGTACTCCGAAAAATATCCGAATCACTCGGAACCTTTTCGATGTCCGAATATAGTCGTCCAACATATCAATCTTTACGTCTCGACCATTTCGAGACTCCTCGTCAGGTCCCCGATCTCATCTGGGACTCTGAACTACCTTTGGTACATCAAAACACATAAACTCATAATACAAATCGTCACCGAACTTTAAGCGTGCGGACCCTACGGGTTCGAGAACTATGTAGACATGACCGAGACACGTCTCCAGTCAATAACCAATAGCGGAACCTGGATGCTCATATTGGCTCCCACATATTCTACGAAGATCTTTATCGGTCAAACCGCATAACAGCATACGTTGTTCCCTTTGTCATCGGTATGTTACTTGCCCGAGATTCGATCGTTGGTATCTCAATACCTAGTTCAATCTCGTTACCGGCAAGTCTATTTACTCGTTCTGTAATGCATCATCCCGCAACTAACTCATTAGTTACAATGCTTGCAAGGCTTATAGTGATGTGCATTACCAAGAGGGCCCAGAGATACCTCTCCGACAATCGGAGTGACAAATCATAATCTCGAAATACGCCAACTCAACAAGTACCTTCGGAGACACCTGTAGAGCACCTTTATAATCACCCAGTTACGTTGTGATGTTTTGGTAGCACACAAAGTGTTCCTCCGGTAAACGGGAGTTGCATAATCCCATAGTCATGGGAACATGTATAAGTCATGAAGAAAGCAATAGCAACATACTAAACGATCAAGTGCTAAGCTAACGGAATGGGTCAAGTCAATCACATCATTCTCCTAATGATGTGATCCCATTAATCAAATGATAACTCATGTTTATGGTTAGGAAACTTAACCATCTTTGATTAACGAGCTAGTCAAGTAGAGGCATACTAGTGACATTATGTTTGTCTATGTATTCACACATGTATTATGTTTCCGATTAATACAATTCTAGCATGAATAATAAGCATTTATCATGAAATAAGGAAATAAATAATAACTTTATTATTGCCTCTTGGGCATATTTCCTTCACCCTGCGCCGCATCCACTCCACAAATTTCCCTCCATATGTGTAATATGTTTGATGTTTTATGAAAAATTTACGGTGCGACGAGCGCTCCGGCCGAACAGATCCTGTAAACACGTCCCTTGTTATACATATTTTATGGAACGCGTGGTTGCAGGATCTGCTAGAGATGCCCTAACTATCTACTACAGAACTACATACTGATATGCAAGCCCTTGTTTTTATCTTTGAAACAAGGAAGGTTTCCGTTGGAATTCAGAACAACAACATGCTTCTGAGAAACTAAAACATGCTACGGTTAATTCCCCTGTTCTGACCCTGCCTGATTTCCCTAGGCCATGGACTCGAGTAGCCTAGCGCGAAAGCTGAGGTCGCTGTGCATCGCGGGGGAGCTCTCTCGTGCCGTGAGCCTCCTCCACCGGAGCGCCGTGTTCGCCGTCTCGAGCGCCTACGCTCTTCTGCTGCAAGAGTGCGTGAACCGGAGGGACGCGAGGCTCGGCAAGAGGATCCACGCGCGCATGGTCTCCACCGGCTTCAGATGCAGCGACTACATGGCCACCAAGCTGCTGATATTTTATTCCAAGATCGGGGAGCTCGGCGTCGCCCGGAACCTGTTCGACGGAATGCCGCGCAGGGACGTCGTGGCGTGGAACGCGATGATATCCGGGTGCACGCGCGGGCGGGAGGAGGCGCAGGCGGTGGACATGTTCGGCCTGGTGCGGGCTGAGGGGCTGAGGCCGGACCAGTTCACGTTCGCGTCGGTGCTCTGCGCGTGCGCCAGGATGGCCGCGCTGGACCACGGCCGGCGCGTGCACGGCGTCATGGTCAAGTCCGCCGTCGCCGCCGTCAACGTGTTCGCCAACAGCGCGCTCGTCGACATGTACCTCAAGTGCAGCAGCGCCGAGGACGCGCGCCGGGCGTTCGCGGCCGCGCCGGAGCGGAACGTCACCATGTGGACCGCGCTCATCTCCGGGCACGGCCAGCACGGCCACGTGCGCGAGGCGCTGGCGCTCTTCGGCGAGATGACGCGCGACGGGTTCCGGCCGAACGACGTGACGTTCCTCGCTGTGCTCTCGGCCTGCGCGCACGGCGGGCTCGTCGATGAGGGTCTGATGCACTTCTCGTCCATACCGTCGGACTACGGGCTCACCCCGAAGGGCGCGCACTACGCGGCGGTGGTCGACATGCTCGCTAGGGTCGGCAGGCTCCGCGAAGCCTACGAGCTTGTCAAGAACCTGCCGGACTGCCAGGAGCACTCGGTGGTCTGGGGCGCGCTGCTGGGCGCCTGCAGGAAGCACGGCGACGTGGGGCTGGTCGAGCTTGCCGCGCAGCGCTTCTTTCGGCTGCAGCCGGGGAATGCCGGCAAGTACGTCGTCCTCGCGAACACGTACGCTGCCTGCGACATGTGGGACAGCGTGGCCGGTATGCACGAGTCCATGAAGTCGCTGGGCATTCGGAAGGACCCTGCTTGGAGCGCCGTCGAAGTCCAGGGGAAGAAGCACGTCTTCCTTGCCAGAGACACATACCACGACGAGAGTTGGGAGATATATGAAGCCTGCAATGCCTTGGCCCGCTCGATCAACGAGCACTCCTTGCGAGTGTGAGCTATGGTGGAAAGGATCGGCAATCGCTGCTGGTCGGAGATGTTCATAAATCCTTGCGATTTGTTGAGTGACGATGCTGGCCTTGTCGTTTGTCGCAATTCAGCTGTATCCATGGACTGACAGGCAGTACCGGCAGTACCATCTGAAGGGGATGTTTCTGAATGATACAGCACAGTCGGTCGTTCGGAAAGAGATAGAACAGCTGGTTTCTCTGGAAGCAACAAACTCAGGTCAGCTAGTGCCATACTAACTCTGTTTCCAACAACAGTTGCCTGAATGAAACTTTCCCAAATGTTTATTGCGCTTAACGTCGACAAGATATAAATTATGGGTAAAAACTGGAGATAAACAAGTAGATCATCCTTATAGTATTTCAGGTGGGCAAAGTTGAGGCACCAGACACTATTTCCTCCTCTTCCCATAACAAACCGTGCCTGCTAAGACTGAATGAACAAACTCCCTTATGTTATTCTTTTCGGACAAATGATTAAACCTCAGCAATCTACTGCGGTAATGCAGAGGCTCTAACAAGCCTTCTTGATCATCACCTAAGTAATGTGCTTCACAGCACATGCCTACCAGCTAAAACAAACCTACATATCTATCTATGTCTTCTCTTCCAGTGCTGTTACACTGAATCTTTCGGGACAACATTACACCATGAATGGAGAGCATTATCAGTTGGGGACAAGTGTCCCAACAAAACCCACACCGACGACAAAGAAAGCGATGGATTGCATGAAGAGAAAGACATAGTAATATCTTTTGCCAAACAAAAGGTCATAACTTCCACAAAAGAATATATAGGCTGCAACACCAAGCTCCAAAAGCTGCAACCTGATTCCATATTAAAGTTTAGGTACGAGAGTTGAGAGATGCACATGAGAAAACCAATTATGATAATGTACCTTTCTCTTATCCGCATTCGCAGCTTCTTGGTAACTTTGCTTTGTACTTTCATCTTCAGAATATCACCAAGCTTTTCTGTCACCACCCACTCATTCACCCTCCCTAGCTCCAGTAGACCGCTGAAGGTCGCCTTTGTTCTATGCAATGACATGACATTCTCAAACAGTACCCAAAAGATAACCAAGTGAAAAGACCTGCATCAATTGATGATTTCTCATGTTAATACACATGTGTCGAAGTTAGGAGGTTTAGGTTCATCACCTTTTAAACAAATTGCATAGATGAGATGATTGGTACCTTGGAGTCCCAACAGCATTGAGAAGGGTGATAACGGTTGGAATGTAGAAGTAACCCCACCTTGGTATCTCAACCTCAGGAACAAAAACTGTGGCTGGGATAACAAGGCAGTAAAACACAGACGTCAAAATGTGCCCGATTATCTTGCGCACGAGAAAGAAGTTGTAGATGACGTAGATTTTCTTCCAAAGCGTCACTTTCTGCATCAAGATCAATATAGCTTGTTAGCAATAAATTTTATCTGTAACAGAAATTTCAAAATATACTAGCTTGGTGCAAGTGACCTGATTTTTGACAATCTCCATCAACATTTTCCTGAACAGATTTGCAGGCCCGCACGACCATCTATGTTGCTGGTACCGAAATGCCTTGAACGTACTTGGGAGCTCACTTTTAACCTGAAACAACATTTACAAGTTCAGCACATGGTTCATACAAGGAGTGCAAAGTGATGCAGTGGTTTTCTTGCATGAAACTGATAGGTTACTGGTGCATATTTACCCTGAGATCACCAAGGTACACAAACTTCCATCCCTTGAGGCTTGCTCGGACAGCCAGGTCCATGTCTTCGACCGTGGTTCGGTCCTTCCAGCCACCTGCCTCATTCAGAGCAGATATGCGCCACACACCAGCGGTTCCTGTTAAACAAGTATTTTGCATGTTAAGAAGACGGATCAGGTGATGCAAAGTGTGACTGCTGGCTGCTGCTAAAATCCATGTTCAAGTATGTACTACTATCTGTTAGTTAGTCCAGGAAAATATATATGGGGAATTTGATCCTTCAGTTGTGTTATCTCTATCAACCTTTGTGTTTTTTCTGTATCTTTTTCCGGGTTAGACCTAGAGCTGCCTAACATCAAAATCGTTAGCGCAATTGATTATCTGCCTAATGGTAACTCTGATCATGTTGCAACCTATGCTTGTTCTAGTAATACTATTGTGTCCCTTGGTTTCCTAGTATTGTTTCGTGGAAGAGCTGACACAGAAGGCAAATGGTACACTGATGCAATTGCATACGATTTTCTGACAGTGTGATTTGATGCCATGTTTGCCTTTTCCTATTTATGTACACAGGAAAAAGAGACAGAAGCTTATAATTGGTCAAAAGGAAACACAGAGGCCTCACAAATGTAAATGGTGACATTCATATATTGCGAGATCAAAAGTTTATTACCATTGAAGCCAAAGAAGGCATAAGCTGAGGAACCCACTTCTTGCTCCACCTTGAAGTGATAGTCCAAGGACATCTCCTGCATCCTTGTCATCAAGCACTCATTTGCATTCACTGCTCACTCACACAGAATCAGCAGCAGCAAGAGAAATGTCAGCACCATGCAGTACAGAATTTCGGCCAAAACAAGAAGGGATGCCCGAGATGATGTACCGAATACCCAGCGGGCCTGGACGAGGGCGATCTCGGGGTTGTGGACGAGGAAGGGCATGGCGCGGCTCAGGTAATCCGGCTCGGGCTGGAAGTCGGCGTCGAAGATGACCACATAGTCGCAGTCCTTGACGTAGCCGTGCTTCATGCCTTCCTTGAGCGCGCCGGCCTTGTACCCGCGCCGGTTGTCCCGGATCTCGTACTTGATGTTTACACCCTTGTTCGCCCACCGATGGCACTCCGCCTGCACCAGCTCCTGCACCGTGGTATACGCGATCACGAAATGAAAACATCAGGATCCGTGCATAACTGCATATAGTATATGCATGCAGTTCACGTTAATGGCCGTATGTACCAATTGTAATAAAAGAATTAAAGAAACAACAATGGGTGAGCATGTGCATGTTATGCGCTCTTTTCGCACACTTCCTGTCATAAGAAAATGCTAGGTTTTCCGTGTCTCCCGGCGGATAGGGCCTCAGGAAGACGAGATGGCGGCAGCTCCTTGAAGATAGAATCAGGTTCTCATCGCCCAGTCTCTATACTGATGATGCGTCTAGCATCGTCGGGGGCAGTGGCGATTCTACCAGGGGGGCTTCAATAGGCTGAAGCCTACCCTCCAAAAATCCTATTTCAACTAAATGTACTATACTTGCCATTTATATCAAGGTGTTTTACATCCAATAATTGCAATGCATTGCTAATTAGACCTAGGAACTTGCTTTGAGCCTACCCTTCATTTCCGTGCTAGATTCGCCACTGGTCGGGGGGCATGTGGAGGTGTATCTCCGGCGGATCTGTTCTTGATGGATTTGCTCAGATCTTGTCGTTGTTCGTCTATGTTCGTCTGTCTTCAGGTTGGATCCTTCCGATCTGCGCTACTCTTCAACCACAGCGGTTGCTGTTCTGATCCGTTGGTCCTATGACGCCTTAGCATGATGCTTCCCGACTGTCTAGTACAACAAGTTTTGCCTGGCTCCAGCGAGGGAGGGGCGATGACGACAGCGCGCCTTCGGCTTGCTTCAGTGCTTGTAGTCGTCGCTAGATTGTATACGGATCTGGATGTAATTTTTATTATTTCTAGTGTTCGTTGTACTGCCACGATTGAAGATGAACAGATGAAAAAATTTAAAAAAAAAATTCAACAAACAACCGCACGTGTACTGATATATGCTAAGTGCGTATATACATGCGTGTGCTTCTTTTTCTGAAGAAACCACGGTAAATGAAAAGTCTGAACTACCTCAATCTTATGGATACTGGAAATGTGCTGGAAGTTGGAGAAAATGCTTATGGTTTGTGCGCGTATGCCTATGCGGTTTACCTTGATGGCGGGGTCCGTGGAGTCGTCCAGCACCTGGATGACGATCCGATCCGACGGCCAGGACAGCCCGCACGCCGCCCCGATCGACTTCTTGTAAACCTGCGAGTCAACCATACAAAAAAAGTAAGTAGAACTCCTACAATTTTTATCGGAGGGCGGCATTACAGCGAAAGATTTTGCCAGCAAATGGCAGATTGTCAGCAGCCAATACAGTAAAATCCGTACAGCGACGTGGTTTCGTGCTCTCTCTTTCCTCTAGGCTGTGGAGCGTAGACAGTGCTCACCTCGCGTTCGTTGTACATGGGGATCTGGACGAGGACCATGGGATAGGCGGCGTTGCCGAGCTCGGGGTCGTCGTTGCGGAGGGGCTCCCACCGCCACTGCCGCTCGGGGCGGCGGCCGATCAGCCTCATCGCCACGATGACGACGGCCATGTACACCTTCTCCACGAACAGGATCACGCACATGGCGAGGCAGACCATCACGGACGCGCGCAGCAGCGGCGCGATGACCGGGCCGCGGACCTGCTTCCACACCACCGCAATCTGCTCCGCCGCCTCCATAGCAGCACGCACGTTAGCAGACGAGAGGCGAGTAAACTAGCAGCGACAAGAATGGGGCGTGGCTGCTCCTGCGTGGAGCTGGGATGTGTCTGTCCTGTCAGTGTGGTGCTGGTGGTGGGAGCAAAGGCGAGGGTATAAAAGGAGGGAGAGAAGCGAGAGGGACGGCGGCGATGACGTCGGGTAGGGGTGGCTTTTTTTGCTCGATTTATGGCGTATAAAAGATAGAGATTGGAGATCTCCAAATACTCCATATCACCAATTTGATTGCGCTGACTGCTGCTGATATTTGTCCGTGGTTGTTGTAGTTACTTATATATGGCGCAGTAACATTTTGCATGATATAGATGGTATATTGTTCTACTTTACTTTTTGTATTTTGTGTAAAATTCGCTGTTTATTCATTAGCTGATTTTACGAGGCTATATTGGTTGTGGCATTTCGTGGACGATATGGTCAATTTACCAGTTGATATTTTGCGTGATATGGTGAATTTAATGATTACTTTTACTTGTAGATCCAAAATCAGTCTAATTAGGCCTAGATTGTATGAGCGATTGTATTTGTTGTACACATGGATAGAGGAGGATGTGCATGTCAATAAACCCAATTAATGGCATGGTTCAATTTGTCTTACTCCCTCCGTCACAGTTTAGAAGGCATAGTTAAATTTGCGTGCGTTTCCATAATAGACAAGGTTTAGGGCGCATTGCATTTATTTCTAGTAGCTAATTAGTACTCCGATATACTATTTCTATATGCATGCGTAGTGTGAATGCTATTTCTTAGGCCATCTCACAACCAATAGATAACCACCTAGGTCCCAGAGAATTTACAAGCGCGCCTACTAAACCGTGACGGAGGGAGTACCAAAACTTGAGACCTTGTACCCTCAACTTTTTTGATAGGACTCGTCCAATTGCACGGATAAACGATTTCGGCGCGCGAAAGAAGTCTTGCGTGGGAAAACATAATAGGACATGTTTTACAGAGTGCGGCGTTGCAGAGGCCGGGCTCCATTGAGCCCGTTTTGCCAAAAATAATAATTCAAAATATACTTAAAAGTTTCAAAAAATATCAATTTTTTTTATACAAATACATATGCATGTTTGTCAAGTAGGTAAAAAGTTTCATCATGTAATTCAGTTATTTGTGTGCTACACAAAAAGATAAATATCTGACATAAAAACAACAAAGATATAGCCTATATTAATCTGTGTATTTATCTTTTTCATATACACTACATGAAAACATATATGTTCATGAAATTTCATATGTGTATAATACAAATACACATGTATGTATAGACTTTTTTTCAGATTTTTTCAATGTGTGAAAATAGTATTTTCGCTGAAAAAAAATAAAGAGCTATGTGGAGCTCGGTCTCTGCAATGCTTTTTCGATGTTTTACAGGATTACTTATAGCTGCGAACAAATAGTGATGTGCGGGCTTCAAATGTGGAAGAACTCTCCCCCAGGTGGCTCTTGACTTTGGCCGCTTTTGAGCAATATATTCAGGTGGGAGAACTCTCCGCCCGGTGATTCCTCAAAAAAAAGTGATGTCTGGACTTCAAATGTGGAATTTCTAACAACACAAGTTTCTTACATGGTAATGTATCAAACCATGATATCGTGATAGCCCAAATTTTATGTTGTGTGAAAAAAAATTGTGGTACTTTGAATTTTACATGTCCACATGTTTGATGATCCTTTGATCCTATGTCTAGATCAAACTACAAACAACTCCCTGGTTGCTTCCATGTCTTATGCTATTGGATCCAGTTTTGTGGTCTAATTGTGTCATTCAGAAGTTTGTGTGAGTAATTGTATTATTTGATGTATGTGCATGTGCATTCACCTAATACTTGATAAGACATGATATAGTTGATATTGGTGAGCACTCAATTAACAAATGTTTAGTATCACGAGGTTTTAACGTCTTAGTATCTTTTAAGATATGCATTGTGAAGGTTTCTGTTTCTTGTATGTTAAATGTGTTTGGTATGCCATGTAACAATAAATATGTTGGCACTGGCTTATTATTTTGTATCTTTTATTTAGTAATTATTAAATGATAAAAATATAATCAATAAATATTCTATGATATGTAAATATGATATATGTTGGTATATCGATCTCGTTATCAATATCCTCATGAACTTTCGTATTTCAAACGTGTCTATATGTTTTCCACTATTGATGAAATAAGGGCTGATATGCTATTAATGTGTTACCATGTTTTTGCATGTGTACTTTGCTAGGTGTTGTGTGGTGGAAGTGAGGTGCTCGATGCCGATGAATGTCAGCTCTATGTGAGTTCTCATTGCTGCAAAATTATTGGCATGGGCAGAAATGCTAGACTGGTTAACTGGGGTAGGGGTTTGATCTATGTCTAGATGTGTCCTGACATGTGTGTTCAATCAACATCAAATCTATGCAAAGGGATCTAATGGATACACATTGTCAATTTCGCTTATTTGAAAACTTAAAATACCCCTAAAGTTTAAAATCTTTGTTTGGTACCTCTCCCATGGGGTTATCATGACTAATGACAACCTGACAAAGCATAACTAGAAGGATAGAGCAAACAAAGTTGCTTTTGTAAGTAAATTACTCAAAGTCAGCTCATTCTGGGTAACCACTTTTTGTTTTTTTCTTGTAGAACACTACGTCTCAGGTAGTCCGTTACTGATGTCGGTACTTCTTTCTTGAGATTGTTTTGATGCAAAAAATTTAATGGGAGCCAATAATCAGGTCCAATAGTCCAAATTTAATAACAACGGTACACTGGCAGACATGAATCAAGGCATAATGCATGCTAATTTGAAATAGACGATTGAGAGATAAATGTGACCCTGTGAGATATACATGATTACCTAAATCGTGGTGCGATTTGTGACCTACGACAGCAACCAACTGCGTAAACAACAATTCAAAGTCAACCATGCATGATGGGGGTCTCAAAAATGGGGAGGGTAGATAAAGTGATCAAGGGGAGATTCAGAGTAGCCACCTACATGGCCATGCTGGTCATTCTTGTTGTAGCATCAGGACCTTCCCCTATGGCTAGGTTCTTGTTCAATCATGAACACGTCATGGCTAATTTTGATCAACACATGTCTGGTGTGGCACAGGCAAAGACAGATTAGTAGTCGAGTCACTCACATGTCCTACGAGCGCAAGTAGGTTTCCACTAGAAGTCCAGGGGACGTGGATCACTCATAGGTTCCAAACTCAATTTGGTGCGCACATCAAACATTAGAAAAAACAACTTTGGTGCATGCAACCCGCATTAAACAAAGCGTTCGTCCATTGTAAGCCGCGAATAGACTCTAGTTTCCATTTTACCGGTGAAACACACAACGATCTTAGCACAATTTTTGCACGCCATTGATCTCCACCGTGATTGAAAAACATGCTAATGGCTTAGTGTATAATTACTGTGGGGAAATGTGATGTGTTAGCCCACCTTTATCCCATTCATGAGTGACTTTGTGAGTTGTCCACCCATCACACCATGCTAGTTTCTCTCTCCCCATGTGTTTTTATTTCACTTCCAATCTTGAATCTCTTATATCTTTTGAACTGAAAGGCTAATATATGTTTCGTTTGCATATTGTGATCCTTGCTATGAATATTTTTAAACCACTCTAGAATAAATTTTTACAATTTTTACAATTTCACCAAGTTTAAAATATTAAAACTTGAATTCATAATAATTACTTTTTTTTGCCAAACTTCAAAAAGTTTTCACAAGTCCCATATGAATCAACTCAATTCGTAATATTAAGTTTATGTTTAGATTTAGGGTTTTGTTGGGGATATAACTATCAGGTATGACCCGCCCAGAAGGGGTCGGGTCAATCCTAATGGCGGGTTACTAAAAGTTCAGTGAATATACAAGGCGATGGTTTAGTATAAACCTTGTAGTAGGCCCAAGCCCAGAGGCGGCTTGAGGCCCATGATTGTAAACCGCCATGAGTAAGAAAGGCTTGTAAAGAAAGGCATGTAAAGGAAGTCACCGAGCCGGACACATTATATGAGCCGGCCGGGACTCTGTAGGCCGCCAGGCGTCAACCCGTGTATATAAGGGGACGACCCGGTGGCGGCTTAGGGCAAGAGACAACAGATCTGTAGCCAAGCTAGCGGACTCGCTCCTTGGTAATCGAAACCTAGCAATACAACATCAACTGGACTAGGCCTTACCTTCACCGTAAGGGGCCGAACCAGTATAAACCTCTCGTGTCCTTTGTCCCGATTAACCCCTTTAAGCTTCCTAGTTGCGATGGCCCTATGACTAAGTCCTTTCGCTAGGACATCTGCCGTGACAATCCCATGACAGTTGACGCCCACACCGTGGGGCCAGCGCACGGTGGATTTGAGTTCTTGAAGGGAAACTTCGAAGGGCTCAAGGGATACGCTGTGGGCCGGATGACCAAGAGTCGTCGCGGCAAGCTCTACATCGACGACGAAGGCTGGGGCCTCGACGCCGGCTCGATTGAGTACGGGTACCAGGTCCCCTTCGGCGGAATCCATGTTTTCATCGGTCGGATCGGCGAGTCAGGCCCTGAGCCGGACATCTGCACCAAACTCATCGAGACGGCTCAGCGCGCGAGACCCGCCCGGGCTCAATCTGCCGTGCGGCGGGCCTTCGTGGGTTGCATCCATGGAGGGGAATTTTTTGAAGGATCGATAGACAGTGGTGAGACGGCCATCTGCTCTGACGGCGCGTCGTCCACAGGCGAGACAGACTCTTTGTATCAACTACAGGATGGCGTGCTTGGGGGCTGTTCCAATGGCAGCAGTATTCTGGACCCCTCTAAGCCGCCGAATCGAGCCGGAGTCTTCATGGCTGACACTCAACCCGGGCAGAATTCTATGGCTGCGGCAACAATAACCACCGGGTCGGCAGCAGCCGAGTCAGGAGACCCCACGCGCCCCCGGCTCAGGTACTAATGGACCTCATGGATAAGATGACGGCTCTGTTGACAGCTGTGGTTGAGTCGGGGATAAGGCTCAGCATGACGCGGAGGTGGCACGACTACGTGAAGAGGTGGCACAAGCCAAGGAAAATTTAGCAGCAGAAGATGTCAGGATGGCTGTGGACCGGGCGGCTTTGGATGATCGTGCTCGGCAGCTTCAAGCGAAGACTTTCCAGCTCTTGGTGGATCTGAACGCGTCAGACGAGGTCATGAGGAGAAGACACCAGAAAACTCAGTCACGTCTGCCTCTGACTTACGATCCTAGGAACCTTTTCCACACACCCGGGGCCGGTCCTATCAACTCGCCAGAGGCAAACTAGTTCACAACACCCGTGACGGGGGCACCGGTTCAGCCGAGGGCTATGGAACCACCCGGTGTGAATACTGCTCCGCCTCATTACACGCCAGTACCACCGGGTCACTTCTCTAACCCTTTGGAGAATTTAATTGCCGCGTCGGCTCGTCTGGCGGCTCTCCCAATGGAAGGCGACTCTCCAACGGTGATCGAAACACGAAGAGTCAGAGAACTTCTTCAGACAGCCCTGGCACAGTAGGATGTGCACTCTTATAGTCGAGACAGAATCCACTCAACCCCTCGCCCAAGCCGGAGCCCGAGCTATAGCAGGCATATGGACTCGGCGTTTATGTCAAGCAATGCCCAACGCCGTAACCAACCGCGCAGGCATGACCCGGCGCAGGATGGAGCCTTTAACTTGGTAGATCAGGAGAGGATCCGCCAGGAGGCTGAGCGGGCGGTTCAACTGGCAGCTGAGCAGGCGGCTCATCAGAATTTTTTTGGTTTATCCAGCAACCTCTGTTGAGGCAGGAGTGGCCACAAGGACAGGAGGTGTCCCTTGCATGGTGCCGGCTCTATGTAATGAGCGCTTGCCAAAAGATTTCAAGGGGCCTCGTAAAGTGCCTAATTACACGGCCGACTTGCAGCCTAGGGCATGGATTGAAAGTTATGAGATGGCGACGGAGCTATTGGAGGTCAGCGATGCAGCAATGGCTAAATATTTCACTATGGTGTTGGATGGAATAGCTCGCACTTGGTTGAAAGGGTTGCCACCCAACTCCATCGGCTCATGGGCGGAGTTAAAAGCCCGGTTCATTCAGAACTTCAAGGACACATGTAAGCAACCTATGTCAATCATGGACTTGACTAACTGTAAGCAAGAGGAAGGTGAGTCCACGACCCATTAGGTGCGCCGGGTCAAGGAGATAATACATTCATCTGATAAGATGGATGCCGGCTCTGCGGTCTTAATGTTGTAGAAAAAATGCCGTTTTGAACCTCTGAAGCAGAAGCTGGGGCGGCTCAAGCGTGATTGTCATGACATGGGCTAGTTGATGGCGGCTCTGGTCAAATATGTTGATTCAGATAGTACCAAGGATCCCGCGTCTGATGAAGAGAAGGCAGGGAAGGGAAAAAAGAACGACAATGGAAAGGGTCACGAGCATAACCCAGCGAATCAAGGAGGTAATAAACGTAAGGCTGATGAGTTTGTGGCTAATGCTAGTACACAGGGAAACAACCAATAGCGCAAGGGGAGGCCACCTCCTCGGTCAGGCGGGTCAGGTCCCACCCTTGAGAAACTACCGAATGAACCCTGTCCGAGACACGACACCCGGGAGAAGCCATCTACCCATCTGTGGAAGGACTGTATGATCATGAAGGCATTTAAAAATTCCAACATGTTCGATGGTAACCGCGGACCTGGCGGCGGTTCAGGTGGCGGCGGCTTTCATGGCCCGGGCGCCGGCTCAGGCGAAGGCGGTTTTCACGGCTAGGGCCATCTGGGTAACCAAGGTGGTTATAATCAGCAATCCGGCCAAAGTAATCAGCAGCAATAGCAGCAGCAGTCCGGGTATCAGAGTAACCCGAAACAGCTGAACAATGGGCAGTACCATGTATTTACCACTAGTTTGTGCAAGAGGGACCAGAAACTTCATAAGAGGGCTGTAAACGCTGTTGAGCCGGCGGTTCCACGTTATTTGAGATGGTCAGAACAGCCTATTGTGTGGAGTAGGGAGGATCACCCTCCCCAGGTTGATAATCCGGGTCACTTGGCTTTGGTGGTGGCGCCTCAGGTTGGTGGATATAAGTTTACTAAGGTTCTCATGGACGGAGGCAGTAGCATCAACATCCTCTATTATGAGACGTTTCATCGCATGGGGTTGACTGACAAGAGTCTTAAACAATCCAACACTGTTTTTCATGGTGTTGTACCTGATAAGTCAGCATACCCAGTTGGTAAGATTGAGCTGGAAGTAGCCTTTGGGGATGAATACGATTCTAGGGCTGAGAAGTTAACTTTTGAAGTAGTTAAGATCAAAAGCCCATATCATGTCCTGTTTGGACGGCCAGCTTATGCCAAGTTCATGGCTCGGCTGTGTTATGTATATCTGCAGCTCAAGATGCCGGGTTATAAAGACACCATCACAGTACATGGAAGCCGGAAAATAGCCCTGGAATGTGAAGAAGGTGATGCTGCTTATGCTGAGTCTGTTTGTGCAACAGAGGAATTAAAGTTTTATAAAGGTAATGTTGACCTGGCAGACATGACGTCTTTGAAGAAGCCAACTACGGAGCATGAACCGGTGTTGAAATTCAAATCAGCTGATGACACCAAGATGGTTGATTCTGTGCCTGGCGACTCATCCAAACAGTTCATTATCAGTGCTAACTTGGATCCAAAATAGGAAAGCGCGCTCATCGAGTTCATCCGTGAGAACCGGGACATCTTTGCATGGAAGCCTTCTGACATGCCGGGTGTCCCGAGAGAACTCGCTGAGCACACTCTCAATATTGATCTGAATTTAAGCCGGTCAGGCAGTTTCTTCGACGGTTTAACGAGGAAAGGCGCAAGGCGATTGGAGAAGAGGTGGCCCGGCTCTTGGCGGCCGGGTTCATTGTTGAAATTTTTCACCCGGAGTGGTTGGCTAACCCGGTGCTTGTACTAAAAAAGAATGACACCTGGCGTATGTGTGTGGATTACACCGATTTAAATAAGGCTTGTCCGGCTGACCCTTTTGCTCTCCTTCGTATTGATCAGATCATTGATGCTACGGCGGGTTGCGAGCGTTTGCGTTTTTTGGATGCCTATTCGGGTTATCATCAGATCAAGATGGCAGTTAAGGACCAGGAGAAGACAACTTTCATCACTCCGTTTGGAGCCTTCTGCTATGTGTCTATGCCTTTTGGGCTTAAGAGTGCCCAGGCGACTTATCAACAATGTGTGCAGAATTGCCTTCACAATCAGATTGGGCGTAATGTTCATGCTTATGTGGATGATATAGTGGTGAAATCCAGAGAGAAGGAAACCTTGGTAACTGATCTGAAGGAGACCTTTGATAACCTCTGGGTCTACAAGATGATGCTTAACCCGACCAAGTGTGTTTTTGGAGTCCCAGCTGGCAAACTCTTGGTTTTTTTTGGTGTCTAACAGAGGTATTGAGGCTAACCCGGAGAAAATTAAAGCAATTACATCTCTGGCTAAACCGGCGTGCATCAATGACGTTCAGCGGTTGGCGGATCACATCGCAGCCTTAAGCCATTTTATAAGCTGGTTAGGGGAGAAGGCGATGCCTTTGTATCAAATGATGAAGAAGGCGGATGCCTTTGTCTGGAGTGACGCTGCTAACTCTGCTTTTGAGGATCTGAAGAAACAGCTCGCTGAGCCGCCGATTCTTGCTGCTCCGGTTGAGAAAGAGTCGTTGTTGTATGTGGCTGCTAACTCACGTGCTGTCAGTGTGGCCATTGTTGTGGAGCGCAAGGAGGCTGGCAAGGAACATCTGGTCCAACGGCTGTTTTACTACGCCAGTGAGGTGCTCATTGAATCTAAACAAAGATATCCACACTGGCAGAAGCTTGTTTATGGGGTGTTCATGGCAAGCCGGAAGCTCAAGCATTACTTTCAGGGTCACCCAATCACTGTGGTTAGCTCTGCTCCTCTAGGAGACATTATTCAAAATAGAGAAGCCACGGGACGAGTCGCCAAGTGGGCTATTGAACTTGGGTCTCATGGTTTGAAGTATGTGCCACGTACTGCAATCAAATCTCAAGCGCTGGTTGACTTCATTAATGACTGGACAGAGTTGCAGTTGCCAGAGGAGAAACCAGACAACACATATTGGACGATTCACTTTGATGGGTCCAGACAATTGGAAGGCTCGAGGGCTGGAGTTGTTCTAACTTCTCCTCGAGGTGACAAATTTCGTTATGTGTTACGATTGATGTTTCCTTGCACTAACAATGCAGCAGAGTATGATGCCTTGCTTCATGGTCTTCGAATGGCTAAGGAAATGAGTTTGAGCCGGGTACGGTGCCTAGGAGACTCAGATCTGGTGGCTCAACAAGTGTCAGGCAAGTGGGATTCTAAGGATCCTCTCATGGCGGCTTATTGCCGCGAGGTCGACGCTGTTGCAGGGCAGTTTAAGGGTTATCAACTGGAACACATTGATCGCAAGAAGAACGAAGCTTTTTAGATGCCACCTAACACCTTTTTAGATGTTTTACATAACCCATCTGTTAAGTTGCCTACAGAGGAAGATTTGGCCATTCCTGACCCGGAGGCACAGTTGGTGGCGGCTCTTCATGTCATTCCAGATTGGACAGTACCGTTCTTGGCTTACATGACCCGGGGCGAGTTGCCAGAGGACGAGACCCTGGCCCGACAGATAACCCGGCGGTCCAAGTCAATGACAATTTCTCACGGTGAGTTGTATCATCGCAGCGTCACTAGGGCGTTTCAACGATGTGTCTCTCCTGAAGAAGGTCAAGAGATTCTTCGTGAGATCCATGAGGGAGATTGTGGTCATCATGCCGGCTCAAAATCTCTAGTGGCCAAAGCTTTTCGTCATGGCTTTTACCGGTTAGCGGCTCACGCTGATGCAGAGGATCTGGTCAGTAGGTGCGATGGATGTCAAAAGTTTGCACGACGAGCACACGTACCGGCTCAAGAACTGCGGATGATTACAATCACTTGGCCGTTTGCAGTTTGGGGGCTTGATATGGTTGGACCTTTCAAAAGATCCAAAGATAAAAAGACACATCTTTTTGTGGCAGTTGAAAAATTCACAAAATGGGTTGAGGTAGAGCCAGTGAGCAAGTGTGATGCAGCCACGGCGGTTTAGTTCATGAAAAAGGTGTTTTTTCTCTTTGGTTTTCCACACAGCATTATAACTGACAATGGCACTAATTTGTCCCAAGGTGCTATGGAGGAGTTTTGTCAACGTGAGCATATCCGGCTTGATATTTCTTCAGTAGCTCACCCCCAATCTAATGGTCAAGCTGAGAGAGCAAATCAGGAAATTTGAAAAGGTCCCAAGCCCCGGCTTATGGTTCCTTTACAACGAACACCAGGTTGTTGGGTAGAGGAGTTACCTTCGGTGCTATGGAGTATCAATACCACTCCTAACAGGTCTATAGGTTATGCACCTTTCTTCATGGTTTATGGAGCAGAAGCAGTCCTGCCTAGTGACATCCGTCATGACTCGCCCCGTGTGGTGGCTTACGTTGAAGCTAATAATGAACAAGCCCGACAGGATGCACTTGACTTGTTAGATGAGGACCGAGATTTGGCAGCAGCCTGATCAACAATTTATCAACAACACATGCGCCGTTATCACAGCCGTCGGGTTAAAACTAGAACCTTTCAAGAAGGCGACTTGGTGCTCCGACTCATCCAGGATCAGTCCGACACACACAAGCTATCCCCACCTTGGGAAGGGCCCTTTGTGGTCAGTAAGAACTTAAACAATGGGTCATATTACCTTATTGACGTTCGAGAGCTCCGGCAGAGCTGTTCTGTCGGGGAAACTTCCCTCCGGGAGGGGGAAATCATCACCATCATCGTCACCAATGCTCCTCTCATCGGGAGAGGGCAATCTCCATCAACATCTTCACCAACACCATCTCATCTCCAAACCCTAGTTCATCTCTTGTATCCAATTCTTGTCTCAAAGTCCGGGATTGGTGCTAGTAGGTTGCTAGTAGTGTTGATTACTCCTTGTAGTTGATGCTAGTTGGTTTATTTGGTGGAAGATCATATGTTCAGATCCTATATGCATATTATTACCCCTCTGATTATGAACATGAATATGCTTTGTGAGTAATTACGTTTGTTCCCGAGGACAAGGGAGAAGTCTTGCTATTAGTAGTCATGTGAATTTGGTATTCGTTTGATATTTTGATAAGATGTATGTTGTCTAGCCTCTAGTGGTGTTATGTGAACGTTGACTACATAACACTTCACCATTATTTGGGCCTAGAGGAAGGCATTGGAAAGTAATAAGTAGATGATGGGTTGCTAGAGTGACAGAAGCTTAAACCCTAGTTTATTCGTTGCTTCGTAAGGGGCTGATTTGGATCCACATGTTTCATGCTATGGTTAGGTTTACCTTAATACTTTTGTTGTAGTTGCGGATGCTTGCAATAGAGGTTAATCATAAGTGGGATGCTTGTTCAAGTAAGAACAACACCCAAGCACCGGTCCACCCACATATCAAATTATCAAAGTATCAAACGTGAATCATATGAACGTGATGAAAACTAGCTTGACGATATTCCCATGTGTCCTCAGGAGCTCTTTTCCTATTATAAGAGTTTGTTCCGGCTTGTCCTTTGCTATAAAAAGGATTGGGCCACCTTGCTGCACTTTATTTACTTTTGTTACTTGGTGCTCGTTACAATTTATCCTATTACAAAACTATGTGTTACCACTTATTTCAGTACTTCCAGAGAATACCTTGCTGAAAACCGCTTATCATTTCCTTCTGCTCCTCGTTGGGTTCGACACTCTTACTTATCGAAAGGACTACGATAGATCCCCTATACTTGTGGGTCATCAAGACTCTTTTCTGGCACCGTTGCCGTGGAGTGTAGCGCCTTTGGTAGGTGGAATTTGGTAAGGAAAAATTTATGTAGTGTGCAGAAATTTACTGTCACTTGTTACTATGGAAAGTAATTCTCTGAGGGGCTTGTTCGGGGTATCTTTACCCCGTACAGTAGAGCAAAGAGTTGCTCCTCAACCTACTGAACCTATTGAAAATGAAACTCCTTTTGAATTTCCTTCGGGTATGATGGAAAAACTGCTAGCTAACCCTTTTACAGGAGATGGAACAAAGTATCGTGATGAGCACTTAATTTATGTGGATGAAGTTCGTGGATTATTGAAGCTTGCAGGTATACCCGATGAGGTTGCTAAGAAGAAGGTCTTCCCTTTATATTTGAAGGGAGACGCATTGATATGGTATAGGCTATGTGATGATATGAGATCATGGAACTATAAAAGATTGAAGTTGGAATTTCATCAAAAGTATTACCCTATGCATCTTGTTCATCGTGATCTCAATTATATATATAATTTCTGGCCTCGCGAAGGAGAAAGCATCTCTCAAGCTTGGGGGAGGCTTAAATCAATGTTATATTCATGCCCCAATCATGAGCTCTCGAGAGAAATAATTATGCAAAGTTTTTATGCTCGGCTTTCTCATAATAATCAAACCATGCTCGATACTTCTTGTGCTGGCTCTTTTATGATGAAGACTATTGAATTCAGATGGAATTTATTGGATAGAATTAAATGCAACTGTGAAGATTGGGACCTCGATGAAGGTAAGGAGTCAGGTATGACACCTAAGTTTGATTGTGTTAAATCTTTTATGGACACCGATATTTTCCGTAAGTTTAGCACTAAATATGGACTTGACTCTGAGATAGTAGCTTCTTTCTGTGAATATTTTGCTACTTATGTTGATCTCCCTAAGGAGAAGTGGTTTAAATATCATCCTCCCATAGAAGGAAAAATAGCTGCACCTATTAAAGTTGAATAAAAGACTGTCACTTATAATGATCCTATTGTTCCTACTTCTTATGTTAAGAAACCACCTTTCCCTGTTAGAGTAAAGGATCATGCTAAAGCTTCAACTGTTGTTCGTAAAAGCAAGATTAGAACTTATACACCCCCTGAGCAAGTTAAAGTAGAACCTAATATTGCTATTGTTAAAGATCTCTTGTCTGATAATATTGATGGGCGTGTTATTCAGTTTGAAGGTGAAACTGCTAGAATTGCTAAACCTTGTGCTAAAGATAAACATAGACCTGTGGTAGGCGTGCCTGTTATTTCTGTTAAAATAGGAGATCATTGTTATCACGGCTTATGTGATATGGGTGCTAGTGCTTGTGTTATACCTTTTGACTTGTATAAAGAAATCAAGCATGAAATTGCACCTGCTGAATTAGAAGATATTGATGTCACAATTAAACTTGCCAATAGAGATACTATTTCAGCGATGGGAATTGTTAGAGATGTTGAAGTCTTGTGTGGGAAAACTAAATATCCTGCTGATTTCTTGTTCTTACTTCTCCGCAAGATAGCTTTTGTCCCATTATATTTGGTAGACCCTTCTTGAACACTATTAATGCTAGGATAGATTGCGAAAAGAATGTTGTTACTATTGGCTTGGATGATATGGTTCATGAGTTTAATTTCTCTAAATTTAGTAAACAACATCATGAGGAAGAATTACCTAGTAAGGATGAGATTATTGGTCTTGCCTCTATTGCCGTACCTCCTAGTGATCCTTTAGAACACTATTTGCTAGACCATGAAAATGATATGTTCATGAATGAAAGAAGGGAAATAGATGAAGTATTCTTTAAACAGGAACCTATTCTACAACACAATTTTCCTGTTGAAATTTTAGGGGATCCTCCTCCACCCAAGGGTGATCCCGTGTTTGAGCTTAAACCATTGCCTGATAATCTTAAATATGCTTATCTTGATGAAAAGAAGATATATCCTGTTATTATTAGTGCTAACCTTTTAGAGCATGAAGAAGAAAGATTGCTGAAAACTCTGAAGAAGCACCGTGCTGTTATTGGATATACTCTTGATGATCTTAAGGGCATTAGTCTCACTCTATGTCAACATAAAATAAATTTGGAAGCAGATGCCAAACCAGTTCGTGATCCTCAACAACGTTTCAATCCTAAAATGAAAGAAGTGGTAAGAAAAGAAATACTCAAGTTTCTGGAGGCAGGTATAATTTATCCCGTTGCTGATAGTTAGTGGGTAAGTCTTGTCCATTGTGTCCCTAAGAAGGGAGGTATTACTGTTGTTCCTAATGATAAGGATGAATTTATTCCACAAAGAATTATCACAGGTTATAGGATGGTAATTGATTTCCGCAAATTAAATAAAGCTACTAAGAAAGATCATTACCCCTTACCTTTTATTGATCAAATGCTAGAAAGATTATGCAAACATACACACTATTTCTTTCTAGATGGTTATTCTGGTTTCTCTCAAATACCTGTGTCGGCTAGAGATCAATTAAAGACTACTTTTACATGCCCTTTTGGTACTTTTTCTTATAGACGTATGCCTTTTGGTTTATGTAATGCACTTGCTACCTTTCAAAGATGCATGATGGCTATATTCTCTGACTTTTGTGAAAAGATTTGTGAGGTTTTCATGGACGATTTTTCCGTCTATGGTTCCTCTTTTGATGATTGCTTGAGCAATCTTGATCGAGTTTTGCAGAGATGTGAAGAAACTAATCTTGTCTTGAATTGGGAAAAGTGCCACTTTATGGTTAATGAAGGTATTGTCTTGGGGCATAAAGTTTCTGAAAGAGGTATTGAAGTTGATAAAGCCAAGGTTGATGCGATTGAAAAGATGCCATGTCCCAAGGACATCAAAGTTATAAGAAGTTTCCTTGGTCACGCTGGATTTTATAGGAGGTTCATTAAGGACTTCTCAAAAATTTCTCGGCCTCTGACTAATTTATTGCAAAAATATATACCATTTGTCTTTGATGATGATTGTGTAGAAGCATTTGAAATACTTAAGAAAGCATTAGTCTCTGCACCTGTTGTCCAGCCACCTGATTGGAATTTACCCTTTGAAATTATGTGTGATGCTAGTGATTATGCTGTAGGTGCTGTTCTAGGGCAAAGAGTCAATAAGAAATTAAATGTTATTCATTATGCTAGTAAGACTCTAGACAATGCTCAAAGAAATTATGCTACTACTGAAAAAGAGCTTTTAGCAGTTGTATTTGCTTGTGATAAGTTCAGACCTTATATTGTTGATTCTAAAGTAACTATTCACACTGATCATGCTGCTGTTAAATACCTTATGGAAAAGAAAGATGCTAAACCTAGACTTATTAGATGGGTTCTCTTGCTACAAGAATTTGATTTGCATATTGTTGATAGAAAGGGAGCTGAGAACCCCGTTGCAGACAACTTGTCTAGGTTAGAGAATGTCCTTGATGACCCACTACCTATCAATGATAGCTTTCCGGATGAACAATTAATGTTATAAGTACTTATCATAGTACTCCATGGTATGCTGATTATGCTAATTATATTGTTGCTAAGTTTATACCACCTAGCTTCACATACCAGCAAAAGAAAAGGTTTTTCTATGACTTGAGACATTACTTTTGGGATGACCCACATCTTTATAAAGAAGGAGTAGATGGTGTAATTAGAAGTTGTGTACCTGAGCATGAACAGGAACAGATCCTACGCAAGTGTCATTCCGAGGCTTATGGAGGACACCACGCTGGAATAGAACTGCACATAAGGTATTTCAATCTGGTTTTTATTGGCCTACTCTCTTCAAGGATGCCCGTAAGTTTGTCTTGTCTTGTGATGAATGTCAAAGAATTGGTAATATTAGTAGACGTCAAGAAATGCCTATGAATTATTCACTTGTTATTGAACCATTTGATGTTTGGGGCTTTGGTTATATGGGACCTTTTCCTGCCTCTAGTGGATACACACATATTTTAGTTGCTGTTGATTACGTTACTAAGTGGGTAGAAGCTATTCCAACTAGTAGTGCTGATCACAACACTTCTATTAAAATGCTTAAGGAAGTTATTTTTCCGAGGTTTGGAGTCCCTAGATATTTAATGACTGATGGTGGTTCACACTTTATTCATGGTGCTTTCCGTAAAATGCTTGCTAAATATGATGTTAATCATAGAATTGCATCTCCTTATCACCCTCAGTCTAGTGGTCAAGTAGAGTTGAGCAATAGAGAGCTCAAATTAATTTTGCAAAAGACTGTTAATAGGTCTAGAAAGAATTGGTCCAAGAAACTTGATGATGCATTATGGGCCTATAGAACTGCATATAAAAATCCTATGGGCATGTCTCTGTATAAAATGGTTTATGGAAAAGCATGTCACTTACCTCTCGAACTAGAACATAAGGCGTATTGGGATATTAAAGAGCCCAACTATGATTTTAAACTTGCCGGTGAGAAGAGGTTATTTGATATTAGCTCACTTGATGAATGGAGAACCCAAGCTTATGAAAATGCCAAGTTGTTTAAAGAAAAAGTTAAAAGATGGCATGACAAAAGGATACAAAAGCGTGAGTTCAATGTAGGTGATTATGTATTGCTATACAACTCTCGTTTAAGATTTTTTGCAGGAAAACTTCTCTCTAAGTGGGAAGGCCCCTACGTTATCGAGGAGGTCTATCGTTCTGGTGCCATAAAAATCAACAACTTTGAAGGCACAAATCCGAAGGTGGTAAACGGTCAAAGAATCAAACATTATATCTCAGGTAATCCCATAAATGTTGAAACCAATATTATTGAAACCGTAACCCCGGACGAATACATAAGGGACACTTTCCGGAACGTTTCATACTCCGAAAAGGAATAGGTATGTGGTACGGTAAGTAAACCGACTCCGAAACAATTTTTAAGGCAACATTTGTCCGTTTTGGAATATTTAGAAAAATAGAAAAATAAGTAGCAGCCCGGGAAGGACACGAGGGTCCCACAAGGGTGGTGGGCGCGCCCCCTACCTCGTGAGCACCTCGTGTGCCTTCCGAACTTCGTTTTCTTGCACGTTACGTATTTTGGTCGGTAAAAATTCATTATATAACCTCCCGAAGGTTTTGACTCCCGTATCACACAAATCTCCTCTGTTCTTGTTTCGAGCTGTTTTCTATCAGGGTTTTCCAGGCTAGGCATCATGTCGTCTCCCTCCTCCAACAATGGTGACAACGATGCTTGGCTAATGAAGATAGATCTGAAGAGAGAAGAACCCACGAGAGTCAACAAGGATGAAAGGATCAAGAAGGCCACGGAGGATCAAGCTCCGGTAGCAAAAGACATCCTTCAACTTGATCATAACCTTCTTACCCCACCTGAGATCGAAGCTTTCAAGATGATTGAGTTAGCTCTTATACAAAACAAGTATCTCACACAATAAAATATTTTGTTGAAGGAGCATATTGTCACACTCAAGGGCATTATTCGCAAGCTGGAGGACCTCTTACGCTCGATGTGCGATTATCCGTCACCTCCACCTTCTTCACTGACAAAGGAGATATAATCACATGGGTATGGGCACTCCCCTTGCCAACTGCCAAGCTTGGGGGAGGTGCCCCGGTATCGTATCACAATCACAACTCCTATCTTTACCGTTTTTCTTAGTTCGATCCTAATAGTAGTATCTTGATCTAGTAGAATAAAGTTTATGGCATGATCTAGTTTTGAGTTTTGCTTTATGATCTCTCTTTGTAATCGAGTCTGTGAGCTAAATATAATAAAGATTAGTGTTGAGTCAAGGGCTTGATTATTTTGCCATGATCTTGGGTGAATAAAAGAAAAGAGAAAAAGAATAAAAAGAAACAAAAAGTTCATATTGATCTTATTGAGAGTAATGACTTCACATAGAAAGAGTATGATGATTAAAAGTTGGTGGGAGTTGGCAGACATAGCTTTGGTCATTGTTGCAATTAATAGGAAGTAATAAGGAAAGAGAGGTTTTCACATATAGATATATTATCATTGACATCTTTTATGATTGGGAGCACTCATTAAAATATGACATGCTAAAGGGTTGATGTTGGACAAGGAAGACAACGTAATGAGTTATGTCTTTCTTATATCTAAGATAAAGTATGTTGTCATGGATCCTCTAACTTGTTGAGCTTGCCTTTCCCCCTCATGCTAGCCAAATTCTCAGCACCAAGTAGAAATACTACTTGTGCTTCCAAATACCCTTAAACCAGTTTTGCCATGAGAGTCCACCATATCTACCTATGGATTGAGTAAGATCCTTCAAGTAAGTTGTCATCGGTGCAAAGCAATAAAAATTTCTCTAAATATGTATGATTGATTGATGTGGGAGAAATAAGCTTTATACGATCTTGTGATGTGGAAGTAATAAAAGCGACGGACTGCATAATAAAGGTTCATATCACAAGGGGCAATATAAAGTGACATTCTTTCGCACTGAGATTTTGTGCATCCAACTATAAAAGCACATGGCAACCTCTGCTTCCCTCTGCGAAGGGCCTATCTTTTATTATTATCTTCTACCTTATGCAAGAGTCACAGTGATCTTCACCTTTCCTTTTTCATTTTATCCTTTGGCAAGCTCAGCATGTTGGAAAGAACATGATATATATATATATATATATATATATATATATATCTAATTGGATGTAGGGGAGCATGAACCATTATTGTTGACATTACCCTTGAGGTAAAAGGTTGTGGGGCAAAACTATAAGCCCCTATCTTTCTCTGTGTCCGATTAAAACTCCGTAACCACAAGTATTGCGTGAGTGTTAGCAATTATGGAGGACTAAATGATAGTTGAGTATGTGGACTTGCTTTTTAGCTCTGACATAGACTCTTTCCAATGTTATGATAAATTGCAATTGCTTCAATGACTGAGATTATAGTTTGTCGGAGCCCAATAAGGTTTATGATTTATACTTTTGCACTGTGAATAGATCATCACTTGAACATAAGTAATCATATGACAAAATCTATATATGTTGCTGTTATGAGAATAATCATGATGCCTTCATGTCCGTATTTTATTTTTATCGACGCCTCTACCTCTAAACATGAGGACATATTTATTGTCGGCTTTTCGCTTGAGGACAAGCGAGGTCTAAGCTTGGGGGAGTTGATACGTCCATTTTGCATCATGCTTTTATATCGATATATATTGCATTATGGACTGTTATTTCACTTTATGTCACAATACTTATGGCTATTCTCTCTTATTTTACAAGGTTTACATAAGGAGGGAGAATGCCGGCAGCTGGAATTCTGGGCTGGAAAAGGAGCAAATATTAGAGACATATTCTGCGCAACTCCAAAATTCCTGAAACTCCATGGAACATCTTAAAATAAATAAAGAAAAATCCTCGCCAAAGATGAAGGCCAGGGGGCCCACACCCTACTCACTAGGGTGGGGGGCGCCCCCCCCAGGGCGCGCCCCCTACCTCGTGGGCCCCCTGGTGGCTCTCCGACATCCATCTTCTCCTATATGAAGTCTTTCGATGAGAAAAAGAATAAGAAGGAACCTTTCAGGACGAGACTCTGCCGCCACAAGGCGGAACCTTGGCGGATCCAATCTAGAGCTCCGGCAGAGCTGTTCTGCCGGGGAAACTTCCCTCCGGGAGGGGGAAATCATCACCATCAGCGTCACCAACGCTCCTCTCATCAGGAGAGGGCAATCTCCATCAACATCTTCACCAGCACCATCTCATCTCCAAACCCTAGTTCATCTCCTGTATCCAATTCTTGTCTCAAAGTTCGGGATTGGTGCTAGTAGGTTGCTAGTAGTGTTGATTACTCCTTGTAGTTGATGCTAGTTGGTTTATTTGGTGGAAGATCATATGTTCAGATCCTATATGCATATTATTACCCCTCTGATTATGAACATGAATATGCTTTGTGAGTAATTACGTTTGTTCCTGAGGACAAGGGAGAAGTCTTGCTATTAGTAGTCATGTGAATTTGGTATTCGTTTGATATTTTGATAAGATGTATGATGTCTAGCCTCTAGTGGTGTTATGTGAACGTTGACTACATAACACTTCACCATTATTTGGGCATAGAGGAAGGCATTGGGAAGTAATAAGTAGATGATGGGTTGCTAGAGTGACAGAAGCTTAAACCCTAGTTTATGCGTTGCTTCGTAAGGGGATGATTTGGATCGTTTCATGCTATGGTTAGGTTTACCTTAATACTTTTGTTGTAGTTGCGGATGCTTGCAATAGAGGTTAATCATAAGTGGGATGCTTGTTCAAGTAAGAATAGCACCCAAGCACCGGTCCACCCACATATCAAATTATCAAAGTATCAAACGCAAATCATATGAACGTGATGAAAACTAGCTTGACGATATTCCCATGTGTCCTCGGGAGCACTTTTCCTATTATAAGAGTTTGTTCCTGCTTGTCCTTTGCTATAAAAAGGATTGGGCCACCTTGCTGCACTTTATTTACTTTTGTTACTTGTTGCTCGTTACAATTTATCCTATTACAAAACTATCTGTTACCACTTATTTCAGTACTTCCAGAGAATACCTTGCTGAAAACCGCTTATCATTTCCTTCTGCTCCTCGTTGGGTTCGACACTCTTACTTATCGAAAGGACTATGATAGATCCCCTATACTTGTGGGTCATCAGGGTGCGATCTATGATGTCTCTTACTGATTTACCGCTATCGTTTTGGGGTTATACTTTAGAGACGACTGCATTCACGTTAAATAGGGCACCATCGAAATCCGTTGAGACGCCGCCTTATGAACTATGGTTTGGCAAGAAACCAAAGTTGTCGTTTCTTAAAGTTTGGGGCTGCGATGCTTATGTGAAAAAGCTTCAACCTCATAAGCTTGAACCCAAATCGGAGAAATGTGTCTTCATAGGATACCCAAAGGAGACTGTTGGGTACACCTTCTATCACAGATCCGAAGGCAAGACATTCGTTGCTAAGAATGGATCCTTTCTAGAGAAGGAGTTTCTCTCGAAAGAAGTGAGTGGGAGGAAAGTAGAACTTGATGAGGTAACTGTACCTGCTCCCTTATTGGAAAGTAGTTCATCACAGAAACCGGTTCCTGTGACGCCTACACCAATTAGTGAGGAAGTTAATGATGATGATCATGAAACTTCAGATCAAGTTATTACTGAACCTCGTAGATCAACCAGAGTAAGATCTGCACCAGAGTGGTACAGTAATCCTGTTCTGGAAGTCATGTTACTAGACCATGATGAACCTACGAACTATGGAGAAGTGATGGTGAGCCCAGATTCCGCAAAATGGCTTGAAGCCATGAAATCTGAGATGGGATCCATGTATGAGAACAAAGTGTGGAATTTGGTTGACTTTCCAGATGATCGGCAAGCCATTGAGAATGAATGGATCTTCAAGAAGAAGACTGGCACTGACGGTAATGTTACTGTATATAAAGCTCGACTTGTTGTGAAAGGTTTTCGACAAGTTCAAGGGATTGACTATGATGAGACCTTCTCACCCGTAGCGATGCTTAAGTCTGTCCGAATCATGTTAGCAATTGCCGCATTTTATGATTATGAAATTTGGCAAATGGATGTAAAAACTACATTCCTGAATGGATTTCTGGAAGAAGAGTTGTATATGATGCAACCAGAAGGTTTTGTCGATCCAAAGGGAGCTAACAAAGTATGCAAGCTCCAGCGATCCATTTATAGACTGGTGCAAGCCTCTCAGAGTTGGAATAAACGCTTTGATAGTGTGATCAAAGCATTTGGTTTTATACAGACTTTTGGAGAAGCCTGTATTTACAAGAAAGTGAGTGGGAGCTCTGTAGCATTTCTGATATTATATGTGGATGACATATTGTTGATTGGAAATGATATAGAATTTCTGGATAGCATAAAGGGATACTTGAATAAGAGTTTTTCAATGAAAGTCCTCGGTGAAGCTGCTTATATATTGGGCATCAAGATCTATAGAGATAGATCAAGACGCTTAATTGGACTTTCACAAAGCACATACGTTGACAAAGTTTTGAAGAAGTTCAAAATGGATCAAGCAAAGAAAGGGTTCTTGCCTATGTTACAAGGTGTGAAGTTGAGTAAGACTCAATGCCCGACCACTGCAGAAGATAGAGAGAAGATGAAAGATGTTCCCTATGCTTCAGCCATAGGCTCTATCACGTATGCAATGCTGTGTACCAGACCTGATGTGTGCCTTGCTATAAGTCTAGCAGGGAGGTACAAAAGTAATCTAGGAGTGGATCACTGAACAGCGGTCAAGAACATCCTGAAATACCTGAAAAGGACTAATGATATGTTTCTCATTTATGGAGGTGACAAAGAGCTAGTCGTAAATGGTTACGTCGATGCAAGCTTTGACACTGATCCGGGCGATTCAAAATCGCAAACCGGATACGTGTTTACATTAAACGGTGGAGCTGTCAGTTGGTGCAGTTCTAAACAAAGCGTCATGGCGGGATCTACATGTGAAGCGGAGTACATAGCTGCTTCGGAAGCAGCGAATGAAGGAGTCTGGATGAAGGACTTCATATCCGATCTAGGTGCCATACCTAGTGCATCGGGTCCAATGAAAATCTTTTGTGACAATACTGGTGCAATTGCCTTGGCAAAGGAATCCAGATTTCACAAGAGAACCAAGCACATCAAGAGACGCTTCAATTCCATCCGGGATCAAGTCCAGGTGGGAGACATAGAAATTTGCAAGATACATACGAATCTGAATGTTGCAGACCCGTTAACTAAGCCTCTTCCACGAGCAAAACATGATCAGCACAAAGGCTCCATGGGTGTTAGAATCATTACTGTGTAATCTGGATTATTGACTCTAGTGCAAGTGGGAGACTGAAGGAAATATGCCCTAGAGGCAATAATAAAGTTATTATTTATTTCCTGATATCATGATAAATGTTTATTATTCATGCTAGAATTGTATTAACCGGAAACATAATACTTGTGTGAATACATAGACAAACAGAGTGTCACTAGTATGCCTTGCTGCCTCTTGAGCACTGCGTTGGTTTTCCCCGAAGAGGAAGGGACGATGCAGCAAAGTAGCGTAAGTATTTCCCTCAGTTTTTGAGAACCAAGGTATCAATCCAGTAGGAGGCTACGCATGAGTCCCTCGTACCTGCACAAAACAAATAAATCCTCACAACCAACGCAAATAGGGGTTGTCAATCCCTATAAGGCCACTTACGAGAGTGAGATCTGATAGATATGATAAGATAATATTTTTGGTATTTTTGTGATAAAGATGCAAAGTAAAATAAAGGCAAAGTAAATAGCAAAGGAAATAACTAAGTAGTAGGAGATTAATATGATAAAGATAGACCCCGGGGCCATAGGTTTCACTAGTGGCTTCTCTCGAGAGCATAAGTATTCTACGGTGGATGAACAAATTACTGTTGAGCAATTAACAGAATTGAGCATAGTTATGAGAATATCTAGGTATGATCATGTATATAGGCATCACGTCCGAGACAAGTAGACTGACTCCTGCCTGCATCTACTACTATTACTCCACTCATCGACCGCTATCCAGCATGCATCTAGAGTATTAAGTTAAAAACAGAGTAACGCCTTAAGCAAGATGACATGATGTAGAGGGATAGACTCATGCAATATGAAGAAAACCCCATCTTGTTATCCTCGATGGCAACAATACAATACGTGCCTTGCTGCCCCTACTGTCACTGGGAAAGGACACCACAATATTGAACCCAAAGCTAAGCACTTCTCCCATTACAAGAAAGATCAATCTAGTAGGCCAAACCAAACTGATAATTCGAAGAGACTTGCAAAGTTAACCAATCATACATAAAAGAATTCAGAGAAGATTCAAATATTATTCATAGATAGACTTGATCATAAACCCACAATTCATCGATCTCAACAAACACACGGCAAAAATAAGATTGCATCGAATAGATCTCCACAAGAGAGGGGGAGAACATTGTATTGAGATCCAAAAAGAGCGAAGAAGCCATCTAGCTACTAACTATGGACCCGTAGGTCTGAGGTAAACTACTCACACTTCATCGGAGGGGCTATGGTGTTGATGTAGAAGCCCTCCGTGATCGATGCCCCCTCCAGCGGAGCTCCGAAACAGGCCCCAAGATGGGATCTCGTGGATACAGAAAGTTGCGGCGGTGGAATTAGGTTTTTGGCTCCATATCTGATTGTTTGGGGGTACGTAGGTATATATAGGAGGAAGGAGTACGTCGGTGGAGCAACAGGGGGCCCACGAGGGTGGAGGGCGTGCCTGGGGGGGGGGGTAGGCGCGCCCCTACCTCGTGGCCTCCTCTTTTCTTTTTTGACATAGGGTCCAAGTCTCCCGGGTCTTGTTTGTTGAGAAAATCACGTTCCCGAAGATTTCATTCCGTTTGGACTCCGTTTGATATTCGTTTTCTTCGAAACCCTAAAACAGGCAAAAACAACAATTCTGGGCTGGGCCTCCGGTTAATAGGTTAGTCCCAAAAATAATATAAAAGTGGAAAATAAAGCCCAATAATGTCCAAAACAGTAGATAATATAGGATGGAGCAATCAAAAATTATAGATACGTTGGACACATATCAAGCATCTCCAAGCTTAATTCCTGCTCGTCCTCGAGTAGGTAAATGATAAAAATAGAATTTTTGATGTGGAGTGCTACTTGGCATAATTTTAATGTAATTCTTCTTAATTGTGGTATGAATATTCAGATCCGAAAGATTCAAGACAAAAGTTCATATTGACATAAAAATAATAATACTTCAAGCATACTAACTAAGCAATTATGTCTTCTCAAAATAACATGGCCAAAGAAAGTTATCCCTACAAAATCATATAGTCTGGCTATGCTCTATCTTCACCACACAAAATATTTAAATCATGCACAACCCCGATGAAAAGCCAAGCAATTGTTTCATACTTTTGACATTCTCAAAACTTTTTCAATCTTCACGCAATACATGAGCGTGAGCCATGGATATAGCACTATAGGTGGAATAGAGTGGTGGTTTTGGAGAAGACAAAAAGGGAGAAGATAGTCTCACATCAACTAGGCGTATCAACGGGCTATGGAGATGCCCATCAATAGATATCAATGTGAGTGAGTTAGGGATTGCCATGCAACGGATGCACTAGAGCTATAAGTATATGAAAGCTCAAAAAGAAACTAAGTGGGTGTGCATCCAACTTGCTTGCTCATGAAGACCTAGGGCAATTTGAGGAAGCCCATCATTGGAATATACAAGCCAAGTTCTATAATGAAAAATTCCCACTAGTATATGAAAGTGATAACATGAGAGACTCTCTACTATGAATATCATGGTGCTACTTTGAAGCACAAGTGTGGTAAAAGGATAGTAACATTGTCCCTTCTCTCTTTTTCTCTCATTTTTTTATTTGGGCCTTTTCTCTTTTTTGGCCTCTTTTCTTTTTTTATTTTTCATCCGGAGTCTCATCCCGACTTGTGGGGGAATCATAGTCTCCATCATCCTTTCCTCACTGGGACAATGCTCTAATAACGATGATCATCACACTTTTATTTTTCTTACAACTCAAGAATTACAACTCGATACTTAGAACAAAATATGACTATATGAATGCCTCCGGCGGTGTACCGGGATGCAATGACTCATGAGTGACATGTATGAAAGAATTATGAATGGTGGCGTTGCCACAAGTACGATGTCAACTACATGATCATGCTAAGCAATATGACAATGATGGAGTGTGTCATAATAAACGGAATGGTGGAAAGTTGCATGGCAATATATCTCGGAATAGCTATGGAAATGCCATAATAGGTAGTTATGGTGGCTGTTTTGAGGAAGGTATATGGTGGGTGTATGATACCGGCGAAAGGTGCGCGATATTAGAGAGGCTAGCAAAGGTGGAAGGGTGAGAGTGCGTATAATCCATGGACTCAACATTAGTCATAAAGAACTCATATACTTATTGCAAAAATCTACAAGTTAACAAAGCAAAGTATTACACGCATGCTCCTAGGGGGATAGATTGGTAGGAAAAGACCATCGCTCGTCCCCGACCACCACTCATAAGGAAGACAATCAAAAAATAAATCATGCTCCGACTTCATCACATAATAGTTCACCATACGTGCATGCTACGGGAATCACAAACTTTAACACAAGTATTTATCAAATTCACAACTACTCAACTAGCACAACTTTAATATCACCATCTTTATATCTCAAAACAATTATCAAGTATCAAACTTATCATAGTATTCAACACACTCATAAGAAAGTTTTATTATTAATCTTGTACTCCAAGCATATTAGGATTTTAAGCAAATTACCATGCTATTTAAGACTCTCAAAATAATCTAAGTGAAGCATGAGAGATCAATAGTTTCTATAAAACAAATCCACCACCGTGCTCTAAAAGATATAAGTGAAGTACTAGAGCAAAATTATATAACACAAAAGATATAAGCGAAGCACATAGAGTATTCAAACAAATTCCAAATCATGTATGGCTCTCTCAAAAAGTGTGTACAGCAAGGATGATTGTGGTAAACTAAAAATTAAAGACTCAAATCATACAAGACGCTCCAAGCAAAACACATATCATGTGGCGAATAAAAATATAGCTCCAAGTAAAGTTACCGATAGAAGTAGATGAAAGAGGGGATGCCTTCTGGGGCATCCCCAAGCTTTGGCTTTTAGGTGTCCTTAGATTATCTTGGGGTGCCATGGGCATCCCCAAGCTTAGGCTCTTGCCACTCCTTGTTCCATAATCCATCAAATCTTTACCCAAAACTTGAAAACTTCACAACACAAAACTTAAAGTAGAAAATCTCGTGAGCTCGTTAGTGAAAGAAAATAAAAGACCACTTCAAGGTACTGTAATGAACTCATTCTTTATTTATATTGGCGTTATACCTACTGTATTCCAACTTCTCTATGGTTTATAAACTATTTTACTAGCCATAGATTCATCAAAATAAGCAAACAACACACGAAAAACAGAACTTGTCAAAAACAGAACAATCTGTAGTAATCTGTAGCTAGCGCAAGATCTGAAACCCCAAAAATTCTAAAATAAATTGCTGGACGTGAGGAACTTATCTATTAATCATCTGCAAAAAGAATGAACTAAATAGCACTTTTTCCAAATAAAAATGACAGCAGTTCTCGTGAGCGCTAAAGTTTCTGTTTTTTACAACAAGTTCAACAAGACTTTCCCCATGTCTTCCCAACGGTTCCACTTGGCACAAACACTAATTAAACACAAAAACACAACCAAAACAGAAGCTAGATAAATTATTTATTACTAAACAGGAGCAAAAATCAAGGAATAAAAATAAAATTGTGTTGCCTCCCAACAAGCGCTATCGTTTAACGCCCCTAGCTAGGCATAACAAGCAAGAATAGATCTAGGTATTGCCATAATAGTAAGATAAATTATTAAAACTCATTTCATATTCTATACGTTCGGCAGAAAGTTTTCTTTGAGGCAAGCAAAAGTAATCAAAAGGGCTAAATTTAATGGGACACAAGTCCCCAAGATCAACCTTGGGAGGTATAGGTTCCTCCTTTGGTCCTTCATATTGCACAACCAATTCATCATTATAAGCATTCTTTTGACAAAACTTTGTGAGCCTATATTCAAGAGAATATCCTAGTTCATTATTTCGAATAGCCAAATCATCATTAAGTTCAGAAATTCTATCAACTAAAACATTGGTAGGACCCTTTTTCTAAGATTTTCATTGAAAGCAACATAATCTAGAGATTGAAAATGCATTATTTCTTCTTGATCAAAGAGGATAGCCTCTATGGGAGGACGGCAAGCGTCCATCCTATAATGTGCAAAGATTTCTTTGGCCTCTTTTATTATGAATATAAACTCATGAGCCAAAAAGATAGCAGCGGCACGCTTAACAGAAGAATGCTCAATATTAGAAAATTCTAGAAAAATCCTTTGTATGGAAGGATGCATGTGCATGAATTGTCTTTCAAGTTCAACTACAAGCATGGCAATAGCATCCGGAAGACTACTAGTTCTATGAAGGATAGAACTACCCATAGAGGGTAAAGCACCGGCACAAGTAAAGAAATCTTGAATAACTCCTTTTCCAATAATATTACCACTACCAACACGGAATCTTTTTGTATGTGAGATAGTGGGTTCTTTAGTAGGAGCATCAGAATTATTATCGAGAATAGTTTCCCAATTTCAGACATAGAGGCAGAAGGTAAAGGACTAGCCATAACGACAAGTAAACAAACTAACACACAAGCAAACAAAAAGCAAGCGGGCAAAAGAGGCAAATAGAGAAAGAGAGGGAGGATAGAGAGAGAGGGGGCGAATAAAACGGCAAGGGTGAAGTGGGGGGGAGAGGAAAACGAGAGGCAAATGGCAAATAATGTAATGCGGGAGATAAGGGTATGTGATGGGTACTTGGTATGTTGACTTTTGCGTAGACCTCCCCGGCAACGGCGCCAGAAATCCTTCTTGCTACCTCTTGAGCACTGCGTTGGTTTTCCCCGAAGAGGAAGGGATGATGCAGCAAAGTAGCCTAAGTATTTCCCTCAATTTTTGAGAACCAAGGTATCAATCCAGTAGGAGGCTACGCGCGAGTCCCTCGTACCTGCACAAAACAAATAAATCCTCAAAACCAATGCAAATAGGGGTTGTCAATCCCTGTAAGGCCACTTATGAGAGTAAGATCTGATAGATATGATAAGATAATATTTTTGGTATTTTTGTGATAAAGATGCAAAGTAAAATAAAGGCAAAGTAAATAACAAAGGAAATAACTAAGTAGTAGGAGATTAATATGATAAAGATAGACCCGGGGGCCATAGGTTTCACTAGTGGCTTCTCTCGAGAGCATAAGTGTTCTACGGTGGGTGAACAAATTACTGTTGAGCAATTGACAGAATTGAGCATAATTATGAGAATATCTAGGTATGATCATGTATATAGGCATCATGTCCGAGACAAGTAGACCGACTCCTGCCTGCATCTACTACTATTACTCCACTCATCGCCCGCTATCTAGCATGCATCTAGAGTATTAAGTTAAAAACAGAGTAACGCCTTAAGCAAGATGACATGATGTAGAGGGATAGACTCATGCAATATGAAGAAAACCCCATCTTGTTATCCTCGATGGCAACAATACAATACGTGCCTTGATGCCCCTACTGTCACTGGGAAAGGACACCACAATATTGAACCCAAAGCTAAGCACTTCTCCCATTGCAAGAAAGATCAATCTAGTAGGCCAAACCAAACTGATAATTCAAAGAGACTTGCAAAGATAACCAATCATACATAAAAGAATTCAGAGAAGATTCAAATATTATTCATAGATAGACTTGATCATAAACCCACAATTCATCGGTCTCAACAAACACACGGCAAAAAGAAGATTACATCGAATAGATCTCCACAAGAGAGGGGGAGAACATTGTATTGAGATCCAAAAAGAGAGAAGAAGCCATCTAGCTACTAACTATGGACCCGTAGGTCTGAGGTAAACTACTCACACTTCATCGGAGGGGCTATGGTGTTGATGTTGAAGCCCTCCGTGATCGATGCCCCCTCCGGCGGAGCTCCGGAACAGGCCCCAAGATGGGATCTCATGGATGCAGAAAGTTGCGGCGGTAGAATTAGGTTTTTGGCTCCGTATCTGATCATTTGGGGGTACGTAGGTATATATAGGAGGAAGGAGTACGTCGGTGGAGCAACAGGGGGGCCCATGAGGGTGGAGGGCGCGCCTGGGGGGGTAGGCGCGCCCCCCTACCTCGTGGCCTCCTCTTTTCTTTCTTGACGTAGGGTCCAAGTCTCCCGGGTCTTGTTCATTGAGAAAATCACGTTCCCGAAGGTTTCATTCCGTTTTGACTCCATTTGATATTCCTTTCTTCGAAACCCTAAAACAGGCAAAAAACAGCAATTCTGGGCTGGGCCTCCGGTTAATAGGTTAGTCCCAAAAATAATATATAAGTGGAAAATAAAGCCCAACAATGTCCAAAATAGTAGATAATATAGCATGGAGCAATCAAAAATTATAGATACGTTGGAGACGTATCATGCCTCTACTTGACTAGCTCGTTGATCAAAGATGGTTAAGTTTCCTAACCTTAGACATGAGTTGTCATTTGATTAACGGGATCACATCATTAGGAGAATGATGTGATTGACTAGACCCATTCCGTTAGCTTAGCACTTGATCGTTTAGTTTGTTGCTATTGCTTTCTTCATGACTTATACATGTTCCTATGACTATGAGATTATGCAACTCCCGTTTACCGGAGGAACACATTGTGTGCCACCAAACGTCACAACATAACTGGGTGATTATAAAGGTGCTCTACAGGTGTCTCCGAAGGTACTTGTTGGGTTGGCATATTTCAAGATTAGGATTTGTCACTCCGATTGTCGGAGAGGTATCTCTGGGCCCACTCAATAATGCACATCACTATAAGCCTTGCAAGCATTGCAACTAATGAGTTAGTTGCGGGATAATGTATTACGGAACGAGTAAAGCGACTTGCTAGTAACGAGATTGAACTAGGTATTGAGATACCGACGATCGAATCTCGGGCAAGTAACATACCGATGACAAAGGGAACAGCGTATGTTGTTATGCGGTCTGACCGATAAATATCTTCGTAGAATATGTAGGAGCCAATATGGGCATCCAGGTCCCGCTATTGGTTATTGACCAGAGAGGTGTCTCGGTCATGTCTACATAGTTCTCGAACTCGTAGGGTCCGGACGCTTAACGTTTGTTGACGATATAGTACTATATGAGTTATGTATGTTGGTGACCGAATGTTGTTCGGAGTCTGGGATGAGATCACGGACATGACAAGGAACTCCGGAATGGTCCGGAGATAAAGTTTGATATATGGGATAATAGTGTTTGGTCACCAGAAGGGTTCCGGAATTCACCGGAAGGGGTTCCGGATGTTTCCCGAAATGTTTGGGCACGAGAACACTTTATTTGGGCCAAAGGGGAAAGCCCACAAGGTTTTTGGATAGCGCAAAAGGAAGTTTTGCGGAATCCAGGGACCAGACGCCGGGAACCCTGGCGTCTGGTCCTGGAGTCCGAGAAGGACTCTTGCCTTTTGGGTGAAACCGACTTTGTGGAGGCTTTTACTCCAAGTTTTGACCCCAAGGCTCAACATATAAATAGAGGGGTAGGGCTAGCACCCAAGAGAGATCAAGAAACACCAAGCCATGTGCCGGCAACCCCGTCCCCTCTAGTTCGTCCTCTGTCATAGTTTTCTTAGTGCTTAGGCGAAGCCCTGCGAAGATTGTTCTTCACCAACACCGTCACCATGCCGTCGTGCTCCCAGAACTCATCTACTAATTCGCCCCTCTTGCTGGATCGAGAAGGAGAGGACGTCATCGAGCCAAATGTGTGCAGAACTCGGAGGTGCCGTGCTTTCAGTACTTGGATCGGTCGGATCGTGAATACGTACGACTACATCAACCGCGTTGATATAACGCTTCCGCGGACGGTCTACGAGGGTACGTAGACAACACTCTCCCCTCTCGTTGCTATGCATCACCATGATCCTGCGTGTGCGTAGGATTTTTTTTGAAATTACTACGTTCCCCAACAAATCGTTTGACCTGTTGAAACCTGGCGGGTAAGATCGATAACTTCTTCAAGACATCACTCAAACTGTTGGGTCCTTGGTTGGCAGGGGAGATAGTAGCAAGTGCTTGTTGAGCGCCAGTATACAATTGCTCCACCAAGGTATAAACCGCCTTCAGTTTTGTCACACTGTCTTGGCTCAGATTTTTGCTTCATGGACCTGCGAGTGTTTTTTAACAAAGGCTCAGCAGGCGGCTTATATTCCTGGTCAAAATAAAGTATAAGTGATTAATACAAATGACTTACCGAAGATGGTGGAGACCATTTGAGACACACTATTTTTAAGCCGGTGAGCTCCGTGGTAACCTCCTCAAGAGCCGCCTCTGCTGTCTCGGCACGTTGTATCAGCAAGGCCTTCTCATCGGCCTAGGATTTCTTCTTCTCAGTCAAACTGGTCTTCAATTTTTCAGTCTTAGAGAGACTCAATTGAAGTTTGGAATTAGCAGTCTTTCTCTCTGCTTCCTGATCCGCTAGCCGGGTCTTTGCATCCGTCAATTGAGACCCAATTCAGTTAGGGCGGTCTACAAGCATGCACAAGTGTGTCAAGATTTAACTAAAGGTTATAATGATTGAAGTACCAAGTACTTTGCGAACGCAATACCACTTGGCACTTGGGGGCTAATGTCTGCCAAAGCAATTTTTATGCAACATGACTCTTCTATGTTTCAAGTCCCAAGTGTTTTACAAAGTAACAACGCTTGGCACTTGGGGGCTAATGCATGACATTCAGAAAGTTTTTAAGTTGAGTTGGATCATACTAATTTGGACTGAGTTAAGACAGTTAAGAAGTTAAGTACCGGTTCATTTATGATAAATTGAGCCAGCCCTTGGGGACTACAGATCCAACTAATCATTTATACTAATCTGTTGGACTTAGGAAAAATCTAAAGACAAGGTATCAACCTATATCATAAGTCTACAGATCATTCAGGTTCATCATAATCTGAAGACTTGGGGGCTGGCAGAGTATATATAAACCGGAGTACATACCTCATATTTCAGTTGCAATTGATTAACCATCTCAATTTCCAACTCACGGCTGGAATGCACATGACTGAGATAGCCGAACAGTATGTCACTAACATTCAGGTGAGTGTAGTGAGAGATATCAAACTGTACTTTCTGCCTTTCTAAGGCCTCCTGTTTGGCAGAATGCCTGGCCAGCACAGTCGGATTACCCGGCACAACAAATCTGCTGCTAGTGATCAGAACGTCATGGTCAGAAGACGCTGGCGGGTTAGCTGAACTAGATGGTCTGACGGTGGAGGGATCAACAATGGTTTCATCAGCTAACGGCTCAGGAGGGTCCAATTGAGCATGGACAGACGGATCTTCTAGCACTTCAGATTGAGCGGGAGGAGTTGATGTTGCCGGTTCAGGTGCATGATTTCTTAGGTCTTCTGCCGGTTTAATAACCTTAGCTTTCTTGGACTTCGCTTGACCACTAAGAAAGATTTTTTATGAGACAGTTAGTATAATGATGCAGTTTTAAAGATGCAGAGGAAAGACGATTTTCCTTACCCAAGGGCAGTCTTGAAAGCCGGAAATTGAGTCTGAGGTGAGTCGCCAGAAGAGCGAGAAACCTCCTGCAAAAGTAAAATAAAGTTAAAGCTTAAGAGGAAATAGATTCATGGATAAAAACAAAGGACAAAGGTGAAAGAAATCTCATTCTGGCGTTTTTGAGGAGTTTTTTGTAAGTCAGAAGGTGGTTCATCATCATCATTAGTCCGGGCCAGACGGAGGCTCTCATGTTGCTGCTTTTTCAAAAGAAAATGAGGGTCCAAATAAGCTAAAGGGTGCGAAAACCTTACTTTCCGGGTTACCAGTCGAAACTACTGTCTTGGAAAAGGGGCTGAGTCGGAGGAGATAGTTACCTCTTCTTCCACGGCCTGGCTGGCCCCCGTGTCGTCCTGGCAATAGTCAGTGTCAATAAGATAGTTGAAAAATTGGCCAAGGGAGTCAAGGGCTACCTTTGACTCAGAAACATCATCCAGCGGGAACATGTCAGATGCAGTCTTCTTCTTCTTGGGCTCCCGGGTCGTTCTCCTGGCGGCTATGGCAGCAGCTCTAGCCTTCTTGGCAGCTTCATGATCATACTTGGCCTTCTAGAAGTCAGATTTTGGCCTGTAAACAAATAAACAGGTTAAAAAGTCATGCAAGTATTTAAACTACTGAGGAAAACACAAAAAGAGAAAGAGGTCAGGTTTTTTTTCACCTCTGGTGCCGGGTTAAGTTTGCAGAAGGGGTTTAATCCAACCTTACTGCAGTCCTCGTATTTGCCATTTACGAGGATGGTTGACATCGCAACAATGTCTTCTTCTATTAGTTGTACAGAGCTATGACGCAGAGAATCATCTAGGCCTCCGCCATATTCATACATCAATTTGGATCGGCGGCTTAGAGGGATGACCCGCCATGCGATCCAGCAACGGATCAGGTCAACTCCAGTTAAGCCGTTTCCCAATAAAGCTTGAATCTTTTTGATAGATGGGATAAGCTTCTTGCGTTCAATAGGAGTAAGCTTGTCAGGGAGCACAAACTTGGAATCAAGACGATCCATGCGATAACCCGGCAATGGTTTTTCATCGGCTGGTGATATGTCTTGGCAGTAGAACCAGGTTTGATTCCAATATTTGGGATGGCTTGGTAAGACCACTAAAGGAAAGACAGCACCTTGTCAGCGTTGAATTGAGATTCCGCCGAGTTCCAAGCTGGGGCCTGATAACCCACAAGTATAGGGGATCGCAACAGTTTTCGAGGGTAGAGTATTCAACCCAAATTTATTGATTCGACACAAGGCGAGCCAAAGAATATTCTCAAGTATTAGCAGCTGAGTTGTTAATTCAACCACACCTGGAAACTTAATATTTGAAGCAAAGTATTTAGTAGCAAAGTAATATGATAGTACTGGTAACGGTAGCAAAAGGTAACAGTAGTAAAAGTAATGTTTTTGGTATTTTGTAGTGATGATAGCAATAGCAACGGAAAAGTAAAATAAGCGAAGAACAATATATGGAAAGCTCGTAGGAAATGGATCGGTGATGGAGAATTATGCCGGATGCGGTTCATCATGTAACAGTCATAACCTAGGGTGACACAGAACTAGCTCCAGTTCATTGATATAATGTAGGCATGTATTCCGAACATAGTCATACGTGCTTATGGAAAAGAACTTGCATGACATCTTTTGTCCTACCCTCCCGTGGCAGCGGGGTCCTTACAGAAACTAAGGGATATTAAGGCCTCCTTTTAATAGAGAACCGGAACAAAGCATTAACACATAGTGAATACATGAACTCCTCAAACTACGGTCATCACCCGTAAGTATCCCGATTATTGTCACTTCGGGGTTAACGGATCATAACACATAATAGGTGACTATAGACTTGCAAGATAGGATCAAGAACACTCATATATTGATGAAAACATAATAGGTTCAGATCTGAAATCATGGCACTCGGGTCCTAGTGACAATCATTAAGCATAGCAAAGTCATAGCAACATCAATCTCAGAACATAGTGGACACTAGGGATCAACCCCTAACAAAACTAACTCGATTACATGATAGATCCCATCCAACCCATCGTCGTCCAGCAAGCCTACGATGGAATTACTCACACACGGCGGTGAGCATCATCAAATTGGTGATGGAGGATGGTTGATGATGACGATGGCGACGGATTCCCCTCTCTGGAGCCCCGAACGGACTCCAGATCAGTCCTCCCGAGAGGTTTTAGGGCTTGGCGGCGGCTCCGTATCGTAAAACGCGATGATTTCTTGTCTCTATTTTTTTCTCCCCGAAACTCAATATATGGAGTTGGAGTTGGAGTCGGAGAGGCAACAGGGGGCCCACAAGGTAGGGGGCGCGCCCTACGGGGGCAGGCGTGCCCCCCACCCTCGTGGAGAGGTGGTGGGCCCCCTGGCCTTCATCTTTTGCAGGTATTTTTCTTATTTTCTGAAAAGTGGCTCCGTGAAGTTTCAGGTCATTCCGAGAACGTTTACTCATGCACATAAATAACACCATGGTAATTCTGCTAAAAACAGCGTCAGTCCGGGTTAGTTCCATTCAAATCATGCAAGTTAGAGTCCAAAACAAGGGCAAAAGTGTTTGGAAAAGTAGATACGTTGGAGACGTATCAACTCCCCCAAGCTTAAACCTTTGCTTGTCCTCAAGAAATTCAGTTGACAAACTGAAAGTGATAAAGAAAAACTTTTACAAACTCTGTTTGCTCTTGTTGTTGTAAATATGTAAAGCCACCATTCAAGTTTTCAGCAAAGATTATAACTAACCACATTTGCAATAATGCATAGGTCTCATGTTTACTCATATCAATAGCATAATCAACTAGCAAGCCATAATAATAAATCTCGGATGACAACACTTTCTCAAAACAATCATAATATGATATAACAAGATGGTATCTCGCTAGCCCTTTCTGAGACCGCAAAACATAAATGCAGAGCACCTTTAAAGACCAAGGACTGACTAGACATTGTAATTCATAGTAAAAGAGATCCAGTCAAGTCATACTCAATGTAAACTAACAGTAATGAATGCAAATGACAGCGGTGCTCTCCAACTGGTGCTTTTTAATAAGAGGATGATGACTCAGCATAAAAGTAAATAGATAGGCCCTTCGCAGAGGGAAGCAGGGATTTGTAGAGGTGCCAGAGCTCCGTTTTGAAACAGAGGTGAATAATAGTTTGAGCGGTATACTTTCATTGTCAACATAACAACTAAGAGATGGTGATATCTTCCATGCTACACACATTATAGGCGGTTCCCAACCAGAATGGTAAAGTTTATACTCCCCCTTCCACCAACAAGCATCAATCCATGGCTTGCTTGAAACAACGAGTGCCTCCAACTAACAAGAGTCCCAGGGGGAGTTTTGTTTGCAGTTATTTTGATTTAGTTTGCATAAAGCATGGGACTGGGCATCCCGGTGACTAGCCATTTATCTCGTGAGTGAGGAGCGGAGTCCACTCCTCTTGAGAATAACCCGCCTAACATGGAAGATACAGACAGCCCTAGTTGATACATGAGCTATTCGAGCATACAAAACAGGATATTTATTTGAATGTTTAGAGTTTGGCACATACAAATTTACTTGGAACGGCAGGTAGATACCGTATATAGGTAGGTATGGTGGACTCATATGGAATAACTTTGGGGTTTAAGGAGTTTGGATGCACAAGCAGTATTCCCTCTTAGTACAGGTGAAGGCTAGCAAAAGATTGGGAAGCGACCAGCTAGAGAGCGACAACAGTCATGTACATGCATTAAAATTAATCAACACCGAATGCAAGCATGAGTAGGATATAATCCACCATGAATATAAATATCGTGAAAGCTATGTTGATTTTGTTTCAACTACATGCGTGAACATTTGCCAAGTCAAGTCATTTAAATCATTCAAAGGAGGACACCACCCTATCATACCACATCATAACCATTTTAATAGCATGTTGGCACGCAAGGTAAACCATTATAACTCATAGCTAATCAAGCATGGCATAAGAAACTATGATCTCTAGTTGTCATTGAAAACATGTTTATTCATAATAGGCTGAATCAGGAACGATGAACTAATCATATTTACAAAAACAAAAGAGGTCGAGTTCATACCAGCTTTTCTCATCTCAGTCAGTCCATCATATATCGTCATAATTGCCTTTGACTTGCACGACTGAATAGTGTGAATAATAATAATAGTGCGCGTGCATTGGACTAAGCTGGAATCTGCAAGCATTCAATAAACAGGAGAAGACAAGGCAAAATGGGCTCTTTTGTCAGATCAACAAGTATGCATATAAGAGCCACTTCAACAATTTAATTATGGTCTTCTCCTATCGACCCCCAAAGTAAAGAAAAGAAGTAAAACTATTTACACGGGAAAGCTCCCAACAAGCAAAAAGAAGAACATGAAATCTTTTTGGGTTTTCTTTTTAATTACTACTACAAGCATGGAAATTAAACTGATTAAAAGCTACAACTAATTTTTTTGGTTTTTCTTAAGGTTTATTAAACACACAAGAAGAAAGCATAAACAGGAAATTAAACTAGCATGGATGATACAATGAAAAAGTATGAGCACCGACATCTAGCAATGAGTGTGTGAACATAAATGTAATGTCAGTGGGAAATACGTACTCCCCCAAGCTTAGGCTTTTGGCCTAAGTTGGTCTATGGCCACGGCTGGCCTGGCGGATATCCATAATAGTAGCTGGTGTCGTACTGCGATGCAGCGGCTATCGCCTGCTGAGCTGTAGTGTGGCGATGAGCGGCCTCCTCTCTCCTCTCATACTCATCTGCCTCCTCTCTGGTAATAGTATATCCTCCTTTTGCCTGATAATCAAAGAAGACAGGAGCAGGGAGAGTAATACGAACAGCACGGCGTCTGTCAAAGATTAGTCGATACTAGAGAGGTGATTCGTTCCTCTCGACAAACTGGTGGTGAACCATAGCATTAAAATCTAGATAAGCAGTAGGAAATTCAATATCATCTTCTCGTATGGCTACACCAAGAAAATTAGCTATGCGGGTTGCATAAATTCCACCAAAGAAATCTCCATTAAATCTATTAAGATGCAACCTACGTGCAACAATGGCTCCCAAATTATAAGATTGGTCTCCAAACACAGCACTCCTAAGAATACTAAGGTCAGGGACACACATGTGACATACCTCATCTTTACCATTAATGCATTGTAGCGACCAGACCTCAAACGGTCCAATCTCTGTGCTCAGGTGTCATCCCTCGATCAGTAATGCTGACACCACACAGTACCTGAAGGATTTATAACAGAGTAGCAATCACACACTTATTACATCGAGTGTCTCAAAAGAGAACTTATTACAATAAATATGGCTTAAGGCCATCTAATAACGATAACAGCGGAAGGCTTGGAAGATAAGTGAGTCCATCAACTCCATCGGCATCACTGAGTATAGAACCACGACCTAAAAGGCACCTTACTCGTCGTCTGAAAAGTCTACAACATGAACGTTGCAGCCCGAAACGGGTCAGCACATGGAATATGCTGGCAATATAACACACAGAGAATGATGGAAGAATAACACTATACTACATGCATATTTGGCTGGTAGAAAGCTCTATGGTTACAGTTTTGCGTAAAGCCAATTTCTCCCTACTGCAAAGGAATAAATTTTATTTAACTATCATGGTAGTTGTTAAACATTGAGAATGGTTGACTGCATTCTCAATCCCAATTAAGCATCATCATTAAAAACCCAACAAAATTAATTAGAGTAACATGATGAGATTCACATGATAATCCAGGTACTAGATACTCAAGATGTCCATAACCGGGGACACGGCTAATCATGATTAGTTTATACACTCTACAGAGGTTTGTTCACTTTTCCCCACAAGACTCGATCTCCTCCGTTGGATTTCTCACACTACAGGGTGTTTGAGAAACAGATGACCGAGACATAGTCTTTCAGAAGCGCTAGCACCTTCCGATCGGGTAGACCGTACCACCTACATCCCCTACATCTGCTAGTCTACCACTGTAAGAGTTCGCACGACTTAGTCAACTATGCTAGAGCCCATAGTAGCTTCTGGCTGCACACGGAAGTTTCCAGTATGAATAATCTCATGATCCCTTTGAGCCTGGGTGGCGGTCCAAAAAGAAATATAGGCAATCGCTGGAATACCCAGCTGCCTCAATCCACCCAGATGTGTATTTAAGTTGCCACCTTAGATAAACCATCAAATTATCAATCTCACATCTGTCATGGATTTCACTCACCCAATCCACGTCTACTAGCATAGCATGGCATAACAAGCAAACGTAGAAGTAACTCCCAAAGGTTTGTTAATAACAGGTAATAGGTACTACCTCATCTACTTCCCAGACCCACAATTTAATTAGATCCTAATCATGCAACAGTGTGAGGACTGATCTAATGCAATAAAAACTGGGTAATAGGAAGTATGATCAAAGTGTTACTTGCCTTGCTGATGATCCGTGAAACCTAGCGATTCGAAGTAGCAAGCGGCGCACTACAGATACTCTATCGCAAACAAACAAGCATACAATAAGTACTCAACTAATGCATAGGTAAAACTCGAATAAAAGATCTAACCAGATAGTTCAACTTAAGAACTCCGGTTGGCAAAAAGAACCAAATCGAACGAAGCAACGAAAGACAAGCGGCAAAAGAAATAAGCTTCATTTACTAATCTGAATCTAGGACAATTTTTACAAAGGCAAAAACTTGTTTGAGTTGGTTAAACGGAAAGAGGGTTTCGAGATGAAACTCCAGGCGCTTGAATCGCTTGATTCCGACAGACGAGCGAAAAGTTAAACTAAAACGAACATCGGATCAGAAATCGCGATCAGAAAAATCACGGATTTAATCCGAGAAAAAGAAAAACGACGAACAGGTTAAGGAACGAACGTTCGTTAACTGGAACTAAACGATGAACGCATTCGTTAAAACGAACGGACGAGCGAACGCTCGCTAAATAAATAAACCGGAGAAAAACCGATCTATTTAAAAAAACGAAAACTCGGGTTTTCTAAAAAAACCGAAACGGATTTTCTCAGGAAACCGGGGCGGCGGCTACCTCGGCTCGGGGCTCCGGCGAGGCTCCGGCGGGGCTCCGGCGGTGGCGGGTGGTGCGGGGCGGCGGCTACGGGCGGCGGCAGGGGCGGCAAGCGGCGCGTGGGGGGGGGGCTGCGGCAGGCGGCTGCGGCGGCGCGGGTGGCGTGGGGAGGCGGCGGCGGTGTGGGGCGGCTCCAGGGGGTCCGGCGGGGTTTATAAAGGAGGGGGGGAGGTGGCGACTTGGGGAAGGGGCGGCCTCGGGAGGCAGGTCCTCCCCGGACTCGGCGGCGACGGCGGTTGGGACTCCTGTCCCGACCCGGGCGGGAGGCGGCGGCGGCTGGCTGGGCCCTTGGCCCAGTCGGGCACGGGGTTTCTTTTTTTTAAACAATTTCGCTGCAACTAAAAAAAATTCTAGAAAAACAAATAAAATTCTAAAAATGCCAAAACAAATTTTCTCCGTCTAAATAAAATATTTAGAACAGGATGAACATTTTCTTGGCCCTAAATGCAATTTTTGAAAACATGCAATTTTTCCTAAATTCAAATAAAATAGCAAATAAAACCAAAATAAAATCTTATTTGATTTTTTATTAAATCCTCAATATTTCTTTATTTTGGGGAAGTCATTTTATTCTCTCTCTCATAATTTTTATAATAGAAATAATTGAAGATAAAATAAATAAAATCAAATGATCCTATTTTCAAAATTGAGACAACTCAAATATGAAAATAACGAAATCCCCAACTCTCTCCGAGGGTCCTTGAGTTGCATGAAATTTCTAGGATCAACCAAAATGCAATAAATATGATATGCAATAATGATCTATTGTATAACATTCCAAATTGAAAATTTGGGATGTTACAGACCTACCCCCCTTAAGATGAATCTCGCCCTCGAGATTTGGGTTGGCTAGAAAATAGGTGAGGGTGGTCCTTCAACAGATCTTCCTCTCGTTCCCAGGTGGCTTCATCCTCCATGTGGTGGCTCCACTGAACTTTGCAAAACTTGATAACCTTGCTGCGGGTGACTCGGCTGGCATACTCAAGAATCTTGACTGGTTTCTCTTCATAGGTCAAATCACTGTCCAACTGAACCGCTTCCAGCGGCACTGTATCTCTCAGCGGTATATCAGCCATCTCTGCATGGCACTTCTTCAACTGGGAAACGTGGAACACGTCGTGAACTCCTGACAATCCTTCGGGTAATTCCAACTTGTAGGCTACTTCTCCCATACGCTCCACAACTTTGTATGGTCCTACAAAACGCGGCGCTAACTTTCCCTTAACTCCAAAGTGCTTAACTCCTCGAAGTGGAGATACTCGAAGATAAACTCGGTCTCCGACTTCATAAACTGTCTCCTTGAGTTTTGAATCTGCGTAGCTCTTCTGTCTGGACTGGGCTAGCTACCTTGAGCCTATCGGGAATCAATTTTACTTTCTGTTCAGACTCCTTAATCAGATCTGGTCCAAACAACGGACGGTCTCCAACTTCATCCCATGACAACGGGGTCCTGCACCTCCTTCCATACAAGGCTTCGAAAGGGGCCACTTTCAAACTGGATTGATAACTGTTGTTATAAGAGAATTCTGCGTATGGCAAATTCTCGTCCCAACTAGATCTGTAATCTAGCGCACAAACTCTCAGCATATTCTCCAAAATCTGATTGACTCTCTCGGTCTCTCCATCTGTCTGTGGATGGAAAGCTGTACTGAACTCTAGCCTGGTACCCAAAGTTTCGTGCAACTGATTCCAGAACTTTGAGGTAAACTGGGTTCCTCTATCTGATACAATGCTCCTTCTAACTCCATGCAGACATACGATTCTGGTCATGTATATCTTTGCCAACTTGGCACTAGTATAGGTAGTCTTCACTGGAATGAAATGAGCTACCTTTGTCAAACGATCGACTACAACCCATATCGAGTCATAGCCTGAACGAGTCCTGGGCAATCCTGTGATAAAATCCATGCCTGGCTTATCCCACTTCCATTCTGGTATCGGAATGGCTGTAGCAATCCTGCTGGCTTTTGATGCTCTGCCTAGGGGGTTCCCTTACAGTCTTTCTGTAAAAAAACAAATGGCTACATACTCCGCAATATCCTTCTTCATTCCGGTCCAACAGAAAATATCCTTCAAATCCAAATACATCTTGGTATTTCCTGGGTGAATCGAATATGGTGAATCATGGGCCTCTTGCAGAATCTATTTCTTGATCTCCGAATCATTAGGCACATAAACACGGTCTTCAAACCATAAGGTATCGTGCTCATCCTCACAAAATCCTTTAGATTTTCCTTTGCTCATTTTATCCTTAATAGAAGCAATCTCCTTGTTGGTCTTCTGAGCTTCTCTGATCTTATCCATCAAAGTAGACTGAATCTCCAATGCTGCTACATAGCCTCTCAGAACTATCTCCAAACATAGCTCACGAAGATTTTCAGCTAACTCCCTTGGTAAATCTCCCGTCATTAGGGTGTTGACATGGCTTTTACAGCTCAATGCGTCAGCTACTACGTTAGCCTTACCAGGGTGATAATGCAATCTCATATCATAATCCTTGATGAGTTCCAACCATCTCTTTTGCCTGAGATTCAACCCCTTTGGTGTGAAAATGTACTTCAAGCTCTTGTGGTCCGTGTACACCTCACAATGGTTTCCAATGAGAAAATTTCTCCAAGTTTTCAATGCATGCACTAGGCTGCTAACTCCAAATCATGCGTAGCATAATTCAACTCATGAGGCTTGAGCTGTCATGAGGCATATGAAACAACTCTTCCTTCTTGCATAAGCACTGTTCCAAGTCCTCGACGTGAAGCATCGCAATACACCTCATAATCCTTGGTCTGATCTGGCAAAATCAACACTGGTGATGTAACCAAGCGTTTCTTCAACTCCTGGAAACTAGCCTCACATTCCTTAGTCCATATGAACTTGGTATCCTTCTTCAACAACTCCGTCATAGGTTTCACAATCTTCGAGAAATTTTCAATGAATCTCTGGTACTATCCTACAAGTCCAAGAAAACTCCGGATCTCTCCAACCATTGTTGGCGCTTCCCAATTTGTCACAGTGACAACCTTACTGGGATCTACTGCTATTCCTTCTCCAGATATAACGTGTCTGAGGAATCCAACTTCCTTCAACCAAAACTCACATTTGCTAAACTTGGCATATAACTGATGTTCTCTGAGCTTACCAAGTACCAAACGAAAATGCTCCTTATGCTCCTCTTCATCCTTCGAGTAAACTAGGATATCATCAATGAACACTACGACGAACTTATCCAAAACTCCATAAACACTTTGTTCATCATGTTCATAAAATATGCAGGTGCGTTAGTCAGGCCAAATGACATAATGGTATACTCATACATCCCATACCTGGTGGTAAAAGCCGTCTTAGGTATATCCTGTTCTCGAATCTTCAACTGATGGTATCCCGATCGCAGGTCGATCTTGGAAAATACCTTAGCTCCTTGCAATCGATCAAACAGATCATTAATCATCGGTAGTGGGTACTTGTTCTTGGTGGTTACTTCATTCAATCCTCGATAATCAACAACCATTCTTAACGATCCATCCTTCTTCTCCACTAGAAGTACTGGTGATCCCCAAGGTGAAGAACTTGGGCGGATATATCCTTTATCTAGTAACTCCTTGATCTGCTTCTTAATGTCTTCCAAATCCTTTGCGGGCATTCTATATGGTCTCTTAGATATTGGCCCCGTGCCTGGCAAAAGCTCGATCAAAAACTCAATGTCTCTATCCGGTGGCATGCCTGGCAACTCTTCTGGAAATACATCAGGGAAATCCTTCACTACTGGTACTTCCTTCTGCACAACTGTTAGGCAATTTACTTGAGTCCTTTTCGGCACATGTGGGGATACATACTTGGTCCTTCTCCCTTCTGGGGTGGTAAGCAAAATTGACTTACTGGCACATTCAATGTTCCCTTCATACTTCGATAACCAATCCATGCCTAATATCACATCCAATCCTTGAGATTCCAATACTATTAGGTCTGAGGGAAATACATAGTTACCAATCCTTAATGGTAACCGATCACACCATAGACTAGACATATACTCTGCTCCAGGCGAGGTTACTAACATAGGTGACCTAAGGGCTTGGGTTGGCAGTTTATACTTATCCACAAATCCCCTTGATATGTATGAATGCGATGCACCAATATCAAAAAGAACGAGTGCAGTAAATGACTTAACCAAAAACTTACCTATTACTGCATCGGGCTGGGCTTCAACCTCCTCCACATTTACGTGGTTCACCTGTCCCCTATTGAAAGGGTTCGGCTTCTTCCCAGAGCTTCCATTGCCATTTCCATTCTGGGGTTCAGGATATTCATTGGCATAATGTGCGGTCTTCTGGCACTTAAAGCAAGTGACTTGGCTCAGGTCTCTCTTGGCTGGGGTCGATGGGTTTGTACGGTTCTGGCCGTTGCTTCCTCCATTCCCATTACCAGTCTTGGTGCCATTATGATTGTGCAAGCTACCTCCTCCATGGGTATGCTGAAAATGTCCTCCTGGTCTAGGGGTAAAACGTGGCTTCTGCTGAGCTCCTGAATTGTACTTCCCTTGTCCATACTTCCTCTTGCGGTTCTCAATTTGCTGCTGCTTCCCTTCAATCATGAGAGCACGGTCTACCAACTCCTGGTAGTTGTTGAAGGTTGCTACCATCAACTGCATGCTCAACTCATCATTCAGTCCTTCCAGAAACTTCTCCTGCTTAGCTGCATCTGTAGCAACGTCATCTGGGGCATAACGTGCTAGCTTACTAAATTCCTCCACATACTGGCCAACTGTCTGTCCTCCTTGGCGCAAGTTGCGAAACTCACGCTTCTTCATGGCCATAGCTCATGCTGAAACATGGCCAGTACAGAAAGCCTGCTGGAACTGATCCCATGTGATAGTGTCGACAGGGAAAGTGGCTGTGAAATTCTCCCACCATGATGCTGCGGGTCCTTCAAGTTGATGTGCGGCAAACTTCACCTTTTCCGCATCTGTGCATCCTGCCGTGGTCAACTCCCATGCTGTCTTGCGGAGCCAATCATCTGCTACTATCGGCTCGGTGCTACTGGAAAACACCGACGGATTCAGCCTAAGAAAACGGGCTAAGTGATCAACAGGTGGTGGTGGTGGTGGGTTGTTGTTGTTGTTGTTCCCTTGATTCTGGTTCTAGACTAGCAACTGCATCAATGTGTTCTGCTGCTGGATCAACTGAGTGAGCTCCGGTGGGAAGGTAAATCCGGGGTCACGTCTCGGAGGCATCTGAGGGGTTTAGAAAAGATGAGATTTAAGAATAGAGAGGGGTCTAGAGAGAAAACACTACCCATATGCACATGAGGCAAAACAAACAATTCCACTTCATTCAATCAAACAAGGGCATACAATCGGTCTAACTATCACAAAAGTGCTCGGACTACTATATTTACATGGGGGACTACTACTACTATTGGGGTGGTCTACTAGAAATATTCTTCGGTTGAGACTCCATGATATCTGCTCCAGCTTCATCATCGCTATCATCTGGATCCGAGTCGGTGTCGTCAATGATGATGTAGTCTTCCGGGCGAATCTCCTTGGGTTCTTCGTCTTCCTCTACTGGTGTAGGGCCTCCCATAAATATTCCGATCTTCATTGTTAGGTCGGCATTATTGTCCACTAGTACTTCGATTTCCTCTTCATAATCTTCACGTGTAGCCTTGAGTTCTTCCTCCAGTTCCTTGATTCTTGTCTTCGCCTTCTTCAGATCTATCATGTCGGCGCACATCTGGTTCTCCTGACGTCGAATGTGCTGGTTTAACTCCTGGATAAAAGCTATAGTTGATCTATCCTTCTTGGTGCTGATCATCTCCCAGTGCTCATCTCGGCGCCCACAAATCTAGTAGATAGCATCCTTGAGATCATTGTGGTAAACTTCTCCAATGCGTCCCATGGTGATGTGAGCTGCCATGCTCTTTCCTAGACTCCATGTTGGTGCATCAAATGAAAACTCTATGGGCTCAGTGACTGGCATGAACGTTCTTCCTGGAACTTGAACTTGAATCATCCAGTGCTCCTCTTCCGGTAGAGTGGCGTTGTAGGTTCCGGTGAAGCTTGGTACTCCTATGTTAAGATATCTAGTGACTTCCTTCAAATGACGTCCAAAGCGTGTATCTTCATCCGGTTGCGAGAACTTGTTCCTTGCATCCGCCATCCTAAAAGAGTAGAAAATATGAGAGGTCAGAATGAGAAGAGTGAGTAGTGATCTAGGGCTTTAGCTTAGTGGTCGTGTCCTATAGTCAGCATGTGCTCTGATACCATCTTGTAGCGACCAGACCTCAAACGGTCCAATCTCTGTGCTCAGGTGTCATCCCTGGATCAGTAATGCTGACACCACACAGTACTTGAAGGATTTATAACAGAGTAGCAATCACACACTTATTACATCGAGTGTCTCAAAAGAGAACTTATTACAATAAATATGGCTTAAGTCCATCTAATAACGATAACAGCGGAAGGCTTGGAAGATAAGTGAGTCCATCAACTCCATCGGCATCACTGAGTATAGAACCACAACCTAAAAGGCACCTTACTCGTCGTCTGAAAAGTCTGCAACATGGACGTTGCAGCCCGAAATGGGTCAGCACATGGAATATGCTGGCAATGTAACACATAGAGAATGATGGAAGAATAACACTATACTACATGCATATTTGGCTGGTGGAAAGCTCTATGGTTACAGTTTTGCGTAAAGACAATTTTTCCCTACTGCAAAGGAATAAATTTTATTTAACTATCATGGTAGTTGTTAAACATTGAGAATGGTTGACAGCATTCTCAATCCCAATTAAGCATCATCATTAAAAACCCAACAAAATTAATTAGAGTAACATGATGAGATTCACATGATAATCCAGGTACTAGATACTCAAGATGTCCATAACTGGGGACACGGCTAATCATGATTAGTTTATACACTCTACAGAGGTTTGTTCACTTTTCCCCACAAGACTCGATCTCCTCCGTTGGATTTCTCACACTACAGGGTGTTTGAGAAACAGATGACCGAGACATAGTCTTTCAGAAGCGCTAGCACCTTCCGATCGGGTAGACCGTACCACCTACATCCCCTACATCTGCTAGTCTACCACTGTAAGAGTTCGCACGACTTAGTCAACTATGCTAGAGCCCATAGTAGCTTCTGGCTGCACACGGAAGTTTCCAGTATGAATAATCTCATGATCCCTTTGAGCATGGGTGGCGGTCCAAAAAGAAAAACAGGCAATCGCTGGAATACCCAGCTGCCTCAATCCACCCAGATGTGTATTTAAGTTGCCACCTTAGATAAACCATCAAATTATCAATCTCCCATCTGTCATGGATTTCACTCACCCAATCCACGTCTACTAGCATAGCATGGCATAACAAGCAAACATAGAAGTAACTCCTAGAGGTTTGATAATAACAGGTAATAGGTATTACCTCATCTACTTTCGAGACCCACAATTTAATTAGATCCTAATCATGCAATGGTGTGAGGACTGATCTAATGCAATAAAAACTGGGTACTAGGAAGTATGATCAAAGTGTTACTTGCCTTGCTGATGATCCGTGAAACCTAGCGATTCGAAGTAGCAAGCGGTGCACTCCGGATACTCTATCGCAAACAAACAAGCATACAATAAGTACTCAACTAATGCACAGGTAAAACTCGAATAAAAGATCTAACCAGATAGTTCAACTTAAGAACTCCAGTTGGCAAAAAGAACCAAATCGAACGAAGCAACGAAAGACAAACGACAAAAGAAATAAGCTCCATTTTCTAATATGAATCTAGGACAATTTTTACTGAGGCAAAAACTTGTTTGAGTTGGTTAAACGGAAAGAGGGTTTCGAGACAAAACTCCAGGCACTTGAATCGCCTGATTCCGACAAACAAGCGAAAAGTTAAACTAAAACGAACATCAGATTAGAAATCGCGGATTTAATCCGAGAAAAAGAAAAATGATGAACAGGTTAACGATCGAACGTTCGTTAACTGGAATTAAATGATGAACGCGTTCGTTAAAACGGACGGACGAGCGAACACTCGCTAAATAAATAAACTAGAGAAAAACCGATCTATTTAAAAAACGAAAACTCAGGTTTTCTAAAAAAAAACTCTGAAACGGCTTTTCTCAGAAAACCGGGGCGGCCGCTACCTCGGCTCGGGCCTCCTGCGAGGCTCCTGCGGGGCTCCGGCGGCGGCGGGGCGACGACAGGGGCGACAAGTGGCGTGGGGGGGGGCTGCGGCGGCGCGGGTGGCGTGGGGAGGCGGTGGTGGTGTGGGGCGGCTCCAGGGGGGTCCGGCGGGGTTTATAAAGGGGGGGGGGCGAGGCGGCGACTTTGGGAAGGGGGCGGCCTCGGGAGGCGGGTCCTCCCTGGACTCGGCGGCGGCGGCGGTCGGGAGGCGGCGGAGGCTGGCTAGGCCGGCCTGCTCGGCTCGGCCCTTGGCCCAGTCGGGCGCGGGGTCTCTTTTTTTTAAAAACAATTTCGCTGCGACTAAAAAAATTCTAGAAAAATAAATAAAAATCTAAAAATGCCAAACAAAATTTCTCCGTCTAAATAAAATATTTAGAACATGATGAACATTTTCTTGGCCCTAAATGCAATTTTTGAAAACGTGCAATTTTTCCTAAATTCAAATAAAATAGCAAAAAAACCAAAATAAAATCTTATTTGATTTTTTAATTAAATCCTCAATATTTCTTTATTTTGGGAAAGTCATTTTATTCCCTCTCTCATAATTTTTATAATATAAATAATTGAAGATAAAATAAATAAAATCAAATGATCCTATTTTCAAATTTGAGACAACTCAAATATGAAAATAACGAAATCCCCAACTCTCTCAGAGGGTCCTTGAGTTGCGTGAAATTTCTAGGATCAACCAAAATGCAATAAATATGATATGCAATAATGATATATTGTATAACATTCCAAATTGAAAATTTGGGATGTTACATGCATCTACCTATGAAGAGAGCAAAGTAATGTGTAGCAGGAAAGTGAATGCTCCCTATGGTAGCTTGTGTAATATCTCTAGATTCCCCCATAGTTATGCTAGCAAGAAAATCCCTAAATTCAGATTTGCGAGGATCCCTTATACTACCCCATTGTGGAAGTTTGCATGCAGTGGTAAAATCCTCTAAGTCCATAGTGTAAGATTTATCATAAAGATCAAACAGGACAGTTGGAGAATTACGTGAAGTTGAAAATTCAAACCTCCTCACAAAGGTACTGGTGAGGTTGTGATACTGGCTGCACTTCTCTCCCTCGAAGCTCACAAGATCAGCGTTACGCAAATATGCGTTAAATTCTTCTTTAATTCCCGCTCGATCCATAAAGTTCTCAGAAGGCCATTCACAAGGACGCACTGGAGCGTCTCTTGGTGGCTCGTCATCAGCATCACGCATTGCAAGCTTGGGTCCTTGCTTCCTTGAAGAACCACCTTGGAACATTTTCCTAAGCATATTTCTTCCTCTGAAAAATTTTGAAATTTTTTAGTCACTTCAAAAAAAAAAGTAAACCAAACTCAATAATATTGATAGAAACTACTCCTACAAGTGCCTAGGGCCTATATCATGCATCAAAACTACTTGGAACCATATAAATTTGACATGCAAGCTCATGAACAGGGTCACCTAACCAGCAAAAATTTGCGATGAATAAAGCACTAGAACAAAAACTAATTGGACCAATGGAGGAGTCACATACCAAGGAACAATCTCCCCAAGCAGTTTTGTGAGAGGTGCTTTGAGCAAGGAGATAGAAAATGGCAGCAAAACGAGCTTGGACTCGGGTTTGAGCTGGTTATTCGTGTTTGTGGGAGGAAGAAGAAGTGTATGGGTGAAAGGATAAGTGGCGGAGGGCCACCGTGGGCCCACGAGGCAGGAGGGCGCGCCCAGGGGGTAGGGCGTGCCCTCCACCCTCGTGGGCAGGTGGTTGACCCCCTGCTATGTTCTCAGTGCCAAATATTCTCAAATATTCTAGAAAAAATCATATTTAAATTTCAGGGCATTTGGAGAACTTTTATTTTTGAGGTATTTTTATATTGCACGGATAATCAGATAACAGACAGAAAAGTATTTATTTTTAATTTATTTAATATAAATAACATAAAGTAAAAGTGGAGTACAGAAGGTTGTGCCTTCTAGTTTCATCCATCTCATGATGATCAAAAGGAATCCACTAACAAGGTTGATCAAGTCTTGTTAACGAACTCATTACGAATAACACGGAACCGGAGAAATTTCGAATAACACTATATTACCTCAACGGGGATATGCACATCCCCAATAATAAGAATATCACATTTCTTCTTGACAGTAGGTAGAGGAAATTCAAAACCTCCAAATATAATCGATGGAATTTTTCCAATAGAGTTGATACTATGAACTTGAGGTGTTTCCTCGGAAAGTGTACCGTATGCTCATTACCATTAACATGAAAAGTGACATTGCCTTTAGTGCAATCAATAACAGACCTTGCAGTATTCAAAAAGGGTCTTCCAAGAATAATAGACATACTATCGTCCTCGGGAATATCAAGAATAACAAAGTCCGTTAAAATAGTAACGTTTGCAACTACAACAGGCACATCCTCACAAATACCGACAGGTATAGCAGTTGATTTATCAGCCATTTGCAAAGATATTTCAGTAGGTGTCAACTTATTCAAATCAAGTCTACGATATAAAGAGAGAGGCATAACACTAACACCGGCTCCAAGATCACATAAAGCAGTTTTAACATAGTTTCTTTTAATGGAGCATGGTATAGTGGGTACTCCTGGATCTCCAAGTTTCTTTGGTATTCCACCCTTAAAGGTATAATTAGCAAGCATGGTGGAAATTTTAGCTTCCGGTATCTTTCTTTTATTAGTAATGATATCTTTCATGTACTTAGCATAAGGATTGGTTTTGAGCATATCAGTTAATTGCATATGCAAAAAGATAGGTCTAATCATTTCAGCAAAGCGCTCAAAATCCTCATCATCCTTTTTCTTGGATGGTTTGGGAGGAAAAGGCATGGGTTTCTGAACCCATGGCTCTCTTTCTTTACCATGTTTCCTGGCAACAAAGTCTTTTTTTATCATAACGTTGATTCTTTGATTGTGGGTTATCAAGATCAACAATAGGTTCAATTTCTATGTCATTATCATTACTAGGTTGAGCATCATTATGAACATTATCATTAGCATTACCACTAGTTTCAGGTTCGTTACCAGATTATGTTTTAGCATCAGAAATAGAAATATCATTTGGATTCTCAGATGTTTCAACAATAGGATCACTAGAAGCATGCAAAGTCCTATCATTTTTATTTTTCTTCTTTTTAGAAGAACTAGGTACATCTATATTATTTCTTTGAGAATCTTGCTCAATTCTCTTAGGATGGTCTTCAGGATACAAATGTTCCTAAGTCATTCTACCAGTTCTAGTAGCCACTCTAACAACATTATCATTATCTTTACTATTCAATTCATTGAGCAAATCATTTTGAGCTTTAAGTACTTGTTCTACTTGAGTGGTAACCATAGAAGCATGTTTACTAATAAGTTTAAGTTCACCTTTGACATTAACCATATAATCACCCAAGTGTTCAAGCATATTTGAATTGTACTTCAATTGTCAACCAAAATAAGCATTAAAGTCTTCTTGCTTAGCCATAAATTTATCAAACTCATCTAAGCATGGGCTAGCAAATTTAGTAAATGGGATTTCAGCTTTATCATATCTATAGAGAGAATTTACCTTTACTACCTGTGTCGGGTTATCAAGACCATGAGTTTCTTCAATAGGTAAAGGATTAAGATTGTACGTTTCTTCAACATGCGGTAAATTAAGACCATGTATTTCTTCAATAGGAGGTAAATTCTTAGCATCTTCAGCTTTAATACCTTTTTCTTTCATAGATTTCTTTGCCTCTTGCATATCTTCAGGACTGAGAAATAGAATACCCCTCTTCTTCAGAGTTGGTTTAGGAATAGGCTCAGCAATTGGCTCCGGAGGTGTCCAATTATTTTCATTTGTCAACATATCATTCAACAGAATTTTAGCTTCATCCGTTGTTCTTTCCCTGAAAACAGAACCAGCACAACTATCCAGGTAATCTCTGGAGGCATCGATTAGTCCATTATAAAAGATATCAAGTATTTCATTTTTCTTAAGAGGATGATCAGGCAAAGCATTAAGTAATTGGAGAAGCCTCCCCCAAGCTTGTGGGAGACTCTCTTCTTCAATTTGCACAAAATTATATATATCTCTTAAAGCAGCTTGTTTCTTATGAGTAGGGAAATATTTAGCAGAAAAGTAATAAATCATATCCTGGGGACTACACACACAACCAGGATCAAGAGAATTAAACCATATCTTAACATCACCCTTTAATGAGAACGGAAATATTTTGAGGATGTAAAAGTAACGAGTTCTCTCATCTTTAGTGAATAGGGTGGCTATATCATTCAATTTAGTAAGAAGTGCCACAACAGTTTCAGATTCATAACCATGAAAAGGATCAGATTCAACCAAAGTAATTATATCAAGATCAACAGAGAATTCATAATCCTTATCAGTAACAAAGATAGGTGAAGTAGCAAAAGCAGGATCAGGTTTCATTCTATCATTTAGAGATTGCTTACTCTATTTAGCTAATAACCTTTTGTGTTCATTTCTATTTTTGCAAGCTAAAATAGCGAAGGAAGCTTCTTGATCAAAAACATAACCCTTAGGAATAACAAGTGATTCTTCATCATCACTTTCATCAGTATCATCAGATTCAATGTTTTTAGTTTCTCTAGCCCTAGCAAGTTGTTCATCATGAAAATCACTAAGTGGCACAGTAGTATCAGGCATAGAGGTAGTTTCATCATAAATATCATGCATAGAAGAAGTGACATCATCAATAACATGCGACATATCAGAACGAATAGCAGAAGCAAGTGTAGGTGTCGCAAACTTACTCATAACAGAAGGTGAATCAAGTGCAGAGCTAGACTGCAGTTCCTTACCTCCCCTCGTAGTTGAGGGATAGATCTTGGTTTTTGGATCTCTTAAGTTCTTCATAATGATAAGCAGATATATATCCCAAGTGACTCAAAGAATAGAGCTATGCTCCCCAGCAACGGCGCCAGAAAATAGTCTTGATAACCCACAAGTATAGGGATCGCAACAGTTTTTGAGGGTAGAGTATTCAACCCAAATTTATTGATTCGACAAAAGGGGAGCCAAAGAATATTCTCAAGTATTAGCAGCTGAGTTGTCAATTCAACCACACCTGGAAACTTAATATCTGCAGCAAAGTATTTAGTAGCAAAGTAATATGATAGTAGTGGTAACGGTAGCAAAAGGTAACAGTAGTAAAAGTAATGTTTTTGGTATTTTGTAGTGATGATAGCAATAGCAACGGAAAAGTAAAATAAGCGAAGAACAATATATGGAAAGCTCGTAGGAAATGGATCGGTGATGGAGAATTATGCCGGATGCGGTTCATCATGTAACAGTCATAACCTAGGGTGACACAGAACTAGCTCCAGTTCATTGATATAATGTAGGCATGTATTCCGAACATAGTCATACGTGCTTATGGAAAAGAACTTGCATGACATCTTTTGTCCTACCCTCCCGTGGCAGCGGGGTCCTTACGGAAACTAAGGGATATTAAGGCCTCCTTTTAATAGAGAACCGGAACAAAGCATTAACACATACTGAATACATGAACTCCTCAAACTACGGTCATCACCCGTAAGTATCCCGATTATTTTCACTTCGGGGTTAATGGATCATAACACATAATAGGTGACTATAGACTTGCAAGATAGGATCAAGAACACTCATATATTGATGAAAACATAATAGGTTCAGATCTGAAATCATGGCACTCGGGTCCTAGTGACAAGCATTAAGCATAGCAAAGTCATAGCAACATCAATCTCAGAACATAGTGGACACTAGGGATCAACCCCTAAAAAAACTAACTCGATTACATGATAGATCCCATCCAACCCATCATCGTCCAGCAAGCCTATGATGGAATTACTCACGCACGGCGGTGAGCACCATCAAATTGGTGATGGAGGATGGTTGATGATGACGATGGCGACGGATTCCCCTCTCCGGAGCCCCGAACGGACTCCAGATGAGCCCTCCCGAGAGGTTTTAGGGCTTAGCGGCGGCTCCGTATCGTAAAATGTGATGATTTCTTCTCTCTGTTTTTTTCTCCCCGAAACTCAATATATGGAGTTGGAGTTGGAGTCGGAGAGGCAACAGGGGGCCCACGAGGTAGGGGGAGCGCCCTAGGGGGGCAGGCACGCCCCCCACCCTCGTGGAGAGGTGGTGGGCCCCCTGGCCTTCATCTTTTGCAGGTATTTTTCTTATTTTCTGAAAAGTGGCTCCGTGAAGTTTCAGGTCATTTTGAGAACGTTTACTCCCGCACATAAATAACACCGTGGTAATTCTGCTGAAAACAACGTCAGTCCAGGTTAGTTCCATTCAAATCATGCAAGTTAGAGTCCAAAACAAGGGCAAAAGTGTTTGGAAAAGTAGATATGTTGGAGACATATCAGGGCCGTTGGTACACTCATTCTGGCGGTTCAAATAAAAGTACTCTCTAAAGAGTTCCACAGTCGGCTCCTCTTGAAGATACACCTCATAGAGAACTTGAAAATTGCAAATGTTGGATATGGAATTGGGTCCAAGATCTTGAGAGTGAAGTTTGAAAAAATGAAGAACTTCTTTGAAGAACTTTGAGCCAGGTGGTGAAAAACCCCGATTCATGTGGTCAGTGAAGACAATAACTTCACCGTCTTTGGGATTAGGCCGTTCCTCGTCCGAGTCAGGAGCACAATAAGACATAATGTTTTTCTCTGGCAAAAATCCAATGGTGACAAACTCTTTCAAGTTATCTTCAGTTACTGTGGAGGGGACCCAGTTGCAGACTGTTGGTGCTTTTGACGGCATGATGAAAAAGGGGAAGCTAAAAAGAAAGTAATTTGCCGGTTCAATTTAATGATGAAGTTATAGGTTCATGATCATGATACAGATGAATAATGGCGGCTTAAATAAGGGCTATGACATATAAAGGAAAAATAAGCCGGAGTCATAAGCCGCCATGACTAAAAAGTATTCGAAGGTTGCCAGAATCAAAATTGGCTAAGTGTTGAGACAAACAGGTTTCCCGAGCTGTGGCCATTATTATGGATCAAAATGGTTCAGAAAAGAAAAATAAAGTTAGACCTAAAAACGGGCACAGAGGAGTTCGTCAGTTCTAAAGAGGCATTTATACAAGAGAAGGGGATCTTCTAGCGTCTAAAATGGATGAGAAACAGCTACCACGTAAGTTCTGCACTACTTTTAGATCAAAAGAGGGTGCAGTAAGAGAGGTTGCAACGAATCTACGATGAACAGTGAAGAACACAAGAAGAAAACTTCCTGAACCCTAATGCAGATCTATGGGGGTGAGAAGGTGATAGTTTACGGGTGTGGAGTTGCTGCGGAGGATCACCGCCATTCTCTAGACAGAATCAGGGTGATGCAGCGGCTGAAGTTGAGGAGGATGGTGCGCTGCGGCGGCGGCGGAGCTCGAGCGGCAGAGAAGGTGCGAGAGGAAGAAGAAGAAAGAGGAAGGAATGGCCAAGCCTATTTATAAGGGGATAAGTGAACAGGCAGGCGCGAAAATCGAGGAATACCAAAGTAATGATTATCCAGCTAAATGGACACCTCGATTCTCGGAAGACATTTAAGGATAAGGATCCGTTGAAGATGACATCATGGCAGATTTTCATATTTTCTGAAGATGACGTCATGGCGGGTTACAAGAGCTTTTACAAATAGAGGAGAATGGATTTCGTTTAAGGTGTTAGAGATTGACAAGAACAAGGTTCAAATCAACCTGGGGCCTAATGTTGGGGATATAACTACCAGGTATGACCCACCCAGAAGGGGCCGGGTCAATCCTAATGGCGGGTTACTAAAAGTTCAGTGAATATACAAGGCGATGGTTTAGTATAAACCTTGTAGTAGGCCCAAGCCCAGTGGTGGCTTGAGGCCCATGATTGTAAACCGCCATGAGTAAGAAAGGCTTGTAAAGAAAGGAATGTGAAGGAAGTCACCGAGCCGGACACGTTATATGAGCCGGCCGGGACTCTGTAGGCCGCCAGGCGTCAACCCGTATATATAAGGGGACGACCCGGTGGCGGCTTAGGGCAAGAGACAATAGATCGATAGCCAAGCTAGCGGATTCGCTCCTTGGTCATCGAAACCTAGCAATACAACATCAACTGGACTAGGCCTTACCTTCACCGTAAGGGGCCGAACCAGTATAAACCTCTCGTGTCCTTTGTCCCGATTAACCCCTTTAAGCTTCCTAGTTGCGATGGCCCTACAACTAAGTCCTTTCGCTAGGACATCTGCCGTGACAATTCCACGATAGGTTTGGTGCTAGGGTTTTAATTTTAGGTAATATTTTAGGGTTTAGGGGTTTAGGATTAAGTTTTAATATTTGAAACTTGGTAAAAATTGACAAAAGTTAATATTATAAATATAAAGTTTTAATTGTTGAAACTTGTAAATCTTAAAACTTATCAAAATGTATTAAAGAACGGTCTTGTTTAAATGCTCTCGTCACAAGGAACAAAAATATGGAAATGAAATATAAATTGGACTTTTAGTTCAAAAGACATAGTAGATTTATAATTGGGAGTCAAAAGAAAAAGCCTAGGAAAGTGGAAGCATAGTGTGGTTGGTGGAACATGAAAGCACCTACAAAGTGTGCATGAAGTGGGCCCCCAAAGTAATAAAGAGCTTAAGTCATGCATAGGATGAATCTACTGTTTGAATTGTGCATTCCACAAAGTGCATGCATGAACTGCTACATGGTAAAAATCACCTCTCCCAATTTTCTAGGTGCCGAAGAAAGCTATTAGGATTTGGGGACACGAAACCCCTGGTTTGGCATGTTTGATTTCGAGCGGGCAGAGCGTCGGGAAGGGCGTGCATAGCTGGATAAGTAGAAATGCCTTGTTGCCGCGATAGTTTCTACGCAGAGTAAAGCATCTTTTATAAGAATTAATGAGGCTCTCGCATGATGTTTGTAGAAAGTTACAAATTAACCATATTGCTTCATATGAGTTGTTCTATGAATAGAAGCAAGTAAAAAAGGTAGCATGCAATTGATATCAAGTTTGGAGGGTAAATATAGAGTGAGCTGGTAGACATAATGATGCTTTGCTAGCTAGCTAGCGACATAGCAAATAAATTTTAGTTCATTTGATCATAAGTAAATGCATTCAACTTACATGTCCCACACATATAATCAAATAATGCAACATATTCGTTGTTGGGGAACACAGTATTTCAAAAAATTTACCTTCGATCACGCAAGATCTATCTAGGAGATGCATAACAACGAGAGGGGAGAGTGTGTCTACACACCCTCGTAGACCGAAAGCGAAAGCGTTTAGTAACGCGGTTGATGTAGTCGAATGTCTTCGCGATCTAACTGATCCAAGTACCGAATGCACGACACCTCTGCGATCAACACACGTTCAGCTCGATGACGTCCCTCGAACACTTGATCCAATTGAGGGCGAGGGAGAGTTCCGTCAGCACGACGGTGTGGTGACGGTGATGATGAAGTTAGCGACACAGGGCTTCGCCTAAGCACTACAACGATATGACCGAGCTGTGTAACTGTGGAGGGGGCACCACACACGGCTAAAAGATCAACTTGTGTGTCTTTGGGGTGCCCCCTCCCCACGTATATAAAGGGGGGGAGGAGGAGGCCGGCCAAGGTGTGGCGCGCCAAGGGGGGGAGTCCTACTTGGACTCCCGGTCCAAGTAGGATTCGCCCCCCCTTTCCTATTCCTACAAGGAGAAGGGGGGAAAGAGGAGAGGGAGAGAAGGAAAGGGGGGCCACCCCCCACCATAAACCAATTCAGACTGGGCTTGGGGGGGGGTGCCTCCACCTGACCGCCGCCTCCTCTCTTCCACTAGGGCCCATGAAGGCCCATTAACCCCCTGTGGGGTTCCGGTAACCCCCCGGTACTCCGGAAAATGCCTGAACCTATCCGAAACCATTCCGGTGTCCGAACATACCCTTCCAATATATCAATCTTTATGTATGTGATCTCCTCGTCATGTCTGTGATCTCATCCGGGACTCTAAGCAAACTTAGGTTCATCAAAACACGAAACTCATAATACAAATCGTCATCGAATGGTAAGCGTGCGGACCCTACGGGTTCGAGAACTATGTAGACATGACCGAGACACATCTCCGGTCAATTACCAATAGCGGAACTTGGATGCTCATATTGGCTCCTACATATTCTACGAAGATCTTTATTGGTCAAACCGCATAAGAACATACATTGTTCCCTTTGTCATCGGTATGTTACTTGTCCGAGATTCGATCGTCGGTATCATCATACCTAGTTTAATCTCGTTACTCGCAAGTCTCTTTACTCGTTTCGTAATGCATCATCCCGTGGCTAAATCATTAGACGCATTGCTTACAAGGATCATAGTGATGTGCATTACCGAGAGGGCCCACAGGCACCTCTCCGATACACGGAGTGACAAATCCTAATCTTGATCTATGCCAACTCAACAAACACCATCGGAGAGACCTGTAGAGCATCTTTATAATCACCTAGTTATGTTGTGACGTTTGATAGCACCCAAGGTGTTTCTCCGATATCCGGGAGTTGCATAATGCCATAGTTCGAGGAACATGTATAAGTCATGAAGAAAGCAATAGTAGAAAAAGTAAACGATCATTATGCTAAGCTAACAGATGGGTCTTGTCCATCACATCATTCTCTAATGATGTGATCCCGTCCATCAAATGACAACACATGTCTATGGCTAGGAAACTTAACCATCTTTGATTAACGAGCTAGTCAAGTAGAGGCATACTAGGGACACTCTGTTTGTCTATGTGTTTACACTTGTACTAAGTTTTTGGTTAATACAATTCTAGCATGAATAATAAACATTTATCATGATAGAAATATAAATAACAACTTTATTATTGCCTCTAGGGCATATTTCCTTCAATCTCCCACTTGAACTAGAGTCAGTAATCTAGATTACATGGTAATGATTCTAACAGCCATGGAGTCTTGGTGCTGATCATGTTTTGCTCGTGAGAGAGGCTTAGTCAACGAGTCTGCAACATTTAGATCTGTATGTATCTTGCAAATCTCTATGTCTCCCTCCTTGACTTGATCACGGATGGAATTGAAGCGTCTCTTGATGTGCTTGGTTCTCTTGTGAAATCTGGATTCCTTTGCCAAGGCAATTGCACCAGTATTGTCACAAAAGATTTTCATTGGACCCGATGCACTAGGTATTACACCTAGATCGGATATGAACTCCTTCATCTAGAATCCTTCATTTGCTCCATCCGAAGCAGCTATGTATTCTGCTACCTCTGGAGCATGTGTTGGTTTTCCCTTGAAGAGGAAAGGGTGATGCCACAAAGTAGTGTAAGTATTTCCCTCAGTTTTTGAGAACCAAGGTATCAATCCAGTGGGAGACTACACGCAAATCGCCTAGTACCTGCACAAACAATCAAGAACCTTGCAACCAACACGATAAAGGGGTTATCAATCCCTTCACGGCCACTTGCAAAATTGAGATCTGATAAAGATAATAAGATAAATATTTTTGGTATTTTTGTTGTATAGATTGAAAAGTAAAGATTGCAAAATAAATAGTAAACTAGAATTATAGATGGAAACTTATATGATGTAAAGTAGACCCGGGGGCCATAGGTTTCACTAGTGGCTTCTCTCAAGATAGCATATATTACAGTGGGTGAACAAATTACTGCCGAGCAATTGATAGAAAAGCGCATAGTTATGAGAATATCTAGGCATGATCATGAACATAGGCATCATGTCCGTGTCAAGTAGACCGAAACGATTCTGCATTAACTACTATTACTCCACACATCGACCGCTATCCAGCATGCATCTAGAGTATTAAGTTCATAAGAACAGAGTAACGCATTAGGCAAGATGACATGATGTAGAGGGATAAACTCAAGCAATATGATATAAAACCCATCCTTTTATCCTCGATCGCAACAATACAATACGTGTCGGTTCCCTTTCTGTCACTGGGATCGAGCACCGCAAGATTTAACCCAAAGCTAAGCACTTCTCCCATTGCAAGAAAGATCAATCTAGTAGGCCAAACTAAACCGATAATTCGAAGAGACTTGCAAAGATATGAAATCATCACTACAAAAAAATACACTTCCGTGATGATACGTGTTTGTCATAGTAGGTCGTGTTTTCTGTCATGCATGTACATCCATGACAAATTTATGACACAATCAAGATAGTCATACCTGTGCTGTCATAGAAGTGTTCCATGACATTGCCAAAATTATCATCACGGAAATGTCCACTTCCATGATGATAAATCGCGCGTCACAGAAGTGCTTTCGTCAAGGGTGACCGACACGTGGCATCGACCATAACGGAATGCCGTTAAGCTATCGGGTCGGATTTTGGATCTGATAACCCGTTAACAGCCACGACCAATGCCAATTTTCCACGTGTAAAATTCTCATTGGCTGGCGGATCCAACGGGGGAGATGGGCCTATGATATGTTGACACGTGGACCGGCCCAAAAGTGGCCCACAAAGATTAAATGGGCCGGCCCAACCAAAGGCCCATAAGATTTAGCCGACCATAATGGGCCGGCCCAGCTAAAGGCCCACAAAATTTAGCGGACCATAATGGGCCGGCCCAGCTAAAGGCCCACACGATTTTGCAGACCATAATGGGATGGCCCAGCTAAAGGCCCACAAGATTTTGCTGACCATAATGGGCCGGGCCAGCTAAAGGACCACAAGATTCTGCCGACCATAATGGGTCGGCCCAGCTAAAGGCCCAACATTCTCTATCAAATTGGCCCGTCAATGGCCTGTCCTAAACTTGTCATCAACGCGGCCCATGGTCACTTTTGGCCCATTAACAGTCCGCTAACTAATTGGGCCGAATTACGACCCGGTGTATTTCCGGCCTGTTAAAGGTCCGGCTTCATTTGGGCCCATTTATAGGCCATCAAAACTTTCGGCCCATAAACGACCGTGAAGGATTTGGGTCATATTCGGCCATGTCTGACATTCGGCCTGTTAGAGGCCCACTATAGCTTTGGGCCACTTTCGACCTATTGTCATTTTCGGCCTGTTAAAGCCGGACGTAAACCATGGGCCATATGTGGCCCAACGTCATATCGGGCCCCTTAACGGCCCATATAGAAATGACGATAATCTAGCCCGACCGAAGTTCCGGCCTGTTAAAGGCCCGTGTATTAGGTTGGCGCATTTACGGCCTGTCCGAATTTCGGCCTGTTAAAGTCCAGTGTGTTATTTGGCACAATCAGGGCCCAATCTCACTTTCGGTCTATTAAAGGCCCATGTATTTTATGGGCTCGAGATATTTACACCTGTAAGCGGCCTATTTTTACTTGAGGGCCCAGATTATGTTTAGGCCTATTAAAGGCCCACTATGGGCACAGGCCTACCAGAAAAATATGATGATTTAGGCCCAGATATTTTTAGTGGGCTACATGCCAATTTCGGCCCGTAATCGTTTTTAGCCCAATTGGAATGGGCCCGACGAATGTTGGCTTGTTGGGCTCCTACGAAGCTTTCGGCCGATTACATTACTAAGATAAACCTACACTATACAAAAATAGCGTCATAATTACTGCAGCTTGAGGCAGCATCATAAATGTTGTATCACAACAAAATAAATTCCAACCATACAACAAAATGCCTGTTGGCATAAAGTTTACAGTCGTTCCAGATAAAAGCACCATTAGATGTATAGAAGCACATATCATTTGACCTGAGTGCTAATGTTTCAGGCTATAGAATGTGATGGAGCAGCACGATCTCCACCTTTTTTCCGCCATTTCTCTTGAACAACGAAGCGAATGTCTGATAGTCTGGTTTCAAAACCATTCATATCTTGACGACATTTCTCAACCACTATTCTTGTTTCCGAAACAACGTCCATTTGGGATTGGACTTGTGTCTGGAGCACAGATATATCACTCTGTCTAGCAGGAAGATTTTGTTGAGTAGGCGATTTGGATGAGGTTACCTTGACAACCAACCCAGAATTACGCAGGAAGGTGCTTTTTGCATTGTTAGTGGAGAGATACTGACACACTGCAGCAAGAGGTGACATTGTGCCTGTAGTAGCCTCGTCACCTTCAGGTGGTTGTGGCTGTTCAATCATTTGTTCCATAGCTTCCTGAAAGTTTGAACTTGTAGATTAGTGTACCAGATAAGTTACTAATGAGACAAAAACAAACAAAGTAAGTTAAATGTTTATACATAACTTATTTTGGCGAACTACTGTAATACATTAGCATGTATTGTAGTGCCAACTACATAATAAAATCACTTTCGGAACATATGTCCATGTAGCATGCCTACTGTATTGTTTATTTCCTCACATTCGTTGACATCTAAGGATAAAGAGACATGGTTTAATGTAGGATGAACATAGTATGACATCATTCATATCATGGGCAAACATATATAAAACAAATAGGCTATTTTATCATTGTGTGTGCATGTGAACATAACAACTAGATTACATATCAAGACCAAAAGAATATCCTTCATCTATTCTAAACCATGTAAGGTGAAATGATACGTTAAGACAACTGTGAATAAAAGTGAACAGACTAACTGACATTGGCTGCAAACCAAGTAGTTAAATGAACACATCACAGTACCAATCAGTTCAAGGCAGCAGGAGTAAGGACTTACAACAACGGCTTGAACTGGTGTGCTCATGCCCTTCATCTTGCTGGTGTGGCAATCCTTGAAGATTTGCACTGCATTCGGTTCAGGTTTTTTTTGGTCCGCACGGGATTTCCTCTGTATTTGGAACAAGTCAATATAGATATGATAATATGGCAGAAAAAAAGAAGGAAGTATCAGCTATTTACAAGAGCCTCGTAGTGTGCAATATAGCTACGAGATCCTGTGGTCTGTTGGAATTTCACTTTAGAACGGTTGGTTTTGTTCTTCAAACAGTTAGCCTAGAAGAAGATACACTTGTAAGGCACATACATAAATACAAGTTTAATATGTGGTCTGATCAAATACATATAGCCTACATGATACTTTGGATCAGACCAATGTTTAACGAGGGCTGTCTAGTCTTCATCTGTAATATATTCCACTGGAGATGTTTGGGCGATTTCATTGTTAGCCTTGCCTTCAAAGTGAGATTTTCTAAGGTGGTACCGATACTGTCGCAGAGTAGACTGAAAAACATGAGTGCATGCTTGTCTAGTTGCATCATCTTTCGGATCCAACTTGAACCTCATCTGTTGAAAAAAGAATGTGAGTCTTATTAGGAGGAAGCTAGAAAGTATGGGACAGAGCAAGACAATATTACTAATTGCGATGAATAACATTACTTACAGATAAATGGTCAAGGAAGGTGTTAAACTGGGTATTGTCTTTCTCATTCCTGTACTGGATCCACGTTGGGAGGATACGTGCATGACACCTAATGGCAACGGCTGCCTCTGATACTAACTTGGCTGACTCTGTAGCATCACGTGGCCTTTTTAAACCTGCCTCAAAATGGATCTCCATTCTTCCTCCTTTAGATTTTGTTAATCTGTCAAGCATTATCCCTGATGTCTGTTTCCACTTGCGTCGTGGTGCTAGTTCAACAACGAATATGGAAAGTGTTAGTGTACATCAAAATGTGAGAGTACATATAAAGGAGCATGCAACTGCAACTTGACTCGATCAGGTACCGTCTTGGTGTTGATGCTCATGAGGTTCATCTGATCTTGCCAAGTCCTTTTGTGTCAGCAGTGCTTCAGAAGTAGTGTTAGGTGTGAAGGCAGCTTGGGAACTGGCCAGTTCCGGAGCAAACGAATAAGTAACTGGTTGAGATGCTGGTACAGTTGAAGCGGATGCTGCAGCTAGTGGAGCAGGTGATACTGTGTTTGTAGATTTAGCCGGTGGACTTGGACCTTCTACTACACTATAAGTACCAGCAGAATCTCGACGGCAGAACCTTTTCCGTTTCACCGAACGAGTAACAACACTCCCTACTATATTATTTTCCTTGCTCTTTTTTGACTTTGCCATGTCAAGCTGTACCCACAACACAAAAGAATAAAATCACTCTTCAGAACTCATTGATGCATGATACAGACAAGCAATACTTTGATGTAAGACAACCGTATGAGGATGGAATATGTAAGAAAAACAGGACGGCATGACATATTCACAGCTACGATGTGCAAACTAAGTAGAAGGATTTTCAAGAAAATAGAAGTAATGCAAGCTAGACACCATATGAAAGATGCAACCAATATTACTCTGCCAAGTTAAAAGTGTCTTGTCATAAGTAGCAATTCAAAAAATTAGAAGTAGTACAACGTAGAAATCAATGCAAGATGCAACCACTATCAAACTGCCATGTTAAAAGCGTCCAATCATGAGTGACTGATGCGGGATACACAATAGCAGTACTTTGATGTAAGAACATGGTATTATAGATAGATGCAGTGTATTCTAGACACAGAAAGCCATGTCATATGCACATGTATAACGTATAAACTCAGCAGGTGCAATTTAATCAAAATAGAAGAAATACAGGCTAGACAACATATGCAACATGAAACCAATTATCACACTGTCAAATTAGAGCAAGCACCTGCGATGGTGGAGTACGGGAGATGAACTCATCATGTAGACTTGGGACTTCAACTTCATTAGCAGTAGCAGTGGCAAATCTAGAGTCTCTGTTTGCGTCGGTGCGGAGGACCACCAACATCCCCTAACTTACTCTTTTCCTTCCTATTTTCTGATATTGCCTTATGAAGTCAAAACCACAAGAAGATGAATAAAATTAGCTCAACATAACTGGTTGATGCATGATACAGACAAACACTACTTTGATGTAAGGCAAGCGCAGGATAGGAGGATGGAATATATACAAAAAACAACAGTGTTTCATATTCACACGTACGATAGCGTGTCTTATGGGTAAGTAATCATTGCAGGTATAAGTTGTAAGCTATGCAGATGCAATTCAACATAATCAGAAGCAATACAAACTAGACATCATACGAAAAACACAACCACGTATAACAGTTCCAAGTAAGAGCAAGCACCGGTGATGGTGGAGTAGGGGAGATGTGCTCATCATGTACATGTATGTTCTAGAAACAGGAACACATGTCATATTCACATGCATTATGTGTAAAGTAAGCAGATGCAATTCAAGTTAGAAGCAATACAAGCTAGACATCATACGCAACATGCAACCACATATAATAGTGACAAGTTAGAGCAAGCACCTGTGATGGTGGAGTAGGGGAGTCATCATCTACACAGCTACGTTGACTGTCCAGCCTTGTGTTGTCTTGCGAATCTTGTTGGGAGGATGTCGGAGTAGAATCTGTAGAGACCCCCTGTTTGAGTTGCTCCGAAGGACCATCATCATCCACTGCCGGACTAATTTCCTTCAGCTATAATGATTTTGCATTGTGAAGTCAAACTGATAAGAAAAAGGGATTAGAAACACTGCAAGACACCATATGGAAGGTGCAATCAATATCACTCTGCCAAGTTAAAACTGCCTCGTCATAGGTGGCGTTCATCAAACTAGAAGCAATACATGCTAGAAATCATATTCAAGACGCAAACAAATATTACACTGCCAACTTAAAGGTGTCCCATCATAAGTGATTGATGCAGGATACACAAGAAGAGTAGTTTCATGTAAGAACATGGTGTGATAGACAGATATAGTATGTACCAAAAACAGGAAAGCGTGTCATATTCACATGTATCATGTGTAAGCTAAGCAGATGCAGTTTACACTAATTAGGAGAAATACGAGCTAGACACCATATGCAACATGCAACCAAATATCACACTGCCAAGTTAGAGCAAGCACCTTGGATGGTGGAGTAGGGGAGCGGAGACTTGGACCTTGTAATGCACTATCAGTACAAGGAGAATCGGTACAAATGCTCCGCTTACGTTGCTGCAGAGGACCACCATCATCGCCTTCCTTACTCTTTTCCTTCCTCTTTCTTGATTTTGCCTTGTCAAGTCAAACCCACAAGAAAAAGGAATACAATTTGCTCTTCAGAACTCATTGATGCATGATACTAACGAACACTACTTTCATGTAAGGCAGCCGCATGATAGGCGGATGGAATATGTATGAAAAACAGGCCGGCGTGACATATTGACATGTATGATGTATAAAGTGTAAACTAAGCACAAGGTGCTTGAACTTGTTAGAATCGATGCAAGCTAGAAACCATATGAAAGATGAAACCAATATCACTCTGCCAAATTAAAAGGGTGCCCTAACAAATGTATTTGACCAAATTAGAAGCAATACATGGCAACAGGCTAGAAATAATATGCAATATGCAACGAATAAAGGTGACTCATCGTAAGTGATTGATGCAGGATACAGAAGAAAGGTAGTTTCATGTAAGAACAAGGTTAACACATAGATGTAGTGTGTACCAAAAATAGGAAGGCATGTCATATTCACAGGTATAGTGTGTAAACTAAGCAGATGCAATTTACCCTAATTAGAAGCATTACAAGCTAGACAACGTATGCAACATGCAACCACATATCACACTGCCAAGTAAGAGCAAGCACCTGCGATGGTGGTGTGGGGGAATTGCGGTGATCAACTAGAGAGCTACGTTGACTATCTTCATTTAGCCTTGCTGTTTCTTGAGAATCATGTGGGGAGGATGACACTGCACTCTTTAAACGAGTATGGGGTCTCACAGTAACCCACCCGGGTGACTGTCTCATCATAAGTGATTGACGAGGGATACAAAAGAGCATTAGTTTGATGTACGAACATGGTTAATAGACATATGTAATATGTATCGAAAACAGGAAGGCATGTCATTATCAAAGGTATAATGTGTAAAGTAAGCAGATGCAATTTAACCAAATTGGAAGCAATACAAGCTAGACACCATATGCAACATGCAACCACATTTGACAGCGCGAAGTTAAAGCAAGCACCTGGGATGGTTGTGTGTGGCAATTGAAATCATCAACTGTAGAGCTATGTTTACTGTCTCCAACTGCTGACACTGCACCCGTTAGAGCGCTGGAACACTTAGTGCTTATCTTCGAATTACACTAGAGCGACTTCTGTCTTTTCTTTTCTGCATTCATCAACATTGCGCCAGAGTCTGAAATACCCATGCATAAAAAAACAATAGTGTGAGTATGGGTGAAGTGTGTGTACAATTAGTACAGTGTAAAGGTAGCAGATAGAAGGTCGGTGAGAAATAAATGACGGGAGACATATGATAGCTCTACAACATGCATGGCACACTAAATTACTACAGGATTCTATGAAAATAACAGTCGACTGAAAGCAAATAGGTCAGTCCATTTTTTCTGCACCATCCGATGTACAAAGAACGGGCAGACCGCCTTCATCTACCTCCAGCCAGTCAGTGTTGACGATCTTCCTCGAAATGCCAGCGACCACCGGCCCAGTATTCCTCCCCTGCCTGCGCCCTCCCCTCGACCTCACCGCACCGCCATGCTTGGCACCACCCCCCGGCCATCCATTCAAGCCCCGCCGACCTCCAGATCGGGCGCAAGTAGCTCCTGCGCCCCACACCCCGCTTCCCCGGGGAGTAGGCGGACTAGGTGCTCCGCGCGCCTAAGCGGGTGCTGCTTCTTTTAATTGCGGTTCGACTGACCCTGAATTGAAATCCAGGTGGGCTACTGACCTCTAGCAAAGGTGAAATAGTAAAAGGGAGGAAACCTTGTGCATTTAGTATCACGAAGAATATGCAGTAAGAAGTGCTTAACTAGTTTCTTTCGTGGGATGAATACGGTGTGAGCGGAGACGTAAGATTTGCACGAATATGGGAAGAGGAGTACCTCTTTCTGCTAGCAGTGCTGTGTCCTCCTTCTGTTTTTCCAACGATCTTCTTGTTGTTCGCCGGAAACCAGAAGTTGTGGAGGACGGTGCAGCCTTGGACGAACCCATGGCCAAGTTGTTGAGTGTGGTGCGGTGGCCGTCTGTCGGCGGCGGGGAAGCAGATCCGAGGTGGCGAACGACGGCGTAGCGGGAACAGCTCCGGTGCGGTGGACGGTTGCAACAGTGGAGCCGCAGCAGTGAGGCGCAGGATGGCGTGGTCGGAGTGGTTCTGGTATGGCGCATGTCGGTGTCGGCGTCGTGGAGGCAGCTCTGCCTCGGCTTCAGCTGCTAAGTCCTTGTGGGCGTTGCGGTTGCGGTTGCGTTGGACGACGACGTCGGGGTACCGGCTCCGGCGTGATGGAGGAGGGCGGCGGTAGATTGGCCGCTATGGGGTGGAGGACGGAGGAGACTGGGGTTTCGCAGCTGGTGGAGAGGGCGTTTTCGTGCCCACGGAGTATGAATGCGGAAACGGAGGGAGGCGGGGAACTAAGGGGGAACAATGTTTCGGTTTGAGACGCGCTTGTTTGAAATTTGGGGAAAGTTACAAACTTCCCCCATCTAAACTTTCGGACGTATTGCAGGTTGGGGGTAGGACAGTCATGTCAGGTGTCCCAAATGTGGGCGGGATAGATTTCGGCCGAGCGCATGGGTAGGCGCCCACGGCGTATGAATGCTTCTCTGGCATCTTCATGAAGTTACAAACCTACCTCGGTTTAGACCTTTGGACATCGGGCCGATAGGCTACACGGGCCAGAGTCAGGACAATAATTTCCTACCACCAAAACATTAGTCTCGCATGGTTTCGGGTGACCAAAGGCCTATTTGGCGCTTCGTTCAATATTTGGGAGCAGAAGCATTAACGTTTTCGGTTCTCTTGAATTGAACTTTCAGGATTTGTCAAACTTCACAAATCTTTACTCTTGAAAATCCTAAAGCTACGATTATTTTGGAATGGAGGGGGTACATTTGAATATACATTGTACACGAGTATATATTAAAAAATATGCAACTTACCTCAGTTCATGCATGGTTCCAGATATAATCTCCTTGGTTGCAAAAAAAGTTAGATATGCGTATGAATATATATATAGCATGTTCAAACTCACAACAAAGATTGATGCCCCCTTTTACATCTGATTTACAAATGCCATTATCTCAGGTTCAAATAGATGAATGCACTTCCTATGAATTCGAATCTTTGAAACCCCCTTTATGTTGAATTCGACATGTATTCTACTTCGTAGCTAGCAATTTGGAATGTATCCATGCAAGTGACAAATGTATAAAGTTCTTCACACTAACAACATGGAGTGCACTAATTAATGTTTATATATGAATTGCAAAAGCATCCATTGCCTGTATTTCAAACAGCTCTCACTCTATGGATCGATAATATGAAATAAACACATGCACATGCTAGAATTCAATTGTAGTTGAAGAAAGAGCCTACTCCTGGTACTGTATATTAGTGATAGGGTGTGTACAAAGTACACGTGAATACCAGGCATTGTGCGTGTGTGGATACTATCGACGAACTATCCCCCAAGCTTGTATAACATACTAAGGGCCTAGGGTTACAAATCATATATAGTCGGCTTATCACCAGTGGGGATAGAGTCCTCCGCGACTCTGGTAGCTTCGTGTTGTACGCCGAGTCCTCCACATGGGTCTTCGTATAACACGTTTCGGTCCAACCTATATGTGGCGCAGGATGGAACCGACCCATGAGTCTTCATGTTGACCCACCACAACTAGAAATGATGTGCCCACCACACCACACACGCAATCGGCCACTAAGAGAATAAGCATATACAATAGTACAACGGTATCTAGCTCACGATACGTCTCCATATTTTGTTGATGACACTGACGGACTTTGCATTTGATGCGTGCTCCGTATTTTGTTGACGACAGTTACGGTCATTGTATTTGAAGCGAAAGCACGATATGGTCACTGGACTTCAGAATAAGCTCATCACGGTCACCGCATACATTTTGTCGTGCTAACCAACATGTGGTTGGATGGTTAGAGGACACTGGTTTCTCGAGCCCACCAAGGTTAAAGTCCCGATGCTCGCATTTATCTTGTCTTAATTTCAGTATTTTCCAGCGACGTATGTTCAGTGGGAGGAGACGTTCCACTCGACTACGAGGCACCTATGGTGACTTCGTAAAATCTCAAGATCATATTTGCTGGCCCACTCTCTCGAAGGTGCTCATAGGGGTCGGGTTCGCGTGTGTGCGCTTATAGCGGTGAGTGCTTGCGCGTATATATGAGCCCTTGCGTCTGTACCGTGTTAAACAAATACATATCATGATTTTACGGTCACTGGCTCACCCGTACAACACCGTATTTTGTTGATGACACAATCAATTGACCAGTCAAATGTTCCACGCGACGCAACTAGTGTTGCACCATCGGGGCGCGTAACCATGGGGCCCACCTGTCAGCCCGTATATGAAAGAAAGAAATGGTAGTTTGAGTCTATACTGTGTTAATAAAATAGGAGTACATTTTAGGGTGATCGTACGGTCACTGGCTCACCATACAACTCCGTAATTTGTTAATAACACGATCAATTGACCAGTCAAATGGCCCACACTCAGCAGCGCACATTACCATAGGGCCCACCCGTCAGCGCGTATATGAAGGACAGAAATGGTAATAAATTAGTGGTCGGCGGGTATTCGAAGTCGTGAGACCTCTAGTTGGCAGTCACCGGCGGTTGGGGTGTTCATTGGGCGGTGGGGTGGGGATCCCCAGAGAAAAGCTCTGCAGGGGGGGGGGGGGCTAGAGGGATGGCCGGTGCGGCGGCGGACCGGTGGTGGGGAGTGGTTTCGGGGAGGGCTGGCCGGCCGCGGGCGGCGGGGGCTGGCGGTTCGGTCGGTGGTGGCTAGCGGCTCCGGGGGGTGGAGTTTGATGATAAACTGGAGGCCCTTGATTTCATATCCAACGGCTGGAAAATCTAATGACGAGAGATGAAAAAGTCAGTCGACTGACGTGTAGCCTCACCCCGCACGTACACATGCACGCGCGCAAGACACGCACGCATGTAGGCGTGCAACACTGACACGTACACACGCACGCATGCTAGCGTGCAACACTGACACGTACACATGCACTCACGAACACACGCACGTATGCACCCATGCATGCAACACTAAAACATACCCTTGCACGCAAGCAACACTCACACACCTGCATGCACACATCACACGACGCAAGACACACGTTCAACCTATACGTGCATGCACCCTTTATTAAGGACATGGATTGTTACGGGTATTAATCAATCTTATTTGTGATAAGCAGAACATTGATGTTTGCAGCGGTCTTTATGAATCACAACGTATCGAATGGGCTATCAACATAGTAGGCTTATCTACATGAAAAAGATGATGTCACACTCAATGAACAATCATCGGTTTATGAAATGCCTGCTTCTGACCGCCCTGGCCCATGAAAGGTTCCTCTGCTGTGCGCTGACTGCGTTGGGTCACTGACATGCAGGCCATGCACCCAAAGAGCCCACATGTTAGTGGAAGAACGGCGCGGTGTCCTAGGTCAGAGTCGAGGGTGCCACTCGCAGCACGCCCGGCTGAACACGCCTCCGTGCCGCATTCAAATGCCTCCATGAAACCCGCCCGTGTGGAAGCCGAGAAACCCACTCTGGACACATGTCCGTTCATGACCGGGCCGGCGTTAAACGCAACGCCGGCCGAGCTCCTCCCATCCGCCTTCTATTTAATCTCCTATTTAAACGAGGCCAAACGCCGGCCAAGAATCGCACACCTCCGCCGCTCCCCTATCTCCTCCACCATTTTGTCCACTCTTACAATGGCTTACGAAGAGTAGTTATTCTGCATCCAAGCCGGCTGGGTAGCCCGCCGGATACGAGCTATGCAGCTCGCTAATCCACCTCCCTCCCCTCGCCCGATGGAGCCAGTTGCCGCCCCAAGCCGGCGCGCGGTTTAGCAACTCGCCGCTCCAGGCCAGCTCGACGAGGAGCGGCGCACGGGCGTCATTGCTGCCGTCCATGCCGCCGCCTCGTACCGCGTCTCCCGTTTTTGTGGCCGAGAGTCCCATGCCGGCGGCCGCGCCATGCAAGCAGCGACAGAAGCCGGGTGCGCAGAGAGCGGCGAGTCGGTGGCCGGCGCCTCCACGTCCGCTGCCATCATCGAGGAGAAGTAGAACATGGGAGGCCGCCGCCGCTTGGGTCCTATGAAGGCCATCGCGGAGGCAATGCCGGCATACACAGCAGGTGTCTTGCCAGATCCTTTTGCTGCAAGGACCTTCGTCGACCCCGCATGGGCTCCACGGAAGAGGGCAATGTTAAGATGAACTCGAGCCGATGCCGGCCATGGCGAAGTAGTCGCCAATATTTTTGGCTACCCCGGGCAAGATCCAAATAGCCCCTCCCAACAGATTCAAATCCCTCGTTCGCCGTGGAATTTTGCCATGTGTTGTTTTCATGGACTAGCAAGATGCCCGTGCATTGCACGGAACATCAAGATGCATTTTTTTACAAACTCCCGCATGCATGCAAGGGATAATTAATGTCCTCCTTTGCTAGTACCATGAGGCAAACACCATTAATATTGCATCGATTAGTGTTAGTGGCCTTGTATATCTGCAAATTGCAATTTTGATAGTGGCCCCTTGTATATAAAAATTGAGGGAGAAAGATGAGAGATAAGGCGAGGAGGAGTGGGGCGTGGTGGTGACTGGTGGTCGGACTGGGCGGAGGCATGGGGATGGACGGCGCATTATGTCTAGGTTTGTATCTCTCTCACACACACCCACGTAGGTGGGGGACGTGCACGAAGAGAAGAGGTGCACGGACGGCGCACGTACTCCCGTCTCTTTCCCAACCACACCCGCGCGGGTACACGGTGGAGCTCATTTCTGTACGAAAAAGGCAGCCCACGTGGTAATTTGGCACGTGTACTGGTTGTCCACTTGGTGGAGGGAGGATCGTCTACCACGGGTGAACAAACAAATTGCGACTTGACGCGTTATGTTAAATTGAAAAAAAGAGGCAAACCATGTGGGGCCTACCTTAGAGGCAAGGCTCTATACACTGGAGTACTTTTGATGTGTCCCGTCAACTCGTAGAACGAGGAGAAGCTTGCTTAGTACGCCTTCTCTCCCGCCCACGGGCGCGGTGGCTCGCAGGATGAGGTGAAGCTTGCTTACCACGCCTTACGCCCGCTCCCTCGCCCACGCGCGCGGTGGCTCGCAGCCCGAGGAGAAAATTTTACTACTCCCTTCGTTTACTCCTCGTCCCTACTACGTACTTTGGTTAGTACTCCCTCCATTTACTTATACAAGGCCACTATAAAAAAAATACATTTTGCATCTATTTAAGGCCACAAATAGTAATCGAGACAAAAGTTACTACTCCCTCCTTTCCAGTTTATGGCTCAATTTCAAAATCTCTCCAACCAAGGTAGACGGTGAGTGGTCAAATTAATTTCGTAGTTTGCACAAGTAATTAGTACGCTTGTTTTTCTCAAGAAGTTGTGTTTACCGAGGCATTAATCAGAACGAATGCATGCATGACCACTAAATTTCCATGAACTTGTACATGCATTGGTTAGTTTCCTCTTGACACTGCTTGCGTCGGGTGATCTAACGCACCTCAAAATCCAACATGTAATGGTACTACTACTAGTATAGTACTCCCTCTGTCCCAGAATATAAGAATGTTTCTAATACTATGTTAGTGTTAAAAACATTCTTATATTTTGGGACGGAGGGAGTAGAATTGAGACTTATCAAACAGAAAAACGAATGTTTTTTAGATGAGCCCTATAAACCCTAGTGGGTACGTACTCCGTAAAAACAGATTTTTCCAAAACTAAGTCGCTCCCTTTCATGAATTCTGTAGTAGTATACTCCTCTGTCGATGCTCCCTTTCATGAATTATGTACTTCCTATCGCCGACATGTGGGACATATAGCAACCGGGTCGACGTGTCAAGCACCAAATAACAGTGCAGAACGGCAGGGGGGACGCACCCCACTCGTACTGGCCCAGTAGTAGTAACGAGAAATGAGACGTCAAATCACAATGTCGCACTTCCCCAGACGGACAAAGCAACCCTTATTTCACACTTCGGTTTGCCATCATCTCAAACCACGTACTAGTATCGCTTCTGCCATCATCTCAAACCCTTGGTACATCATGACACGTGGGACCGCATGACAGGCCATGCTCCCCCGCCGATCGCTCGGTAAAATCACCTCATTTTTACTATACTTCCTCCGTATCGGTTTACTACATGGCATGCATGTCGTTCTAGGTTGAGAATTTAACTTCCTATATATGTGATGAACAATACTCTAGCCTTTTAAAAATGTATACTTTTGTACAGTAGTACTATCGATGGATTGCGCCATGAAGGAAAACTTGAAATTAAAAAAAAGGTGGTACATATAGAGAGTGCTCGTCGCCAAATTATGCATATAGTACTATTAAAAAAGCTACTACGTGCTTAATTGGGGTGCTAAATTCAATTAAGGAAATACTAGTAGTATGTACATACTGAAGAGTTAAAGTAACAAGAAGAAACATAACATAGTTCTGCTGGGGGCTCAGCACAACACACTCCTCAAATTAAACTAAGCACACCTGAAATAAAACTATGCAACTAATCCGGTAGACACTGCATTAGAAGTTTAGAACCACCATGAGCAACGACACTGCCACCTTACTCGGAGTTCTCGTCCACGTCCCCGACTTTGTCCTTGTCCCTATTCCGCTTGGCCGATACTTCTTTGCTTGAACCACACACTTGGTTGTTGCTCTTCATCCAACCCTTGTAGATATTGAAGCAAAGGTAGCCATCCATTGCAGCATAGTGGATGTGGTCTATATCTAGTACATTCCGCTGCCATGCATGATGATGAAACGTGTATGGAGGTTTCACCAGTTTACTGTACGAAGGATGAACCATGGCTCCTGCCAGGGTCAGCATTGAAGGCTGACGAGAGGGCACCAGCCGATTCTTCTGGAGGTCGAAGGGGTTGCCTACAATGAGGCCTATCCGACCCAGGATTTCTTTGTCGTTACCAAAGTCTACAGTAACGAATTTGACTAGGTTGCTCCTGAGGATGTCGTTAAAATCCTGGCACTCAATGTCGGCATGGCATATGTGGTAGACCAAGCATAAGTCATGCACGCAAACCTGGATCATGGCGGGCTTCTTCCTCTCTTCGTCCTTTAGATCCTCTCGTCCCGGGACTGTGGTGTACTCAACATCTAGCCCAGCGACCCACTCATCATCTGAGTTTTCGAACATGCATCTGAAGCGAGAAAGGCATCCTTTCACCGTCACGGAAGAACGGGTGTAGATGACGTCGAACTCATCGCCGGTGATGGTTCTAACCTTGTACTCACCGCTGATCATGGAGATTTGGGATGCCATGGATTTGGGAGGAGGGTTAGGATTAGTGGAACTGCCTTAATGTGAATGGACGGGACGACTAGGAGCGAACCGTCGTAGTATTGAAGGACGTGCGGGGACGAGTAGGAGCGAACTGCCAGCGTGCGAACGGCAGGGTAGTGGCTTTCCATTCTCCCATGATACGGGCTTCCGAGAGCCCTTGGATATGAGATCGAACGGTTGCATGGCGTGATTCTAGACCTATGGGTGAATATCCTATCCTGGAGGGTTATTCTGCAAATTTTCAGCAACTTAGCATGCGACCATTTGATCTCAGATCCAAGGGCTGCTAGCAGCCCGTATCATGGTCGCGCCTACCACGACCGTCGTGTCGCTCGCGCGGTCGCACCCTTGGAGATTTAACACGGTGCGTTAGGCTATCTGATGTTGGCATGTCATACATAGTCATCACTTAGTCACTCATACTACAACAAGGTTGGCTATAAGTGTATTTTTTGTTACTCCTCTCTATCTCTTTCTTCGTACTCAAGGAAGAAATGGTGCTAGTAAGCACGTGTATTTATTGCATTTGCCAAGGAGTGACCTCTTCCAATGAAATGGTGTTGCTAAGTTTGCTTCATTTAATTAGCTATAGACTCAAAATTGTCTTTTCACCTAGGTACACGCGCTTAGCACCGTTTCTTCCTTGGGTCACCAAACTAGTCTCTCTCTTCTTGATTAACTTGCCACATCAGACTTTATGCCTATGTGGCAAGCTTAAGCACCTGTAGGAGCAAGTAAAAGTAAGTACAATAGTGCGCTTTACATGGCATTTTTGCATATGTGGAGGAAAGAGAGGCAAGGAAAAAGTGGAGAAGTGGGCTCTCATGCAAGAGCCAGCCTCTACTACATGGTGGAGCATTGGGAGAGGCACCTGTATGGAGGTGGTCAGGAATCTGGGAGACTCACGCCGGTCGTAGCGCCGCAGTTAAAATGATATTGGCAAGTCAAATCACGGGGCCCCACCTGCCAGCAGTAACTCGCTGTCAAATCACACAACCCTATGTTTGCAGCAGCTACTCCCTTGTCTTCTCGCGTCTCTGTCGAACCGACTAGGCGGAACTGCCCCGCCGCCTACCGCGCAGGAAAAGCCCCGCCCTCGACACTTAAATACAACTTCATCCGCTAAAGAATCCAATGATATACTTTTTGTGACATAGTAACTCCTATTTAGTTAGTCAAATGGATGACCTAGAACTACGTGCAGGCCCTATAAACCGAGACACCTAAAAATAAAAAAAACCGAGATGGAGAGGGTAGTTCAGCATGTATCTTTTTAGATCAATATAGTCGGGATTCACCAAGGAGCAAAACCAAGTGGTAGGCTACTCCTGTCATGTTGGCGTAGCAACTCAAGCAGGGTCAGTCCGCACACGAAATGGCGACACACTTAACAGGACCCCTTTGGCTGACATGTGGCTCATCCACCGTCTTGTTCCACGTGTGATGCACCAAATTACAGTTTGGAGCAGCGGTTGGAATTGGAGGCACCCGGTCGTAGCGCCGCAGTAGTAGAAAATGAGCGACGAGGGGTCAGATCACAAAGCCCCACCTTTCCCGCATTAAGCTGGACGGACGAAGCAACCATCATTTCACTCTAGGGCGCAAGAGCATAAAGAAAAGAGAAAACAATGATGCGTGCGGCAGCTACCTAGGGCACCCTAGGGTAGGGGTCTCCACTTTAGATCCTTTTTTGGAAAGCGCCTCCACTACAAATCAGCTTCTCCCTCGTCCTCTTGAAGAAAACTGATGATGAGTGCGGCGGTAGGGTTTGTAGGAGTACTACGGCATGCAGGGCCATGTCGTAGTAAACGGGTTCGAGCCGACGCATTAAATATGTGTGGGCCGCTTAGTTTTACGGGAATGAGGCAGCATTTTGGGTTCGGGGACCAGTGGAGATATAGTACGTACAAAAAAATTGTGGACATAGGTTCAACCGAAAGGCAATTATGCATGGGCCCTGCATTTTGATATACCCGGGGCCGCGTGAAATTTGCTACTCTACTCAAAACTACTAGTAAGGTACTCCCTCCGTCCATGAATAAGTGTACTTCTAGCTTTTGTCTTAAGTCAAAGTTTTAAAACTTTGACCAACTTTATAGGGAAAAGTAGCAGCATTTATGACACTAAATTAGTATCACTAGATTCGTTTTGAATTTTAATTTCATAATATATCAATTTTACGTCATATATGTTACTACTCTTTTGTATATATTTGGTCAAAATTTTAAAACTTTGACTTAGAACAAAGGCTAGAAGTACACTTATTCGCGGACGGAGGGAGTACACATGTATTGAACGCATGAGATTTTGAAACCAAATTATGAATAAATACACACTATAGCATGTAAAGCTTTGAGTCATATATGCATGATGTAGATGTCCGTTTAGTTCTTATAGTTCATCTCATTCAAAATCAATAAGTTCTATAAAAATGTTAAGATTCATGGGGTTGTGCATTGTACTCCCTCCGTTCCAAAACAGATGACCCAACTTTGCACTAACTTTGAGTTAGTGCAAAGTTGGGTCATCTATTTTGGAACGGAGGGAGTAAATCATAAAGTAAAAAACAAATAATGACAATTCATTTAGAAAAAAATAATAAATTATGATACAGAAGATTCTAGAACAAAGGAGAAGTTCTTGTGTTTTGAGGTTTGTGCATTATGCTTAAGTTCAACCATGGAGTCTTCTAAATTGTACAAGTGGCAGATCTGGTGGAATGTTGATGATATCCAACGGCCAGTGGTGCTCGGATTTGCCTATCTCTGCACTGTTGGGTTAGCTTCATCCAGCGACCATCTTTCAAAGTTATTGGCACACTATATAGTTCTTGTGCCATTGTTGCATATTTTGGAAAAAAGCTACTAGTGGGTTGTACTATCTATTTAGGAATAGAAGATGTATACATGGAAGTTGTAGGGAAAGAGATGACATGGAGCATCTCAATTCCTATGAGTAGGGATTGGAAAAGAGATGTCATTTGGTTCACATCGTAGGAACTTTTTTATTGAATCTAGAGATGACATGTATCTCAATTCCTATGAGGAGGGATTAGAAAAGAGATGTAATTTGGTTCATATCATAGGAACTTTTCTATTGAATATACGCTAATGTTTATTTTCCTTTGAAATTAAGGGAGTATAGAAATCCATTCATATGAACCAAGTGTCTCTAAAGCTATAGAAATGATACCATGTTTATTTCCTTTGAAATGTGGAGTATATGAATATATTCCTATGAACCAATTGGCTCTAAAGGAAAAAATCCTATAAAAATCATATCATATAGAGTTCCTATGATATTCCTCAACACTAAAGGATGCTTGAAATTGTCGCGGGTGATACGATGGTCTTTCTTTGTAGACTCCTCACCCAACTTTATAGTTACCTCTCGAAGATGAATGAAATGACATATACATGGTATTCTACATGTGCAATTTAGTACACGAAAACTCGGTAGAAGTTTGCGAGGTTCGAATTTTCAATAAAGCTATATGCACTGCATTTCGGAACAGATGGAGCATACGACAGTTGCTAACACTCACGTGGAAGATTTGTGTGTAGGAGGAGTGGCTGTTCTGTTAAATGACATGGCAAAACTGACACTGTCGGATGCCGATCTAATGATTCTTATGGCGTTCGTCAGGAAAAGGCTTGTGGCGAACGTTTGTCGGATAATGATTTACGGACACATGTATTGCATTGATACGTGCCCCCTCTCTCTCACGCACACGCACCCTCACGAGTCACGAATCTCCCGAGTCCTCTCGTAGACTCGCACGTCGCACCCACCGTCTATCTGCAGGTAGACGTCACGCACATATGTGCTCTTCACACCCTACCCTCAGAACTTCTAAAAAACAAAAGACGGCGCGCACATTTTATTTTAGCTCACACGTCACACACTTGTACTATTACTGTTGCGGCGAACGTTCTTTGGGCATAGTATATTGCACTCTCACGAAGAGAAGCGGTGCACGCACGCACTAGTTCTCTCACACCCACTCGCGGGTACACATAGGAGCGCATTTTTTTGAAGCTGGTACAACAAAATCACTCCACTATATATAAAAGCAGGAGCCTTAGCGCTTGCTTTATTAGGGTTCCTCTCGTTCACTCTCTCATGCTCTCCAGATCTAAGCAACACATAGGTGGCCACACTCTCTCTCTCAGCTCACGGCTGGTCACAAATCCGGCCGGACAACCTCGACCGAGGCAGGGGTGTAGGTGCATCGTTCACACTATCGTTGGCGGCGAGGGAGGAGACCAACAGCTGCCCGCGCGTCCCGATCGGCGGCCGTGCCGTTCTCTCCGAGAGAGCGCCGGCTCGGGAGGGCCTCCGACCCCTTCTTCCTCCCTGCGGTATTGTGGCCAAGATGCGGCCTCCCGACGCCGTCTTTGCAACATGCCGACGACCCTCAGGTATATATTCCTTCGAAACCTGCCTTGCTCTACTGCCCCAGCTCCCTTCGTGTGGATCCTTTTCTATTTCCGTCCGCTGTTCCAAATCCACCTAGACTTCTACTATTATTAGAAGTAAAGCTATTTCATACAGTCGACTCAAAGCGTTGGTTCAAATAGGGAAGAAAGTGGGAAAGCTGTAGCATGCATCTAGGACTTGGTTCTAAGAGGAAACGGGGGAAAGTAGTAATATCTGTCATTGTTTAAATAACCGTAGTTCTTATTTGCGCAAACAGGGATGTCTGTCTCCATATCATTTCAGGATGTCTGTCTCCGTATCGTTTCTATCCGCACAATCAAAAGCACATACCTCAGTTTTAGTACAACTGCGCAAAATGAGATGGCTATCCCTCGTTGCCGTCGTCTAACCTCCCGTCTTCAAGGTATCCCTACATTGGTAGTAACTAAGGTAGAATGACCAACGCAATCTAAAAGAAGCTAATTCGTACGTTTTACTTCCTAATTGCAGTGCAGGGACGAGCGAAAACAACTGCATCCTAGTCCGGAATGCACTTTCTACCAGTTCATCCATGGACCGAGGACTAGCTGGCACGGCTGCACGGCGGTTTTTTGGACAGGTGCGCGGACAAGAGGCATTGTGGTCTGCTTATTTCTGCAAATAGCGGTGATTAAATTTAGTGGAATGCACAAGAATTTCACCTGGTGAGTACACTGCATGGTTCAGTTCAGCATTCCAGCTGAGACCACAATTATAATTGGTTATTATGGAATGAGAGAACCTAACCATGAATGGTGGCAACAGGAAAAAACCAGAGTGAACTCCAGGAAATTTAAGTCTGCCGGGAGGCCCTTTGCTCAGAGAGAAGCCTTGCTTGTTTTTTCCTGATTTGTAAACCTTCTCACAACTTTGTCTTTTGCTGTGAACTAGTATATGTTTGATATGTTCTATGAATCATTGAGATGTATAAAATTGCTGAACTTATGCTTTTCAAGTTTTTTATGAAGACGAGTTTAATGTGAGTGTTCCACATGAGCGCTGGACTAGCATGTGAACGTTTGGAATTTATTACATTGTGGCCTCAATTAACTGCATGAACCACTGTAACAAGATACATAGTTGCTTATATGTCAGACAGCAGATTGTTGATTGTTAGCTGGTCGATAGCCTAGTGTTGAAGCGAGCTGAGCCAATGTGCCGTATTTTGCACAACTGCTTACAAGTGGGGTAGCACTAACAGTGTTTACAAGTACTTATGTATACGTCGGCACACGGTTCTCGAACGAGTGCTCTATTTCATCAAAACACACACTGCTTGTATGATAAACCATGACAACTTATGTCTTACCATGCCATACTCATGAAAAAACTAGTGAGGACGCATCTGTTTCGGCAACAATTATGATGGTTCTCACATGATTCACGCGCACACAAAAGTAGCAGCAGTTCCCATAGACGGATTAAAACAGAGTACTAGCCCTAGAGGGGTCGATAATAGGCAAGGTTCGGATAATTAGACACAATCAAAACTACTATTAAACACTAGCTGGGGCAACTATTTCATGCCTCGATCTAATTTGGGCTGGACACAAGACGGACCTTGCCATGAACATCATCGAGGATGTCCCGCAGCAGCTCAATCATGTGAACATTCATGAAGACAACCTTGTGGCATTGCCACTAATAAACTTGTTTGTGGAGGCATGCCACGTCATCTTCCTGCGTAAGCTTGACAAGAACAGTATTCCTCACAAACGAAGGAGTAGCTTTGAACTTCTTGTGCTTCAGTACACCCTAGACAACACGCCTGACAACAGTGAGGCTGGAATACAACTCTTCATTGGTATAACCGCAAATGGCTTCCAGGATCCAACAGCCTAAGAACTCTATTTTCCCAATGCGTATATTCAGGTCGTCCGCCTCATAGCGAGTGACATGTACAACCACACAATCCTTGTCTGCATCAGGGCTCTAATTGAAACAGAAACAAATTCTGAATTACTTTTCAGTATAAGAAACACAAGTTATTTAAACCACTACGTATACCATGGCATCGAAGCTAATACAATTTTGCATTATTAATCACCACATACTTCCTTTTCTAAAAAAAATCACCACATACTTAGATGAAAAACCACAATCGAGATCGGCAAAGAAGGAAATCACCTTGGGCAGCTCAGCGGGGGGGGGGGGGGGGGAGGGACACATCCTCGAAGGGGGAAAACTGCTCCTGCAGTGCCATGGGGGCTGTAACCTCAAACGCGGCGTTGACCATCTCAGTATCTGGGGTCGCCTCGGTGGTTGCCTCCATCTTCTTGGAGCTCTCTATCTCGTGGGGATCAGGCTCCCGCGTCTGCTCTAATATCGGCAGATCTTTGCCTGGTTCTCCTTGGTCCATCATGAAACTGATGAATGCTAGGAGACCACTGAAAGGAAAACACAATCGCAATGACAATGAAACAAAAAAGAGAGTGAGGATCGGTTACTGCTTTGCAAAAGTTCTTTTTTTTCCTCTGAACGAAAATATACCAACATCACGGATCTGCTTACTTCCCTTCATTCGGAGAGAAGAATAGTGGCCGATGCAAGTGTTGCCTTTCTTGAAGACGGTGAGGGAGAAGGGGATTCAGCAAAGAGTGAAATGATGGTTGCTTCGTCCGTCAAACTTAGACTGCGGGGAGGTGGGGTTTTGTGATACGATGGCTCGTTACTGCCGCGCTACGACCGGGGTGACTCTCCACCTGCATACTGCCTTCTAATTTGGTAGATGGCATTTGGGCCCACGCGCTGCATGGCCCGCATGTCGGTGAACAAAAGTATAACGGCATTCAGTAGAGGGAGACATTTCGATGACCTAGGAGGAGCCAGAAGCGGTAGAGTGTCTCCACTGTACTAGTAGTAATTGTTTTTCTGGATAGCTGTAGAGTGTCTCCACTGTACTAGTAGTAATTGTTTCTCGGGTCCCAAGACAAAACAACCCATCCACACTAGTAAATAGTAAAATCAATTCAAAAGCCCATATATTTACTAAATGAGATGCGCTACCCACACCCAGCACACCCCCCCCCCCAAAAACCTGGGTGCTCTTCTTCCTCCTCGCTCCTACAGAAAACCCCAGCTCCCCTTCTTCCTCACTCCTACAGAAAACCCCCAGCTCCCCTTCTTCTTCGCTCACACTACAACTAGGCTCGTCATTCATTACTCTGCTCAAATCCGTGAGCGCGACACGACGTCCTCGAGGAAAATGGAGTCGGCTGACCCCAGCGCCAAGAAGATGAGGCTCCCGCCAGCGGCGACGCCTGTTGTAGATCCCGCACCCGGCAGCGCGGGGAGAAGTGGCGACCCCGCCCCCACCGGATCCCAGGAACCCGTAGAATCTTGGGTGGACCGCATCAGCGATCTCCCGGACGCCATCCTTGGGGAGATCATCTCGCTTCTCCCCACCAAGGATTGCTGCCGCACCCAAATCCTCTCAATTCGGTGGCGCCCTCTATGGCGCGCCGTTCCCCTTAATCTCGACTGTCGTCAGCTATCTCTCTTCAATGATTTTGAAATCCCCAGAGCCATCATCTCCTCCCACCAGGGCTCCGTTCAAAGCCTCTGCATCCCGTCATGCTACCTGAGCAAGCATACCATGCCCTGCACGGTGGACGCCTGGCTGGAATCCCCTGAATTCACAGAACTACAGCTGCTTGAGTTCTACTATTCCCCTGGAAATCACATACAACATACTGAACGCCATGAACTTGTGCCCTCAGCACTGATGTCCATCTCGGGGTTTTCATCCTCTCTCCACACCACCACCTTTGCGTAGTGCTACCTACCAGACAATCTAGTACTAAACCTTTGACTCCCATTTCTCAAGAAACTTTCACTTGTGCGGGTTCGTATATCAGAGGCCTCATTGCACAGCATCATCCACTCCAGTTGCCCTGCGCTAGAGTGCTTGGTGCTTGTTTTCACAGTTAGAATCGGTTGTCTCCAAATAAAGTCGCCTAACCTTGTAAGAATTGGAATTGCTTTTGACGGAAGGCAGCTCATCATCCAAGATGCCCCTGCACTTCAAAGGTCGATCCTTGATTCTAGTTATTCACCGTTGCAAATAACCGTCCTGTCTGCGCCTAAACTGGAGACCTTGGGTGTAATACATGATCTTTGTGCTCATTTCAATATGGTGTTTGGCTCCACAGTTCTTCAGGTACTTCATATTATCATCTACACTTGTAACCATAAGCTGCATTTTAAATTTATGTGCATAATTTATATATCATCTTGGAGGACACATTTTGTACTAATATTATGTTCTATGCTCAACGAAGAGTTTCTCCATGGATGGCCTATCAATGGTGCTGGATTCTATCAAGATCTTATATATCCAAATGAATAGTTTTGATCTGAACAAGATTATTGGCTTGCTGCAATGCTTTCCAAGTCTGGAGAAGTTGTATATAAAGGTGATAATTTCACGCACATTGGAAGCCCGCATATAGTGTACTAGAATTAACCTTTTAGCTGTTGCTCTTTCGACACTCTTCTTTTAGACCTTAACTGTTTTCAATCTTCATGTCTATTTAGGCAACAGGACAGGGTAAGAAAGTTATAACCAATCGTTGGATTCGTAAGCATCGGGATTTTCTCACTTTCATGAGATTCGATTGAAGACAATAACACTAGAACGATATGTAGCCAACCGTGCAAACACAAGATTTGTCACATTCTTCCTGCTGAATGCGAGGTTACTATTGTCCATCAGGCTTAAGTTTATCAACAGCATGGTTTTGACGGATGGGTATGTCGAAGAGCAAAAAAGGAGTTTCAGGTGGGCAAAAGAGCTTTTGAACGTGTCGGGCTTCTATTTACAACATATTGTGGTCATAATCCAGTAAATATTACGACCCAGGATGTTCATTCTATGGACCTGACCGATGCATTTGACTGTGACTGCCGAAAACAGTGCTGGAGTTAGATGTTGTTGCCCTTTTCACTCTGGTTTTTTTGTAAACCTGATGAACAATTAACCCTCGTGCTTTTGTACAATTTGTAAGCTGGAGTTAGATGTTCCTGCCCTTTTCAACTCGGCTGTGACTATCATATTTTCTTTGAAACAAGGCAAATGTCTTTCCATTCGTTTAATTTAGAGTGAAATATTGTAACAAATCCAAACCAAGGGAAATAACATCACTCTCGCCGGCTGCTTGAGCTCACTGTGCATTACAGAAGCCAAGTGATTAGCCCCCACCAGCACCCACAAACTTATTTCGAACTAGGACATCAAATGGGCTCTAAATTTTCATAGGAAAGGCTGGACATCTGGGGCTCACGCCATTGTCAACGTAGTCAATAAACGAGAGAATTACACTACGAGCGGCTAACACCATGGACCCAGCAAGTCGCGCAGTTTTTTTTGAGGAACAAGCAGTTGTTATTTATACTAGTTTAGCGACGGATCAGGGTAACAACGGGGCTGTGCGGGGGCTGTGGCCCGTCTAGCCAGGGTTTTATTTATGTTTACCACATCATGAGCCCAGTTGTGTTTTTTTCTTGCTGAAAATGGCTAGCCCAGTTCTATTTTTTTAAAAGAAATACCCAAACAAGGCCTACTTGCTTTATCGGCCCTGCTGGGCTGCAAATCTTTCAAGACGAGGAGAGTTTCATTCGGTTTGCCCAGAAATGGGCTGTACATTTTTAAAACAAATCAAACCGGGAATTAGTTTCAATTTTTTTCATTACAAGATCTTAAATTCCATTGATTTTTATGTGTGGACAATTATTTGGATTTTATATTTATATAAATTATTTTTCAAAATAGTTTGAATGTGAATCGATATTTCTGGATTAAAAACAGTTGACCGCACCGAAATATGAAAAATTTCGTATACTTTTTAACCGTGGCCACAATATGGGGTGTGATGCTAACAAAAAGAAGATGGGCTCCAAAAAATTCTTAAGAATTAGCAAATGGGCTGTACATTATTAGAAATAATGGCAGATAGGATGTATGCTATTTTCCACATATTTGAGGCTGACTTGTGCGCCTACTACAGGTTGACGCGTATGCTTTCATAAAAAAAAGGTTGACGCACACGCAACGCCCTGTCAACTTAGTCAACACACGAGAGCAGTGACTGTTGGATGTCCATCCAACGGCTGTCATGCTTCTTCAATCTCTGCTCTTCATGCTCAAGCCGCTCAAACAAGCGCCGGCAGGATTGCCTGCTCCCTCCTTCGCGCGGCCGGCTGTGCTGCCGCGCAGGCCTCACCGCCCGACTGTACTCCCATCGCTGGCCTAGCCATCCCTCTACTCACCCACACCTGCTGTTATTCTCCGGCGACGGTAGACGAACCAGTAAACCCTCATACAGTCGTACTCCCCTCCGCGTGGGAAACAACTGCCGAGTATTCCCTGGCTCCGTGTCGTTCCCTTCCTAGGCCTCGCCGTCGTCCACCGCCCTGGTGCTCTCGGTGCGGCATGGTCAACGTGGTCAATGAACGACATCCATTGGAAGTGGACTGTACGTGGAGAGGCTGACAGCTGGGTCCACGGCCGCACGCAAGGAAATGCCTCCTTTTTACGCGCAAAATAATGACTCCTCCACCTGACAGCTAGGACCCACAGGAAGGGCCTCTGTATTTCATGAAAAAAACATTCGCCCCGCTGACAGGTCGGCCCACCAGCTATATCTTCGCACGCAAGGAAGTGCCTCCTTATTACGCCCAAAAAATGAATACCCCCCTGCTAGCTGGGACCCACCATATTGTTGGGCTGACTTGTGGGCCTACTAAGTTGACAGGGTCGGAGAGCTTTGTCAACTTAGTCAATACTCCAGTGACCGTATGATGTCCATCCAACGGCCATAGTGCTTCTTCAACCTTTGGTCTTCTTGCTCCAGCCGCCCAAAGCAGCGCCGGTCGTGCCGCCTGCTCCTGCCTCCCGTGGCCGGCTGTGCTACCGCGGAGGCCTCACCGCCCCCATACTACTCCCACCACTGGCCAGGCCATCCCTCCACTCACCCACACGCCATGTTATTCTGTGGCGACGGCAGCCTCACACCACAGCCGAACCAGTGAACGCTCGTACTCCTCTCCGCGTGGGCATCCACTGCCGCGTCTTGCACGGCTCCGCGTCGTCTCCTTCCTAGGCCTCGCCATCGTCCACCGCCATGGTGCTCTCGGTGCGGCATGGTCAATGTGGTCAACGACCGACTTCCATCGGAAGAGTACTGTACGTGGAGAGGCTGACAGCCGGGTCCACGGCAGCCGCAAGGAAGTGCCTCCTTATTACGCGGAAAATAATTATTCCTCCACCTGACAGCGAGGACCCACCGGACGGGCCACCATTATTTTGCGAAAAAAATCGTTTCCCCCTGACTGCTGGGACCCACCGGACGGGCCACCGTATTTCGTGAAAAAAAAACGTTCCCCTCACTGTCAGCTCGGACCCACCGGAAGTGCCTCCTTATTACGCACAAAAAAATGAATACTCCCCTGGCTAGCTGGGACCCACCTTGCTGGGAGGCTGACTTGTGGGCCTACTAAGTTGACGGGGATGAAGGGTTTGTCAACTTAGTCAATATGAATGATTCTAGCTCCAGTGACCGTACGATGTCCATCCAACGGCCATAGTGCTTGTTCAACCTCTGGTCTTCTTGCTCCAGCCGCCCAAAGCAACGCCGGTCGTGCCGCATGCTCCTGCCTCCCGTGGCCGGTTGTGCTGCCGCAGAGGCCTCACCGCCCCCTACTATTCCCACCGCCGGCCAGGCCCTGCGGCGACGGCAGCCTCACACCGCAGCCGAACCAGTGAACCCTTGTAGTCCTCTCCGCGCAGGCTTCCACTACCACGTCGTCCCCTTCCTAGGCCTCGCCATCGTCCACCGCCGTGCTGCTCTCCGCGCGGCGTGGTCAAGGAACGACTTCCATCGGAAGAGTACTGTACGTGGAGAGGCTGATAGCTGGGTCCACGGCCACAGCCCAGTTTTTTGTGATTTGCCAAGTAAGACGCTTTGTCAGGCCTGTTGGGCTGCAAATCTTTCAAGACGAGGAGGGCTTTCATCGAGGAGAACTTTGTATTGAGAACCAAAGAGAGAGAAGAATCCATCTAGCCAATAACTATGGACCCGAAGGTTTGTGGTAAACTACTCACACATCATCGGAGAGGCTATGGTGTTGATGTAGAAGCCCTCCGTGATCGAATCCCCCTCCAGCAGATCACCAGAAAAGGCCCCAAGATGGGATCTCACGGGTACAGAAGGTTGCCGTGGTGGAAAAGTGGTTTCGTGGCTCTCCTGGATGTTTTCAGGGTATAAGAGTATATATAGGCGTAAGAAGTAGGTTGGTGGAGCTACGAGGGGCCCACGAGGGTGAGGGGCATGCCTACCCCTGGGCGCCCCCTCCTGCCTCGTGGCCACCTCGTTGCGTCTCTGACTTCCACTCCAAGTCTCCTGGATTGCGGTTGTTCCAAGAAAGATCCTCGCGAAGGTTTCATTCCATTTGATATTCCTTTTCTGCGAAACACTGAAATAGGCAAAAACAGCAAGTTGCACTGGGCCTTCGGTTAATAGGTTTGTCCCAAAAATAATATAAAAGAGTATATTAAAGCCCATTAAACATCCAAAACAGATAAAATAATAGCATGGAATAATAAAAAATTATAGATACGTTGGAGACGTATCATATTCCGCTTCACATGTAGATCCCGCCACGACGCTCTCCTTAGAACTGCACCAACTGACAGCTCCACCATTCAATAAAAATACGTATCCGGTTTGTGACTTAGAGTCATCTGGATCAGTGTCAAAGCTTGAATCGACATAACCGTTTACGACGAGCTCTTTGTCACGTCCCTGCTAAACTTTGACCGCTGTCGAGGATTTCAGGATGTTCTTTTCAGGTATTTCATGATGTTCTTGACCGCTGTCCAGTGATCCACTCCTAGATTACTTTGGTACCTCCCTACTAAACTAATAGCAAAGAACACGTCAGGTCTGGTACACAACATTGCATACATGATAGAACCTATGGCTGAGGCATCGGGAATAACTTTCATTTTCTCTCTATCTTCTGAAGTGGTCGGGCATTGCGTCTGACTCAACTTCACATCTTGTAACACAAGCAAGAACCCTTTCTTTGACTGATCCATTTAGAACTTCTTCAAAACTTTATCAAGGTATGTGCTTTGTGAAAGTCCAATTAAGCGTCTTGATCTATCTCTATAGATCTTGATGCCCAATATATAAGCAGCTTCACCAAGGTCTTTCATTGAAAAAATCTTACTCAAGTATCCTTTTATGCTATTCAGAAATTCAGTATCATTTCCGATCAATAATATGTCATCCAAATATAATATCAGAAATGCTACGGAGCTCTCACTCACTTTCTTGTAAATACAGGCTTCTCCAAAAGTCTGTATAAAACCATATGCTTTGATCACACTATCAAAACGTATATTCCAACTCCGAGAGGCTTGCACCAGTCCATAAATGCATCGCTGGAGCTTGCACACTTTGTTAGCACCTTTAGGATCGACAAACCTTCTGGTTGCATCATATACAACTCTTCTTTGAGATATCATGCAGTTTTGACATTCATTTGCCAAATTTCATAATCATAAAATGCGGCAATTGCTAACATGATTCGGACAGACTTAAGCATCGCTACGGGTGAGAAGGTCTCATCATAGTCAACTCCTTGAACTTATGAAAAACCTTTCGCAACAAGTCGAGCTTTGTAGACAGTAATATTACCGTCAGCGCCAGTCTTCTTCTTGAAGATCCATTTATTCTCTATTGCTTCCCGATCATCGGGCAAGTCAACCGAACTCCATACTTTGTTCTCATACATGGATCCCATCTCAGATTTCATGGCCTCAAGCCATTTCATGGAATCTGGGCTCATCATCGCTTCCTCATAGTTCGTAGGTTCGTCATGGTCAAGTAACATGACCTCCAGAACAGGATTACCATACCACTCTGGTGCGGATCTTACTCTGGTTGACCTACGAGGTTCGGTAGTAACTTGATCAGAAGTTTCATGATCATCACCATTAGCTTCCTCACTAATTGTTGTAGGAATCACTTGAACTGATTTCTGTGATGAACTACTTTCCAATAAGGGAGAAGGTACAATTACCTAATCAAATTCTACTTTCCTCCCACTCACTTCTTTCGCGAGAAACTCCTTCTCTAGAAAGGATCCATTCTTAGCAATGAATATCTTGCCTTCGGATCTGTGATAGAAGGTGTACCCAACAGTCTCCTTTGGGTATCCTATGAAGACACATTTCTCCGATTTGGGTTCGAGCTTATCAGGTTGAAGCTTTTTCACATAAGCATCGCAGCCCAAACTTTAAGAAATGACAACTTGGGTTTCTTGCCAAATGACAATTCATATGGTGTCATCTCAACAGATTTCGATGGTGCCCTATTTAACGTGAATGTAGCCGTCTCTAAAGCATAACCCCAAAATGATAGCGGTAAATCAGTAAGAGACATCATAGATTACACCATATCTAATAAAGTGCGGTTACAACGTTCGCACACACCATTACGCTGTGGTGTTCCAGGTGGCATGAGTTGCAAAACTATTCCGCATTGTTTCAAATGAAGACCAAACTCCTAACTCAAATATTCACCTCCACGATCAGATCGTAGAAACTTAATTTTCTTGTTACTACGATTTTCCCCTTCACTCTGAAATTCTTTGAACTTTTAAAATGTTTCAGACTTATGTTTCATCAAGTAGATATAACCATATCTTCTCAAATCATCTGTGAAGGTCAGAAAATAACGATACCCTCCACAAGCATCAACACTCATCGGACCGCATACATCAGTATGTATTATTTCCAATAAGTCAGTTGCTCGCTCCATTGTTCCAGAGAACGGAGTCTTAGTCATCTTGCCCATGAGGCATAGTTCGCAAGCATCAAGTGATTCATAATCAAGTGATTCCAAAAGCCCATCAACATGGAGTTTCTTCATGCACTTTACACCAATATGACCTAAACGGCAGTGCCACAAATAAGTTGCACTATCATTATTAAACTTATATCTTTTGGCTTCAATACTATGAATATGTGTATCACTACTATCGACATTCATTAAGGGTGCATGACCATAAAAGATATTACTCATATAAATGGAACAACCATTATTCTCTGATTTAAATGAATAACCGTATTGCATCAAACAAGATCTAGATATAATGTTCGTGCTTAATGTTGGCACCAAATAACAATTATTTAGGTCTAAAACTAATCCAGTAGGTAGATGTAGAGGTAGCATGCCGACCGCGATCACATCGACTTTGTAACCATTTCCCATGCACATCGTCACCTCGTCCTTAGCCAATCTTCGCTTAACCCGTCGCCCCTGTTTTGAGTTGCAAATATGAGAAACAAAACTGGTATCAAATACCCAGGCGCTACTGCGAGCATTAGTAAGGTACACATCAATAACATGTATATCAAATATATCTTTCACTTTGCCATCCTTCTTATCCGCCAAATACTTAGGGCACTTCTGCTTCCAGTGACCAGTCCCTTTGCAGTAGAAGTACTCAGTCTCAGGCTTAGGTCCAGACTTGGGCTTCTTCACTTGAGCAGCAACTTGGTTGCCATTCTTCTTGAAGTTCCCCTTCTTCCCTTTGCCCTTCTTCTTGAAACTAGTGGTCTTGTTGACCATCAACACTTGATGCTCCTTCTTGATTTCTACCTTCGCGGCCTTTAGTATTGCGAAGAGCTCGGGAATTGTCTTATCCATCCCTTGCATATTATAGTTCATCATGAAGCTTTTACAGCTTGGTGGCAGTGATTGAAGAACTCTGTCAATGACACTATCATCAGGAAGATTAACTCCCAGTTGAGTCAAGTGGTTGTGGTACCCAGACATTTTGAGTATATGTTCACTGATAGAACTATTCTCCTCCATCTTGCAGCTATAGAACTTATTGGATACGTCATATCTCTCAATTCAGGCATTTGCTTGAAATATTAACTTCAACTCCTGGAACATCTCATATGCTCCATGACGTTCAAAACGTCGTTGAAGTCCCGATTCTAAGCCGTAAAGCATGGCACACTGAACTATCAAGTAGTCATCAGCTTTGCTCTGCCAGACGTTCATAACATCTGGTGTTGCTCCTGCAGCGGGCTTTGCACCTAGCGGTGCTTTCAGGACGTAATTCTTCTGTGCAACAATGAGGATAATCCTCAAGTTACGGACCCAGTCCATGTAGTTGCTACCATCATCTTTGAACTTAGCTTTCTCTAGGAACGCATTAAAATTCAAAGGAACAGTAGCACGGGCCATTAATCTACAACAATATAGACATGCAAAATACTATTAGGTACTAAGTTCATGATAAATTAAAGTTCAATTAATCATATTACTTAAGAACTCCCACTTAGATAGACATCTCTCGAGTCATCTAAATGATCATGTGATCCATATCAACTAAACCATGTTTGATCATCACGTGAGATGGAGAAGTTTTCAATGGTGAACATCACTATGTTGATCATATCTACTATATATTCATGCTCGACCTTTCAGTCTCAATGTTCCGAGGCCAAATCTACATATGCTAGGCTCGTCAAGTTTAACCCGAGTATTCTGCATGTGGAAAACTGGCTTGCACCCATTGTATGTGAACGCTGAGCTTATCACACCTGATCATCACGTGGTGTCTCGGCACGACGAACTATAGCAATGGTGCATACTCAGGGAGAACACTTATACCTTGAAATTTAGTGAGAGATCATCTTATGATGCTACCGTCGTACTAAGAAAAATAAGATGTATAAAGGATAAACATCACATGCAACCAAAATAAGTGATATGATATGGTCATCATCATCTTGTGCCTTTGATCTCCATCTCCAAAGCATCGTCATGATCACTATTGTCACCGGCTTGACACCTTGATCTCCATCGTAGTATCGTTGTGGTCTCGCCAACTATTGCTTCTACGAATATCGCTACTTCTTAGTGATAAAGTAAAGCAATTACATGGCGATTGCATTTCATATAATAAAGCAACAACCATATGGCTCCTACTAGTTGCCTATAACTGTTTACAAAACATGATCATCTCATACAACAATTTATATTATCATGTCTTGACCATATCTCATCACAACATGCCCTGCAAAAACAAGTTAGACGTCCTCTACTTTGTTGTTGCAAGTTCTACGTGGCTGCTACGGGCTTCTAGCAAGAACCGTTCTTACCTATGCATCAAAACCACAACGATATTTTGTCAAGTGTGCTGTTTTAACCTTCAACAAGGATCGGGCGTAGTCAAACTCGATTCAACTAAAGCTGGAGAAACAGACACCCACTAGCCACCTGTGTGCAAAGCATGTCGGTAGAACCAGTCTCATGAACGCGGTCATGTAATGTCGGTCTGGGCCGCTTCATCCAACAATACCGCTGAATCAAAGTAAGACATTGCTGGTAAGCAGTATGACTATTATCGCCCACAACTCTTTGTGTTCTACTCGTGCATATAACATCTACGCATAGACCTGGCTCGGATGCCACTGTTGAGGAACGCAGTATTTCAAAAAATTTACCTACGATCACGCAAGATCTATCTAGGAGATGCATAACAACGAGAGGGGAGACTGTGTGTACGTACCCTCATAGACCGAAAGCGGAAGCATTTAGTAACACGGTTGATGTAGTCGAACGTCTTCGCGATCCAACCGATCCAAGTACCGAACGCACGGCACCTCCGTGGTCAGCACACATTCAACTCGATTACGTCCCTCGAACACTTGATCTAGCTGAGGCCGAGGGAGAATTCCGTCATCACGATGGCATGGTGATGGTGATGATGAAGTTAGTGATGCAGGGCTTCGTCTAAGCACTACAACGATATGACCGAGGTGTGTAACTGTGGAGGGGGGCACCGCACATGGCTAAAAGATCAACTTGTGTGTCTTTAGGGTGCCCCCTCCCCACGTATATAAAGGGGGGAGGAGGAGGAGGCCGACCAAGGTGTGGTGCGCCAAGGGGGGGGAGTCCTACTTGGACTCCCGGTCCAAGTAGGATTCGCCCCCCTTTCCTATTCCTACAAGGAGAAGGGGGGAAAGAGGAGAGGGAGAGAAGGAAAAAGGGGCCGCCCCCAACCCTAACCCGATTTGGATTGGGCTTGGGGGGCGCGCGCCTCCACCTAGCCGCCGCCTCCTCTCTTCCACTAGGGCCCATGAAGGCCCATTAACCCCCCCCCCGGGGGGGGGGGTCCGGTAACCCCCTTGTACTCCGGAAAATGCCCGAAACTATCCGAAACCATTCCGGTGTCCGAACATACCCTTACAATATATCAATCTTTATGTCTCGACCATTTTGAGACTCCTCGTCGTGTCCGTGATCTCATCAGGGACTCCGAACAAACACCGGTTTATCAAAACACGAAACTCATAATACAAATCATCATTGAACGTTAAGCGTGCGGACCCTACGGGTTCGAGAACTATGTAGACATGACCGAGACACATCTTCGGTCAATAACCAATAGCGGAACATGGATGCTCATATTGGCTCCTACATATTCTACGAAGATCTTTATCAGTCAAATCGCATAGCAACATACGTTGTTCCCTTTGTCATCGGTATGTTACTTGCCCGAGATTCGATCGTCGGTATCATCATAACTACTTCAATCTCATTACCGGCAAGTCTCTTTACTCGTTCCGTAATGCATCATCCCTTGGCTAACTCATTAGACACATTGCTTGCAAGGCTCATAGTGATGTGCATTACCGAGAGGGCCCAGAGATACCTCTCCGATACATGGAGTGAAAAATCCTAATCTTAATCTATGCCAACTCAACAAACACCATCGGAGACACCTGTAGAGCATCTTTATAATCAGCCAGTTCGGTTGTGACGTTTGATAGCACACAAGGTGTTCCTCCGGTATTCGGGAGTTGCATAATCTCATAGTCCGAGGAACATGTATAAGTCATGAAGAAAGCAATAGCAGAAAAACTAAATGATCATTATGCTAAGCTAACGTATGGGTCTTGTCCATCACATCATTATCTAATGATGTGATCCCATTCATCAAATGACAACACATGTTTATGGCGAGGAAACTTAACCATCTTGGATTAACGAGCTAGTCAAGTAGAGGCATACTAGGGACACTCTGTTTATCTATGTATTCACACATGTACTAAGTTTCTGGTTAATACAATTCTAGCATGAATAATAAACATTTATCATGGTATAAGGAAATATAAATAACAAGTTTATTATTGCCTCTAGGGCATATTTCCTTCATTCATATGAGTATTTTGTACCATCAAACAAAAGTTTTTTCACAAAATCATGGTAATTAATGTCAGATTTATCTTACAGCTCTCTTAGTATTAGCCATTGGACTAATTCATAAAAAATATTCCTTTTCAGTCCTAAGAGATTGATAGCGATGAGGTGGTACAAGTGTTTATCCATGATTTTCCTAGATCATGCAAACCACCTTATTACATAATAAATAAGAACTCAAAACAATGACAAAATGTGCTTAGTTCTCCGACAACAGCCCCAGAAATAGGCTTCATGTCCGAGAAGCTATGATCTACGAGTAGTGCCTAAATTGCACATCCTGATTTCCATTAATTACTGCATCATCCATGGCCCGTGGGAGGTAGATTCAAGAAATTTCATGCTGATAAAAAAACTATCAAGACATTCCATAATTTCAACAACCTGGTCTTATTACTTAGATTTGATATTACCTGAACTTTTCTCGGTCTCTTGTACCTTTCTTCTTCAAGTTATGCGGAATAGATTTGGACCAAGCTGATGCTCACGGGTGGCACTAGCTCTATTGAATGAAAGGTGCCACTACACATGTGCTTATTAATGGACATCTTGACTCAAGGATTATAAGGGTATATACTGAGCTTGCGGTCGAAGGGGGAGCCTCGGTTATCACACAACCCTCAAACATCCTGACCACATGGCCTCCCCTTTGATTTGTGGTGGGGAAACATGGGGCCCCTGTTGGAAATAAGCCCTAGAAGCAATAATAAATTTTATTATTTATTCCCATGCTCGTAATTAATGTTTATGTTCTATGCTATAATTTCAATGGTTCTCGAGACTGCAATAACCATGAGGCTTAGAGGGAAATCCATGTGGATGTGTAGAATAATAAATGGTAAAATAGGTTCCTAGTCTCGGCTCTACGACTATCTCAAGTGTTGCATGATGATCATGTTTTCTTGATCATGGGCATGACAATACCAGCATATTTGAGGACACAATGTTAGAAGAATACTTGTGTTGAACAAACCCAATTGATTATTATACTATTAGATCACTCGCCACAAGTTAATGGTTTATAACATAGAGAAAGTTAATGATTGCATAATTCCTTAGACCATGAGAGTATTGAGTTCCTCCATACCAGATGATGTACTTTGGGGTTTGTCTAACGTCAAGCATAACAGGGTGCTCATAATGACAACTTGTGGGTTCATCAAAAAAGTATGGCAAGGAACTAGATAGCTCAAGAACGAGAGTTGCTCCTCTGACGATGGAGAGATATTATTTGGTCCTTCTCATTGTCCATCATCGTCTGCCCAGACAAAGTGTCATTTGAACAAAGGGATACCGGAACATGGGAACAAGAAAAGAGAACAAAACTGGTAAGGAGGACACTGGCATAGTGAACAAGTTGTTCATTCACGGGGATGGCAATAAATCTCACCTCAGGTTTTCTAAACATATCTCAAAGCAAAAGGTATAGCACGCGAGAACTAAAGGTTCACTTGAATATCATTCATGTGGGTATGGGGGGTCAATATGGATGTCCATGGTTCCACTATTGACCATTGATCGAAAAGAGTCCCAAGTCATGTCTATGCTTCATCGAACCTGTAGGGTGACATGCTTAAGGGTCATCAATCTATACTGAGTACTTTGTGGTAAGTGGTACATCTCAAATGTATCTATAATTTCTTATTGTTCCATGCTATTATATTATCACTTTTATATACTTCTATAGCATTTTATATTATTTTTATGGACTAACCTATTCATCTAGTGCCTAGTTCCAGTTGTTGTTTTCTGAATATTTTCGGTTTTAGATAAAATCTATATCGACGGATGTCAAAATACCTTGACGATTTAATACAATTTTTTTCGGGGCACAAAGGACCCATGAAGTTTTGAGGGAGAATGGGAAGAGGAAAGGTGGGTCCACATGTCCACCAAGCATGCTCAAGGCTTAGGGCGTGATGTCTACTACACAACCTTCTTCTTGTAGACGTTGTTGGGCCTCCAAGTGCAGAGGTTTGTAGGACAGTAGCAAATTTCCCTCAAGTGGGTGACCTAAGTGAAGGAAATATGCCCTAGAGGCAATAATAAAGTTATTATTTATTTCCTTATATCATGATAAATGTTTATTATTCATGCTAGAATTGTATTAACCGGAAACATAATACATGTGTGAATACATAGACAAACTTAGTGTCACTAGTATGCCTCTACTTGACTAGCTTGTTAATCAAAGATGGTTATGTTTCCTAACAATGAACAAAGTGTTGTTATTTGATTAACGAGGTCACATCATTAGTTGAATGATCTGATTGACATGACCCATTCCATTAGCTTAGCACCCGATCGTTTAGTATGTTGCTATTGCTTTCTTCATGACTTATACATGTTCCTATGACTATGAGATTATGCAACTCCCGTTTGCCGGAGGAACACTTTGTGTGCTACCAAACGTCACAACGTAACTGGGTGATTATAAAGGAGCTCTACAGGTGTCTCCAATGGTAGATGTTGGGTTGGCGTATTTCGAGAATAGGATTTGTCACTCCGACTGTCGGAGAGGTATCTCTGGGCCCTCTCGGTAATGCACATCACATAAGCCTTGCAAGCATTGCAACTAATGAGTTAGTTGCGAGATGATGTATTACGGAACGAGTAAAGAGACATGCCGGTAACGAGATTGAACTAGGTATTGGATACCGACGATCGAATCTCGGGCAAGTAACATACCGATGACAAAGGGAACAACGTATGTTGTTATGCGGTCTGACCGATAAAGATCTTCGTAGAATATGTAGGAGCCAATATGGGCATCCAGGTCCCACTATTGGTTATTGACCAGAAACGTGTCTCGGTCATGTCTACATTGTTCTCGAACCGTAGGGTCCGCACGCTTAACGTTACGATGACAGTTATTATGAGTTTATGCATTTTGATGTACCGAAAATTGTTCGGAGTCCCAGATGTGATCATGGACATGACGAGGAGTCTCAAAATGGTCGAGACATAAAGATTGATATATTGGAAGCCTATGTTTGGATATCGGAAGTGTTCCGGGTGAAATCGGGATTTTACCGGAGTACCGGGAGGTTACCGGAACCCCCCCGGGAGCTATATGGGCCTTAGTGGGCTTTAGTGGAAAGGAGAAAGGGGCAGCCCAAGGTGGGCCGCGTGCCACCCCCCTCCCCTAGTCCTATTAGGACAAGGAGAGGTGGCCGGCCCCCTCTCTCTCTTTCCCCCCTCGAGGAATCCTATTCCAACTAGGATTGGGGGGGGGGGGGAATCCTACTCCCAGAGGGAGTAGGACTCCCTTGGCGCGCCCTCCTTGGCCGGCCGCCCCCTCCCCCTTGGCTCCTTTATATACGGAGGAAGGGGGCACCCTAGAACACACAAGTTGATCCTTGAGATCATTCCTTAGCCGTGTGCGGTGCCCCCTGCCACCATATTCCACCTCGATCATATTGTAGTGGTGCTTAGGCGAAGCCCTGCGACTGTAGAACATCAAGATCGTCACCACGCCGTCGTGCTGACGGAACTCCTCCCCGACGCTTTGCTGGATCGGAGCCCGGGGATCGTCATCGAGCTGTACGTGTGCTAAGAACTCGGAGGTGCCGGAGTAACGATGCTTGGATCGGTCGGATCGGGAAGACGTACGACTACTTCCTCTATGTTGCGTCAACGCTTCCGCAGTCGGTCTGCGTGGGTACGTAGACAACACTCTCCCCTCTCGTTGCTATGCATCACCATGATCTTGCGTGTGCGTAGGAAATTTTTTGAAATTACTGCGTTCCCCAACACTAAGGTTTATCAATCCGTGGGAGGCGTAGGATGAAGATGGTCTCTCTCAAGCAACCCTGCAACCAAATAACAAAGAGTCTCTTGTGTCCCCGACACACCCGATACAATGGTAAATTGTATAGGTGCACTAGTTCGGTTAAGAGATGGTGATACAAGTGCAATATGGATGGTAGACAAAGGTTTTTGTAATCTGAAATTATAAAAACATCAAGGTAACTAATGATAAAAGTGAGCACAAACAGTATTACAATGCGTTAAAACAAGGCCTAGGGTTCATATTTTCACTAGTGCAAGTTCTCTCAACAATAATAACATAATAGGATCATATAACAATCCCTCAACATGCAACAAAGAGTCACTCCAAAGTCACTAATAGCAGAGAACAAACGAAGAGATTATGGTAGGGTACGAAACCACCTCAAAGTTATCCTTTCTGATCGATCTATTCAAGAGTCCGTAGTAAAATATCATGAAGCTATTCTTTCCATTCAATCTATCATAGAGTTCATACTAGAATAACACCTTAAGACACAAATCAACCAAAACCCTAATGTCGCCTAGATACTCCAATGTCACCTCAAGTATTAGTGGGGTATGATTATACGATATGCATCACAAAATCTCAGATTCATCTATTCAACCAACAGAAAAAACTTCAAAGAGTGCCCCAAAGTTTCTACCGAAGAGTCAAGATGAAAACGTGTGACAACCCCTATGCATAAGTTCACGAGGTCACGGAACTCGCAAGTTGATCACCAAAACATACATCAAGTGGATCACGTGATATCCCATTGTCACCACAGATAAGCACATGCAAGACATACATCAAGTGTTCTCAAATCCTTAAAGACTCAATCCGATAAGATAACTTCAAAGGTAAAACTCAATTCATCACAAGAGAGTAGAGGGGGAGAAACATCATAAGATCCAAATATAATAGCAAAGCTCGCGATACATCAAGATCGTGCCGACTCAAGAACACGAGAGAGAGAGAGAGAGAGAGAGATCGCACACATATCTACTGGCACATACCCTCATCCCCGAGGGTGAAATACTCCATCCTCGTCATGGAGAGCATCGGGATGATGAAGATGGCCGCCGAAGAGGGATTCCCCCCTCCGGCAGGGTGTCGGAACGCGTCTAGATTGGTTTTCGGTGGCTACGGAGGCTTCTGGCAGCGGAACTCCCGACCTAGGTTATGTTCTGGAGGTTTCAGTATATATAAGAGGTTTTGGCGTCGAGAACAAGTCAGGGGGATCTCCGGGCTGTCCACGAGGCAGGGGGCGCGACCAGGGGGTGGGCGCGCCCCCCACCCTCGTGGGCAGCCTGAGACTCTTCTGGCCCAACTCTTTTACTCCATGGCCTTCTTCTGGTCCAAAAATAAGCTTCGTCAAGTTTCAGGCCAATTGGACTCCGTTTGGTTTTCCTTTTCTGCGATACTCAAAAGCAAGAGAAAAACAGAAGCTGGCACTGGGCTCTAAGTTAATAGGTTAGTCCCAAAAATCATATAAATTAGCATGTAAATGCATATAAAACATCCTAGATGGATAATATAATAGCATGGAATAATCAAAAATTATAGATACGTTGGAGACGTATCAAGCATCCCCAATCTTAATTCATGCTCGTCCTCGAGTAGGTAAATGATAAAACAGAATTTTTGATGTGGAATGCTATCTAACATATTTACCAAATGTAATTTTCTTGTAGTTTCCTTTATTGTGGCAAGAATATTCAGATCCATAAGATTCAAGACAAAAGTTTAATATTGACATAAAAATAATAATACTTCAAGCATACTAACCAAGCAATTATGTCTTATTAAAATAACACAGCCAAAGAAAGCTTATCCCTACAAAATTATATAGTTTGTCCATGCTTCATTTTCGTCACACAAAATGCTCCCATCATGCACAACCCCGATGACAATCCGAGCAATTGGTTCATACTTTTTAACGCGTTTCAGCCTTTTCACTAATGATAAAAGTGAGCACAAACGGTATTGCAATGTGTTGAAACAAGGCCAAGGGTTCATACTTTCACTAGTGCAAGTTCTCTCAACAATAATAACATAATTGGATCATATAACAATCCCTCAACATGCAACAAAGAGTCACTAATAGCGGAGAACAAACGAAGAGATTATGGTAGGGTACGAAACCACCTCAAAGTTATCCTTTCTGATCGATCTATTCAAGACTCCGTAGTAAAATATCATGAAGCTATTCTTTCCGTTCAATCTATCATAGAGTTCATAATAGAATAACACATTAAGACACAAATCAACCAAAACCCTAATGTCACCTAGATACTCCAATGTCACCTCAAGTAACCATGGGTATGATTATATGATATGCATCACACAATCTCGGATTCATCTATTCAACCGATAGAAAGAACTTCAAAGAGTGCCCCAAAGTTTCTACCGGAGAGTCAAGACGAAAACGTGTGACAACCCCTATGCATAAGTTCACGAGGACACGGAACTCGCAAGTTGATCACCAAAACATACATCAAGTGGATCACGTGATATCCCATTGTCACCACAGATAAGCACATGCAAGACATACATCAAGTCTTCTCAAATCCTTAAAGACTCAATCCGATAAGATAACTTCAAAGGGAAAAATCAATTCATCACAAGAGAGTAGAGGGGGAGAAACATCATAAGATCCAAATATAATAGCAAAGCTCGCGATACATCAAGATCGTGTCGACTCAAGAACACAAGAGAGAGAGAGAGAGATCAAAGACATAGCTACTGGTACATACCCTTAGCCCCGAGGGTGAACTACTCCCTCCTCGTCATGGAGAGCGCCGGGATGACGAAGATGGCCACCGGAGAGGGATTCCCCCCCTCCGACAGGCTGCCGGAACGGGTCTAGACTGGTTTTCGGTGGCTACGGAGGCTTCTGGCGGCGGAACTCCCAATATGGGTTATGTTCTGGAGGTTTTAGTATATATAAGAGGTCTTGGCATCGAGAACAAGTCAGGGGGGTCTTCGAGCTGTCCACGAGGCAGGGGGCGCGCCTAGGGGGGTGGGCGCGCCCCCCACCCTCGTGGGCAGCCCGAGACTCTTCTGGCCCAACTCTTTTACTCCATGGCTTTCTTCTGGTCCAAAAATAAGCTCCGTCAAGTTTCGGGTCAGTTGGACTCTGTTTGGTTTTCCTTTTCTGCGATAATCAAAAACAAGAAAATAAACAGAAACTGGCACTGGGCTCTAGGTTAATAGGTTAGTCCCAAAAATCATATAAAATAGCATATAAATGCATATAAAACATCCTAGATGGATAATATAATAGCATGGAACAATCAAAAATTATAGATACGTTGGAGACGTACAAGGCGCGTTGCATGACTGTGTAGGGCCTACCCGCACGCATTTCATCCATTCAACTGCCATTAATTCCTTTAAATACCGAAACCCTCCATCGTATTTTAGAAGAACTTTTCCGCCGCTGCAAGTTCCTAATGATTTTGCTCTTGTTTTGGACTTTAATTTGCATCGTTTGAATGAAACTAACCCGAACTGGCGTTGTTTTTAGCAGAACTACCATGGTGTTGTTTTATGTAGAAATAATAGTTCTCGGATTTGGACGAAACTTTTTGGAGAATTATTTTACAATAAATAAAAATACTGGAACCAAGACCCACTGGAGGGGGGCCCTGGCTTCCCACAAGACACCAGGCGCACCACCCGCTTCTGGCGTGACCTGGTGGGTGGTGGGGCCCTCGAGGCTCCGTTGACCCTAATTCCAGCGCTATACAATCCTATTTTTTCCAGAAAAAAATAAGAGAGGAAGTTTCATCGTGTTTTACCATACGGAGCCGCCGCCACATCTGTTCTTTGTTGGGAGGCCAGATCTGGAGCCCATTTAGGGCACCAGAGAGGGGGATCTTCGGTCTTCGTCATCACCAACCCTCCTTCATCACCAATTCCATGATGCTCCCCACTAGGAGTGAGTAATTCCTTCATAGGCTTGCTGGTCGGTGAGGATTTGTATGAGATTCATCATGTAATCGAGTTAGTTTTGTTAAGGCTTGATCCCTAGTATCCATTATGTTTTGAGATTGATGTTGCTATGACTTTGCTATGCTTAATGCTTGTCACTAGGGCCCGAGTGCCATGATTTCAGATCTGAATTGTTTATGTTTTCACCATTATATCAATGTTCTAGATCCGACCTTTCAAGTCATATGCACCTGCTATGTGTTGTGATCCGTAAACCCTAGGGTGACAGTAATTGGGATAATTTTCGGCGATGACCATAGTTTGAGGAGTTCATGTATTCACTATGTGTTAATGCTTTGTTCTGGCTCTCTATTAAAAGGAGGCCTTAATATCCCTTAGTTTCCTTATGGACTTCGCTGCCATGGGAGGGTAGGACAAAATATGTCATGCAAGTTCTTTTCCATAAGCACGTATGACTATTTTTGGAATACATGCCCACATTATATTTATGAACTGGAGCTAGATTTGTATCGCCCTAGGTTATGACTGTTATATGATGAATATCATCCAACGAATTCACCGATCCAATGCCTATGAGTTTTCCACATATTGTTGTTGTTGCGTTATTATTGCTATTGCTACTAGTACAACTCCTATAAAATTATTGCTATCAGTGTCACCGTTACTATTACTGTTACCACTCCTATCAAAACTCTCATATTATTGTGCTACTGATCACTTTGCTACAGATATTTAATCTCCAGGTGTGGTTGAATTGACACGCAACTACTAATAATTACAAATATTCTTTGGATACCCTTGTGTCGAATCTATAAATTTGGGTTGAATACTCTACCCTCGAAAACTGTTGCGATCCCCTATACTTGTGGGTTATCAAGACCTTTTCTGGCGCCGTTGCCGGGGAGCATAGCTATATTTTTGAGTCACTTGGGATTTATATCTATTTATCACTATGAGTAATATGAAAGATACCAAAACCAAGATCGTTCCCTATAAGACGAGGGGAGGTAAGGAGCTGCCATCTAGCTCTGCACTTGATTCACCTTCTATTTTGAGTAAGCTTGCAACACCACCACATGCTATTAATCCTGATATGTCGCAAGTTATTGATGATGCTACTTGTGCTATGAATGATGCTTATGATGATGCTAGTACCTTGCTTGATGATAATGTACCACTAGGTGAATTTCTTGATGAACAAATTGCTAGAGCTAAAGATATTGAGAATGCTAAAACTGATGAAGTCTTTGAAACTGAGAATTATGAAACACCTATTAGACCTAGCTCTCCCAGATTTGAATTTTCTAATACACGTGAGGGTTATGTTATGGATGAGGAGGTAGCTAGAGATTTTCTTGCTTGCAAAGATAGAGATGATCTTAAGAAATTATTATGCAAACTGAAAGAAGAATCTTTGAATGCTAGAATGAAATGTGATCCTAAGTTTGCTACTTCACCTATCTTTGTTACCAATAAGGATTATGAATTCTCTGTCAACCCAGAGTTAATTACTTTGGATGAATCTGTTCCTATCCGTGGCTATGAAGCTGAAACTGTTGTGGCACATCTTACTAAATTAAATGATATAGCCACCCTATTTGCCCATGATGAGAAAATTCACTACTACTATATTCTCAAGCTATTTCCGTTCTCGTTAAAGGGTGATGCTAAGATATGGTATAGTACTCTTGCTCTTGGTTGTGTGCGTAGTCCCCAGGATATGATATTACTTCCGTGAAAAATATTTTCCTGCTCATAAGAAACAAGCTGCCTTACAGGAAATATTTAACTTTGTGCAAATTGAAAGAGTGTCTCCCACAAGCTTGGGGGAGGCTTCTCTAATTGCTTAATGCTTTGCCTGATCATCCTCTTAAGAAAAATGAAATACTTGATATCTTCTATAATGGACTAACTAATGCTTCTAGGGACTTCCTAGATAGTTGTGCTTGTTGTGTTTTCAGGGAACGAACTGTTGAACAAGCCAAGGAATTATTGAATAACATATTGAAGAATTATGATGATTGGACTCTTCATGAACCACCGCCTAAACCCACTCCGAAGAAGAGGGGTATCTTATTTCTCAGTCCTAAAGATATGCAAGAGGCAAAGAAATGTATGAATGAAAAAAGGTATTAAAGTTGAAGAGGTTAAGAATTTACCACCTATTGAAGAAATACATGGACTTGACACACCACCACCATAGGTGGTAGAGGTAAATTCTTAATTAAAGTTTGATGATGGTTACATCCCTTATAATAAACATCCTAATCAATGCTTATATGAATTTTATAACTACATTAGAAAGCAAGATCACTTCAATGAAAATGTTATGAAACAATTAAAACAAAATTCTGATATGATTGCTCACTTGAGTGACTTATTATTTAGAATCACTAATGATGTTAGAGGTGTAGGAAAACATGCTTCTATGGTTCAAACTCAGTTAGAACAAGTTGCTAAATCTCAAAGAGAATTGCTTAGTGAAATGAACAATAATATAAACGATTATGCTGTTAGAGTAGCAAGTAGAGGAGGCAAAATGACTCAGGAACCACTTTATCCTGAGGGACACCCTAAAAGAATTGAACAAGACTCTTAGAGAGTTAATGCTGATGCACCTAGTCCTTATAAAAAGAAAAAGAAAAGGAAAAATGATAGTACTTTGCACACCTCTAGTGAACCTGAAATTGAAAACCTCCTGGAGATAATAGTGATGTCTCTATCTCTGATGCTGAAACTCAATTTGGTAATGAACATTCACCTAGTGATAATGAAAATGATAATGATGATGTTCATGAAGACACTCAACCAGACAATGAAAAAGAACCAGATAATGATATTGAAATAGAACCTGTTATTGATCTTGATAACCCACAACCTAAAAATAAAGGATATGACAAAAGAGACTTTGTTGCTAAAACATGGTAAAGAAAGAAAACCATGGGTTCAGAAACCCATTCCCTTTCCACCTAAGCCATCGAAGAAAAAAGATGATGGAGAATTTGAACGCTTTGCTGAAATGCTTAGGCCAGTCTTTTTTCGTACCCGTCTGACTGATATTTTAAAGATGGCCCCTTATGCTAAATATATGAAAGAAAGTTTCACCAATAAAAGAAAAATACATGAAGCTGAAATCTCCACCATTCTTGCTAATTACTCTTTTAAGGATGGAGTACCTAAAAAACTTGGAGATCCAGGAATACCAACTATAGCATGCTCTACTAAAAGAAATTATGTCAAAACTGCTTTGTGTGATTTAGGAGCTGGTGCTATTGTTATGCCTTTCCCTTTATATAAAAGACTTGATTTGAATAAACTCACACCTACCGAAATATCATTGCAAATGGCTGATAAATCAACTGATACTGATCGGTATTTGTGAGGATGTGCCGTTGTTGTTGCAAATGTTACTATCTTAACAGACTTTGTTATACTTGAGATGTCCGAGGACGACAACATGCTGATTATCCTTGGTAGACCCTTTTTGAATACCGCAGGGGCTGTTATTGATTGTAGTAAAAGCAAAGTCACTTTTCATATCAATGGTAATGAGCATACAGTGCACTTTCCGAAGAAACAATTCCAATTGAATGGTATCAATGTTATTGAGAAATCTCTGACAGTTACTATTGGAAGTTTTCAACTCCCTTTACCTACTGCCAAAAAGAAACATGACATACTTATTGTTGGGGATATGCATATCCCCGTTGAGGTAACTTAGTGTTTTACAAAAGTTCTTTGTGTTCATGTTAATCGAAAGTGATTGTTAATAAGACTTGATCAACCTTATTAATGGATTTTTTTCAAGAGGCATGTGGTCGATAAATTTAGTAAGCACAACCTTCTGCTCCTACCTTTTGTTTTCCATTATTCTTAGTTAAATAAAACAAAATGCCATGTTTAGCTTGTTTTCTAAATTTTCCATGCGATAAAAAAAGACCCAGAAACAAAAGTGCTCAGAATGCCGTGGAATTTTAACACGATTGTTTTCTGAATATTTGAGAATTTCTGGTACAAATAACATCAGAGGGAGGTGCCCCTGGTGCCCACTAGGGCGCTCCAGCCACCCAGGCGCACCTTGCTGGGTGGTGGACCCCATGTGGGTCCCCTCACTTATCTCTTTAGCCCATGTCATCTCCTTCCTCCAGAAAAAAAAATCACCATAGGTCTCTCTCTCATGTTCTTGCTCTCAAACCCGCGGATTTCGATCTCTTTGCTCGAAACTCCGTTTTTGAAACTGTTTTGGGGCATTGCTACTTGGTATGTAACTCCTCCATTGCTCCAATTAGTTTTTGTTGCATTGGTTTATATTTTGAATAATTAGCTAACCTTGATGCTACTGTAAATGGGCTTGCATGTTGAATTCTTAGAGTTCTAAGTAGTTTGAATGCTTGATATGGCTTCTAGGCATCCTTATGAGTAGTTGCTATCAATCTTGTGAAGTTTTGTTGACAAAAAATTTGTGGACCAAAATTTTCAGAATTTTATTCATAGGAATAAGATGAGTATCTTCAGGAAGTTTTCCTCCAAAAAGAATGCTAAGGAAGTCATTTGAGAATCATCGGACAATGACCTCAATAGTCCGAGAACGGTAGAGGTGCGGTCGTGCGAATGGCCACATAATGCCTTCATGGAGGAGGCCGGGTTCCATCAGGAGTTTGCCCAGTTAATTGCAAATGCTGGGCTGACTGACTTCCTCGCAGCTGAGTGTGACCAACACCACCTCCTTACAAATTTCTTTGTGCATTTTTTTTATTTTTTGAATAGGAACAACCCTCCTGAGGTGGTTTAATTTATATTCTGAAACCCATCAGATACTGCTCACTGACTTTTGTGACATATGTTTGATTCCCTCTGACGGGGAATTAAGAGAGCCTAGACCGACAGAGTTTGAGGACTTCCTCCTCACTTTGACAATGGGTGAGGAAAGAGGGATGTCGAAAGCCACCGCCACTAGTTTGTAGTTTCCTTCTGTGCATTACTTTGCTTTATTCAATGCAAAGTGTTTAACTTATAGAGAGAAAGCTGGTGCATAGTGCTCCGGACCTCGCCATTTTACGCCTTGTAGTGCACAATGATCGCACCTTCAGCCTAGGGGCTATTATTGCACGTCGCCTGCGCCTCAATAGAACTAAGGGCAAAATTCATGGCAGTATTTATGCCACTTGCCTAGCGAGTCATTTTAATGTTCAGATACGCCAACATGATTATCCTTTGCCCTGACCTTATCTAGATCACCAGGAGATGGTAGCTCACTAGTTTACTGATGCTACTAACTCCTTTCATAACATTCGTTATAACTTGGTATTCAGCGAGGATAACTGCGATATTATCCCGTTGCCTGCACCTGCTTTGTTTGATTCTTTTGCTAGGCACAGATATAGGGTCATGCCCGAGGACATTACTGCCTACCGGAATACCCAGGCAGCGGAGGAGCAGGAGCCTCGGGATTGGGACGCTCAGGTGCCGCCAGCCCAGCACTTTCACATGGGACCAGATGGCTACTTTGGGTGGTGATTACCAAGCTAGGATGTCGGTGTCAAAACCGGCGGATCTCGGGTAGGGGGTCCCGAACTGTGCGTCTAAGGCGGATGGTAACAGGAGGCGGGGGACACGATGTTTACCCAGGTTCGGGCCCTCTTGATGGAGGTAATACCCTACGTCCTGCTTGATTGATCTTGATGATATGAGTATTACAAGAGTTGATCTACCACGAGATCATAGAGGCTAAACCCTAGAAGCTAGCCTATGGTATGATTTTTGTTGTCCTACGGACTAAGGGGCTGTTTGGATCACACCTCAGTCTGCCCTGCCAATAGCGGGCTCGCCAAAAAATTGGCGAAGGAATCCGCAGCCGTGGTTTCGCCAACTCACGGGCGTAAAAACTGAACGAAGCTACTGAAATTTTGGCGTGGTCGCGAAACGTTGGTCCCGATCCAAACGGCTGCCCGGCGTGCTAGTCAACGCCGAAAAATTGGTAGGGCGCTCGTCGGCTGTATTCCAAACAGCACCTAAACCCTCCAGATTATATAGACACCGGAGGGGGCTAAGGTTACACAGAGTCGGTTACAAGGGAGGAGATCTACATATCCATATTGCCAAGCTTGCCTTCCACGCCAAGGAGAGTCCCATCCGGACACGGGACGAAGTCTTCAATCTTGTATCTTCATAGTCCAATAGTCCGGCCAAAGGATATAATCCGGCTGTCCAGAGACCCCCTAATCCAGGAGTCCCTCAGTAGCCCCTGAACCAGGCTTCAATGACGATGAGTCCGGCGCGCAGATTTGTCTTCGGCATTGCAAGGTGGGTTCTTCCTCCGAATACTCCATAGAAGATTTTGAACACAAGGATAGTGTCCGTCTTTGCAAAACAAGTTCCACATACCACCGCAGAGAGAATAATATTTCCACAAATCTAATCTGCTGACACATTTAGCAACATGACATCACGTCATGGCCCGGTCATTATTCGAACCGTTTTTCTCAACCAGCACCGCACATGTTGCGAGGCGGTTTTCTTGACACGTCTTGTCGAACCAGAGATCGTGTCCCCCTTATTACAGGATTCTCATCAATACGGACGTGGGTAACCCAATCGTGCCCATTGGTATGACTCCTCGATTTTAGGCAAGTCCCAAACGGCCATGAGGAGGACACTTGATATTCACCCTCTTTATAAAGAGGCCAAGGATTGTCCTTTTTTCCCTCTCGTACTCAATCGAATCCTTCCCCCACCTCGAGTTCCGACACCCAAGGCTCGGGTTAGGCGCTTCGGAACTTCAACCATGTCCGGATCCAACCTTCAAGGTCGGTGGACGCCTTCCTCTATCACAGAGGAAGACATCAAGAAGCTAAGAGAGGCCAGGTATTTGACCCTCGAAATCTCGCATAGGCTGCCTGCTCGAGGGCAGGTCATCCCCACTCCCGAACCCGGCGAGAGCGTTGTATTAATCTCTCACTTCCTCCGAGGGCTAGGCCTCGCTCTGGATCCCTTTGTTAGGGGGCTCATGTTCTATTATGGGCTGGATTTCCATGACCTGGCCCCAGATTCCCTCCTTCACATCTCATCGTTCATCGTCATGTGTCAGGCCTTCCTCCGCATTACCCCACACTTCAGCCTGTGGCTCAAGACTTTCAATGTGAAGCCAAAGATAATCGAGGGGCGACACGCAGAGTGTGGAGGTGCCGTAATAAGCAAAAGTGCTGATGTTCCGTGGCCGGAGGGTTCCTTCCCAGAGGTGTCCGGTTTATGGCAACGGGAGTGGTTTTATATCACAGCTCCTCGGAGTACCAAGTGGGTAGCCGCCCCTACCTTTCGCTCGGGCCCCCACCACAACTGACGTCATGGATCAACTAGGGGTTGGACTGGAGGCCAGTAAATGATGTGCCGATATTGTAGAGTCGCGTCCGAGATCTCCTCGAGAGAGATGTCAGCCTGGTCATGGTAATGCAAGTCATGCTAGTTCGTCGAGTCCCACCTTGCAAATGTCGACCCCTCCGTATGTGGGAGTTCAACCCGGAAGGACCGCAAACTATTCAGCACTTCCTCGGCATGACGCTCGAAGAGATGTACAAATTGTTCTTCGGACCACAAATAAAGTGTCCGGACACCACCAAGGACGCGGGTCTGAGATGTAATCGCCTAGATACCCAAGTAAGTAATCCCGTGGCCGAACACGTTGTCTTTTTATTTATCATAACATCATTCTGACAAGTCGCTCTTTGACCAGGACTGGGTAACAAAGGCGAAGATGATCAGGTGTTCTGCCCCCCTTCCCGAAGGCTCGGCAAATCTAGTACTAGCCAGAATGCTCGAGGCGGCGCTTTATCAGGCACCCTCAGGGGAAGATAAAGGGGGGAATAAAGAGGCTGAAAGCAGGCCTCACTCATTATTCATCCAAACCGGGGGAATTAGCACCTCCGCGAAGGAGGATAACCAGGGAGAAGAATCTGAAATTCCCTCTCCCCAAGGAAGGAAGAGGACCACCTCTGAAGACCCGGAAACAAAGGTTTCCAAACGGGGGAAGAAATCTTCGCCAGAGGGTCCTGCCTCGGAGGGTACTCTTGCTGCACAGCGCCCACAAGGGGATCAGCCCTCTCCCGAGCTGTAGGTAAACAAAAAGTACTTAATAGTAAAAATATCCTACATTACTTCTGAAGACAATAACCGAAGCATATATCTTGTAGTTCGGATCGTAGCCCTTCTCGACAGAGTTCGTCTGGGATCTTCTTTCGGAGATGATGGAGAGCGAAACACCTCCCCCTACCACCCTGCCTTATGAGGCGGGCGACCCTGAAGTGTCGTCGCGGAGGGTTTCTCCTGATCCGCCAAGGCCAGAGGGTAATGGACCAGAGAGGCCATGGAGGCCATGGACCAGAGAGGAAACCCTTCTCCCACCTAGGGAGGAGGTCAAGGAAGAAGAATAAGGAGGGGGGCTCTCTCTCCCTCGCTTCCGGTGGCACCGGAGTGCCACCGGGGGCCATCATCATCACCGCAATCTTCACCAACAACTTCACCGCCATCATCATCAACTCTTCCCCCCTCTATGCATCGGTGTAACCTCTCTCATAACCACTGTAATCTCTACTTAAACATGGTGCTCAATGCTATATATTATTTCCCAATGATGTATGGCTATCCTATGATGTTTGAGTAGATCTATTTTGTCCTATGGGCTATTTGATGATCAAGATTGGTTTGAGTTGCATGTTTTATTATTGGTGCTGTCCTATGGTGCTCTCCGTGTCATGCAAGCATGAGGGATCCCTGCTGTAGGGTGTTGCAATACGTTCATCATTCGCTTATAGTGGGTTGCGTGAGTGACTGAAACACAAACCCGAGTAAGGGGGTTGTTGCGTATGGGATAGAGGACTTGATGCTTTAATGCTATAGTTGGGTTTTACCTTAATGATCTTTAGTAGTTGCGGATGCTTGCTAGAGTTCCAATCATAAGTGCATATGATCCAAGTAGAGAAAGTATGTTAGCTTATGCCTCTCCCTCAAATAAAATTTCAATAATGATTACCGGTCTAGTTATCGATTGCCTAGGGACAAATAACTTTCTCGTAACAACAAGCTCTTTACTAAACCTAGCTTAGTTGTGTCTTTATCTAAACAGACCTTACCTTTTATTTACATGCTCTTTATTACCTTGCAAACCTATCCAACAACAACTACAAAGTACTTCTAGTTCCATACTTGTTCTAGGTAAAGCGAACGTTAAGCGTGCGTAGAGTTGTATCGGTGGTCGATAGAACTTGAGGGGATATTTGTTCTGCCTTTAGCTCCTCATTGGGTTCGACACTCTTACTTACCGAAAACTGTTGCGATCCCCTATACTTGCGGGTTATCACCGAGCTCCATAGGTTATCCGGGCTTGCCATGAGGTCTGTTGTGGATCATCTGTGGCCGGAAGGGCCAAGGCAGAATAATTATTTTACTTTAGTGCAACAGTTCCTTGGTGCTGTGCCGCACATCGATGCTATGAAGAGGTCGGCGTGCATAGAGGGTGTGCGTATGGCACTTGCCCGTGTCAAGACATACTGGGCAGAGATGGAGGCCACCGCTACTGCAACCCAGAGTTCGGCCGTAGGCCGAGTATCTGCCGAGCACTACTTTGAAGAAGTCCTTGAAGGCGCTCATTCAATAGAGGCTCGGTGCTCGAAGAATATTATGTTCTAGTGACATGTATTCCCATTGTAAAAACAATGTTTTATTGAATTATAAAGGTTGTGTTTATACTTTTGCCTGAAAGTATTATGATGCCTCCTGTGCGGCCGCTTATGTATATATGTATATAACCTAAAAGTTTGCAGTCATCGGCTTCAGCCCCCACGCATATAATGCAGGGGTGTTCGCAAAAAACATGTATTCACACTTGATCCAATGTCTTGGTCCATTAAGGAGGTGTTAGCGCAGCGAACGAGGCAATCGGACTATATTGCTTTAACACTTTCACTTAGCCCCTGGTACCTCCGCGCTCGTCCGGATACGGTGCGCATACGTACATGACTGGGAAACGACCCTTCGTTAATGCGGAGGAGTCCCGAAGATTCTGCTAAGTCATCGAGTGGTTGACCAGTCTCGTGCTTTATCATGACAATCAGTTTTGGGCTTTCTCCACTGAGGTGCTCATCCGGATGAACCAGGGCACAATAGCAGTAGTTCTCCTGGTGTCGCCTTAGCCGATAGAGCAGAACGTAAGGTAGCAAAACACGGGAGCCGGGCAAACCCAACATTTGACCAAAGACATGATTCGAAGCTGATGCATATAAGGCCAAACTCGTGACGCCGAACACTCCCTAAGGTATTCGGTCTTTATAACATATGACGGGCTGAACAATGCCCTTAATAATAAACCCCGAGTGTCTACGTACGTGCAATATTCTGACATGGCAAAATGCCAATAACGTCAGCATCCTTCTCAGTTGTATTGAGTATCCTGAGGATGTGAACAACAAGAGACAGTAAAAAAGGTTTACGCAGGGTCTTAATCTGAAAAGAAACCTTTGAGCGGGTCCCTGCTGCACATCTGCGCCTGTGTCTCCGTTGTGCCGTGTCCTGGACGGGTGCAGGACGATTGTCATCTGTAAAAGAGAAGAACTTAGGTGAAAGTTGTCGTGCCAAAAAATTGATTATTCTCGATAAACCATTAAAATTCAAGATAAGTCAAGTTGAGCCGAACTAGCCCTGATTACACGCGGGAAGCCCCTGGTACCGTCTATGTAGGCTTAACCATCAAACCAATCTCAGGTATATCTAGTGATGCGCCGGACTCGTCGAACCGTGTCCGCGGTCTTGATGACCTGTCATTTATTCTGGTTGGTGAGGCCGTCTAGTGCTCGGCTGTTAAAGCCGCCGCACGCTCTTCCGCGCGTAGAGAACTTTCAATATTTCCACTAACTATGATGGTGCCACGTGGACCAGGCATCTTAAGCTTAAGAGAAGCGTAATGTGGTACCGCATTAAAACGAGCGAGAGTTGTTCTTTTTCGAGTAGTGCTTGATAGCCGCTTCGGAATGGAGCAATGTCGAAGTCTAACTTCTCACTTCGGTAGTTGTCGGGTGAACCGAATACAACCTCTACTATTAGAGAGCCCATGGAGCGGGCCTCTGGGCCAGGTATTACTCCCTTGAAGGTAATATTACTGTGGCTGATTTTTGTTGGGTCTATCCCCATTTTATGGACTGTGTCTTGATATATCAGATTTAGACCACTGCCGCCGTCCATAAGGACTCGTGTGAGATGGTATCCGTTTATTATTGGGTCTAACACCAAGGCAGCCAATCCTTCATGCCGGATGCTTGTCGGGTGATCCCTGCGATCAAAAGTGATCGGGCAGGCCAACCAGGGGTTCAACTTAGGGGTGACGGGCTCTACGGTGCATATGTCTCGGAGTGCATGTTTGCTTCTCCTCTTCGTCACGTGGCTCATGTTTACTGTTTTAACCTCTGGTGGGAATTTTTTCTGTCCTCCAGTGCTTTGCTAGCGAGGTTCGTCCTCGTCTTCGCTTGGTGTTTCCCTCCCTTGTGTTCGGCGTTGAGCTTACCGGCCTACTTGAAGACCCAGCATTCTCTGTGGGTGTGATTTGCAGGTTTATCGGGGGTGCCATGAATCTAACATAATTTGTCTAGAATCTTATTTAGGCTGGACGGTCCATCTCTGCTGCCTTTGAAAGACTTTTTCCGCTGACCTGGTCGAGAGCCCCTGAATCTGGCGTTTACCGCCGTATTATCTGGGATGTCTTCTTTATTTCAACACTTGCTTTTACTGCATCGTGGTTTTCCATTGCCATCCCTGACTTCAAATGTGCTTGGGTCGCTGGTGCTACCGCGGGCTAACTAGCTATCTTCGCCCGCGCAAAAGCGGGTCATGAGGCTTGTCAGGGCTGCCATTGTTCTCGGTTTTTCTTGGCCGAGGTGTCTAGCGAGCCATTCGTCTCGGACGCTATGCTTGAAGGCTGCTAAGGCTTCGACGTCCAGACAGTCGACGATTTGGTTCTTCTTAGTGAGAAACCTGTTCCAAAGCTTTCGGGCTGACTCTCTGGGCTGTTGAATTATATGACTTAAATTGTCTGCATCCGGAGATCGGATATAGGTCCCTTGAAAATTAGCCCGAAAAGCATCCCCGAGCTCCTCCCAACTTCCAATTGAGTTTTCGGGGAGGCTTTTCAGCCAGTGCCGAGCTGGTCCTTTAAGTTTGAGGGGCAAGTACTTGATGGCATGGAGATCGTCTCCACGAGCCATATGGATATGGATGATAAAGTCCTCAATCCAGACCCCAGGGTCTATGGTCCCGTCGTACGCCTCTATGTTCACTGGTTTGAATCCTTCTGGAAATTCATGGTCCAGCACCTCATTGGTGAAACATAGGGGGTGTGCGGCACCCTTGTATTTGGATGTATCATGGCGTTCGGACGGTTGTAGTATTCGGTTTTGATTTTGTGCTGGAGCGCGCTTCCTAGATCCATAGATGGATCTGGTCATACTAGATTTTTGGCGCAAGTCCTCACGTAGATCGTGTGTTGACTTATATGCGGCCTTGTTAGCCGCTCTATCGTGGCCACAAGGTGGTTGATCCGGCCGGTTGGCCGTTTTATTTTTCGGCTGCATGGGCTCTAAGGCCTCATCGTTGAACTCAGGTAATAGCTTACACTTTGGATAGCTCTTTGTGTGGTAACTGCCACCATACTTTTCTTCATTGTCGAGCACTTTGTTCCACTTGTTGTTGAGCGTATTTTTTGCGGCCTTAAGCCTTTGCTTCTACTTCTTCAGACTCCTCGCTATGGCAATAAGCCTGCTGCGGAGGTTCTCTTGTTCCAAGTGCCTTTCCGGGATGATGTGTGCATCTTCGTCCGGGCTGTTTTCCTCCCCGGAGGGGGGTTGATGAGGTTTATCCGTGGCGTCGCCGTGTTCGGACATCGGATCCGTACTATGTTCGCCGTTTGCAGTTTCATCGTGCTCTGCCACCGGGTCAATGTGGTCGTCGTTTCCTCTGGAGTCGACTGGAGTGTTATTTTCTCTTGCGTTGTTATTGCTGTTTTTGCCGAGGCGGGATTTGGGGTGGCTCCTACGCTGACGCTTTGTTTGCTTCTTGGAGGGGTCATCCTCCGCTGTCTTGTCGCCATTGCCTTCTTTAGGTGTATCCACCATGTATATGTCATGTGATGAAGTGGCTGTCCAGCGCTCTGTGGGCACTGGTTCTTGTTCCTCTCCTGCATCGTCATCCATGCCGTTGATGTCTTCGGAGTCGAAATCAAGAATGTCAGTTAAATCGTCGATAGTGGCTAATAAGTGGGTGGTGGGTGGGCAGCGAATTTCTTCGTCGTCCGCATCCCCTTCTAGCCGGACATAGTTTGGCCAAGGTTCTCCTGACAAGGAGAGAGACCTTAATGAATTTAGTACATCACCGAAAGGTGAGTGCTAAAAGATATCCGTAGAGGTAAACTCCATGATCGGTGCCCAATCGGATTCGATAGGCATGGACGCATGCAGCTCGGAGCCTATGGCCGGGGACGAATCCAATGGTTCGGCAACACGGCTCTCGCAAGGGGTGAAGTCAGTATTCGACTCTATCACGACTGAGAGTGCGGCCTCCATGGTGGGGTCTATCCACCCATCCTCGGATGGCACACTTTGCTCCGGATTGAGGCTGGAGTAGTTGCAGATGCGATCTCCCGAACACTGTCCAACGGCAGAGTTACGTCATGCTCGTCGTGATTGTGTGGCGCACCTGACATGGGCTCGAATCCGTCGAAGATCAAGTCTCCGTGGATGTCGGCGGTGTAGTTTAAGTTTCTGAACCTGACCTGATGGCCAGGGGCATAGCTCTCGATCTGCTCCAAAGATGGCCAAGCGAGTTGGCCCGCAGCGCGAAGCCATCGAATACAAAGATCTGTCCGGGGAGGAAAACCTCACCCTGAACAGCATCGTTACCGATGATCGAAGGAGCCATCAAGCCTTTATGGTGACGGCACAGTGGAACTCTCAATGAAAGCACCAATGTCGGTGTCAAAACCGGCAGATCTCGGGTAGGGGGTCCCGAACTGTGCGTCAAAGCCAGATGGTAACAAGAGGCGGAGGACACGATGTTTACCCAGGTTCGGGCCCTCTTGATGGAGGTAATACCCTACGTCCTGCTTGATTGATCTTGATGATATGAGTATTACAAGAGTTGATCTACCACGAGATCGTAGAGGCTAAACCCTAGAAGCTAGCCTATGGTATGATTGTTGTTGTCCTACGGACTAAACCCTCCGGTTTATATAGACATCGAAGGGGGCGAGGGTTACACAGAGTCGGTTACATGGGAGGAGATCTACATATTCGTATTGCCAACCTTGCCTTCCACGCCAAGGAGAGTCCCATCCGGACATGGGACGAAGTCTTCAATCTTGTATCTTCATAGTCCAACAGTATGACCAAAGGAAATAGTACGGCTGTCCGGAGACCCCCTAATCCAAGACTCCCTCATAGGCCAAAAGCCAAAGGTTGAGGGAGTATGTATTTCCACCGACATTATGTTCATGTTCACAATTTCATTCCAGTTGTCGTTGTCCATACTTTTTCATCGTATTATCCATGCTAGATTTATCTTTTCTCGTTTTCTTCTTGTGTGTTCGAAAAAACTTTGAGAAAATACAAAAATATTTCCTGCTTCTTTTCGGTTTTCGTTTCTAGTTTATTTAGTTTTGGTATTAAAAGAAAAACCCAAAAAGATTTCCCGGTACTTCTTTTGCTTGTTGGAGCTTTCCCATGTAAATAGTTTTCTCATTTTTGTTCTTCCTTCTTTAATTTGCTTTCTTCAAGAAAAATTAAAAACTCCAAAAATATTTCAGTGTGTCTCTCTGAATTTCTTTTCCTTTTCTTTTGGTGAGTCATACCAAGGAGAAGACTGATACGTCTGTGTCTTATCTACTTTTCCTAGCACTTTTTCTCTTGTTTTGGACTCTAATTTGCATGATTTTAATGAAACTAACCCAAACTGACGTTGTTTTCAGCAGAACTACCATGGAGTTGTTTTTATGTAGAAATAAAAGTTCTCGGAATGGAATGAAATATTTTGGAGAATTTTTATACAACAAAAGAAAAATACTTGAGCCAAGAACCACCGGACGGGGGGTCCCTGGGGGAGCACAACCCACCTGGGCGCGCCCCCTCCTCGCGCGCCCAGGTGGGTTGTGCCCACCTGGTGGCCCCGCTAACCCAATCTGCGACGCTACAAAATCCTATTTTCGGAGAAAAGAACAGGGAGAAAGAATTATCATGTTTCACGAGATGGAGCTGCCGCCACCTCCTGTTCTTCATCGGGATGCCAGATCCGAGTCCATTTGGGGCTCCAGAGAGGGGGATCTTTGATCTCCGTCATCACCAACCCTTCTCCATCGCAAATTCCATGATGCTCCCCATCGGGAGTGAGTAATTCCTTCGTAGGCTCACTGGTCGGTGAGGGAGTTGGATGACATTCATCATGTAATTGAGTTAGTTTTGTTAGGGCTTGATCCCTAGTATCCATTATGTTCTGAGATTGATGGTGCTATGACTTTGCCATGCTTAATGCTTGTCACTTTGGACCCGGGTGCCATGATTTCAGATCTGAACCGTTTATGTTATCACCATTATATCTATGTTCTAGATGCGATCTTGCAAGTTATAGTCACCTATTACGTGTTATGATTCGTAAACCCCAGAGTGACAATAGTCGGGATACTTTCCGGTGATGACCGTAGTTTGAGGAGTTCACATGTTCACTATGTGCTAATGCTTTGTTCTGTTTCTCTATTAAAAGGAGGCCTTAATATCCCTTAGTTTCCTTATGGACCCTGCTGCCACGGGAGGGTAGGACAAAAGATGTCATGCAAGTTCTTTCCATAAGCACGTATGACTATTTATGGAATACATGCCTGCATTATATTTATGAACTGGAGCTAGTGTCGTATTGTCCTAGGTTATGACTGTTATATGATGAATATCATCCAATGAATTCACTGATTGAATGCCTACGAATTTTCTATATATTGTTCTTGCTAAGTTACTATTGCTATTGCTTCTGTCACAACTACTAAAAAATCATTGTTATCATTGTTACCGTTACCGTTAATATTACTACCATTATCAATATTATCATATTACTTTGCTACTGATCATATTGCTGCAGATAATTAATCTCCAGGTGTGGTTGAATTGACAACTCAGCTGCTAATACTTGCAAATATTCTTTGGCCCCCTTGTGTCGAATCTTTAAATTTGGGTTGGGTACTCTACCCTCGAAAACTGTTGCGATCCATATACTTGTGGGTTATCAAGACCTTTTTCTATCGCAGTTGCCGGGGAGCATAGCTATATTTGTTGAGTCACTTGGGATTATTATAAATTTATCACTAAGACGAATCTGAAGGATACCAAGACTAAGATGTTTTCCCTCTAGGACGAGGGGAGGCAAGGAACTGCCATCAGACTCTGCACTTGATTTGCCTTCTATTTTGAGTAGACTTGCAACACCACCACATGCTATTAATCCTGATATGTCGCAATTTATTGATGATGGTACTTGTATGAATGTTACTCATAATGATGCTAGTACCTTCCTTGATGATGGTGTGCCACTAGGTGAATTTCTTGATGAACAAATTGCTAGAGCAAAAGAGAATGAAATTGCTGAAATTGTTGAAACTGATGAAATGCCTGAAACTAAAAATCTTGAAATACCTATTAGACCTAGCTCTCCTAGATATGAATTTCCTAAGGTACCAGAAGGTTATGTTATGGATGAGGAGACAGCTAGAGATGTTCTTGCTTGCAGTGATAGAGATGATCTTAAGAAATTATAACGCAAACTGAAAGAGAAATCTTTGAATGCTAGAATGAAATGTGATCCTAAGTTTGCTACTTCACCTATATTTGTTAATGATGAGGATTATGAATTCTCTGTTGACCCAGAGTTAATTACTTTGGTTGAATCTGATCCTTTCCATGGCTATGAAACTGAAACTGTTGTAGCACACCTTACTAAATTGAATGATATAGCCACCCTATTTATGCATGATAAAAAAATTCACTATTATTATATTCTCAAAGTATTTCCATTCTCATTAAAGGTTGATGCTAAGATATGGTACAATACTCTTGCTCGTGGTTGTGTCCATAGCCCCCATGATATGATTTATTACTTCTCTGAAAAATATTTTCTTGCTCATAAGAAATAATCTTCCTTACAAGAAATATTTAACTTTGTGAAAGTTAAAGAAGAGAGTCTCCCACAAGCTTGAGGGAGGATTCTCCAATTGCTTAATTCTTTGCCTCATCATCCTCTTAAGAAAAATGAAATACTTGATATCTTCTACAATGGACTAACCGATGCTTCTAGGGACTTCCTAGATAGTTGTGCTGGTTGTGTTTTCAGGGAATGAACTGTGGAACAAGCTGAGGAATTATTGAATAATATATTTAAAACTTATGATGATTGGACTCTTCCTGAACCACTGCATAAAGCAACTCCAAAGAAGAGGGGTATCTTATATCTCAGTCTGGAAGATATGCAAGAGGCAAATAAATCTATGAAGAAAAAAGGTATTAAAGCAGATGATGTTAAAAATTTACCTCGTATTGAAGACATACATGGACTTGATGAAGGAAATATGCCCTAGAGGCAATAATAAAGTTGTTATTTATATTTCCTTATATCATGATAAATGTTTATTATTCATGGTAGAATTGTATTAACCGGAAACTTAGTACATGTGTGAATACATAGACAAACAGAGTGTCACTAGTTTGCCTCTACTTGACTAGCTCATTGAATCAATGATGGTTATGTTTCCTAACCATAGACATGAGTTGCCATTTGATTAACGGGATCACATCATTAGAGAATGATGTGATTGACTTGACCCATCCGTTAGCTTAGCACGATGATCGTTTAGTTTGTTGCTATTGCTTTCTCCATAACTATACATGTTCCTATGACTATGAGATCATGCAACTCCCGAATACCGGAGGAACACTTTGTGTGCTACCAAACGTCACAACGTAACTGGGTGATTATAAAGGTGCTCTACAGGTGTCTCCGATGGTGTTTGTTGAGTTGGCATGGATCAAGATTAGGATTTGTCACTCCGATTGTCGGAGAGGTATCTCTGGGCCCTCTCGGAAATGTACATCACTATAAGCCTTGCAAGCAATGTAGCTAACAAGTTAGTTACGGGATGTAGCATTACGGAACGAGTAAATAGACTTGCCGGTAACGAGATTGAACTAGGTATTGAGATACCGACGATCAAATCTCGGGCAAGTAACATACCGATGACAAAGGGAACAACGTATATCATTATGCGGTTTGACCGATAAAGATGTTTGTAGAATACGTAGGAACCAATATGAGCATCCAGGTTCCGCTATTGGTTATTGACCGGAGACATGTGTCGGTCATGTCTACATAGTTCTCGAACCCGTGGGGTCCGCACGCTTAACGTTCGGTGACGATCGGTATTACGAGTTTATGTGTTTTGATGTACCAAAAGTAGTTCAGAGTCCAAAATTTGATCACGGACATGACGAGGAGTTTCTAAATGGTCGAGACGTAAAGATCGATATATTGGAAGCCTATGTTTGGACATTGTAATGGTTCCGGGTGAAATCGGGAGTATACCGGAGCACCGGGAGGTTACAGGAACCCCCCGGGAGGTATATGGGCCTTATTGGGCCTTAGTGGAAAAGAGCGAAAAGAAGCAAAGGAGGGGTCGCACCCCCAAGCCCAATCCGAATTGGGAGGGGGCCCGGCCCCCCTTTCCTTCCTTCTTCATCTTCCTTCCTTCTCTCCTAGAACCAACAAAGGGAAGGGGGGAATCCTACTCCCGGTGGGAGTAGGACTCCCTTGGGGCGCGCCTAGAGAGGTCGGCCCCCTCCCCCTCCTCCACTCCTTTATATACAGGGGAGGGGGCACCCCATAGACACACAAGTTGATCATGGATCTTTAGCCGTGTGTGGTGCCCCCTCCACCATAATCCACCTCGGTAATATCGTAGCAGTGCTTAGGCTAAGCCCTGTTCCGGTAGCAACATCATCACCGTCATCACGTCGTCATGTTGACGAAGCTCTCGCTCGAAGCTCTACTGGATCATGAGTTCGCAGGAAGTCACCGAGCCGAACGTGTGCAGATCGCGGAGGTGTCGTATCTTTGGTACTAGATCGGTCAACCGTGAAGACATACGACTACATCAACCGCGTTGTCATAACGCTTCCGCTTACGGTCTATGAGGGTACGTAGACGATACTATCCCCTCTCGTTGTTGTGCATCTCCATGATCTTGCGTGTGCGTAGGATTTTTTTGAAATTACTACGTTCCCCAACAGTGGCATCCGAGCCATGTTTATGCGTAGATGTTATATGCACGAGTAGAACACAAAGGATTTGTGGGCGTGGGTATAAACATATTGCTTGCCGTGACTAGTTGATTCTTGATTCAGCGGCATTGTTGGATGAAGCGGCCCAGACCGACATTACGCATACGCTTACGCGAGACTGGTTCTACCGATGTGCTTCACACACAGGTGGCTAGTGGGTGTCTGTTTCTCCAGCTTTAGTTTAATCGGATTCCATGAACATGGTTCTTTCTCAAGATCAAAAAGCAATCACTATACCGCGTTGTGGTTTTTGATGCGTAGGTCAGAACGGTTCTTGCTCGGCCCGTAGCAGCCATGTAAAACTTGCAACAATAAAGTAGAGGATGTATAACTTGTTTTTGCAGGGCATGTTGTGATGTGATATGGTCAAGACATGATGCTAAATTTTATTGCATGAGATGATCATGTTTTGTAACACAGTTATCAGCAACTGGCAGGAGCCATATGGTTTTCGCTTTATTGTATGAAATGCAATCGCCATGTAATTGCTTTACTTTATCACTAAGCGGTAGCGATAGTCGTAGAAGCAATAGTTGGCGAGACGACAACGATGCTTCGATGGAGATCAAGGTGTCAAGCCAGTGATGATGGTGATCATGACGGTGCTTTGGAGATGGAGATCAAAGGCACAAGATTATGATGGCCATATCATATCACTTATATTGATTGCTTGTAATGTTTATCCTTTATGCATCTTATTTTGCTTAGTTCGGCGGTAGCATTATAAGATGATCTCTCACTAAATTTCAAGGTATGAGTATTCTCCCTGGGTATGCACCGTTGCTACAGTTCGTCGTGCCGAGACACCACATGATGATCGGGTGTGATAAGCTCTACGTTCATATACAATGGGTGCAAGCCAGTTTTGCACACGCGGAATACTCGGGTGAAACTTGACGAGCCTAGCATATGCAGATATGGCCTCGGAACACTAGAGACCGAAAGGTCGAGCGTCAATCATATAGTAGATATGATCAACATAGTGATGTTCACCATTGAAAACTACTCCATCTCACGTGATGATCGGACATGGTTTAGTTGATATGGATCACATGATCACTTAGCTGATTAGAGAGATGTCTATCTAAGTGGGAGTTCTTAAGTAATTTGATTAATTGAACTTTAATTTATCATGAACCTAGTACCTGATAGTATTTTGCATGTCTATGTTGTTGTAGATAGATGGCCCGTGCTGTTGTTCCATTGAATTTTAATGTGTTCCTAGAGAAAGCTAAGTTGAAAGATGATGGTAGCAACTACACGGACTGGGTCCGTAACTTGAGGATTATCCTCATTGCTGCATAGAATAATTACGTCCTGGAAGCACCGTTAGGTGACAAACCCGCTGCAGGAGCAACGCCAGATGTTATGAACACCTGGCAGAGCAAAGCTGATGACTACTCGGTAGTTTAGTGTGCCATGGTTTACGGCTTAGAACCGGGACTTCAACGACGTTTTGAACGTCATGGAGCATATGAGATGTTCCAGGAGTTGAAGTTAATATTTCAAGCAAATGCCCGGATTGAGAGATATGAAGTCTCCAATAAGTTCTATAGCTGCAAGATGGAGGAGAATAGTTCTGTTAGTGAACATATACTCAGAATGTCTGGGTACCACAACCACTTGACTCAACTAGGAGTCAATCTTCCTGATGATAGTGTCATTGACAGAGTTCTTCAATCACTGCCACCAAGCTACAAGAGCTTTGTGATGAACTATAATATGCAAGGGATGGATAAGACGATTCCAGAGCTCTTCGCAATACTAAAGGCTGCGGAGGTAGGAATCAACAAAGAGCATCAAGTGTTGATGGTCAATAAGACCACCAGTTTCAATAAAAAGGGTAAAGGGAAAAAGGGGAACTTCAAAAAGAGCAGCAAGCCAGTTGCTGCTCAAGAGAAAACACCCAAGTCTGGACCTAAGCCTGAGACTGAGTGCTTCTACTGCAAAGGAACTAGTTACTGGAAGCGGAACTGCCCCAAGTATTTGGCGGAGAAGAAGGATGGCAAAGTGAAAGGTATATTTGATATACATGTTATTGATGTGTACCTTACTAATGTTCGCAGTAGTGCCTAGGTATTTGATACTGGTTCAGTTGCTAAAATTTTCAACTCGAAACAGGCACTACGGATTAAGCGAAGATTGGCTAAGGACGAGGTGACGATGCCCATGGGAAATGGTTCCAAAGTCGATGTGATCGCCGTCGGCACGCTACCTCTACATCTACCTCCGGGATTAGTTTTATACCTGAATAATTGTTATTTGGTGCCAGTGTTGAGCATGAACATTATATCTGGATCTTATTTAATGCGAGACGGTTATTCATTTAAATCAAGGAATAATGGTTGTTCTATTTATATGAGTAATATCTTTTATGGTCATGCACCCTTGATGAGTGGTCTATTTTTACTAAATCTTGATAGTTGTGATACACATGTTCATAGTATTGAAGCCAAAAGATGCAGAGTTGATAATGATAGTGCAACTTATTTGTGGCACTACCATTTAGGTCATATTGGTGTAAAGCGCATGAAGAAACTCCATTCTGATGGACTTCTAGAATCACTTGATTATGAATCAGTTGCTACATGCGAACCATGCCTCATGGGCAAGATGACTAAAACTTCGTTCTCCGGAACAATGGAGCGAGCAACAGAGTTATTGGAAATCATACATACTGATGTATGTGGTCCAATGAACATTGAAGCTCACGGCGGATAGCGTTATTTTCTCACCTTCACAGATGATTTGAGCAGATATGGGTATATCTACTTGATGAAACATAAGTCTGAAACATTTGAAAAGTTCAAAGAACTTCAGAGTGAAGTGGAAAATCATCGTAATAAGAAAATCAAGTTTCTACAATCTGATTGTGGTGGTGAATATTTGAGTTATGATTTTGGACTTCATTTGAAACAATGCATAATAGTTTCGCAACTCATGCCACCTGGAACACTGATACGTCCATTTTGCATCATGCTTTTATATCGATATTTATTGCATTATGGGCTATTATTACACATTATATCACAATACTTATGCCTATTCTCTCTTATTTTACAAGGTTTACATAAAGAAGGAGAGTGCCGACAGCTGGGATTCTGGGCTGGAAAAGGAGCAAATATTATAGACCTATTCTGCACAGCTCCAAAAGTCTTGAAACTTCACGGAAGTCATTTTCAGAATATATAAAAAATATTGAGCGCAAGAAGTTCCGGAGGGGGGCCACACGCTGCCCACGAGGGTGGGGGCGCGCCCTACCCCCCTGGGCACGCCCCCTGCCTCGTGGCCCCCTGGTGGCCCTTCGATGCCCATCTTCTGCTATATGGAGTCTTTCGATGAGGAAAAAATCATAAGCAAGCTTTCGAGACCAGACTCCACCGCCACGAGGCGGAACCTTGGCAGAACCAATCTAGGGCTCTGGCGGAGCTGTTCTGTCGGGGAAACTTCCCTCCGTGAGGGGGAAATCATCACCATCGTCATCACCAACAATCCTCTCATCGGGAGGGGGTCAATCTCCATCAACATCTTCACCAGCACCATCTCCTCTCAAACCCTAGTTCATCGCTTGTATCCAATTCTTGTCTTCAAGTCTAGGATTGGTACCTGTGGGTTGCTAGTAGTGTTAATTACTCCTTGTAGTTGATGCTAGTTGGTTTATTTGGTGGAAGATCATATGTTCAGATCCTATATGCATATTAATACTCCTCTGATTACGAACATGAATATGCTTTGTGAGTAGTTACATTTGTTCCTGAGGACATGCGAGAAGTCTTGCTATTAGTAGTCATGTGAATTTGGTATTCATTTGATATTTTGATGAGATGTATGTTGTCTCTCCTCTGGTGGTGTTATCTGAATGTCGACTACATGACACTTCACCATTATTTGGGCCTAGAGGAAGGCATTGGGAAGTAATAAGTAGATGATGGTTTGCTAGAGTGACAGAAGTTTAAACCCTAGTTTATGCGTTGCTTCGTCAGGGGCTGATTTGGATCCATATGTTTCATGCTATGGTTAGGTTTACCTTAATACTTTTGTTGTAGTTGCGGATGCTTGCAATAAAGGTTAATCATAAGTGGGATGCTTGTCCAAGTAAGTGCAGTACCCAAGCACCGGTCCACCCACATACCAAATTATCAAAGTACCGAACGCGAATCATATGAACGTGATGAAAATTAGCTTGACGATAATTCCCATGTGTCCTCGGGAGCGCTTTTCTCTATATAAGAATTTGTCCAGACTTGTCCTTTGCTACAAAAAGGATTGGGCCACCTTGCTGCACTTTATTTACTTTTGTTACTTGTTGCTCATTACCAATTATCTTACTACAAAACTATCTGTTACCTATAATTTCAGTGCTTGCAGAGAATACCTTGCTGGAAACCGCTTAACATTTCCTTCTGCTCCTCGTTGGGTTCGACACTCTTAGTTATCGAAAAGACTACGATAGATCCCCTATACTTGTGGGTCATCAAGACTCTTTTCTGGCGCTGTTGCCATGGAGTGAAGCGCCTTTGGTAGGTGGAATTTGGTAAGGAAAAATTTATATAGTGTGCTGAAATTTACTGTCACTTGTTACTATGGAAAGTAATCCTCTGAGGGGCTTGTTCGGGGTATCTTCACCCCAACAAGTAGAGCAAAGAGTTGCTCCTCAACCTATTGAACCTACTGAAAATGAAAATGTCTACTTTGAGATTCCTTCGAGTATGATAGAAAAACTGCTACCTAATCCTTTTGCAGGAGACGTAACAATGCATCCTGATGAGCACCTAATATATGTGGATGAAGTTTGTCGATTATTTAAGCTTGCAGGTGTGCCCGATGATGTTATTAAGAAGAAGGTCTTCTCTTTATCTTTGAAGGGAGATGCATTGACATGTTATAGGCTATGTGATGATATGGGATCATGGTATTGGCCTCGCGAAGGAGAAAGCGTCGCTCAAGCTTGGGGGAGGCTTAAATCAATGTTATATTCATGCCCCAATCATGAGCTTCCAAGAGAAATAATTATTCAAAATTTATTTGCTCGGCTTTCTGATAACAATCGCACCATGCTCGATACTTCTTGTGCTAGCTCTTTTATGATGAAGACTTTTGAATTCAAATGGGATTTATTGGAAAGAATTAAACGCAACTCTGAATATTGGGACCTCGACGAAGGTAAGGAGTCAGGTATGACATCTAAGTTTGATTGTCTTAAATCTTTTATGGATACCGATGTTTTCCATAAATTTAGCACTAAATATGGACTTGACTCTGAAATAGTAGCTTCTTTCTGTGAATCTTTTGCTACTCATGTTGATCTCCCTAGGAAGAAGTGGTTTAAATATCATCCTCCCATAGAAGTGAAAGTAGCTGCACCTATTAAAGTTGAAGAAAAGACTGTCACTTATAATGATCCTATTGTTCCTACTGCTTATGTTGAGAAACCACCTTTTCATGTTAGGATAAAAGATCATGCTAAAGCTTCAACTTTGGTTCGTAAAACCAATATTAGAACCTATACACCTCCTGAGCAAATTAAAGTTGAACCTAATATTGCTATTGTTAAAGATCTCTTGTCTGGTAATATTGTTGGGAATGTTATTCATTTCTGTGATGAGACTGCTAGAATTGCTAAACCTTGTGCTAAAGATAAACATAGACCCGTGGTAGGCATGCCTGTTATTTATGTTAAAATAGGAGATCATTGTTATCATGGCTTATGTGATATGGGTGCCAGTGCTAGTGTTATACCTCATGACTTATACAAAGAAATTATGCATGATATTGCACCTGCTGAGATAGAAGATATTGATGTTACCATTAAGCTTGCCAATAGAGATACCATATCACCCATTGAAATTGTTAGAGATGTTGAAGTCCTGTGTGGGAAAACTAAATACCCTGCTACTTGTTCTTGGTTCCCCACAAGATAGCTTTTGTCCCATTATATTTGGTAGACCCTTCTTGAACATAGTTAATGCTAAGATAGATTGCGAAAAGGATGTTGTTACTATTGGTTTAGGTGATATGTCTCATGAATTTAATTTCTCTAAATTTCGTAGACAACACCGTGAAGAGGAATTGCCTAGTAAAGATGAAATTATTGGTATTGCTTCTATTGCCGTGCCTCCGAGTGATCCTTTGATAGGTCTCCAACGTATCTATAATTTATGAAGTATTCATGCTATTATATTATCAACCTTGGATGTTTTATATGCATTTATATGCTATTTTATATGATTTTTGGGACTAACCTATTAACCTAGTGCCCAGTGTCAGTTTTCTGTTTTTTCCTTGTTTTTGAGTTTTACAGAAAAGGAATATCAAACGGAGTCCAATTGACGTGCCAATTTTTTGACGATTTTTTATGGACCAAAAGAAGACCCCGAAGTAAAAGAGTTGGGCCAGGAGAGTCCTGGGGCATCCACGAGGGTGGGGGCGCGCCCACCCCCCCCCCCCCCTCAAACATGTGGTCCTGCCTCGTGGACGCCTCGGGCACCTCCTTGACGTGAGACCGACGCCAAAAATTCCTATAAATATAGAAACCTCGGAAAATTAACCTAGATCGGGAGTTCCGCCGCTAGAAGCCTCTGTAGCCACCAAAAACCAATCTAGGCCCTCTCTAGCACCCTGCCAGAGGGGGCCATCATCACCGGAGGGCATGGAGGAGGATCCCGGAGGGGCCATCATCAGCATGAAGGCCAAGGACCAGAGGGAGAACCTCTCCCCATCTAGGGGGGAGGCCATGGAGGAGGAAGCACAAGGGGTAGAACCTCTCCTCCTCTCTCTTGGTGGCACCGGAGTGCCATCAAGAGGGGAATCATCGCCGCGGTGATCGTCTTCATCAACATCACCATCATCATCACCATCCTCATCTCTTTTACGCGGTCCACTCTCTCGCACCCCGCTGTAATCCCTACTTGAACATGGTGCTTTATGCCACATATTATGATCCAATGATGTGTTGCCATCCTATGATGTTTTCAGTAGATATCCTTTGTCTTTGGGTTGATTGATGATCTAGATTGGTATGAGTTGTATGTTTTACTTTGGTGTTGTCCTATGGTGCCCTCCGTGTCGCGCAAGCGTGAGGGATTCCCGTTGTAGGGTGTTGCAATACGTTTATGATTCGCTTATAGTGGGTTGCGTGAGTGACTGAAACACAACCCCGAGTACGAGGGTTGTTGCGTATGGGATAAAGAGGACTTGATGCTTTAATGCTATGGTTGGGTTTTACCTTAATGATCTTTAGTAGTTGCGGATGCTTGCTAGAGTTCCAATCATAAGTGCATATGATCCAAGTAGACAAAGTATGTTAGCTTATGCATCTCCCTCATATGAAACTGCAATAGTGATTACCGGTCTTGTTAACGATTGCCTAGGATAATTCCGCACACCGATCCACCATTATTCCACACTCACTATTTATAATATTTAGTAATATATTCTAACTTCATGATAACAGCACCTACTTTTATATTTTAGCTCTCCGATATCATACAAAGTTATCCTCTTCATACCCACAACCTAGTTTTATTTCTCGTTGCTAGTTGGAAGCAAACGTTCGGTGTACTACAGTCGTATCAGTGGCAGATAGGGCTTGAGAGAATATTGATCTTACCTTTAGCCCCTTGTGGGTTCGACACTCCATACTTATCACTTCCACCTTTGGAAATTGCTATGATGATTCCTTGCACTTGGGGATTATCATCCTTGAGAACAGTATTTGCTAGACCATGAAAATGATATGTTTATGAATGAAAGAAGGGAAATAGATGAAGTATTCTTTAAACAGGAACCCATCCTGAAACACAATTTGCCCGTAGAAATCCTAGGGGATCCTCCTCCACCCAAGGGTGATCCCGTGTTTGAGCTCAAACTATTACCTGATACTCTTAAATATGCTTATCTTGATGAGAAAAAGATATATCTTGTTATTATTAGTGCTAACCTTTCAGAGCATGAAGAAGAGAGATTATTGAAAACTCTGAAGAAGCACCGAGCTGCTATTGGATATACTCTCGATGATCTTAAGGGCATTAGTCGCACACTATGTCAACACAAAATAAATTTGGAGAAAGATGCCAAACTACTTCGTGATCACCAACGACGGCTGAATCCTAAGATGAAAGAAGTGGTAAGATGTAGCATCCCAAATTTTCAATTTGGAATGGTATACATTAGATCATCATTGCATATCATATTTTATTGCTTTTCCGGTTGATCCTAGAAAATTCTACGCAACTCAAGGACCCTCGGAGAGAGTTGGGGATTTCGTTATTTTCATATTTGAGTTTTTCTCAAATTTTGAAGATAGGATCATTTGATTTTATTTATTTTATCTTCAATTATTTCTATATTAAAAATATGAGGGAGGGAATAAAATGACTTCCCAAAATAAAGAAATATTGAGGATTTAACAAAAAATCAAATAAGATTTTATTTTGGTTTTATTTGCTATTTTATTCGAATTTAGGAAAAATTGCACGTTTTCAAAAATTGCACTTAGAGCCAAAAAAATGTTCATCCTGTTCTAAATATTTTATTTAGACGGACAAAATTTGTTTTGGAATTTTTAGATTTTTATTTATTTTTCTAGAATTTTTTTAGGCGCAGCGAAATTGTTTTAAAAAAAACCGCGCTCGACTGGGCCAAGGGCCCAGCCGAGCCAGGCCGGCCCAAGCCGTCGCCGCCTTCCCCGCCGGACTCGGAGAGGAGTCCGAGCCGGAGCCGTGCCGCCCATCGCCCCTTCCCCAAGTCAACTCCCCCTTCCCCTCTTAAATAGTCGCCCCGCCGCCGCCCTCTCCTCACCCCGACGCCTCGCACCGCAGCCCGCCGCCGCCTACGCCGCCGCCGCCTGCGCTACCGCACGCCGCCGCCGCTGCCTCTTGCCGCCGCTGCCGCTTGCCGCCGCCCCGCCGCCCTGCCAGAGCCCCGCTGGAGAGCCGCCACCGCCAAGGTAGTCGTCGGCCGGTTTTTGGAAAAAAAACGATTTGGTTTTTTTTAAAACCCTAGTTCCGTTTTTTTAAATAAATAGATCGGTTTTATCCGGTTTATTTATTTTGCGAGCACCCGTTCGTCCGTTCGTTTTAACGAACGCGTTTTTCGTTTAGTTTCTGTTAACGAACGTTCGTTCGTTAACTGTTCGTCACTTTCTTTTTCTCGGATAAATCCGCGGTTTTTTTGATCGCGATCTCTGATCCGATGTTCGTTCTAGTTTAACTTTTTGCTCGTTTATCGGAATCAGGCGATTCAAGCGCCTGGAGTTTCGTCTCGAAATCCTCTTTCCGTTTAACCAACTCAAACAAGTTTTTGCCACTGTAAAAATTGCCTTAGACCCAGAATAGTAAATGAAGCTTGTTTCTCTTGCCGTTTGTCTTTCGTTGCTTCGTTCGTTTTGATTCTTTTTGCCAACTGGCGTTCTTAAGTTGAACTTTCTGGTTAGTTCTCTTGTTCGAGTTTTACCTGTGCATTAGTTGAGTACTTATTGTCTGTTTGTTTATTTGCGATAGAGTACCCGGAGTGCGCCGCTTGCTACTTCGAATCGCTAGGTTTCCTGGATCATCAGCAAGGCAAGTAACACTTTGATCATACCTCCTACTACCCAGTTTTATTGCATTAGATCAATCCTCACACATTGCATCATTAGGATCTAATTAAATTGTGGGTTTGGGGAGTAGTTGAGGTAGAACCTATTACCTGTTTATTATCAAACCTTTGGGAGTTACTCTACGTTTGCTTATTATTGCTATGCTATGCTAGTAGACGTGGATTGGGTGAGTGTATCCATGACAGATGTGAGCTTTGTTAATTAATGGTTTATTTAAGGTGGCAACCTAAACACACATCTGGGTGGATTGAGGCACCTGGGTATTCCAACGATTGCCTGTTTTCTTTTGGACCGCCACCCAGGCTCAAAGGGATCGTGAGATTATTCATACTAGAAACTTCCGTGTGCAGCCACAAGCTACTATGGGCTCTAGCATAGTTGACTAAGTCGTGCGAACTCTTACAGTGGTAGACTAGCAGATGTAGGGGATGTAGGTTGGTACGGTCTACCCATTCGTAAGGTGCTAGCGCTTCCGAAAGACTATGTCTCAGTCATCCGTTTCTCAAACACCATGTAGTGCGAGAAAACCAACGGAGGAGATCGAGTCTTGTGGGGAAAAGTGCGCAAACCTCTGCAAAGTGTATAAACTAATCATGGTTAGCCGTGTCCCCGGTTATGGACATCTTGAGTATCTAGTACCTGGATTATCATGTGAATCTCATCATGTTACTCTAAAGTTAATTGTTGGGTTTTAATGATGATGCTTAATTGGGATTGAGAATGCTATCAACCATTCTCAATGTTTAACAACTACCATGATAGTTAAATAAAATATATTCCTTTGCAGTAGGGAAAAATTGGCTTTACGCAAAACTTTAACCATAGAGCTTTCCACCAGCCATATATGCATATAGAATAGCCTATTTTATTCCATCACTCTCTATGTGTTACACTGCCAGCATATTCCATGTGCTGACCCGTTTCGGGTTACAACGTTAATGTTTTAGACTTTTCAAACGACGATTAAGGTGCCTTTAGGTCGTGGTTCTATACTCAGTGATGCTGTTGGAGTTGATGGACTCACTTATCTTCCAAGCCTTCCGCTGTTATCGTTTTTAGATGGCCTTAAGCCATATTTAATGTAATAAGTTCTCTTTTGAGACACTCGATGTAATAAGTGTGTGATTGCTACTCTGTTATAAATCCTTCAAGTACTGTGTGGTGTTAGTATTACTGGTCCAGGGATGACACCGGAGCACAGAGATTGGACTGTTTGAGGTCTGGTCGCTACAAGATGGTATCAGAGCACACGCTGACTGTAGGACACAGCCACTAAGCTAAAGCCCTAGATCACTACTTACTCTTCTCCTTCTGACCTCTCATCTTTTCTACTCTTTTAGGATGGCGGATGCAAGGAAGAAGTTCATACAACCGGATGAAGATACACCCTTTGGACGTCACTTGAAGGAAGTCACTAGATACCTAAACATAGGAGTACCAAGCTTCACCGGAACCTACAACGCCACATTACCTGAAGAAGAGCGCTGGATGATTCAAGTTCAAGTTCCAGGAAGGACGTTCATGCCAGTCACTGAGCCCATAGAGTTTTCTTTTGATGCACCAACTTGCAGTCTAGGAAAGAGCATGGCAGCTCACATTGCCATGGGATGCATTGGAGAAGTTTACCGCAATGATCTCAAGGATACTATCTACCAGATTTGTGGGCGCCGAGATGAGCACTGGGAGATGATCAGCACCAGGAAGGATAGATCAATTGCAGCTTTTATCCAGGAGTTAAACCTGCACATTCGACGTCAGGAGAACCAGATGTGCGCAGACATGATAGATCTGAAGAAAGCAAGGACAAGAATCAAGGAACTGGAGGAAGAACTCAAGGCTACACGTGAAGATTTTGAAGAGGAAATCGAAGTATTAGTGGAGAAGAATGACGATCTGATCAAGAAGATTGGAATATTCATGGGAGACCCTACACCAGTAGAAGAAGACGAAGAACCCAAGGAGATTCGCCCGGAAGACTACATCATCATCGACGACACCGACTCGGATCCAGATGATAGCGATGATGACTATGTTGATGAAGCTGGAGCAGATATCATGGAGTCTGCAACCGAAGAATATTTCTAGTAGACCACCCCAACAGTAGTAGTAGTCCACCATGTAAATATAGTAGTCCGAGCACTTCTGCGATAGTTAGATCGATTGTATGCCCTTGTTTGATTGATTGAATGAAGTGAATTGTTTGCTTTTGCCTCATGTGCATATGGGTAGTGTTTTCTCTTTAGACCCCCTCTATTCTTAATCTCATCGTTTCTAAACCCTCAGATGCCTCCGAGACATGACCCCGGATTTACCTTCCCATCGGAGCTCACTCAGTTGATCCAGCAGCAAAACACATTGATGCAGTTACTAGTCCAGAATCAGAATCAGGGGAACAACAACAACCCACCACCACCACCTGTTGATCACTTAGCCTGTTTTCTTAGGCTGAATCCGCCGGTGTTTTCCAGTAGCACTGAGCCTATAGTAGCAGATGATTGGCTCCGCAAGACAGCTAGAGAGTTGACCATAGCAGGATGCACAGATGCTGAAAAGGTGAAGTTTGCCGCACATCAGCTTGAAGGATCCGCAGCCTCATGGTGGGAGAATTTCACAGCCACTTTCCCTGTCAACACTGTCACGTGGGACCAGTTTCAGCAGGCTTTTCGTACTGCCCATGTTTCAGCAGGAGCTATGGCCATGAAGAAGCGAGAGTTTCGCAACTTACGCCAAGGAGGACGGACAGTTGGCCAGTATGTGGAGGACTTTAGTAAGTTAGCACGTTATGCCCCAGATGACGTTGCTACGGATGCAGCTAAACATGAGAAGTTTCTAGAAGGACTGAATGATGAGTTGAGCATGCAGTTGATGGTAGCAACCTTCAAAAACTACCAGGAGTTGGTAGATCATGCTCTCATGATTGAAGGGAAGCAACAGCAGATCGAGAATCACAAGAGGAAGTATGGACAAGGGAAGTACAATTCTGGAGCTCAGCAGAAGCCACGTTTTACCCCTAGACCGGGAGGACATTTCCAGCATACCCATGGAGGAGGTAGCTCGCACAATCACAATGGCCCCAAGACTGGTAATGGGAATGGAGGAAGCAACAGCCAGAACCGCACCAACCCATCAACCCCAGCCAAGAAAGACCTGAGCCAAGTCACTTGCTTTAAGTGCCAGAAGACCAGACATTATGCCAACGAATGTCCTGAATCACAGAATGGAAATGGCAATGGAAGCTCTGGGAAGAATCTGAGCCCTTTCAATAGGGGACAGGTGAACCACGTTAACGTTGAGGAGGTTGAAGAGCAGCCGGATGCAGTAATCGGTAAGTTTTTGGTTAAGTCATTTACTGCACTCATTCTTTTTGATACTGGTACATCGCATTCATACATATCAAGGGGATTTTTGGATAAGTATAAACTGCCAACCCAAGCCCTTAGGTCACCCATGTTAGTAACCTCGCCTGGAGCAGAGTATATGGCTAGCCTATGGTGTGATCGGTTACCATTAAGGATTGGTAACTACGTATTTCCCTCAGACCTGATAGTGTTGGAATCTCAAGGATTGGATGTGATATTAGGCATGGATTGGTTATCAAAGTATGAAGGGAATATTGAATGTGCCAGTAAGTCAATTTTTCTTACCACCCCAGAAGGAAGAAGGATCAAGTATGTATCACGGCATGTTCCAAACAGGACTCAAGTAAATTTCCTAACAGGAGTTGTGCAGGAGGAAGTACCAATGGTGAAGGATTTCCCTGATGTATTTCCCGAGGAATTGCCAGACATGCCATCGGATAGAGATATTGAGTTTTTTATTGAGCTTTTGCCAGGCACAGGGCCAATATCAAAGCGACCATATAGGATGCCCGCAAAGGATTTGGTGGAGATTAAGAAGCAGATTAAGGAGTTACTGGATAAGGGTTATATTCGCCCAAGTTCTTCACCTTGGGGATCGCCAGTACTTCTAGTGGAAAAGAAGGATGGATCGTTAAGGATGGTTGTTGATTATCGAGGTTTGAATGAAGTAACCATCAAGAACATGTACCCACTACCAATGATCAATGATCTGTTTGATCGATTGCAAGGAGCTAAGGTATTTTCCAAGATCGATCTGCGATCAGGATACCACCAGTTGAAGATTCAAGAACAAGATATACCTAAGACCGCTTTTACCACCAGGTATGGGCTGTACGAGTATACCATTATGTCATTTGGTCTGACTAACGCACCAGCATATTTCATGAGCATGATGAACAAGGTGTTTATGGAGTTTCTGGATAAATTCGTGGTAGTGTTCATTGATGATATCCTAGTTTACTCAAAGAATGAAGAGGAGCATAAGGAACATTTGCGTTTCGTGCTTGGTAAACTCGGAGAACATCAATTATATGCCAAGTTTAGTAAATGTGAGTTTTGGTTGAAGGAAGTTGGATTTCTCGGACACGTTATATCGAGAGAAGGTATAGCAGTAGATCCCACTAAATTTGATACCGTGACCAATTGGGAAGCGCCAACAACAGTTGGAGAGATCCGGAGTTTTCTTGGACTCGCAGGATACTACCGGAGATTCATTGAGAATTTCTCAAGGATTGCGAAGCCTATGACGGAGTTGTTGAAAAAGGATACCAATTTCATATGTACTGAGGACTGCAAGGCCAGTTTCCAAGAATTGAAGAAACGTTTGGTTACATCACCTGTGCTGATTTTTCCAGATCAGACCAAGGATTATGAGGTGTATTGCGATGCTTCACGTCGAGGACTTGGAGCAGTGCTTATGCAGGAAGGAAGAGTTGTTTCCTATGCCTCACGACAGCTTAAGCCTCATGAGTTGAATTATGCCACGCATGATTTGGAGTTAGCAGCCATAGTGCATGCATTGAAAACCTGGAGACACTTTCTCATTGGAAATCATCGTGAGGTGTACACGGATCACAAGAGTTTGAAGTATATTTTCACGCAGAAAGAGTTAAATCTCAGGCAAAGAAGATGGTTGGAGCTCATCAAGGATTACAATATGAGATTAGATTATCACCCCGGAAAGGCTAATGTAGTAGTTGACGCGTTGAGCCATAAAAGCCATGTCAACACCCTAATGATGGGATATTTACCAAGGGAGTTAGCTGAAAACCTTCGTGAGCTATGTTTGGAGATAGTTCCGAGAGGCTATGTAGCAGCATTGGAGATTCAGTCTACCTTGATGGATAAGATCAGAGAAGCTCAAAGGACTGACAAGGAGATTGCCTCTATTAAGGAGAAAATGAGCAAAGGAAAAGCTAAGGGATTTCGTGAGGATGAGAACGATACCCTATGGTTTGAAGACCGTGTTTATGTGCCTAATGATTCAGAGATCAGGAAGTTAATTCTGCAAGAGTCACATGATTCACCATATTCGATTCTCCCAGGAAATACCAAGATGTATTTGGATTTGAAGGATACTTTATGGTGGACCAGAATGAAGAAGGATATTGCGGAGTATGTAGCAGTTTGTGATGTATGTCAGACAGTAAAGGCAGAGCATCAGAAGCCAGCAGGATTGCTACAGCCATTGCCGATACCCGAATGGAAGTGGGATAAGTTAGGCATGGATTTTATTATAGGTTTACCCAGAACTCATTCAGGCTATCATTCAATATGGGTTGTAGTCGATCATTTGACAAAGGTAGCCCATTTCATTCCAGTGAAGACTACATATACCAGTGCAAAGTTGGCAAAGATATACATGACCAGAATCGTATGTCCGCATGGAGTTCCAAAGAGCATTGTATCAGATAGAGGAACCCAATTTACCTCAAAGTTCTGGAATCAGTTGCATGAAACTTTGGGTACCAGACTAGAGTTTAGTACAGCCTTCCATCAGTAGACAGATGGATAGACCGAGAGAGTCAATCTGATTTTGGAGGATATGCTGAGAGCTTGTGCGCTAGATTACGGATCTAGTTGGGACGAGAATTTGCCATATGCAGAGTTCTCTTACAACAATAGTTATCAATCCAGTTTAAAGATGGCCCCTTTCGAAGCCTTGTACGGAAGGAGGTGCAGGACCCCATTGAGACCGTCAGTTGTTTGGACCGGATCTGATTAAGGAGTCTGAACAGAAAGTGAAATTGATTCGCGACAGGCTCAAGGTAGCCCAGTCCAGGCAGAAGAGCTACGCAGATTCTAAACGCAAGGAGACAGTTTACGAAGTCGGAGACCGAGTTTATCTTCGAGTATCACCACTTCGAGGAGTTAAGCGCTTTGGAGTTAAAGGAAAGTTAGCGCCACGTTTTGTAGGCCCATACAAAGTTTTGGAGCGTATGGGAGAAGTAGCCTATAAGTTGGAATTGCCCGAAGGATTGTTAGGAGTTCACTACGTGTTCCACATTTCCCAGTTAAAGACGTGCCACGCAGAGATGGCTGATATACCGCTAAGAGATACAATGCCACTGGAAGCAATTCAGTTGGACAGTGATTTGACCTATGAGGAGAAACCAGTTAAGATTCTAGAGTATGCCAGTCGAGTCACCCGCAGCAAGGTTATCAAGTTTTGCAAAGTTCAGTGGAGCCACCACACGGAGGATGAAGCCACGTGGGAGCGAGAGGAAGAATTGTTGAAGGACCACCCTCACCTATTTTCTAACCAACCCGAATCTCGAGGGCGAGATTCATCTTAAGGGGGGTAGGTTTGTAACATCCCAAATTTTCAATTTGGAATGTTATACATTAGATCATAATTGCATATCATATTTTATTGCTTTTCTGGTTGATTCTAGAAAATTCTACACAACTCAAGGACCCTCGGAGAGAGTTGGGGATTTCGTTATTTTCATATTTGAGTTTTTCTCAAATTTTGAAGATAGGATCATTTGATTTTATTTATTTTATCTTCAATTATTTTTATATTAAAAATATGAGAGAGGGAATAAAATGACTTTCCCAAAATAAAGAAATATTGAGGATTTAATAAAAAATCAAATAAGATTTTATTTTGGTTTTATTTGCTATTTATTCGAATTTAGGAAAAATTGCACATTTTCAAAAATTGCATTTAGAGCCAAAAAATGTTCATCTTGTTCTAAATATTTTATTTAGACGGAGAAAATTTGTTTTGGCATTTTTAGATTTTTATTTATTTTTCTAGAATTTTTTTAGGCGCAGCGAAATTGTTTTAAAAACCCCGCGCACGACTGGGCCAAGGGCCCAGCCGAGCTAGGCCGGCCCAAGCCACCGCCGCCGCCTTCCCCGCCGGACTCGGAGAGGAGTCCGAGCTGGAGCCGCGCCGCTCGTCGCCCCTTCCCCAAGTCAACTCCCCCTCCCCCTCTTAAATAGTCGCCCCGCCGCCGCCCTCTCCTCACCCCGCCGCCCCGCACCGCAGCCCGCCGCCGCCTGCGCTGCCGCTTGCCGCCGCCCCGCCGCCCTGCCGGAGCCCCGCCGGAGAGCCGCCGCCGCCGAGGTAGTTGCCGGCCGGTTGAAAATCCTAGTTCCGTTTTTTTTAAATAAATAGATCGGTTTTTTCTGGTTTATTTATTTTGCGAGCGCCCGTTTGTCTGTTCGTTTTAACGAACGCGTTTTTCGTCGTTTTCTTTTTCTCGGATTAAATCCGCGGTTTTTCTGATCGCGATCTCTGATCCGATGTTCGTTCTAGTTTAACTTTTCGCTCGTTTATCGGAATCAGGCGATTCAAGCGCCTGGAGTTTCGTCTCAAAACCCTCTTTCCGTTTAACCAACTCAAACAAGTTCTTGCCACTGTAAAATTGCCTTAGACCCAGAATAGTAAACGAAGCTTGTTTCTCTTGTCGTTTGTCTTTCGTTGCTTCGTTCGTTTTGATTCTTTTTGCCAACCGAAGTTCTTAAGTTAAACTTTCTGGTTAGTTCTCTTGTTTGAGTTTTACCTGTGCATTAGTTGAGTACTTATTGTATGTTTGTTTGTTTGCGATAGAGTACCTGGAGTGCGCCGCTTGCTACTTCGAATCGCTAGGTTTCCCAGATCATCAGCAAGGCAAGTAACACTTTGATCATACCTCCTACTACCCAGTTTTATTGCATTAGATCAATCCTCACACATTGCATCATTAGGATCTAATTAAATTGTGGGTTTGGGGAGTAGTTGAGGTAGAACCTATTACCTGTTTATTATCAAACCTTTGGGAGTTACTCTACGTTTGCTTATTATTGCTATGCTATGCTAGTAGACGTGGATTGGGTGAGTGTATCCATGACAGATGTGAGCTTTGTTAATTAATGGTTTATTTAAGATGGCAACCTAAACACACATCTGGGTGGATTGAGGCACCTGGGTATTCCAGTGATTGCCTGTTTTCTTTTGGACCGCCACCCAGGATCAAAGGGATCATGAGATTATTCATAATAGAAACTTCCGTGTGCAGCCACAAGCTACTATGGGCTCTAGCATAGTTGACTAAGTCTTGCGAACTCTTACAGTGGTAGACTAGCAGATGTAGGGGATGTAGGTTGGTACGGTCTACCCGTTCGTAAGGTGCTAGCGCTTCCGAAAGACTATGTCTCGGTCATCTGTTTCTCAAACACCATGTAGTGTGAGAAAACCAACGGAGGAGATCGAGTCTTGTGGGGAAAAGTGCGCAAACCTCTGCAGAGTGTATAAACTAATCATGGTTAGTCGTGTCCCCGGTTATGGACATCTTGAGTATCTAGTACCTGGATTATCATGTGAATCTCATCATGTTACTCTAAAGTTAATTGTTGGGTTTTAATGATGATGCTTAATTGGGATTGAGAATGCTGTCAACCATTCTCAATGTTTAACAACTACCATGATAGTTAAATAAAATTTATTCCTTTGCAATAGGGAAAAATTGGCTTTACGCAAAACTGTAACCATAGAGCTTTCCAGCAGCCATATATGCATATAGAATAGCCTATTTTATTCCATCACTCTCTATGTGTTACATTGCCAGCATATTCCATGTGCTGACCCGTTTCGGGCTGCAACGTTAATGTTGCAGACTTTTCAGACGATGATTAAGGTGCCTTTAGGTCGTCGTTCTATACTCAGTGATGCCGTTGGAGTTGATGGACTCACTTATCTTCCAAGCCTTCCGCTGTTATCGTTTTTCGATGGCCTTAAGCCATATTTAATGTAATAAGTTCTCTTTTGAGACACTCGATGTAATAAGTGTGGGATTGCTACTCTGTTAAAAATCCTTCAAGTACTGTGTGGTGTCAGCATTACTGATCCAGGGATGACACCGGAGCACAGAGATTGGACCGTTTGAGGTCTGGTCGCTACATAAGAAAGGAAATACTAAAGCTCCTTGAGACAGGTATAATTTATCCCGTTGCTGATAGTCAGTGGGTAAGTCATGTCCATTGTGTCCCTAAAAAGGGAGGTATTACTGTTGTTCTGAATGATAAAGATGAATTGATTCCGCAAAGAATTATTACGGGTTATAGGATGGTAATCGATTTCCGCAAATTAAATAAGGCTACTAAAAAGGATCATTACCCCTTACCTTTTATTGATCAAATGCTAGAAACATTATCCAAACATACACATTTTTGCTTTCTAGATGGTTATTCTGGTTTCTCTCAAATACTTGTGTCAGCTGATGATCAATCTAAGACCACTTTTACTTGCCCATTCGGTACTTTTGCTTATAGACGTATGCCTTTTGGTTTATGTAATGCACCTGCTACCTTCCAAAGATGCATGATGGCTATATTCTCTAACTTTTGTGAAAAGATTTGTGAGGTTTTCATGGACGATTTCTCCGTCTATGGATCCTCTTTTGATGATTGCTTAAGCAACCTTGATCGAGTTTTGTAGAGATGTGAAGAAACTAACCTTGTTTTGAATTGGGAGAAGTGCCACTTTATGGTTAATGAAGGTATTGTCTTGGGGCATAAAGTTTCTGAAAGACGTATTGAAGTTGATAAAGCTAAGGTTGACGCTATTGAAAAGATGCCATGTCCCAAGGACATCAAAGGTATAAGAAGTTTCCTTGGTCATGCTGATTTTTATAGGAGGTTCATTAAGGACTTCTCAAAAATTTCTCGGCCTCTGACTAATTTATTACAAAAAGATATACCATTTGTTTTTTATGATGATTGCGTAGAAGCATTTGAAATACTTAAGAAAGCATTGATCTCTGCACCTATTGTTCAGCCACCTGATTGGAATTTACCCTTTGAAATTATGTGTGATGCTAGTGATTATGCTGTAGGTGCTGTTATAGGGCAAATAGTTGATAAGAAATTAAATGTTATTCAATATGCTAGTAAAACTCTAGACAATGCTCAGAGAAATTATGCTACTACTGAAAAAGAATTTTTGGCAGTTGTATTCGCTCGTGATAAGTTCAGACCTTATATTGTTGATTCTAAAGTAACTATTCACACGGATCATGCTGCTATTAAATATCTTATGGAGAAGAAAGATGCTAAACCTAGACTTATTAGATGGTTTATCTTGCTACAAGAATTTGATTTACATATTATTGATAGAAAGGGAGCTGAGAACCCCGTTGCAGACAACTTGTCTAGGCTAGAGAATGTTCTTGATGACCCACTACCTATTGATGATAGCTTTCCTGATGAACAATTAAATGTCATAAATGCTTCTCGTACTGCTCCACACTACTAGGGAAAAGCCTAGCAGCAGCGCGGGTTTTGGGTGTATCAGTAGCGCGGGTGCCCGCGCTACTGATACGGCGCCACAGCTAACTTGTAGCAGTAGCGCGTGTTGACACACGCTACTGCTATACATGGTTAGCTGTAGCGTGCGTTGCAAACAGCGCTACTGCTAATTAGCTGTAGCGGGTCTTATACCCCGCGCTACTGCTATTACTTTCAAAAACAAAAACAAATCTCGATCCCGTGCGTGCTGTCAATGGAAGCAATGGTAAGATCTAGCGATGATTGGCGTCGCCGGAGGCATGAACGGACAGCGGAAGACCAGATCCAGCAGTGGCTGTTGGAGAGGGCCCGTTTCTATGGCAGAGCCAGGCCGCGGCGTGGGGCTCCTCTTCCCGACCATGCCAGATAGCTCTGGGTCATCCATGGCGACGACCTGCACGGGCATGGACATGGGAGGGTGAGTCAAACCACAGGGAGAGAGAGAAAAGGAAAACTGAGGGAGAGAGGAAGGTGATGTAGGGAGCAGCGGAGCTAGTCACCGGTGGCAAGGTGCTCCAGTGTGGTGGCGCGGGGCGGCGGCCTCCTAGACGTCGGTGGAAGACCGGCGAGCTCCTAGACGCCGGTGGCACGAGGCGGCGGCCTCTTTCGGCGCCATGGAGGAGGATGGGTGCATAGGCAAGAGGTCCATGTGAGAGCGTATGGAAAGTAAGAGGAGAGAGTGTTGGAAGAGAGGAGGGATTTGGGGGAGGAGATGGGGATTCGGCCGAGGATATGGCGACTTCACCTACCTCGTACTTAGTAGTAGCGAGGGGTATAAAACCGCGCTACTACTATCAACTTAGTAGTAGCACGGGTTTATACCCCTCGCTACTACTATGGCATGTGTCGGGGGGCACGGTAGAGACCGCTTAGTAGTAGCGAGGGTTAAAAACCCGCGCTAGTACTATCAACTTAGTAGTAGCGACGGTTAAAAACCCGCGCTACTGCAAATTAGCAGTAGCGCTTCTTTTTGTGCCGCGCTGCTGCTAAGATTCTGTGTATAAGGTTTTCCCTAGTAGTGCCATGGTATGCTGATTATGCTAATTATATTGTTGCTAAATTTATACCACCTAGTTTCACGTACCTGCAAAAGAAAAAGGTTTTCTATGATTTGAGACATTACTTTTGGGGTGACCCACATCTTTATAAAGAAGGGGTAGATGGTGTTATTAGACATTGTGTACCTGAGCATGAACAGAAACAGATCCTACGCAAGTGTCACTTCGAAGCTTATGGAGGACACCACGCTGGAGATAGAACTGCACATAAGGTATTGCAATCCGGTTTTTATTGGCCTACTCTCTTCAAGGATGCCCGTAAGTTTTTTGTATCTTGTGATGAATGTCAAAGAGTTGGTAATATTAGTAGACGTCAAGAAATGCCTATTAATTATTCACTTGTTATTGAACCATTTGATGTTTGGGACTTTGATTATATGGGACCTTTTCCTGCCTCCAATGGATACACACATATTTTAGTTGTTGTTGATTGCGTTACTAAGTGGTTAGAAGCTATTCCAACTAGTAGTGCTGATCATAACACCTCTATTAAGATGCTTAAAGAAGTCATTTTTCCAAGGTTTGGAGTCCCTAGATATTTAATGATTGATGGTGGTTCACATTTTATTCATGGTGCTTTCCGTAAAATGCTTGCTAAATATGATGTTAATCATAAAATTGCATCTCCTTATCACCCACAGTCCAGTGGTCAAGTAGAATTGAGCAATAGAGAACTCAAATTAATTTTGCAAAAGACTGTTAATAGATCTAGAAAGAATTGGTCCAAGAAACTCGATGATGCATTATGGGCCTATAGAACTTCATATAAAAATCCTATGGGTATGTCTCCGTATAAAGTGGTCTATGGAAAAGCATGTCACTTACCTCTTGAACTAGAACATAAGGCTTATTGGGCTTTTAAAGAGCTCAACTATGATTTCAAACTTGCCGGTGAGAAGAGGTTATTTGACATTAGTTCACTTGATGAATGGACAACCCAAGCCTATGAGAATGCCAAATTATTTAAAGAAAAAGTTAAAATATGGCATGACAAAAGAATACAAAAGCGTGAGTTTAATGTAGGTGATTATGTATTGCTATACAACTCTCGTTTAAGATTTTTTGCAGGAAAACTTCTCTCTAAATGGGAAGGCCCTTACGTTATCGAGGAGGTCTATCATTCTGGTGCCATAAAAATCAACAATTTCGAAGGCACAAATCCGAAGGTGGTGAACGGTCAAAGAATTAAACATTATATCTCAGGTAATCCTATAAATGTTGAAACCAATGTTATTGAAATCGTAACCCCGGAGGAATACATAAGGGGCACTTTCTGGAACGTTTCAGACTCCGAAAAGGAATAGGTATGTGGTATGGTAAGTAAACCGACTCCAAAACTGTTCAAATGGCAATTTTCTTCCGTTTTGGAATATTTAGAAAAATAAGAAGCAGTCCGGGAAGGACACGAGGACTCCACGAGGGTGGAGGGCGCGCCCCCCTACCTTGTGGGCACCTCGTGTGCTCTCCGGACTCCGTTTTCTTGCACGATACATATTTTGCTTGGTAAAAATTCAGTATATAATCTCCCGGAGGTTTTGACTCCCGTATCACGAAAAGCCTCATGTTCTTTTTTCGAGCTATTTTCTGCACAGGTTGTTAAAGCCAAGCATCATGTCGTCTCCCTCCTCCTCCAACAATGAGGGCAACGATGCTTGGCTAATGAAGATAGAGCTGAAGAGAGAAGAACCCATGGAGATCAACAAGGATGAAGGGATCAAGAAGGCCACGGAGGACCAACTTCCGGCAACAGAAGACATCCTTCAACTTGATCACAATCTTCTTACCCCAACTGAGATCGAAGCTTTCAAGATGATTGAGTTAGCTCATATACAAAATAATTATCTCACACGTGAAAATATTTTGTCGAAGGAGCATGTCATCGCACTCAAAGGCATTATCCGCAAGTTAGAAGACCTCCTACGCTCGATGTGCGACTATCCATCATCACCATCAACTCCTTCACCGGCAAAAGAGATATAATCACATGGGTATGGGCACTCCCCTTGGCAACTGCCAAGCTTGGGGGAGTGCCCCGGTATCGTATCACCATCACTTTTATCTTTACCGCTTTTCTTAGTTCGATCCTTTTGATAATATTTTGATCTAGTAGAATAAAAGTTCTTAGTATGATCTAGTTGTGAGTTTTGCTTTATGATCCTTCTATGTAATCGAGTCCGTGAGCTATAGTGTTGAGTCAAGGGATTGATTATTTTGCCATGATCTTGAGTGAATAAAATAAAAGAGAGAATAAAAAGAAACAAAGAGATCATATGGATCTTATGGAGAGTAATGAGCTCACATAGAAAGAGTATGATGAATAAAAGTTGTTGAGAGTTGACAAACATAGTTTTGGTCATCGTTGCAATTAATAGGAAGTAATAAAGAAAGAGAGGTCTTCACATATAAATACACTATCTTGGACATCTTTTATGATTGTGAGCACTCATTAAAATATGACATGCTAAAGGGTTGACGTTGGACAAGGAAGACAACGTAATGGGTTATGTTTTCTTACATCTGAGATAAATTATATTGTCATGGATCATCCAACATGATTGAGCTTGCCTTTCCCCCTCATGCTAGCCAAATTCTTTGCACCAAGTAGAGATACTACTTGTGCTTCCAAACACCCTTAAACCAGTTTTGCCATGAGAGTCCACCATACCTACCTATGGATTGAGTAAGATCCCTCAAGTAAGTTGTCATCGGTGCAAGCAATAAAAATTGCCCTCTAAATATGTATGACTTATTAGTGTGGGAGAAAATAAGCTTTATACGATCGTGTGATATGGAAGAAATAAAAGCGACAGACTGGTCCATATCACAAGTGGAAATATAAAGTGACGTTCTTTCGCATTAAGATTTTGTGCATCCAACCATAAAAGCGCATGACAACCTCTGCTTCTCTCTGTGAAGGGCCTATCTTTTACTTTTATCTCCTACCTTGCATAAGAGTCATGGTGATCTTCACCCTTCCTCTTTAAATTTTATCTTTTGGCAAGCACAACATGTTGGAAAGATCCTGGTATATATGGCTAATTGGATGCGAGCTTTCATGAACTATTATTGTTGACATTACCCTTGAGGTAAAATGTTGGGAGGCAAAACTATAAGCCCCTATCTTTCTTTGTATCCGATTAAAACTCCATACCCATAAGTATTGCGTGAGTGTTAGCAATTGTGAAAGACTATATGATAGTTGAGTATGTGGAATTGCTGAAAAGCTCTTATATTGACTCTTTCCTATGTTATGATAAATTGCACTTGCTCCAATGACTGAGATTATAGTCTGTTAGTTTTCAATGAAGTTTATGATTCATACTTGAAATTGTGATTTAATTGTTACTCTAGCATAAGAGATCATATGACAAGAATTATATAAGTTGTTGTTCTAAGAATGATCATGATGCCCTCATGTCCATATTTTATTTTTTATCGACGCCTCTATCTCTAAACATGTGGACATATTTTTCGATTTCGGCTTTCGCTTGAGGACAAGCGAGGTCTAAGCTTGGGGGAGTTGATACGTCCATTTTGCATCATGCTTTTATATCGATATTTATTGCATTATGGGTTGTTATTACACATTATGTCACAATACTTATGCATATTCTCTCTTATTTTACAAGGTTTACATAAAGAGGGAGAATGCCGGCAGCTGGGATTCTGGGCTGGAAAAGGAGCAAATATTAGAGACCTATTCTGGACAGCTCCAAAAGTCCTGAAACTTCACGGAAGTCATCTTCAGAATATATAAAAAATACTGAGCACAAGAAGTTCCGGAGGGGGGCCATACCCTGCCCACGAGGGTGGGGGGCACGCCCTACCCCCTGGGCGTGCCCCTGCCTCTTGGCCCCCCTGGTGGCCCTCCGATGCCCATCTTCTGCTATATGGAGTCTTTCGATGAGGAAAAAAATCATAAGCAAGCTTTTGAGACGAGACTCCGCCGCCACGAGGTGGAACCAATCTAGGGCTCTGGCAGAGCTGTTCTGTTGGGGAAACTTCCCTCCGGGAGGGGGAAATCATCGCCATCGTTGTCACCAACGATCCTCTCATCAGGAGGGGGTTAATATCCATCAACATCTTCACCAGCACCATCTCCTCTCAAATCCTAGTTCATCTCTTGTATCCAATTCTTGTCTTCAAGTCTGGGATTGGTACCTGTGGGTTGCTAGTAGTGTTAATTACTCCTTGTAGTTGATGCTAGTTGGTTTATTTGGTGGAAGATCAAATGTTCAGATCCTATATGCATATTAATACTCCTCTGATTACGAACATGAATATGCTTTGTGAGTAGTTACGTTTGTTCCTGAGGAAATGGGAGAAGTCTTGCTATTAGTAGTCATGTGAATTTGGTATTCGTTTGATATTTTGATGAGATGTATGTTGTCTCTCCTCTAGTGTTGTTATGTGAACGTCGACTACATGACACTTCACCATTATTTGTGCCTAGAGGAAGGCATTGGGAAGTAATAAGTAGATGATGGGTTGCTAGAGTGACAGAAGCTTAAACCCTAGTTTATGCGTTGCTTCGCAAGTGGCTGATTTGGATCCATATGTTTCATGCTATGGTTAGGTTTACCTTAATACTTTTGTTGTAGTTGCGGATGCTTGCAATAAAGGTTAATCATAAGTGGGATGCTTGTCCAAGTAAGCGCAGTACCCAAGCACCGGTCCACCCACATACCAAATTATCAAAGTACCGAACGCGAATCATATGAACGTGATGAAAACTAGCTTGACGATAATTCTCATGTGTCCTTGGGAGTGCTTTTCTCTATATAAGAATTTGTCCAGGCTTGTCCTTTGCTACAAAAATGATTGGCCCACCTTGCTGCACTTTATTTACTTTTGTTACTTGTTGCTCGTTACCAATTATCTTATTACAAAACTATCTGTTACCTATAATTTCAGTGCTTGTAGAGAATACCTTGCTGGAAACCGCTTATCATTTCCTTCTGCTCCTCGTTGGGTTCGACACTCTTACTTGTCAAAAGGACTACGATAGATCCCCTATACTTGTGGGTCATCAAACATCACAGCGTAATGGTGTGTCCGAATGTCGTAATCGTAGTTTACTAGATATGATGCGATTTATGATGTCTCTCACTGATTTACCGCTATCATTTTGGGGTTACACTTTAGAGACAGCTGCATTCACGTTAAATAGGGCACCATCTAAATCCGTCGAGACGACAGCTTATGAACTGTGGTTTGGCAACAAACCCAAGTTGTCGTTTCTTAAAGTTTGGGGCTGCAATGCTTATGTGAAAAAGCTTCAACCTGATAAGCTCGAACCCAAATCGGAGAAATGTGTCTTCATAGGATACCCAAAGAAGACTGTTGGGTACACCTTCTTTCACAGATCCGAAGGCAAGTTATTCATTCCTAAGAATGGATCCTTTCTAGAGAAGGAGTTTCTCTCGAAAGAAGTGAGTGGGAGGAAAGTAGAACTTGACGAGGTAATTGTACCTTCTCCCTTATTGGAAAATAGTTCATCACTGAAATCAGTTCCAGTGATTCCTACACCGGTAAATGAGGAAGCTAATGATGATGATCATGAAACTTCTGATCAAGTTACTACCGAACCTCGTAGGTCAACCAGAGTAAGATCCGCACCAGAGTGGTATGGTAATCCTGTTCTGGAAGTCATGTTACTTGACCATGACGAACCTACGAACTATGAGGAAGCGATGATGAGCCCAGATTCCGCAAAATGGCTTGAGGCCATGAAATCTGAGATGGGATCCATGTATGAGAACAAAGTATGGACTTTGGTTGACTTGCCCGATGATCGGTAGGCCATAGAGAATAAATGGATCTTCAATAAGAAGACTGACGCTGATGGTAATGTTACTATCTACAAAGCTCGACTTGTTGCAAAAGGTTATTGACAAGTTCAAGGAGTTGACTACGATGAGACCTTCTCACCCGTAGCGATGCTTAAGTCCGTCTGAATCATGTTAGCAATTGCCGCATTTTATGATTATGAAATTTGGCAAATGGATATCAAAACTGCATTCCTTAATGGATACCTTAAAGAAGAGTTCTATATGATGCAACCAGAAGGTTTTGTCGATCCAAAAGGTGCTAACAAAGTGTGCAAGCTCTAGCGATCCATTTATGGACTGGTGCAAGCCTCTCGGAGTTGGAATATACGCTTTGATAGTGTGATCAAAGCATATGGTTTTGTACAGACTTTTGGATAAGCTTGTATTTACAAGAAAGTGAGTGGGAGCTCCGTAGCATTTCTGATATTATATGTAGATAACATATTGTTGATTGGAAATGATACTGAATTTCTCAATAGCATAAAAGGATACTTGAATAAGAATTTTTTAATGAAAGACCTCAGTGAAGCTGCTTATATATTGGGCATCAAGATCTATAGAGATAGATCAAGAGGCTTGATTGGACTTTCACAAAGCACATACCTTGATAAATTTTTGAAGAAGTTCAATGTGGATCAGGCAAAGAAAGGGTTCTTGCATGTATTACAAGGTGTGAAGTTGAGTCAGACTCAATGCCCGACCACTGCAGAATATAGAGAGAAAATGAAACGTGTTCCCTATGCTTCAGCCATAGGCTCTATCATGTATGCAATGTTGTGTACCATACCTGATGTGTTCTTTGCTATTAGTTTAGCAGGGAGGTACCAAAGTAATCCAGGAGTGGATCACTGGATAGCGGTCTAGAACATCCTGAAATACCTGAAAAGGACTCAGGATATGTTTCTTGTATATGGAGGTGACAAAGAGCTCGTCGTAAATGGTTATGTCGATGCAAGGTTTGACACTGATCCGGATGACTCTAAGTCACAAACTGGATACGTGTTTTTATTAAATGGTGGAGCTGTCAGTTGGTGCAGTTCCAAGCAGAGCGTCATGGCGGGATCTACATGTGAAGCGGAATACATAGCTGCTTCGGAACCAGCAAATGAAGGAGTCTGGATGAAGGAGTTCATATCCGATCTAGGTGTCATACCAAGTGCATCGGGTCCAATGAAAATATTTTGTGACAATACTGGTGAAATTGCCTTGGCAAAGGAATCCAGATTTTACAAGAGAACAAAGCACATCAAGAGACGCTTCAGTTCCATCCGCAATCAAGTCAATGAGGGAGACATAGAGATTTGCAAGATACATACGGATCTGAATGTTGCAGACCCATTGACTAAGCCTCTCTCATGAGCAAAACATGATTAGCACCAAGACTCCATGGGTGTTAGAATCATTACAATGTAATCTAGATTATTCACTCTAGTGCAAGTGGGAGACTGAAGGAAATATGCCCTAGAGGCAATAATAAAGTTGTTATTTATATTTCCTTATATCATGATAAATGTTTATTATTCATGCTAGAATTGTATTAACCGGAAACTTAGTACATGTGTGAATACATAGACAAACAGAGTGTCACTAGTTTGCCTCTACTTGACTAGCTCATTGAATCAATGATGGTTATGTTTCCTAACCATAGACATGAGTTGTCATTTGATTAATGGGGTCACATCATTGGAGAATGATGTGATTGACTTGACCCATCTGTTAGCTTAGCACGATGATCGTTTAGTTTGTTGCTATTGCTTTCTCCATAACTATACATGTTCCTATGACTATGAGATCATGCAACTCCCGAATACCGGAGGAACACTTTGTGTGCTACCAAACGTCACAATGTAACTGGGTGATTATAAATGTGCTCTACAGGTGTCTCCGATGGTGTTTGTTGAGTTGGCATGGATCAAGATTAGGATTTGTCACTCCGATTGTCAGAGAGGTATCTCTGGGCCCTCTCGGTAATGTACATCACTATAAGCCTTGCAAGCAATGTAGCTAATGAGTTAGTTACAGGATGTAGCATTACGGAACGAGTAAAGAGACTTGCTGGTAACGAGATTGAACTAGGTATTGAGATGCTGACGATCTAATCTCGAGCAAGTAACATACCAATGACAAAGGGAACAAGTATATCGTTATGCGGTTTGACCGATAAAGATCTTCATAGAATATGTAGGAACCAATACGAGCATCCAGGTTCCGCTATTGGTTATTGACCAGAGACATTTCTCGGTCATGTCTACATAGTTCTTGAACCCGTAGGGTCCGTACGCTTAATGTTTGGTGACGATCGGTATTACGAGTTTATGTGTTTTGATGTACCGAAGGTAGTTCGGAGTCCCGGATTTGATCACGGACATGACGAGGAGTCTCATAATGGTCGAGACGTAAAGATCGATATATTGGAAGCCTATGTTTGGACATCTGAATGGTTTCGGGTGAAATCAAGAGTATACAGGAGCACCGGGAGGTTACCGGAACCCCCCGGGAGGTATATGGGCCTTAGTGGAAAAGAGGGAAAAGAAGAAAAGGTGGGGGCGCGCCCCCCGAGCCCAATCCAAATTGGGAGGGGGGTCGGCCCCCCTTTCCTTCCTTCTTCCTCTTCCTTCCTTCTCTCATAGAACCAACAAAGGGAAGGGGGGAATCGTACTCCCGGTGGGAGTAGGACTCCCTTGGGGCGCGCCTAGAGAGGTCGGCCCCCTCCCCCTCCTCCACTCCTTTATATACGGGGGAGGGGGGCACCCCATAGACACACAAGTTTATCATTGATCTTTAGCCGTGTGCGGTGCCCCCCTCCACCATAATCCACCTCGGTAATATCGTAGCGGTGCTTAGGCGAAGCCCTATTCCGTTAGCAACATCATCACCATCATCACGTCGTCTTGTTGACGAAGCTCTACTGGATCATGAGTTTGCGGGGCATCACCGAGCCGAATGTGTGCAGATCACGGAGGTGCCGTATCTTCGGTACTAGATCGGTCGATCATGAAGACGTGCGACTACATCAACTGCGTTGTCATAACGCTTCCGCTTACGGTCTACGAGGGTACATAGACGATACTCTCCCCTCTCGTTGCTGTGCATCACCATGATCTTGCATGTGCGTAGGAATTTTTTTGAAATTACTGTGTTCCCCAACACTTGACACACCACCACCCAAGGTAATTAAGCTCAATACTATCATATTACTTTGCTACTGATCATATTGCTGCAGATAATTAATCTCCCAATGTGGTTGAATTGACAACTCAGCTGCTAATACTTGCAAATATTCTTTGGCTCCCCTTGTGTCGAATCTATAAATTTGGGTTGAATACTCTACCCTTGAAAACTATTGCGATCCCCTATACTTGTGGGTTATCAAGGACTACGATGAAAATATTGAGTGGCTCTCATATGCATTATTGCTGATCTAATAAAGAGCCCATATTATTTTGTCTTCTCCTTTGAATAAAATATTGCAGATTCCAGCTTAGTCCACAGCACTCTTGCACTATTTTTATTTTCATATCATTCGGTCGTGCAAGTGAACGGCAATAATGATGATATTTAATGAAGTGAATGTGGCAGAGAAAAGCGGGTATGAACTCAAGTTGTTTTTGTTTTTGTAAATATGTTTAATTCAGTATCCATGATTCGGCATATTATGATTAAACATGTTTGCAATGAAAATTAGAGATTATAGTTTCTCATGCCATTCTTAAGTAGCTAGGAGTGGATAATGATTTATCTTTGGTGTCAACATGCATTAAAATGATTGTGATGTAGTAAGATGATATGGTATCATCCTCTGAATGTTTAAAGTGGCTTGACTTGGCACATGTCCACACATGTAGTTGAATCAAAACCAACATAGCCTCCACGATATTTAAGTTCATGGTGTTTATATCCTACTAATGCTAGTATTCAATGTTGATTATTCATAAAGCATGTTCATGATTGTTTTCTCTCTCTAGCTAATCGCTTCTCAATCTATTTGCTAGCCTTCACCTGCACTAAGCAGAAATACTACTTGTGCATCAAAATCCTTAAACCAAAGTTATTCCAGATGAGCTCACTACATCTACCTATATGCGGTATTACCCTGCCATTCCAAATAAATTTGCATGTGCCACCTCTAAAATTTCAAATGAACATTTGTTTTGTGTGTCTGGAACCGCTCATGGAGCGATAGGGGGCAGTCAGTATCTTCCATGCTAAGCGGGTTATTCTCATGATGAGTGTTTATTCACTCGTCCTTGCACGAGAGGGGCCATTAATAGGGATGCCTAGTCCCGAAATAAAAAATTGCAAATAATTAAACAAAACTCCCCCAGGATTGTTGTTGGTATGGATGGTACCCTGGATTATGTTTGTTTGTGGAGGGGGAGTAAACCTTTACTTTTACCGCTTGGGAACCGCCGCTGATGTGTTTAACATGGAAGATATTGATAACTCTTGGTCGTAACGTTGACAGGAAGGGTGCACCTCCCAAAATTATATTTATCTCTGATTTAAGCTTTGAGCTCTGGCACCTCTGCAAATCCCTGATTCCCTCTGTGAAGGGGCTATCTATTTTTTTATGTTGACTCATCAGCTTCTCAAACAAGCACCAGACCTGAGATCTATAGTTAATGTTGTATGCATTATGACTGGATATATTCTACCATGAATTACAATGTTTAGTCGCTGCTTGAACTATGCAGGTGCTCTGCATTTATGTTTTGCAGTCTCAGAAAGGGCTAGCAAGATACCATTGTTGTCATATTATATCATGATTGTTTTGACAAAGTGTTGGCATTTGAGATATCTTATTATTGCTCGCTAGTTGATTATGCCATTGATATGAGTTAATATAATTTTTAAGCGTTATTGTTGACATAGTTAGTCATAATATTTGATGAAAACCTGGGTGTTACTTAAGCATATATATGTAAACAAGAACAAAAGAGTTCGTAAAAGTTTTTCTTTATCACTTTCAGTTTATCAACTGAATTGCTTGAGGACAAGCAATGGGTTAAGGTTGGGGGAGTTGATACGTCTCCATCGCATCTACTATCCTAACGCTTTTGCTCTTGTTTTGGACTCTAATTTGCATAATTTAAATGAAACTAACCTGGACTGACACTGTTTTTAGCAGAACTACCATGGTGTTGTATTTTGTGCATAAATAGAAGTTCTCGGATTTGGACGGAACTTTTTGGAGAATTATTTGACAATAAATACAAAATACTGGAACCAAGACCCACTGGAGGGGGGTGGCTGGCTACCCACAAGACACTAGGGAGCGCCACCCCCCTCGGGCATGCCCTGGTGGGTGGTGGTCCCCTCGGAGCTCCGCTGACCCTAATTCCAGCGCTATAAAGTCCTATTTTTCCGGAAAAAAATAAGAGGAAGTTTCATCATGTTTTATGATACAGAGCCGCCGCCACATCTAGTTCTTCATCGGGAGGCAAGATCTGGAGCCCGTTCGGGGCTCCGGAGAGGGGGGATCTTCAGTCTTCGTCATCGCCAACCCTCCTTCATCACCAATTCCATGATGCTCCCCATCGGGAGTGAGTAATTCCTTCGTAGGCTTACTGGTCGGTGAGGAGTTGGATGAGATTCATCATGTAATCGAGTTAGTTTTGTTAGGCTTGATCCCTAGTATCACCTATGCTCTGGGATTGATGTTGCTATGACTTTGCTATGCTTAATGCTTGTCACTAGGGCCCGAGTGCCATGATTTCAGATCTAAATAGTTTATGTTTTCACCATTATATCTATGTTCTAGATCCGATCTTGCAAGTCATATGCACCTGCTACGTGTTGTGATCCGTAAACCCCAGGGTGACAGTAACTGTGATACTTTCTGGTGATGACCGTAGTTTGAGGAGTTCATGTATTCACTATGTGTTAATGCTTTGTTCTGGTTCTCTATTAAAAGGAGGCCTTGATATCCCTTAGTTTCCTTATGGACCCCGCTGCCACGGGAGGGTAGGAAAAAAGATGTCATGCAAGTTCTTTTCCATAAGCATGTATGACTATTTATGGAATACATGCCTACATTATATTTATGAACTGGAGCTAGTTTTGTATCACCCTAGGTTATGATTGTTATATGATGAATGTCATCCAATGAATTCAGCGATCCAATGCCTACGAGTTTTCCACATATTGTTATTGTTGCGTTACTATTGCTACTACTACTATTACAACTGCTACAAAATTATTGCTATCACTGTTATCGTTACTATTACTATTACCACTGCTATCAAAACTATCATATTACTGTGCTACTGATCACTTTGCTGCAGATATTTAATTTCTAGGTGTGGTTGAATTGACAACTCAACTGCTAATACTTAAAAATATTCTTTGGCTCCCCTTGTGTCGAATATATAAATTTGGGTTGAATACTCTACCCTTGAAAACTATTGTGATCCCCTATACTTGTGGGTTATCATGGCCCCCCTACTCCCTAGGCTCAAGGCATGTGGCTAGGACGTGTTGGCCCTATGCTTCCCTAAGTCCTAGTTTTGGCATGTGTCTCCTCCAATGAATAATATTTGATTTTTATGGATTTTACTGAGTCTAGGAAGGTTCATGTACCCACAGAGATAAAAACATGCAACTAGCCCGACTGGCAATTTATTAACAGGATAATCCAAATGAATATAATACAATGTTTAATTTGATAAGAAAATGGCATGAGAACTTCAAAAACTATAGATAAGTTTAGGGCATATCCCGCGCTATGAGGAGAGCGGCTGAGCGATACGTTATGTCGCATGATGAAATTATTAATCAGGAGGAAGATAATTACAACGCATTGTGCATGTAAAACGAGATCAATTAGAACCGTTGAATGATGTTTATTTAAGGGTCAAGATGTGTTTTTATAAACTCTAACTTGTACCTTTCATATTAGTAGGGAGAGAATACTAGAGCATGGATACTTACATTAAGCCCTCTAGTAGACTAGTTTGAAATATCAAGGTGATTGCATTGGTTGAGAAACTTAGGATATGCTTCAATATCCTAATAGGCACATATTTCCAATAAGTTTCTCACTACTAGACATCTAAACACTACTGACACTGACCGGCCTGTCAAGCATTAGTGATGAGGGTCAGCGCTGATGGGCCAGTGAAAGCACGTTAGTGATATGTCCCTGGTCTCGGTTTGAAGGTTATCATTGACTGATATAAAAATGACTGGTATGTGATATGTTGTACCGATGAGCACAAATGAGCAATTATAACCATTGAATGACGTCTCCACCTCACCCATCTATATAGTCAACTTAAATCTGACCCTTTTATTTTTCCACTAGTCAGTGTTGTTCTGTACATAGCATGTTATAATCATCAGGCACTCCCTATTTCCATTCCTTACCTTCATCACCACCGTCCAGTCCCTTTCTCCCATTGGTTTCCCTATTATCCCTCCTCTCCCTCTGGCCGCTTATCGGTGGAGGGCTCTCCAACAGCAAGGCCGCATCGTCATGATGATGCCACTACAAGTCGTCTAAACATCGTGGCGGCGCTCTCTCGTCGGATCGTTGCTGCATTCCCGGACACTCGTTGCTTTGCCCTGGGGATCTTCCTTGCTGTTGGCTGTGTCTCCCGTGCCTCGGTGCATTGTGGTAGACCCGACATGTATTGCACTGTTCTTCGGTTGCAGCGCTGACCACGGCGGTGAACTCCATCCCTTCACAACTATGTTGCAATTCAATTATGATATGGATGTCATCGATGTGCTACAGTTCTATGATGCATTCTTGCTATGAATCTTACAATTTCTATGTGTTTCACGTATGTATGAATATGTTAGAAATATACTCTGCCATATATATGTTAGGAAATGATCTTGCCGGGGTTGCTCTGCCCTGGAGTATATATTATGCATGTTATATGTGACAATATAGTGATGAATATTTCATTGAAAATAGTATAAATGCAACCAACTCCCTCATTAGGAGATATAGTGCAATATTGTTCAATGACATACTTGGTGCATACTATTTGACTCGTCCATGTCTAATGAAACTCAACTAGGTCTAAATAAAATAATTCTATTGCAGCTGCCATATATTTTAGTTGCACTACACGAAATGAAAGAAGACATGAGAAAGTCTTAGGGGTAGTAGGCCCGAGCTACTTCGGAATCCTCATTTTGGATACGGGTGTGCATAAGTGGCAGAATCATGCGAGGCAAATAGTTTCTTAGGATCTGAAAAGGGTTGGAAGATTCTGTCATCTCCAGACACACAACAAATATCCATTTGCTGCTTCTTGGAGAAACCGAGAGAGTCCTCGAGCGGAGTCTATTAAACTTAGATATTATATTCTTGACTACATTTGTATTAAATGAACCAATGAATATTTTAAGTTAATTTTCTTGAAAAATTCTTGTGAGCGTACTTACATTTTAGTGGCACTGCACAATAGAAGATGACCAAGGGGTTTATGAAGTAGGAGAGAGATCGGTGAGAAAATATATGACCTCTCCCTAGTTTGTTAAGAGGCTCAAAGTGTGTAGCTTTGGCTGGTATTCTTGATTTGTTGGTTCACAATCTAGTATGTTAAGAGGCTCAACTATGAAGCGTGTATCTTTGGCTAGTATTCTCGAATTGTTGGATGTAAGCCGTGTAAATGTACATGTGAATTTTGTTACGAGAATAAAAGCAATGTGCAAATGAAAGATGATGCCTATGTATTATGTTACTATTTTTCTGTAAATTTTGTTTGCATTGCTAGTCACATAGATAAATAAAGCGCATGCATGCAAATGGTGAACGATATTGTTATCACTGACCAACTGGCGTTCAAACCTAGTACGATATCATTGACCGGCGGCCGGTTGGCCAGTCTTTGATGAGCAAGTCCTCACTGACCCCAAGGCACTGACCCGCTAGAAACCAATCAGTGATGATGTAATTTGGCTGGTCAGTGTTGTTCAGGTTTGTAGTAGTGTCTTGTGATAGATACCAAGCATGGTGTTAGGGCAACTCCAACGCGGATCACAAAATCGCCACTAAATGTCCTAACAAGAAAATCTGATCATTTTCTACCATCAGATGTCGGCCATGAAATTTGTTTGGACAAGTCAAAACTTTTGAAATCTTACAAATCAAAACCAAATGTAGGGGAGGTTTGCAGGCGGCTCCAGACGTCCGCCACATAGGCCCTTGACAACGGGGACCCATGAAAAGAAAAACCTTGTCCCGGTCAGAGTGGACGCGCTCGGATGAGATGATAGGTTGTTTCGCTACACTCATTCATGTCTGCTAATAGGCCAATCTCCTACAAGACATGCACACCTGCACGTCAAGCGAGAAGTCTACTCTCGCGCTGGCTGCGTTGAAGTAAAGTCCGTCAGACTGCGTCGGCTATTTAAGCCGACCGTCCGTAGATGCAAAACATACACCGCCACCTACCCTTTCCCCTAATCCACACAACTCCAATTTCGACCGCCGCAATGGGCAAGTTAGACAGTTTGAAGTAGTTCTCTGCGCCTGCACCATCTCGGGGTTGAGGGGTCCTCTAGCTCCTGGAGCCACCGACTGCGTTCTTTGGGCCCATTGGCGTCGAGCCAACTTGTTTGTGCCAAGCAAAGCCAGCAGAGTGGCTACGTGGTGAGCGCACTGCATTGGTCAATCAAGGCTGCCACAACACTTGGCAGGCCTTCCTCCACCGTAGGGACAACGACGGCTCCGACGACAACGATGGCCCTGACGGCGACGACGGAGGGGCCGACAGCCTTGGAGGCCATACCTATGAGGTCACCCTCTAGTACCTCACAAAGTTTAGTTTATATTTAGTTAGTTCATTTGATTTACTTGAAACTTTGTTAAATTTCATCAATTTTGATTGTAATATATCGAATTTTAACAGATATCATCAATTTAGCATGAATTTTATTCATTTTTGAAAGATCCATTTGAAATGAGACAGACATTTCACGCATGCGGTTGGATAACCTCTGCCCCATAGCCAGACGTGTACGTAGACATTTGGTGAGGTTTGTTTTGGTGACCCAACCAAGAGCAACTAATTAAGGAGTACTTATTCGGTAGCCCTCCCAATAGTCACTTGGGTTGGGCTGGGAGCCCTCCAATTGATGCGCTCTCAACCGTTGTCACATGTCGCACTCTCGGTGCATCCTTTCGATTTTCTTTCATTTTTTATACGCGTTTTCGGCTTTTAGATGTTTTTTTGGTTTGTTTTGGCTTTCGATCCTCCCCCGGTTTTTCTTAGATTTAGGACTAAATAAAAAAATCAAAAAAAATTGCGCAAAAAAATGAGTTTCAATTTTTCTTCTTCTGGAGGAGGAGGCATAAATTTACTTCTCACGGAGGCACAGATTTGCTTATGCGCGAGGCACGTCCGTGCCTCTCGCAGAAGGGAAAAACATGTATTTTTTCCTTCCACCATAGGCATGATTTACTTCACGTGGAGGCACGAATTTGCTTCTGCGAAAGGCACGGTCGTCCCCATCAGGAAAGTAAAAACATGTTTTTTTTTCTTTCATGAGAGGCATGGATTTGCTTATGAGAGGCAAAAAAACATGAGAGGCACAGCTGTGCTCTCGCAAAAGGGGGAAAATATGTTTTTTTCCTACCGCGAGATGCACGGGTTTACTTCTCGTGGAGGCACGGATTTGTGACCGTGAGGGGCACAGTCGTGCCTCTCGAAAAGGAAAAAACGTGGTTTTTCCTTCCCTGAGAGGCACTGATTTACCTCTTGTGGAGGCGTGAATTTTCTTCCGCGAGAGTTCATGCCTCTCAGAAAAAGGGGAAATGTGTTTTTCTTTTTTTCCTTCCGCGAGAGGCATGACCGTGCCTTCGAAAAAGAAAAAAACCATGTTTTCATTTTTTCCATCTGTGAGAGGCACAGATTCACTTCTCGTGGAGTCATGGATTTGATTCCACAAGAGGCATGATAGCGCCTCTCGGAAAAAAAGAATTCTTCCGCGAGAGGCACGGAGTTATTTCTCATGGTGGCACAGATTGTTGCAACCTCGGGTGATGGGAGTGATCCTTACAAAGAGTGCTTCTTAATTAATGATTTAAAGGTCACTCCCACCTCCCGGGTTGTAGTACGCCACTTGTCGCAACCTTCATAGATTCTTTTATTCAAACATTTTATCTCTTAAACCATGGGTTCAAATATTGAACCCTTTTAATCGTTGAATTCCCCGCGTCGAGATTTTAAAACTAAATCCCATGTTGATAGGTTCTGACAAACTTCTTTTTCGTGAAGAAATCAAAAGAAAAAATCCGAACCCGGAGCACACTTTTTTCCTTTTCGAAGGAAGCACACACGACTGTGTCTATAGCCGAAGCAAATCCGTGCCTCCACAAGAACTAAGGCCTCCTTTGGTTTGGAGGAATCTTGTAGGATTTCTAGAGGATAGGATTTTGTAGAAAAATTCCTACGAAGCCCTTTGGTTTGTAGGAATGGATTCCTATTCCTATATATGATAGGAATCAATCCTTCACATTTCAAAGGGGAAAAAAACATTAACCTAGACTCAATGGAAAAAATCATATCCTATGAATCAAGTGATATCTCTTTTCCTATAGGAACTGAGATGCATGCCACCTCACTTCCTATGATTTTCCTATTCCTATGATATTTCTATCCTATGAACCAAAGGAGGCCTAAACCTGTGCCTCTCGCGGGAGGACAACAAATATTGTTTTTTCCATTTCCAAGAGGCACGGCCCTGCCTCTCGCAGAAGCAAAACCATGGCTCTCGCGAAAGAAGAAAAAACATGTTTTTTCTGTTTCCAAAACATGTTTTTTTTTAAAAGTGATTTTTTAAAAGCTAAGAAAGACCAATAAAAACCTAAAAAAAAATCATCTAAAAGGAGAAAACACGTGCGGATTTTTTTAGAAAAGAAAAAAATTGAATGAAGCGCCTAAAGCGCGACATGTTGCAGGCTTGCACCGGCTGAGAGCGCGCCGCTTCTTTCAGTCCACCCCCATGTAATTGTTGGGGAGACTCCCGAAGGAGCGCTCCTCGGTTGACGAAACAGGGACCTGCAGCGCCTCAAGCTCGGCCGGCCCATATTATTTCCGCAAACTCGCAAAAAAAATGCTGCGATCAGCGTCGAACACGCGACCTTAGTGCTTGAAGGGAAGGGCACTAACCATTCAGCCATCCCAACCCATTGTGGAAAACATTCATTTTTCTCCTTTTGTTTCTTTCTTTAATCGTGGTTTTTCTTCTAGACTTTTTCATTCGGTTTTGCATTTTTTCCTTGTTTTCCCTTTTTAAAATGCATGGATTCTTGAACAAATCATGAAATTTTTCGTCAAAATCGATCAACATTTTGTCCAAAATCTATGAACTTTCATTCAAATTCATGAACTTTTTTCCAAAATCGATGATTTTTTAAAAAATTTGTTAACTTTTCTAAAAATGGATGAACTATTTTGAAAATTTTATGAACTATTTTTCAGATTGAATAAACTTCTTTCAAGTTCAATGAAAGTTTTTCAAAATTTTGATGAACCTTTTCAAATTCAATGAACTATTTTTTAAATTAATCAAATTTTTTTCAAATTTCGATGAACTTTTTTAAAAATCGATGAATTTAAAAAAATTGTGTGCTTTTCTAAAAATTGATGAACTTTTCAAGTAATTTTTAAATTTAAGTTAATGTTTTATTAAAAGCAATAACTAATACTGTTTCTGTTCAAGGACACCAAGGCGAGTTTTGTCCAGTGGTTGTTGCGTTAGACTGTAGACCTGACGTGGTGAGTTTGAACCCAGCTCTCCCGTTGTTGTTTTTTTTCACGTTTTCCTTTGTCAGCAGGTAATGGGCCAGATTTTAAACCGGCCCGATCGAGAAACGTACAGGCGCCAAGTTTCTCTAACCAGCGCTGAAGGCGCCGACTAGGGGCGAAATCACTAATTAAGGAGTACTCGTTGCAAAGAACATTTCACTTTCTCAGATCGTGACAAGTGGTGCACATGCAGTGCGCCACTTGTCGTAACCTGAAGGTTTTTCCTTTTTTCGTAAATCCGTTTATTCAAAACGTTTTATCTTTTAAACCGTGCGTCCAAATCTCGAACCGTTTTCACCATTGGATTCCTCGCGTCGAGATCTTCAAAACTAGATCCATGTTGATAGGTTTTGACGAACTTTTTTTTCACGAAAAAAACAAGATAAAAAAACCGGACGAAAAAACCGAATCGGGAGCACGGTTTTTTCCCTTTCCGAAAAAGGCACGCCCGTGCCTCTAGCAAAATCACAACCGTGCCTCTCGTGAAAGCAAAACCGTGACTCTCGTGTAAGGAAAAAAACAGAAAACGTGTTTTTTTCCGTTTTCGAGAGACACGGCCGTGCCTCTCGCAAAAGCACAAACGTGCCTCTCGCGAAAGCAAAACCGTGACTCTCGCGAAAGAAAAAAAAGACAGAAAACGCGTATTTTTTTCCCTTTCAGAAAGGCACGGCCGTGACTTTCGCGTAAGCACAACCGTGCCTCTCGCGGAAGCAAAACCGTGACTCTCACGAACGAAAAAAAACAGAAAACACGTTTTGTTTTTTCCTTTCCGAGAGGCACGGTCATGACTCTCGCGAAAGCACAACCGTGTCACTCGCGAAAGCAAAACCGTGACTCTCGCGAAAGAAAAAAAAACAGAAAACGCATTTTTTTTCGTTTCCGAGAGGCACGGCCATGACTCTCGCTAAAGCACAACCGTGCCTCTCGCGGAAGAAAAACCGTGACTTTCACGAAAGGAAAAAAAAAGAAAACACATTTTTTCGCGATCGAAAAGGTAAGAAAGACCGGGGAAAACCAAAACATCGAAAAAACCCGGAAAAACCGTTTAAAAAGCCGAAAACGCGTGCGAAAAAATAAAAAAAATAAAATTCGAAGGGAGCGTCCAGAACGCGACACACGGCGAATGGCTGAGAACGCGCCAAATGACGCTGATCTTTGCGAGGCTCCCGAAGAAGCGCTCGTTAACTAGTTGCTCCCCTAGTCCCTCCTCGGTTAGTTGCTCCCAAATGAATGGGCCAGAAACTGTGTACGTGTTGAAAGCCCATAACACAAAATAGATATATGTATATACTGATGGAGGCCCGAAAGCACACAATGCACACCCGAACTCTCTCGTTCAACAAGGTCAAAACGGCTAGATGGACTCCTGCTTGTGTTCCAAGTAATTCTTCGTGATCTGCAGGCGCGTGACTCTGGAGCCTATAAATCCACGCGTGCCGCTGCCCACACGGATCATAAAACCCTGACAAACACGTCTGCTTCCGTTGTATCGATGGCGGCTCGCGTCTTCCTCTCGTCGTCCAGGATCGCCGGCCAGCTCGCAGCCGCAAATAAGCGTGGCGTCCGTTCGTACGCTGCAGCGGCGGCGGCCGTGACGCGGCAGGAGCCTTCAGCAGCCGGGGCGGCGAGCAGGCTGGCGGCGGCGACAGAGGAGGCGACCCCGAAGGAGTTCTTCTGGATGAGGGACCCAAAGACGGGCTGCTGGATCCCGGAGAACCACGTCGACGTCGCAGACCCTGCCGACCTCCGCGCGCGGCTGCTCGTCTCCAAGAAGTAAAGGATCGGTTGGTGTGACGACGATCCGACTCGATCGATGAATTCGGAGGATTACATTAGACGGGAGATGTGTATGGTGGAGTCTTCTGGAATTGAAAGCTGCCTGCTCGACGGATCTTTCTTGTTTTTAACGCATGTTATCACGAAGTGGAGGAGATTTGTACTGCAGGTTGATTGACATGCATGATATTTTCATTATATTAGCCTCTCTTGTGTTTACTCTCTATTCATACTAATTATGTATATGCATGATTTAATTTCCTTGGTCTATCCGTGTTCTTGACCAAATTCGAGAGCACCTTTCAAAAAGTTAATTAGATTTTATTCGTTTGTCTATTTCTACTCCCTCTAGCAATCCACACGCCAAATCCAATTTTTTTTCTCGAAACGAATTGCTTCGTCGATTAATTAAGAAAAAAAGAATTGCCTTGTTAATTTACGAAAAACCGGGCTAAAATCGATACAATCATACCATAATTAAAGTACTCACCAATCATGAGACCCCACGAGCACACATGCAACCAGTGGCGGAGCCCGGGGGGCGAGCAGGGGCCTGGCCCCCCCTATCGATCGACAGTTTATTAAGAGGCTACGAGTAATTAGCTACTGGGCTGAGAAATATACGTACTATGGCCCCCCTCAACCCCCGAGGTTATGAAGAAATCTGGGGGAAAGGCCCATAAAAAAGCCCACTGGTGGCCGTAGCAATAGACTCTAATACTTGGCCCGTGGCGTTACCCTAAATCAAGCCAACCCCCGAGCGTGATTAACCTAAAGCGATTAGCGCTGCCGGCCGCCGCTGCCTCGTGCCCTCACTACTTGCGAAGTCAATTAAAATCAGTAGACACATGCTTCTGAACTGGCGAATCATACAGATCCCCCAGCTCTGTGAATTCTCTTGTTGTTCAGCACTTCAGCCACAAGGTTAGTACTATTGAGAACTACTGTATCTACTAATCCCTCTCAGCTTTAATCTTATACATTTTCAAGTTGTCATTTGATGCTGTGAGTTATGATGCTAATTTATTTTATTTCATTGGTAACTAAGGCATATATAGATATACCATAGACAGACCCTATTTTAGTTGTGTTGAAGCAACACAATAATATAGTATTATCGTACTTATTTTTCCGCGGTGAGCATTTTCCTTTAATCAACATAACTTCCCCCCCCCCCCCTATATCCAAATCCTGGCTCCGCCCCTGCATGCAACCCGCCAAACCTTCCCAGCACATAACAACCGTAACTCCCGACGCTTGTACAACACAATGAAACCCGACAAGAACATCTCAACAAAAGATAGACCACACCATAATCACAATGACGACCCAAATCGTGAGCATGAGCCAAGGGGACAAAAATTTCCATTAAGCAGCCGTGGGCGCCTTACCTATGGCGCCACTCTTCTTGCCTTTGCACCTTAGTGACTTCTCCTTCACTATACCAGTCCGAAGGCAATCACTCGCCGTGCATTTACGGGTTGAATCATGTCCCTCACATGTGGTTGCATGTGTGTCAACCATCGTATGCTACACTGATAGAGGCGAATTAGAGCTCACACATAGCACTTGAAACTTGGGAATCACATGTGGCACCGGAGGCACAACCACGGCAATGGCCCCTCCCTCAGCGGAAGACATTACAGTGGGCAAGGCAGTCGACGATGGCGAGTTGCCTGCAGCTCTAGGGAAGAAACAACCATAGAGCTCCGCAACCTTGTTCTCCACTGAGCCACCAACATCGACCTTACTAGGAGGAGCAGTGTAGGAGCGGACTACAACAAAACTGGCACAAGAGAGAGCTTTCCCAGAGCAGCCTCTGCCCGTTCTAGAAAGCTCCCAACGCGCACCAGCAGCTCAGCTTGGGCTGCTGGAGTGGATTGCAGCAGTACAACGGACGGGGTTGCCGAGTCAACGTGAGCGGAAACGGCGGATGCCTAAGACCTGCGATGAACCAACTTGGAGGAGAGAGGGGATTCCATTGGACCCCCATGCCACGTCTCCAACGTATCTATAATTTTTCATTGTTTCATGCTATTATATTATCTGTTTTGGATTTTTATATGCATCATTATGCTATTTTATATTATTTTTGGGACTAACTTATTAACCCAGAGCCCAGTGTCAGTTTCTGTTTTTTTTCTTATTTTTGAGTTTCGCAGAAAAGGAATATCAAATGGAGTCCAAATGGAATAAAACTTTACGATGATTTTTCTTGGACCAGAAGACACCCAGAGGACTTGGAGTCCAAGCCAGAAGAGCCACGAGGCGGCGGTAAGGGTGGAGGGTGCTCCTTGGGGGGGCTACCTTGTAGCCCCCTCGAGACTCCTCTGACCTATCTCTTCGTCCTATAAATTCACATATATTCCAAAACCCTCAGGGGCAGCCACGAAAACACTTTTCTGCCGACGCAACCTTCTGTACCCGTGAGATCCCATTTTGGGGCCTTTTCCGGCAATCTGTCGGAGGGGGGGTTCAATCACCGGAGGGCTTCTACATCAACCATATTGCCCTCCCGTTGAAGCGTGAGTAGTTTACCTCAGACCTACGGGTCCATAGCTAGTAGCTAGATGGCTTCTTCTCTCTCTTTGATTCTCAGTACCATGTTCTCCTCGATGTTCTTAGAGATCTATCCGATGAATTGTGGATCTATGATCAGATTATCTATGAATATTATTTGAATCTTCTCTGAATTCTTATATGCATGATTTGATATCTTTGTATTTCTCTTCGAATTATCGGTTTGGTTTGGCCAACTAGATTGGTATTTCTTGCAATGGGAGAGGTGCTTTGTTTTGGGTTCAATCTTGCGGTGTCCTTACCCAGTGGCAAAGTAGGGGTAGCAAGGCACGTATTTGTATTGTTGCCATCAAGGATAAAAGAGATGGTTTTTTATCATATTGCTTGAGTTTATCCATCTACATCATGTCATCTTACTTAAGGTGTTACTCCGTTCTTTATGAATTTAATACTCTAGATGCATACTGGATAGCGGACGATGTGTGGAGTAATAGTAGTAGATGTAGGCGGGAGTCGGTCTACTTGAGACGAACGTGATACCTATATGCATAATCATTGCCTTGGATATCGTCATAACTTTGCGCTTTTCTATCAATTGCTCGACAGTAATTTGTTCACCCACCGTATTATTTACCTTCATGAGAGAAGCCTCTAGTGAAACTTATGGCCCCCGGGTCTATTTTCTATCATATTTGTTTCCGATCTACTACTTTGCAATTTTTTATTTTTAGATCTATAAACCCAAAAAAACAAAAAATATTTAGTTATCTTTTATTTAGTTTTATCGATCTCTATCATATCTCACCTTTGCAATTGATCATGAAGGGATTGACAACCCCTTTATAGCGTTGGGTGCAAGTGTTTGATTGTTTGTGCAGGTGCATAGATTGGGGACTTGCTTGTACCTCCTACTGGATTGATACCTTGGTTCTCTAACTAAGGGAAATACTTATCTCTACTTTGTTGCATCACCCTTTCCTCTTTAAGGGAAAAACCAACACAAGCTCAAGAAGTAGCACCCCACAAGGAGTTGGAGCTCATCAATGTTGGGTACCAAGGCGAGACAGTGGCGGCATGGCAATGCATGCTAGTGAGCTGAATGGAAGCCAAGCATTGCGACATCCTCACACCAAGTGGTCGTTCTCCAAATAGCGGGAGCACCTCAATGGATCTCTTGAATCAGCCGCTTGATGCCCAAGAGCAAGACACTGGAATAGGACGAGGGGGCAATGCCAGTGTTGGCGACGCAGGACGGCGCCGACGGCGCCGAGGAAACACCTCTTGCCATCCTCCACTCGCCTCTACCTCATGCATCACACACAGCTCAGCCAGCAGAGAGCTTTTGGCAGCCAGCAGCGTCAATGGGGCCAACTCCTTCTCATCCCCATCGTCGACATGCTCGTTAGTGAGGGAGGCCCAAGACACAGGCTGCCCTGTGTCCAAGCTCACGGTCGTCACAAGGACGGGGAGAGCGTCAGAGAAGCGATGAGGCGAGCTCTAGAGGAAGATGGGCCGCTGTCGGGGATGAGTCAGAGACGAGCACTGTCAAGGACGAGTCAGAGATGGGCGCTGCTAGTGACGACAGTGGTAGGATGGAGGCCGGACCGGCAGGAGGAGCGGGAGCGGAGGGCGCCGTTGCTGGCATAGACGTTGTTGCCTCCTTCCCGAGGAGTGTATGAGTCACCCTCCGCCCATGGACGGCTAGGTTGGAGCGGCGAGAGTGGTGTCTGGAGCTGGAGCAGCGGGCAGTGGGGAGCCGGTGCACGACATGGTTGTAGCGGTCGCCTTCGTCATGGCCGGCGTAGATGCGGGGCAAGGTCGAGGATGGACAGGCATGGCGCCACCCCGTCCATCTCCTCCAGTACCGTCGGCCTCGGCTCCACGGTCACGTGTCATCCTTGTCTCCACTTCAACAGGGCCGCTGCTGTCGTGGTTCTCATCTGACAGTAGAATGGGGGTAGGAATGTAGAGGCAAGATCTTAGCTATGGAGGAGTTGTACACGGGAGTTTTATGAGTTCAGGCCCTTCTCAGAAGAAGTAACAGCCCTACGTCTCGGAGCCCGGAGGCGGTCGACTGGATTATATGCGTGTGTGTTACAGAAAGTGCGAATGAGGGAGTCCTGGATTAGGGGGTGTCCGGATAGCCGGACTATACCTTCGGCCGGACTCCTGGACTATGAAGATACAAGATTGAAGACTTCGTCCCGTGTCTGGAAGGGACTTTCCTTGGCGTGGAAGGCAAGCTTGGCGATTCGGATATGTAGATCTCCTACCATTGTAACCGACTCTGTGTAACCCTAGCCCTCTCCGGTGTCTATATAAACTGGAGGGTTTTAGTCCGTAGGACGAACAACAATCATACCATAGGCTAGCTTCTAGGGTTTAGCCTCTCTGACCTCGTGGTAGATCTACTCTTGTACTACCCATATCATCAATATTAATCAAGCAGGACGTAGGGTTTTACCTCCATCAAGAGGGCCTGAACCTGGGTAAAACATCGTGTCCCCTGCCTCCTGTTACCATCCGTCCTAGACGCACAGTTCGGGACCCCCTACCCGAGATCCGTCGGTTTTGACACCGACATTGGTGCTTTCATTGAGAGTTCCTCTGTGTCGTCACTTTTAGGCCCGATGGCTTCTCCGATCATCAACAGCGATGCGATCCAGGGTGAGACTTTTCTCCCCGGACAGATCTTCGTATTCGGTGGCTTTGCACTGCGGGCCAATTCGCTTGGTCATCTGGAGCAGATCGAAAGCTACGCCCCTGGCCATCAGGTCAGATTTGGAAGTTTGAACTACATGGCCGACATCCGCGGAGACTTGATCTTTGATGGATTCGAGCCACAGCCGAGCGTGCCGCACTGTCACGATAGGCATGATTTAGCTCTGCCACCGAGCAGTGCCCTGGAGGCCGCACCTATGTCCGCTCCGACCCCTAGCTCGGAGCCGATCACACCAAACGAGGATGGGTGGTTAGACACCACCTCGGGGGCTGCAATCTCTACGGCGATCGAGCCGAACACCAGCCCTATTCTCTGCGAAGCCTGTGACTCCAAGGAGCCAGACTCCTCTCCTGACTCCAATCCCTCTGCGCCCCTACCGATCGAACCCGATTGGGCGCCGATCATGGAGTTCACCGCCACGGACATCTTTCAGCACTCGCCCTTCGGCGATATTCTGAATTCACTAAAGTCTCTCTCTTTATCAGGAGAGCCCTGGCCGGACTATGACCGGCAGGATTGAGATGTGGACGACGAAGAAATTCGATGCCCACCCACCACCCACTTCGTAGCCACTGTCGATAATTTAAACGACGTGCTTGACTTCGACTCCGAAGACATCGACGGTATGGACGACGATGTAGGAGACGAACATGAACCAACGCCTATAAGGCACTGGACAGGCACCTCATCTCATGATGTATACATGATGGACACACCCAAAGGAAGCGACAACGAGGAACACAGGGATGCCACGAGGGATCGTTCACTCGAAAAGCAATCAAAGCGGCGATGTAAGCGCCGCTCCAAGCCCCGCCTCGATAGAGACAGCAGCCATACAGACCCAGCCATAGAGCAGGACGAGCCGGCGGACGACGAACATGCCTTCGAGCAAGCGTCCGAACAGGGCAACTTGGATAAACAAATCGAACACCCCGTCCCCGGCGAAAACAACAGTCCGGATGACCTTACGTCGGATAAACTCATGGAGCAGAAGAACCTCCACAAAAGGCTCGTCGCCACTGCGCATAGCCTGAAAAAGCAGAAGCGGAAGCTCAGAACTGCGGAAGATGCACTCAGAATCAGATGGAGCAAAGTACGCAACACCGCAAACAAATATGGCGGCAGACGCCGCACAAAAAGCTATCCAAAGCGAAAGCTACTGCCTGAATTCGACGAGGAGGCCTTAGAGCCCCCGCAGTCAAAAAATAGGAAAGCCATCCGGACGGATAGACGACCACATGGCCAGCACGGAGCGGCAAGCGGCGCCGCACACAAGCCGGCACGCGATCCACCAAAGGATCCGCATCAAAAAGACGGCCCAACCAGATCTATCTACGGGCCAAGAAAGCAAGCTCTAGTAAGCAATGCAACAAAACAAATATCCGAACATCACGGCACACCCAAATACAGGGGTGCTGCACACTCCCTATGTTTCACCGATGAGGTGCTGGACCATGAATTTCCAGCGGGATTCAAGCCCGTAAACATAGAGGCGTACGATGGAACAACAGACTCTGAGGTCTGGATCGAGGATTATATCCTCCACATACACATGGCAAGAGGAGATGACCTCCACGCCATAAAATACTTACCCCTCAAGCTTAAAGGGCCAGCCCGGCACTGGCTCAAAAGCCTTCCCGAAAACACCATTGGAAGTTGGGAAGAGCTTGAGGATGCTTTCCGGGCAAATTTTCAAGGGACCTATGTCCGCCCTCCGGATGCAGACGATCTCAGTCACATAACTCAACAGCCCGGAGAGTCAGCCCGGAAATTCTGGAACAGATTTCTTACTAAAAAGAATCAGATAGTCGACTGTCCGGACGCCGAAGCCCTAGCAGCTTTTAAGCATAACGTTCGAGATGAATGGCTCACCAGACACCTCGGCCAAGAAAAGCCAAGAACAATGACCGCATTAACAAGCCTCATGACCCGCTTTTGCGCAGGAGAGGACAGCTGGTTGGCAAGATGTAGCACCAGCAACCCAAGTACATCCGAAGTTAGGGATGGAAATGGAAAACCCCGACGCAGCAAGGACCAGCGCCGGAATAAGGGAAACGGCCCAAAGAGCACGGCGGTCAACGCCGGATTCAAAAGCTCGCGGCAGAATCAGAGAAAGCCGCCCCTCAAGGATAACAGGGACGAGCTATCCAACTTAAACAAAATCTTGGACAAGATATGTCAAATACACAGTACTCCCGGGAAGCCTGCGAACCATACCCACAGAGATTGTTGGGTTTTCAAGCAAGCCGGCAAGCTCAACGCCGAACAGAAGGGGCTCGACACACCAAGTGAGGACGACGACGAACCCCACAAGCAGAGCACCAGGAAACAAAAGGATTTCCCACAAGAAGTCAAAACAGTAAACTTACTTCACGTGACGAACAGAACGGCGCCACCAGAGATACGCGCCATACGGCCTATCCCAAAGGAGTCTCGCCAATGGTTGTTAAAACCAATCACCTTCGACCATCAGGATTACTCTAGAAGTATCTGGAACGCGGGCTGGACTGCCTTGGTATTAGATCCAATAATCGGCGGACTCCACTTTACGAATGTCCTGATGGACGGCGGCAGTGGTCTAAACCTATTATACCAGGACACAATCCGCAGCATGGGGATAGACCCAACAAAAATTCGCCATAGCAAAACCTCCTTTCAAGGGGTAACACTAGGCCCGGATACCCGCTGTATGGGTTCTCTCCGGCTAGAAGTTATGTTCGGCTCCCCCGATAACTTCCGTTGCGAATAGCTAACTTTCCACATCGCCCCATTCTCAAGTAGCTATCAAGCACTGCTGGGACGCGAAGCTTTCGCCCGCTTTAACGCAATACCGCATTATGCATCTCTTACGCTTAAGATGCCCGGTCCACGAGGCATCATCTCGTTAAAGGGAAAACATTGAGTGTTCCCCCCGCGCGGAAAATAGTGAGGCTGCCTTGACAGCCCCACAATAAAGTGGCTTCACCAGCCAAAGCATCTAAACAGGTCGTCAAGACCACGGACACGGCTAGACGAGTCCGGCATAAACATACAATTGATAAAGGCTTAATAGCCGTATACCCCTATACTAGGGGCTCCGCGCATATAAAATAAGAGACAATAAAGCTCAATTTTACCCATTTCAATTTATACTTCGTTTATTTAGTATAACTTATGTTCGGCACGATCTTTCTTTAACTAAGTTCCTCTCTTTTACAGATGAACACCGTGCTACGCCCATCCAGGATACGGCACAACGGAGACACAGGCGCAGACGTGCAGCAGGGACCCGTTCCAAGGATTCTTTTCAGATTAAGACCCTGCGTAAACCTTTTTTTACTGTCTCTTGTTGATACACATCCCCTGGTTTCTTGATATAACCAAGGAGGAGCCTGGCGTTTTGGCATGTGGCCACGTCAGAATTTTGCGCGTACCTGGACACTAGGGGCTTATTACTAAGGGCATTATCCCGCCCGCCCTCATAAAGACCAAATACCTTAGGGAGTGTTCGGCGTCGCGACTTTGGCCTTATATGCATCAGCTCCGAATCATGTCTTTGGTCAAATGTTGGGTTTGCCCGGCTCCTGTGTTTTGCTGCCTTACGTTCCGCTCTATCGGCTAAGGCGGCACCAGGAGAACTACTGCGATTGTGCCCTGGTTCGGCCAGGCGAGCACCTCAGTAGAGAAAGCCGAAAACTGACTGTCATGATATAGCGTGAGACTGGTCAACCGCTCGATGACTTACCGGAATCTTTAGGATTCCTCCGCATTAACGAAGGGCCGTTTCCCGGCCAGGCACATACGCGCCCCGAGTTCGGGCAAACGCAGGCGCCACCAGGGGCTATATAAGTAGCCTCACTGTCAAACTCCTATGGCTAAGTGAAAGTGATAAAGCATCATAGTCTGATTGCCTAGTTCACTGCGCTATCACCTCCTTTGTAGGACCAAGACGTTGGGTCAAGTGTGAAAATGCGCCTTCTGCGAACACCCCCGCACTATGTGCGTGGGGGCTGAAGCCGACGACTGCCATCTTTCAGATTATATATATATATATATATGTGTGTGTGTGTGTGTGTGTGTGTTAAACGGCCGCACAGGAGGTATCATAATACTTGCAGGCACAAGTATAAAAAGCTTCTACTCCCTCCGTTCCGAATTACTTGTCGTAGGTATGGAGTAATTTAGAACGGAGGGAGTACAATTTATCAAAATATTGTTTTACAAATAATATATGCTATTCGAATATAGTATCCTTCGAGCACTGCGTCTCTATTAAACGAGCGCCTTGCAGAACTTCCTGAAAATAGTGCTCGGCAGGTACTCGGCTTCCATCCGAGTCTGGGGATGCAACAGCGGTGGCTTCCATTTCCGCCCAGTATGTCTTGACACGGGCAAGAGCCATCCGCGCACCCTCTATGCACGCTGACCTCTTCATCGCATTGATATGCGGCGCCGCGCCAAGGAACTGCTGCACCAAGTTGAAATAACTTTTCGGCTCTGGCCTCTCTGGCCACAGATGACTCATGACATACTTCATGGCGAGTCCGGACAACCTATTTAGCTCGGCCCACTCGGCCAAACGATCGGCCAATGACAGTGGACGCTCTAGATTGTGGAACTGCGACCAGAAGAGCTTTTCCACTTCGCGATCTTCTTGATCTCGAAAGTGTTCGGCCGCATCTGCGGCACTCACTGCTAAATCCAGATAGGTGTCCGCCGTACTCCACATCTGGTCTAACGGAGCATGTTTAGGATCACAGAACTTCCTCCACAGCATAAAGGGCTTTCCAGCCGCGATCTCTCCGGCCTGACGCAGCTCCTCCTTCATAGCTCTCATCGCAGAGCGAGCATCCTTGGCATCGGCAATGGCCTTCTTCAGGTCCGTCTGTTCCGCCCGATCTTCTTTTTCAAGAAGCTTGCAACGGTCAGCAGCGTTCTTCAGCTTCACGGCCATCTCGGCCATTTCCTTCTTGCTTCGGCAGTGAGCAGCCTGTTCGGCTTTTAGCTCTTCAATTGCCTTTACGGCAGCCGCATCACTTTTCCTGGCTTGCTCCTTGGCTCGGGCAAGTTCCGCCTGAAGATTCTCCATGGCAGCGGCACCATCTGCATCAAGCGCGCACATTGTAAGATACTGGCATAAAGCTCCTCTTACCAGGTGCCGTCGGAGGAATTACATACCTTGTGCCTCGTCAAGCCACTTGTTGACAAGCGCGATGTCGGCATCTGCCACGTCAAGTTGCCGCTTTAGCTCAGCAAATTCATCAGTCCGGCTGGCCACCGGACACTTCGCCACCTACGTATAAAGGCGGCATGTTAGACCTGGGATTATGATCCTCTGCGCGCCGTCACTTTTGACAACGCACAGAGTCTCAGGGGCTATTATCTACACAGGGTGCATCTTATTTATGCGCAACTGTCCAAAAAGGGTACATTATCTCACGTACCTCAAAGCCCGTCAGTAAACTCCTGACGGTCGCGTGCAATCCGCTCTCCGCAGATGAAATCCTCTCAATCACCGTACCCATCAATGCATGGTGCTCCTCTGAGATAGATGCTCGCCCTAGCAGATCCTTCAGCTCCTCCGACCGTGCACCAGACGGTGCCGGACTCATCCGATGGCCCTTTTCGAAGGCCGGACGTGGAGGGCTTTGGGGACCATATGACTACCTTCCGGCCCTGCCGGATTCGGAGAAACCCTCCGCGACGATACCTCAGGGTCGCCCGCCTCGCAAGGTGGTACGGCAGGGGGAGGCGTTTCGCTCTCCATCATTTGCGGAAGAAGATCCCCCGAAGACGAGCTCTGCTGAGAATGGCTAAGGTCCGAGCTACAAGGTAAATTTCCGATTACTTTTCTCAGATATAAAGCAAGGATTTCTCTCATCTCTTAAAAAGAAAAACTTCTCTCTACTTATGGCTCGGTGGAGGGCTGATCCCCTTGAGGGCATAATTCGGCCGAAGCATCCCCCAGCACAAGACCCTCTGGCGAAGATTTCTTCCCCCGCTTTGAGGCCATGGTCTCCGGGTCTTCAGAGGCGGTCCTCTTCTTCCCCTGAGGAGAGGAATTTTCGATTCCTCCCTTCCAAAAAGCCTCCTTTGAGGAGGCCGTAGCTTCCTTGTCCCCTCCCTCGCTTTCCTCCGAAGGCACAACCTCCAACATCCTGACTAGCACGGGGCCCGGCGTGGTCTCGGGGAGGGGGGCCGGACACCTGATTAGCTTTGCTTTCGCTATCCACTCCTGTTTAAAGGACAACTCTTTTAAGGGCAATTTTATGATAAATATGTGGATTGCGAGTCTGGGCACGAGGCTACTTACTTGAGTATCCGGGCGGTTGCAGCTCAGACATGCGTCCTCGGTCAAGTCCGGACACATTGCTTGTGATCCGAAGAACAATTTGTGCATCTCCACGGGCGTCGCGCCCATAAAATGTTGGAGAGCTCATGGTCCCTCTGGATTGAACTCCCACAGGCGGAGGGGGCGATGTTTGCAGGGCAAAGCTCGGCGAATCAGCATAACCTGTGTCGTCGCGACCAGACTGATATCTCTTTCTAGGAGATCTCGAATGCGGCCATGCAACAAGGGCACGTCCTTGGACGGCCCCCGGTCCAGTCCTTTATTAACCCATGAGGCTAGCTGTGGTGGGGGACCCAGGCGAAAGGCAGGTGGCGCCACCCACTTGGGGGCCCTAGGAGCGGTAAATAAAAACCACTCTCGTTGCCATAAGCTGGACTCCTCTTGAAAAGAGCCCTCGGGCCATGGAGCACCAGCATTCTTGCTTATAAGAGCACCTCCGCACTCCGCGTGCCGTCCCTCGATCATCTTCGGCTCTACTTTGAAGGTCTTGAGCCATAGTCCGAAGTGAGGAGTGATACGGAGGAAGGCTTCACACACGACAATGAATGATGAAATATGGAGGATGGACTCCGGGGCTAAGTCGTGAAATTCCAGCCCATAATAATACATGAGCCCCCTCACGAAGGGATCCGTCGGGAAGCCTAGCCCTCGAAGGAAGTGGGACATGAACACCACACTCTCACCAGGCTTGGGAGTGGGAATGACCTGCCCTTGAGTAGGCAGCCTATGCCAGATTTCGTCAGTCAAGAACCTGGCCTCTCTCAACTTCAGCACGTCCTCCTCCGCGGCGGAGGAGGGCATCCATTGGCCTCGAAGGTCGGAACCGGACATTGTCGAAGGTCCGAAGCGCCTGAAATCTGGAGCCTTGGGTGTTGGAACTCGAGGCGAAGGGCGAACTCATTTGAGATTGGAAGAAAGGAGTAAGGCCTTGGTCTCTTTATAAGAGGTTGAATACCAAGGGCCCTCCCCGTGACCGTTTGGGACTCGCCTTTGATCGAGAAAACATACCAACGGGTACGACTGGGTTACCCACGCCCGTATTGATGAGAATCCCGGGATAAGGGGACACGATCTCTGCTTTAACAAGATGTGCCAAGGAAACCGCCTCGCTAAATGCGCTGAGGTGGGACAGTAAAACGATTAAAATAAAGACTTGGCCGTAGTGTGATGTCACGCTGCGGAATACGACAGCAGATTAGATTTGTGTAAATATTATTCTCTCTATGGCAATATGTGGAAACTTATTTTGCAGAGCCGGACACTACCTTTGTGTTCAAAATCTTCTATGAAGTACTTAGAGGAGGAACCCGCCTTGCAATGCCGAAGACAATCTGCGCGCCGGACTCGTCGTCATTGAAGCCTGGTTCAGGGGCTACTGAGGGAGTCCTGGATTAGGGGTGTCCGGATAGCCGGACTATACCTTCGGCCGGACTCCTGGACTATGAAGATACAAGATTGAAGACTTCGTCCCGTGTCTGGAAGGGACTTTCCTTGGCGTGGAAGGCAAGCTTGGCGATTCGGATATGTAGGTCTCCTACCATTGTAACCGACTCTGTGTAACCCTAGCCCTCTCCGTGTCTATATAAACCGGAGGGTTTTAGTCCGTAGGACGAACAACAATCATACCATAGGCTAGCTTCTAGGGTTTAGCCTCTCTGACCTCGTGGTAGATATACTCTTGTACTACCCATATCATCAATATTAATCAAGCAGGACGTAGGGTTTTACCTCCATCAAGAGGGCCCGAACCTGGGTAAAACATCGTGTCCCTTGAATCCTGTTACCATCCGGCCTAGACGCACAGTTTGGGATCCCCTACCCGAGATCCGCTGGTTTTGACACCGACAGCGAACCCTTGTCCCTGAGGAGGGGGGTGGCTTATATAGAGTTCGCCAGACCCCTCCCGCCCTCAGTTACAAAGGGTTTAAGGTACATAAAGATGGAGACGTTACTGGTAATGCCTGCAATAAAGATACATAATGACCATTAAAGCTATGACTTAATTCCTGACCGTTGCAGAGTGGAGAGGCTCTAGATCTTCTGGTACTCGAGTGATTATCTATACGGTCGAGTGTCTTCAGGATTGTTGAGTGGAACATAACTTCATGGTCGAGTGGATGATGATTTTTCTTCAAGTGCTCCTGGTACCTTTAGGGATGTCCTTGGGGAGGGTATCTTGAACAGATCCATGACCCTACCCTAGGTACATAGCTTCATCATTAGCCCCCGAATGGATCAGGGTTTGAGTGAGGAAGGAGTCGAGAACACTTCCGACTCATTTTTCGTGTTATGAGTATATCTTGCTCTGGATCAATGAACTGAGGGGATGACACCAACTTCTCTTTCAGTTGCCTTGGTCCATTCTTAGTTTTTGTCGAGTGAACTTTTATGGAAGAGTTCTGAATGATGATGCGGAGGATGTCTTCCGTCTGACAAGTTGTTCTGCTATCCGCGGATTTCACGGGATTCGAATTTTGGGAAGCGCACCGGACGGGCGAGGCCGTGGTAATCGGGACGAATTAGGCAGGTCGCCTCGATTCCCATGCCACCTTTTTTGCCACGTATTGCGCGCGCGACTGTTGCGGGATTTGATAAGATCGTCCGGGCCTACAAGTCAGTCACTCGGAAGTGACCTTATAAAAGGCACCGGACCGGGCTTTTGAACAGTGCGCCCTCATTCTCTTTCTTCTTCCTCAGATTTCTCCACTGCGCCCGCTTCCGCTCTCGGCGTCATAGCCTCGCTCGGACTCGATCCTCCGCCATGGGAAAGGAGAAGATGGTGGCGTTGGAGCGCGCGAAGAAGGCGACTGCGAAGGCGAAAGGAAAGAGGACCAGCCGGGGTGGATCCTCGTCAAGGTCCGGCCTGCCGCCGGGCTGGATCTAGGGCGATTGGATCCGCTCGACAATCATCCAAGACGACCTCGACGACCTGGTTGAGGGGGGATTGATCCCCCACGAATCGGCACGGCTCCCGTGGAACGAGACCGAGCTGCGGCCGCTGGAGGGTGAGTGCGTTCTCCTCGCCACTCATGTCGACCACGGGTTCTCTTTGCCTCCCCATCCTTTCTTTTGTGGTTTTTTGAACTTCTTCGGGGCTCAACTCCACCACTTCACTCCAAACACCATAGTGTATCTTGCTGCCTTTGTGTCAATGTGTGAAAATTTCTTGGGTTGTGGACTGCACTGGGGTCTCTTCAAGCACATATTCACCTGCCGCTCCCAGTCGGTCAAGAAGGCCAACCCGAGTGACGAGAGGACGCATGTGATCCAGATGTGTGGGGGCCTTGGAATCCAAATGAGGAACAAGAGCACCTTCCTAGCTATGATCCTTCCCGACTCGGTCCAGGGCTGGCAGTCGACCTGGTTTTACTGTAAGGACCAGCCGACCCTGGGTCAGTCGACTGGACTTCCCCCCTTTTCCTTAGATCGAGTGGAGAATCCCTCCTCCTTGAGGGTGATCCCGGAAGAGATGGCGCAGGTGAAGGCGTTGGTCGAGCGGGTCGTCCAACTTGTCCGCGACGGGGTGACTAGAATGGACCTGTTGGAGGTCTTTCTCAGTCGACGCATTCAACCACTCCAAGCCCGTGACCATCTGATGTGGATGTACTCGGGACTCGAGGACTCCACTCGGATCCACCCGGAGGACGTTAGTGAAGACACGGTGGAGAAATGGCTGAGAGGAATCACCGGCAACAAAGATAATCCCCGGGGGTCTAGGAGGGTGATTCCATTCGACCATTCGCGCCAGCCGGAACAGGTATGATTCTGCATTGTCAAGTATCTTCTCGATTCACTGTGTAACACCTTGTTGACGGTCGACTGTATTTCTTTCGTTCCTTGTCTTTTCAGGCTCTCATTGATATGTACTCAATGCCCAATGGAGTGCAGGAGCAAGACGTCGAGGAAGGGGCGAGCGGGGGCGAGAGTGGCGAGTGGCACTCGGATGCAGAGGAGGACGAGGAGAGCGACGACTCGAGTGATGACGAAGAGGTCGACTCGCCTCCTCGCAGAGAGAGGAGGTCCAAGCACGCTCAAGACCCGGCGAGCACCCTGGTCCTGGCGGCCGCACCGACTGGGCATTCTTCGAAGCGCCCTCACACGTCTTCCCCAGCGCCGACTGAGAAGGTATCTAAACAGCTCAAGATTGTGCCGCCTCCTACGCCCAAAGCATCGAAAGCCACCTCCTCTAAACCACCGAAGGCTTTGCCCAGAATCAAAGTGACCGTCCCCACCATCTCCGGGTAATCATCTGATCCGTTCTTTTGGTCAATTCGAGCAACAGAACATAACCGACTGAATGTTGACATTTGCAGTGCTGCTACATCTGGAACTTCTTCTTACCAATATCGAGACGAGGAGATGGAGGACGCGGTTACCTCCAACCCGGGTAAAAACTCTTATGATCTTGTTCTTTGATTACTTGGTCGATTGAATTCTAGCGATTCACTTGGGGTCGACTGATTTCTCTGCAGCTCCACCCAACGTCATTGATCTTCCAGATGATGATGAAGATGTGGCCCCTAGGCCCAGAAAGAACAAAAAGGTAGCAGCTGGCAAGACGTCTCAGAAGGGACCGACGACAACACCAACCGTTCGGCAGTCTGAAGAGGCAGGTGGGGCCTCTGTAACTTTCATTGTACCATTTTCGAGTGAGTGCCCTGCACCGTCGATTGTACCGGTGTTTCCTTCAGTCGTCCAACCTCACGCTTCGGAGCTCCAAGATGCCGCACCTGGGTCGTCTACCCCCTTCTTCACCAACTGCCATGTTCCGGAAAACCAGTCGGACGCGGCTGCGGAAGCCATCCGTCAGGCTAACGTGATGATGGAGCGGATGAAGACGGTGCACGAGAATAGCCAGGCTGCTTACGATGCCAGCGCTGCTCTCCGGGCCAATATCCAGGTAAGTAAACTTTCGACTGATCTTGTTTTATTAGGATATGCTACCTGAAATATTTTCTTCCATACAATCTCTTATTGTTTGCGTCGAATCTGTACACCCACTGGGTGTTTTGTTGTCTTTGGTATTTGCGCTCTTCCACTCGACCTGGGCGAGTGGGATCTGAACCGGTGGGGGCACGCTAAGTGCACCCACTGGGTGTAGTCCCCGAGACCGCAGTCGACTGCGGGCAGTCGATTGGGGTCTGAGTTCTTTTTTCTTTCTTTTCTTCCACTCGACCCGGGCGGACCGGTCAAATGAGATCTGAACCAGTGGGGGCACGTCAAGTGCACCCACTAGGTGTAGTCCCCGAGACCGCGGTCGACTGCTGGCAGTTGGCCGAGGTCTGAATAGTTCTTTTCTCTTCTTTTTTTACTTGACCCGGGCGGACCGATCGAGTTGGGTTTGAATCAGTGGGGGCACGCCAAGTGCACCCGCTGGGTGTAGTCCCCGAGACCGCAGTCGACTGTGGGCAGTCGGCTGGGGTCTGAGTAAACTTTTAAGTTTCATTCACTCGGAAGTAAATAACCTTTGATCTTGTCGTTTGACACGTCTTTTACCTCCTGCAGAAATCTTGTACTCTCATTTCTAAGTTTGCTGAATTTGAGGAGAAGCAGAGGCAACTCAACCTCGACTTGGACCTGGCCCAACAGAAGTTGAAGAAAGCTCAAGATGAAGCTGCTGGTATGGAAGGTAACTGCCTGTTGACTGTTCACGTTGATCGTCTTTTAAGATATTCCTTCGATCTCTTGCTTGATCCGATTGCTTCTTTTGCAGAGAAAATGAGGTTGGCTCTGGAGAAGAAGGACTTGGACCTTGCAGCTGCGCAGAAGGAAGCCCAAGATAAGACTGCCCTTGCAAACCAGAAGTTGGCTTCAGTCGGAGCGTTGGAAGGGGAGGTGAACAAGCTGAAGTCTTGTCTCAATGAGTCTAACCGAGAAGTGAGTCGTCTGAAGAAGGACAAGATTGCCCTGAATGAGAAGCTGGAGTCCGCGGTCCGTAAGAGAAATGACACGGAAGCTTATCTGAGAACTCTTGCTAAGAAGCTCTATCTTATGTTGTAAGGTACTCCTTTTAATCCGACTGCTTTGCTGCTTGCGAGTTAATCATGTCCAGTTGACTCACTAACTCTTTGACTGCAGAATTCTGCCAAAACTTTGACGAGGAAACCGGAAGGATCGAGACGGGTCTGGACCCTATCGTTTCTCCGGTTTGCGACAAAACTGCCATGGACGTGCTTCGACTGGAATCCCGTGTCGCAAGCGTCACAATTTACCTCGCATGTCTAAAGGTGGCAGTTTCATGGATTGACTCATCACTCTAGCCAAGGGTGACGCTTCAAAATGACCTGGAATATCTGATGGCTCGGCTCAACGAGATTCCTGGTCGAGTGCAAGAATGGAAGAAGTCCTCTGCCCGTGTGGTGCTGACGTGGCGTTGTCCTTGGTAAGAGTCCACTGCAAGGAAGCTCGTGAAGACAAGCTGGCAGCGATCAAGGCCGCCAACACCAAAAGGCACGACTTCCAGTCCTTTATGGGGACTTTCATCGCTGCTGCCACTTGGATCACACATGGAATCGACTTGGACGAATTCGTCGAACCCGCCAGCCCTCCTCCTTCCGAGTGAACAAACTATGAGATTTAAACCTATCTTAAATTTGCCTCAAAATGCCGAGTGGTTGCTGTAACCATTAAACTCCTTCGGGCTTGCAGTCAACCTGTGCCTCGTCGTCCTTGCAGACAAGGGTGGAGCGCACGTTGTATTTGTGGCGTAGCTCGGAGAGGAGGGTTGCAGTCGACCTGCGCCTCGTCGTCCTTGCGGACAAGGGTGGAGCGCACGGTGTATTTGTGGCGTAGCTCGGAGAAGAGGGCCGCGGTCGACCTGCACCTCGTCGTCCTTGCGGGTAGGGATGGGGCGTACGTTGTACTTGTGGTGCAGCTCTTAGGGAGAGGATTTTACAAACTTAGGCGAGTAATGGATTGCAGCTAAGCCCCCGAGTGGGAGGACTACTCATCACTCGGTAGGATTTTACAAACTTAGGTGAGTACTAGACTGCAGCTAAGCCCCCGAGTGGGAGGATTGCTCACCACTCGGTAGGATTTTACAAACTTAGGCTAGTACTGGACTGCAGCTAAGCCCCCCAGTGGGACGATTGCTCACCACTCGGTAGGATTTACAAACTTAGGCGAGTACTGGACTGCAGCTAAGCCCTCGAGTGGGAGGATTGCTCACCACTCGGTAGGATTTTACAAACTTAGGTGAGTACTGGACTGCAGCTAAGCCACCGAGTGGGAGGATTGCTCACCACTCGGTAGGATTTTACAAACTTAGGCAAGTACTGGACTGCAACTAAGCCCCCGAGTGGGAGGATTGCTCACCACTCGGTAGGATTTTTACAAACTTAGCCGAGTACTGGACTGCAGTTAAGCCCCCAAGTGGGAGGATTGCTCACCACTCGGTAGGATTTTACAAACTTAGGCAAGTACTGGACTGCAACTAAGCCCCCGAGTGGGAGGATTGCTCACCACTCGGTAGGAATTTACAAACTTAGGCAAGTACTGGACTGCAGCTAAGCCCCCGAGTGGGAGGATTGCTCACCACTCGGTAGGATTTTACAAACTTAGGCGAGTACTGGACTACAGCTAAGCCCCCGAGTGAGAGGATTGCTCACCACTCGATAGGATTCTACAAACTTAGGCGGGTATTGAATTCGCAGCTAAGCCTCCGAGTGAGAGGCTTGCTCATCACTCGATAGTCTTTCGAACTTAGGCGAAACGGATTTGTGGCTAAGCCCCCGAGTGAGAGGCTTGCTCATCACTCGGTAGGATTTTCTTTCGAACTTAGGCGAAATGGATTCGCGGCTAAGCCCACCCACTGGGGGATTTCAGAGGTAAATAAAAACAACAACAATCGTACGAGAATACTGTAAAGCTCTTGTCTTTGATGAACAAATTACGAAGGTATTTCTTATTACATTTTATTCGAACGAGTGCTTAAGTATACAAGGGGCGGAGCAGCTCCGCGTTCCAAGCCCGTGGCTCGTCCTTCTTATGCTCGACACTGTAAAGGTGGGATGCTCCATTGTGGAGCACTCTGGTGACAATGAAGGGACCTTCCCAAGCTAGGGCGAGCTTGTGTTGTTTCTGCTGATCCACTCGAAGAACCAAGTCTCCCTCTTAAAAGGCTCGACCTTTCACGTGTCTGGCATGGAATCGACGCAAGTCTTGTTGATAAATGGTCGACCGGATCAAGCCCATCTCTCTTTCCTCCTCTAGGAGGTCGACTGCGTCTTGTCGAGCTTGTTCTGCTTCATCTTCAAAGAAAAGCTCAACTCGTGGTGCATTATGAAGCAAGTCGCTCAGGAGAACAGCTTCAGCTCCATAGACCAAGAAAAATGGAGTTCGATCAGTTGACCGATTAGGAGTTGTCCTCAATCCCCAGAGAACTGACGGAAATTCATCAACCCAGGCGCCCGCTGCGTGCTTGAGATCTCGCATCAGTCGGGGTTTCAGTCCTTTGAGAATCAGGCCATTCGCTCTTTCTGCTTGTCCATTCGACTGGGGATGGGCGACTGAAGCATAGTCGACTCGTGTGCCTTGTGAGGAGCAGAAGGTTCTAAACTCATCGGAATCGAAGTTCGATCCGTTGTCAGTGATGATGCTGTGCGGAACCCCATATCTGAAAATCAACTCTCTGATGAAACTGACAGCAGTACTAGCTTCAAGATTCTTAATAGGCTTGGCTTCGATCCATTTGGTAAACTTGTCGACTGCTACGAGCACATGAGTGAAGCCGCTCCTACCAGTCCTCAGTGGCCCAACCATGTCCAATCCCCAAACAGCAAAGGGCCAGACGAGTGGGATGGTCTTCAGGGCTGACGCAGGTTTGTGTGACATATTGGAGTAGAACTGGCAGCCTTCACATCTGCCGACTATATCTTTCGCCATTTCATTTGCTTGTGGCCAATAAAATCCAGCTCGGTATGCTTTAGCCACAATGGTCTGAGAGGACGCATGGTGGCCACAGGTCCCCGAATGGATGTCGTGGAGGATCACTCAGCCTTCCTCTGGTGTTATGCATTTCTGGCTGACTCTAGTTGCACTTTCTCTGAACAGTTGACCCCTTATATAGTAAAGGCCTTGGATCGACGGACGATCTGCCGAGCCTCTTCTTCATCCTCTGGGAGCTCTTTCCTAAGGATATATGCAATGTATGGCACTGTCTAGTCGGGGGTGATGACCAACACCTCCATGATTAAGTCGACCACAGCTGGAACCTCGACTTCTGTCGGATCTGTGGCACTCCTAGGATGTGGGGGCTCTTCGGCGAAGGGATCTTCTTGAACCGAAGGTGCATGAATGTGCTCCAGGAACACGTTGCTGGGAATAGCTTCTCTCTTGGAGCCTATCTTTGCTAAATCATATGCTGCTTGATTTTTCAGTTGGGGTACATGATGGAGCTCTAACCCCTCAAACTTCTTTTCCAAATTCCTCACCGCGTTGCAGTAACCAGACATGGCTGGGCTTCTGACGTCCCACTCCTTCATCACTTGATTGACTACTAAATCTGAGTCGCCATAGACCATGAGGCGACGGATGCCGAGTGAAATGTCCATACGCAACCCATACAAGAGTGCTTCATATCCTACTTCGTTATTGGAGGAATCAAAGTGAATCTGGAGGACATATCTGAGCTTGTCTCCTTGGGGGGATACCAATACCACCCCAGCGTCGGAACCATTCAGCATCTTGGAACCATCAAAGAACATGGTCCAGTGCTCCGAGTGAACTTGAGTCGGCAGTTGTTGTTCAATCCACTTGGCGAGGAAATCTGCTATTGCTTGGGACTTGATAGCTTTCTTTGCCTCAAACTTGATATCCAAGGGAAGGATTTCAATCGCCCACTTTGCCACTCGACCAGTTGCATCTCTATTGTTCAAAATCTCTGATAATGGAGCGTCGCTGACGACTGTAATGGAGTGATCAGAGAAGTAATGTGCAACCTTCTTCGTGGTCATATAAATCCCATAAACAAGCTTCTGATAATGTGGATATCTTTGCTTTGATGGGGTCAAAACTTCAGAGACATAGTATACTGGGCGCTGAACATTGTAGGCTTTTCCTTCTTCTTCCCGCTCGACCGTAAGTACTGTACTGACGACTTGTCCAGTGGCTGAAATGTAAAGCATTAAAGGCTCTTTGCTGATTGGAGAAGCAAGCACCGGCTGGGTGGAAAGCAAGGCTTTAAGCTCTGCAAATGCTGCATCAGCTTCGGGAGTCCACTCGAACTTATCTGACTTCTTCATCAGTCGGTAAAGAGGCAGTGCCTTTTCACCGAGGCGAGAAATGAATCGACTTAGAGCGGCCAAACAACCAGTAAGCTTCTGGACATCGTGCACACGCACAGGGCGTTTCATCCGGAGTATGGCACCCACTTTCTCTGGGTTAGCGTCGATCCCTTGTTCGGAAACGAGAAAACCAAGTAATTTTCCGTCTGGTACTCCAAATGTGCACTTTGATGGATTAAGCTTGATATCATACCTTCTGAGGTTGGCAAAGGTTTCAACAAGGTCAGCCAGTAGGTCAGAACCTTTACGTGACTTGACCACAATGCCATCCATGTATACTTCCACATTCCGACTGATCTGAGTGAGCAAGCACTTCTGGATCATCCTCATGAATGTGGCTCCAGCGTTCTTCAAACCGAATGGCATAGTGACATAACAGAAGCACCCAAATGGGGTGATGAAAGCTGTTTTTATCTCGTCGGGTCCGTACAGACGGATCTGGTGGTACCTGGAATAAGCGTCCAAAAAGGACAAACGCTCGCACCCCGCAGTCGAGTCGACTATTTGGTCGATGCGAGGGAGAGGAAAGTGATCTTTCGGGCAGGCCTGATTGATATGTTTGAAGTCGATGCACATGTGAAGTGAGTCGTCCTTCTTTGGGACCATGACAACATTAGCTAACCACTCGGAGTGGTAAATCTCACGGATAAACTCAGCTGCCAGAAGCCGAGCCACCTCTTCACCGATTACCTTCCTCTTCTGTATGGCGGACTATCGAAGATGTTCTTTGACTGGTTTCACTTTTGGGTCGACTCGCAAACGATGCTCAGCCAGTCCCCTGGGAACACCTGGCATGTCCGAAGGTTTCCATGCAAAGATGTCCCAGTTCTCACGGAGGAACTGGATGAGCGCTTCTTCCTATTTGGAGTCGAGTGTTGTTGAAATGTGAGTCGGAGCAGCATTGGGATCCGTCGGGTGAATGTGAATCGACTTTGTTTCTTCAGACAACTGGAATGCTGAATCTGTGGCAGGCTTCTTGGCTCACAACAAATCACTCGGATCTGCATTTTTTTGATATTCCTGCAATTCCACTACGGCCATCTGTGCATCGGCAATCTTTGAGCCCTTCTGGAAGCACTCTTCCGCCTTCTTCCGACTACCAGTGATAGTGATCACCCCTTTGGGACCAGGCATCTTCAATTTGAGGTACACGTAACATGGTCAAGCCATAAAACATGCATAAGCTGGCCTGCCCAGAATAGCATGATAGGCACTCTGGAAATCCACAACTTCAAATGTCAACTTTTCTTTGCGGTAATTTTTGGAGTCACCGAACACTACATCAAGAGCGATCTGACCGAGTGATGCAGCCTTCTTGCCGGGAATGACTCCATGGAAACTCATATTGCTTTCACTGAGTCTGGACATCGGAATGCCCATTCCTTTTGACGTCTCTGCATACAGTATATTCAGGCCACTGCCACCATCCATCAGAACCTTAGTCAGTCGGGTGCCTTCGACTACTGGGTCGACCACCAATGCTTGCCTCCCAGGGGTGGCTATGTGCGCTGGGTGATCAGACTGGTCGAATGTAATGGCAGTCTGGGACCACTTCAAATAACTGGGTGTCACCGGAGCGACCATGTTCACTTCTCTGTTGATGACTTTCAATCGACTCTTACTCTCAACGTCAGCAAAAATCATCAGAGTGGAATTCACGTGGGGATAACCATCATCATCCTCTTCCTCTTCCTCAACCTTGTCTGCTTCTTTCTCCTTTTCCTTGGGTTTTTTCTCTCGGAATTGCTGGATTAGGAGTCGACACTGTCGAGTGGTATGCTTCGGGTAAATGAAATTACCCTCTTCATCTTTTTTGGTGTGAATGTGGCATGGTAAATCCAGCACATCATTTCCATCTTGATCTTTTACTTTCTTGGGGTTCCACAGCCCTTTGGGCTTCCCCTTGAACTTTCCTTGAGTCACGGCTAAGGCTTCACCAGGAGCGGCTGGTTTGGCTTTGCGCTTCTGCTTCCGACTGGAGTTTCCTCCTCCGGTTTCGTGGGCGACTATTTTGTGCTTGCCACTCTGGAGACGGTCTTCTTCTTCACCGTTGGCGTACTTGGTGGCAATTTCCATCATCCGAGTCAGTCATATCTCCTGTCCGACCGAATTTCAAATTCAACTCCCGATATTTGACGCCTTCTTTAAATGCACAAATTGTCTGATGATCAGACACATTCTCAACCTTATGGTGCAATGTGATCCATCTCTGGATATAATCTCTCAAAGTTTCATTCAGTTTCTGAACGCAACATTGTAATTCTGTCAGCCCTGTCGGCCGTTTGCAAGTACCTTCAAATGTTCTGACAGATATTCGGGCAAGATCTTCCCAAGTATAAAGGCTACCAGGCGCTAACTGATTCAGCCACGCTCTGGCTGAGCCCTCCAACATCAAAGGAAGGTGTTTCATGGCCACCTCATCATTGCCACCACCGATCTGAACAGCCACTCAGTAATCTTCAAGCCAAGTATCAGGCTTGGACTCTAGTGAACTTACTGACTCCAGTCGCCAACCTGAAGTTGGGAGGAATCACCGCAGCCCTGATGGCTCTGCTGAAGCACTCTGGACCTGAGACATGCACTCTGCTGCTGGTTGGAAAATCTCTGTCGGGACCTTCTCTGTGAGCTCTGTTTTTGTCGACCAGACCCTGAACGAGAATAGATCTCGCGTCAAAGCCCGGTTCACTGGGGTCGACTGGAATCCTTCGCCCACCACTATGAGGACGTCTGTCATCCTGTTGTTGAGGCACGTATGATCCACTCCTTGGGGGAGGCGTGGGCACTCGACGATGATCGTCGTGATCGAGTCGGTGATCATACTGCTCGCGGCTTCTGTACTGGTCTCGCCGGTCTCCACGTCCTTCATGCCTTGGGGGCGATCTTGGACTGTGAGACGACTAGACAGTGTCTGCTACCACGGATCTGCTATGGATCCTATTCCGCGACTGAGATACTGTTGTATTCTGCTCTCCCGCTGCACGGAGCAAGGCCCGGATCTGCACCAGACCTCGACCATCTTCTAACTGGGAAGGTTGGATTGAAGCCGCTATTCGGGCTGCAGCTGCGAGATTCTGGATCGGGGTTCGGTATACTTGAGTCGGAGGCGGAAAAAGTTGGCGTCGACTGGACTCGGGGATACGCTGTCGAGCATGCTCGTCGAGTGCGCGCTGGAAGTTCTCCAGTCGAGTGCGCTCAGCCAAGTTGGCTAGGCGCGCCTCCTCCAAGGCCTGAGCCTCAGGGGTTTTCTCCAATGATAGGAGTGTGAAGTGCATCCATGTTCCGGCGGCGAAGTTCCTCCCTCCTCTGTGAAGAGAGGGGTTCGGGTCGGTACTCTTCGTGGACACGTGATGGATCACCGCCACCATCGCCTCCGTCCTCGCGAGTGAAGCCAGGAGGACTACGTGGTGACCATCAAAACTTCTGCCGCGGGGTCGCTGCTGTCGCACTCGGATGCAGTCTCTACGGAGCCAGTCTAATAGGCCGTAGAGAGTTTCGTCGGGCTCGATTGCCGCGACCTGGGGGGTGGCCGATTGGCGAGCCACTGCATGCCTCACCCGCCGCTGAAGCCTCAACCGCCCGGAACGTTTGCCCCGGCGGGCTGCGGGGAGGGAGGTCGGCACGGGAGCCGACCGATACTGAGTCGACGGCTGCCGAAGGAGGATGCCACGGACGCACGCGCGAAAGTGCGTTGCCCCGCGGACCAGGAGCGCCTCGACGTCGAGTGGCGCTTCCTGGAGCCAAGCGGAGTCGTCGGCGATGAATACGAGCGCCGCGAGACGGATCTCGTGGCCCTTGGCCAAACCTCCGCCTGAAACCATGTCGATGAGGATCGGAAAAAATCGCAACTTCTCCAACAAGTCGCTAAGACACCTGCCCCAAGGTGAGCGCCAACTGTCGTGGTTCTAAGTTTGACAGTAGAATGGGGGTAGGAATGTAGAGGCAAGATCTTAGCTATGGAGGAGTTGTACACGGGAGTTTTACGAGTTCAGGCCCTTCTCAGAGGAAGTAACAGCCCTATGTCTCGGAGCCCGGAGGCGGTCGACTGGATTATATGTGTGTGTGTTACAGAAAGTGCGAACCCTTGTCCCTGAGGAGGGGGGTGGCTTATATAGAGTTTGCCAGACCCCTCCCGCCCTCAGTTACAAAGGGTTTAAGATACATAAAGATGGAGACGTTACTGGTAACGCCTGCAATAAAGATACATAATGACCATTAAAGCTATGACTTAATTCCCGACCATTGTAGAGTGGAGAGGCTCTAGATCTTCTGGTAGTGGAGTGATTATCTATACGGTCGAGTGTCTTCAGGATTGTCGAGTGGAACATAACTTCATGGTCGAGTGGATGATGATTTTTCTTCGAATGCTCATGGTACCTTTAGGGATGTCCTTGGGGAGGGTATCTTGAACAGATCCATGACCCTACCCTAGGTACATAGCTTCATCAGCTGCCTCGTGCTCCACGGCCTAGGTGTTCTTCACTGGCCGCATCTCCGCCAAGACCGCAAGGTATTCGGTGCTTTGCCTGCAAGGTACAATGAATAGTGGAAATGAGTATTTGTTCAAAAACTTCATTTGTTCAGCGGACGATTCATCATCAGATGGTGAGTAGCTTGTGGTTGTGGCTTTGGTCATCAATGACCACATTGCTAGGTAGTAGCCGAGGTTCAGGGGATCAATTCCAAGCCATGCTCTGACATTGAACTGCAATAGAGAGAGCGGCCATTTCCTACTCTTCGCCGATTACTTTTAGTGCATGTCCCCACTCTTCAATCCCAAACCTTTTCGGCATCGCTTCCAGATGGCAAGACATGTGTTCAATCGTATTCAGGAAAGAGTGGTGGCATATGATGACTACTTTGAGTGCAAGGAGGATGCCCTTAGAAAGGTTGACTTCTCCTAATATCATAAATGCACTGCGGCTATTCATATGCTTGCATACAGAATTCCCGGTGATCTTGTGGATGAGTACGTCCGCATGAGTGACTCCACATGTCTCACATCACTGGACAAGTTCTACAAGGCGGTGGTAGCAGTGTTTGGCCCTAAGTACGTGAGAGAGCCAAATATTTCCGATCCAGCCCTGTTGTTGGCGATCAATGCAAATAGAGGCTTTTTAAGAATGGTTGGTAGCATAGATTGTATGCACTGGAAGTGAAAGAACTGTCCATTTGCTTAGCAAGGGGCAATACAAGGGGCATATGAAAGCTTGCACTATCATACTTGAAGCAGTGGCTTCACAAGAATTTTGCATTTGGCACTTTTTTCGTTATGGCTGGCTCTCACAATGACATCAATGTGCTTCAGCACTCTCCAGTGTTCGAAAGGCTTGCAGAAGGCAAAAACCCAAAGGTCAACTTTGAGATCAATGGCCACCACTAAAACAAGAGATAGTACCTAGCTGATGGTATCTATCCTCAGTGGTCAACTCCTGTGAAGACAATATCCAATCCAGTAGGAGAGAAGAGGCACACATTTGCCCAAGCACAAGAGAGTGCTAGAAAGGATGTGGATCATGCTTTTGGTGTGCTTCAATCTCGATGGGCTATTACTCAACACCCTGCTAGAACATGAAGCACCAAGATGCTCTGGAAGATGATGACTTCTTGTGTGATCATGCACAACATGATTGTGGAGGATGACCGTGATGACATCATCTTCGATTAGGGGTTTCAATTTCATGGTGAAAATGTTGTGCCTGAGCACCAAGAACCGGTAACGTTTGCATAGTTCACCCAATTTCATCATAAAATGTGTGATTGAAAAACTCACATTCAACTCCAAAATGACTTGACTGAGCACATGTGGACTCACCTTGGAAACCGGTAGATGAATCGGGTCTTCTTCTTCCAATGTATTTGTGACAATTTAAATTTGGTTGTATACTTTAAGAATTTTATTGGATTGTGACTATTTATTATGGTGGTACTATCTGATTTATTTGGTTGTAAACTATATGCAGTTTTTCTTTTTAGTTAGACATATGCACGGAAAAAAATTATGTGCAATTGGCTGCTGGCTAGCCAGGCGGTCCAAATACGTCTTCCAGTTGGGCGCACTACCCATCAAACACAGAATAACCCGGACACCGCCCCTTTGGCCGCCCCAAACAGTCAGATACCATACAAAATCGACACCCGTTTGGGGTTATTTCTTATACAAGCTCTTTCATTTCTTATTATATATTGCTTCCCTACCTTGCTTATCATCATATAGGTTGTATCACGTAGTTGAATTTAGGAGAACCTTATTTATCTGCACTGCTCTTAAATTGAAGAAAAATGTTTAAAAAAGTAACTTAGACAAATCTCATAAATTGATGTATAAAAAGATGCAAGGTCTTTTCTTTTAGGGAATAAGATGCAGGATCTGCACAAAGTTGAACTAATTAACCAAACACATGAACACATGCAGCATGCCCACGCACCGCCATGGAAGGAACCAGTGCCAAAGAACACACACGTAGTGACCTGTGCAAGAATTTAAATACATTAAAACTGAGCACCCTCCCAGCCCTCTTAGGCCATCAACATTTCTAATCGTTGGATCGCCACTTTTAATCATTTTCGGCCGTCAGATTTGTTGTTAGGCCCACCTAAATCTTGTGTGTAGGCTAACTCGCGCGTCAGGTTGCGATGAACTTTTCGGGCAGCTGCTCCGGTGGCTTTTTTGAGCGCCTTACATTCAATTGGGCCTACTGGCCTACTGGGCATGTGCTACCATCGTAAAATAAAATGTAGAAATTGCTCGGTCACTATGTCTGCTTGAGAAAGGAGAAGGGGATCCGGCTGCTATGAATCCGGAGTGCTGTTGTGACCAAGTGCAGCCAAACAGCTCACTAAATACTCCCTCCATTCACAAATATAAGATGTTCTAATTTTTTTTGTTGAATCGGATGTATATAAACCTGTTTAGAGTGTTTGTTCACTCATTTTAGTCCACATGTAGTCCATATTGAAATATCTAAAACATCTTATATTTGTGAACGGAGGAAGTAGTATTTTTGCAGTGTTTTTGACTATTGTTATTTATACTAAATTTTCATTTTTTGTATTGATCAGAATAGAAAGGTTATTGTTGCGTTTTGGTTCAATATATGTATTATTTATGTTTTTATTTTCTATACAAATATACATGATTCAAGCATTGAAAGTATCAAGCGTCCACATGCCCATTGACTAATGCATCTGCTACTTAGTAGTATCAGATATTCCATCCTCTAATGATATTGCTTATCTCCTTTACATATATGTAACTGAGGGAAAATATGACTTTGTAAGGATGTCATTTTACTGTATCTTGCTGAGAAGTTTTGTCAAAAGTAGCACGGTGGTCAACAAAAAAAAGTTAGAACATCTTATATTTATGAATGGAGGGAGTATTTAGTGAGCTGTGTCGCTGCACTTGGTCACAACAACACTCCGGATTCATAGCAGCCGGATCCCCTTCTCCTTTCTCAAGCAGACGTAGTGACCGAGCAATTTCTACATTTTATTTTATGATGGTAGCACAGGCCCAGTAGGCCAGTAGGCCCAATTGAATGTAAGACGCTCAAAAAAGCCACCGGAGTAGCGGCTCGAAAAGTTCATCGCAACCTGACGCGCGAGTTAGCCTACACACAAGATTTAGGTGGGCCTAACAACAAATCTGACGGCCGAAAATGATTAAAAGTGGCGATCCAACGATTAGAAATGTTGATGGCCTAAGAAGGCTGGGAGGATGCTCAGTTTTAATGTATCTAAATTTGGCTTCATTTTCCTTCCATGGTCACCTTTTGATACATTGGTTGTCATAAATGCTGGGTTGTAGATTTATGATCCAATATATGAGATGCTACCAAAATCTTGGTAGACATGAAACCAAGAGAATGGCCAATATCATCTTAAAAAAAGAGTGGCCAACATGACATGAAAATTATAGAAGATGACAGTTACCAAAAATGATAAATATTTGGTTCGCCTACATGATGGTTCAGAAACAGGGACGGATGCAGGGGGGACGAGGGGGGGGGGGGGGGGGGGGCGAGACCCCCACTGACGATCGTGTCGCCGCTTAATATTGATCGGTTGTTTGCTAGTTTTTCTCGCTATATAACTGCAAGTGGCTTGCTTCCCCCCCCCCCCCCCCCCCCCCCTATTCCTTTCTTAACCAGAGCCCGTGTACTATTCTCTCTTTCTTTCTTTTTTTGAAAAAAGGGCCCGTGTACTGTTTACAACGAAAATTGCACGTAAAAGGCCCAAATCCCAGGAAAAGTAAAAAAGGGAAGTAGCCCACCATGAAAGCAAAGGGGCCAGGCTAGGAAGCAGTACGCACGTATTTGCAGTTTAGATCTCCCCTCTAATCGCTTCGTTTCCAACCCGCTCCTGCGATCGAGCCTGCCGCCGTCCGCCCGCTAGATCGTATGTCAGCCGCCTGCTTCAAGAAAGGAAGGGGATATGCAAGCGCGCCGTGTGATCCGCCGCGCGTTCTGTCCGGCCGGCCGCACGGATGAGCGATCAAACGATGAAAAGGTTAGTTTATATTTAGCATTGGATTAGATTAGTTTGTGCATTGTAAACAGTATAAGTATAATTGTATAACAACAGACATCAACAACTAGCAGTTAGAAATTATCGATCTTTGATATGTAGAACAACAGACATCAAGAACTAGCAGTTAGAAAATTATCGATCTTTGATACTGTTGTTTGAAATCAAATTTTGAATTAATAGCCATATGTACCTTTTGTTCTTATTGGGAAACAACGGAGACATATATAGACTATCTTAGGGGCCTCTTTGGATCAGAGCCCCAAAGAACCCGACCAAATATTTGACGTTGATGAGATTGAAGGCTTCTGTTTGGTTGAGATTAAATTATTTGGCCCGCCCGAACCCCATCATCTCTTCCCTTTTATTGCGGAGACAGAAGTTTTACGAAACATTGGCAGCCGTTTCCTCCACCAAAATTTCAGCGTGCGGTTGGTTGACAGGGTGACTACAGAAAAAAAAAAACCCAAACGGATCCAACATCTTCCAATATTTACTATGTTATGTGACTATATATCCTATGATTTGATGCTTCCAGTTCTTGCCCCCTCTTATCTTGATTTTCTGGCTCCGTCCCTGTTCAGAAGTTTTTTCACTGAAAATAAGAATTTATTTCTTTCAGATCTATATATTTGTAAAAGTTACTATCAATATATTGAAAAAATAGATGAACGTAACAACGTGCGCTAATCATGATCTAGTTGGCTTATATAGCTTAGCACACAGGAGCACAGCCCACACGCCGCATGCATCTAACCACGGACGCGCACACTAACTAATCGACCTGGCATGCACTAACCACTAGCCATATGCACGCAACGCCGTGCCTCCACTCTGGCTAGCCCACCCGACAAGCACGCCCTGGCCGACTCGCATGACGCGCTCATACGTGTCTGCTGCGTCTGGACTCCCAACACATCGTCAACGGCTGCAACCTTACACGGTGGACTCAGGGTGCACACACACCATCGCGGCACACACACACACACTGCACCCGCCCTGGACTCGATCTGGGCGCGCTCACGCCGGTCGTCACCACCACGGGCATGGCCTACTGACATGCCAACACTCACCCCTCTAAGCCATGACATCGCCGCCCATCCTGACGTACAAGACGCCGGCTTGTCGTTGACTATTGTAGGGAATGCTCCTTCCTCGTCTCTGGTGCGCTTCATGCTCACCGTCGCAGGGTTTGACGCTGCTGCTCCCATCGTCGTCATTGCACGAATGCGGACTCGACCTGGCGCGTGGACACCGGTCGCCGTGATTGCTTCTTCCTCTCCAGCGACATACGTCGAGCCCCTTCTCCGCCGGCGACACATGTCTGGCGTCCCTCGGCGACAAACGACGCGCTCCTTTTCCACCGGCGACACACGCCTGGCGTTCGGCGATATACGCCGTCGATGCCGTCACGCTCATACATGAGCCTTTTCGAACGCCGCTTCATGGCATCGCACCTCGCTGCTGTGATCTCCGCCGCCGCGCAGCACCTCCATGCCGCCACGCCATGCCGCACGTCCGTCGCCGCGGGTGTTTGTTGCCCGGCAAAATTTGTCTTCTTGTGTTCTTGCGATTTGTTCATCGATCCTTGGTTGCAACAACAGAAAAGTGTGCCTGCGCATCTACACAAATCGATCATCTAATCAAAGAGGAATCATCGTCCTCGGTGGCCATACGCACCTCGTTGTCTGGACGGGCACGGGGCTTGAAGGCCGGGGAAGTAGCGGAGGACGAAGCCGAGGCTGCTCAAACCTAAAACTACTACCAGATTCAAAAAAAATTAAAGTGCACATGATTTAAAATATACATGTATTCATAAACAACAAGCATCCCTCAATTTTTTTATACAAAGGGGTTAAAATTGCCGCAGTCGCTATCGCCATTGCATTATCTAGTGATGCTCAAAGCTACGCGAGACCTCTTTTTTCATCTTTTTGCCTAATCAGTGTTATTCGTCCTTATTGCTACCACAACAACTGGGGTAAAAGACACAAACGATGTGCACACATCTAACATTACAAATTAGTGATAGATTAGAATTGAAATGATAAAATATCTACTTGGTACTCCAAATCTACATGCTACTTGTCCTTGAAATTTGTACCACTACATGTACTCGTCCACAAGGCTCGGTCATATAATCCAACAAATTTCACTGTATTCATCTCTTTATCAAACAGATGGGAGTGCCAAAAATACGCGTGGTGCTCACACCCTGGCACTCGTTCACCCCACATATGTGCGCCCGGCGCTGCTCCCTCCTATGTCTGGTGAACTCGACGAAAGATAGAGCAGTTGGTCTCCAACAAACAATGCATGTATTCTAGTAGGTCTGTTTGAAATACAGTTGCCTTAAAAGGGAAATTTTCCAAACGCATTTGTTTGCTGAACTTAATTAACATGCACAAGGGGTAAAGGATAAAAGAGATAAGTGAAGATGTGTGACAAAGGTGAGGAGGCACCAGGCAGTTTACTTATAACAATGAAAAGGAGGAACTTTTTCTTGCATCTTTGTTTAGACAAATGGTGAAACTTAAAAACAAAATCCTATCTTTCTAATACAGTGACATAGAGACCTAAAACAGTCTGCTTGATCGTTACCGATCTTATGCGTGTCATAGCACATTCCTAGTAGCTAAAACACACCCATATACCTATGTGTTGTGTTGCAGTACTCCTACAATGTTGCATTCTTTTTCAGAGAATATTGCACTCAAGAGAAGGTTTCTTGATCTTATCTTTCAAATGGATTATATACCACGAAACTTGAAAGCATCGATGACATGGTGAACTCGAGACAGATACAATCACTGTGCAACAAATGTCCCGACATAGCCCACACCGACGATGAAGAATGCAATGGATTGCATAAAGAGAAAGATGAAGTAACGATTGTTCCCAAATGATATGTCGTAGCACCCGCAAAGGAAGAGGTAGGCTGCAACACCAAGCTCCCAAAGATGCAACCTGATTACGTATTATAGTTTAGATAGTAGAATCAAGAAATGCACATGAATTAAGAAAATTATCATTGTGTACCTTTCTCCTATCCTCATCCTCAGTTTTTTCAAAGCTTTACTTGGCATTTTAGCCTTCAGAGTGTCACCAAGCTTTTCCGTTACCACCCATTCATTCACCGTCCCTGCTTCCAATAGACCGATGAAGGTGGCCTTTGCTCTATGCAATGACATGACATTCTCAAATAGTACCCAAAAGACAACTAAGTGAACAGACCTGCACCATTTGTTCATGATTTCTCATGTTAATATGCATGTCTCTCTATCCCGGAAGTGAGCAAGTGTATGTTCATCAACTTTTAAACAAATTGCATAGATGTTTAGATGATTGGCACCTTGGAGTCCCAACAGCATTGAGAAGGGTGATAATAGTTGGAATATAAACACAACCCCACTTTGGTACCTCAACCTCGGGAACTAAGACCGTGGCCGGGATAACAAGGCAGTAGAACACGAAGGTCACAATGTGCGCAACAACCTTGCGCACCAAGAAGAAACTGTAGACGACATGGATTTTCTTCCAAAGAGTCACTTTCTGCATCAAGATCAATATATAGCTGGTTAGTAAGTAGATTCTACATGTACTATTTTTTTTCTTCCAAAATATAGCTTGGCGCAAGTGACCTTATTTCTGATGATCTCCATCACCATTTTCCTGAACAGATTTGCGGGCCCGCACGACCATCTATGTTGCTGGTACCGAAATGCTTTGAACGTACTTGGGAGCTCATTTTTTACCTGGAAACCACGATTATAAGTTCAGCACATGGTTCCTTCTACATTTATTTGGACCTTCATAGCAATTCACATATACATTAAGCAGTCGAGTGATGCTCTAATGTTTTGCATAAACTTGTAGGTTAATGGTGCATATTTACCTTGAGATCACCAAGATACACAAACTTCCATCCCTTGAGACTGGCTCGGACTGCCAGGTCCATGTCTTCAACTGTGGTTCGGTCCTTCCAACCACCTGCCTCGTTCAGAGCAGATATGCGCCACACACCAGCAGTTCCTGTTCAATTATTTTCCTGATCATAACTCAAGCAAAATATTTCTAGTGGTAACTCTGATCTGGTTGCAATTTTGTTATCCTAATCGACCTTCTGGCTTTTTCCCCATCTTTTTCCGATTTAGAACTGCTCAACATCAAAGTCGTTTGTGCAACTGTAACTCTGATGGGTTCTGACTGTGCGTGTACTAGTGCACTACCCTTGTGCCCCTTGTTTCACAGTATGATTTTTCTGAAAGAGCTATCCGTTCTACATTGGACATAGAAAGCAAAAGGTAAGAATGATAAAAATTCCTATAATTTTGTGACAATGTGATTTGGTGCCATGCTATTTGTTTCTGCAAAGTCTAGGAAGCAGATTGACCTACTATTAACTGGAAACAGGGGAAGGAAGGAACATAGAGATACTTCTATAGAAGAAAAGGAGACGGAATAAGGGAAATGATAAAAGGAAACACTCTATTCAAAAAATTCATATATATTAAAAAAATAGAAACACAAAGAATACCCCACAAGAGAAAAAAGTGGAGATCAGGTTTACCATTGAATCCAAAGAAGGCATAAGTCGAGGAGCCCACTTCTTGCTCCACCCTAAAGTGATAGTCCAAGGACATCTCCTGCATCCTTGTCATTAAGCATTCATCTGCATTCACTGTTCCCACAGAAGCAGCGGCAACAACAAGAGAAATGTATTGGAATGCAGAAGAGTTTTGATACCTCCTTCCCAAATTAGGTGTCTTATATCAGTTTTGCTAAAGCACATCTAGATGTGTCATAAGTATTGCACATCTAAGTCATATGTCATTGATCTTACATTGAGATTCGTGTGAATATTTTCTTTCTCTTTTTTTTCTCTTTATACTTGATTCACTCACTTAGATGTGCAATAACTAGAGCACATCTAGATGTGCCCTAGACACACCCGTCTTATATTTGTCTAGGACGTGGATTTTTAGAACATCTGCACCCGGGCCCTGCTATCCTAGCTGTCAAATATTGCTTTAAGATCTGTGCAACACAACTAACTTTCTATCTGAAATTTTCTCTTTTTTGTTTCTCTCGCATAAAACATGTTTTGAAGTTCAAACCTTTGCAGCGTGGCAAAGCTTTCTATCTAGAATCTAGGATAAATCTTTCAGATTTTTTGGCCAAAAATAAATATACAAAAAATGATTTTTAAATCTAAAAAAACATTTTTTGTATATTTATTTTTGACCAAAAAATCTGAAAGATTTATCCTAGATTCTAGATAGAAAGCTTTGCCACGCTGCAAAGGTTTGAACTTCAAAACATGTTTTATGCGAGAGAAACAAAAAAGAGAAATGTGTTTGCACGAATCGCGAAGCGCAGAATGGATGGCTAGATAGTGAGGACCTGGGTGCAGGTGTTCTATTATATATTTTCTTATTTGTCTAGATACCGGATGTATCATGTATTTAACACATTTTGATTTTTGAGACTAAGGATATATATAACAAAGACAAGTAATTGAGGGAGTACTATCTAGCAAAAGCATCATATCATCAATATGTCATTGCTAAAGCACACTGTCCAGTAGCCCAGCCAACGATACTGACATATGTTTCCTTTTAAAGGAAGTGGCACTTATGCGTAAGCAATTCAGAAATCTATAGTTAAAATAAAAAGCAGTGCAAATAATTGCTGATTGTGCAAATAAGTGTACGTACCGAATTTCCAGCGAGCCTGGACGAGGGCGATGTCGGGGTTGTGGACAAGGAAGGGGGACGGCGCGCCACAGGAAGTCGGGCTCCGGCTGGAAGTCGGCGTCGAAGATGGCCACCAAGTCACAGTCCTTGACGTAGCCATGCTTCATGCCTTCCTTGAGCGCGCCGGCCTTGTACCCGCGCCTGTTGTCCCGGATCTCGTACTTGATGTTCACGCCCTTCCTCGCCCAGCGCCGGCACTCCACCTGCACCAGCTCCTGCACACTCACATGAATAAATCAGAGTTCCATCGCGCACATAGAGTGTAATTGTGCCACGCCACTGCCCGAGGACATGCAAGCAAAGATGCCAACCAAGTTCAAAGCTCCAAGGCGCCCCTCTCTAATGATATGCCAAACCCTGCCATGGTAATACTCTAATGACACGCTCACCGGGTTGGAAGCAAGCAGCTTAGTAGAAGTATTATTAAATCCCAAATGATATATTTCCTCAAAAAAATGCGGGGGATATTTCCTCAAGTAGATTGCTTGTCTACGGCAAAATAGGCAGGAAAACTGTTCGCGACTTTGCATACGACGTGATCGTGTTCGTGCCCCCTATTCCCCGTGAATAAGCTTTGCATTATCCATCTATATGCTCAGCCTCAGTGATTTTACCTTGATGACGGGATCTGTGGAGTCGTCGAGCACCTGGACGACGATCCGATCGGACGGCCAGGAGAGCCCGCACGCGGCACCGATCGACAACTGGTACACCTGCAAGTTCAGTTTTTATTACAGAGAACACCATAGCAGACGAGGCTGGCAAGGGTGAGCCGTCTACGCAATGCACCGCCGTGCGGGTGGACAGTGCTCACCTCGCGCTCGTTGTACATGGGGATCTGGACGAGGACCATGGGGTAGGCGGCGCTGCCGAGCTCGGGGTCGTCTTCGCCCACGGGCTCCCACTTCCACTGCCGCTCGGGGCGGCGGCCGAGCAGCCGCACCGCGAGCACGACCACGGCCATGTACACCTTCTCCGCGAACAGCATCGCGGACATGGCGAGGCAGAGCAGCACGGACGCGCGCAGCAGCGGCACGATCACCGGGCCGCGGACCTGCTCCCACGCCGCCGCGATCTGCCACACCCCTGGTAGCGTACTCATCTCGGCACCGGGCAGCAGCGCCCGGCCAGAGTTAGTTAGACTTGGCACACTCGCGCGCGTCGCTTTGCTGCGTACGCTAGCTCTGCCTCGATCTTACATAGAGATTACAGAGCGAAGTGAAGCTTGCATAGTTAATGGCGGGCGCTCGTTCGTGGAGCTCGAGCAATGCGGGTGCCGGTGTACGGTGGTGGGAGGTTGGCGGGGGCGTACAAGGAGGGAGGGAGGGAGAGGAGCGCGAGGGAGGACGCGGCGGCCGCGGGGACGGGGACGGTGCTCTGCTGTAACTGCGCTAGAGGCGGATTTTAACGGCGGGACAACGGATCCGTCATTGGAGATTTGGAGGGAGGCAGCGGGCCCAGCGAAGGTGCAGGGGGCCGCAGGTCAGCGTTAGTGCTGTAACCAATTTTTTAGGGTTCCCTCAAAAAAAAAATTTAGGGTTGCTGCTGTGAAGCATATCGTTTTTGTTTCGGTGGGATATTTTAAAGAAAAGGATCACCAGTTTGAACAGAAAAACAAATTCGTACGAGTTTCTTTTCTTTATGGCAATGAACCCTAGCTTATATTTTTAAAAATACTTTATCAAAAACGCTCAGCCTCATTCGGCTGAAGGGACGCGCGTGTCGGCCGACCCCACAACCATTCGATCAGTCTTTAATCATGCAGCACGGAGCACCCTCCTGACTACGGACATATACTTTTGCAGCATGGATTATATCACAAACAGTCAAGTATAATGTAACACGGGGTATATCGCAAATCCATCAAATGTTTTTTTAGCATAACCATGTGTTGGGCGGGTCTATGAATTCTCACCTTATCCTTTTCATTCCATCACAAGCCACTTCCCTCTTCCTCTCATTTCTTTCTCTGGTCTCTCTCTCTCTCTCTCTCTCTCTCTCTCTCTCTCTCTCTCGGCCGCTACCGCGTCGGCTGGCTAGATCTAGTTGGTGCCTGTCGTGTTCCTATAGCGAAGCACCGGCTGGTGCAGAGCACGACACCACTTCCGCTCCCTGCTGTAGGGGAGCATATCGTCACACTGTTGCAGGCAAAGCAGCGACTGCTCGCAACTCGAGTGATGTTCTGTGTGGCGACTACAACGACGACGACTATCATGTCTCGTGCATTGTAGAGGACATCATGTTTCTGAAACATATAGGATGTCGCGGAGGACTTCATCCAATGACTACTGTTGCAGAAGGGGTTGTGTTGTGATGAGGTTTGCAACATGGGTCATATTGCAATGAAGGTTGGACACAGAAGAGGAGTGATTGCACGGTCGACATCACACACATCAGATGGCTCGCAACCCAGCCAATTCCAGCCGACGTGTACTTTATATGTGAGACTTTTTGGTCACATTTGGGTTTAATATGTGCAAGCAGCGTTTGAACAAACATAAAAGAATATATCCTCTTCTCTCACAACAGTGAATCTTTGTCAAATAAACCCTCTATCCAACACTATTCAAAAAACTTCCAACCACGTCCTCCTACCTCGCCCATTTGCGAAGATCATCTACATTTTGCTCCGTGTCGAGCTCCAGTCGGCCCAAACGTGTTCCTTCACGAGGGCATAAAATCGATTTCTTTCTGTAGGGAGGATGGATGATGCAGGTAAGGGCTGAGAGCCTACATATCACTAAGATGGGTCATTGGGCCATGAAGGAGGAGCTTGGTGCACTTTAGAAGAAAAAGATGTGGGATCTTCTTCCACTCCCAGCAGGAAAAAGAGCAGTTGGATGCAAATGTGTGTTCACTGTAAAACAGACTACATGGGGGTAAGGTGGATAGAAGAAGGCAATGCTAATTGAAAAAAGGTTATAGAAAGACGGGAGATAGACTATAGTGAGACAAAAGCACCAGTGGTGAAGATGGACACGGTAAGAATCTTAATCTCATGTGCATGAATGGTCTGCCCAAATTCGGTCCCTGTTCTTGCAGGGGTGCGATCTCCTTTTGCCATTTAAATTTTCTATGCCTTGGTAGACAAGTTTATTATTTATTGTTCGGTAAGTATACGACTTAAAAATCAAGTCGCTTAGAGATCGTGATCATGAGACGATACCGCCTCTGGTCCTATTATATATACTAGCTAAATACTTGTGCGTTGCTACGGGAGCCAATATGTCACAACCAAGATTATAATGAAAAAATATGATGCGCTGAGATCACCAAAACATCTACTCGATCTTAATTACAAACATTATATTTTGAGCAACATTAAGATAAATAAGCATCAATTTCTTATATCAGTGTCAAAGCAAGCATGAATCAAGGATAGTAAACACAAAGTTCAAACTAAAGGAAGCAAGTTCACATCATGATAGCCAAGTTTACCACAACTCTCTATTTCAAATTATTTCCCTATGATGTGGCTACAATACCCCCATATACTTGCAGGAATCATAAATCATAGGGGATTCCCGTCGCCGTACATCATTGATTCCCGTCATACATCATATAGGGGATTCCTCCATAATGTGCCTTCATTCCATGCATGAGTCAAATATATATACTCCCTCCATCCCACAATATAAGACGTTTTTGCAAGCTATTTTAGCTTGTAAAAATGTCTTATATTATGGGACGGAGGGAGTAAATCTCTAAGTTCTGTATTAAAATATTTTCTCACAACGACAAACAGATTGTAGCAGTTCAAATTAAAATGGCAACTTTTTGTCCTCTTTAACCAATCCATTCTCCCATATAAACATGAAGGAAGTAATAATGCATTATGATCACACTGCTTCTTGTCCATTTAGAAAGATAGTCAATACTTCCTCCACAAGAAACTCAAGATAGTAGGATGAAGAAAACAATACTGGATTCCTAAACTAGTGTGACAAATTCTCATACAAATTACTTGGCATTTAGATGTTTATTTTCTCAATCCATACTTCAAACCTTACATATGCTAGCAACCAAGATTTCTTAAAATTAGAACCTTCCCATGGTCCGGCTCCTGCAGAGTACCGGCTCACCTCGTCGTTCTCGTGTTTTTTGTCTGCTGAGGTGGCATCAGCTCTACGATGCCATTCTCCAAGCTCCCTTTCTCATCACAGTCAGCCTAAGAATTTTTTTGAAAAGAATCTTGTTGTTTATAGATGACAACAACGGCAACAATATTTAGACACACATGACCAACACTGAAGAACTTCGTAAGAGCTACTTGTTTTATGTGTGTATATAAGCTCCCACATTTTGCTACAAGTTAGAAAAAAAAAAGATACTCCGTCCGATTCATAATAATTGACGTTACTTTAGTACAAAGTTGTACTAAAGCAGCGTCAATTATTATGGACCGGAGGGAGTAGTTAGTTTCTTTTTTCAGTTTGCAAGACATAAGATTATATAAAACCCGTTATCATCGCTACTTTGTTTTTCTCTTTGAGCAAGAATACATAGATGGGAGAAAATATATCTGCGTATTATAATTGAATTTATTTTCTGTCCCAAAAAGAATATGCATAAATGTGAAAAGAATATAGCTTACAGTAATATGTGTGATCCTTGTTCCATCTACATAGTTAAGAGGAGAAACAATGAATACACCTATAAATTTGATCGCATAATAATTCTGCAGTGCAAGATAATCAAAGAGGATAATACACAGTGAGACTGACAATCATAGTATTGAAAAGAATTACCTATAAATACATGAAAGTCGTGGATAAAATTGACAAACAATGAAACTTGTGTGCAGCTGCTGGTAATTTCAGAAAAGATCTACTTCACCCCCCCCCCCCCCCCCCCTCGCCATTCGCTGACAATGTCTAACCTCCATCCCTAAAGATGCCTAATAATGACATGTGATATTTCCAGCCAACATCTTGTGTCTAATATCATGGACGGTTCAAAAAAAATTTGGCAAGAAACACACGGTTATCTTTTAGTCACCTTATGAAAAGTGTCGTATATCATGACTATCTATTGCAATTTCTTCCTCAATTCGTATATCATGACATAGTATAGCTCCAGCTACGAAAAGCAGTTAATTAACTGCCCAAGTAAATCAAAAAAGAAGTAGTTAAGCAAATCTTAGACTTTTGTTGAATGTTGGATCTTGGATGTCTAGATGTGTACTATTTCTTATGTTGCAGCCATAGAAGACCCTCCAACTGAACCAAATCCATGATAGACTGCTCACAAACACAGAATAACAAATTGGGTTTTTTTCTAATTAACTGCAGTTCATGGTTGAAGCTATGTTATGGCTTACGGTGTTGTTTAACGAGCCCAGCCTCTGTACATATACCTTCAATATGAATGGTTGGAAGCACATACAACGGAGCAAGAATTTTTGTATTCCTAAGGTTGGTTTCAGTTTGATTGAGCTATGAAACATCAACCTTTTTATTTGATTCTACATCAAATAAGAAATATTTGAACTCATGTGCTGCACAATAGGAAAAATACTTCCTAGAAATCCAAACAAAGTGGAAGAAAAATAGACCAATCCTTCGTTCCCAATAAAGAACTGTAGTCTGCAGGTAATGAAGCTATAAGTTAATTGCTTCAGGATTCAGTAAGCGACATGGGGTGAAATTACCAGTGTTGTACCTTGTGGAGATGTACAGAATACTACGAACACGAATCAAACGATGGACAGCCAATTGTCATCAGCGTGATGTGGCTTTGTGCTTCTGAAGACGGGCCACAACTCTGAAGATTGGAGAAAAGGAATCAGAAGGGGTGTGGCCTCCATGCAGTTCCGGTGACGGCGTACTTGCAGTTGCAAGCTATAGACTGAAGGTACCTTAGAGGTTACCATGGCCGTGACGAACGTCACTCGGCTGACTCCGATCTGCCCCTCCGACCCTGCCGCAGCAATTGATGGCTTGCTCCTCCCTCCAAGAACCCCATGTACCAGCTCCCCGCCTCGACATGCGTTTGCTACCCCATCCTCAGCTACGACAGAGGACAGAGTTGGCTGCTCGTGGCCACCACCGATTTTGGGGTTCGAGGACGACCAGATCCGGCAGGATTGCTCGGCGTTGGGGGCGGGGAGCATGCGTCCAGTACGACATCATAAGGGAGAGGAGCACGACTCCAGCATGGCGATGTCTGCTGGGAAGCACGACCAGATCGACGAAAGGCTCCGCGCAGGGTAGGGATGATGGTCGTCTAGCCAAGCCGCTGTATGCAAGTCTCGCGGATCGCCAGTCTTGGTTCCCACCGATGGCTCCGATGAGAGGTCAAGTGGAGCTGGGCCATGGGCCTCGGCGAGGGCGCCGTTGTGGGGTTGCCGAGTTCCCTGACCGCCGTGGAAGCTGTCTCCAAGCAAGGGGATAGAGGGCGGAGGGGGAGCAGGGGCGGTAGGTGCTCGTCGCCTTTGCCAAGTTGAGCGATGAAGGAGAGAAGGTCGCCGACGGCGATTTCTCTCACGAGAGGATTGGGGAGGGATTGTGGGGTTAGTGGGAGATGAGGTGTGCGGTCGTGGGCTGTTTCCTTTTTTTTTTTTTATCGAGCGGCGAGGCGTCGTGGCTTTCCTCATATTTCTGGAAGAAGAAAAAAATATGTGTGCGTGCGATGGGAGGGGATTGAATAAGGTCGAACCATCACGATGTTTGATCCTCTTTTAATAGTACCGGCCGCGACCAAAGATACATTGAAAATACTTAGGGTTTTGCGTCATTTCACAACTTGCGTCACCACCGTAGTCCACTTCATCCTGCACACTGATGTGCATCGGCGTGCGGGATATCAGGTCTCCGGAGCCATTCGTATTTGTGATCCTGCACCGGGAGAGGCCAAATTAGGTTTGGAAGCGCTCTGCGCAACTACTCAAGTTCGTCATCACAGATCATCTTTCGTCCAAGTCAGGTGGCGCTACTCATCGCCGTCTCCAACTCCGTCAGCAATAGATCGTCATCAATTCTGTCATCAACAATGTCGCTCCTACAGCAGCTAACGAACATTACTTCCATCGTGATCTATTCATGACTCTATTTGTAGTTGTTGTTACATGTGCAATACTGCTCTGCATGTTTTTCTATTCATCTAGTATACTAGATTATTGTATGTTATTTTCTGTTCTAGTCATGAATTATTTACTGAAATTAATCATAATTTGCCTAATATTCCAATAGAACTTACACAAATCTCATAACCTGATGTATAAAAATTAAGAAAAGATGCAAGATCTGCACAAGGTTGAACTAATTAACCAAACACATGAAGTATGTGCACGCACCGGCAATGGAAGGAACATGCGCGCACACACACACACACGCACACGTAGTGACTTGTGCAACCATGATGTTGAAAACTATGCAAGACCTCTTTTCATCTTTTTTCCAATTTAGAGTTAATCTCCCTTGTTGCTACCACATCAACTAGGGTAGAATACACAAACGTCGTGTAGACAGCAAAGATTACAAATTAGTGATAGATTAAATTCAAATGATAAAATAGGTGCATGCGGCTTATTCAAGTGCCTCACGAACCGCGCAAATATTCGCCTATTACACGGTTCACAAACTCTGCATGGGATGGGGCTACCTATTATTTATAGTACATACGACGGTTTGCTTCAAACTGCTCTGTTTCGGTAGTAATTGCAGAAAGCATGTTTGTGGTTGCAGCACCCACAACAATGTGTGCTAGTACTCATTTATTCATGATGAAGTGAAGATATCGAGCCCCCATTTATAGAATGGTAGAGTATCTACTTGTACTTCAAGTCTATAGGTCACTTGTCTTTCAAATTTATACCACTACATGTACTTGCCCACAAGGCTCAGTAATATAATCCAACAAATTTCACAATATTCATCTCATTATCAAACAGAAGGAAGTGCCAACGAGTACACACGTGATGCTGATACGTCCATTTTGCATCATACTTTTATATCGATATTTATCGCATTATGGACTGTTATTTCACTTTATGTCACAATACTTATGGCTATTCTCTCTTATTTTACAAGGTTTACATAAGGAGGGAGAATGCCGGCAGCTGAAATTCTGGGCTGGAAAAGGAGCAAATATTAGAGACCTATTCTGCGCAACTCCAAAAGTCCTGAAACTCCACGGAACATTTTAAAACAAATAAAGAAAAATCCTCGCCAAAGATGAAGGCCAGCGGGCCCACACCCTGTTCACGAGGGTGGGGGGCGCGCCCCCTACCTCGTGGGCCCCCTGGTGGCTCTCCGACGTCCATCTTCTCATATATGAAGTCTTTCGATGAGAAAAAAACAAGAAGGAACTTTTCGGGACGAGACTCCGTCGCCACGAGGCGGAACCTTGGCGGATCCAATCTAGAGCTCCGGCAGAGCTGTTCTGCTGGGGAAACTTCCCTCCGGGAGGGGGAAATCATCACCATCGTCATCACCAACGCTCCTCTCATCGGGAGAGGGCAATCTCCATCAACATCTTCACCAGCACCATCTCATCTCCAAACCCTAGTTCATCTCTTGTATCCAATTCTTGTCTCAAAGTCCGGGATTGGTGCTAGTAGGTTGCTAGTAGTGTTGATTACTCCTTGTAGTTGATGCTAGTTGGTTTATTTGGTGGAAGATCATATGTTCAGATCCTATATGCATATTATTACCCCTCTGATTATGAACATGAATATGCTTTGTGAGTAATTACATTTGTTCCTGAGGACAAGGGAGAAGTCTTGCTATTAGTAGTCATGTGAATTTGGTATTCGTTTGATATTTTGATAAGATGTATGTTGTCTAGCCTCTAGTGGTGTTATGTGAACGTCGACTACATAACACTTCACCATTATTTGGGCCTAGAGGAAAGCATTGGGAAGTAATAAGTAGATGATGGGTTGCTAGAGTGACAGAAGCTTAAACCCCAGTTTATGCGTTGCTTCGTAAGGGGCTGATTTGGATCCACATGTTTCATGCTATCGTTAGGTTTACCTTAATACTTTTGTTGTAGTTGTGGATGCTTGCAATAGAGGTTAATCATAAGTGGGATGCTTGTTCAAGTAAGAACAGCACCCAAGCACCGGTCCACCCACATATCAAATTATCAAAGTATCGAACGCGAATCATATGAACGTGATGAAAACTAGCTTGACGATATTCCCATGTGTCCTCGGGAGCGCTTTTCCTATTATAAGAGTTTGTTCCGGCTTGTCCTTTGCTACAAAAAGGATTGGGCCACCTTGCTGCACTTTATTTACTTTTGTTACTTGCTGCTCGTTACAACCTATCTTATCACAAAACTATCTGTTACCACTTATTTCAGTACTTGCAGAGAATACCTTGCTGAAAACCGCTTATCATTTCCTTCTGCTCCTCGTTGGGTTCGACACTCTTACTTATCGAAAGGACTACAATAGATCCTCTATACTTGTGGGTCATCAAGACTCTTTTCTGGTGCCGATGCCGGGGAGTGTAGCGCCTTTGGTAGGTGGAATTTGGTAAGGAAAAATTTATATAGTGTGCTGAAATTTACTGTCACTTGTTACTATGGAAAGTAATTCTCTGAGGGGCTTGTTCGGGGTATCTTCACCCCGTCCAGTAGAGCAAAGAGTTGCTCCTCAACCTACTGAACCTATTGAAAATGAAACTCCTTTTGAATTTCCTTCGGGTATGATGGAAAAACTGCTAGCTAACCCTTTTACAGGAGATGGAACAAAGCATCCTGATGAGCACTTAATATATGTGGATGAAGTTTGTGGATTATTTAAGCTTGTAGGTATACCCGATGATGTTTCTAAGAAGAAGGTCTTCCCTTTATCTTTGAAGGGAGACACATTGATATGGTATAGGCTATGTGATGATATGAGATTATGGGACTATAAAAGATTGAAGCTGGAATTTCATCGAAAGTATTACCATATGCATCTTGTTCATCGTGATCGCAATTATATATATAATTTCCGGCCTCGCGAAGGAGAAAGCATCGCTCAAGCTTGGGGGAGGCTTAAATCAATGTTATATTCATGCCCCAATCATGAGCTCTCAAGAGAAATGATTATTCAAAATAAATATGCTCGGCTTTCTGATAACAATCGCACCATGCTCGATACTTCTTGTGCTGGCTCTTTTATGATGAAGACTACTGAATTCAGATGGAATTTATTGGATAGAATTAAACACAACTCTGAAGATTGGGACCTCGACGAAGGTAAGGAGTCAGGTATGACACCTAAGTTTGATTGTGTTAAATCTTTTATGGATACCGATATTTTCCGTAAGTTTAGCACTAAATATGGACTTGACTCTGAGATAGTAGCTTCTTTCTGTGAACCTTTTGCTACTTATGTTGATCTCCCTAAGGAGAAGTGGTTTAAATATCATCTTCCCATAGAAGTAAAAGTAGCTGCACCTATTAAAGTTGAAGAAAAGATTGTCACTTATAATGATCCTATTGTTCCTACTTCTTATATTGAGAAACCACCTTTCCCTGTTAGAATAAAGGATCATGCTAAAGCTTCAACTGTTGTTCATAAAAGCAATATTAGAACTTATACACCTCCTGAGCAAGTTACAGTAGAACCTAATATTGCTATTGTTAAAGATCTCTTGTCTGATAATATTGATGGGCATGTTATTCAGTTCAAAGGTGAAACTGCTAGAATTGCTAAACCTTGTGATAAAGATAAACATAGACCTGTGGTAGGCGTGCCTGTTATTTCTGTTAAAATAGGAGATCATTGTTATCATGGCTTATGTGATATGGGTGCTAGTGCTAGTGTAATACCTATTGACTTATACGAAGAAATTAAGAATGAAATTGCACCTGTTGAGTTAGAAGATATTGATGTTACTATTAAACTTGCTAATAGAGATACTATTGCACCAATTGGAATTGTTAGAGATGTTGAAGTCTTTTGTGGGAAAACTAAATATCCTTCTGATTTTCTTATTCTTGGTTCCCCACAAGGTAGTTTTTGTCCCATTATATTTGGTAGACCCTTCTTAAATACTGTCAATGCTACCATAGATTGCACAAAGAATGTTGTTACTGTTGGTTTGGATGATATGGTTCATGAGTTTAATTTCTCTAAATTTAGTAAACAACATCTGAGGAAGAATTACCTAGTAAGGATGAAATTATTGGTCTTGCTTCTATTGCCGTACCTCCTAGTGATCCTTTAGAACATTATTTGCTAGACCATGAAAATGATATGTTCATGAATGAAAGAAGGGAAATAGATGAAGTATTCTTTAAACAAGAACCTATTCTGTAACACAATTTGCTTGTTGAAATCTTAGGGGATCCTCCTCCACCCAAGGGTGATCCCGTGTTTGAGCTTAAACCTTTGCCTGATAATCTTAAATATGCTTATCTTGATGAAAAGAAGATATATCTTGTTATTATTAGTGCTAACCTTTCAGAGCATGAAGAAGAAAGATTATTGAAAACTATGAAGAAGCATCGTGCTGCTATTGGATATACTCTTGATGATCTTAAGGGCATTAGTCCCACTCTATGTCAACATAAAATAAATTTGGAAGCAGATGCCAAACCAGTTCGTGATCCTCAACGACATCTGAATCCTAAAATGAAAGAAGTGGTAAGAAAAGAAATACTAAAGCTTCTGGAGGCAGGTATAATCTATCCCGTTGTTGATAGTGAGTGGGTAAGTCCTGTCCATTGTGTCCCTAAGAAGGGAGGTATTACTGTTGTTCCTAATGATAAAGATGAATTGATTCCACAAAGAATTATCACAGGTTATAGGATGGTAATTGATTTCCGCAAATTAAATAAAGCTACTAAGAAAGATCATTACCCCTTACCTTTTATTGATCAAATGCTAGAAAGATTATGCAAACATACACACTATTGCTTTCTAGATGGTTATTCTGGTTTCTCTCAAATACCTGTGTCGGCTAGAGATCAATCAAAGACTACTTTTACATGCCCTTTTGGTACTTTTGCTTATAGACGTATGCCTTTTGGTTTATGTAATGCACCTGCTACCTTTCAAAGATGCATGATGGCTATATTCTCTGACTTTTGTGAAAAGATTTGTGAGGTTTTCATGGACGACTTTTCCGTCTATGGTTCCTATTTTGATGATTGCTTGAGCAATCTTGATCGAGTTTTGCAGAGATGTGAAGAAACTAATCTTGTCTTGAATTGGGAAAAGTGCCACTTTATGGTTAATGAAGGTATTGTCTTGGGGCATAAAGTTTCTGAAAGAGGTATTGAAGTTGATAAAGCCAAGGTTGATGCTATTGAAAAGATGCCATGTCCCAAGGACATCAAAGGTATAAGAAGTTTCCTTGGTCACGCCGGATTTTACAGGAGGTTCATTAAGGACTTCTCAAAAATTTCTCGGCCTCTCACTAATTTATTGCAAAAAGATATACCATTTGTCTTTGATGATGATGTGTAGAAGCATTTGAAATACTTAAGAAAGCATTAGTCACTACACCTGTTGTTCAGCCACCTAAGTGGAACCTACCCTTTGAAATTATGTGTGATGTTAGTGATTATGTTGTATGTGCTGTTCTAGGGCAAAGAGTTGATAAGAAATTAAATGTTATTCATTATGCTAGTAAGACTCTAGACGATGCTCAAAGAAATATGCTACTATTGAAAAAGAGCTTTTAGCAGTTGTATTTGCTTGTGATAAGTTCAGATCTTATATTGTTGATTCTAAAGTAACTATTCAAACTGATCATGCTGCTATTAAATATCTTATGGAAAAGAAAGATGCTAAACCTAGACTTATTAGATGGGTTCTCTTGCTACAAGAATTTGATTTGCATATTGTTGATAGAAAGGGAGCTGAGAACCCCGTTGCAGAAAACTTGTCTAGGTTAGAAAATATTCTTGATGACCCACTACCTATTAATGATAGCTTTCCTGATGAACAATTAAATGTTATAAGTACTTCTCGTAGTACTCCATGGTATGCTGATTATGCTAATTATACTGTTGCTAAGTTTATACCACCTAGCTTCACATACCAGCAAAAGAAAAAGTTTTTCTATGATTTAAGAGTTAAGACATTACTTTTGGGATGACCCACATCTTCATAAAGAAGGAGTAGATGGTGTTATTAGACGTTGTGTACCTGAGCATGAACAGGAACGGATCCTATGCAAGTGTCGTTCCGAGGCTTATGGAGGACACCACACTGGAGATAGAACTGCACATAAGGTATTGCAATCTGGTTTTTATTGGCCTACTCTCTTCAAGGATGCCCGTAAGTTTGTCTTGTCTTGTGATGAATGTCAAAAAATTGGTAATATTAGTAGACGTCAAGAAATGCCTATGAATTATTCTCTTGTTATTGAACCGTTTGATGTTTGGGGCTTTGATTATATGGGACCTTTTCCTGCCTCTAATGGATACACACATATTTTAGTTGCTATTGATTACGTTACTAAGTGGGTAGAAGCTATTCCAACTAGTAGTGCTAATCATAACACTTCTATTAAAATGCTTAAGGAAGTTATTTTCCCGAGGTTCGGAGTCCCTAGATATTTAATGACTGATGGTGGTTCACACTTTATTCATGGTGCTTTCCGTAAAATGCTTGCTAAATATGATGTTAATCATAGAATTGCATCTCCTTATCACCCACAGTCTAGTGGTCAAGTAGAGTTGAGCAATAGAGAGCTCAAATTAATTTTGCAAAAGACCGTTAATAGGTCTAGAAAGAATTGGTCCAAGAAACTTGATGATGCATTATGGGCTTATAGAACTGCATACAAAAATCCTATGGGTATGTCTCCGTATAAAATGGTCTATGGAAAAGCCTGTCACTTACCTCTCGAACTAGAACATAAGGCATATTGGGCTATTAAAGAGCTCAACTATGATTTTAAACTTCCCGGTGAAAAGAGGTTATTTGATATTAGTTCACTTGATGAATGGAGAACCCAAGCTTATGAAAATGCCAAGTTGTTTAAAGAAAAAGTTAAAAGATGGCATGACAAAAGGATACAAAAGCGTGAGTTTAATGTAGGTGATTATGTATTGCTATACAACTCTCGTTTATGATTTTTTGCAGGAAAACTTCTCTCTAAATGGGAAGGCCCCTATGTTATCGAAGAGGTCTATCGTTCCGGTGCCATAAAGATCAACAACTTCGAGGGCACAAATCCGAAAGTGGTAAACGGTCAAAGAATCAAACATTATATCTCAGGTAATCCAATAATGTTGAAACCAATATTATTGAAACCGTAACCCCGGAGGAATACATAAGAGACACTTTCCGGAACATTTCAGACTCCAAAAAGGAATAGGTATGTGGTACGGTAAGTAAACCGACTCCAAAACAATTTTTAAGGCAATATTTCTCCGTTTTGGAATATTTAGAAAAATAGAAAAATAAGTAGCAGTCCGGGAAGGACACGAGGGTGGTGGGCGCGCCCTACCCCCTGGGCGCGCCCCCCTACCTCGTGAGCACCTCGTGTGCCTTCCGGACTCCGTTTTCTTGCACGATACGTATTTTGGTCGGTAAAAATTCATTATATAACCTCCCGAAGGTTTTGACTCCCATATCACGCAAATATCCTCTGTTTTCGTTTCAAGCTGTCCCGTTGCAGATTAAATCAACATGTCTTCCCAGGATTCGGAAGGAGAAAGCTATGTGGATGATTACTTAGCAAATCTAAAGGTCTATGGAGATGTGGAACACGATGGATGGACCACGGAGGAAGAAGAGGACTATGAACCCAAGGGGAAGGAGGAGACGAGCTCAGATGAAGATGAAGCACCATTACCTCAACTTGGGGACATGCACGTGGAGTTCAAAAAGTCAAGTCTCCCTAATAGGGTAAAGAAACCCAAGTTCGAGTTTATCCCTTTTCGTCTCTTGCAGGAAAATAAGCAGGACCTATGCAAAAAGATATTAACCCTGGAGTGGGAGATTGATGATCTGAGGGATCAAAATGCCGTCCTCAAGTGCAAATTAAGGGAGAAGCCTAAGCCATCAACTAAGCCAACGTCACCACCACCTTCTTCACCGAAAAAGGAGACATAATCACATGGGTATGGGCACTCCCCTTGGCAACTGCCAAGCTTGGGGGAGGTGCCCCGATATAGTATCACAATCACAACTCCTATCTTTACCGTTTTTCTTAGTTCGATCCTATTAGTAGTATCTTGATCCAGTAGAATAAAGTTTATGGCATGATCTAGTTTTGAGTTTTGCTTTATGATCTCTCTATGTAATCGAGTCCATGAGCTATATATAGTAAAGATTGGTGTTGAGTCAAGGGCTTGACTATTTTGCCATGATCTTGGGTGAATAAAAGAAAAGAGAAAAGAATAAAAAGAAACAAAAAGTTCATATTGATCTTATTGAGAGTAATGACTTCACATAGAAAGAGTACGATGATTAAAAGTTGTTGGGAGTTGGCAAGCATAGCTTTGGTCATTGTTGCAATTAATAGGAAGTAATAAGGAAAGAGAGGTTTTCACATCTAGATATATTATCATTGACATCTTTTATGATTGGGAGCACTCATTAAAATATGACATGCTAAAGATTTGATGTTGGACAAGGAAGACAACGTAATGAGTTATGTCTTTCTTATATCTGAGATAAAGTATGTTGTCATGGATCCTCTTGTTGGGGAACGTAGTAATTTCAAAAAAAATTCCTACGCACACGCAAGATCATGGTGATGCATAGCAACGAGAGGGGAGAGTGTGATCTATGTACCCTTGTAGACCGACAGCGGAAGCGTTAGCACAACGCGGTTGATGTAGTCGTATGTCTTCACGGCCCGACCGATCAAGCACCGAAACTACGGCACCTCCGAGTTCTAGCACACGTTCAGCTCGATGACGATCCCCGGACTCCGATCCAGCAAAGTGTCGGGGAAGAGTTCCGTCAGCACGACGGCGTGGTGACGATCTTGATGTACTACCGTCGCAGGGCTTCGCCTAAGCACCGCTACAATATTATCGAGGATTATGGTGGAAGGGGGCACCGCACACGGCTAAGAATATGATCACGTGGATCAACTTGTGTGTCTAGGGGTGCCCCCTGCCCCCGTATATAAAGGAGCAGGGGGAGGTGCGGCCGGCCAGGAGGAGGGCGCGCCAGGAGGAGTCCTACTTCCACCGGGAGTAGGATTCCCCCCCTTTCCTAGTTGGAATAGGATTCGGGAGGGGGAAAGAGGAGAGAGAGAAGGAAGGGGGGGCGCCGCCCCCCTCTCCCTGTCCTATTCAGACTAGGGGGGGAGGGGCGCGTGGCCCAGCCCTGGCCACCTCCCCTCTCTTCCACTAAAGCCCACTAAGGCCCATATACCTCCCGGGGGGTTCCGGTAACCTCCCGGTACTCCGGTAAAATCCCGATTTCACCCGGAACACTTCCGATATCCAAATATAGGCTTCCAATATATCAATCTTTATGTCTCGACCATTTCGAGACTCCTCGTCATGTCCGTGATCACATCCGGGACTCCAAACAAACTTCGGTACATCAAAATGCATAAACTCATAATATAACTGTCATCAAAACCTTAAGCGTGCGGACCCTACAGGTTAGAGAACAATGTAGACATGACCGAGACACGTCTCCGGTCAATAACCAATAGCGGAACCTGGATGCTCATATTGGCTCCCACATATTCTATGAAGATCTTTATCGGTCAGACCACATAACAACATACGTTGTTCCCTTTGTCATCGGTATGTTACTTGCCCGAGATTCGATCGTCGGTATCTCAATACCTAGTTCAATCTCGTTACCGGCAAGTCTCTTTACTCGTTTCGTAATACATCATCTTGCAACTAACTCATTAGTTGTAATGCTTGCAAGGCTTATGTGATGTGCATTACCGAGAGGGCCCAGAGATACCTCTCCGACAATCAGAGTGACAAATCCTAATCTCGAAATACGCCAACCCAACATGTACCTTTGGAGACACCTGTAGAGCTCCTTTATAATCACCCAGTTACGTTGTGACGTTTGGTAGCACACAAAGTGTTCCTCCGGCAAACGGGAGTTGCATAATCTCATAGTCATAGGAACATGTATAAGTCATGAAGAAAGCAATAGCAACATACTAAACGATTGAGTGCTAAGCTAACAGAATGGGTCAAGTCAATCACATCATTCTCCTAATGATGTGATCCCGTTAATCAAATAGCAACTCTTTGTCTATGGTTAGGAAACATAACCATCTTTGATTAACGAGCTAGTCAAGTAGAGGCATAGTAGTGACACTCTGTTTGTCTATGTATTCACACATGTATTATGTTTCCGGTTAATACAATTCTAGCATGAATAATAAACATTTATCATGAAATAAGGAAATAAATAATAACTTTATTATTGCCTCTAGGGCATATTTCCTTCAGTCTCCCACTTGCACTAGAGTCAATAATCTAGTTCACATCGCCATGTGATCTAACATCAATAGTTCACATCTTTATGTGGTTAACACCCATAGTTCACATCGATATGTGACCAACACCCAAAGGGTTTACTAGAGTCAGTAATCTAGTTCACATTGCTATGTGATTAACACCCAAAGAGTACTAAGGTGTGATCATGTTTTGCCTGTGAGAGAAGTTTAGTCAACGGGTCTGCCATATTCAGATCCGTAAGTATTTTTGCAATTTTCTATGTCTACAATACTCTGCACGGAGCTACTTTAGCTAATTGCTCCCACTTTCAATATGTATCCAGATGAAGACTAAGAGTCATCCGGATCAGTGCCAAAACTTGTATCGACGTAACCCTTTTACGACGAACCTTTTGTCACCTCCATAATCGAGAAATATATCCTTACTCCACTAAGGATAATTTTGACCGTTGTCCAGTGATATACTCCTAGATCACTATTGTACTCCCTTGCCAAAATTAGTGTAGGGTATACAATAGGTCTGGTACACAGCATGGCATACTTTATAGAATCTATGGCCAAGGCATAGGGAATGACTTTCATTCTCATTCTATTTTCTGCCGTGGTCGGGCTTTGAGTCTTACTCAACTTCACACCTTGTAACACAGGCAAGAATTCTTTCTTTGACTGTTCCATTTTGAACTACTTCAAAATCTTGTCAAGGTATGTACTCATTGAAAAAACTTATCAAGCGTCTTGATCTATCTCTATAGATCTTGATGCTCAATATGTAAGCAGCTTCACCGAGGTTTTCTTTGAAAAAATCCTTTCAAACACTCCTTTATGCTTTGCAGAATAATTCTACATTATTTCCGATCAACAATATGTCATACACATATACTTATCAGAAATGCTGTAGTGCTCCCACTCACTTTCTTGTAAATACAAGCTTCATCGCAAGTCTGTATAAAACTATATGCTTTGATCAACTTATCAAAGCGTATATTCCAACTCCGAGATGCTTGCACCAGTCCATAGATGGATCGCTGGAGCTTGCATATTTTGTTAGCACCTTTAGGATTGACAAAACCTTCTAGTTGTATCATATACAACTCGTCTTTAAATCCATTAAGGAATGTAGTTTTGTTTATCCATTTGCCAGATTTCATAAAATTGCGGCAATTGCTAACATGATTTGGACAGACTTAAGCATTGCTACGAGTGAGAAAATTTCATCGTAGTCAACACCTTGAACTTTGTCAAAAACATTTTTTGACAAGTCTAGCTTTGTAGATAGTAACACTACTATCAACGTCCGTCTTCCTCTTGAAGATCCATTTATTTTCTATGGCTTGCCGATCATCGGGCAAATCCATCAAAGTCCATACTTTGTTCTCATACATGGATCATATCTCAGATTTCATGGCCTCAAACCATTTCGCGGAATCTGGGCTCATCATCGTTTCCTCATAGTTCGCAAGTTCGTCATGGTCTAGTAACATGACTTCCAGAACAGGATTACCGTACCACTCTGGTGCGGATCTCACTCTAGTTAACCTACGAGATTCGGTAGTAACTTGATCTGAAGTTACATGATCATTATCATTAGCTTCCTCACTAATTGGTGTAGTAGTCACAGGAACAGATTTCTGTGATGAACTACTTTCCAATAAGGGAGAAGGTACAATTACCTTATCAAGTTCTACTTTCCTCCCACTCACTTCTTTCGAGAGAAACTCCTTCTCTAGAAAGGATCCATTCTCAGCAACGAACATCTTACCTTCAGATCTGTGATAGAAGGTGTACCCAACATTTTTCTTTTGGGTATCCTATGAAGACGCACTTCTCCGATTTGGGTTTGAGCTTATTAGGTTGAAACTTTTTTCACATAAGCATTGCAACCTCAAACTTTAAGAAACGACAGCTTAGGTTTCTTGTCAAACCATAGTTCATACGGTGTCGTCTCAACGGATTTAGATGGTGCCCTATTTAACGTGAATGCAGCTGTCTCAAATGCATAATCCCAAAACGATAGTGGTAGATTGGTAAGAGACATCATAGTTCGCACCATATCTAATAAAGTAAGGTTATGACGTTCGGACACACCATTATGCTGTGGTGTTCCAGGTGGCATGAGTAGTGAAACTATTTCACATTGTTTTTAACTGAAGGCCAAACTCGTAACTCAAATATTTTACTTATGCGATCATATCATAGAAACTTTTTATTTTTGTTACGACGATTCTCCACTTCACTCTGAAATTCTTTGAACTTTTCAAATATTTCAGAATTGTGTTTCATCAAGTAGATATACCCATATCTTCTCAAATCATTGTGAAGGTCAGAAAATAACGATACTCGCCGCGAGCCTTAACACTCATCGGATCACATACATCAGTATGTATTATTTCCAATAAGTCAGTTGCTCGCTCCATTGTTCCAGAGAACGGAGTCTTAGTCATCTTGCCCATAAGGCATGGTTCGCAAGCATCAAGTGATTCATAATCAAGTGATTCCAAAATCCCATCATCATGGAGTTTCTTCATGTGCTTTACACCAATATGACCTAAACGGCAGTGCCACAAATAAGTTGCACTATCATTATTAACTTTGCATCTTTTATCTTCAATATTATGAATATGTGTATCATTATGATCGAGATCCAATGAACCATTTTCATTGGGTGTGTAACCATATAAGGTTTTATTCATGTAAACAGAACAACAATTATTCTCTAACTTAAATGAATAACCGTATTGCAATAAACATGATCAAATCATATTCATGCTCAACGCAAACACCAAATAACACTTATTTAGGTTCAACACTAATCCCGAAAGTATAGGGACTGCGCGATGATAATCATATCAATCTTGGAACTACTTCCAACACACATCGTCACTTCACCCTTAACTAGTTTCTGTTCATTCTGCAACTCCCGTTTCGAGTTACTACTCGTAGCAACTGAACCAGTATCAAATACCGAGGGGTTGCTACGAACACTAGTAAAATACACATTAATAATCTGTATATCAAATATACCTTTGTTCACTTTGCCATCCTTCTTATCCGCCAAATACTTGGGGTAGTTCCGCTTCCAGTGACCAATCCCTTTGCAGTAGAAGCACTTAGTCTCAGGCTTAGGACCAGACTTGGGCTTCTTCACTTGAGCAGCAACTTGCTTGCTGTTCTTCTTGAAGTTCCCCTTCTTCCCTCTGCCCTTTTCTTAAAACTAGTGGTCTTGTCTACCATCAACACTTGATGTTTTTCTCGATTTCTACCTTCGTCAATTTCAGCATTACGAAGAGCTTGGGAATCGTTTCTGTTATCCCTTGCATATCATAGTTCATCACGAAGTTCTACTAACTTGGTGATGGTGACTAGAGAATTATGTCAATCACTATCTTATCTGGAAGATTAACTCCCACTTGATTCAAGCGATTGTAGTACCCAGACAATCTGAGCACATGCTCAATAGTTGGGCGATTCCCCTCCATCTTTTAGCTATGGAACTTGTTGGAGACTTCATATCTCTCAACTCGGGTATTTGCTTGAAATATTAACTTCAACTCCTGGAACATCTCATATGGTCCATGACGTTCAAAACATCTTTGAAGTCCCGATTCTAAGCCGTTTAAGCATGGTGCACTAAACTATCAAGTAGTCATCATATTGAGCTAGCCAAATGTTCATAACATCTGCATCTGCTCCTGCAATAGGTTTGTCACCTAGCGGTGGATCAAAGACATAATTTTTCTGTGCAGCAATGAGGATAAACCTCAGATCACGGATCCAATCCGCATCATTGCTACTAACATCTTTCAACATAATTTTCTCTAGGAACATATCAAAATAAAATAGGGGAGCTAAACGCGAGCTATTGATCTACAACATAGATATGCTAATACTACCAGGACTAAGTTCATGATAAATTAAAGTTCAATTAATCATATTACTTAAGAACTCCCACTTAGATAGACATCCCTCTAATCCTCTAAGTGATTACGTGATCCAAATCAACTAAACCATGTCTGATCATCACGTGAGATGGAGTAGTTTCATTGGTGAACATCACTATGTTGATCATATCTACTATATGATTCACGCTCGACCTTTCGGTCTCCGTGTTCCGAGGCCATATCTGTATATGCTTGGCTTGTCAAGTATAACCCGAGTATTCCGCGTGTGCAACTGTTTTGCACCCGTTGTATTTGAACGTAGAGCCTATCACACCCGATCATCACGTGGTGTCTCAGCACGAAGAACTTTCGCAACGGTGCATACTCAGGGAGAACACTTCTTGATAATTAGTGAGAGATCATCTTATAATGCTACCGTCAATCAAAGTAAGATAAGATGCATAAAAGATAAACATCACATGCAATCAATATAAGTGATATGATATGGCCATCATCATCTTGTTCTTGTGATCTCCATCTTCGAAGCACCGTCGTGATCACCATCGTCACCGGCGTGACACCTTGATCTCCATCGTAGCATCGTTGTCGTCTCGCCAATCTTATGCTTCCACGACTATCGCTACCGCTTAGTGATAAAGTAAAGCATTACAGCGCGATTGCATTGCATACAATAAAGCGACAACCATATGGCTCCTGCCAGTTGCCGATAACTCGGTTACAAAACATGATCATCTCATACAATAAAATTTAGCATCATGTCTTGACCATATCACATCACAACATGCCCTGCAAAAACAAGTTAGACGTCCTCTACTTTGTTGTTGCAAGTTTTACGTGGCTGCTACGGGCTTAAGCAAGAACCAATCTTACCTACGCATGAAAACCACAACGATAGTTTGTCAAGTTGGTGCTGTTTTAACCTTCGCAAGGACCGGGCGTAGCCACACTTGGTTCAACTAAAGTTGGAGAAACTATCACCCGCTAGCCACCTTTGTGCAAAGCACGTCGGGAGAACCGGTCTCGCGTAAGCGTACGCATAACGTCGGTCCGGGCCGCTTCGTCCAACAATACCGCCGAACCAAAGTATGACATGCTGGTAAGCAGTATGACTTATATCGCCCACAACTCACTTGTGTTCTACTCGTGCATATAATATCAACACATAAAACCTAGGCTCTGATACCACTGTTTGGGAACATAGTAATTTCAAAAAAAATCCTACGCACACGCAAGATCATGGTGATGCATAGCAACAAGAGGGGAGAGTGTGATCTACGTACCCTTGTAGACCGACAGCGGAAGCGTTAGCACAACGCGGTTGATGTAGTCGTACGTCTTCACGGCCCGACCGATCAAGCACCGAAACTACGGCACCTCCAAGTTCTAGCACACGTTCAGCTTGATAACGATCCCCGGACTCCGATCCAGCAAAGTGTCAGGGAAGAGTTCCGTCAGCACGGCGGCGTGGTGACGATCTTGATGTACTACCGTCGCAGGGCTTCGCCTAAGCACCGCTACAATATTATCGAGGATTATGGTGGAAGGGGGCACCGCACACGGCTAAGAATATGATCACGTGGATCAACTTGTGTGTCTAGGGGTGCCCCCTGCCCCCGTATATAAAGGAGCAGGGGGAGGTGCGGCCGGCCAGGAGGAGGGCGCGCCAGGAGGAGTCCTACTCCCACCGGGAGTAGGATCCCCCCCCTTTCCTAGTTGGCATAGGATTCGGGAGGGGGAAAGAGGAGAGAGAAGGAAGGGGGGGCGCCGCCCCCCTCTCCTTGTCCTATTCGGACTAGGGGGGAGGGGTGCGCGGCCCAGCCCTGGCCACCTCTCCTCTCTTCCACTAAAGCCCACTAAGGCCCATATACCTCCCGGGGGTTCCGGTAACCTCCCGGTACTCCGGTAAAATCCCGATTTCACCCGGAACACTTCCGATATCCAAATATAGGCTTCCAATATATCAATCTTTATGTCTCGACCATTTCGAGACTCCTCGTCATGTCCGTGATCACATCCGGGACTCCAAACAAACTTCGGTACATCAAAATGCATAAACTCATAATATAACTGTCATCACAACCTTAAGCGTGCGGACCCTACGGGTTCGAGAACAATGTAGACATGACCGAGACACGTCTCCGGTTAATAACCAATAGCGGAACCTAGATGCTCATATTGGCTCCCACATATTCTACGAAGATCTTTATCGGTCAGACCGCATAACAACATACGTTGTTCCCTTTGTCATCAGTATGTTACTTGCCCGAGATTCGATCGTCGGTATCTCAATACCTAGTTCAATCTCATTACCGGCAAGTCTCTTTACTCGTTTCGTAATACATCATCTTGCAACTAACTCATTAGTTGTAATGCTTGCAAGGCTTATGTGATGTGCATTACCGAGAGGGCCCAGAGATACCTCTCCGACAATCGGAGTGACAAATCCTAATCTCGAAATACGCCAACCCAACATGTACCTTTGGAGACACCTGTAGAGCTCCTTTATAATCACCCAGTTACGTTGTGACGTTTGGTAGCACACAAAGTGTTCCTCCAGCAAATGGGAGTTGCATAATCTCATAGTCATAGGAACATGTATAAGTCATGAAGAAAGCAATAGCAACATACTAAACGATCGAGTGCTAAGCTAACGGAATGGGTCAAGTCAATCACATCATTCTCCTAATGATGTGATCCCGTTAATCAAATAGCAACTCTTTGTCTATGGTTAGGAAACATAACCATCTTTGATTAACGAGCTAGTCAAGTAGAGGCATACTAGTGACACTCTGTTTGTCTATGTATTCACACATGTATTATGTTTCCGGTTAATACAATTCTAGCATGAATAATAAACATTTATCATGAAATAAGGAAATAAATAATAACTTTATTATTGCCTCTAGGGCATATTTCCTTCACCTCTAACTTGTTGAGCTTGCCTTTCCCCCCTCATGCAAGCCAAATTCTCAGCACCAAGTAGAAATACTACTTGTGCTTCCAAATACCCTTAAACCAGTTTTGCCATGAGAGTCCACCATATCTACCTATGGATTGAGTAAGATCCTTCAAGTAAGTTGTCATCGGTGCAAAGCAATAAAAATTGCTATAAATATGTATGATTGATTGGTGTGCGAGAAATAAGCTTTATACGATCTAGTGATGTGGAAGTAATAAAAGCGACGGACTGCATAATAAAGGTTCATATCACAAGGGGCAATATAAAGTGACGTTCTTTCGCATTGAGATTTTATACATCAAACCATAAAAGCGCATGGCAACCTCTGCTTCCCTCTGCGAAGGGCCTATCCTTTATTATTATCTTCTACCTTATGCAAGAGTCATGGTGATCTTCACCTTTTCTTTTTCATTTTATCCTTTGGCAAGCTCAGCATGTTGGAAAGAACATGATATATATATATATATATATATATATATAATTGGATGTAGGGGAGCATGAACCATTATTGTTGACATTAACCTTGAGGTAAAAGGTTGTGGGGCAAAACTATAAGCCCCTATCTTTCTCTGTGTCCGATTAAAACTCCGTAACCACAAGTATCGCGTGAGTGTTAGCAATTATGGAGGACTAAATGATAGTTGAGTATGTGGACTTGCTTTTTAGCTCTGACATAGACTCTTTCTGATGTTATGATAAATTGCAATTGCTTCAATGACTGAGATTATAGTTTGTTGGAGCCCAATAAGGTTTATGATTTATACTTTTGCATTGTGAATAGATCATCACTTGAACATAAGTAATCATATGACAAAAGCTATATATGTTGCTGCTATGGGAATAATCATGATGCCTTCATGTCCGTATTTTATTTTTATCGACGCCTCTACCTCTAAACATGAGGACATATTTATTGTTATCGGCTTTTCGCTTGAGGACAAGCGAGGTCTAAGCTTGGGGAGTTGATACGTCCATTTTGCATCATGCTTTTATATCGATATTTATCGCATTATGGACTGTTATTTCACTTTATGTCACAATACTTATGGCTATTCTCTCTTATTTTACAAGGTTTACATAAGGAGGGAGAATGCCGGCAGCTGGAATTCTGGGCTGGAAAAGGAGCAAATATTAGAGACCTATTCTACGCAACTCCAAAAGTCCCGAAACTCCACGGAACATCTTAAAACAAATAAAGAAAAATCATCGCCAAAGATGAAGGCCATGGGGCCCACACCCTGCTCACGAGGGTGGGGGCACGCCCCCTACCTCGTGGGCCCCCTGGTGGCTCTCCGACGTCCATCTTCTCATATATGAAGTCTTGATGAGAAAAAAATAAGAAGGAACTTTTTGGGATGAGACTCCGCCGCCACGAGGCGGAACCTTGGCAGATCCAATCTAGAGCTCCGGCAGAGCTGTTCTGCCGGGGAAACTTCCCTCCGGGAGGGGGAAATCATCACCATCGTCATCACCAACGCTCCTCTCATCGGGAGAGGGCAATTTCCATCAACATCTTCACCAGCACCATCTCATCTCCAAACCCTAGTTCATCTCTTGTATCCAATTCTTGTCTCAAAGTCCGGGATTGGTGCTAGTAGGTTGCTAGTAGTGTTGATTACTCCTTGTAGTTGATGCTAGTTGGTTTATTTGGTGGAAGATCATATGTTCAGATCCTATACATATTATTACCCATCTGATTATGAACATGAATATGCTTTGTGAGTAATTATGTTTGTTCCTGAGGACAAGGGAGAAGTCTTGCTATTAGTAGTCATGTGAATTTGGTATTCGTTTGATATTTTGATAAGATGTATGTTGTCTAGCCTCTAGTGGTGTTATGTGAACGTTGACTACATAACACTTCACCATTATTTGGGTCTAGAGAAAGGCATTGGGAAGTAATAGGTAGATGATGGGTTGCTAGAGTGACAGAAGCTTAAACCCCAGTTTATGCGTTGCTTCGTAAGGGGCTGATTTGGATCCACATGTTTCATGCTATCGTTAGGTTTACCTTAATACTTTTGTTGTAGTTGCGGATGCTTGCAATAGAGGTTAATCATAAGTGGGATGCTTGTTCAAGTAAGAACAGCACCCAAGCACCGGTCCACCCACATATCAAATTATCAAAGTATCGAACGCGAATCATATGAACGTGATGAAAACTAGCTTGACGATATTCCCATGTGTCCTCGGGAGCGCTTTTCCTATTATAAGAGTTTGTTCCGGCTTGTCCTTTGCTACAAAAAGGATTGGGCCACCTTGCTGCACTTTATTTACTTTTGTTACTTGCTGCTCGTTACAACCTATCTTATCACAAAACTATCTGTTACCACTTATTTCAGTACTTGCAGAGAATACCTTGCTGAAAACCGCTTATCATTTCCTTCTGCTTCTTGTTGGGTTCGACACTCTTACTTATCGAAAGGACTACGATAGATCCCCTATACTTGTGGGTCATCAGATGCTCACGCCCAGCACTGGTCCACCCCATGTGTGTGTGCTCGTCGGTGCTCCCTCCTATTGTCCAATGAACTCAACAAGAGATAGAGAAGCTAGTCTCCTGCAAGCAATGCTTGTATGCTACTAACTCTGTTTGAAATACAATTTCCTTAAAGGAAATGTTCCCAAAATGCATTTATTTATTGAACTTAACATTCAGCAGGGGTAAAGGGTAAAAGATATAACTGAAGGTGTGGGCCAAAGGTGAGGAAACACCAGGCACTTTACTTTCTTCCTTAACAATGGAAGGTGATACTTTTCCTTGCTTATATGTCTAGAAAAATGGCGAACCTTGGAAAAATATCATTTCTTTTTTGCTACAGTGATGCAGATACTCTAGACAACTTGCTTGATCATCACCGATCTCATGCGTATGGCACATTCCTAGCAGCTAAAACACACCCATATACCTATGTGATGTGTTGCTACTGCATTTTTGTCAAAGGACATTACACTCAAGAGAAGGCTTCTTGATCTTATCTTTCATATTGATTATATTATATAGCATGAAACTTGAAAGCATCGAAGACATGGTAAACTCAGAACGGATACCATCATTGTGTGACGAATGTCCCAACATAGCCCACACCGACGATGAAGAAAGCGATGGATTGCATAAGGAGAAAGATGAAGTAATGGTTATTCCCAAATGAAATGATGTAGCATCCGCAAATGAAGAGGTAGGCTGCAACACCAAGCTCCCAAAGATGTAACCTGATTTCATATAATAGTTTAGATAGGAGAATCAAGAAATGCACATGAATTAAGGAAATTATCATTGTGTACCTTTCTCCTATCCCCATCCTCAACTTTTTCAAAGCTTTACTTGGCATTTTAGTCTTCACAGTGTCACCAAGCTTTTCTGTCACCACCCATTCATTCACCGTGTGTGCCTCCAATAGACCGATGAAGGTGGCCTTTGCTCTATGCAATGACATAACATTCTCAAATAGTGCCCAAAAGATAACTAAGTGAACAGACCTGCGACATTTGACGATTTCTCATGTTAATATGCATCTGTCATTGCCCAGAAGTCAGGAAGCATAGGTTCATCAACTTTTAAACAAATTTCATAGATGTTTAGATGATTGGCACCTTGGAGTCCCAACAACACTGAGAAGGGTGATAATAGCTGGAATATATACGCAACCCCACTTTGGTACCTCAACCTCGGGAACTAAGACCGTGGCCGGGATAACAAGGCAGTAGAACACAAAGGTCACAATGTGTGCGACAACCTTGCGCAGAAAGAAGAAGTTGTAGACCACATGGATTTTCTTCCAAAGTGTCACTTTCTGCATCAAGACATTATATAGCTAGTTAGCAAGTAAATTCTGCATGTACTAACGTCCCCCAAAATATAGCCTAGTGTAAGTGACCTTATTTGTGATGATCTCCATCACCATTTTCCTGAACAGATTTGCCGGCCCGCACGACCATCTATGTTGCTGGTACCGAAATGCTTTGAACGTACTAGGGAGCTCATTTTTTACCTGAAAACAACAATTACAAGTTCGACACATGGTTCGCTCTACATTTATTTGAACCTCCACAACAATTAACATATAAGTAAGCAATAGAATGATGCTCTAATGTGGCATGAACTTGTAGGTTAATGGTGCATATTTACCTTGAGATCACCAAGGTACACAAATTTCCATCCCTTGAGACTTGCTCGGACAGCCAGGTCCATGTCTTCAACTGTGGTTCGGTCCTTCCAACCACCTGCCTCATTCAGAGCAGATATGCGCCACACACCAGCGGTTCCTATTCAACAAGTTCTGTTGTTAACTGGAAACAAGGGAAGGAACACATATCTATCGCTACAGAAGAAATATAGACAAAATCATGGAAATAATAAAAAGGAAACATACAGAATGCTCCACAAGAGCAAAGTTGTGACCAAGTTTACCATTGAATCCAAAAAAGGCATAGGTCGAGGAGCCCACTTCTTGCTCCACCTTGAAGTGGTAGTCCAAGGACATCTCCTGCATTCTTGTCATCAAGCATTCATCTGCATTCACTGTTCGCCCAGAAGCAGCGGCAGCAACAAGAGAAATGTCATCACAATGCAGAAGAAATTCAACCCAAAAAAAGTAGTAGTACCAAGTAAGTACTATCACGTATCACCAAACAACATCATATCATCAATATGCCATTGCTAAACTAGCCAATGATACTGATACATGTTTCCTTTTAAAGGAGTAGCACTTATGTGTAAGTAATTCAGAAAATTATAGTTACAAGGCTAAAGGATTTTTCAGAACTACATAATAGTATATGTGCGAGCACTTTTACGGCTAAGCTAAACTTCCAGCTATAAAATAAGTTTAACTCATAAGTGTTCCACCGGTGCATCTGACATTGAAAAATCCATGCTAATAGTTCTAAATTATTTGGAACATAACTAAGTACATACACACGATATACATTTTGTCAAGTCAGACGATTTCAGTTATTGCAATTTCGTCTCAGAGCTCGAGAAGCGCAAATAACAGTGTTTGCCGTGTTAGTGTGAACAGAACCAATTTATTAGCTTAGTGTACATACCGAATTTCCAACGGGCTTGCACGAGGGCGATATCGGGGTTGTGGACGAGGAAGGGGACGGAGCGCGACAGGAAGTCGGGCTCCGGCTGGAAGTCGGCGTCGAAGATGGCCACCAAGTCGCAGTCTTTGACGTAGCCGTGCTTCATGCCTTCCTTGAGCGCGCCGGCCTTGTACCCGCACCGGTTGTTCCGGGTCTCATACTTGATGTTCACGCCCTTCCTCGCCCAGCGCTGGCACTCCACCTGCACCAACTCCTGCACACTCACAAACCATCGTTTTTATTTTCATTTCTCGCGGGTCGTCCGTGCAGTGCAGAGATAGTGTCGACCCAAAACTGAGTGAGTAGCATGCGTGCACTGCAGCACACCACTGCCCCAGGACATGCAAACAAAGATGCTAACCAAATTCCTCTAATAAGCTAAACTGTCTCGTGATATTCTAATGACAAAAGGTGATCGTTCCCCAATTTACCTTGACGACAGGGTCTGTGGAGTCGTCGAGCACCTGGACGATGATCCGATCGGACGGCCAGGAGAGCCCGCACGCCGCCCCGATCGACAGCCGGTACACCTGCAAATCAACGAGGATACGAAAGCTCAGTCTGCCAGAGAACATCGTAGCAGACTACTCGTACGTAGTAGTCAGCCAAGGACGCACTGAATATGCAATGCACCGCCGTCGTGCCGGTGCACAGTGCTCACCTCGCGCTCGTTGTACATGGGAATCTGGACAAGGACCATGGGGTAGGCGGCGCTGCCGAGCTCGGGATCCTCGCCGTCGCGCATGGGCTCCCACCGGTACTGCCGCTCGGGGCGGCGGCCGAGCAGCCGCAGCGCGAGGACGACCACCGCCATGTACACCTTCTCCGTGAACAGCATCGCGGACATGGCGACGCAGAGCAGCACGGACGCGCGCAGCAGCGGCACGATCACCGGGCCACGGACCTGCTGCCACGCCCCAGATAGCGTCATCCCGGTGCCCGGCAACAGCGCCGTAGCCATCTCGGAACACACTCGCGCGCTTTGCTTTTCTGCGTACGCTCTGCCTCGATCTTACAGAGAAATTGCAGAGCGAAGTGAAGCTTGTGAATAGTTAATGGCGGGTGCTCGTGCGTTGAGCTCGGAGCAATGCGGGTGCCAGTGTTCGGTAGCGGGAGATTGGCGAGGGTGTACAACGAGGGAGGAGGTGGCTGCCGCGCGGGCGGGGAGAGGGATGCAGATCCTCTGTCTACAGTAACCGCGCTAGAGGAGGGATTTAACGACGGAGTACCACAATTTTTATTTATTTTTTATGAGGGAGGAGGAATTTTTATTTATTTGTTACAAGTATTATAAAGATTCATTGAAAGTACAAAGCACCTCAAACATAGTAAAAATTACATCGAGGTCAATGGACCACTGAACGGCCACTGCCGCTGATAGGACGAGCCGCCAACATGCTGTTGTCGCCACTCTCATACCGGAGTCGGCCTGACCTTGTCGATGACAGCCGAAAAGTCTTATCTGACACCAAATATCACAGTTTCGTACGCACAACGCGACAAATTTAAGCTAGGGTGATAATATGGTCACCTTACGAGACGTTGGTACCATAATTTAAGCTAGAGTGACAAATTGATACCATGGCGTCTGTGAGATTCAAACTCGAACGCTTGTGGCATGCGCTTGTAGGCCTAGCCACAGCGCCACCTTCTGTTACTTGCTTATTACATTCAGTTCCTTATTTTCTTTATATATTTCCGAACCAATCCAATCTCAAACGAAATACATTCGGCGAGTTTTCTAATTTTCAGAAAATTAGGGATCATTAGCTAACCGCATGAGAAACACGTCGTTCATTTTTTCTTAATTATACGCCCAGCTAGCGGTTTTAGAAATTGGTTATATTTTTGCCCAATTATATGTCCAGCCACCGGTTTTTATTATTGTTTTCCTCCAAGTTTGTGTTTATTTTTACATGGATTTAAAAACTAAAAATAGGTATCTTGAAATATGACTGTTCAACTTGTATTAAAAAAATTCAACGTGTTTCTTGAAATGCAAGAATGATTTTACACAATGATTTTTAAATACACGTCGAACATTTTTTGAAATACACATTGTCAACTTTTTGAATGCATCATGAATACTTCAAAATACATTTACAATTTTTTTTAAAAAATATATATATATATTTACCTGAGGAGACTCAGCTGCTCCAAGACGGCATGCAAAACGAGTAGAGTACATCTGTACATGCGCCAACCGTTTCACGCACTACAGTACACGGAACAGAGCATCGCCGAAGGCACCATTTACCGGAGTTCCACAGCACGGACAAGCCACAACTTTGGACGGACGTAGGAATACATAGGAGTACATGATACTCCATACCCGGCGTACACGTCCGGGGCACACCTCGCACGGGACTAAAACAGAAAACAACAAGGCCAGGTACACAGCCACTGCGTGGCGAACGGGTTGATGTGGCCGTGTGGGGGAACAAGATGCACGTACCAAGTCTCTCGGCCACGACTCGCCGAGGGTCTCGTACGCTGGCGCAGGTCAGTCAGGCATGGCCATGGCCATGGCCGGTCCAGCTACGATCGCCATGATTTTTATTTTTATCTTTTTCAGTGGACGATCGCCATGCATTGACTTGGACAGTTTTTTTTTGAAGTTCATTGACTTGGACAGTTGGAAGTCATGTACGTGGAAATCAGGAACGAACTTTCAAAAAAGATCAGGAACGAGAATTGACCCACTACGAACTTGCAGCTCGCCAAACTTTTTGGAATATTGTATCGGCGTGTTTGGTAGCGGCCGGTCCTGACTAGCTCAAGGGTCGATGGCTGGTTGAGTAAATGTAACCTTTAAACCAACACCTACAAGATGTTTGGTTGTCCGTATTTAGTTTTCACGTATTAGGGGATAGCTTTTTGGTTGTCCGTATTGTTTGAACTCACACATAAGCACGATGTTTGGTTGCGCACACGATGCGAAGTGTGCTAACCTTGTACCCTATGTGGTGAGGTTATCTTACACATGATCACATCTAGCACACCAACGTCATAGCACTACAATGGCGATGAACTGCACGATGATGATGAAGTTCTTCACCACAAGGCGTGGCGCCGCCTTGGCAACTACAACGTTGCCAATTTCAACCACACCAACTGCGTGCTTTCGCACATAGTTGGCGTAAGCTTCTTTATGCCGCCTGCCTAGTCTTAAACCCTCTATGGCTTCTGTTGCTGTAAGATGCAACTTGTTCACTGCAAACTTCCTATGAACTGTAAACCCCTGGTGCCCTCAGACGAACACCGCATAGCATTTGTCCTAGCAGTGCACAAGAGCAGCAGTTGAAGCAACAAGCAAAAGAACAATCAAGAAGCAAGCAATGGAGCAGACGTAGTAAGCATGCATGATCATATGGCATAGCAAGTTCTAACTTAGCACAACTATGGTGTCATCCTACCACCACATCCAAAAGAAGGGTGTCATCCTATCATCGCAAGTTTCACTGTCATCATGAGGGGTTAGTATATACCACCTCAACAAAATATACAGACCATGAAACCGTTTTTAAGCCCTAACTTGTTGGAAATATGCCCTAGAGGCAATAATAAAAGGATTATTATTATATTTCCTTGTTCATGATAATTGTCTTTTATTCATGCTATAATTGTGTTATCCGGAAATCGTAATACATGTGTGAATACATAGACACCAACATGTCCCTAGTAAGCCTCTAGTTGACTAGCTCGTTGATCAACAGATAGTCATGGTTTCCTGACTATGGACATTGGATGTCATTGATAACGAGATCACATCATTAGGAGAATGATGTGATGGACAAGACCCAATCCTAAACATAGCACAAGATCGTATAGTTCGTTTGCTAGAGTTTTTCCAATGTCAAGTATCTTTTCCTTAGACCATGAGATCGTGTGACTCCCGGATACCGTAGGAGTGCTTTGGGTGTACCAAACGTCACAACGTAACTGGGTGACTATAAAGGTATACTATGGGTATCTCCGAAAGTGTCTGTTGGGTTGACACGGATCAAGACTGGGATTTGTCACTCCGTATGACGGAGAGGTATCTCTGGGCCCACTCGGTAATGCATCATCATAATGAGCTCAAAGTGACCAAGTGTCTGGTCACGGGATCATGCATTACGGTACAAGTAAAGTGACTTGCCGGTAATGAGATTGAACGAGGTATTGGGATACCGACGATCGAATCTCGGCCAAGTAACGTACCGATTGACAAAGGGAATTGTATACGGGGTTGCTTGAATCCTCGACATCGTGGTTCATCCGATGAGATCATCGAGGAGCATGTGGGAGCCAACATGGGTATCCAGATTCCGCTGTTGGTTATTGACCGGAGAGCCATCTCGGTCATGTCTACATGTCTCCCGAACCCGTAGGGTCTACACACTTAAGGTTCGGTGACGCTAGGGTTGTAGAGATATAATATGCAGTAACCCGAAAGTTGTTCGGAGTCCCGGATGAGATCCCGGACGTCACGAGGAGTTCCGGAATGGTCCGGAGGTGAAGAATTATATATAGAAAGTGCAGTTTTGGCCATCGGGAGAGTTTCGGGGGTCACCGGTATTGTACCAGGACCACCGGAAGGGTCCCGGGGGTCCACCGGGTGGGGCCACCCATCCCGGAGGGCCCCATGGGATAAAGTGGGGAGGGGAACCAGCCCATAGTGGGCTGGTGCGCCCCCCTTGGCCCACCCCATGCGCCTAGGGTTGGGAACCCTAGGGTGGGGGGGCGCCCCACCTGGCTTGGGGGGCACTCCACCCCTTGGCCGCCGCCCCCCTAGGAGATCCCATCTCCTAGGGCCGACGCACCCCCTAGGGGGCCTATATAAAGGGGGGAGGGAGGGGGCAGCCACACCCTTGACTCTTGGCGCCTCCCTCTCCCCTGCTACACCTCTCCCTCTCGCAGAAGAACGGCGAAGCCCTGCTGCGGTGACTGCTGCATCCACCACCACACCGTCGTGCTACTGGATCTTCATCAACCTCTCCTTCCCCCTTGCTGGATCAAGAAGGAGGAGACGTCACGCTGACCGTACGTTTGTTGAACACGGAGGTGCCGTCCGTTCGGCGCTAGGATCTCCGGTGATTTGGATCACGTCGAGTACGACTTCCTCATCCCCGTTCTTTGAACGCTTCCGCGCATGATCTACAAAGGTATGTAGATGCAATCCGATCACTCGTTGCTAGATGAACTCATAGATGGATCTTGGTGAAACCGTAGGAAAAATTTTGTTTTCTACAACGTTCCCCAACAGTGGCATCATGAGCTAGGTCTATGCGTAGTTCTCTTTGCACGAGTAGAACACAATTTGTTGTGGGCGTAGATGTTGTCAACTTTCTTGCCGCTACTAGTCTTATTTTGCTTCAGCGGTATTGTGGGATGAAGCGGCCCGGACCAACCTTACACGTACGCTTACGTGAGACCGGTTCCACCGACTGACATGCACTAGTTGCATAAGGTGGCTACCGGGTGTCTGTCTCTCCCACTTTAGTTGGAGCGGATTCGATGAAAAGGGTCCTTATGAAGGGTAAATAGAAGTTGACAAATCACGTTGTGGCTTTCACGTAGGTAAGAAAACGTTCTTGCTAGAACCCTATTGCAGCCACGTAAAACTTGCAACAACAATTAGAGGACGTCTAACTTGTTTTTGCAGCAAGTGTTTTGTGATGTGATATGGCCAAAGTTGTGATGAATGATGAATGATATATATGTGATGTATGAGATGTTCATGCTATTGTAATAGGAATCACGACTTGCATGTCGATGAGTATGACAACCGGCAGGAGCCATAGGAGTTGTCTTTATTTTTTGTATGACCTGTGTGTCATTGAGAAACGCCATGTAAATTACTTTACTTTATTGCTAAACGTGTTAGCCATAGTAGTAGAAGTAATAGTTGGCGAGCAACTTCATGGAGACATGATGATGGAGATCATGATGATGGAAATCATGGTGTCATGCCAGTGACGAGATGATCATGGAGCCCCAAGATGGAGATCAAAGAAGCTATGTGATATTGGCCATATCATGTCACTATTATTATTTGATTGCATGTGATGTTTATCATGTTTTTGCATCTTGTTTACTTAGAACGACGGTAGTAAATAAGATGATCCCTCATAATAATTTCAAGAAAGTGTTCCCCCTAACTGTGCGCCGTTGCGACAGCTCGTTGTTTCGAAGCACCACGTGATGATCGGGTGTGACAGATTCCAACGTTCACATACAATGGGTGTAAGATAGATTTACACATGCAAACACTTAGGTTGACTTGACGAGCCTAGCATGTACAGACATGGCCTCGGAACACAGAAGATCAAAAGGTCGAGCATGAGTCGTATAGAAGATACGATCAACATGAAGATGTTCACCGATGTTGGCTAGTCCATCTCACGTGATGATCGGACACGGCCTAGTTAACTCGGATCATGTTATACTTAGATGACTGGAGGGATGTCTATCTGAGTGGGAGTTCATTGAATAATTTGATTTAGATGAACTTAATTATCATGAACTTAGTCTAAAATCTTTACAACATGTATTGTAGATCAAATGGCCAACGTTGTCCTCAACTTCAACGCGTTCCTAGAGAAAACCAAGCTGAAAGACGATGGCAGCAACTATACGGACTGGGTCCGGAACCTGAGGATCATCCTCATAGCTGCCAAGAAAGATTATGTCCTACAAGCACCGCTAGGTGAAGCACCTGTTCTCCCTGCAGAACAAGACGTTATGAACGCTTGGCAGACACGTACCGATGATTACTCCCTCGTTCAGTGTGGCATGCTTTACAGCTTAGAACCGGGGCTCCAAAAGCGTTTTGAGAGACACGGGGCATATGAGATGTTCGAAGAGCTGAAAATGGTTTTTCAAGCTCATGCCTGGGTCGAGAGATATGAAGTCTCCGACAAGTTCTTCAGCTGTAAGATGGAGGAAAATAGTTATGTCAGTGAGCACATACTCACTATGTCAGGGTTACATAACCGCTTGACTCAGCTGGGAGTTAATCTCCCGGATGACGCGGTCATTGACAGAATCCTTCTGTCGCTTCCACCGAGCTACAAGAGCTTTGTGATGAACTTCAATATGCAGGGGATGGAAAAGACCATTCCTGAAGTATTTGCAATGCTGAAATCAGCAGAGGTAGAAGTCAAAAAGGAACATCAAGTGCTGATGGTGAATAAAACCACTAAGTTCAAGAAAGGCAAGGGTAATAAGAACTTCAAGAAGGACGGCAAGGGAGTTGCCGCGCCCGGCAAGCAAGCTGCCGGGAAGAAGCCAAAGAATGGACCCAAGCCCGAGACTAAGTGTTTTTATTGCAAGGGAAGTGGTCACTGGAAGCGGAACTGCCCCAAATACTTAGCGGACAAGAAGGCCGGCATCACGAAAGGTATATGTGATATACATGTAATTGATGTGTACCTTACCAGTACTCATAGTAGCTCCTGGGTATTTGATACCGGTGCGGTTGCTCACATTTGTAACTCAAAATGAGGAGCTGCGGAATAAGCGGAGACTGGCGAAGGACGAGGTGACGATGCGCGTCGGGAATGGTTCCAAGGTCGATGTGATCGCCGTCGGCACGCTACCTCTACATTTACCTAGGGGATTAGTTTTGAACCTCAATAATTGTTATTTAGTGCCAAGTTTGAGCATGAACATTGTATCAGGATCTCGTTTAATACGAGATGGCTACTCATTTAAATCCGAGAATAATGGTTGTTCTATTTATATGAGAGAGATGTTTTATGGTCATGCTCCGATGGTGAATGGTTTATTCTTAATGAATCTCGAGCGTAATGCTACACATATTCATAGTGTGAGTACCAAAAGATGTAAGGTTGATAATGATAGTCCCACATACTTGTGGCACTGCCGCCTTGGTCACATAGGTGTCAAACGCATGAAGAATCTCCATGCAGATGGACTTTTAGAGTCTCTTGATTACGAATCATTTGACACGTGCGAACCATGCCTCATGGGTAAAATGACCAAGACTCCGTTCTCAGGAACAATGGAGCGAGCAACCAACTTATTGGAAATCATACATACTGATGTGTGCGGTCCAATGAGTGTTGAGGCTCGCGGTGGTTATCGTTATGTTCTCACCCTCACTGATGACTTGAGTAGATATGGGTATGTCTACTTAATGAAACACAAGTCTGAGACCTTTGAAAGGTTCAAGGAATTTCAGAGTGAGGTTGAGAATCAACGTGATAGGAAAATCAAGTTCCTGCGATCAGATCGTGGAGGAGAATACTTGAGTCACGAATTTGGCACACACTTAAGAAAATGTGGAATAGTTTCACAACTCACGCCGCCTGGAACACCTCAGCGTAATGGTGTGTCCGAACGTCGTAATCGCACTCTATTAGATATGGTGCGATCTATGATGTCTCTTACCGATTTACCGCTATCATTTTGGGGCTATGCTTTAGAGACTGCCGCATTCACTTTAAATAGGGCTCCGTTGATATCCGTTGAGACGACACCGTATGAATTATGGTTTGGGAAGAAACCTAAGCTGTCGTTTCTAAAAGTTTGGGGATGCGATGCTTATGTCAAGAAACTTCAACCTGAAAAGCTCGAACCCAAGTCGGAAAAATGCGTCTTCATAGGATACCCTAAAGAAACTATTGGGTATACCTTCTACCTCAGATCTGAAGGCAAGATCTTTGTTGCCAAGAATGGATCCTTTCTAGAGAAGGAGTTTCTCTCGAAAGAAGTAAGTGGGAGGAAAGTAGAACTTGATGAAGTATTACCTCTTGAACCGGAAAATGGCGCAACTCAAGAAAATGTTCCTGAGGTGCCTGCACCGACTAGAGAGGAAGTTAATGATGATGATCATGAAACTTCAGATCAAGTTGCTACTGAACTTCGTAGGTCCACAAGGACACGTTCCGCACCAGAGTGGTACGGCAACCCTGTCTTGGAAATCATGTTGTTAGACAACGGTGAACCTTTGAACTATGAAGAAGCGATGGCGGGCCCGAATTCCGACAAATGGCTGGAAGCCATGAAATCCGAGATAAGATCCATGTATGAAAACGAAGTATGGACTTTGACTGACTTGCCCGTTGAGTGGCGAGCCATAGAAAATAAATGGATCTTTAAGAATAAGACAGACGCGGATGGTAATGTGACCATCTATAAATCTCGGCTTGTCGCTAAGGGTTATCGACAAGTTCAAGGGGTTGACTACGATGAGACTTTCTCACCGGTAGCGAAGCTGAAGTCCGTCCGAATCATGTTAGCAATTGCTGCATTCTATGATTATGAGATATGGCAAATGGACGTCAAAACGGCATTCCTTAATGGTTTCCTTAAGGAAGAATTGTATATGATGCAGCCGGAAGGTTTTGTCGATCCTAAGAATGCTGACAAGGTGTGCAAGCTCCAACGCTCGATTTACGGGCTGGTGCAAGCATCTCGGAGTTGGAACATTCGCTTTGATGAGATGATCAAAGCGTTTGGGTTTATGCAGACTTATGGAGAAGCCTGCGTTTACAAGAAAGTGAGTGGGAGCTCTGTAGCATTTCTCATATTATATGTAGATGACATACTTTTGATGGGAAATGATATAGAGCTTTTGGACAACATTAAGGCCTACTTGAATAAGAGTTTTTCAATGAAGGACCTTGGTGAAGCTGCTTATATATTAGGCATCAAGATCTATAGAGATAGATCAAGACGCCTCATAGGTCTTTCACAAAGCACATACCTTGATAAGATATTAAAGAAGTTCAATATGGATCAGTCTAAGAAAGGGTTCTTGCCTGTGTTGCAAGGTGTGAAATTGAGCTCAGCTCAATGTCCGACCACGGCAGAAGATATAGAAGAGATGAGTGTCATCCCCTATGCCTCAGCCATAGGGTCTATTATGTATGACATGCTGTGTACCAGACCTGATGTAAACCTTGCCGTAAGTTTGGTAGGTAGGTACCAAAGTAATCCCGGCAAGGAACACTGGACAGCGGTCAAGAATATCCTGAAGTACCTGAAAAGGACTAAGGAAATGTTTCTCGTTTATGGAGGTGACGAAGAGCTCGTCGTAAAGGGTTACGTCGACGCTAGCTTCGACACAGATCTGGATGACTATAAGTCACAAAACGGATACGTGTATATTTTGAATGGTGGGGCAGTAAGCTGGTGCAGTTGCAAGCAGAGCGTCGTGGCGGGATCTACATGTGAAGCGGATTACATGGCAGCCTCGGAGGCAGCGCATGAAGCAATTTGGGTGAAGGAGTTCATCACCGACCTAGGAGTTATACCCAATGCGTCGGGGCCGATCAAACTCTTCTGTGACAACACTGGAGCTATTGCACTTGCCAAGGAGCCCAGGTTTCACAAGAAGACCAGGCACATCAAGCGTCGCTTCAACTCCATTCGTGAAAATGTTCAAGATGGAGACATAGATATTTGTAAAGTACATACTGACCTGAATGTAGCAGATCCATTGACTAAACCTCTCCCTAGAGCAAAACATGATCAACACCAGAATTCCATGGGTGTTCGATTCATCACAATGTAACTAGATTATTGACTCTAGTGAAAGTGGGAGACTGTTGGAAATATGACCTAGAGGCAATAATAAAAGGATTATTATTATATTTCCTTGTTCATGATAATTGTCTTTTATTCATGCTATAATTGTGTTATCCGGAAATCGTAATACATGTGCGAATACACAGACACCAACATGTCCCTAGTAAGCCTCTAGTTGACTAGCTCGTTGATCAACAGATAGTCATGGTTTCCTGACTATGGACATGGGGATGTCATTGATAACGGGATCACATCATTAGGAGAATGATGTGATGGACAAGACCCAATCCTAAACATAGCACAAGATCGTATAGTTCATTTGCTGGAGTTATTCCAATGTCAAGTATCTTTTCCTTAGACCATGAGATCGTGTGACTCCCGGATACCGTAGGAGTGCTCTGGGTATACCAAACGTCACAACGTAACTGGGTGACTATAAAGGTATACTATGGGTATCTCCGAAAGTGTCTGTTGGGTTGACACGGATCAAGACTGGGATTTGTCACTCCGTATGACGGAGAGGTATCTCTGGGCCCACTCGGTAATGCATCATCATAATGAGCTCAAAGTGACCAAGTGTCTGGTCACGGGATCATGCATTACGGTACAAGTAAAGTGACTTGCCGGTAATGAGATTGAACGAGGTATTGGGATACCGACGATCGAATCTCGGCCAAGTAACGTACCGATTGACAAAGGGAATTGTATACGGGGTTGCTTGAATCCTCGACATCGTGGTTCATCCGATGAGATCATCGAGGAGCATGTGGGAGCCAACATGGGTATCCAGATTCCGCTGTTGGTTATTGACCGGAGAGCCATCTCGGTCATGTCTACATGTCTCCCGAACCCGTAGGGTCTACACACTTAAGGTTCGGTGACGCTAGGGTTGTAGAGATATAATATGCAGTAACCCGAAAGTTGTTCGGAGTCCCGGATGAGATCCCGGACGTCACGAGGAGTTCCGGAATGGTCCGGAGGTGAAGAATTATATATAGAAAGTGCAGTTTTGGCCATCGGGAGAGTTTCGGGGGTCACCGGTATTGTACCAGGACCACCGGAAGGGTCCCGGGGGTCCACCGGGTGGGGCCACCCATCCCGGAGGGCCCCATGGGATAAAGTGGGGAGGGGAACCAGCCCATAGTGGGCTGGTGCGCCCCCCTTGGCCCACCCCATGCGCCTAGGGTTGGGAACCCTAGGGTGGGGGGGCGCCCCACCTGGCTTGGGGGGCACTCCACCCCTTGGCCGCCGCCCCCCTAGGAGATCCCATCTCCTAGGGCCGACGCACCCCCTAGGGGGCCTATATAAAGGGGGGAGGGAGGGGGCAGCCACACCCTTGACTCTTGGCGCCTCCCTCTCCCCTGCTACACCTCTCCCTCTCGCAGAAGAACGGCGAAGCCCTGCTGCGGTGACTGCTGCATCCACCACCACACCGTCGTGCTACTGGATCTTCATCAACCTCTCCTTCCCCCTTGCTGGATCAAGAAGGAGGAGACGTCACGCTGACCGTACGTTTGTTGAACACGGAGGTGCCGTCCGTTCGGCGCTAGGATCTCCGGTGATTTGGATCACGTCGAGTACGACTTCCTCATCCCCGTTCTTTGAACGCTTCCGCGCATGATCTACAAAGGTATGTAGATGCAATCCGATCACTCGTTGCTAGATGAACTCATAGATGGATCTTGGTGAAACCGTAGGAAAATTTTTGTTTTCTGCAACGTTCCCCAACATAACTACACAAAATATACGTCATCGTCGCTGTCGCCATCGTCATCGCCATCCAAAATCATGCACACGGTAACCAGCAGCAAGCTCTAGTAATAGTGCTTGCCCAGCCAACTCCTGAGCCAAAGCACCCTGTGGGCGTCTGTCATGGCAACAAACCCAACATCCAGGACCTTGTTGTCCAGCAGGTGGCTCACAGCTGCCATGGGAGCCTCATCGTTGAAGCCACCTTGCTCCATGACGGCGCTGTACAGGTCAGGGTGGACGTCGACGGCCTTGCTCTCCCTAATGGCGGTTGCCACCTCCTTCACAGGCTCGGTCATGTTGGTGAAGACACTGATCTCCTCCTCCATCAGGTCATCCCTCTTCCTCATCCTATCGAGCACAGGGACATGCTCAAATGGCTTGTCAGGGCCATCAAGGACCGCCTCTACGTCCGGGGTGCCTGGGAACTCCAGCATGGGAGAGCCGAGGGCCTCACCGGAGCTTATGGCATGCTTGCCGGTTGCCAGGCCGAAGGAAAAGATGCGTTGCATCTAGTTGTAGTTCTAGATGGGTGTGTTGAGGAAATCAGCGTCCTTGGGGTGGTCCTAAGATAGAAACACGTGCTATTAGTTGCTAGAAGGCAATGGTTGACAATGTGTAAAACAAGGGGACAGTGAGCTAACCATGACATGGCCGGTGTAGTGCTCTGCCTCCAGAACAGTAGAGCAAGTGCTCTGATCCCAGGAGGCACCGCTAAGGTCTCTGAGCTTGACACATGTATCCATCGAGCTCTCTACTTCCTCAGGTGGTTGTACACCTGGGTGGCGGTCACCTCCTGACCACAGAACTCGAACATCTGCTTCGCAATGGTATTCAAGTGCACCTCCTTGAAGCCCTTGTCGGTCCTAAACCCACTAGAGATGAGCTCGGACATCTTGTTCAGCACGAACGTGGACATGAACGGCTGCCACTTCATGTTGTTCCCCCTACCATCCTTCTTGGCCTTCAGTGCAGCGGTAGCTGAAGTGGCAATTGGCTCAACGAGCACAACTCGCACAAAGATAGAAGCACCAGGTGATACCTCGGACACCTCTGAATCAGCGGGCATGTTCTGATCGAGGAGGAGCTGCGAGTCCTCGACATAGGAGGCCACAAACTGGCTGTCCGACAGGACAAGGGCCTGACTAAGATCTTGCGTCTGTGTGGTCATGTCCTACAATCGTATCACGCATACACAGTAAGCATAACATACATGTCAACTAGATATGAAACCATTACCAATAGCTACCACAACATCAGAACTAGCTATGAATCCATTGTGTTCATCACAAATAGCTACTCTAGCATGCTACAAATCCTACACAACTCGTCATGAATCCATAGTGTTCATCACTATCATACTACTCAATCTACATAGATCCAGCACAAATAGCTACCACTACATCAAAATCTAGCATCTGCTCACAGATCAATGCACGAATCAGCCCTACCACATGCTTGCACATCTAACCCTATGACCACATCCTCTCAGATCCAGTTAGAACAAACATAGAGAAAGAGGTCATTGAACTCACAGAGGCCATGGCTGCAGCTCGAGAGGGGGACGCGGGAAGGGTCGGAGAAGTTGAGGACAGGAGTCACCACCGTCGTGGAACGTCGGTTGGTGAAGGAGCTCCGCTTACATGGTGGTCATCAGTGCCGATGCGCATCGGCGGGAAAGATTCAAAGGGGGAGAAGGGCGGCGTGGCTTTGGGCGGTGAGAGGATGGGGGCTAAATTGGGCGACCGAATCGGTAGGAGGTGAGCCGAAATCCTCCCGCCGATTTTTCAGAGACGCGCACGAGCTTGCTCCATCTCCCTGGTCATAGGAGCTCAGTGCCGCGTTCCCCTCCCTTGTCTCGCATGAGCCTGGCTCTGGAGAAACTGTCGAGCCGAGCGTAGCTCATGGGCCTGGCTCGGAGTGCTGTAAAGTTCGTGTCGTGCGGGTCGAATAGTGCATATAGGCCAACCAAATAGCCTGATTACTTCCCGCGCAGGTCTGGTTGAGCCTTATGCGGGCAACCAAATGCACTCTATGTGTATATAGACCGTGTCTACATGGTACACTTGCATGCAAAAGGAGTAGAGTACATGCACCAACAGCTTTCATAGCTACCTAAATACATTTACAATTTTCAGATACATGTTAAAGATTTTCCAAAAATGTTCTGACTACGCACACATGCTTTTGCAACATGTATTATTTGTAGACGGCCAAATACTATAACATAACATGGGGTTTATTGCAATCCCATCAAATAGTTTTCTCATAGCATAACCACACGTCTCGTGGGCATACGAACTCTCGCCTTATCCTCTCCATCACAAGTCGCTTCCCTGTTCCTCTCATTTTCTCTCTCATGCCTCGTCCCTCACCCTTCCCTTCTCTCTCTCTCTCCTCACATCTCATGATCTAGATCGAGACCGGCTGGCCACTGTTGCATCGGCCAGCGAGATTTGGTTGGTGCCTATCGCGTTGCTATAGCGGAGCACCAGCTAGTGCAGACCACACCACCACCTCCGCTGCCTGCTGCAGGGGAGCATATAGTCGCGCTATTGCGGCAAAGCAGTGACTGCTCGCAACTCTGGTGATGTTTTTTGTGGTGACTGCAACGACGGTGACGGTCATGTCTCGTGCAACCTCACCCATATTTCTCAAACATGAGGGATGTTGTAGAGGACGTCATGTTTCTGAAACATATAGGGTGTTATGGAGGACTTCATCCAACGACTACTTTGCAGAAGGGGTTGCGTTGTGATGAGGTTTGCAACGTGGGTCATGCTGCAATGAAGGTTGGACAGAGGAGAGGGGCGATTGCACGGTTGACATCACACACATCAGATGGCTCACGACCCGGCCAATTTTTTCAAAAATCGCTCAGCCGACACATAGTACGCCCCATACTTTATATGTGAGACCTTTTGGTCACATTTGGGTTTAATATGTGCAAGCAACGTTTGAACAAACATAAAAGAATCTATCCACTTCTCCGACAAGTGTAAATCTTTGTAAAATAAACCATCTATCCAGCGCTATTGTCATGTCAAAAAAACTTCCAACCACGTCCTCCTACCTCGCCCATTTGCAGAGATCGTCTACATTTTGCTCCGTGTCGACCTCCAGCCGGCCCAAACACGTTTTCCTTCGGGAGGGCATAAAATCACTTTCTTTCTGTAGGGAGGATGGATGATTCAAGTAAGGGCTGAGAGCCTACATATCACTGAGATGGGCCACGAAGGAGGAGCTTGGTGCACTTCAGAACAACAAGACGTGGAATCTTCTTCCACTCCCGGCAGGAAAAATAACAATTGGATGCAAATACGTGCTGACCATAAAACAAACTCCAAGGAGTAAGGTGGATAGATAGAAGGCAAGGCAAATTGCAGAAAGGTTATAGGAAGACGAGAGATAGACTATGATGAGACCAAAGCACCAGTGGCGAAGATGGACACCATGAGAACCTTAATCTCATACTCAATCAACCTAGAAATACCCTCATCCAGTTCTAACTGCCAAATCTGCACTGCCAAAAAACTATGTGGCATGTGGCACAAAGACATTTTCCATCGACAGACATGACAGAAAAAGCGCGAAGGGAAAATCCTATATGCTTCATTCTACGTCATTTAGTCGACCTATCGCGGATTTGAGTGAGCGATGTTCGGCCGGTCCGTTAAGGCGTTCTAGCGACCTTCATTTTGGGAACCTTCTAAGAGGTTCCTAGCCGGGTATAGTTTTGGAAACGTTCTAGGAGGTGCATGGACCAGGTTTTTTGACTTGTTTTTACTTTTATTTCTTCTTCTTTTCCCCCTTTTTCTTTTCTTTTTTGTTTATTTTTTCCTTTTCAAGTTTATTTTTATTTTTGTTCAAGAAAATCATGTCTTAAAAAATTGCTCAAATTTTCAAAAAATGTACGTATTCTCAAAATAAACATAAATTAAAAAAATGTTCGGGAATCTCAATAAATCTTAATGGTTTTGAAGAACTGTTTAGGATCTAAAAAATGTTCCTTTTTCAGTGTTTTGTCACAAATTAAAAAAAATGATTGAGAATTTCAAAAAATGTTTGAGCTTTTAATAAATTGTTCAGAATTTCAAAATATCTTCCCATTTTTCAAAAATTGTCACAAATTAGAAAACATTCATGTTTTCTAAAATTACGCCCTTCTTTTAAAAATGTTTGTGTTTTCAGAAAATGTTCTCATCTTTTCTAAACCAATTAGGGATTTCCATATTACTTCGAAAAACAAAAGAAAAATGAAAAATAAACTATGGAAACCGCTGGAAGTGTTTGGATTAGAGACTAGTAATGTAAACGGTAAAGGAATTAGATCATGCTGGTAACGGGGACGTAATGGATAAATCTATGTTCTATTTGGTTGATGCATGTAAAGGAATCGAGTTATGTTATCTGCTTCGGGGTCGTCACCGTCGGTGGCTGCAAGGAAGGAAAGTAGACAAGAATGGGAAGGAGAGTAGACAAGGGAGGAGGATGGAGGACTGATGACAGAAGGAGGAGGGAGGGAGGCTGGGCCCGGCCGGCGACGAGGGCGAGCTGCGGTGGCGACCAGGGGCGGTGGCGATAACTACCAGGAGACGCAGGTCGTGCCTGTGGCTGGCTTGGCACAGATCAGGTGGTGTTGCACGATGATACGTCTCCAACGTATCTATATTTTTTTATTGTTCCATACTATATATTATCTGTTTTGGATTTTTGATATGCATTAATATACTATTTTATATTATTTTTGGGACTAACCTATTAACCTAGAGCCCAGTGCCAGTTCCTGTTTTTTTCTTTGTTTTAGAGTTTCGCAGAAAAGGAATACCAAACGGAAAGAAACTTTCGCGATGATTTTTCTTGGACCAGAAGACATACAGAGGACTTGGAGTGCACGTCAAGAAAGCCAAGAGGCGGCCACAAGGACGGAGGGCGCGCCCAGGGGGTAGGGCGCGCCCCCACCCTTGTGGGCCCCTCGTGACTCCACCGAACTATTTCTTCTGCCTATATATTCTCAAATATTCCCAAACCAACCAGGAGAGCCACGAAAACACTTTCCACTGCCGCAACCTTCTGTACCCGTGAGATCCCATCTAGGGGCCTTTTTCGGCGTTCTGCCGGAGGGGGATTCAATCACGGAGGGCTTCTACATCAACACCATTGCCTCTCCGATGAAGCATCCGTAGTTTACCACAGACCTACGGGTCCATAGCTAGTAGCTAGATGGCTTCTTCTCTCTCTTTGATTCTCAATACCATGTTCTCCTTGATGTTCTTGGATATCAATTTGATGTAATACTTTTTTGCGGTGTGTTTGCCGAGATCCGATGAATTGTGGATTTATGATCAGCTTATCTATGAATATTATTTGAATCTCCTTCGAATTCTTATGTGCATGATTTGATATCTTTGCAAGTCTCTTCGAACTATCGATTTGGTTTGGCCAACTAGATTGGTTCTTCTTGCAATGGGAGAAGTGCTTAGCTTTGGGTTGAATCTTGCAGTGCTCGATCCCAGTGACAGAAGAGGAACCGACGTGTATTGTATTGTTGCCATCGAGGATAACAAGATGGGGTTTTCATCATATTACTTGAGTTTATCCTGCTACATCATGTCATCTTACTTAATGCGTTAATATGTTCTTATGACCTTAGTACTCTAGATGCAGGCAAGAGTCGGTCGATGTGTGGAGTAATAATAGTAGATGCAGGCAGGAGTCGGTCTACTTGATACAGACGTGATGCCTATGTTCATGATCATTGCCTTAGATATCGTCATTGCGCTTTTCTATCAATTGCTCGGCAGTAATTTGTTTACCCATCGTAATAATTTCTATCTTGAGAGAAGCCTCTAGTGAAACCTATGGCCCCTGGGTCTACTTCATATAAGTTTCCGATCTACAATTTTATTTTCCCATTTACTTCCTTTGCAATCTTTTACTTTACGTTCCATAAACCAAAAATACCAAAAATATTACTTTACGGATTATCCATCTCTATCAGATCTCACTTTGCAAATAATCGTGAAGGGATTGACAACCCCTTTATAAGTTGGGTGCAAGTTGGTGTTTGTTTGTGCAGGTATTCAGTGACTTGTGTGCGTTGTCTCCTACTAGATTGATACCTTGGTTCTCAAAACTGAGGGAAATACTTACTCTACTTTGCTGCATCACCCTTTCCTCTTCAATGGAAAAACCAACGCAAGCTCAAGAAGTAGCAGGAAGAATTTCTGGCGCTGTTGCCGGGGAGATCTACGCCAAGTCAAGACATACCAAGTACCAATCATAAACTCTCATCTCTCGCATTACATTATTTGCCATTCGCCTCTCGTTTTCCTCTCCCCCACTTCTAAAACAATTTTCAAAAAGATATGCATTTTCTTCGCTCCTCTTCCGTTCGTCTTCTTTGTTTGCTTTTGTGTGCTCGTGTGTTGGATTGCTTGCTTGTCACGATGACTCAAGAGAATACCAAACTATGTGAATTTTCCAACACCAATAATAATGATTTTATTAGTACTCCGATTGCTCCCACTACTAATGCGGAATCTTGTGAAATTAATGCTGCTTTGTTGAATCTTGTTATGAAAGATCAATTTTCCGGCCTTCCTAGTGAAGATGCCGCATCCCATCTGAACAACTTCGTTGATTTGTGTGATATGCAAAAGAAAAAAGATGTGGGTAATGATATTGTTAAATTGAAGCTGTTTCCATTCTCACTTTGAGATCGTGCTAAAACTTGGTTTTCATCTTTGCCTAAAAATAGTATCGATTCATGGAATAAGTGTAAAGATGCTTTTTTTCCATGTAATTTCCTCCCGCTAAGATCCTCTCCCTTAGGAACGATATTATGAGTTTTAAGCAACTTGATCATGAACATGTTGCACAATCTTGGGAGAGGATGAAATTGATGATATGAAATTGCCTATGCATGGTTTGAATTTGTGGATGATTATACAAAAAAATTATGCCATATTGAATTTTTCTTCTAGAAATCTTTTAGATTCGGCCGCGGGAGGTGCTTTTATGGAAATTACTTTAGGAGAAGCTACTAAACTCCTAGATAATATTATGGTTAATTATTCTCAGTGGCATACTGAAAGATCTTCCACTAGTAAAAAAGTGCATGCAATTGAAGAGATTAATGTTTTGAGTGGAAAGATGGATGAGCTTATGAAATTATTTGCTATCAAGAGTGCTCCTATTTATCCTAATGATATGCCTTTTTCTACTTTGATTGAGAATAATAATGAATCTATGGATGTGAATTTTGTTGGTAGGAACAATTTTGGTAATAACGCATATAGAGGTAATTTTAATCCTAGGCCGTTTCCTAGTAATTCCTCTAATAATTATGGTAATTCCTACAACAATTATTATGAAAATTATAATAAGATGCCCTCTGAATTTGAGAATAGTGTTAAAGAATTTATGAGTTCACAAAAGAATTTCAATGCTTTGATTGAAGAAAAATTGCTGAAGATTGATGATTTGGCTAGGAATGTGGATAGAATTTCCCTTGATGTTGATTCTTTGAAACCTAGATCTATTCCACTCAAGCATGATATCAATGATTATCACAAAGCTATGAGAATTTACATTGATGAGTGCAAGGAAAGAACCGCTAAGATGCGTGCTAAAAAGATTGGTTTATAAAAGCGTGTTCTTCTAGTTTCCGTGAAAATAATGATGAAGATCTTAAAGTGATTGATGTGACCCCTATTGAATCTTTGTTTTCCAATGTAAATCTTGATAAAGATGGGAGTGGAGATGAGTCAAATTTATTTAGAGGGTGTCCCAATGATTCGGAGTTTTTAAATCTTAATGCAAAAATTAATAAAAGTGGGATTGGAGAGGTCAAAACTTTAGGTAGCAATGAACCCACAGCCCCGGCCAATGTATCAGCATGAAAAGACGCGTCCACATTGATTTTCACAATACCCTTGTCAGGTTTCCTCCATATCTGGTCTATCTTTCGGGTTGGCTAGTTTGGTGAATTTGCTCGTACAAAATTTGTAGCCAATACCCTAATCAACAAAGTCGTTCTGTCAGGGGTCTGTTCACCGCTTGTCTCCGCTACCACCAGATGTACCACATTGTCACTAGTATAAGTTCCGCTGCCAGGATTTCGTGTATCATAAAATCGGATAGTAGGAGGATCTCCAGAGTGATGGACCCCGAGCGGGCTTGTAGTACTGCCTTCCGTACAGTATCTGCTAGCTGAAGTTCATCCCAAACTTCCGTAGCCCTAGAACATGTGAAAATGCAGTGTTGTATATCCTCCAAACCAACTTTACAAAACAGGCATTGTGGGGTTACAGGAATATGTCTTCCTGGTAGAACACCGAAGCATGGCAAGACCCCCTTCAGAACCTTCCATCCAAAGTGCTTGATTTTCCCAGGGACGTGAAGACGCCACAGTTCTTTCCACACTAGGTTAATCTGAGAACCACCTGGGGCATCCATTCGGCCATAGTGACGACCGAACTGGTGGTCAAACTCAATGCGATAAGCTGAGCGCACCGAAAAGGTACCTGATACGTCTCCAACGTATCTATAATTTGTGATTGCTCCATGCTATATTATCTACTGTTTTAGGCAATATTGGGCTTTATTTTCCACTTTTATATTATTTTTGGGACTAACCTATTAACCGGAGGCCCAGCCCAGATTTGTTGTTTTATGCCTATTTCAGTGTTTCGAGGAAAAGGAATATCAAACGGAGTCAAAACGGAACGAAATCAACTAGAGAAGTTATTTTTGGAAGGAAACCTACCGGATAGACTTGGACCCTACGTCAAAAGATGAAGGAGGAGCTCACGAGGGTAGGGATGCGCCCACCTCCCTGGGGTGCGCCCACCTGCCTCGTGCCCCCCTCTTCGGTCCACCGACGTACTCCTTTCACCCATATATACCTACGTATCGTAAAACTTCCAGAGGACACAATAGATCAGGAGTTTTGCCGCCAGAAGCCTCCGTAGCCACCGAAAGCCAATCTAGACCCGTTCCGGCACCCTGCCGGAGGGGGCAATCCCTCTCCGGTGGCCATCTTCATCATCCCGGTGCTCTCCATGACGAGGAGGGAGTAGTTCTCCCTTGGGGCTGAGGGTATGTACCAGTAGCTATGTGTTTGATCTCTCTCTCTCTCTCGTGTTCTTGATTTGGCACGATCTTGATGTATCGCGAGCTTTGCTATTATAGTTGGATCTTATGTTTCTCCTCCCCCTCTTCTCTCTTGTAATGAATTGAGTTTCCCCTTTGAAGTAATCTTATCGGAGTGAGTCTTTAAAGATTTGAGAACACTTGATGTATGTCTTGCCGTGGATATCTGTGGTGACAATGCAATATCACGTGATTCACTTGATGTATGTTTTGGTGACCAACTTGCGGGTTCCGCCCATGAACCTATGCATAGGGGTTGGCACACGTTTTCGTCGTGATTCTCCAGTAGAACTTTGGGGCACTCTTTGAGGTCCTTTGTGTTGGTTGAATAGATGAATCTGAGATTGTGTGATGCATATCGTATAATCATGCCCACGGATACTTGAGGTGACATTGGAGTATCTAGGTGACATTAGGATTTTGGTTGATTTGTGTCTTAAGGTGTTATTCTAGTACGAACTCTAGGGTTGTTTGTGACACTTATAGGAATAGCCCAACAGATTGATTGGAAAGAATAACTTTGAGGTGGTTTCGTACCCTACCATAATCTCTTCGTTCGTTCTCCGCTATTAGTGACTTTGGAGTGACTCTTTGTTGCATGTTGAGGGATAGTTTTATAATCCAATTATGTTAGTATTGTTGAGGGAACTTGCACCAGCGAAAGTATGAACCCTAGGCCTTGTTTCAACGCATTGCAATACCGTTTACGCTCACTTTTATCACTTGCTACCTTGCTTTTTTATAATTTCATATTACAAATACCTTTATCTACTATCCATATACCACTTGTTTCACCATCTCTTCGCCGAACTAGTGCACCTATACAATTTACCGTTGTATTGGGTGTGTTGGGGACACGAGAGATTTTTTGTTATTTGGTTGCAGGGTTGGTTGAGAGAGACCATCTTCATCCTACGCCTGCTATGGATTGATAAACCTTAGGTCATCCACTTGAGGGAAATTTGCTACTGTCCTACAAACCTCTGCACTTGGAGGCCCAACAACGTCTACAATAAGAAGGTTGTGTAGTAGACATCAAGCTCTTTTCTGGCGCCGTTGCCGGGGAGGTGAGTGCTTGAAGGTATATCTTTAGATCTTGCAATCGAGTCTTTTAGTTTCTTGTTTTATCACTAGTTTAGTTTATAAAAGAAAACTATAAAAATGGAATTGAGTTTGTCTCATATGCTTCACCTTTTTAATATCTTTCGTAAGTATGATGGAAAGGAAAATTGTGCTCAAGTGCTAGAAGAAGAAATCTATAAAATGTTTGGCACTAAATATTTGAATGATGAGCATAATTGCAATGTTGTTAGTATGAATTCCTTGAATATCCATGATGCTAATGATATGCAAAGCTACAAGCTTGGGGAAGCTATATTTGATGAAGATGATATTTTTTGTCCCCCAAGTTTTGATGAGCAAATCTATTATGATGAAAGCATGCCTCCTATCTATGATGATTATTGTGATGACACGTATGCTTTAAAGAACAGTGATAACCATGAAACTTGTCATCTTGATCTTAATTTTCAATCACATGATAGTTATTTTGTTGAGTTTGCTCCCACTATTATTCATGAGAAGAAATTTGCTTGTGTGGAGAGTAATACATTTTCTATGCTTGTAGATCATGAAAAGAATGCTTTAGGTGCTGGTTATATTGTTGAATTCATTCATGATGCTACTGAAAATTATTATGAGGGAGGAATATATGCTTGTAGGAGTTGCAATAATATCAAGTTTCCTCTCTATGTGCTTAAAGTTTTGAAGTTATGCTTGTTTTACCTTTCTATGCATGTTGATTCTTGTTCCCATAAGTTGTTTGCTCACAAAATCCCTATGCATAGGAAGTATGTTAGACTTAAATGTGCTATTAATATTCTTCAAGATGCTCTATTTATGTTTCAATTCTTATCTTTTATGTGAGCATCATTGAAATCATCATGCCTAGCTAGGGGCGTTAAACGATAGCGCTTGTTGGGAGGCAACCCAACTTTATTTTTGTTCCTTGCTTTTTGTTCCTGTTTAGTGATAAATAATTCATCTAGACTCTGTTTAGATGTGGTTTTATTCTTTTAATTAGTGTTAGTGCCAAGTAGAACCTTTGGGAAGACTTGGGGAAAGTCTTGTTGATCATGCTGTAAAAAAACAGAAACTTTAGCGCTCACGAGAATTGCCGCCATTTTTATTTGGAGAGTGATATTTAGTTAATTATTTTTGAGAATGATTAATAGATAAATTCCTCAAGTCCAGAAATTTATTTTATAATTTTTGGGGTCCCATAAGTATACGTTTGATCCAGATTATGATAGACTGTTCTGTTTTTTGACAGATTCTGTTTTTCATGTGTTGTTTACTTATTTTGATGAATCTATGGCTAGTAAAATGGTTTATAAACCATAGAGAAGTTGGAATACAGTAGGTTTAACACCAATATAAATAAATAATGAGTTCATTACAGTACCTTGAAGTGGTGATTTATTTTCTTGTACTAATGGAGCTTACGAGTTTTCTGTTAAGTTTTGTGTTGTGAAGTTTTCAAGTTTTGGGTAAGGATTCGATGGACTATGGAATAAGGAGTGGAAAGAGCCTAATATTGGGGATTCCCTAGGCACCCCAAGGTAATATTCAAGGATAGCCAAGAGCCTAAGCTTGGGGATGCCCCGGAAGGCATCCCCTCTTTCGTCTTCTTTCATCGGTAACTTTACTTGGAGCTATATTTTTATTCGCCACATGATATGTGTTTTGCTTGGAATGTCAATTTATTTTGTTTGCATTTTCTTGATGTTATTTAGAACAATGTTTTGCATCTTTTATTCCAATAAAAGTGGCATTAATAGCCTTTACTATGCCTATGTTACAATTATACATGTTGCTGTTTGAAAACAGAAAGTTTACCGCTGTTGCAATAATTCCCTAGAAAAGTCAGAATGTGATAAAATGTTGAAACCTTTTGAGTTTTAAGCTCTGATAAATTTGCTACAGTGGGAATTTTCTTTCATAATTTTTGGAGCTAGGGAAGTATGGATGTTGCAGCATTCTTTACAGACTATCCTGTTTAGGCAGATTGCTGTTATGTTTGCATTGTTTGCATATGTTTGCTTGTTTAATGATTCTATTTGAGGATAGGACTATTAAATATGCAGAGGCATTTAGTATGCAATGTTGAATAATAGTTTTAGTAATTTGCTACAGTAGAGTATGATAAGGTTTTTGCAGTGGTTTATACTAACTTATCTCACGAGTCCTTGTTGAGTTTTGTGTGGATGAAGCTTTTGAGATTTAGGGAGACCGTGATATGAGAGGAATTAAGGAGACAAAAAAGCTCAAGCTTGGGGATTCCCAAGGCACCCCAAGATAATATTTCAAGAATTCTCAAGCGTCTAAGCTTGGGGATGCCCCGGTTGGCATCCCACCTTTCTTCTTCAACAACTATCGGTTAGTATCGGTTGATCCTAAGTTTTTGCTTCTTCACATGATGTTTTTCTTAGATGTCATTTTATTTTGCTTTGCTTGCTGTTTGAATAGAGTACCAAGATCTGAAATTATTAAATGTTAGAGAGTCTTCATATAGTTGCATAATTATTCGACTACTCATTGATCTTCACTTATATCATTCGGAGTAGTTTGTCGTTTGCTCTAGTGCTTCACTTATATCCTTTTAGAGCACGGTGGCGGTTTTATTTTATAGAAATAGATGAACTCTCATGCTTCACCTAGATTATTTTGAGAGTCTTAAATAGCATGGTAACTTGCTAAAAATCCTAATATGCTAGGTATTCAAGAATAATAAAATTCTCTTATGAGTGTGTTGAATACTATGAGAAGTTTGATACTTGATAATTGTTTTGAGATATGAGGATGGTAATATTAGAGTCATGCTAGTTGAGTAGTTGTGAATTTGAGAAATACTTGTGTTGAAGTTTGTGATTCCCGTAGCATGCATGTATGGTGAACCGTTATGTGATGAAGTCAGAGCATGATTTATTTATTGATTGCCTTCCTTATGAGTGGCGGTCGGGGACGAGCGATGGTCTTTTCCTACCAATCTATCCCCCTAGGAGCATGCGCGTATTACTTTGTTTTGATAACTAATAGATTTTTGCAATAAGTATGTGAGTTCTTTATGACTAATGTTGAGTCCATGGATTATACGCACTCTCACCCTTCCACCATTGCTAGCCTCTCTAGTACCGCGCAACTTTCGCCGGTACAATAAACCCACCATACACCTTCCTCAAAACAGCCACCATACCTACCTATTATGGCATTTCCATAGCCATTCCGAGATATATTGCCATGCAACTTTCCACCGTTCCATTTATTATGACACACTTCATCATTGTCATATTGCTTAGCATGATCATGTAGTTGACATCGTATTTGTGGCAAAGCCACCATTGATAATTCTTTCATACATGTCACTCATGCATCATTGCACATCCCGGTACACCGCCGGAGGCATTCATATAGAGTCATATCTTATTCTAAGTATCGAGTTGTAATTATTGAGTTGTAAGTAAATAAAAGTGTGATGATCATCATTATTAGAGCATTGTACCAGTGAGGAAAGGATGATGGAGACTATGATTCCCCCCAAGTCGGGATGAGACTCCGGACGAAAAAAAAGAGGCCAAAGAAGCCCAAATGAAAAAAAAGAGGCCATAAAAAGAGAAGGCCCAAATAAAAAAATAAAAAAATAAAAAAATGAGAGAAAAAGAGAGAAGGGGCAATGCTACTATCCTTTTACCACACTTGCGCTTCAAAGTAGCACCATGATCTTCATGATAGAGAGTCTCCTATGTTGTCACTTTCATATACTAGTGGGAATCTTTCATTATAGAACTTGTCTTGTATATTCCAATGATGGGCTTCCTCAAAATGCCCTAGGTCTTCGTGAGCAAGCGAGTTGGATGCACACCCACTAGTTTCTTTTGTTGAGCTTTCATACACTTATAGCTCTAGTGCATCCGTTGCATGGCACCCTGCTCACTCACATTGATATCTATTGATGGGCATTTCCATAGCCCGTTGATACGCCTAGTTGATGTGAGACTATCTTCTCACTTTTTGTCTTCTCCACAACCACCATTCTATTCCACCTATAGTGCTATGTCCATGGCTCACGCTCATGTATTGCGTGAAGATTGAAAAAGTTTGAGAACATTAAAAGTATGAAACAATTGCTTGGCTTGTTATCGGGGTTGTGCATGATTTAAATATTTTGTGTGGTGAAGATAGAGCATAGCCAGACTATATGATTTTGTAGGGATAGCTTTCTTTGGCCATGTTATTTTGAGAAGACATAATTGCTTAGTTAGTATGCTTGAAGTATTATTATTTCTATGTCAATGTGAACTTTTGTCTTGAATCTTATGGATCTGAATATTCTTGCCACAATTAAGAAGAATCACATTGAAATTATGCCAAGTAGCACTCCGCATAAAAAAATCTGTTTTTATCATTTACCTACTCGAGGACCAGCATTAATTAAGCTTGGGAATGCTGATACGTCTCCAACGTATCTATAATTTTTGATTGCTCCATGCTATATTATCTATTGTTTTAGGCAATATTGGGCTTTATTTTCCACTTTTATATTATTTTTGGGACTAACCTATTAACCCGAGGCCCAGCCCAGATTTGCTGGTTTATGCCTATTTTAGTGTTTCGAGGAAAAGGAATATCAAATGGAGTCGAAACGGAACGAAATCAACTAGAGAAGTTATTTTTGGAAGGAAACCTACCGGATAGACTTGGAGCCTACGTCAGAAGATGAAGGAGGAGCTCACGAGGGTAGGGGGCGCGCCCACCTGCCTCGTGCCCCCCCTTCAGTCCACCGACGTACTCCTTTCACCCATATATACCTACGTATCATCAAACATCTAGAGGACACAATAGATTGGGAGATTCACCGTCAGAAGCCTCCGTCGCCACCGAAAGCCAATCTAGACCCGTTCCGGCACCCTGCCGGAGGGGGCAATCCCTCTCCGGTGGCCATCTTCATCATCCCGGTGCTCTCCATCATGAGGAGGGAGTAGTTCTCCCTCGGGGCTGAGGGTATGTACCAGTAGCCATGTTTTTGATCTCTCTCTCTCTCTCGTGTTCTTGATTTGGCACGATCTTGATGTATCGCGAGCTTTGCTATTATAGTTGGATCTTATGTTTCTCCTCCCCCTCTTCTCTCTTGTAATGAATTGAGTTTCCCCTTTGAAGTAATCTTATCGGATTGAGTCTTTAAAGATTTGAGAACACTTGATGTATGTCTTGCCGTGGATATCTGTGGTGACAATGCGATATCACGTGATTCACTTGATGTATGTTTTGGTGACCAACTTGCGGGTTCCGCCCATGAACCTATGCATAGGGGTTGGCACATGTTTTCGTCGTGATTCTCCGGTAGAACTTTGGGGCACTCTTTGAGGTCCTTTGTGTTGGTTGAATAGATGAATCTGAGATTGTGTGATGCATATCGTATAATCATGCCCACGGATACTTGAGGTGACATTGGAGTATCTAGGTGACATTAGGGTTTTGGTTGATTTGTGTCTTAAGGTGTTATTCTAGTACGAACTCTAGGGCTGTTTGTGACACTTATAGGAATAGCCCAACGGATTGATTGGAAAGAATAACTTTGAGGTGGTTTCGTACCCTACCATAATCTCTTCGTTCGTTCTCCGCTATTAGTGACTTTGGAGTGACTCTTTGTTGCATGTTGAGGGATAGTTTTATGATCCAATTATGTTAGTATTGTTGAGGGAACTTGCACTAGCGAAAGTATAAACCCTAGGCCTTGTTTCAACGCATTGCAATACCGTTTACGCTCACTTTTATCACTTGCTACCTTGCTGTTTTTATAATTTCAGATTACAAATACCTTTATCTACTATCCATATACCACTTGTTTCACCATCTCTTCGCCGAACTAGTGCACCTATACAATTTACCGTTGTATTGGGTGTGTTGGGGACACAAGAGACTTTTTGTTATTTGGTTGCAGGGTTGATTGAGAGAGACCATCTTCATCCTACGCCTCCTACGGATTGATAAACCTTAGGTCATCCACTTGAGGGAAATTTGCTACTGTCCTACAAACCTCTGCACTTGGAGGCCCAACAACGTCTACAAGAAGAAGGTTGTGTAGTAGACATCAGTACCAGACCTGGTAAACTACCAAGCAACAAAATCATCTACAACTTCAACATGCAAAGGAATTTGTACAATTCTAGTAACATCCACGAGTAATAAAATGTCCTAGAGGAGCTCAACATCCCACTAGCCCATGTGTCGGTTAATTAATTATTCAACCTTTGTCGGCATAGTTCCTCCCTTGGGTGTGATGATTCTTCCTGACTCACTAGAGGGAATCCAAGGATCATCCCAGATATTAATGTCCGAACCATATCCAACCCGCCAAATACACCCTCTCTTGAAGGTTTGTATACTTGCAATAATGCTTTTTCATGTGAACGATGATCCCTTTTTAGGCCATGCATTCAGTATGTCTCCGTTTGGCTAATACTTAGCACTCAAAACACGTGCACACAGAGAATTGGGATTTTGGAGTAGTTGCCAACACTGCTTTGCTAACATTGCAGGATTAAAACTATGAAGGTCCCTAAACCCCATGCCACCCTTCTTCTTTGGAACACACATTTTCCACCATGCAAACCAATGCATTTTCTTTTTTTCCTCTCCATATCCCCACCAAAATCCTGAAATTTCATTTGTTATTGACCTGCAAACCCCCTTGTGTAATTTAAAGACATACATAGCATAAGAGGGAATTTCTTGTGCCACCGATTTCACCAAAATTTCTTTACCTTGTACTGATAGGATCTTTTCCTTCCATCCCTTTAACCTTTGGCAAACTCTATCGATAAGGTACTGGAAACAGTAGCTTCTGTCCACTCCAACCATGGTAGGGAGGTCTAGGTACTTGTCAGTGAGTGCTTCCGTTAAGATATCCAGAATGCCACAAACACCTTCCCTGACCAAGACTCCGGTATTAGGGCTGAAAAAATACTGGATTTTGCATTACTAACCCGCTGACTTGAGCTTTCACAATAAGTATCTAAAATCCTCTTCAAAGTATGTGTGTTTTGGTCCGTTGCTTTCATTAAACAAGGGAGTCATCAGCAAAAAGAAGGTGTGAAATTGATGGTGCATTCCTGCAAACCCTTATACCTTCAATTCCACCAATGCTTTCTTCATGGGCCAGCAAACTCGACAGACCTTTAGAGCATAACAGGAAAAGGAAAGGGGATAACAGATACCCCCTGCCTTAGCCCCCTCGTGGGCATGAACTCTTCAGTCTCTGTGTCGTTAAACCTGATTTTGTAGCTTATAGCAGAAACGCACTCCATAATCAGATCCACCGAAGAAGGGTCAAAGCCCAATTTCAACATCATTCTCTGTAAGAAACCCCATTAAACTCGATCATATTCTTTGAGCATATCTAGTTTAACTGCACAAACACCATTAGATCCATGGGTCTTCTTCTTTATTGCATGAAAGCACTTATAAGGTACTAGCACATTATCTGTAATTAATCTACCTGGAACAAATGTTGACTGATTTGGGAAGATTACCTCAGGCAAGATCTTTTTAAGTCTGTTTGCTAGCATCTTAGAAATAATTTTGTAGTCCACATTGCATAAGCTAATTGGTCTCTACCGAGTTATTACCATTGGGCTGTCCACCTTTGGGATGAGTACAACATTTGTAGAACTCCAGCCCTAAGGAATTTTTTTGTTGATGACTGCATCAAGGACTTTTTTTGTCAGCTCATCACCTACAATATTCCAGAAACGTTTGAACAAAATGGCATGAAGCCCATCCGGTCCCAAGGCCTTCATATCTCCTATTTGGAAGAGAGATTTTTTAACTTCTTCCTTCGTATATGGCGCCATTAGTATCATGTTCATATCCTCGGTTACAACCTTCCTAACAGAATGTGACAGCCCTTCATCAATGACACCTACATCCGAGTTAAAGAGGCTCTGGAAATAATCAAAAATAAGGGGCTTGAGGTTATCATTACCCTCAACCCAAGCATCATTATTATTTTAAGGTTTTTTTATCAGATTACGGCACCTACGAGCTGAAGTTGAATGATGAAAGAATTTTGTGTTTCGATCTCCCCGACGCAACTAGCTCACTTGCCCACGTTGTGCCCAGTATATTTCTTCCTGCTCTCAAGTAGGCTCTCAATCAACACCACGAGGTCCTTCTGTTTCGATCTTGCTTCAACCATGAACGATGAGCGCATTAGATCCTCTAGCTCCTTCTGTGTCGCCCGTAGGCGAGCGCGTGGGCCTTTCAATATTTTGCGATCCCAGGCATGTAAGTCTCTGTGAACAGCCTCAAGCTTAGAGCTGGCCAAAGGGCACAGCCCCTCAGTGACCTCTTTTTGCCACGCAATTTTGATTACTTCTTCCACAGTTTCCTCAGCTAACCAACAGGCCTCAAACACTCGTCTTGGCTGTGTCCTTGGAGCTGCCACGCCGGCTAAGTAGTCAGTGCCAGACATATCGGCCTATGATCCGATTTTCCCATATCAAGATTGCACAACCCGCACAAGGGGTGCATTTCCATCCATTCGGCATTTGAGACGGCCCGATACAAACGTTCCCTCAATCCACCTCGAAACCATGTAAATTTATTGCCATGGTTGAAGGAAATATGCGCTAGAGGCAATAATAAAGTTGTTATTTATATTTCCTTATATCATGATAAATGTTTATTATTCATGCTAGAATTGTATTAACCGGAAACTTAGTACATGTGTGAATACATAGACAAAACAGAGTGTCCCTAGTATGCCTCTACTTGACTAGCTTGTTAATCAAAGATGGTTAAGTTTCCTGACCATAGACATGTGTTGTCATTTGATGAACGAGATCACATCATTAGAGAATGATGTGATGGGCAAGACCCATCTGTTAGCATAGCATAATGATCGTTTAGTTTTATTGATATTACTTTCTTCATGACTTATACATATTCCTCTAACTATGAGATTATGCAACTCCCGAATACCGGAGGAACACCTTGTGTGCTATCAAACGTCACAACGTAACTAGGTGATTATAAAGATGCAATACAGGTGTCTCCGAAGGTGTTTGTTGAGTTGGCATAGATCGAGATTAGGATTTGTCACTCCGAGTATCGAAGAGGTATCTCTGGGCCCTCTCGGTAATGCACATCACTAAAAACCTTGCAAGCAATGTGACTAATGAGTTAGTTGTAGGATGATGCATTACGAAACGAGTAAAGAGACTTGCCGGTAACGAGATTGAACTAGGTATGAGGATACCGTTGATCGAATCTCAGGCAAGTAACATACCGATGACAAAGGGAATAACGTATGTTGTTATGTGGTTTAACCGATAAAGATCTTTGTAGAATATGTAGGAGCCAATATGAGCATCCAGGTTCCGCTATTGGTTATTGACCGAGGATGTGTCTCGGTCATGTCTACATAGTTCTCGAACCCGCAGGGTCCGCACGCTTAATGTTCAATGACGATTTGTATTATGATTTATGTGTTTTGGTGACCGAAGTTTGTTCGGAGTCCCGGATAAGATCACAGACATGATGAGGAGTCTCGAAATGGTCGAGAGGTAAAGATTGATATATTGGAAGGTTATATACTGACACCAGAATGGTTCCGATAAGGTTTGGGGATCTTTCGGAGTACCGGGAGGCTACCGAAACCCCCCGGGAAAGTTAATGGGCCTAATGGGCCATAGTGGAGGAGAGGAGGCAGGCCATGGGAGGTGGCGCCCCCCTCCCCTTGCCCAATCCAAATTGGACAAGGGGAGGGGTGTGGCCCCCCTCTTTCCTTCTCCTTCTCCCTCCTTTCCCCTTTCCCCTCTCCGTTGGAAGGAAGGTGGGCGAATCCTACTTGGACTGGGAGTCCAAGTAGGACTCCCCCCTTGGCGCGCCCCCTTGGGCCGGCCACCTCCTCCCCCCTTTACATATGGGGGCGGGGGGCACCCGAAAGGCAGACCAAGATTTCTCTTAGTCATGTGTGGTGCCCCCCTCCACAGTTTACTCCTCCGGTCATAGCGTCGTAGTGCATAGGCAAAGCCCTGCGTGGATCACATCACCATCACCGTCACCACGCTGTTGTGCTGTTGGAACTCTCCCTCGACCCTCTACTGGATCAAGAGCTCGAGGGACGTCATCGAGCTGAATGTGTGCTAAACACGGAGGTGTCGTATGTTCAGTACTTAGATCGGTTGGATCGTGAAGATGTTCGACTACATCAACCGCGTTAACCTAACGCTTCCGCTTTCGGTCTACAAGGGTACGTGGACACACTCTCCCCCTCTCGTTGCTATGCATCTCCTGGATAGATCTTGCGTGATCGTAGGAATTTTTTTGAAATTGCATGCTATGTTCCAGACCAGTGGCATCAGAGCCAGGTCTATGTGTAGATGATATGCATGAGTAGAACATAAAGAGTTGTGGGCGATAATAGTCATACTGCTTACCACCAACGTCTTACTTTGTGCGATATTGTTCGATGAAGTGCCCCGGCCGACATTACATGACCGCGTTCATGAGACTGGTTCTATCGACGTGCTTTGCACACAGGTGGCTGGCGGGTGTCTGCTTCTCCAACTTTAGTTGAATCGAGTTTGACTATGTCTGGTCCTTGTTGAAGGTTAAAACAGCACACTTGATGAAAAATCGTTGTGGTTTTGATGCGTAGGTAAGAACGGTTCTGGCTAGAAGCCCGTAGCAGCCACGTAAAACTTGCAACAACAAAGTACAAGACGTCTAACTTGTTTTTGCAGGGCATGTTGTGATGTGATATGGTCAAGATGTGATGAGATATAAATTGTTGTATGAGATGATCATGTTTTGTAAAAGTTATCGGCAACTGGTAGGAGCCTTATGGTTGTCTCTTTATTGTATGAAATGCAATCGCCATGTAATTTCTTTACTTTGTCACTAAGCGATAGCGATAGTCGTAGAAGCAATATTTGGCGAGACGACAATGACGCTACGATGGAGATCAAGGTGTCAAGCCGGTGACGATGGAGATCATAACGGTGCTTTGGAGATGGAGATCAAATGCACAATATGATGATGGCCATATCATGCCACATATTTTGATTGCATGTGATGTTTATATTTTATGCATCCTATTTTGCTTAGTACGGCGGTAGCATTATAAGATGATCCCTCACTAAATTTCAAGGTATAAGTGTTCTCCCTGAGTATGCACCGTTTCTACAGTTCGTCATGCCGAGACACCACGTGATGATCAGGTGTGATAAGCTCTACGTTCACATACAACGGGTGCAAGACAGTTATGCATGTGCAGAATACTCGGGTTAAACTTGACAAGCCTAGCATATGCAGATATGGCCTCGGAACACCGAGACCGAAAGGTCGAACGTGAATCATATAGTAGATATGATCAACATAGTGATGTTCACCATTGAAAACTACTCCATCTCACATGATGATCGGACATGGTTTAGTTGATATGGACCACGTGATCATTTGGATGACTACAGGGATGTCTATCTAAGTGGAAGTTCTTTAGTATTATGATTAATTGAACTTTAATTTATCATGAACTTACTACCTGATAGTTTTTGCATATCTATGTTGTTGTAGATCAATCGCCCGTGCTACCGTTCCCTTGAATTTTAATGCGTTCCTAGAGAAAGCTAAGTTGAAAGATGATGGTAGAAACTACACGGACTGGGTCTGTAAGTTGAGGATTATCCTCATTGCTGCACAAAAGAATTACATCCTGGAAGCACCACTAGGTGCAAGACCCTCTGCAGGAGCAACTCCAAATGTTATGAACGTCTGGCAAAGTAACGCTGATGACTACTCGATAGTTCAGTGTGCCATGCTTTATGGCTTAGAATCGGGACTTCAAAGATGTTTTGAACATCATGGACCATATGAGATGTTCCAGGAGTTGAAGTTAATATTTCAAGCAAATGCCCAAATTGAGAGATATGAAGTCTCCAACAAGTTCTACAGCTGCAAAATGGAGGAGAATACTTCTGTCAGTGAACACATACTCAGAATGTCTGGGTACCTTAACCACTTGACTCAGCTGGGAGTTAATCTTCCTGATGATAGTGTCTTTGATAGAGTTCTTCAATCACTGCCACCAAGCTATAAAGGCTTCGTGATGAACTATAATATGCAAGGGATGGAAAAGACAATTCCCGAGATCTTCGCAATGCTAAAGGCTGCGAAGGTAGAAATCAAGAAGGAGCATCAAGTGTTGATGGTTAACAAAACCACTAGTTTTGAGAAAAAGGTCAAAGGGAAGAAGGGAAACTTCAAGAAGAATAGCAAGCAAGTTGCTGCTCAAGGGAAGAAGCTCAAGTCTGGACCTAAGCCTGAAACTGAGTGCTTCTACTGCAAAGGGACTGGTCACTAGAAGCGGAACTGCCCCAAGTATTTGGCGGATAAGAATGATGGCAAAGTGAAAGGTATATTTGATATACATGTTATTGATGTGTACCTTACTAATGCTCATAGTAGCGCCTGGGTATTTGATACTGGTTCTGTTGCTCATATTTGCAACTCGAAACAGGGGCTACGGATTAAATGAAGATTGGCTAAGGACGAGATGACGATGCGCGTGGGAAACGTTCCAAAGTCGATGTGATCGACGTTGACACGCTACCTCTACATCTACCGTCGGGATTAGTTTTAGGCATAAATAATTGTTATTTGGTGCCAACGCTGAGCATGAACATTATATCTGGATCTTGTTTGATGCGAGATGGTTATTCATTTAAATCAGAGAATAATGGTTGTTCTATTTATATGAGTAATATCTTTTATGGCCATGCTCCCTTGATGAGTGGTCTATTTTTGTTGAATCTCGATTGTAGTGATACACATATTCATAATATTGAAGCCAAAGATGCAAATTTAAAAATGATAATGCAACTTATTTATGGCACTGTCGTTTAGGTCATATTGGTGTAAAGCGCATGAAGAAACTCCATGTTGATGGGCTTTTGGAATCACTTTATATGAATCAACTAATGCTTGCGAACCATGCCTCATGGGCAAGATGACTAAGACTCCGTTCTCCGGAACAATGGAGCAAGCAACTGACTTGTTGGAAATAATACATACTGATGTATGCGGTCCGATGAGTGTTGAGGCTCGCGGTGGGTATCGTTATTTTCTAACCTTCACAGATGATTTGAGCAGATATGGGTATATCTACTTAATGAAACATAAGTTCGAAACATTTGAAAAGTTCAAAGAATTTCATAGTGAAGTGGAAAATCATCGTAACAAGAAAATAAAGTTTCTACGATTTGATCGTGGAGGTGAATATTTGAGTTATGAGTTTGGTCTTCATTTGAAACAATGTGGAATAGTTTCGCAACTCACGCCACCTGAAACACCACAACATAATGGTGTGTCCGAACGACGTAACCGTACTTTATTAGATATGGTGCGATCTATGATGTCTCTTACCGATTTACCGCTATCGTTTTGGGGTTATGCTTTAGAGACGGATGCATTCATGTTAAATGGGGCAACATCTAAATTCGTTGAGATGACACCATATGAACTGTGGTTTAGCAAGAAACCTAAGCTGTCATTTCTTAAAGTTTGGGGTTGTGATTCTTATGTGAAAAAGCTTCAACCTGATAAGCTCGAACCCAAATCAGATAAATGTGTCTTCATAGGATACCCAAAGTAGACTGTTGGGTACAACTTCTATCACAAATCCGAAGGCAAGATATTCATTGCTAAGAATGGATCCTTACTAGAGAAGGAGTTTCTCTCGAAAGAAGTGAGTGGGAGGAAAGTAGAACTCGATGAGGTAATTGTACCTTCTCCCGGATTGGAAAGTAGTTCATCATAGAAATCCATTCCAGTGATTCCTACACCAATTAGTTAGGAAGCTAATGATGATGATCATGAAACTTCTGATCAAGTTACTACCGAACCTCGTAGGTCAACCAGAGAACGATCCGCACCAGAGTAGTACGGTAATCATGTTCTGGAAGTCATGTTACTTGACCATGACGAACCTACGAACTATGAGGAAGCGATGATGAGCCCAGATTCCGCGAAATGGCTTGAGGCCATGAAATCTGAGATGGGATCCATGTATGAGAACAAAGTGTGGACTTTGGTTGAATTGCCTAATGATCCGCAAGCCATAGGGAATAAATGGATCTTCAAGAAGAAGACTGACACTGACGGTAATGTTACTATCTACAAAGCTCGACATGTTGCGAAAGGTTTTCGACCAGTTTAAGGAGTTGACTACGATGAGACCTTCTCACCCGTAGCGATGCTTAAGTCTGTCCGAATCATGTTAGCAATTGCCGCATTTTATGATTATAAAATTTGGAAAATGGATGTCAAAATTGTATTCCTTAATGGATGTCTTAAAGAAGAGTTGTATATGATGCAACCAGAAGGTTATGTCGATCCTAAAGGTGCTAACAAAGTGTCCAAGCTCTAGAGATCCATTTATGGACTGGTGCAAGCCTCTTGGAGTTGGAATATATTCTTTGATAGTGTGATCAAAGCATATGGTTCATTCAGACTTTTGGTGAAGCCTGTATTTACAAGAAAGTGAGTGGGAGCTCTGTAGCATTTCTAATATTATATGTGGATGGTATATTGTTGATTGGAAATAATACAAAATTTCTGGATAGCATAAAAGGATACTTGAATAAGAATTTTTCAATGAAATACCTCGGTGAAGCTGCTTATATATTGGGCATCAAGATCTATAGAGGTAGATCAAGACGCTTAATTGGACTTTCACAAAGCACATACCTTGATAAAGTTTTGAAGAATTTCAAAATGGATCAGTTAAAGAAAGGGTTCTTGCCTGTGTTACAAGGTGTGAAGTTGAGTCAGACTCAATGCCCGACCACCACAGAAGATAGAGAGAAAATGAAAGTCATTCCCTATGCCTCGGCCATAGGTTCTATCATGTATGAAATGCTGTGTACCAGACCTGATGTGTGACTCGCTATAAGTTTAGCAGGGAGGTAACAAAGTAATCCAGGAGTGGATCACTGGACAGCGGTCAAGAACATCCTGAAATACCTTAAAAGAACTAAGGATATGTTTCTCGTTTATGGAGGTGACAAAGAGCTTGTCGTAAATGGTTACATCGATGCAAGCTTTGACACTGATCCAGATGACTCTAAGTCACAAACCGGATACGTATTTATATTGAATGGTGGAGCTGTCAGTTGGTGCAGTTCCAAGCAGAGCGTCCTGGCGGGATCTACGTCTGAAGCGGAGTACATAGCTGCTTCGGAAGCAGCAAATGAAGGAGTCTGGATGAAGGAGTTCATATCCGATCTAGGTGTAATACCTAGTGCATCGGGTCCAATGAAAATCTTTTGTGACAATACTGGAGCAATTGCCTTGGTGAAGGAATCCAGATTTCACAAGAGAACCAAACACATCAAGAGACGCTTCAATTCCATCCGCGATCAAGTCAATGAGGGAGACATAGAGATTTGCAAGATACATACATATATGAATGTTGCAGACCCGTTGACTAAGCCTCTCTCACGAGAAAAACATGATCAGCACCAAGACTCCATGGGTGTTAGAATCATTACTATGTAATCTAGATTATTGACTCTAGTGCAAGTGGGAGAGTGAAGGAAATATGCCCTAGAGGCAATAATAAAGTTGTTATTTATATTTCCTTATATCATGATAAATGTTTATTATTCATACTAGAATTGGATTAACCAAAAACTTAGTACATGTGTGAATACATAGACAAAACAGAGTGCCCCTAGTATGCCTCTATTTGACTAGCTCGTTAATCATATATGGTTAAGTTTCCTGACCATAGACATGTGTTGTCATTTGATGAATGGGATCACATCATTAGAGAATGATGTGATGGACAAGACCCATCTGTTAGCTTAGCATAATGATCATTTAGTTTTATTGCTATTGTTTTCTTCATGACTTATACATATTCCTATGACTATGAGATTATGCAACTCCCAAATAGGAGAGGAACACCTTATGTGCTATCAAACGTCACAACGTAACTGGGTGATTATAAAGATGCTCTACATGCATAGATAGAGATTAGGATTTGTCACTCCGAGTACCGGAGATGTATCTCTGGGCCCTCTCAGTAATGCACATCACTATCAGCCTTGCAAGCAATGTGAGTAATGAGTTAGTTGCGGGGTGATGCATTACAGAACGAGTAAAGAGACTTGCCGGTAACGAAATTGAACTAGGTATGAGGATACCGACGATCGAATCTCGGGCAAGTAACATACCGATGACAAAGGGAATAATGTATGTTTTTATGTGGTTTGACCGATAAAGATCTTCATAGAATATGTAGGAGTCAATATGAGCATCTAGGTTCCGCTATTGGTTATTGGCCGGAGATGTGTCTCGGTCATGTCTACATAGTTCTCGAACCCGTAGGGTCCGCACACTTAACGTTCGATGACAATTTGTATTATGAGTTATGTGTTTTGGTGACCGAAGTTTGTTCGGAGTCCCGGATAAGATCACGAACATGACGAGGAGTCTCAAAATGGTCGAGAGGTAAAGATTGATATATTGGAAGGTTATATACGAACACCGGAATGGCTCCGATAAGGTTCGGGGATTTTTCGGAGTACCGGGAGGCTACCGAACCCCCCCCCCCCCCGGGAAAGTTAATGGGCCTAATGGGCCATAGTGGAGGAGAGGAGGCAGGCCACGGGAGGTGGTGCCCCCCTCCTTGCCCAATCCGAATTGGACAAGGTAAGGGGGCGCGGCCCCCCTCTTTCCTTCTCCTTCTCCCTCCTTTCCCCTTTCCCCTCTCCGTTGGAAGGAAGGGGGGGCGAATCGACTCCCCCCTTGGCGCGCCCCACTTGGGTCGGCCAACTCCTCCTCCCCCCCCCCGTTTATATACGGGGGCGGGGGCACCCCAAAGGCACACCAAGATTTCACTTAGCCATGTGCGGTGCCCCCTCCACAGTTTACTCCTCTGGTCATAGCGTCGTAGTGCTTAGGCGAAGCCCTGCACGGATCACATCACCATCACCGTCACCACGCCGTCGTGCTGTGGGAACTCTCCCTCGACCGTCTATTGGATCGAGAGCTCAAGGGACGTCATCAAGTTGAACGTGTGCTGAACACGAAGGTGCCGCACGTTCGGTACTTGGATCGGTTGGATCGTGAGGACGTTCGACTACATCAACCGCGTTAACCTAACACTTCCACTTTCGGTCTACGAGGGTACGTGGGCACACTCTCCCCCTCTCGTTGCTATGTATATCCTAGATAGATCTTGCGTGATCGTAGGAATTTTTTTGAAATCGCATGCTACGTTCCCCAACAATGGCATCCTATGTCCTCCAAAGAGCAATAAGGCAATGCATCTTGGAAGGCTTGGAGTCTCGCCTGCTGACGCGGCGCTCCCCCTCCTTCTATGAAGAAAGTAATATCTCATTGAAGTTACCAATGGCAACCCACGGAAGGCTAGACTGAGCATGCAGGTCCCGTAGTAGATGATACGACGGTCCTTATTATCCCAGCTAGGTTCCCCATATATATATGCCCGAGAGTCTCCATTCTCTTCCATCTGGTTCTTCAACCGTTACATCGATGACACTAAAGGTAGTAGTCCTGGAGTAGATCCTCACCTCCTTCTTCCAGACTAGAAGCAATCCACCTTTTCTACCATCAAGACATGGTGCAACAATTTTGTAGTCCATGCCCATCCTTCTCCTTAACTCTTCTGCTTATGTTCACCCAAATGTGTCTCGGACAGAAAAAATGCATCCGGGTTATGCCGCCTCTGAATATCCAGAAGCGAACGAACCGTCGGGGTTCCCATGAGACCCCGACAGTTCCAGCTTATGAGTTTCATTGTCCCCGGCGACCCTCCGTGAAGGAGAACACCGATATGTCATTTGTTGTTTCTGTAGCATCAGCCCTTAGCCTTTTATTACCATGGATCGTTTGTGGGGTGCTCATCAAAGATTTATCAACATGCTCTCCTCCAGTATTCTCGATCAGTAGGACTTTATCATCTACATTGGTCATTGTTGCATCAGCATCTTCATAGTAATTAGGGAATCCAAGCCATCCATCCGAAAAAACAGCAGTAAGAGAACCACTCCGCCCAATAGTTGTAGCCATGCGCTTGATCCGATCTCCATGGGACATAGAGACTTCAAACTCCTCTATCCGCTGCCTCCACATCACCTTCCCTGGAACAACCTTGCGGGGTGATACGTCTCCAACGTGTATAATTTTTTATTGCTCCATGCTATATTATCTACTGTTTTGGACTATATTGGGATTTATTTTCCACTTTTATATTATTTTTGGGACTAACCTATTAACCAGAGGCCCGGCCCAGAATTGTTGTTTTTTGCCTGTTTTAGGGTTTCGAAGAAAAGGCATATCAAACGGAATCCAAACGGAATGAAACCTTCGGGAACATGATTTTCTCATCAGATAAGACCCAGGAGACTTGGACCCTCCGTCAAGAAAGCCACGAGGCGGTCACAAGGGTGGAGGGCGCCCCCCTAGGGCGCGCCCCCCTGCCTCGTGGGCCCCTCAAAGCTCCACCGACGTACTTCTTCCTCCTATATATATATCCACGTACCCCCAAACGATCAGAACAGGAGCCAAAAACCTAATTCCACCGCCGCAACTTTCTGTATCCACGAGATCCCATCTTGGGGCCTGTTCTAGAGCTCCATCGGAGGAGGTATCTATCACGGAGGGCTTCTACATCATCATCCAAGCCCCTCCGATGAAGTGTGAGTAGTTTAGTTCAGACCTACGGGTCCATAGTTAGTAGCTAGATGACTTCTTCTCTCTTTTTGGATCTCAATACAATGTTCTCCCCCTCTCTCGTGGAGATCTATTCGATGTAATCTTCTTTTTGTGGTGTGTTTGTTGAGGCCGATGAATTGTGGGTTTATGATCCAGTCTATCTATGAATAGTATTTGAATCTTCTCTGAATTCTTTTATGTATGATTGGTTATCTTTGCAAGTCTCTTCGAATTATCAGTTTGGTTTGGCCTACTAGATTGGTTGTTCTTGCCATGGGAGAAGTGCTTAGCTTTGGGTTCAATCTTGCGGTGTCCTTTCCCAGTGACAGAAGGGGCAGCAAGGCATGTATTGTATCGTTGCCATCGAGGATAACAAGATGGGGTTGTTATCATATTGCATGAAACTATCCCTCTACATCATGTCATCTTGCTTAAGGCGTTACTCTTTTTTAACTTAATACTCTAGATGCATGCTGGATAGCGGACGATGAGTGGAGTAATAGTAGTAGATGCGGAATCGTTTCGGTCTACTTGTCTCAGACATGATGCCTATATACATGATCATACCTAGATATTCTCATAACTATGCTCAAGTCTGTCAATTGCTCAACAGTAATTTGTTCACCCACCGTAGAATACTTATGCTCTTGAGAGAAGCCACTAGTGAAACCTATGGCCCCTGGGTCTCTTTATCATCATATCAATCTCCATCACTTTATTATTGCTTTGCTTTTACTTTTTACTTTGCATCTCTATACCAAAAAACCAAAAATATTATTTATCATCTCTATCAGATCTCACTTTCGTAAGTGACCGTGAAGGGATTGACAACCCCTAAGCGCGTTGGTTGCGTTGAGCTATTGTTTTTGTGTAGGTACGAGGGACTCGAGCGTAGCCTCCTACTGGATTGATACCTTGGTTCTCAAAAACTGAGGGAAATACTTACGCTACTTTGCTGCATCATCCTCTCCTCTTCGGGGAAATCCAACGCAGTGCTCAAGAGGTAGCAAGAAGAATTTCTGGCGCCGTTGCTAGGGAGTGTGCGCAAAAGTCAACATACCAAGTACCCATCACAATCCCTATCTCCCGCATTACATTATTTTCCATTTGCCTCTCGTTTTCCTCTCCCCCACTTCACCCTTGCCGTTTTATTTGCCCTCTCTCTCTATCATCCCTCTCTCTCTATTTGCCTCTTTTTGCCCGTTTGCTTTTTGTTTGCTCGTGTGTTGGATTGCTTGTTTGTCGCGATGGCTCAAGATAATACTAAATTGTGTGACTTCACCAATACCAACAATAATGATTTCCTTAGCACTCCGGTTGCTCCTCTTACCGATGTTGAATCTTGTGAAATTAATACTGCTTTGTTGAATCTTGTCATGAAAGATCCGTTCTTCGGCCTTCCTAGTGAAGATGTCGCTACCCATCTTAATAGCTTTGTTGATTTGTGTGACATGCAAAAGAAGAAAGATGTCGATAATGATATTGTTAAATTGAAGCTATTTCCTTTTTTTCTTAGAGATTGTGCTAAAGCTTGGTTTTCATCTTTGCCTAAAAATAGTATTGATTCATGGAACAAGTGCAAAGATGCTTTTATCTCTAAGTATTTTCCTCCCGCTAAGATCATATCTCTTAGAAACGATATTATGAATTTTAAACAACTTGATCATGAACATGTTGCACAAGCTTGGGAGAGAATGAAATTAATGATACGTAATTGCCCTACTCATGGTTTAAATTTGTGGATGATTGTTCAGAATTTTTATGCTGGATTGAATTTTGCTTCTAGAAATCTTTTAGATTCGGCCGCGGGAGGCACTTTTATGGAAATCACTTTAGGAGATGCTACTAAACTCCTAGATAATATTATGGTTAATTATTCTCAATGGCATACTGAAAGATCTACTAAAAAGGTGCATGCGATAGAAGAAATTAATGTTTTGAGTGGAAAGATGGATGAACTTATGAAATTATTTGCTAATAAGAGTGTTTCTTCTGATCCTAATGATATGCCCTTGTATACTTTGATTGAGAATAATAATGAATCTATGGATGTGAATTTTGTTGGTAGGAACAATTTTGGTAACAACGCGTATAGAGGAAATTTCAATCCTAGGCCTTATGCTAGTAATCCCTCTAATAATTATGGTAATTCCTACAACAATTCTTATGGAAATTATAATAAGATGCCCTCTGATTTTGAATCTAATATTAAATAATTAATTTCTTCGCAAAAGAATTTTAATGCTATGATTGAAGAAAAATTGCTTAAGATTGATGACTTGGCTAGGAACGTTGATAGAATTGCTCTTGATGTTGATTCTTTGAAACTTAGATCTATTCCACCTAAGCATGATATCAATGAGTCTCTCATAGCCATGAGAATTTCCATTGACGAGTGCAAAGAAAGAACCGCTAGGATGCGTGCTAAGAAAGATGCCTTTATAAAAGCGTGTTCTTCTAGTTCCTATGAAAATAATGATGAAGATCTAAAAGTTATTGATGTGCCCCCTATTAAATCTTTATTTTGCAAGATGAATCTTGATAATGATGGGACTAAATATGATCCACCTTTACCTAGAAGGCGTTCCAATAATTCTGAACCTTTTGATCTTGATGCTAAATTTGATAAAAGTGGGATTGAAGAAATTAAAACCCTAGATGTTTCTAAACCCACTATATTGGATTTCAAGGAATTTAACTATGAAAATTGCTCTTTGATTGATTGTATTTCCTTGTTGCAATCCGTGCTAAAATCTCCTCACGCTTATAGTCAAAATAAAGCGTTTACTAAATATATCATTGATGCCTTGATGCAATCTTATGAAGAAAAACTTGAATTGGAAGTTTCTATCCCTAGAAAACTTTATGATGAGTGGGAACCTACTATTAAAATTAAAATTAAAAATTATGAGTTTTATGCTTTGTGTGATTTGGGTGCTAGTGTCTCTACTATTCCCAAAACTTTGTGTGATTTGCTAGATTTCCGTGATTTTGATGATTGCTCTCTAAACTTGCATCTTGCGGATTCCATTATTAAGAAACCTATGGGAAGAATTAATGATGTTCTTATTGTTGCAAATAGGAATTATGTGCCCATAGATTTTATCGTTCTTCATATAGATTGCAATCCTTCTTGCCCTATTATTCCCGGTAGACCTTTCCTTAGAACGGTTGGTGCAATTATTGATATGAAGGAAGGGAATATTAGATTTCAATTTCCATTAAAAAGGGCATGGAACACTTACCTATAAAGAAAATAAAATTACCATATGAATCTATCATGAGAGCCACTTATGGATTGCCTACCAAAGATGGCAATACCTAGATCTATTCTTGCTTGTTATGCCTAGCTAGGGGCGTTAAATGATAGCGCTTATTGGGAGGCAACCCAATTTTATTTTTATTCCTTGGTTTTTGCTCCTGTTTATTAATAAACAAATTATTTAGCCTCTGTTTTGTTTGTGTTTTTTGTGTTTAATTAGTGTTTGTGCCAAGTAGAACCGTTGGGAAGACTTGGGGAAAGTCTTGTTGAACTTGCTGTAAAAAACAGAAACTTTAGCGCTCACGATAACTGCTGTAATTTTTATTTGGAAAGTGATATTTAGTTAATTATTTTTGAAGATGATTAATAGATAAATTCCTCACGTCCATAAATTTATTTTAGAATTTTTGGCGTTCCAGAACTTGCTCTAGCTACAGATTACTACAGACTGTTCTGTTTTTGACAGATTCTGTTTTTCGTGTGTTGTTTGCTTATTTTGATGAATCTATGGCTAGTAAAATAGTTTATAATCCATAGAGAAGTTGGTATAGTAGTTTTAACACTAATATAAATAAAGAATGAGTTCATTACATTACCTTGAAGTGGTATTTTGTTTTCTTTCGCTAACGGAGCTCACGAGATTTTCTACTTTAAGTTTTGTGTTGTGAAGTTTTCAAGTTTTGGGTAAAGATTTGATGGATTGTGGAACAAGGAGTGGAAAGAGCCTAAGCTTGGGGATGCCCATGGCACCCCCAAGATAATCTAAGGACACCTAAAAGACAAAGCTTGGGGATGCCCCAGAAGGCATCCCCTCTTTTTCGTCTACTTCTATCGGTAACTTTACTTGGAGCTATATTTTTATTCACCACATGATATGTGTTTTGCTTGGAGCGTCTTTTATGATTTGAGTGTTTGTTTGTTAGTCTACCACAATCATCCTTGCTTTACACACCTTTTGAGAGAGCCATACATAATTTAGAATTTGATAGAATACTCTATGTGCTTCACTTATATCTTTTAAGCTTTATAATTTTGCTCTAGTGCTTCACTTATATCTTTTAGAGCACGGTGGTGGATTTGTTTTATAGAAACTATTGATCTCTCATGCTTCACTTAGATTATTTTGAGAGTGTTATTAACATGGTAATTTGCTTAAAATCCTAATATGCTTGCTATGCAAGATTAATAATAAAACTTTCGTATGAGTGTGTTGAATACTAAGAAAAGTTTGATGCTTGATGATTGTTTTGAGATATGGAGGTAATAATATCAAAGTCATGCTAGTTGAGTAGTTGTGAAATTGAGAAATACTTGTGTTGAAGTTTGCAAGTCCCGTAGCATGCACGTATAGTAAACGTTATGCAACAAATTTGAAACATGAAGTGTTATTTGATTGGCTTCCTTATGAGTGGCGGTCGGGGACGAGCGATGGTCTTTTCCTACCAATCTATCCCCCTAGGAGCATGCGTGTAGTGCCGAGGTTTTTGATGACTTGTAGATTTTTGCAATAAGTATGTGAGTTCTTTATGGCTAATGTTGAGTCCATGGATTATACGCACTCTCACCCTTCCATCCTTGCTAGCCTCTTCGGTATCGTGCATTGCCCTTTCTCACACTGAGAGTTGGCGCAAACTTCGCCGGTGCATCCAAACCCCGTGATATGATACGCTCTTTCACACATAAACCTCCTTATATCTTCCTCAAAACAGCCACCATACCTACCTATTGTGGCATTTCCATAGCCATTCCGAGATATATTGCCATGCAACTTTCCATCATTCTGTTCATCATGACACATTCATCATTGTCATATTGCTTAGCATGATCATGTAGTTGACATTGAAGGAAATATGCCCTAGAGGCAATAATAAAGTTATTATTTATTTCCTTATATCATGATAAATGTTTATTATTCATGCTAGAATTGTATTAACCGGAAACATAATACATGTGTGAATAAATAGACAAACAGAGCGTCACTAGTATGCCTCTACTTGACTAGCTCGTTGATCAAAGATGGTTATGTTTCCTAACCATAGACATGAGTTGTCATTTGATTAACAGGATCACATCATTAGGAGAATGATGTGATTGACTTGACCCATTCCGTTAGCTTAGCACTTGATCGTTTAGTTTGTTGCTATTGCTTTCTTCATGACTTATACATGTTCCTATGACTATGAGATTATGCAACTCCCGTTTATCGGAGGAACATTTTGTGTGCCACCAAACGTCACAACATAACTGAGTGATTATAAAGGTGCTCTACAGGTGTCTCTAAAGGTACTTGTTGGGTTGGCGTATTTCGAGATTAGGATTTGTCACTCCGATTTTCGAAGAGGTATCTCTGGGCCCTCTCGGTAATGCACATCACTTAAGCCTTGCAAACATTGCAACTAATGAGTTAGTTGCAGGATGATGTGTTACGGAACGAGTAAAGAGACTTGCCGGTAATGAGATTGAACTAGGTATTGAGATACCGACGATCGAATCTCGGGCAAGTAACATACCGATGACAAAGGGAACAACGTATGTTATGCGGTTTGACCGATAAAGATCTTCGTAGAATATGTAGGAGCCAATATGAGCATCCAGGTTCCGCTATTGGTTATTGACCGGAGACGTGTCTCGGTTATGTCTACATAGTTCTCGAACCCGTAGGGTCCACACGCTTAAAGTTATGATGCCAGTTATATTATGAGTTTATATGTTTTGATGTACCGAAGGAGTTCAGAGTCCCGGATGAGATCGGGGACTTGACGAGGAGTCTCGAAATGGTCGAGACGTAAAGATCGATATATTGGACGACTATATTCGGACATCGGAAAGGTTCCGAGTGATTCGGGTATTTTCAGGAGTACCGGGGAGTTACGGGAATTCGTATTGGGCCTTAATGGGCCATACGGAAAAGGAGAGAAAGGCCTCAAAGGGTGGCCGCACCCTCCCCATGAGCTGGTCCGAATTGGACTAGGGAGGGGGGGCGCCCCCTTCCTTCCTTCTCCTTTTCCCTTCCCTTTCCTTCTCTCCTACTCCTACTACTTGGAAGGGATCCTAGTTCTACTAGGAAAGGGGAAATCCTACTCCCGGTGGGAGTAGGAATCCCCTAGGGTGCGCCATAGAGAGGGCCGGACCTTCCCCCTCCTCCACTCATTTATATACGGGGGCAGGGGGCACCCCATAGACACAACAATTGATCTCTTGATCTCTTAGCCGTGTGCGGTGCCCCCTTCCACCATAATCCACCTCGATCATATCGTAGCGGTGCTTAGGCAAAGCCCTGCGACGGTAGAACATCATCATCATCACCACGTCGTCGTGCTGACGGAACTCTACCGTGAAGCTCTACTGGATTGGAGTTCGTGGGATGTCATCGAGCTGAACGTGTGCTGAACTCGGAGGTGCCGTGCGTTCGGTACTTGGATCGGTTGGATCGTGAAGACGTACGACTACATCAACCGCGTTGTGCTAACGCTTCCGCTTTCGGTCTACGAGGGTACGTAGACAACACTCTCCCCTCTCGTTGCTATGCATCACCATGATCTTGCGTGTGCGTAGGAATTTTTTTGAAATTACTACGTTTCCCAACAGACATAGTATTTGTGGCAAAGCCACCGTTCATAATTCTTTCATACATGTCACTCTTGGTTCATTGCATATCCCGGTACACCGCCGGAGGCATTCATATAGAGTCATCTTTGTTCTAGTATCGAGTTGTAATCATTGAGTTGTAAATAAATAGAAGTGTGATGATCATCATTATTAGAGCATTGTCCCAAGTGAGGAATAAAATAAAAAAAGGCCATAAAAAGAGAAGGCCCAAAAAAAGAGAGAGAAAGGCCATAAAAAAAGAAAAGGCCCAAAAAATGAGAGAAAAAGAGAGAAGGGACAATGTTACTATCCTTTTACCACACTTGTGCTTCAAAGTAGCACCATGATCTTCATAGTAGAGAGTCTCTCATGTTATCACTTTCATATACTAGTGGGGATTTTTCATTATAGAACTTGGCTTGTATATTCCAACAATGGGCCTCCTCAAGTGCCCTAGGTCTTCGTGAGCAAGCAAGTTAGATGCACACCCACTAGTTTCTTTTGTTGAGCTTTCATACATTTATAGCTCTAGTGCATCCGTTGCATGGCAATCCCTACTCCTTGCATTAACATCAATCGGTGGGCATCTCCATAGCCCATTGATTAGCCTCATGTGAGACTTTCTCCTTTTTTGTCCTCTCCACATAACCCCCCTCATTATATTCTATTCCACCCATAGTGCTATGTCCATGGCTCGCGCTCATATATTGCGTGAATGTTTATAGGTTTGAGATTACTAAAGTATGAAACAATTGCTTGGCTTGTCATCGGGGTTGTGCATGATGAGAGAATTCTTGTGTGACGAAAATGAAACATGACTAAACTATATGATTTTGTAGGGATGAACTTTCTTTGGCCATGTTATTTTCAGAAGACATAATTGCTTACTTAGTATGCTTGAAGTATTATCATTTTTATGTCAATATGAACTTTTGTCTTGAATCTTTCGGATCTGAATATTCATACCACAATTAAGAAGAATTACATTAAAATTATGCCAAGTAGCACTCCGCATCAAAAATTCTGTTTTTATCATTTACCTACTCGAGGACGAGCAGGAATTAAGCTTGGGGATGCTTGATACGTCTCCAACGTATCTATAATTTTTGATTGCTCCATGCTATATTATCTACTGTTTTGGACTATATTGGGCTTTATTTTCCACTTTTATATTATTTTTGGGACTAACCTATTAACCGGAGGACCAGCCCAGAATTGCTGTTTTTTGCCTGTTTTAGGGTTTCGAAGAAAAGGAATATCAAACGGAGTCCAAACAGAATGAAACCTTCGGGAACGTGATTTTCTCATCAGATAAGACCCAGGAGACTTGGACCCTCCATCAAGAAAGCCACGAGGCGGTCACGAGGGTGGAGGGCGCCCCCCCCCCCCTAGGGCGTGCCCCCTGCCTCGTGGGCCCCTCGAAGCTCCACCGACATACTTCTTCCACCTATATATATCCACGTACCCCCAAACGATCACAACAGGAGCCAAAAACCTAATTCCACCGCCGCAACTTTCTGTATCCACGAGATCCCATCTTGGGCCTGTTTCGGAGCTCCGCCGGAGGAGGCATCGATCACGGAGGGCTTCTACATCATCATCCAAGCCCCTCCGATGAAGTGTGAGTAGTTTACTTTAGACCTACGGGTCCATAGTTAGTATCTAGATGGCTTCTTCTCTCTTTTTGGATCTCAATACAATGTTCTCCCCCTCTCTTGTGGAGATCTATTCGATATAATCTTCTTTTTGCGGTGTGTTTGTTGAGACCAATGAATTGTGGGTTTATGATCCAGTCTATCTATGAATAATATTTGAATCTTCTCTGAATTCTTTTATGTATGATTGGTTATCTTTGCAAGTCTCTTCGAATTATCAGTTTGGTTTGGCCTACTAGATTGGTTGTTCTTGCCATGGGAGTAGTGCTTAGCTTTGGGTTCGATCTTGCGGTGTCCTTTCCCAGTGACAGAAGGGGCAGCAAGGCACGTATTGTATCGTTGCCATCGAGGATAACAAGATGGGGTTTTTATCATATTGCATGAAACTATCCCTCTACATCATGTCATCTTGCTTAAGGAGTTACTCTGTTTTTAACTTAATACTCTAGATGCATGCTGGATAGCGGCCGATGAGTGGAGTAATAGTAGTAGATGCAGAATCGTTTCGGTCTACTTGTCTCAGACGTGATGCCTATATACATGATCATACCTAGATATTCTCATAACTATGCTCAATTCTGTCAATTGCTCAATAGTAATTTGTTCACCCACCGTATAATACTTATGCTCTTGAGAGAAGCCACTAGTGAAACCTATGGCCCCCGGGTCTCTTTATCATCATACCAATCTCCATCACTTTATTATTGCTTTGCTTTTACTTTTTACTTTGCATCTCTATACCAAAAAAACCAAAAATATTATTTATCATCTCTATTAGATCTCACTTTCGTAAGTGACCGTGAAGGGATTGACAGCCCCTAAGCGCGTTGGTTGCGTTGAGCTATTGTTTTTGTGTAGGTACGAGGGACTCGAGCATAGCCTCCTACTAGATTGATACCTTGGTTCTCAAAAACTGAGGGAAATACTTACGCTACTTTGCTGCATCATCCTCTCCTCTTCGGGGAAATCCAACGCAGTGCTCAAGAGGTAGCACGGGGTGATGTAGGGTAGAACCCTATAGCCCGATCTCTCACGAAAGGAGCAGATCCCGCGAAGAACGTGAAGAACACGAGGAGGGAAACGAGGGAAAAATCACGAGGGGAACACAAGAGAACACTCAAACCAACAAGTATGATCACACATGCGCTAGAACCATGAACACAAAGGAAGGTACACGATAGACAATCAACTAGGGATGATACATAGGTAGCCGGTCTTCTCCGTGAGGAGGTCTTGAGTTCTTCTCCAAAAGGAGGTCTTGAATCCGAAGGGATCTTCTCCGTAGAGGCCGCGGTCTCTCTCGTGGAGTAGATCCGATATGGATGAGTGTACCTCTATCTCTCAAATGAGCTATCACAACGCTAACCTTAGAAAGGAGGAGGTGGAGGAGTATATATAGTCCAAGTCCACGAAGGGGTAAGTGAGAGGCGAAAGGGTACATGGGCTTCGGCCCGAGTGTCTGTGCGCAGGCAGGGCCGGAAGTTCCGGGGACGTCCGGAAGGTCCGGGCGCCGGAGGTTCCGGGCGAAGGTCCGGCCAAGGTCCGGGCTATCCAGAGAGTTGGCACACTCTCGGACGGCTTCGATGCGTCAGGGCCGGAAGTTCCAGGACGGCCGGAGGTTCCTGGGGTCGGAAGTTTCGGGCAGCGGCCGGAAGTTTCGGGCTTTCTAGAAACTTGTCCAGGCTTCTTCTTCCTTCTCTTCCATGCTTCCCTCGCGGATGGTGTAGTTGTTCCTTGGCGCTTGCACTCCTCCTCGACATTCATGAAGCTCCGACAATACCTATGCATGCACGATGGAGGGTTAAGTAGTATACCATCCTCGAAGGGGTCAAGTGAGCACGTGTAAAGGAGAGGATTCACCTTTATGTATGTGAAGTATATGTCGCACGTGTCACTTGCCGAATGAACTCTTGACATGGTGATGTCCATAGGATGCTCCGCATCATCTCCTCCCCCTTGGGAAATATCCGACCTCGGATCGAAATCCAAATCACCATGGGAAAGAGATGGCGTCACCATGTAGGAGTGGTCGATCACCAAGTTCTCGTCATCTTGTAGCTCGAAATGGGCACTCTCCAATGTCGCACCATCTTGGGATTCCTTCAAAAGGAGCAAAGACAAAAAAACACTTGGAAAAACAAATGTGGGTAGTGTTAGTGCAAAACCAAGCATTCAAGCGGTGATTCACCCAACAAGTGTCGTTGTCATGCAAAGCATATGGTTTGACAAAGGATTGTGACATGGCATGTAAGCACATAAATTGAGCATAAACAAAGAAATCATGGAGACAAGCATGTAAATGTGAGGTAGTGATGCAAATATGTGTGACAAGATAATAAGCATCTAACTCAAGTTCATAGCAAGCATTTACAAATTGCTCAATGAAAGGTCTATGGTAGGCATAGGAATCATTCACAACACCAAATAAAATGAAGTGTCTAAACACATGGGTCAAGTGCAAGACAATCCAAGCATAATGTGCATGGGGTGTAGTGAATATCGTGTGGCACTCAACACAATAGAAAGAGCAATTGTTCATCATGTGTGAGGCAATCAAGTCAATCATGTGACAAGCAATGGGACATGGAATATGTGAAGTGATGACATTGTTGCAACCAAACATATGAGAGGAGCAAGTAATCCAAAAATTGGATGCGATGCAACACACAAGGCATATATATCATGATGCATGGAATGGTGAAAATAACAAGTTGAAGCAAGATCTCTAACATGTGTGCAATCAAGTGGTCCAATATGAACAAGAAGTCTCATGGTGCAAGCAACAAAAGTAGTATGATCTGTCATATCCATGCTCAATAAAGATGTCACCTTGTAGGCGTGTCCTTGTGCGTCCTTCACAATGCCAAAGTACAAGAAAGTGCGATGTAGAATCATCGTGGTAGAAGTTGGTTCGCTCTCAAGAGCTCGGATTGTCAACTCACGTGACGTGGAAGTTGACATGAACTCCAAGTATCCTACACATGCACACAACAAAAGAAAGAACATATGCGCATGGTAGATAAACACATCATCATCATGATGGTTGTCTTCTCTTGCACATAACCATTAGAAGCACAAGTGCGTGAATAATATGATGCAACAATGGCAATATTCATGGCACTAGGTATATGGTGCAAAGAGGTAAGACAAGCATGCTTCATAAGGAATATGTCAAAATCTCCAATCATATGTGAGAATGCTATGGGGGCAACCTCATTAGCAAGACTAAAATAATTGTTGCGCTCAATACATGGAAAATCATCTAACAAGAGAGAGGCAACATATGGAGATATATGACAAGAAGTAATAATAATCATGTGATAAGCATGTAGATGGTTGTCATCAACCACATGAAGTGAGCAAGTATGAGTCATCGGTGATGCAACAAGGCAAGCAATCATAGGAAACAAGTCGTGCAAGCTAGTAGTGCGAGGATGCAACATACTAGAGGAAATCATGGCAATCATGTCATGTGAGCAAATAATAGGCATAGGCAATGCACATGACATATCGCAAGCACGGACACAAAGCAAGATCATAGTATAATCATAGGCATGGGGCACAAAGCAAATATGGCAATAACAAGTGATATCTCCACCAAGCTTGCAAATACACATACAAGTATTAGAATCAATCATCATGTGTAATGCAAAGCATGGGTCAAAAATGCATGGCAAAAGCATAGGAATGAGTATATCATGCAAAGTGAACATGGCAAAATGGGCATAGAATATGTAATGAACAATAACCCATAGCCAAGTGAGGGTCGTGTAGAAGAAATGCGCGAAGTCTTTGTGCGAAGAGAGCGATGGGAAAGACAATCCATGGGATCCCAAATCATCTTTTCTCTCTAGAGCTCATTTTTTCAACTCATGGGATTGTGAGGTTGAAAAGTATTCATGGGTACCTACACAAAAGAGACACAAACCAAAGAAATTGTGCGCGTGGTAAATGTACACATCATCCATCATGATGTGTATTTGCACGTGGAAGTTAGCACAAGATAAGCATCGCTCAAAGAAATTTGATGCATGGTATAAGAACATGTCATCCATCATGAAAGAATGGTTATTATGCATGACATGATGGGGATGCAAATTGAGCATACAATTATATGGCACATCAATAGCATTTTCATTCATGGGAAACATATTGTGCACACAAGTATTGGGATCATGCAATGGATAGGATGGATAAAAATCTCCTAAAATGTATGAGGAAACTATGGGGGTCTCCTCATGAGCAATAATGGAAACATCGTGTGGAGAAAATGGACAACATCCAAAACAATGCATATCCGAAGCTAGTTGGTCATGGCATGGCATATGAGATAAATGATGCAAAGGGAGCATATCAATATCATGACAAGAAAAACAAATTCCAATAACCATGGGCTTGTCATCTATGCCATAAGTGCAAATTGGGTTTATCTTGATGGCATATGCATAGTCACTACGAAGAGATTGCAAATATGACATATGATTGATCTCATGCATAGCGTATGACAAGTCAAGCGGATTGTCAAACATGATGTGACATAAAGAATTGTCACAAGAAATCCTATGTAACATGACATCACAACTAATAGACTCCACATGGTAATCATCAAACTCATCATAAATGGGCAAATCATCACATGGGGAAGTCGCACTAGCATGAGGCATGGTAATAGGTTGATCAACATCATGCAAGCAAATCAAAGTCAAGAATGTCCACTAGTGGGACTAGAGCATCACCTTCACCTATGTTACCTTTTCCATTCCACTCAAGTGGTGTAGGTGAGGTGGGAAAGACAAAATGGTGGTCATCTGCATCTTGATGGAACCATGTGGGGGGTGCATCATATTCCACCTTGGCCATCGTCTTGTCCAAAGGAAGGACGAAGTCGTCGTGAATCGGCGCGTCATGATAAATGGGACCTAGCACCAAATGAGAAGACACAATAGAGGTAGAGGTTAAGTTGTTAGAAATCGAAATGGTCTCACATGCCCTATCAACTATCACACTCTCTCTATGTGGTGGTTCACTCACTCCCTCAAAATAGGTGCACTCAAAGTCACATATGGTGGAGTCACTCATCTCACTCAAGTGGTGGGGGTTGTGGCTCTCCTCACATGGGAATTGGGGCAACTCATCATATATGGGGCTAGTGGTGAAGTCACTATCACTCTCAATATGCTGGCACAAGTCACTCAAATCATCATATGTCGCCGTGGTCGAAGGGAAAATCCCATGCTCAACCATCTCGTTGTCGTCGCCGTGGATGAAGGCCAAAGATGGCACATCATCACTCTCACCTCCTAAGATGGAAGCATCATCTGTGCTCGTCACCATGTCGCTCGCCTCCAAAGCTTGTTCCTTGAGGGTCTCCGTAGTCATACTCGTCGCCGCACCATCTTGAAAAAGAGTCATGGAGGACTCGGCACCATCAATGCCACAAAGAGGTATGGCGGTGAAGTCGAACTTGGGAACATCGTCTTGGAGCTCGTCGGGCTTGGACATCTTAGTGGTACTATCCTCATGCTCGTTCTCATGGAGCTTGGTCATCGCGAAGTGAGCTTGGGGTGGAGAAGCCTTAGCCTTCATGAGTTCTTGTTCCGCCTTGCGAGCACCAATGTAGTTGTCGTCGAGGGACTTGTAGTTCTTGAGGAAGATCGTCTTGGATATGTCGTTGTGCAATCCCATCATGAAGTGGAACTTCATCGAAATGGGGTCGTCCACGCTGGCTCGTCGCAAGGCAATCTTCATCTCCTTGAAGTACGCGTCGATGGACTTGGATCCTTGGGTGGTGTTCTCCAATTGGCGTAGAAGTTGTTCCGTGTAGGTTGGAGGCACAAACTCTCGCCGGAAAGTGTTGACCCACAAGTATAGGGGATCTATCATAGTCCTTTCGATAAGTAAGAGTGTCGAACCCAACGAGGAGCAGAAGGAAATGATAAACGGTTTTCAGCAAGGTATTCTCTGCAAGTACTGAAATAAGTGGTAACAGATAGTTTTGTGATAAGATAATTTGTAACGAGCAACAAGTAACAAAAGTAAATAAAGTGCAGCAAGGTGGCCCAATCCTTTTTGTAGCAAAGGACAAGCCTGGACAAACTCTTATATAAGGAAAAGCGCTCCCGAGGACACATGGGAATATCGTCAAGCTAGTTTTCATCACATTCATATGATTCACGTTCGGTACTTTGATAATTTGACATGTGGGTGGACCGGTGCTTGGGTGTTGTTCTTACTTGAACAAGCATCCCCCTTATGATTAACCTCTATTGCAAGAATCCACAACCACAACAAAAGTATTAAGGTAAACCTAACCATAGCATGAAACATATGGATCCAAATCAGCCCCTTACGAAGCAACGCATAAACTAGGGTTTAAGCTTCTGTCACTCTAGCAACCCATCATCTACTTATTACTTCCCAATGCCTTCCTCTAGGCCCAAATAATGGTGAAGTGTTATGTAGTCGATGTTCACATAACACCACTAGAGGCTAGACAACATACATATCATCAAAATATCGAATGAATACCAAATTCACATGACTACTAATAGCAAGACTTCTCCCTTGTCCTCAGAAACAAACGTAACTACTCACAAAGTATAAACATGTTCATAATCAGGGGGGTATTAATATGCATAAAGGATCTGAACATATGATCTTCCACCAATTAAACGAACTAGCATCAACTACAAGGAGTAATTAACACTACTAGCAACCTACTAGCACCAATCCCGGACTTGAAGACAAGAATCGGATACAAGAGATGAACTAGGGTTTTGAGATGAGATGGTGCTGATGAAGATGTTGATGGAGATTGCCCTCTCCCGATGAGAGGAGCGTTGGTGATGACGATGGCGATGATTTCCCCCTCCGGGAGGGAAGTTTCCCCGGCAGAACAGCTCTGTCGGAGCTCTAGATTGGATCCGCCAAGGTTCCGCCTCGTGGTGGCGGAGTTTCGTCCCAAAAGGTTGCTTCGTATTTTTTTCTCGACGGAAGACTTCATATAGGAGAAGATGGTCATCGGAGAGCCACCAGGGGGCCCACGAGGTAGGGGGCACGCCCTGGGGGGGCGCCCCCACCCTCGTGAGCAGGGCGTGGGCCCCCTGGTCTTCATCTTTGGTGAGGATTTTTCATTATTTATTATAAGGTATTCCGTGGAGTTTCAGGACTTTTGGAGTTGTGCAGAATAGGTCTCTAATATTTGCTCCTTTTCCAGCCCAGAATTCCAGCTACCGGCATTCTCCCTCCTTATGTAAACCTTGTAAAATAAGAGAGAATAGCCATAAGTATTGTGACATAATGTGAAATAACAGCCCATAATGCAATAAATATCGATATAAAATCATGATGCAAAATCGACGTATCAACTCCCCCAAGCTTAGACCTCGCTTGTCCTCAAGCGAAAGCCGATAACAATAAATATGTCCCCATGTTTAGAGGTAGCGGTGTCGATAAAAATAAAATACGGACATGAGGGCATCATGATTATTCTCATAACAGCAACATATATAGATATTGTCATATGATTACTTATGTTCAAGTGATGATCTATTCACAATGCAAAAGTATAAATCATAAACCTTATTGGGCTCCGACAAACTATAATCTCAGTCATTGAAGCAATTGCAATTTATCATAACATCGGAAAGAGTATATGTCAGATCTAAAAAGCAAGTCCACATACTCAACTATCATTTAGTCCTCCATAATTGCTAACACTCACGCGATACTTGTGGTTACGGAGTTTTAATCGGACACAGAGAAAGATAGGGGCTTATAGTTTCGCCCCACAACCTTTTACTCGAGGGTAATGTCAACAATAATAACTCATGCCCCCCCTACATCCAATTAGATATATATATATATATATATATATATATATATATATATATATCAGGTTCTTTCCAACATGCTGGGCTTGCCAAAGGATAAAATGAAAAAGGAAAGGTGAAGATCAACATGACACTTGCATAAGGTAGAAGATAATAATAAAAGATAGGCCCTTCTCACAGGGAAGCAGAGGTTGCCATGCGCTTTTATGGTTGGATGCACAAAATCTTAATGCGAAAGAACGTCACTTTATATTGCCCCTTGTGATATGAACCTTTATTATGCAGTCCATCGCTTTTATTACTTCCACATCACAAGATCGTATAAAGCTTATTTCTCCCACACCAATCAATCATACATATTTAGAGAGCAATTTTTTTTGCTTTGCACCGATGACAACTTACTTGAAGGATCTTATTCAATCCATAGGTAGATATGGTGGACTCTCATGGCAAAACTGGTTTAAGGGTATTTGGAAGCACAAGTAGTATCTCTACTTGGTGTTGAGAATTTGGCTAGCATGAGGGGGAAAGGCAAGCTCAATATGTTGGATGATCCATGACAACATACTTTATCTCAGATATAAGAAAACATAACCCATTACGTTGTCTTCCTTGTCCAACATCAACTCTTTAGCATGTCATATTTTGATGAGTGTTCCCAATCATAAAAGATGTCAATAATAGTATATTTATATGTGAAACCTCCCTTTCCTTATTACTTCCTATTAATTGCAACGATTACCGAAGCTATGTCTGCCAACTCCCAACAACTTTTAATCATCACACTCTTTCTATGTGAAGTCATTACTATCAATAAGATCAATATGAACTTTTGTTTCTTCTTATTATTTTTCTCTTTTCTTTTCTTTTATTTGGGATCATGGCAAAGAAATCAAGCCCTTGACTCAACACTAATCTTTATTATATAGCTCACGGACTCGATTACATAGAAGGATAATAAAGCAAAACTCACAACTAGATCATGCCATAAACTTTATTCTACTAGATCAAATACTACTAATAGGATCGAACTAAGAAAAAGGTAAAGATAGGAGTTGTGATTGTGATACGATACCGGGGCACCTCCCCCAAGCTTGGCAGTTGCCAAGGGGAGTGCCCATACCCAGGTGATTATGTCTCTCTTTTCAGGGATGGTGATGTGATGTTCTTGGCGATGATGCCCCTCAAGATACGATTCTCCTCCTCAAGCTTGTTGACTTGCTGCTTGAGATCCATTATTTCCTTTCAGAGTTTTCCTGTAACAGCCAAAGCTCCCTGCACCCAAGGGTGCTGCATAGCTGCGGGAGAACCAGTGACACTCTTTTTCATATTCTCATAAGAAAGAAATCTAACATTGGAAGGGATAACCGAGTTTGGAATAGCTGAGCTCTGCAGTTCCCCCATAGTGAACCCAGCTTGGAAGCGAGAGGTGACTTCTTGATCCTCCATGTCATCTACCCTCATTAAGTCAGCGTCCATCTCTTCCTCCGTTGTTGGCCCAAAGTGGTCAGGGTCGCTGTTTGCCCTTGGTTCCGGTGCCGGATTAGATACCCGGCTCTTCCCGACTGACTCTTGAGAAGACATCTTGCTCTAATCTGCAGCAGCAACAACTCGAAACAAAAACAGAGGATATTTGCCTGATACGGGAGTCAAAACCCTCGGGGGATTATATAATGAATTTTTACTGACCAAAATATGTATCGTGCAAGAAAACGGAGTCCGGAAGGCACACGAGGAGCTCACGAGGTAGGGGGGCACGCCCAGGGGGTAGGGCGCGCCCTCCACCCTCGTGGGGCCCTCGTGTCCTTCCCGGACTGCTACTTAATTTTCTATTTTTCTAAATATTCCAAAACGAAGAAATATTGCCTTAAAAATTGTTTTGGAGTCGGTTTACTTACAGTACCACATACCTATTCCTTTTCAGAGTCTTGAAACGTTCTGGAAAGTGTCCCTTATGTATTCCTCCGGGGTTACGGTTTCTATAATATTGGTTTCAACATTTATGGGATTACGTGAGATATAGTGTTTAATTCTTTGACCGTTTACCACCTTCGGATTTGTGCCTTCGAAGTTGTTGATTTTTATGGCACCGGAACGATAGACCTCCTCGATAACATAGGGTCCTTCCCATTTATAGAGAAGTTTCCCTGCAAAAAACTTAAACGAGAGTTGTATAGCAATACATAATCACCTACATTAAACTCACGCTTTTGTATCCTTTTGTCATGCCATCTTTTAACCTTTTCTTTAAACAACTTGGCATTTTCATAAGCTTGGGTTCTCCATTCATCAAGAGAGCTAATATCAAATAACCTATTTTCACCGGCAAGTTTGAAATCATAGTTGAGCTCTTTAATAGCCCAATATGCCTTATGTTCTAGTTCGAGAGGTAAGTGACATGCTTTTCCATATACCATTTTATACGGAGACATACCCATAGGATTTTTATATGTAGTAATATAGGCCCATAATGCATCATCAAGTTTCTTGGACCAATTCTTTCTAGATCTATTGACAATCTTTTGCAAAATTAATTTGAGTTCTCTATTACTCAATTCTACTTGACCACTAGATTGTGGGTGATATGGAGATGCAATTCTATGATTGACGTCATATTTAGCAAGCATTTTACGGAAAGCACAATGAATAAAATGTGAACCATCATCAGTCATTAAATATCTAGGGACTCCAAACCTCGGAAAAATAACTTCTTTAAGCATTTTGATAGAAGTGTTATGATCAGCACTACTAGTTGGAATAGCTTCTACCCACTTAGTAACGTAATCAACAGCAACTAAAATATGTGTATATCCATTAGAGGAAGGAAAAGGTCCCATATAATCAAAGCCCCAAACATCAAATGGTTCAATAACAAGTGAATAATTCATAGGCATTTCTTAACGTCTACTAATATTAGCAATTCTTTGACATTCATCACAAGATAGGACAAACTTGCGGGCATACTTGAAGAGAGTAGGCCAATAAAAACTGGATTGCAATACCTTATGTGCAGTTCTATCTCCCGCGTGGTGTCCTCCATAAGTTTCGGAGTGGCACTTGCGTAGGATCTGTTCCTGTTCATGCTCAGGTACACAACGTCTAATAACACCATCTACTCCTTCTTTATAAAGATGTGGGTCATCCCAAAAGTAATGTCTCAAATCATAGAAGAACTTTTTATTTTGTTGGTATGTGAAGCTAGGTGGTATTAATTTAGCAACTATGTAATTAGCATAATCAGCATACCAAGGGGTACTATGAGAAGTACGTATGACATTTAATTGTTCATCAGGAAAGCTATCATCAATAGGTAGTAGGTCATCAAGAACATTCTCTAACCTAGATAAGTTGTCTGCAACGGGGTTCTCAGCTCCTTTTCTATCAACAATATGCAAATCAAATTCTTGTAGCAAGAGAACCCATCTAATAAGTCTAGGTTTAGCATCTTTCTTCTCCATAAGATATTTAATAGCAGCATGATCAGTGTGGATAGTTACTTTAGAATCAACAATATAAGGTCTGAACTTATCACAAGCAAATACAACTGCTAAAAGTTCTTTTTCAGTAGTAGCATAATTTCTTTGAGCATTGTCTAGAGTCTTACTAGCATAATGGATAAAATTTAATTTCTTATCAACTCTTTGCCCTAGAACAGCACCTACAGCATAATCGCTAGCATCACACATAATTTCAAAGGGTAAATTCCAATCAGGTGGCTGAACAATAGGTCCAGAGACTAATGCTTTCTTAAGTATTTCAAATGCTTCTACACAATCATCATCAAAGTCAAATGGTATATCTTTTTGTAATAAATTAGTCAGAGGCCGAGAAATTTTTGAGAAGTCCTTAATGAACCTCCTATAAAATCCGGCGTGACCAAGGAAACTTCTTATACCTTTGATGTCCTTGGGACATGGCATCTTTTCAATAGCATCAACCTTGGCTTTATCGACTTCAATACCTCTTTCGGAAACTTTATGCCCCAAGACAATACCCTCATTAACCATAAAGTGGCACTTTTCCCAATTCAAGACAAGATTAGTTTCTTCACATCTCTGCAAAACTCGATCAAGATTGCTCAAGCAATCATCAAAAGAAGATCCATAGACGGAAAAGTCGTCCATGAAAACCTCACAAATCTTTTCACAAAATTTAGAGAATATAGCCATCATGCATCTTTGAAAGGTAGCAGGTGCATTACATAAACCAAAAGGCATACGTCTATAAGCAAAAGTACCAAAAGGGCATGTAAAAGTAGTCTTTGATTGATCTTTAGCCGACACAGGTATTTGAGAGAAACCAGAATAACCATCTAGAAAGCAGTAATGTGTATGTTTGCATTATCTTTCTAGCATTTGATCGATAAAAGGTAGGGGGTAATGATCTTTCTTAGTAGCCTTATTTAATTTGCGGAAATCAATTACCATCCTATAACCTATAATAATTCTTTATGGAATCAATTCATCTTTATCATTAGGAACAACAGTAATACATCCCTTCTTAGGGACACAATGAACAGGACTTACCCACTGACTATCAGCAACGGGATACATTATACCTGCCTCCAGAAGCTTTAGTATTTCTTTTCTTACCACTTCTTTCATTTTAGGATTCAGACGTCGTTGAGGATCACGAACTGGTTTGGCATCTGCTTCCAAATTTATTTTATGTTGACATAGAGTGGGACTAATGCCCTTAAGATCGTCAAGAGTATACCCAATAGCAGCATTGTGCTTCTTCAAAGTTTTCAATAACCTTTCTTCTTCATACTCTGAAAGGTTAGCACTAATAATAACAGGATATATCTTCTTTTCATGAAGATAAGCATATTTAAGATTATCAGGCAACGGTTTAAGCTCAAACACGGGATCACCCTTAGGTGGAGGGGGATCCCCTAGGATTTCAACAGGCAAATTGTGTTTCAGCATAGGTTCCTGTTTAAAGAATACTTCATCTATTTCCCTTCTTTCATTTATAAACATATCATTCTCATGGTCTAGCAAATATTGTTCTAAAGGATCACTAGGAGGTACAGCAATGGAAGCAAGACCAATAATTTCATCCTTACTAGGCAATTCTTCTTCACGGTGTTGTTTACTAAATTTAGAGAAATTAAACTCATGAGTCATATCATCTAAGTCGACAGTAACAACACCCCTTGTGCAATCTATGGTAGCATTAACAGTATTTAAGAAGGGTCTACCAAATATAATGGGACAAAAGCTATCTTGTGGGGAACCAAGAACAAGAAAATCAGCAGCATATTTAGTTTTCCCACACAAGATTTCAACATCTCTAACAATTCCCATTGGTGAAATAGTATCTCTATTAGCAAGTTTAATAGTAACATCAATATCTTCTAACTCAATAGGTGCAATGTCATGCATAATTTCGTTGTATAAGTCAGTAGGTATTGCACTAGCACTAGCACCCATATCACATAAGCCATGATAACATTGATCTCCTATTTTAACAGAAATAACAGGCATGCCTATCACAGGTCTAGGTTTATCTGTATCACGGGGTTTAGCAATTCTAGCAGTTTCATTACAGAACTGAATAACATGCCCATCAATATTATCAGACAAGAGCTCTTTAACAATAGCAATATTAGGTTCAACTTTAACTTGCTCAGGAGGTGTATATGTTTTAATATTGCTTTTACGAACCACAGTTGAAGCTTTAGCATGATCCTTTATTCTAAAAGGGAAATGTGCTTTCTCAACATAAGAAGTAGGAACAATAGGATCATTATAAGTGATAGTCTTTTCTTCAACTTTAATAGGTGCAACTACTTTTACTTTTATGGGAGGATGATATTTAAACCACTTATCCTTAGGGAGATCAACATAAGTAGCAAAAGATTCAAATAAAGAAGCTACTATCTCAGAATCAAGTCCATATTTAGTGCTAAACTTACGGAAAATATCGGTATCCATAAAAGATTTAACACAATCAAACTTAGGTGTCATACCTGACTCCTTACCATTGTCGAGGTCCCAATCTTCAGAGTTGCGTTTAATTCTATCCAATATATCCCATTTGAATTCAATAGTCATCATCATAAAAGAGCCAGCACAGGAAGTATCAAGCATGGTGCGATTGTTATCAGAAAGCCGAGCATAAAATTTTTGAATAATCATTTCTCTTGAGAGCTCATGATTGGGGCATGAATATAACATTGATTTAAGCCTCCCCCAAGCTTGAGCGATGCTTTCTCCTTCGCGAGGCCAAAAATTATATATATAATTGCGATCACGATGAACAAGATGCATAGGGTAATACTTTTGATGAAATTCCAATTTCAATCTTTTATAGTTCCATGATCTCGTATCATCACATAGCCTATACCATATCAATGTGTCTCCCCTTCAAAGATAAAGGAAAGACCTTCTTCTTAGCAACATCATCGGGTATACGTGCAAGCTTAAATAATCCACAAACTTCATCCACATATATTAGGTGTTCATCAGGATGCTTTGTTCCATCTCCTGTAAAAGGTTTAGCTGGCAGTTTTTCTATCATACCCGAAGGATACTCATAAGGAATTTCATTTTCATATTCATTTTCAATAGGTTCAGTAGGTTGAGGAGCAACTCTTTGCTCTACTGGTCGGGGTGAAGATACCCCGAACAAGCCCCTCAGAGGATTACTTTCCATAGTAACAAGTGACAGTAAATTTCAGCACACTATATAAATTTTTCCTTACCAAATTCCACCTACCAAAGGCGCTTCACTCCTCGGCAACGGCGCCAGAAAAGAGTCTTGATGACCCACAAGTATAGGGGATCTATCGTAGTCCTTTCGATAAGTAAGATTGTCGAACCCAACGAGGAGCAGAAGGAAATGATAAACGGTTTTCAGCATGGTATTCTCTGCAAGTACTGAATTAAGTGGTAACAGACAGTTTTGTGATAAGATAATTTGTAACGAGCAACAAGTAACAAAAGTAAATAAAGTGCAGCAAGGTGGACCAATCCTTTTTGTAGGAAAGGACAAGCCTGGAAAAACTCTTATATAAGGAAAAGCACTCCTGAGGACACATGGGAATATCGTCAAGCTAGTTTTCATCACGTTCATATGATTCGCGTTTGGTACTTTGATAATTTTACATGTGGGTGGACCGGTGCTTGGGTGCTGTTCTTATTTGAACAAGCATCACACTTATGATTAACCTCTATTGCAAGCATCCGCAACTACAACAAAAGTATTAAGGTAAACCTAACCATAGCATGAAACATATGGATCCAAATCAGCCCTTACGAAGCAACACATAAACTAGAGTTTAAGCTTCTGTCACTCTAGCAACCCATCATCTACTTATTACTTCCCAATGCCTTCCTCTAGGCCCAAATAATGGTGAAGTGTTATGTAGTCGACGTTCACATAACACCACTAGAGGCTAGACAACATACATCTCATCAAAATATCGGACGAATACCAAATTCACATGACTACTAATAGCAAGACTTCTCCCTTGTCCTCAGGCACAAACGTAACTACTCACAAAGCATAAACATGTTCATAATCAGAGGGGTATTAATATGCATAAAGGATCTGAACATATGATCTTCCACCAATTAAACCAACTAGCATCAACTACAAGGAGTAATTAACACTACTAGCAACCTACTAGCACCAATCCCGGACTTGAAGAGAAGAATCGGATACAAGAGATGAACTAGGGTTTTGAGATGAGATGGTGCTGATGAAGATGTTGATGGAGATTGCCCTCTCCCGATGAGAGGAGCGTTGGTGATGACGATGGCGATGATTTCCCCCTCCGAGAGGGAAGTTTCCTCGGCAGAACAGCTCTGCCAAAGCTCTAGATTGGATCCGCCAAGGTTCCGCCTCGTGGCGGCGGAGTTTCGTCCCGAAAGGTTGCTTCTTATTTTTTTCTTGACGAAAGACTTCATATAGGAGAAGATGGTCATCGAAGAGCCACCAGGGGGCCCACGAGGTAGGGGCGCGCCCCCACCCTCGTGAGTAGGGTGTGGCCCCCCTGGTCTTCATCTTTGGCGAGGATTTTTCATTATTTATTATAAGGTATTCCGTGGAGTTTCAGGACTTTTGGAGTTGTGCAGAATAGGTCTCTAATATTTGCTCCTTTTCCAGCCCAGAATTCCAGCTGTCGGCATTCTCCCTCCTTATGTAAACCTTGTAAAATAAGAGAGAATGGCCATAAGTATTGTGACATAATGTGAAATAACAGCCCATAATGCAATAAATATCGATATAAAAGCATGATGCAAAATGGACGTATCAGAAAGCTCTCTTCTTCTTGGGCCAACTCATGTCGTAGGTCTCCGTAGGTGCGTGAAGCCACCATGTGGACGCGTAGTCGTGGAAGTTCCTTATGGCGCACTTCACTTGATCTTCGGGAGGAACTTGATGTAGCTTGAGGTAGTCGTCCATTAGGTGCTCCCACTCGAGATACTCCTCGGGTTCTTGAGTCCCATAGAAAGGAATCTTGTGGTCGGTGTCGAGGTCGTAGTAGCTCGTAGAAGTCGCGGACTTGAGCTTGGGGAGCTTGTCTTGAAGTGCTTGTGGGCGAAGATGGCGTATGTCCATAGGCGAAGATGCCTTGAAGTTGCTTGACAAAGATGCCAAGGGAGATCGTGAAGTCGTTGAGCGGTTGTTGGTGTTGAGCTCTTGACCTTCACATTCGTGGTGGTGATGGTGTCGATGCCGATGTGACCTTGCCGGAGATGGTAGCTTGGAAGCGTGTGTACTTGAGCGTCTTCTCGAAGATGAGGAAGATCTCTTGTAGAACTTGATGAGGGCTTTGATCTCTTCCATTTGAGCTTGCATCTTGGCGTCGGTGTAGTTTTTCATGGCATCGAACTCGTCGTTGTTATTGTAGACTGAAGGTGAAATGCCTTGCCTATCCATCACAAGACTCGAGCAAATGTGAGTGGAGAAAGGAGAAGAACTATACCAAATGTACCTTGACCGATGTTGACGATGGATCAATGATCACTCAATGATGTAACAAGGGAATGGCAGAATTGGTACCAATTCTTGTCGGTTTCTCACACCTACACAAATAAGGCTTATGGTGGAGGATAGTGGCACAAAAATTTGATGCAAAATGTTAGGAAGAGTCAATAATGTTGAAAGAGATTCACCAATTCGCAAGTGAAACAAGTAGACCAATAGCAATGAATGGCACACGAAAACACACACACGGATAGATAAATGGGGTCGTGCAACCAAGGAATGAGCTCAAAATGTGGAATCCACGGAAAATGCTCTTGTTGCAGAACTCTAGAGAGACGCTAGCACGATTTCTCAATAGGCAGATACGACACTTGTGCACAACCTATAGGAGACAAAAATGCAACGACTTCTATCCCAAGTATGCTATGTATATGATGTTCCGGTGGTATGATCCAAGATGATCGGATATGACAATCTTATGCAATGTGGTATGATGCTATGGCACTTGCTTACAAGCTTCTTGCTCTCTCTTTTTCTTTGCTTAAAAGCTTATTCTTTTTTTTGATATGTATGGCCACTTTTGCACAATGCATAAACCAAGATAGCTATTGCGTATATGCGGGAACAAACTTGAGGCACAAGGGATGATATGATACCAATATGATATGGTATGGTATGTATGCAATGGAAGGTGTAGACCACTAATGTGCACAAGTAACGTTGCCGGCAATACTCAAAGGCTAGTCTCGATAGGCAAGTGACGCAAAATGGGCTAGGGGTTAACAATGCAATGGCAAGGGAATATACAATGGAGGGATACCACGATACCAAGATGATATGGAGGTTACCGTCCGTGTCGATGATGAGTGGCGGTGATCTTGATGGAGATACCAAGATGATGGAGACTCGTCCCTAAGTAGCCGAAACACCTTAGGAAACGGGAAAACCGCGAACTCAAAATCTCAAATGTCAAAATGGTGGTAGCGGGATGCGGTGGTGGTGTTGCGAAAGCTCAATGGGATTGCGACAATGCAATGATGGGTTATGCGAGTAGACAATGCAGAAGTGGAGGGTTATTGGGTTATGTGTACTATACACGGTGTCAGAGTTGGAAGCACGGTCCCTAAGTAGCCGAAACACCTTAGGAGACACAACTCACAACACAAACAAAATTGGGTTAAGTTGGGGTGGCGGAAGTGTATAGTGGTCAAGCCTATGCGGAAGTGGTGGTGGTGGTGGTTGATGAAGAAGCAATCGTCCCTAAGTAGCCTAGACACCTTAGGAGACTCAGATCACTCCTCAAGCAACCACTAATGCGATGGGGAACAAAATTGGTTAGGTTGTGGAAGTCGTGATGGTGTAGCGGATGATATATATGGTGGAAGGCCTAGGCAAAGATGCCAAAATTCCAAAAAATTGATGGGGTCAAAAGGTGGTGAAACCAAGGTGAGGTCCCCGGGCACGTCGATAGCTTCAAAACGAGCCAAAGAACACTCAAATCAGAGTTCGGAGCGAAACGTTGTGACCAAAACGGTGAAAGAGGGTGATGCTGAAATTCTGTGCAATGTTTCGGGTTAGGCCGGAAGTTCCGGGCTCCGAAAGTTTCGGGAGGTGGCCGGAAGTTCCGGGGGTCGCGGAAAAAGTCTTCGGGAAGCCGGGGGATTTTGGGTAAACTCTCTATTAGCCCGGAAGTTCCGGGGGACGGAAGTTCCTGGGGAGTCCGGAAGTTCCGGGGGTCGTGGAATTTCTTCCGGGGCGAACCCTAAATTCCAGATCTGAGAATGAGGGCGGGAAAACTCGATTTCCAAGGTCAAAATTGGGAAGATTTTGTGGATAGAAATGGAGGAAAAGGTGGGGAATGCTAGATCCACTTGAGACACGAGTCCATGGATCAAAATCAACAAAACATCATCCAAACCAACAAATCAAAAAAAATTGGGGCTATTTTTGTGGGGATTTTCGAATTAGGGACAAAATCAACAAAATTAGGCTAGCAAACAAAGAGGGGAGGCTCCGAAATCGTGATCAACGTGGCTCATGATACCAAGATGATATAGGGTAGAACCCTATAGGCCGATCTTTCACGAAAGGAGCGGATCCCGCGGAGAACGCGAAGAACACAAGGAGGGAAACGAGGGAAAAATCACGAGGGGAACACAAGAGAACACTCAAACCAACAAGTATGATCACACATGCGCTACAACCATGAACACAAAGGAAGGTACACGATACACAATCAACTAGGGACGATACATAGGTAGCCGGTCTTCTCCGTGAGGAGGTCTTGAGTTCTTCTTCAAAAGGAGGTCTTGAATCCAAAGGGATCTTCTCCGTAGAGGCCGCAGTCTCTATCGTGGAGTAGATCCGATATGGATGAGCGTAGCTCTATCTGTCAAATGAGCTATCACAACGCTAACCCTAGAAAGGAGGAGGTGGAGGAGTATATATAGTCTAGGTCCACGAAGGGGTAAGTGAGGGGCGAAAGGGTACATGGGCTTCGGCTCGAGTGTCTGCGCGCAGGCAGGGCCGGAAGTTCCGAGGACGGCCGGAAGGTCCGGGCGCCGGAGGTTCCGGGCGAAGGTCCGGCCAAGGTCCGGGCTATCCAGAGAGTTGGCACACTCTCGGACGGCTTCGATGCGTCGGGGCCGGAAGTTCCGGGACGGCCGGAGGTTCCGGGGGCCGGAAGTTCCGGGCAGCGGCCGGAAGTTCCGGGCTTTCCAGAAACTTGTCCAGGCTTCTTCTTCCTTCTCTTCCATGCTTCCCTCGCGGATGGTGGTTGTTCCCTGGCGCTTGCACTCCTCCTTGGCATTCGTGAAGCTCCGACATACCTATGCATGCACGATGGAGGGTCAAGTGGTATACCATCCTCGAAGGGGTCAAGTGAGCACGTGTAAAGGAGAGGATTCACCTTTATGTATGTGAAGTAGATGTCGCACGTGTCACTTGCCGAATGAACTCTTGACATGGTGATGTCCATATGATGCTCCGCATCACGGGGCGCCCCCATCGAGATTGAAACATCTGGAACCATCCTTGAAACCCTAGCCCGATGAGAGAAATCAGACTTCGAGAGAACCCTGCCCCGAAACTCCACCCAGCAGACCACCAAGGCCGGGGAACGGTGCAGGGACCATCCCCGAGTCTGCCCGAGTGGCCTCCAAGGCGGGGCAGAGCGGGAAGGACGCAGAGACTCAACGACGACGGCGGCCATCGAGAGGAAGAAAACCCTATCGAGAGGGAAGCAATGCACTTTGTTTTTTCAGTCTCTATGGTTGTTTAATAGAGACAGTGATTAACTGGTTATAATAGAAAACGTTCGCAAAGATTTTTTTTCTTCTGCATTTTCTACCCTTTTTGCGACCCGGTTAGTCCAAGGAACATTTTCCGTACGAGGGGTATGAATGACACGGTCAAAGTTGTCAAGTGAACCTTAAAAAAAGTTGTTAAGTGGGCCGACCCAGTAACCGACTTGTACTTACGTCTCGCACGAGCGATGTATATTGGCTATTCTAAAAAAAAGCGATGTATATTGCATTATTATTGCCTCCCTGCCCTTAACCCTACCACACCACAGCGGCGGAACCCCAATCCCCCACTAGCCATGTCGACAACCGCTGCCGGCGGCAAGCCATCGCGGTCCGCCTCCGCCCTTGTCGCCGACACGGCGACCGGATCCCACCACTTCACGATCGACCTCTACTCGCGCACCAAGGGCATCCCCACAGGCGAGTCCCTCAAGTCCTGCCCTTTCACCGTGGGAGGCCACCGCTGGCTCGTCCTCTACTACCCCAATGGCGACCAGGCGGAGAACGCGGGCTACATATCCCTCCGCCTCGTCCTCGCGGAAAACACCTCCAGGACGGTGAGGGCGCAGCACCAGTTCCGCTTCGCCGGCGAGGCGGAGAATCAGGCGCTGCCGTTGGCGGCGGAGCCGCTGAACAACTTCGCCGGCCTGGCGAGCTGGGGGAACTCCAAGTTCATCCGAGCGGAGGCCCTGGAGAAATCGAAACATCTCAGGGGGGACTCCTTCGCCGTCCGGTGCGACCTCATCGTCGTCAGCGACTTCCGCGCGGTGGAGACGCCTGAGCCCGCCCCTCCGACATTCGTCACCGTTCCCCCATCCGACCTTCACATGCACCTGGGTAACCTTCTCCTCGCAGAGAAGGGCGCCGACGTGGTGTTCGAGGCCGGAGGCGAGACCTTCGCGGCGCACCGCTGCCTGATCGCGGCCCGGTCGCCGGTGTTCAGTGCGGAGCTCTTTGGCGAGATGAAGGAGAGCGTCGACACCGGAGATGAAGAGGGAGGAAGCAGGGGAAGACGCCATGTCTCAACATCTGCTGGTCGCAGCCGACAGGTATAACTTGGACAGGCTAAAGCTGATCTGCGAAGACAAACTTTGCAGGTGCATCCAAGTGAGCACTGTGGCCACAATCTTGGTGTTAGCTGAGCAACACCACTGCGGTGGACTGAAGAAGGCATGCTTCGATTTTCTCAGTTCTCAGGCGAATCTGAAGGCGGCCATGGCCAGTGACGGCTTTGAGCATCTGAGCCAAAGCTGCCCCGCTATCATGAAGGAGTTGATCTCTATGCTCAGCGCCTTTGCTCCGTGATGCTTACCTAGTGTTCCACGAATGGTGGTTGGTCTTCCCAGGATTTCTGTCATCAAGTAGTTTTAGCAATGGCAGTTCTTGTTATCTAGACTTTAGGCTATCAGGTAAGACTGCATCTATTCTAGGGATGATCTAAAGTAGTCTCATTTTGTCTGTTCTGTTAGCTGATGGCATCTCTAAAACTCTCACAGTTAGTCATAGATATCTTTGCTCTACTCAGCTAGCTTGGTTGGTAGAATCTCCGATTGGACTGCAAATTTGCTAGGCCATCTTTTTACATACAAGTCATTTTTAGTACTGTAATGCTCACTGCTCAGCGTCAACAATGCTACTCTCTGCTTTCTATAGCTGCATCTATATGCTTGGTTGGTGCAAAAGCATGACCAGTGCTTTTCTATAACCTAGTCAGTTAATTTGGAATGACTTCGCTATCAGACAGATAGTTCATTACTACTCTTCGGTGCAAAAGAGTATTTTGCATGGTATGCTTTGGATGAGTAATGCAAGATAATTCTTGCTTTATCTGCTTTTATCTCTGGTCAAGTACATACAGTAGTAGCTAGAGAACTGCTGGCAGCATTAAGGGACACTACATAGAAAGAAAGAATGAAATACACGTAGTAATTTGATGAACAGTTAGGTCACAAGTTATGTGGCTCAAATTTGCTGGTCCCTGAATTTTTGCTGAGCGCCTGTCTTGCTCACTGCATCGCTGCTTGTATATTTCCTCTGTTTATTCATCTTTTGTATGGTGCTGGTCGCTGTTCGCTCAGCATCCTTGGGTTAATTGTGATCCATAGAAAGTTCTGTTCGTGCAGCAAGTCCATGCGTGTTTTTGTTCGTATTTTTTGGTTGACAAACAAATTTTTTTGTTCGACGAATGTCTTTTTGGCTTGTTGGAGCTGACACGTTTTTTTAGTAGGTCAATAAAAACATACTATTCTCTCCGTTAGTGATCTAATATAAAAGGTCTTATATTAGTTTAGAGAGGTAGTACTCATTTCTTGAAAGAAAAGATGGAGTTTTTGCCGAACAGTCAAACTATGGATCCTGTGTAAGTCACCATCTTCAGGGGCGATCTGTTGTTCTTTAGACAAAACTACTTGTTTCCATCTCAGCTTTAGTGTGTTTATGTTGGCCGCCCGTCCGTGTACCTGCAGTTTCAGGTTGTTTGTTCGGCCACTCAGCATCAGCATTGGGCTTCTCGATCTCTATTTCTCTACTCTAGTTATATATATATATATATATATATATATATAAAGAACACGCTGTTGAAATTTAATAAGGTTTGAAAAGAACAGGAAGATCCTTTGTTCATGCCAAGAGGCAGATGGCTCCTGGCTTGCTGAATCTTCACCGTGACGCTGGCTGTAGCTTCATGGAAAACTGACGAATTTCTTTATTGGATCATGTTGAAGAAACACTGCATGTCCCATTAACATAGCCATCATCACACATTCACAACCTGTTAGCAACGCTGGTGCGTATCACAACCTTAATTTTCCTGCATAAACGGGGCCACGGTACTCCACTCCAGCCGTGCCATCACGACACGGATGTGTATGAATACGAATCATTCATTATGATACGATGCAAACAGCAAGCAAAAGTTGACATTCCATTCCATGCCAGGTTGCGAACCAGGACACGGCCACGACTCGTAGTCTCCAGAAACTTCACAAAGCTACGCTGCACTACTCAGTACTCGCCACCTCACATCAAGGTGACAGCAGCAGCACACACAGGCCAGGCCGCCGCTGCCGCACCGATTATTATTATTATTCAGGAAAAACAAAGCAAAAAAAAGGCCTTCAGGAAACAGAGGACGAACCGAGCCGACGACGACTCGACGATAGCCGTGGCGACAGCGGAGGGGGGTCGCGATTCAGGCCTCAGAGCGCCTTGAGCATGTCCTCGGCGCTGCTGTTGGTGAAGGCGCCGCCCTCCTCGAGGTTGAGCACCTTGACCACGCCGTCGTCGGCCAGCAGCGCGTAGCGGCGCGACCGGACGCCGAGCCCCACCGGCTTGTCCGACAGGTCCAGCTCCACGCCCATGGCGCGCGTCAGCTCCCCGTTTCCGTCCGACAGGAGCAGCACCTCGTCGCCGACGCCGAGGCTCTCCTTCCACGCGCGCATCACGAACGCGTCGTTGACGGAGACGCAGGCCACGGTGTCCACCCCCTTGGCGCGCAGCTCCCCGGCCCTGGCCACGAACCCCGGGAGGTGCTTCTGGGTGCAGGTGGGCGTGAAGGCGCCCGGGACCGCGAACAGGACCACCTTCTTGCCCGCGGTGAGGTCGCGGACCGTCACCGTCTTCAGCTCGCCGTCGGGGGCGTCGAAGTAGGAGAGCGTCGCTTCGGGGAGCCGGTCGCCGACCGCGATGGCCGTTGTGGCGGCCGGGGACGCGGTCGCGGAGAGGGCCCGCGTCGCCGCGCGGGGCAGGGGCCCGGCGCGGAGGGACCCCGCGGGCGCGAGACGGCGGGAGGCGAAGGAGAGGGAGGAGGAGGGGCCGCGCGAGAGGAGGGCGCGCCTGGCCCCCGCGGCGGCGGCGGTGGCCGAGAGGGTGGCGAGGGCGGAGGTGGCCATGGAGGGAGGCTAGGTGTTCGAGGAAATGCGCTGTCTGTTGTTTGACTTCGGGGCGAGCGAGCCTAGGGTGGGGGATTTGGGGAGCGATCCCGACTCCGAGCGGCGGGAGCTGGCCCTATGTGGGGGGAATGGGGGTGGGTGGAGAAAGCACGGCGGCGCGAGGTGCCTTTTGCCTTTTGCGTTGCTTGGGCTGGGCAGGAGCTATTTCTCTTTCAGGAGAACGTTCATCTGTCATTTTCTATTTTATAATAATAACAAAAACAGTATAAATACTAGACAAAATATGGAGGGTGAGGATTGTTTGTTCAAAATGGTAGAGCTTATTTCGTGAATTTGTACAAAGACAGGGTGAAGGCATTTTGAACGGCAAACATCAGGCGGATGCCCGACGGAGGGGAAAGGTTGTAGGTGAACGCACCTGTTCTCGCTCTTGCTTGACGGGATGTTCGATATGGATGAGGCGGCGGGGACGACGCTTGGTGCGGACCTTGTACGAGCATCGAGGGGAGAGTATCAGGTGATACGGAGCCTTAGATGCTCCCATGATACGAGCTCCTAGGAGCCGTTGGATCTGAGATCCAACGGCTCCCGAAAGGCTTTCAACATTTTGCAAAAAAGGCCTTTTGAAGTTTAAAAATTGCGAACAAGTACGGCAAACTTTCAGAACCTACTAGGAGCCGTTGGATCTGAGATCCGACGGACCAGAAGCTCGTATCATGGAAGCATCTAAGGCATGGTATCACCTAATATTTTCCCGAGCATCGAGTTATGAAGCACTAGTCGGAGTTGTTGCTCGAACTCCGATTTTGTCATCGGGGCCCGGAGCGACGGGTCCTACTCCCGCCCGACCTCCGCCCAATTGATGTCGATGTCATCGCCTTCCTTGTCGATGGGCTCCTCCTTGATGGATTGCGCGGTGGAAGACAAGGGGGCTAGCGAAGCGTAGCGTCGAGGCTGCGCAGGCGGGCGAGCATGTGGCAGTGATGTGTCTCTGTGCTGGCAGCGAGCGTCGGGCTCCTTGGTCGTCTTCGACCGGTCCAGCACCCAGGCTACATGAGCACTGGGTCTGTGAGAATGTGCACCAGCGCCATCTGCGTCTTCGAGGGTCGTAGCGGCCGGTCCCCTTCCCGTTTGAGCTCCGTCCAGCCGACGTCAATGCCATCAATGAGCTCCTCCTTGAAGACCGATGGCGCAAGCGTGATATAAAGGCTCGTCAAGCGAGCACATGATGGCGATGTATTTCCATGATGGCGTGGATTGGGCTCGAGCTTCCATCGAATCTGCCGCCGCGGCGAGGCAATGGCACATTGGACCGGTAGCCGCCAAGATACCGCATTATCTGGTTGCGGGCACTACTCCTCTGCCATCTTCCTGCCCATCGTGGCGGGGCGACGACTAGGGGTTTGGGAGGGAAGTGGACTATAAGAGAGTGAGGAAGGATGATTAAAAAGCGAGGTGGGGCCAAGTTGTCGGGCCAACATGGCAGACGTCTCGAATCCCCTACTTTGTCCTTCAATTTGAGACCGGCTTGATTTGCACACATCGGGCTCATAGTGTGGTTCGCATTCGAGGCCTAAACGTGACTTTGTCCTCTCAACTTCTAGTAACACTATAAATGATGGAATATCCCTATTTTTAAGAAAAGACACCTGAAGTGCATATCATATGTGATCTATCAAGTAAAATATCAATGGACAACACAAACCAAAAATTGTCTTTGGCTTTTGTTTGTTCTCATCTGCCCAAGCTTAAAGGTACATTCAACAAGTAGTAAGGTCTATGGACATTTGCAGACGTCATCACCATACAAAGCCTTTGAAGACCGCAATACATTAGCAAACGTCGGTTCAGATAATGCGGGTTTGCAATCGTTCACCATCAATCCAGAGTGTTGTAGAAACCGAACTTTGCCGCAGAACAAAACAAATGAAGAGGCCAAAGTCGTCACTCACATCAATAGCCAACCAGCTGCATGATTGGAAGAAAACCTATAGATCGGACAACATGTACGCTCACAGGCTCTTACGTTCACACCAAATTGGAATATATTTACTTTTTAGAGCATCCGGAGAGCCCAGAAAGCCTGCCAGCCCCTCCCCCCCCCCCCCCGGGGTTTCGAAAGCGAAAGCAGAAAAAAGAAAATTTTGTCTATGTTTATTACAGACCAGGGATAAGTTTCCTGCCTTTTTAAGCTCCAATCAAGTACTGCTAAAATGAGAACATAAGTTACATTTCCTAAGCTAGGAGAAAAGGGGATGGGCCCCCCAATGCCACGCCTTGCTCTAGTGCAGCTTCAACACCTGTCATGGCCTTGATTTTGAGCTTCTTCATCAGGGATGGAGTAGGAGAGGGTGGCAGCTCTGGTGGCGTAGACGGGCTAAGGGAGACTGTTTTCTTGATCCAAGCACCAGGGGGCGCAAGTGGGGGGAAGGGGGGCTTTCCAGTGGCCTTGATTCAGGTTCAGCTAGGGAGAGCTTGGTGAGGACACCAACAAGGTCCGGGTAGCCTACCCCAGCGTCACTTGGATTGGTGCTCGAAGCAGGGATTTTACCATCACTAGCACAGTGCCCATGCATTGCTACGGAGCTATTAAAAAGGAGAGACGTTAGGCCACCGACTTATAAGATGATCAAAAGATGGTAGTATATATCTTGCACGATTCACGATTAAAGAGAGCAAAAATACAGTAAGAGGGATGAGGTAGGTGTCAAAAGAATTTGATGTGGCCGTAGTAGGTCCTTTGAAAGATATATAGTGAGACAACATTTTTAATTTAGGAATATGGAAGAATGGGCATTACAATTTGTTCAATCTCCTATGATATGATACAGAACTTGGAAATTTTGTTAGGAGAAACTAAAACTAAAATCATGATCTTGAGTTGGAAGTCATATTGTTTGCAATTGTTATTTTGTCTTCTACATGAGTGTTGATTTCCCATTAAAGTAGTGATTATTTGTTTGTTTGTGCTAGGTCCCACACATGAGTAAAATACAATTGTTTAGATCTCTTGGAAGTTTGCTACTTCCACATGCGAATAAAAAGAGGGGTGTATTTGTTTATTGCGAAGGTTGTTGATCCCACATGTGAACTCAACACCAACTCCAACCTTTATAAGTAGAAAAGGATATCAAAGGCATCTATCTGTTGCAACTTGTAAGTGATCTTCCTTGAACAAGATTCTCCGTTTCCTGAGGTGGAGAGAACCAACCTCCAATCTCAGGTGACATGTATCTTCAGAATTTCAACGATCTATTTGAAAAGAAAATGTTCGATTTTCTGGTGACAGAATTCGAGGCATGGATCTGTGACTGTTTTAGTTTCCTGCTCCGGGGTAGTAAACTGTGGAGGGGGCACTGTAATGCCCCAGACACACCCATCGGTGGTCGTTACTCCTGGCGGGATCTAGACCGGCCCCACAGATCAATACTAGTCTTTTCTGCGCACTTTGTCCTCACTCGTGCGCACCCGAGAGCAACTTCCCGGTCGGTCACCCATCCTGAAACTACTCCAAGCTGGGCACGCTTAACTTTGAAGTTTTCCGAATGGGCTCCCAGAAAATAAGAAATTCCTTATTGATATGAGCAGTCTATCATCCCTAATAAGTCAGGCTATCACATACACCCCCACTCAGAGGAATCGACGTCCTCGTCGGGCCACAGGAACGTTCCCTCTTGGCACATACGTATGTGCTTCCAGTCCGGCACATGCGCCATGTCGTGTGCCACGACGGGTCACAAACATCATGCACAACATGACCGCGCACCTATCCGCAAACATCCATGTAACCGCGAGGGTCGGCTCTGATACCAACTTGTAACGCCCAGGACACACCCGCTGGTGGTCGTTACTCCTGACTGGATCTAGACTGGCCCCACAGATCAATACTAGTCTTTTCTGCGCACTTTGTCCTTACTCGTGCGCACACGGGAGCAACTTCCCTATTGGTCACCCATCCTGAAACTACTCCAAGCTGAGCACACTTAACTTTGGAGTTTTGTCTGAATGGGCTCCCAGAAAAGAAGGAATTCCTTATTGATATGAGTAGTCTATCATCCCTAATAAGTCGGGCCATCACATACACCCTCACTCAGAGGAACCGACGTCCTCGTCGGGCCACATGAACGTTCCCTCTTGGCACATGCGTTTGTGCTTCCAGTCCGGCACATGTGCCATGCCGTGTGCCACAACGGGTCACAAACGTCATGCACAACATGACCGCGCACCTGTCCGCAAACATCCGTGTAACCGCGAGGGTCGGCTCTGATACCAACTTGTAACGCCCCGGACACACCCGCCAGTGGTCGTTACTCCTGGCGGGATCTTGCCCCGGACACACCCGCCGGTGGTCGTTACTCCTGGCGAGATCTAGACTGGCCCCACAGATCAATACTAGTCTTTTCTGCACACTTTGTCCTCACTCGTGCGCACCCGGGAGCAACTTCCCGGTCGGTCACCCATCCTGAAACTACTCCAAACTGAGCACGCTTAACTTTGGAGTTCTGTCCGAATGGGCTCCCGGAAAAGAAGGAATTCCTTATTGATATGAGTAGTCTATCATCCCTTATAAGCTAGGCTATCACAAGCACCGCACACGTATATAAAGTAGGGAGGGAGGAGGAGACCGGCCCAAGGGGGGCGCGCCATGGGGGGGAGTCCTACTAGGACTCCGTTCCTAGTAGGATTTGCCCCCCTTTACTTCCAACGAAGAGGGGGAAAGGGGAAGGGAGAGAGGGGGAGAAGGAAAGATGGGGGCCACGCCCCCTCCCCTTGTCCAATTCGGATTGGGGCAAGGGGGGCGCGCGCGCCTCCTACCGTGGCCTGCCTCCTCTCCTCCACTATGGCCCATTAGGCCCGTTAACTTTCCCGGGGGGTTCCGGTAGCCTTCCAGTACTCTGAAAAATCCCCGAACCTTATCGGAACCATTCCAGTGTCCGTATATAACCTTCCAATATATCAATCTTTACCTATCGACCATTTCGAGACTCCTCGTCATGTCCGTGATCTCATCCGGGACTCCGAACAAACTTCGGTCACCAAAACACATAACTCATAAATACAAATCGTCATCGAACGTTAAGCGTGCAGACCCTACGGGTTCGAGCACTATGTAGACATGACCGAGACACATCTCCGGTCAATAACCAATAGCGGAACTTGGATGCTCATATTGGCTCCTACATATTCTACGAAGATCTTTATTGGTCAAACCGCATAACAACATACGTCATTCCCTTTGTCATTGGTATGTTACTTGCCCGAGATTCGATCGTCAGTATCATCATACCTAGTTCAATCTCGTTACCGGCAAGTCTCTTTATCGTTTAATAATGCATCATCCTGCAACTAACTCATTAGTTACATTGATTGCAAGGCTTATCATGATGTGCATTATCAAGAGGGCCCAGAGATACCTCTCCGATACTCGGAGTTACAAATCCTAATCTCGATCTATGCCAACCCAACAAACACCTTCGCAGACACCTGTAGAGCATCTTTATAATCACCCAGTTACGTTGTGACGTTTGCTAGCACACAAGGTGTTCCTCCGGTATTCGGGAGTTGCATAATCTCATGGTCAAAGGAATATGTATAAGTCATGAAGAAAGCAATAGAAATAAAACTGAACAATCAACATGCTAAGCTAACGTATGGGTCTTATCCATCACATCATTCTCCTAATGATGTGATCCCGCTCATCAAATGACAACACATGTCTATGGTCAGGAAACTTACCCATCCTTGATTAACGAGCTAGTCAAGTAGAGTCATACTAGGGACACTTTGTTTTGTCTATGTATTCACACATGTATCAAGTTTCAGGTTAATACAATTCTAGCATGAATAATAAACATTTATCATGATATAAGGAAATATAAATAACATCATTATTATTACCTCTAGGGCATATTTCCTTCATTCTCATATCCACATATGTCCCAAACCAAAAGTCAAACTCGGCCCCACCGATTTGATCTATCCGGTGCCATCGAGTTCATTTGACATAGCCATAGCCTGAAATCCTAATCAGGTCGGTCTCACCGACAGGGATCTCGTTCTCACCGAGATGGGATTGCAAACTCTCTGTTTCTCTTCGTAACATTTCGGTCTAACCGAGATGAGTGATTGGTCCCACCGAGTTCGCAATGCAAATTCTGTGTTTTCTTTTCATAACGTTTCGGTCTCACTGAAATGAGCGATCGGTCCCACCGAGTTTGCCTGACCAACTCTCTGTTTGCCTATTACAGAAATCGGTCTCACTAAGTTCATGTGATCGGTCTCACCGAGATTACGTTATGACCTAACCCTAACACAATCGGTCCCACCGAGTTGACATGTCAGTCCCCCCAAAAAGCCTAACGTTCACATTTTGAACTAAATCGGTCTGACCGAGTTTCACTATTCGGTCCCACCAAGTTTGGTAAATTGTGTGTAACGGTTAGATTTTGTGTGGAGGCTATATATACCCCTCCACCCGTTAGTGGGGAGAGCCATCAGAACGTGCCTACACTTCCAGCATTCATTTTCTGAGAGAGAACCACCTACTCATGTGTTGAGACCAAGATATTCCAATCCAACCACAAGAATCTTGATCTCTAGCCTTCCCCAAGTTGCTTTCCACTCAAATCATCTTTCCACCATATGCAAATCTGTGTGAGAGAGTTGAGTGTTGGGGAGACTATCATTTGAAGCACAAGAGCAAGGAGTTCATCATCAACACACCATCTATTACCTTTTGGATACTGGTGTCTCCTAGATTGGTTAGGTGTCACTTGGGAGTCTCCGTCAAGATTGTGGAGTTGAACCAAGGAATTTGTCAGGGCAAGGAGATCGCCTACTTCGTGAAGATCTACCCTAGTGAGGCAAGTCCTTCATGGGCGATGGCCATGGTGGGATAGACAAGGTTGCTTCTTCGTGGACCCCTCGTGGGTGGAGCCCTCCGTGGACTCGCGTAGCCGTTACCCTTCGTGGGTTGAAGTCTCCATCAACGTGGTTGTACGATAGCACCACCTATCGGAACCACGCCAAAAATCTCCGTGTCTACATTGTGTTTGCTCCCTCCAAACTCCTCCCCTTACCTTCATATGCAATGATTTACATTTCGCTGCTATACTCTTAGAATTGCATGTGTAGGTTGATTGCTTGACTTGTGATAAGTTGCTAAAATCTTCCAAGACTTAAATTGGGAAAAGGCTAGATTTTTATTTGGTCAAGCAGTCTAATCCCCCTCTAGACATACTTTCGATGCTATAGTGTCTGATATGGATGAGGCTTGCTGCGGACCTTGGACGAGCACCGAGTTCTAAAGCGCTAGTCAGAGTTGTTGCTCGAACTTGGATTTCGTCATCGGGGCCCGTAGCGACGAGTCCTACTCCCGCCCAACCTCCGCCAAGTTGATGTCGATATCTTCATCTTCCTTCTCGGTGGGCTCCTCCTTGATGGATTGCGCGGTGGAAGACAAGGGGGCCAGCGAAGCACATCATCGAGGATCTGCGAGCAGGCGAGCATGTGGCGGCGAAGTATCTCCGTGCTAGCAGTAGGCGTCAGACTCCTTGGTTGTCTTCGACCGGTCAGCACTGGGTCTGTGAGAACATGCAGCGTCGCCACCTGCATCTTTGAGGGCGTAGCGATGGGTCCCCTTCCCGTTTGAGCTCCGCCCAGGCAACGTCAATGCCATCAACGAGCTCCTCCTTGAAGACGGATGGCGCAAGCGTGATATCAAGGCTTGTCAAGCAAGCACATGATGGCAATGTGTCTCCATGGTGGCGTGGATTGGGCTCGAGCTTCCGTCGATCTGCCGTCGCGGCGAGGCGAGGACACATCTGATGAGGACATGACTATCTTGGATACGACCAAAAATATTGCATACATGTATATTTTTTAGGTGATTTCTAATGCAAACTATGCAATAATTTATCTATGTCATCCAGAACAAAAATAAAACGACGTGTTGCCCACAAGGAGAACAAGCGCATGGTGCACATTCCAAGTGTTGATACAAATGTTTCTGTTGGGGAACGCAGTAGTTTCAAAAAAATCCTATGCACACGCAAGATCCATATAGGTGATGCATAGCAACGAGGGGGGAAGAGTGTTGTCCACGTACCCTCGTAGACTGTAAGCGGAAGCGTTATGACAACGCGGTTGATGTAGTCGAACGTCTTCACGATCCGACCGATCCTAGCAACGAAGGTACGGCACCTCCGCGATCTGCACACGTTCAGCTTGGTGACGTCCCGCGAACTCTAGATCCAGCTGAGTGTCGAAGGAGAGTTTCGTCAGCACGACGACGTGATGACGGTGATGATGAAGCTACCGGAACAGGGCTTCGCCTAAGCACTGCAACGATATGACCGAGGTGGATTATGGTGGAGGGGGGCACCGCACACGGCTAAGACAATTGTCAACTTGTGTGTGTATGGGGTGCCCCCCTCTCCCGTATATAAAGGAGTGGAGGAGGGGGAGGGGCCGGCCCTCTATGGCGCGCCCAAGGGAGTCCTACTCTCACCGGGAGTAGGATTCCCCCCTTTCCAAAGTTGGATTAGGAGAGGAAGGAGGGGGGAGAGAGGGGGGAAGGAAAAGGGGGGCCGGTCCCCCCATCCAATTCGGATTGGGCTTGGGGGGCGTACCCCCTCCTAGGCTCCCTTCTCCTCTCTCCCACTATGGCCCAATAAGGCCCATATACTTCCCGGGGGGTTCCGGTAACCTCCTGGTACTCCGGTATATTCCCGAACTCACCCGGAACCATTCCAATGTCCAAACATAGGCTTCCAATATATCAATCTTTATGTATCGACCAATTCGAGACTCCTCGTCATGCCCGTGATCACATTCGGGACTTCGAACAACCTTCGATATATAAAAACACATAAACTCAAAATACCGATCATCACCGAACGTTAAGCGTGCGGACCCTACGGGTTCGAGAACTATGTAGACATGACCAAGACTCGTCTCCGGTCAATAACCAATAGCGGAACCTGGAGCTCATATTGGTTCCTACATATTATACGAAGATCTTTATCGGTCAAACCGCATAACAACATACGTTGTTCCCTTTGTCATCGGTATGTTACTTGCCCGAGATTCGATCGTCGGTATTCAATACCTAGTTCAATCTCGTTACCGGCAAATCTCTTTACTCGTTCCGTAATGCAAAATCCCGTAACTAACTCATTAGTCACATTGCTTGCAAGGCTTATAGTGATGTGCATTACCGAGAGGGCCTAGAGATACCTCTCCGATACACGAAGTGACAAATCCTAATCTCGATCTATGCCAACTCAACAAAAACCATCGGAAACACCTGTAGAGCATCTTTATAGTTACCCAGTTACATTGTGACGTTTGATAGCACACTAAGTGTTCCTCCGGTATTCAGGAGTTGCATAATCTCATAGTCATAGGAACATGTATAAGTTATGGAGAAAGCAATAGCAGTAAACTAAACGGTCATCGTGCTAAGCTAACGGATGGGTCAAGTCAATCACATCATTCTCTAATGATGTGACCCTTTCATCAAATGACAACTCTTTGTCCATGGCTAGGAAACTTAACCATCTTTGATTAACGAGCTAGTCAAGTAGAGGCATACTAGTGACACTCTGTTTGTCTATGTATTCACACATGTACTAAGTTTCCGGTTAGTACAATTCTAGAATGAATAATAAACATTTATCATGATATAAGGAAATATAAATAACAACTTTATTATTGCCTCTAGGGCATATTTCCTTCAGTCTCCCACTTGCACTAGAGTCAATAATCTAGATAACATTGTGATGGTTCTAACACCCATGGAGTCTTGGTGCTGATCATGTTTTGCTCGTGAGAGAGGCTTAGTCAACGGGTCTGCAACATTCAGATCCGTATGTATCTTGCAAATCTCTATGTCTCCCTCCTTGACTTGATCGCGGATGGAATTGAAGCGTCTCTTGATGTGCTTGGTTCTCTTGTGAAATCTGGATTCCTTTGCCAAGGCAATTGCACCAGTATTGTCACAAAATATTTTCATTGGACTCGATGCACTAGGTATGACACCTAGATCGGATATGAACTCCTTCATCCAGACTCCTTCATTTGCTGCTTCCGAAGCAGCTATGTACTCCGCTTCACATGTAGATCCCGCCACAACGCTCTGCTTGGAACTGCACCAACTGACAGCTCCACCATTTAATAAAAATATGTATCCGGTTTGTGACTTCGAGTCATCCGGATCAGTGTCAAAGCTTGCATCGACATAACCGTTTATGACGAGCTCTTTGTCACCTCCATAAATGAGAAACATATCCTTAGTCCTTTTCAGGTATTTCAGGATGTTCTTGACCGCTGTCCAGTGATCCACTCCTGGATTACTTTGGTACCTCACTGCCAAACTAATAGCAAGGCACACATCAGGTCTGGTACACAGCATTGCATACATGATAGAACCTATGGCTGAAGCATAGGGAATGACTTTCATTTTCTCTCTATCTTCTGTAGTGGTCGGGCATTGAGTCTGACTCAACTTCACACCTTGTAACACAGGCAATAACCCTTTCTTTGCTTGATCCATTTTGAACTTCTTCAAAACTTTATCAAGGTATGTGCTTTGTGAAAGTCCAATTAAGCGTCTTGATCTATCTCTATAGATCTTGATGCCCAATATATAAGCAGCTTCACCGAGGTCTTTCATTGAAAAATTCTTATTCAAGTATCCTTTTATGCTATTCAGAAATTTTGTATCATTTCCGATCAGCAATATGTCATCCACATATAATATCAGAAATGCTACAGAGCTCCCACTCACTTTCTTGTAAATACAGGCTTCTCCAAAAGTCTGTATAAAACCATATGCTTTGATCACACTAACAAAGCGTATATTTCAACTCCGAGAGGCTTGCACCAGTCCATAAATGGATCGCTAGAGCTTGCACACTTTGTTAGCACCTTTTGGATCGACAAAACCTTCTGGTTGCATCATATACAACTCTTCTTTAAGATATCCATTAAGGAATGCAGTTTTGACATCCATTTGCCTAATTTCATAATCATAAAATGCGGCAATTGCTAACATGATTCGTACGGACTTAAGCATCACTACGGGTGAGAAAGTCTCATCGTAGTCAACTCCTTGAACTTGCCGAAAACCTTTTGCAACAAGTCAAGCTTTGTTGACAGTAACATTACCATTAGTGTCAGTCTTCTTCTTGAAGATCCATTTATTCTCTATGGCTTGCCGATCATCGGGAAAGTCAACCAAAGTCCACACTTTGTTCTCATACATGGATCCCATGTCAGATTTCATGGCTTCAAGCCATTTTGCGGAATCTGGGCTCATCATCGCTTCATCATAGTTTGTAGGTTCGTCATGGTCAATTAACATGACCCCCAGAACAGGATTACCGTACCACTCTGGTGCGGATCTTACTCTGGTTGACCTATGAGGTTCGGTAGTAACTTGATCAGAAGTTTCATGCTCGTCATCATTAGCTTCCTCACTTACTTGTGTAGGAATCACTGGGACTGATTTCAGTGATGAACTACTTTCCAATAAGGGAGTAGGTACAATTACCTCATCAAGTTCTACTTTCCTCCCACTCACTTCTTTCGAGAGAAACTCCTTCTCTAGAAAGGATCCATTCTTAGCAACGAATATCTTGCCTTCGGATCTATGATAGAAGATGTGCCCAACAGTCTCCTTTGGGTATCCTATGAAGACACATTTCTTCGATTTGGGTTCGAGCTTATCAGGTTGAAGCTTTTTCACATAAGCATTGCAGCCCCAAACTTTAAGAAATGACAACTTGGGTTTCTTGCCAAACCACAGTTCATAAGGTGTCGTCTCAATGGATTTTGATGGTGCCCTATTTAATGCGAATGCAGCTGTCTCTAAAGCATAACCCCAAAACGATAGCGGTAAATCAGTGAGAGACATCATAGATCGCACCATATCTAATAAGGTGCAGTTACGACGTTCGGACACACCATTATGCTGTGGTGTTCCAGGTGGCGTGAGTTGCGAAACTATTCTGCATTGTTTCAAATGAAGACCAAACTCATAACTCAAATATTCACCTCCACGATCAGATCGTAGAAACTTAATTTTCTTGTTACGATGATTTTCCACTTCACTCTGAAATTCTTTGAACTTTTCAAATGTTTCAAAGTTATGTTTCATCAAGTAGATATACCCATATCTGCTCAAATCATCCGTGAAGGTAAGAAAATAACGATACCCACCGCGAGCATCAACACTCATCAGACCGCATACATCAGTATGTATTATTTCCAACAAGTCTTTTGCTTGCTCCATAGTTCCGGAGAACGGAGTCTTAGTCATCTTGCCCATGAGACATGGTTTGCAAGCATCAAGTGATTCCAAAAGCCCATCAGCATGGAGTTTCTTCATGCGCTTTACACCGATATGACCTAAACGGCAGTGCCACAAATAAGTTGCACTATCATTATTAAACTTATATCTTTTGGCTTCAATACTATGAATATGTGTATCACTACTATCAAGATTTAGTAAAAACAGACCACTCATCAAGGGTGCATGACCATAAAAGATATTATTCATATAAATAGAACAACCATTATTCTCTGATTTAAATGAATAACTGTCTCGCATCAAACAAGATCCAGATATAATGTTCATGCTCAACGCTGGCACCGAATAACAATTATTTAGGTCTAAAAGTAATCCCGAAGGTAGATGTAGAGGTAGAATGCCGATGGCGATCACGTCGACTTTGGAACCATTTCCCACACGCATCGTCACCTCGTCCTTAGCCAATCTTCGCTTAATCCGTGGTCCCTGTTTCGAGTTGCAAATATTAGCAACAAAACCAGCATCAAATACCCAGGCGCTACTGCGAGCATTAGTAAGGTACACATCAATAACATGTATATCAAATATACCTCTCATTTTGCCATCCTTCTTCTCCGCCAAATACTTGGCGCAGTTCCGCTTCTAGTGACCAGTCCCTTTGTAGTAGAAGCATTCAGTCTCAGGCTTAGGTCCAGACTTGGGCTTCTTCACTTGAGCAGCAACTTGCTTGTTGTTCTTCTTGAAGTTCCCCTTCTTCCCTTTATCCTTTTTCTTGAAACTGGTGGTCTTTTTGACCATCAACACTTTATGCTCCTTCTTGATTTCTACCTCCGCAGCCTTTAGCATTGCGAAGAGCTCGAGAATCGTCTTATCCATCCCTTGCATATTATAGTTCATCATGAAGCTCTTGTAGCTTGGTGGTAGTGATTGAAGAACTCTGTCAATGACACTATCATCAGGAAGATTAACTCCCAGCTGAGTCAAGTGGTTGTGGTACCCAGACATTCTGAGTATATGTTCACTGACAGAACTATTCTCCTCCATTTTGCAGCTGTAGAACTTATTGGAGACTTCATATCTCTCAATCCGGGCATTTGCTTGAAATATTAACTTCAACCCGTGGAACATCTCATATGCTCCATGAAGGTTCCGGTTCTAAGCCGTAAAGCATGGCACACTGAACTATTGAGTAGTCATCACCTTTGCTCTGCCAGGTGTTCACAACATCTGGTGTTGCTCCTGCAGCGGGTTTGTCACCTAGCGGTGCTTCCAGGACGTAATTCTTCTGTGCAGCAATGAGGATAATCCTCAAGTTACGGACCCAGTCCATGTAGTTTCTACCATCATCTTTCAACTTAGCTTTCTCTAGGAACGCATTAAAATTCAATGGAACAACAACACGGGCCATCTATCTACAACAACATAGACATGCAAAAATACTATCAGGTACTAAGTTCATGATAAATTAAAGTTCAATTAATCAAATTACTTAAGAACTCCCACTTAGATAGACATCTCTCTAATCATCTAAGTGATCACGTGATCCATATCAACTAAACCATGTCCGATCATCACATGAGATGGAGTAGTTTATGTTCATCATATCTACTATATGATTCACGCTCGACCTTTGGTCTCAGTGTTCCGAGGCCATATCTGCATATGCTAGGCTTGTCAAGTTTAACCTGAGTATTCTGCGTGTCAAAATGGGAATGGGCCGGGTCGGCCCGCTGGGTCACTGACCCGACCCGAAATCTCGAGGCCAATGGGCCAGGTGGGTTGGCCTCGAATCATAGAACGGGTCAATGGAGCTGGCACCGTGTGACCCGATGGACCAGATGGGTCGACCCAGCCGTCTGATCGCGCTGCCCTAGTCCATCTCTGTCGCTGCCCACCACGATCTCTGTAAACCGCTCTCAACAATTTCTACGGCCGCCAGCCATCTCTACCGCCCTCGTCCTCCCCCGACCTTCTCTATCGACCACCTCCGACCATCTCTGCCGCCGTCGGCTGCCCCTGAACATCTCTGCTGGCCTGCCGCCGCCGGCGTTCCTCCCGCCTCTTGTTCGTCGTCTTGGTCGCCGTCGAGCTCGCTGACCTGCGGTCTCGTCCACTGTCTACCTCGCGATTCCGGTCGCCGTCCTCAACGTTATCATCTCGCAGGTGAGACTCTAGCCGGCTTCCTCCCTATCACAGCGCAGCTGCAATGCAAGCACCGGTCTTATTTTTGTTCTTGGTCAGTGTTGTCTGCAATTGTTTCAGTATTGATTCTGCTACTTTCAGTCAGTGTACTCTGTAGCCATGGGATCAGTCATTCAGTCAGTGTTGGTCCCTGTCATTCATTCAGTCAGTGTACTCCCAGGTCATGCCTTACTTTCAATGTTGGTTCTGTAGTAGTTCTACAATGTTGGTCCTTGTCATTCAGTCAGTGTACATGAACAAGTACATGAACAACTAGATGATATTTGATTGGAAATGTTTTATAGTGGATCATTTTGCCCAGGGCAAGCAACAGATTTGGGGATCATGATTGTACCTTTGTTTATTTTGCTTGTCAAGGTACATGCCTAAACCAGATTGGTTTGTGATAGTACTATTTATCAAATTTGGAACATGTTATGACTTCTGATAACTAATTCGTAGCAGTTTGTTTCTGTAGTTGTGATCAATAAATGCGCAGAATTTTCTCGCCGATGAGGCAGTTTAGTAGTGTATGGCTCTGTCGATGTATGTTCGTGCATGTGTTCAGATATTATCAGTGCTTTGTAAATTTCTTCCCCCGAATCCTATTAATTGTTTTGATTCTCAAACCAAATTTTGTTAAGTTCATATACAAAATTTCTTGGTTGTCCTACACTAGTACAAGTAAATGAAATTTGGGTATTACATCTGCTGTTGATTTTGAAAGTTAATGCTCTCTAATGTTCATATATTTCCCTCTAATCAGAAAAATGGAAGAGGAAGAAGGGGACCATGAGGCATATCAAAGTGGTGGTTCATCGTTGATATCCGGTGCGACAATGAGAAGGACTCAACCACCCCTAGGGGTGTCTCCTTCTTCGATAAACATTTGTAGAGCTTATCATGGTGAGTATTGTTAATCTTTCTTTTTCTAGGGATGCAAATTACTGGTTGCTAAAATAAAAAATACTCGTAATTGTAATGTTAACACTCGTGTCCTTTGCTCAGCAGGATGTTCACAAGACACTCATATGGTTGATTTTGAAGAAGATGATGCTGATGAAGAAGATGTTGACTATGAAGAAGAAGAGGAAGGAGAATAAGATGAGGATGAAGAAGATGATGATGATGATGAATAAGAAGAGGGAGATAATGTGGATGAAGAGGGAGAGGTTGAGATCATTGACATGGGATCATTCTCTAAACCGGGAAGAAAGTTTTTGTCTAAAGTGTGGAAAGAATACGAGCCTATCCGTGTTGATGGATAGTTGTAGCTGCTGAGTGCAAACACTGTGCAAGGAATATTTGTGTTGAGCGTAAACATGGAACAAGTTCATTGCACAAACATTTGAAAAGATGCAGGGAAAGGAAGAAGGTTCTTAGAGTTTCTAGACAACTGAGTGCTTCTATCGTGAGTCCTGATGGAGTTGCAATGGGGCTTTGGACCTTTAATTAGGCATTAGCACGCCGAGAGCTGATGAGGATGATAGTGTTGCATGAATTGGCATTCTCATTGGTGGAGTACGATGGATTTAGAAGATTTGTCTCTAGTCTAAATCCTAGCTTCAAGATGATATGTAGAAAAACAGTAAAGGAGGACTGCATGAAAGCATTTAAGGAAGAGAAGATAATTCTGCAAAGGATGTTCCAAAACTCCAAATCCAAGATTTATTTGACTATGGACATGTGGACATCAAATCGGACAATGGGGTACATATGCATCACAACTCATTTCATTGATGAGGAGCGGAAGCAGCAGAAGAGGATAGTGAAATTTGCCACTATGGAGACGCCACACACAGGAGCTGCAATGTTCAACATCATGGTGAATTTCGTAAGAGAGTGGAACATTGAAGATAATCTCTTTGCTGTGACGCTAGACAATGCATCGAACAATGGTGCAATGATGAAGCTATTGAAGGCACATCTCCTGCTTAAGAAGATGTTACCTGGTGGTGGAAAGTTGTTTCACCAACGTTGTGCCGCCCATGTCATAAATCTGATATGTCAAGCAGGATTGAACTTCCTTGGTCTAGTGATCAACATGATATGTGAAACTGTGAAATACATTCGAAGCTCACCAAGTCAAAAGGAAAAATTTCAAGAAATCGTTGAGCAACATGGTGTATCATGTGGGAGAACTCCTAGTCTTGATGTTCCAACTCGCTGGAACTCAACCTACATGATGATTGATATAGCAAAAGAGTATCGCGGAGTGTTTGACTCTTTGGCCATTCAAGATAAACAACATACCTTCAAGCCATCTTTTGAGGATTGGGAAAATGCCGAAGATGTTTGCAGGCTACCGAAGGTATTTTATGAAGCCACTAATGTGATATCCGGCACAAAATATCCAACTGCTAACTTGTATTTCCATGAAATGTGGAAAGTGAAGCTGACCTTAGAGCAACAACATTATGAAGAGGATTCTGAGATGGGCACAACGGTCCAATATATGAAGAGAAAAATCAGAAGGTATTGGAAGATAGCATGGTTGAGCCTTTGTATTCCAGTGATTTTGAACCCACAATTCAAGTTGAAATATATTGAGTTTCGATTTGGCCTAGAGTTTGGGAACGAAGCTGCAGCAATGATTGCTAAAATAAAAAATGTGTTCCAAGGGTTGTTCAAGGAATACCTCCAATTGAATGACAATGGATCAGATCCCATGTCACAAGGAGGTGATGATGACATGGGTGTAAGTGGTGAAGATCCTATGGCTGATTGGGACCAACATGTCACCCTCACTGCTCGATCAACAAATTTGGATTCTACCGAACTTGATTCCTACTTGTCAAAGGTACCCATCCGTCGAAGTGATCAATTTAATATCCTTGCATGGTGGTAGACGAACTCAGGTGAATACCCAACACTGAGTCACATGGCAGCAGATATCTTGGCGGCTCCTGCCTCTGCGGTGGCATCCGAGTCTGCCTTCAGCACAGGAAAGAGAGTTCTATCAGATTTTCGAAGTCGAATGACCGTAACGACACTTGAAGCTCTTGTTTGCTTACAAGATTTGATAAGGGCCAACAGTAAAGCCATAAGACACAAGTTTCTTCTTTGTTTCTTGTTAATGCTTCAAGTTTACAAGTTTCTTCTTTTTTCTGCAGCTAATACTCAATGTAGCTTGGCTTCAGTTCATGACATTATAATGGACTTACAAGGTATGATGAACCTTCTAATGTATATAGTGCCATGTATATGAAAGTACGCTTAAAGTATGAAGTCTGCTTTTTAATGAGGGATTTCGTATCTATAGTTTTTTCCAGGGAAGTATTTGCAAGATGCAGCCCAAACATGTAGATGAATATATAGAGTGTTTTACACACATAACTAGTGCTTTTATTTTTGGTTTCCCCAAGTTATAGTTGATCTCTAATATATATTTCTTTTTTCTCTCAGATATGAATGTGTAGTTCAGATTCATTTTTTTCATCGCCAAACTATATTAAAAATATGCATTTCTAACTACAGTAACTTGATTAGAATATGTTACGGAGTGGATGGCGGGTAGTGTATAATGGATATTTAGAAGTGTATTTTCTTGCAAATCTGATCATGAATTGGTTTTCTGGAACACGCCTTTGCTACAAAGAATATTCCTATGTTCATAAATATATTATTTAGTTTTTTGAGGGATAAATATACTATTTAGTTGATGTGCACAGAGTTACTCTTGTAACATTTCTTTGTAAATACATATATCGAGGACTGATGCTTGTTGGAGCAATCGATGTTAAACCTCAAGCAAATGGTGAAGCAAAGACATGTCAGCTTTCTTTATAAACTACTGGATGTGAAAAGTTTAGCATGTTGAACCTGTAATATTTTGATCTTGTCTGCGTCTGTTGGATTGAGGTCATTAGCCTGACGTTCTTTGAAACTTGCAATCTTTTGATCTTGTTTGAATCTGTTGGATTGAGGTCTTTAGCTTGATGCTCTTTGAAACATGTAATCTCATGATCTCGCCATTTTACTAAATGTGAAAAGGTTAGACCTTGTCATTTTACTGTACTGTGTACATGTTTGCTGACATATCTAATCTTTTGGGGACTTATTAGTAATTTGGCGAGGCCACAATTGTTGGACTGTGCAAACATTTGGTTCAAAAAAACCTGTAATCCCCTGGGCTGTGTAAACATTTGCTAAATTCTAGGACGGCCTCATGTACCCAATGGGTCAATGGGGCCACAAAATTCTGATGAAATGGGCCGGCCCGTGGCCTCACATATTGACCTTGGGGCCATGGGGCCGGGGCCAGGGCCAGGGCCGGGTCGGCCCATTCCCATTTTGATTTGCGTGTGCAAAACTGGCCTGCACCCATTGTATGTGAACGTAGAGCTTATCACACCCGATCATCACGTGGTGTCTCGGCACGACGAACTGTAGCAACGGTGCATACTTAGGGAGAACACTTATACCTTGAAATTTAGTGAGAGATCATCTTATAATGCTACCGCCAAACTAAGCAAAATAAGATGCATAAAGGATAAACATCACATGTAATCAATATAAGTGATATGATATGGCCATCATCATCGTGTGCCTTTGATGTCCATCTCCAAAGCACCGTCATGATCACCATCGTCACCGGCTTGACACCTTGATCTCCATCAAAGCATCATTGTCGTCTCGCCAACTATTGCTTCTACGACTATCGCTACCGCTTAGTGATAAAGTAAAGCAATTACATGGCGATTGCATTTCATACAATAAAGCGACAACCATATGGCTCCTGCCAGTTGCAGATACCTCTGTTACAAAACATGATCATCTCATACAACAAAATTTAGCATCATGTCTTGACCATATCACATCACAACATGCCCTGCAAAAACAAGTTAGACGTCCTCTACTTTGTTGTTGCAAGTTTTACGTGGCTGCTACGGGCTGCGCAAGAACCGTTCTTACCTACACATCAAAAACCACAATGCGGTATAGTGATTGTTTTTGATCTTCAGAAAGAACCCTGTTCATTGAATCCGATTCAACTAAAGTTGGAGAAACTAACACCCACCAGCCACCTGTGTGCGAAGCACGTCGGTAGAACCAGTCTCGCGTAAGCGTATGCGTAATGTCGGTCTGAGCCGCTTCATCCAACAATACCGTTGAATCAAGAATCAACTAGTGACGACAAGCAATATGTATATACCCACGCCCACAACTCCTTTGTGTTCTACTCGTGCATATAACATCTACGCATAGACCTGGCTCGGATGCCGCTGTTGGGGAACGTAGTAATTTCAAAAAAAATCCTACGCACATGCAAGATCCATCTAGGTGATGCATAGCAACGAGGGGGAAATAGTGTTGTCCACGTACCCTCGTAGACCATAAGCGGAAGCGTTATGACAACGCGGTTGATGTAGTCGAACGTCTTCACGACCCGACCGATCCTAGCACCGAAGGTACGCACCTCCGTGATCTACACATGTTCAGCTTGGTGACGTCCTGCGAACTCTAGATCCAGCTGAGTGTCAAGGGAGTGTTTCATCAACACGATGACGTGATCACGGTGATGATGAAGCTACCGGAACAGGGCTTCGCCTAAGCACTGCAACAATATGACCGAGGTGGATTATGGTGGAGGGGGGCACCGCGCACGGCTAAGACAATTGTCAACTTGTGTGTGTATGGGGTGCCCCCTCCCCCATATATAAAGGAGTGGAGGAGGGGGAGGGGCCGGCCCTCTATGGCGCGCCCAAGAGAGTCCTACTCCCACCGGGAGTAGGATTTGATACGTCTCCAGCGTATCTATAATTTATGAAGTATTCAAGCTATTATATTATCTGTTTTGTATGTTTATGGGCTTTACTAAACACTTTTATATTATTTTTGGGACTAACCTATTACCCGGAGGCCCAGCCCAAATTGCTGTTTTCTTGCCTATTTCAGTGCTTCGAAGAAAAGGAATATCAAACGGAGTCCAAACGGAATGAAACCTTCGGGAGAGTTATTTTTGGAATGGAAGCAATTCAAGAGACTTGGAGTAGACGTCAAGGAAGCTTCGGTGAAGCCACGAGGCAGGGAGGCGCGCCCCCCACCCTCGTGGGCCCCCCTTGGCTCCCCTGACCAACTTCTTTCGCCTATATATGTCCATATACCCTAAAAACATCAGAGAGCAGAATAGATCGGGAGTTCCGCCGCCAGAACCCTCCATAGCCACCGAAAACCAATCTAGACCCATTTCAGCACCTTGCCGGAGGGGGGAATCCCTTTCCGGTGGCCATCTTCATCATCCCGGTGCTCTCCATGACGAGGAGGGAGTAGTTCACCCTCGGGGCTGAGGGTATGTACTGGTAGCTATGTGTTTGATCTCTCTCTCTCTCTCTCTCTCGTGTTCTTGAGGTAGTCCGATCTTGATGTATCGCGAGCTTTGCTATTATAGTTGGATCTTATGATGTTTCTCCCCCTCTCCTCTGGATTGAGTTTTCCCTTTGAAGTTATCTTATCGGATTGAGTCTTTAAGGATTTGAGAACACTTGATGTATGTCTTGCATGTGCTTATCTATGGTGACAATGGGATATCACGTGATCCACTTGATGTATGTTTTGGTGATCAACTTGCGAGTTCCGTGAACTTATGCATAGGGGTTGGAACACGTTTTCGTCTTGACTCTCCGGTAGAAACTTTGGGGTACTCTTTGAAGTTCTTTGTGTTGGTTGAATAGATGAATCTGAGATTGTGTGATGCATATCGTATAATCATACCCACGGATACTTGAGGTGACATTGGAGTATCTAGGTGACATTAGGGTTTTGGTTGATTTGTGTCTTAAGGTGTTATTCTACTATGAACTCTAGGGCTGTTTGTGACACTTATAGGAATAGCCCAACGGATTGACCGGAAAGAAGAACTTTGAGGTGGTTTCGTACCCTACAATAATCTCTTCGTTTGTTCTCCGCTATTAGTGACTTTGGAGAGACTCTTTGTTGCATGTTGAGGGATAGTTATATGATCCAATTATGTTATTATTGTTGAGAGAACTTGCACTAGCGAAAGTATGAACCCTAGCCTTTGTTTCCTAGCATTGCAATACCGTTTACGCTCACTTTTATTACTTGTTACCTTGCTGTTTTTATAATTTCAGATTACAAAAACCTATATCTACCAGCCATATTGCACTTGTATCACCATCTCTTCGCCGAACTAGTGCACCTATACAATTTACCATTGTATTGGGTGTCTTGGGGACACAAGAGACTCTTTGTTATTTGGTTGCAGGGTTGTTTGAGAGAGACCATCTTCAACCTATGCCTTCCATGGATTGATAAACCTTAGGTCATCCACTTGAGGGAAATTTGCTACTGTCCTACAAACCTCTGCACTTGGAGGCCCAACAACGTCTACAAGAAGAAGGTTGCGTAGTAGACATCAAGCTCTTTTCTGGCGCCGTTGCCGGGGAGGTTAGGGCTTGAAGGTATATCTTTAGATCTTGTAATCGAATCTTTTTGTTTCTTGTTTTATCACTAGTTTAGTCTATAAAAGAAAATTACAAAAAAATGGAATTGAGGGTACCTCATATGCTTCATCTTTTTAATGTCTTTCATGAAAATAAGGATTCCGATAATTGTGCCAAAGTGTTAGAAGAAGAATGCATTAGAATGTTTGGCACTAAATATTTGAATGATGAGCATGATTGCAATGTTGTTAGTATGAATTCCTTGAATATCCCTGGTACTAATGATGATTGCACTAGTCATGATGAAAATGTCTCTTATAAGCATGTCAATTTTTGTGGAGTGCATAGTGTTTGAAAGTAGACACCAAATAGGGAAGATAGATTTTCCAAGAGGCATAAGTATTTAGAAACCAAATGGTTGCAAGAGAGGCTAGATGTTTGTGCTGAAAATTTAAAATTTCTTTGCCATACTTGTGAACTTTGCAATGAACATGGTCATTGATACGTCTCCAACGTATCTATAATTTACGAAGTATTCATGCTATTATATTATCTGTTTTAGATGTTTATGGGCTTTACTAAACACTTTTGTATTATTTTTGGGACTAACCTATTAACCAGAGGGCCCAGCCCAAATTGCTGTTTTCTTGCCTATTTAAGTGTTTCGAAGAAAAGGAATATCAAACAGAGTCCAAACGGAATGAAACCTTCGGGAGAGTTATTTTTGGAACGAAAGCAATCCAGGAGACTTGGAGTAGACGTCAGGGAAGCTTCGAGGAAGCCACGAGGCAGGGAGGCGCGCCCTACCCCCTAGGCGTGCCCGCACCCTCGTGGGCCCCTCGTGGCTCCCCTGACCGACTTCTTTGACCTATATATGTCCATATACCCTAAAAACATCAGAGAACAGAATAGATCAGGAGTTTCGCCGCCAGAAGCCTCCGTAGACACCGAAAACCAATCTAGACCCGTTCCGGCACCCTGCCGGAGGGGGAATCCCTCTCATGTGACCATCTTCATCATCCCGGCGCTCTCCATGACAAGGAGGGAGTAGTTCACCCTCGGGGCTGAGGGTATGTACCAGTAGCTATGTGTTTGATCTCTCTCTCTCTCTCTTGTGTTCTTGAGGTGATACGATCTTAATATATCGCGAGCTTTGCTATTATAGTTGGATCCTATGATGTTTCTCCCCCTCTACTCACTTGTAATGGATTGAGTTTTCCCTTTGAAGTTATCTTATTAGATTGAGTCTTTAAGGATTTGAGAACACTTGATGTATGTCTTGCATGTGCTTATCTGTGGTGACAATGGGATATCACATGATCCATTTGATGTATGTTTTGGTGATCAACTTACGAGTTCCGTGACCTCGTGAACTTATGCATAGGGGTTGGCACACGTTTTCGTCTTGACTCTCCGGTAGAAACTTTGGGGCACTCTTTGAAGTTCTTTGTGTTGGTTGAATAGATGAGTCTGAGATTGTGTGATGCATATCGTATAATCATACCCACGGATACTTGAGGTGACATTGGAGTATCTAGGTAACATTAGGGTTTTGGTTGATTTGTGTCTTAAGGTGTTATTCTAGTACAAACTCTATGATAGATCGAACGGAAAGAATAGCTTCGTGTTATTTTTACTACGGACTCTTGAATAGATCGATCAGAAAGGATAACTTTGAGGTGGTTTCATACCCTACAATAATCTCTTCGTTTGTTCTCTGCTATTAGTGACTTTGGAGTGACTCTTTGTTGCATGTTGAGGGATAGTTATATGATCCAACTATGTTATTATTGTTGACAGAACTTGCACTAGTGAAAGTATGAACCCTAGGCCTTGTTTCCTAGCATTGCAATACAGTTTATGCTCACTTTTATCATTAGTTACCTTGCTGTTTTCATATTTTCATATTACAAAAACCTATATCTACCATCCATATTGCACTTGTATCATCATCTCTTCGCCGAACTAGTGCACCTATACATTTTACCATTGTATTGGGTGTGTTGGGGACACAAGAGACTCTTTGTTATTTGGTTGCAGGGTTGTTTGAGAGAGACCTTCTTCATCCTATGCCTCCCACGGATTGATAAACCTTAGGTCATCCACTTGAGGGAAATTTGCTACTGTCCTACAAACCTCTGCACTTGGAGGCCCAACAACGTCTACAAGAAGAAGGTTGCGTAGTAGACATCAAGCTCTTTTCTGGCGCCGTTGCCGGGGAGGTGAGTGCTTGAAGGTATATCTTTAGATCTTGCAATCGAATCTTTTAGTTTCTTGTTTTATCACTAGTTTAGTCTATAAAAGAAAATTACAAAAAAATGGAATTAAGGTTTCCTCATATGCTTCATCTATGTAATATCTTTCATGAGAATAAGGATTCCAATAATTGTGCTCAAGTGCTAGAAGAAGGATGCATTAGAATGTTTGGCACTAAATATTTGAATGATGAGCATGATTGCAATGTTGTTAGTATGAATTCTTTGAATATCCATGATGCTAATGATATGCAAAGCCACAAGCTTGGGGAAGCTATGTTTGATGAAGATGATATTTTTTTTCTCCCAAATTTTGATGAGCAAATTTATTATGATGATAGCATGCCTCCTATTTATGATGATTATATTGATGAAAGTGGGTTGGAGGAGTGTCAACTTTAGGAAGTGAAGCTCCCACTATTTTGGAGGATGTTGAATCTTATTGTGATAATTATAAAAGTGGATTTGGAGAGCTCATGACTTTATTTAGTAATGATTCCACTATCTCGGAAGAGGTTCCAATTGATTATGAGAATAAAGTTGCTATCTATGATGATTATTGTGATGACTTGTATGCTATTAAGGATAATGATAACCATGAAACTTGTCATCGTGATTTTAGTTTTCAATTGTATTATGCCTCATATGGTAATTATTTTGTTGAGTTTGCTCCCACTATTATTCATGAGAAGAAATTCGCTTATGTGGAGAGAAATAAAATTTATATGCTTGGGGATCATGAAAATAATGCTTTATGTGATAGTTATATTGTTGAATTCATTCATGATGCTACTGAAAATTATTATGAGGGAGGAATATGTGCTTGTAGGAATTGCAATAATACCAAGTTTCCTCTCTATGTGCTCAAAATCTTGAAGTTATGCTTGTTTTGCTTTCCTATGCTAGCTGATTATTGTTCCCATAAATTGTTTGCTCACAAAATCCCTATGCATATGAAGTGGGTTAGACTTAAATGTGCTAGTCATATTCTTCATGATGCTCTCTTTATATTTCAATTCTTATCTTTTATGTGAGCATCATTGAAATCATCATGCCTAGCTAGCAGCGTTAAACGATAGCGCTTGTTGGGAGGCAACCCAATTTTATTTTTGTTCTTTGCTTTTTGCTCCTGTTTAGTAATAAGTAATTCATCTAGCCTCTGTTTAGATGCGGTTTTATGTTTTAATTAGTGTTTGTGCCAAGTAGAACCTTTGGGAAGACTTGGGTGAAGTCTTTGCGATCTTGCTATAAAAAAACAGAAACTTTAGCGCTCACGAGTTTTTCTTCCATTTTTTTACTGGAGAGTGAGATTAGGTTGATTATTTTTGTAGATGATTAATAGACAAATTCCTCAGGTCCACCAATTTATTTGAGAATTTTATGAGTTCCAGAAGTATAAGTTTGAGACAGATTACTACAGACTATTCTGTTTTTGACAGATTTTGTTTTCTATGTGTTGTTTGCTTATTTTGATGAATCTATGAGTAGTATCGGAGGGTATGAACCATAGAGAAGTTGGAATATAGTAGATATTACACCAATATAAATAAATAATGAGTTCAAAAAAGTATCTAAGTGGTGATTTATTTTCTTATACTAACGGAGCTTACAAGTTTTCTGTGAAGTTTTGAAGTTTTGGGTAAAGATTCGATGGGCTATGGAATAAGGAGTGGCAAGAGCCTAAGTGTCGGTGTCAAAACCGGCGGATCTCTGGTAGGGGGTCCCGAACTGTGCGTCTAGGCCAGATGGTAACAGGAGACAAGGGACACGAAGTTTTACCCAGGTTCGGGCCCTCTCGATGGAGGTAAAACCCTACGTCCTGCTTGATTAATATTGATGATATGGGTAGTACAAGAGTAGATCTACCACGAGATTGAGGAGGCTAAACCCTAGAAGCTAGCCTATGATATGATTGTTGATGTGTATGTTGTCCTACGGACTAAAACCCTCCGGTTTATATAGACACCAGATAGGGTTAGGGTTACATAGAGTCGGTTACAATGGTAGGAGATCTACATATTTGTATCGCCAAGCTTGCCTTCCATGCCAAGGAAAGTCCCTCCCGGACACGGGACGAAGTCTTCAATCTTGTATCTTCATAGTCCAGGAGTCCGGCTGAAGGTATAGTCCGGCCACCCGGACACCCCCTAATCCAGGACTCCCTCAGTAGCCCCTGAACCAGGCTTCAATGAAGACGAGTCCGGCGCGCATATTGTCTTCGGCATTGCAAGGCGGGTTCCTCCTCCAAGTACTTCATAGAAGATTTTGAACACAAAGATAGTGTCCGGCTCTAAAAAATAAGTTTCCACATATTGCCATAGAGAGAATAATATTTACACAAATCTAATCTGCTGACGTATTTTGTAGCGTGACATCACACCACGGCCAAGCTTTTTCGAACCGTTTTACTGTCCCATCTTAGTGCGTTATGCGAGGCGGTTTCCTTGGCACGTCTTGTTAAAGCAGAGATCGTGTCCCCCTTATTCCGGGATTCTCATCAATACGGGCGTGGGTAACCCAACCGCTTCTAGGACTCCTAGATTATAGGCAAGTCCAAACGGACACGGAGAGGACGCTTGATATCCACCCTCTTTATAAAGGGACAAGGCTTTTATTTTTCCCTCCCGTGCTCAATCGAATCCTTCCCCCGCCTCAAGCTCAAACGCCCAAAGTTTAGGTCAGGTGCTTCGAACCTTCAATCATGTCCGGATCTAGCCTTCAAGGCCGATGGGTGCCCTCCTCCGTCACAGAAGAAGACATCAAAAAGTTGAGGGAGGCCAGATATCTGACCGCCGAGATCTTGCATCGGCTGCCTCCCTGGGGGCAGGCTGTTCCTTCCCCCAAACCCAACGAGAGCGTCGTGTTCGTCTCCCACTTCCTCCAAGGTCTAGGCCTTGCTCTGGATCCATTCATCAGGGGCTTGATGTCTTACTATGGGGTAGATTTCCATGATCTAGCTCCGGACTCCTTTCTTCATATCACGACATTTATCATCGTGTGCGAGGCCTTCCTCCGGGTCACCCCTCACTTTGGCCTGTGGCTCAAGACCTTTGAAGTAAAGTCGAAGATGATCGAGGGGCAACAGGCGGCGTGTGGAGGTGCCTCAATACGCAAGTTGACGGGAGCTCCGTGGCCCAAAGGTTCTATTCCAGAGGTGTCTGAATTGTGGCAACAGGAGTGGTTCTACATCACGGCTCCTAGAAGTGCCAAGTGGGCGGCCCCCTGTTTTCCACTCGGGCCCAGCACCACAACTGATGTCATGGATCAGCAGAGGTCTGAGCTGGGGGCCAGCCAAGGACGTGCCTATATTGCAAGGCCGCATTCGAGATCTCTTCAATGGAGATTTCAGTTTGGTTGCGGTGATACAGGTTATGCTGGTTCGTCAAGTCCAGCCTTGCAAACGCTGGCCTCTTCGTCTGTGGGAGTTCAATCCCGAGGGACCGCGTGCCATTCAAAATTTTCTTGGCCTGACGCACGAGGAGACGTACAAATTATTCTTCGGACCTCAGACGGAGTGTCCGGAAATCACCGAGGACGTGGGCCTGAGTAGCAACCGCACCGCCGAACAGGTAAGGCATCTTCCGGCCGAACATACTTTCTCTACTTTGTTACGAAGTTATCTCTGAGAGTTTGCTTTTTGACCAGGACTGGCTCATAAAGGCGAAGTTGATTCGGTGTTCGGCCCCCCTCCCTGAGGGTTTGGAAAATCCGGTATTGGAAAAGATGCTCCAGACCGCACCTTGCCCGGAGCCCTTGAAGGAAGATACTGTGGAGGATAATGCGGGCGGACGCAGGCCCCCAACGCTGCCCATTCTAGCCGAGGGAGCGAGCGTCTCCATGAGGGAAGGCGACCAGAAGAGAAAAAGGACTGCGCCCGGGGATTCAGAAGCCGAAGCTTCCAAACGGGAGAAGAAGTCTCCCACAGAGGGTCCCACCCTGGGGGGCGTTGTTGCCGCACAAAGTCCGCGGGGGGATCAATCCTCCCACGAGTCGTAAGTGACCCGAAATACCTTTGATAGTACAGATATGCCATCTTTTTCTTCTGAGAAGATAACCACCGCATATATTTTTGCACTTCGGGCCTTAGCCCCCCTCAAATGAGCTCATCTTCGGGGGATCTTCTTCCAGAGATGATGGAGAGCGAAACGCCTCCTCCGGACTCCTCCGCACCGGGAGTGGGCGACCCTGAAGTGTCGTCGCGGAGGGCCTCTCCGAGTCCGGCGAGGCCAGAAGATAATCCCGTTGACCCCCGAAGCTCCCAATGTCCGGCTCCCGAAGAGAGTAGACAAAAGAGTTCGGCACCGTCTAGTGTGCGATCGGATGTTCTGAGGGAATTGGTGGGGCGAGCGGCCATCTCAGATGAACACCGTGTGCTGATGAATACGGTGATGGAGAGAATATCATCCGCCGAAAGCGGATTGCATGAAGCTTTTATGAGTCTACTGACAGGCTTTGAGGTATGTAAAAGAATGTATGATAGTCCTGCACATGCTAGGTGTGCCCTGTGTAGATAGTAGCCCCTGAGACTCTGGTTGTCGTCGGAAACGATGACGAACAGAGGATCATATTCCCAGGTAATAACCATACTGCCTCTATGTGCAGGTGATGGAAGCTCCGGTGGATAGCCGGACTAGCGAGTTTGCCCATTTAGAACGGCGGTTGGATGCGGCAGACGCCGACATCGAGCTTGTTAACAAAAGGCTTGACGAGGCACAGGGTAAGTGTCAATATCTGGTAAACGCCACATAGGAAGAGCAGCATGATGCCAGTATCTTAAATATGTTGTGACTGCAGATGGAGCTGCCACTGTTGAAGCCTTGCGGGCAGAACTTGCCCGAGCCAAGGAACAAGCGAGGTTAGGTAATGCGGCTGCTGTGAAGGCGGCCGAAGAGTTGCAAGCCGAGAAGGCCACGCATGGCGAGACCCGAGACAAGATGGCCAAGATGGCTGTGGAATTAAAAGCCGCCGCCGACCGTTGCCGGGTTCTCGAAAAGGAAAACCAAGCGAAGGCATCGGACCTTGAGAAGGCTGCTGTGACAAAAAAGGATCTCCGCTCTGCTATGAGGGCAAAGAAGGAGGAGCTGCGGGAAGCCGGGGATATTGTAGCTGGGAAATCCTTTATGTTGCGGAGGAAATTCGGAGATCCACGGTATGCCCCTCTGGATCGGCTGTGGAGTTCGGAGGATGTGTATATGGATTTGGCGGCGAGTGCTGCCGATGCGGCCAAGTACTTCCAGGGTCAGACAGACCATGGAGTAGACCAGCTGTTTTGGAGACAATTCCATTCTCCCGAGCGTCCACTTACATTGACTGACCAATTAGCCGAATGGGCCGAACTAAACAGGTTGTCCGGACTCTCTATGAGGTTTGTTGTGGATCAGCTGTGGCCAGGAAGGTCAAAACCGAACAGCTATTTCAGCTTGGTGCAGCAGTTCCTTGACGTGGTGCCGCGCATTAATGCGATGAAGAGGTCGGCGTGCATAGAGGGCGCACGGATGGCCTTTGCCCGTGTTAAGGTATACTGGGCGGAGATGGATGCTACCAATGTTGCAGCGCGGGATTCGGCTATAGGTCAAAAGGCTGCTGAGCACTATTTTGAAGAAGTTCTTGAGGGTGCCCGTTTGATAGAGACTCAGTGCTCAAAAAATATTATGTTTGAGTGATATGTAATCTCATTGTAAGCGAAATGCTTTTATAAATTTTTATAAGGCTATTTTTATACTTTTGCCTGAAAGTAATATGATGCCTCCTGGGCGGCCGTTTATGTATACATGTGTATAACCTGAAAGATTGCAGTCGTTGGCTTCAGCCCCCACGCATATAATGCGGAGGTGCTCGCAAAAACACGCGTTCACACTTAACCCAATGTCTTGGTCCTATTAAGGAGGTGATAGCGGAGCGAGCGAGGCAACCGGACTATAATGCTTTAGCACTTTCACTTAGCCATAGGAGTTTGACAGTGGGGCTATTAGATAGCCCCTGGTGGCTCCGCACTCTCCCGGTTCCGGGGTGCGTACATGCCTGGCCGGAAAATAGCCCTTCGTTAAGGGGAGGAATTCTAACATTCCCACAGGTCCTCGAGTGGTTGACCAGTCTCACGCTATATCATGACAGTCACTTTTCGGCTTTCTCTACTGAGGTGCTCGTCCGGATGAACCAGGGCACAATCGCAGTAGTTCTCCTGGTGCTACCTTAGCCGGTAAAGCGGAACGTAAGGCACCAAAACACAGGAGCCGGGCTAACCCAACATTTGACCAAAGACAATGATTCGGAGCTGATGCATATAGGGCCAAACTCGCGACGCCGAACACTCCCTAAGGTATTCGGTCTTTGTGGTATAAATCGGGCCTAAATAATGGCCTTTGTAAGAAGCCCCTTGTGTCCAGGTACTGCATTATTCTGGCGTGGCCACATGCCAAGACGTCAGCATCCTTCTCAACGGTGGATATGTATCAACAAGAGACAGTAAAAAAAGTTTACGCAGGGTCTTAATCTAAAAAGAATCCTTGGAACGGGTCCCTGCTGCACATCTGCGCCTGTGTCTCCGTTGTGCCATATCTTGGACGGGTGTAGCACAATGATCGTCTGTAAAAGAGAGGAAGTTAAGTGAAAAAGTTGTCGTGCAAAAAGATAGTTTTTTTAAAGAAACCATGTGTAATTCAAGATGATAAGAAATTGCCACTTGTCTGCGCGCGTTGAGCCCCTTGTATTGACAAATAGGGGTGTGACCACTTATTTCTGTATAAATAGAGGCGCCGGACTTGATTAGTTGTATCTGAGGTCTTGACGACCTATTGGATGCTTTCGTTTGTCCGGGCGCCTTTAGTGTGCGGCGGCCAAGGCAGCCTCACTCTCTTCGGCGCGCAGAGATCGCTTGATATTTTCGTGCACTGTAATGATGCCACGTGGACCGGGCATCTTGAGTGTGAGGGAGGCGTAGTGCGGTATTGCATTAAAGCGAGCGAAAGCTTCACGTCCGAGCAGTGCTTGATAGCCACTTTGAAATGGAGCGATGTGGAAAGTTAGATGCTCGCGACGGAAGTTATCGAGGGAGAAGAATATAACTTATAGTAAGAGGGAGCCCGTACAACGAGCCCCTGGGCCTGGCGTTACTCCTTTAAAGGTAGTATTGCTATGGCGAATTTGTGTTGGGTCTAACCCCATCCTGCGGATTGTATCCTGATATATTAGGTTTAGGCTACTGCCGCCGTCCATCAAGACCCTTGTGAAGTGATATCCACCAATTACTGGGTCTAATACCAGGGCAGCCCATCCTGCGTGTTGGATACTTGCTGAGTAATCGCGATGATCGAAAGTGATCGGTTGAGATGACCAGTGGCAGGACTTCGTAGTGATAGGCACTTGGGTATACTTTCCTGGGAGTGCCGTATTGTTTTTTCCCTTGATTATGTGTAACACGTTTGCTGTTTTGACTTTTGGTGGAAATTTCTTTTGTTCCGCTGTGTCTTGCTTGGGAGGCTCGTCCTCGTCTTCACTTGGTGTATCCTCCCCCTTATGTACGGCGTTGAGCTTGCCGAACTGCTTTTTCAGGCTCCTCGCGGTGGCAACAAGCCTTTTACGGGCAGTCTATTGCTCCGGGTGTCTGTCCGGCGTTATGTCGTCCGGACCATTATCCTTGATAGGATTTGTTTGTTCGGTTTGATTATCCGGATTGCCGTTGTCCGGCAGCGGTTCGCCCTGCTCCAGCGCTGGGTCTGTGTGATCGCTATTTCTGTCGAGGCGGGATTTGGGGCGGCGCTTGCGTCGCCGCTTTGACTGCTTTTCGAGGGAACAAGCCTTCGGTGTGTCCTTCTGCTCCTCGTCGTCATATTTTGGTGCGTCCACCATGTATACGTCATATGACGAGGTGGCGTTCCAGGGCCCAATAGGCGCTGGTTCTTCATCGTCTCCTTCATCGGCGTCCATACCGTCGATGTCTCCGGAGTCGAAGTCGAGCATGTCGGTTAAATCATCGACAGTGGCTACAAAGTGGGTGGTGGGTGGGCTTTGAATTTCTTCATCGTCCGTACCCCAACCTTGCTGACCCATAGTCCGGTCAGGGCTCTCCTGATAAAGAGAGAGACTTCAGTGACTTCAGGATGTCGCCGAAAGGCGAGTGCTGAAAGATGTCCGCGGCAGTGAACTCCATGATCGGCGCCCAATCGGATTCGATCAGTAGGGGCGCGGTGGGCTCGGAGTCCGGAGAGGAGTCCGGCTCCTTGGAGTCACGGGTCTCGCAGAGTACGGGGCTAGTGCTTGGCTCAATCGCCGTTGGGGTTGCAGCCCCCGAGGTGGCGTCCAACCGCCCATCCTCGATCAGCGCAGTTGGCTCCGAATTAAGGGTCGGAGCCGATGCAGATGCGGCCTCCAGGGCACTGTTCGGCGGTAGAGCTAGATCATGCTCGTCGTGACAGTGCGGCGCGCTCAGCAGTGGCTCGAATCCGTCGAAGATCAAGTCCCCGCGGATGTCAGCCGTGTAGTTTAAATTTCCGAATCTGACCCGACGGCCAGGGGCGTAGCTTTTGATCTGCTCCAGACGGCCAAGCGAATTGGCCCGCCGAGCGAAGCCACCGACGGCGAAGATCTGTCCGGGGAGGAACACTACTGGATTCTGGCACTTTGCCATCTGCCATGGCAGATGGCAAAGGCATGGTCGGCGGATGGCAAAGGCTTTGCCATCTGCCAGCAGATGGCAAACAGTTTATCTGAAACCCTGCCGGCAAAGGCTTCTTTGCCGTCTGCTGGCTGATGGCAAAGAGCCTGTGGCTTTGCCATCAGCTAGCAGATGGCAAAGAGCCTGTGGCTTTGCCATCAGCTAGCAGATGGCAAAGCCTATTAACGGGGTTAGCCCCGTTAGAAGGCTAACGGCATACTTTGCCGTCAGCCAGCAGATGGCAAAGGCTGCAGGCTCTTTGCCGTCTGCCAGCAGATGGCAAAGTATGCAGGCTCTTTGCTGTGTGCCAGCAGATGGCAAAGGCTGCATGCTTTGTCGTCTGCCAGCACATGGCAAAGAGCTTTGCCATCTGTTGGCAGATGGCAAAGAGCCCAAATAGGCCAGCCCAAATGTTACATGTAGATGGCAGTGGCCTCTTTGCCATCTGCCAGCTGATGGCAAAGCTCTTTGCCATCTGCCAGCAGATGGCAAAGTGACTATATTGCCCCATTTAATTTTGTTTTTTCTTATATCAATTCATTTTCACAGAAAATCAAACACAAATATATTTATATGACCAATATAGCATATTCAACACATATTACCAATAGTCATGAACACATATATCCAATACATGTTACCAATAGTAGCAAGTTTCATCCGTACATATACATAGTTTCATCAATATTACACAATTTCATCCATAGGTAGCAAGTTTCACAAGGTCAAAACAAAAACTAAATACATGCACTCCATCAACCCAACCTTCCGTGATCTTAAGCAAATCTGTAAAATGGGAAAGAAGAAAGTTAGAAGAAGAAGACTAGAAGAAGAAGATTATTACGATGCAACTAAAATGTGAAGATTATTATGATGCAACTTATATCTGTAAAATAGGTCATTTTGGAGCTAAGTATGGTTATTATGTCATTTTTGAGCTAGCTAAGCATAATAAGTCATTTTGGTGTAAACCATGCTAAGGTCATTCTAGAGCTAAGTAAGGTTATTATGTCATTTTGGAGCTAGCTAAGCATGTGAAGTCATTTAGGAGCTAAAATATGTCATTTCTTAAGCATATTATGTCATTTTAGAGTTAGCTAAGCATATTAAGTCATTTTGGAGGAAAAGATGCTAAGTATAGGTCATTTTAGAGCTAGCCTAGGTTAAATAGGTCATTTTGGAGCGAAGTAAGGTTATTATGTCATTTTGGAGCTAGCTAAGCATATGAAGTCATTTAGGACCTAAAATATGTCATTTCTTAAGCATATTATATCATTTTAGAGCTAGCTAAGCATATTAAGTCATTTTGGAGGAAAAGATGCTAAGCATAGGTCATTTTAGAGCTATCCTAGGTTAAATATGTCATTTTAAGCTAGCTAAGCATATTAAGTCATTTTGGAGGAAAAATGCTAAGTATAGGCCATTTTAGAGCTATCCTAGGTTAAATATGTCATTTTGGAGCTAATTAAGCTTATTATGTCATTTTTGAGCTAGCTAAGCATATTGAGTCATTTTGGAGGAAAAAATGCTAAGTATATGATTATGTTGCTAGTATCCATATGGCAGAGAACCCGGGCCGACATGACTAGTCATAGAACCAAGGTGGCACAAACATACGGGGACAGGCATACATGACCTAGCAATGCACGTGTCGGTCATCAGCGAGTGCAACCAAGTCGTAGCAAGCTACAAGGACTTCGGTGATACACCGCGTGACATTTCCCCGTAGGGACAGACACAGGAGCAAAGAAGGACACATGCCGGACAATCCATGTGTTCCGGAGCAGTAGCGAACTACCATGGCTCAGTGGAAGCACTAGGAGGCATTTCCCTGTATGGAAGGCTACCAAAGGCACACGACTAGGTGTCGAATCCCACACATACAATGCATTTCAAACATACACACATTATGCACGATATGTGTAGATACAACATGGCATCACAACAGAACTCTATTAAGCAAAACACTTGGGAAACTTACCGTCATCACGGAGGTGTAGGTGTAGGTGTAGGACCGGTCGCGCCAGTGGCAGACGAAGAAGGATCGGTCGATGCTTGTCGGGAGTTACGCTGCACCAAAGATTATTTTCAATGTATCGTTAGCATGATGCAACTCAAATGTGAAGACTAGTAACTAATGACCGTTCAAATGAAACTCACCGTGCCCGCCAGAGCAATGACTGGCATTGGCGGAGGGGTCTAGCCGTTCTTCTCGCACATGGACTGCACATTTGGTTTTGACGAGTCAGTCATATCTATTATATAATTAAAACAGAAGACAAATAAGACACCATGTTCATCCACATATATTAAATTATATCAACCGTTAGTTTTAGAGATTAAAGGCTAAGATTTAAAGATGTAAACGTTACATACAAATATTGTATGGATGTCGTTTTTGGAACATCAGATGTTGCCACGTACATGTCTTTTTTTATTTAGAATTCAAGTAGCAAAGAACAAACATGTATAGGACAAGGAGACGTAAAAGACATATACATGTACAAAAAAGAATAGGCCAACACGTCTTACATCAAAGTCGTAATCTTTTCCTTAAAAAAAAGAATAGGCATACATGAGTACTGCAAATACGTCAACCTACTAATACTATATGGAAGAGTCGGAGCACGTACCCAGAAAAAAGGAGTCCGGGCACACCAAAAAGAAAAAGGAGTCCGGCCAGAATACGGATCATCAACTTAATGAAGTTGGACCCCTTTTTTCTGTGTTCCCAAAATCATCACATACTCCTGCTTTAGATAGTGCTTCACGTTGGAACAAAAAACATCCCCTACTAAGATTAATATAAAGAAGAAAATATGTGTGCTGTCAAAAAAATAATAAGAAAAGATGCGTACGTACGCAACAAAGAGTGTGGGAGAAAAAGTTGGCAAACCACCTTTTGTTAAAAAATATTAAAAATAAGGAATATGCTAACGGTAATAAATCATTCCCCTAGAAATACGTGGGCATCTGTAGGTGCAAATAATTTATATTTTCATTCTCTCAAATTTATGTATGTTCTATTTATTTTGCAATGGATGATGATTTATGTTCTGATTACAATGGTTGAAATTCTACATATGGATCAAAAAAACGTGGCATGGAAATTCTTCAATGTAAAATAAGTATTTGTCATGACAGAAAGTCATGAATAAGACCACATCAAAGCAACACAGTGTACATCCTAAGATAAGACACATAAGTAAACATGCTATTAATTTATTTTGAACTTTGACCAGTAAGATATGCTAAGGTATAGGAATTGAACAAGTAAAAATTACTTTATGCCGTACACCATTTTGCTATTTTCCTGGCATATCATAAATGAAAAATCATAGTAAAAATCATGAACTGTAAACTGCAAATACTCGATTGTAAAATATATTTTGGAGCAGATGGAACATTATATAATAATATTAGGAGAAGGACATGTAAACCATCATTGAAAAGTCAGCACCTCAAGACAAATCTATGAATATGCCAATCATTTATGCACGATGAGTTCAAATTTGTAGTAGTAATTGCGTTGAAGGATACTGATTGATTTACGAGTGAATAACCGAGTCAAATTTTAATTCTGGAAAGAAATGAGGGAGATGAGAGAGAAACATGCAACTATTATGGAAAGGTGGATGATTCTCAAGTACATATGGACATCTCAGTCATCTATGCTCCATAAGTTTAATTTGCAATAGTAACTGTGATGACGGAGACCATTGGAGTGGCGAGCAAACAAATCGAGTTAAATTTTATTTCTTAGAAGAAATGAGGGAGGTGACAGAACGCACTAAAAGAGGGTTGAGTAAAAAGTCAGGATAAAGGAAATTATGTTAATTCGAGGTAGAGTGACCTCATGAGATATGATGCTAAGGGGCTCACAGAGTCGATGACCAAGGGATGAAGAGAATATCGAAAAAGAGAATTCACCACATTTTTCCAGGTGGACTAAACACAACTGCCTTCGACAATATACTTCTAGCAATGGAAATAAATAAATGGTTGTGCCAAGCAAAAAAAAATCTTTACATATATATAAATGATAGATAGCCATAAAAAATAGATCAAATTAAAAAAAATTACTTATATATGAATATGATTTTTCCCAGAAAAAAAAGTTCGTCGAATTAGCCGAGTCGTTTCGGTTCCTCTCAGCCCACAAATTAGTGTATTCATGCAATGTAAACTTTCAAATAAGTCCATACAATTTCTATCCTAAAAATACTATTAATCTTGGTACCACACAAATCACATAGTGAAAAGTGTGCAAGTGTCTCTCGGCCAGCCTACAAACGATTGTACCCTTATAAACCATCACAAATAACCTTAACAGAAATTAAAACAATTAATTTGCAAAATAGCAGAAGTCATGATCTGGAAAGGACAGAACTAAATTCATTGTAGTGTTCTTCCATGTGAATCTAACAGTGTGAAACAGTGAACCAAAAATCATAGGTTACTTCTTACATGCTCATGCAAAGACTGGAAACTAGTCCATCTATGGTGGCATTACATAACACAAGGTATTTACCAGACCTGGCTTAGATGGCATAGCAGAATTACCTGATGATTTCTAAAAAAGTTCGGAACATGTCTGTGATGAGATCATTGCATTCAAGGTCCAACATCACAACACATGCCCGGTATCTTGCAACTGTTTCCAAGATAGCAACTCTCCTGCTAAAGTAATGGCTATTAACATCAGCGAGTCCACCAAATGTACCAACAATCAGACAAAATATGGTCTGCAAGAAAGAAAAAAAGAATACTCAAATACTTGAACAAACACTGTAAGCTCAGTCAAAGTAATTTATTCAGCATTTTTTGTGAGCACAGGGTTACCCTTAAAACATCATCACTATATGGAGCTTCAGGTGCAGTTATTCTTGTAATTTCACAGAAGCAGGTTGCCAAGAGAACTTTAACATCTTGATCCTGATGTTTCAGCAATTCTTTTCTGACAACTGCTGTTAGACATGGTTGGATAGCTTCCATCACCGAGGACCCTGGTGACTGTTCTATTCCATGTAGGCACTAGAACATAAGGGCGCACGTTGCCGCGCCCATCCAACTTCCAGAAAAGCAATAGAAATAGGTAAGAAAATCTTATTGGTATAAGCTAAGTAAATTTGAACACTTTGTATTGTCCCTTAACATAGGTGACATGTCATATTTATTCAGGGATACTCATTAATGAATCCACATTCTACAAGTTTCAGTTTCTGTACGAAAATATGTTTATATACACATTAGTACAACAATTGTTTGCTACTTCCAGCAAAGGATTATAAAATTCAATTGCAAAGAGATTTGCATTGCAAATACTACGATATAGTTTCACGGCACGGTACGAAGATCAACACTATATCGGGATGAGCACGTTAATTTGTGAAGAATTTGTGAAGAATGAATTTTGACAAACTACCAGAAAATGAAAGAAAGGGGTCCAGAAGCAGTAAAAAAACAAATATAAATAGCTTAATCTATCTTAGATAGAACCCTGTCTAAACCTTGGTTGCTCGCTAAATTCTATGATGCCAAATAGTAACGGACATCATTGCACATATTCAAGAAGCATACCAGAGCAGCATAATCTGAACACGAAATCTGAAATGAAGGAAAATGATAAAAGATAAATATCCTGCTGAATTTGAGCTAGTTTATCTATTCTACATCAGTGGTAGGCTGGTAGCAGAAACAAAAAGAGCATTGAGCTGCAGCATATGAGCCAAACAAAAGGGAATAAGCACAAACCCGCGGGGCAGGGCAGGGGCGCCAGGAGGTCGGGGAAGGGGCGCAGCCAAGCCCGCGCAGAGCAGGGGCGCACGCAGGGGAGCACGTCCGCGCGGCTGGATCCAGGAGGGCGGGAAGGAGGGGCGGGGCGGCTGGGCTCCGGTCGGCGAGAAACGGCAAGCTCGAGGGTGGTGGGGTGGTGGGTGGCGGGGTGCTGGGTGGGGCGGCGGGGTGGTGGGGCGGCGGGTGGTGCGGGCGCGGGCGGCGGGGTGGTGGGGTGGTGGGGCGGCGACGGGGTGGTGGGGGTGCTTGGGCGGCGGCGGGTGAGATGCGTGGGAAGGAGGGAGAGGAGGGAAGAGAGGGAGAGGAGGGGAGAGAGGGAGAGGATAACCCCACGGTTTTTTTTATCTGGAAAAAAATAACCCCATCTCTTTGCCATCTCCCAGTAGATGGCAAAAAAATCTTTGCCGTCTGCTGGCAGATGGCAAAGAGGTGGGGCTGGTACGCCGTTACACGTTTGATGGCCACAGTATTTGCCAACCTCTTTGCCATCTGCTGGCAGATGGCAAAGATTATTTGCCATCCACTAGCATATGGCAAAGATTTGGCTGATGGCAACCATGTTCTTTGCCGTCTGTCAGTTCTTTGCCATCTGTTTTTTATAAGCAGATGGCAAAGACATTCTTTGCCATCAGCTGGCAGATGGCAAAGAGCTGGCTGATGGCAAATTCCCTGTTTCCAGTAGTGGAAGGTCTCACCCTGGACTGCATCGCTATCGATGATCGTAGGAGCCATCGAGCCTGACGGCGACGACACAGAGGAATTCTCAATGAAAGCACCAATGTCGATGTCAAAACCGGCGGATCTCGGGTAGGGGGTCCCGAACTGTGCGTCTAGGCCGGATGGTAACAGGAGACAAGGGACACAGAGTTTTACCCAGGTTCGGGCCCTCTCGATGGAGGTAAAACCCTATGTCCTGCTTGATTAATATTGATGATATGGGTAGTACAAGAGTAGATCTACCACGAGATCGAGGAGGCTAAACCCTAGAAGCTAGCCTATGGTATGATTGTTGATGTGTATGTTGTCCTACGGAGTAAAACCCTCCGGTTTATATAGACACCGGATAGGGTTAGGGTTACATAGAGTCGGTTACAATGGTAGGAGATCTGCATATTCGTATCGCCAAGCTTGCCTTCCACGCCAAGGAAAGTCCCTCCCAGACATGGGACGAAGTCTTCACTCTTGTATCTTCATAGTCCAGGAGTCCGGCTGAAGGTATAGTCCGGCCACCCAGACACCCCCTAATCCAGGACTCCCTCACTAAGCTTGGGTATGACCAAGGCACCCCAAGGTAATATTCAAGGACAACCAAGAGCCTAAGCTTGGGGATGCCCCGGATGGCATCCCCTCTTTCGTCTTCGTTCATCGGTAACTTTACTTGGAGCTATATTTTTATTCACCACATGATATGTGTTTTGCTTGGAGCGTTAATTTATTTTGTTAGGATTTTCTTGCTGTTATTTAGGACAATTTTTTGCATCTTTTATTTCAATAAAATTGGCATTGATAGCCTTTACTATGCCTATTTTACAAGTATACATGTTGCTGTTTGAAAACAGAAAGTTTACCGCTGTTGCAAAAATTCCCTAGAAAAGTCAGAATGTGATAAAATGTTGAAACCTTTTGAGTTTTAAGCTCTGATAAATTTACTACAGTGGGATTTTTTTTCATAATTTTTGGAGCTAGGGAAGTATGGATGTTGCAGCATTCTTTACAGACTATCCTGTTTAGGCAGATTGCTGTTTTGTTTGCATTGTTTGCATATGTTTGCTTCTTTAATGATTCTATTTGAGGATAGGACTATTAAATATGCAGAGGCATTTAGTATGCAATGTTGAATAATAGTTTTAGTAATTTGCTACAGTAGAGTATGATAAGGTTTTTGCAGTGGTTTATACTAACTTATCTCACGAGTCCTTGTTGAGTTTTGTGTGGATGAAGCTTTTGAGATTTAGGGAGACCGTGATATGAGAGGAATTAAGGAGACAAAAAAGCTCAAGCTTGGGGATTCCCAAGGCACCCCAAGATAATATTTCAAGAAGTCTCAAGCGTCTAAGCTTGGGGATGCCCCGGTTGGCATCCCACCTTTCTTCTTCAACAACTATCGGTTAGTATCGGTTGATCCTAAGTTTTTGCTTCTTCACATGATGTTTTTCTTAGATGTCATTTTATTTTGCTTTGCTTTTTGTTTGAATAGAGTACCAAGATCTGAAATTATTAAATGTTAGAGAGTCTTCATATAGTTGCATAATTATTCGACTACTCATTGATCTTCACTTATATCATTCGGAGTAGTTTGTCGTTTGCTCTAGTGCTTCACTTATATCCTTTTAGAGCACGGTGGTGGTTTTATTTTATAGAAATAGATGAACTCTCATGCTTCACCTAGATTATTTTGAGAGTCTTAAATAGCATGGTAACTTGCTAAAAATCCTAATATGCTAGGTATTCAAGAATAATAAAATTCTCTTATGAGTGTGTTGAATACTATGAGAAGTTTGATACTTGATAATTGTTTTGAGATATGAGGATGGTAATATTAGGGTCATGCTAGTTGAGTAGTTGTGAATTTGAGAAATACTTGTGTTGAAGTTTGTGATTCCCGTAGCATGCATGTATGGTGACCCGTTATGTGATGAAGTCAGAGCATGATTTATTTATTGATTGCCTTCCTTATGAGTGGCGGTCGGGGACGAGCGATGGTCTTTTCCTACCAATCTATCCCCCTAGGAGCATGCGCGTAGTACTTTGTTTTGATAACTAATAGATTTTTGCAATAAGTATGTGAGTTCTTTATGACTAATGTTGAGTCCATGGATTATACGCACTCTCACCCTTCCACCATTGCTAGCCTCTCTAGTACCGCGCAACTTTCGCCGGTACCATAAACCCACCATACACCTTCCTCAAAACAGCCACCATACCTACCTATTATGGCATTTCCATAGCCATTCCGAGATATATTGCCATGCAACTTTCCACCGTTCCATTTATTATGACACACTTCATCATTGTCATATTGCTTAGCATGATCATGTAGTTGACATCGTATTTGTGGCAAAGCCACCATTGATAATTCTTTCATACATGTCACTCATGCATCATTGCACATCCCGGTACACCGCCGGAGGCATTCATATAGAGTCATATCTTATTCTAAGTATCGAGTTGTAATTCTTGAGTTGTAAGTAAATAAAAGTGTGATGATCATCATTATTAGAGCATTGTACCAGTGAGGAAAGGATGATGGAAACTATGATTCCCCCCCAAGTCGGGATGAGACTCCGGACGAAAAAAAAGAGGCCAAAGAAGCCCAAATGAAAAAAGAGGCCATAAAAAAGAGAAGGCCCAAATAAAAAAATAAAAAAAATAAAAAAATGAGAGAAAAAGAGAGAAGGGGCAATGCTACTATCCTTTTACCACACTTGCGCTTCAAAGTAGCACCATGATCTTCATGATAAAGAGTCTCCTATGTTGTCACTTTCATATACTAGTGGGAATCTTTCATTATAGAACTTGTCTTGTATATTCCAATGATAGGCTTCCTCAAAATGCCCTAGGTCTTCGTGAGCAAGCGAGTTGGATGCACACCCACTAGTTTCTTTTGTTGAGCTTTCATACACTTATAGCTCTAGTGCATCCGTTGCATGGCAATCCCTGCTCACTCACATTGATATCTATTGATGGGCATTTCCATAGCCCGTTGATACGCCTAGTTGATGTGAGACTATGTTCTCCCTTTTTGTCTTCTCCACAACCACCATTCTATTCCACCTATAGTGCTATGTCCATGGATCACGCTCATGTATTGCGTGAAGATTGAAAAAGTTTGAGAACATTAAAAGTATGAAACAATTGCTTGGCTTGTCATCGGGGTTGTGCATGATTTAAATATTTTGTGTGGTGAAGATAGAGCATAGCCAGACTATATGATTTTGTAGGGATAGCTTTCTTTGGCCATGTTATTTTGAGAAGACATAATTGCTTAGTTAGTATGCTTGAAGTATTGGGAATTTACTATATTGGGAATTTTCTTTCATAATTTTTGGAGCTAGGGAAGTATGGATCTTGCTGCATTCTTTACAGACTGTCTTGTTTAGGCAGATTGTTGTTATGTTTGCATTGTTTGCATATGTTTGCTTCTTTAATGATACTATTTGAGGATAGGACTATTAAATATGCAGAGGCATTTAGTATGAAATGTTGAATAATAATTTTAGTGATTTGCTACAGTAGATTATGATAAGGTTTTTGCATTGGTTTATACTAACTTATCTCACGAATCCTTGTTGAGTTTTGTGTGGATGAAGCTTTTGAGATTTAGGGAGATCGTGATATGAGAGGAATTAAGGAGACACAAAAGCTCAAGCGTGGGGATTCCCAAGGCATCCCAAGATAATATTTCAAGAAGTCTCAAGCATCTAAGTTTGGGGATGCCCCGGTTGCCATCCCACCTTTCTTCTTCGACAACTATCGGTTAGTATTGGTTGATCCTAAGTTTTTGCTTCTTCACGTCATGTTTGCTATTCTTAGAATTTTATTTTCTTTTGTTTTGCTTGCTGTTTGAATAAAATACCAAGATATGAAATTATTAAATGGGAGAGTCTTCACAGAGCTAAACAATTATTTAACTACTCATTGATCTTCACTTATATCTTTCGGAGTAGTTTGTTATTCATTCACGTGCTTCACATATATCCTATGAGTAAATGGTCGAATGAATTGAATATAATAAATATGAAATTTTATATGTTTCATATGCTTATCCCATGGGGAGTAATGACTTCACATATAAGAAGTAGAGGTGGTAAATTTATTGAAGGTTAGCAAACATTGTATTGGTCACTTGAGTAATTCATGAAAGAATATTGAGGGAAGAGAGATTTCACATATAAATATACTATCTTGGACATCTTTTGTAATTGTGAGCACTCATTAAAATATGACATGTTAAAAGGTTGTTGTTGGACAAGGAAGACAGCGTAATGGGTTATGTTTTCTTATATCTGAAATAAAGTATATTGTCATGGATCATTCAACATGCTGAGCTTGCCTCCCCCCCATGCTAGCCAAATTCTTTGCACCAAGTAGAGATAGTACTTGTGCTTCCAAACATCCCTTAAACCAGTATTGCCATGAGAGTCCACCATACCTACCTATGGATTGAGTAAGATCCTACAAGTAAGTTGTCATCGGTGCATGCAATAAAAATTGCTCTCTAAATATGGATGATCTATTAGTGTGGAGAAAATAAGCTTTATACGATCTTGTGATGTGGAAGTAATAAAAGCGACAGACTGCATAATAAAGGTCCCTATCACAAGGGGCAATATAAAGTGACGTTCTTTCGCATTAAGATTTTGTGCATCCAACTATAAAAGTGCATGACAACCTCTACTTCCCTCTGCGAAGGGCCTATCTTTTATTCTTGTCTTATACCTTATGCAAGAGTCATGGTGATCTTCACCTTTCCTTTTTACATTTTATCCTTTGGCAAGCACATTGTGTTGGAAAGATCCTGATATATATATCCAATTGGATGTAAGGCATCATGAACTATTATTGTTGACATTACCCTTGAGGTAAAAGGTTGGGAGGTGAATCTATAAGCCCCTATCTTTCTCTGTGTCTAATTAAAACTTTGAACCCATAAATATCGTGTTAGCAATTGTGAAAGACTAAATGATAGTTGAGTATGTGAAGTTTGCTGAATTAAAGCTCTGACATAGACCCTTCCTGAAAATAAGATGAATTGTAATTGTTTGATGACTAATAACACGGTTTGTTAGTTTTCAAGAAAGTTTATGATATATACTTTAACATATGAATAGTTTGTTACTTGATCATGAGAAGTCCTATGAGTTGAGCTACTGTTATGATATACAATGATGCTAGAAAAGGTGATTGAAATTATCATTGATCAAACTTGTGCACCTGCTAGCATTCACACTTCATAAATTATTTCTTTTATCATTTACCTACTTGAGGACGAGCAGGAATTAAGCTTGGGGATGCTGATACGTCTCCAACGTATCTATAATTTCTGAAGTATTCATACTATTATATTATCTATTTTAGATGTTTATGGGCTTTACTAAACACTTTTATATTATTTTTGGGACTAACCTATTAACCGGAGGCCCAACCCAAATTGTTGTTTTCTTGCCTATTTCAGTGTTTCGAAGAAAATGAATATCAAACGGAGTCCAAACGGAATGAAACCTTCGGGAGAGTTATTTTTCAAACGGAAGCAATCCAGGAGACTTGGAGTAGACGTTAGGGAAGCTTCGAGGAAGCCACGAGGCAGGGAGGCGCGCCCCCACCCTCGTGGGCCCCTCGTGGCTCCCCTGACCGACTTCTTTCGCCTATATATGTCCATATACCCTAAAAACATCAAAGAACATAATAGATCGGGAATTCCGCCGCCAGAAGCCTCTGTAGCCATGGAAAACCAATCTAGACCCATTCCGGCACCCTGCTAGAGGGGGGAATCCCTCTCCGGTGGCCATCTTCATCATCCCGGCACGCTCCATGACGGGGAGGGAGTAGTTCACCCTCGGGGCTGAGGGTGTTGGGGAACGTAGTAATTTCAAAAAAAATCCTACGCACACGCAAGATCATGGTGATGCATAGCAACGAGAGGGGAGAGTGTTGTCCACGTACCCTTGTAGACCGAAAGCGGAAGCGTTAGCACAACGCGGTTGATGTAGTCGTACGTCTTCACGGCCCGACCGATCAAGCACCGAAACTACAACACCTCTGAGTTCTAGCACACGTTCAGCTTGATGACGATCCCCGGACTCCGATCCAGCAGAATGTCGGGGAAGAGTTCCGTCAGCACAACGGTGTGATGACAATCTTGATGTTCTACTATCGCAGGGCTTCGCCTAAGCACCACTACAATATTATTGAGGACTATGGTGAAGGGGGGCACCGCACACGGCTAAGAGATCAATGCTCAACTGTTGTGTCTATGGGGTGCCCCCTGCCCCCGTATATGAAGGAACAAGGGAGGGTGGCGGCCGGCCTAGGAGATGGGCGCGCCAAGGGGGGAGTCCTACTCCCACTGGGAGTAGGACTCCTCCTTCCCTTGTTGGAGTAGGAGAGAAGGAAAGAGGGAGAGAGAAACAAGGAAAAGTGGGCTGCACCCCTTGTCCAATTCGGACCAGAGGGGGGGGCGCGCGCCTCCTTCCTTTTGGCCTCTCTCCTCTATTCCCGTATGGCCCAATAAGGCCCATATACTCCCCGGCAAATTCCCATAACTCTCCGGTACTCCGAAAAATACCCGAATCACTTGGAACCTTTCCGATGTCCGAATATAGTCGTCCAATATATTGATCTTTACGTCTTGACCATTTCGAGACTCCTCGTCATGTCCCCGATCTCATCCAGGACTCAGAACTCCTTCGGTACATCAAAACTCATAAACTCATAATATAACTGTCATCGAAACCTTAAGCGTGTGGACCCTACGTGTTCGAGAACTATGTAGACATGACCGAGACACGTCTCCGGTCAATAACCAATAGCGGAACCTGGATGCTCATATTGGCTCCCACATATACTACGAAGATCTTTATCGGTCACACCGCATAACAACATACGTTGTTCCCTTTGTCATTGGTATGTTACTTGCCCGAGATTCGATCGTCGGTATCTCAATACCTAGTTCAATCTCGTTACCGGCAAGTCTCTTCTACTCGTTCCATAATACATCATCCCGCAACTAACTTATTAGTTGCAATGCTTGCAAGGCTTAAGTGATGTGCATTACCAAGAGGGCCCAGAGATACCTCTCCGACAATCGGAGTGACAAATCCTAATCTCGAAATACGCCAACCCAACAAGTACCTTCGGGGACACCTGTAGAGAACCTTTATAATCACCCAGTCACGTTGTGACGTTTGGTAGCACACAAAGTGTTCCTCCGGTAAACGGGAGTTGCATAATCTCATAGTCATAGGAACATGTATAAGTTATGAAGAAAGCAATAGCAACAAACTAAACAATCAAGTGCTAAGCTAATGGAATGGGTCAAGTCAATCACATCATTCTCCTAATGATGTGATCTTGTTAATCAAATGACAACTCATGTCTATGGCTAGGAAACATAACCATCTTCTATCAACGAGCTAGTCAAGTAGAGGCATACTAGTGACACTCTGTTTGTCTATGTATTCACACATATATTATGTTTCTGGTTAATACAATTCTAGCATGAATAATAAACATTTATCATGAAATAAGGAAATAAATAATAACTTTATTATTGCCTCTAGGGCATATTTCCTTCAGAGGGTATGTACCAGTAGCTATGTGTTTGATCTCTCTCTCCCTCTCTCTCTCTCTTGTGTTCTTGAGGTGATACGATCTTGATGTATCGCGAGCTTTGCTATTATAGTTGGATCTTATGATATTTCTCCCCCTCTACTCTCTTGTAATCACTACAAAAAAAAGACACATCCGTGCATTTTGGGCCGAACGAAAAAAATTTCTGTCATACATATGACACTTCTATGACGATAATTGTGACAAAACCCGATATCATCACAGATGTGGTGGGCTCCTACTTCTATGACAAAAAATCATGACCGAAAATGGGCTTTTCGTCCTGGGCGGGCCGGAGACGCAGCTACATGATATTCTTTGGGCCATCCATGACGGAAAAAACCATGGTAGAAGCAAGGGGGAGGAAAAATTCGGGGAGTTCCCAGTTACGGTGGGAGGTCGGGGGCCGAGCAATGCGCGTTTCTCTCGTACATGTACGCGCGTGTGTGCGAGGCGTTGGCTCTAACTGAACCCGAGCGAGGCGTTGGGCTCTAACTGAACCCGAGCGATTGCACTGCAGTCTACGCGTTACTGAACCCGAGCGATCGATCGATGGCTGTTAGCTGAACCCGATCGAGTGATTCCTTGGCTACTGCTGCTAACTGAAGCTGATCGATGGGATGAACAGTGAGCGTTGCGGGGGGGGGGGGGTGGATGAACAGTGAGCGGTGGCGTTGCCTTTGGATGAACAGGACCCCATGGTGTGCTGGAGGGCTGGATGAACAGTAGACGGTGGAGGGGTGCCCGTGGAGGGGTGGATGAACAGGACCCCGTGGTGTGGAGGGCAGGATGAATAGTAGACGATGGAGGGGTGCCCGTGGAGGGGTGGTTGAACAGGACCCCGTGGTGTGGAGGGCTGGATGAACAGTAGACGGTGGAGGGGTGGTTGAACAGGACCCCGTGGTGTGGAGGGCTGGATGAACAGTAGACGATGGAGGGGTGGTTGAACAGTAGCCGGTGGAGTAGCGCGCGGTGGAGGCTGGATGAACAGGAGCCCGTGGAGGCTGGAGGAGGTCGACGGTGGATGAACAGTAGCTCGTGGAGGCTGGAAGGGGTCGACGGTGGAGATGAACAGTATCCTGTGGAGTCCCGTTTTGCGGTACGCCACACCCCTCCCGATGAACAGGACCCCCGTTTCGACCATAGCGCTCCAACACAAGTCCGTTTCCTCCGTTTTGCGGTACGCCACACCCCTCCCGATCAACAGGACCCCCGTTTTGACCGTAGGAGGTCCGTTTCCTCCGTTTTGCGGTACGCCACACCCCTCCCGATCAACAGGACCCCCGTTTCGACCGTAGGAGGTCCGTTTCCTCCGTTTTGCGGTACGCCACACCCCTCCCAATCAACAGGACCCCCGTTTCGACCGTAGGAGGTCCGTTTCCTCCGTTGTGTGGTACGCCAGGCCTCGTTTCCATCGCCTCTTCCGTCCAAGCCCTCCCGATGAACATGACCACGCATTCTGTTCTGACCCATGAACACGACGACGATGTTCCTCTGTTCCGACCCAGCCATGTACACGAGCCCTTGCCATACGTATGCGCGAGTAGGCGTTCGAGACCCCGCCCGTATGTACACATACGTGGACGTATTTTCTTTCTTGCACCCTGGCCGCTGTACGTACGTGTACATGCTACGTGCGCGCCTCTACTACGACACGTGCGCGCCTCTACATCGACCAGTATGTACGTACACGTTCGCGACCAGAATGTCAACGCTATGTACGCTTCGACCAGGTGGGTCCCGATTGTCAGGCACTTCCTTGCCTGTGAAGATGTAGCTGGTGGGTCCCAGCAGTCAGGGGCGAATCATTTTTTTTGCCCGGACGCACTTCCTTGTGTGCGAAGATGTAGCTGGTGGGTCCCAGCAGTCTGGGGGCTGGTAGGTCCCAGCAGTCAGGGGGCGAATCGTTTTGTTTTTTTGCCCGGACGCACTTCCTTGCGTGCGAAGATGTAGCTGGTGGATCCCAGCAGTCAGGGGGGCGAATCATTTTTTTTGCCCGGACACACTTCCTTGCATGCGAAGGTGTAGCTGGTGGGTCCCAGCAGTCAGAGGGGAAACATTTTTTTCGCGAAATACGGTGGCCCGTCCGGTGGGTCCCTACTATCAGGTGGAGGAATCATTATTTTCCGCGTAATAAGGAGGCACTTCCTTGCTGCCTCCGTGGACCCAGCTGTCAGCCTCTCCACGTACAGTCCATGTCCGATGGAAGTCGTTCCTTGACCACGTTGACCATGCCGCGCCTAGAGCACCAGGGCGGTGGACGACGGCGAGGCCTAGGAAGTGGACGACATGAAGGCAGGGAAGACTCGGCAGTTGTTTCCCATGCGGAGGGGAGTACGACTGTACGAGGGTTTACTGTTTCGTCTGCCGTCGCCGGAGAATAACAGCAGGTGTGGGTGAGTAGAGGGATGGCTAGGCCAGCGACGGGAGTACGGTCGGGCGGTGAGGCCTGCGTGGCAGCACAGCCGGCCGCGCGGAGGAGGGAGCAGGCAGTCCCGCCAGCGCTTGTTTGAGCGGCTGGAGCAGAAAGAGCAGAGATTGAAGAAGCACGACGGGCATTGGATGGACATCCAACAATCAGTGCTTGTGCGTCAACCTTTTTTTAGCAAAGCCTCAAATCTGTGGAAAACAGCATATAGCCCATCTGCCATTATTTCTAATAATTTACAGCCCATTTGCTAATTCTTAAGGTTTTCTTTGGAGCCCATATTCTTTTTGTTAGCATTACAGCCCATATTGTGGCAACGGTTAAAAAGTTATACGAAATTTTTCATATTTCGGTGCGGTCCGAACTGTTTTTAATCCCGAAATTTCGACTCACATTCAAACTGATTTTAAAAATAAATGTCTATCAATATAAAATCCAACAAATTCTCCACGCATAAAAATTAATGTCATTTAAAATCTTGAAATGAAAAAAAGATATTTGAAACTAATTGCCGGTTTGATGTGTTTTAAAAATGTACAACCCATTTCTCATTACTGATGGGCCATTTTCTCGACCAGCCGAATGAAAGCTCTCCTCGTCTTGAAAGATTTGCAGCCCAACAGGCCTGATAAAGCGACTTACTTGGCAAATCACAAAAAAACTGGGTTGTGGCCGTGGACCCAGTTGTCAGCCTCTCCACGTACAGTACTCTTCCGATGGAAGTCGTTCCTTGACCACGTCACACGGAGAGCACCACGGCGGTGGACGACGATGAGGCCTAGGAAGGGGACGACGCGGCAGTGGAAGCCCGCGCGGAGAGGACTACAAGGGTTCACTGGTTCGGCTGCGGTGTGAGGCTGCCGTCGCCGCAGGGCCTGGCCGGCGGTGGGAATAGTAGGGGCGGTGAGGCCTCTGCGGTAGCACAGCCGGCCACGGGAGGCAGGAGCATGCGGCATGACCGGCGCTGCTTTGGGCGGCTGGAGCAAGAAGACCAGAGGTTGAAGAAGCACTACGACCGTTGGATGGACATCGTACGGTCACTGGAGCTAGAATCGTTCATATTGACTAAGTTGACAAACCCTTCGTCCCCGTCAACTTAGTAGGCCCACAAGTCAGCCTCCCAGCAAGGTGGGTCCCAGCTTGCTGGGGGAGTATTCATCTTTTTCTGCGTAATAAGGAGGCACTTCCGGTGGGTCCGAGCTGACAGCAGGGGGAATGTTTTTTTCGCGAAATACGGTGTCCCGTCCGGTGGGTCCCAGCAGTCAGGGGGAAACGATTTTTTCGCAAAATAATGGTGGCCCGTCCGGTGGGTCCCCGCTATCAGGTGGAGGAATAATTATTTTCCGCGTAATAAGGAGGCACTTCCTTGCGGCTGCCGTGGACCCGGCTGTCAGCCTCTCCACATACAGTACTCTTCCGATGGAAGTCGATCGTTGACCACATTGACCACGCCGCGCCGAGAGCACCACGGCGGTGGACGACGGTGAGGCCTAGGAAGGGGATGACGCGGAGCCGTGCAAGACGCGGCAGTGGATGCCCACGCGGAGAGGAGTACGAGCGTTCACTGGTTCGGCTGCGGTGTGAGGCTGCCGTCGCCGTAGAATAACAGGGCGTGTGGGTGAGTGGAGGGATGGCCTGGCCAGTGGTGGGAGTAGTATGGGGGTGGTGAGGCCTCCATGGTAGCACAGCCGGCCACGGGAGGCAGGAGCAGGCGGCACGACCGGCGCTGCTTTGGGCGGCTGGAGCAAGAAGACCAGAGGTTGAAGAAGCACTATGGCCGTTGGATGGACATCATACGGTCACTGGAGTATTGACTAAGTTGACAAAGCTCTCCGTCCCTGTCAACTTAGTAGGCCCACAAGTCAGCCCAACAATATGGTGGGTCCCAGCTAGCAGGGGGTATTCATTTTTTTGGGCATAATAAGGAGGCACTTCCTTGCGTGCGAAGATATAGCTGGTGGGTCCGACCTGTCAGCGGGGGAACGTTTTTTTCGTGAAATACAGAGGCCCTTCCTGTGGGTCCTAGCTGTCAGGTGGAGGAATCATTATTTTGCGCGTAATAAGGAGGCATTTCCTTGCGTGCGGCCGTGAACCCAGCTGTCAGCCTCTCCACGAACAGTCCACTTCCGATGGATGTCGTTCATTGACCACGTTGACCAGGCCGCGCCGAGAGCACCAGGGCGGTGGACGACGGCGAGGCCTAGGAAGGGAATGACATGGACCCAGGGAATACTTGGCAATTGTTTCCCACGCGGAGGGGAGTACGACTGTACGAGGGTTTACTGGTTTGTCTGCCGTCGCCGGAGAATAACAACAGGTGTGGGTGAGTAGAGGGATGGCTAGGCCAGCGATGAGAGTACGATCGGGTGGTGAGGCCTACGCGACAGCACAGCCGGCCGCGCGGAGGAGGGAGCAGGAAGTCCCGCCGGCGCTTGTTTGAGCGGCTTGAGCATGAAGAGCAGAGATTGAAGAAGCACGACAGCCGTTGGATGGACATCCAACAGTCACTGCTCTCGTGTGTTGACTAAGTTGACAGGGCGCTGCGTGTGCATCAACCTTTTTTTATGAAAGCATACGCGTCAACCTGTAGTAGGCGCACAAGTCAGCCTCAAATCTGTGGAAAATAGCATACAGCCCATCTGCCATTATTTCTAATAATGTACAGCCCATTTGCTAATTCTTAAGAATTTTTTTGGAGCCCATCTTCTTTTTGTTAGCATCACACCCCATATTGTTGCCACGGTTAAAAAGTATACGAAATTTTGCATATTTCGGTGAGGTCAACTATTTTTAATCCAGAAATATCGATTCACATTCAAACTATTTTGAAAAATAATTTATATAAATATAAAATCCAAATAATTGTCCACGCATAAAAATCAATGGAATTTAAGATCTTGTAATGAAAAAAAATTGAAACTAATTCCCGGTTTGATGTGTTTCAAAAAGGTACAGCCCATTTTTGGGCAAACCGAATGAAACTCTCCTCGTCTTGAAAGATTTGCAGCCCAGCAGGGCCGATAAAGCAAGTAGGCCTTGTTTGGGTATTTCTTTAAAAAAATAGAACTAGGCTAGCCATTTTCAGCAAGAAAAAAACACAACTGGGCTCATGATGTGGTAAACATAAATAAAACCCTGGCTAGATGGGCCACAGCCCCCGCACAGCCCTGTTGTTACCCTGATCCATCGCTAAAACTAGTATAAATAACAACTGCTTGTTCCTCAAAAAAAAACTGCACGACTTGCTGGGTCCCTGGTGTCAGCCGCTCGTAGTGTAATTCTCTCATTTATTGACTACATTGACAATGGCGTGAGCCCCAGATGTCCAGCCTTTCCTATGAAAATTTAGAGCCCATTTGAGGTGCTAGTTTGAAATAAGTTTGTGGGTGCTGGTGGGGGCTAATCACTTGGCTTCTGTAATGCACAGTGAGCTCAAGCAGCCGGCGAGAGTGATGTTATTTCCCTTGGTTTGGATTTGTTACAATATTTCACTCTAAATTAAACGAATGGCAAGCCATTTGCCTTGTTTCAAAGAAAATATGACAGTCACAGCCGAGTTGAAAAGGGCAGGAACATCTAACTCCAGCTTACAAACTGTACAAAAGCACGAGGGTTAATTTTTCATCAGGTTTACAAAAAAAACCAGATTGAAAAGGGCAACAACATCTAACTCCAGCACTGTTTTCGGCAGTCATAGTCAAATGCATCAGTCAGGTCCATAGAATGAACATCTTGGGTCATAAAATTTACTGGATTATGATCACAATATGTTGTAAATAGAAGCCCGACACGTTCAGAAGATCTTTTGCCCACCCGAAACTCCTTTTTTTGCTCTTCGACATACCCATCCATCAAAATCATGCTGCTGATAAACTTAAGCCTGATGGACAATAGTAACCTCGCATTCAGCAGGAAGAATGTGACAAATATTGTGTTTGCACGGTTGGCTACATATCGTTCTAGCGTTATTGTCTTCAATCGAATCTCATGAGAAGTGAAAAAATCCCGATGCTTACGAATCCACCGATTGGTTATAACTTTCTTACCCTGTCCTGTTGCCTAAATAGACATGAAGATTGAAAACAGTTAAGGTCTAAAAGAAGAGTGTTGAAAGAGAAACAGCTGAACGGTTAATTCTAGTACACTATATGCGGGCTTCCAATGTGCGTGAAATTATCACCTTTATATACAACTTCTCCAGACATGGAAAGCATTGCAGCAAGCCTATAATCTTGTTCAGATCAAAACTATTCATTTGGATATATAAGATCTTGACAGAATCCAGCACCATTGATAGGCCATCCATGGAGAAACTCTTCATTGAGCATAGAACATAATATTAGTACAAAATGTGTACTCCAAGATGATATATAAATTATGCACGGAAATTTAAAATGCAGCTTATGGTTACAAGTGTAGATGATAATATAAAGTACCTGAAGAACTGTGGAGCCAAACACCATATTGAAATGAGCACAGAGATCATGTATTACACCCAAGGTCTCTAGTTTAGGCGCAGAGAGGACGGTTATTTGCAACTGTGAATAACTAGAATCAAGGATCAACCTTTGAAGTGAAGGGGCATCTTGGATGATGAGCTGCCATCCGTCAAAAGAAATTCCAATTCTTACAAGGTTAGGCTACTTTATTTGGAGACAACCGATTCTAACTGTGAAAACAAGCACCAAGCACTCCAGTGCAGGGCAACTGGAGTGGATGATGCTGTGCAATGAGGCCTCCAATATACGAACCCGCACAAGTGAAAGTTTCTTGAGAAATGGGAGTCAAAGGTTTAGTACCAGATTGTCTGGTAGGTAGCACTGCGCAAAGGTGGCGGTGTGGAGAGAGGACGAAAACCCCGAGATGGACATCGGTGCTGAGGGCACAAGTTCATGGCGTTCGGCATGTGGTATGTGATTTCCAGGGGAATAGTAGAACTCAAGCAGCTGTAGTTCTGTGAATTCAGGGGATTCCAGCCAGGCGTCCACCGTGAAGGGCATGGTATGCTTGCTTAGGTAGCATGACGGGATGTAGAGGCTTTGAACGGAGCCCTGGTGGGAGGAGATGATGGCTCTGGGGATTTCAAAATCATTGAAGAGAGATAGCTAACAACAGTCGAGATTAAGGGGAACGGCGCACCATAGAGGGCGCCACTGAATTGAGAGGATTTGGGTGCGGCAGCGATCCTTGGTGGGGAGAAGCGAGATGATCTCCCCAAGGATGGCGTCCGGGAGATCGCTGATGCGGTCTACCTGAGATTCTACGGGTTCCTGGGATCCGGTGGGGGCGGGGTTGCCGCTTCTCCCCGCGCTCTCGGGTGCGGGATCTACAACAGGCGTCACCGCTGGCGGGAGCCTCATCTTCTTGGTGCTGGGGTCAGCCGACTCCATTTTCCTTGAGGGCGTCGCGCTCACGGATTTGAGCAGAGTAACGAATGACGAGCCTAGTTGTAGTGCGAGCAAAGAAGAAGGGGAGCTGGGGATTTTCTGTAGGAGTGAGGAAGAAGGGGAGCTGGGGTTTTCTGTAGGAGCGAGGAGGAAGAAGAGCACCCAGGTTTTTTTGGGGGGGGGGGTGGTGTGCTGGGTGTGGGTAGCGCATCTCATTCAGTAAATATATGGGCTTTTGAATTGATTTTACTATTTACTAGTGTGGATGGGCTGTTTTGTCTTGGGACCCGAGAAACAATTACTGCTAGTATAGTGGAGACACTCTACAGCTACCCAGAAAAACAATTACTACTAGTACAATGGAGACACTCTACCGCTTCTGGCTCCTCCTAGGTCATTGAAACGTCTCCCTCTACTGAATGTCGTTATACTTTTGTTCACCGACATGCGGGCCGTGCAGCGCGCGGGCCCAAATGCCATCCACCAAATTAGAAGGCAGTATGCAGGCGGAGAGTTACCCCGGTCGTAGCGCGGCAGTAACGAGCCGTCGTATCACAAAACCCCACCTCCCCGCAGTCTAAGTTTGACGGACGAAGCAACCATCATTTCACTCTTTGCTGAATCCCCTTCTCCCTCACCGTCTTCAAGAAAGGCAACACTTGCATCTGCCACTATTCTTCTCTCCGAACGAAGGGAAGGTAAGCGGATCTGTGATGTTGGTATATTTTCGTTCATAGGAAAAAAAAGAACTTTTGCAAAGCAGTAACCGATCCTCACTCTCTTTTTTCTTTCATTGTCGTTGCGATTGTGTTTTCCTTTTAGTGGTCTCCTAGTATCCGTCAATTTCATGATGGACCAAGGAGAACCAGGCAAAGATCTGCCGATATTGGAGCAGACGCGGGAGGCTGATCCCCACGAGACAGAGAGCTCCAAGAAGATGGAGGCAACCACCGAGGCGACCCCAGATACTAAGATGGACAACGCCCCGTTTGAAGTTACAGCCCCCGTGGCACTGCAGGAGCAGTTTTCCCCCTTCGTGGATGTGTCCCCCCCCGCTGAGCTGCCCAAGGTGATTTCCTTCTTTGCCGATCTCGATTGTGGTTTTTCATCTAAGTATGTGGTGATTTTTTTAGAAAAGGAAGTATGTGGTGATTAATAATGCAAAATTTTATTAGCTTCGATGCCATGGTATACGTAGTGGTTTAAATAACTTGTGTTTCTTATACTGAAAAGTAATTCAGAATTTGTTTCTGTTTCAATTAGAGCCCTGATGCAGACAAGGATTGTGTGGTTGTACATGTCACTCGCTATGAGGCGGACGACCTGAATATACGCACTGGGAAAGAAGAGTTCTTAGGCTGTTGGATCCTGGAAGCCATTTGCGGTTATACCAATGAAGAGTTGTATTCCAGCCTCACTGTTGTCAGGCGTGTTGTCCAGGGTGTACTGAAGCACAAGAAGTTCAAAGCTACTCCTTCGTTTGTGAGGAATACTGTTCTTGTCAAGCTTACGCAGGAAGATGACGTGGCATGCCTCCACAAACAAGTTTATCAGTGGCAAGGCCACAAGGTTGTCTTCATGAAGGTTCACAGGATTGAGCTGCTGCGGGACGTCCTCGATGATGTTCATGGCAAGGTCCGTCTTGTGTCAAGCCCAAATTAGATCGAGGCATGAAATAGTTGCCCCAGCTAGTGTTTAATAGTAGTTTGGATTGTGTCTAATTATCCGAACCTTGCCTGTTATCGACCCCTCTGGGGCTAGTACTCTGTTTGAATCCGTCTATGGGAACTGCTGCTACTTTTGTGTGCCTGTGAATCATGTGAGAACCATCATAATTGTTGCCGAAACAGATGCGTCCTCACTAGTTTTTTCATGAATATGGCATGGTAAGACATAAGTTGTCACGGTTTATCATACGAGCAGTGTGTGTGTTTTGATGAAATAGAGCACTCGTTCGAGAATCGTGCGACGACGTATACATAAGTACTTGTAAACACTGTTGGTGCTACCCCACTTGTAAGCAGTTGTGCAAAACATGGCACATTGGCTCAGCTCGCTTCAACACTAGGCTATCGACCAGCTAACAATCAACAATCTGCTGTCTGACATATAAGCAACTATGTATCTTGTTACAGTGGTTCATGCAGTTAATTGAGGCCACAATGTAATAAATTCCAAACGTTCACACGCTAGTCCAACGCTCATGTGGAACACACACATTAAACTCGTCTTCATAAAAAACTTGAAAAGCATAAGTTTAGCAATTTTATACATCTCAATGATTCATAGAACATATCAAACATATACTAGTTCACAGCAAAAGACAAAGTTGTGAGAAGGTTTACAAATCAGGAAAAAAAACAAGCAAGGCTTCTCTCTGAGCAAAGGGCCTCCCGGCAGGCTTAAATTTCCTGGAGTTCACTCTGGTTTTTTCTTGTTGCCACCATTCAGGGTTAGGTTCTCTCATTCCAGAATAACCAATTATAATTGTGGTCTCAGCTGGAATGCTGAACTGAACCATGCAGTGTACTGACCAGGTGAAATTCTTGTGCATTCCACTAAATTTAAGCACCGCTATTTGCAGAAATAAGCAGACCACAATGCCTCTTGTCCGCGCACCTGTCCAAAAAACCGCCGTGCAGCCGTGCCAGCTAGTCCTCAGTCCATGGATGAACTGGTAGAAAGTGCATTCCGGACTAGGATGCAGTTGTTTTCGCTCGTCCCTGCACTGCAATCAGGAAGTAAAACGTACGAATCAGCTTCTTTTAGATTGCGTTGGTCATTCTACCTTAGTTACTACCAATGTAGGGATACCTTGAAGACAGGAGGTTAGACGACGACAACGAGGGATAGCCATCTCATTTTGCACAGTTGTACTAAAACTAAGGTGTGTGCTTTTGATTGCGCGGATAGAAACGATACGGAGACAGACATCCCGAAACGATATGGAGACAGACATCCCTATTTGTGCAAATAAGAACTACGGTTATTTAAACAGTGATAGATATTACTACTTTCCCCCATTTCCTCTTAGAACCAAGTCCTAGATTCATGCTACAACTTTCCCACTTTCTTCCCTGTTTGAACCAACGCTTTGAGTCGACTGTATGAAATAGCTTTACTTCTAATAATAGTAGAAGTCTAGGTGGCTTTGGAACAGCGGACGGAAGTAGAAAAGGATCCACACGAAGGGAGCTGTGGCAGTAGAGCAAGGCAGGTTTCGAAGGAATATATACCTGAGGGTCGTCGGCATGTCGCAAATACGGCGTCAGGAGGCTGCATCTTGGCCACAATATCGCGGGAAGGAAGAAGGGGTTGGAGGCCCTCCTGAGCCGGCGCTCTCTTGGAGAGAACGGCACGGCCGCCGATCGGGACGCGCGGGCAGCCGTTGGTCTCCTCCCTCGCCGCCGACGATAGTGTGAACGATGCACCTACACCCCTGCCCCGGTCGAGGTTGTCCGGCCGGATTTGTGACCAGCCGTGAGCTGAGAGAGAGTGTGGCCACCTATGTGTTGCTTAGATCTGGAGAGCATGAGAGAGTGAACGAGAGGAACCCTAGTAAAGCAAGCGCTAAGGCTCCTACTTTTATATATAGTGGAGTGATTTTGTTGTACCAGCTTCAAAAAAATGCGCTCCTACGTGTACCTGCCAGTGGGTGTGAGAGAAATAGTACATATACTATGCCCAAAGAACGTTCGCCGCAAGAGTAATAGTACAAGTGTGTGACGTGTGAGCTAAAATAAAATGTGCGCGCCATCTTTTGTTTTTTAGAAGTTCTGAGGGTAGGGTGTGAAGAGCACATATGTGCGTGACGTCTACCTGCAGATAGACGGTGGGTGCGACGTGCGAGTCCGCGAGAGGACTCGGGAGAGTCGTGACTCGTGAGGGTGCATGTGCGTGAGAGAGAGGGGCGCATATCAATGCAATGCATGCGTCCGTAAATCATTATCCGACAAACGTTCACCACAAGCCTTTTCTTGACGAACGCCGTAAGAACCGTTAGATCGGCATCCGACAATGTCAGTTTTGCCATGTCATTTAACAGAACAGCCACTCCTCCTACACACAAATCTTCCACGTGAGTGTTAGCAACTGTCGTATGCTCCATCCGTTCCGAAATGCAGTGCATATAGCTTTATTGAAAATTCGAACCTCGCAAACTTTTACCGAGTTTTCGTGTACCAAATTGCACATGTAGAATACCATGTATATGTCATTTCATTCATCTTCGAGAGGTAACTATAAAGTTGGGTGAGGAGTCTACAAAGAAAGACCATCGTATCACCCGCAGCAATTTCAAGCATCCTTTAGTGTTGTGGAATATCATAGGAACTCTATATGATATGATTTTTATAGGATGTTTTTCCTTTAGAGCCAATTGGTTCATAGGAATATATTCATATACTCCACATTTCAAAGGAAATAAACATGATATCATTTCTATAGCTTTAGAGCCACTTGGTTCATATGAATGGATTCCTATACTCCCTTAATTTCAAAGGAAAATAAACATTAGCGTATATTCAATAGAAAAGTTCCTATGATATGAACCAAATTACATCTCTTTTCTAATCCCTCCTCATAGGAATTGAGATACATGTCATCTCTAGATTCAAGAGAAAAGTTCCTATGATGTGAACCAAATGACATCTCTTTTCCAATCCCTATTCATAGGAATTGAGATGCTCCATGTCATCTCTTTCCCTACAAGTTCCATGTATACATCTTCTATTCCTAAATAGATAGTACAACCCACTAGTAGCTTTTTTTCCAAAACATGCAACTATGGCACAAGAACTATATAGTGTGCCAATAACTTTGAAAGATGGTCGCTGGATGAAGCTAACCCGACAGTGCAGAGATAGGCAAATCCGAGCACTACTGGCCGTTGGATATCATCAACATTCCACCAGATCTGCCACATGTACAATTTAGAAGACTCCATGGTTGAACTTAAGCATAATGCACAAACCTCAAAACACAAGCACTTCTCCTTTGTTCTAGAATCTTCTGTATCATAATTGATTTTTTTCTAAATGAATTGCCATTATTTGTTTTTTACTTTATGATTTACTCCCTCCGTTCCAAAATAGATGACCCAACTTTGCACTAACTCAAAGTTAGTGCAAAGTTGGGTCATCTATTTTGGAACAGAGGGAGTACAATGCACAACCCCATGAATCTTAACATTTTTATAAAACTTATTGATTTTGAATGAGATGAACTATAAGAACTAAACCAACATCTACATTATGCATATATGACTCAAAGCTTTACATGCTATAGTGTGTATTTATTCATAATTTGGTTTCGAAATCTCATGCGTTTAATACATGTGTACTCCCTCCGTCCGCGAATAAGTGTACTTCTAGCCTTTGTTCTAAGTCAAAGTTTTAAAATTTTGACCAAATATATACAAAAGAGTAGTAACATATATGACATAAAATTGATATATTATGAAATTACAATTCAAAACGAATCTAGTGATACTAATTTAGTGTCATAAATGCTGCTACTTTTCCCTATAAAGTTGGTCAAAGTTTTAAAACTTTGACTTAAGACAAAAGCTAGAAGTACACTTATTCATGGACAGAGGGAGTACCTTACTAGTAGTTTTGAGTAGAGTAGCAAATTTCACGCGGCTCCGGGTATATCAAAATGCAGGGCCCATGCATCATTGCCTTTCGGTCGAACCTACGTCCACAATTTTTTGTACGTACTATATCTCCACTGGTCCCCGAACCCAAAATGTTGCCTCGTTCCCGTAAAACCGAGCGGCCCACACATATTTAAGGCATCGGCTCGAACCCGTTTACTACGACGTGGCCCTGCACGCCGTAGTACTCCTACAAACCCTACCGCCGCACTCATCATTAATTTTATTCAAGAGGACAAGGGAGAAGCCGATTTGTAGTGGAGGCGCTTTCAAAAAAAAGGATCTGCAGTGGAGACCCCTACCCTAGGGTGCCCTAGGTAGCTGCCGCACGCATCATTGTTTTTTCTTTTCTTTATGCTCTTGCACCCTAGAGTGAAATGATGGTTGCTTCGTCCATCCAGCTTAATGCGGGAAAGGTGGGGCTTTGTGATTTGACCCCTCGTCGCTCATTTTCTACTACTGCGGTGCTATGACCGGGGTGCCTCCAATTCCAACCGCTGCTCCGAACTGTAATTTGGTGCATCGCACGTGGAACAAGACAGTGGATGAGCCACATGTCGGCCAAAGGGGTCCTGTTAAGTGTGTTGCCATTTCGTGTACGGACTGACCCTGCTTGAGCTGCTACGCCAACACGACAGGAGCAGCCTACCACTTGGTTTTGCTCCTTGGTGAATTCCGACTATATTGATCTAAAAAGATATGTGCTGAACTACCCTCTCTATCTCGGTTTTTTTATTTTTAGGCGTCTCGGTTTATAGGGCCTGCACGTAGTTCTAGGTCATCCATTTGACTAACTAAATAGGAGTTACTATGTCACAAAAAGTATATCATTGGATTCTTAAGCGGATGTAGTTGTATTTAAAAGTCGAGGGCGGGGTTTTTCCTGCGCGGTAGGCGGCGGGGTAGTTCCGCCTAGTCGGTTCGACAGAGACGCGAGAAGACGAGGGAGTAGCTGCTGCAAACGTAGGGCTGTGTGATTTGACAGCGAGTTACTACTGGCAGGTGGGGCCCCGTGATTTGACTTTCCATTATCATTTTAACTGCGGCGCTACGACCGGCGTGAGTCTCCCAGATTCCTGACCACCTCCATACAGGTGCTTCTCCCAATGCTCCACCATGTAGTAGAGGCTGGCTCTTGCATGAGAGCCCACTTCTCCACTTTTTCCTTGCCTCTCTTTCCTCCACATATGCAAAAATGCCATGTAAAGTGCACTATTGTACTTACTTTTACTTGCTCCTATAGGTGCTTAAGCTTGCCACATAGGCATAAGTCTGATGTGGCAAGTTAATCAAGAAGAGAGAGACTAGTTTGGTGACCCAAGGAAGAAACGGTGCTAAGAGCGTGTACCTAGGTGAAAAGACAATTTTGAGTCTATAGCTAATTAAATGAAGCAAACTTAGCAACACCAGTTCATTGGAAGAGGCCACTCCTTGGCAAATGCAATAAATACACGTGCTTACTAGCACCGTTTCTTCCTTGAGTACGAAGAAAGAGATAGAGAGGAGTAACAAAAAATACACTTATAGCCAACCTTGTTGTAGTATGAGTGACTAAGTGATGACTATGTATGATATGCCAACATCAGATAGCCTAATGCACCGTGTTAAATCTCCAAGGGCGCGACCGTGCGAGCGACGCGTCGGTCGTGGTAGGCGCGACCATGATACGGGCTGCTGGCAGCCCTTGGTTCTGAGATCAAACGGTCGCATGCTAAGTTGTTGAAAATTTGCAGAATAACCCTCCAAGATAGGATATTCACCCATAGGTCTAGAATCACGCCATGCAACCGTTCGATCTCAGATCCAAGGGCTCTCGGAAGCCCGTATCATGGTAGAATGGAAAGCCAATACCCTGCCATTCGCACGCTGACAGTTCGCTCCTACTCGTCCACACACGTCCTTCAATACTACGGTGGTTCGCTCCTAGTCGTCCCATCCATTCACATTACGGCAGTTCCACTAATCCTAACCCTCCTCCCAAATCTCCATGATCGGCGGTGAGTACAAGGTTAGAACCATCACCGGCGATGAGTTCGACGTCATCTACACCCGTTCTTCCGCGATGGTGAAAGGATGCCTTTCTCGCTTCAGACACATGTTCGAAAACTCAGATGATGAGTGGGTCGCTGAGCTAGATGTTGAGTACAACACAGTACTGGGACGAGAGAAGGATCTAAGGGACGAAGAGAGGAAGAAGCCCATCGTGATCCAGGTTTGTGTGCATGACTTATGCTTGGTCTACCACATATGCCATGCCGACGTTGAGTGCCAGGATTTTAAGGACTTCCTCGGGAGCAACCTAGTCAAATTCGTTACTGTAGACTTTGGTAACGATAAAGAAATCCTGGGTTGGATAGTCCTCGTTGTAGGCAACCCCTTCGACCTCCAGAAGAATCGGCTGGTGCCCTCTCGTTAGCCTTCAATGCTGACCCTGGCAGGAGCCATGGTTCATCCTTCGTACGGTAAACTGGTGAAACCTCCATACACGTTTCATCGTCATGCATGGCAGCAGAATTTACTAGATATAGCCCACATCCACTACGCTGCAATGGATGGCTACCTTTGCTTCAGTATCTACAAGGGTTGGATGAAGAGCAACAGCCAAGTGTGCGGTTCAAGTAAAGAAGTATCGGCCAAGAGGAATAGGGACAAGGACGAAGTCGAGGACGTGGACGAGGACTCCGAGTAAGGTGGTAGTGTCGTTGCTCATGGTGGTTCTAAACTTCTAATGCAGTGTCTACCGAATTAGTTGCATAGTTTAATTTCAGGTGTGCTTAGTTTAATTTGAGGGGTGTGTTGTGCTGAGCCCCCAGCAGAACTATGTTATGTTTCTTCTCGTTACTTTAACTCTTCAGTATGTACATACTACTAGTATTTATTTAATTGAATTTAGCACCCCAATTAAGCACGTACTAGCTTTTTTAATAGTACTATATGCATAATTTGGCGACGAGCGCTCTCTATATGTACCACTTTTTTTTAATTTCAAGTTTTGCTCCATGGCGCAATCCATCGATAGTACTACTGTACAAAAGTATACATTTTTTAAAAGGCTAGAGTACTGTTCATCACATATATAGCCAGTTAAATTCTCAACCTAGAACAACGTGCATGCCATGTAGTAAACCGATGCGGAGGAAGTATAGTAAATGAGGTGATTTTACCGAGCGATCGGCGGGGGAGCATGGCCTGTCATGCGGTCCCACGTGTCATGATGTACCAAGGCGATGTGTGTGTCCCTCTTGAGGCAGAAGCGATACTAGTACGTGGTTTGAGATGATGGCGAACCGAAGGCCCTGTTTGGATCAATGGGTTAGAGTTAGTTTGGGTTAGTTTGGACTCAACTAACTCAAAAAGATCCAAACAGGAGGGTTAGTTTGGGTTAGATGCATCTAACCCATCCAAAAGCACTAACCCATACAAGATGTGTTTATTTGGGTTAGTTCTTCTCAAGGCCATTAAAAAAATATTTTTTTCTCTCGCTCTCCCCGCAGCAGATCCCTCCCCACTTCCTCGAAGCTTATCCTCCTCTCCCTCCCTCCCTCTCGCACCGTCCGTGAAGGCGCCTCGCTGTATCCGTGCTCCATTTAACCCTGCCATCCAAACACCTCTTTGGTTAGAGTTAGTTCAGGGTTAGTTCAGGGTTAGAATCTAAATCTAACCTCTAACTGAGTTAGAGTATCCAAACAGGGCCGAAGTGTGAAATAAGGGTTGCTTCGTCCGTCTGGGAAAGTGCGGCATTGTGATTTGACGTCTCATTGCTCATTACTACTACTGGGCCGGTACGAGTGGGGTGCGTCCCCCTGCTGTTCTGCACTGTTATTTGGTGCTTCACACGTCGACCCGGTTGCCATATGTCCCACATGTCGGTGACAGGAAGTACAGAATTCATGAAAGGGAGCGTCGACGGAGGATTATACTACTACAGAATTCATGAAAGGGAGCGACTTAGTTTTGGAAAAATCTATTTTTACGGAGTACCTACCCACTAGGGTTTATAGGGCTCATCTAAAAAACATTCGTTTTTCTGTTTGATAAGTCTCAATTCTACTCCACTATACTACTAGTAGTACCATTACATGTTGGATTTCGAGGTGTGTTAGATCACCCGACGCAAGCAGTGTCAAGAGGAAACTAACCAATGCATGTACAAGTTCATGGAAATTGAGTGGTCATTCATGCATTCGTTCTAATTAATGCCTCGGTAAACACAACTTCTTGAGAGAAATGAGCATATTAATTACTTGTGCAAACTACGAAATTAATTCGACCACTCACCGTCTACCTTGGTTGGAGAGATTTTGAAATTGAGCCATAAACTGGAAAGGAGGGAGTAGTAACTTTTGTCTCGATTACTATTTGTGGCGTTGTATAGATGCAAAATGTATTTTTTTATAGTGGCCTTGTATAAGTAAATGGAGGGAGTACTAACCAAAGTACGTAGTAGGGACGAGGAGTAAACGGAGGGAGTAGTAAAATTTTCTCCTCGGGCTGCGAGCCACCGCGCGCATGGGCGAGGGAGCGGGCATAAGGCGTGGTAAGCAAGCTTCACCTCATCCTGCGAGCCACCGCACCCGTGGGAGGGGGAGACGGCGTACTAAGCAAGCTTCTCCTCGTTCTGCGAGTTGACGGGACACATCAAAAGTACTCCAGTGTATAGAGCCTTGCCTCTAAGGTAGGCCCCACATGGTTTGCCTCTTTTTTTAATTTAACATAACACGTCAAGTCGCAATTTGTTTGTTCACCCGTGGTAGACGATCCTCCCTCCACCAAGTGGACAACCAGTACACGTGCCAAATTACCACGTGGGCTGCCTTTTTCGTACAGAAATGAGCTCCATCGTGTACCCGCGTGGGTGTGGTTGGGAAAGAGACGGGAGTATGTGCGCCATGCGTGCACCTCTTCTCTTCGTGCACGCCCCCCACCTACGTGGGTGTGTGTGAGAGAGATACAAACCTAGACATAATGCGCCGTCCATCCCCATGCCTCCGCCCAGTCCGACCACCAGTCACCACCACGCCCCACTCCTCCTCGCCTTATCTCTCATCTTTCTCCCTCCATTTTCATATACAGGGGCCACTATCAAAATTACAATTTGCAGATATACAAGGCCACTAACACTAATCGATGCAATATTAATGGTGTTTGCCTCATGGTACTAGCAAAGGAGAACATTAATTATCCCTTGCATGCATGCGGGAGTTTGTAAAAAATGCATCTTGATGTTCTGTGGAATGCACGGGCATATTTAGTCCATGAAAACAACACATGGCAAAATTCCACGGCGAACGAGGGATTTATATCTGTTGGGAGGGGCTGTTTGGATCTTGCCCGGGGTAGCCAAAATATTGGCGACTACTTCGCCATGTCCGGCACCGGCTCGAGTTCATCCTAACATTGCCCTCTTCTGTGGAGCCCATGCGGGGTCGACGAAGGTCCTCGCAACAAAAGGATCCGGCAAGACACCTGCTGTGTACGCCAGCGTCGCCTCCGCAGTGGCCTTCATGGGACCCAAGCAGCGGCGGCCTCCCGTGTTCTACTTCTCCTCGATGATGGCGGCAGACGCGGAGGCGCTGGCCACCGACTCACCGCTCTCCGCGCACCCGGCTTCTATCGTCGCTTGCATGGCGCGGCCGCCGGCATGGGAGTCTCGGCCACAGAAATGGGAGACGCGGTACGAGGCGGCGGCGTGGACGGCAGCAACGACACCCGTGTGCCGCTCTCGTCGAGCTGGCCTGGAGCGGCGAGTTGCTGAACCGCGCGCCGGCTTGGGGCGGCAACTGGCTCCGTCGGGCGAGGGGAGGGAGGTGGATCAGCGAGCTACATAGCTCATATCCGGCGGGCTACGCAGCCGGCTTGGATGCGGAATAACCACTCTTCGTAAGCCATTGTAAGAGTGGACAAAATGGTGGAGGAGATAGGTGTCAGGGATATACCCCACGGCGTAAACCGGCCGGAAGTATAACCCGGCCGGACTTGGCGGTTTACTTGAGGCCCGGCTGAGACTTGACGGTTCACTGGTGACCCGTTTGGACCTGGCGGTTTATGATTCATTGGTAATCCGGCAGGCGGGTCAGAGGAGCGACAAGACCCGGTGGCCCAACGGGCGGTTCATGAAGGCCGGTTCATATTATGGTGGGCCGGTTTAAGAGGAAAGGCATGAGAAATATTTGTCTTACAAAGAGTTAAGACCTGGACTTGTATCCAGTTTGTATTAGAGATAGACTAGTCCTAATCCTAATAGGACTCCACATGTAAACCGCCTCTTCAACATATATAAGGAGGGGCAGGGCACCTCAAAGGGGGACAAGATTCACAAGTTCCACAAGTTGGACAAGTTAGGTTTAGACAATAGCTCTCGAGATAGAGCACTCTTGTAACCGTGATCATCATCATCAATATCAATGAAGCAGGATGTAGGCTTTTACCTCCACCGTGAGGGGCTGAACCTGGGTAAAACATCGCGTCTCTCGTCCCGCTCAACCCCTCTCAAGCTACCACATAGATGCGTTGGCCTCACGACTAAGTCCTGACACTAAGGACATCTGTCGTGACAATTCCACGACAGTTGGCGCCCACCGTGGGGCTCGCGCACGGATGGTGTTGAGTTCTTGGAGGGATCTTTTCTAGGGTTCAAGAGGTTTGCAATTTTCCGGCTCAACAATAGCCGGTGTGGAAAAATTTATATCAACTATGAGCTCATTGGTCAAGATTGACGAAGCGTTTTGCTGCGATGGGCTTGAGATTGAGATTATTTTAGGGTTACTTGTGCGGCTGCCTCATGCGCCGTGGTGATTCCGCCGGGTCCGAGTCAGCCTGGGCGATTCATCAGGATGCAAGTTGATGGATAAGGAGTTTTTTGACTATGGCATTGCAAGTCCAGGGGCCGTCAATCGAGGCTACAGTTTATTCCAGGAAGACACACTGCAACGCTCAAGTGGACAAATCGATCAAGGTCACATCTGGCCGGAATGTTGCTGCAGCTTTTAATAGATTTCTAGACGTGTTAAGGAAAGCACTATCAAAGAAAAACGAGTTGAATCATCAAAACCAAGATAGACTCGGACGGGTGTAACAGCTTATCCATGATGAATACTACTCTGACTCAAATAGGGATCTAATGAAAAAGGCAAAGAGTCAATGGCTACTTACTAGTACCTACATGGAAGCCAAATCCGAGTGGCCATGGCTCATCACGTGAGGCGTGCCGGCCATAAGTAGCAGGTAAAAGAAAAAAAATCAATCAGTATACTACTCTGCGTGGGGTCAACGCAACGCTGAGCCGACGCACACACCCAGCGCTGCCTCCACCTGTTGAGAGCTCTAGCTGGCCTCCCTGCGCCTTGAAGTGCCGCTTCTGCTGCTACCCCGCGGGCGTATATGAGTGCAGGGTCATCCGGTTCGCCTCTACGTATGCGCGTATGGCGGCTTACGGACGAGCAGAATCCAGGATTGAACTGGAGGTACAACCAAAAAAGGAAGACAATCATGACCGGGAGCATACATCCGTGACCCAGATTCGCCGCGATGAATCGCCACGTTGAGCTATTTCTGCTGTGATTGAGCCGTCGAGGTCACGATGAGCCGCCTCTGTCGCGTTGAACGGATCATTCGTTGTCTGAACGAATCAGGTGATATCTCTCTAAATATGTCTTATTAAACACATGATGTTTTGTCAAAGAACAATTACCTTGGTCTATGTATTTTTATATATAGGATAATTATTCACTACAATTGTGGTTTATACCACGGGCATGGAGCACGGGCTGGTAACGGTTCGCCCGGCGATAGCCCATGACATATTAATCGATGAATGGAACGCGCGCAAGTCGCCGCCCCTGCGGCCTAGGCTACATCGACTCACCGGGACGCGCCTGCGATTGACTCGCCCGAGTGCACCGGATTATAATATCACGGCTGGTTCATTGGTCCGCTCCCGCGGCCGACTCACCTTTTATCTTTGCCTTGGTCTGCAATATTGTTGATGCAGGATAATTGTTCGCTACATCAACACGACGCCGCTGCCTCGCCCATCCACGCGGCTTACCACGTCTGCGATTGATTCTCCCATTCGCATCGGCGTACAATGCCACGGCCGACTTATCTGTCTGAGCCACCTCTGATGCTGCGGTCATCTTTGTCGTCCGTCTCTCGTGGCCTGGTCTACATCAACTTACCGGGCCGCACTTGTCTGGATGAACTGTTTATTGACTATGAGCAAGTCACTACTTGGGAAGCTTGGTTTTTTTCCAACAAATTGGAGGTAAATTATCATATATTATCAGCAGCCGTCTGCACTGGATGGTTCAATGGGTAGGTGCACAAGTCGCCGCCACTACAGTTTGGTTAATTTCAAATCGCCAGTTGGAAGGAACCATTGGCCAAGTTGCTGACACGGCTCATACGTGACCATGTATAACCCGCCGCAGTCACCTCAACCTTCTGTGGATTCACATCGTGCTATCAGCGCCAATGATATACAAGTTATGCCGGTTTATATCACGGTCAAATACGGAGAGTGTCAAGCCAACTCCTCGAGTCACCTTTGAGACTCGGGGGCTATGATGACATGACTCAGCAAATCTTGCCAGTTTTAGCCGGTTTAAGAACCCCAGGACGATGGAGGGAAAGATAACCCAGTCCTGGAGGCTACTGTTATATTGATGAAAATTTAAGGGCCGTCAGAAAATTTCCGGTTTAGAAAGTATATGACAGTTACAAAATCCCGGCTCAATGAAGAAGATCCGGGTCATCAGAAAGGATTCCAGTTTAAAATCCGGTTCAAGGGAAGTCAGTCTGACTGAAGCTCTCAAATATCCGGTTTACAGTTCGGTTCAAGGGAAATCTGTTCTCCCACAAAGCTCTGAAGTGCTCAAATCCGGTTTAACAATGTCCGGTTCAAAAGGAAATTAACTTCTCGCAAGTTCGAGGTTAAAGGCCGTCAGAAAATTTCTGGCTGAAAATGAAGATTCCGGTTTAAAATCCGGTTCAAGGGAAAGATGTCTCCCACAAAGCTTTGAAGCTCTCAATATCCGGTTTAACATCCGGTTCAAGAAGGATTTATTTCTTGCAAAAAGTTAAAAGGTGCCAAATAGGACCTGCTGCCATGATGCGCGGTTCAAACATGGGTATCATGCCTAATTGGCTTATCGTATTATTGATCACTTGGGGACTGTGGTCACGTATGAACCATAGTCACGCCTCTTGATCGGCCTAGTGCCACAATATCACTTGGGGCTTGGTCGTGTCCGAACCAATGCAATACCTCTTGATAGGCGAGAGCCACCAGATCACTTGGGGACTTGGTCATGTCTGAACCAGTCATGCCTCTTGATCAGCCTAAGGCCACAGAATCACTTGGGGGCTTGGTCGAACCCCAACCATTGCCATGCCACTTGATCGGCATAAATGCCACGGTTTCATTTGGGGACCTGTCTGACTTGAACCATAGCTACACCTATCGGGAGCTTGGTCGTGTCCGACCATGGTAACGCCATCTGATCAGCTCAAATAAGCCTCTTTTTGCAAATGGTTTTGTCATTGCCTTTTCTTCACATTTTTCTTTGAAAGATATTTCTTTCTTTTTATTGCGTTTTTTAAACCGACAAAGTTTAAGCCGGTTCAAACTGTCAATTGACGGAACACGGTCCATTTTAATCCGGAGACTATCTGCCCGGTTTGATTTTCTGTTACCATCCTATTATGGAGTAAACCGGTGTTTATCACAACCCGGCACGGTTTTATCATAAACCGACACAATATGGAAGGAGTTATCAGTACTCAAGATTTGGGTTATCACCCTTACTACAAAAAGTTGGTAAAACCAACAATGTGATTCAATGTCACAGGTATGATATATTTCATATTTGATTATTCTTAAGTGCAGCCTTGGTTATAAACCCGGGTTATATGTTGGGCATTATGACCCGTCCGGCGGTAAACCGCCAGGACACTTTAAACTTGTTGTATGCAGAAGCAGGTTTGTTAAACCGGCCTGGCTTTGGACTATAAGTCACCAGTATATATATTTGGATTGCGCCATTGGAATCATGCGCTTATAAATCATTGGGTCATATTATTCAAATAGCCAAACTTGGCTGAATTTTCATTATGATATTGAATGAATAAGGTTTTCATATCGGATTATATTATCTTGAATAGCCAACATGGCTGGATTTTTATGGTTATTAATAACCGGTATTATTAAGTTTTCAAAGTCGCTTTAGCGCAATGGCTATTATTTTATCAAAGGATATGATTTATTCTACAATGAAAGGAATAGTCCCGAGTCGTTGCAGGCTGACAACCCGGCACTTGGGGGCTACATTATTCAAATTGAGATTACATGCAAGTCTCATGTCGCTGCAAGCATGCACCATGACACTTGGGGGCTAATGCAAAGTCATTTTTACTAGTCTTATTGAAGACCCGACTCATCATATTATAATGAGCCGGCCCTTGGGGGCTACCAATTGCTCCTGTCAACAATTCAAGGTACACAAGTTTTCTTCCATAATATTGAAGAATCCATTGCTCAGTTGGTAAAGCACAAAGCTCTTAACCTTGTGGACGTGGGTTCAAGCCCTACGATGGAAGCTACATTATAATATGTTATTTTCATTAAAGTATATATATCAAGTCCCGGTTCAGTATTATCTTACTAAGTCGGCCCTTGGGGGCTACACGTTGCTGTTCAAAGTTTACAAGATTATATTTACAAAGTCCCTGCTCATTATTGCATAATGACCCGGCCCTTGGGGGCTACACTGGTTGAAGTTTTTATGAGCATCAAGCAATTACAAGTCCCAGGTTGCTGCAAACATGACAACCCGGCACTTGGGGGCTACATATATGGAGTATTCAGTTTTGAGATGAACAAACCAGATTTCTTCAAGGTTGAAACACTTATTGGAGCAAGTCTTAAGTTATCACTATGTTCTCCTCTTAAGACTTGGGGGCTACAGGTATTATGCATATAAATGAGGAACATCTTCATTTTATCAGTTTTGAGCAAATCAGGAAGATCAATTACATGACCCGGTGTCGACAACAATTATGACCCGGCGCCATCAATGTTTATAAACCGGCCATTTTGGTAATACTAAACCGGCAAGTTTTACATCTTCAAACCGGCTGAATATCAGATAAGTATTTTCAGACCCATATTTCTTAAACCGGCACTTTGGGAGCCGAGTCAAAGGAGCTATTCTTCACTATATTTCTCGATGACAAACCAATGTCGGCAAATTGATTATGAAGCTGGTCTGTTGACTCGGATTTCCCAGAAGGAGGAAATAACAAGAACTTAAGGATGATCAGGTACCGGTTTACAAAGAATTCTTAACCTGGAGCATAACCTGTCAAATTTGTTCTTGTGTTTATTTTGCAGCATAAGTTTACCTTGGATAAATCCAAGCTAAACTTGGGGGCTAATGTCGGGGATATACCCCGCGGTGTAAACCGGCCGGAAGTATAACCCGGCCGGACTTGGCGGTTTACTTGAGGCCCGGCTGGGACTTGATGATTCACTGGTGACCCTTTTGGACCTGGCGATTTATGATTCATTGGTAATTCGGCAGGCGGGTCAGAGGAGCGACAAGACCCGGTGGCCGAACGGGCGGTTCATGAAGGCCGGTTCATACTATGGTGGGCCGGTTTAAGAGGAAAGGCATGAGGAATATTTGTCTTATAAAGAGTTAAGACCTGGACTTGTATCCGGTTTGTATTAGAGATAGACTAGTCCTAATCCTAATAGGACTCCACATGTAAACCGCCCCTTCAACATATAAGGAGGGGCAAGGCTCCTCAAAGGGGGACAAGATTCACAAGTTCCACAAGTTGGACAATTTAGGTTTAGACAATAGCTCTCGAGATAGAGCACTCTTGTAATCGTGATCATCATCATCAATATCAATGAAGCAGGATGTAGGCTTTTACCTCCACCGTGAGGGGCCGAACCTGGGTAAAACATCGCGTCTCTCATCCCGCTCAACCCCTCTCAAGCTACCACATAGATGCGTTGGCCTCACGACTAAGTCCTGACACTAAGGACATCTGCCGTGACAATTCCACGACAATAGGGGAGCGGCGGAGGTGTGCGATTCTTGGTCGGCGTTTGTCCTTGTTTAAATAGGAGATTAAATAGACGACGGACGGGAGGAGCTCGGCCGACGTTGCATTTAACGCCGGCCCGGTCATGAACGGACGTGTGTCCAGAGTGGGTTTCTCGGCTTCCACACGGGCGGATTTCATGGAGGCATTTGAATGCTGCACGGAGGCGTGTTCAGCCGGGCGTGCCGCGAGTGGCGCCCTTGACTCTGACCGAGGACACCACGCCATTCTTCCACTAACGTGTGGGCTCTTTGGGTGCATGGCCTGCGTGTCAGTGACCCAACGCAGGCAGCGCATAGCAGAGGAACCTTTGGTGGGACAGGGCGGTCAGAAGCGGGCATTTCATAAACCGATGATTGTTCATTGAGTGTGACGTCATCTTTTTCATGTAGATAAGCCTACTATGTTGATAGCCCATTCGATACGTTGTGATTCATAAAGTCCGCTGCAAACATCAATGTTCTGCTTATCACAGATAAGATTGATTAATACCCGTAACAATCCATGTCCTTAACAAAGGGTGCATGCACGTATAGGTTGAACGTGTGTCTTGCGTCGTGTGCTGTGTGCATGCAGGCGTGCGAGTGTTGCGTGCGTGCAAGGGTACGTTTCAGTGTTGCATGCATGGGTGCGTACATGCGTGTGTTCATGAGTGCATGTGTACGTGTCAGTGTTGCACGCCAGCATGCGTGCGTGTGTACGTGTCAGTGTTGCACGCCTACATGTGTGCGTGTCTTGCGTGCGTGCATGTGTACGTGCGGGGTGAGGCTACACGTCAGTCGACTGACTTTTTCATCTCTGGTCATTAGATTTTCCAGCCGTTGGATACGAAATCAAGGGCCTCCAGTTTATCATCAAACTCCACCCCCGGAGCCGCCAGCCACCACCGGCCGAACCGCCAGCCCTCGCCGCCCGCGGCCGGCCCGCCCTCCCTGAAACCACTCCCCACTGCCGGTCCGCCGCCGCACCGGCCATCCCTCTAGCCCCTCCCCCCTGCCGCCGAGCTTTTTCTCCGGGGATCCCCACCCCACCGCCCAATGAACGCCCCCAACCGCCGATGACTGCCAACCAGAGGTCTCACGACTTCGAATACCCGCTAACCACTAATTTGTTACCATTTCTATCCTTCATATACGCGCTGACGGGTGGGCCCTATGGTAATGTGCGCTGCTAAGTGTGGACCGTTTGACTGGTCAATTGATCGTGTTATCAACAAATTACGGAGCTGTATGGTGAGCCAGTGACCGTACGATCACCCTAAAATGTACTCCTATTTTATTAACACAGTACAAACTCAAACTACCATTTCTTTCTTTCATATACGGGCTGATAGGTGGGCCCCATGGTTACGCCCCCCGATGGTGCAACACTAGTTGCGCCGCGTGGAACGTTTGACTGGTCAATTGATTGTGTCATTAACAAAATACGGAGTTGTACGGGTGAGCCAGTGACCGTAAAATCATGATATGTATTTGTTTAACACGGTACAGGCGCAAGGGCTCATATATACGCGCAAGCACTCACCGCTATAAGTGCACACACGTGAACCCGACCCCTATGAGCACCTTCGAGAGAGTGGGCCAGCATATATGATCTTGAGATTTTACGAAGTCACCATAGGTGCCTCGTAGTTGAGTGGAACGTCTCCTCCCACTGAACGTGCGTCGCCGGAAAATACTGAAATTAACACAAGATAAATGCGAGCACCGGGACTTTAACCTTGGTGGGCTCGAGAAACCACTGTCCTCTAACCATCCAACCACATGTTGGTTAGCACGACAAAATGTATGCGGTGACCATGATGAGCTTATTCTGAAGTCCAGTGACCATATCGTGCTTTCGCTTCAAATACAATGACCGTAAGTGTTGTCAACAAAATACGGAGCATGCATCAAATGCAAAGTCCGTCAGTGTCATCAACAAAATATGGAGACGTATCGTGAGCTAGATACTGTTGTACTATTGTATATGCTTATTCTCTTAGTGGCCGATTGCGTGTGTGGTGTGGTGGGCACATCATTTCTAGTTGTGGTGGGTCAACATGAAGACTCATGGGTCGGTTCCATCCTGCGCCACATATAGGTTGGACCGAGACGTGTTATACGAAGACCCATGTGGAGGACTCGGCATACAACACGAAGCTACCAGAGTCGCGGAGGACTCTATCCCCACTGGTGATAAGCCGACTATATATGATTTGTAACCCTAGGCCCTTAGTATGTTATACAAGCTTGGGGGATAGTTCGTCGATAGTATCCACACACGCACAATGCCTGGTATTCACGTGTACTTTGTACACACCCCTATCACTAATATACAGTACCAGGAGTAGGCTCTTTCTTCAACTACAATTGAATTCTAGCATGTGCTTGTGTTCATTTCATATTATCGATCCATAGAGTGAGGGCAGTTTGAAATATAGGCAATGGATGCTTTTGCAATTCATATATAAACATTAATTAGTGCACTCCATGTTGTTAGTGTGAATAACTTTATACATTTGTCACTTGCATGGATACATTCCAAATTGCTAGCTACGAAATAGAATACATGTCGAATTCAACATAAAGGGGGTTTCGAAGATTCGAATTCATAGGAAGTGCATTCATCTATTTGAACCCGAGATAATGGCATTTGTAAATCAGATGTAAAAGGGGGCATCAATCTTTGTTGTGAGTTTGAACATGCTATATATATATTCATACGCATATCTAACTTTTTTTTGCAACCAAGGAGATTATATCTGGAACCATGCATGAACTGAGGTAAGTTGCATATTTTGTAATATATACTCGTGTACAATGTATATTCAAATGTACCCCCTCCATTCCAAAATAATCGTAGCTTTAGGATTTTCAAGAGTAAAGATTTGTGAAGTTTGAAAAATCCTGAAATTTCAATTCAAGAGAACCGAAAACGTTAATGCTTCTGCTCCCAAATATTGAACGAAGCGCCAAATAGGCCTCTGGTCACCCGAAACCGCACGAGACTAATGTTTTGGTGGTAGGAAATTACTGTCCTGACTCTGGCCCGTGTAGCATATCAGCCCGATGTCCAAAGGTCTAAACCAGGGTAGGTCTGTAACTTCACCAAGATGCTAGAGAAGCATTCATACGTCGTGGGCGCCTACCCATGCGCTCGGCCGAAATCTATCCCGCCCACATTTGGGACACCTGAAATGACTGTCCTACCCCCAACATGCAATATGTCCGAAATTTTAGATGGGGGGAAAGTTTGTAACTTTCCCCAAATTTCAAACAAGCGCGTCTCAAACCGAAACATTGTTCCCCCTTAGTTCCCCGCCTCCCTCCGTTTCCCCATTCATACTCTGTGGGCGCGAAAACGCCCTCTCCACCAGCCGCGAAACCCCAGTCTCCTCCGTCCTCCACCCCATAGCGGCCAATCCACCGTCGCCCTCCTCCATCACGCCGGAGCCGGTACCCCGACGTCGTCATCCAACGCAACCGCAACCGCAACGCCCTCAAGGACTTAGCAGCTGAAGCCGAGGCAGAGCTGCCTCCACGACGCCGACGCCGACGTGCGCCGTACCAGAACCACTCCGACCATGCCGTCCTGCGCCTCACTACTGCGGCTCCACTGTCGCAACCGTCCACCGCACCGGAGCTGTTCCCGCTACGCCGTCATTCGCCGCCTCGGATCTGCTTCCCCGCCGCCGACAGACGGCCACCGCACCACACTCAATAACTTGGCCATGGGTTCGTCCAAGGCTGCACCGTCCTCCACAACTTCTGGTTTCCGGCGAACAACAAGAAGATCATCGGAAAAACAGAAGGAGGACACAGCACTGCCAGCAGAAAGAGGTACTCCTCTTCCCATATTCGTGCAAATCTTACGTCTCCACTCACACCGTATTCATCCCACGAAAGAAACTAGTTGAGCGCTTCTTACTGCATCTTCTTCGTGATACTAAATGCACAAGGTTTCCTCCCTTTTACTATTTCAACTTTGCTAGAGGTCAGTAGCCCGCCTGGATTTCAATTCAGGGTCAGTCGAACCGCAATTAAAAGAAGCAGCACCCGCTTAGGCATGCGGAGCACCTAGTCCGCCTGCTCCCCGGGGAAGCGGGGTGTGGGGAGCAGGAGCTGCTTGCGCCCGATCTGGAGGTCGGTGGGGCTTGAATGGATGGCCGGGGGGCGGTGCCAATCACGGCGGTGCGGTGAGGTCGAGGGGAGGGCGCAGGCAGGGGAGGAATACTGGGCCGGTGGTCGCTGGCGTTTCGAGGAAGATCGGCAACACTTACTGGCTGGAGGTAGATGAAGGCGATCTGCCCGTTCTTTGTACATCGGACGGTGCAGAAAAATGGACTGGCCTATTTGCTTTCAGTCGACTGTTATTTTCATAGAATCCTGTAGTAATTTAGTGTGCCATGCATGTTGGAGAGCTATCATATGTCTCCCGTCATTTATTTCTCACCGACCTGCTATCTGCTACCTTTACACTGTACTAATTGTGCACACACTTCACCCATACTCACACTATTGTTTTTTATGCATGGGTATTTCAGACTCTGACACAGTGTTGATGAATGCAGAAAAGAAAAGACAGAAGTCGCTCCAGTGTAATTCGAAGATAAGCACTAAGCGTTCCAGCGCTCTAACGGGTGCAGTGTCAGCAGTTGGAGACAGTAAACGTAGCTCTGCAGTTGATGATCTCAATTGCCACACACAACCATCCCAGGTGCTTGCTTTAACTTCGCGCTGTCAAATGTGGTTGCATGTTTCATATGGTGTCTAGTTTGTATTGCTTCCAATTTGGTTAAATTGCATCTACTTACTTTACACATTATACCTTTGATAATGACATGTCTTCCTGTTTTCGATACATACTACATATGTCTATTAACCATGTTCGTACATCAAACTAATGCTCTTTTGTATCCCTCGTCAATCACTTATGATGAGACAGTCACCCGGGTGGGTTACTGTGAGACCCCATACTCGTTTAAAGAGTGCAGTGTCATCCTCCCCACATGATTCTCAAGAAACAGCAAGGCTAAATGAATATAGTCAACGTAGCTCTCTAGTTGATCACCGCAATTCCCCCACACCACCATCGCAGGTGCTTGCTCTTACTTGGCAGTGTGATATGTGGTTGCATGTTGCATACGGTGTCTAGCTTGTAATGCTTCTAATTAGGGTAAATTGCATCTGCTTAGTTTACACACTATACCTGTGAATATGACATGCCTTCCTATTTTTGGTACACACTACATCTATGTGTTAACCTTGTTCTTACATGAAACTACCTCTCTTCTGTATCCTGCATCAATCACTTACGATGAGTCACCTTTATTCGTTGCATATTGCATATTATTTCTAGCCTGTTGCCATGTATTGCTTCTAATTTGGTCAAATACATTTGTTAGGGCACCCTTTTAATTTGGCAGAGTGATATTGGTTTCATCTTTCATATGGTTTCTAGCTTGCATCGATTCTAACAAGTTCAAGCACCTTGTGCTTAGTTTACACTTTATACATCATACATGTCAATATGTCACGCCGTCCTGTTTTTCATACATATTCCATCCTCCTATCATGCGGCTGCCTTACATGAAAGTAGTGTTCGTCAGTATCATGCATCAATGAGTTCTGAAGAGCAAATTTTATTCCTTTTTCTTGTGGGTTTGACTTGACAAGGCAAAATCAAGAAAGAGGAAGGAAAAGAGTAAGGAAGGCGATGATGGTGGTCCTCTGCAGCAATGTAAACGGAGCATCTGTACCGATTCTCCTTGTACTGATAGTGCATTACAAGGTCCAAGTCTCCGCTCCCCTACTCCACCATCCAAGGTGCTTGCTCTTACTTGGCAGTGTGATATCTGGTTGCATGTTGCATATGGTGTCTAGCTCGTATTGCTCCTAATTAGTGCAAACTGCATCTACTTAGCTTACACATGATACATGTGAATATGACACGCTTTCCTGTTTTTGGTACATACTATATCTTATGATAAGGCACCTTTAAGTCGCCACTGTGATATTGGTTGTGTCTTGCATATGATTTCTAGCATGTACTGCTTCTAATTTGTTGAAACGCCATACAGTTTGAACTTGGCAGAGTGATATTGGTTGCATCTTTCATATGGTGTCTAGCTTGTAGTGCTTCTAATTTGTTGAAATGCCTTCTTCTTAGTTACCACATCATAGGTGTGAATATGTCACACCATCCTGTTTTTCATACATATTCCATCCTCGCATCATGTGTTTGCCTTTCATCTGAGTAGTGTTCGTCAGTATCATGCATGAATGAGTTCTGCAAAGCGAATTTTATTCCTTTTTCTTATTGGTTTGACTTCACAATGCAAAATCATTACAGCTGAAGGAAATTAGTCCAGCAGTGGATGATGGTGGTCCTTCGGAGCAACTCAAACTGGGGGTCTCTACATATTCTACTCCGCCATCCTCCCAACAAGATTCGCAAGACAACACAAGGTTGGACAGTCAACGTAGCTGTGAACATGATGAGCACATCTCCCCTACTCCACCATCACAGGTGCTTGCTCTAACTTGACTCTATTATATGTGGTTGCATGTTGCGTATGATGTCTAGCTTGTATTGCTTCTAACTTGAATTGCATCTGCTTACTTTACACATAGTGCATGTGAATATTCGAGGATTTAGTTTGGGAGGCCAGTTAATAGCCCCCGGTAGTGTTCGGTGCCAGTCGAGGTCAAGCCGTAAACACTTCGGCCATTGTTATGAATGGCCCGTCATTTAACACCGTCATCGGATCGCTGACCAGTTTATGCTTATTGTGGCAGTCAGTTTTCGGCTTTCTCCACTGAGGTTCTTAACCATGTGAGCTGGAAGCACAATCACAGTGGTTCTCCCTTTGCACACCTAGCCAAACAAAGCGGAACGTAGGAGGCAAGCGCAGGAGCCGGGCAACCCAACTATTGACCGAAGACACAATTCGAAACTAATGCATATATAGTGAGATCCGAGAATGTTTTTGCTGAATCTATAAAGGTGTTCGGCATTGCACTGTGAGACTTGTGCTGGAAACACACAAACAGTTTAAAAGTGCCAAAAGCTTGGAAAGCCAAAAAACGTTAGTAAAAACATGACGTCCGAACAAGATCAAGTGTTCGGTGCCAATCCGAAAATTGGAAGAGAAAGAAAAAATTGTGCTTATGTCGTGTTTTGACAACAACCAAGAAGAAAACACATTTACAGCTCATATATAAATTTTAAGAGCCCCCACGTGACTTGGGTAAGAATTTTATGTATAATGATTGTATGTACCCAAGTACTAATATCATATCTTTGTTCACCTAAACTTTAAGCGCGTCTTAACCGACCGTCGGCTTCTCCCTCTTCGGTCAAGGACTGAAAAGTGTTATGTACTCCACCTGTCGAGAATATCGACAGTGTTTCCGATAACCAGGCAACCGGGCCATAAGGCTGTAACAGACAAAGCGCACTCAGGGAACTTATGCTATATTACAGACAAAGTTTAAGAAGCATCTTCGAAGAAAATAGTACCCCCACCGATACCTTTCTTCGGTGCTCATTATTACTATGAGACTTGTGCAATAGATTTTTTGTACTCATGAGTTCCGTTGTGTGCCGACCATGATTGAAAACAATAAGAGCGCTAGCTTTCGGCTTCACCCAGTCTGAGGTCAGAGCTCGGAGGACCCGGTCGTGACAATCACAGAGGTGCTCCCTTTACTCCCTAGCTGAACAATCGGGAACGTAGGGGTAAGCACAGGAGCCAGGCAACCCAGCTTGCAAATCGCTTAAGTCAATATGGTGCATATTGTGGCGTAATACACGAACAAGGAACGAAGCCGTACAAGTATAATCATATGCAAGAGGAAAAGCTTCATAAAGGAAGCCCCCAAATAAACGGGGTATTTGAATTTGTGCGTCACAAACAAAGTTTGGACAAGGAAATTTTTTACAAGCAACTTTTTTCCAAAATAGTATAATGTTTGGTCGAACCGAACACAAGTTAAAAATTTAAAACTTTGAGCATGAAGGCAACTTAGCTGGTTAATGTGTTCGGTATTGATGACACGGTCCGAGCTTGATGCGAGACGAGGTTCCATCCCCCAAGCCGGTCCCGAGGTGGCGGAGCAAAGATCTCGGCACTCCGAAGTGGTGACATAGCACGGTTAATGCAGGCCGGCAGAGTGATGCCGAAGTCCCCGGCATGGGGTAATGAAGTGTTGACGAAGCCCCCCGTCCAGCTGAGGTGACGCCAAAGGATATAGTCCGGCTGGATCATTTTCCTATGCACAAAAAATAGTGCAAACCGGAGATAATAGTAATAATAAAAAATCGTTGCATAATAAATAATTTATGCAAAGTGAGTAATAAAAGAAATATGGCCTGGCGCCGAAGTCAATGTCGATGCAGGGCGTCGGCATGATGCGGTAAAGGTGTGGCAAAGCCTGAATTCACAGGGCGGTCTGGGCTCCGGATGCGGCGTTCGCCGAACTATGTACGGAAACTGACCGAACCACCACGCGACCGTTTTTAATGTGGCCGCCATTTGATAGACCTGTGTACAGATGATGGAACAAACCAGAGTAATAATTCCTTAAGAAAATAAACCCAACAAGCAAAAATTGTTAGGATTAATAGCACCTGGTTTATTTGTTGTAGCATTCCGAAGAAAAGCGACTCCCAAAATCGGGAATCGATCCGCACACCCATTGCAGATGGGCGATAAAGCGATGGCCTGGTGATTCTGGCAAAGGTTGGCTTGCCGAGGTGAAGCCCTCAGTCCAGCTAACGTGATGAAGCTGGTCGGCTGGTGACACCGAAGTCATCGGAGTATGTTGATGAAGAGATGATGAAGCCCCCGGTTTAGCCGAGGTGTTGGAGCGGCTCGCCGAAGAGATGCCGGAGTCTACCTGTCAGCCGATGTGTCAAAACAGGTCAGCGTGTTTGATGATGATTTGAAGAAGAGGCAACATGGTGATGCCAACGCAGGTCAAGACTTGTGACGCGATCGACGCTGCTTGATGCAGCTACCGCGTGGCGATGCCGGTGTGCCCTCTCCGTGTAGTCCGTGGGGCAGCGACATTGATGATGATTTATCCTTCGCGATGCCGAACTCTTGTTTGGCTTGCCGAGATGATGATCGAAGGGGGTTGAGCTCGGCTCAATAAAGCGGCGACGTGTCTAGCGCAGGTTGGCGGCCGCGGAGCAATACTGCCGGACTGGTTTGTTACCAGCGTGATGGTGAAGATTACCTCGGAGGATGCTTAAAATTTTATGGGTACGTGTTTAAAAACAACGCACAATAACATATAAGAAAATTCCTTAAAAAGGTTGTCTAATATCACGTTCATAAAGAAACATGAATTCGGATCGGATCCGTATTCGCGCAGAAAACGGATCCGAAAATTGGTCCACTCATCGGAAGGTTCCCGGAGTTTGAACCATCGGATCAAGCTGAAATTTGGAGGGGTGGTAGATATGGGAATTCTGCAGTAGATGAACGGTTGGATCTTCCAATGGACCTCCGAGCTGGGATCTGAAGACCACGCCCTAAACTCGCCCAGATTCCCGTCCAGATTTGACAGGGCTCCGGTATATCGTAGATTGTTGGAGATTTCTCTATTGGAACTCGACGAAATTTTGCATGGCTGTTGTAGACGTAATTCCGCACTATTCCACCGAAGCAATCGTCAAACCGACGCTCGAGGAGGTGGCGACGGCGAATACAAGTTTGTTGTCCATAAAAACAGCACGGCCGCCCGAGGGCAGTGTTGACATTGAGCCCTCGAGCTCCATGGATGACTCCTCTATGATCATGATAGAGATCGGAGTTGATGTTGAAGAAGGCCCCCGTCCGAACATGACGATCGGAGATGGAGCATGATCCTCGGCCGAGCCAAGGTGACCAGTCGAGCCGGCGACGAAGATGCCGGCGTCGCAATTGACCTGCGGGTGAGCCATTGATCCTTTTGTCGATCACACAGCGGATCTCTCAATGAAAGCACCAATGTCGGTGTCAAAACCGGCGGATCTCGGGTAGGGGGTCCCGAACTGTGCGTCTAGGATCGATGGTAACAGGAGGCAGGGGACACGATGTTTACACAGGTTCGGGCCCTCTTGATGGAGGTAATACCCTACGTCCTGCTTGATTGATATTAATGATATGAGTATTACAAGAGTTGATCTACCACAAGATCATAGAGGCTAAACCCTAGAAGCTAGCCTATGATATGATTGTATGTATATGATCTATCGACTAGCCTGGCCTCGGTTTATATATTGCACCAGAGGCCTAAGATAACAAGAGTCCTAGCCGAATACGCCGGTGGGGAGGAGTCCTTGTCCTGATCACCAAGTCTTATGGAATCTTCCATGTATGCGGCAACTATCCGAACTGGCCCATGAGTATACGGCCATGGGGGTCCTCGGCCCAATCTAATAGATCGGGAGATGACGTGTTGAGTACCCCCTAGTCCAGGACACCGTCAACGGCGATGCACAACCAAACAGAAATTCCACTCACAACACTAAGAAATGGACGAAACCGAGACATTGTAGCATCTGCAAAAATAGGAAGAGACACAATTCAAAGACACAATTCAAGAACCTGCCCCAAAAGAACAAGATCAGAAAATGAGGAAGACGAAGAAGAAGAAATCAAAGAAGAAGATGGTGACACAACTGAAGAAGAAATGGCTTATGAAGAAGCAGATGAAGAAGAGGAGGAAGAAGAGAGTGAAGAGGACGAAGAACATGAAGAAACTGAAGAAGCCGTGGCTTATGAAGAAACAGATGATGAAGATGAGGAAGAGCAAGAAGAGGAGGAAGAAGAGAGTGAAGAGGACGAAGAACATGAAGAAACAATGTCAACAAGACCACCACAAGGGGATGCTGCTGTACAGAAACAGCCGAGAACGACACCACTTTCAAAAAAGAAGGTAGGAGCAAGGAAGGATGCAGTTCACAGCACTGGAAAACGAAAGCAGCCATCAACCAGCACGCGGGGAGCAAGGAAGGATGCAGTTCACATCACCGGAAAACGAAAGCAGCCATCAACAAGCACGCGGGGAGCAAGGAAGGTTGCAGTTCACGTCAGCGGAAAACGAAAGCAGCCATCAACAAGGGAGCAAGGAAGGATGCAGTTCACAGCACTGGAAAACGAAAGCAGCCATCAACCGGCACGCAAGGGACTACAAACACAGCGGTGCAGAGACAAGAACCAGCAACACCGCCACAGAAAACAAAATAAAGTGCAACATTAGACACGCTCCAGTCACCGCGGAGAAGCAGCAGGTTAACGACCAAATAGATGAACTTTAATAAATTAATCATATGCATAGCAGTTTGCTTATCTACATGACTTATGTATCAGTTTAAAATTTGTGTAAACACAAATTTCCCACTGACTATGAGTTATTCAACTAAACCATTTAAAGAGAAATGGTGTATAGAGTATACCATATATATAGCAGTCTAGAGTAAAACTTTGACACATATTAATCCAAAAACGATGTAAAGAATGCAGTTAGCTCACTGGAAAGCACGAAGTTCAGAAATAATAATTGAAGCGGTTCAGATCACAAAAGTGCTTATTACAAAACACATCAAAAAGATGAAGCATTCGACACGCAAATGTAATTATTACAAATCAACCTCATAACCTTAACCAATCACGTCAAACGCGATTCTAACCGTACGATCCTCGAGTTCAAAGAAGTTGAGGACAACAACTTGCTCAGACTTCAGGCCACTATCAATCACAAATTCCTTCCACCCTTTCTGCAGACACAGCCGCCCGTCAATGCCTACACGGTACTTGGCTGGTTGAAGGTGTCCATTACCAAGCACAACTTGGAGAATTCCCTTCTTCTTGAGCCGGAGATACCTAACAGCTCGTTGGGGAATTTTCTGCAAAAAATCAGTACAGATTAAACGCAATCTAATGTGCAGTGCGGAACTTGCAAACAAAGAAGTACGGTTACAACTATTATGAAGATCTTGAGACCACCTGCATGTAGTACAAAACATACTAGCGGGGAAAATTGTGGAAACTATTACTTTTCATCTAGTATCTAAGCAGTTCACATATTGTAACCATGCAAAATAAAACACAAGCTCCATGCACACAAGCAAAGAAATAAAAACAAGATATAAGTACAAAGTGTAGTACATTTCAATAAAACAAAATAAGTACATTCCTAAAAAACTAGAAGATTAGACTAGTATGGAATTATACAAAAAAATAAAACACAAAGAAAAAATCAGATCAGAGCGAAAATTACCATCTTGTAGTGAGTCTCAACATCTGTTGGCGTAAGTTGATGGACAAAAGGACTTGTGCGGCCAAGACCACGGCGAAGCAGGGCGGAATGGAACACAGAAACGTTGATGTGGCCCATATCCAATCCTTTTGTGAATACTGTGCCATATGCAAGCTTCTCAGCTCACCCAGCGCGGCACAATACCTTCCTCCCACGATGAGCACGACGCGCATGCGAGCAAGCTGAGCAGTCGCAGTGCGTCGGCACACCACAACCATGCCCGCAACAGGAGAGATTCGCGCAGGGGCTAGAGCCATCGCAACAAAAACCTATAGAAGGTAAAAAATAAAGAGAGGATAGAGAAAGGAGAGAAGTTGCGGCTAGAGGAGAAATGAACTGCAAAGGAAGGGTAGAAGTTAGCCTACATTTATAGGAGAGGAATGCAAAAAGGTCAAAACTGAAAATTAAAGAGGAGATAATGAAAATTACGTTACCAAGAATGAAGGACAATCAACAAAGGTTTATGTTACCATAACAAAAAAGTCTTACCAGGAAGTTCTACAAAGACTTTGACTGCAGAAATTCCCACGAACTAACAGCAGATCATTAAATAATAATTCTCTGAAAAATTATAATCCACAGACCATTTTATGTGTGCAGTTCTTCAAAGTCTTACCAGGAAGTTCACTATATGTGTGCATGAAGTGCAGTACATGCTCAAAATGAAGCACAAAGAAAAGCACTTTCGCGCAGTGCACAAAAGCAGAATTAGTGCACCTGATGCAGTCCTTATCTGTAAGCCATGCAGTCCGCAGCGTTGGCATAACCAGTCATAATTTTAGCACAAAAGAAGCATGCACGCAGTGAAAAAATGTGTACACGTGAAGCACAAGACCATGAAGAAAGCAGTGCATAGAGGCAACAAAGCAGTGCACACCCTTACCAATGCAGTGCACAGAAATGTAGCACAAAAACATGTGTAGTACGGAATGCATGCACATGCAGTCCAGAACACTGATCAATGTAGTGCACGGATGATTTGCTAAGCAGTGCGCGCCCTTACATTGAAAAAAAAACAAAATAGAAAAAAATGACCACCCAAGTGCAGCCGGCCCCAGCCAGTCTCGTAGTAGGTCTGCGCCCACAGCAGGCGAGTCGTTCTGAGCCACGATGCATGGGGCCGGGCGCACATGGGCCCACAGGTCAGAGAGCATATACATCTTGCGCCCTGTATAAGCGCTCAAATAAGTAACCAGAGGAGTTCGATATAGCTGCCGCGTCAGCGCTTATAAACAGGTCGGGCGCGCCTTCCGCGGGCGAGGTGGGACTAAACATTAGGCCGCACACAACGCACCGGGAAACGAACATGCTCACAGGCCGACTTGGGCCCAAATGCGTCTTCACTCCCCGAACACAGCCCAATAAGGCCCATTAAGAAAACACAATAACTTCAACAAAAAAATGGGCCCCCCCTCCAACCCCCCCTAACCCCTCCCGTACAGGGACTGCCATAAGTACAGGCAAAAAAATTGATGCAGTATGCAGCACTACAAAGATGCAGTCCATTTAGCTACACGAAGTAGTTTGGTTTAGCAAATCCAGTTCCGGATTACCTACATGAATAAAACACGGTATAGAACACAGTGAAAAACTCGTAAAAATGCGGAATACATTGTACTTTATTCAGGGGCTCCAGCAAGGACACGCAAAAAATACTGTGAAGTACGCACCTGCAGACAACATGCAGTTCTCCATTGCACGCGATGCAGTGCGGTACTCTAACCATTGCAGTTTTGTTAACATGCAGAATACATATAAACGTCACAAAAATGCCCGTTCGCATAGAAAAGTGGTGGTTAAAAAAATCTACTGATAAAAAAACACCACGTTCGCATACAACCACCCAATCGGAGTGGTTCCATCGCCACAAGCCCACGATCACAGACGCAACACCAACCCACGATCAGCACAAACCGCATCGTCGCCAAGATCGTGCAGTTCATCCGCTGTGGCCATCCCACACCGCGCCTCCCCTTAAATTCAGACCCCTGCCATAGGCCATCTCATCCACAAACAACACAAGTACTCATCGCGCTGCCACCAAATCGCTCCATCACATCCATCTCCACGCAAAAACACCAAGCCCCACTACCGGCGATGGCGTTCGCCGACGATTACAAGGACGTGGAGGCCCACGGCAACACCAAGTTGCACGTCATCCACACCAACGACAAGAAGCAGGTGGCGATCACCCTCACCCTCGCGCAGTACGAGCGCCACCCCAGCCTCCAGCGCCACAATATCGTCGGCATTGATCTCGAGTACAACAACGAGTCTGAAGCGACGCAGAAACCCGCCCTCTGCCAACTCTCCATCGGCAAGAAACACCCGATGCTGCTCTTCCAACTGAGCGCCGCTGAAAGGTGCACCGTCTTCGACAACTTCCTCGCCGACCCTAGGTACACCTTTGCAGGCATCTCCATCGATGACAACAAAAAAAGGCTAGAGCATGCCAATCTGGAGGTCGCCAACTTCGTCGACATCCAGAAGGAGTGGAGGGTGCCCGAGGCAACCAAGGAGTTGGACTCCCTTGGAGACGTCTCCGGCATGCTCATCGATGACTACTACAACAACATGAAGAAGAAGATCACCGACGACGAGCACAAGCGTTGGGCCACCCTGCCTCTGTCCATGAGGCACATCGAGTACGCGGCAAAGGACACCTACGCAGCGTACAAGATAAGGAACCGCATCACCCTCACCCAGGACGGGCTTCGCCGTGCAAAGCTGGAGAAGGAGGAGCCCCCCAAGAAGCGCGCCAGGAGCAGCTGGGGATGGGGAGACGCTGACTGGTGAAGAAGAAGATGGTGCCGACCAAAGAGCCACCAATGCCACTGTCATTTATAATTATCATCAAATTTGCTTTATGTTGTTTGCTTATGTATCGTTAGTTTTCTTGTGATCATTTGCCTTTGCTGAACTTAGTGCAGAATCGCTTGTAATGATGTGAACTTTGATTGTATTAAATTGCTTTCTGTTGAAATTAGTTTTCTCATGATGAACTTGTCATACAGAATGCCTGTGATAAATTTTTTTCTGTTGTTTGCTCATGTATCATTAGATTCGAGCAGTGTGCAAATAGGATGCATGCAGTGCAAGTTGTGTACCAATGCAGTACAGACTTTGTCAAAATGAAGTTTACACATACCCAACAAAGCAGTGCACGCCCCTAAATTTGGAAAAACAAATAGATAAGAGAAAAAACACAAAAAGAAAAATGCAATCTGCATTTGTAGTGCCGAAAAATATGAACGTGCAACACACAAACGAAATCAATGCAGTACAAGAATAATTTACAAAGCAGTGCACTCCCCTACATTGGAAAAAAATTACGTAAGAGCAAAAACACGAAAACAAAAAATGAGAACTGTGCATGTAATACGGACTGAGTGCACATGTAGTATAGAACGCTGATCAGTGCAGTGCACACATGGTTTACAAAGCAGTGCACACCTCTACATTGAAAAAAATGTAGTGCGGAAATATATGAACGTGCAGTACAGGAACATAATCAATGAAGTACAAGTATGTTTACTAAGCAGTGCACTCCTCTACACTGGAAAAAAAGATTACAAAGGAGCAAAAACATGAAAACAAAAAATGAGAAATGTACATGTAGTACGGAATGCTTGCACATGCAGTACAGAACACTGATAAATGCAGTGCAAGGATGGTTTGCTAAGCAGTGCGCGCCCTTACATTGAAAAAAACCAAAATAGAAAAAATTGCCCACCCAGGTGCAGCCAGCCCCAGCCAGTCTCGTTGTAGGTTTGCGCCAATAGCAGGTGAGTCATTCTGAGCCATGATGCGTAGGGTCGGGCGCACATGGGCCCACGGGTCAAAGAGCATAGAGCAGCGAGCGTCGTGTATAAGCGCTCAAATAAGTAACCAGAGGAGTTTGATACAGCTGCCTCGTCAGCGCTTATAAACAGGTCGGGCGTGCCTTCCGCGGGCGAGGTGGGACTAAACATTAGGCTGCACACAGCGCACCGGGAACCAGCCGTGCTCACAGGCCGTCTTGGGCCCAATGCGCTTCACTCCATGAACACAGGCCAACAAGGCCCACTAAGAAAAAACAATAACTTCAAAAAAGAAAACATCAAAGAAAAATTAGAAAACATTTTTTAAATGAATAACAACAACAAAAGAAAAATTTGCGTGGGCACAGCCAGAAACTATTGTTCGTTATTAATAAATAAAACGTAGAAAGCCAGAAGTAAAAGTACAAATGCAGTTCGCGACGACAAACAATGCAGTTCTCCACGAAGTATTTTTCCTGACATACAGTTCTCCTTCTACTGTATTGCAGTATGGCTAAAATGAAGAATGCAGCTCTTTTAGTTAAGCAAAGCAGTCTGTTATAAAATAAAGAACTGCATGAAAGAACTCCATAAAAAACTAAATGTGCGTACATCTGTATCAATCCTAATCCGATATAATTCATTGCATGAAGAATAAATTTCATTTCCATGCAGTACACTATGTGGACATACGCAGTTATGTTTTGATATAAAAGAAGTGCACTTAATAGGAAAATTCACCGAAAACACAATCATCACATTTTTTGACAGTTGCGTGCATACCTAAACAAGTCACGAAAAAAGAGGACATGACGTTTCGGATTTCCAACGCACTAACAGAGCCTCCTCATAGCAGAACCTCTTTGTAGTTGCCACGTAACTTAAAACAGAGCCCCACCATGCTACCACCCCACTCCACCTCTCCCACGTCCGGTCAAGGAGAGCAGAGGAGAAAACACAACTGCTTCGTGCCCCAAAAAACCCCATTGCATCTTCTTCTCCACAATTCCTTTCACCAACCTCTTCTCTCCAGAACAAACACGAGAGAGCAGAGGATAGTCATGGCGGATGCACCTCTTTACAAGCAGCACCGTAGGTACACCAGGGAGCTCCACGACGTCGATCTACACGGCAACCACAAGCTCCACGTCGTTTGCATAAGCAATGGTGAAGACGTGGACAAGATGCTGTCCACGCTCAGGAGGAAGCTCGGCGGAATGCCCATCAAACTAGTCGGCGTTGATGTCGAGTACACGCACTACGTGAAGCCACGGCGGGAAGCAGTGCTCCAGCTATGTGTAGAAAAAGAATGCCTTGTCTACCACATCTCTGCAGCTAAAGACATGTCAGAATATAACTATCAATCTGTACTATTGATTGTCAATATTTATTTTAAATTTTCTTCACTGCAATCGCCACTATTTAAACTTTGGTTTTCATTTTTGAAAACCATGGCATATGAATTCATTGACAGTTTTCATCTGGCTCCATGTATGTCACTCATGTGCTCGATTCTTGAATTATATGATCTAGCAATACACACAGTTTTATTTTGTTTTACCAATACAAATATTTGACTGAACAAATAGAAAAGTGCAACATTACTATACAAAACATGTATGGAATTCAGTTCAAGAATATAATCATGCACAGCACATGCATTGTTTATGCAATATATTATCAGATTTACTAGTTATGATGAACAAAGTATTAGCAACTACTCAACGCAACAGATTCAGATATTCATATTGCAGTTCAGTTTTAGAAAAAATAAAAAACATTGGTACTTCTAAGAAAATAAACTATATTCACTCTATACAAACATCTTGCAGGCCAATGGAACTAGAAAAATTCCTCATGAATGGTGAGTACACCTTCGTCGGATTCGCCATTGAAGGAGACAAAAGCAAGCTGAAGCTATCTGGTTTGGAGATCAACTCCGACAACTACATTGATATTCAGGTGGAATGGAGAGACCCATACAATAAAAGAAAGTTTGACTCTTTGGCTGATGTTGCCGGCAGGATGATATACATTCACTACCATGACATGAAGAAAAAAATTAACCGCAAGGAGGACCATACTCTGTGGGGATTTTGCCCACTGCTAGAAAAGCTTATCAAGTATGCAGCAATAGATGCATTCGCAACATATGAGTCATGGAGAATCATCTACGATGTCATCATGGGACTGGACAGGGCAAAAAGAGACAAAGAAGCAAAGAAGAAGAAGAATAAGGTTGTAATCCAATGCAGCAACTAGAAATAATTCAGGGCTATGTTTTAGTTTCACTTTACTTTAGTCGTTGTGTTGTTCTTTGTTTCATGTATGCAAGCTTTTGATTATGTCCATTGCTTCACATCAAACATTTCTTTTGTAAAAACAATGTTGTTTTAGAATTATCATTAAATTTTATTTCTGTTGTTTGCTTATGTATCACAGTTTCTTTCTGATCAATTGCTTTCATTGAACAAAGTATCCACAAAAGTAATTATAGAAAAAGAACATTAATATTAATATTTATAAAGAAACATAAATACAGTTCACATAACAAATATAAGGTAGTTCACAAAGTGTAAATATGAAGTGCAGTATGTGCACAAATGCAGAACGAAGGGGCTGCAGCAACTTTCGCTCAGTGCACAAAATACAAACTTGGTACGCACAGTGCAGTACTCAACGTTGGTGCAAGTAGTACAAATGACATCATTTGTACTACCACGAAAAATATATACTCCAAAAGAAAAAAATGCTTCAGATAAGGAAAAAAATTGACCACCCAGTTACAACCAGGCCCCAGCTAGTCCCATAATAGGTCTCTACAAAATGTGTGCACTTCTCCAAAGTCTTACAAGGAAGTTCACTATATATGTGCATGAAGTGCGGTACATGCTCAAAATGAACCACAATAGAAGCACTTTTACACAGTGCACAACACAAAATTAGTGCACCTGTTGAAGTACTTAAATGTAAGTTATGCAGTCTACAGAGTTGGCATAACCACTCATAACTTTGGCACAAACAAGGATGCACGCAGTGCAAAATATTTACACCTGTAGCACAAGACTATGACGAATGCAGTGCACATAGAGGCAACAAAGCAGTGCACACCCGTATAGAACCCTGACAAATGCAGTACAAAGTTGTCTTGCTAAGCAGAACAGAACCCTGACAAATGCAGTACAAAGTTGTTTTGCTAAGCAGTGCACGAGTGTACAAGGGTGTGACGGACTCGCCTGCGCATTCGGCGCCGCGGCACGCCGCGTCGCCGCTTGCTCCGGCTCATTCCAGGCTCGGCCTCGCAGGGGGGTGGGGAGGGGGGTCACGACCCCCCTCCCCACCCCCTGCTCGGCCCCGCGCTAACGCACGCAGTGCGCTTGGTTGACAGGCGTAGTGCGGACATTCTATTTTTCCAACAATAGGATACACGCAACTCCGGAGCCACACCCCTAAGATAGACAGGGAGGCGCACGGGTGTGACGGACTCGCCTGCGCATGCGGCGCCGCGGCACGCCGCCTGCTCCGGCTCGTTCCAGGCTCGGACTCACAGGGGGGTGGGAAGGGGGGTCGTCACCCCCCTCCCCACCCCCCTGCTCGGCCTCGCGCTAACGCACGTAGTGCGCTTGGTTGACAGGCGCAGTGTGGACATTCTATTTTTCCAACAATAGGACGCACGCAACCCCAGAGCCACACCCCCTAAGATAGACAGGGAGGCGCATGGGGTGTAACGGACTCGCCTGCGCATGCGGCGTCGTGGCACGCCGCGTCGCCGCCTGCTCCGGCTCATTCCAAGCTCGGCCTCGCAGGGAGGCGCGCTAACGCACGCAGTGCGCTTGCTTGACAAGCGCAGTGCGTACATTCTGTTTTTCCAATAATAGGACGCACGCAACCCTAGAGCCACACCCCTAAGATAGATAGGGAGGCGCAGGGGTGTGACGGACTCGCCTGCGCATGCGGCGCCGCGGCACTCCGCGTCGCCGCCTGCTCCGGCTCGTTCCAGGCTCGGCCTCACAGGGGGGTGGGGAGGGGGGGTCACGACCCCCCTCCCCACCCCCTGCTCGGCCTCGCGCTAACACATGCAGTGCGCTTGGTTGACAGGCGTAGTGTGGACATTCTATTTTTCCAACAATAGGACGCACGCAACCCCAGAGCCACACCCCCTAAGATAGACAGGGAGGCGCACGGGGTGTAACGGACTCGCCTGCGCATGCGGCGTCGCGGCACGCCGCGTCGCGGCCTGCTCCAGCTCGTTCCAGGCTCGGCCTCGTAGGGGGTGGGGAGGGGGGTCACGACCCCCCCTCCCCACCCCCTGCTTGGCCTCGCACTAACGCACGTAGTGCGCTTGGTTGACAGCCGCAGTGCGGACATTCTGTTTTTCCAACAATAGGACGCACGCAACCCTAGAGCCACACCCCTAAGATAGACAAGGATGCGAAGGGGTGTGATGGACTCGCCTGCGCATGCGGCGCCGCGGCACGCCGTGTCGCCGCCTGCTCCGGCTCGTTCCAGGCTCGGCCTCGCAGGGGGGTGGGGAGGGGGGTCACGACCCCCCCTCCCCACCCCCCTGCTCGGCCTCGCGCTAACGCACGCAGTGCGATTGGTTGACAGGCGCAGTGCAGACATTCTATTTTTCCAACAATAGGACGCACACAACCCCAGAGCCACACCCCCTAAGATAGACAGGGAGGCGCAGGGGTGTGACGAACTCGCCTGCGCATGCGGCGCCGCGGCACGCCGCGTCGCCGCTTGCTCCGGCTCGTTCTAGGCTCGGCCTCGTAGGGGGGTGGTAAGGGGGGTCACGACCCCCCTCCCCACCCTGAAAGTGCGTTATATCGACTAGAGGGGGGGTGAATAGGCGATTTTTATGAAAGTCTTCAGAACGTGAAATTTTCGAAGACAAACAACAGAAATAAACCTATTACCATGCAGCGGAAGGTAGACTACACCAGGCAAACCATAGTCAAGTATTCAATGAAGTGAAAGCACAGTGACTAATAGCAGCTAGGTAGTAAGGATCAGGGAGGAAGATATTCTGAAGCCAAACAGAACACGCAGTCACTCAGTGAAGACAAAAGATAGTGCAATCATATAATGACTTCACAAGGACCAACAGTAAGTAAAGGGAAGGGAAGGATGAAACCAGTGACTCGTTGAAGACAATGATTTGTTGGACCAGTTCCAGTTGCTGTGACAACTGTACGTCTGGTTAGGGCAGCTAGGTATTTAAACCTAAGGACACACAGTCCCGGACACCCAGTCCTGAACACGCAGCTCAGGACACCCAGTCCTCACCGTATTCCCCTTGAGCTAAGGTCACACAGACCTCGCCCAATCACTCAGGTAACTCTTCAAGGTAGACTCCCAAACCTTCACAGACTTCGTTCACTGGCAATCCACAATGTCTCTTGGATGCTCAGAATGCGACGGCTAACCGGCTGGAGGATTCACAGTCCTCAAGTGTAATAAGTCTTCAGATCACACAGACAAGAAGACTTAAGTGATGCTTAACACTCTTAGGCTCTGGGTGGTTAGGGATTTATCCTCGCAAGGAATTCTCTCTCGAAGGCTTCGAGGTGGGTTGCTCTCAAACGACAAAAGCCGTACTCTAACTCTAAGCAGCCAACCGTTTATGGTTGTAGGGGGTGGGCTATTTATAGCCACTAGGCAACCCGACTTGATTTGTCCGAAATGACCCTGGGTCACTAAGGAACTGACACATGTTCCAATGGTCAGATTTCAAACTCACGCGGCAGCTTTACTTGGGCTACAAGCAAAGCTGACTTGTCCGACTCTGGACAAGTTTCGCTCTCATAGTCTTCACTCGAAGACATAGGTTTTGGTTAAGCATCACTTCAGTCATTCTGACTGGTTCACTTGGACCCCACTTAACAGTACGGTGGTTCCTATGACTCAATAAAGAAGAAAAAGAACTACGAAAGATCTAAGTCTTCGAGCTCCATAGGCTTCATGCGATGTCTTCTCTTGTCATAGTCTTCAATGTGAGTATCTTCACATACCACCTTTGACATCAATGCCTTCATAAAATTTTGGGGGTCATCTCTGGTAGGAAAACCGAATCAATGAGGGACTTCTACCTGTGTTATCCTGCAATTCTCACAAACACATTAGTCCCTCAACTAGGTTTGTCGTCAATACTCCAAAACCAACTAGGGGTGGCACTAGATGCACTTACAATCTCCCCCTTTTTGGTGATTGATGACAAACTAGTTGAAGTTTTCAACGGGGAATATAATATGTGAAATTGTAAAGGATAAGGAATTGTCTTCATAAGTTGCAAGGGCTCCCCCTGAAGATGTGCATATAAGTAATTTTCTTTTGGAATGCAAATGGACATGGCAGGTTGTAGTTGTGGAGATCCTCTTCAACTTATGATGACAATTCATTATGCATGTGAAGGTATGTGAAGATAATGACATGCATAATGGAAAATGGACGTGTGCAAAATGATCTAAGTGCGGAATTTATCATCGCACATGTGGAATTTATCATCGCATCACAAAGTGGCAAATAAGCAGCAGACGACCATTGAGTTTAAGTGTTACAACTCAAAGAACCAAATGTATCAAAATGAGAGTTGTAAACACGAAGCAAAATATAAAGCACCCGCCCATATGGACCCGCTTGAAGACTATCAAACTCATATGCTTCTCCCCCTTTTGTCAGTAAGGACCAAAAAGGTTTGAAGACATAGAGCATCTACTCGTTCCCATGAAGAGTAGGTGAAGCAGCAGGGTCGGCGGTGGTGTTCGGCGGTGCAGAAGAGCTTGGACCAGTGTCGAAGCGTGCTGAGGGAGGTGGGGGTGAAGTAGCATCGTCTTCATCCTCGATCACTCTGGCATTCACAGTTGCAGCAGAGGAAGAGAACTCAGAGTCTTCAAGAGATGGAGTTTGTCGCAGCACTGCCCTTCGAGAGGGTGTGGAGTCAAACTTGAAGCGCTCAGAGAAGCCATCCTCTTGAAGATCATCTTCAGAACACATCAGCGTCAGCCCTTTCCATGTGCGTCGAGAGGTTTCATGGGCAACAAAGGCATTCTTGGTGGCAAGATTGCAAATGCGATTAACATCCACCAAGAGGCTTTGCATTTGACGCTTCAGCCGGTCATGATTCCTATCCTATTTCTGATGAAGAGCCACGAGAAGCTCTCGGACATGAAGAACACGAGTGCGCTTCTTGGGTCGTTGGGCAGTTGTGCTGTCGGTGGCTTCAGTAAGAGCAGGATGTGGTGCACGTGTAGTTCCAGCCAAAGGATACACACGAGTGACTGCTTCAACTCCTTCAATGTTCTGAGAAAAACTTTGATGCTCCGCATTCTGAAGACTTACAGGTTCCTTGGCAGGCTCGGGATAGATGGCTTCAATAGACATATCCACATCAGGCAGAAAAATCCGATGATTGCGAGCAGATGGCTGATATGAGATAGCGGAGCGAAGTTTGATCAGCCACATTACCCATGGGGCGTAGAACTTCAATCCAAAAAGATCAGAGCCTGATGCAGCAAGTTGGCGAATGAAGAAGTCATGTGCATTGAAGCATTTGCCATGAAGAATATAGAAGACCAAAGTGTTCATTGCACCTTCCAGCTTGGCATGTGGAGAGTGTCCTTTGATGGGCCAGAGAGTTCGCCTTATGATGTGATAAATAGTTCTTGGCAGATACTCTAGGTCTTCAACAAAGAACTCTTTGGGATATGCAGCATCTTGGGGCAATGGCTTCATCATACTGAGCATCTGACTCATGTTAGGTTCAGGCTTCTGAAAGATGCTCTCCACAGATTCACTGTGAAGTTGACAGCCAGATTCATAGAGATCGCGAGGAGTGGGTAGACCAGTGAGCTCAATGATGTCAAAGGCTTTGGCTTCGTGATGAACGTTTCCTGTCATCCACTCCAGGACCCAAGTCTTTGGATCTCTGTTGTACCCGTGGATGTGAAGTGTGGCATAGAATTGGAGCAGCAACTCTTCATTCCAATGCTCTTGATCAGTGACGAACGGCAGCAATCCAACCTCTTTGAAGCAATCCAGAGCTTCTTCCAGACAGGGCAGACCAGCTATTGCTTCAATGTCAAGACGCTTGTGTGGGAAGATGCGACCTTGATTGTATAGAATGCAGGAGTAATAGCTTCGTTGCGGATAGCTCCAGAACCGATCATATGATATTCTTTCCCTTGAGTAGGGGTTCCTGGAGCTATTGAAGAATGTATTGTCTGCTCTGAAGCCATTGACATTGAAGGATCCAGGTGCTGATGCAGGACCTGGAAACCTGGGCAATCTAGGGATTGGCTTCTGTACCTGAGGCCTGTGCTCAACATGATAGTCAAACTGAGGACTGGCAGCAGGCGCGGGAATAGAAGCAGTGGGATCAGTGGCTTTGCTGACTTTTGGTGCTTGGGTTGGTCAAGGGTCCACATTGGCTTCAGCCATGACAGCGTCAGTGGCTTCATTGGTGTTGGTGGTGGCAGCCTCAAGATTTTCAACCTCCACTTGACGAGCTGGAGGGTCGGTCACAGTCACATTCTCCTCAAGAACAGCTTCTTGGTGGGACAGGGGAGTAGCAGCTTGTGGGGCTTCTTCTTCATCGGCTGATGCAGCCGGAATGTCTTCAGCAGCTTTAGCTTCAGACTCAGAGACTGGAGGCCTTGGTCTTCGCGAAGCCTGCGCAACGCTGGCGACGCCTGTGGAGTTGGAGTTGGCTGGGCCTCAAAGTCTTCTTCCTCTTGTGGGCGATTAGCCCATGAAGCATCCTGAGCAATTGGCGTCAGAGGACGACCAATGTTGATGAGTTCGCTGTGCGTTAGCATAGGCGATGATACATGTTGGTGCTCGAGCTAAGGAAGGCCTGCATCATCTTCAACATGGTCATGGTGACCAATGTCTTCAGCAGTGATGGGATCAGCTTCTGGAAAGTCTTCAGCTTCATGAGCCTCTGTGATAGCAGGCTCATGGATAGTCAGTTGGCGTTCTTGCGGTTCAGCGTCAGGGTGAACCATGGAGATTGGTTCAACAATCAAGGGCTCTGTGGGAGCAGCCTGTTCCTTCTTGGTCTTCCTCTTCTTCTTGGAGGGGGCAGTAGCAGAGGCTTCAGGATGTTTCCTCTTCCTGGCTTCAGCCTCAGCTGTCCTCGTCTTCTTCAGCTCTGAAGCGGTTGACCGGGCCTTTGGCTTCGAGCCAGTCATGCTAGTTGGGAAGACAATGGGATCTGCTTCCTGCCTTGGTGCGTTGGGTTCGGCCACAATGGGCTTCTTCTTCTACTTAGCAGCCATCCTGGGATCAATGCCCGGACGCCCAAGGGCCTTGCGCTTCTCAGCCTCGTTGTAGCCTTGCACACACTTGTCAGCCAAGCTCTTCATGCACTCCCGAGAACCCTGAGCTTCAGCGCGTTTCTTGAGAAAGGCTTCTTTGAGCTTGTGCAGCATAATCTTGAAGTTTTTCACCTCTTGCACGCTGAGCTTGGCCATATGCTTCTTGAATTGAGCCTTTTCATAGTCAATCTTTTGCTTCAGTTCGACGATGCGCTGAGTGAGAGCTAGCTCTGAAGCAATGGCGCCATGGAAGGCGACACTGAGGCCAATGGGTAGTTGCAGATCTTCGAAGCTGATGTTTGGTGTGTCAAACCACTCATCAATGAAGTTGTGGATGATTGTCACGTCAAAGAGAGGCAGATCATTGAAGATTTCTGCTTCTTCTTTGCTCTTGATGAGTTGCTCAAGAGCGTCATCTGCAAGATCTTCATCACTGGACAGATCAATGGCATCGTTGCGCAGAATGGCAGCAGCTATCAGCTCTTGGCCGGTGTGTGGCAGAGGCATCTTGACCTTCTGGGGCTTGGAGATGCGTGATAAATCTTCAGACTGCACACTATCTTCAGGAGGTGCAGTTGCCAATGGCTTCGCTCGTGAGATTTTTTGGTGCAGAGGCAGGCTTGGAAGCTTTTGGTTGCTTCAGTTTCTTTGGCTTTGGCGCTGCAGGCGCTTCATCTGGGTCAGCGTCTTCTGTAGGCTCATTTACGGCAGTCCCTTGAACCACTATATGGGTGATGAGACCTTCAAGGTTGTAGAAGGGCCCAAGAAGATTGGGTTCAGCTTCGCGAGTTCCATCGGCACGGGGAGCAGAGGGACCAGGGTTGAAGTCTAATCCCAAAGACTTTTTGTTCTGCTTCGCTGATTTCTTGGCAAACTGGAAGTTGCGCTTGAACAGATTGTCGTCACGGCACCATAGTAGCGATGATGGGTGTGCATCTGCAGGCTGTGGCCCGCGGACCATGCAGGGATAGAAGCCTTGTTCAAGGGCTTCTTCTCTGGACCTGGGTTGAAGATTCTTGTATAGGATGTCTCCCCATGGTCGCTTGATGGCATTTTTCTCAGCATATTCTTGGGTCACAAACCGGTATTTGAACCATTGTTCTGCCCAATATCTTCGAATCCACTGGATTCGGGTCTTGCGCTGATTATAATCCTCTTCAAGATCTGTCTTGTAAAGTTCTGAGAGGTCATCAGGCAGATCTCTTGATGTTCCGCCGTGACGCTGTCTGCCTCCCTTCCTTGCAGCTTTCTCTGAAGCCATGAATTTTAACCTGAAAGGCTTCAATACGTTCAAAGGCTTCAAGGGTTTTCGTTTGCTGGACAAACAGGAACTGGCTTCGGGAGAATTTATATGATGCTTTAAGAATTCTGCAAATGAATGCAGACTATGAGAACCAAGGGATTCTCCCACGGACATGTACCTATGACAGCATTAAGGTGCGAGGGAAGGGGAAGAGGTCATATGCATTCTCAGAAGATTTTGAAGATAAATCAGTTTAGAAGACATTGACCTCATCGTGCGAAGACATTCACTCATAGATAAGGAGTTGGTTCCAGATTTGTATGAATCCATGGATTAGTACAAGTGAGGAATCTAACTACTTTGTGAAGTACAAGTGAATATACTAGGCATACTATGAGATGCAGTATGTAAGAGATCCAACTTGTGTGAACAGAAACTGCTTGTGGTAGAAAGTGACGAAGTTATAGGATCAAAGGGGCTGTAAAAAGGAAGTTTTATTTACCACACGAAGAACTGCTAGACGGAGTGGAAGAGGAGGCCGAGCAGTTCGATCGTCCGTGCCCTAACTTGGCGACGGAGGACACCTACGGCGACGGCGGAGAGGACGATGTCCGCAGTCGGCATGAGGACGGCGTCGGAGAGGTTGCGGCAGCGAAGCGCTTCGTCGCCGGCATCGTCGAGAGTTAGCGGTGGCGCTAGGGTTCGTGTGAGTGTGGAAGAAGAGATAATGACTGCGGTGAGGCGTGTATTTATAGGGACAGGGGCGGCTCAGTGTTATTACACAGGTGCCCCTGGCGATTCACATCTAAGGAACACGTGGCAATCATGCAGCATGTTGGAGGTTGTTCCATGTCCCACGCATGCCTGGATTGTTGGGTGGTCGTTCCCACTTCTCCAGGTTTCAGCTGAAGGAATGAGCATTGAAAACGGACTTAATGTTTGTCTCCGTATCTTCTGCTGACAAGGACGTAGAGAAGACATTCGACAGTTTCAATAGAATGCATATGACTTGGAGAGATGGAGTTTGAGATAGAAAGCATAGAGAGGTTAGGGTCCGATCACATTCACTTAGTTCAAAAGACTCAACATGAAGACATAGCTATAAGTGAATGCTGTAGAGGACAGAACACTAGTATATATATATTCAACATAGAGAAGATAATCATGAAGACATGTTGAAATTTAAGCCAAACCAAATGTGAAGACATAGCAACTGTAACACCATGAATGAAACACTTCGAACAGAACCTTTGGTGGTGGCGTTACCCACCGTATATGAAGTATTAGACCTAGACACGGCGCACAATTATCGTGGCGTTCCGAAGTAAAATTCCACATTAATGTATTCACACTTAGAATGTATGTCTTCATTGATTGAAGATATACTTTACTTCGTGTGTTGCACATCTAAGTCATCAATATGCATAAGTGTTAGGATGTGTGCCTGATCACAGGACATTTGAGGATTCCAGGATATTTAGCTCACACCGTAACTTGCAAAATCTCTTCTCATCCAAGGGCTTGGTGAAGATATCTGCCAATTGCTCTTCAGTGTTGACGTGTATGATATCAATATCTTCCTTCACAACATGATCTCTGAGAAAGTGATGACGAATTTCAATGTGCTTTGTCTTCGAATGCTGAACTGGGTTGTTGGCAATCTTGATGGCGCTTTCATTGTCGCAGTAGAGTGGCACTTGCTTCAGATGAATGCCATAGTCCTTGAGTGTTTGCTTCATCCACAGAAGCTGAGCGCAGCAAGATCTAGCAGCAATGTATTCAGATTCAGCAGTGGAGAGAGATACACAGTTCTGCTTCTTTGACGACCAACATACAAGTGATCGTCCCAGAAAGTGACATGTGCCTGATGTAGACTTGCGATCCACTTTATCACCAGCATAATCAGCATCCGAGAATCCAACCAGATCAAACTCTGAGCCCTTTGGATACCATAATCCTAGAGTTGGGGTGTGAGCCAAATATCGAAGAATTCGCTTCACAGCTAAGTGATGCGACTCCTTTGGTGCCGCTTGGAATCGAGCACACATGCAAACACTAAGCATAATATCTGGCCTAGATGCACATAGATAAAGCAAAGAACCAATCATGGAGCGGTATACCTTTTGATCGAACTCTTTACCATTGTCGTCGGGACCCAGATGATGTTTGGCTGGCATTTGCGTCGTGAGGCCTTTGCAGTCTTGCATACCGAACTTCTTCAGGCAATCTTTGAGATACTTCTCTTGAGATATGAAGATGCCATTGCATTTCTGTCGTATTTGGAGACCGAGGAAGAACTTCAGCTCTCCCATCATGGAGATCTGATATTGCTCTTGCATCATATATCCAAACTCTTCACTGTACTTCTGAATGGTGCAGCCGAAGATAATGTCATCCACATATATTTGGCACACAAACAGTTCACCATCATATGTCTTTGTGAAGAGAGTGGGGTCGAGGGAACCAGGTATGAAGCCTTTGCTCTTCAGGAAGTATTTGAGTGTGTCATACCAAGCCCGAGGGGCTTGTTTGAGGCCATATAGTGCCCTTGTTGAGCTTGTATACCATGTCAGGATGTTTTGGATCTTCAAAGCCAGGCGGTTGTGCAACATACACTTCTTCTTCAATCTTGCCATTGAGAAAGGCGCTCTTCACATCCATTTGATATAGAAGTATGTTATGATGATTTGCATAGGCTAGCAGTATGTGTATGGCTTCCAGTCTAGCCACAGGAGCAAACGTTTCATCGAAGTCAATGCCTTCCACTTGAGTATATCCTTGAGCAACGAGACGAGCTTTGTTTCTGACAACTTGACCATGCTCATCTTGCTTGTTGCAGTATATCCATTTGGTGCCTATTATGTTGTGCTTCCGAGGATCATGATGCTTAACCAGTTCCCATACATTATTCAGCTCAAACTGTTGAAGCTCTTCTTGCATAGCTTGAATCCATTCAGGTTCCATGAAGGATTCTTCAACTTTCTTGGGTTCTGTTATTGAGACGAATGCGAAGTGCCCACAGAAATTTGCTAGCTGAGTTGCCCTTGAATGAGTGAGCGGACCAGGGGCATTGATGCTATCAATTATTCTCTCAATCTGCACTTCATTGGCAACACGAGGATGTACAGGGTGAAGGTTTTGCTCTTGCTGATCATTGTCATTGTTAGTGGGATTGTCTTCAGGCTGAGCATTGTCTTCAGGTTGATCAGGTGCGGAGATGATAAGTTCCTCTTCAGGTTGAGCTTCAGAGGGTATGATTTCTCCAGTTCTGAAAGTGCGTTATATCGACTAGAGGGGGGTGAATAGGCGATTTTTATGAAAGTCTTCAAAACATGGAAGTTATGAAGACAAACGATTGAAATAAACCTATTACCATGCAGCGGAAGGTAGACTACACTAGGCAAACCATAGTCAAGTATTCAATGGAGTGAAAGCACAATGACTAATAGCAGCAATGTAGTAAGGATCAGGTAGGAAGATATTATGAAGCCAAACAGAACATGCAGTCACCCAGTGAAGATAAAAGATAGTGCAATCATACAATAACTTCACAAGGACCAACAGTAAGTAAAGGGAAGGAAAGGATGAAACCAGTGACACGTTGAAGACAATGATTTGTTGGACCAGTTCCAGTTGCTGTGACAACTGTACGTCTGGTTAGGGCGGCTAGGTATTTAAACCTGAGGACACACAGTCCCGGACACCCAGTCCTGAACACGCAGCTCAGGACACCCAGTCCTCACCGTATTCCCCTTGAGCTAAGGTCACACAGACCTCGCCCAATCACTCTGGTAAGTCTTCAAGGTAGACTCCCAAACCTTCACAGACTTCGTTCACCGGCGGTCCACAATGTCTCTTGGATGCTCAGAATGCGACGCCTAACCGGCTGGAGGATTCACGGTCCTCAAGTGTAATAAGTCTTCAGATCACACAGACAAGAAGACTTAAGTGATGCCTAATTCTCTTTGGCTCTGGGTGGTTAGGGCTTTATCCTCGGAAGGAATTCTCTCTCAAAGGCTTTGAGGTGAGTTGCTCTCAAACGACAAAAGCCGTACACTAACTCTAAGCAGCCAACCGTTTATGGTTGTAGGGGGTGGGCTATTTATAGCCACTAGGCAACCCGACCTGATTTGTCTGAAATGACCCTGGGTCACTAAGGAACTGACACGTGTTCCAACGGTCAGATTTCAAACTCACACGGCAACTTTACTTGGGCTACAAGCAAAGCTGACTTGTCCGACTCTGGACAAGATTCACTCTCATAGTCTTCACTCGAAGACACAGGTTTTAGTTAAGCATCACTTCAGTCATTCTGACTGGTTTTCTTGGACCCCACTTGACAGTACGGTGGTTCCTATGACTCAACAAAGAATAAAAAGAACTACGAAAGATCTAAGTCTTCGAGCTCCATAGGCTTCATGCGATGTCTTCTCTTGTCATAGTCTTCAATGTGAATGTCTTCATATACCACCTTTGACATCAATGTCTTCATACATTTTTAGGGGTCATCTCTGGTAGGAAAACCGAATCAATCAGGGACTTCTACCTATGTTATCCTGCAATTCTCACAAACACATTAGTCCCTCAACTAGGTTTGTCGTCAATACTCCAAAACCAACTAGGGGTGGCACTAGATGCACTTACAATCTCCCCCTTTTTGGTGATTGATGACAAACTAGTTGAAATTTTCAACAGGGAATATAATATGTGAAATTGTAAAGGATAAGGAATTGTCTTCATAAGTTGCAAGGGCTCCCCATGAAGATGTGCATATAAGTAATTTGCTTTTGGAATGCAAATGCACATGGCAGGTTGTGCTTGTGGAGATCCTCTTCAACTTATGATGACAATCCACTATGCATGTGAAGGTATGTGAAGATAATGACATGCATAACGGAAAATGGACGTTTGCAAAATGATCTAAGTGCGGAATTTATCGTCGCACATGCGGAATTTATCATCGCATCACAAAATGGCAAATAAGTAGCAGACGACCATCGAGTTTAAGTGTTACAACTCAAAGAACCAAATGTATCAAAACGAGAGTTGTTAACACGAAGCAAAAATATGAAGCACCCGCCCATATGGACCCGCTTGAAGACTATCAAACTCATATGCTTCTCCCCCTTTTGTCAGTAAGGACCAAAAAGGTTTGAAGACATAGAGCATCTACTCGTTCCCATGAAGAGTAGGTGAAGCAGCAGGGTCGGCGGTGGTGTTCGGCGGTGCAGAAGAGCTTGGACCAGTGTCGAAGCGTGCTGAGGGAGGTGGGGGTGAAGTAGCATCGTCTTCATCCTCGATCACTCTGGCATTCACAGTTGCAGCAGAGGAAGAGAACTCAGAGTCTTCAAGAGATGGAGTTTGTCGCAGCACTGCCCTTAGAGAGGGTGTGGATTCAAACTTGAAGCGCTCAGAGAAGCCATCCTCTTGAAGATCATCTTCAGAACACATCAGCGTTAGCCCTTTCCATGTGCGTCGAGAGGTTTCATGGGCAACAAAGGCATTCTTGGTGGCAAGATTGCAAATGCGATTAACATCCACCAAGAGGCTTTGCATTTGACGCTTCAGCCGGTCATGATTCCTATCTTGTTTCTGATGAAGGGCCACAAGAAGGTCTCGGTCATTGAGAACACGAGTGCGCTTCTTGGGTCGTGGGGCAGTTGTGCTGTCGGTGGCTTCAGTAAGAGCAGGATGCGGTGCACGTGTAGTTCCAGCCAAAGGATACACACGAGTGACTGCTTCAACTCCTTCAATGTTCTGAGAAAAACTTTGATGCTCTGCATTCTGAAGACTTAGAGGTTCCTTGGCAGGCTCAGGATAGATGGCTTCAATAGACATATCCACATCAGGCAGAAAAATCCGATGATTGCGAGCAGATGGCTGATATGAGATAGCGGAGTGAAGTTTGATCAGCCGCATTACCCATGGGACGTAGAACTTCAAGCCAAACAGATCAGAGCCTGATGCAGCAAGTTGGCGAATGAATAAGTCATGTGCATTGAAGCATTTGCCATGAAGAATATAGAAGACCAAAGTCTTCATTCCACCTTCCAGCTTGGCATGTGGAGAGTGCCCTTTGATGGGCCAGAGAGTTCGCCTTATGATGTGATAAATAGTCCTTGGCAGATACTCTAGGTCTTCAACAAAGAACTCTTTGGGGTATGCAGCATCTTGGGGTAATGGCTTCATCATACTGAGCATCTGACTCATGTTAGGTTCAGGCTTCTGAAAGATGCTCTCCACAGCTTCACTGTGAAGTTGACAGCCAGATTCGTAGAGATCGCCGGGAGTGGGTAGACCAGTGAGCTCAATGATGTCAAAGGCTTTGGCTTCGTGATGGACGTTTCCTGTCATCCACTCCAGGACCCAAGTCTTTGGATCTCTGTTATACCCGCGGATGTGAAGAGTGGCATAGAATTGGAGCAGCAACTCTTCATTCCAATGCTCTTGGTCAGTGACGAACGGCAGCAATCCAACCTCCTTGAAGCAATCCAGAGCTTCTTCTAGACAGGGCAGACCAGCTATTGCTTCAATGTCAAGACGCTTGTGTGGGAAGATGCGACCTTGATTGTAAAGAATGCAGGAGTAATAGCTTCGCTGCGGATAGCTCCAGAACCGATCAGATGATATTATTTCCCTTGAGTAGGGATTCCTGGAGCTATTGAAGAATGTGTTGTCTGCTCTGAAGCCATTGATATTGAAGGATCCAGGTGCTGATGCAGGACCTGGGTACCTGGGCAATCTTGGGATTGGCTTCTATACCTGAGGCCTGTGCTCAACATGATAGTCGAACTGAGGACCGGCAGCAGGCGCGGGAACAGAAGCAGTGGGATCAGTGGCTTCGCTGACTTCTGGTGCTTTTGGTGGTGAGGGCTCCACATTAGCTTCAGCCATGACAACGTCAGTGGCTTCAGTGGTGTTGGTGGTGGCAGCCTCAAGATTTTCATCCTCCACTTGACGTGCTGGAGGGTCGGTCACAATTACGTACTCCTCGAGAACCGCTTCTTGGTGGGACAGGGGAGTAGCAGGTTGTGGGACTTCTCCTTCATTGACTGATGCAGCCGGAATGTCTTCAGCAGTTTCAGCTTCAGACGCAGAGACTGGATGCCTTGGTCCTTTGCGAAGCCTGCGCAACGCAGGCGACTCCTGTGTAGTTAGATTGGCTGGGCCTCAAAGTCTTCCTCCTCTTATGGGCGATCAGCCCATGAAGCATCCTGAGCGATTGGCGTTAGAGGACGACCAATGCTGATGAGTTCGATGTGCTCGAGCTGAGGAAGGACTGCACCATCTTCTTCATGGTCATGGTGACCAATGTCTTCAGCAGCGATGGGATCAGCTGCTGGAGAGTCTTCAGCTTCATGAGCCTCTGTGAAAGCAGGCTCATGGATTGTCAGTTTGCGTTCAGCGTCAGGACGAACCATGGAAATGGGTTCAACAATCAAAGCCTCTGTGGGAGCAGCCCGTTCTTTCTTGGTCTTCCTCTTCTTCTTGGAGGGGGCAGTAGGAGAGGCTTCGGGATGTTTCCTCTTCCTGGCTTCAGCCTCAGCAGTCCTCGTCTTCTTCAGCTCTGAAGCGGTTGACCGGGCTTTTGGCTTCGAGCCAGTCATTCTAGTTGGGAAGACAATGGGATCTGCTTCCTGCCTTGGTGCGTTGGGTTCGGACACAATGGGCTTCTTCTTCTGCTTAGCAGCCATCTTGGGATCAATGCCCGGACGCCCAAGGGCCTTGCGCTTCTCAGCTTCGTTGTAGCCTTGCACACACTTGTCAGCCAGGCTCTTCATGCGCTCCCGAGAACCCTGAGCTTCTGTGCGTTTCTTGAGAAAGGCTTCTTTGGGCTCGTGCAGCATAATCTTGAAGTTTTTCACCTCTTGCACGCTGAGCTTGGCCATATGCTTCTTGAACTGATCCTTTTCATAGTCAATCTTTTGCTTCAGTTCGACGATGCGCTGAGCGAGAGCTACCTCTAAAGCAATGGCGCCATGGAAGGCGACACTGAGGCCAATGGATAGCTGCAGATCTTCGAAGCTGATGTTTGGCGTGTCAAACCACTCATCAATGAAGTTGTGGATGATTGTCACGTCAAAGAGAGGCAGATCATTGAAGATTTCTTCTTCTTCTTTGCTCTTGATGAGTTGCTCAAGAGCGTCATCTGCAAGATCTTCATCACTTGACAGATCAATGGCGTCATTGCGCAGAATGGCAGCAGCTGTCAGCTCGTGGCCGGTGTGTGGCAGAGGCATCTTGACCTTCTGGGGCTTGGAGATGCGTGACAAATCTTCAGACTGCACACTGTCTTCAGGAGGTGCAGTTGCCAGTGGCTTCGCCCATGAGATTTTTGGTGCAGAGGCCGGCTTTGAAGCTTTTGGCTGCTTCAGCTTCTTTGGCTTCGGCGCTGCAGGCGCTTCATCTGATTCAGCGTCATCTGCAGGCTCATTCACGGCTGTCCCTTGAACCACGATGTGAGTGATGAGACCTTCAAGATTGTAGAAGGGCCCAAGAAGATTGGGTTCAGCTTCGCGAGTTCCATCGGCACGGGGAGCAGAGGGACCAGGGTTGAAATCTAAACCCAAAGTCTTCTTGTTCTGCTTCGCTGAGTTCTGGGCAAACTGGAAGTTGCGCTTAAACAGATTGTCGTCACGACACCATAGCAGGGACAATGGGTCAACATCTGCAGGCTGTGGTCCACGGACCATGCAGGGATAGAAGCCTTGTTCAATGGCTTCATCTCTGGTCCTGGGTTGAAGATTTTTGTAGAGGATGTCTCCCCATGGTCGCTTGATGCCATTCTTTTCAGCATATTCCTTGGTCACAAATCTGTACTTGAACCACTGTTCTGTCCAATAGCGTCGAATCCATTGGATTCGCGTCTTGCGCTGATTGTAATCCTCTTCAGGATCTATCTTGTACAGCTCTGAGAGGTCATCGGGCAGATCTCTTGATGTTTCTCCTCGACGCTTTCTGCCACCCTTCCTTGCTGATTTTTCTGAAGCCATGAACTTTAAACTAAAAGGCTTCAATACGTTCAAAGGCTTCAAAGGTTTTCACTTGCTGGACAAACAGGAACTGGCTTCGGGAGAATTTATGTGATACTGTAAGAATTCTGCAAATGAATGCAGACTATGAGAACCAAGGGATTCTCCCACGGACATGTACCTGTGACAGCATTAAGGTGCGAGGGAAGGGGAAGAGGTCATATGCATTCTCAGAAGATTTTGAAGATAAATCAGTTTAGAAGACATTGACCTCATTGTGCGAAGACATTCACTCATAGATAAGGAGTTGGTTCCAGATTTGTATGAATCCATGGATCAGTACAAGTGAGGAATCTAACTACTTTGTGAAGCATAAGTGAATATACTAGGCATGTTATGAGATGCAGTATGAAAGAGATCCAACTTGTGTGAATAGAAACTTCTTGTGGTAGAAAGTGATAAAGATATAGGATCAAAGGGGGCGTAAAAAGGAGGTTTTATTTACCACACGAAGAAATGCTAGACGGAGTGGAAGAGGAGGCCAAGCAGTTCGATCGTCCGTGCCCTAACTTGGCGACGGAGGACACCTACGGCGACGGCGGAGAAGACGATGTCCGCGGTCGGCGTGAAGACGGCGTCGGAGAGGTTGCGGCAGCGAAGCGCTTCGTCGCCGGCGTCGTCGAGGGCTAGCGGTGGCGCTAGGGTTCGTGCGAGAGTGGAAGAAGAGATAATGACTGCTGTGAGGCGTGTATTTATAGGTACAGGGGCGGCACTGCGTTATTACACAGGTGCCCCTGGCGATTCACATCTGAGGAACACGTGGCCATCATGCAGCATATCGGGGGTTGTTCCACGTCCCATGCACGCCTGGATTGTCGGGTGGTCGTTCCCACTTCTCCGGGTTTCAGGTGAAGGAATGAGCATTGAAAACGGACTTAATGGTTGTCTCTGTATCTTCTGCTAACAAGGATGCAGAGAAGACATTCGACAGTTTCAATAGAATGCATATGATTTGGAGAGATAGAGTTTGAGATAGAAAGCATAGAGAGGTTAGGGTCCGATCACATTCACTTAGTTCAAAAGATTCAACGAGAAGACATAGCTATAAGTGAATGCTGTAGAGGACAGAACACTAGTGTGTGTGTATATATATATAATCAACATAGTGAAGATAATCATGAAGACATGTTGAAATTGAAGCCAAACCAAATGTGAAGACATAGCAAATGTAACGCCATGAGTGAAATACTTCAAACAGAACATTTTGGTGGTGGCGTTACCCACCGTATAGGAAGTATTAGACCTAGACACGGCGCACAATTATCGTGGCGTTTCAAAGTCAAATTCCACATTAATGTATTCACACTTAGAATGTATGTCTTCATTGATTGAAGATATACTTTACTTCGTGTGTTGCACATCTAAGTCATCAATATGCATAAGTGTTAGGATGTGTGCCTGATCACAGGACATTTGAGGATTCCAGGATATTTAGCTCACACCGTAACTTGCAAAATCTCTTCTCATCCAAGGGCTTGGTGAAGATATCTGCCAATTGCTCTTCAGTGTTGACGTGTATGATATCAATATCTTCCTTCACAACATGATCTCTGAGAAAGTGATGACGAATTTCAATGTGCTTTGTCTTCGAATGCTGAACTGGGTTGTTGGCAATCTTGATGGCGCTTTCGTTGTCGCAGTAGAGTGGCACTTGCTTCAGATGAATGCCATAGTCCTTGAGTGTTTGCTTCATCCACAGAAGCTGAGCGCAGCAAGATCTAGCAGCAATGTATTCAGATTCAGCAGTGGAGAGAGATACACAGTTCTGCTTCTTTGACGACCAACATACAAGTGATCGTCCCAGAAAGTGACATGTGCCTGATGTAGACTTGCGATCCACTTTATCACCAGCATAATCAGCATCCGAGAATCCAACCAGATCAAACTCTGAGCCCTTTGGATACCATAATCCTAGAGTTGGGGTGTGAGCCAAATATCGAAGAATTCGCTTCACAGCTAAGTGATGCGACTCCTTTGGTGCCGCTTGGAATCGAGCACACATGCAAACACTAAGCATAATATCTGGCCTAGATGCACATAGATAAAGCAAAGAACCAATCATGGAGCGGTATACCTTTTGATCGAACTCTTTACCATTGTCGTCGGGACCCAGATGATGTTTGGCTGGCATTTGCGTCGTGAAGCCTTTGCAGTCTTGCATACCGAACTTCTTCAGGCAATCTTTGAGATACTTCTCTTGAGATATGAAGATGTCGTTGCGTTGCTGTCGTATTTGGAGACCGAGGAAGAACTTCAGCTCTCCCATCATGGAGATCTGATATTGCTCTTGCATCATATATCCAAACTCTTCACTGTACTTCTGAATGGTGCAGCCGAAGATAATGTCATCCACATATATTTGGCACACAAACAGTTCACCATCATATGTCTTTGTGAAGAGAGTGGGGTCGAGGGAACCAGGTATGAAGCCTTTGCTCTTCAGGAAGATATTGTGAAGCCACAGAGAACACGCAGTCACTCAGTGAAGACAAAAGATAGTGCGAACATACAATGACTTCACAAGGAGTAACAGTAAGTAAAGTGAAGGGAAGATGAAACCAGTGACTCGTTGAAAACAATGATTTGTTGGACCAGTTCCAGTTGCTGTGACAACTGTATGTCTGGTTAGGGCGGCTAGGTATTTAAACCTTAGGACACACAGTCCCGGACACCCAGTCCTGAACACGCAGCGCAGGACACCCAGTCCTCACCGTATTCCCCTTGAGCTAAGGTCACACAGACCTCGCCCAATCACTCTGGTAAGTCTTCAAGGTAGACTCCCAAACCTTCACAGACTTCGTTCACCGGCAATCCACAATGTCTCTTGGATGCTCAGAACGCGACGCCTAACCGGCTGGAGGATGCACAGTCCTCAAGTGTAATAAGTCTTCAGATCACACAGACAAGAAGACTTAAGTGATGCCTAATTCTCTTTGGCTCTGGGTGGTTAGGGCTTTATCCTCGCAAGGAATTCTCTCTCAAAGGCTTCAAGGTGGGTTGCTCTCAAACGACAAAAGCCATACTCTGAATCTGAGCAGTCAACCATTTATGGTTGTAGGGGGTGGGCTATTTATAGCCACTTGGCAACCCGACCTGATTTGTCTGAAATGACCCTGGGTTACTAAGGAACTGACACGTGTTCCAACGGTCAGATTTCAAACTCACACGGCAACTTTACTTGGGCTACAAGCAAAGCTGACTTGTCCGACTCTGGACAAGACTCGCTCTCAAAGTCTTCACTCGAAGACATAGGTTTTGTTTAAGCATCACTTCAGTCATTCTGACTGGTCCTCTTGGACCCCACTTAACAGTACGGTGGTTCCTATGACTCAACACAGAAGAAAAAGAACTACGAAAGATCTAAGTCTTCGAGCTCCATAGGCTTCATGCGGTGTCTTCTCTTGTCATAGTCTTCAATGTGAATATCTTCATATACCACCTTTGACTTCAATGTCTTCATACATTTTTAGGGGTCATCTCTGGTAGGAAAACCGAATCAATGAGGGACTTCTACCTGTGTTATCCTGCAATTCTCACAAACACATTAGTCCCTCAACTAGGTTTGTCATCAATACTCCAAAACCAACTAGGGGTGGCACAAGATGCACTTACAGGTTCCTCATGCCAGCATGCCCTAGCCTCCGATGCCAGAGCCAGCATTCTGAAGCCTTTGCTAGAAGACATACGGCAAGGTGTGGTCCTGCCGACAAATCTACTACGTACAAATCATCTTTCCGATACCCTTCAAACACTAGAGACTTGTCAGATTCCATTAGTACAAGCCAGCGGTATTTTCCAAATATTACGATCATGTTCAAATCGCAAAGCATTGAGACAGACATTAAGTTGAAGCCAAGGGATTCAACAAGCATGACTTTATCCATGTGTTGATCCTTTGAGATTGCAACTCTACCTAGACCCAGTACCGTACTTTTACCAGTGTCAGCAAATGTGATGTGACTCTTGTCGGATGGACGTAAGGTTGAGTCCATAAGAAGGCTTCTTTTGCCAGTCATGTGATTGGTACACCCACTATCAATAATCCATTCTAAAGACGCTGGTGTCGTACCCTACAGTGCAGTTAGGGGGATAGGCTTCACGAAGAGAATTGTGAAGCAAAAACATTTGACGAACCAGTGGGTTATGAAAGCTTAGATCCAGATTAGGACTAATAGGGAGAGTAGCAAGCGATTCAGGAACGAAGTACATAGTAAGACCATTCGGGCATTTGATCTTGTGCCCTACAAGATGTTTAAGGTCCCCAGCAATAGCGTCAGATGATTTTGGTTTTCTGCTAGAGACCTTTCCCTGCAAAAGAGAGTTAAGCTTTCTTAGCCACCCACATCTTCAAGGGTGGCTTAGAAGCAATAAGTCTAAGTGCAGTGTCTGAGAACTTTGGCTTTGGAGCCCTAGCAAAAAGTCTTGCAGGCGGACAATATTACTCATAAGAATAAGCAGAATAGTTCTTGGTCTTATGAACATGGTGGTTTGATGAACCGCGCTCATATTCATAGGCCTGGGTATGGTTTCCCTGCAAAACATTTGCGTTAGTGCGACTCAAGTGAGTCCTCTGTCTGTATGACGCCTTTGGACCGTATGAAGCCTGTGGTCTAAGGTTTGTCTTCTTCACGTGTGGTGTCATGATGACATTCACACGAAGATTCTCCAGACACTTTTTTGGAACCCAGATCTTCTTCATAGGCGGTCCATTCCTGCAGTTGGTACCAATGTACCTGGCAAACACTTCACCATTCTGATTCTTAAACAGTTTATAGTTTGCATCAAAGGATTCATCAATGACAATGGGGTTTGCACAAGAGAAGCCAAATAGATTGGATACATCTGTTGAAGATGCCTTTATAGCAACCCATGTGGTTTTGGGGTACTGCTCAGGTTTCCAGTAAGAGCCATCAGCATTCATTTTCCTTACGAACCCAACACCCTCTTTCCTCGGGTTTCGGTTCAAGATCTGCTTTTTGAGGACATCACATAGTGTCTGATGCCCTTTAAGACTTTTGTACATCCCTGTTTCAAGCAATGTCTTCAACCTAGCATTCTCATTAGCAATAGCAGTGGAATCCTCAGCAGAGGGGTTAGTTCCCACATCAACAGTTGAAGATATTGCAACAGTAGCAGCAGTAGAACATTCAGCAACAGTAGTAGCATTATCACGCTCAATGCATTTAAGACATGGTGGTTCAAATCCTTCCTGAGCGGAGCTGATCTGTTCGGCGTGAAGTGACTCGTTTTCCTTTTGAAGATCTTCATGAGCCGCTCTCAATTTCTCAAGATCTTGCTTCCTTTGAAGATAATCATAGGAAAGCTTTTCATGAGTTGTTGAGAGCGTTTCATGACGACTTTCAAGTTCCTCATACTTAACGTGAAGATTTTTTATGTCTTCAATTAAGGACTCAGATCGAGTCATTTCAGCGCCTAACAGATCATCGCTTATGTCTAACAGTTTTTGAATATGTTCCATGGCTTTCTGTTGTTCAGTTGCAATTTTGGCAAGTGTTTTGTAGCTGGGTTTTGAACCACAATCAGATTCATCGTCACTAGATGTTTGATAGTGAGTAGTGCGTGTGTTTACCTTGGCACCGCGTGCCATGAAGCAGTAGGTAGGAGCGGAGTAGTCCTTGTCATTTGCATCGGTGTCGGTGATGAGGTCATTGTCTTCAGTGTTGAAGATGGACTTGGCAACGTATGCTGTAGCCAGACTTGCGACGCTAGAATCGGACTCCTCCTCAGACTCCACCTCCGCCTCCTCAGAAGCGGACTCCTCCTCTGAATCCATTTCCTTGCCAACAAACGCATGTGCCTTGCTAGATGAGCTCTTCTTGTGTGATGAAGACTTGGAAGAAGACTTTGAGTATTTCTTCTTCTTCTTGTCGTCAGAGTCATATTCCTTGCTCTTCTTCTTCTTTTTGTTCTCATTGTCCCACTAAGGACACTCAGAGATGAAGTGGCCAGGTTTCTTGCACTTGTGACATGTTTTCTTCTTGTAGTCATGAGCAGAAGCTTCATCATTCCTTGAGCTTGATCGGGAAGACTTTCTGAAACCTTTCTTCTTGGTGAATTTTTGGAACTTCTTCACAAGCATAGCAAGTTCCCTTCCAATGTCTTCAGGATCATCAGAACTGCTGTCAGATTCTTCTTCAGATGAGGAGACAGCTTTTGCCTTCAAGGCACGAGTTCGCCCATAGTTAGGACCGTAGATATCTCTTTTCTCAGAAAGCTAAAACTCATGTGTGTTGAGCCTCTCAAGTATGTTAGACGGATCGAGTGTCTTGAAATCAGGACGTTCTTGAATCATCAGGGCTAGGGTGTCAAACGAACTGTCAAGTGATCTCAGTAGTTTCTTGACGACTTCATGCTTGGTGATCTCAGTAGCGCCAAGGGCTTGAAGCTCATTCGTGATGTCAGTGAGTCGATCAAATGTGAGCTGGACATTCTCATTGTCATTTCTCTTGAAGCGGTTGAAGAGGTTGCGAAGGACACTGATTCTCTGATCTCTCTGGGTTGAGACGCCTTCGTTGACCTTGGAGAGCCAGTCCCAGACTAGCTTAGATGTTTCCAAAGCACTCACGCGGCCATACTGTCCTTTGGTCAGATGACCATAGATGATATTCTTGGCAGTAGAGTCCAGTTGAACGAACTTCTTGACGTCAGCAGCAGTGACACCTTCTCCAGCCTTGGGAACGCCATTCTTGACGACATACCATAGGTCGACGTCAATGGCTTCAAGATGCATGAGCATCTTATTCTTCCAGTAGGGATATTCAGTTCCATCAAAGACGGGGCACGCAGCGGAGACTTTAATTATCCCTGCAGTCGACATAGCTAAAACTCCAGGTGGTTAAACCAAATCACACAGAACAAGGGAGTACCTTTCTCTGATACCAATTGAAAGTGCGTTAAATCGACTAGAGGGGGGTGAATAGGCGATTTTTATGAAAGTCTTCAAAACGTGGAAGTTATGAAGACAAACGATAGAAATAAACCTATTACCATGCAGCGGAAGGTAGACTACACTAGGCAAACCATAGTCAAGTATTCAATGGAGTGAAAGCACAATGACTACTAGCAGCAATGTAGTAAGGACCGGGTAGGAAGATATTATGAAGCCAAACAGAACATGCAGTCACTCAGTGAAGATAAAAGATAGTGCAATCATACAATAACTTCACAAGGACCAACAGTAAGTAAAGGGAAGGAAAGGATGAAATCAGTGACATGTTGAAGACAATGATTTGTTGGACCAGTTCGAGTTGCTGTGACAACTGTATGTCTGGTTAGGGCGGCTAGGTATTTAAACCTTAGGACACACAGTCCCGGACACCCATTCCTGAACACGCAGCGCAGGACACCCAGTCCTCACCGTATTCCCCTTGAGCTAAGGTCACACAGACCTCGCCCAATCACTCTGGTAAGTCTTCAAGGTAGACTCCCAAACCTTCACAGACTTCGTTCACCGGCAATCCACAATGTCTCTTGGATGCTCAGAACGCGACGCCTAACCGGCTGGAGGATGCACAGTCCTCAAGTGTAATAAGTCTTCAGATCACACAGACAAGAAGACTTAAGTGATGCCTAATTCTCTTTGGCTCTGGGTGGTTAGGGCTTTATCCTCGCAAGGAATTCTCTCTCAAAGGCTTCGAGGTGGGTTGCTCTCAAACGACAAAAGCCATACTCTGAATCTGAGCAGCCAACCATTTATGGTTGTAGGGGGTGGGCTATTTATAGCCACTTGGCAACCCGACCTGATTTGTCTGAAATGACCCTGGGTCACTAAGGAACTGACACGTGTTCCAACGGTCAGATTTCAAACTCACACGGCAACTTTACTTGGGCTACAAGCAAAGCTGACTTGTCCGACTCTGGACAAGATTCGCTCTCATAGTCTTCACTCGAAGACACAGGTTTTAGTTAAGCATCACTTCAGTCATTCTGACTGGTTTTCTTGGACCCCACTTGACAGTACGGTGGTTCCTATGACTCAACAAAGAATAAAAAGAACTATGAAAGATCTAAGTCTTCGAGCTCCATAGGCTTCATGCGATGTCTTCTCTTGTCATAGTCTTCAATGTGAATGTCTTCATATACCACCTTTGACATCAATGTCTTCATACATTTTTAGGGGTCATCTCTGGTAGGGAAACCGAATCAATGAGGGACTTCTACCTGTGTTATCCTGCAATTCTCACAAACACATTAGTCCCTCAACTAGGTTTGTCATCAATACTCCAAAACCAACTAGGGGTGGCACTAGATGCACTTACAAGTTCCCATTAGCTTGATTGATTCGCTGGATGGAACTTCATCTAGCACATTTGGGAGGTGCTCTCTTTGTGAACCGTTAGTCTCATCAAACCGCACATCCACCGTTTCAACCACTTTATAATGAAAGATATTGAAGACTCTGTAGGAGTGCGAATCCTTTCCATATCCAAGCATAAAACCCTCATGTGCTTTTGGTGCAAATTTTGAAGTGTGATGTGGATCCTTGATCCAGCACCTGGCACCAAATACTCTGAAGTAACTGACATTTGGCTTCTTGCCAGTAAGGAGCTCATAAGATGTCTTGTTCAGAAGCTTGTGAAGGTAAACATGATTGATTGTATGGCATGCAGTATCAATGGCTTCAGGCCAGAATTTTCTTGGAGTCTTGTATTCATCTAGCATCGTTCGGGCCATCTCAATGAGTGTTCTATTCTTGCGTTCGACGACGCCATTCTGCTGTGGCGTGTACGGAGCTGAGAATTCATGTGTGATGCCCAAAGTATCAAGATATGTATCAAGGCCAGTGTTCTTGAATTCAGTGCCATTGTCACTTCTGATGTGCTTTATCTTGGCGCCATAGTTGTTCATTGCTCGATTGGCGAAGCGTCTGAAGACATCCTGCATTTCAGTCTTGTAGAGGATTATGTGCACCCAAGTATATCTAGAGTAATCATCAACAATGACAAAGCCATAGAGACAAGCAGTAGTAGTAAGAGTTGAGTAATGAGTGGGACCGAAAAGATCCATGTGGAGCAGTTCGAAGGGTCGAGTGGTTGTCATGATTGTCTTCGAGGGATGTTTGGCCCTCGTCATCTTTCCTGCTTCACAGGCACCGCATAAGTGATCTTTCTTGAACTTGACGCCCTCGATGCCTATGACATGCTTCTTCTTTGCAAGGGTGTGGAGGTTCCTCATGCCAGCATGCCCTAGCCTCTGATGCCAGAGCCAGCATTCTGAAGCTTTTGCTAGAAGACATACGGCAAGTTCTGGTCCTGCTGAGAAATCTACCACGTACAAATCATCTTTCTGATACCCTTCAAACACTAGAGACTTGTCAGATTCCATTAGAACAAGGCAGCGATATTTTCCAAACATTATGATCATGTTCAAATCGCAAAGCATTGAGACAGACATTAAGTTGAAGCCAAGGGATTCAACAAGCATGACTTTATCCATGTGTTGATCCTTTGAGATTGCAACTCTACCTAGACCCAGTACCTTACTTTTACCAGTGTCAGCAAATGTGATGTGACTCTTGTCGGATGGATGTAGGGTTGAGTCCATAAGAAGGCTTCTTTTGCCAGTCATGTGATTGGTACACTCACTATCAATAATCCATTCTGAAGACGCTGGTGTCGTACCCTACAGTGCAGTTAGGGGGATAGGCTTCACGAAGAGAATTGTGAAGCAAAAACATTTGACGAACTAGTGGGTTATGAAAGCTTAGATCCAGATTAGGACTAATAGGGAGAGTAGCAAGCGATTCAGGAATGAAGTACATAGTAAGACCATTCGGGCATTTGATCTTGCGCCCTACAAGATGTTTAAGGTCCCCAGCAATAGCGTCAGACGATTTTGGTTTTCTGCTGGAGACCTTTCCCTGCAAAAGAGAGTCAAGCTTTCTTAGCCACCCACATCTTCAAGGGTGGCTTAGAAGCAATAAGTCTAAGTGCAGCATCTGAGAACTTTGGCTTTGGAGCCCTAGCAAACAGTCTTGCAGGTGGACAATAGTACTCATAGGAATAAGCAGAATAGTTCTTGGTCTTATGAACATGGCGGTTTGATGAACCATGCTCATATTCATATGCCCGAGTATGGTTTCCCTGCAAAACATTTGCGTTAGTGCGACTCAGGTGAGTCCTCTGTCTGTATGAAGCCTTTGGACCGTAGGAAGCCTGTGGTCTGGGGTTTGTCTTCTTCACGTGTGGTGTCATGATGACATTCACAGGAAGATTCTCCAGACACTTTTTCGGAACCCAGATCTTCTTCATAGGCGGTCCATTCCTGCAGTTAGTACCAATGTACCTGGCAAACACTTCACCATTCTGATTCTTAAACAGTTTATAGTTTGCATCAAAGGATTCATCAATCACAATGGGGTTAGCACAAGTGAAGCCAGATAGAGTGGATGGATCTGCTGAAAATTCCTTTGCAGCAACCCATGTGGTTTTGGGGTACTGCTCAGGTTTCCAGTAAGAGCCATCAGCATTCATTTTCCTTACGAACCCAACACCCTCTTTCCTCGGGTTTCGGTTCAAGATCTGCTTTTTGAGGACATCACATAGTGTCTGATGCCCTTTAAGACTTTTGTACATCCCTATTTCAAGCAATGTCTTCAACCTAGCATTCTCATCAGCAATAGTAGTGGTATCCTCGGCAGAGGGGTTAGTTTCTACATCAACAGTTGAAGATGTTGCAACAGTAGCAGCAGTAGAACATTCAGCAACATAAGTAGTATTATCACGCTCAATGCATTTAAGACATGGTGGTTCAAATCCTTCCTGAGCGGAACTGATCTGTTTGGCGCGAAGTGACTCATTTTCCTTTTGAAGATCTTCATGAGCCGCTCTCAATTTCTCAAGATCTTGCTTCCTTTGAAGATAATCATAGGAAAGCTTTTCATGAGTTGTTGAGAGCGTTTCATGACGACTTACAAGTTCCTCATACTTAACGTGAAGATTTTTTATGTCTTCAATTAAGGACTCAGATTGAGTCATTTCAGCGCCTAACAGATCATCGCTTTTGTCTAACAGTTTTTGAATATGTTCCATGGCTTTCTGTTGTTCAGTTACAATTTTAGCAAGTGTTTTGTAGCTGGGTTTTGAACCACAATCAGAGTCATCGTCACTCGATGTTTGATAGTGAGTAGTGCGTGTGTTTACCTTGGCACCGCGTGCCATGAAGCAGTAGGTAGGAGCGGAGTAGTCCTTGTCATTTGCATCGGTGTCGGTGATGAAGTCATTGTCTTCAGTGTTGAAGATGGACTTGGCAATGTATGCTGTAGCCAGACTTGCGACGCCAGAATCGGACACCTCCTCAGACTCCACCTCCGCCTCCTCAGAAGCGGACTCCTCCTATGAATCCATTTCCTTGCCAACAAACGCACGTGCCTTGCCAGATGAGCTCTTCTTGTGTGATGAAGACTTTGAGGAAGACTTGGAAGAAGACTTTGAGTATTTCTTCTTCTTCTTGTCGTCAGAGTCATATTCCTTGCTCTTCTTCTTCTTTTTGTTCTCATTGTCCCACTGCGGACACTCAGAGATGAAGTGGCCAGGTTTCTTGCACTTGTGACATGTTTTCTTCTTGTAGTCATGAGCAGAAGCTTCATCATTCCTTGAGCTTGATCGGGAAGACTTTCTGAAACCTTTCTTCTTGGTGAATTTTTGGAACTTCTTCACAAGCATAGCAAGTTCCCTTCCAATGTCTTCAGGATCATCAGAACTGCTGTCAGATTCTTCTTCAGATGAGGAGACAACTTTTTCCTTCAAGGCACGAGTTCGCCCATAGTTTGGACCGTAGATATCTCTTTTCTCAGAAAGTTGAAACTCATGTGTGTTGAGCCTCTCAAGTATGTCAGACGGATCGAGTGTCTTGAAATCAGTACGTTCTTGAATCATCAGGGCTAGGGTGTCAAACGAACTGTCAAGTGATCTCAGTAGTGTCTTGACGACTTCATGCTTGGTGATCTCAGTAGCGCCAAGGGCTTGAAGCTCATTCGTGATGTCAGTGAGTCGATCAAATGTGAGCTGGACATTCTCATTGTCATTTCTCTTGAAGCGGTTGAAGAGGTTGCGAAGGACACTGATTCTCTGATCTCTCTGGGTTGAGACGCCTTCGTTGACATTGGAGAGCCAGTCCCAGACTAGCTTAGATGTTTCCAAAGCACTCATGCGGCCATACTGTCCTTTGGTCAGATGACCACAGATGATATTCTTGGCAGTAGAGTCCAGTTGAACGAACTTCTTAACGTCAGCAGCAGTGACACCTTCTCCAGCCTTGGGAACACCGTTCTTGACGACATACCATAGGTCGACGTCAATGGCTTCAAGATGCATGCGCATCTTATTCTTCCAGTAGGGATATTCAGTTCCATCGAAGACGGGGCACGCAGCGGAGACTTTGATTATCCCTGCAGTTGACATAGCTAAAACTCCAGGTGGTTAAACCGAATCACACAGAACAAGGGGAGTACCTTGCTCTGATACCAATTGAAAGTGTGTTATATCGACTAGAGGGGGGGTGAATAGGCGATTTTTATGAAAGTCTTCAAAACGTGGAAGTTTCAAAGACAAACAACAGAAATAAACCTATTACCATGCAGCGGAAGGTAGACTACACTAGGCAAACCATAGTCAAGTATTCAATGAAGTGAAAGCACAGTGACTAATAGCAGCTAGGTAGTAAGGATCAGGTAGGAAGATATTCTGAAGCCAAACAGAACACGCAGTCACTCAGTGAAGACAAAAGATAGTGCAATCATACAATGACTTCACAAGGACCAACAGTCAGTAAAGGGAAGGGAAGGATGAAACCTGTGACTCGTTGAAGACAATTATTTGTTGGACCAGTTCCAGTTGTTGTGACAACTGTACGTCTGGTTAGGGCGGCTAGGTATTTAAACCTGAGGACACACAGTCCCGGGCACCCAGTCCTGAACACGCAGCTCAGGACACCCAGTCCTCACCGTATTCCCCTTGAGCTAAGGTCACACAGACCTCGCCCAATCACTCAGGTAAGTCTTCAAGGTAGACTCCCAAACCTTCACAGACTTCGTTCACCGGCAATCCACAATGTCTCTTGGATGCTCAAAACACGACGCCTAACTGGCTGGAGGATTCACAGTCCTCAAGTCTAATAAGTCTTCGGATCACACAGACAAGAAGAGTTAAGTGATGCCTAACACTCTTAGGCTCTCGGTGGTTAGGGCTTTATCCTCGCAAAGAATTCTCTCTCAAAGGCTTCGAGGTGGGTTGCTCTCAAACGACAAAAGCCATACTCTAACTCTGAGCAGCCAACCGTTTATGGTTGTAGGGGGTGGGCTATTTATAGCCACTAGGCAACCCGACCTGATTTGTTCGAAATGAACCTAGGTCACTAAGGAACTGACACGTGTTCCAACGGTCAGATTTCAAACTCACGCGGCAGCTTTACTTGGGCTACAAGCGAAGCTGACTTGTCCGACTCTGGACAAGTTTCGCTCTCATAGTCTTCACTCGAAGACGTAGGTTTTGGTTAAGCATCACTTCAGTCATTCTGACTGGTTCACTTGGACCCCACTTAACAGTACGGTGGTTCCTATGACTCAATAAAGAAGAAAAAGAACTATGAAAGATCTAAGTCTTCGAGCTCCATAGGCTTCATGCGATGTCTTCTCTTGACATAGTCTTCAATGTGAGTATCTTCACATACCACCTTTGACATCAATGTCTTCATACAATTTTAGCGGTCATCTCTGGTAGGAAAACCGAATCAATGAGGGACTTCTACATGTGTTATCCTGCAATTCTCACAAACACATTAGTCCCTCAACTAGGTTTGTCGTCAATACTCCAAAACCAACTAGGGGTGGCACTAGATGCACTTACACACCCCCTGCTTGGCCTCGCGCTAACGCACGTAGTGCGCTTGGTTGACAGGCACAGTGTAGACATTCTGTTTTTCCAACAATAGGACGCACGCAACCCCAAAGCCACACCCCTAAGATAGGCAGGGAGACGCACGAGTGTGACGGCTCCCTGCCATGCGGCGCCGCGGCACGCCGTGTCGCCGCCTGCTCCAGCTCGTTCCAGGCTCGGCCTCGCAGGGGGGTGGGGAGGGGGGTCACGACCCCCCTCCCCACCCCCCTGCGAGGCCTCGCGCTAACACACGCAGTGCGCTTGGTTGACAGGCGTAGTGTGGACATTCTGTTTTCCAACAATAGGACGCACGCAACCCCAGAGCCACACCCCCTAAGATAGACAGGGAGGCGCACGGGGTGTAACGGACTCGCCTGTGCATGCGGCGTCGCGGCACGCCGTGTCGCCGCCTGCTCCGGCGCATTCCAGGCTCGGCCTCGCAGGGGGTGGGGAGGGGGGTCACGACCCCCCCCTCCCCACCCCCCTGCATGGCCTCGCGCTAACATACGTAGTGCGCTTGGTTGACAGGCGCAGTGCGGACATTCTGTTTTTCCAACAATAGGACGCACGCCGCTCCGGCTCGTTCCAGGCTCGGCCTCGCAGGGGGTGGGGAGGGGGGTCACGCCCTGCTCGGCCTCGCGCTAACGCACGCAGTGCGCTTGGTTGACAGGCGCAGTGCAGACATTCTGTTTTTCCAACAATAGGACGCACACAACCCTAGAGCCACACCCCCTAAGATAGACAGGGAGGCGCAGGGGTGTGACGGACTCGCCTGCGCATGCGGCGCCGCGGCACGCCGCGTCGCCGCCTGCTCCGGCTCGTTCCAGGCTCGGCCTCGCAGGGGGGTGGGAAGGGGGGTCACGACCCTCCCTCCCCACCCCCTTCTCGGCCTCGCGCTAACGCACGCAGTGCGCTTGGTTGACAGGCGCAGTGTGGACATTCTGTTTTTCCAACAATAGGACGCACGCAACCCAGAGCCACACCCCTAAGATAGACAGGGAGACGCACGGGTGTGACGGACTCGCCTGCGCATGCGGCGCCGCGGCACGCCACGTCGCCGCCTGCTCCGGCTCGTTCCAGGCTCGGCCTCGTAGGGGGGTGGGGAGGGGGGGTCACGACCCCCCCTCCCCACCCCCCCTGCGAGGCCTCACGCTAACGCATGCAGTACGTTAAGTACATGGAATACAAATAGCAAAATACAAATATATAGTCAACCAAAAAAAGGGGGGTCCCAACCCCCCCCCCCCCCTCATACCTTACAAAAACAAAACAGTAAAAAAATAACAAACTGAAGGTAAGGCAAAAAAAAGCAGTGCACTTGGATAGGCAAAAAAGCAGTGCACTTAGTTAGGCAGAAAAAAGCAGTGCAGTACCATAAAGCAATGCACTTCACCTGGCTAGGCAAAGCAGTGCAGTATCATAAAAGCAACGCACTTCACCTGGCTAGGCAAAGCAGTGCAGTATCATAAAGCAATGCTGTTCCAGGATACACACATGAATGCAGGGTCTGCGGTAAAAAAATGCAGAAAAAAAAGATGCAACACAAACTTGTAGACAAAATGCAGTGCTTTTCTTGGACGAAGAAGTTCGGTATCACATGCAATGCGGTTAAATGGGACACATAAGATGCATATAAAGCGTGTCAAAAATACCAATTCACATAGAACGTGTAAGTCAACAAAAAATAAAAATATACACATATATATACTATATGAATTATTTATATAAAATACACATACAGATACATATTCGTCCATAAAACACTGTTGCAAAAGAGCAGTCGAGAATCACAACAAACAGTAAAACAAACGTCTTTTCATACATTATATACCTTAGACACCACACAACACACAACATGAACCCCTAGTTCTTGTCCATACACAGGGTTTTTACCAATGTAGATTGTTACTGCGTCTGCGATTGCGACAGGGAAGTAAGCCCGAGGTCCGCAATCAGTTCTCGTAGCTCAAGCGGCATGTCTTCATAACACAACATGTTCCAGGAATTGAACAGCAGCTGGAACATGTACTCCGCCTTCCAATCTTCAACAGCAGGTTGAAAAAGGAAATTAAAAAAATGCAGACAGTGATTAAATAAAAAGGTTGTCATAAAGAACAAAAAGTGAAAAGGTAAAAATAATAAAAAAAAGTAACAAGAAAAAGAAGAAAAACAGAGAAGGTTTTACGTCGGTTTTGATAATTTTCTCAACTAAACGTTGGCCGTCATACAATTGCGTCACCCTCAGAACATAGATTTCGCACTCATTTGCTCCCTGCGCTGGCACGACCGGGTAAGAGGGCTTCTCTGCCAATTTAACCCAGTCAGGGTAGTTCTTAGATTTACACATTTTTTCACCATAAATCGCCTTCAGCAACTGAGTCATCCTCCTCATCTGGCAGAAAAAAAGGAAGCACAATGTAAAAATAACACACACCACAGATAAAATTACGATTCAGATACAAAAGTTGTTTTCGGCGTCTAGACAGTCCCTCTTTTAAATGCACATGAGGTCATTTCCTTTTATCTCCTTTTTTACAAGGATTATGGGGGGTCTGAGAAAAATGCAGTTTTGTCACGTGTATGTTGCAGTGCACTACATAAACAAGTGTGGTACTATGTGTGCTAACATTGCATGTGCAGTTTATAAAAAAATACAGTAGGGGAAACACAAAAAAGCTTTGCACTTGGCAAGAAAAAATGACATACCACTTCAGTGCAATCTGAATGGTAATCACTCCTGCGCCACTTTGTCGTGATATCAGGATGGCCAGTGTACTTCCTAGTGTCATGGATATTAAACGTCTGGCGATGCTGGTTCATCGTGTATAAGGAATAATGACCATCCTTGGAGCGTGGCATCATAATTTGTTCACATCAAAAAAAACAAAAAATGAAAACTTATTTCGACACATAGCACTAGAAACACTGCTCCAAAAAATATATATAAAAAGAAATACAACAAACCACAAAAATAAATGACGGGAAACAATGAACTTACCAGTTTTGCATCCAACAGGTTTACATCGTCACTCACAAAAACCTTGAACTGGTTAACTGCATCTTCTAAAACAAACATGCTATGCACAACTGGCAACACAGGGTTTCCTTCCTCATCTTTCGTCACAAATGTTTCCATCTGAAGAACATACTGCAAAGAAAAAAGAACAAAGAAAGGACATGAAAAAAATAATAAACAGTGCATGCAGGCATGGACATAAAAAACCCAGTACAAATAGAAAAAAAATGACAGCACATGTTTACCGTGATAAATAAGGGTGAAAGTAGCACACGTTCACCAGAATGATAAACTAAACCCATTTCAGTGTCTTGCTTCCAGTACTTGATGACAAAATCCATGAGATAAGAATCCATTAAAGCTCCTTTGCCAAATGTATTATAGATATAGTCAACATTGTAAGTATCAAGATCACCAAAAGGACTGTTCACCATAAAGAACGCATTCTTGCAGTAAACATACAGAGATGGGATCAATGAAATTAAAATTAAAAACAAAACACACAAAAAGAATCAAGGGCACACACATAAAAACTTACTCGTGGTATTTGATTACAAATTCTTTGCTGAGAACAAGATCTTTTATTTTCCTCGCCTCATCAATATATTTGAACCTCAGAGGCTTCAATTTCTCCATAGAGCATCTCAACTTAAAAGCCCTCTCACCTGCCCTCTTGTTCGAAAAAACTTCAACATCATCCACAAGAGGATGATTAATTGCTGCACTCCGAGTCCTCGTGACGCAAGGACACGGCGTAACAAAATCATCATCATCAACATCAAACACATCACGTGGGGAGCTAGGGCGGGAAACACTTCCACCATCAGGTCCAGACGCCACAGCTGTGTTCAAACCATCTCCAGCCAAAGAACAAGAATTATCTGGAGAGATTTCAATGGCGCAATCCTCCATAACCACATCAGAACCCTGGGACTCAAACAGTGACGTACAGCCTTCATGAAGCCCCCCATCAAAACCTAAAACCGTGTAAGAAAAAACATGGAAACACTCAGCACAAAAAATACAAAACCAAAAAACTCATTAAAATAAAATAATGCAGTTCACTAACGAATAGAATGCAGCACAATTGTCTACAGCAATGCATTCCACTTGTCCACAGCAATGCAGAATAAAAAAATGTATACAACAATGCAGCCCACTTGTAAAGAATAATGCAGCTCACTTGCCCAAAAAATAAAAAATGCAACTCATTAACACAACAAATAAAAATACACATACAATCTAAATCACGAACGTAACTAAATAAACTATTAAAAAAGCCCGTAAGAACCAGAAGCAAGCAGTAGGCAAAAAAATAAATAAAGGAAGGATAAAGAAGTTCACTAAAACAACCTTGATCTGCAAAAATTAAAAGTGATGTTAAATCAAGGGAACACTTTCTTGATGTGAGCCAACTATAGAGCATGGCCTTTCTGATGTAGCCAATGTGCTCCACCCCAAACTGAGCAACTCGAACACCATCCCAAGTCTGCAGGAATTGAAACATATAGAATCCACAATCATGCCTGCAATAAAAGAATAAAAAACATCAGTTTCACAAAAATGAAAAATTAAAAAACTTGAGCAGTATGGTGAAGAGGGGCTATACGGAACACACCCACTAGGCTGCATTGGGACAATGACATGTTTCAACACAAATCCATCAAGTGTAGGAGGATTTAGCGGCTCATCAGAACTTGAGCTTCCTTCTTTCCATGCACGCTTGATATTTTTAACCATCCTCCTAAAAACCCTGATCGCACCAGGGCTGCCAGGTTTATTGACAGTCAAGAAATTCAAACTGCCTTTCTTTCACATTTAACGCAACCACACAATAATGACCAACGCCATCCCTTGTATTTGGTGGATCAAAAGTTGCAAAAAGGACCTGTTCAAAGCACGAAAAAATAAAATAAAATTATAATAAGAAGAAGAAACATAACACTGTAAAAACAAACACGCAAAAAAATATAGTCTTCGACACATAAAAACGTTACTCACCATATCCTTTTTATCAACACGCTCCTCGGCTTTTGAAGAGAACACCATTTTAACACTTCTGCCTATAGTACCACCATTCCAAATATTTGTCTGCCAATACAAAACCCAAAATCAAATAGTGCTCAAGAAAACATGTCATTCCACGAAATCAAAAAAGAAAATCAAAAAAAATCTGCATTCTTACACAAATATGTCGGAGATCCCTTAAACTTATCTACCAGCAAAGAAACCCCAAGATCTACAAGTCTTGTAGTGAGCATCCCTTTATCCCAAAAGGATTGACCAACTTCGCCAATGGTAATATCACCCAACTCAGTTTTAAAAGCAATCATGTCCCTGAATTTTTCATGAAAAACTGAAACATAAGATACTAAAAAAATAACAACAAAGAAAAAGGGCTAAAAACCAAATTTAGAAAATACATATGAACAAAACAATTTCTAAAAAACCATACTTCTTCTTCTTGTCCTTCCGAACCCTCGTAATAGCAGCGTACAACTCATTGTATCTTTTCAGAAGAGCTGGATTAATGCTCGACGGTGTCACAACAGGAAGTTCGTCATCTGTAATAAAAAGATGAAGTTCACTTATCCAAAATAATGAAGTTCAAATATTAAGATAAGGAAATTCTGCTAGCTATTTTGAAAATCATAAACAAAATATCAGGTTTCACTTATCATTAAACATCTAATACAGATACCATAGTAATTGAACAAAAAATGAAATGAGAAAAACTTCAACTGCACTGTTCGAAACAAAACTCTTGCCTTCAGTGTCAGAGTCTTCATGTTGTTGTTCTTCAGAGCTCACCAAAACATTTCTTTGGACAGATTGCGACGAATCCACAACAACCTCACTGGACTTCTCTTCTGCAGCAACATTAGCATTCTCTGGATTTACAACAGTCTGGTCAACTGCAATGTCCTTAGATACTTCAGCTACATGAGGCTCAATTCTCGATACTTCAGGAACATCGTTGGCCGCCAGACAAACAGGGGAAGCAACAACACTAACAGCAGGGACGACATTCTCCAGCGGCTTTTCAATGACAAAATCAGAGTCTTCATGCCGACTGGGGGAAAGAGCATCATGGTATTCTTGAGCTACAGAAGCGTCTGCACAGTCGACAGCTACCGATGCAGAAGCACCAACACTGCCACCACCATCAACAGCACAACCGCCCTGATTCAGATCAACGTGAACTTCCACGTTTTCTTCTCCAGACTGTGGAAAGATTAAAAAACACACAATAACACAAAAATGAGCACGGGGATAATTAACACAACAACAACTGCAACCCACGTGTATCAAAACAACTACAACTTCAACCCACATATACGTAAAAAAGAACTGCAGTTCACTTTGTCAAATGATACAGTTCAGTTATGTTAAATACTGAAGCTCACTTATGTAAAACATTATGGACACGCATGCAAAAAAAAGGAATGCAGTTCACTTCAGTCAAAGACTGAAGCTCACACATGTAAAAATATTGTGGCTAAAATATGTAAATGAAAATGCATATGAGTGAACATAACAACATACATCAAGTTTACAACAACAACAAACAAAAAATTAGATTACAACACACTAACAGAACAAGTAAAACAACTATACCTTATCAGCTACAACATCCGGAGGGGACGATGCATCAGCCAAGACCTCATCCTTCCCAGAGCCATCGTATGTCTCTTTGTGCACATCACAAGCAGCATCACCACTCTACAGGCATAGAACAAACCAAAAACGAAAAATAAGATGGTAACGACCAAAAAAGAAAAAAACTTCAAATATGCACAAGCAATACACACTTTACAACCGCGAAGTACACAAAAAAATACAATAAAAATGGAAAGCAACAAGTGCAAGTTTAAGAAGAGGGACGCATGGCAGAACAAACATAGCAGAAGTACTTGTACCTGACCAATTCCATCGTCCCTAGTTCCATGGACACCAGAAGATTCCACTCCAGCCTATCAAAAAACATGAAAAGTGAGGAGCAGTCCACATAGTACACAAAAGAGGTTCAAAACCAGAAAAAACCTAGAACATACATTATCAGCGCCAACACCAGCGTCCTGACGGTTCATTTCATCCAAAATATGCCCAGCATCCTTCTCATACCGACCGCATTTTTCCTCTTGTGAATGTCTCAATTGAGCATACGAAGACCGAACATTCGTCACTGCAATCTTCAGGCTTTCAATCACGCCACAATCAAAATTGTGAGCAGCAACAATATCTTCATCTCGTGGGCCATAGCCAACAGGGAAAAAACCAGCAACTGTGATCAACCTGTCACCGGAGGTTGGCAAATCTTCAGTCAACTTCAAAACCTTCAGAAGAAGCTCATCAATCTCCTCGTGTTTTTTGCCGCCAACAAATGTCTGTTTAGAAGAGCTTCTATTATCAAACATCTGTCGATCCATGAAACCACGAGTACGCGGCACCTCATCATCACAGGCAGGAAGCTGGCTACATATAGGCTCATAAAACCTAGCATGAGTGCTAGGTCCCGCATCAGAGCTGCCGCAGTCCACTGCAACAGGATGGTTGTACACAATATCACCTGACGCCTTCCACTACAAAAAAAGACAAGAGGCAAACAGAAGTACACATGTGAGTACTATAAAAGTTCAGATTTATAATGGCTGCACCTTTAAAAAAACTGATATTCAAAACTCAGATGCACTAACCGTCAGCTTCCCAAATTTGTAAGTTTCCAAGTAAATCTTTCCCTTCACAAGCACATCCTCATTGTATAACTTCATCAGGTCCTTGGTCGTCAGGTATGACGCATGTGGCGTCAACGTGTGCATGACTGAAAATTTGCAAAGTTTCAAGCAGTCAAGATACGTAATCAGGGGGACAATGGCACAACCCTCTGCACAATTCTGCTTGCAGCCTTCTGTTTGCCACCTTACCATAGCTGCCTGCAACTCATCAACAACAAGCTGGCAAAAGTCCATCTGAGCCATAGCCGCATGATCCATGTTCTCTACCATTGCAGCAACTCTACCCAAACGAACTGCAGGCCGGGGGCACAGCAAATTCTGGTAGAGTATCAAGAAGAACACCTTCACAGCAAGGTCAACAATCACATGATCATCTTCCTCCACCCAACACCTTCAACTTCTCAAGCAAGTCCTTGACACCTATACTTTTTGAACGGTCAAAGCCAACCTCATCCTTGAGGGCACTCAACGAGTCATCATGGCCGCTGGCAGCAGGCATGGGTGTAGTGTGACGTCCCATGGGTAAATCAAAAATGTGATGAACTGCATCACGATTGATTCGAAGAACCCTGCCATTCCCAAAGTCCATTATCATGGTGGCAGGGTCAATCGCTCCCATCAGATAGCACATAAGAATGCGCGACACATTTTTCTTTACTGTCAGTTCAAAGACAACACCAAATCCAGCATCCCGAACACGACTACAGTGTGCCTCTTTCAACAAGGCAGCAGCCTTGCAAACAGTGGGAAGTGACAAACGTATGGTCTTGTTAAATCGAGAATCATCTACCTTAGCATCATCTTCAGCTTCATTGCTCTTACTAGACTTCTTCCTCTGTGTAAAGGGAAATGCAATCCACATTAGAAGACTAGCCATAAAAAAGAGACAGAGAAAACACAGATAGAATAACAATGAAGAAAACAAATGCAGTCCACTTCAACAAACCTTTGGGACAACATCCACCTCCTCGCCAGAGTCACCACAAACATCTTCATCGACATCGTCACGGGCACGCTTGGGTAGACTCTTAGATGAACCATAGTCTTTGCGTCTACCACTATGAACATCCCTCACAAAATCAGCAAACACAAAGTCATCATCATCAGAGTTGGGACCTTCAGTGACATGTAGTCGCTTGCACTGAGGATCATCCTTTCCACCAGCTTTAGCAGTTCTCTTGCCATGATTCTGGTTCATGCCAACAACACGTGGACTCCGCCGAGGTGTACCACCTTCCTTAGCAACAGTACTCAGCATCTTCTTCTGCAAAGAAGGCTTCTTCACCTTTGCAAATTTGGCACCCTTGGCACCATCTTCAGCTCTCCTCTGCTTCTCTTTCTCTGCAAACTCTTTTGAGTCACTTTCAAACCTCAACTTCTTCTTGCTTTGCTTCAACTCATATTCACGAAGCTGTTTCGAGACCATCCAATCATGTGTAACTTCTTCTGTACCATCAACAGACTGCGACTGTGTCTCAGACAAAACGGGTCGCCTCTGGTCAAAGCTCACACCAACATTACCCTCTGCAAAATAATGGTCAATCAATTGAGTAACCTCCTCAAACCCAGGCGCCCCAGCATGGAAAATAGACATTGCGTCAAAAATGAAGTTTGACTATGGTCGTTAAAAGTGCACAAAAAGAACAAATGCAGTACACTTAGACATATAAAATGCAGTGCTCCAACCATAAGCTAAAAATAAAAATTAATGCATTGCACAAAAAAACTTGAATAAAACAACAATGTAGTTCACACATAAATATAGTGGAGTTCACATATACAAAATAAATACAGTGCTGCATACACTAACTTCATGTTTCTTCCCAACAAGAATACCGGACTATATACAGCAAGGCAACACCAATTGGTACAACATCGAAGTAACTAGCATACACAACTATAAACAAATCAATCACATACCAGAAGGAGGGGCCACACTTATGGGAGAAGTTTCAATCGGCGAATTCAATTGATATCCTCCCTCCACACCATGATCCTTACCACCAGGACAACAAGAGCCAATTGGTGTATCATTATGAGAACCACAATCACCTACTTCATTCAAAAAGAACCAGAAACAGAAATTACAAAACATCACATGACAAAAAATAATGCAAACGAACGCTGACAACTAACAGAGCATAAACCAAATATGCAGGATGATTTAGGAAACTAGATAAACATCAAACAAAAATAAACAAAAGCCTAAAATAAGCACTCCACATACCCTGAACTCCTCCTCCCACTCTGCTCGGCGAAGACATGGCGTTTGCCTGCAGCACAATGACGAAGTGACAGATATAAGCAACAAAATCAGCGAAAAATCTCACGAAACCCTAGATCCACCTTGCTACACACAAGTATTGACTCCAAAATCGAGATAAAATCGGCTGCCTACGGAAAAATTACACAAGCAAAAACAGCAACAGCAACTACGAGAATAACGAAAAACAAGACGAGAGGACGATCAAGACCCGGAACAAGAGGAACGTACCACAAAAAAGCTGCGGCGCCGACAGCAGAGAAGGGGGAGGGTGCGCCGACGGAAACAGACACGAAAGGGCTGCGGGAGCGCAGCGGCAAGGGCTCGCGGAGCAGACGACGACGCGGAATGCAGCAATAAGAACCTCTTGAGGGCGGCGGTTCCTCGAGCGACGGTGGTTGCTGCGGGCAACGGCGGTTTTGCTCGAGGGAGGAACTGCAAGAGAGGAGAGGGGATTGTTCTCGGTCTCTCTCCTTGTCAGCGGTGGGATCGCCTGGAACGGACGTGTAGGAGGCCCGTGTGTGGCAAAAAGTAACATAAAACGGGCCGGCCCAAAAACGGCCCGGCTAAAATAAGAAAGACCACATCAAAACGCACATGATGCAGTTCTCTATGAAGAACAATGAAGTTCAGTCGGTAAAACAAAAATAAAATAAACACAGTTCGTAAAAATAAAGTTAAAATAAAAAACAACACGCATGTTAAGAAAACGCATCCGAAAAGAAAAAGTCTACATTCAAATAAATGCCACACAAAAAATGGGCCCCCCCAACCCCCCCCCCTACCCCTCCCGTACCAGGGAATGCAGTAAGTACACACAAAAAACAGATGCAGTACGCAACACTAGAAAAGTGCAGTGCATTTCGTTACACGAAGCAGTACGGTTTAGCAATCCAGTTCCGGATTACCTACATTGTGAATAAATACACGGTATAGAACACATCGAAAAAGTCATAAAAATTGCGGAATACATTGTACTCTATTGCACACAATGAAGTACGCATCTGTAGACAACATGCAGTTCTCCGTTGCACACGATGCAGTGCGGTACTCTAACCAATGCAGTTTCGTTATCACACAGGATACATATAAACGTCACAAAAATGCCCGTTTGCACAGAACAGTGGTGGTTAAAAAAATCTACTGATAAAAAAAACACCACGTTCGCATACAACCACCCAATCGGAGCGGTTCCATCGCCACAAGCCCACGATCACAGACGCAACACCAACCCACGATCTGCACAAACCGCATCGTCGCCGAGATCGTGTCGTTCATCTGCTGCGGCCATCCCACACCGTGCCTCCCCTTAAATTCAGACCCCTGCCATAGGCCATCTCATCCACAAACAACACAAGTACCCATCACGCTGCCACCAAATCGCTCCATCACATCCATCTCCATGCAAAAACACCAAGCCTCACTACCGGTGATGGCGTTCGCCGACGAGTACAAGGACGTGGAGGCCCACGGCAACACCAAGTTGCACGTCCTCCACACCAACGACAAGAAGCGGGTGGCGATCACCCTCGCGCAGTACGAGCGCCACCTCAGCCTCCAGCGCCACAAGATCGTCGGCATTGATCTCGAGTACAACAACGAGCCTGAAGCGACGCAGAAACCCGCCCTCTGCCAACTCTCCATCGGCAAGAAACACCCGGTGCTGCTCTTCCAACTGAGCGCCGCTGAAAGGTGCACCATCTTCGACAACTTCCTCGCTGACCCTAGGTACACCTTTGCAGGCTTCTCCATCGACGACGACAAAAAAAGGCTAGAGCGCATCAATTTGGAGGTCGCCAACTTCATCGACATCCAGAAGGAGTGGAGGGTGTCCGAGGCAACCAAGGAGTTGGACTCCCTTGGAGACGTCTCCGGCATGCTCATCGACGACTACTACAACAACATGAAGAAGAAGATCACCAACAATAAGCACAAGCGCTGGGCCACCCTGACTTTGTCCATGAGGCACATCGAGTACGCGGCAAAGGACGCCTACGCAGCATACGAGATATAGAACCGCATCACCCTCACCTAGGACGGGCTTCGCCGTGCAAAGCTGGAGAAGGAGGATCCCCCCAAGAAGCGCGCCAGGAGCAGTTCGGGATGGGGAGACGCTGACTGGTGAAGAAGAAGATGGTGCTAGCCAAAGACCCACCAATGCCACCGTCGTTTTAGAATTATCATCAAATTTGATTTATGTTGTTTGCTTATGTATCGTTAGTTTGCTTGTGATCATTTGCTTTTGCTGAACTTAGTTTGCTTGTCATGCAGAATCGCTTGTAATGATGTGAACTTTGATTATGTTAGATTGCTTTCTGTTGAAATTAGTTTGCTCATGATGAACTTGTCGTACAAAATGCCTGTGATAATTTGTTTTCTGTTGTTTGCTCATGTATCATTAGATTTGAGCAGTGTGCAAATAGGACACATGCAGTGCAAGTTGTGTACCAATGCAGTACAGACTTTGTCAAAATGAAGTTTACACATACCCAACAAAACAGTGCACGCCCCTAAATTTGGAAAAACAAATAGATAAGAGAAAAAACACAAAAAGAAAAATGCAATCTGCATTTGTAGTGCCGAAAAATATGAACGTGCAGCACACAAACGAAATCAATGCAGTACAAGAATGATTTACAAAGCAGTGCACTCCCCTACATTGGAAAAAAATTACGTAAGAGCAAAAACACGAAAACAAAAAATGAGAACTGTGCATGTAATACGGACTGAGTGCACATGCAGTACAGAACGCTGATCAGTGCAGTGCACGCATGGTTTACAAAGCAGTGCACGCCTCTACATTGAAAAAAATGTAGTGCGGAAATATATGAACGTGCAGTACAGGAACATAATCAATGAAGTACATGTATGTTTACTAAGCAGTGCACTCCTCTACACTGGAAAAAAAGATTACAAAAGAGCAAAAACATGAAAACAAAAAATGAGAAATGTACATGTAGTACGGAATGCTTGCACATGCAGTACGGAACACTAATCAATGCAGTGCAAGGACGGTTTGCTAAGCAGTGTGCACCCTTACATTGAAAAAAAACAAAATAGAAAAAAATTGACCACCCAGGTGCAGCCGGCCCCAGCCAGTCTCGTAGTAGGTCTGCGCCAATAGCAAGCGAGTCGTTCTGAGCCACGATGCGGAGAGCCGAGCGCACATGGGCCCACAGGTCAGAGAGCATAGAGCAGCGAGCGCCGTGTATAAGCGCTCAAATAAGTAACTAGAGGAGTTCGATACAGCTACCTCGTCAGCACTTATAAACAGGTCGGGCGCGCCTTCCGCGGGCGAGGTGGGACTAAACATTAGGCGGCACACAGCGCACCGGGAACCAGCCGTGCTCACAGGCCGTCTTGGGCCCAATGCGCTTCACTCCACGAACACACGCCCAACACACAAAAGAAAGGCCACTGATTTTTTTTAAAAAAAACCCACATACCATACACAAAACGCAGGCCCAACCACGCGTTCCGCGGTTTGTCTTGATATGACAAATGCAATTTGCTATTTTCAGGTAAGCAGTCCTTTTGCTACTCAAATGCATTCGACGACACTGAATCAGAACCAATCCACCACCTAACACCAACCACAAACATTTATTACTTCCATTGCTCAATTGGTCGCATAAAAACGTATCCATTCGTGTTCCAAACTAACACAACTCCTCCCCCCTGTTAATCTTTTTCTTCAAATCGTAGATCTAGGGTTCATCCCATCCCCAGCTCTTCGCTGGAATTCCACTGAACCAGCCATGGACTGTAAGTGCGGGTGTTTGGCAAAGATGGAGCCCGTAGCGGACACATGCGTGTACGCAGAAGGTCTGGAGCTCACCAACGCCGAGTGGCGCAGCATGCTCGGGTGCCTGATGATACCCAACAGGGGGTTTTGGCTGCCATTTCTTCATCGCCTCACAACCGCAGATCTGCAGGAAAGTTGGGTATATTTTTCCCCTCACAATTCTGGACATAATCTAGCCTGCAAATCCACATCTGAATATATAGTTCAATCAATTTGTTCAGTAGTATCAACAAAAATACAAAACATAATTTGTATTGTTGTTCAGATTTGTTAGCTATTAAGAATAGATGCTTCCACCTATTTTTCTTCAGTACCACACCAGGTATCGACAAAAAAGGGTCAGTAGATCAGCGATGTAGTTCTGTTGACATGCTGGCAAAGTACACTGTAACTGACCTTGCAGTACAAGCATGTTGCAGTATAATATATATCCTAGTAAAACTAGAGGTCAATTCCATATATAAGTTTCTTCATACATTGCAACTACTTTAGAAAATAGCAGTCATATATGTGTAAGTATTTAAGTCAACATAAACACATCATCCTAAGTATAAAGAAAAACATTCGCTGTTTACTTATAAAATTCTTTTAACACCCATTCCAATATGCAGAAACTGCCATCCACAATAAAATTTCATGCTCCGAGTTCAGGGAAGATTACTTTGGAGACAGAACACAAGAATGGGTATGCAGACATGCAAGCTGACTACCACATCGACTCTGAAGACTGCATCAACATAACTACTGGTTGGGAAGATTTTGTCTCCCAGAATGGCTTTGACGTCGGAGAAGTGGCCATGGTGTTTTCCTACAAAGTAGAAGACTCCCTCAAGTTTATAATATTTGCATTCTAGGCTATCTAGTATGAAGCAAAACAATATTTCTAATGCTTTGATTATGCTATATGCTTTTAAAATTATGTCCATCAGACACTTTGAACGATGCCTATTTTAAAGTATGCAACCTCAACTGCATCATTTTATCATCCTTTTTAGACAAGTTGTTGTTGGCAGTAATGTAGTTCTCTCAAGTACATAGTGTGGTCCTAATAATAAAAAAGCAGTCCTATGAACAGTAACAAGGAAATGCGAATGGTCGAAACTTTGTAGTTAACATACGATGTTCAAAAACAATTCTCATAGTATGTAGTTCAAAATAATTCTTATAATAACTGTTCAGCTAACACAAGCATAAAATGGACCATCCATTCTAATACCATAATAGAAACATTAATCACACTGCTAATGCAGTACGGAAGTGCATATTATGAAGTCCTATAGAACACAGAATTCAGTTTAAGAAAAACAGAAATCTCATAAACTGCAATAACCACTTTAAGTAGCTACAACGAAGTACACTACTAACGAAAATGCAGTTCACAACAACGTATGCCACAACTACAAGAAATAAAATTAAAAACAGTAGAACTGCAGACATGTGGTAGAATATCGAAAAATACTCCCGAAACAACGTATGCCTAGAAATTGTCCAACCACTAAACAAACGAAAAAATACTCCCGCAAAAAATTACATGGAAGACACGGCAACTGGACGAACGACATCAGCTCTCGTTTAAAAATTGCAATTACAAAATTACAATTATACCCGCAATACAATGAATTTAAACCTATAGCAACACTAATTACAATATTCAAACACGCATGGAGATGCAAAAATCCAAAAAATTGTCAAGAACAGAGGAGCGGACGAAGCTCCCCTGCCCACACAATCAAAATAACAGGAATTGAAAACAAACTCCTAAAAATTAACAAATTATAGAGTGAACAGACCGATTAAAACGAACACAATCAAACAATTCCTACTAAAAACAACATGCGAGCACAAAAAAATCACATCTGAAGCGAACACAGACGAACAGAGAAAGCCCGTCCGTCAAATCCCTCGATTTACCAAGATTTTCGTCATTTTTCCTGTAAATTACAAATAATAAAGGTCAAATGACATCCATAAACAAATTAAATCATCCAGCAACACCTGATTCCACACAGAATACGCGGGCGGACCACCAGAAAATGAAGCAGTTCTACCATGTAGCATTGCAGTGCGCAATGTAAAGAAGATGTACTTCGCTTCCGTTGAGCATGCAGTGCCGAAGTGTTATCAGAATAGCTGAATAGACCGGTTGTACGGTTGAGCACTGCAATGCTACACGGTAGAACTGCTTCATTTTCTGGTGGTCCTCCCGCGTATTCTGTGTGGAATCGGGTGTTGCGGGATGATTTAATTTGTTTATGGATGTCAGTTGACCTTTATTATTTGTAATTTACAGGAAAAACAGCTAAAATCTTGGTAAATCGAGGGATTTGGCGGACGGGCTTTATATGCCCTTTATATATATATCCAATTGGATGTAAGGCATCATGTGAAGGAAATATGCCCTAGAGGCAATAATAAAGTTATTATTTATTTCCTTATATCATGATAAATGTTGATTATTCATGCTAGAATTGTATTAACCGGAAACATAATACATGTGTGAATACATAGACAAACAGAATGTCACTAGTATGCCTCTACTTGACTAGCTCGTTGACCAAAAAGATGGTTATGTTTCCTAACCATAGACATGAGTTGTCATTTGATTAACGGGATCACATCATTAGGAGAATGATGTGATTGACTTGACCCATTCCGTTAGCATAGCACTTGATCGTTTAGTTTGTTGCTATTGCTTTCTTCATGACTTATACATGTTCCTATGACTATGAGATTATGCAACTCCCGTTTACCGGAGGAACACTTTGTGTGCTACCAAACGTCACAACATAACTGGGTGATTATAAAGGTGCTCTACAGGTGTCTCCAAAGGTACTTGTTGGGTTGGCGTGTTATATTATGAGTTTATGAGTTTTGATGTACCGAAGGAGTTCGGATGAGATCGGGGACATGACGAGGAGTCTCGAAATGGTCGAGATGTAAAGATCGATATATTGGACGACTATATTCGGACATCGGAAAGGTTCCGAGTGATTCGGGTATTTTTCGGAGTACCGGAGAGTTACGGGAATTCTCCGGGGAGTATATGGGCCTTATTGGGCCATACGGGAATAGAGGAGAGAGGCCAAAAGGAAGGAGGCGCGCGCCCCCCTCTAGTCCGAATTGGACAAGGGGTGCAGCCCACTTTTCCTTGTTCCTCTCCCCCTCTTTCCTTCTCTCCTACTCCAACAAGGGAAGGAGGAGTCCTACTCCCGGTGGGAGTAGGACTCCCCCCTTGGCGCGCCCTCCTCCTAGGCCGGCCGCCTCCCTCCCTTGCTCCTTTATATACGGGGGCAGGGGGCACCCCATAGACACACAAGTTGATCAGTTGATCTCTCCCAGCCGTGTGCGGTGCCCCCCTCCACCATATTCCACCTCGGTCATATCATAGCGGTGCTTAGGCGAAGCCCTGCGTCGGTAGCAACATCATCACTGTCACCACGCCGTCGTACTGACGGAACTCTCCCGTGAAGCTCTGCTGGATCGGAGTTCACGGGACGTCATCGAGCTGAACGTGTGCTGAACTCGGAGGTGCCGTGCGTTCGGTACTTGGATCGGTCGGATCGTGAAGACGTTCGACTACATCAACCGCGTTGTGCTAACGCTTCTGCTTTCGGACTACGAGGGTACGTGGACAACACTCTCCCCTCTCGTTGCTATGCATCACCATGATCTTGCGTGTGCGTAGGAAAAAATTTGAAATTGCTACGTTCGCCAACATCATGAACTATTATTGTTGACATTACCCTTGAGGTAAAAGGTTGGGAGGCGAATCTATAAGCCCCTATCTTTCTTTGTGTCTGATTAAAACTTTGAACCCATAAATGTCGCATGAGTGTTAGCAATTGTGAAAGACAAAATGATAGTTGAGTATGTGAAGTTTGCTGAATCAAAGCTCTGACATAGACTCTTCCTGAAAATAAGATGAATTGTAATTGTTTGATGACTAATGACACGGTTTGTTAGTTCTCAAGAAAGTTTATGATCTATACTTTAACATGTGAATAGTTTGTTACTTGATCATGAGAAGCTTTATGATATGAGCCATTGTTATGACATATAATGATGCTAGAAAAGGTGATTGAAATTATCATTGATCAAACTTGTGCACCTGCTAGCATTTACACTTCATAAATTCTTTCTTTTATCATTTACCTACTCGATGACGAGTAGGAATTAAGCTTGGGAATGCTGATACGTCTCCAACGTATCTATAATTTATGAAGTATTCATGCTATTATATTATCTGTTTTGGATGTTTATGGGCTTTACTAAACACTTCTATATTATTTTGGGGACTAACCTATTAACCGGAGGCCCAGCCCAAATTGTTGTTTTCTTGCCTATTTCAGTGTTTCGAAGAAAAGGAATATCAAACGGAGTCCAAACGGAATGAAACCTTTGGGAGAGTTATTTTTGGAACGAAAGAAATCCAGGAGACTTGGAGTAGATGTCAGGGAAGCTTCGAGGAAGCCACGAGGCAGGCAGGCGTTCCCTACCCCCCTGGGCGCGCCCCCCACCCTCGTGGGCCCCTCATGGCTCCCCCGGCCGACTTCTTTCACCTTTATATGTCCATATACCCTAAAACCATCGGAGAGCAGAATAGATCGGGAGTTCCGCCGCCAGAAGCCTCCGTAGCCACCGAAAACCAATCTAGACCCGTTCCGGCACCCTGCCGGAGGGGGAATCCCTCTCAGGTGGCCATCTTCATCATCCCGGTGCTCTCCATGACGAGGAGGGAGTAGTTCACCCTTGCGGCTGAGGGTATGTACCAGTAGCTATGTGTTTGATCTCTCTCTCTCTCTCGTGTTCTTGAGGTGGTACGATCTTGATATATCGCAAGCTTGCTATTATAGTTGGATCTTATGATGTTTCTCCCCCTCTCCTCTCTTGTAATGAATTGAGTTTTCCCTTTGAAGTTATCTTATCGGATTGAGTCTTTAAGGATTTGAGAACACTTGATGTATGTCTTGCATGTGCTTATCTGTGGTGACAATGGGATATCACGTGATCCACTTGATGTATGTTTTGGTGATCAACTTGCGAGTTCCGTGAACTTATGCGTAGGGGTTGGCACACATTTTCGTCTTGACTCTCCGGTAGAAACTTTGGGGCACTCTTTGAAGTTCTTTGTGTTGGTTGAATAGATGAATCTGAGATTGTGTGATGCATATCGTATAATCATACCCACAGATACTTGAGGTGACATTGGAGTATCTAGGTGACATTAGGGTTTTGGTTGATTTGCGTCTTAAGGTGTTATTTTACTACGAACTCTAGGGCTGTTTGTGACAATTATAGGAATAGCCCAACAGATTGATCGGAAAGAATAACTTTGAGGTGGTTTCGTACCCTACAATAATCTCTTCGTTTGTTCTCCGCTATTAGTGACTTTGGAGTGACTCTTTGTTGCATGTTGAGGGATAGTTATATGGTCCAATTATGTTAGTATTGTTGAGAGAACTTGCACTAGCGAAAGTATGAACCCTAGGCCTTGTTTCCTAGCATTGCAATACCGTTTACGCTCAATTTTATTACTTGTTACCTTGCTTTTTTATAATTTCAGATTACAAAAACCCTATATCTACCATCCATATTGCACTTGTATCACCATCTCTTCGCCGAACTAGTGCACCTATACAATTTACCATTGTATTGGGTGTGTTGGGGACACAAGAGACTCTTTGTTATTTGGTTGCAGGGTTGTTTGAAAGAGACCATCTTCAACCTACGCCTCCCACGGAGTGATAAACCTTAGGTCATCCACTTGAGGGAAATTTGCTACTGTCCTACAAACCTCTGCACTTGGAGGCCCAACAACATCTACAAGAAGAAGGTTGCATAGTAGACATCAGGATCCCCCCCCTCCCCTAGTTGGATTAGGAGAGGAAGGGAGGGGGAGAGGGGGAAAGGAAAGGGGGGCCGGCCCCCCATCCAATTCAGATTGGACTTGGGGGGGCTCCCCCTCCTAGGCTCCCTTCTCCTCTCTCCCACTTTCGCCCAATAAGGCCCATATACTTCCCGAGGGGTTCGGGTAACCTCCCGGTACTCCGGTATATTCTGAACTCACCCGGAACCATTCCGATGTCCAAACATAGGCTTCCAATATATCGATCTTTATGTCTCGGCCATTTCGGGACTCCTAGTCATGCCCGTCATCACATCCGGGACTCCGAACAACCTTCGGTACATCAAAACACATAAACTCATAATACCGATCGTCACCGACCATTAAGCGTGCGGATCCTACGGGTTCGAGAACTATGTAGACATGACTGAGACTCATCTTCGGTCAATAACCAATAGCGGAACCTGGATGCTCATATTGGTTCCTACATATTCTACGAAGATCTTTATCGGTCAAACCGCATAACAACATATGATGTTCCCTTTGTCATCGGTATGTTACTTGCCCGAGATTCGATCGTCGGTATCTCAATACCTAGTTCAATCTCGTTACCGGCAAGTCTCTTTACTCGTTCCGTAATGCAACATCCCGTAACTAACTCACTAGTCACATTGCTTGCAAGGCTTATAGTGATGTGCATTACCGAGAGGGCCCAGAGATACCTCTCTGATACTCGGAGTGACAAATCCTAATCTCGATCTATGCCAACTCAACAGACACCATCAAAAACACCTATAGAGAATCTTTATAGTCACCCAGTTATGTTGTGACGTTTGATAGCACACTAAGTGTTCCTTGGTATTCGGGAGTTGCATAATCTCATAGTCATAGGAACATGTATAAGTTATGGATAAAGCAATAGCAGTAAACTAAACGATCATCGTTCTAAGCTAACGGATGGGTCAAGTAAATCACATCATTCTCTAATGATGTGATCATGTTCATCAAATGACAACTCTTTGTCCATGGCTAGGAAACTTAACCATCTTTGATTAACGAGCTAGTCAAGTAGAGGCATACTAGTGACACTCTGTTTGTCTATGTATTCACACATGTACTAAGTTTCCGGTTAGTACAATTCTAGCATGAATAATAAACATTTATCATGATATAAGGAAATATAAATAACAACTTTATTATTGCCTCTAGGGCATATTTCCATTAGTTTCTTCAACTACTAGGCGTACTATGACAATCACATCCGTTGTTGCGAGGACTGCAACATCTCCATCATGTGACACATCACCACCAAGAGTGCCTACATCGTCTGAGTTGATCATAAGAGGTAATGACAAAGGTATAGATTTTCCACTTTCACATGAGAATGATGCATGCCTAGTTAACTTGAATACATCATGTGTTGAGTTACCTATTGATTTGAGCACACCAGCTATTTTAGAGAATCGTGTTAATGTGTCGTGTGATCAAACAGTTGAAGTACCAACAATTTTGAGTGAACCCAATGAATTAAATGTTGATGCAAAAGAACCAATGTTTAATCATTTTGATATGACCTCTAATCTTGGTGATGATTCTGTGTCAAATGACTTATTGCATGGTTGCTTATTTAAGCATGTTGTAGTATGTAAATTTGATGCAAGTAAGGTTTATTCACCAATGTTGGGATGTTTTAATGATGAACATTGTCAATCTTTTGATATGAATGAGAGCTTCACTTATATGTGCAAATTGAGTTGCAATATTTTCATGTCTTCTAATACTTGTGATAATATTTTGGCTTTACATTTTATGAACTATGAAAGTTACTCATGTATACATGTGTCATATTTGCAAAAATCAAGGGAAGTAAAAATGGATGACATATACATATACAACATGTACACCTTGTCTCTTTTGTTAGCCACATTTCAGATTAAGCAACACCGAGGACAGCTTTGTTTTTAAGAATGGGAGGATGATGAGGACATGACTACCTTGGATACGACCCAAAAAATTGCATACATGTATATTTGTGAGGTGATTTCTAATGCAAACTATGCAATAATTTATTTATGTCATCCAGGACAAAAAATACTTCACAAACTTTTGTGTCATGTCTAATTGAAGGTGTATGGGACATTTGTACAATCCACATATGAAGATAAGGGGAAAAGAGATGTTTATGTGATGTTCAAAAAATTCTCTCACGTCACTTTTGGGCCAAGAGAAGATAGAGTCCAAGTCTCTCACGTTCTGGATTCAGATTCGGACTACACAGACATACCTGACTCAAAACGAGAACTCTTTCATACGGACTCCGAATTGGGTGATTCTTTTTTTGTTGGAAAGTAGATTTCGTGCTCTTTCCAACTCAATTGGATTCACCTTAAAATTCGTCCGGAGCGTTGAGTTATCAATGAAACAATCTGACGCTACAGCAGAATCCAAGTCAAACTACAAGTACAAAGGTGTTGCATCACCTTCACTTGGGCCCATGAGCCTTGTACGACCTAGGGTTAGTTTTTGGCTGCCTTGGGACGTCCTCCCACCTCCTTGGCCGCCATCCCTTGCTCCTATATAAGTAGATCCATCTAGTAGCTTTTTCCTTGGGATTTGTTTAGTTAAAAGTTAGCCAACACAACTTTGTGTACTTCGTTTATGTCCAACGACCAGACCAAGACCGCTTTTGGATCCCCGCCTTTATCAATACTTCATCTATATTCGCAATATTCAGATTGCATTATCATATTCTTTCTTGTTCTTCGATTGCGTGCAGGAATAGACCTTCGTGGTCAGGTTGATCGTGCTTCCAGCATCATCCGTAACCTCTGGAGATTGGTTTAGCGATTGCTAAGGAGCAACATCGTGCACGTTTGTAGTCAGATCATCAAAGTCTGCTCCACCAAATCGATAGTTATCATCTCAACGAAAGATCGGACACCCTCGCCTCTACCAACAATGGACCAGTAGCCACCAAGATACCACATTATCTGGTTGCGGGCACTACTCCCCGCCATCTTCTTGCCCATCGTGGCCGGGCGACGACTAGGGTTTTGGGATGGAAGTGGACTATATGAGAGTGATGAAGGATGATTAAAAATCTAGATGGGGCCAAGCTGTCGGGCCAACATGGCGGACATCTCGACTCCCCTACTTTGTCCCTCAATTTGAGACCGGCCTGATTTGCACATGTCAGGCTCACAGTGTGGTTCGCATTCGAGGCCTAAAAGTGAATTTGTCCTCTCAACTTCTAGTAAAACTATAAATGATGGAATATCCTTTTTTAAGGAAAAGACACCCGAAGAGCATATCATATTTGATCTATCAAGTAAAATAGTGGACAATAAAATCAATGGACAACATAAGACAAAAATTGTCTTCTACCTTTGTTTGTTCGTCGTGCCGAAGCTTAAAAGTACATTCAATAGGTAGTAAGGTATATGGACATCTGTAGACGTCAGCACCGTACAAAGCCTTTGAAGACCGCAATACATTAGCCGCTGAAGAAACATCGGTTGAGATAGCGCGAGTTTGCAATCGTTCACCATCAATCTAGAAGGTTGTAGAAACCGAACGTTTTGCCGCAGAAGAAAACGAATGAAGAGGTCAAAGTCATCACTCACATCAATAGCCAACCAGCTGCATGTGTTACGGCATATCTCTCTCAAGGTAGTTTTGGTGATTGATGACAACATGTTTGCGGACTAATCTTGTGCTTTGAATAATTCACAGATTCTCCCCTGGCACGAGACGCCTTCTTCCCCTCAGAGTGTATTTCAAGACGGTGTAGCTCTTTCATTTCTTTCTCGGTGGACTAGTTGCGTAGAGGGCACCGTACTATCAAGAGGGGGTCCGCTGGGGTTTTGCATGGGTGGAATCATCACGTACACATCAGCTTCTCACCCTCCGAGCATTTCCTTTCCATTGAAGAGATCTCTCCTCTCTTCCTTGTCCTGTCTGGGTCAAAGCGGTAGTACCGCGCACCCAGCGGTAGTACCGCTGAGGAGCCACAAGCGGCAGTACCGCTCCGCAGTGGTAGTACCACCCGTGGCTCCACAGCAGTAGTACCGCTGGGGGCCTGGCACCTCCGCCTTGTCCTCAGCATCTTTGAGAGATTTCTTCTCTCTCTCACGCGCGCCCCAGCGGTAGTACCGCACTGCCTGCGGTACTACGGCCGAAGGGTCACAAGCGGCAGTACCGTTCCACAGCGGTACTACCACCCTTGACCCCACTGCCGTAGTACCGCTGGGCAGTCTGGCTCCTACCGCCTCGATTCAAGAGGTCTTTTTCTCGTGTCGGGTTTTGCGGCACTAGTCACGGTTGTAGTGGCGGTAGTACCGTTCCAGGAGCGGTAGTACCGCCCTACCACCGCAGTAGTACCGCATTTGGGTCCGTTCCCTACTGGTCTCCTCAGCGCGGCAGTACCGCTGGCTGGCGCAGCAGTACCGTTGTCCTGGCGGTAGTACCGCCCCCCTCTCAGCGGTAGTACCGCCCTGTGCGGGGCTGGTTGGTGGGGGGCAACGGGATTGTTGCCCCCACTATAAAAGGGAGTCCCCTTCTTCCTTCTCACCTACCTCTTCCTCCCCCAAGCTCCATTTATTGCTCAAGCTCCATTAAATACTCCAAGCTCCATTTTCGCCCGATCTATCTCTCTAGCCAATCAAACTTGTTGATTAGCTCGGGAGTGTTTGAGAAGGCCCCGATCTACACTTCCACCAAGGGATTTTCGATTCCCCCACTCATCCCTAGCGGATCTTATTACTCTTGGGTGTTTGAGCACCCTAGACGGTTGAGGTCACCTCGGAGCCATATTCCATTGTGGTGAAGCTTCATGGTCTTGTTGGGAGCCTCCAATTAATTTGTGGAGATTGCCCCAACCTTGTTTGTAAAGGTTCGGTCGCCGCCTTCAAGGGCACCAATAGTGGAATCACGGAATCTCGCATTGTGTGAGGGCGTGAGGAGAATACGGTGGCCCTAGTGGCTTCTTAGGGAGCATTGTGCCTCCACACCGCTCCAACGGAGACGTACTTCCCCTCAAAAGGAAGGAACTTCGGTAACACATCCTCGTCTTTATCGGATCCACTCTTGGTTATCTCTTACCTTTACTTGTGCAAGCTCTTTAGTGTTTCTTCCCTTGCTTGCTTGTATGCTTGTTGTTATTGCATCATATAGGTTGCTCACCTAGTTGCACATCTAGACAACCTACTTTGATGCAAAGTTTAATTTGGTAAAGAAAAGCTAAAAATTGGTAGTTGCCTATTCAGCCCCCCCCTCTAGTCAACCATATCGATCCTTTCAATTGGTATCAGAGCCTCGTCTCTTTATTAAGGACTTTACCGTCCAAAGAGTATGGTTGATACCGTAGACGGTGTGGAGGAACACTCCGGTGTGAATCCGATCTCGTCTACGGGAGATGGGGAACTTCGGTCTCTCGTGAGGAGTTCAATGTGGCCTTGGAGACATTGAAAACCTCCATGACGACCGAAGTTGAAAGCATGTTTACTAAATTTCTTGAGGGGCTTAAACTATCCACCGCACCGTTGAAAGTGGGTGATCCTGCCTACAAGGTGTCAGATGCTATCCCCGATAAGGGGGAAGCTAGTAGTGAAAAGGCTCCTTCTTCTAGTGGCAAGAATGGCACCGGCATCTTTGCCCATGTGGAACCACCACTTTTTATGGTGGACCGGTTCCTTCCACTCATTTGAATCATGCCGGTCCTCCCCCTAAGATTGTGAAAAATGAGGATTTTGATTCTTGGGTTTACCGCTTTAAACGTCATTTAAATCATGTGAACACTAACCTTTGGAGAATCATTTAAGAAGGTTTCTATCCACATGATCCAAGCAACTTCACTCCTCGAGAAGCCGCGGACAATCAATTCAATGAGAATGCTCTCTTGATCATTCAAGATGCAATTCCACCCGAAGACCTACCTCATCTTCGTCCCTTCTCCTTGGCCAAAGATGCATGGCATTGTGTCGTGTCTCTCTACCGGGGAAGCGCAAGCATTCAACGCTCCAACTATGAAGTGGTACAAGATGAGGCCGATGAGTTTGCAATGAAGGAAGATGAAGAACCTCGTGAGCTTTATCGGAGAGTAACCAAACTCGCGGTCTCACTACGAGATCACGGGAGCAAGGACAGGGATGACAATTGGATCAAGTGCAAATTCCTCAAGGCAATGATGCCCTACCACAAGGCCATGTCCTCCGTCATTCGTCAAAGACCGGACTTCCACACTTTGACCTCAAGCGAAGTGTTGGATGAGTCTGTGGCCATGAACATTTTGGACAAGACCGCCGACAATGCGGTGCTCCATTCTCAACGGGCAAAGAAGCCTAACCTTGCATTGAAGGCCAAGCTCACCGTGGAAGAAGAAGAAGAAGAGGAAGAAGAGGAGAGCAACCCCGAAGATACGAAGTATGCATATCATGAACACATGGCACTTGCGTCAAGGCAATTTTGGAGCAAGAAAAACTCGAGGCCCAACTTTAGCAAAAACAACTCGAGTGGCACAAGGGGCAAGCAACGTGTAAGGACTTGCTACAATTGCGGCAACATGAGTCATTTCGTTGCGGAATGCCCGTATGAGAAGAGGGAAGACAATGGTGGCAAACTCATCCGAAAGGACAAGGCCAAGTCGTTCCCCAACAAGAACAACTTCACCAAGAAGACTCCTCCCAAGGCTTTGGTTGTGCAAGAAGAGTACAATGGGGATGATGACGATGATGAAGATGATGAGTCGGTTGCCATGGCCTCTGTTGCCATTGCAACAACGTCATGGGTGTCTCTCTTCGACTCACCCAACGAGAGCATCACCGCCAAGTGCCTCATGGCTAAAGCCACCAACAAGGTAACCTCCAACATCAAAACTACCATCATTAATCATCCTTCCCCAACAGATAGCATTAATGAACTTGAGGGAGCTAATGTGGAGGCTAACGAGTTTGAGGCCTTTATGGGCAAACTCAAGGGAAAATCCAAGAAGCACTTTGTTGCTCTCTTGGAACAACTTGGTGAAGCCAATGACATGATCGAGGCTCACGAAGACACCATCTCTAAGATGGAAGGGCATAGTCGTGACTATGCCGATGAGATTTCGGATCTTTCCAATGCTCTTGAGAAAGAGCGTGGTCTTTGTTTGGCTCTTGAGGAGTCACACAACGTTGATCATGCTAAGTTAAAGAAAGATTATGATCATGCCCTCATTGTTTCTCGTGTGCTAAATTCCGAGAAGGCCAAACTCGGGGTTGATCTTGCTAGACTCAAAGAGGAGTTTGATATACTTGACAAGGCCCACAAGGCCTTGAAGGGTATTCACGCTAGTCTCAAGGAGTCTCATGATCAACTCCAAGTGAAGCTAACTAAGGAGAAAGCAAATTTTCCTCATATGGTTTTAATTGATAATGCAAATGCTACTAACCCGTGTTGTGAGCATATACATCTTGTTGAGGAAAATGCTAAGTTGAAGGAGCAACTTGAGAGAGGTCTTGCGACTTGCATACAAGGCAAGAAGAACCTCAACGATCTCTTGATCAACCAAAAGGGAGGTGTGGCCAAGGAAGGGGTTGGGTACGTGCCTGACTCCAAGAACAAGAAGAAAAATGACAAAACCAAACGACCTCCTCCCCTCATGCAAACCTTTGTGAGGGAGGGAGAGAGTGCCCCCGAGGAGAATAAGAAGAACAATGTCAAGAAGGGCAATGTCACCCCTCCCAACAAAGCCGGCGATTTCAATCCTTCTTATGTGTTATGCCGTGCTAGTGATGGGCATGTTTATGCCAAATTTGTTGGTTCTCTTCATGAGTACATTGAATGGTCTATTTGGGTTCCTAAGACCCTTGTTACTAACATCAAAGGACCCATTACAAAATGGGTACCTAAAACCAAGCATTGATCTCTTGTAGGTGTTTGCTTCCGGTGGTGGATCATGGTTGCTCGATAGCGGAGCTACAAATCATATGACCGGAAGCAAGGACTTGGTGGTGGACGTGCACAAAGTTCCATCTATTCCCACCAATGTCGAGTGGGGTGACGCCTCATCCTCTAAGGTATTGGGACTTGGCAAGGTGGTCATCTCTCATGATCTCACGATCGAGAAGGTCATGCTTGTTGAGTCCCTTGCATACAATTTACTTTCCGTTCGTCAACTTGTAATCATGGGCTTTGCCACTTTCTTTGATATCGATACCGTGGCCCTCTTGTGGAGCAAGACTCTTAAAGTAGCTTTTGTTGGGCATGTCGAGAACGGTCTATATGTGATTAACTTTTCGGAGCGACCCACTAAGACCGCGACATGCCTAATGGCTAAAGTTGATGTGGGATGGCTTTGGCATCGCCGTTTAGCCCATGTCAATATGAGATCTTTGCAAAGTCTCCTCAAGGGGGACCATGTCCGTGGACTAACGAATGTTAGTTTTGTTAAAGATCGTGCTTGCAGTGCCTGTATCGAAGGAAAGCTACATGAGAAGGCTCACCCTCCCACGACTATCATCTATTCAAAGAGGCCCTTGGAGCTCCTTCACATGGATCTTTTTGGGCCCCCATCCTTCGATAGTCTTGGAGGTAGGAAGTATTGCTTGGTGATTGTAGATGACTACTCAAGGTACACATGGGTGTATTTCTTCAAGAGGAAGAGCGAGACCCAACAAACCATCATTGACTTTGCAAATGAAGCACAACGTCAACACAATGCAAAGATCTTGACAATAAGAAGTGACAACGGCACCGAGTTCAAGAACTACACCTTGGATGAATTTCTTAGTGATGAGGGAATCAAGCATCAATATTCCGCAGCATACACCCCTCAACAAAACGGTGTTGCGGAGAGGAAGAACCGGACGTTGATGGATGCGGCAAGGACCATGATGGCGGAGTTCAAGTCTCCATACAACTTTTGGGCCGAAGCCATCAACACCGCGTGTCATGCATCCAATTGGCTCTACCTCCGCAAGGGTTTGAACAAGACTCCATATGAGATACTCACCGGTAACAAGCCCAACCTCAAGTACTTCTGGGTATTCGGGTGTAAGTGTTTCATTCTCAAGAAAGGTGTTCGGTTATCTAAATTTGAGGCTAGAGCTTATGAGGGCATATTTGTTGGTTATGCTACAAACTCTCATGCTTACCGTGTCCTCAATAAATCCACGGGACTTATTGAGGAGACGTGTAACGTGGAGTTTGATGAGAATAACGGCTCCCAAGTGGAGCAAAGTGGCACTTGTGATGTAGGTGATGAAATTCCTCCTCAAGCCATAAGAAGAATGGGTGTTGGTTTCATCCTACCCATTGAGGAACCCCTTGTGGCCGAAGGAGAAGGACAATGCTCCACTCAAGTGGAGCCATCACCAACCCAAGGCCCACACGCTTCCGAAGAACAAAGTGAAGGCCCTCAACCTCATGAACAAGACCAAGGGAAAGATCATACTCAAGACGGTGTTGACGCACTAAGTGATGCCCAAGGTCAAGTTCTCTCCCCCGAGCAAGTTCAAGATCAAGAACAAGTTCATGACGGCGCTCAAGATGATCAAGTAACCGCTCCTCAACTCACCACCAAGGAGGAATTAGAGCGTCGTGCCACCAAGGTTGCTTCCAAGCTCTCCACCAAGGATCATCTCATGACGAATGTGCTTGGAAGCTTAAGAAAGGGGGTAAGCACTCGTAGACAAGTAGAAAATTATTGTGAGCATCACGCGTTTGTCTCTTGTGTGGAACCCCACAAGGTCTATGAGGTGCTAGAAGATCCGGATTGGCTCAATGCCATGCACGAAGAACTCAACAACTTCGAGCGCAACAAAGTGTGGAGATTGGTGCCAAGGCCAACGGGGAACCACAATGTCATTGGAACCAAGTGGATATTCAAGCACAAGCAAGATGCCCATGGGATTATCATTCGCAACAAGGCTCGTTTGGTAGCACAAGGCTACTCCCAAGTCGAGGGTATCAACTACGGTGAAACCTTTGCTCCCGTTGCTCGTCTTGAATACATTCGCATGTTGATTGCATATGCTTCTCATCATAACTTTAAGTTACAACAAATGGATGTGAAGAGTGCTTTTCTTAATGGTCTCATTAATGAATTGGTTTACGTCAAGCAACCCCCCGGGTTCGAGGATCCCTACTTTCCCGATCATGTGTATCAACTCGATAAGGCACTCTATGGCCTTAAACAAGCCCCACGTGTGTGGTATGACTACCTTACCGAGTTGTTACAAGACCGTGGTTTTGAAGTTGGGCTAATCGACCCCACTCTTTTTACTAAGAAGGTCAAAGGGGAGTTGTTTGTGTGCCAATTATATGTTGATGATATTATCTTTGGTTCTCCTAACAAAGCTTTCAATGAGGAATTTTCCGCTCTCATGACCTCAAAGTTCGAGATGTCCTCCATGGGAGAGTTGAAGTTCTTTCTAGGGTTCGAAGTGAAGCAAAGAAGAGAAGGAACCTTCATCAATCAATCCAAATACACTCAAGACATGCTCAAGAGATTCAAGCTAAGTGACGTCAAGCCGGCCTCCACTCCAATGCCCACCAAGTGCCAACTTGACTTAGATCCCAATGGTAAAGTGGTGGATCAAAAGGTATATCGTTCCATGATTGGATCCTTGCTTTACCTTTGTGCATCTAGACCGGACATCATGTTGAGTGTGGGAATTTGTGCACGGTTTCAAGCCACACCTAAGGAAAGTCACTTTGTGGTGGTCAAACGAATCTTTCGATATTTGGCTCATACCCCAAACTTTGGCTTATGGTACCCAAGAGGATCAAACTTCAAGCTTGTAGGGTACTCGGATTTCGATTGGGCGGGAGACAAAGTGGATAGGAAGTCCACTTCCGGAGGGTGCCAATTCCTTGGTTGCTCTTTGGTAAGTTGGTCTTCCAAAAAGCAAAGTTGTGTGTCTCTCTCGTCCACTGAGGCGGAGTATGTTGCCGTCGGTAGTTGTTGTGCACAACTTCTATGGATGAGGCAAACTTTAAAGGATTACGGTGTCACTTGTGACAAAGTGCCTCTTTGGTGTGACAATGAAAGTGCCATCAAGATTTCTCTCAACCCAGTGCAACACTTCAAGACGAAGCATATTGAGATTCGGTATCACTTCATCCGGGATCGCATTAGGCAAGGAGAGATCGAGCTCAACTATGTCAACACTCATGACAACCTTGCAGATATTTTCACGAAGCCCTTGGATGAAGCAAGATTTCGCAAGTTAAGGCATGAGCTAAATATCATTAATTTGAGCAATGTGGCTTGAACCCGTGCACACCCTACCACGCTCATTTGTTGTCTAGTTTAGGTGTAGGCATGGACATAGGGGGAGTGTTGTTCTCTCAATGAACTCTCCCTCCCCCCATTATGCATAAATTGATCAAGTCTTTCACTTTAGCCATTGTTGATGGCACTTGTGCTTCAAAGACGAGTTTTGGTCATGGGCCCAAGGTTAAAATCTTCACGGTGCCATACCTTTTGACTCAAACATAGGTGGCCTCGGCCACCGCCCTCTTTTGAAGAGGTGTGTCTTGGTCGTTTGTTGTTGTGTTTTTTTCTCTCTTTTTCTCTTGCCGTTTTTGTCGTTTCGTCGAGCTAAAGCCGTGTCTGTTTAGTTGCCATGGCGTGCTAGGCGGTACTACCGCTGGTGGTGCGCGGTACTACCACTCGTAAGCGGTACTACCGCCCCCCAGCACGGTACTACCGCTGGGGGACGAGAACAGGGGGTTAAGTCGGGGCAGGGGGAGGTTTCTTCTCCCCCATACCCATTCACTTCGCCCCTCTTTTCTCTTCCTCTCTCCAGCCTCCTCTCGCCGCGGGAGGGCTCCGGCGGATCTCCGTCTCCATGGCGTCCCTCTCCATTTCCTTTGGTGGAGTCGATTCCCACCTCGTCCTCTTGCCATGGATGCCGGTATTGCCCCCGTTCCTTCTTTCGTTTTGTCTCTTTTTCAGTTCTTGTTTCTTAGGGGCAATGGTGGTTGCATCTCTAGATTTTTGGCTAAATCTAGGCTTGAGTTGATTGGAGAAGGCAACTAGACTATCTCGATTATAGTTTGGTAGGATTATTTTTGAATTTGGTAGGCCGGTAGTGCCGGATCTGACCACGGTAGTAGGAACCCGTTGTTTCACCGCCTCGTGCTATAAGAAACTGTTGTTTCTCCGCCTCAAGCAGTACTACCGCTCTCTTTGGAGCGGTACTACCACTTGACCTAGAGCGGTACTGCCGCTCCCTTTGGGGCGGTACTACCGCTTGGGGCGGTACTACCGCGGGCAGGTCACGGTACTACCGCTGCATGCCAATTTCCATCATTTTCCTGCCTTACCTTGATCTTTTTGTTGAGTTTGTTGGCTTATGCTCGTTCTTTCTGGTTGTTTTGCGTGTTCTTGTGTTTGGCTCCAGGTGATGACCTTTCCGAGCAGCAAGGTCGCCGTATCAACCCCGGGCGTGCCACATCAAAACGCTATCGCACCTCAGAGCCAGTCGGTGGTTCCTCGAGCACCCAACCACCTCCAGCAAGTGCATCTGCAAGTGTTCCTCCACCTCCTCAGTAATCGAAGCGAGCCGCCAACAAGCCAAAAGGGAAGACTGTGACTGAGATGACCAACAAGGAGTTTTGGGAGAAGCGTCGCCGCAACCCCTATGCGGTGGACCAAGAACCCACTTTGGTCAACCGCCCGTTCTGGAACCGTTTTCAGTTTGCCATCTACTTTGATGTGATCAAGGCCAAGAAGAATCTTTTTGTTGATGTTCGCTCCATTGACACTGATGCTATGGAGAAGGACCCGAAGTACTTTGGCGAAGCTCTTCAGATGTGCACGCAGCTGAACATTCTCAGGATCATGCAATTCAACAAGGATTTCGATGCGGATTTGGTGGCTCAATTCTATGCCATCGTCCATCTTGGGACGGATGTCGACAGGACTCTGACATGGATGACCAATGGCAAGCTTCTTTCTGTCAAGTGGAAGGCTTTCATGGAGTTACTTGATGTGGTGGATACCGGGCTTGAGACTCCTGTCGGGTTCCGCCCTCACCGCAATGCTACGTCCACCCACAAGCAAGCCCTTTGGCCCTACTGCACTGTGAAGGTTCACCCAGTAACTAAGAAGAAGACCTATGAGCTGTCTCCGTATCTGGACATTCTTCATCGCATATTCCGTGAGACTCTCTTCCCTCGGATCGGGAATCTGGATATGATCCACTCTTACCCCGTGGACATGCTCCTTTTCTGTCAGCATGAGAAGGAAGCAAGCACTGGAGAGAGCCTGGATATCTCTCATGTCATGTGGTCTGAACTTCTATCTGTCGTGTCTGAGCGCAAGTGTCCTATCTATGGTCCATTCATCATGAGGCTCATTGAGAGGGCCTGGGCACAGACCTATCCCAGAGTGCTGCTAGAGACTGGAGACTTGGTTTCTCATGAGATCAAGCGTTTGAGGAAGAAGGACAACTGGACAGCGCCTCACACAGGGGGTCCATCTGCTACTGCTGCCACAGAGGGTCCGTCTGCTGCTGCTGCTGCCATGGGGATCGAGGGTGAGGCTGCTACTGATGCTCATGAGGAGAACTTTGGCCCCTCTAGTGCAGAACCGTCGTGGGCACAGAAGCTTAAGCGCAAGATGAAGAAGCTTTTCTGCATGAAGTCTCATGGTCAGTACATGACTCATGTGGCGGAGAAGCATGCCAGGACGCGCCACAAGGAGCTCATGCGTCAGATGGGAGCAACAGTTGCCGGTGGGTCTGAGGGTCAGATCACTGAAGAGGAGGACTGGATTCATCAGAATTGCCACTGGACCGACTCCGATGCCGAGCAGTTCTCGACCCACGATGAAGATGCAAAGATGTGATGTTCGAGATCTTCCTCCTCCCATCACCTGGAGTCGTAGTGTCACTCTATGCCCTTTTTGGTGTCTCGCTGCCAAAGGGGGAGAGAGTGTAGGGATTTGCTTCTTGTGTCGTGCTTTGAGTCGTCTTGTGGTTTCTTGTGTGTTCTCTCGGTGTCCTTCTTTGGTTTGGTTTGGTGTGAGTCCTAAGTTCTAGACATATGGTGTGAGACATATGCTCCCTATCGCTACCTTATTACTTATGTCATTTCAGAGTACTGTAGTTTATTGTGAGATGCATGCTTGTCCTGTTTATTCACTTCTCTCATATATCTTGTGCTTAGTATTGTTGGACTATAAAATATAGGGGGAGTGTTGATCCGAATGTGTGTGTCGTGCCATCTCTTGGTGCACACATTCTGGGGGAGCCCGTCTATATTTTGTAGTTCTTAGCTTTCTTCGTTTTATTTCTTTTCCTTGCGCAAATCCCTAGTTGTCATCAATCCACCAAAAAGGGGGAGATTGTTACGGCATATCTCTCTCAAGGTAGTTTTGGTGATTGATGACAACATGTTGCGGACTAATCTTGTGCTTTGAATAATTCACAGATTCTCCCCTGGCACGAGACGCCTTCTTCCCCTCGGAGTGTATTTCAAGACGATGTAGCTCTTTCGTTTCTTTCTCGGTGGACTAGTTGCGTAGAGGGCACCGTACTATCAAGAGGGGGTCCGCTGGGGTTTTGCATGGATGGAATCATCACGTACACATCAGCTTCTCACCCTCCGAGCATTTCCTTTCCATTGAAGAGATCTCTCCTCTCTTCCTTGTCCTGTCTGGGTCAAAGCGGTAGTACCGCGCACCCAGCGGTAGTACCGCTGAGGAGCCACAAGCGGCAGTACCGCTCCGCAGCGGTAGTACCGCCCGTGGCTCCACAGCAGTAGTACCGCTGGGGGCCTGGCACCTCCGCCTTGTCCTCAGCATCTTTGAGAGATTTCTTCTCTCTCTCTCTCTCGCCCCAGCGGTAGTACCGCACTGCCTGCGGTACTACGGCCGAAGGGTCACAAGCGGCAGTACCGCTCCACAGCGGTACTACCGCCCTTGACCCCACTGCCGTAGTACCGCTGGGCAGTCTGGCTCCTACCGCCTCGATTCGAGAGGTCTTTTTCTCGTGTCGGGTTTTGCGGCACTAGTCACGGTTGTAGTGGCGGTAGTACCATTCCAGGAGGTAGTACCGCATTTGGGTCCGTTCCCTACTGGTCTCCTCAGCGTGGCAGTACCGCTGGCTGGCGCGGTAGTACCGTTGTCCTGGCGGTAGTACCGCCCCCCTCTCAGCGGTAGTACCGCCCTGTGCGGGGCTGGTTGGTGGGGGGCAACGGGATTGTTGCCCCCACTATAAAAGGGAGTCCCCTTCTTTCTTCTCACCTACCTCTTCCTCCCCCAAGCTCCATTTATTGCTCAAGCTCCATTAAATACTCCAAGCTCCATTTTCGCCCGATCTATCTCTCTAGCCAATCAAACTTGTTGATTGGCTCGGGAGTGTTTGAGAAGGCCCCGATCTACACTTCCACCAAGGGATTTTCGATTCCCCCACTCATCCCTAGCGGATCTTGTTACTCTTGGGTGTTTGAGCACCCTAGACGGTTGAGGTCACCTCGGAGCCATATTCCATTGTGGTGAAGCTTCGTGGTCTTGTTGGGAGCCTCCGATTAATTTGTGGAGATTGCCCCAACCTTGTTTGTAAAGGTTCGGTCACCGCCTTCAAGGGCACCAATAGTGGAATCACGGCATCTCGCATTGTGTGAGGGCGTGAGGAGAATACGGTGGCCCTAGTGGCTTCTTGGGGAGCATTGTGCCTCCACACCGCTCCAATGGAGACGTACTTCCCCTCAAAAGGAAGGAACTTCGGTAACACATCCTCGTCTTCGCCGGATCCACTTTTGGTTATCTCTTACCTTTACTTGTGCAAGCTATTTAGTGTTTCTTCCCTTGCTTGCTTGTATGCTTGTTGTTATTGCATCATATAGGTTGCTCACCTAGTTGCACATCTAGACAACCTACTTTGATGCAAAGTTTAATTTGGTAAAGAAAAGCTAAAAATTGGTAGTTGCCTATTCACCCCCCCCCCCCTCTAGTCAACCATATCGATCCTTTCAGCATGCTCAGAAGAAAACCTATAGATCGGGCAACACGTACCCTCACAGACTCTTTCGTTGACACCAAATTGGAATATATGTACATTTTTTAGAGCATTTGGAGAGCCCACAACCCCCCCCCCTCCCTCTCCCTCTTGATTTCCGAAAGAGAAAGCAGAAAAAAGCATTTTTTTTCTCTAGGAAAAAAAGAAAATCTTGTCTACGTTTATTACTGACCAGGGATAAGTTTCCCGCCTTTTAAAGCTCCAATCATGTACTACTAAAATGAGAGCATAAGCTACATTTCCTAAGCCGGGAGAAAAGGGGATGGGCCCCTCAATGCCACACCTTGCTCTAGTGCAGCTTCAACACCTGTCACGGCCTTGATTTTGAGCTTCTTCATCGGGGATGGAGTAGGAGAGGGCGGCAACTCCAACGGCATAGACGGGCTGAGGGAGACTGTTTTCTTGATCCAAGCACCAGGGGGCGCAGGTGGGGAGAGGGGGCTTCCCAGTGGCCTTGATTCAGGTTCAGCTACGGAGAACTTGGTGAGGACACCATCAGGGTCCGGGTAGCCTACCCTAGCGTCACTTGGATTGGTGCTCGAAGTAGGGATTTTACCATCACTAGCACAGTGCCCGTGCGTTGCCACGAAGCTATTAAAAATGAGAGACGTTAGGCCACCGACTTAGAAGATGATCAAAAGATTGTAGTATATATCTTGCACGATTCACGATTAAAGGGAGCAAAAATACAGTAAGAGGGATGAGGTAGGTGTCGAAGAATTTGATGTGACCGTAGTAGGTCCTTTGAAAGATAGTATATAGTGAGACAACATTTTAATTTAGAAACATGGGAGAATGGGCATTACAATTTGTTCAATGTCCTATGATATGATATAGAACTTAAAAAAATTGTTAGGAGAAACTAAAACTAAAATCATGATCTTGAGTTGGGAGTCATATTGTTTGCAATTGTTATTTGTGTCTTCTACATGAGTGTTGGTTTCTCATTAAAGTAGTAGAATATTTGTTTATTTGTGTTAGGTCCCACACATGAGTAAAATACAATTGTTTATGTCTCTTGAAAGTTTGCTACTTCCACATGTGAATAAAAAAAAGATGTATTTGTTTATTGCGAAGGTTGTTGGTCTCACATGAAAAGAATAGTAAAAGCATCTATCTAAGACGCGAAATTGGTGCTCTCGGGTACCCGCGCACCCTATGCGGAAAAAAAATTAGTAATTCAAAAAAAATTCAAAAATTCTAAATCTTTTTTGGAATCAAACATGATCAGGTATTATACTCGTATAAAAAGTTTGGACAAGAAATGATTCATATTGACTCCACGGCAAAAAAGACAAATTTATGACAACAATATAGCGTGTACAGTACTTGTATATAGCGTTTTTTGCCGAATCTTCGACCCAGGATGCAACGGAAGTCATTCCCCGACGAATCTTTTTATATGACTACAATACTTGATCATGTTTAATACCAAAAAAGATTTAGAATTTTTTGAACTTTTTTTGAATTACTTTTTTTTTGCATATAAGGTGCGCTGGTACCCAGGTTCTCCTTCATATTTTCGCATCTATCTGTTGCAACTTGCAAGTGCTCCTCCTTGAACAGGATTTTCCGTTTCCTGAGGTGTAGAGCACCAACCTCCAATCTCAGTTGACATGTATCTTGAGAATTTCAACGATCTATTTGAAAAGAAAATGTTCGATTTTCTGGTGACAGATTTCGAGGCATGGATCTGTGAGTGTTTTAGTTTCCTGCTCCGGCAAAATACGTTGGGATGTGGAGGTGATGGCGCACAAGTCCGATTTGACTACACGTACCACCATTTAGCTGGCTAGAGCAAGGACATGATCATACGTGCGTTGGTCGTGCTGCTGGACAAACCAGATAGACGTATTCTGTTAAGTCTGTTAGAGAATGAAAAGAGATGTAGTTTAGCTTATTTTTAGTACAATCAGTAGTAGAAGAGATCATACTTGCTATAGAGTGCGAGCGAGTTGATATCAAAGGAATGTGGGATGATGGCACTGCTGATTAAGTTTCTCATCCCACGATGATGGCACAAGTCCGATTTGACACGCTTCTATAGGATGAATCTGCAGAGTTCAGACTGTATTTTCAGGAGTCTGTTCTGTTCTTTTACAGATCATCATTGGCCAAATCTGCAGTTTGGTACTCCCTCCGTCCCTGTCCCTTATAATTGACGCTCAAATGGATGTATCTATACATATTTTTGTGCTAGATACATCCGCTTGAGCATCAATTGATATGGGACGGAGAAAGTAGGTAGTAGCAGTTTGCTCAGGTGATCCGACTAACATGAACAAATGGTCGGGGAAAACGTCTCTTAAGATACTTTCAATCTCATCAGGACGGGTCTACCCTGCCGGTAATTTTCCACTTGGACACTTATCAACACATAGCTGCGTTTTGTTCAACTTTGTTAAGGGACTTATCAGCAGTTTTGATGATCCGTGAAACCAGAGATGTCCGAGCTGATACTCTCAAACTGAAAGTAAGGAAGGAGACATGTCAAAACCTTGCCAGCCTTCTCTTCATTTTCAGAAATAACTGAAAAATATATACAAACCTCAATGTTCTTCAGAGTAAATACAAGGGTGAAAATGGACTGCTTGATAAGATGACTGATCGCGTATGTGTAAGTAAAACAAAGAGTGAAGCTTCTACCATAACATTTGCAATTCATGCATACACTCCAAGGTGCAGAGAAAAGCAGAAACAGCAGGTTCTAGGATTTTCAAAAACTTCTTCCCACAAAGTTTTAGCTCTTTAGAATCTGATTAAAGTTTACCAGGATTACTTAATTTCAAATTTATGAGGATATTTTATTACAAGTAATGCTCTTCAACAGTAAATCACCGGATGCACCAGTCAGGCCGTTAGCTGTAGTCACCGCATCCTTCACCAGATCACTATCACGCACCTCCCACAGCAAAAAGGCTGAACTTCTTCAGCTGTATGCGATAAGAGAGATAACCTACCTGGTCTTGAAATCTTCAGCAGTTCAATATGACTCTATTTAGTTATGCCACAAACAGACCATATATCTAGTATGCTCCCATCAAATGTACACAGAAAAGCATGCTGACGCTTACGAATGAGTTTGAACGGTCATAAAGCTAGGACACATCTACTCCATGACATGAGCTATATCACAGGTTGCAAACTGTTAAAAGTATTGGTTAGAAGGATGTACCTATGAAAGGAAAGGTTGCGCTTATTCCATTATCAATGCAACTTTTTCTGCCAGCTTGAAGCTTTTCTGAACACCAATTTCCTCTCTTCCTAGAAGGGTAAATATTCCGACCAGTAAATCCAAGATTACTCCTCGCTGTCCTCTGATTCTCTGTGACAGAGAATTAAGCCTTCTCTTTTTGAATGGGAATTAAGCCTTCTTTGGCAGTCTGTGTCAAGTGACCAACTGAAGGTGCAAGGGTTGATCTTTTGGTGTTATCAATCATCATTGTCTCCATCAGGAGGGCAGACTGATTCGCCTCAACTAATGAATTATGGGGCACATAATTTTATCGTCTTCAACCTGCAATATACTCCGTCCCGTAATATAAGATCGTCTTGCAAGCTAAAACAGCTCGCAAAACGATCTTATATTGTGGGACGGAGTAGTAGAAGGGTGGAGGTCTGGCCTGACTCAAACATCACCAACCAAGGAAGGAAACAAATGCTAGGTGAATACAACTGGAAGTGTCAAAACTGAACAAACAATGCAGTAGAGAGACACCAAGTGCAAGCATATTTGCATCACAAGCTCAGCAAAGAACAACTATACATAAGAAGCATATTTTTAGTTTGGTGACCCAAACGAAAAGGTTAGGAATATCTACACTAAATTACTTTGCGAGAAGCCGCTGTCAATATAGCTACGAACTTCAGCAAGACGGAAGGGATAGATTGATAAACAAGACCTGTTTTTCATAATTACACTACCCTGAATTTGAGCAGTCCGGTTTTGCTTCAGTAAACCTTAGGCTTTCGTACCCTTTGACTCCTCCTGCTGTTCACCTCCACCAAGATAGCCTTCTCAATCCTAAGATTGGTGTGGATGTTTTCACTCATCTCCGTCCTTGCAGGTGCGGACGAGTTTCCAGCTGCCTGCTTCTTTCCATCTGGAGATGACTTTCCTGTTTTTGGCTTCGCAGCTGTGAATGAGTTTCCAGCTGCCTGCTTCTTTCCATCCGAGGATGAGTTCCCCATTTTTGGCTTCTTCGCAGCTGATGATGAGTTTCCAGCTGCCTGCTTATTTCCATCTGAGGATGAGTTTCCTGTTTTTGGAGCCTTTGCGGATGAGGATGAGCTTCCAGATTTCTGCGCCTTTGCAGCTGAGGATGAGTTTCCAATTTTCAGCTTCTCTGCAGCTGAACAAGAATTCCCAGAGTTTGACTTATTTGAAGGAGACCGAATGTCCACTGTTTTCTGCTTCTTTGAGCCAGCGTTCTCGTTTTCAGCGCAGGGTGTTGTCTCAGCTTTCTGCTTTGCAGAAGGTGTTTCAGAGGCCTCTTTATTGTGGTTCTTGGATGCAGCTGCAGAGTCCATATCTTCTGTCTTGGGTGTCCTTCCACGTTTCTTTCCAGAGTAGACATGCTTCAAAACTGGCAGTTTTCCAATAGTTACTTCTTGCTTAACCAGTGGGACCAAACTTTTCTCGGCTTCCACTGGTTCAGAGGTATTCCCAACTTTCGATGGAGCAGTTTTAGCAACATTCTCAATAAGCACAGGTGGTTCCTCAGGGGGGTGCTTGGTGTTCTCAAACGGCTGATACCCATCTTTGGCCCCTTGGTTGTCTATGAGGATATCATCAGTGTTCTGTGAAAAGAAACAGCAACAATATCAACTAATGCCCATGCAGAAGTATTACCCAAGGAGCTAACTTATTAAAAAAAGGGATTAGCCAAATAAAAGGTTCTTAGCAACTGAAATGAATCAGATGATTATTGGATAGTGGATGTATATGGCATAACCTAAATTATCTGGCCACTGAAAGATCTGGTAGCTGCCGAAGAAATATAGCATAGTTGTATTGTGTGCTATCGAAAAATTGCAAGTGAAGTGCTTCAGTACATTGCACTGTGACTTCTCAGTTTTAGAACCTGCAATTTCTACTTGTCATGGCACAGTAAATATGAAATTCTGGATGGATCTGGTGTACAAGCATCCTCCTATGAAATGTACTCCTAAGATCTCATGTATAACATGCTACACATCTGTCACAGGTCCCAAATCCCGTATCCAAGACTTAATTACAGTTCTTGTATCACAGGGAAGACATTGTTTCAGGGTTCGTGGGTGGGGGTGGGGGATCAGAGTGAGTGAAATGCGCCATTAATCCATTAACTCAAACTCATTGCACACTTTAGGCAAAGAACTTGGAAAATGATCGATTTAGGCCATAAACTCGTTTATTTGATCAGTTAAGACCAAAACCGATCTGGGAGATAAAAAAACCGTCCATGTGGCTACCACGTCGGCATATCTTGGACCACTCGCGCTTGGGTAAATTTTATAGGGTGTTTTTTTGCAAATATGCCATCACAATTTAGCTAATGGCATATTTAAAAAAAACTGAGTGGGAGTCGAACCTAGGCCTTAGGGAAAATAAGTGACACCTCCAACCACTAGAATTAACACTATTTTTATTGATAAATAAAGTTATTTCTTTCCTGTTTAATGACTCTAATAGGATGGAAGCTTAGTATATATCACCAGCTTTACCCTAAAAAAACTATATAGAAGCACGGCGAACCATCATTACATGCTCCTTTTATTATGTAAACTAAATCAAGATATGTTTGGCCGGCTAAGCTGCTAGTTCTAGCAAACGAGATACCGCAAGCATCCACAATGTGTACGTATTTGTTTCTTCTCCTCTCCTTGTTTGGGAAATAAACAATGGTGGTTATGTCATACTGCTTTTTTTCTTTTTTAGCTGCAAAATAGTTGTCCTGCTAATTTATTTTTATTTTTGCGAGTATGATGCATGGCTCTTCTTCTCTTTTTTTGCGATGAAACGATTTGCATCCTAGCATCAGCACATCACGTTCCTTTACTTAGGGCGCCCATTCAAGCCTACCTGATGCCCGATGTCTTTTATTTTTTAAACACAAATAACATCAACAATTGGCTATTTTTTCAAAAACAATTAAACGTACCGTATAGAAATAATTAATTAACCTCATTTATATCAAATTATTGTGCATTCTAGCGGATCGAGTTGTCGCTTATATTCTGTAAGGCCTAGGTTCGATTCCCACTCAATACACTGCTCGCTTATATTTTTTTTTAATGTGCCATTAGCTAAATTGTGACAGCTTCTTTTGCAAAAATCCACCCTGTAAAATTAATCCAAGCGCGAGTGGTTCAAGATATGCCGATGCGACAGCCACGTGGACGTTCTTTTCTCTCCTGGATCGGTTTTAGCCTTAACTGATCAAATAAACGAGTTGGCCTAAATCAATCATTTTCTGAGTTCTTGGTCTAAAGTGCGCAAAGAGTTTGAGTTAATGGACTAATGACGCATTTAACTCGACCAGAGTTCACAAGTAGACAAGTCATTTGTACAATATTTTCACAGCAGTGTAGCATTTGTTTTATATTCTATATACTTCATAATTAGGGTTTTCTAAATCGAAGTCCTACTATGTACATACAAGCCATAGGTGGATATGTATTCCATTTCACAATGAATATCTTTAAATACAACTGAGCTGAACCAAATTCACCACAACTGAACAAGATCAAAGCAATGGACTAAAGAAGCATAAGCTAAGGACCATGCAACGAAACAAAGAAGAAACATCTGTTAACGGACCAAGGAGCAAGGACTTACTTCTTTGCACAAATCTCCCAAATGACCATTTGGTAAGGAACTTTCAACAGCTAGAAGTAGATCCGCTGTGATGTCTTTCTTATGTGCCTGGCTCCTCTCTAGAGCTTTTTCTTCACTATTACCCTGTGGATCTTCTATTAAACAATCAGTTGCCCTCTCAGACAATGTGGGATTTACTGACAGAGTTGGTCTATCCTCCTGCTCCAGCAAAATGTTTAGCTTCTTCTTTTTCTGTGGCTTAGCATATCGATCATTCTCAGGAGAGAATGCACGTTTTTGTATCCTTTGCCTCTTCTCAGCCACCTTGACCTGGTCATGATCCATGAAAGATGCCAACTTTGCTTGTTTAGAGCGAGCCTTGCTGAGACGCTCTTGTAGACGATGAACTCGAGACTGGATACCACCAATTTTCATGAGAACTTTTTGTAACACAAATTGGTTGGAAGCCATATCATATTCCTTGGACGCAGGCAAACCAACAATTTCGAGGCGGCGTCTAGTATCATCCCCAACTGCATTAGGACTAAATCAAATAAACAGATAGCACTTGCAACGATGGGATTACTTAAAACCCAGAGGGTAGGCAGTAAAGATGGATTTTGCATTTTCTACACTGACAACCTAATAAATCCCTAAACGGCTGCAACGTACTACGCTTAACTGATTCATCATACAATAGGATGTTAACAGTTAAAACTAACTCTAAGATTTATGAATCAGTTAGATGCAGGGAACACACACCAAGATATGGCTGTATACTTATTTACTTGGTTATTTAACAAACCATCAGGTCAGCTATCTTGATAAAATAAAAGCACTCACTAACATGATGCCCTGAACATTTTTACCTAGTGTATGAACAAGGCGCCAGTAGGTCTGTCAGCTTTCTTACAGTAAGCATGCACCTAGCAAAATGAGTTCCACAGATGTCTGCTGGTTGCAGAGCACTGAAATCTGTCATACAGTCATAACTAATGAAAGACTGCAGTTTTTAGCTTCCTAATGGTCAGCTACTTAACTGCTTGCATGTGACTACAACACAAATGAAGGTGCCCTAATATAAGCAAGCATTTTCTATCGGTTAAGTAACATGGCAGCTCGACTTAATGTAAAATTTTGATAGGTACAGTAGTAAATAACTTTCTTTGTTAACTCCAGCAAAGAGTTTGAAAATGATCACCATATCCATACCTTGACCATGACTATCATCATCAATTAAGAGGCCATCTGCGTCAGCTCCCTTGTTTTGTTTATCTGTAGAAGACAAGAATAACCTTATTATTACCAGTAGTATCCTGGTGCAAAACATAGAAAACCATGGGATAAGTGATGCACTATCCCTACAAACAGAAAATAAATAGATAGCGGACCAAAGAAGTATGATAATATCTTGTGCTTCTTGAGGTACAATGATGTGTCCACGGTGTCTTCATGTCTTTTGCGCTTTCTCCTCTCCATGCTAATAGTTTCATGGTCTCTGCAGTTCTTCCCAGATTCTTGCCTACAACCATTTGTCTTGCTTGTTGCTCTCTGCAACTCTTTTTCCTGCTCGATGAGAGCAAGCTGGCCGTCATACTTTGATACTTGAGATAAAAGATCCTTCATGCGCAGCTCTAACCACTCACATCTCCACAGCATTGGGCGGACCGCATTCCTCCACTCGGCAGTTACCTTTTTCCTTCTGAAAGATAATTTACATGTGAAAAAATTGCACAAAACGGAAGCATAACACAGTAGATATAATTTCTTCTATATGGAAATATTGCACTGAGGATGCAATACCCATAGAATATGACAGGTCAGCTAGAAATTTGAAGCACACACAAGAGTAACTCAATTTTTGGCTTCATTAGACTTATGAAGAAACAAGTGCACAACACAACATGCATTGCCGTCAGAATAACAGATGATAATTCATGTCGGCAAATATCTCTCTGAATGAATGTTTATCTCAACCAGGAAGTAGCTACACAGGGCTACTCTGGTCCCTAATGCTGAAGGCTGAAGATGTCGGACACAACGTTGGCTGATGTTTCAAATAAGGAAATGTGGCACCAGTTTTCTTTTGAGACAGCCTTCATGTAATGCCGAGTTTCACATAAATTTGGTGTCTACATCCAAGAAGACAGAGAAAGAGTGCTTCGAATTATTGAAGAGAAATATATGAATGTATAGTTGATGTGCCAACTATATCTGTGAATCAATGTTTACTCAAAGGAACTGCCTCTTGACTAGACCCTGGGATACTCCAGTCAATAATGTAGCTGAAAGGTGAACATGTTTTTCTGTCAGTAGCTAGATTTTGACCAGCAAACAAAAATCATGCTGCCCTTAATTATATCTGTGCTTATACTCTTTGGTGCATATATGGAAAACTAGGAATTCCCATGTTTATAATAATATGATGTGGTCTGACATCAAACAGGTGTGGTGGCTAATCCTGATTACTCTGAAAAAATTGAAAATCCTGTTCAAGTATAGTGCTTTGGAGAGAATGGAATCTCTCTCCGTATGCTTTCCACGGTGATCAAAATACCATACTGCCTGCTGGGGTGACTACACATGAGTCTGGCACTGAAGATGCCAACCTGAATTCAGCGCTCCTTAGCAAGCTTTCTCTGTCAGATGCAATTGATCGCAGCCTTGACCTGCCACTTGGTGAGCTACTGTCTTCCCCTCCCAGGCAGGATCCGCAGTGTGCTCTGAAGATCTCCATGCTTAGCCCTTGCAGTCCTCTGGAACCTGCGCCATCGCCAACCCAGTCTCCGTTGAAGAAGACCAAGTTCCGAGAAGAGGCTGTTGCAGAAGTTTCTCTGGTCTTGCTGTATAGTTTGGGCTTTTGCGGGCTGATGATCCTGCTGTAATTTTCCTTTTAAGTAGCCTTTTGTTTACCTCCCCTGTTTTTGGAGGTGGCTTATGTCTTTACCAACTTTCTTTTAGCTGCTGGATCTTTTTACCTGATTTTTAGACCTGTATGGATTTGGTGGTTTCATGATTAATGGAACTGGGGTGGCCACCAGCCTCCCTGATGATCTAAAAAAAGGTGAACATGTTGTGCAGATCTTGGAAACTAGAAAGGGGCGATTAAAAGGAAAACTGAGGACACAACTGGATGTCATAAACTTTGAGTCACTTATACAAATTTTGTGTGTTGTCAAACAAGAGAAGTCTTTAAATTATAAACATTTATCTAAAGGAAATTCTTCTCAACTGTTTAAATTAGCAAATAGCTACCTGGGTGTATTGCTGGTGCATAGATGTTGGGACAGCAATTCAGTGAGTATCAGACAAAGAGGGGTAAAAAAGAAGAAAGTCTGCATTCTATAACTAGAGGTCATGAACTACGAGCAGTGCCTTCAGTTATTGTTGAGCTTCACAGAGAACTGTTGGCGGACATGCCTTTGGATTACTCAAGACGGGGTTAGCTGGATGGTTGATGTTAGCAAATGTATATGTGAATTAACATTTATGTCAAATGAATTGCTTCTTGACTGTTTAAACTAGGATGTACCCTACCCAGGGGTACTCTAGTCATTAATTTTGGTGCAGAGCTAGAGGCTGAAGACGTTGGGCATTCAATTCAGTTCATGTGTTCTGTTGCTCATTTGCCAAGATTTTTCAAATAGTGACTAGAGCAGCATCAAGACATAACTACAGATCATGCACTTGCCTTCACAATTCACATGAAGGTTTCTAGTTGTCTCTTGAATATATTTTTCTGGTTATCCTTACTTCCTTGACAAATCTCAATACATACTCGACAAAACACATGAAGGTTAAATTGTAGGCCCAACATTTTCAGCGAAAACCACGATGAGATCACAAGAAAACGGCGCGGATCACTTACTGCTAATTTTGGCAGATAAACTATAAACAGTCGCCGGCGTGATGGATGAGTTAATTGTAACCAGCTCTGTATAACCTATGCACTAGTATTTATTAGGGAAAGCAATAATAAGTAAGCTGGCGAAATTGCTACGAGCAAACAAAACTCTACAACCTACCTTTTACCCTGCGAAATTGCTCTGCGTACGACTAGATATTTCCGATTCACGTCCAACGTTGTGATCCCACGATTCCTATTGATGCATAGATCTGATCCAAGGGTAACTGGGCAGTGTCGTACAGAAGTCGTAAAAAGATTATCGTACTCATAGCACTGCCCTTTACCCTGCCAGCGCGGGAAACCCAAGGCCAAGAGTGTATAATATCAGTTACTAACTGCCTAACAGGGTATTCTGCTTGTTCATTTCTTTCTCAAACAATACAATCAGACAATCTGGAAACAGGGTTGCATAATCATCCAACCAGTATCATTGAATGCATACAAGGAACTGCCAACAGACTCACCTGGGCATCGCGGAGGTTTGACCGCCATTAGCATGAACTGAAAAGGGAGAATTCACTTCCAGGTCACCATTGCCTGCCTCATCACCAGAGTCTGCGAACGAGCTCGAGCACTCTGTGCTATCCCCTCCTCGCTCGTCAGTCGAGTCCTCCGGACTTGCCACAGGCAGTTTATAGGAGGAGGAGGAAGCTATCCCCACAAAATTGGCACCCGCAGGCCCGGTGCAAGGGGCGAGAACGGCGCCTTCGCCCTCAAAGTGCTCCGGCTCGGATTTCACCCGCACCTTGCCCAGATTCTCCTTGGCCCCGCCGCCCTCGCCGTTCACATCCACAGCCAGGGCAGGGACATCTGAGGAGTCGATACCGTCCTCGCAGACATCTGTGGCCGGGTCATCTGAGCGGAATTCACCAGGCACAGAACCGCCTCCCGTCTTGGGAGCGACGGAACGCTCCCCGTCGGCTTCGGACTTCAGCGCGTTCTGGCTGTTGCCGCCGCCGACCTCGCCCTCGACGTCCAACGCCGGAGCCGGAGCCGAAGCCGGCGCCATGGCTGGCCGGCGAGCAGCGGAGAGATCCCCGAGGCGGAATCACAGAACCCTGCAGCAGATTACGGCATCAACCGCTGAGGAATTCGCACGGAAAGTAACCTAGCGGACACGAAAACAGAGAACGTCGCCGCGTCGCGGGGAAAAGGAAGATCCGATTGGCCATGGAACGGGCGAGAGAAACGCGAGGCCGGGCAGGGCCATAGGTGTATAGGGATTGGGCTTACCGGCGGGGCCGCGAGGGGCGGCGAACTCCGACGAATCGCCTGCGGGGGAGGATCAGGGCGACCGGAATGGGGGCTGGGGACTGGGAATTGGGGGTTCTCGGCCCGGAGACGAGAGATCGATTTGGGGATTCCGTTGGCTCCACTGTGTTGTTGTGTTTGCGCCTATTTCTTGCGGAGGAAGAGGAACGGGCGTCCTCGAGCGGGCGAGCTCTCTCTCTCTCTCCCTCTTCTCCTTTTTTTCCCCTCGGGCGAGCGAGCCGAGCCGTGGAAAAGCGGCTCTCCTCTGCCTGGCGTGGCGAATTATAACGGCGCAACGCCAGCGTGCCGTCGCCAGTCCTGCATTAGGCTGGTCACAATGGGTAAGAACAACTTACACACTTCGCTAGACTATGTTATTATTTTCATAGTGGGTACTCCCTCTCTCTTAATTTACAGGGCGTGCGCGTATCCCTAGGTCATTAATTTGACTAACCTAATACAAGTCATATATTACAAAAAATATACCAACATAAAGTTCGGAGTTTCTATTTTCAAAAGGTATAATTTTTGTGTTATATAGTTTATATTAGGATGATAAAATTGGTAACCTAGGTATACGCGCAGGACTTGTAAACTGAAACGGAGGTAGTAGGAACAACTATGTAGTGTCATGCAACGATGTATTTATTAGGTTATAGACTCATTGTTTTTTGGAGTGTGTGATGTTCCGGTAACTTAGCTAGTTACCACAAGCACCTCTCTCTTCATTAAATATGTGCCACATAAGCAAAGTTGTATTGGAGTGTGTGATGTTACTCCTAAGTTCCTCCCCATTGTGACCAGCCTTACGATCTTGACTACTTGCCCCTTCCAGTCAAGCAAGATCAAGGATGCGGTAGCTCGTTAACATTTTCCATATCTTTTTCGGGAGAAAGCTTTATCTTTGCAAACACGAAGCTCCCACCGAGTCTGTTTTCCACGTTGCAGATTGGTACTCCTCCGATCTCCGGTCCGGCGGCCTCGTCGACGGCCAGAGGAGGAGGGACCCGTTCCTTTCGTTGTTCTTAGTTAGTTCTAGCAGGTTCTTGTTTTTTGAAGTTTTGTTTCCATGGCGGCATCAGTGAGGTTGAAAGTTGAAAAGTGATGATGAATTGTAGTAATGTCTCTTCTTGACTCAACGACAATCAACCCAACACTGACGAAGGGCCTGTGGGAGTAGGTCTTGTCATATTTATCGCTTCTCTACATATCTTGTTAGTTGATGGGTCAATCAAGAATCATTTAGCTTGCTCTTGGGGCTACAATTTTGTCTTCTTCTTTCAATTTGTTTGCAATATGGCCCCGTTTCTCCAACAAATTGAATTAGTGGTGAAGGTTTGGAAGTATTGATGTTGTTTTTTCTCCAAAGGCCGTCGCAGGTGGCAAGTGTAAAACATGTTTGGTTACCTCCTCCTTTGGATGACGTTGACGGAGATTCACACCTCTCATTTAAGACCATAGACACGACAATTTGCAGACTGGTTCTAGTGTGTCTTTTGTTGAGGAAGCTAATGTGCGGAAGCTCTTCATGGCCATTGGTCATTTACATTTCAACTGTGCTTGAAACAATCGTTTGTACGTTCTTTCGTACCCTCATTGGAAGGGCATTTCCCACCATAAGTGTTTTGGTGTTGATGAAAACGCAATTTGCAGACTAACCCTGTGTTTGAGCTACACAAGCATATTTACATGGCATAAGACGGTTAGGCACCCCTCTGAAAAGAAAAGAGCGAAGACGACATTTTCAACATTGATTTCTTTAGTCATAGAAAATCATACTATTAACAGGGGGTCTGTATCGAAAGGTACGTGTAGAATCAAATCACGTACACAAATACATATTGCACCCACATATCTACCTTCCCATTTTGAGGAGAAAATTTCAAGTCTAACCAGTGTATTTACCTCCCAAGCGGTTGTCGATGTCAAAACCGGTGGATCTCGGGTAGGGAGTCTCGAGCTGTGGATCTTGGATCAATGGGGAACAAGGAACCAAGGACACGATGTTTACCCAGGTTCGGGCCCTCTTTAAGAGGTAAAACCCTACGTCCTGCTTGATTATATTGCTTGTGTATATGAGGATTATAGAGTCGATCTACCACGAGATCAGATGAAGTAAACCCTAAACTAGTAGGATGATGGTTGTTGTTCTTCCTTCTATGGACTAAACCCTCTGGTTTATATAGACACCAGAGGTGCTAGGGTTACACATGGTCGGTTACAAGGAAAGGATAAACATGCTGATTCTTCTCATCTTGACTTGGAGGACACACCAAGGCACCAAAAAGTTTCCTGTCCGGATACGGGGTCTCCACATATGTTCGGCCACCAAGCGTTAGCAAACCGGCTCAACAGTCCGGCCCTAAGAGATAGGCCCGCAGACCGAGGGGCCCTAATCCAGGACTCCTCAGCGGTTGTAGCGCTTCTTTATGGAGTGCACAAGGTTTGCTTGGCCACAACGGTTGTACCATTGTCTAGTGCAGTTGTACCGCTCCCTTCACGAGTGATACTACCGGGTTATCACTAAAAAAACACATTCATGATGACATGTGTTTGTCACAATAGGTCACGTTTTTTGTCATGCATGTACATCTGTGACACGGAATCAAGATAGTCATACATGTGTTGTCGTAGAAGTGTTCCATGGCAATAATGCATTTATCATCACATAAGTGTTCACTTCCGTAATGATAAATGGCGCGTCATGAAAGTGATTTTCGTCAATGGTAATTGCACCTTGTGATATCATCGGGATTTCCCTAAAGAGGAAGGGCAATATAGCGTAGTAGCGTAAAGTACTTCCCTCAGTTAAGAACCAAGGATTATCGAACCAATAGGAGACGTCACACAGACGAGATAAGTGGTACATGCACACACACACACACACACACACACACACAAAAACCCAACGCTTGCACCCAATGACAGCAAAAGGGTTGTCAATCCCTTCATTCTCGTCAATTGCAAGGATTAAATCTGGTAGTGTTAGATATATAAAATATAATTAAAAATGACAGTAAATAAATTGCAGTAATATTTTTAGGGGTTTAGTAAATATGAAGTGAATGGACCCGGGCCATAGGTTCACTAGTGGCATCTCTCTCATGAGCGTACGGTGCGTAAATAAATTATTGCTGGGCAAGTGATAGAATAACACATAGTTATGACGATTCTTCATGGCATGATCAATATATGGGCATTATGCCTGAGACAAATAGACCGAAATCCATATGCAACTATTACCCCACCCCTCGACCGCTATACATCATGCATCCTAAGGGATTAAGTTCATAACATATAGAGTAATGCTTGGAGCATGATGACATAATGTAGATAAACTAAGACCAAATAATATGTTCGAACCCCGTTGTTTTAACCTTAGTAATAACAATACAATACGTTCCTTGCGACTCCTCCTGTCACAGAGTAAGGACACCGTAAGATTGAACCTACTATCAGTATCACTGCGGGAATCCGCGAGTTGAATGCCATAACATATATCAAGTGAATCAATAAGATACCCCAATTGTCACCTCAAGTATTCATACCGCAAGACATATATCATGTGTTCTCATCTCTGAATATTCAATATGACAAGACAAAACTTCAAAGGATAAAGATTCAATTCATCACAACAAGAGTATAGAGGGGAGAAACATCATATGATCCGACTATATTAACAAAGCCCATGATATAGATCACGAGAGAGAGAGATTAATTTCATAGCTACTGGTACAAACCCTCAGCCCCGAGGGTGGACTACTCCCTCCTCATCGTTGTGGCCGCCAAGATAATGAAGATGGCCACCGGAGATGATTCCCCCCTCCGGTAGGGTGCCGAAACGGGTCTAGGTTGGTTTTTGGTGGCTACGGAGCCCTGCGGTGGCGGAACTTCTGATCTAGGTTAACCCTGAAGGGTTTAGGAATATTTGGGAATTTATAGTGCAAAGAAGGGGTGCGGAAGACCACCGAGGTGGGCACAACCCACCTGGGCGCGCCAGGGGGCCCTGGCGCCCCCTGGTGGGTTGTGCCCCCCTCGGGGCACCCCCCGGTGCAGCTCTAGCCCAATGGGTTCCTTCTGGTCCAAAAAAATCTCCAAAAGTTTCGTTGCGTTTGGACTCCGTTTGATATTGATTTCATGCGATGTAAAAAACAAGCAAAAAACAGCAACTCGCACTTGGCACTGGGTCAATAGGTTAGCCCCAAAAAATGATATAAAGTTGCTATAAAATTATCGTAAAACATCCAAGAATAGTAATATATTGGCATGAATACTTCATAAATTATAGATACGTTGGAGACGTATCAGAGAGCCACGAAAACACTTTTCCACCGCCGCAACCTTCTATACCCGTGAGATCCCATCTAGGGGCCTTTTTCGGCGTCCTGCCGGAGGAGGATTCGATCACGGAGGGCTTCTACATCAACACCATTGCCTCTCCGATGAAGCGTGAGTAGTTTACCACAGACCTATGGGTCCATAGCTAGTAGCTAGATGGCTTCTTCTCTCTCTTTGATTCTCAATATCATGTTCTCCTCGATGTTGTTGGAGATCTATTTGATGTAATACCTTTTTGTGGTGTGTTTGCCAAGATCCGATGAATTATGGATTTATGATCAACTTACCTATGAATATTATTTGAATCTCCTTTGAATTCTTATATGCATGATTTGACATCTTTGCAAGTCTCTTCGAACTATCGATTTGGTTTGGCCAACTAGATTGGTTTTTCTTGCAGTGGGAGAAGTGCTTAGCTTTGGGTTCAATCTTGCGGTGTCCTTTCCTAGTGACAGTAGGGGCAGCAAGGCACGTATTGTATTGTTGCCATCGAGGATAACTGAAGGAAATATGCCCTAGAGGCAATAATAAAGTTGTTATTTATATTTCCTTATATCATGGTAAATGTTTATTATTCATGCTAGAATTGTATTAACCGGAAACTTGATACATGCCTGAATAAATAGACAAAACAGAGTGTCCCTAGTATGCCTCTACTTGACTAGCTCGTTAATCAAAGATGGTTAAAGTTTCCTAGCCATAGACATGTGTTGTCATTTGATGAACGGGATCACATCATTAGAGAATTATGTGATGGACAAGACCCATCTGTTAGCTTAGCATTAATGACCGTTTAGTTTTATTGCTATTGCTTTCATCAGACTTATACATGTTCCTCTGACTATGAGATTATGCAACTCCCGAATACCGGAGGAACACCTTGTGTGCTATCAAACGTCACAAACGTAACTGGGTGATTATAAAGATGCTCTACAGGTGTCTCTGATGGTGTTTGTTGAGTTGACATAGATCGAGATTAGGATTTGTCACTGTGTATCGGAGAGGTATCTCTAGGCCCTCTCGGTAATGCTCATCACTATAAGCCTTGCAACCAATGTGATTAATGAGTTAGTTGCGGGATGATGCATTACGGAACGAGTAGAGAGACTTACCAGTAACGAGATTGAACTAGGTATGGTGATACAGACGATCGAATCTCAGGCAAGTAACATACCGATGACAAAGGGAACAACGTATGTTGTTATGCGGTTTGACCGATAAATATCTTTGTAGAATATGTAGGAGCCAATATGAGCATCCAGGTTCCGCTATTGGTTATTGACCAGAGATGTGTCTCGGTCATGTCTACATAGTTCTCGAACCCGTAGGGTACGCACGCTTAACGTTCGATGATGATTTGTATTATGAATTATGTGATTTGATTACCGAAGTTTGTTCGGAGTCCCGGATGAGATCACGGACATGACGAGGAGTCTCGAAATGGTTGGGCGTAAAGATTGATATATTGGAAGGCTATATTCGGACATCAGAAAGGTTCTGAGTGGTTCGGGTATTTTTTGGAGTACCGGAGAGTTACGGGAATTCGCCAGGGGAAGTAGTGGGCCTTAATGGGCCATACAGGAAAGAAGAAAGGGGCCTCAAGGGGTGGCCACGCCCCCCATGGCAAGTCCGAATTGGACTAGGGAGGGGGCGGCGCCCCCCTCTCTTTCCTTCTCCCTCTCTACTCCTTCCCTCTCTCCCCTCTTGGAAAAGGAAGGAGACTCCAACTAGGATTGGGAATCCTAATTGGACTCCCACATAGGCACGCCCCTCCTAGGCCGGCCTCCTCTTCCCCCATCCTTTATATACATGGGCAGGGGGCACCCCAAAGACACACAAGTTGATTTCTTAGCCGTGTGCGGTGCCCCCCTCCACAGATTTCCACCTCGTAGTGCTTAGGCGAAGCCCTGCATGCCGTCATGCTGACGAAACTCTCCCTCGGCCTCAGCTGGATCTAGAGTTCGAGGGACGTCATCGAGCTGAACATGTGCAGATCGAGGAGGTGACGTGCGTTCAGTACTTGATCGGTTGGATCGCGAAGACGTTCGACTACATCAACTGTGTTACTAAACGCTTCCGCTTTCGGTCTACGTGGGTACGTGGACACACTCTCCCCACTCGTTGCTATGATTCTCCTAGATAGATCTTGCGTGATCGTAGGCAATTTTTTTGAAATACTACGTTCCCCAACAATAACAAGATGGGGTTTTCATCATATTGCTTGAGTTTATCCCGCTACATCATGTCATCTTACTTAATGCGTTACTCTGTTCTTCATGAACTTAATACTCTAGATGCATGCATGAGTCGGTCGATGTGTGGAGTAATAGTAGTAGATGCAGGCAGGAGTCGGTCTACATGATACAGTCGTGATGCATATATTCATGATCATTGCCTTAGATATTGTCATAACTTTGCGCTTTTCTATCAATTGCTCGACAGTAATTTGTTCACCCACCGTAATATTTTCTATCTTGAGAGAAGCCTCTAGTGAAATCTATGGCCCCCGGGTCTACTTTCTATCATATAAGTTTTCGATCTACAATATTAGTTTCCTATTTAATTTCTTTGCAATCTTTTACTTTTTGTTTCATAAACCAAAAATATTACTTTACCGTTTATCCATCTCTATCGGATCTCACTTTGCAAAAAAATCGCGAAGGATTGACAACCCCTTTATCGCGTTGGGTGCAAGTTGGTGTTTGTTTGTGCAAGTATTCGGTGACTTGTGCATTGTCTCCTACTGGATTGATACATTGGATCTCAAAACTGAGGGAAATACTTACTCTAGTTTGCTGCATCACCCTTTCCTCTTCAAGGGAAAAACCAACGCAAGCTCAAGAAGTAGCATCGGCCGGCATTTTAGAACACAAGTCGATTGGCTCCTCTCGTCCAGCCGCTATTTAAACAAGGCCAGACGCCTGGCAAGAACCGCACCACACCACCGCTCCCCATATCCTCCCTGCACCATTTTCTCCACACTCTCCGTAGCATCCGGTGAGCAGGAAGACGAGTTCTCTGACATAAAAGCTAGCTGGGTGCCCCGACGAGCCGAGCAACTCGTTGCCCCACCTCCCTCCCCGCCCAGGCTGTTAGTACCATGGGCGAGGCTGCAGGCGGGCAAGTGGAGGAGCAAGCCGCCGCTCGAAGCTGGCCCCTGGTGCATCAACTCGACGTTCCAAGCCTGCTCGCAGAGGAGTGGCTAGTTGCTGCACGCCCACACGGGGGACCACGACATCCAGTGCACCGTGGCTGGCTGCGCCATCTGACGCAAACGTTGGTGGAACTGCGGCATGCCGGCGGAGGTGGCCAACACGTCCGCGGCCACCGCCGACACCGAGGAATAGTAGACCACGGGAGCCGCCACCACTCAGAAACCATGAAGGCTACAACCACCACATCGCTAGCATAGACATCCGCCGTGTTGCCTGGTTTGGCTCAAAACATCATAGACCCCAACCGCGACCGGCATTAGAAATTATACCTGCTTCCAGAAGTTATTCACGTTTAGTTAAAAAATGTCCAGAATATAATTAGTTTCGTATGGTCTTGTTTTGTTATGATCGCACTGGTAGTAAGAACTAGGGATTTTTCTTTATTTATAAGTCTCCTCACATTTTATTTGATTTGAAGTGAATGATGGTTGTGAACATTATCTATGAATGTGAAGATATCTGTGAACATGAGTTTGATGTGGAAGTTGAACTTGGAATGTTGGGCTTGCGTGTGAACTATACCATGTCCAATGGTTCGTCTGTTATTGTTCAGAAAGTAATGGTTGTTATTACATGACCTGTAAAAAATATATTTTGTGCCACATCTCGGCATCACAGACTTACATATGTCTCAGTAGATGCACGGACATCACAACAGGCATGCTGACTGGATAAACATTTGAACCTAGCTATTATGAATGAAATTTTTTATTGACAACAGTTTTAGATAGGAGGAGACGCCTAGCCTGCTTTGTCTCTGCTAGCTTCTTTCTGGCTTCTTCCAACTCTTCTTTGGCTTGGGTGAAGAGAGAATCTGATTGCTCTTTTCGGCTCTTCAGGAACTTAGCTACATTCTCAAAGGTTGTTGCACGCTTTCTTTTAGCCTTTACTAGAGCAACGAGGACACGAACAGTTGACGACTCCACCTAGCTTGTGCGTAATCTAGCATCATCTGGGAATTTGGACCTTGTGTCTAATCCGACATCATTAGGGAAATGGCACCTTGTGTGTAATCCAGCCTCATTTTGGAAACATGGTCTTGAGGTTGACCATACTTCCCTCCTCGCAGGAACTGCTTCCTGACATGAAGAAGTTGCTTCTTTTTAGATTAATAGTCAGATATCCCAGATCCATTAAGTAGAAGCCCGGTAAACAGGACTAGGAGAAGTGAATTCTAAAGGAGAAATATAAAAACATACTGCAAGGTGAGAACACCCACTTCCTACATCAAGCTAAAAAGGAAAGCATTAGGACGATTTAAGACTGTGCTTATTACATATCAAGCAGAGCCAACTTATATAAACTATGACATATACATCGAAGAACACAAGGCTAATAGAAATAGAAAAAACAGCAGAGGGGTGCACTGAGCCAAGGGTTGCTGCAGCAAAACAACCGGCAACCAGATGATCTCCGGGGCGTCTGTTGGCACGTTTGACTCACTATCTTCAGCACTAAATTACAAAAGATTCATCCTACGGTATGGTCGGTCCACTGAGTAAACTGAGATCCTACAAATGATTGAGAGCTTAATCAAGTGTACATGAAATTGTTTGTCTCGCCTATTATTGTTTAATAATCTGCCACACTGCTGGATTGCATGGCAAGAACCCCAACGAAGCAGACAACATGGTTTGATGCTGTTTTGGACTCGGGGCTTGCCTAGGGCCTGGCCTGGTCTTGTGTTCACTACCGCTGTCAGACACATACCATGTCAAAGTAAAAAATTGATCAAAAGAGGGGGCTCCCTCTGATTTCATTAACGAAACCATCAAGGACACGCAAAACATCCACCACTACTAGACATGTTCTCAATGTCAAAGTAATTGAAACGTTGTTACTTACAAAAGCTTGTTTTACAGGTTCGGTGCAGCTCCTCTTTAACTTGCGACATTCCCTAAAGATGTCCCTAACATCCCGTATTTGGTCTTCATTTCTCAGCTGCATGTTCGCATTTGTAGTTTTAAAATCTCAACATGGCAAGAAAAAATATAGTAATACTCACGCATCTTGTGGGCAACATTAAAGCACTCATCTGCCATGTGTAGCACGAGTGATTTTTAATATACTATCTAGCTCCTCAACTTTGCTAGAACTACGTCGTGGTTTCATTTTGAGTGGATAGAACAGGGGGATCACCTCCCTGCTATTCTAAAAAACTTTCCATCATTTGCGACACTACTGGATGCAGATGAAGAACCTACCCAAGCACAGCGCAATACATGAGCGACGCACAATTACAAGATGATATTCTGTTGGACAATGCAATCTATAACCAAATACTTTTACCGGAACAATAACAACCAGGGAATTTGAAGGGTAGGTATGAACATAATCGGAACTTCACATGTACTACTGAGAGAATCAATATACACATTACCAATCGAGGAGGAGTATGAAGGTCGCGGCGACGTCTATGCATCATGGTCAGCAACGAGAGTCAGTTCATTGTCGACGACGGTGGTCCTGCTGCACTTGGCGTTGGCTTCCGGAAAGTAGATCTGAGACCGTGGAAGATGGCACCGGGGAAGCGGCTCCATGTACGACAGCAACGGCGGACCGGCTCCAATGCGGCGTACGATGTCATCGATGAGGCAGATACGCTGTTGTGGACGAGTGCGCCGATGAAGAAGGGGAGGGGCACGAAGGTGTTGCGGTGCCGTGGAGAAGTCTATTTTGCGGTGGGGATAGAAAATGGGGAGTAATGAAGAGTACTCTGGGTGCCTGGGTGGGGTTAGATGGGTGGGGTGAACATGAAGTTACCAAAACAGGCCTCGACCAACCAACATCCGTTGGCCTGTTCGACCAAGGGTATGATGGTAACTTTGCGTTGGTCGAATCCGAGTGACGGGAGATCTCGATGGAAGCGGGAGATTTTGTCACCGACCTAAAAATTTGTAACACTGTACTACTCCCTACTCCCTGTGTGGCGTGTGCATCGAGAGGAAGAAGTTAGGTATGTGTGAAATATGGAGACATGTAATATAAGGAGTGATATGTGTGTGCATCGAGATTTTGTACATGTGGAAGGAGAAGAGACAAAAGGTTTGATGAGAGAGAGCTCAAAAGAACATGGACTAGAGGGGAATCTTGTGGGCCGAGGGATTGATAATTTTATGCGGGAGGGAGAGAAATGGGGGGGAGGAGTTACTCATCCATCGTCACATCATCCTGCTTCCAAATGGCCCCGCAATCTCTAGTGTAGTCTGGTCGTCGTCTTTGTTCTTCCCGATGCCCTCCTTGAAGATCAAGGTGGTGTGCATGTGGGGGTGCAGATAAGCACAAGCGACAGTGGTCGCTATATAACCTTGGATGGGGATGGATAGTGTGCTCCGGGGGGGACTCTGTGTGTGTGTGTGTATAAAATATTGAGAGAAATCAAACCTATGGAGAGAATTTGTGTGCGTCAATGTTTAAGCAATAAGGAGAGTTCGTGTGCAGGATATAAAGAGAGGACCATGGGGAGTGTGTTTATGAGGCAAAGAGACATAACGAGAGATAAATGTTTGTGCTTGGTACATGGTGTGTATGCGACGGAGAGGTACATGCATGCCAAATAGGGTTCTAATGAAGAGATTGTGTGTGCGAGATAGAGAGTGATGTGGGGGCCTTGAGGCGGGCAGGGGCTGGGTGAGGGTGCCAAAATGTGTGCATTGATGCATGTGTTACATGCGATTGTGCAAGGGATGGTCAAATCGAGAGAGATGGTTGTTGTGTTACGGATGCTCCTCTCTCTCTCACACACACACGCACACACAAAACACAAATAGAAGACCGTTATCTCATGCATACACAACATCTCGGAATATCTCTATGTCTCATACATGATCATTTGCATATTCACACCTCTCTATGACTATCACACGCACACTGTCTCCATATTGCCCTTCTGCCATAACACGCATATAGACACATACATAAGTCAAAGTTCTAACATGAGTTCTTTTAAGTATAGGAGCATCATCATAAGTCAAAGTTCCAACACAACTAAAGAATTCTTGGATGGCTCCTTTTCCCATAACATTCCTTTGTCCCAAAACAAAAGTTTTAGCATCCAGATTACTAGAACGTCCAATTTTTTGAGTTCTGCCATCATCTGTTTCTGCCATACCAAAGTCACTCGTGATGAAAGCTTCAAAGTGGCAAACAAGCAGACAAGATATCTAATGAGAAAAAAGGCAAACAAAAAGAAGGCAATTTTTTTGTGTTTTTGTAAAACGTTTTAGAAGTGGGGGAGATGAAAATGAGAGGCAAATGGCAAATAATGTAAATTGCAAGGAGATGATATTTGTGATTGGGTACCTGATAGATGTTGCTGATGTCTCCTTAACAAAGGCACCAGAAAATTCTTCCTAATTGCTTCTTTCTGCATTGGTAATTCCCCGAAGAGGATAGCATGATGCAATACAACAAAGGTAAGTATTTCCCGCGGTTATGAAACCAAGGTTAGCATTCTAGTAGGAGAACCAAGCAACACTATGTAAATAGTACCTACACACAAATAACAAATACTTGCAACCCAACGCGTAAGAGGGGTTGTCAATCCCTCATCGGTATTGGGATAGATTAAATTGTATGAGATCGGATAAATAGATCTAGCAAAAACACGAAATAAAATAAAGAAAGAAAAAGAGCAGCAAGGTAATTTTGGGTTTTTGAAATAATAGATCTAAAAACAATATGATAGGAAATAGACCCGGGGGCCGTAGATTTCACTAGTGGCTACTAATACGTTCATTTTGCATCATGTTCTTACTATTATTTATGATGTTTTTATGCATAATAATGCTTTTTGGAGTAATTTTAATGCCTTTTCTCTCATAATATGCAAGGTACACACAAAGAGGAAGAATTCCGGCACCTGGAAATTTGGACTTGGAAAAGCTACGTCAGGCTACCTATTCTGCACAACTCCAAACAAGCTAAAACTTTACGAAGATTTTTTATGGAATATATGAGGAATATTGGAGCAAATAAGTACCGGAGGGGGCCACCCTGGTGAGCAGAGGACACCAGGGCGTTCCTGGGCCCCTAGGCACGCCCTGGTGGGTTGTTCTCATCCGGGCCCACCTCCGGTGCCCATCTTCTAGTATATAAGTCATTTTGACCTAGAAAAAATAATGAGAGGACTTTCGGGATGGAGCGTTGCTTTCTCGAGGCGGAACTTGGGCAGGAGCACTTTTGCACTCCGGTGGAGCAATTACGTCGGGGGAACTTCACTCCTGGAGGGGGAAATCATCGTCATCATCATCACCAACAACTCTCCCATCTTGGGGAGGGCAATATCCATCAACATCTTCAACAACACCAACTCATCTCAAACTCTAGTTCATCTCTTGTGTTCAATATCTGTACCAGAACTATAGTTTGGTGCTTGCGGGTGACTAGTAGTGTTGATTACATCTTGTAGTTGATTACTATATGGTTTATTTGGTGGAAGATTATATGTTCAGATCCATTATGCTATTTAATACCCCTCTGATCTTGAGCATGTTTATCACTTGTGAGTAGTTACTTTTGTTCTTGAGGTCATGAGAGAAATCATGTTGCAAGTAATCATGTGAACTTGGTATGTGTTCGATATTTTGATAGTATGTATGTTGTGATTCCCTTAGTGGTGTCATGTGAACGTTGACTACATGACACTTCACCATATTTGGGCCTAAGGGAATGCATTGTGGAGTAGTTATTAGATGATGGGTTGTGAGAGTGACAGAAGCTTAAACCCTAGTTTATGCGCTATTCCGTAAGGGACCGATTGGATCCAAAAGTTTAATGCTATGGTTATAATTTATTCTTAATACTTTTCTCATAGTTGCGGATGCTTGCAAGGGACTTAATCATAAGTAGGAGGTTTGTTCAAGTAAGAACAACACCTAAGCATCGGTCCACCCACATATCAAATTATCAAAGTAGCGAACACAAATCAAACCAACATGATGAAAGTGACTAGATGAAATTCCCGTGTACCCTCAAGAACGCTTTGCTTATTACAAGAGACTGTTTTGGCTTGTCCTTTGCCTCAAAAGGATTGGGCTACCTTGCTGCACTTTTGTTATTATTACCGTTACTTACTCGTTACAAATTACCTTGCTATCAAACTACTCTATTACTTACAATTTCAACACTTGCAGACATTACCTTGCTGAAAACCACTTGTCATTTTCTTCTGCTCCTCGTTGGGTTCGACACTCTTACTTATTGAAAAGAGCTACAATTGATCCCCTATACTTGTGGGTCATCGAGGCTATTTTCTGGCGCCGTTGCCGAGGAGTGAAGCGCCTTTGGTAAGGAAACATTTATATAGTGTGCTGAAATTTACTGTCACTTGTTACCATGGAAAACAATCCTTGGAGGGGTTTGTTCGGGGTATCTTCACCTTGACCGGAACCAAAAATAGTTACCCCTCAACCTACTACATCTACTGAAAATATTGAATATGAAATTCCTTCGGGTATGATAGAACAACTGCTAGCTAATCCTTATGCAGGAGATGGAACCGAACATCCTGATATGCACTTGATATATGTGGAACAAATTTGTGGATTATTTAAGCTTGCAGGTCTACCTGGAGATGAAGTTAAGAAGAAGGTTTTCCCTTTATCTTTGAAGGGAAAAACATTGTCATGGTATATGATACGTCTCCAACAACGTATCTATAATTTTTGATTGTTACATGCTGTTATATTATCAATCTTGGATGTTTTATAATCATTTTATAGTCATTTTATATCATGTTTAGTACTAACCTATTGACATAGTGCCAAGTGCCAGTTGCTGTTTTCCATGTTTTTTACATCGCAGAAAATCAATACCAAACGGAGTCCAAATGCCACGAGACTTTACGGAGATTTTTTATGGACCAGAAGGAATATAATGGGCCCTGGCTGCGCCTGGGGGTGGCTCCGAGGAGAGCACAACCCACTAGGGCGCGCCAGGAGGCCCAGGCGCCCCCTGGTGGGTTGTGCCCACCTCGGGTGCCCCCCGGACCACCTCTTTGCTCTATAAATACCCCAATATTCTAGAAACCCTAGGGGAGTCGACGAAATATTCATCCAGCCGCCGCAGAGTCCAGAACCACCAGATCCAATCTAGACACCATCTTGGATGGGGTTCACCACCTCCATTGGTGCCTCTCCAATGATGCGTGAGTAGTTCTTTGTAAACCTTCGGGCCCGTAGTTAGTAGCTACATGGCTTCCTCTCTCTCTCTCTCTTGATTCTCAATACAATGTTCTCTTGGAGATCCATATGATGTAACTCTTTTGCGGTGTGTTTCTTGGGATCGATGAACTTTGAGTTTATGATCAGATCTATCTTTTATATCCGTGAAAGTATTTGAGTTTCTTTGATCTCTTTTATGCATTGCTTATATATAGCCTCATATTTCTTCTCCGATATTTGGGTTTTGTTTGGCCAACTTGATCTATTTATCTTGGAATGGGAAGAGGTGCTTTGTAGTGGGTTCGATCATACGGTGCTTGATCCCAGTGACAGAAGGGGAACCGACACGTATGTATCGTTGCTACTAAGGATAAAACGATGGGGTCTATATCTACATAGATAGATCTTGTCTACATCATGTCATCATTCTTATTGCATTACTCCGTTTCTCCATGAACTTAATACACTAGATGCATGCTGGATAGCGGTCGATGTGTGGAGTAATAGTAGTAGATCCAGGCATGAGTCGGTCTAGTAATCTTGGATGTGATGCGTATGTAATGATCATTGTCTGGATATCGTCATGATTATTTGAATTTCTATCAATTGCCCAATAGTAATTTGTTCACCCACCGTTTGCGATTTTTCTCGAGAGAAGCCACTAGTGAAACCTACGGCCCCTGGGTCTCTTTCTCATATTATTTTCCTTTCCGATCTATTCTAGTTGCCATTTATTTTCAGATCTATTAAACCAAAAATACAAAAATACCTTGCTGCAATCATTCTTATTTATTTTATTTGGCGTTCAATCTATCAATCTACTACAAATTTACCTCGCGTCCGTTTGCCTATCTTGAGGCGCCGTACCCCGGAAGGGATTGACAACCCCTTTAACACGTCGGGTTGCGAGAAGTTGTTATTTGTGTGCAGGTGTTGTTTAAGTTGTGTTGCTTGGTTCTCCTACTGGTTCGATAACCTTGGTTTCACATCTGAGGGAAATACCTACCGCCGTTGTGCTGCATCATCCCTTCCTCTTTGGGGAAATACTGACGTAGCTTCAAGCGACATCAGTATAGGCTATGCGATGATATTGGATCTTGGAATTGGAATCGATTGAAATTGGAGTTCCACCAAAAAAATTTACCCTATGCATCTAGTTCATCGTTATCGGAATTACATATATACTTTTGGCCTTGTGAAGGAGAAAGTATCGCTCTAGCTTGGGGGAGTCTTAAGTCAATGTTATATTCATGCCCCAATCATGAGCTCTCAAGAGAAATTATTATCCAGAATTTTTATGCTCGGCTTTCTCATAATGATCGATCCATGCTCGATACTTCTTATGTTGGTTCTTTTATAAAGAAGACTATTGAATTCCGGTGGGATCTTTTGGAAAGAATTAAACGCAACTATGAATGTTGAGAACTCGACGAAGGTAAAGAGTTAGGTATTAAGCTTAAGTATGATTGTGTTAAATCTTTTATGAATACCGATGCTTTTCAAAAGTTTAGCACTAAATATGGACTTGACTCTGAGGTAGTAGCCTCCTTTTGTGAATCATTTGCTACTCATGTTGATCTCCCTAAAGAGAAGTGGTTTAAATATCATCCACCTATTAAAGAAGAAATTAAAGAATTGGTACTTGCTAAAGAGGAAACTATACTTTATAATGTTGATCCAGTTGTTCCTACTGCTTATATTGCGAAACCACCTTTCCTTGTTAGGATAAAGGAACATGCTAAAGTTTCAACTGTGGTTAACAAAAGTTATATTAGAACACCTAAACCCGATGAACAAATTAAAGTAGAGCCTAGTGTTGCTATGGTTAAGGATCTCTTAAAAGAAAATATAGATGGGCATGTTATTTACTTTTGTAATGAAGCTACTAGAATTGCCAAACCCGATAGAACGGATAATCATAGACCCGTTGTTGGCATGCATGTCGTCTCAGTTAAAATAGGAGATCACTTTTGTCATGGTTTATGTGACATTGGTGCTAGCGTGAGTGCTATTCCCTTTACCTTATATCAAGAAATTATGAATGACATAGCACCAGCTGAAATAGAAGAAATAGATGCCACTATTAAACTTGCTAATAGAGACACCATCACACCACTTGGGATTATTAGAGATGTTGAAGTCTTATGTGGGAAAATAAAATACCCTACTGATTTTCTTGTTCTTGGTTCCCCACAAGATGACTTTTGTCCCATTATATTTGGTAGACCTTTCTTGAACACCGTTAATGCTAAAATATATTGTGAGAAACAAATTGTCGGTGTTAGTTTTGGTGGTGAGTCTCATGAGTTTAATTTTTCCAAGTTTAGTATAAAGCTTCATGAAAAATAATTGCCTAGTAAGGTTGAAATAATTGGTCTTGCTTCTATTGCTGTACCTCCTACTGATCCACTAGAACAATATTTGCTAGACCATGAAAATGATTTACATATGCATGAAAGAAATGAAATAGATTAGATTTTCTTTGAACAACGTCCTCTGCTTAAACACATTTTGCCTATTGAAACTCTAGGAGGTAAAAACAATTGCCAGACACTTTGAAATATGCTTATCTTGATGAACAGAAGATATATCATGTTATTATTAGTGCTAACCTTTCAGAACATGAAGAAGAAAGATTATTGAAAGTTCTAAGGAAGCACCGAGCTACTATTGGATATACTCTTGATGATTTAAAGGGCATTAGTCCCACTCTATGTCAGCACAAGATTAATATGGAACCTGATGCTAAACCCATTGTTGATCACCAACATCGGTTAAATACGAAGATGAAAGAAGTGGTAAGAACGGAAATATTAAAACTTCTGGAAGCAGGTATAATCTATCCTATAGCTGATAGTAGATGGGTAAGTCCTGTTCATTGTGTCCCATAAGAAAGGAGGTATTACTATTGTTCCTAATGATAAGAATGAACTTATTCCACAAAGAATTGTACATGCTATAGAATGGTAATTGATTTTAGAAAATTAAACAAAGCAACTAGAAAAGATCATTACCCTCTGCCTTTTATCAAACAAATGCTAGAAAGATTATCTAAGCACACACATTTTTGCTTCCTTGATGGATACTCTAGTTTTCACAAATACCTGTTTCTCAACCTGATCAAGAAAGACCACTTTCACTTGTCCTCTCAGAACTTATGTGATACGTCCATTTTGCATCATGCTTTTATATTGATATTTAATGCATTACGGGCTGTTATTACTCATTATATCACAATACTTATGCCTATTCTCTCTTATTTTACAAGGTTTACATGAAGAGGGAGAATGCCGGCAACTGGAAAAGGAGCAAATATTAGAGACCTATTCTGCACAACTCCAAAAGTCCTGAAACTTCATAGAGCACGTTTTTGGAAGAAATAAAAAATATTGGGCAAAGAAAGTACTAGAGGGGGCCACCAGTCAGCCACAAGGGTGGAGGGCGCGCCCCCAACCTTGTGGGCCCCCTGGCAGATCTTCGGTGCCCATCTTTGGCTATATGGTGTCTTTTACCCTAGAAAAAATCAAGAAGAAGCTTTCGGGACGAAGCGCCGCCGTCTCGAAGTGGAACTTGGGCAGAGCCAATCTAGGGCTCCGGCAGAGCTGTTCTGCCGGGGAAACATCCCTCCGGGAGGGGGAAATCATCGCCATCGTCATCACCATCGATCCTCTCATTAAGAGGGGGTCAATCTCCATCAACATCTTCACCAGCACCATCTCCTCTCAAACCCTAGTTCATCTCTTGTATTCGATCTTGGTCCCAAAACCTCATATTGGTATCTGTGGGTTGCTAGTAGTGTTGATTACTTCTTGTAGTTGATGCTAGTTGGTTTATACGGTGGAAGATTATATTTTCATATCCTTACTGATAATTAATACTCCTCTGATTATGATTATGAATATGCTTTGTGAGTAGTTACGTTTGTTCCTGAGGACATGGGAGAAGTCTTGTTATAAGTAATCATGTGAATTTGGTATTCGTTCGATATTTTGATGAGATGTATGTTGTCTCTCCTCTAGAGGTGTTATGTGAACGTCGACTACATGACACTTCACCATTATTTGGGCCTAGGGGAAGGCATTGGGAAGTAATATGTAGATGATGGGTTGCTAGAGTGACAGAATCTTAAACCCTAGTTTATGCGTTGCTTCGTAAGGGGCTGATTTGGATCCATATGTTTCATGTTATGGTTAGGTTTACCTTAATACTTCTTTCGTAGTTGCGGATGCTTGCGAGGGGGGTTAATCATAAGTGGGAGGCTTGTCCAAGGAAGAGCAGCACCCAAGCACTGCTCCACCCACATATCAAATTATCAAAGTGACGAATGTGAATCATATGAGCATGATGAAAACTAGCTTGACAACAATTCCCATGTGTCCTCGGGAGTGCTTTGATTTATATAAGAGTTTGTCCAGGCTTGTCCTTTACTATAAAAAGGATCGGGCCACCTTGATGCACCTTGTTTACTTTATTTACTTGCTACCCATTACAATTTACCCTATCACAAAACTATCTGTTGCCGATAATTTCAGTGCTTGCAGGGAATACCTTGCTGAAAACCGCTTGTCATTTCCTTCTGCTCCTCATTGGGTTCGACACTCTAACTTATAGAAAGGACTACGAGAGATCCCCTATACTTGTGGGTCATCATTATGCTTATAGACCTATGCCCTTTGCTTTATGCAATGCACATGCTACCTTTCAAAGATGTATGACTGCTATATTCTCTGACTTTTATGGAAAGTCTGTTGAGATTTTCATGGATGACTTCTCTATTTATGGGAAGTCTTTTGATGATTGTTTAAGAAATATTGAGCGAGTGTTGCAGAGATGTGAACAAACAAATCTTGTCTTGAATTGGGAGAAGTGCCATGATAACCCACAAGTATAGGGGATCGTTTGTAGCCTTTTTCGATAAATAAGAGTGTCGAACCCAACGAGGAGCTAAAGGTAGAACAAATATTACCTCAAGTTCTATCAACCACCGATACAACTCTAGGCACACTTGACGTCTACTTTATCGAAAACAAGTATGAAACTAGTTTGTAGGTGTGATGGTAGAACTACTTTGCAAGAATAAAACTAGAAGTACTTTGCAATATAATAAAAGTTAGGTGTTTAGTAAAAGGGTTTTTGTCAACAAGAAAGTTATTTGTCCCTAGGCAATCGATAACAAGTACTGGTAATCATTCTTGCAATTCTACATGAGGGAGAGGCATGAGCTAACATACTTTCTCTACTTCGATCATTTGCACTTATGATTGGAACTCTAGAAAGCATCCGCAACTACTAAAGATCATTAAGGTCGTGAAACCCAACCATAGCATTAAATATCAAGTCCTCTTTATCCCATACGCCATAGCCCACCTACTCGGGTTTAAGCTTCTGTCACTCCCGCAACCCACCATAAGTGAACCATGAACATATTGCAACACCCTATAGTGGGGGCCCCTCACGTTTGCGCAAGAACGGAGGGCACCATAGGAAAACACCATAAATAAAATATACAATCATACCAACCAAGATCACGATTAACCCACAGGACAAAACAGATCTACTCAAACATCATAGGATAACCATAGATCATTGGGAAATAATATATGGAGTTGAGCACCATGTTTAAGTAGATATTACAACGGGGAGAAGAGGTGTTACACCGCTGCATAGAGGGGGGAGACTTGGTGTTGACGGTAGCAAGATTGTTGATGTAGATCGCCGTCTCAATCGTTGCCCCGGCGGCACTCCGGCGCCACCGAGAGTGAGGGGGAGAGAGCCCCCCTACTTGTTCTTCTTCATTGGCCTTCACCCTAGATGGGGAGGAGAATTCCCCCTCTGGTCCATGGTCTCCTATGGCGGCGGAGGGGTGGGAGCCCCTCCGAGATTGTATCTCCCTCTCTGTTCTCTTCTGTTTCGCGCTCCCTAGATCTGGTCGAAAACCATTTCTTATATTCCGGGAGATCCATAACTCCGATTGTGCTGAGATTTTAACACGATTTTTTTTCCGGATATAAGCTTCCTTGCGCCCGAAGTAGAGCTCCAACCGACGTATGAGGTGAGCACAACCCACCACAACACGCCTGGCTCAAGGGTGGTGCACTGGTGTCTTGTGCCCTGTGTGGGCCTCCGTTCGCGGTGATTCCAACTCCCAAAAATCACATATATTCCAAAATAATTCTCCGTAAAATTTTATTGCATTTGGACTTCATTTGATATGGATATTCTACGATACAAAAACATGCATCAAACAGGAACTGGCACTGGGAACTGGATCAATAGGTTAGTCCAATAAATCATATAAAAAGTTGCTAAAAGTATGTAAAAGTTGTATAATACTGGCATGAAACAATAAAAAATTATAGATACAATGGAGACATATCAGGATCCCCAAGCTTAATTCCTATTCGTCCTCGAGTAGGTAAATGATAAAAAAAGATAATTTTTGATGTGGAATGCTACCTAACATAAACTTGATCATATGTCTAGTCATGGCATGAATATTGAGACATAAGTGATTCAAAGCAATAATCTATAATTTGACATAAAGTATCAATACTCAGGCATCCCAACAAACAATCATGTCTTTAAAAAATATCAACGCTCAAGAAAGCTATCCCTACAAAATCATATAGTCTTGTCATGCTCTATCTTCTTAACACAAATTATTATCATGCACAACCCCAATGACAAGCCGAGAAATTGGTTCATACTTGTTAACGCGCTTCAGCTTTTTCAACTCTCACGCAATACATGAGCGCAAGCCATGGATATAGCACTATGGGTGGAATCGAGTATGATGATAGGGGTAAATATAAAGAAGACAAAAAAGTAAAAAAGTCTCATATCGACGCGGCTAACCAACGGGCTATGGAGATGCCCATTAATTGATATCAATGCGAGGAGTAGGGATTGTCATGCAACGAATGCACTAAGAGCTATAAGTGTATGAAAGCTCAATATGAAAACTAAGTGGGTGTGCATCTAATCCTATAATGAAAAATTCCCACTAGTATATGAAAGTGAAAACATAGGAGACTCTCCATATGAAAAAAAGATGGTGCTACTTTGAAGCACAAGTGTGGTAAAGGACACTAACAATGCCCCTTCTCTCTTTGTTTATTTATATTTTTTATTTTCTTATTTTCTTTTTTTTCTCTCTTATTGTCCGGAGTCTCATCCCGACTTGTGGGGGAACCATAGTCTCCATCATCCTTTCCTCACTGGGACACTGCTCTAAAAATGAATAATGATGATCATCACACTTCTATTTACTTATAACTCAAAAGAAATAAAAATTACAACTCGATACCTATGACAAAGTATGACTCTATATGAATGCCTCTGGCATGTACCAGGATGTGCAATGATCTAGCATAACATGTATGAAAAATGATGAACGGTGGCTGAGCCACAATTACTATGTCAGCTATATGATCATGCAAAGCAATATGACAATGAATGCTCAAGTCATCAAACGGAAGCGGTGGAAGTTGCATGGCAATATATCTCGGAATGGCCATGGAAAAGCCATAATAAGTAGGTATGGTGGCTGTTTTAAGGAAGATATAATAAGGCTTATGTGTGATAGAGTGTATCATATCACGGGGTTTGGATGCACCTGCGAAGTTTGCACCACGTCTTGATGTGACAAAGGGCAATGCACGGTACCGTAGAGGCTAGCAAATTGCGGAAAGGTAAGAGTGCGTATAATCCATGGACTCACATTAGTCATAAAGAACTCATATACTTATTGCAAAAGTTTATTAGCCCTCGAAGCAAATTACTACTATGCATGCCCCTAGGGGGATAGATTGGTAGGAAAAGACCATCGCTCGTCCCCGACCGCCACTCATAAGGAAGACAATCAATAATAAATCATGCTCCAACATCATAGCATAACGAGAGACTATACATGCATGCTTCGGGAATCACAAACCTTAACACCAATATTCTTACTAAACAAAACCATTTACTAGTACCTCCCACATATTCCATCTCTATATCGCAAAACTATTGCAAGAAATCAAACATATCATATTCAGCGATCCATAAGTTTTATGTAGGATTTTATGACTAACCATGCAATTGACCAATTCCTTTTGACTCTCCCAATAGATCTAAGTGAAGCATGAGAGTTTAATTCTTTCTACAAAAGATCATGCTCTAATAAATATAAGTGAAGCAAAAGAGCATTCTTCAAATAACGGTTTTCTATGTGAAGAGAAACAGGCAATCCAAACTTCAAATGATATAAGTGAAGCACATGAAGCATTCTATAAAGCCATACTCAAAAGATATGAGTGAAGTGCAATGAGAATTCTATAAATCAACCATGGACTATCTCATACCAGCATGGTACATGAAACAAAATTGAAAACTAAACACAAAAGACGCTCCAAGATTTACACATATCACGTGAACGAAACGAATCTGAAAACATACCGATACTTGTTGAAGAAAGATGGGATGCCTTCCGGGGCATCCCCAAGCTTAGACACTTGAGTATCCTTGAATATTTACTTAGGGTGCCTTGGGAATCCCCAAGCTTGAGCTCTTGCCACTCCTTCTCCTCACATCGAGACCTCCTCGATCTTCGAACACTTCATCCACACAAAACCTAACCGAACTTTTAGTGGCGGGGTTAGTGAACATGACAATGAAATCCCATCATGTATTGCTGTAACATTATTGTATAATTATAAACAAACATTACCCACTGTATGCTATCACAATTCTGTGGCCCCAAGTCAAGGAGGCTTCAACAAGAATTCAAACATATGCAAATAATGAAGCTATAACAGCAATCTGTAAAGATTTGAATATCCACCATACTTCTATAACTCAAAAAATTCTGAAAATACTAGGAAAAATAAACATTTTGTATAGAAAGACAGAGCAAAAGGTTTCAGAACCATTTGACGTTCCAGTAAAAAATGTAAAATCGCGCACTACATCAAAAGTTTCTATTTTGCACCGCACAAACCAACAAGCAATTTAAACATCCTAAAGGCAAACCTTGGCATATTATTTTTATAATACAATGGAATTGTACAAGGGGATAATTATTTTGTTGACAATTTTCTGTAATTAAGATTCACAAAGTTTCCGTGAGCATGAACAAAGTTCAAGGAGCTCACCCACTTCAACAATGCTTGTCTCACTCACTTTCACTTTCCTTTTTGAAAAGTTTTGTGTTCCCCTCTATATTTTTTGGTTTTTAAACTTTATAAAAGCAGTCAATAGAAATAAATGACTCTCTAAAACTTCCGGGTTGTCTCCCTGACAGCGCTATCTTTAAAGCCATTAAGCTAGGCATAAAAGTGCTCAAGTAATGAATCCACCCGGATCCCAAGGTATATCAAAGCCAATTTGAATCAACAATGATTTAGCATTTAGTAGTGAGCACAAAGCAACATATATCAAGCAATGATGAAGTCTAACTCTCTTCCTATGCATTGGCATGTCATACAGGAACAATTCATGCACATCAAGTAAAGGCCAATACATAGCATAAGAAGTTTATTGCAATTCTTTCGTATTGGAAACATAGAGAGGCGGAGCTGTAGTTCCTCTCTCATAATAATTGCAAGTAGGAGAATCAAGCACATGCATATTATATTCATAAAAATCATCATGTGTAATGGAAAAAGGCAACCCATCAATATAATCCTTAACAAGAGCAAACTTCTCCGATATAGTGTAGTTGGGAGAATTCAAAAAGACAATAGGACTATCATATGTGGGTGCAATAGCAACAATGTCATTCTTAACATAAGGAACTATAGAAAGTTCATCTCCATAAGCATAATTCATATTGGCATCTTGGCCACAAGCATAGCAAGCATCAATTTCATCAAAAAGGGATATTTCAAATGAATCAACGGGATCATAGCAATTATCATAGCATTCATCCTTCGGTAAGAACGAATGGGCATTAAATATGTATGGGTTGAAGAGTTACTCTCATTAGAAGGTGGGAACGGGTAGCTAATCCGCTCTTCCTCCGTTTGTTCTTCGCTCTCCTCATCATCTTTTTCATCCAATGAGCTCACAGTTTCATCAATTTCTTCTTCCATAGACTCCTGCAAAATATTAGTCTCTTCTTGGACAGTGGAGTTATTCTCAATAAATACATCAATATCGTAATTGTATTTATAATTACCATAGCAATATTTAAGGATGGCAAGATTTTCAGGTCTATAAACTGAATCATCAAAATCTTCAAACTTTTCAAACAAAGATTCAATTTCATATGCACCCTTAAAAGCAACAAATTCTTCTATTCGTTCCACATCATAGTAATCATATATACCACTAGCATAAGAAGCTAAGGTTTCATTATCATTAAATTTGCATGAAAAGGGAAAATGTGGAGCATTCATCCTAGAGCAACAAGTATAATCATATCTAGAACATAGATTCCAAGCATACCACTTCAATATATGAATTTAATCCCATAACAATTTCCCTTTATGAGTCAAGCGATAATCCCTAAAGTATTCACGTTGATCCAATGTTACTCCCATTATATAGTTGAATGGGGTTTTCTCAGGATTATCAAAGTATGGCATAATATCTTTCATATAACAAGCATCGAGGGTTTTAGGAGGTTCCCCATCTCCATGAGTAGGAGGTACAACTAATTTTTTTGGTGTTTCGTGTTCCATATCCATAACTAAAGATAGAGAAAAACTTAGAACAGGAAGTAAAAACTACTTAGGGATAAAGCAAACAAGCACACACGAGAATATTCACCCCATGCTATAACTCCCCGGCAACGGTGCTAGAAAAAGGTCTTGATAACCCATAAGTATAGGGGATCGTTTGTAGCCTTTTTCGATAAATAAGAGTGTTGAACCAAACGAGGAGCTAAATGTAGAACAAATATTCCCTCAAGTTTTATCAATCACCGATACAACTCTACACACACTTGATGTCTGCTTTACCGAAAACAAGTATGAAACTAGTTTGTAGGTGTGATGCTAGAACTAATTTGCAAGAATAAAATTAGAAGTACTTTGCAAGATAATAAAAGTTAGGTGTTCAGTAAAAGGGTTTTTTTCAACAAGAAAGTTATTTGTCCCTAGGCAATCGATAACAAGTACCAGTTATCATTCTTGCAATTCTACATGATGGAGAGGCATGAGCTAACATACTTTCTCTACTTGGATCATATGCATTTATGATTGGAACTCTAGCAAGCATCTGCAACTACTAAAGATCATTAAGGTCGTGAAACCCAACCATAGCATTAAGTATCAAGTCTTCTTTATCCCATATGCCATAGCCCACCTACTTGGGTTTAAGCTTCTGTCACTCTCGCAACCCACCATAAGCGAACCATGAACATATTGAAAAAACCTACAGAGGGGCCCCTCATGTTTGCCCGAGAATGGATGGCACCATAGGACAACACCATAAATAAAATATACAATCATACCAACCAAGATCACGATTAACCCACATGACAAAACGGATCTACTCAAACATATCATAGGATAACCATAGATCATTGGGAAATAATATATGGAGTTGAGCACCATGTTTAAGTAGAGATTACAACGGGGAGAAGAGGTGTTACACCGCTGCATAGAGGGGGGGGGAGTTGGTGTTGACAGTAGCAAGATTGTTGATGCAGATCGTCGTCTCGGTCGTTGCCCCGGCGACACTCCGGCGCCACCGGGGGCGAGGGGGAGAGAGCCCCCCTACTTCTTCTTCTTCATTGGCCTCCCCCCTAGATGGGGAGGAGAATTCCCCCTCTGGTCCATGGTCTCCTATGGCGGCTAAGGGGTGGGAGCCCCTCCGAGATTAGATCTCCCTCTCTGTTCTCTTCTGTTTCGCGCTCCCCAGATCTGGCCGAAAACCGTTTCTTATATTTCGGGAGATCCATAACTCCGATTGTGCTGAGATTTTAACACGATTTTTTTTCCGGATATAAGCTTCCTTGCGCCCGAAGTAGAGCTCCAACCGACGTATGAGGTGAGCACAACCCACCACAACACGCCTGGCTCAGGGGTGGTGCGCTGGTGTCTTGTGCCCTGTGTGGGCCTCCGTTCGCGGTGATTCCAACTCCCAAAAATCACATATATTCGAAAATAATTCTCCATAAAAATTTATTGCATTTGGACTTCATTTGATATGGATATTCTGCGATACAAAAACTTGCAAAAAACAGGAACTGGCACGGGCACTAGATCAATAGGTTAGTCCAATAAATCATATAAAAATTTGCCAAAAGTATGTAAAAGTTGTATAATATTGGCATGAAACAATCAAAAATTATAGATACGACGGAGACGTATCATGCCACTTTATGGTTAATGAAGGTATTGTTTTGGGCCATAAAATTCTGAGTGGGGTATTTAAGTGGACAAAGCTAAGGTTGATGCTATTGAGAAATGCCATGCCCTAAAGATATCAAAGGTATTCGTAGTTTCCTAGGTCATGTTGGTTTCTATAAGAGATTTATCAAAGTGTTTTCTAAAATTTCTAGGCCTCTTACAAATCTTTTGCAAAAGGATGTTCCGTTTTGTTTTTGATGATGATTGTTTAGAAGCCTTCGAAACACTCAAGAAAGCCTTTTCTGCACCTATTGTTCAACCACCTGATTGGAACTTGCGTTTTGAAATTATGTGTGATGCTAGTGATTATGTTGTTGGTGTTGTTCTAGGACAAAGAGTTGATAAGAAACTAAATGTTATTCATTATGCTAGTAACTAGACAGTGCTCAAAGAAATTATGCTACTACTGAAAAAGAATTCCTAGTAGTGGTGTTTGCTTGTGATAAATTTAGATCTTACATTGTTGATTCAAAAGTAATTGTTCACACCGATCATGCTGCTATAAAATATCTTATGGAAAATAAAGATGCTAAATCTAGACTTATTCGTTGGGTTCTCTTGCTACAAGAATTTGATTTACATATCATTGATAGAGAAGGAGTAGAGAACCCCGTAGCTGATAACTTGTCTAGGCTTGAAAATGTGCTTGATGACCCACTACCTATTGATGATAGTTTTCCTGATGAGCAGTTAGTGATAACCCACAAGTATAGGGGATTAATTGTAGCCTCTTTCGATAAGTAAGAGTGTCGAACCCAACGAGGAGCTAAAGGTAGAACAAATATTCCCTCAAGTTCTATCGACCACCGATACAACTCTACGCACGCTTAACATTTGCTTTACCTAGAACAAGTATGAAACTAGAAGTACTTTGTAGGTGTTGTTGGATAGGTTTGCAAGATAATAAAGAGCGCGTAAATAAAAAGTAGGGGCTGTTTAGATAAAGAAACAATAAAGTTAGTATAGCGAGTGCGGAAAAGTGGTGGTAGGAGTTGTGAAATTGTCCCTAAGCAATTGACTACTTTACTAGACCGATAGCAAGTTTTATGTGGGAGAGGCCACTACTAGCATGGCATCCCTGACTTGGAATTCTATGCACTTATGATTGGAACTATTAGCAAGCATCCACAACTACTAACGTTCATTAAGGTAAAACCCAACCATAGCATTAAGATATATTGGTCCCCCTTCAATCCCGTATGCATCAATTTCTATGCTAGGTTGAAGCTTCTGTCACTCTTGCCCTCCAATACATAGTCCTATCAACATACAACTAACCCTATGGTGTGATCCATGCGTGCGCTCATATGATGGGCACCAAAGGACAACAACATAACCACAAGCAAATTAAATCAATCATAGCAATCCATCAACCACCGATAGGACACCGAAAATCTACTCAGACATCATAGGATGGCAACACATCATTGGATAATAATATGAAGCATAAAGCACCATGTTCAAGTAGTGGGTACAATGGGTTACGGGAGAGTGGACCGCTGTAGATAGAGGGGGGGAAGGTGATGGAGATGTTGGTGAAGATCGCGGTGATGATGATGATGGCCACAACAGCGTTCCGGCGCCACCGGAAGAGAAGGGGAGAGGGGGCCCCTTCTTCTTCTTCTTCCTTGACCTCCTCCCTAGATGGGAGAAGGGTTTCCCCTCTCGTCCTTGGCCTCCATGGCATGGGAGGGGCGAGAGCCCCTCCGAGATTGGATCTCTCTCTCTCTCTCTCTCTCTCTCTCTCTCTGTTTCTGCGTTCTATTATTCTGCCCTTTCACCATTTCGTATATATATGGAGATCCGTAACTCCGATTGGACTAAAACCTTCGCCGTGATTTTTTCCTGAAAATTAGCTTTCTTGCGCCCGAAGAAGAGCATTAACCGCCTTATGAGGGGCCCCCGAGGGTCAGGGGCGCACCCCCCTGCCTCGTGCCCCCCTCGGACACCGTCTCGCGTGGATTCTTCTTCCCATATCTTCCAAATATTCCAAAAATATTCTCCGTCCGTTTTTATCCCGTTTGGATTCTGTTTGATATGGGGTTTTTGCGAAACATAAAACATGCAACAAACAGGAACTGGCACTGGGCACTGGATTAATATGTTAGTCCCAGAAATAGTATAAAAGGTTGCCAAAAGTATATGAAAGTTGTATAATATTGGCATGGAACAACCAAAAATTATAGATATGACGGAGACGTATCAACATCCCCAAGCTTAATTCGTGCTCATCCTCGAGTAGGTAAATGATAAAAAAGATAATTTCTGATGTGGTATGCGACCTAGCATAATCTTGATCACATAATCTAATGATGGCATGAATATTAAGACACGAGTGATTCAAAGCAATAGTCTATCATTTGACATAAAAACAATAATACTTCAAGCCTACTAATAAAGCAATCATGTCATTTCAAAATAACATGGCCAAAGAAAGTTATCCCTACAAAATCATATAGTCTGGCTATGCTCCATCTTCACCACACAAAATATTCACATCATGTACAAACCCGATGACAAGCCAAGCAATTGTTTCATACTTTTGACGTTCTCAATGAAGGAAATATGCCCTAGAGGCAATAATAATGTTATTATTTTATTTCCTTATATCATGATAAATGTTTATTATTCATGCTAGAATTGTATTATCCGGAAACATAATACTTGTGTGAATACATAGACAAACCAAACGTCACTAGTATGCCTCTACTTGACTAGCTCATTAATCAAAGATGGTTATGTTTCCTAACCATAGACATGTGTTGTCATTTGATTAACGGGATCACATTATTAGGAGAATGATGTGATTGACATGACCCATTCCATTAGCTTAGCACCCGATCGTTTAGTATGTTGCTATTACTTTCTTCATGACTTATACATGTTCCTATGACTATGAGATTATGCAACTCCCGTTGCCGGAGGAACACTTTGTGTGCTACCAAACGTCACAACGTAACTGGGTGATTATAAAGGAGCTCTACAGGTGTCTCCAAAGGTACATGTTGGGTTGGCGTATTTCGAGATTAGGATTTGTCACTTCGATTGTCGGAGAGGTATCTCTGGGCCCTCTCGGTAATGCACATCACATAAGCCTTGCAAGCATTTCAACTAATGAGTTAGTTGAGAGATGATGTATTACGAAACGAGTAAAGAGACTTGCCGGTAACGAGATTGAACTAGGTATTGAGATACCGACGATCGAATCTCGGGCAAGTAAAATACCGATGACAAAGGGAACAACGTATGTTGTTATGCGGTCTGACTGATAAAGATCTTCGTAGAATATGTAGGAGCCAATATGAGCATCCAGGTTCCGCTATTGGTTATTGACCGGAGACGTGTCTCGGTCATGTCTACATTGTTCTCGAACCCGTAGGTTCCACACGCTTAAGGTTTTGATGACAGTTATATTATGAGTTTATGAGTTTTGATGTACCGAAGTTAGTTCGGAGTCCCGGATGTGATCATGGACATAACGAGGAGTCTCGAAATGGTCGAGACATAAAGATTGATATATTAGACGGCTATATTCGGACACCGGAAGTGTTCCGGGTGATTTCGGAGAAAACCGGAGAGCCGGAGGGTTACCGGAACCCTACCGGGAGAAGTAATGGGCCATATGGGCCTTAGTGGAGAGAGAGAGGGGCAGCCAGGGTGGGCCGCACGCCTCCTCCCCCCTGGTCCGAATTGGACTAGGAGAGGGGGGGCGGCACCCCCCTTTCCTTCTCCCTCCCCATTTCCTTCCCCCTCCTAGTAGGAGTCCTACTCCTACTAGGAGGAGGACTCCTCTTGGCGCGCCAATAGGGGACGGCCGGCCTCCTCCCCTTGCTCCTTTATATACGGGGGCAGGGGGCACCCCTAGACACACAAGTTGATCCACGTGATCATATTCTTAGCCGTGTGCGGTGCCCCCTTCCACCATAATCCTCGATAATATTGTAGCGGTGCTTAGGCGAAGCCCTGCGATGGTAGTACATCAAGATCGTCACCACGCCGTCATGCTGACGGAACTCTACGCCGACACTTTGCTAGATCGGAGTCCGGGGATCGTCATCGAGCTGAACGTGTGCTAAAACTCGGAGGTGTCGTAGTTTCGGTGCTTGATCGGTCGGGCCGTGAAGACGTACGACTACATCAACCGCGTTATGCTAACGCTTCCGCTGTCGGTCTACAAGGGTACGTAGATCACACTCTCCCCTCTTGTTGCTATGCATCACCATGATCTTGCGTGTGCGTAGGAAAATTTTGAAATTACTACGTTCCCCAACAGTGGCATCCGAGCCTAGGTTTTATGTGTTGATGTTATATGCACGAGTAGAACACAAGTGAGTTGTGGGCAATATAAGTCATACTGCTTACCAGCATGTCATACTTTGGTTCGGCGGTATTGTTGGACGAAGCAGCCCGGACCGACATTACGCATACGCTTACGCGAGACCGGTTCTCCCGACGTGCTTTGCACAAAGGTGGCTAGCGGGTGACAGTTTCTCCAACTTTAGTTGAACCGAGTGTGGCTACGCCCGGTCCTTGCGAAGGTTAAAACAGCACCAACTTTACAAACTATCATTGTGGTTTTGATGCGTAGGTAAGATTGGTTCTTGCTTAAGCCCGTAGCAGCCACGTAAAACTTGCAACAACAAAGTAGAGGACGTCTAACTTGTTTTTGAAGGGCATGTTGTGATGTGATATGGTCAAGACATGATGCTAAATTTTATTGTATGAGATGATCATGTTTTGTAACCAAGTTATCGGCAACTGGCAGGAGCCATATGGTTGTCGCTTTATTGTATGCAATGCAATTGCGCCGTAATGCTTTACTTTATCACTAAGCGGTAGCGATAGTCGTGGAAGCATAAGATTGGCGAGACGACAACGATGCTACGATGGTGATCAAGGTGTCGCGCCGGTGACGATGGTGATCACGACGGTGCTTCGAAGATGGAGATCACAAGCACAAGATGATGATGGCCATATCATATCACTTATATTGATTGCATGTGATGTTTATCTTTTATGCATCTTATCTTGCTTTGATTGACGGTAGCATTTTAAGATGATCTCTCACTAATTATCAAGAAGTGTTCTCCCTGAGTATGCACCGTTGCGAAAGTTCTTCGTGCTGAGACACCACGTGATGATCGGGTGTGATAGGCTCTACATTCAAATACAACGGGTGCAAAACAGTTGCACACGCAGAATACTCAGGTTATACTTGACGAGCCAAGCATATACAGATATGGCCTCGGAACACGAAGACCGAAAGGTCGAGCGTGAATCATATAGTAGATATGATCAACATAGCGATGTTCACCAATGAAACTACTCCATCTCACGTGATGATCGGACATGGTTTAGTTGATTTGGATCACGTAATCACTTAGAGGATTAGAGGGATGTCTATCTAAGTGGGAGTTCTTTAGTAATATGATTAATTGAACCTAAATTTATCATGAACTTAGTACCTGATAGTATCTTGCTTGTTTATGTTTGATTGTAGATAGATGGCCCGTGCTGTTGTTCCGTTGAATTTTAATGCGTTCCTTGAGAAAGCAAAGTTGAAAGATGATGGTAGCAATTACACGGACTGGCTCCGTAACTTGAGGATTATCCTCATTGTTGCACAGAAGAATTACGTCCTGGAAGCACCGCTGGGTGCCAGGCCTGCTGCTGGAGCAACACCAGATGTTATGAACGTCTGGCAAAGCAAAGCTGATGACTACTCGATAGTTCAGTGTGCCATGCTTTATGGCTTAGAATCGGGACTTCAACGACGTTTTGAACGTCATGGAGCATATGAGATGTTCCAGGAGTTGAAGTTAATATTTCAAGCAAATGCCCGGATTGAGAGATATGAAGTCTCCAATAAGTTCTATAGCTGCAAGATGGAGGAGAACAGTTCTGTCAGTGAGCATATACTCAAAATGTCTGGGTATAATAATCACTTGATTCAATTGGGAGTTAATCTTCCAGATGATTGCGTCATTGACAGAATTCTCCAATCACTGCCACCAAGCTACAAGAGCTTCGTGATGAACTATAATATGCAAGGGATGAATAAGACTATTCCCGAGCTCTTCGCAATGCTGAAAGCCGCGGAGGTAGAAATCAAGAAGGAGCATCAAGTGTTGATGGTCAATAAGACCACTAGTTTCAAGAAAAAGGGCAAAGGGAAGAAGAAGGGGAACTTCAAAAAGAACAGCAAGCAAGTTGCTACTCAAGAGAAGAAACCCAAACCTAGACCTAAGCCTGAAACTGAATGCTTCTACTGCAAGCAGACTGGTCACTGGAAGCGGAACTGCCCCAGGTATTTGGCGGATAAGAAGGATGGCAAGGTGAACAAAGGTATATGTGATATACATGTTATTGATGTGTACCTTATTAATGCTCGCAGTAGCACCTGGGTATTTGATACTGGTTCTGTTGCTAACATTTGCAACTCGAAACAGGGACTACAGATTAAGCGAAGATTAGCTAAGGACGAGGTGACGATGCGCGTGGGAAATGGTTCCAAAGTCGATGTGATCGCGGTCGGCACGCTACCTCTACATCTACCTTCGGGATTAGTATTAGACCTAAATAATTGTTATTTGGTGCCAGCGTTAAGCATGAACATTATATTTGGATCTTGTTTGATGCGAGACGGTTATTCATTTAAATCAGAGAATAATGGTCGTTCTATTTATATGAGTAATATCTTTTATGGTCATGCACCCTTAAAGAGTGGTCTATTCTTATTAAATCTCGATAGTAGTGACACACATATTCATAATGTTGAAACCAAAAGATGCAGAGTTGATAATGATAGTGCAACTTATTTGTGGCACTGCCGTTTGGGTCATATCGGTGTAAAGCGCATGAAGAAACTCCATACTGATGGGCTTTTGGAACCACTTGATTATGAATCACTTGGTACTTGCGAACCGTGCCTTATGGGTAAGATGACAAAAACACCGTTCTCCGGTACTATGGAGAGAGCAACAGATTTGTTGGAAATCATACATACAGATGTATGTGGTCCGATGAATGTTGAGGCTCGTGGCGGATATCGTTATTTTCTCACCTTCACAGATGACTTAAGCAGATATGGGTATATCTACTTAATGAAACATAAGTCTGAAACATTTGAAAGTTCAAAGAATTTCAGAGTGAAGTTGAAAATCATCGTAACAAGAAAATAAAATTCCTGCGATCTGATCGTGGAGGAGAATATTTGAGTTACGAGTTTGGTGTACATTTGAAACAATGCGGAATAGTTTCGCAACTCACGCCACCCGAAACACCACAGCGTAATGGTGTGTCTGAACGTCATAATCGTACTTTACTAGATATGGTGCGATCTATGATGTCTCTTACTGATTTACCGCTATCGTTTTGGGGTTATGCTCTAGAGACGACCGCATTCACGCTAAATAGGGCACCATCAAAATCCGTTGAGACGACGCCTTATGAACTATGGTTTGGCAAGAAACCAAAGTTGTCGTTTCTGAAAGTTTGGGGTTGCGATGCTTATGTGAAAAAACTTCAACCTGATAAGCTCGAACCCAAATCAGAGAAGTGTGTCTTCATAGGATATCCAAAGGAAACTATTGGATACACCTTCTATCACAGATCCGAAGGCAAAACTTTTGTTGCTAAATTCGGAAACTTTCTAGAGAAGGAATTTCTCTCGAAAGAAGTGAGTGGGAGAAAGTAGAACTTGATGAGGTAACTGTACCTGCTCCATTATTGGAAAGTAGTACATCACAGAAACCAGTTTTTGTGACACCTACACCAATTAGTGAGGAAGCTAATGATGATGATCATGAAGCTTCAGAACAAGATACTACTGAACCTCGTAGATCAACCAGAGTAAGATCCGCACCAGAGTGGTACGGTAATCCTGTTCTGGAAGTCATGCTACTAGATCATGATGAACCTACGAACTATGGAGAAGCGACGGTGAGCCCAGATTCCGCAAAATGGCTTGAAGCCATGAAATCTGAGATGGGATCCATGTATGAGAACAAAGTATGGACTTTAGTTGACTTGCCGAATGATCGGCAAGCAATTGAGAATAAATGGATCTTTAAGAAGAAGACTGACGATAATGTTACTGTCTACAAAGCTCGACTTGTCGCAAAAGGTTTTCAACAAGTTCAAGGGATTGACTACGATGAGACCTTCTCACCCGTAGCGATGCTTAAGTCTGTCCGAATCATGTTAGCAATTGCCGCATTTTATGATTATGAAATTTGGCAGATGGATGTCAAAACTGCATTCCTGAATGGATTTCTGCAAGAAGAGTTGTATATGATGCAACCGGAAGGTTTTGTCGATCCAAAGGGAGCTAACAAAGTGTGCAAGCTCCAGCGATCCATTTATGGGCTGGTGCAAGCCTCTCGGAGTTGGAATAAACGCTTTGATAGTGTGATCAAAGCATTTGGTTTTGTACAGACTTTTGGAGAAGCCTGTATTTATAAGAAAGTGAGTGGGAGCTCTGTAGCATTTCTGATATTATATGTAGATGACATATTACTAATCGGAAATGATATAGAATTTCTGGATAGCATAAAGGGATACTTGAATAAGAGTTTTTCAATGAAAGACCTCGGTGAAGCTGCTTACATATTGGGCATTAAGATCTATAGAGACAGATCAAGATGCTTAATTGGACTTTCACAAAGCACATACCTTGACAAAGTTTTGAAAAAGTTCAAAATGGATCAAGCAAAGAAAGGATTCTTGCCTGTGTTACAAGGTGTGAAATTGAGTAAGACTCAATGCCCGACCAATGTAGAAGATAGAGAGAAAATGAAAGATGTTCCCTATGCTTCAGCCATAGGCTCTGTCATGTATGCAATGCTGTGTACCAGACCTAATGTGTGTCTTGCTATAAGTCTAGCAGGCAGGTACCAAAGTAATCCAGGAGTGGATCACTGGACAGCGGTCAAGAACATCCTGAAATACCTGAAAAGGACTAAGGATATGTTTCTCATATATGGAGGTGACAAAGAGCTCATCGTAAATGGTTACGTTGATGCAAGCTTTGACACTGATCCGGACGATTCTAAATCGCAAACCGGATACGTGTTTACATTAAACGGTGGAGCTGTCAGTTGGTGCAGTTCTAAACAAAGCGTTGTGGCGGGATCTGCATGTGAAGCTGAGTACATAGCTGCTTCGGAAGCAGCAAACGAAGGAGTCTGGATGAAGGAGTTCATATCCGATCTAGGAGTCATACCTAGTGCATCGGGTCTAATGAAAATCTTTTGTGACAATACTGGTGCAATTGCCTTGGCAAAGGAATCCAGATTTCACAAGAGAACCAAGCACATCAAGAGACGCTTCAATTCCATCCGGGATCTAGTCCAGGTGGGAGACATAGAGATTTGCAAGATACATACGGATCTGAATGTAGCAGACCCGTTGACTAAGCCTCTTCCACGAGCAAAACATGATTAACACCAAAGCTCCATGGGTGTTAGAATCATTACTGTGTAATCTAGATTATTGACTCTAGTGCAAGTGGGAGACTGAAGGAAATATGCCCTAGAGGCAATAATAATGTTATTATTTTATTTCCTTATATCATTATAAATGTTTATTATTCATGCTAGAATTGTATTATCCGGGAACATAATAGTTGTGTGAATACATAGACAAACCAAACGTCACTAGTATGCCTCTACTTGACTAGCTCATTAATCGAAGATGGTTATGTTTCCTAACCATAGACATGTGTTGTCATTTGATTAACAGGATCACATTATTAGGAGAATGATGTGATTGACATGACCCATTCCATTAGCTTAGCACCCGATCGTTTAGTATGTTGCTATTACTTTCTTCATGACTTATACATGTTCCTATGACTATGAGATTATGCAACTCCTGTTTGCCGGAGGAACACTTTATGTGCTACCGAACGTCACAACGTAACTGGGTGATTATAAAGGAGCTCTATAGGTGTCTCCAAAGGTACATGTTGGGTTGGCGTATTTCGAGATTAGGATTTGTCACTCCGATTGTCGGAGAGGTATCTCTGGGCCCTCTCGGCAATGCGCATCACATAAGCCTTGCAAGCATTTCAACTAATGAGTTAGTTGCGAGATGATGTATTACGAAACGAGTAAAGAGACTTGCCGGTAACGAGATTGAACTAGGTATTGAGATACCGACGATCGAATCTCGGGCAAGTAAAATACCAATGACAAAGGGAACAACGTATGTTGTTATGCGGTCTGACCGATAAAGATCTTCATAGAATATGTAGGAGCCAATATGAGCATCCAGGTTCCGCTATTGGTTATTGACTGGAGACGTGTCTCGGTCATGTCTACATTGTTCTCGAACCCGTAGGGTCCGCACGCTTAAGGTTTCGATGACAGTTATATTATGAGTTTATGAGTTTTGATGTACCGAAGTTAGTTCGGAGTCCCAGATGTGATCACGGACATAACGAGGAGTCTCGAAATGGTCGAGACATAAAGATTGATATATTAGACGGCTATATTCGGACACCGGAAGTGTTCCGGGTGATTTTGGAGAAAACCGGAGAGCCGGAGGGTTACCGGAACCCTACCGGGAGAAGTAATGGGCCATATGGGCCTTAGTGGAGAGAGAGAGGGGCAGCCAGGGTGGGCCGCGTGCCTCCTCCCCCTGGTCCGAATTGGACTAGGAGAGGGGGGGCGGCGCCCCCCTTTCCTTCTCCCTCCCCACTTCCTTCCCCCTCCTAGTAGGAGTCCTACTCCTACTAGGAGGAGGACTCCTCCTGGCGCGCCAATAGGGGCCGGCCGGCCTCCTCCCCTTGCTCCTTTATATACGGGGGCAGGGGGCACCCCTAGACACACAAGTTGATCCACGTGATCATATTCTTAGCCGTGTGCGGTGCCCCCTTCCACCATAATCCTCGATAATATTGTAGCGGTGCTTAGGCGAAGCCCTGCGACGGTAGTACATCAAGATCGTCACCACGCCATCGTGCTGACGGAACTCTACCCCGACACTTTGCTGGATCGGAGTCCAGGGATCGTCATCGAGCTGAACGTGTGCTAAAACTCGAAGGTGCCGTAGTTTCGGTGCTTGATCGGTCGGGCCGTGAAGACGTACGACTACATCAACCGCGTTATGCTAACGCTTCCGCTGTCGGTCTACAAGGGTACGTAGATCACACTCTCCCCTCTCGTTGCTATGCATCACCATGATCTTGCGTGTGCGTAGGAAAATTTTGAAATTACTACGTTCCCCAACACTCAAACCTTTTCAACTTTCACGCAATACATGAGCCTGAGCCATGGACATAGCACTATAGGTGGAATAGAATGGTGGTTGTGGAGAAGACAAAAAGGAGAAGATAGTCTCACATCAACTAGGCGTATCAACGGGCTATGGAGATGCCCATCAATAGATATCAATGTGAGTGAGTAGGGATTGCCATGCAACGGATGCACTAAGAGTTATAAGTGTATGAAAGCTCAGACTGAAAACTAAGTGGGTGTGCATCCAACTTGCTTGCTCATGAAGACCTCGGGCGTTTGAGGAAGCCCATCATCGGAATATCCAAGCCAAGTTCTATAATGAAAATTCCCACTAGTATATGGAAGTGATAACTCAAGAGACTCTCCATATGAAGAACATGGTGCTACTCTGAAGCACAAGTGTGGTAAAAGGATAGTAACATTGACCCTTCTCTCTTTTTCTCTCATTTTTTTGTTTTTTTGTGGGCTTCTTGGCCTCTCTTTTTTTATTTCGGCTTCTTTGGCCTCTTTTATTTTGGTAACCTCACATGGGACAATGTTCTAATAATGATGATCATCACACTTTTATTTACTTACAACTCAATATTACAACTCGATACTAGGACAAAGATATGACTCTATATGAATGCCTCCGGCGGTGTACCGGGATGTGCAATGATCTAGCGTAGCAATGACATCAAAAAATGGTCAAGCCATGAAAACATCATTCTAGCTATCTTACGATCATGCAAAGCGATATGACAATAAATGCTCAAGTCATGTGTATGATGATGATGGAAGTTGCATGGCAATATATCTCGGAATGGCTATGGAAATGCCATGATAGGTAGGTATGGTGTCTGTTTTGAGGAAGGTATATGGTGGGTTTATGGTACCGGCGAAAGTTGCGCGGTACTAGAGAGGCTACAATGGTGGAAGGGTGAGAGTGCATATAATCCATGGACTCAACATTAGTCATAAAGAACTCACATACTTATTGCAAAAATCTATTAGTCATCGAAACAAAGTACTACGCGCATGATCCTAGGGGGATAGATTGGTAGGAAAAGACCATCGCTCGTCCCCGACCGCCACTCATAAGGAAGACAATCAATAAATAAATCATGCTCCGACTTCATCACATAACAGTTCACCATACGTGCATGCTACAGGAATCACAAACTTCAACACAAGTATTTCTACAATCCACAACTACCCACTAGCATGACTCTAATATCACCATCTTTATATCGCAAAACTATTGCAAGGAATCAAACATATCATATTCAGTGATCTACAAGTTTTATGTAGGATTTTATGACTAACCGTGTGAATGACCAGTTCCTGTCATCTCTCTACATAGATATAAGTGAAGCAAGAGAGTTTAATTCTTTCTAAAAAATATATGCCCACGCTTTAACAAATATAAGTGAAGCAAAAGAGCATTCTACAAATGGCGGTTTTCTATGTAAAGAGAAACAAGCAATGCAAACTTCAAATGATATAATTGAAGCACATGAAGCATTCTATAAAGCCATACTCAAAAGATATAAGTGAACTGCAAAGAGCATTCTATAAATAAACCAAGGACTATCTCATACCAGCATGGTGCATAAAAGAAAAATGAAAACTAATTGTAAAAGACGCTCCAAGATTTGCACATATCGCATGAACGAAATGAATCCGAAAACATACCGATACTTGTTGAAGAAAGATGGGATGCCTTCCGGGGCATACCCAAGCTTAGACGCTTGAGTCTCCTTGAATATTTACTTGGGGTGCCTCGGGCATCCCCAAGCTTGAGCTCTTGCCTCTCTTCCTTCTTCTCACATCGAGACCTTCTCGATCATCGAACACTTCATCCACACAAAACTTCAACAGAAAACTCGGGAAGATCCGTTAGTATAATAAAGCAAATCACTACTCTAAGTACTATTGCAAACCAATTCATATTTTTTGGCATTGTAGCTACTGTAATATAACTTTTTCATGGCTTAATCCACTGATATAAATCGATAGTTTCATCAAAACAAGCAAACTATGCATCAAAAACAGAATCTGTCTAAAACATAACAGTCTGTAATAATCTGAACATTCACCATACTTCTGATACTTGAAAAATTCTGCCAAAATTAGGAAAAATAAAAAATTTGTATAGAAAGACAGTGCAATAAGTTTCAGAACCATTTGACATTCCACTAAAAAAAAGTAAAATCGCGCACTACAGCCAAAGTTTCTGTCCTGCACCGCACAAACCAACAAGCATTGTAAACATCCTAAAGGCAAACCTTGGCACATTATTTTTATTTTTAAACTTTATAAAAGCACACAACAGAAATAAATGACTCTCTAAAACTTCTGGGTTGTCTCCCTGGCAGCGCTTTCTTTAAAGCCATTAAGCTAGGCATATAGTGCTCAAGTAATGAATCCACCCGGATCCCAAGGTATATCAAAGCCAAATTAATTAGCAATGATTTGGCATTTAATAGTGAGCACAAAGCAACATATATCAAGCAATGATGAAGTCTAACTCTCTTCCTACGCATCGGCATGTCATAAAAGAACAATTCATGCACACATAGTAAAGGCCAATGCATAGTATAAACAGTTTCTTGCAATTTTTTCGTGTTGGAAACATGGAGAGGCGGAGATGTAGTTACTCCCTCATAATAATTGCAAGTAGGAGCAGCAAGCACATGCATATTATATTCATCAAAATCATCATGTGTAACGGTAAAAGGCCACCCATCAATATAATCCTTAATAAAAGCAAACTTCTCCGATATAGTTTAGTCGGGAGAATTCAAAAAGATAATAGGACTATCATGTGTGGGTGCAATAGCAACAATTTCATGTTTAACATAAGGAACTATAGCATGTTCATCTCCATAAGCATAATTCATATTGGCATCTTGGCCACAGGCATAGCAAGCATCATCAAAAAGGGATATTTCAAAAGAATCAACGGGATAATAACAGTCATCATAGCAATCATCCTTCGGTAAGCATGAAGGGAATTTAAACAATGTATGAGTTGAAGAGTTACTCTCATTAGAAGGTGGGCACGGGTAGCTAATCTGCTCTTCCTCCTTTTATTCTTCGCTCTCCTCATCATCTTTTTCATCCAATGAGCTCACAGTTCATCAATTTCTTCTTCCATAGACTCCTGCAAAATATTAGTCTCTTCTTGGACAGCGGGGACTTTCTCAATAAATGCATCAATATCGGAATTGAATTCATAATTGGCATAGCCATATTTAAGGATAGCTAAATTTTCAGGTCTATAAACAGCATCATAAAGATTTTCAAACTCTTTGAACATAGATTCAATTTCATAAGCACCCATAAAAGCAAAGAATTCTTCTATTTGTTCCACATCATAGTAATCATATATACCTCTAGCATAAGAAGCCAAGGTTTCATTATCATTAAATTCGCATAAAAACCGAAGGTGTGGAGCCTTACACGGTTTCACTATATAGTAATCATATATAGTGATGATGTTGCTACCGACGCAGGGCTTCGCCTAAGCACCGCTACGATATGACCGAGGTGGAATATGGTGGAGGGGGGGCACCGCACACGGCTGGGAGAGATCAACTGATCAACTTGGGTCTCTAGAGGTGCCCCCTGCCCCTGTATATAAAGGAGCAAGGGGGGAGGCGGCCGGCCTAGGAGGAGGGCGCGCCAAGGGGGGAGTCCTACTCCTACCGGGAGTAGGACTCCTCCTTTCCTTGTTGGAGTAGGAGAGAAGGAAAGAGGAGGAGAGGGAGAATGAAAAGGTGGCTGCACCCCTTGTCCAATTCGGACTAGAGTGGGGGCGCAGGCCTCCTTCCTTTTGGCCTCTCTCCTCTATTCCCGTATGGCCCAATAAGGCCCATATACTCCCCGGCGAATTCCCGTAACTCTCCAGTACTCCGAAAAATACCCGAATCACTCGGAACCTTTCCGATGTCCGAATATAGTCGTCCAATATATCGATCTTTACGTCTTGACCATTTCGAGATTCCTCGTCATGTCCCCGATCTCATCCGGGACTCCGAACTACCTTCGGTACATCAAATCACATAAACTCATAATACAATCATCACCGAATCTTTAAGCATGCGGACCCTACGGGTTCGAGAACTATGTAGACATGACCGAGACATGTCTCCGGTCAATAACCAATAGCGGAACCTGGATGCTCATATTGGCTCCCACATACTCTACGAAGATCTTTGTCGGTTAGACCGCATAACAACATATGTTGTTCCCTTTATCATCGGTATGTTACTTGCCCGAGATTCTATCGTCGGTATCTCAATACGTAGTTCAATCTCGTTACCGGCAAGTCTCTTTACTCGTTCCGTAATACATCATCCCGCAACTAACTTATTAGTTGCAATGCTTGCAAGGCTTAAGTGATGTGCATTACCGAGAGGGCCCAGAGATACCTCTCCGACAATCGGAGTGACAAATCCTAATCTCGAAATACGCCAACCCAACAAGTACCTTTGGAGACACCTGTAGAGCACCTTTATAATCACCCAGTTATGTTGTGACGTTTGGTAGCACACAAAGTGTTCCTCCGGTAAACGGGAGTTGCATAATCTCATAGTCATAGGAACATGTATAAGTCATGAAGAAAGCAATAGCAACAAACTAAACGATCAAGTGCTAAGCTAATGGAATGGGTCAAGTCAATCACATCATTCTCCTAATGATGTGATCCCGTTAATCAAATGACAACTCATGTCTATGGTTAGGAAACATAACCATCTTTGATCAACGAGCTAGTCAAGTAGAGGCATACTAGTGACACTCTGTTTGTCTATGTATTCACACATGTATTATATTTCAGGTTAATACAATGCTAGCATGAATAATAAACATTTATCATGATATAAGGAAATAAATAATAACTTTATTATTGCCTCTAGGGCATATTTCCTTCACCTTCATCCTAGAGCAACAAGTATAATCATATCTAAAGCATACTTGCCTAGCATACCAATTCAATATATGAATTTGATCCCATAATAGTTTCCCTTTTTGAGTCAAGAGATAATCCCTAAAGTATTCACGTTGATCCAACGTGTCTCCCATTACATACTTGAATGGGGTTTTCTCAGGATTATCAAAGTAGTACATAATATCTTTCACATAATGAGCATTGAGGGTTTTAGGAGGTTCCCCATCTCCATGAGTAGCAAGTAAACCTAATTTTTTCGGTATTTCGTGTTCCATATCCATAACTAAAGATAGAGAACAACTAAGAACAACAAATAAAAACTACTTAGTGATAAAGCAAACAAGCACACACGAGAATATTCACCCCACGCTATGACTCCCCGACAACGGCGCCAGAAAAAGGTCTTGATAACCCACAAGTATAGGGGATCAATTGTAGCCTCTTTCGATAAGTAAGAGTGTCGAACCCAATGAGGATCTAAAGGTAGAACAAATATTCCCTCAAGTTCTATCGACCACCGATACAACTCTACGCATGCTTAACGTTTGCTTTACCTAGAACAAGTATGAAACTGGGAGTACTTTGTAGGTGTTGTTGGATAGGTTTGCAAGATAATAAAGAGCGCGTAAATAAAAAGTAGGGGCTGTTTAGATAAAGAAACAATAAAGTTAGTATAGCGAGTGTGGAAAATTGGTGGTAGGAGTTGTGAAATTGTCCCTAAGCAATTGACTACTTTACTAGACCGATAGCAAGTTTTATGTGGGAGAGGCCACTGCTAGCATGTCATCCCTGACTTGGAATTCTATGCACTTATGATTGGAACTATTAGCAAGCATCCGCAACTACTAACATTCATTAAGGTAAAACCCAACCATAGCATTAAGCTATATTGGTCCCTCTTCAATCCCGTATGCATCAATTTCTATGCTAGGTTGAAGCTTCTGTCACTCTTGCCCTCCAATACATAGTCCTATCAACATACAACTAACCCTATGGTGTGATCCACGCGCACGCTCATATGATGGGCACCAAAGGACAACAACATAACCACAAGCAAATTAAATCAATTATAGCAAATTCATCAACCACCGATAGGATAACGAAAATCTAGTCAGACATCATAGGATGACAACACATCATTGGATAATAATATGAAGCATAAAGCACGATGTTCAAGTAGAGGGTACAACGGGTTGCGGGAGAGTGGACTGCTGTAGATAGAGGGGGAAGGTGATGGAGATGTTGGTGAAGATGACGGAGGTGTTGGTGAAGATCGCGGTGATGATGATGATGGCCACAACAGCGTTCCGGCGCCACCGGAAGAGAAGGGGAGAGGGGGCCCCTTCTTCTTCTTCCTTGACCTCCTCCCTAGATGGGAGAATGGTTTCCCCTTTGGTCCTTGGCCTCCATGGCATGGGAGGGGCGAGAGCCCCTCTGATATTGGATCTGTCTCTCTGTCTCTCTCTGTTTCTGTGTTCTGTTATTCTGCCCTTTCACCGTTTCGTATATATATGGAGATCCGTAACTCCAATTGGACTGAAACCTTCACCGCGACTTTTTTTCTTCCAAAAATTAGCTTTCTTGCACCCGAAGAAGAGCATTGACCGCCTTACGAGGGGCCCATGAGGGTCAGGGGCGTGCCTAGGGGGGTGGGGCGCGCCCTCCTGCCTCGTGCCCCCCTCGGGCACCGTCTCGCGTGGATTCTTCTTCCCATATCTTCCAAATATTCCAAAAATATTCTCCGTCCGTTTTTATCCCGTTTGGATTCCATTTGATATGGGTTTTCTGCAAAACATAAAACATGCAACAAACATGAACTGGCACTGGGCACTGGATCAATATGTTAGTCCCAGAAATAGTATAAAAAGTTGCCAAAAGTATATGAAAGTTGTATAATATTGGCATGGAACAGTCAAAAATTATAGATACGACGGAGACGTATCAGTTAGCTGCAATAAATATTTCTCGTAACACTCCTTGGTATGCTGACTATGCTAATTATATTGTTGCTAAATATTTACCACCTAGCTTTACATACCAACAAAAGAAAAAATTCTTCTATGATTTAAGACACTACTTTTGGGATGACCCACATCTTTATAAAGAAGGAATAGATGGTGTTATTAGACGTTATGTACCTGAGCATGAACAGGGACAAATCCTACATAAATGTCACTTTGAAGCTCATGGAGGGCATCATGCTGGAGACAGAACTGCTCACAAGGTATTGCAATCTGGATTTTATTGGCCTACTCTCTTCAAGGATGCTCGTAAGTTCATCTTATCTTGTGATGAATGCCAAAGAATAGGTAATATCAGTAAGCGTCAAGAAATGTCTATGAATTATTCATTTGCTGTTGAACCATTTGATGTTTGGGATTTGATTACATGGGGCCTTTTCCTTCCTCTAATGGGTATACACATATTTTGGCTGCTGTTGGTTAAGTTACTAAATGGGTAGAAGCTATTCCAACCAGTAGTGTTGATCACAACACCTCTATTAAAATGCTTAAGGAAGTTATTTTCCCAAGGTTTGGAGTCCCTATATATTTAATGACTGATGGTGGTTCACATTTTATTCATGGTGCTTTCTGTAAAATGCTTGCCAAGTATGATGTTAACCATAGAATTGCATCACTTTATCATCCTCAGTCTAGTGGTCAAGTTGAACTTATAAATAGAGAAATAAAATTAATTTTGCAAAAGACTGTCAATAGGTCCCAGAAGAATTGGTCAAAGAAGTTAAATGATGCACTTTGGGCTTATAGAACAGCATATAAAAATCCTATCGTATATCTCCTTATAAAATGGTTTATGGAAAAGCTTGTCATTTGCCTCTTGAGTTAGAACATAACATATTGGGAAATCAAAGAACTCAACTATGATTTCAAACTTGCTAGTGAAAAGAGGTTATTTTATATTAGCTCATTAGATGAATGGAGAAACCAAGCTTATGAAAATGCCATGTTATTTAAAGAAAAGGTTAAAATATGGCATGATAAAAGAATTCAAAGGCGTGAGTTTAAAGTTGGAGAATATGTTCTTTTGTACAACTCTCATTTCAGATTCTTTGCAGGAAAACTCCTCTCCAAATGGGAAGGACCCTATGTTATCGAGGAGGTTTATCGGTCTGGAGCTATCAAAATAAATAATGCCGAAGGCACTAACCCAAAGGTTATTAATGGGCAACGAATAAAACATTATATCTCATGTACGCCCATTAATGTTGAAAGTAATATTATCAAAACTTTGACACTGGAAGAACACATAAAAGAGTCCTTCCGGAACACTCCAGAATCATGAAAAAGAGGAGGTACATGATACGGTAAGTAAACGGACTCCGAAAAATCCGCAAAAATATTTTTTGTCAGTTTTGGAATATAACAAAAATTAGGAAAATAAGAAACTACCTGGAAGCGTACCCTGGTGGGCACAAGACACTAGGGCGCACCAAGCCAGGCGTGTCCAGGTGGGTTGTGCCTGTTGGAAATATGCCCTAGAGGCAATAATAAATTAGTTATTATTATTATATTTCATTGTTCATGATAATCGTTTATTATCCATGCTAGAATTGTATTGATAGGAAACTTAGATACATGTGTGGATACATAGACAACACCATGTCCCTAGTAAGCCTCTAGTTGACTAGCTCGTTGATCAATAGATGGTTACGGTTTCCTGACCATGGACATTGGATGTCGTTGATAACGGGATCACATCATTAGGAGAATGATGTGATGGACAAGACCCAATCCTAAGCCTAGCACAAAGATCGTGCAGTTCGTATGCTAAAGCTTTTCTAATGTCAAGTATCATTTCCTTAGACCATGAGATTGTGCAACTCCCAGATACCGTAGGAGTGCTTTGGGTGTGCCAAACGTCACAACATAACTGGGTGTCTATAAAGGTACACTATAGGTATCTCCGAAAGTGTCTGTTGGGTTGGCACGAATCGAGACTGGGATTTGTCACTCCGTGTAAATGGAGAGGTATCTCTGGGCCCACTCGGTAGGACATCATCATAATGTGCACAATGTGACCAAGGAGTTGATCACGAGATGATGTGTCACAGAACGAGTAAAGAGACTTGCCGGTAACGAGATTGAACAAGGTATCGGGATACCGACGATCGAATCTCGGGCAAGTGCAATACCGCTGGACAAAGGGAATTGTATACGGGATTGATTGAATCCTCGACATCGTGGTTCATCCGATGAGATCATCGTGGAACATGTGGGAGCCAACATGGGTATCTAGATCCCGCTGTTGGTTATTGGCCGGAGAGTTGTCTCGGTCATGTCTGCATGGTTCCCGAACCCGTAGGGTCTACACACTTAAGGTTCGGTGATGCTAGAGTTGTTATGGGAAATAGTATGTGGTTACCGAAGGTTGTTCGGAGTCCTGAATGAGATCCCGGACATGACGAGGAGCTCCGGAATGGTCCGGAGGTGAAGATCGGTATATTGGATGAAGGGTATTGGAGTCCGGAATTGTTCCGGGGGTACCAGGTGATGACCAGCGTGTCCGAAAGGGGTTTCGGAGGCCCCGACAAGCGTTGGGGGGCCTTATGGGCCAAGGGGAGAGGGCACATCAGCCCACTAAGGGGCTGAGCGCCCCTCCCACCCCATCTCACGTAACCAGGAGAGGTGGGGGCACCACCCCTAGGGCAGCCGCCCCTCCCGGCTTGGGGGGCAAGTTTCCTACGGGGTGGGGGTGCCCAAACCCATCTAGGGTTTCCCCTGTGGCCGCCGCCCCTCCCCTAGGGAACCCTAGGGCGCCTCCCCCGCCTCCCTTCCCCCTATATATAGTGAGGGAGAGAGAGGGCAGCCGCACCCTTCCCCTGGCGCAGCCCTCTTCCTCCTCCAATACCTCATCCTCCTCCGTAGTGCTTGGCGAAGCCCTGCCGGAGAACCACGAGCTCCATCACCACCACGCCGTCGTGCTGTCGGAGTTTTCCCTCAACTTCTCCTCTCACCTTGCTGGATCAAGAAGGAGGAGACGTCTCCAAACCGTATGTGTGTTGAACGCGGAGGTGCCGTCCGTTCGGCGCTAGGATCATCGGTGATTTGGATCACGATGAGTACGACTCCATCAACCCCGTTCACTTGAACACTTCTGCTTAGGGATCTACAAGGGTATGTAGATGCACTCTCCTTCCCCTCGTTGCTAGATTACTCCATAGATTGATCTTGGTGATGCGTAGAAAATTTTGAATTTCTGCTACGATCCCCAACAGTGGCATCATGAGCTAGGTCTATGCGTAGTTTCTATGCACGAGTAGAACACAAAGCAGTTGTGGGCGTCGATTTTGTCAATTTACTTGCTGTTACTAGTCTTATCTTGATTCGGCGGCATCATGGGATGAAGCGGCCCAGACCGACCTTACACGTACTCTTACGTGAGACTGGTTCCACCGACTGACATGCACTAGTTGCATAAGGTGGCTAGCGGGTGTCTGTCTCTCCCACTTTAGTCGGATCGGATTCGATGAAAAGGGTCCTTATGAAGGGTAAATAGAAATTGGCATATCACGTTGTGGTTTTCGCATAGGTAAGAAACGTTCTTGCTAAGAAACCTATAGCAGCCACGTAAAAACTTGCAACAACAATTACAGGACGTCTAACTTGTTTTTGCAGCATATGCCTTGTGATGTGATATGGCCAAAAGGATGTGATGAATGATATATGTGATGTATGAGATTGATCATGTTCTTGTAATAGGAATCACGACTTGCATGTCGATGAGTATGACAACCGGCAGGAGCCATAGGAGTTGTCTTAATTTATTTATGACCTGCGTGTCAACATAAACGTCATGTAATTACTTTACTTTATTGCTAAAGCGTTAGCCATAGTAGTAGAAGTAATAGATGACGAGACAACTTCAAGAAGACACAATGATGGAGATCATGATGATGGAGATCATGGTGTCATGCCGGTGACAACGATGATCATGGAGCCCCGAAGATGGAGATCAAATGGAGCAAAATGATATTGGCCATATCATGTCACTATTTGATTGCATGTGATGTTTATCATGTTTTACATCTTATTTGCTTAGAACGACGGTAGCTTAAATAAGATGATCCCTCACTAAAATTTCAAGAAAAGTGTTCCCCCTAACTGTGCACCGTTGCGAAGGTTCGTCGTTTTGAAGCACCACATGATGATCGGGTGTGATAGATTCTAACGTTCGAATACAACGGGTGTAAGCCAGATTTACACATGCAATACACTTAGGTTGACTTGACGAGCCTAGCATGTACAGACATGGCCTCGGAACACGGAAGACCGAAAGGTCGAATATGAGTCGTATAGAAGATACGATCAACATGAGATGTTCACCGTTGATGACTAGTCCGTCTCACGTGATGATCAGACACGGCCTAGTCGATTCGGGATGTCTATCTGAGTGGGAGTTCATTAAATAATTTGATTAGATGAACTCAATTATCATGAACATAGTCTAAATTGTCTTTGCAAATATGTTGTAGATAAATAGCTCACATTGTAGCTCCCTGTTTCAATACGTTCCTAGAGAAAGATTAAATTGAAAGATATTGTAAGCAATGATGCGGACTAGGTCCGTAGTCCGAGGAGTGTCCTCACTGCTACACAGAAGGCTTACGTCTTTGATGTACCGCTCGATGTGCAAACCCCTACAACGTCGTTTGTGGATGTTGTGAACACCTGACAGACACATCCTAATGAGTACATGATAGTTTAGTGCACCATACTTTACGGCTTAGAATCGGGATTCCAATGACGTTTTGAACGCCATAGAACATATGAGATGTTCCAAGAGCTGAAATTGGGATTTTAGGCTCATGCCCGTGTTGAGAGGTGTGAGACCTCTGACAAGTTCTTTTGCCAACAGGATGGAGGAGAATAGCTCAGCTAATGAGCATGTGCTCAGAATGTCTGGGTGCTACAATCACTTAAATCAAGTGGGAGTTAAACTTCCAGATAAGATAGTGATTGATAGAGTTCTCTAGCCACTATCACTAAGCTACTAGATCTTCGTGATGAATTATGACATGCAAGGGATGGAGTTGATCCCGGAGCTGTTCGCGGTGCTTAAGACCGCAAAAGTTAGAAATCAAGAAGGAGCATCAAGTGTTGATGGTTTAACAAGACCACTGGTTTCAAGAAGGGCAAGGGCTAGAAGGGAAACTTCATGGATGGCAAACCAGTTGCCGCTCCAGTGAAGGAACCCAAGGTTGAACCTAAACCCGAGACTAAGTGCTTCTATTGTAAGGGGAACGGTCACTGGTAGCGGAATTACCCCAAATGCATGGTAGATAAGAAGGCTGGCAACTTCAACAAAGTATATACGTGTTATTAATGTGTACCTTACTAGTACTCCTGGTAGCACCTGGGTATTGGATACCGGTTCAGTTGCTATTATTGGTGACTTGAAGCAGAAGCTACGGACTAAACGGAGACTGGCTAAGGGCGAGGTGACGATGTGTGTTGGAAGTGTTTCCAAAGTTGTTGAGATCACCATCGCACGCTCCATCTGCCTTCGGGATTAGTATTGAACCTAGATATATGTTATCAGGTGTCTACGTTGAGCATGAATATGATTAGATCATGTTCATTGCAATACGGTTATTCATTTAAGTTAGAGAATACTTGTTATTCTATTTACATGAATAATACCTTTCATGGTCATTCACCCTATGTGAATGGTTCATTGAATCTCGGTCGTGGTAATACACATGTTCACGCCAAAAGATGTAGAGTTAATAATGATAGTACCACTTTCTTGTGGCACTGCCGCTTAGGTCATATTGGCGTAAGATGCATGAAGAAACTCCATATCGATGGATGTTTGGAGTCACTTGATTTTGAATCGCTTGACACATGCGAGCCATGCCTCATGGGCAGGATGACTAAGACCCCGTTTTCAGGTACAATGAAACAGGCAAGTGACTTGTTGGAAATCATACATGCTGATGCGTGTGATCCAATGAGAATTGAAGCGTGCGGTGGATATCGCTATTTTCTCATCTTCACTGACGATTTGAGTAGATATAGGTATATTTACTTAATGAAGCACAAGTCTGAAACGTTTGAAAAGTTCAAGCGATTTCAGAGTGAAGTTAAGAATCATCATAACAAGAAGATCAAATTCCTACGATCTGATCAATGAGAATTTCTGAGTTATGAGTTTGGCAATCACTTAAGACATTGTGGAATTGTTTCAAAATTGAAGCCAGCTGGAACACCACAGGGTAATGGTGTGTCCGGACGTCGTAATCGAACCTTATGAGATATGGTGCGATCTATGATGTCTCTTACCGATCTACCGTTTTCATTTTGAGGTTATGCGTTAGAGACAGCTGCATTCACTTTAGATAGGACACCATCTAAGTCCGTTGAGATGATGTCGTGTAAACATTGGTTTGGCAAGAAACCAAAGTTTTCGTTTCTTAATGTTTGGGCTACGATGCTCAAGGCTTCAACCGGAGAAGCTCGAACCCAAAGCGGACAAACACATCTTCATAGGATACCCAAGGGTGACAGTTGGGTATACCTTCTATCTCAGATCCAAGGGCAAATTGTTTGTCGCTAAGAATGGGTCCTTTCTCGAGAAGGAGTTTCTCTCGAAAGAGTTGAGTGGGAGGAAGATAGAACTTGATGAGGTTGTCGAACCTTTACTTCAACCAGAGAGTGATGCAACATAGAAAGATGTTTTCTGTGGAGCCTACGTCTGTTGAATAGGAAGTTAATGATAGTGATCATGAAGCTTCGGATCAAGTTGCTATCGAACCTCGTAGGTCGACAAGGATATGTACTACTCCCGAGTGGTACGGTAATCCCGTCTTAGATATCATGTTGTTAGACAACAATGAACCTACGAGCTATGGAGAAGCGATGGTGGGCCCGTATTCCGACAAATGGTTAGAAGCCATGAAATTCGAGATAGGATCCATATATGAGAACAAAGTATGGACTTTGGTGGACTTGCCCGATGATCGGCAAGCCTTTGAGATAAATGGATCTTTAAGAAGAAGACGGACGTGGGCGGTAATGTTACCGTCTATGAAGCTCGACTTGTGGGAAAGTGTCTTTTCACAAGTTCAAGGAGTTGACTACGATGAGAATTTCTCACCCGTAGCGATGCTTAAGTCCGTCGGAAACATGTTAGCACTAGCTATATTTTTCGATTATGAAATCTTACAGATGGATGTCAAAACAAGTTTTCTTACCAAGTTTTCGTAAGAAAAGTTGTATGTGATACAATAAAAGGTTTTGTCAATCCTAAGGATGCTAAAAGGTATGCTGGCTCCAGCAATCCTTCTATGGACTAGAGCAAGCATCTCGGAATCGGAATATATGTTTTGATGGAGTGATCAAAGCTTTTAGGTTTTATACAATGTTTGCTAGAAACTTGTATTTACAAGAAAGTGAGTGGGAGCACTACAACATTTCTGATAAGTATATGTGGATGATATATTGTTGATCTGAAATAATGTAGAATTTCTGGAAAGCATAAACGGTTGTTTGAAGAGTGTTTTTCAAAGGAAGACCTGGATAAAGCTGCTTACATATTGGGCATCAAGATCTATAGAGATAGATCAAGACGCCTGATGGTACTTTCAAAGAATGCAAACCTTGACATGTTTTTGAAGGAGTTCAAAATAGATCAGTCAAAGAAGGGGTTCTTACCTGAGTTGTAAGGTGTGAAGTTGAGTAAGACTCAAAGATTGACCACGGCGGAAGAAAGAGGAAGGACGAAGGTCGTCCCCTATGTTTTTGTCATAGGCTCTATACGGTATGCCATGCTGAGTACCGCACCAGATGTGTGCCTTGCCACATGTCTGGCAAGAGGGTACAAAGGTGATCTAGGAGTAGATCACCAGATAGCGGTCAAAATTATCCTTAGAGGAATAAGGAAATGTTTCTCGGTTATGGAGGTGATAAAGAGTTCGACGTAAAGAGTTATGTCGATGCAAGCTTAACACCTATCCAGATAGCTCTGAGTAGAGATACCGGATACATATAATGGAGCAACAATTTGGAATAGCTCCAAGTGGAACGTGGTAGCAGCATCTACGATATGACATAAAGTTTTGCGAAATACATAGGGATCTGAATATGGTAAGACCCGTTGACTACAACCTCTCTCACAAGCATAACATGATCAAACCTAGAACTCATTGAGTGTTAATCACATAGTGATGTGAACTAGATTATTGAGTCTAGTAAACTCTTTGGATGTTGGTCACATGGCGATGTGACCTATGAGTGTTAATCACATGGCGATGTGAACTAGATTATTGACTCTAGTGCAAGTGGGAGACTGTTGGAAATATGCCCTAGAGGTAATAATAAATTATTTATTATTATTATATTTCATTGTTCATGATAATCGTTTATTATCCATGCTAGAATTGTATTGATAGGAAACTCAGATACATGTGTGGATACATAGACAACACCATGTCCTTAGTAAGCCTCTAGTTGACTAGCTCGTTGATCAATAGATGGTTACGGTTTCCTGACCATGGACATTGGATGTCGTTGATAACGGGATCACATCATTAGGAGAATGATGTGATGGACAAGACCCAATCCTAAGCCTAGCACAAAGATCGTGCCGTTCGTATGCTAAAGCTTTTCTAATGTCAAGTATCATTTCCTTAGACCATGAGATTGTGCAACTCCCGGATACCGTAGGAGTGCTTTGGGTGTGCCAAACGTCACAACGTAACTGGGTGTCTATAAAGGTACACTACAGGTATCTCCGAAAGTGTCTGTTGGGTTGGCACGAATCGAGACTGGGATTTGTCACTCCGTGTAAACGGAGAGGTATCTCTGGGCCCACTCGGTAGGACATCATCATAATGTGCACAATGTGACCAAGGAGTTGATCACGAGATGATGTGTTACGGAATGAGTAAAGAGACTTGCCGGTAACGAGATTGAACAAGGTATCGGGATACCGATGATCGAATCTCGGGCAAGTGCAATACCGCTGGACAAAGGGAATTGTATACGGGATTGATTGAATCCTCGACATCGTGGTTCATCCGATGAGATCATTGTGGAACATGTGGGAGCCAACATGGGTATCCAGATCCCGCTGTTGGTTATTGGCCCGAGAGTTGTCTCGGTCATGTCTGCATGGTTCCCGAACCCGTAGGGTCTACACACTTAAGGTTCGGTGACGCTAGAGTTGTTATGGGAAATAGTATGTGGTTACCGAAGGTTGTTCGGAGTCCCGGATGAGATCCCGGACATGACGAGGAGCTCCGGAATGGTCCGGAGGTGAAGATTGGTATATGGGACGAATGGTATTGGAGTCCGGAATTGTTCCGGGGGTACCAGGTGATGACCAGCGTGTCCGAAAGGGGTTTCGGAGGCCCCGGCAAGCGTTGGGGGGCCTTATGGGCCAAGGGGAGAGGGCACATCAGCCCACTAAGGGGCTGAGCGCCCCTCCCACCCCATCTCACATAACCAGGAGAGGTGGGGGCGCCACCCCTAGGGCAGCCGCCCCTCCCGGCTTGGGAGGCAAGTTTCCTAGGGGGTGGGGGCGCCCAAACCCATCTAGGGTTTCCCCTATGGCCGCCGCTCCTCCCCTAGGGAACCCTAGGGCACCTCCCCCGCCTCCCTTCCCCCTATATATAGTGAGGGAGAGAGAGGGCAGCCGCACCCTTCCCCTGGCGCAGCCCTCTTCCTCCTCCAACACCTCATCCTCCTCCGTAGTGCTTGGCGAAGCCTTGCCGGAGAACCACGAGCTCCATCACCACCATGCCGTCGTGCTGTCAGAGTTTTCCCTCAACTTCTCCTCTCACCTTGTTGGATCAAGAAGGAGGAGACGTCTCCAAACCGTACGTGTGTTGAACGCGGAGGTGCCGTCCGTTCGGCGCTAGGATCATCGGTGATTTGGATCACGACGAGTACGACTGCATCAACCCCGTTCACTTGAACGCTTCCGCTTAGCGATCTACAAGGGTATGTAGATGCACTCTCCTTCCCCTCGTTGCTAGATTACTCCATAGATTGATCTTGGTGATGCGTAGAAAATTTTGAATTTCTGCTACGATCCCCAACAGTGCCCACCTCGGGTACCCTATGGACTCCGTTTTTCTATAGTTTGCTTGTCTCCCAAGATAAAAAATCTTCACGTACCCCCCGAACCTATTGACTACCGTATCGCAGAGAAATCTTATGTTTTCTTTCCTTGTAGTTTTCTGTCAGATCCCATCTACCATGGCCGCTTCAAGCTCCTCCAAGGACAAGTTCTTCAAGAACGTCATCAACCCATATTTGCGGGAGGTGGTGCAGCACCCTCAAGTCATCCAGATGCATGAGGGGTGCTTCACATCCGTGATGTGCAAGGTCCCAAGGGGACGGGAACCGTGGAGGCCAGGCTTGAAGTTATGGAGCAGGAGGTCTTCCGGTGCAAGGGGATGGTGGAGCGTGGACTCAATGCCAATCACCTCATGATCACAGACCTTACCCGTGATCTCAAGGTGGATGGCAAGTCCATGAAGGACATTGTCTTCAGCCTCAACAAGCAAATCAACTTCCTCTAAAGCCAGATCTACGATCTCCAAAACCAAGCTTTGAATATGAAGCGAGGTTTAAAGGTATGAGTTTGGCTGCCGGTTGCAGGGCCCGAGAGACTCACTCCTCCTCTTATGATGGTGGACCTCTTCCATGGAAACCCGAGGATAGGATCTCTACTTCATCACCACCACCTTCTTCTTCATCACCAAAGGAGAATTGAGTATCGGGTATGGGCACTCCCCTTGGCTTCCGCCAAGCTTGGGGGAGGTGCCCCGGTATCGTGTCACCCCACTATCTTTTGCTTTTACTTATCTTAGTTTGATCCATAGTTATCTTTTGCTTTATATGAATAAAACTTTAGTTCGATCCTTTCTTTTCGAGAGTTTGCTTAGTGATCTATCCTTGTAATCGTGTGCGAGATATATAATAAAGTTTAGTTTGAGTTTTCGCTTCTTTACTTTCATGTTGCAATAAAAAGAAAGGAAATAAATTAACAAGATCATATGCTAATCTTATGGTAGGTGATGACACCACATAAGGAAAAGTATAAGTAGAAAATTTTATTAGAGATTGACAAACATAGCATTGGTCAATGATGCAACTCATGAAAGAATTAATAAGGGAAGAGAAGATTCACATATAAATACACTATCGTGGAAATCCTTTGTGATTGTGAGCCCCCATCAAAATATTATATGCCAAAATTGTTGACGTTGGACAAGGAAGACAATGTAATGATTTATGTTGGTTCATATTCACACAGAAGTTATATTGTCATAGATCCTTCAACATGTGGTGCTTGCCCCTATCTTCGCTAGCCAAAAATTCTGCACTAAGTAGAGATACTACTTGTGCATCCAAAAACCCTTAAACCTAGATCTTATTTTCAAGGGTCCACCATACCTACCTAGGGATTGAGCAAGATCCTTCAAGTAAGTTATCATCGGTGCAATAAGGCAATAAAAATTGCTGCTAAAAGTGTGAGATCATTTAGTGTAAGATAAAATTGAGCATTGTACGAACTTGTGATGGTGAAGAATAAAAGCGACAGACTGCATAATAAAGGTTGCCATCACAAGGGCCAATACAATGTGACGTTCTTTTGCACTAAGGGGTTGAGCATACAAACAAATAAGTTCATGGCAACCTCTACTTCCCTCTGCAAAGGACCTATCTTTTACTTTTATGTATTTACTTTTATGCAAGAGTCAAAGTTTTTCTCTCTATTCCTTTTTATTTTCCTCCTTTGGCAAGCATCATGTGTTTGAGGAAAGATCTAGGCACATATGTCCAGTTGAATATTGGTAGCATGAGTTATTATTGTTGACATCACCCTTGAGGTGAATACGTTGGGAGGCGAAACTAAAAGCCCCTATCTTTCTATGTGTCCGGTTGAGACGTTTTGCTCATGTGTATGCGGGGAGTGTTAGCAATCATAGAAGACTATATGATGGTTGAGTATGTGGACTTGCCTAAGGGCTCCAATACGTGACCCTTCCTGAAAAGATGATGAATTGTAGTTGCAAAGTTGACTAAGAACATAATTTGTTGGTTTCTAATAGAGTTTATGCTTTATACTTCAATAGCGTGATGAATTGTTACTTATTCATGAGAAGTCTATGATAAAAGTTCTATGATAAAAGTGTTATGTTTAAATTTGTTGTTGTTATAAAAATCAACATGATGCTTCTATGTCCGTATTTTGTTTTTATTGAACCACTCTCTCTCTAAGCATGTGGACATATTTTTCGATTTCGGTTTTCGCTTGAGGACAAGCGAGGTCTAAGCTTGGGGGGGTTGATATGTCCATTTTGCATCATGTTTTCCTACTGTTATTTATGATGTTTTATGCATAATAATGCTTTTTGGAGTAATTTTAATGCCCTTTCTCTCATAATATGAAGGTACACACAAAGAGGGAGAATTCTGCCAGCTAGAAATCTGAACCTGGAAAAGCTACGTCAGGCTACCTATTCTGCACAACTCCAAACAATGTTTTATGGAATATATGAGGAATATTGGCCAAGGCGCGCCCTGGTGTCTTGTGCTCACCAGGGTGGCCCCCTCTGATACGTCTCCAACGTATCTATAATTTTTGATTGCTCCATGCTATATTATCTTCTGTTTTGGACATTATTGGGCTTTATTATCCACTTTTATATTATTTTTGGGACTAACCTACTAACTGGAGGCCCAGCCCAGAATTGCTGTTTTTTTGCCTATTTTAGGGTTTCGAAGAAAAGGAATATCAAACGGAGTCCAAACAGAATGAAACCTTCGGGAACGTGATTTTTGGAATGAACAAGATCCCGGAGACTTGGACCCTACGTCAAGCAACCAACAGGGAGGGCACGAGGTAGGGGGGCGCGCATACCCCCCCAAGCGCGCCCTCCACCCTCGTGGGCCCCCTGTTGCTCCACCGATGTACTTCTTCCTCCTATATATACCTACGTACCCCAAACGATCAGACACGGAGCCAAAACCCAAATTCCACCACAGTAACTTTCTGCATCCACGAGATCCCATCTTAGGGCCTGTTCCGGAGCTCCGCCGGAGGGGGCATCGATCACGGAGGGCTTCTACATCAACACCATAGCCTCTCCGATGATGTGTGAGTAGTTTACCTCAGACCTACGGGTCCATAGTTATTAGCTAGATGGCTTCTTCTCTCTTTTTGGATCTCAATACAAAGTTCTCCCCCTCTCTTGTGGAGATCTATTCGATGTAATCTTCTTTTTGCGGTGTGTTTGTTGAGATCGATGAATTGTGGGTTTATGATCAAGTTTATCTATGAACAATATTTGAATCTTCTCTGAATTCTTTTATGTATGGTTGGTTATCTTTGCAAGTCTCTTTGAATTATCAGTTTGGTTTTTACTAGATTGATATTTCTTGCAATGGGAGAAGTGCTTAGCTTTGGGTTCAATCTTGCGGTGTCCTTTCCCAGTGAAAGTAGGGGCAGCAAGGCATGTATTGTATTGTTGCCATTGAGGATAACAAGATGGGGTTTTCATCACATTGCATGAGTTTATCCCTCTACATCATGTCATCTTGCTTAAGGCGTTACTCTGTTCTTATGAACTTAATACTCTAGATGCATGATGGATAGCGGTCGATGTGTGGAGTAACAGTAGTAGATGCAGGCAGGAGTCGGTCTACTTGTCTCAGACGTGATTCCTATATACATGATCATACCTAGATATTCTCATAACTATGCTCAATTCTGTCAATTGCTCAACAGTAATTCATTCACCCACTGTAAAATACTTATGCTCTTGAGAGAAGCCACTAGTGAAACCTATGCCCCCTGGGTCTATCTTTATCATATTAATCTTCCAACACTTAGTTATTTTCATTGCCTTTTATTTTACTTTGCATCTTTATCATAAAAATACCAAAAATAGTATCTTATCATATCTATCAGATCTCACTCTCGTAAGTGACGTGTAGGGATTGACAACCCCTTATTGCGTTGGTTGTGAGGATTTATTTGTTTTGTGCAGGTGTGAGGGACTCGCGCGTAGCCTCCTACTGGATTGATACCTTGGTTCTCAAAAACTGAGGGAAATACTTACGCTACTTTGCTGCATCACCCTTTCCTCTTCAAGGGAAAACCAACGCAGTGCTCAAGAGGTAGCAAGAAGGATTTCTGGCGCCGTTGCCGGGGAGGTCTACGCAAAAGTTAACATACCAAGTACCCATCACAAACCCTTATCTCCGCATTACATTATTTGCCATTTGCCTCTTGTTTTCCTCTCCCCCACTTCACCATTGCCGTTTTATTCGCCCTCTCTCTCTATCCTCCCTCTCTTTCTCTATTTGAATCTTTTTTCCTGTTCCTCGTTTGCTTGTGTGTTGGATTGCTTGCTTGTCATGATGGCTCAAGATAACACTAAATTGTGTGACTTTACCAATACCAACAACAATGATTTTATTAGCACTCCGATTGCTCCTCTTACCATTGCTAAATTTGATAAAAGTGGGATTGAAGAGATCAAAACTCTAGATGTTAATGAACCTACTATTTTGGATTTCAAGGAATTTAATTATGATAGCTGCTCTTTGATAGATTGTATTTCCTTGTTGCAATCCATGCTAAATTCTCCTCATGCGCCAAAATAAAGCTTTTACCAAACATATCATTGATGCTTTGATGCAATCTTATGAAGAAAAACTTGAGTTGGAAGTTTCTATCCCTAGAAAACTTTATGATGAGTGGGAACCAACTATTCAAATTAAGATTAAAGATCATGAATGCTATGCTTTGTGTGATTTGGGTGCTAGTGTTTCCATGATTCCAAAGACTTTGTGTGATTTGTTAGGTTTCCGTGATTTTGATGATTGCTCTTTAAACTTGCACCTTGCGGATTCCACTATTATGAAACCTATGGGAAGAATTAATGATGTTCTTATTGTTGCAAATAGGAATTATGTGCCCGTAGATTTTATTGTTCTTGACATAGATTGCAATCCTTCATGTCCTATTATTCTTGGTAGACCTTTCCTTAGAACGATTGGTGCAATTATTGATACGAAGGAAGGAAATATTAGATTCCAATTTCCGTTAAGTAAAGGCATGGAACACTTTCCTAGAAAGAAAATTAAATCACCTTATGAATCTATTATGAGAGCCACTTATGGATTGCCTACCAAAGATGGCAATACCTAGATCTATCCTTGCTTTTATGCCTAGCTAGGGGCGTTAAACGATAGCACTTGTTGGGAGGCAACCCAATTTTATTTTTATACCTTGATTTTTGCTCCTGTTTAGTAATAAATAATTTATCTAGCCTCTGTTTTGGTTGTGTTTTTTGTGTTTTAATTAGTGTTTGTGCCAAGTAGAACCGTTGGGAAGACTTGGGGAAAATCTTGTTAATCTTGCTGTAAAAAACAGAAACTTTAGCGCTCACGAGAACTGCTTCCATTTCTATTTGGAAAGTCCTATTTAGTTAATTCTTTTTTCAGATGATTAATAGATAAATATATCACGTCCAGCAATTTATTTTAGAATTTTTGGGGTTCCATATCTTGCGCTAGCTACAGATTACACAGACTGTTCTGTTTTTGACAGAATCTGTTTTTCGTGTGTTGTTTGCTTATTTTGATGAATCTAGGGCTAGTAAAATAGTTTGTAAACCATAGAGAAGTTGGAATACAGTATTTTTAACACCAATATAAATAAAGAATGAGTTCATTACAATACCTTGAAGTGGTCTTTTGTTTTCTTTCGCTAACGGAGCTCACGAGATTTTCTACTTTGAGTTTTGTGTTGTGAAGTTTTCAAGTCTTGGGTAAGGATTTGATGGATTATGGAACAAGGAGTGGCAAGAGCCTAAGCTTGGGGATGCCCATGGCACCCCCAAGATAATCTAAGGACACCAAAAAGCCAAAGCTTGGGGATGCCCCGGAAGGCATCCCCTCTTTCGTCTACTTCCATCGGTAACTTTACTTGGAGCTATATTTTTATTCACCACATGATATGTGTTTTGCTTGGAGCGTCTTGTATTATTTGAGTCTTTGATTTTTAGTTTACCCCAATAATCTTTTCTATACACACCTTTTGAGATAGACACACATGATTCGGAAATTATTAGAATACTCTATGTGCTTCACTTATATCTTTTGAGTTATATAGTTTTGCTCTACTACTCCACTTATATCTTTTAGAGCACGGTGGTGGATTTGTTTTATAGAAACTATTGATCTCTCATGCTTCACTTAGATTATTTTGAGAGTTTTAAATAGCATGGTAATTTGCTTAAATAATCCTAATATGCTAGGTATTCAAGATTAGTAAAAACTTTCTTATGAGAGTTTTGAATACTAAGAGAGGTTTGATGCTTGATGATTGTTTTGAGATATGGAGGTAGTGATATTAAAGTTGTGCTAGTTGAGTAGTTGTGAAATTGAGAAATACTTGTATTGAAGTTTGCAAGTCCCGTAGCATGCACATATGGTAAACGTTATGTAACAAATTTGAAACATGAGGTGTTCTTTGATTGTCTTCCCTTATGAGTGGCGGTCGGGGACGAGCGATGGTCTTTTCCTACCAATCTACCCCCCTAGGAGCATGCACGTAGTGCTTGGTTTTTGATGACTTGTAGATTTTTGCAATAAGTATGTGAGTTGTTTATGACTAATGTTGAGTCCATGGATTATACGCACTCTCACCCTTCCATCATTGCTAGCCTCTTCGGTACCATGCATTGCCCTTTCTCACATTGAGAGTTGGTGCAAACTTCGCCGGTGCATCCAAACCCCGTGATATGATATGCTCTTTCACACATAAACCTCCTTATATCTTCCTCAAAACAGCCACCATACCTACCTATTATGGCATTTCCATAGCCATTCCGAGATATATTGCCATGCAACTTTCCACCATCCTGTTTATCATGACACATTCATCATTTTCATATTGCTTAGCATGATCATGTAGTTGACATAGTATTTGTGGCAAAGCCACCGTTCATAATTCTTTCATACATGTCACACTTGATTCATTTCATATCCCGGTACACCGCCGGAGGCATTCATATAGAGTCATGCCTTGTTCTAGTATCGATTTGTAATCATTGAGTTGTAAATAAATAGAAGTGTGATGATCATCATTTAATAGAGCATTGTACCAATAAAAAAAGGGAGAAAGGACAAATTAAAAAGGAAGGCCCAAAAAAAGAGAAATGAAACGGGACAATGCTACTATCTTTTTTCCACACTTGTGCTTCAAAGTAGCACCATGAACTTCATGATAGAGAGTCTCTTGTTTTGTCACTTGCATATACTAGTGGGAATTTTTCATTATAGAACTTGGCTTGTATATTCCAACAATGGGCCTCCTCAAGTGCCCTAGGTCTTCGTGAGCAAGCAAGTTGGATGCACACCCACTAGTTTCTTTTGTTGAGCTTTCATACATTTATAGCTCTAGTGCATCCGTTGCATGGCAATCCCTACTCCTTGCATTAACATCAATCGATGGGCATCTCCATAGCCCATTGATTAGCCTCGTTGATGTGAGACTTTCTCCTTTTTTGTCTTCTCCACATAACCCCCATCATTATACTCTATTCCATCCATAGTGCTATATCCATGGCTCACGCTCATGTATTGCGTGAAGGTTTATAAAGTTTGAGATTACTAAAGTATGAAACAATTGCTTGGCTTGTCATCAGGGTTGTGCATGATGAGAGCATTCTTGTGTGACGAAAATGGAGCATGACTAAACTATATGATTTTGTAGGGATGAACTTTCTTTGGCCATGTTATTTTGAGAAGACATAATTGCTTAGTTAGTATGCTTGAAGTATTATTATTTCTATGTCAATATTAAACTTTTATCTTGAATCTTTCGGATCTGAATATTCATGCCACAATTAAGAAGAATTACACTGAAATTATGCCTAGTAGCATTCCGCATCAAAAATTATATTTTAATCATTTACCTACTCGAGGAAGAGCAGGAATTAAGCTTGGGGATGCTTGATACGTCTCCAGCGTATCTATAATTTTTGATTGCTCCATGCTATATTATCTTCTGTTTTGGACATTATTGGGCTTTATTATCCACTTTTATATTATTTTTGGGACTAACCTACTAAACGGAGGCCCAGCCCAGAATTGCTAATTTTTTGCCTATTTTAGGGTTTCGAAGAAAAGGAATATCAAACGGAGTCCAAACGGAATGAAACCTTTGGGAACGTGATTTTTGGAACGAACAAGATCCAGGAGACTTGGACCCTACATCAAGCAACCAACAGGGAGGCCACGAGGTAGGGGGCGCGCCTACCCCCCCCCCCAGGCGCGCCCTCCACCCTCGTGGGCCCCCTGTTGCTCCACCGATGTACTTCTTCCTCCTATATATACCTATGTACCCCCAAATGATCAGATACAGAGCCAAAACCCTAATTCCACCGCCGTAACTTTCTGTATCCACGAGATCCCATCTTGGGGCCTATTCCGGAGCTCCACCGGAGGGGGCATCGATCACGGAGGGCTTCTACATCAACACCATAACCTCTCCGATGATGTGTGAGTAGTTTACCTCAGACCTACGGGTCCATAGTTATTAGCTAGATGGCTTCTTCTCTCTTTTTGGATCTCAATACAAAGTTCTCCCCCTCTCTTGTGGAGATCTATTCGATGTAATCTTCTTTTTGCGGTGTGTTTGTTGAGACCGATGAATGGTGGGTTTATGATCCAGTTTATCTATGAACAATATTTGAATCTTCTCTGAATTCTTTTATGTATGGTTGGTTATCTTTGCAAGTCTCTTCGAATTATCAGTTTGGTTTTTGCTAGATTGATATTTCTTGCAATGGGAGAAGTGCTTAGCTTTGGGTTCAATCTTGCGGTGTCCTTTCCAAGTGAAAGTAGGGGCAGCAAGGCATGTATTGTATTGTTGCCATCGAGGATAACAAGATGGGGTTTTCATCATATTGCATGAGTTTATCCCTCTACATCATGTCATCTTGCTTAAGGTGTTACTTTGTTCTTATGAACTTAATACTCTAGATGCATGCTGGATAGCGGTCGATGTGTGGAGTAATAGTAGTAGATGCAGGCAGGAGTCTGTCTACTTTTCTCGGATGTGATGCCCATATACATGATCATACCTAGATATTCTCTTAACTATGCTCAATTCTGTCAATTGCTCAACAGTAATTCGTTCACCGACCGCAAAATACTTATGCTCTTGAGAGAAGACACTAGTGAAACCTATGGCCCCCGGGTCTATCTTTATCATATTAATCTTCCAACACTTAGTTATTTTCATTGCCTTTTATTTTACTTTGCATCTTTATCATAAAAATACCAAAAATATTATCTTATCATATCTTTCAGATCTCACTCTCGTAAGTGACCGTGTAGGGATTGACAACCCCTTATAGCGTTGGTTGCGAGGATTTATATGTTTTGTGCAAGTGCAAGGGACTCGCACGTAGCCTCCTACTGGATTGATACCTTGGTTCTCAAAAACTAAGGGAATACTTACGCTACTTTGCTGTATCACCCTTTCCTCTTCAAGGGAAAACCAACGTAGTGCTCAAGAGGTAGCACCCTCCGGTGCCCATATTTTGGTATATAAGTCATTTTGACCTAGGAAAAATAAGGAGAGGACTTTCGGGGCGGAGCACCGCCGTCTCGAGGTGGAACTTGGGCAGGAGCACTTCCCTCCGGCGGGGCAATTTCACCGGGGGAACTTCTCTCCCGGAGGGGGAAATCATCGTCATCATTATCACCAACAACTCTCCCATCTTGGGGAGGGAAATTTCCATCAACATCTTCAACATCACCATCTCATCTCAAACCCTAGTTCATCTCTTGTGTTCAATCTCTCTACCAAAACTATAGATTGGTGCTGGTGGGTGACTAGTAGTGCTGATTACATCTTTACTATATGGTTTATTTGGTGGAAGATTATCTATTCAGATCCATTATGCTATTTAATACCCCTCTGATCTTGAGCATGTTTATCAATTGTGAGTAGTTACTTTTGTTCTTGAGGTCACGGGAGAAACCATGTTGCAGGTAATCATGTGAACTTGATATGTGTTCGATATTTTGATAGTATGTATGTTGTGATTCCCTTAGTGGTGTCATGTGAACGTCGACTACATGACACTTCACCATATTTGGGCCTAAGGGAATGCAGTGGAGTAGTTATTGGATATGATGGGTTGTGAGAGTGACAGAAGCTTAAACCCTAGTTTATGCGCTATTCCGTAAGGGACCGATTTGATCCAAAAGTTTAATGCTATGGTTAGAATTTATTCTTAATACTTTTCTCGTAGTTGCGGATGCTTGCGAGGGGGTTAATCATAAGTAGGAGGCTTGTTCAAGTAATAAAAACACCTAAGCATCGGTCCACCCACATATCAAATTATCAAAGTAGCGAATACAAATCTAAACAACATGATGAAAGTGACTAGATGAAATTCCCGTCTACCCTCAAGAACGATTTTCTTATTATAAGAGACCGTTTTGGCATGTCCTTTGCCTCAAAAGGATTGGGCTACCTTGCTACACTTTTGTTATTATTACCGTTACTTTCTCGTTACAAATTATTTTGCTATCAAACTACTCTGTTACTTACAATTTTTGCACTTGGAGACATTACCTTGCTGAAAACCACTTGTCCTTTCCTTCTGCTCCTCATTGGGTTCGACACTCTTACCTATCAAAAAGAGCTACTATTGATCCCTGTACTTGTGGGTCATCAGCTCCTCCCGAGAAAATAGCATACGGTGGGTAAACAAATTTATGTTGGGCAATTGATAGAAAAGCAAATAATTATGACGATATCCAAGGCAATGTTCATGTATATAGGCATCACGTCCAAGATTAGTAGACCGACTCCTGCCTGCATCTACTACTGTTACTCCACACATCGACCGCTATCCAGCATGCATCTAGTGTATGAAGTTCATGGAGACACGGAGTAATGCAATAAGAACGATGACATGATGTAGACAAGATCTATTCATGTAGGAATAGATTCCATCTTTTTATCCTTAATGGCAACGATACATGCGTGTCATGTCTCCTTCTGTCATTGAGAATATAAGCACCGCAAGATCAAACCCATCACAAAGCACCTCTTCCCATTGCAAGAAAAATCAATCTAGTTGGCCAAACCAAACCAAAGTTTCGGAGAAGAAATATATACGAGGCTATAAGGATCATGCATATAAGAGTTCAAAGAAGACTCAAATAATATTCATAGATAGATCTAATCATAAACTCACAATTCATCGGATCCAACAAACACACCGCAAAAAGTCATTACATCAAATAGATCTCCAAGAACGTCGAGGAGAACATTGTATTGAGAATCAAAAAGAGAGAAGAAGCCATCTAGCTACTGTCTACAGACCCTTAGGTCTGTGGTAAACTACTCATGCATCATTGGAGGAACAACAATGAGGATGATAAACCCCTTTGTGATCGTTTCCCCCTCTGGCAAGGTGCCGAAATAGGGCTCTAGATTGGATCTCGTGGTTCTGGAACTTGCGGCGAGTGGAATTGTGTTTCGTCGACTCCCGGAGGGTTTCTGGAATATTTGGGTATTTATAGAGCTGAGAGGCGGTGGAGAAGCTTCCCATGGGCCCAACAAGGCATCAGGGTGCGCCAGGGGCCTCTAGCATGCCCTGGTGTCTTGTGGGCCCTATGGGCCTCCTTTGGTGCACCTCCTAGGCTCCCTGTGAAGGAAATATGCCCTAGAGGCAATAATAAAGTTGTTATTTTATATTTCCTTATTCATGATAAAGGTTTATTATTCATGCTAGAATTGTATTGATCGGAAACCTTAATACATGTGTGAATACATAAACAAACACTGTGTGCCTAGTGAGCCTCTACTAGACTGGCTCGTTGATCAAAGATGGTTAAGGTTTCCTAACCATGGACATGAGTTGTCATTTTATAATGTGATCACATCATTAGGATAATGATGTTATGGACAAGACCCATTTGTTAGCTTAGCATAATGATCGTTCGGTTTTATTGCTATTGCTTTCTTCATGTCAAATACATATTCCTTCAACTATGAGATTATGCAACTCCTGGATACCGGAAGAATGCCTTGTGTGCTATCAAACGTCACAACGTAACTAGGTGATTATAAAGATGCTCTACAGGTATCTCCGAAGGTGTTTGTTGAGTTGGCATAGATCGAGATTAGGATTTCTCACTCCGAGTATCAGAGAGGTATCTCTGGGCCCTCTCGTAATACACATCATAAGCTTGCAAGCAAACGACTAAGGAGTAAGTCATGAGGTGATGTATTACGGAATGAGTAAAGAGACTTGTCGGCAATGATATTGAACTAGGTATGAAGATACCGACGATCGAATCTCGGGAAAGTAACATACCGATAGACAAAGGGAATTACGTATGTTATCATAACGGTTCGACCGATAAAGATCTTCGTAGAATATATAGGAGCCAATATGGGCATCCAGGTTCTGCTATTGGTTATTGATCGAAGAGGTGTCTCGGTCATGTCTACACAGTTCTTGAACCCGTAGGGTCCGCACGCTTAACGTTCGATGACAATATAGTGTTATATGAGTTGCGTGACCGAATGTTGTTCAGAGTCCCGGATGATATCACGGACATGACGAGGACTCTCTAAATGGTCGAGAGGTAAAGATTGATATATAGGACGATGGCATTCGGACACCGGAAGTGTTTTCGGGGTTACCACGTACTCATCAGGTCACCGAAAGGGGTTTCGGGCACCCCCGGCAAAAGATATGGGCCTTATGGGCCAAGAGGTGAAACACACCAACCACAAGGGGCTGGTGTGCCCCTCATATGGGCCGGCCTAAGAGGAGAAGAAAGAGGGGAAAGGGAAAGGAAAGAGAGGAATAGGATTCCCCTTCCTTCCCTCTCCCCCCTCTTTCCTCCCCCCTCCGACATATATGGCAGGGGGCGCGCGCTAGGGAGGAGCCCAAGTAGGATTCGGTCCTACTTGGGGCGCCTACTGGCCTCTCCCCTCCCCCTCCCACCTATATATATATATGTGGGAGGGGGCGCCTAGCACACACCAGATCAATTGTTAGCCGTGTGTGGCGCCCCCCTGCATCGTGGACACCCCCGGTCATATTTTTGTAGTGCTTAAGCGAAGCCCTGCGGAGATCACACTGGTACAACGAGGTGCTATACAAACGGTTTTTAACCTCTTTCCACGACAACGTTCAGAACCATCACCTAGTGAGTGACTACGATAGGGGGGGTCCTTCCCACACGACCCAGAAACCGTCGGGGATATGCCCTCTTGGCACACACACTCGGCAAAATGAGGTCGTGTGCGACCGGCGAGCGACCAAATACGGTTATATGTATAGTAGTACTAAAAAATACAATTATACAGGCGAAATCATTTCTGGTCGTAAGTACATCCTACATAGTCAGTCCCCGCTAAACGTTTCCGTTCGTATATACATCCCACACAGTCGCTCCAAGGAAAACGTTTGTTCAAGGTGGCCTAATGCAAACAGTTTTCATGAGAATGTCGTGTGTGATTGTTCATTGATCCAACACGGTTTATTCCTAGAAACTGTGTGCGTTGCCTGAGGTCATCGCCCACGGTGTTTTCTCAATAACTGTTTGCAATAGGAAAACCCAATTAGCAGGCTAATTGCCCTATTATTAATAATCCATTTATTAATCTAATTGACATTCATATTAAGCACATAATATATTTCATTTCCATATTAAGGAAGTAGGATTTCATAATTGAAATACATCCGAGTACAACATGATATAGCTTCAGCACTCAGCTACCCCATTACACAACTGCACCAACACCAACTTTCACATGCAACATATAAAACTTTTCGAAATTAGCATCATAGATGGTACATAGGAAGATGCATCCCATCTGGAAAACTACTGAAGCGGAAGGCGAATATTGAGCCTTCATTCATGTTTAAGGTCTTTGCAACTTTAGGCCAGTGCCTGTGGATGATTGACTGACCATCCTTCATCCTCTTCAGGAACACTTCAATATTGAACCGTGGGTGTTGTATGAAAACCTGCCTTCCCTCCTGACCATAGAGGTGGTTTGAGAGGTAATCATCAATGAACTGCTTTGGAAAGGCCTGAAAACAAGGATGTGCATAAATATCTTCTCTATATTGGAAATGGGGCAAAGGAATAAAAAAAGGCAAGGTATAATAGTTAGTACCATCTTGTAGGGAGCTGATTTCTTCTTCATTGTGCAGACAAAGATTTTGTTGTTTTTTGTCGCTAATTTCTTTATCCTAACAATCTTTCTGAGTTTCTTGACTTGATTGATATTCATGGACAACTCATTTCCCCATATGCAAAAAGGGTCGAACAATGGGTCAAAACCTCTGGCAGCAGGACCTACTTGTGCAAGACCAAATTGTTAAAAACCTAAATATTAGAATGGTTCCTGCAATTGCACAATAATGTGCTATTAGACAATGGACCATGCACATGCTAACCTCGATTGTAAACCTCAGTGCTTCCCATTGTTTCCCTGCAACACATATAAGGTAGTTAGTCATCAGGTTAAGTAAGGGTTCACAAGCTATCTGTAAAATATGTTGATGAAAAATAAGCACATTGCAGATTCATCCGATTAATTCAAGCCACATGGAAAATCTATTTATCCAAACCAATCATGATTAAGAACTAGGAAATATAGGACTTGTATATGTTTCTCATGTATTAAGTGCATCCAAATTCGATTTATTCCTCACATGCACAATAATACAAAATTCTACCCACGACAACTGGACATCACATTGCAGAATTGAACCAAGCAGTTAACTAAACACCACAACAAATGAACCAAACATTAACAGAGAACCAGATTGCATAATATAACATACTCCTAATAGAAGATCAGATAGTTAACCAAACCAAGCATGCTTAACAACTCGGAAATATAGCAATTGTATTTGTTTCTCATGTATTTAGTACAACCAAATTCGATTTATTTCTCACATGGTGTACAATAATAGAATGCACCCACAACAATTGAACATCGCATTGCAGAATTGAACCAAGCAGTTAACTAAACACCATAACAAATGAACCAAACGTTAACTGAGCACCACATCGACAACTTGGAAATATAGCAATTTTATTTGTTTCTCATGTATTTTGTCAAGTAAAATTCAATTTATTTCTCACATGGAAGACAATACAAAATTGCACCCTGAAGAATTGAACATCACATTTGCATAATTGAACCAAATAGTTAACTGAACACGATAACTAATTAACCAACAGTTAATAAGTGAGTACCACATTGCAAGACATTTAGAACATATACACTAGAGCAACAGATTGCATGGTAAAAGTAGATAGCACAATTCACTATAATTTGTTAAGGAAAGGGAGTAGCTAGCAAACTGAACATGGGTCCTTACAGTGAGCTAATAAGACAAGCTACTCCTCATTGGCAGAGATATCGACGACAATTGGCTCCTTGGACATGGAAGAGGGCGAGGCCTCCGCATCTTGGGTACCCTCATCATAGTGGTGAGTTGCCTAAGCAGCTCCGGGCACCAACCTGTTGGCTCTCGAGATGAGGTAAGCACATGCACACTGAGAAAACACCTCATAGTCTTCGTTGGAGGCACCAAGGGTGGCCTCGAGAAAACACCACGAACTGTCGTTTAAAGCAGCCAACTATGTCGCAGTGTCGGCGCGCGAGGCGTCAACGGTGGCCTCGACGGCGAGGTGCTCCTCCAAGATCTGGGGGTCGGCACGAATGGCAGCCATCGCGACCTCATCCGCGCGTGTGGCTGCGATTTGCTTCTCCACTGCCAAATGCTCCTTGAGATCCTGGCTATACTGCATGCACCATGGCTTAGGGCGGCACTTATTTGGTGGAGGGGTCGGTGATTTGGGTGGAAGGTGTCGCGCAGGCGGTCGGGGCATGTGGGATGTGGAAGGAGGAGGAGGATGGGGGTCGGGTGTGGATTACCTGCCTGGATAGACGAGGCTGAGCAGCGTGAAGGAGGGTCGCCGGCGAGGAGGCGGCATTGCAAGCATGGAGTGAAGGTTTCAACTTGGAAAGGAAGGCGGGAATAGGAGAAATGTGGCTTTTGGGAAGGGGGAGGGGGCGGGGAGGTAGATATTTCCGCGGAAGCCGAAAATTTGGAATTGGTTCAGCAAAAAAACTGGCGCGCGCAAAGTGTCATCAGACACGGTCCCTTATTCAGAACTGTGTACGATATGTGAACATCACAAACGATTTAGATAGCTTAACCCGCGTGTGATGAGTTTGAACGTCAAAATTTTTGGTCCGAATTTCCCTTCATTGCATAATTTGGGGACACAAAGGAGACTACAACAGACCCACACTTCTTAATCGAGCAAGTTCAGCAATTAAACAGAGCTAGCTGACCTAAACATTACTCTAACAAATTAAAGACCGACACTCTTAATTAAACAAAACAAACAATACTACTATGGCTGGTGCTCATCAATCTCCGCCACCGCCTCCATGTCTAGCTCGCGCCCGACAATCTCCTGGGGAAGGGGCTCCACGGCATCCAGCGCACCATACTCGGCAAGCATCTCGCCATCTGCATCTGCCATATCTTTGGAATAGGCCGCCACGAGCTGGGCATGGGCGGCCGGGATCTGGGCTTTGGCAGGCTCCGTCGTGGCAAGGTATGCCACGCAGGAACAGACGGCTGCTCGAACGCTCTCGGCAATTGCCAACTTTTCGGCCGTGGGTTGCCGACCGTTGTTGGAGAAGCTTCTTTCGATTTGTGCGGTGACCGCCACGAGCTGGGCGTGGGCGGCCTCCATCAGGGCTAAGGCCACCTCTGCGGAATGGACAGCTGCTGTGCCACTCTCGCCAGTTGCTATTCCCGAGGCAGATGTTGCTGCAGCCGCCTGAGAAGCAATAGCAGTCGTATGGGACGCTTTGGCCACTGGGCTGCAGATTACGGTCGCCCTCACAAAGCTTGTTAGCATGTGCCTGGCGGCCATGGCCGCGCTCTCGCCGGAGTTGGCCGCCGAAGTTTCCCTCACGACGCGGGTCCACGTCCCCATCTTTCACCGGTGACGATTGAACAGTGAAATGATATTTGGGGAGCGAGCTAGTGTGCTTGACACGCCGGCTGTGGACTGTAGCCGTCACACCTTCTCGCATAAGCCGTATGCATACTATACTCCGACGGTGCTCTAAGATATTTTGTGCTGCATCTCACACGGTCGGTGATAATAAACTATGTGCGATCTACTTGATTTTTCGTCTTGATTTGAATGACATAATGGGGTCACAGCTGCAATGGGCGGTGTTTGAATTGGTAGAACTTTTATCTGTAGTGAACATGCAACTACAGGTGTGTCATAAAAAATGGAACTATTCAGGGTTCGTTTGGACGTTTTTATACATTAACTTGGTTTTGTAGGCATTTTAGGTGCACAATTCAAATTTAAACTACATGCACATGCTCCGGTGCACCAACATGGGTTGTAAAATCATATATGTGTCCATGGGTTTATGCTAATGTCCCATGCAAGAAATGGGGATGAATTTCGAACACCACGTCACCATGGCTCTCCGGCAAACATTGAGGTACCTACTTTTGTAATTCTAGTAAATCAAAAACTCATTGAAATTCATGAAACTTGGCATGCTATCATGGAGCGGCATCAACATGTCGTGGTAATTTTTTTGTCCCATTTGGGGCAGGTTTGAGTATAAGCTACTCACAAACCATAGATTCTCACAAGCCTGATGGTTTCGGTATGGAACGTGCCACCTTTGGGGATGAAATGATATCTACCTTTTATTGCTTTCAAAAAAATTCTAGTGTCAACATAGAACAACAGGAGTGTTGTGTTAAATTTTGGAATTTTTCGGGGTTCGTTTGGACATTTTTGTACATTAACTAGGTTTTCTATGTATTTTACATGCATAATTCAAATTTGAACTACATGCACATGCTCAGTGCATACAATTGGTTGAAAAATCAAATCTATGTCCTTGGGTGCATGCTTAGGTCCCATGCAAGAAATGGGAATGAATCTCAAACACCAAGGCACTGTTGATTGCCGGCAAAACATTGACATACTTTGTTTTTAAATTCTAGTAAATCCAAAACTCGTCTGAAATTCATGAAACTTGTCATGCTATCATGGAGTGGCATCAACATGCCATGGTAAAAAATCTGTCCCATTTGGGCAGGTTTGGGTATAAACTTCTCGCGAACTAGAGCTTCTCTCAACAAGCCTGATTGTTTCGGTAGGGAACGTGCCATCCTTGGGGACGAAACGATATCCATTACCTCTTATTGCTTTCAAAAATTTTCTAGTGTCAACATAGAACAACAAGAGTGTTGTGCTAAGTTTTGGAATTTTTGGGGGTTCATTTGGACATTCTTATAGATTAACTGGGTTTTCTAGGCATTTTATGTGCATAATTCATATTTGAACTACATGCACATGCTCTAGTGCATATAAATTGGTTGAAAAATAAAATCTGTGTCCTTGGGTGCATGCTTAGGTCCCATGCAAGAAATGGGTATGAATTTCAAACACCAAGGCACTGTTGATTGCCGGCAAAACATTGAGATACTGTCTTTTTAAATTCTAGTAAATCCAAAACTCGTCTGAAATTCATGAAATTTGCATGCTATCATGGAGCGGCATCAACATGCCGTGGTAATTTTTTTGTCCCATTTGGGGCAGGTTTGGGTATGAACTTCTCACAAACCAGAGCTTCTCACAACAAACGTGATTGTTTCGGTAGGGAACATGCCACCTTTAGGGACGAAATGATATCCGGTGCCTCTTATTGGTTTCAAAGAAATGCTAGTGTCAACATAGAACAACAGGAGTTTTGTGTTAATTTTTGGAATTTTCGGGGTTTGTTTGGACATTTTTATACATTAACTGGGTTTTCTAGGCATTTTATGTGCATAATTCAAATTTGAACTACATGCACATGCTCCAGTGCATATAAATTGGTTGAAAAATCAAATCTCTGTCCTTGGGTTCATGCTTAGGTCCCATGCAAGAAAATCTTAGGAAATGAGGATAACTTAATGGAGCCCAAACTCATTTGAAATAGGTTTTCTAGCCTTTGGCTTAAATAAAAGATCCAGCTAACTTGTGAGATAGAGATGTCTTCCTGGCTGGAACAGGATGGTACCTTATGACTTCAACTGGAAATGGCTTGCATGGATCCAAAAAAAAACTCAAACCAACTATTCAACAATTAGTGGAACCTAGAATGAAACTACCTTCACCTCGGAATTTCCCATATTATGAACAGTCAAAGTTCACGTGGATGCTGCTTTCTATCTCGGATAGTGGAATTGGTGCAACTGGAGCAATTATCCGAGATGCGGCGGGCATGTTCATTGCGGACTGCAGTGTTATGCTCCCTCGGGCAATTGTTGAGAATGAATTTCAAACACCAGGGCACTGTTGATTGCCGGCAAAACATTGAGATACTTTGTTTTTAAATTCTAGTAAATCCAAAACTTGTCTAAAATTCATGAAACTTGGCATGCTATCAATGAGCGGCATCAACATGCTGTGGTAAATTTTTTGTCCCATTTGGGGCAGGTTTGGGTATAAACTTCTCGCAAACCAGAGCTTCTCACAACAACCCTCATTGTTTCGGTAGGGAACGTGCCACCTATGGGGACGAAACGATATCCGTTGCCTCTTATTGTTTTCAAAATTTTTCTAGTGTCAACATAGAACAACAAGAGTGTTTTGTTAATTTTTGGATTTTTCAGGGTTCGTTTGGACATTTTTATACATTAACTAGGGTTTCTAGGCATTTTATGTGCATAATTCAAATTTGAACTACATGCACATGCTCCAGTGCATATAAATTGGTTTAAAAATCAAATTTGTGTCCTTGGGTGCATGCTTAGGTCCCATGCAAGAAATGGGAATGAATTTCAAACACCAAGGCACTGTTGATTGCCGGCAAAACGTTGATATACTTTGTTTTTTAATTCTAGTAAATACAAAACTCGTTTGAAATTCATGAAACTTGGCATGCTATAATGGAGCGGCATCAACATGCCGTGGTAAAAATTGTGACCCATTTGGGGCAGGTTTCGGTATAAGCTTCTCACAAATCAGAGCTTCTCACAACAAGCATGATGGTTTCGGTATGGAACGTGCCACCTTTGGGGACGAAATGATATCCGTTGCATCTTGTCGCCTTCAAAAATTTTCTAGTGTCAACATAGAACAACAGGAGTGTTTTATTAAATTTTGGAATTTTTCGGGGTTCGTTTGGACATTTTTACACATTAACTGGTATTTCTAGGCATTTTATATTCATAATTCAAATTCGAACTACATGCACATGCTCCAGTGCATATAAATTGGTTGAAAAAAAATATGTGTCCTTGGGTGCATGCTTAGGTCCCATGCAAGAAATGAGAATGAATTTCAAACACCAGGGCACTGTTGATTGCCGGCAAAACGTTGAGATTGTTTGTTTTTAAATTCTAGTAAATCCAAAACTCGTCTGAAATACATGAAACTTGGCATGTTATCATGGAGCGGCATCAACATGCCGTGGTAAAAATTTTGTCCCATTTGGGGCAGGTTTGGGTATAAGCTTCTAACAAATTAGAGCTTCTCACAACAAGCCTGATGGTTTCGGTAGGGAATGTGCCACCTTTGGGGACGAAACGATATCCATTGCCCCTTATTGCTTTCTAAAATTTTCTAGTGTCAACATAGAACAACATGAGTGTTTTTTTTGATTTTTTTTAGGGTTCGTTTGGACATTTTTATCATTAACTAGGTTTTCTAGGCATTTTATGTGCATAATTCAAATTCGAACTACATGCACATGCTCGAGTGCATATAAATTGGTTGAAAAAACAAACATGTGTCCTTGGGTGCATGATTAGGTCCCATGCAAAAAATGGGAATGAATTTCAAACACCAGGGCACTTCTGATTGCCGACAAAACATTGAGATACTTTGTTTTCAAATTCTAGTAAAACCAAAACTCGTCTGAAATTCATGAAACTTGGCATGCTATCGTGGAGCGGCATCAACATGCCGTGGTAAATTTTTTGTCCCATTTGGGGCAGGTTTGGGTATAAGCTTCTCACAAACAAGAGCTTCTCACAACAAGCCTGGTGGTTTCGGTAGGGCACGTGCCACCTTTGGGGATGAAACAGTATCTGTTGCCTCTTATTGCTTTCAAAATTTTTCTAGTGTCAACATAGAACAACAAGAGTGTTTTGTTAAATTTTGGAATTTTTGGGGTTCGCTTGGACATTTTTATACATTAACTCGGTTTTCTAGGCATTTTATGAGCATAATTCAAATTTGAACTACATGCACATGCTCCAGTGCATATAAATTTCTTGAAAAAAATCAAATCTATGTCCTTGGGTGCATGCTTAGGTCCCATGCAAGAAATGGGAATGAATTTCAAACACGAGGGCACTATTGATTGCTGGCAAAACATTGAGATACTTTGTTTTTAAATTCTAGTAAATCCAAAACTCGTCTGAAATTCATGAAACTTGGTATGCTATCAGGGAATGGCACCCAACATGCCGTGGTATTTTTGTGTCCATTTTGAGAGAAGGTCCACTCGAATAACAACCAACAATGGCATCTTGAAAAAATAGCTGCCACTTTAATATCTCAAATGTTTGTATAATTCAAACCGTAAGCGTTCTGTTAACCATTCACGTGACGCCATGTGTCTTGGTTTTAATGGATATAGGAGGTGCCGTGCGGACAACTGCTTGACTGAGCGGGAGGCGTGCGAGCGGAGTCCGGTGCACAGGCTGACTGAGAGGCGTGCAAGCTGTCCTCCAATGCGAGGCTCATCGGGAAGCGTGTGAGCTGTACGCTGCGTAGGCTCGTTGGGAAGCGAGCCCTTTGACTTCCATGGCCGCCCGCCTTCCTCTCCATTAATGGCGCCGAAGCCTCTGTTTAATACGGGCGGCCTTACTGTTCTTCTCCTATTCCCCTCCCTCCCGCGGACCTCCACCACCGCCATGGCGCAGGATGATCATCTGCCAGTAGTCTTCAAGTTTGGTGAAGTCGACTCCGAGCCAGAGGAGATAGAAAATAAGGAGGAATGGGGCCTCACGGACATGGCCCAGAATGAGCTGGCCGCGGCGGTTGCTGCCCCCACTCCCGTCCCAGCTCCCATCCCCGCGCCTGCGCCAACGACCATCCCCGTAGCATTGACGGGCTGGTCGCCGAGCACTATCGCAGAGCTGGAAGCCACGGTCATCAGCAAGGTCTCCACCGACCCGCACGAGCTCGTGTACATGCCAGCGCCCATGCCCGTGCCCGTGCGCGCCCCTCCACCCACTGTGGCGCCGGTCCCCGTGCGTTTGGCTGCACCCGCCGCGCCCGTGCCCTTGCGCGCCCCACCACCCACCGCGGCACCGGTCCCCGTGCGTTTGGCTGCACCCACCGCGCCTATGCCCGTGCGTGCGCCCCCCTCAGCGGCATGGGACACCGCTGTCGACCGCTACCTCTCGGCGGCACCAGTTGCCATCCTCCTGCGCCCGCCCGTTTATCGCGCGACGACATGATGTTTGATTTACAAGTGAAGAACATTATGTGTTACCTTGAAGACTTCAACAACGGCGTCCCAGAGGACGACAATGACGGCGCGGCACGCCACCTCCGAAAATAGTTTTTTTGGGGTTTAATATTGTATCTCAAATTCTCGATCATATGAATATAAATTTGCAGCGTGACTGAATGAAAGATATGGTTTGAACGAACTTACGTTTTTCTCTATTAATGTACAAACTTATCAAACGATTTTATTTTGAAAATAATGTCAATGGTTTTTAAATATAAAACACCCATTGCAAACATTTTAGGTAGAACACCCGTATGCAAACCGACAGCTTCCCCACGAAGCCAAGGGAAAATGTGCCGAGCAGGATTTGTGCAGCTCTTGATCGCAAACGTTTTAGATAGAACATCTGTATGCAAAGTGAGAGCTATGGTCTTCCCCCTTAAGTCAAGGGAAAATTTGCAGCACAGGATTTGTGCATCCCTTCAACGCAAACGGTTGTTTTGGATGACCCGCGTGCAACCACGTAGAAACAATTGGGTAAGATTTGCATCTGTCATATTGGGTATGTTGCCATTTGTCAAATTGGAAAGATTGACATCTGTCATATCTAACAATAATATACGCCGCCACGCGACCTGTGTGCCATGCGAGCGGGCGTGAGTTGATGGGACACATATGCAAATGTATCATTCATTACGTACAACAAGTCATCAACACACAACGACAACGAGGATAGATGTTGGATTATAGATTATTTCCAACAAAACATTCTAGTAAAGTAAAGTTTTTCTCACAAAAAAATAACAAAGCGATGAAATGAAACTTCAGCTTAACCAATCCTCGGCATTGGAAACGCTTGCTTTGAACCATAACTGATTCTCTGGGAAGGGCCAGCTATTGTCAATCTCGAGACCAACGCAGGACTGATCATCCAGGCCGAAGCGGCCTATATCAGGACGCATATTGTGTGACGCCCCGAGACCATTGTGCTAGGTGTCTTCCAGTTATTCGCTATCTTTGCCATGTCATTCGCTTGCGTGTTGCATCTTGTCATGTCATCATGTGCATTGCATCATCATGTTTTTCAAAACCTACATCCGTCCGGGTTTCCCCAGTTCCTTCTGTTGTCCGTTCTGAGCCCAGACACACTCACACGCGCCCGCGGCATGTCCGTACTATTATTTTATAAGTGGCCAGAAAAATGTTCTCAGAATGGGGTGAAAGTTGGCGTGTGATCTTATTATAGTGTAGATAGACCGCCTATCAAGTTTTATCGCATTCGGAGTTCGTCTGATAGCCCAACCGTTAAACTATAGCAGCATTATAGCCGGGCACACGTCGGACGTTTTCGGTCTCCGGAAACAGTCACCGGGCCTCTCCTCTTCTATATTCTCAGCCCTTTGCCTTCTGTACTACCTCTCACCACCAGGCCCTACATAACCTCTCTTGTCAGCCCGCGGACCTCCTCCGACGCGCGTCCGAAATCTGTCCTGGACCCGACCCGGACAGACATTACCGCTGTGTCCGGATCATCCCCAAACGTCTACAAAACATCTCCGTTTTTCTTTTTGGACTCCCTGCCTATTTTATTCTCGTCCGTCGGATTCCGATCCAATGATCCAAATCCCTCTCCTTTAATCCTTTTGCTATATATATCAGACCAAGCCCTAAAAACTAGGTCGTTTGTCCCCCTCAGCCGCCGCCTCACTCCAAATCCCCCTCGGGATCCTTACCCTCGGTCGCCGCCGCATCCTCCTTGTTTTTTCTCAGCCACCCAACCAGATCCACTCCTCCTGTCTTCCTAGAGATCCACCTCCTCCTTCCCCGAAGCTCCTCCTCTGCTTTCTCCTCGAACCCGTAACTGCAGCGGAGCAGGAGCCCTCGCACCCGAGCCTCACCGACCCTGCAGGCTGCACCCTCCGGCGATCCCGCCGCCGGCGGCCACGACCAGGACCGGCCTCGTCCCGTTTCTCTCCTCCTCCTAATTTTTCCTCTCTCACTCTCACGGTGGCCCTCTCTCTCTCCTTCCCAGGAACGAGCAGGAACTCGCTCAAGCCCCATGGCGTCGCCGCCGTTGTTTCGCTTCGTCCGGTAGCCCCCGAGCAAGCGCCACCACCGGATCTGCTCGAGCCCGCCCCGCCTTGCGCCTCAAGTCCCGCGTCCGCCGTGGCCGTGGAGCACATCGGCGTTGTTCTCGCCTCCCTGCAGGACCCTAACTGCGCCGCCGCACCCAGTTCCTCTGCCTCCTCTGCTTCTTCCTCGAGCCCGCAAGGGAAACGAGCACCGCGCCGCGCCCTGCTTCTTCCTCCTCCTCGAGGAGATGCCCCTCGCCTCGAGCTCCAGCGCTACAAGGCCGCCTTCTGCAGTTCGTTTTTGCCAGAGTTCCCCAACACCAGCAGGTCACCGCACCTCTTCTCCGTCGCCTCCTTCCTATCTCTTTATCTCACCGGACTCCCTATGTCTCCTCTGTAATAGAGCCGTCGCCTGAGAGGCTCCTCGTCCGCCGCCACCTTCAACCAACGCCGCCGGCGCCCCATGTTCCGTGCCATCGCGCCGTCCCGGCCCTGCACCGCCCTTTCCCGTTCCCGCGTCGGCCTGAACCCGTCACTGTCGTTTTTCCTTCATAACGATGACCAGCGCCAGCGACCGCTCGACCACGTTGACTCGATCAAGTCAACCGCCAGATCCACTGCGCCTCGGCCCAGCTTTGCCTCTGCCGGCCTCTCCCTCCTCCAGCAGGCCTTGGCCCAATGTGAGCCCCCACAGCCCCCCTCTCGGTTGGGCCAGCAGAGCTTTCAGATTCGGCCCGATAGGGTTTTTTCCCTGTTCTGTGATTTTGTTCTTTATCCGCAGGATTGCAGTTTTACAAAAAAGCCATTGTTGATCATGCATTTAATATCTCACAAACCGTGCATCGGATTAAAATAAATTATATATGAAACTTGCTTAGAATTTCATCTAGTTTAATAATATGCAACTTTCATCCATGTTTAAAATGTTTAAAATTTTGTTTGTTTAAATTTTTCCTATTGCCATGCTAAAATGTTTTATTCCATAACTTAATAACCGTAACTCCGCATTTAATAAACTTTATATGTAATTGGGGTGGAAAAATGCCTAGTTTAACATGGTGCAATCATCTTGCATGTTTAACAACTATCAAATTTGGTTTAGGGCAGAACAGTACCAAACCTAATATATGCATATGAGGATTTTTCCGGACTTGTTGTTTGTTGTTCCGGCCTCATTTAAACTTGCCTAGATAGGTAGTTTTACTTTGCTTCACCTCTTGCCATGCTAACCAACATTTAATATTGTTGAGTACCTAAATGAGATCGAACTAAATAACTTGATGTGGTATTTTGTCAATATGCATCCCGATGCATATTGAGCTTCACTTAATTTGTAGGATTGCTTGTGCACTTTGTCATGCCATGCATCATTAAACCGGACATGCATCATACGCGATTGTGCATCATGCCATGTTGATGTGTTGGTTGTTTACTATGTTGTTTGCTTCTTTCCGGTGTTGTTTCTTCGGTTGGTTCCGATAACATCGTGTGTGTGAGGATCCGTTCGACTACGTCCGTTTATCTTCTTCATGGACTCGTTCTTCTTCCTTGCGGGATTTCAGGCAAGATGACCATACCCTCGAAATCACTTCTATCTTTGGTTGCTTAGTTGCTCGCTCTTTTGCTATGCCTATGCTGCGATACCTACCACTTGCTTATCATGCCACCCATATTGTTGAACCAAGCCTCTAACCCACCTTGTCCTAGCAAACCGTTGTTTGGCTATGTTACCGCTTTGCTTAGCCCCTCTTATAGCATTGTTAGTTGCAGGTGAAGTTTGAAGTTTGTTCTTTGTTGGAACATGGACATGTTGTTCCTTGTTGGAATATGTTTACTTGTTGGGATATCACAATATCTCTTATTTAATTAATGCATCTATATACTTGGTAAAGGGTGGAAGGCTCGGCCTTATGCCTGGTGTTTTGTTCCACTCTTGCCGCCCTAGTTTCCATCATATCGGTGTTATGTTCCCGGATTTTGCGTTCCTTACATGGTTGGGTTATAATGGGAACCTCTTGACAGTTCGCCTTGAATAAAACTCCTCCAGCAAGGCCCAACCTTGGTTTTACCATTCGCCACCTAGCCTTTTTTCCCTTGGGAGTCGCGCATCCCGAGGGCCATCTTTATTTTAACCCCCTGGGCCAGTGCTTGTCTAAGTGTTGGTCCGAACTAGTGCCACTTGCGGCGCCACCTCGGGGAAACTTGAGGGCTGGTTTTAGCTGTACGTAGTGTTCATCTGGTGTTGCCCTGAGAACGAGATATGTGCAGCTCCCATCAGGATGTCGGCGCATCAGGCGGTCTTGCTGGACTTGTTTTACCATTGTCGAGGATGTCTTGTAACCGGGATTCCGAGTCTGATCGGGTCTTCCCGCTAGAAGGAATATCCTTCGTTGACCGTGAAAGCTTGTGATGGGCTAAGTTGGGACACCCCTGCAGGGTTTTGAACTTTCGAAAGCTATGCCCGCGGTTATGGGCAGATGGGAATTTGTTAATGTCCGGTTGTAGAAAACCTGAAGTTGACCTTAATTAAAATACATCAACCGCGTGTGTAACCGTGATGGTCTCTTTCCGGTGGAGTCCGGGAAGTGAACACGGTGTTGGAGTAATGCTTGACGTAGGTTGTTCTAGGATCACTTCTTGATCATAGTTGTTCGACCGTGCTTTTGCCTTCTCTTCTCGCTCTCATTTGCGTATGTTAGCCACCATACATGCTAGTCGCTTGCTGCAGCTCCACCTCATACCTTTTACCCTTCCTATAAGCTTAAATAGTCTTGATCGCGAGGGTGTGAGATTGCTAAGTCCCCGTGACTCACAGATACTTCCAAAACCAGCTTGCAGGTGCCGAGGTTACCGTGTAGATGACGCAACCCAGCTCAAGGAGGAGCTCGATGAAGATCTTGTCCTTTGTCTTGTTTTGTTCTAGTTGATCAGTAGTGGAGCCCAGTCGGGACGATCGGGGATCTGTGTAGCTTTTGGGGTAGTCTTCTTGTATTTTGGTTCCGTAGTCGGACCTTGATTATATTTGGATGATGTAATGCTTTATTCATGTAATTGTGTGAAGTGGCGATTGTAAGCCAACTATGTATCTCTTTCCCTTATGTATTACATAGGTTGTGTGAAGATTACCTCACTTGCGACATTGCTTTCAATGCGGTTATGCCTCTAAGTCGTGCTTCAACACGTGGGAGATATAGCCGCATCGAGGGTGTTACAAGTTGGTAATCAGAGTCTTCCCCGACCTTAGGAGCCCCCTGCTTGATCGAATAGCTGGCGTTGTTGAGTCTAGAAAAATGTTTTGAGTCATTTAGGATTATATATATCAGAGAGTTAGGAATTCTTTTTACTCCTCAGTCCCTTCGTCGCTCTGGTGGGGCATCCTGACGTAGAGTTTTGACTCTCCTCTTCTCAAATTTTCACAAAAAAAAAATTTAGGATCACGCAAGTATCTTGGAATCGTTCCGATGGTTTTGTGACGAGAACATTGTTCTTGGTGCCTCCTGTCATTTAGGGGTTGTGGCAGTGTCCCGGGGAGTTGAGCTCCGAGGTGTTGTCGTCACAATTTTATCGTTGCAGTTCTGGAATACCTGAGTTAGTTTCGCCGACATCGAAAATCTCTTTTATGCAGTTGTTGGTGAGATAACCTCGACGCCACCCAGTACTGGGGTGGGAGTTCGGGAGTATTGCCATAACTCGTATAACGGATGCTTTTCGAAGGTTGAGGTAGACGATTTCCGAAGGTTTCTTGGTTATGTGTTGAAGGATGGATACAGTTGGATGTAGGATTTGTTAGTTTGGGTGAGATATTATGCTTCCCCTGTATCCCCAACACCTGATTGCATAACCGGAAAGTTTGGGGAGTTTATAAGTGGGAATTCAAGTAGCTCTTAGGATATCTTTCTGACAGATGTATGATATGAAATTGGGGTTCGACGTCTAGTGGTCCGCCTATTCATGGTCGGTTTTACAGTGGTCTCGTTGTGTATTAAAGAGTCCTTGGCTATGTCGACTTGGGGACACTTCGTATGTCATGTGCACTGCCTTGTACATGATGGTGCTGTACGATCGAGCCCGTGTAGGCCCCACCACGAAAACTTCGGACAAAATCTCTATCATATGTTTGTTCCGGCTTATTCTGCGAGCCAATCCTTTGTTTTGTTTTGAGTTGTGGTATTCGAGTTGCTTCGAAGTCAAATGTTGATTCCATACCTTTCCTAAGTGGTGTTCTCATACCCCGATGTGAACACTAATCCTTCTCGATCATCGAGTTTGTCATGTCAATCCTTTTTAAACCGGTGTGCTTCTCTTCAAGTGGATCCAATCATTGCAACATCCGCAAGATCAAGTATCAGTTCTTCTCAACGGTGTTTGTTTCATCCATCCCCAAGTTGCCTTTGTTTTCCCGCCCACCCACCCTTTTTCTTTGACGACTCAGATTTCTTAATCAAGTATCCTTTTATTATTGTGAAGTCTCTCCATTCCTTTTTCCGTCAATGTTCTTACCCAGTGTTTTCCATGAAGATGTTCTACTAGCTCATCTTTCATCATTCTTTTTCTTCTCCGGTGGATTCAATTCAAGCTTTTGGTGTTGATCATATCCTTTCCTCGTTTTAGAAGTTTTATCATACCGGTGCTCATCATATTCATTCATTTCTCGCTATTCAATTATTCTGGAGTGCTGAAGATATCTCGGAAGCCTCGTCTTTTCCTTCAAGATCTGTTCAAACCTATTTCAAGGTTGTTATCTCATTCTAGCCATTTAATTCAACCGGTGCATTCTCTCTTTTTAAATTGTTCTACGGTGTATCTTTTGAGTGGGCCCTAACCCACAGGTCTTTTCCCCAGGATCTTACCTGACTCTTCTAATTTCCGGAGTTATTCTCATATTCATCTCAAAGTTTGACGTAAGAATGATTTATCATCAGTCAAATGCCTTTCTCCAAGATCGGTTAAATTCTTTTCATCGTTGGCTCAGCCTTTTCCATTCTTCATTCCTGAGTGCCTCAACAATTCTTGGTGGTGTTTCTCGTCGTCTTTCTCGGATTTTGAAGACCGAAAAAGAGTTTTCCCTCCATATCTTATCCGTTCTCTCAGAGATTCGTGATTCTAGTTTGAGGCCATCCTCTCATAATTGTTTTTGATTCTGGAAATTCTTTTCATCCATCCGGAGCAATTCAAGATTCTTTTCAGTTTGTTTCTCCGGAGCCCATCATCTCAGAATTTATTCATTCTCAGCTTTCAGCTATGGTTCTCCAAATCTTACTGGTGCTTCGTTCAAGTGATCTCTAATCAGTTCGTGATCCCTTTGTTCTCATGTATCTAGATTCTCTCAGGCATCTTCGTTCATTTGCAAATTCTTCCCGGTGATTCGTTATCTTTTATTCGTTCTTTTTCAATTCTTACAGTGGTTCGTTCAAGATTCTTCTTACCTTGTTATCATACCAATTCATTTGTTTTTTTCAATCCTACCGGTGGATTTGTCGAAGACCTTCCCAAGTTTGTGCTATATCTATCTTAATCCTTTCTACGAGAATAAGTAGTATGCCAAAATCCATTGCTTGTCATCAATTTGAATTGGTGAAGGATAAGCATAATGTAATTATTATTATTGTTTCATCCAAGTGATTTAATTCCTTACTCCGGAGGTTCATCAAAATTCTTGATTTCAATTGTTTCATCTTTTCTTTTCCAGAGTTCCAAGTTTTTCTGCATTATATCGTCGCGAAGCTCCATCTAAATCATCGCAAGGCTTCACCTTATATTCTCAACTTCTCTTTCTTTTTTTCATCCTTTCGTTTACCGGAGTTCTTCATGGAGGTTCTACATGATGGTTTCATCAAGGAAATAATCCCTTCTCCAAGTGTTCATTAAGATTCTTTTCAGAGGAGCTCAAGCATTCTTCATCTTGCAATCTGGAGTGCAATTCTTTCTTTCATATCATTGGAGGTGGTATTATGTCATTCTTGATAATTTGAGTTCATGTTTCGTGATTCACATGTTGTTAAGAATGAGGTATTTAAAATCCATCAACCTCTCCGTTGGAGTTATCTTGTGTCATGTTTCACCTAAAGCCTTCCCTAAGGTTTGTTGCTATTATGGTACTTATAAATGACACAAGTTCTTCATTTATCCTCACGGTGAAATAAGTTTGTCGTCTCCTTGTTCATATCAATCCAATCTTTTTTCGGGAATGGCAGGTTGTCACCTCATAATTTTGAGATGTATTCTATAAGTCCATATCAAGCTTATCCTTTTCGTTGTTGATAACCCAACAACTTCGTTCTAGCTTTTGGTGTAAGCGTGCTCTCTCAAGACCTTGTTTTTCTCCCCCGTTCATTCAGCTCCATTCTCTCACTTCTTCTGGAGGCATTGTGATGTTGCTCTCTTCAAACCTTCTTCTTGTTCTTGTCAGGATCATGTTCTTTTCGTGTTATCCATTTTACCGGAGTGTCGTGCCCTATTTTCAAGTTCTCTCATCTTATCAAGTTTTGTGTCCCTTCTCAGACGGAGTGCTGTCCAAATTATATCATTCTTAATCCTTCTCTATCTTGACTTAACCGGAGTGGTTTCAATATATATCTTGCCCTTCAACCTCAAGGTTTTTCGCAATGTTCTTTGTCCCTCTTTTCTAACGGAGTGTTTTCGACCTTGTTCACCTTCGTTGTATTATTTTCTCGAATTTGTTCAACCTCTCAAGGTTCTTTGGTTTCACTCGTTTGTCAAAGAAGCAACTTAGTTTTACCTCTTCTCTTTCTCTTCCGTTTTTCCCTCCGGTGCCATTCTAGATCTCGGGACGAGATCCTCTCGTAGTGGTGGAGTGTTGTGACGCCCCGAGACCATTGTGCCAGGTGTCTTCCAGTTATTCGCTGTCTTTGCCATGTCATTCGCTTGCGTGTTGCATCTTGTCATGTCATCATTTGCATTGCACCATCATGTTTTTCAAAACCTGCATCCGTCCGAGTTTCCCCAGCTCCTTCTGTTGTCCGTTCTGAGCCCAGACACACTCGCACGCGCCCGCGGCATGTCCGTAATATTATTTTATAAGTGGCCGGAAATATTTTCTCGGAATGGGGGTGAAAGTTGGCGTGTGGTCTTATTATAGTGTAGATAGACCGCCTGTCAAGTTTTATCGCATTCAGAGTTCGTCTGATAGCCCAACCGTTAAACTATAGCGGCATTATAGCCGGGCACACGTCGGACGTTTTCGGTCTCCGGAAACAGTCGCCGGGCCTCTCCTGTTCTATCTTCTCAGCCCTTTGCCTTCTGTACTACCTCTCACCACCAGGCCCTACCTAACCTCTCTCGTCAGCCCGCGGACCTCCTCCCGCGCGCGTCCGAAATCTGTCCCGGACCCGACCCGGACAGACGTTACCGCTGTGTCCGGATCATCCCCAAACGTCTACAAAACATCTCCGTTTTTCTTTTTGGACTCCCTGCCAATTTTATTCTCGTCCGTAGGATTCCAATCCGATGATCCAAATCCCTCTCCTTTAATCCTTTTGCTATATATATATCAGACCAAGCCCTAAAAACTAGGTCGTTTGTCCCCCTCAGCCGCCGCCTCACTCCAAATCCCCCGCGGGATCCTTCCCCTCGGTCGCCGCCGCATCCTCCTCGTTTTTCTCAGCCACCCAACCAGATCCACTCCTCCTGTCTTCCTAGAGATCCACCTCCTCCTTCCCCGAAGCTCCTCCTCTGCTTTCTTCTCGAACCCGTAGCAGCAGCGGAGCAGGAGCCCTCGCACCCGAGCCTCACCGACCCTGCAGGCCGCGCCCTCCGGCGACCCCGCCGCCGGCGGCCACGACCACGACCGGCCTCGTCCCGTTTCTCTCCTCCTCCTAATTTTTCCTCTCTCACTCTCACGGTGGCCCTCTCTCTCTCCTTCCCAGGAACGAGCAGGAGCTCGCTCAAGTCCCACGGCGTCGCCGCCGTCGTTTCGCTTCGTCCGGTAGCCCCCGAGCAAGCGCCACCGCCGGATCTGCTCGAGCCCGCCACGCCTTGCGCCTCAAGTCCCACGTCCGCCGTGGCCGTGGAGCACATCGACGTTGTTCTCGCCTCCCTGCAGGAACCGAACTGCGCCGCAGCGCCCAGTTCCTCTGCCTCCTCTGCTTCTTCCTCGAGCCCACAAGGGAAACGAGCACTACGTCGCGCCCTGCTTCCATCCCCGCCGCCGAGCCCTGCTTCCATCCCCACTGCCGTGCCCTGCTTCTTCCTCCTCCTCAAGGAGATGCCCCTCGCCTCGAGCTCCAGCGCTACAAGGCCGCCTTCTGCAGTTCGTTTTCGCCGGAGTTCCCCAACACTAGCAGGTCACCGCACCTCTTCTCCGTCGCCTCCTTCCTATCTCTTTCTCTTACCGGACTCCCTCTGTCTCCTCTGTAACAGAGCGTCGCCTGAGAGGCTCCTCGTCCGCCGCCACCTTCAACCAACGCCGCTGGCGCCCCAAGTTCCGTGCCATCGCGCCGTCCCGGCCCTGCACCGCCCTTGCCCGTTCCCGCGTCGGCCTGAACCCATCACTGTCAATTTTCCTTTAGAACGACGACCAGCACCAGCGATCGCTCGACCACGTTGACTCGATCGAGTCAACCGCCAGATCCACCGCGCCTGGACCGGCCTCACCTCAGCCTAGCTTTGCCTCTGCCGGCCTCTCCCTCCTCCAGCAGGCCTTGGCCCAATGTGAGCCCCCCTCTCGGTTGGGCCAGCAGAGCTTTCAGATTCGGCCCGATAGGGTTTTTTCCCTGTTCTGTGATTTTGTTCTTCATCCGCAGGATTGCAGTTTTACAGAAAAGCCATTGTTGATCATGCATTTAATATCTCACAAACCGTGCATCGGATTAAAATAAATTATATATGAAACTTGCTTAGAATTTCATCTAGTTTAATAATATGCAACTTTCATCCATGTTTAAAATGTTTAAAATGTTGTTTGTTTAAATTTTGCCTATTGCCATGCTAAAATGTTTTATTCCATAACTTAATAACCGTAACTCCGAATTTAATAAACTTTATATGTAATTGGGGTGGAAAAATGCCTAGTTTAACATGGTGCACTCATCTTGCATGTTTAAAAACTATAAAATTTGGTTTAGGGCAGAACAGTACCAAACCTAATATATGCATATGAGGATTTTCCCAGACTTGTTGTTTGTTGTTCCGGCCTCATTTAAACTTTCCAAGATAGGTAGTTTTACTTTGCTTCACCTCTTGCCATGCTAACCAACATTTAATATTGTTGAGTACCTAAACGAGATCGAACTAATTAACTTGATGTGGTGTTTTGTTAATATGCATCCCGATGCATATTGAGCTTCACTTAATTTGTAGGATTGCTTGTGCACTTTGTCATGCCATGCATCATTAAACCGGACATGCATCATACTCGATTGTGCATCATGCCATGTTGATGTGTTGGTTGTTTACTATGTTGTTTGCTTCTTTCCGGTGTTGTTTCTTCGGTTGGTTCCGATAACGTCGTGTGTGTGAGGATCCGTTCGACTACGTCCATTTATCTTATTCATGGACTCGTTCTTCTTCCTTGCGGGATTTCAGGCAAGATGACCATACCCTCGAAATCACTTCTATCTTTGCTTGCTTAGTTGCTCGCTCTTTTGCTATGCCTATGCTGCGATACCTACCACTTGCTTATCATGCCACCCATATTGTTGAACCAAGCCTCTAACCCACCTTGTCCTAGCAAACCGTTGTTTGGCTATGTTACCGCTTTGCTCAGCCCCTCTTATAGCGTTGTTAGTTGCAGGTGAAGATTGAAGTTTATTCCTTGTTGGAACATGGACATGTTGTTCCTTGTTGGAATATGTTTACTTGTTGGGATATCACAATATCTCTTATTTAATTAATGCATCTATATACTTGGTAAAGGGTGGAAGGCTCGGCCTTATGCCTGGTGTTTTGTTCCACTCTTGCCGCCCTAGTTTCCGTCATATCGGTGTTATGTTCCCGGATTTTGCGTTCCTTACGCGGTTGGGTTATAATGGGAACCTCTTGACAGTTCGCCTTGAATAAAACTCCTCCAGCAAGGCCCAACCTTGGTTTTACCATTTGCCACCTAGCATTTTTTCCCTTGGGAGTCGCGCATCCCGAGGGTCATCTTTATTTTAACCCCCCGGGCCAGTGCTTGTCTAAGTGTTGGTCCGAACTAGAGCCACTTGCGGCGCCACCTCGGGGAAACTTGAGGGATGGTTTTAGCTGTACGTAATGTTCATCCGGTGTTGCCCTGAGAACAAGATATGTGCAACTCCCATCAGGATGTCGGCGCATCGGGCGGTCTTGCTGGACTTGTTTTACCATTGTCGAGGATGTCTTGTAACCGGGATTCCGAGTCTGATCGGGTCTTCCCGCTAGAAGGAATATCCTTCGTTGACCGTGAAAGCTTGTGATGGGCTAAGTTGGGACACCCCTGCAGGGTTTTGAACTTTCGAAAGCCGTGCCCGCGGTTATGGGCAGATGGGAATTTGTTAATGTCCGATTGTAGAAAACCTGAAGTTGACCTTAATTAAAATACATCAACCGCGTGTGTAACCGTGATGGTCTCTTTCCGGTGGAGTCTGGGAAGTGAACACGGTGTTGGAGTAATGCTTGACGTAGGTTGTTCTACGATCACTTCTTGATCATAGTTGTTCGACCGTGCTTTTGCCTTCTCTTCTCGCTCTCATTTGCGTATGTTAGCCACCATACATGCTAGTCGCTTGCTGCAGCTCCACCTCATACCTTTTACCCTTCCTATAAGCTTAAATAGTCTTGATCGCGAGGGTGTGAGATTGCTAAGTCCCCGTGACTCACAGATACTTCCAAAACCAGCTTGCAGGTGCCGAGGTTACCGTGCAGATGACGCAACCCAGCTCAAGGAGGAGCTCGATGAAGATCTTGTCCTTTGTCTTGTTTTGTTCTAGTTGATCAGTAGTGGAGCCCAGTCGGGATGATCGGGGATCTGTGTAGCTTTTGGGGTAGTCTTCTTGTATTTTGGTTCCGTAGTCGGACCTTGATTGTATCTGGATGATGTAATGCTTTATTCATGTAATTATGTGAAGTGGCGATTGTAAGCCAACTATGTATCTCTTTCCCTTATGTATTACATGGGTTGTGTGAAGATTACCTCACTTGCGACATTGCTTTGAATGCGGTTATGCCTCTAAGTCGTGCTTCGACACGTGGGAGATATAGCCGCATCGAGGGTGTTACATATTGTGATAGCCAGGGTAGGGAACCATAGCAATGTCCAAGGTATAGATACAGTTGCTTCTCATAAATGGTAATAATGTTGTGTCAACAGTAGCTGGATTGCCTTTCACCATCATTGGATAGTTTTGTCCAAGGAAGAGCGAGTTTTCTCCAAGACTATCAATACTGAACCAAGGAGAAGGTGTTGGCGCTAGCACACTAGTATCCATCCCGAATACCTGCAACGGATGTTGGAATAGGTCTGGAGAGTGCGACCATGGGAGACAACACCTGCTTCGTTAGTAACATCAGCAGTGCCCTGTATACATACAAGAAGAGGTGATCCATCGGAATAAGTTGCCAGGCGCCACTAAGTATATAGGTCCTGCTCGTCCTCATGCTCGTGATCATCACTATCGTCATCTCCCCCTTGATTATAATTTTTTTTCAAGTATAAGTTGTGGAATGTTCACAAGACCTTGGAAACACAGGAAGGTTAATTAGTAAAGGGAAACGAGCTAACCCGCATGCATGTGGATGAAACAATTATAATTACGGTGGAAGACAAACATGCCAAAATCATAAGGATTCCATGCAAAAACAGTGCCACGAGTGGTGGTAGCAAACACATGACTCTCGTATTGAATTGCATCACAATACTCATCTGTGTACAAAAATTGATTTTTGAGCAATATCCATCGAGGCGTGGAAGTAAGGATGACAACAAGCTTGTCGAAGATAGCAACAACTTCATAGTTCTTGTAATTCCAAGAGCGGTTGGGAACTGGACAAATTGCTATCTTCCGTAGATGACAGTCACCATGATCGTATTTGAACATACATAGATCATTGTGCTCAACCTCAGGGCAGTCTGTGATTTTTGGAAGTGGAACCCGGTGACGAGTGTACACATTCACAAGTTCCCACTCGCAGTTATACTCAATATAAACAACCCAATCTCCATTTACACCTGCCCAAGCCTTACCCTCAAGCGATGGCATCTTAACATCACACGTATCATTATCAAGTGGCATCAACTTGCACAAGGCGATGCTTCCATCGTCCCCACGCCGGTGACCAGCGTCATGGTGAATAAAATAGGGGAGATCAAACCGCTCCTGAACCCTTGGGTTCGTTGCAATGATGTTATTTGTGGAGTCAAGAATGGACTTGAATGAACCTGCCGTGCTAGCCGAGGTGATGACGTTGCACCGATCAATGAGTTCCTCCACCACGTCATCTTTCAGATCAGGGGAAGAATAATGGGGTCGTTTCCGGCCTGTTCCCTCCATGGAGAAGATGATCGAACAATGGCAGAAGGAAGGGTGAAGGCAAATGGAGGGAGGAAGAGCGTGCGACAACAGTTCCAAATCGAGAGGGAATGGCGAAGAGGTGGTGGACAGTTGCCACGGTACAAGAAGAGGCTACTGGGGAGCGAATGGTTGCCACAGAGGTCACACACTAACGACAAGGCCAAGTGAACCACATGCCATATATCACACACACCTTGATCTAGCTGACCATTTCTTTTGTGTTGCCTAATCACAAACAGTTCATCCGAGTGAACCGTATGTTGTATATCGCACACACCTTCATCTGGCTGCCCGTTTGTTTTGTTCCTCCTCATCGCAAACAATTAATTTAACTGAACCGTATGCCCTGCATTGCACACGCAACTAAAATCCAAACTGTGTTTGATGCATCCATCATCGCATACATTTTGCACCTTTTTGACGATTTTTTACACAACCGTTTGCGATTATTGCATCGCACACAATTTCATCGAAGGGTCTCTGATCATAGTGTCGCGTTAGCAGCATCCTGCAGAAGTATCACTTCACCATCATCATCACCACGCCGTCGTGTTGACAGAGCTCATCTACTACCTCGACGTCTTGCTGGATCAAGAAGGAGAGGGATGTCACTGAGCTGAACGTGTGCAGAACGCGGAGGTGTCGTGCGTTCGGTACTTGATCGGTTGACATGACAAGAAGTTCGACTACATCAACCGCGTTGTGAAACGCTTCCGCTTACGGTCTATGAAGGTACATAGACACACTCCCCCCTCATTGCTATGCATATCCATGGATAGATCATTGCGTGTGTGTAGATTAGGGATGGCAACGGGGCCCCATACCCGCCAAACCCATGGGGATTTCATCTATTAGGGGGTGGGGATGGGCGAAAAACATCCTCATGGGGATATTTACCAAACTATTGTATTCCCCATAGGGTACGACGGGGATGGGGGCGATATCCTATTCCCCAGACCCAATACCGATCGGGGACCTGGTTAGTAACTATGATACTGCGGTCAACCTTAAAATATTCACACAAAAACTTGCAGAAACAAAAAAAAAGCTCTGAAAAAACCCTTAAAACTATCTGACATCCTCACATCGGCTGCCATCATGACCAAGAAGTCAATATGGTCTAGATAAGCATTAGCAGGACAAGGACAACACCATGTATGTATGTTGATTATAGGGTGTCATATTATGTATATGAGTATGGGGAAATTTCATCCCCAGTCATGTAAACGGGGATGGGGATGGGATGATAGGGAATAGATGGGGATGGGGATGTTTTAGGTATCCCCATAGGGGATTGTCCCCATTGCCATCCCCAGCGTAGATTTTTGTTTTGTTTTCCATGCAACGATTCCCAACAGTGGTATTAGAGCCAGGTCTTTGGGTAGATGATATGCACAAGTAGAACACAAAGAGTTGTGGGCGGTGATAGTCATACTGCTTACCACCAACGTCTTATTTTGATTCAATGGTATTGTGGGATGAAGTGGCCCAGACCAACCTTACATGTGCACGCACATGAGACCGGTTCCACTGACTAACATGCAACTAGTTTGCATAAAGGTGGATGGTGGGTGTCTATTTCTCCTACTTTAGTTGAATCGAATTTGACTGCGACCGGTCCTTGAAGAAGGTTAAAATAGCAAACTTGACGAAACACCATTGTGGTTTTATGTGTAGGTAAGAATGGTTCTTGCTACAAGCCCGTACACTACACCATGACACTACAAAGGCGACATGCATCTGTTGGTATAGGTGAGAATCGCCGACGCTTATTTTGTCTCAAACTGTACCGACACACAGTATGTCGGAGTTATATAAGCTCATGACATATTATCTATCGGCAAAGCTCCACAGGAGCACCGACGTCATTTCTGTTGGTAGATGAAATCTTTAGCGATTGCCAGTGTGTCGCCGATTCATGTGGACACCAAATGTGTTGGCGTTCTTCGCCTCAGCCCACAGCCAAAAATATGGCGTGAAAAGAGAGCCATGCGCACGCCATACGAGCAGAAAAAGGCAAAGATAATAAAAAAACCCTTCGATCCCAAATCCCCAATCCCCAATCTCTCAGGCTCTCAGCCCTCGACCTAATCCACTGCCGCCCCCGACCTGCGCCGCTGCCCCGACCCACTGCGCCGCCGGCCATACCCACTGCGCTGCCGCCCCGCCTACGCGCCGCCACCCGTCCGCTGGCCCTCCGTCGCGCCACAACTCTCTAGCCCGTTGCGCACCACCCTTCCAGGAGCTGCAGCTCCGTCCGCTGCGCGAGGAGCAGCAACACCGTCGACCACCACCGGCAAGGAGAAGCAGCAGCAGCGCGTCCACCTTGCCGAGGAGCAGCAGCGTGTTCACCTCGCCGAGAGCAGCAACCTGTCCACCTCGTCGAGGAGTAGCAACTCGTCAAGGATCCACCTCCACGGTTGACCTCCATTCCTGCTACTTTCCTCTGCCCCGTCTACTGAATTCAAGAGGTGATTTACCTTCTGCAATTACTAATGGCCCGATTGAATAATGCTTGTGTGATGATCTGATTGGATGACTTGCATGATATTTTTTCAGTTTCAAATTTTTGTTGTTCATTTTCTATTTCAAGTAGTTGCAGATTTGGTTGTGTGAACACTACTTAGTGTGATCTGTGTAATGCCTACTGAACTATTATTTCATCATAGATAGATCTCTCTAGAAGGCATATGATTAAGCATATCCAGGCCGGTTTTAAGTTTAATGTCCATGTTTTAAGTTTTTTTCTATTTGATATGCATGTTCATAGTGAATGACATTTTTTTGCAGCAACATTGATATTCTGAATCTCTACAGCAACATCGATATTCCGAATCTGTACATTTCACTTGTAGTCTCTGAATTAGTTGTGAAGGTGCAGTCACCATGGACAAAAGGTGGATGGATGAGCCTAGGTATAACACACAATTTTAGTGGTTATAGGGCGCTTAGCAATTATTTAACTACATTTGATCTGATGCACATGTATATTTATATAACATGTAGGCACACAAAGGTGTATTTGGAAGGGGTGGAAAAATTCTTAAGCTTTGCATTTAGTAATTCATACGGAAACAAAATATTATGTCCTTGTAAGAACTGTTCAAACTCATTTTGGAATGAAGAAAGAGAGGTGCGTGAGCATCTGGTATGTGATGGGTTTCTCCGTGGGTATAAAGCTTGGATTTTTCATGGAGAATCTAGTTCTTCTTTCTTGAATGTTCCTGACGCTCATGAGAATGAGGTTGAGGAGGAGTCACCCGAAGAGGATGACATTTCTGATTTGCTTCGAGACTTAGGGGGTGGTTTAGATAAGGAGGGGGACTTTGAAGATGACACAGTTTCTGAGCAGACTGATGCATATTTAGAAGCTCTTCAAAAGTTAAAAAATGACTCTAGTCAAGAGCTATATCCTGGGTGTAAGAAGTTCTCAAAACTACGTTTCATAATTAGACTACTTCATGTCAAATTGCTTGGTGGATGGTCAGATAAAAGTTTTAACCTGCTGCTAGATCTACTTAATGATGCTTTTCCTGAAGGGTCCTCACTAGCGAAGAACTATAATGAAGCTAAGAAATTGGTGAAATGCCTAGGACTTGGATATGTTAGTATTCATGCATGTGAACATGATTGCATCCTTTTCTGGAAAAACCATGCTAAGGCTGATGTTTGTCCAATATGCAATACTTCATTTTGTACAATATTATGGTCTACAAAATCACATCTATTCCATCCTGACTTCATTTCGTTGCTTGTGCTTGTCATTTTCTAAGATTTCTCAAAGATACAAGTTCTTTTGCAGGGACAAATGGCAGAAAGTAGCAAGTAGTGAAGTTGATCTAGGATGTTCCACTGATCGCTTTTGACCATAACATGGAACATTGTCGACGCATTTTGAGCATATGGAAGTTGATGTCGGCTTGATCGAAGACTGGGTATCTTCCATAATATTTTGTAGTAGTCAAGTGATAAAATGATCGGTCTTTTGAGAACTTGCTCATATTTTGTAATAGGACATGACCAGAATGTCGACTCTGACATATGCCACTTGGCTATTTTCTTAGTGGATGTAGCTACTTGAGTGAAGAAACCCAGTGAATCTTCTATGAATGTTGAATGGATGATGTGCCTGTTATCTTGTTATGAATGGAACAGTGTAAGTGGAATCATCTATATATCTTAGAATGAATGCATTGCTTGTTACCTTGTGATGAATGGAAGAGTGCAATTGTATTGCATATTGAACATGAATTGAAATGTATAACCCTCGCACTAAGTGTGTCGGTAGAAGTGTTCATGTCACATTATCTGTTGGCATAACACACTGCAGATAAACTGTCGGCATAGAAATGGACAATGAACTATCTATCGGCGCATGTAGTATCAGACAGACTGTCGGCGTAGCTATGGCATCACTTAAACCGTCGGCATAGAGCTGTTTGTCGCTGCAGAAATGTCTGTCGGGAAAGATCTCACTAATGTTGTCATGTTATCTGTCAGAAAAGGTTTATCCGTCGGCAAAGCCCTTTCCCGACAGGACTATAGGCGACACCCACCTTTATGTCAGGAAAGGTCTCTACCGACATAAAATGTGTCGCCGTAGGTGACTTATGCCGACAGATTGTCTAACGCTGCTTTGAGTGTCATGGTGTAGTGGTAGCAGCCACGTAAAACTTGCAACAACAAAGTAGAGGACGTCTAACTTATTTTTGCAGGGCATGTTGTGATATGATATGGTCAAGATAGGATGTGATGAACATTATTGTATGAGATGTTCATGTTTTGTAAGATATCTGACAACCGACATGAGCCTTGTGGTTGTCTCTTTATTGTATGAAATGCACACGCCATGTAATTGCTTTACTTTATCACTATGCGTTAGCAATAGTTTGTGTCACCCCGACTCAGAGAAACAGGAACGCCCCGTATTCCAACCCAGAGATCGAGGAGAAGTCTTCTGGAATACGACACTGCTTAGCATAGAACAAATCAGCTCTTTATTACAATCTATATTGGGTACAAGGGGTTCCGATATAATGAGGAATTACACTGGCACGACAACACTACGCCTGGCACGGTTGCTCTATGCAAGTAGCAGAACAACTCGAAGCAGCGGAATGACTTCTAGCAGCGGAACAACGACGACGTGGTGAACTCCACTCCACAGGGACTCTGGCTGGAACCCTTATCCTAGCTCGCAAACAAGGAATCCACGGCAAACAAGCAATCAAATCCGGCATGACCCGCAAACTAGCATGACACGCCAGGTCAGTACATTGAATGTACTTGCAAGCTCACAATAACCAGAAGCATTCAAGACAAACAACAGCATGTCAATTACATGTTAAGCAGGGATTATCATGAGATCATCAGAACAACATGGCATTAACAACATGGTATAGCTAGAACAATATGAGCATGGCATGTGCATATAAACATGATGACACTATCATGCAACATGATGACACTATATGCACCACTTATTCTGCTCGGTTTACCTCGTAACCATGACATGCATCACGTACCAGCCTCGTACATCACACGATCATCTCAGGATCAAATCAAGCTTGGTATAAACAATATCGTAGTAATCATTAAATGACCACAAGGAGCTTGATCTTTTCCCACGATTCTCGCACAACATCATGAATGTCCAACAACTCGGTATCCTCGATACCACAGTGATCATCTCACGTTCACATAAAGATCAACCAACTCTGGTATCCACGATACCTCCGTGATCCTCTCTTGATCACAACCAATCTCTTTCTCATCATCGAACCGGGGTTGTTGTTAAGCAATTTATTATTATTATTACTGTTGACCCATAGTGTGAACAACTACGAACTAGGCCCTTATCCACGGGCGCGGCTACCGATAGATTTAATACACTCTGCAGAGGTAGCGCACTTTACCCACACCATGGAACCCATGGCCTCGCACTCCCATTCGGCTGGACCAACGTCATTCTGATAGAACTCTCCCATTGCCATGACACTCTTACGGCAACTCCGACCAACTCCCCACTGGGCTTAGTCCTGGGTGACCCAGCCTACCAAAGGAAAAACTACCACCGTCGTGGAAAATAAACAATCCGAAACGGGGACACGGTACCATAACAACAATGGGTCCACAAGATTATGTTTCCTTACCGGGCCAGGGTAACGCATGCCCATAACCTTGCCTCGTTGGAGGCACCGACAAAAGGCATGGCAACGAACGACTAACGGCCTCCCCATAAAGGGAAATGTGGTTGCACTTGTCAGCCCGATATGGTGGCACCATGACTCAACCAACAGTTGCTCTAGTTCAATTTAATTCGGTTAAACTTGAATGCAATATGCTGAGCCATGATAAAATAACATGATGCAATTACAATGCATGAGCATGATATAAGCATGGGGTGTGACAACCATATCAACAATGAATCATATCCAACTGAGCATGGCATAATGACAAGCATGAATATCACAAGTACAACACTACTCATAAACATAGCAGAACTACTACACTACAAAAATGACACATCCATGACATTTTGGGCCGAATGATTTTTTTCTATCATGCTTATGAAACTTCTATGATGATAATTGTGACAAAACCCGGTATCATCATAGATGTGGTGGGCTCCTACATCTATGACAAAAAATCATGACAGAAAATGGGCTTTTCGTCCTGGGCGGGCCGGAGACGCAGCTGCATGACATTCTTTGGCCGTCCATGACGGAGAAAACCGTGGTAGAAGCGAGGGCGAGGAAAATATTGGGGGAGTTCCTGGTTATGGTGGGTGGTCGGGGCCGAACCATGCGCGTTTCTCTCGTACGTATGCGCGTGTGTGCGAGGCGTTGCGCTCTAACTGAACCCGAGCGATTGCACTGCAGGCTACGCGTTACTGAACCCGAGCGATCAATCGATCCCTTGTTGTTAACTGAACCTGAGTGATTCCTTCGCTACTGCTGCTAACTGAAGCCGATCGATGCTGCCTCTTGATGAACAGTGAGCATTGTTGGGGGGTTTGGATGAACAATTCCTAGTGGGAGGTTAGATGAATAGGACCCCGTAGTAGTAGAGGCCGTTGCCGCTGGATGAAGAGGACCCTAATCGATCGAGTCGGTGGATGAACAGGACCTCGTGGAGGGCTGGATGAACAGGACCCCGTGGAGGGCTGGTGGAACAGTAGCCGGCGGAGGGCTGGTGGAACAGTATTCGGTGGAGGGCTGGATGAATGGTAGCTCATGGAGGGGTGGTTAAACAGGACCCCGTGGAGAGGGATGGTTGAACAGTAGTCGGTGGAGGAGCGCGCGGTGGAGGCTGGATGAACAGGAGCCCGTGGATGAACAGTCGCAGGTGGAGGCTGGAGGAGGTCGATGGTGGATGAACAGGAGCCCGCAGAGGCTGGAGGAGGTCGACGGTGGAGATGAACAATATCCCGTGGAGTACCATTTTGCGGTACGCCACACCCCTTCCGATGAACAGGACCCCCGTTTCGACTGTAGCGCTCCAACACAAGTCTGTTTCCTCCGTTTTCCGGTACGCCACACCCCTCCCGATCAACAGGACCCCGTTTCGACCGTAGGAGGTCTGTTTCCTCCGTTTTGCGGCACGCAAGACCCCTCCCGATGAACAGGATCCCGTTTCCATCATGGCCGGTCAAACACAAGGCTGTTTCCTCTGTTCTGCGGTACGGCAGGCCTCGTTTCCATTGGCTCCTCCGTCCAAGCCGGTTGGCTCCTGATGAACAACACGCGTTCCGTTGCCTCCCAATGAACACGGCGCATTTTGTTGCCTCCCCATGAACACGACGACGACACAGTTTCTCCGCTCCGACCTGGCCACAGCCATGTACACGAGCCCTAGCTGTACGTATGCACGAGTAGGCGTTCGAGACCCCGCCCGTATGTACGTACGTGGCCGTATTTTCTTTGTTGCACCCTGGCCGCTGTACGTACGTGTACATGCTACGTGTGCGCCTCTACTACGACACATGCACGCCTCCACATCAACCAGTATGTACGTACACGTTCGCGACCAGAATGACAACGCTACGTACGCTTCGACCAGGTGGGTCCCGACTGTAGGCACTTCCTTGCGTGCGAAGATGTAGCTGGTGGATCCCAGTAGTCACGGGGCGAATCATTTTTTTTTACCCGCAATATGGACGCACTTCCTTGCGTGCGAAGATGTAGCTGGTGGGTCCCAGCAGTCAGGGGGAGAAAACATTATTTTTAGGGTAAAAAGGATGCAGTTGGATGCATGCATCAATGGGCATGGTGCGTCCCCACTGTCAGCCTCTCACGTACAGTCATCTCCCAATGACTCTCGTTTGTTGACCATGTTGACCACACCGTGCCAAGTGCACCAAGGCTGGTGGACGATGGCGAGGCCCCATACTGGAACGACCCGGAGATGGGGAAGACACGGCAGTGGAGTCGCAGATGGAGATGAGTGGGAAACTTGACTGGTTCGGGTGCGCGGCAGCACTACCGCCCACGGGAGACAGGAGCAAGAACAGAGGTTGAAGAAGGAGCACGGCTGTTGGATTAACGTCAACCGGTCCAGCTGCTAGAATTATTTGTTGATTAAGTTGACAAAGCCCTGCGTACACGTCCACTTAGTAGGCCCACAAGTCAACCACCAAATCCGACGGGTCCTAGCTGTCAATGGGAGGAATAGTTTTTTTGGCATAACAAGGATGCACTTCCTTCCGTGCGAAGATACAACCGATGGTTCCCAGCTGTCAGGGGGAGGAAACATTTTTTCTGCTTAATAAGGAGGAACTTTCCTTGCGTGCAACCATGGACCTCATGGATCTCAGCCGTCAGGCTCTCCACGTACAGTCCTCTTCCGATGACTCTCGTTTGTTGACCACGCCGCGCCGAGCGCAGCGAGGCGGTGGACGACGGCGAGGCCCTGGACGAGAATGACCCGGAGATGGGAAGACGCGGCAGTGGAGTGACAGATTGAGAGGAGTACAAGGGTTATAAGTGGTTCTGGTGCGGCATGGGGCTACAGTCGGTGGAGAATAACAGGAGGTGTGGTGGTGTGGAGGGATAGCCTGGCAGGCGGTGGGGTAGCACTTCGCAGTGATGCGTGCTAAGCAGAGCCACTAGCCGCCAGAGGCCGGGCCAGGCGGTCCCGGCGACGCTGGAGGAAGAACATGAGAGATTGAAGGTGCATGCCGGCCGTTGGATATAACTCCAATGGCTGTGGATGTTATAATCATTTGTTGACCAAGTTGACAACGCCCTGCGTAGGCTTCGACCTATTGGCCCACATGCCAGACTGCAAAAATGTGGTATATATTCAACCCATGTTTTCTTTTTTTAACCCATTTTCTAGAATGTACAGTCCATTTGTTGGGCTGGGTGAACAAATAATTTCGCATCAATGCGGCCATTTAATTTTTTCTAAGAAATCCCAGCCCATTTGCACTTTCTTGAAATACATGAATTAGCTGGGCTCGTTCTATATATAGTACAATGTTAGGTTAGAAGGAGCAACTTATATCAAAAAATAAAGCGCTGCGACACATTTTTATATATAAAATTAACAAATTAGCGAGTTATTCCTCAAAATAAAAATGAGCGTGTTATTATTACATTGGTCCTTAAAATCTTCGCAAGCTTTTGTACGCAATCACCAGGATTTTCCTACCTGTGAGTCAAAATCAACCAGGATTTTCCTTGCCAACTTCTGTTAAACATTTACTTTTATAAGTTAATAACACGTGGGATGTTTTTATAATGTATATATAAGTCTCTATAAAATATACAATATTAGTAATTATATAAATATATATAATGTGGTTAGAAGGGAAAACATAAATTGGACACAACATTAGTATTCTTATATATAGATAAATAGAATAGAGATCTGCGTTTTATTAAGAAAATACATTGGGCTGCCGATCTTTAAGAAAAAGTAAAACCTACGCTGGGAGGCCCATAGGCCGGTATGGACCTAAAAAATAAGTTGAAACCCTGTCTTCGTATGTCGTGGGCTATGCATACCTAGTCCTAGCTGATACTTGTTCGCCCTCTGGAAAAAATGATACCAGCTAGATCCCCGAGCGAACTGGATTAAAGAGGGGGCCGGCGGCACGACTGAAGAAGCACATCAGACACATTTTCTTCTTCTTTAGTGGATGGCTCTTGATGGCGGTTTTTTACTTGCCTCTGCACCATACAACTTGTATTTTTATCCTTCGAGTCCGTGGTGGACCAGCAACCCATTTGTTGGGCGGGCCAACCTACAGAAACCAGCACTCGATTTTTCATCAAGCCCCAAAACACTACAAAAAAATACACTTTCGATGATACGTGTTTGTCACAGTAGGTCGCTTTTTTTGTCATGCATGTACATCCATGACAAATTTATGACAGAATCAAGATAGTCATACCTGTGCTATCGTAGAAGTGTTCCATGACATTACCAAAATTATCATCACGGAAGTGCCCACTTCCATGACGATAAATCACGCGTCACAGAAGTGCTTTCGTCAAAGGTGACCGACACGTGGCATCCACCGTAATGGAACACCGTTAAGCTATTAGGTCAGGTTTTGGATCCGATAACCCGTTAACAGCCCCATCCAATGGGGATTTTCCACGTGTAATATCATCATTGGCTGGAGGAAACACGTGTCGGTTCATCGTTGGGACAGATGTCAACCACTCACTGGACGGAAGGCGCCTATGATACGTCGACACGTGGCACGGCCCAATAGAGGCCTATTCCTGTGAAAAGGCCGGCCCATTTGACTTGGTGAAAAGCTGGCGGGCCGGCCCATGGAAAGCCTGTTAACGGCCTGTTCGAATATAGCCCATTTATAGCCCGCTAACCGAAGGCCCGTTACACCCTATCCGAATTAGGCCCAGTAGCGTCATCCGGGCCATCCAATATGATTCCAGCCCGTTTTCACTTCTGGCCCATGTATGGCCCATGACGTCTTTCGGCCCATATGAGGCCCTATGTAACTCTTGGCCTACCAACGGTCCGTGGTGAAACTGGCCCGTAATGAACAGTGTATCACTTTACACCCATTAATGGTCCATGGTGAAACTGGCCCGTAATGAACAGTGTATCACTTTATACCCATTAACAGCACGTTATTCCGTTGGGCCGTTTCCATCCCATGTTATCTTTCGGCCTTCTCAGAGCCCATTTATTCTTGGGCTCATTTCCAACATTCGTTTACTTACGGCCCGTTACTATCATTTTCTTCTTGTGGGCCAAATTCAGCCCGTGGTTACAGTCAGGCCGTTTGTGGTCCGTTAATACGCCGGGTCGATTTCATAGCGTCATCAAATACGGCCTATTAACGATGGCCCGTTATGGTCGGCCCATGAACGGACGCTTCCAACTCTAGCCCCTTTACGGCCATAATGCGGCCTGTTTGGCCCATGTTTGGCCAATCGATTATATGACCCGTATAAGGCCTATTGATAATACGGCCCGCAGAAGGCCCATTGTTTCTACGGCCCGTAGAAGGCCCACTGGTTCTACGGCCAGTAGGAGGCCCAGTGTCACTACAGTAAATATTAGCCCATGGTTATTGTGGCCTAGTTTTAAAAAATAGGTTATTGCTGCCACTAGCTAACCGCGGAAAAAGAACTGCAATGACTACAAGCAAACAAATAAACAAGACAACAAGGAAATAGATAAGCAAGCAACTAATGCTAGGCTATCACGGCTATTACACATATTACATCCACTGGGCATCAAAGTTCGCCGCCAGTGCAAATATAGGGAACAAAGCAGCATATCATATACACTGGTTGTCAAAGTTGGTGACCAGCGCAAATAAACGCCACAGCAAAACAAATCCAGAACTGAAACCACTTCAGAAGATCTCAAGAAACAATATCCTGGGTACCCATAATGCTGGCAAGATGCTTAGCAAGCTTATTAACTTTCTCTTGTTTGGCACTTAAATCCTCCAGCGCTTGCTGTTGCACCAGAAAATATGCATCTGAATTCTGCAGGGACTTCCTCAGTCCTTTAGCTTCCTGTCGCAGCACATCTGATCGATGTCTTTCAACTTGAAGTTGAGACTCAAGAACATGAACTGATTCAGGCAACGAGTTCGAAGAGCTTGTGCCAGCAGTAGTGGCCAGTAACTCGAACACTACATCAAGACAGGACTTTTGGGTTCCCTCACTGTCGTCAAGATAGTTTTTATCAGCTTTCTTGGAGACCAACAGGGATGTCTCACTATCTTGAACCTTATCTGCATTACTTCCTTCACCATTGGATAACGCGGTACTATTCTCCAATATTTTGTCCTCGTTCTAAAAGAGAAACAAGAAGACACATCACATGTTTACCATGTTGTATATGAAACTCATTTTGGTAAATGAGTTCAGTAGTATAGTGGACAGGATAACAACATGAAACAAACATATATCTATGTACCATGGTCACTTTATGGTCTATATCATTCTAGTTTTTGTTGCCAAATCAAGATAGAGACATAGCTCAAATAATATTTGTTCAAGACAAAGCAGAATAGACAGAATATAAGTGTGGGTAACTATAGAGCAATAACAACACTTGTAATGTGCATGACATGAGAACATAACTGTTTATTCAATTGAAACTGAAATCAACATAGAGAAGGTTACAACAGTAAACCAGTTAAAGAAACAGGTTTAAAACATACCTGTTGCGCCATTGGAGTTTCAATTCCATCCTTCAAATTTGAAAATAGTTGGTATGAGTAAATACAGTCATGCAAGAGCAAAGGAGTATGAACCATAGCTACAGAACCTGACCTGAGAACAAATCTTCTTCTCCTTTAAGCGTTGAGTTTGGATTCGGAGTGGTGGTCCTCGTGCTTTGGGCACTGCAGTTCCCTTACTAACTGCTCGTGTTTGGGTGCTCTATGGTGGAGACGGTGCTGTGTCAACTGGAACTGGGTTACTATCTGCCGGGGTTGGGGTTAGAAGGGGTGTAGCTGGTTCTCTGTCCAACTGGGTAGGGGTACAATCTGCGAGACTCTGGGTTATGTGTGGTGGATCTGATCCTTGGGGAAGTACAACCGTGGTTTTATCTGCATCAACTGGTAGCACTATCTTTTCTGAAGACCGTGTTGTTACTCCCTTAGATACTGCCATCAAGCTCTCTAATTCAAATGGCTGATAAACAAGAAAAGTAATTGAAAGTATAGACATTGTATGACAGACAGGTGCAATGGATAGTGGGGAATAAAAGAGGGCATGAAATAATTCATATTTATGTTGTCTAACCAAACAGGATAGCATGACACAATTTCACATATATGATGGCTAACTAAACAGGATAGCATGACACAATTTCACATTATGATGGCTAACTAAAAAAGATGGAAAGACATAGTTCAAAATATGAGACTATGTAAATAGGATGACATGACATAACTATATAATGTGTTTATTAAATAGGTTGGCATGCCATAATTCACATACATTCACGGATAGAATGCCATAATTCAAAATATGATGACTGTAAACACTAAACAGGATGAGATGATATAACTATATGATGTCTTTATTAAATGGGTTGCCATGCCATAATTCAGATAGATGATGTGTATGTACTATGTAAACATGATGGCATGATATAATTCAAATATATGATTTATATAGTAAGCAAGTAAGTAGATGGCAATCCATATATGATGTAAAAACTAAGCAATGCAAGACAACATGCATGACATGGGTAATATAACCCTGCCAAGTTTGAGCATAGACCTTAGGGGGAAAATAGGACTGGTCATCAGTCTCTGAATCCTCCTCCGAGGAGCTCTCTGTAACTAGCAAGATGTCTGCTTCAGCAGGTAGCATTGTCTGCTCTGAATACCTTGTTTTCACTCCAGATACTTCCATCACCGCTTCAAATGACTGATGCACAGGAAGAGTAGTTGAATATACAAACGTTGTCGCCAAATGGAACACGTAATACAAAAAAATGATAGCATGATATAATTCACATACATGATGATTGGCTAAACAGCATGGCATTGCATAATTCACATATATAATGCCTTTGCAACAAGATAGCATTGTATAATTCACATATATAATGTCTTGCAACAAGATGGCAATGCATAATTCACATATATGGTAATTAGACACTAAACAGGTGGCATTCACACAAAGCATGTCTAAACTAATCAAATGACATAGCAAAGCGAGACACCATACGCACGATATGAGCAACATAACCCTGCCAAGTTAGAGCATACACCTCGAGGGGGGGATAGAACTGGTCATCTGTCTCTGAATCCTCCTCTAAGAAGCTATCCGTAACCAGCGAGATATGCGCTTCGTCAGATAGCATAGTCTGCTCTGAAGACCTTGTTTTCACTCCAGAATTTGCTATCACCGAAGAGTAGTTGAATGTAATAAAATTGTTGACAAATGTAATATGTAACAAAAAAAGGATGGCCTGATATAATTTACATATAATATGACTGGCTAAGCAGGATGGCATTGCAAAATTCACATATATGATGCCTGGCTAAACAAGATGGCGTTGCATAATTCACATAAACGATGAGTAAACTAAACAGATGGCATTCGCACAAAGGATGTCTAAACTAAGAAGATGACATATTTGATGTATAAAGTAAGCAATGCAAGACACCATATGCATGATATAACCAACATCAGCATGCCAAGTTAGAGCGAAGACCTCAGGGGGTAAATAGGAGTTGTCTTCTCCTTCTGAATCCCCTTCAGAACAGATATCTTCCTCTCGATTACAATCTGAAATGCGTGGAGGGGGGCTGCCTTTGCGCCTACCATGGAGCGATGTCTGCATGAAATTTTATTGCCACACAAGGCTCGTCTCTTTTGCTCTACATGTTCAGTTCCATTGTTTACAATAACTGTCATGCATAGGAATAAAACATAGTAAGATTATGTAAGGAGTGCATGCAGAAATCCAGAGTGATGGTAGCAACCTGTGGATAGACCCAAAACCAATAATAGCAGGCAGATAATGGCTTCAGTTAAAAAATACAGATAATGGCTTCTTTACTATTTGTTTCCCACCCAACATGAAACTCATAGTAGACACCGGAGATTAACCAGATAGTAGATAGATACTATTGATAGCGGCCCCGATATGTACCCCACAACCATTTAAAAACTCAAGTTTGACCATTAGTTTGGATCTGACTCAGAGTCTAATCGGTGAACATGACGATAAAGTAGCATGTAATATTAAGCGATGCATAACATAAGCAGACACGAAAGAGTGCGACCTCTCTTGCGGACCCGTGTAGTCCTCGAGGTCATTTGCTCGGTTGATGATGGTAGTGCAGTTTTCATGGCTGCCAGCGGCGGGAAAGAAGATTTGAGGCGGCGAAAGACAGTCTGGAGCCCGGATCCCTGCTACGCTGGACCCTTCTGTCGTTGGAGCAGCTGAGCTGGGGTGGACGACGGCGCAGCAGGAGCGGGACAAACCACGCAAGGTTTTCTTTGACAACTATCTGTAAGAGAAGTAATTCTGTAAGGGCTCGTTTGAATTGGAGGATTCCAACAATACAGGGATAGGAAATAGACAGGAATAGGATAGGAATGCACGTGCAAAACAGAGAATTTAAAAACACAGGATTTCTGCCAATCTGGGTGTTTGATTCACAACAATTGGAAGATCACAGGATGCAAAGAAGCATGGTGAGATTAAGTCAAACCACAAGAAAATGTACGGTTATAACGCTATTATGCTACTATCTCTTAGTCTTGTGCTTCATGAATAGGAATTTGAAAAGGAGGACAAGTGAAAATTAAAATTCCTACGTTTTTTCTTTCAAGGAGACACTAAAGGAACAAATCCGTGTGCTCAGTGGACAATATATATAACATGTAGAGTAAAAAAGAGATCAACAAGTGTACAACCTATTTGGCGAAGCCATGTCGATCTCAGCGTGATTGGGTTGGCCGGTGAGGATGCTCCGGCTGACTTGGCTGTCGGAGGAGGGGAAGAAGATCTTAGGCATCTGGAGATGGAGCCCGAGGTACTGCTCCGCTGTGATGGAGGGTTTCGTCGTTGGAGCAGCTCCGGTGAGTTGTACGACGCCGAGGCTGAAGCAGGACAAGAGAGACAACGAACAACGTTAACCTGAGTGGAATTCTAATAGCATCTCCAATACATGACGTAAAATACATAACCACAAAGTGCTAGATGTAAAATACATCAGCCGCTCATCTCCGAACTTAACTGTCGAAACTGAATTTAACTATCAAAACTGAACTTAACTGTCGAAACTGAACTTAACTGTCGAAACTGAATTTTGCTGTCGAAACTGAATTTTGCTGTCGAAACTGAACGCACTAGCAAGGTGAGGCTGCACGTCGGTCGACTAACTTTTTCATCTCTGGTCAGTCGATTTTGCAGCCGTTGGATACACAATCAAGGGCCTGCGGTTCATCTTCAACCTCCACCCTCCTGAGCCGGCCAAACAGTAGCCCCCCGCCGGCCGCGGTGCGCCGCCCCGCCCGCCCCGAAAACACTCCCCACCGCCGGTCCGCCGCCGTCCCGGCCATCCCTCTAGGCCCCCCATGCCGAGCTTTTTCTCCGGCGATCCCCATGCCACCGCCCCGCCAACGCCCCGCCACCGCCGGCGACCACCGCCCCCATCCTGAACCCTAAGATAGATAGTGGGGTACCTCTTCGGCGAGCCCCCCTCCCCACTGCGGCTAGTTCTTCTTTCAACCCGGCGGCATCGGAGTGAAGTGTAGCTAAATCGGAGCAACATCACAAGCAAGAGCAAGAGCGAGAGCAGCAGCGCGAGCAAGATCAATAGCAATAGCAAGAGCAGACCAGGCAGGGGACCGAGAGCAAGAGCAGAGCAGTAGCGCGAGCGAGAGCTAAAGCAGCAGCTGGTCCTACTGATGTGGACGTCGCCGCCGAGGGAGCGACGCCGTGGAGGAAGTGGCCGGCGACGCCGCCGTGGGTGGAGCCGCGCCGTGTCGTCTCGGGATCGAGTGCCGGCAGCACCGTGAGATCGAATCAAGAAGAAAATGCGGTGATTAGTGTACAACCTCTTTGGTGGCGCTGATTAGGACGCAGCTTCATCCGAGGAAACGGTGATGATGATGCTCTTCCGGTGGTGCAGGTGAAGACGGCGGTGTGGGAATGGAGGTGGCGTGATAGACGAGGGGAACGTCGGGGCAGCTCCTTGGAGGTTGAGGACGGGGTGGCTGAACCGGCGGGACGATGAAATCGATGACGGGTCCTCATCCGGTACGGTGGGTGAGGGACGTCGAGGTGTTGCTGTGGACGACGTCGTCGGGGAAGAGGCTCTGGCTGGGTGGCGGACGGAGCAGGGTGTGGGGTTTCGTCACGGGTTTTCGCGGCCTCGGTGTACGAATGGGTGGGCGGACGGGATGGCAGTGGGGAACCATGGCTTAGAGACGCGCTTGTCCGAAATGTGGGGTAAGTTACGAAAGTACCCCCACCGATTTGAGGCGGCTCTTTCGGTTCAGGCGTACCACGGGCATTTCGCGTGTCGGGATTTCACAGGAGGTGGGAGTTTTTGCGCGTGTTGTAATGTCGGAATAGCAAGGCACGGGTTGAGATGGAGGGAGTTGTCGGAGCACAATGAGACAAAGATATATCTTAAATATTTCGGGCTAACAAGGCGCGGGTTGAAATTTCCGGACAAGCCTAACGTGTACTGTACCAAATCAATGCGCCCTACAAATGTCATTCAAAACTTTGAATTCATGTTATGTTCAATTAAAATATTTTGCTACATGTATAATGCATGCAACCTACTACTCAAATGAACGTTTTAGTGCATTCCAAACGTATATACTACCGCTTCAATATGAACTAAATTTGAATTCGTTTCTCTATTTGAATAAGATCTACAGTAATGATTGTTGTGAAGTCAAAGCATTTGCATTCGTTTCTCTGTTTTAATAAGATCTACAATCATCATTATTGTCAAGTTAAACCATCGTTTGTGTATTATCTTCATAGCACACCACATGATTAGTCTCGAGTTACATATGAACTATGTGTACTATATGAACTCAAACTAGATTTTTTGAATCCACTTTATTTTGATTTCAAATCACATTACATTTCTAGCTCTAGCTAGATGTTCATAATCTAAACCATGTCTCATATGTATAATGTGTTTATCACATTATGTATGGTGCCCCGCCCCCTACGCCTACAAGTATTTAGATGTGAGTTGCAAACACCACACATTACCACAAATTCAAATAAAATGTGAGAATATTCGATATATAGTATTGTTTAGATTGTTCGATATTTAGTTGTAAGCTGCAAACGCCACACATTATCACAAATTCAAATAAAATGTGAGATTGTTTGATGTATAGTATGGTTTAGATTGTTTGGCATTTAGCTGTGAGTTGCAAACACCATGCAATATCACATTATGGTATAACATGTGCACAGCACGTGTATCACCGCTATATTCATGCATGCAATGTTTAAAACACGATGATCTCCTATTCAAATATATGAACCGCTTTCATATCAAATTATGATCTTTGTTAGTCTCTTACACCCACACAATCCTCTAACCTTTGTAGCTACCACTAACTTTCTCTCGTGCATGCACACGCACTCCTCGCCCTCCCCCTCCCTCAGCATTCTATCCACCGGGCACATTCATTTTTTTCTTTAGGTCGTTCTCCTAAAGTCTCCACAACTCCTTTCCGACACACACCGATCGATAAACCTCTCCAGCGATTCCTGCCTACAACATACAAACACACCTTCAATCTCCTCTATGTGTCCTTGCCTCGTGTCTCTCATACGGTCAAACACACGTGTAAACTCTCGCCCCTCTTTTCATCGCTCTCACAACCGCACACTCCTCCCCCTATCTAGCTAGTAGTTGGGCCTCTCGCACCACCTCCTAGCTCCATTCTCTCTGTCTATCCATCTCGCTGGGCCTTATTTGCCTCGAACAAATGGACGTACACCGACCGATCTCTCGCTATACATATAGCTAGCTAGGTCCTTATAACTCGTTTTTACCCACAAGTCAATCGATCTACCTCATTAGTTGTGTCTCTCCCTTCCTCCGACAAACAACAATTGATCTACCGATCTAGTTAGGTTTGCTTACCAAACACATGGTTCCCCTTCATCATCCATGGATGCGTCCCGACAGATCTATCACGCACAGGCACACACAGAAACACATCCCCACTCTTATTGATAACATTGCAGTTCCACCCTCAGTCTGTCTAGTAGGCCTCTCCCACCATCTTCGAGAAGCAACTCCATCACTCATCCAGCACTCTACCCCTCTCCCTCCCTCTCCCTCCCTCCCTCTCTCCTCTCTCTCTCCCATCATATTTCCCGTCCTTCAGTTATGTATGGATGTCGACCGATCTCCCTCAAGACATAGCTGGGTCTCTCCTTCTCAACACATATACGAGTCGTTATACCTCTATAGTTAGGCCTCTGCCTACCCCTCCCACCACCCCCCACACACACCGATACATCGAGCGCTCTAGTCATGTCTCCCTGCCACACACAAACTTGACGTGTGCCCTCTAACGTTCCGATAGGCTAGTCGCCCTATATCTTTGACTTGTACACACACACATGATTCCGATGGCTCTCTTCATCGATTTCGCACCCACCCACTTGATCCTCTCTTCGACTCTATCGATAGCTATGACCCCTCCCTCTCTTCTCGTGGATTGCCCGACCCTCTATGTATGATATGGATATGCCTCCATTTCACACACATTGCATGCAAAATTTTGTTTAAGATGTCATCGACACATATTCCCACAAATAATTCACGAAATCAACCCCCCACCCCACCCCCACCCCAAAACAAAAAACACTCACGAACGTGGTTTGTATCTCTCACACACACCCACGTAGGTGGGGGATGTGCACAAAGAGAAGAGGTGCATGCACGGCGCACACACTCCCGTCTCTTTCCCAACCACACCCGCGGGGGTACACGGTGGAGCTCATTTCTGTACGAAAAAGGCAGCCCACGTGGTAATTTGGCACGTGTCCACTTGGTGGAGGGAGGATCGTCTACCATGGGTGAACAAACAAATTGCGACTTGACATTTTATGTTAAAAAAAGAGGCAAACCATGTGGGGCCTACCTTAGAGGCAAGGCTCTATACACTGGAGTACTTTTGATGTGTCCTGTTAACTCGCAAAACGAGGAGAAGCTTGCTTAGTATGCCGCCTCCCCTGCCCACGGGTGCGGTGGCTCGCAAGATGAGGTGAAGCTTGCTTACTACGCCTTACGCCCACTCCCTCACCCTTGCCTGCAGTGGCTCGCAGGACGAGGAGAAAAATTTATTACTCCCTCCGTTTACTCCTCGTCCCTACTACCTTGGTTATAGAGATTATATCATATTGTTTGGAATATATATGTCCTTTAGTAGATTTCAATATGAACTACTAGTACATACTCCAAACACTGATGTATATAGACGTATTTTAGAGTGTAGATTCACTCATTTTGCTCCGTATGTAGCACTCTCCCTCTCCCCTCGACCCTCGCCCACGTGGTGGACGTGCAACAATTCATTCGGTCTCATATAGCCAGAACGATATATACTGCACTACCATTATTGCTCGACTTCCCGAAGAGGCGAAGAGCCAATCGCAAGGTCAATATTTTGGAGATGCCTAGCGCAAGGTTATAGGAGAACGAGTAGTAGGTGCCGCATCATTTATAAATAAAGTTTTTTTTTCTTCAGTGGCACATACTCAATATGATAGGTTCATATGGAGAGAAAAGGAGTACATAGTCAGGACGGGCCAGCCTACACGGTTGCTTGCTGGGGTTGCTCTATTCACACTCTCTCACACAAAACGACTGTGGCCACATCTCTAACATCCCGGCAGATCACGTCCGCGTGGGGAAGGGGTGGATGCTTAGTGTAGATGCGGTGGCCGTCGCCGACGGCGAAAACCCACTGTCGGCACGTCCCGATCAGGGGTCCCCGCCGTTCTCTCTCACAAAGCTGGTGAGGTTGCCTTCGTCCCTTGCTCACTGCCGCGACGTGGGCAGTTGCCGCCTCCCGCCACCCTCCTCAAGGTTGAGCTACGTCCCTCAGGTACAACTCCCTTTACAGCCGGCTTGCACCACTGCTCCAGCTGCCCACATCTCTCCCTGTGGATATTTCTCTACTTCTTTGCCCCGCACATACCTCTACTGGCTTCTACGTACTGTTTTTGTGATGAGTTTATGTCTCATCAACTAGTCCCAGTAATCTTATTCTAATCACACTTGTTCAATTTCTTTGCCACAGGGATGCTCATCTCGATTTTGGTGAAACTGCACAAAATGATCCGATGCTTAAAAGGTTGCAGACTTCATTTATTAGGAAGCTCGAACGTTGCCAGCAAATTGAAGCCTGGTCAGGGTTCATGGTTCAAGGGCTAGGGACTGCATGGATCGTTTTTTTCTTTAGCTGCCTCTGTTCCAAAATAAGTGTCAACTTTAGTAGTAGTACAACTTTGTACTAAAGTTTGCACAAAGTTGAGAAACTTATTTTGGAACAGAAGGAGTACATATTTGCTATGATCTGTCAATCATTGAGATGCAATAGCATGCATGTTAGTCTCCTTTGTATTTGATGAAATGTTGCAACGGGCAACCTTGGACGCAAGATACATGTAACAGAAGCTGGAAGCTTCATAGCATTGTACAAATTTATCTCGCTGATAAACTACAGTACGTACTATACTAGTACTTCCTCCGTTCCTAAATATAAGTCTTTGTAGAGATTTCACCATGAACCACAGGCGGATGTATATAGATGCATTTTAAGTGTAGATTCATTCATTTTTTTCCGTATGTAGTGGAATCTCTACAAAGACTTATATCTACTAGTAATAGCTAGCCCCCACTACTAGGAATTCTCTATCCTCTCCTTGAGCCACGTCATCAAAATTGATGTAGCCGTTAGATGAAGTAAATCAGTCCTTAATAGCCGTCTGATCTTGATGTTGAGAGGCTCCTCACTAAGCCACATGCAAGCATGCAGAAATACCGTGCCACATGCATGTGAGTGGGTTTTAAATCACATCAACATGTCTTCATGCAAGCATGCACCGGTAGCATGCATGTAAGTGAGCTTTTAAGTCCCGTTAACATGTCAAAAAGAAAAATATAATCCCATTATGCAGTAGGAGTTGCACTGGGGGAGCTACGTATGAACAAAACAGTGCCATGGCCCGCCCAACATGAGCCCAAAACACTGAAGTATAAGGGTAAAATTGGTCTACAAGGGTAAAAGTTTTAGGTGGCCTTTGGCTTGGCCCGCCCAGAAAATTCATTATAGCTCCTCCACTGAGGAGTTAGCTGATCTTTTTTCCTTACGTGGGATGATCTAAATGATGTTGGGAGTTTATTTAGTTTGGCTACCACATTTTTCATGCGGTTATAGAGATTTTTTTGTTCTATGGAATCGATAATTTTGCGCAGAGAGATATACCGCTGTTCCGCGCCAATGCGCGGGGACTCATCTAGTAATATTTAGGAATGGAGGGAGTACTATGTAAAGAGTTAGGTGTCGCACGGTGATAGTGTGAGGTGGGCCATGTAATCACTGAGCCTGCGTGTTTTCACTGCTCTTGCACGCCGCCGCTGTAAGAATGGAGAAAATTGTAATCTAGTAGTAGTAGTATACCTCATTTCGCCGAAAGCATGGGACATCCAGCAGTCCTACCACCTCAGTAATAAAGACCAATGAGCCGTCAAATCACATAGACCCAGCAGTAAGTTGGACGGACGAAGCAACCATCACTCTTGCGCCAGTGAGAGGCCGTGTCCGCTCTGCCCAGGCATGAATGCGACACCGATTCTTTGGAGCGGCGCTGAGCGTTTCAGGCGGGAAGCACGCGCGGGCGACGGAGGGGCTTTGGGTGGGCCAGGCTGGTCAGGAGCGGGCGTGGTAGCTGTCCGCATGTCCCTACCGGACACGCCCGGAAACGAGAGGATGCACCGACTCTCGCGGCTAAAATCGTACACTACACAACATCTCTCTGTAGGAGTAGGTCGATTTGTCGCTCTCTCTAACACACACGTGGTGTTAAACACACACACACACACACACGCACGCACCTTGGTCTCGTTGCACCTTCTAACGTGACTTATTACACCTAGACGGAGGGAGTAGTAAGTATACGAGATACGGTGGCACACTGACTTAAGTCGAATACAAGTGGCCAAAATTTGTGTGCATGTTATAATAAGGATTCACTTAAAATAGTACGTGAGCGAACAGAGGGATCAATTGGACAGTGTTCCCGAGCAGTAGCGAGATGTGTGAGGTAAGATACAACGCTGACGCTTTTAATTTTTCTTACTAATTTGTTTGTTTCACCCTGTGACTGGTGGGACCCAACGTACTATGTGGAGAGAGGTAAGGTGACTAAGGCTGCATTATTTCTGCATCACTGTGGATAGTCTTACCACCAAAGCCACATGACACGATTATGATTGAAATCCCAATGGCTCCCACACACACAAAAAAAACACGGCATGCTTGTCACACGAATGTAGGAATGTATAAAAGGTTACTCCCTCCTTCCTTCTATATAGGGCCTAATGCATTTTTCAAGACCGCCTTTGACTATTGATAAAATTAATACTATATAACATGCATAATGTGAAAATTATATCATTGAAAGCTCCTTTCACATACGAATTTGATGATGTGCTTTGTGTAAGTTGCATGCCATATATTATTGTTCTAACATTTGGTCAAAGTTAGCCTCGAAAAATGCATTAGGCCCTAAATAGATGGAAGGAGGGAGTATTTCCCTCTCGTTGAACATAACGGGAGGGTTGTGTAGCTGGTTAGCCTGTTCGCTCATTCTCTCGCCCTCTCCCGCTGGAGCCTCAACGCTTGTAGTTGCTCTCTTCACACTCTCTCGCCCTCTCTAGATCTAAACAAGACTTCATTGGCCTCTCTCTCCCCTCACTGCTGCTCAAAGAGCCGACAGGATCCATCCGCCAGGAAGGGAAGGAGGCTTAACGCTGTCGCCGTCGGCGAGGGACTACCGGTGCATCTGTTCACTTTCCACCCAGCGGCGGCGCGGGAGGGCCTCCGACCCCTTCTTCTTCGCCGCTGTCCCGTCGCCCACCGAACCACACCCCAAGAACCTTAAGGCATAATTTACTTACTCCACATGCATTGCTCTAGCTGCATGTTTACCATGAATCTAGGACGTGGTTCAAAGAGGAAAGGAGTGGGGGAAAGTAGTGGGAAAAGTTGTATATAACATGAATCTAGGACGTGGTTCAAAGAGGAAATGAAGGGGGAAAGTTGTATAGCATTAATCCAGGATGTGGTTCAAAGAGGAAAGGAATGGGGGAAAGTAGTGGGGAAAGTTGTATCGCATAAATCTAGGACGTGGTTCAAAGAGGAAAGGAAGGGGCGAAAGTACTAGTTCAAAAAGGAAAGGAAGGGACAAGGCTGTAGAGTTTGAGCAGGACTAGATTTGCTGCGCTCACATAGGGAAAGGCGTCTAAAGATAACAAAACCAGGACCAACACAAATATGCTCCTTGGTTGGTTGTTCTTTGTTGCAACAGACTGTGCATGACCACAATACATCGGTAGATGCACATGGTGCTGGTGCGTCCACTGTCCCGTGCAACTCATTAGCTGTTGTTAATCTAAGGCCCTGTTTGGTTAAAAACTCCCTAGTCCCTACCTGCTGGGTTCCAGGGACTAAACATGGACTAGAGGTTATTAAATGACATGCTAAAATACCATGTTACCCCTAGTAATGAACTAATAGAGACAAGGTGCGATGCGTGGCAGGGGCAACTGTTGGAAAAAGTCCCAAAAAGACTCCCTCGGGGTCTTCTTTCTTTAGTCCCAAATGCCCACTTTTAGTCCCTAAAAGTTCTTCCTCTTTGGTTTAGATGGGACTGACACTGAGTTTTTTTAGTCCCTACACCAAAATGTCCCCGTAAACAAACACCCTCTAATAATGCCGCTGGAAAATTGATGCAATGCCACAGTTAAAAGCAAATTACATGTTTAACGAATTTATTGTTAATATAATCTCTATGTTAATATTAATCAATGCCACCATTTGAGAAATGCTACTGTCTTGCTTTCTTTCCCATTTAGATAAGGTAGATGCTTATTTTTGTTGGCTTCTGTGTCATCCACCATTATTGACCACTAATTGTTTCCTTTGCACCTCTGTGTAAACAGAGTTATTTGCTTCACCTCATTGCCATTGTGACCTTTTGTTGCACTGCACAAAACACTTTTGTTTTAAGAGTGTTTTGTGCAGTTCAACCAAAATGTCACACCGACAACGTTGCTTGATTGCTTGATCTTAGTGGAACTGCACAAGATGAGATCTTACTTCCTATCCGTTAAGGCGAATTTGGTTCAGATCTTCTTCTTGTGAGTTGTTTGAATTCCGCATCATGAGAGGTCAGTACTAGCCTTCTTTCACATGATTCTGCAGTGTGCATTCATATGTTGTGCTACTTGTACGATAATGTTGCTTGATTTTAGTGAACTGCACAAATGGAGACAAGACTTCCAATCTGTATGTGCACCGTAATATCCCATTAAGGTAAGATAAGGATATTTCACAACTGCTGGCCTGTATTTTGCCACTTTCATCAGAAAATTAAGTTTAGTACTATACTTGTGCTCCCTAATTGACATGCCAAATCTTACATTGAAGGCGAAGCTTGTTTGTTATTGAACCAAGTGATGAAGGGGAAGAACAAGGGGAAGAAAAATAAAAATCAACTCCCGGTGCTGTAATGAAGCACTGGAACTGTGATGACATAAGTAATGATATAGTTTTGCATCTTAATTTATTGCTATGTCTGGAACGAGCAATTGTTTTGCCACTGATTTGATGCCACTCTTAATGTAATATGTAATTATCTCTACTTGTGCAAACAGGGATCTTCTTTGAAGATACCATATATTTTAGTGGAACTGCACAAGAAGATGTTGGAAACATTAAACTAATCGAGGAGTATATAGTAAGCATGGCCACCACCGTAGATTGCAACGGATGGTTCCGGAGAATAGCTTCATTTGTATGCTCTACACAATAAGCCTCCTGACAAAGGTTGGTACTCGCCCACTGATTTCATCCATATGATTGAGCTTTGTCATCTCTATTGGTGTTGTGCTACTGTTTAGATACTGTCATGAAAAAGTGGTATTGTCCTTGAGAAGTGCTTCATCTATGCTGTTGTAAATATTTCCTTTCCTTTTTTTCGAGCAAACAGTGATGCTAGCATTTAGTAGTCCTCTTGTCTTTGCACAACAGGATCATCTTCCTCTGAAGAAGAATATGGAGTACGTGAAGTGACTAGTTCCGATTATGCCAGGATGAAGAAGCCATGTCTATCTTATCATCAGAAGGAGCAGTCGAAGGATGGTTACATTACTCCCCACAAGACTAAACTAACTTCAGCTCAGAAGGACTGACAAAATCTCCATTTTTTGCTATGATGCGCGAGTACAATGTTGTTCTAGGATTCTTTCTAGTGAGTTCCATTTTTCTAAAAGTGTGCTCTACATGGACCATGTATGTGCCTTTTGAAACTGTCAATTCATAGTGCAGTTTGCTCTATACTAATCACTTTTTTGTATTTGTGCAAACAGGGGTGCTCAGCTTGATTTCAATGGGAACTGCACAAAATGTTCATGAATACATTGAATCATTCATTTCCACCACAAGAAAGGAGGTGCTGATAAGTTCAAGGCGTTGCAACATATAAGGGCGAAACATACAAGCTACGCGCGAATTTGGTTGATTTTGGTGGAACTGCACAAAAAGAACAGCTGGTTTATTTAGCACAAGGTGCCATGTCAATGTCCGAACTAATGGAAAACCTTGCCCATTCCACAATCGTAGGCATTTGATATTTTGGAATGGGACAACCTTGTCAAATTTTGCTCATTGATTTTAGCAAGACATGCGTTTGATATTTTCGAATGGGACGCCCTTGCTGTCAGTAGCGTCGATCAATTTTTTCTTTATTCTTTAGTTGTGAAGTAAATATTGCCTCTGACATGTGAGTCACCGAGATGCATAATCATCAATTGTTTTGAATCTTCTCTATGAATTGCCAGGCCTGTGTGTTTGATTGTAATGTACAGAAATGCTAAAAACCTGCTCAAACTCTTTGTACTCCTTCTGTTCCTTTTTACTTCGCACATTGTGAAAGTGCATACTTTTTTGTATAAGATTGGTCAAAGTAGAGATACTTTGACTGCAGACAAAACTTGTATGCAGACTAGAAAGGACCGGAGGGAGTACATGTGAAACTGCTGCAAATGAGGTGATCACCCTGGGAATAATGCTAGTACATATTGTTTTGCATGTTCATCCAATGCCAGTGATACAGGAATTCAAACTAATCGAAATAAATTCATTCATACACGGTCGGATTTCATATAAACATGCGAGATTTCATTACATTTCATACATTCTTCAACTAAAAAGGGGTGCTCTGGAGGTATAATTAATTAACCGAAGCTACCCACCTGTGTCCCGCTGAGCCGAACAGAAGCTTCTATGACTTAACTGCAAGTGCAGTTGCGTAACTGACATGTGGCCTGTTGGGCCCACATGTCAGTCAGCCAACTGCACTAGCAATTAAGTAGAAGCAGCGTTATTCTCTAGCAGAACTCCCCGACTCCACGTCGCCGCCAAGAAGCCAACCGGCCGTCAATGGTCAACCCGCCTAGCTTGGCTTCAACAGGAGGGTAGCAGCGGTGGCCTTACTTGGACCCGAGCGGCGGCGACCTACCGTGTTCTACTCTTCCTCGTTTTCTGTGTGGCGCGGCCTCATTGGCAGCGGGGCAGGGCCTCGGCGGAGCCGGCGATGTCCTTTGTCTCGTTGCCGGCGGGCGGCGCCTCAGTGGAGTGGTGGAAATCCTCCCCCGCGTTGCCGGCAGGGTGGGGCCTCGGCTGAGCTGGCGATGTCCTCTGCCTCGTTGTTGGTGGGGCGGGGCCTCGATGGAGCCGGTGGTGTCCTCTGCCTCGTTGTTGGTGCCACGAGGCCTCGGTGGAGCAGGGCCTCGTCGATGCCAACGGAGCGGGGACTCGTCGGAGCTGGCATTGTCCTCTGCCTCGTCCTCGGTCTCGCCAAACAGCGCCTCGCCCGCTTCATCGCCCTCTTTGCTAGCCTCTTTGTTGGTGGCCGCAGCCTCCGCCACCCGCATGCGCTCTCGCTAGCGCTCGAGGCGGCCCTTGCGGGCGGAGCGGTACGAGTCAAGCTGCGCCTCCTGCTCTGCCCGCTCCGCGGTGATCTGCTCCTCCGCCTGCAGGTGCTCCCGGAGGAGATGGTGGTTGTAGACGGCTTTGTCCTGCGCCTCCTGGAACTACTCCCGATGCATCTGCCTCACACTGTCCATATATTGGGCACGGGCCTCGCTGATGGTCATGGTGCAATGCACCGACGAGGATGGCACGGAGGAGGGGGTTGGCGCCGGATCGTCGACTACCATGTTCTCCATTGGTCGTCCTCCGGCTACCTGCCGGCCAGCCGGTCGGCAGCAATGGCTGCCATCTCCTTGTGGTCCGTCGTCCGCCCATCCCGAAGAGCACTGGAGCGCGAGGAATCCATGGTGGGAAGTAGTGGTGTGGACAGGAGAAAGGGAACTGATGCGGATGACTGCGGCTATGGCTGGCGCAGCAGTTTATATAGCAATGGTGGGCGGGCAGAGGGACGGATGTGTGGCGCCAGAGTAGCCGCCTCGGCAACCGCGTATCATTAATGTGGGCGGCAGATGGACGGACGGACGACACTTGTGTCGTTTGAAGGCGGAGCAATCGCCTGCACCGGGAAGCAGGGCGGGCGGCGCTGACTGTTTCGGGCGGAAAGCGCGTGCCGGCGAGGAGATGACTTTACTTGGAGAGGATGACAATGGGGACCCACCAGGTCCATAGCCTCACATACGCAAGTGCCTCCTTATTATATATATGTATAAAACTATACTCCCTCCGTCTAGGTGAATAAGTCGTATTAGAAGGTGCATCACGACCTAGGTGCAAGCAGATTGGTGGAAAAGAAGAATATTTCTCTCTTCTAAACACAACATTTAATCACAGCAGTTAAGAGGATGCCTTATTAGCTACCCATGCAGGCCATCATAATTCATAGCATGCAAAGCGCTTTTATTTCTTGCCTAATAAACGCATGGACGTGCTGCATGCATTGGTCCTTGCCCGAGCAAAAAAAGGGAGGAAAGGGGTTTCCACGGGAGACAATGAGGTAGAGGTGGAAGCGCTCGCTGGAGTTATTTATCTTGCTTCCCCCTGGTTTCCTGACATCACGGTCCCACACCATTGTCAACCTATGTAGTACTAGTCAATAAACGAGAGAATTGCACAAGAAGCGGCCGACAGCTGGGACCAAGCAGCTCGAGCAGTATTTGTGTTTTTGAGGTGTGGGCACTGTAGAGTTTTTCGATGTTTAGCCCAGATATTAATTTTTCTCCTCTGAACAACAACGAAAACATCACTGCAAGTATTAACTGGGCGGGCTGTGGCCCGTCTAGTCCAGGCCAGATATCCAGCCCAGATATTAATTTTTTTCAAGCTGAAAATGGCTAGCCTAGCTATACTTTTTTTAGGAATACCCAGGCAAGGTCAAGTTGTTATTCTCCGCCCCGCTGGGCTGCAAATTTTTCCTAGGAGGGATGCATTAGGCTTAACAAGAAAATGGGCTTTAAGAAATAATAAATGGGATGTAATCATAAAAACTGGGCAGTAACTATAAAAAATGCACCAAACACGTGATTACTTTATAAAATATTATTTTTGGATATTGAAAATTTTAATTTCATTAATTGTGCGAGCGCAATGTTTCGTTGGATTTTTACGTAATATAAATTTATATTGAAATTGTATTTAATCTGACTAGAAATTTCGGGATAAAAATATTTCGGATCCCATCAATATGTGGGAAATTTTATTGAATTCTATTTTGAACGGTTGGTTGAAATGGGCTGTACTTTTAACAAACTGTAAATGGGCTGTAGTAAATTCCATTAGAATTCAAAAATGGGCTACACATTCTTACAAATCTCAAATGGGCTATAAGTTCTCTGCCACACACTTCTCGCCTTACTAAGTTGACGCGTCCCAAAAAAAACAGAGTTGACGCGTATGCAAGGCTTTGTCAACTTATAGTCAACACACGGTTCTAGCAGCAGTGGCCGTTGGATGTCCATCCAACGGATGTCGTGCTTCTTCTTCAATCTCGGATATTCTAGCTTCACCCGCCCAAAAAATGATTCCTCCCCCTGACATCTGGGGCGCACCATTTCGGAAGCTGGCCCGTGGGCCTACTAAGTTGACGTACCAAGGGCTTTGTCAACTTAGTCAATATAAACGATTCTAGCTGCAGTGACCGTACGATGTCCATCCAACGGCCGTAGTGCTTCTTCAACCTCTGGTCTTCTTGCTCCAGCCGCCCAAACCAGCGCCGGTCGTGCTGCCTGTTCCTGCCTCCTATGGCCGGCTGTGCTGCCGTGGAGGCCTCACCGCCCCCTACTATTCCCACCGCTGGCCAGGCCCTGCGGCGACGGCAGCCTCACACCGCAGCCGAACGAGAGAACCCTCATACTCCTCTCCGCGTGGGCATCCACTGCCGCGTCTTCACCGGCTCCGCGTCGTCCCCTTCCTAGGCCTCGCCGTCGTCCACCGCCCTGGTGCTCTCGGCGCGGCATGGTCAACGTGGAAGGAACGACTTCCATCGGACGTGGACTGTACGTGGAGAGGCTGACAGCTGGGTCCATGGCGGCAGCAAGGAAGTGCCTCCTTATTACGGGATAATAATGATTCCTCCACCTGACAGCAAGGACCCACCGGACGGGCCACCAGTATTTTGCGAAAAAAATCGTTTCCCCCTGACTGCTGGGACCCACCGGACGGGCCACTGTATTTCACGAAAAAAAACGTTCCCCCCGCTGTCACCTCGGACCCACCGGAAGTGCCTCCTTATTACGCACAAAAAAATGAATACTCCCCCGGCTAGCTGGGACCCACCTTTCTGGGAGGCTGACTTGTGGGCCTACTAAGTTGACGGGGATGAAGGGCTTTGTCAACTTAGTCAGTATGAACGATTCTAGCTCCAGTGACCGTATGATGTCCATCCAACGGCCGTAGTGCTTCTTCAACCTCTGGTCTTCTTGCTCCAGCCGCCCAAAGCAGCGCCGGTCATGCCACATGCTCCTGCTTCCCATGGCCGGCTGTGCTGCCGTAGAGGCCTCACCGCCCCTAATATTCCCACCGCTGGCCAGGCCTTGCGGCGACGGCAGCCTCACACCGCAGCCGAACTAGTGAACCATCGTAGTCCCCTCCGCGCGGGCTTCCACTGTCGCGTCGTCCCCTTCCTAGGCCTCACCGTCGTCCACCGCCGTGGTGCTCTCCACGCGGCGTGGTCAACGTGGTCAAGGAACGACTTCCATCGAAAGAGTACTGTACGTGGAGAGGCTGACAGCTGGGTCCACGGCCACAGCACAGTTTTTTTGTGATTTGCCAAGTAAGTCGCTTTGTCAGGCCTGTTGGGCTGTAAATCTTTCAAGACGAGGAGAGCTTTCATTCGGCTGGCCGAGAAAATGGCCCATCAGTAATGAGAAATGGGCTGTACATTTTTAAAACACATCAAGCCGGCAATTAGTTTCAAATATCTTTTTTTTCATTTCAAGATTTTAAATTACATTAATTTTTATGCGTGGAGAATTTGTTGGATTTTATATTGATATACATTTATTTTTAAAATCAGTTTGAATGTGAGTCGAAATTTTGGGATTAAAAACAGTTCGGACCGCACCGAAATATGCAAAATTTCGTATAATTTTTTAACCGTTGCCACAATATGGGTTGTAATGCTAACAAAAAGAATATGGGCTCCAAAAAAACCTTAAGAATTAGCAAATGGGCTGTAAATTATTAGAAATAATGGCAGATGGGCTGTATGCTATTTTCCACAGATTTGAGGCTTTCCTAAAAAAAGGTTGACGCACAAGCACTGACTGTTGGATGTCCATCCAACGGCCGTCGTGCTTCTTCAATCTCTGCTCTTCCTGCTCCAGCCGCTCAAACAAGCGCCGGCGGGACTGCCTGCTCCCTCCTCCTCGCGGCCGGCTGTGCTGCCGCGCAGGCCTCACCGCCCGACCGTACTCCCATCGTTGACCTAGCCATCCCTCTACTCACCCACACCTGCTGTTATTCTCCGGTGATGGCAGACGAACCAGTAAACCCTCGTACAGTCATACTCCCCTCCGCGTGGGAAACAACTGTCGAGTCTTCCCTGCCTCCGTATCGTCCCCTTCCTAGGCCTCGTCGTCGTCCACCGCCCTGGTGCTCTCGGCGCGGCGTGGTCAACGTGGTCAAGGAACGACTTCCATCGGACGTGGACTGTACATGGAGAGGCTGACAGCTGGGTCCACGGCCGTAGCAAGGAAGTGCCTCCTTATTACGCGGAAAATAATGATTCCTCCACCTGACAGCTGGGACCCACCGGACGGGCCACTGTATTTCACGAAAAAACGTTTCCCCCTGACTGCTGGGACCCACTAGCTACATCTTCGCACGCAAGGAAGTGCGTCCGGGCAAAAAAAAAACGATTCGCCCCCTGACTACTGTGACCCACTAGCTACATATTCGCAGGCAAGGAAGTGCGTGACAGTCGGGACCCACCTGGTCGAAGCGTATCTAGCGTTGTCATTCTGGTCGCGAACGTGTACGTACATACTGGTCGATGTAGAGGCGCGCACGTGTCGTAGTAGAGGCGCGCACGTAGCATGTACACGTACGTATAGCGGCCAGGGTGCAAGAAAGAAAATACGACCACGTATGTGTACATACGGGCGGTGTCTCGAACGCCTACTCGCGCATACGTACGGCCAGGGCTCATGTACATTGCTGGGTCACAACGGAGAAACAACGTCGTCGTCGTGTTCATGGGGAGGCAACGGAATGCGTCGTGTTCATGGGGAGGCAACGGAACACGTCGGAGCCAACCGGCTGGGTCGGAACGGAATGCGTGGTCGTGTTCATCGGGAGGGCTTGGACGGAACAGGCGATGGAAACGAGGCCTGGCGTACCGCACAACGGAGGAAACTGACCTCCTACGTTCGGAATGGGGTCCTGTTGATCGGGAGGGGTCTGGCGTACCGCAAAACGGAGGAAACGGACCTCCTATGGTCGAAACGGGGGTCCTGTTGATTGGGAGGGGTGTGGCGTACCGCAAAACGGACGAAACGAACCTCCTACGGTTAAAACGGGGTTCCTGTTCATCGGGAGGGGTGTGGCGTACCGCAAAATGGGACTCCACGGGATACTGTTCATCTCCACCGTCGACCCCCTCCAGCCTCCATGAGCTACTGTTCATCCACCGTCGACCTCCTCCAGCCTCCACCTGCGACTGTTCATCCACGGGCTCCTGTTCATCCAGCCTCCACCACGCGCTACTCCACCGGCTAGTGTTCAACCAGCCCTCTCCACGGGCTCCTGTTCAACCACCCCTCCACGGGCTACTGTTCATCCTTCCCTCCACCGTCTACTGTTCATCCTGCCCTCCACGAGGTGGTCCTGTTCATCCAGCCCTCCACGGGGTCCTGTTCATCCAGCCCCAACCGGCTCGATCGATCGTGGTCCTGTTCATCCACCCCCACCGGGAACTGTTCATCCAAACCTCCCTCGCTACGCTCACTGTTCATCCAGATGCAGCATCGATCGGCTTCAGTTAGCAGCAGTAGCGAAGGAATCGCTCGATCGGGTTCAGTTAACAGCCATCGATCGATCGCTCGGGTTCAGTAACGCGTAGCCTGCAATCGCTTGGGTTCAGTTAGAGCCCAACGCCTCGCTCGGGTTCAGTTAGAGCCAACGCCTCGCACACACGCGCGTATGTGTATGAGAGAAACGCGCATCACTCGGCCCCGACCTCCCACCGTAACCGGGAACTCCCCGAAATTTTCCTCGCCCTCGCTTCTACCATGGTTTTTTCTGTCATGGACGGCCCAAAGAATGTCATGCAGATGCGTCTCTGGCCCACCCAGGACGAAAAGCCCATTTTTTGTCATGATTTTTTGTCATAGAAGTAGGAGCCCACCACATCTATGATGATACCGGGTTTTGTCACAATTATCGTCATAGAAGTGTCATATGTATGACAGAAAAAAATTTCGTTCGGCCCAAAATGTCACGGATGTGTCTTTTTTTTGTAGTGAAAACAACGCAGTACTATGCTTGTTTTGAGGCCGAAAACATTACGGCAGGGGTTGAGCGGGGGAGGGGGGAAGACAGAGCAAAAATATTAAAAAGAGCCGATGCGCCATTGCTACCCTAACAAAGCATGTGCAATTCTTCTCGGGAAGAAGGTGTGCTGTTGACACCCACACATCACAAATCCCACAGTAGATATACTAACAAGTTCACACACAAGTACAACAGAACAGGTAAACATTTGTATCAAACTCAGGTTCACATGACACGTTCATATTCATAGCCAACATTCACAATCAACAACTCAAAAGATTCATATATACACAAGTTCAGCATGTCTATGCATCCAAATCATTGATAGATCACATGACACTATACATAGATAATTCACAAAAAGATTCAGATATACACATGTTCAGTATGTTTATGCAACCAAATGATTGAGATCACAGCCAATATCATCCATGGACGAACTTTATTTACCTAGGGTACAGACTGGTAAATGGTGTTCAGTCGGAGGTACTTCTTGCTAAAATTAATGCTTGTACGAGTAAACTTTCGAGTACATAAGAGGTAGCACAGAAAATCTGAACTTTTCTTGTAGGTTTATCCTCAAATGGTGGCCTCGTGCCGAGGGAGGTTTGAGCAACTTGGCCACTACTTTCATCCAACTAGTTTACTGGCTCATCTTGGTCCTGTAGCTCGCCAGAATTCTACATCGCAGACAAGAAAGGAGGTGAGGGAGTCTTGGATTAGGGGGTCTCCGGACAGCCGGACTATATCCTTTGGCCAGACTATTGGACTATGAAGATACAAGATTGAAGACTTCGTCTCATGTCTGGATGGGACTCTACTTGGCATGGAAGGCAAGCTAGGCGGATATGTATATCTCCTCCTTTGTAACCGACCTTGTGTAACCCTAGCCTCCTCCGGTGTCTATCTAAACTGGAGGGTTTTAGTCCGTAGGACAACATACAATCATACCATAGGCTAGCTTCTAGGGTTTAGCCTCTCTGATCTCGTGGTAGATCAACTCTTGTAATACTCATATCATCAAGAATAAATCAAGAAGGACGTAGGGTTTTACCTCCATCAAGAGGGCCCGAACCCGGGTAAAACATCGTGTCCCCTGCCTCCTGTTACCATCCGCCTTAGACGCACAGTTCGGGACCCCCTACCCGAGATCCGTCGTTTTGACACCGACATTGGTGCTTTCATTGAGAGTTCCTCTGTGTCATCGCCATTAGGCTTGATGGCTCCTACGATCATCGATAGCGGTGCGGTCCAAGGTGAGACTTTTCTCCCCGGACAGATCTTTGTGTTCGGCGGCTTCGCACTGTGGGCCAACTCGCTTGGCCATCTGGAGCAGATCGAAAGTTACGCCCCTGGCCATCAGGTCACGTTTGGAAGCTTAAACTACATAGCCGATATCCGCGGAGACTTGATATTCGACGGATTCGAGCCCCTGCCTTGTGCGCCACACGGTCATGATGGGTACGATTTAGCTCTGCAATTGGACATTGTTCAGGGGATCGCACCGGCAGCCGCTCCGACCCTCAATTCGGAGCCAGTTGCGCCATCCATGAACGGGTGGATAGACCCCGCCATGGAGGCCGTATCCTCTGCGATGATCGAGCCAAATATCGACCTTACCCTTCACGAGAGCCGTGTTGTTAAACTGTCGGATCCTTCTCCGGCCACGGACTCCAAACCGCCTGCGCCCGTTCCTGTCGAATCCGATTGGGCGCCGATCATGGAGTTTACCTCTGCGGATATTTTTCAGCACTCGCCCTTTGGCGACATACTGAACTCATTAAGGTCTCTCTCCCTGCCAGGAGAGTCCTGGACGAACTACGTCCGGTAGGATTGGGATGCGGACGACGAAGAAATTTGCCGCCCACCCACCACCCACTTAGTAGCCACTGTCGACGACTTAACCGACATGCTCGACTTCGACTCCGAAGACATCGACGGCATGGACGACGATGCGGGAGACGAAGAGGAACCACTGCCCACAGGGCACTGGACAACCACCTCATCATATGATATATACATGGTGGACACACCAAAAGAAGGCAATGGCGACGAGACAACGGAGGATGACCCCTCCAAGAAGCAACCCAAGCGCCGGCGTCAGCGGCGCCGCTCTAAGTCCCGCCAAGGCAAAAGTGGTGATACCGGCACCGGAGATAATAGCACTCCGGACAGTGCCGAAGACAACAACAACCCCCTCCAGCAAGATTTACAACAGGAGGATGGATGAGCCAGCCCTCCTGAGAGAGCGTCAGATGGAGAGGCGGAGGATGATAATTACATGCCTCCCTCCGAAGACAAGGCAAGCCTCGGCGATGACAAATTTGTTGTGCCAGAGGATCCCGTCGAACAAGAGCGCTTCAAGCACCTGCTTATAGCCACGGCAAATAGCCTTAAGAAAAAGCAGCAGTAGCTTCAAGCTGATCAAGATTTGCTAGCTGACAGATGGACTGAAGTCCTGGCGGCCAAGGAATATAAAATCGAACGCCCCTACAAGAGTTACACAAAGTGCAGGTTGCTACCCCGACTGGAGGAGGAAGCACCAAAACCTACATCCCCGGCGTATGACGCGGCTGATCGGCCACCTCATGGCCGCGACAGAGAGACATTCCAGCCAAAAGCTCAGCCCACACCCCGACGCCATTCAAATAAAAAGGCATGGGGAAATACGCCAGACCTGCGAGACGTATTGGAGGACAAAGCAAAACATGCAAGATCGATCTACGGATCACGAGGGTGCGCCACTATGCGAGACGATAATCGTCACGCCGGATACAGTAAAAGTAAGTCCAGCCGGGCCGAACCCAGCGGGCAAGACTCATTTGAGCTGCGTCACGATATAGCCCAGTACAGAGGCGCCGTACACCCCTTATGCTTCACAGACGAAGTAATGGATCATCAAATCCCATAGGGTTTCAAACCCGTAAATATAGAATCATACGACGGCACAACAGATCCTGCGGTATGGATCGAGGATTTCCTCCTGCACATCCACATGGCCCGCGGTGATGACCTACACGCCATCAAATACCTCCCACCAAAACTCAAAGGACCAGCTCGGCATTGGCTCAACAGCTTGCCAGCAGAGTCCATTGGTTGTTGGGAAGATCTGGAAGCCGCATTCCTCGACAACTTTCAGGGCACTTATGTGCGACCACCAGATGCCGATGACTTGAGCCACATAATTCAGCAGCCAGAGGAATCGGCCAGGCAATTCTGGACACGGTTGCTAACAAAGAAAATCAAATCGTCGACTGTCTGGATGAAGAGGCCCTAGAAGCTTTCAAGCACAACATCCGCGACGAGTGGCTAGCCCGGCACCTTGGTCAGGAAAAGCCGAAATCTATGGTAGCCCTCACGACACTCATGACCCGCTTTTGTGCGGGAGAAGACAGCTGGCTGGCTCGCAGTAATAACATATCAAAGAACCATGGTACTTTGGATACCAAGGACGGCAATGGCAGGTCACGTCGCAACAAGCATAAGCGCCGCATTAACAGCGACAATACTGAGGATACGGCAGTCAATGCCGGATTCAAAGGCTCTAAACCCGGTCAACGGAAAAAGCCATTCAAAAGAAGCACTCCGGGCCGGTCCAGTTTGGACCGTATACTCAATCGCTCGTGTCAAATACACGGCACCCCCGACAAGCCAGCCAACCACACCAACAGGGATTGTTGGGTGTTCAAGCAGGTCGGCAAGTTAAATGCCGAAAATAAAGACAAGGGGTCACATAGCGATGACGAGGAGGAGCCCCGGCAGCCGAACACCGGAGGACAGAAGAGGTTCCCCCCTCAAGTGCGGACGGTGAACATGATATACGCAACCCACATCCCCAAGAGGGAACGAAAGCGTGCACTTAGGGACGTATATGCGTTGGAGCTAGTCGCCCCAAAATTCAACCCATGGTCTTCCTGTCCGATCACCTTCGACCGCAGGGACCACCCCACTAGTATCCGTCATGGTGGATTTGCCGCATTGGTCCTAGACCCAATCATTGATGTATTTCACCTCACTCGAGTCCTTATGGATGGCGGCAGCAGCCTGAACCTGCTTTATCAGGACACAGTGCGCAAAATGGGTATCAACCCCTCAAGGATCAAACCCACAAAAATGACCTTTAAAGGCGTCATACCAGGTGTAGAGGCCCATTGCACAGGCTCAGTCACACTGGAAGTGGTCTTCAGATCCCCGGATAACTTCTGAAGCGAAGAGTTAATCTTCGACATAGTCCCGTTCCGCAGTGGCTACCATGCACTACTCGGGCGAACCGCATTCGCAAGATTCAATGCGGTACCGCATTATGCATATATCAACCTCAAAATGCCAGGACCTCGGGGGGTCATCACAGTCAATGGAAACACAGAGCGCTCTCTCCGCACGGAGGAGCACACTGCGGCCCTCACAGCAGAAGCACAGAGCAGCCTCTTAAGGCAATCCACTAGTTCGGCGATTAAGGACCCGAACACCTTCAAGCACGCCCGGAGTAATCGGCAACAAGACCGCCTGGCACGTTCTGAGCTCGCATAGCAATGCGGCCCCACCCCGGTCCCAGCCAAACGGTGAAACCCGTGCCACGCATACATAATTACGCATTAAAAATACCATGGGCACAGGCGGGGAGGGGGGCACGACTGCGGCACGCCCCAAGTCGCGGCTTAAACCGCACTAGGGGCTTCCCGCTTTGTTATTTTTCTCTTTCAGGGCTTTATTCTCTGGAAACCCTGTCCGGCAGCATGATTGCCGAACACATGATGCAGCAACCAAGGAGGCAGAAAGCTACGTCACACCACGGAACTCCCAGGTGGATTACGATAACGAGTGAAATATTTGCTTTAATACTATTCCTCAGCTTGCCCTTGGAAGGGACATGTCAAATAGTCCTACTTTTTGCTTATCGCACTACTTGTATCATTCTACTCTAACGCACCTTTTTGAATAAACAATGCATAGCATTAAGACTATTATTGCATTCTTCCTTTTTATATATATGTTCATTCACGACATCTAGCACCCGTACACTCTGGTATGGCCGATACGCCAGGGGCTTAAGCATACCCCATAATACGGCATGACAAGTCCGAACACTTTCGACAGTGTGGCACCCCGAACTTATAGCATTATATGCATCAGCTCCGAATCATGTCTTGGGTCAATAGTTGGGTTTGCCCGGCTCCCATGTTTTGGTACCTTACGTTCCGCTATATCGGCTAAGGTAGCACTAGGAGAACTGCTGCGATTGTGCCCTGGTTCTGCTGGGCTAAGCACCTCAGTAGAGAAAGCTAAAACTGACTGGGCATGATAAGGCGAGAGACTGGTCGCTGTTCAAGAGGTTCAAGTCCCTAAAGACTTACGCCGCTTAGAGCGAGGAGTCGGCCCTGTCCGGCTTAAGGCGTGTATCGCGCCCCGAATTCGGCCTTCCGAATACTAGGGGCTTTGCCGAAATTTAAAATTATAGAATTCTATGGCTAAGTGAGAGTGATAACACATTATGGTCCGATTGCCTTGTTCGTTGTGCTGAGCACCTCCCTCGAAGGACCCAACAATGGGAACAAGAGTGCTCAGGTTTATCCCGAACACCCCAGCACTCGTGGCATGGGGGCAGAAGCCGACGACTAGCCATCTCTCAGATTTGATAAACAGCCGAACAGAAGGTAATATTTTAAATTCAGACAAGCGTTGCATAGCGCATATGAACAAGTTTTCATAATACAGGATCATACGAGCAAGTTTACTCAAATATTACATCTTTCGTACACTCATCCGCTACGAGACGGGCACCCTTCAGGACACCCTCATAGTACATCTCGGGGTGGCGATGCTCCTTGCACTCCGGCGGCCCTTCCTTCACCAGCTTCACGGCGTCCATCTTGGCCCATTGCACATTCACACGGGCGAAAGCCCGGCGTGCACCTTCGATGCAGACAGACCGCTTGATGACTTCCAGCCGTGGGCAGGCATCCATAAGCCGCCTCACCAGGCCGAAGTAGCTGTTGGGAAGGGCATCGCCAGGCCACACCCGGACTATAAAGCCCTTCATCGCCTGTTCGGCCACCTTGTGCAGCTCGACCAGTTGCTTCAGCTGGTCGCTCAGAGGCATCGGGTGTTCGGTCCCAGTATACTGAGACCAGAACAGCTTCTCTGTTGAGCTTCCCTCCTCAGCCTGGTAAAACTGTGTGGCATCCGACACGCTGCGGGGAAAATCTGCGAACGCTCCTGGAGAGCTCCGGATTCGGGTAAGTAACAAGTAATTTACTTTCACATGCTTTCTTTGCATATATAATGCCTTACCCGCTGCTATCTTCTTCATCGCATCAATCTCCTGGAGGGCCTTTTGGGCTTCGGCCTTGGCATTCTTTGTGCTCTCAAGGGCCGCGGCAAGCTCGGACTCTCGCGTCTTCAAGTCAAGCTCCAACGCCTAGTGCTTCGTCACAAGAGCGTGGAGCTCTTGCTGCACCTTGCCCACCCAAGCCTCCTACCTTTCCCGCTCGGTGCGCTCTTTGGCCGCTTTGTTTTCGGCCTCGGATAGCGCTTTTTCAGGGTCGCCACCTCGGTCGTGGCCCCTAGCAAATTTACGATGATCCTGTCATTTTGCAATCGCATTCTTTTTATATATATCCATAGACTAGGTACTACTTACCTTTGTTCTCCTCGAGCTGCCTCTTGGCAAGGCCGAGCTCTTCCTTGGACCCTTTGAGGTCCTGCTTCAGTGCGGCGACCTCCGCAGTCAGTGCGGCAGAGGACAGCAGCGAAGCCTACATACGCATATAGACATACTTATATTAGACTCCTGCGATATTGTTTGATCCTCTGTTCGGCTTTTCTTTGTGAACACCGAACAGAGCATCAGGGGCTACTATCTATGCAGTAATATTTTTCTTATATTTCAAATACTTACCTCAAAGCCTGTTAGAAGGCTGGCATAGGCTTCAGTCAGTCCGCTCTTAGCAGACTGAACCTTCTGGACCACCACACTCATAATAGTGAGGTGCTCCTCGTCGATGGAAGCGCTGCGAAGCGCTCCCAGCAGATTGTCCGGTGCCTCTGGATGGACAGAGGTCACCGGCATAGGCATCTTGCCCCTTTTGGAGGGGGGCCGCCTGCCTGAGTCCAGAACCACTGGAGGTTCTGGCGCGGTGATCGGCTGAGGGCTGAACTCGGAGCCCTCGGGAGCCTTGCTCCCTCTGCTCCTGGAATCTGGGAGGTCGCCTTGAGGCGCCTCCGGGACTGTCTCCCCTCGACCCGGTGCCTCTTGAGACAATACCTTGGCATTTTCCGTAGGGCAAGGGGAGGTGGCGGTCGGAAGTGGATCGCTATCCATATTCGACGAGCCCAGGGAGCCGTCCGATGAAGATACGTCGATACGGACTCGTGGCGGTCTGCATAATCATAATTCGGTGTTAAGAGAAGCAGTGCGACAAAGGTATGCTATGAGTTACTCTGGCATCCAAATACTTATGACTTTGCCAGGGGCTTGGCCCTAAGCAGCCACTGGTCTTCGCCTTTGGCGACGGTGGTGGAGTAGTCCGGACGGAGAGTCCTTCCCTTCTTGGACCCTTCGGCCCGCCCGGTTGGGGTGGCCTTCCTTTTCTTGTCTCCCCCGACTGGAGGGGGAGCATCTTCATCTTCCTCCTCGTCTTTGGGGGAGGAGTGCATCGCGAAGTTATCCGACGATGAGTCCGATAACACCTGGCATCGAGAACTCTTTCGGGTTCCCTTGGCCTTCTTGGTCTTCTCCGGCACCTTGTATGGAGCCGGAGTCAGCATCTCCGTCAGGAGAGCGTCCGCAGTGTCTTCGGGCAGAGGGGCCGGACAGTTAATCTGCCCGGACGTCTCCACCCAGTCCTGTCAAAGGCATGGAGCTCAGACCCCGCACACGGTTAAGCTAGTGGAAATAAATATCCTACCAGATGTATAGAACTCACCGAATGCGCTAGGCGCTTCGCGCTTAGCCTGCGGTCCTCGGTGAGAGAGGGAGGGACCTCAGCGCCCTTGAACAGCACCCTCCAGACGTCCTTGTGCATCGTGTCGAAGAGCTCGCTCAGAGTCTGGTGCTGGGCCGGGTCAAACTCCCACAAATTGAAATCCCGTTGTTGACACGGGAGGATCCGGCGGATGAGCATGACCTGGACTATGTTCACAATCTTAATCTTCTTGCCTGCCATATTCCGGATACATTTCTGGAGTCCGTCCAGCTCCACCGATGAACCTCAAGACATGCCCTTCTCTTTCCAGGAGGTGAGCCGCGTGGGGATTCCGGATCGAAACTCGGGGGCAGCCACCCAGTTGGTGTCGCGCGGCTCGGTGATGTAGAACCACGCCGATTGCCACACCTTTATGGTCTCCACGAAGGAGCCTTCAAGCCATATAACATTGGGCATCTTGCCCACCATGGCTCCACCGCATTCTGCTTGTTGGCCTCCCACCACCTTCGGCTTGATATTGAAGGTCTTCAGCCACAGGCCAAAGTGGGCCGGATGCGGAGGAAAGCCTCACACACGACGATGAACGCCGAAATGTCGAGGATAAAGTTCGGGGCTAGATCATGAAAGTCTAGCCCGTAGTAGAACATGAGACCGCGAATGAATGGATGGAGGGGAAACCCCAGTCCATGGAGGAAGTGGTGGAGGAAAACTACCCTCTCGTGAGGTTCCGGGGTAGGGACGATCTGCCCCGCAGCAGGCAGCCGATGCGCGATATTCGCGGCTAAGTATCCGGCTCCGCGCAGCTTCTTGATGTGTCCCTCTGTAACGGAGGAAGCCATCCATTTGCCTCCCACTCCGGACATGATTGGAGAAGGTTGAGGGGAAGGATGTGGACTTGGGCATTGGAGCTCGAGTGCGCAAGAATGGATGAGCAAGGAGGAAGAAGGCATGGGTAGAAAAAGGTTAAACCTTGTCCCTTTATAAGGGCGGCCGAAACTATGCGCCCCCACTAGCCTGGTAAAACTCGCTTATCCCCCAAGCGCCGTAATCGATGGCGCGGTTGGGTTACCCACACCCGTATTGATGAGAATCCCGTAATAAGGGGGACGGGATCTCTGCTTTGACAAGACGTGTCAAGAGACTGCCTCGCGTTATGTGTGGGGCTAGTTAAAGGAAACGGTTCGAATAATCACTGGGCCATGGCATAATGTCATGTTGCCAAAACGTGTCAGTAGATTAGATTTGTGGAAATATTATTCTCTCTATGGTGGTATGTGGAACTTATTTTGCAGGGCCAGACACTATCCTTGTATTCAAATTCTTCCGTGGTGTATTAGGAGGAACCCGCCTTGCAATGCCGAAGACAAAACTACGTGTCGGACTCATCGTCATTGAAGCCTGGTTCAGGGGCTACTGAGGGAGTCCTGGATTAGGGGGTCTCCGGTCAGCCGGACTATATCCTTTGGCCGGACTGTTGGACTATGAAGATACAAGATTGAAGACTTCGTCTCGTGTCCGGATGGGACTCTACTTGGCGTGGAAGGCAAGCTAGGCAATACAGATATGTATATCTCCTCCTTTGTAACCGACCTTGTGTAACCCTAGCCTCCTCCGGTGTCTATATAAACCGGAGGGTTTTAGTCCGTAGGACAACATACAATCATACCATAGGCTAGCTTCTAGGGTTTAGCCTCTCCGATCTCGTGGTAGATCAACTCTTGTAATACTCATATCATCAAGAATAAATCAAGCAGGACGTAGGGTTTTACCTCCATCAAGAGGGCCCAAACCTAGGTAAAACATCATGTCCCCTGCCTCATGTTACCATCTGCCTTAGACGCACAGTTCGGGACCCCCTACCCAAGATCCGCCGGTTTTGACACCGACAGGAGGCGGTTGAGAAAATGAACCACCCAAATTTTTTGTGCAGTTCAACTGAAATGGAGCATCCCTGGCGTGTAGACTGATTAAGTGCCAGATGAATATACGCGCCAACCAACTTGTCTGGAATCTTTAGACTCCATGCCATACAGTTCGCTACCATATGTGCTGATAACCAAAAGGCACAAGTTGGGACCAAAGACTGGACTGCGTTTTTCTAGGCTATGCGCCAAGCAATATTTTTGGCGTTCACTCTCCTAATACTTGGAGTTTGACAACTGGTTGATGCTCAAATGAATATAGGCACTTCTTCTTGTCAACATCGGTGCTTGTCTCAGTGAGCTTTGGAGTACATCACAGCAGCATAAGTACCTGTCTATCTGATCTTTTTGTGTAGTTCTACTGAAATCACCCAATGTAATGATTTGCCTGCGAGTTCAGGCTCCAAGTTGCTCCTTTATGAAATTGGAAAACAGTAGCACAATACCAAATTACCAATACATATGACAAGCATAATAATCAGGATAAAGACCAGTACCAACCTGTGTGAGGTAGCATATCAATTACTATTTCCTTTGACAGGAAGCCGAGATAAGCCAAGCGACTGACAACAAAGGAAGGAAGCAAGCCTAGATTAGTGACTGACAGGAAAGGAAGGAAGCTGTCGAGGCAATGAAGCACCCAAAGTTTTTGTGTAGTTCCACCAAAATTGAGCATCCCTGTTGGCACATATATTGAGAGAGTGAGATTACTGTAATAGTGGCACTAGTTGATAAAACATACACTAACAAATAGAAGCACCCTCATTATCTTAATGGGTAAAGTTAGCAACATAGTAGTCTTGCTTAAAGAGAGGTATTAGTTTATTTGATCAATGCCAATTAGCTCAACACTCAAAGCATTGCCATGTATCATAGGTTGCAAAACTTTAACGTGCAAAGACAAAGGAGTTTCTCATGACAGTAGCACGATACAAATAGAGATGACAACAAACTAATATGGATGAAGGCCTTAGGCCGGTACCAACCTGAGCAAAAAATCTTATTCATGTAGTCCCAGAAGAGATGATAAAGCACTCACTAGAATCACTCAATAGTATATATATTTGTGCACTTCAAATGTATGGTTGAAATCACTCTTGTTTACCAGTGCTGAGATTACATCGAAAGATTATCAAGAACTTCCAGCACAGTTAAAGCACTGGCTGGGATACAGTTCATTGTATTGTCTTGTGTAGTTCCAGTAAAATGTATGATTGGCACAACATGATCCCTGTTTGCACAAGTAGGAACAAGGTGAAACCTTCATTAGCTTAGTGACAAAGGATAGAAAGACTTTAGCATATTACTCTAACAGTAGCATCAAATTAATCATGGACAATACGCAGAAGTGGAAGGGCTCCCTGGAGGATCGTCTCACATGTAAGGCAGACGTTGCCGGAGCCCTTGAATGGCCTCGACTGAGGCCTCGACTTCAGAAATATCACCTTGGCACTGTTTACTCTTCTTCTTCCTCCTCTTCATGCTCTGTTTCTCTTTGTCTTCACCAGTTGGTGAAACCAAGTACATGATTGGCCTTCTATTTCAGAATTGGTTTTGTTAGTGAGGGAGTACAAGTGTACTATAGTAAACAATAGCATTATTTTCTCATGGCAGTCGCAAAATAGAGATGAACACATGCATTAAATATCATTCTTACCTAAAGGACGGTTATGGTGCCAATATGGATGATGAGGATTGGAACACATATCTCCCTTTGTGTAGTTCCACCGAAATAAACCAACTGTTCCATTCTGACATTCCAGTTAAACAGCACAAAAGTCACTTCTTTTAAGAAGTGTTTTGTGTAGTGCACCAAAAGGTCACAACAACAACCAGGTGAAATGGATATCCCTGTTTGCACAAATAGCTACAAAGGAAACAGTCAGAGTCTCAAAAAATTACAAGCAAAAACATTTGGCTAAACTTGTCATGGCTTATAACAGTGGCATGGCTTCATTTTACCAGGGGCATTAGATTAAGAATAGCTAAATATTTGGTATAAGGGCATGGGACAGTGGGTGCACCAGCAGTCCAGCACCATGTACCTAAACCGGGGCATAAAGTGGTGATTCAGAGTTTGTTGCCCCGAGAAACAAACATCCAAGAAACATATCTAGGTTGGTCGCATTTTTGTTCACTCTAGCCACCTACTCCTATGTTTTTTTTGGAAATGGAGGCGTGCCCCTGGCCTGCGCGTATGTATGAGCGCTTGTGTCTGTACTGATGTTCAAAAAAATGATGCATGCAACCATCTTATGTGTGGATAGCAAATCTAATCCTGGTCATACACCACTTTGTACAGCGTTTCCCCTATATTTCCCTTTTCGACCAAGAGACTGGTTGGATGACCAGTCTGTGCTACTTTCACCCCATATCCTTCTTGTTTGTACCAAGTCTGATGTACATAATAAATTCCCCACCCCCGCTTTATTTCCTGTTTGAACCAAGTACAAGATTTAACTCCATGAAGTAGCTTTACCTCTAACAATAGAAGAAAAAAGATGTGTCATTGGACCATCCGATCGAGAGGGGCTGAGAGGTAGAAAATGATGCACATGCAGCGACATAGCGAGCTGGGGAAGTAGAGCTAGGGTGGTTTTGAAGGAAGATATACCTGAAGGTCGTCGAGATGTGGATAGGTGGGCGGCGGGAGGCCGGATCCGTCCACACTAGGGCAACGATGAAGGGTTTGGAGGACCTCCCCCACCGGCGCTCGGCCAGAGATAACGGTGCGGCTGGCAGTAGGTCTCCTCCCTCGCTGTCAACGACGGCCTAAACGCAGCCCCTCCTCCCCTTCACCGGCGGAGGGGGATACGTTCGGATCTGTAACCAATGGTGAGGATAGAAAGGCAGTCTTTTTGAAGGGAGAAAGACAGTGTTTTTTGAAGGGAGAAAGACAGTGTTACCACCTCTATCTCATTTAGATCTGGAATGGATGAGAGTGTGTAAATAGAGCAACCCTAGCAAGCAAGCGCGGAGGCTCCGGCCTATATATACGTAGTGGGGTAGTTTTCCTTTTTCACTCCATCAAAACAATCGTTTAAAATTGTGTACGTGCCAGGTCACCGTTTTTTTGAGTTGTTGATTGTTTTTTGAGATAGCTACCCACTTATTCCAAGTGGTGTTACAGTGTGCCAGGTCGCACTTTGTACCGTTCAAGTCTGGTACAAGACCCTCCATTAAATGAACAACCACCCCCTTGTAAAATTTGTGAACAAGCCCACGTCTAAAATTATCGGAAACGTAGGCTGCCCCAACATGCATTATTATTTATATTTTCTATGTGGGAGTATCCTCAAAACAAAATGTGAGAGTACAATATGTATTGGGCCCCTTTGTAACTGGTGCTAAATTTTGACCAAAGATTTAACTGACAAAATGTTAGTGCGTGTTAACAAAAATTATATCATTTGATTCGTATTTGAACATAGTTTTCAATTATGTAATTTTTTGTGACTTGCATGAACATTTGGTTAGTTAAATTTATAGTCAAAATTTGGCAAGGTGCATTAAATCAACACATGCAAGTATCAAAAGGAAAGTCATGGCATGCATGCATGCGTTGTAATTAATGCATCGGTAAACGCAAATTATTCAAATATATTGAGTGCAGTGCTTTGATGTGTCGCGTCAACTCATACAAGACCGAGAAGTTTGATTACTACAACACCCTGTCCCTCGCGAACTAAGCTCCTGTGGCTGCACCAGCCTTTGGTTGCATGACAGGTGGGCCACCCGCCTGTTGGGCCCACCTGTCATGTGATACGTCTCCAACGTATCTATAATTTTTTATTGCTCCATACTATATTATCTACTGTTTTGGACATTATTGGGCTTTATTATCCACTTTTATATTATTTTTGGGACTAACCTATTAACCGGAGGCCCAGCCCAGAATTGCTGTTTTTTGCCCGTTTTAGGGTTTTGAAGAAAAGGAATATCAAACAGAGTCCAAACGGAATGAAACCTCCAGGAACGTGATTTTCTCAACAAATAAGACCATAGAGACTTGGACCCTATGTCAAGAAAAGAAACAGGAGGCCACGAGTTAGGCGGGCGCGCCTGCCTACCCTAGGCGCGCCCTCCACCCTCGTGGGCCCCCTGTTGCTCCACCGACGTACTCCTTCCTCCTATATATATCCACGTACCCCCAAACGATCATATACGTAGCCAAAACCCTAATTCCACCGCCGCAACTTTCTGTATCCACGAGATCCCATCTTGGGGCCTATTCCGGAGCTCCACCGGAGGGGGCATCGATCACGGAGGTCTTCTACATCAACACCATAGCCTCTCCGATGAAGTGTAAGTAGTTTACCTTAGACCTATGGGTCCATAGTTATTAGCTAGATGGCTTCTTCTCTCTTTTTGGATCTCAATACAACCTTCTCCCCCTCTCTTGTGGAGAACTATTCGATGTAATCTTCTTTCTGCGGTGTGTTTGTTGAGACCGATGAATTGTGGGTTTATGATCAAGTCTATCTATGAATAATATTTGAATCTTCTCTGAATTCTTTTATGTATGATTGGTTATCTTTGCAAGGCTCTTTGAATTATCAGTTTGGTTTGGCCTACTAGATTGATCTTTCTTGCAATGGGAGAAGTGCTTAGCTTTGGGTTCAATCTTGCGGTGTCCTTTCCCGATGACAGTAAGGGCAGCAAGGCACGTATTGTATTGTTGCCATCGAGGATAACAAGATGGGGTTTTCTTCATATTGCATGAGTCTATCCCTCTACATCATGTCATCTTGCTTAAGGCGTTACTCTATTTTTAACTTAATACTCTAGATGCATGCTGGATAGCGGTCGATGAGTGGAGTAATAGTAGTAGATGCAGGCAGGAGTGGGTCTACTTGTCTCGGACGTGATGCCTATATACATGATCATACCTAGATATTCTCATAACTATGCTCAATTCTGTCAATTGCTCAACAGTAATTTGTTCACCCACCGTAGAATATTTATGCTCTCGAGAGAAGCCACTAGTGAAATCTATGGCCCCTGGGTCTATCTTTATCATATTGATATCCTATTACTTAGTTATTTCCTTTGCTATCTACTTTGCCTTTATTTTACTTTGCATCTTTTATCATAAAAATATCAAAAATATTATATTATCATATCTATGAGATCTCACTCTCGTAAGTGGCCTTATAGGGATTAACAACCCCTATTTGTGTTGGTTGCGAGGATTTATTTGTTTTGTGCAGGTACGGGGGACTCGCGCGTAGCCTGCTACTGGATTGATACCTTGGTTCTCAAAAACTAAGGGAAATACTTACACTACTTTGCTACATCATCCCTTCCTCTTCGGGGCAAACCAACGCAGTGCTCAAGAGGTAGCATCATGCACGCATAGGCAGGAGCAGTAACTCAATGAAGCTGCGTCCCTCCCTCGCCCATGAGCGTGGTGGATGGTAGGACTAGGAGAAGCTTTCGTTCGCTACAGGCTCTCCCTCCCACATGCGGGACATGTAGCAGTTCAATCGGTGTCAGATGGCCAGAAGCATGCAGTAGTACTCCATCATTGTTCGACTTCCTGAAGAGGCGAAGAGCCAAGCGCAGCCCGGACGCTCGTGTGGCAGTTTCATGTGTAGAGTAATCTAGGATAGCGTGTACCGTGTCTGTAAGATTAAAATCATTGGGGTCGGCTCCATGCTTTTTTTGACTAAAATAATCTTCTGGCCCTACCTGTCATCCTGGTGATTGTAGTTTGCACGCTCATCTAGTCAAGACAGGAATATATATTTTAATTTGTGGTGGGGTAAATGTTAGAGGTTGCAGCAAATGGAGTATTGTACATTGCGGGTGTTTCAGCCAAGTTTCGAGGAAACCATGTGGGGCCAGTGCTATGATGTGTCGCGTCAACTTGTACAATGAGGAGAAGCTTGATTTTACTACTAGACGCCTTCTCCCTCGCCCATGCGCGCGGTGGCTTGCAGACGAGGACAGGCTTTTGCTTAGGCTGGTCGTAACGGAATACTAGTATCATGCATATGATACTAGTGTATGATACTACACATCCGTAGGGCATAGTATCATATGTTAGTATCATCGATGACTTCATTTATTAGCATGCATGACACATAGTAGCACAACATTTAATATGATAAGGTATCATGATATGATACTCAACCCTCTATTTCTTCATTTACTTCTATGCCACCTCATCAAATTTGCCTAGTTGGCATGCATGATACTCCCTCGTTCCTAAATATTTGTCTTTTTAGATATTTCAAATGGACTACCACATACGGATGTATATATACATATTTTAGAGTGTAGATTCACTCATTTTGCTCCCTATGTAGTCACTTGTTGAAATCTCTAGAAAGAAAAATATTTAGGAACAGAGGGAGTACTACCTATGATACTCCCATTACAACTAGCCTTATATAGTATTACAACAAGCTATCCCTCCCGCACGCGGTGGATGGACATGCAGTAGTGGATTCGATACTGTATAAGTAGTAGTAACATCATTGTTCGTCTTCTCAAAGAGGCGAAGAGCCAAGTGCAACCCGAACGTGGCAGTTGCGAACGCTCACCACAGTGTGTTTGGTTGCATTCTCATCTCGGCATAGTTGTGTCCCTCTTCGTGCATGCTCATTCCAGCACCCCTCTTCATGCATGCTATTCTCATGCATGCTCCTAGTGTATTTGTGTTAAGCTAGTGTGTACTCATGCACCCTTCATACACCCTAACAAACACCCAAAAGTGGGTCGAGAAGGGCTTGGAGCACGCATATAGCCAGGCTCTTGCATGAGACAAAATTGCTATTTGAGCCCACTATTGTAGTACTACTTGCTAGTATATCCCTGTAAACTGTAAATGAGTATTTGCCTTTCTAGAGATTTCAACAAGTGACTACACTACACCCTAAATGAGTAGTACTAGAGCAAAATGAGTGAATCTACACCGTAAATAAATGTGTAGTTCTCTCGTTTTTCTGTCCGCCTTGGTCACGGTGCACAATATTGAGTACTCCTATATGACTAGCCGCTCTATATACACGTGGGACATCAAAGCATCTAGGCCCACGTGCCATCCACCAAATCACAGCGAGGTGCTATAGTCGAGACTCACCGGTCACCCCGGTGTGGCCTCGAAGTGGCCTCGAAGTTGGACTGGACGAAGCAACCATCATTTCACTGGAACGCTCGTTGAAGCCCTTTCTCCCCTTTCTTGAAGAAAACCTCACTCCAAGCTACTCACTTCTGCCACTTTTCTTCTGTACCGAGGAAGGAAAGGTGGGCGAATCAATGATACTACTATATTTTCATTCCAAGAATCTTCTTTTTGCGAAGCACCGATCGATTCTCACAGCCTATTCTTTTCCCATTTTCATTGCGAATGTGGTTTCCTTTCTATTGATTTTTTTTTGTTAGTTCATTGATGGATCCTGGAGCACTAGGCAAAGAGTTGTCGGCGGACAACCCACTAGCGACAGCGATCTCCAGGAAGCGAGCACCGATCAACGAGTTGACCATGTTGGCGGGCCAACCCATGGAGACGAAGACTCCAACAAACAAGCACTGGCCAAAGAGTTGACGACGTTAGCGGACGAGCTCCTCAAAGAGAGTTGGAAGAACAGCAAGGGCATCACCGTGCCTACCCCAGAAACTCTAATGGCCACCTATGCAAGGCTCAAGGCCGAGTTTGAAGAGATAGTCGCCGTTGAAAAGCCGTATTCCCCTGGCAAGGTGATGGCCCCCATCGAGGACGAGGAGATGGCCCCGGAGGGATGGGATCCCTCGGTGAGCTACACAAGGTAAAAAATAATGGCTTGCCATAGTTGTGGTTTTTGATTATTTGCAATTTGTTTGCTAATATGTTAGGGTTGTGCAGGTGCCGATGGACGTCATTGATGATTCTGATGTCGCCGCCCGTCCTATGGACAACGCCCCAGAGATCGTTTTCGATATCGCGGTCCGTCCTGTTGACCTCGCCCTGGAGATCGATTTCGATGCCGCTGTCCATCCTGTGGACATCGCCCCAGAGATCGATTCCCATGCCGCTGTCCGTGCTGTGGTCATTGCCCGAGAGATCGATGACAAGAAATAGTTGGTCGCGCTAATCCTTCAGGGTAATTTGCATTGTGTTTGATAGTGCACTGTCTTGTGTGGGCGGTACTTGCTACTTTTGTTTGATAGTGAATCATGTGAACCCTCTCCGAGTTGTGGAAACAGATGTATCCTCACCAGCTTTTGATGTAATATATGGCATGCTTAGATGTAAGTTTGAACTGTTTATCATATCAACAGGGCTTGTTTGATGATTCTTGGTGTTAGTAGGCTAGCTACTGTGCGAGCTATAGTACTTGCAAAATACTCACCGAAGAGAAACGTTGGGGTTGATGAGCTCGTGGTATGCTTATATTGATCCATCGTCGATTAGCCAATAGCCCAAGCTCCTAAAATTGTAGGCTTAGCGATCGATCAGACAATAGTTGACACAGATACATTCAGGCCTCATTTGGCTCATAGGGTAGGAAAATCGTAGCAAAAGTACAGAGACGTACAACACAAAATCATAGCAGTACAGAGACGTACTCCCTCCGTTCCAAAATAGATGAGTCAATTGTGTACTACTAACTTTGAAATGGAGGGAGTACAAATCCTAGGCGGGCTAGTTTGGCCTAGTGGGTTTTTGTGATATGACATGGTACAGTGTCGTCCAGTCTTCGCGTGTGGTAGCAGTACTGTGGGTACAATGAGTTTTCTTGAAGAAGTAGAATTAAACGAACTCATGATGGTTCCTTCGTCCGTCCAACTTACAGTGGGAAAGGTTGGGCCTGCGCTACGACCGGGGTGGACCAGGATAATTTTGTGCATGGCAGGTGGACCAAGATGGTCGACGTCTCACATGTCAGCGAATGAAAGTATTCTTTCTGATATAGGGGACGAGCAACGAGTATTCATTGTTTATTTTTTATGAAACCTATTGTCTCCACTGTTAGGATGGAGGAGTGTGAAACACGACAGCCCAGTGAACTTGGCATGTGCACCACTCCCTCCTTCCTCATGTAATACTATAATGTTGACTATAAGGTTGGCTATAAGGTTACAACTTTTTCTCACTTTCTCTCTATCTATTTCCTCCCAAATGTTTTTTTACCTTTCTTTTTTAGACATAATTGTTTTTTATGCCTCTTTTTTAGAATTAGTTTTTTATACCTAGGAGCACGTGTAGAGACGGGCTCCTGCAGATCCCACTCCTTGACTTTGTCAATGCCTCTCTCTCCTCCACATTAGCGGGCTTAGGGCATGTACAATGGTTCTATTGTAGGGATACCACATAGGAGAAATGATGAAGTGGAGGAAAGAGAAATCATAAGAAAAGGCTTGTCTTCTCTTATTTAAGAGAAATAAGAGAAGAAAAGAGATGATCTCTTAGCACAATATGTTTCACCATGTTTTTAGGAATAACTAGTTATTGAAGATAAGGCTAAGAGATGATCCATTGTACACATGTTTTTGTGTCATCTCTAAATTACATGCAAGACTTATGATAAGACTATCTTATCAACCATTGTACATGCCCTTATAACCCAGAATTTTACTGGTACTACTTGCTATGAATGCGGGCAGCTGGCGTCTGAGGGGGGAGCGCGCGCAGGGAGGTGGTGGGGTGGGGGTGTTCTGGTGGGCCAGGGCAGTCAGAAGCGGGCTTGGAAGCGGTCTGGACTCCCGCATGGCCCACCTCACATTATCATCATATATTTCTTGCAATCCGTGTGCGGCGGGCGGGCGATCTCTTCTCCCTCCCCCGTCTCTCTCTTCTCAGCCAACGCCCGCTGAGCGATTAGATTTCGACTATCAACGGTTTATTCAATTACAGTCCCACATGTCAGTGAAAATGCAAGACAACGCGTGTCCCCTCTGGTGAGCGGCGTGCGAGCCGGACTGTCAGGGGTGCGACGCGAACGCGACACGTACGAGTCATAAGTGTGCCGCCTTTTCCTTTTGAACTTGCAAAGCGTAACATTTTCGTGTGATCGATCGATAGAAATCCAGAACAAAGTGATGAGGGCGGTGCTTTCCCGTGCGTTAGGCGGGCTAGTTTGAGTGATATGATGTGCTACAGTGCCGTCCACTTGCTCCATTTTTATGTAAGCAAGAGTCTACACTCTTATGTGGGAGGCGTGTGAAACACGGCGGATCTGATTTTGATCGAGGGATAACTGTTCCCTGCGAAATAATGGAGCACTGTTAGCAATTATGGCATGATAGTTAGGGCATCTCCAGCGCTGGCCCTCAAATTTACCCCAAATTTGCACCGGCATTTGTCCGAGGACACTAATGGATGCCATCCAATGCTGCCCGCATACCTTTCAACAACTATATGAACTAACCAGACGAAATTCATGCAAACAAAGCAAATTTCAAATTAACTGGATGACATTCATTACATTTCGAAAACTTTTCCTATAAACTAGACGAAATTCATTACATATTTCACACAAACCGTACTAAAATCTATTGTAAACCTAATCTAAACGATCGCTGGCGCCCGACCACCATGTCCGGCCATGAACCCGAGAAAGCCGGCCATTGCCTTTGCCTCCTCCTCATCCGCCTCGATAACCTCCTCCTCTGGAGCACAAGGTTATGATGATTTCCGCCTCCACGTCGCCGTCAAGCGGCTAATCGGCCACCGATGTTTATCCCACCAAGCTTGGCGTCGACTGAGTGGAGGAGCGGTGGCCTTCCTGGGACTAGAGCGGCGGCGACCTACCGTGTACTACTCTTCCTCGATGCCAGCTGCGCCCTCGCACGCGCGCCGGCTTCGTGGTCGTGGTGGCGGAGGGCGGTCGGGGGGGGAGCCGGCGATTTCCTTTGTCTGCTCCTGCAACAGTACGTCCAAGAGAGCTTTAGAGTGCCAGGAGGCCATGGTTGCAGTGGTGCCAACAGAAGGAAGGGACCGGAGGAGAATGAGTGTGGGTCTTCGGCTATGGCTGGGAGCTGGGGCTCAAGTTAGTCTAGCGGGCGTATGGCAATGAGCCATGACAGACGGATGGGCGGCTGGCGCGCGAGTAGGTTCGTCGGCAGCTGTGTGTCATTAATGTGGGTGGCGGGTAGAAGGATGGCTGTGGTGTCGTTAACGCGGAGTAGTCGCTTGCACCGGGATGTCACGCGGGTGGCGCTCTCTCGGCCGTCGCACTGCTGTAATGCCGGCGCTAGTGAGAGGTCGCGTCGGGTGTGAATGCAGACGCTACTTCAGTGACTTAACTGCAGGTGCATTGGGTCACTGACATGTGGGCCCAACGGGCATCTAGCCCGCATGTCAGTGTAACAAATGCACCTGCAGTTAAGTCCGGTGAATGCAGCATTGACGTTCTGGAGAGACGGTGAACGTTTCTGGCGGGAAGCGCACGCTAGTGATGGAAGGGGTTTCGGTAGGCCAGGGCGGTCGGACCCTGGCGTGGTGGTAAAATTTGAACTCATGGATGACAAGCCTTTGAAGCGTATGCGACACGTATTGACAACCAGGCGTCCATGCATCCGCTCTTGTCGCCAGCTAGCCTTCGACGACCACCATTAGACACCACACAACCATGCATAACTTACGAATAATGGACGAATCGATCAGACACACACTCTTGTGCAGTGGCACTATGATCGGTTGCTCACGATAGTTCATACTCCGTACCATAGTACGCTCTCTAGCTAGGCTGTTTTATAGATTGTCGTTGTGATGGACGATATACATGAGCAAGGCGCCGAGTCATGAGTATGACCATTGGTGTTGAGCCAGGTGAATACTCCCTCCGTTCCAAATTACTCCTCGTGGTTTTAGTTCAAATTTGTACTAAAACCATGACGAGTAATTTGGAACGGAGGGAGTACATGCTCGGTGTTTGCGGAGGCCTCCAGCAAACGTCTAAACAGTAATGTCAGGCACCGCCGGGGCGTGCAGGTGACGGGCTCGCCGTTTGTGTTGCGCCATGAGCAGGGCTTTGATTGAAAGGGCGATGTGCATGCATTAGCATGGTTTGACAGCATGAGCGTGAGTGTCTGGCTGTCTGCACGCGTACATGCTACTTGCCTCTATGGATGGTGTGCGCTAATGTGTGAATCATGTATAATATATAAAAAATATGTTTGTGCATTTAATGCAAAGTATTTCATTTTCATTTGGCTGACAAGTGTGCGTTGCAGCGACGAGTCCGTGGTTTGATTCCTCACATAAGCATAATTTTGGTTTTTATTTCTTTCTCCACTGACAGGTAGGCCCGCATAGATAGATAGATAAAGAACACGAGCCGATGAGGCGCATCCGGACTGTTTGACTGGTCAACCAGACAAATATAGAGCTATACGCTAAGCTAGTGACCGTATAATCACCATATCTCGTATACAATGATCAAAGTGAGCTATCAAGACAAGTTAGATGACCGCCAATGCATTTTACTTGATAATAAATGACCAGGATTGAAGGGGAATCCAAATTTCCTTTGTCTGCTGTCCTTGAGCTCTTGACAAACCAATGCACTATATGGTTGTCCGGCCACTCCACCCCAGAGCTGTCACCAAGCGTCGTTCCACCGTGCTGCACACTAACTGGCAAGGAAGCAATGGCATCCCGCCATGCCGAGTTCCTCGCCACCCACGACCGCACACACAATGGTAGGGAAGCAATGGCATCCCGCCGTGCCGAGTTCATCGCCGCTCACGACCTCACACCTATGTGGGCGGAATTTTAAGCTGTCAAGGCTGAATGGGTGGTAGAGCAAGAGGTGGCCAAAGCCGCACAGAGGGAGCAGAAAAGTCAGAAAGCACTCAAGAAAAGAGAGGCCCGCCGCCGCAAGAAAGAAGAGGAGGCACGCGCTGCTGCGGAGAGGTCGGCGGAGATCCAAGCATGGTGGGGTGTCGCCGACAAAGCCGGGAAGGAGAATGACGGCGTCTGGCCAGCATGTGAGAAGTAGTAGTACTAGTAGTTAGTCTGTGTGTGTTTGTGTCGCCCGTACATTTGTTTACTTAATTACGAGCATGTACCAGTACTACTCCCTCCGTCTAGGTGTATAAGTCATCTTAGGTTGTGCACGATGACCAAGGCAGAGGGGAAAACGAGAGAACTTAATGGTTTTGCTAACTAATAGCATTGCATGAAATGAACTGACCACTACATGTCATGTTTGGTAGTCTCAAGTACTTGAAAACATGCACTGCCCACATCTCTTATTGGTTGATGTGTCCCGAAACAAGAAACAAGAAGGGAGTTAATGTACCGTGCCTAAGGCTGGTCATAGTGGGGAGTAACTTATACTAGTGTCATGCATATGAAAACTAGTTTAAGTTACTACCTTCATAGTGCAAAGTAACATAGTAGTAGTGTCATAGATGGCTTCATTTATTAGCTTGTATACTCATCTTGTATTGGGAAGAGCTATGTTACAGTAATATATTATGTTACTACTTCTCATTAACTACTTGCCACATAAGCAAAAATTTCTTGGAGGGTGCTATGTTACTCGCTAAGTTACTCTCACTATGACTAGCCTAAGGGTTTTGGGATTATTTGCTTTTCGTAAGGTGACTTACACACCTAGACGGAGGGACTAGTTACTACTGTAGTTTTTAGACCAAATTACCAGTACATTAGCCTAGACTCAATGGAAAAATTCCTATCCTATGCATCAAATGGCATCTCTTTCTCTATAGGAATTGAGATGCATGTCATCTCACTTCCTATGATTTTCATATTCCTATAAAATTCCTATCCTATGAACCAAAGGAGGCCTCTGCTGGAGTAACTACTATAGCTAGCAGTACTGCTGGTATAGTAGTTTTCTTCAAGAAGCGGAATTCAACGAAGTCATGATGGTTCCTTCGTCCGAGAAAATTCACAATGGGAAAGGTTGGGCCTGTGATTTGACGGCTCATTAGTAATTATTGTGACGCGACGACCGGGGTGACTCTCCCTTGGAGTTCTGCATGCATGGCAAGTGGACCAGGATGGTCGATGTCCCACATGTCGACGAACGGAAGTATTCTTTCCGATATCGAGGAGCAAGGAAACCGCGTGGTATAGTATCACTGCTGATTTATATTTATTTTTTATTTCTGGTGAATGCTAGCGTTTCAACTCTTACGACGAAGGAGTGCCAAACACGGCACGTGCTAGATGTCCCACACGTCAGCAAAAGGAGTGGGACATGAACCTCATTGTAGAGCATCTCCACTTCTGGGTCGGAGACCACACGTGGTAGTACTAGTGGTATGAACGATACAAAGTGCGACCCGGAGAGAAAGACACGTCTAGTTGGAAGGTCTCGGGGCATACACGTAAACAAATATAAAACCTAATATGTGCCTCCAATTAATATAGTAGTAGTAGAGTAGGCACGTACTCCATAACATCACCGGGCATTGCACGTACAACATTTTTTGAGATCAACATTTAGTGGTAGTAAGAGACAAATGCCTATATTTCACGCATGTTCATACTATTTGTGCCTTTCTACTTCACTTACTGCACTACATTACTCAGGTTCGTACGTCCACTCCTTGGTACATATTCGTCTCGTAGTTCTAGTCCCACGTGTTCTTCGTAGATGAAACGATCCATAACTGTGGGAAACGGGAGTCCATATCATCGCAGTTAGTGTGGCTCCCCATGATGGAGACTCATCCAAACTATGGCTAGCCTCGACGCAGAGCAGTCGCGTGCACCGGGAAGCGACGCTCTCTCAGCCGTCGCGCTGCTTCAAAGCCGGCGCCAGTGAGAGGTCGCCTCCACTCTGGCCGGGCATTAATGCAGCACTGACGTTATGGGGCGACGCTGAATGTTTCAAGCGGGAAGCGCGCGCCGGCAAGGGAGGGGGGTTGGGTCGGCCAGGGCGGTCAGATGCGGGCGTGGTGGTGGTACTGGTAGTTTGCAAAACTACTCATATATTGCACTCAGTTTCCTAAGAAATGTGGTAAAAAACATTACTCCACAGCCCGCTTCCCTTCTCCTTCCTCTTCCACCACCCGCGCACGTCTGCGGGAAGCGACCGGTCAACCCTTATATAGGAGTGCTAGCACAAAAAGATGCATACATGATCACTAAAATTTCTAGATTAAAGCGCTGCTCCGACAGGAGTATGGCGTATGTCGTTACCTTCGGCCGGGCCATGGCTACCGTGCTACATCGACCAGAGAAGAGGCGGCGGGAGGGGAATGAATGCAGCTACTGTTTGGGTTCCCCGTTCGGCTTAAATAAATGTGCACCATCACGTGTACCCGCAGGTGCACAAATTGGCGTCACGCAACTGGTGTGTGTGAGAGATTCTGATAGACAGAGTGCGTGTGTGCGACTCTATTCTTCGGACATGTACCCAACCTTTTGTATCAGGATATAAGTATAATGGTATTACACTTTAGCTAGTGATTTACGTGGCCATGTTAACGTGGTTGTGTAAAAAATGTCTCTTCCTGCTCGTGATTTGTGTTATATAATTACTAGCAAGATGCTCGTGCATTGCACGGAACATCAATATGCATTTCTTTACAAAACACCTATTGTGACTGACCCATGCAGGAGTAATCCCATGTGTAAATACTAATGATATCTCAAGAATTTTATCAGAAAACTGGTATCTCAACAATTTCATCGAAAAAATGAAAGATGAGAGATAAGGTGAGGAGGAGTGGAGCGTGGTGGTGACTGGTGGTCGGACTGGGCGGAGGCATGGGGATGGATGGCGCCCGCAAGTGGCAGCGGCCACCATGCTAGATTGTTCCAGAGACTTCCTTTTTTAATTGCTCAGCAATGAGGTTGTGGGAGATAAGGACGATGAACGAGGCAAGGACTTGTTTGTAAATGTGGAGAGAGGTGCGGGTATCTTTTGTAAAATTGCCATAGTTTGCTTTATATCCGTCAGATATAGATCGTACGCTCTATATTACAAGATGGCACGCACACCATCATCACCAACTCGTTTTTTTATAAGAGTGTAGATGATAAGTTTGCTAACTACTAAAGTAAAGTGGAATTTGTCCATGTTATACAAGTAAATTAAGGTGATTCCTTATCATACGGGTAAGGTTGGACGAAGGGTGGTAGGAACAGATGCTCCGCCTAGAGCATGTGTGTGTGAGATGGAGTCTTAGCGTGTGTGTGTGACGCGGGGTCCTCGGTGGCGGATGTAATTTAAGTGTGTGTGGCTTCATCATAGTGTATGACAGAGGCCACCAACGAGGGGGTGCGAGAGAGAAAAGGCCCGTAGAGAGGGAAGAGAAGGCGTGTGCGCGTGAGAGGAGTCGACATCGAGAGAACGTGTTTGTTCAAGAGACACCGAGGAAGACTACTATATATCGTTGGTGCATTTAGGCGGGAATTAAATGAAGGGATGGTCTTATTGGTTTCGGGGATATTGGGGAAGAGTGAGAGAGGGGGGTAGCTAGAAGGAGATTGTTAAGTGTGAGTGTGTGTTTTACCCATCCAGGCGGAAGTTATGTGCACACAAGAAGAGAACGATTCGATGTGGAATTAGGGTTGAGGGTAATTAACTATGTATGGAGACATAGGAGACCTTGAACGTGCATGTGCGAGAGGTATACATGTATACGTTGGATGTGTGTGTGTGCACGTGAGCATGATCGAGATAAAAAAAGAAGACATAAGTCATAAGATCAACGATATGGGAGAGATCGGTATGACAATATGCATGCATGTGAGTGCAGGGAAGAAGGCTTGATAATTGAGCATGTGTTTTTGTCTTTAAGAGATAGTGGCGTGGGCTGGAGCATGCATCTATGGCGAGCAGAGGGAGCGAGACAGAACGATTGTGCAAAAGAGATCAACCTATAAATGTATGTATGGAGAGACATATATAGTGTGGGTGATAGGAAGCAAGAGTGCATGCGAGAAAGAAATGTTGATGAAGAAACTACAAATAGATACAGAGACAGAGATGCTAGCTAGAGGGACATCGGCTAGTTTGAGTGTTGGAGATAACCGCCGGGTGGTTCAGAGGGTGAAGTTATGTGTGTGTGTGAGAGAAAGATAAAATGAGGGAACTTGACTGCATGTAGAGAGAAACATATATAGTGTGCATGTTAGGAAGCAAGAGTGAGGGCGAGAAAGAAGGTTGATGGAGAAACAGATAAATAGAAACATAAAGATGCTAGCTAGTGTGTGTTAGAGATAGGAGTCGAGTGGATCAGAAGGCTGAGTTATGTGTGTGGGTGTGAGAGAGATAGAGAGAGTGTGCATGTGAGTCACACACAAATAAATATCAGAGAGAAATTAGATCCTGAGAGACGGATTTTTGTGTCTGCGAGAGAGAAAGATATTTCACAACGAGAGTGATAGCTAGAGAGACATATGAGGGAACGCAAGATATCTCTAGGGAGAGAGAGTGTGTGTGAGCGACATACAAGAGAATGGTGGAGAGATATGAAACCCTGGGAGACAGAGTTTGTGTTTGTGTGTGAGAAAGAGATATTTAAGAGGAAGAGTCGTAGATTCTCATATGTAAGGAGCGAAAGACATCTCTGTGTGAGAGTGGGTGTGCGAGTGGCACACAGGGGAATAGTAGAGATAAATGAGACCCCGGGAGATGAAGTTGGTATTTGTGTGAGAGAAAGAGATTTCACATGGAGAATCATAGTTAGATCCACATAGCAGGGAGCGAGATATACTTAGAGAGAGATAGAGTGGTGAAGGTTGAGGGAGAGAGTACCGTTAGTGTGTTGCGAAGATAAAATATCATTGTCGACATACAGGTAGCACGAGAGATACCCGAGAGACAATGAACGCGTATAGGTCTAGAGAGATACTCCTATATAAGCATGAGTGGTAGCTATATGAGACGAATATCTGGATTAAAGGGGACTCAAATATTTAAACTGGAGATCACGACATCGATAATATCATGACGCAAATTGGTGTATCAAACATGCATATTCATTTGAATTTCGGGACACATGTAATGTTATATAGTTTATCAATATTAGTGATCCATAGATTCTTTAATTAGAGACAATGCATGATTTATATGCAATTAATGTCTAAACGGGATTACACTATATGTTGTGTGTGTGAAACACATTATGCATGTTTGAGAAGTAAAAAAAATGCATGAAACACACATTAATTGGAGACAGTTAGCGAGGAATGCATACATTGTATTTTGATACGTCCCCAAAGTATCTACTTTTCCAAACACTTTTGCCCATGTTTTGGACTCTAACTTTCATGATTTGAATGGAACTAACCCGGACTGACGCTGTTTTCAGCAGAATTTCCATGGTGTTATTTTTGTGCAGAAATAAAAGTTCTCGGAATGACCTGAAAATCAACGGAGATTATTTTTGGAATATATAAAAAATACTGGCGAAAAGATCCACGTCAGGGGTCCACACCATGTCCACGAGGGTGGGGGCGCGCCTACCCCCTGGGCGCACCCCCTACCTCGTGGGCCCCCTGACGCTCCACCGACCTCAACTCCAACTGCATATATTCGTGTTCGGGGAGAAAAAAAATCAGGGAGAAGGATTCATCACGTTTTACGATACGGAGCCGCCGCCAAGCCCTAAACTCTCTCGGAGTCCGTTCTGAGAGGGGAATCCACCGCCATCGTCATCATCAACCTTCCTCCATCACCAATTTCATGATGCTCACCGCCGTGCGTGAGTAATTCCATCGTAGGCTTGTTGTACGGTGATGGGTTGGATGAGATTTATCATGTAATCGAGTTAGTTTTGTTAGGGTTTGATCCCTAGTATCCACTATGTTCTGAGATTGATGTTGCTATGACTTTGCTATGCTTAATGCTTGTCACTAGGGCCCGAGTGCCATGATTTCAGATCTGAACCTATTATGTTTTCATGAATATATGTGAGTTCTTGATCCTATCTTGCAAGTCTATAGTCACCTATTATGTGTTATGGTACGTTAACCCCAAAGTGACAATAATCGGGATACTTACCGGTGATGACCGTAGTTTGAGGAGTTCATGTATTCACTATGTGTTAATGCTTTGGTCCGTTACTCTATTAAAAGGAGGCCTTAATATCCCTTAGTTTCCAATAGGACCCCACTACCACGGGAGGGTAGGACAAAAGATGTCATGCAAGTTCTTTTCCATAAGCACGTATGACTATATTCTGAATACATGCCTACATTACATTGAGGAACTGGAGCTAGTTCTGTGTCACCCTATGTTATAACTGTTGCATGATTGATCGCATCCGACATAATTCTCCATCACTGATCCATTGCCTACAAGCTTTTCATATATTGTTCTTCACTTATTTACTTTTCCGTTGGTACTGTTACAATCACTATAAAACCACAACTGCTACCATTACTTTTGCCACTGTTACCACTACTATCATATTACTTTGCTACTAAATACCTTGCTGCAGATATTAAGTTATCCAGGTGTGGTTGAATTGACAACTCAGCTGCTAATACTTGGGAATATTCTTTGGCTCCCCTTGTGTCGAATCAATAAATTTGGGTTGAATACTCTACCCTGAAAACTATTGTGATCCCCTATACTTGTGGGTTATCAAGACTATTTTCTGGCGCCGTTGCCGGGGAGCATAGCTCTATTCTTTGATTCACTTGGGATTTATATCTGCTGATAACTATGAAGAACTTGAAAGATAAAAGAACCAAAAATTTTCCCTCAACTACAAGGGGAGGTAAGGAACTGCCATCTAGCTCTGCACTTGATTCACCTTCTATTTTGAGTAAACATGCGACACCTACACATGCTATTAATTCTGATAGGTCGCATGTTATTGATGATGCCACTTCTGCTTTGCATGATACTTATGATGAAACTACTTCTATGCTTGATACTACTGTGCCACTAGGTGAACTTCTTGATGAACAACTTGCTAGGGTTAGAGAAAATGAAATTATTGAAACTGATAATATTGATGAAAGAGATGATGAAGATACTCCCCTAGATATGAATTGCCTGTTGTGCCTAAGGGTTATGATATGGATGAAGAAATTACTAGAGACTTCTTAGCTTGCAATGATAGATCTGATCTTAAGAAATTATTAGCTAAGCTTAAAGAAAAGTCTTTGAATGCTAGAATGAAATATGACCCTGCTTTTGCTACTTCACCTATCTTTATTACTGATAAGGATTATGATTTCTCTGTCAATCCTGAGTTAATTACTTTGGTCGAATCTGATCCTTTTTATGGCTATGAGTTTGGAACTATTGTGGCACATCTTACTAAATTAAATGATATAGCCACCCTGTTCACTCATGATGAGAAAACTCACTATTACTTTATCCTTAAGTTGTTTCCGTTCTCGTTAAAGAGTGATACTACAACATGGTTTAATTCTCTTGATCCTGGTTGTGTGCGTAGTCCCCAGGATATGATTTATTACTTCTCTGCTAAATATTCCCCCGCTCATAAGAAACAAGCTGCTTTAAGGGAAATATATAATTTTGTGCAAATTGAAGAAGAGAGTCTCCCACAAGCTTGGGGGAGGCTTCTCCGGTTACTTAATGCTTTGCCTGATCATCCTCTCAAGAAAAATGAAATACTTGATATTTTTTATAATAGACTAACCTAACTTAATGCTTCCAGAGATTACCTAGATAGTTGTGTTGGTTGTGTTTTCAGGGAAAGAACTACTGATCGAGGTGAATTGCAATTGAATAATATGTTGACTAATGAAAATAATTGGACACTTCTTGAACCAACTCCTAAGCCAACTCCAAAGAAAAGGGGTATTCTATTTCTCAGTCCTGGAGATGTGCAAGAGGCAAAGAAATCTATGAAAGAAAAAGGTATTAAAGCTGAAGATGTTAAGAATTTACCACCCATTGAAGAAATACATGGTCTTGATAACCCGACACAGGTAGTAAAGGTAAATTCTCTCTATAGATATGATAAAGCTGAAATCCCGCCTATTAAGTTTGCTAGTCAATGCTTAGATGAGTTTGATAATTTTATGGTTAAACAAGAAGATTTCAATGCTTATGTTGGGAGATAATTGAAACATAATGCTTATATGATTGAACACTTGAGTGATTATATGGCTAGTGTTAAGGATGAACTTAAACTTATTAGTAAATATGCTTCTATGGTTACCACTCAAGTAGAACAAGTACTTAAGGCTTAGAATGATTTGCTCAATGAATTAAATAATAAGAAAAATGATAATGCTGTTAGAGTTATGACTAGAGGGGGTAAAATGACTCAGGAACCTTTATATCCTCAGGTCCACCCTAAGAGAATTGACCAAGATTCTCATAGAACTAATGTTGATGCACCTAGTCCTTCTATGAGGAAGAAAAATAAAAATGATAGGACTTTGCATGCTTCTAGTAAACCTGTTGTTGACACACCTGAGAATCCCAATGATATTTATATTTCTGATGCTGAAACACAATCTAGTAATGAACATGAACCTAGTAATAATGTTAATGATGATGTTCATGTTGATGCTCAACCTAGCAATAATAATGATCTAGAGATTGAACTTGTTATTGATCTTGATAACCCACAACCAAAGAATCAACGTTATGATAAAAGAGACTTTGTTGCCAGGAAGCACGGTAAAGAAAGAGAACCATGGGTTCAGAAACCCATGCCCTTTCCCCCTAAACCACCCAAGAAAAAGGATGATGAGGATTTTGAGCGCTTTGCTGAAATGATTAGACCTATCTTTTTGCGTATGCGTTTGACCGATATGCTCAAAATAAATCATTATGCTAAGTATATGAAAGAAATTGTTACTATTAAGAGAAAGATACTGGAAGCTGAAATTTCCACCATGCTTGCTAATTATACTTTTAAGGGTGGAATACCAAAGAAACTTGGAGATCCAGGAGTACCAACTATACCATGGTCCATTAAAAGAAACTATGTTTAAACTGCTTTATGTCATCTTGGAGCCGGTGTTAGTGTTATGCCTCTCTCTTTATATCGTAGACTTGATTTGAATAAGTTGACACCCACTGAAATATCTTTGCAAATGGCTAATAAATCAACTACTATACCTGTCGGTATTTGCGAGGATGTGCCTGTTGTGGTTGCAAACGTTACTATTTTAACGGACTTGGTTATTCTTGATATTCCCGAGGACGATAGTATGTCTATTATTCTTGGTAGACCCTTTTTGAATACTGCAGGGGCTGTTATTGATTGCAGCAAAGGCAATATCACTTTTCATGTTAATGGTAATGAGCATACGGTACACTTTCCGAGGAAACAACCTCAAGTCCATAGTATCAATTCTATTGGAAAAATTCCAACTATTACTACTGGAGGTTTTGAATTTCCTCTTCCTACTATCAAGAAGAAATATGATATTCTTATTGTTGGGGACATGCATATCCCCGTTGAGGTAACCTAGTGTTATTCGAAAATTCTCTGGTTTCATGTTATTCGAAAAGAGTTTGTTAACAAGACTTGATCAACCTTGTTAGTAGATTCCTTTTGATGAGCATGAGATGGATGAATTTAGAAAACACAACTCTATGTACCCTCTTTTTACTTTCTGTTATTTATATTAAATAAAGCAAAAATAGTATTTTCTGTCTGTTTTCTGAATTACCCGTGGAATAAAATATACCCCGAAATAAAAGTCCTCCCATTGGCCTGAAAATTTAATATGATTTGTCTGGAATATTTGAGAATATCTGGCACTAAGAACACATCAGGGGGAGCCAGGACCTGGCCATGAGGGTCCAGGGCGCGCCCACCCCCTGGGCGCGCCCCCTGTCTCGTGGGCCCCTAGTGCCCCCCCTCCACTTATTCCAGCCACCACACACTCCTTCTTCCTCCCAAAAAAATCACCAACCAGCTCAAACCCGTGTTCTAGCTCATCTTGCTGCCATTTTCGATCTCCTTGCTCAAAGCTCCATTCACAAAACTGCTTTGGGGGATTGTTCTTCAGTATGTGACTCCTCCAATGCTCCAATTAGTTTTTCTTCTAGTGCTTTATTTATTGCAAATTTTTGCTGCTTACCCTGTTCTTGAGCTTGCATGCCAAATTTATATGGTCCAAATTAGTTTTAATGCATGATATGGCCTCTAGGCACTTGTAGGAGTAGTTGCTATCAATTTTATTGAGTTTGGTTCACTTTTATTTTGAGTCACTAAAAATTTCAGAAATTTTTCAGAGGAATAAAAATGTTTAGGAAAATGTACCAAGGTGGTTCCTCAAGGAAGCAAGGCCCAAGGCCCGCAGTACGCGAGCCGGACAATGAACTACCAAGGGAGGCTCAAGTGCGGCCTTGTGAATGGCCGTCAGAAAATCTCATGGTCCAGGCAGGAATTAAGGAGGAATTTGAAGCATATGTGCGTAACGCTGATCTTGAGAGCTTTGAGGCAGATAAGTGCCGTCAGTACCTCTATTTAACTCATTCATTTGTGAGAAGGTTTAAGTTTACATCATCACGCAATTCTCAAACTGTCCTGTTTGATCTTTATGATAAATCTTATACCATGGACTTAGAAGATTTTAACACTGCTTGCAAACTCCCCTAGTGAGGTAGTGCTAGTGAACCATGCAAATCTGAATATAAAGACTTTCTGTCTAGTATAACTGTGGGGGAATCTAGAGAAATAACACAAGCTACCATAGGGAGCATTCATTTTCCTGTCATACATTATTTTGCTCTCTTTATAGGTAGATGCATTAACGGTAAGGACGAGGCATGTCACATGTGCGTTCCCGATCTTAGTGTTCTCAAGAGTGATGTATTAGGAGATAGACAATATAACTTGGGGGCCATTGTTGCACGTAGGTTGCATAATAATAGTATTAATGGAGATTTCTTTGGTGGAATTTATGCAACCCATTCAGCTGATTTTCTGGAGACACCCATACGCGGAGATGATATTGAGTTGCTTCCTGCTTATCTAGATTATAATGCTATGATTCGTCATCAGTTTGTTAATAGGAACGATCAGTCCCTCCAGTACCGACTAATCTTTGACAGACGATGCACCTATCATGCCGCTCTCAATGCTCCTACTTTCTTTGACTTTCAGGCAAAAGGGAGATATGTTATAACCAAGGAGGAGCGAACGAGTACGAGAGGAGGACAGAGGCAACCCGCCTCCAAGCTGCAGCCCTTCGGGCAGTAGTTGATGCATCTCAGTATGACCCCAACTTCAACTTCGGATATCCACCAGGCCATCCATGGGCATAGACCAACTTATGCCAAAAGCCTAAGCTTAGGGAAGTACGTATCTCTCACCGACATTACATTCATGTTCACACACTCATGCCAGTTGTCGGTGCTCATACTTTTTCATTGTATCATACATGCTAGTTTAATTTCTTTTTTAAGCTTTCTTATTGTGTGTTTGAAAAACCTTAAGAAAAACCCCCAAAATTAGTTGTTGCTTTTAGCTAGTTTACTTTCCAGGCCTGTAATAGTAGTAATTAAAAGAAAACGCAAAAAGATTTCTCGTTCTTATTTTGCTTGTTGGGAGCTTTCCCATGTAAATAGTTTTATTTCTTTCTTGTTCTTTGGGGGTCGAGAGGAGAAGACCATGATTAAAATGTTGAGTGGTTCTCATATGCATTATTGTTGATCTAACAGAGAGCCCATATTACTTTATCTTCTCCTATGCATTGAATGCTTGCAGATTCCAGCTTAGTCCAATGCACGTGCACTATTATTATTATCCACACTATTCGGTTGTGCAAGTGAAAGGCAATAATGACGATATATGATGAACTGATTGAGATGAGAAAAGCTGGTATGAACTCGACCTCTCTTGTTTTTGTAAATATGATTAGTTCATCATTCCTGATTCAGCCTATCATGAATGAAACATGTTCGCAATGACAATTAGAGATTATAGTTGCTTATGCCATGCTTAATTAGCTAGGAGTTTATAATGGTTTACCTTGCGTGCCAACATGCTATTAAAATGGTTGTGATGTGGTATGATAGGGTGGTATCCTCCTTTGAACGATTTGAGCGGCTTGACTTGGCACATGTTCACACATGTAGTTGAAACAAAATCAACATAGCCTCCACGATATTTATGTTCATGGTGAATTATATCCTACTCATGCTTGCATTCGGTGTTGATTAATTTTAATGCATGTTCATGACTGTTGTCGCTCTCTAGCTGGTCGCTTTCCAGTCTCTTTCTAGCCTTCACTTGTACTAAGCGGGAATACTGCTTGTGCATCCAACTCCATAAATCCAAAAGAGTTGTTCCATATGAGTCCACCATACCTTCCTATATACGGTATCTACCTGCCATTCCAAGTAAATTTGTATGTGCCAAACTCTAAACCTTCAAATAAACATTCTGTTTTGTATGCTCGAATAGCTCATGTATCAACTAGGGATGTCTGTATCTTCCATGCTAGGCGGGTTATTCTCAAGAGGAGTGGACTCCGCTCCTCACTCACGAGAAAATGGCTGGTCACTGGGATGCCCAGTCCCATGCTCAAATCAAATCAAAATAATTGCAAACAAAACTCCCCTAGGATTGTTGTTAGTTGGAGGCACCCATTGTTTCGGGCAAGCCATGGGTTGATGCTTGTTGGTGGTGGGGGAGTATAAACTTTACCATTCTGCTTGGGAACCGCCTATAATGTGTGTAGCATGGAAGATATCGAGATCTCTCGGTTTTTATGTTGACAATGAAAGTATACCGCTCAAAATATTATTCAGCTCTATTTCAAAACCGAGCTCTGGCACCTCTACAAATCCATGCTTCCGTCTTCAAAGGGCCTATCTATTTACTTTTATGTTGAGTTATCATCCTCTTATTAAAAAGGACAAGTTGGAGAGCACCGCTGTCATTTGCATGTATTATTGTTAGTTTACATTGAGTATGACTTGACTGGATCTTTTTTACCATGAATTACAATGTCTAGTCAGTCCTTGATCTTCAAAGGTGCTCTGCATTTATGTTTTGCGGTCTCAGAAAGGGCTAGCGAGAAACCATCTTGTTATATCATATTATGATTGTTTTGAGAAAGTGTTGTCATCCGAAATTTATTATTATTGCTCGCTAGTTGATTATGTCATTGATATGAGTAAACATGAGACCTAAATGTTATTGTGAATATGGTTAGTTCATAATCTTTGCTAAAAACTTGAATGTTGGCTTTACATATTTATAAGAACAAGAGCAAATAGAGTTTGTAAAAGTTTTTCTTTATCACTTCCAGTTTATCAACTAAATTGCTTGGGGACAAGCAAAGGTATAAGCTTGGGGGAGTTGATACGTCTCCAACGTATCTTCTTTTCCAAACACTTTTGCCCTTATTTTGGACTCTAACTTGCATGATTTGAATGGAACTAACCCAGACTGACGTTGTTATCAGCAGAATTGCCATGGTGTTATTTTTGTGTAGAAATAAAAGTTCTCATAATGACCTGAAAATCAACGGAGATTATTTTTGGAATATATAAAAAATACTGGCGAAAAGATCCATGTTAGGGGGCCCACACCCTGTCCATGAGGGTGGGGGGCGCGCCCCCTGCCTCGTGGGCCCCCTGACGCTCCACCGACCTCAACTCCAACTCCATATATTCTTGTTAGGGGAGAAAAAAATTAGGGAGAAGGATTCATCGTGTTTTACGATATAGAGCCGCCACCAAGCCCTAAACTCTCTCGGGAGGGCTGATCTGGAGTCCGTTCGGGGCTACGGAGAGGGAAATCCGTCGCCATCGTCAGCATCAACCTTCCTCCATCACCAATTTCATGATGCTCACCACCGTGCGTGAGTAATTCCATCGTAGGCTTGCTGGACTGTGATGGGTTGGATGAGATTTATCATGTAATTGAGTTAGTTTTGTTAGGGTTTGATCCCTAGTATCTACTATGTTCTGAGATTGATGTTGCTATGACTTTGCTATGCTTAATGCTTGTCATTAGGGCCCGAGTGCCATGATTTTAGATCTGAACCTATTATGTTTTCATGAATATATGTGAGTTCGTGATCCTATCTCACAAGTCTATAGTCACCTATTATGTGTTATGATCCGTTAACCCCGAAGTGACAATAATCAGGATACTTACCGGTGATGACCGTAGTTTGAGGAGTTCATGTATTCACTATGTGTTAATGCTTTGGTCTGGTACTCTATTAAAATGAGGCCTTAATATCCCTTAGTTTCCAATAGTACCCCGCTGCCACGGAGGGTAGGACAAAAGATGTCATGCAAGTTCTTTTCCATAAGCACGTATGACCATATTCGGAATACATGCCTACATTACATTGATGAACTGGAGCTAGTTTTATGTCACCCTATGTTATAACTATTGCATGATTGATCGCATCCGACATAATTCTCCATCACTGATCCATTGTGTACGAGCTTTTCATATATTGTTCTTCGCTTATTTACTTTTCCGTTGCTACTATTACAATCACTATAAAACCAAAACTGCTACCGTTACTTTTGCCACTCTTACCACTACTATCATATTACTTTGCTACTAAATACCTTGCTGCAGATATTAAGTTATCCAGGTGTGGTTGAATTGACAACTCAACTGCTAATACTTGGGAATATTCTTTGGCTCCCCTTGTGTCGAATCAATAAATTTGGGTTGAATACTCTACCCTCGAAAACTGTTGCGATCACCTATACTTGTGGGTTATCATATTTCAACATAAAGTGGTTTCAAATATTTGGAAATCGAAATTAAGATGAATACAGCCTTATGAATATAAGATCATGCCATTTGTGAACCATATTTTTGTATAAAGGTGTTGTGCTTTTGAAAGTATATATATATATGATGTATATATAATTTTATTCGAGTCACAAATGGATCCTGGCCGAACAAAAATAGAATACAAATTGGATTCGAATTGAGTTGGCACGGTAAACGTGCACTCTTGCTCTGCAAAAATAGGAACGAAGCAGGGAAAGTCGCAGTAACCACCCGAAACCAAAATCTGCGAGATGGAAATTACTGCCTATCCCTGACACCCAAAGCATATCGGCTCGATTTCTACAGGTTCGATAGGGGTAGGTTTGTAATTTCACTCAAACTTGACATAACCGCCTCTCACCCGGATTCATACACGGTGGGCGCCAAAACACAGTGTCTCCTCGGCTGAAATCGACTCTCTCCTCGATTCATACACGGTGGGTGCCAAAAAGAAACTCTCGTCGGCAAATATTCGGTGTATGCAAGATTACCGTCCTATCCCCAATCGACTAATATTGCTATGATGTAGGAAATTTTAAACGGGGGCTAAGTTTGTAAATTTCCTTGCATTTGGGACAAGCTCGCCCTGAAGACATGGTTCCCCCTTCCTCTCTCCCTCCATTTCCCCATTCATACTCTGTGGGCGCCAAAACAGCCTCTCCACCCCAACCTCCTCCGTCCGCCACCCCATCCACCACCGTCCTCCTCCACCATGCCGGAGCTGATACCCCGACACCGTCGTCCATTACAAGAGATCGACCTCTCTCATCCGCAGCTTCGGACTGGAATCCTTGCATCCCGTCCTCTCGCTTCATCCCCGCCGTCGTCCACCTTGCTGGCACCGCTCCTACGACCGTCTCGCCCACCGCACCCTGCCGCCACCCTCTACCCTCCTAGATCTTCTTCCACACCACCGACAGCCATCGCTACCACAACATCATCAAATTCTCAGCAGATGCATACACGGCGCCGCACCAGAGGCGATACTCTTTTGTATCTGCTCAACTTATTTATCGCAGCAAGAAAATAGATCGCCACTTCTTTACTCTGATTTTCTTGTCCATCACTTACTTGCTAGTTGAAAGCAAACATTGGTTGCAAAGTTTCCTTTTTCCAGTTTGCACCTTCAGATCCGCCATGGCACTCTCAACACTATACTCGCAATGCCTATGGTTTTCCCCTTTTATATTGCACACTAGTTAAATGACAGTAGACTAAATTTCAAAATTGGGTCAGTCGATTTTTCAGAGCTCACGGGAGTTCGTCGGTGCGAATGAAGGGCCTCGTGTGGGGATGGTGGTTGTGGGGGCGGTGGTGGGGCCACATCGAACGAAGAAAACTCGACGCGGGTGGGGGTGGGGGTGGCGGAGGAACACACGCGGTGGGGGCGGTTCAGGGGAGGGCGGGGTGTCGGGGTCGGTGGTTCGGCCGGCGGCCCGTGCGGTGTTCTGTATGGGAAGAATCAGAGACGAGGAAGAAGAAGGGTTAAGAGATGTAGGATCTTCATCCAACCCGCCCGAAAATGGTCGACTGACCCAAATGACAAAAGTCATGTGATGACCCACAAGTATAGGGGATCTATCATAGCCCTTTCGATAAGTAAGAGTGTCGAACCCAACGAGGAGCAGAAGGAAATGATAAGCGGTTTCCAGCAAGGTATTCTCTGCAAGTACTGAAATAAGTGGTAACAGATAGTTTTGTGATAAGATAATTGTAACGAGCAACAAGTAACAAAAGTAAATAAGGTGCAGCAAGGTGTCCCAATCCTTTTTGTAGAAAAGGACAAGCCTGGAAAAACTCTTATATGATGTAAAGCGCTCCCGAGGACACATGGGAATATCGTCAAGCTAGTTTTCATCACGCTCATATGATTCGCGTTCGATACTTTGATAATTTGGTATGTGGGTGGACCGGTGCTTGGGTACTGCCCTTACTTGGACAAACATCCCACTTATGATTAACCTCTATTGCAAGCATTCGCAAATACAACAAAAGTATTAAGGTAAACCTAACCATAGCATGAAACATATGGATCCACATCAGCCCCTTACGAAAGCAACACATAAACTAGGGTTTAAGCTTCTGTCACTCTAGCAACCCATCATCTACTTATTACTTCCCAATGCCTTCCTCTAGGCCCAAACAATGGTGAAGTGTCATGTAGTCAACGTTCACATAACACCACTAGAGGAGAGACAACATACATCTCATCAAAATATCGAACGAATACCAAATTCACATGACTACTAATAGCAAGACTTCTCCCATGTCCTCAGGAACAAATGTAACTACTCACAAAGCATAAACATGTTCATAATCAGAGGGGTATTAATGTGCATATAGGATCTGAACATATGATCTTCCACCAATTAAACCAACTAGCATCAACTATAAGGAGTAATTAACACTACTAGCAACCTACTAGCACCAATCCCGGACTTGGAGACAAGAATTGGATACAAGAGATGAACTAGGGTTTTGAGATGAGATGGTGCTGATGAAGATGTTGATGGAGATTGCCATCTCCTGATGAGAGGAGCGTTGGTGATGACGATGGTGATGATTTCCCCCTCCAGGAGGGAAGTTTCCCCGGCAGAATAGCCCCGCCAGAACCCTAGATTGGCTCCGCCAAGGTTCCGCCTCGTGGCGGCGGAGTTTTGTCCTAGAAGATGGCTTATGATTTTTCCCATCGAAAGAGTCCATATAGCAGAAGATGGTCACCGGAGGGCCACCAGGGGGCCCAAGAGGTACGGGGGCACCCAGGGGGTAGGGCGCGCCCCCACCCTCGTGGGCAGGGTGTGGCCCCCTGGTGAAGTTGTTGAGCTCAATGTTTTTTATATATTTGGAAAACATCATCCGTGAAGTTTCAGGACTTTTGGAGCTGTGCAGAATAGGTCTCTAATATTTGCTCCTTTTCCAGCCAGAATCCCAGCTGCCGACATTCTCCCTCTTTATGTAAACCTTGTAAAATAAGAGAGAATAGGCATAAGTATTGTGACATAATGTGTAATAACAGCCCATAATGCAATAAATATTGATATAAAAGCATGATGCAAAATGGACGTATCAACTCACCCAAGCTTAGACCTCGCTTGTCCTCAAGCGAAAAGCCAAAATCGAAAATATGTCCACATGTTTAGAGATGAAGGTGTCGATAAAAATAAAATACGGACATGAGGGCATCATGATCATTCTTAGAACAACAACTTATATGATTCTTGTGTTATGATATCTTATGCTAGAGTAATAATTCAATCACAATATCAAGTATGAATCGTAAACTTCATTGAAAACTAACAAACTATAATCTCAGTCATTGAGGAAATTGCAATTTATCATAACATAGGAAAGAGTCAATGTATAAGAGCTTTTCAGAAAGTCCACATACTCAGCTATCATATAGTCTTTCACAATTGCTGACACTCACGCAATACATATGGGTATGGAGTTTTAATCGGACATAGAGAAAGATAGGGGCTTATAGGCTTGCCTCCCAACGTTTTCCCTCAAGGGTAATGTCAACAGTAATAGCTCATGAAAACCCACATCCAATTAGCCATATATACCGGGATCTTTCCAACATATTGTGCTTGCCACAGGATAAAATATAAAAAAAAGAAGGGTGAAGATCACCATGACTCTTTTGCAATAAAGGAGACAAAAGTAAAAGATGGGCCCTTCGCAGAGGGAAGCAGAGGTTGTCATGCGCTTTTATGGTTGGATGCACAAAATCCTAATGTGAAAGAACATCACTTTATATTGCCACTTGTGATATGGACCTTTATTATGCAGTCTGTCGCTTTTATTACTTCCATATCACACGATTGTATAAAGCTTATTTCTACCACACCAATCAATCATACATATTTAGAGAGCAATCTTTATTGCTTGCACCGATGACAACTTACCTGATGGATCTTACTCAATCCATAGGTAGGTATGGTGGACTCTCATGGCAAAACTGGTTTAAGGGTATTTGGAAGCACAAATAGTATCTCTACTTAGTGCAATGAATTTGGCTAGCATGAGGGAGAAAGGCAAGCTCAACATATTGGAGGATCCAAGACAATATAATTTATCTCAGATGTAAGAAAACATAACCCATTATGTTGTCTTCCTTGTCCAATGTCAACTCTTTAGCATGTCATATTTTAATGAGTGCTCACAATCATAAAAGATGTCCAATATAGTATATTTATATGTGAAGACCTCTCTTTCTTTATTACTTCCTATTAATTGCAACGATGACCAAAACTATGTTTGTCAACCCTCAATAACTTTTATTCATCATACTTTTCTATGTGTGCTCATTACTCTCCATAAGACTCACATGATCTCTTTGTTTCTTTTTATTTATTTACCTTTTCTTTTATTTTATTTGGGATCATGGCAAAAATAAGCAAGCCCTTGACTCAACACTAATCTTTATTATATAGCTCACACACTCAGTTACATAGAAGGATCATAAAGCAAAACTCACAACTAGATCATACTAAGAACTTTTATTCTACTAGATCAAAATATTACCAAAAGGATCGAACTAAGAAAAACGGTAAAGATAAAAGTGATGGTGATACGATACCGGGGCACTCCCCCAAGCTTGGCAGTTGCCAAGTGGAGTGCCCATACCAGATATTCAATTCTTCTTTGTTGGTGAAGAAGGTGGAGGTGTTGATGATGGATAGTCACACATCGAGCGTAGGAGGTCTTCTAGCTTGTGGATAATGCCCTTGAGTGCGATGATATGCACCTTCAACAAAATATTTTCACGTGTGAGATACTTATTTTGTATACGAGCCAACTCAATCATCTTGAAGGCTTCGATTTCTGTTGGGGTAAGAAGATTGTGATCCAGTTGAAGGGTGTCCTCTGTTGCTGGAACTTGGTCATCCATGGCCTTCTTTATCCCTTCATCCTTGTTGATCTCCATAGGTTCTTTTCTCTTCAGCTCTATCTTCATTGGCCAAGCATCATTGCCCTCATGGTTGGAGGAGGTGGGAGACGACATAGTGCCTGGCCTTGACAATCCTAACAGAAACAGCTCGAAACAAAAACAAGAGGATTTTGTGTGATACGGGAGTCAAAAACCTTCGGGAGATTATATAATGAATTTTTACCGACCAAAATACGTGTCATGTAAGAAAACGGAGTCCGGAGAGCACACGACGTGCCCACGAGGTAGGGGGCGCGCCCAGGGGGTAGGGCGCTCCCTCCACCCTCGTGGGGCCCTCGTGTCCTTTCCGGACTGCTGCTTATTTTTCTATTTTTCTAAATATTCCAAAATGGAGAAATATTGCCTTAAAAACTGTTTTGGAGTCGGTTTACTTACCGTATCACATACCTATTCCTTTTTGGAGTCTGAAGCGTTCCGGAAAGTGTCCTTTATGTATTCCTCCGGGGTTACGGTTTCAATAACATTGGTTTCAACATTTATGGGATTACCTGAGATATAGTGTTTGATTCTTTGACCGTTCACCACCTTCGGATTTGTGCCTTCGAAGTTGTTGATTTTTATGGCACCGGAACGATAGACCTCCTCGATAACGTCAGGGCCTTCCCATTTAGAGAGAAGTTTTCCTGCAAAAAATCTTAAATGAGAGTTGTATAGCAATACATAATCACCTACGTTAAACTCACGCTTTTGTATCCTTTTGTCATGCCATCTTTTAACTTTTTCTTTAAACAACTTGGCATTTTCGTAAGCTTGGGTTCTCCATTCATCAAGTGAGTTAATATCAAATAACCTCTTCTCACCGTCAAGTTCAAAATCATAATTTAGTTCTTTAATAGCCCAATAAGCCTTGTGTTCTAGTTCGAGAGGTAAGTGACATGCTTTTCCATAGACCATTTTATACGGAGACATACCCATAGGATTTTTATATGCAGTTCTATAGGCCCATAATGCATCATCAAGTTTCTTGGACCAATTCTTTCTTGACCTATTAACAGTCTTTTGCAAAATTAATTTGAGTTCTTATTACTCAATTCTACTTGACCACTAGACTGAGGGTGATAAGGGGATGCAATTCTATGATTAACATCATATTTAGCAAGCATTTTACGGAAAGCACCATGAATAAAATGTGAACCACCATCAGTCATTAAATATCTAGGGACTCCAAACCTTGGGAAAATAACTTCTTTAAGAATTTTAATAGAAGTGTTAGGATCAACACTACTAGTTGGAATATCTTCTACCCACTTAGTAACGTAATCAACAGCAACTAAAATATGTGTATAACCATTAGAGGAAGGGAAAGGTCCCATATAGTCAAAGCCCCAAACATCAAATGGTTCAATAACAAGTGAATAATTCATAGGCATTTCATGACGTCTACTAATATTACCAATTCTTTGACATTCATCACAAGATAAGACAAACTTACGGGCATCCTTGAAGAGAGTAGGCCAATAAAAACCAGATTGTAGTAGCTTATGTGCAGTTCTATCTCCAGCATGGTGCCCTCCATAAGCTTCGGAGTGACACTTGCATAGGATCTGTTCCTGTTCATGCTCAGGTACACAATGTCTAATAACACCATCTACTCCTTTATAAAGATGTGGGTGATCCCAAAAGTAATGCCTCAAATCATAGAAGAACATTTTCTTTTGCTGGTATGTGAAACTAGGTGGTATAAACTTAGCAACAATGTAATTAGCATAATCAGCATAACATGGAGCAGTATGAGAAGCATTTATGACATTTAATTGCTCATCAGGAAAGCTATCATCAATAGGTAGTGGGTCATCAAGCACATTTTCTAACCTAGACAAGTTGTCTGCAACGGGGTTCTCAGCTCCTTTTCTATCAACAATATGTAAATCAAATTCTTGTAGCAAGAGAACCCATCTAATAAGTCTAGGTTTAGCATCTTTCTTTTCCATAAGATATTTAATAGCAGCATGATCAGTGTGAATAGTTACTTTAGAATCAACAATATAAGGTCTAAATTTATCACAAGCAAATACAACTGCTAAGAATTCTTTTTTAGTAGTAGCATAATTTCTTTGAGCATTGTCCAGAGTTTTACTAGCATATTGAATAACATTTAGTTTCTTATCAACTCTTTGTCCTAGAACAGCACCTACATCATAATCACTAGCATCACACATAATTTCAAAGGGTAAATTCCAATCCGGTGGCTGAACAATAGGTGCAGAGATCAATGCTTTCTTAAGTATTTCAAATGCATCTACACAATCATCATTAAAGACAAATGGTATATATTTTTGTAATAAATTAGTCAGAGGCCGAGAGATTTTTGATAAGTCCTTCATGAACCTCCTATAAAAACCTGCATGACCAAGGAGACTTCTTATACCTTTGATGTCCTTGGGACATGGCATCTTTTAAATAGCATCAACCTTGGCTTTATCAACTTCAATACCTCTTTCAGAAACGTTATGCCCCAAGACAATACCTTCATTAACCATAAAGTGGCACTTTTCCCAGTTCAGGACAAGATTAGTTTCTTCACATCTCTACAAAACTCGATCAAGGTTGCTCAAGCAATCATCAAAAGAAGATCCATAGACGGAAAAGTCGTCCATGAAAACCTCACAAATCTTTTCACAAAAGTCAGAGAATATAGCCATCATGCATCTTTGAAAGGTAGCAGGTGCATTACATAAACCAAAAGGCATACGTCTATAAGCAAAAGTACCAAAATGGCATGTAAAACTAGTCTTTGATGATCTTTGGCTGACACAGGTATTTGAGAGAAACCAGAATAACCATCTAGAAAGCAAAAATGTGTATGTTTGGATAATCTTTCTAGCATTTGATCGATAAAAGGTAAATGGTAATGATCTTTTTTAGTAGCCGTATTTAATTTGGGGAAGTCAATTACCATCCTATAACCAGTAATAATTCTTTGAGGAATCAATTCATCTTTATCATTAGGAACAATAGTAATACCTCCCTTCTTAGGGACACAATGGACAGGGTTACCCACTGAGTATCAGCAACGGGGTAAATTATACCTGCCTCAAGGAGCTTTAGTATCTCCTTTCTTACCACTTCTTTCATTTTAGGATTCAGCCGGCGTTGATGATCACGAACTGGTTTAGCATCTTCTTCCAAATTAATTATATGTTGGCATAGAGTGGGACTAATGCCCTTAAGATCATCAAGAGTATACCCAATAGCAGCACGGTGCTTCTTCAGAATTTTCAATAATCTCTCTTCTTCATGTTCTAAAAGGTTAGCACTAATAATAACATTATATATCTTTTTCTCATCAAGATAAGCATATTTAAGAGTATCCGGTAACGGTTTAAGCTCAAACATGGGATCACCCTTGGGTGGAGGAGGATCTCCTAGGATTTCAAAAGGTAAATTATGTTTCAGAATAGGTTCTTGTTTAAAGAATACTTCGTCTAATTCCCTTCTTTCATTCATAAACATATCATTTTCATGGTCTAGCAAATATTGTTCTAAAGGATCACTAGGAGGTACGGCAATAGAGGCAAGACCAATAATTTCATCTTTACTAGGTAATTCTTCTTCACGATGTTATCTACTAAATTTAGAAAAATTAAATTCATGAGTCATATCATCTAAACCGACAGTAACAACATCTATTTTACAATCTATGGTAGCATTAACAGTATTTAAGAAGGGTCTACCAAATATAATGGGACAGAAGCTATCTTGTGGGGAACCAAGAACAAGAAAATCAGCAGGATATTTAGTTTTCCCACACAAGACTTAAACATCTCTAACAATTCCCATTGGTGAAATAGTATCTCTATTAGCAAGTTTAATTGTGACATCAATATCTTCTAACTCAATAGGTGCAATGTCATGCATAATTTCGTTGTATAAGTCAATAGGTATTGCACTAGCACTAGCACCCATATCACATAAGCCATGATAACAATGATCTCCTATTTTAACAGAAATAATCGGCATACCTACCATAGGTCTAGGTTTATTTGTATCATGGGATTTAGCAATTCTAGCAGTTTCATCACAGAAATAAATAACATGCCCATATATATTATCATACAAGAGATCTTTAACAATAGCAATATTAGGTTCAACTTTAAATTTCTCAGGAGGTGTATATGTTTTAATATTGCTTTTACGAACCACAGTTGAAGCTTTAGCATGATCTTTTATCCTAACAGGGAAAGGTGGTTTTTCAACATAAGAAGTAGGAACAATAGGATCATTATAAGTAATAGTCTTTTCTTCAACTTTAATAGGTGCAGCTACTTTTACTTCTATGGGAGGATGATATTTAAACCACTTCTCCTTGGGGAGATCAACATAAGCAGCAAAAGATTCACAGAAAGAAGCTACTATCTCAGAGTCAAGTCCATATTTAGTTCTAAATTTACGAAAAATATCGGTATCCATAAAAGATTTAACACAATCAAAACAAGGTGTCATACCTGACTCCTTACCATTGTCGAGGTCCCAATCTTCAGAGTTGCGTTTAATTCTTTCCAATAAATCCCATTTTAATTCAATAGTCTTCATCATAAAAGAGCCAGCACAAGAAGTATCAAGCATGGTGCGATTGTTATCAGAAAGCCGAGCATAAATTTTTTGAATAATCACAAGCATGGTGCGATTGGGGCATGAATATAACATTGATTTAAGCCTCCCCCAAGCTTGAGCGATGCTTTCTCCTTCGCGAGGCTACAAATTATATATATAATTGCGATCACGATGAACAAGATGCATAGGATAAAACTTTTGATGAAATTCCAATTTCAATCGTTTGTAGTTCCAAGACTCCATATCATCACATAGCCTATACCATGTCGATGCATCTCCCCTCAAAGATAAAGGGAAGACCTTCTTCTTAACAACATCTCCAGGTACACCTGCAAGCTTAAATAATCCACAAACTTCATCCACATATATTAGATGTTCATCAGGATGTTTTGTTCCATCTCCTAAAAAAGGATTAGCTAGCAGTTTTTCTACCATACCCAAAGGAATTTCAAAGCAAGCATTTTCATTTTTAGTAGGTTCAGTAGGTTGAGGAGCAACTCTTTGCTCTACTGGTCGGGGTGAAGATACCACGAACAATCCCCTCAGAGGATTACTTTCCATAGTAACAAGTGACAGTAAATTTCAGCACACTATATAAATTTTTCCTTACCAAATTCCACCTACCAAAGGCGCTTCACTCCCCGGCAACGGCGCCAGAAAAGAGTCTTGATGACCCACAAGTATAGGGGATCTATCATAGTCCTTTCGATAAGTAAGAGTGTCGAACCCCGAGGAGCAGAAGGAAATGATAAGCGGTTTCCAGCAAGGTATTCTCTACAAGTATTGAAATAAGTGGTAACAGATAGTTTTGTGATAAGATACTTGTAACGAGCAACAAGTAACAAAAGTAAATAAGGTGCAGCAAGGTGGCCCAATCCTTTTTGTAGCAAAGGACAAGCCTGGTCAAACTCTTATATGATGTAAAGCGCTCCCGAGGACACATGGGAATATCGTCAAGCTAGTTCTCATCACGCTCATATGATTCGCGTTCGGTACTTTGATAATTTGGTATGCGGGTGGACCGATGCTTGGGTACTGCCCTTACTTGGACAAACATCCCACTTATGATTAATCTCTATTGCAAGCATCCGAAAATACAACAAAAGTATTAAGGTAAACCTAACCATAGCATGAAACATATGGATCCAAATCAGCCCCTTACGAAAGCAACGCATAAACTAGGGTTTAAGCTTCTGTCACTCTAGCAACCCATCATCTACTTATTACTTCCCAATGCCTTCCTCTAGGCCCAAACAATGGTGAAGTGTCATGTAGTCAACGTTCACATAACACCACTAGAGGAGAGACAAAATACATCTCATCAAAATATCGAACGAATACCAAATTCACATGACTACTAATAGCAAGACTTCTCCCATGACCTCAGGAACAAATGTAACTACTCACAAAGCATAAAAATGTTCATAATCAGAGGGGTATTAATGTGCATATAGGATCTGAACGTATGATCTTCCACCAATTAAACCAACTAGCATCAACTACAAGGAGTAATTAACACTACTAGCAACCTACTAGCACCAATCCCGGACTTGGAGGCAAGAATTGGATACAAAAGATGAACTAGGGTTTTGAGATGAGATGGTGCTGATGAAGATGTTGATGGAGATTGCCCTCTCCCGATGAGAGGAGCGTTGGTGATGACGATGGCGATGATTTCCCCCTCCGGGAGGGAAGTTTCCCCGGCAGAACAGCCCCGCCAGAACCCTAGATTGGCTCCGCCAAGGTTCCGCCTCGTGGCGGCGGAGTTTCATCCAAGAAGATGGCTTATGATTTTTTTCCCATTGAAAGAGTCCATATAGCAGAAGATGGTCACCGGAGGGCCACCAGGGGGCCCACGAGGTAGGGGGCGTGCCCAGGGGGTAGGGCGCGGCCCCCACCCTCGTGGGAAGGGTGTGGCCCCCCTGGTGAAGTTCTTGAGCTCAATGTTTTTATATATTTGGAAAACATCATCCCTGAAGTTTCAGGACTTTTGGAGCTGTGCAGAATAGGTCTCTAATATTTGCTCCTTTTCCAGCCAGAATCCCAGCTGCCAGCATTCTCCCTCTTTATGTAAACCTTGTAAAATAAGAGAGAATATGCACAAGTATTGTGACATAATGTGTAATAACATCCCATAATGCAATAAATATTGATATAAAAGCATGATGCAAAATGGACGTATCATCACGCGACTTGCATGCAGACATGCAGAATATGCTTCCTCTTCTGTTCTTTAACATGTTCCTCTTCTGTTCTTCTTTAGTAAGCATAGTATGTTCCCTGTCAGGAAGGGGAGTAGGGACATCTGCAGTCGACACCTCTACTGGGCCAGTTCTGCTAAATGATTTCGCACTTCGAGTTGGTCTGCCATAATACCCCAGAAATGGTGGGAGTCGCCCGGTCTTTGATAGACTAAACTGATAGTAACAGTTGTGCGCCTTCAGATGAATAGAGCTGGTCTGTAGGTGATCGATAGGCTGCATATTAGTAGCAGCAACACCCTATGTTTTCCAGCCAGTTCCGGTTTCCAGATTTATTTATGGTGGTTATGGTGTACCCCTATTATCTACACTATGATCTGTCTACTGGCTCTGCGCTCTCGTTATCATGGTTTGGCAATAAAATTTCTATACGGTATATTATGAACCTATCGTCTGCCAACTATCCTTACATCTGGGGCCCCCAATAGGGAGCTTATTTTTTGTGTAGTTGTGTCAGATTATATTAATCTACTCACCATATTGCATCACACATGGGTTCTCTCATCAGAATCTAGTGATAGCACACAAGGGTTTACAGGGAGCATCTATTATATTACAATATCCTCTGCATTACAAAGATAACCTTACTACTATTTGTGTTTTCATGCTTTACATATATTGTACGTAATCACAATGAATATAAGAATGCACACATCAGAAGAATATTGCAGAATAGTTCATTGGGTAACAAACTTGGCATCAAGGGATTGAGGTCCATTATGGAAGCAATGAAACTCACATGCTCCCGACCTATACATTTGTATTCAGAATATAATCCTAATGACTATTCTGAGTTCAAGGAGTCAAAGGCAGATGGCCTATCATGTTCACCCAATAAGGTGCCTGTTCTAATTTGGCAAGGTTTTATTGGTTGCACATATATTGCATAAGGTGTCTTGCACTTCTTTTGCTTCGTTGCACCGCCATCTGCTTAGTTTACTCATGATATATGTGAAGATGCCATGCCCATCCATTATCAACACCTATTCCATTTGTCGTCATACCATGTTTTTTCATTAAAATGTTGTTCTTGTGTTTCAGACATCTAAAAGGAAGAGGGTGATTGCAGAACCTGAAGGAGTACAAGAAATGTCCTTGAAAAAGGTGGTGCTACCGGAGAAATCAACCAACCAACAACACAAATAAAGACCGTTCCATTTGGGTACCTCAATAGGGAGGTGCTCCTTATGATGCTACGGACGGCATAGCACCCGACGTATATTGGCGATAGAACCAGCGCCGCAAAACCTAGGATATCGCAATTGTGCTAGTCGCTGCTTTGCTCTTGTGAGTACGTATTGTCCTATCGCTATCCTTACATTCATACCCAGTGGATTATGTGACATCATTATGCATTATAGCTTGCTTATCCACTGTTTGCTCCAAATTATCAGATATATATTAGTGCTTAAATTAATGTAGAATAAACCCAATGCCTATGAAGAAATTTAGTTCTGCATTGTTCTTGTAAGTATCTGTTGTCCTTCATCACTGTACTTATATTTGTCAGCTAGTTCTTCATGTACACTTTGCAGCTTATTTTCCCTTGTCCTCCATTTTTCTACACATAAGATCTACATTTACGCTTGCCAAAATATTGAATAAAACCAATGTTACTGAAGAAGTTTAGCTCCGCATTGCTCTTGTCAGTGCGTTCTGCCTGTATGTTGTATTTACATTTGTACTCTGCATCTTAAGTTAAGTAATTGCCATTTGTTCCTATATTTTCACATCTATATTTACTCTTAACAAAATGTAGAATAAAGGCAATACTCTTGAAGAAGAGTGTGCGGTAAACTTCTTGAATTGCCCCCCCCATCAATATGGACAAGGCCTTTATAGAGCCTGTCTTCACTACAAATGCAATTTTGTCCTCCTCCATCCTTCAAACTTTGTTGTTTATATTTGGATAGCTATGAGTGCAAATGATGTTTATTTTTGTCGTCTACATCAAATTGCTTGTTCATAGTTTATAAAGTAGAAGTACATAAACATAAGTTTGTCCTTCTCAATTTCAGTCTTTAGTTGTACAATCTAGTTCCTTATTCGTACCATGTAAATTAAACTAAACATAGCAAGTTATCTTCTTTAGCACTATGTGTATGCTTGTGTTCTTGATCTGTAATCCAGTGGTGTGGTGAGACTACCAACAACAACACAATGTCATATCCTGCTATGTCTCAACTATGAACAATGCCATATTATATTAATGTTATTTAAATCGTGTCTCTTTATTTACCAATCTGAAATGGTATAAATTGACAGTGCACTCACCATTCATTCTTATACGTTGTTTAGAACTACATCTATGCTTGTGTTCTTGATCTGTAATCCAGTGGGCTGGTGAAGCTGGCCGCTCATGCACAATGCCATGTCCTGTTGTCTTAAATATGAACAATGCCTATTATGTTAATGCTATTTTAAACCGTGTCTCTTTATTTCTGACAAAGAAATGAGATGAATTGACAGCGTTGATGCTTATATGTGCAAAACCTGTTATCTACCTACTTGTTTCTCTTTTAGGGTGACAACACTGCTGCTAGGAAGAACTGCCACAATGATAGTGAGACGAACCCATTGTTTGTCCCTCTAACACATATTCCAGAGGAGAAGGCAACACATATTGAGGGTAGGGATACAACCACGAAGTCACATCTTGATGTAGTGTCAAACTTACTCAGCGACACAAGCTCGATGAAGTCGCCGCCTGAATCTGTTCGACTTATTCAGTCTAAAATTCAAGTAGAAATACATGCTTCTGCTCAAATACGACTGGAACTCCAATCTCTATGCAAGATTAACCACAAGCACATGACGTTTATTGATGCTATGCAGCTTAAGTTGGTGGATATGAGCGCCAAAGAAGCGCAGTCTCATCAGGTTGCTAAGCTGCTTGCGCTGCAGCTCCTGGGCCAGGCTAACCTTTCTTGAACTATGTGAAGGAAATATGCCCTCGAGGCAATAATAAAGTTATTATTTATTTCCATATTTCATGATAAATGCTTATTATTCATGCTAGAATTGTATTAACTGGAAACTTAGTGCATGCGTGAATACATAGACAAACAAAGTGTCACTGGTATGCCTGTACTTGACTAGCTCGTTGAATCAAAGATGGTTAAGTTTCCTAGACATAGACATGAGTTGTCATTTGATTAACGGGATCACATCATTAGAGAATGATGTGATTGACTTGACCCATTCCGTTAGCTTAGCATTTGATCGTTTAGTATTTTGCTATTGCTTTCTTCATGACTTATACATGTTCCTATGACTATGAGATTATGCAACTCCTGAATACCGGAGGAACACTTTGTGTGCTACCAAACGTCACAACGTAACTGGGTGATTATAAAGGTGCTCTACAGGTGTCTCCGATGGTACTTGTTGAGTTGGCATAGATCGAGATTAGGATTTGTCACTCCGATTGTCAGAGAGGTATCTCTGGGCCCTCTCAGTAATGCACATCACTATAAGCCTTGCAACCAATGCAACTAATTATTTAGTTGCGGGATGATGCATTACGGAACGAGTAAAGAGACTTGCCGGTAATGAAATTGAACTATGTATTGAGATACCAACGCTCGAATCTCGGGCAAGTAACATACCGATGACAAAGGGAACAACGTATGTTGTTATGCGGTTTGACCGATAAAGATCTTCGTAGAATATGTAGGAACCAATATGAGCATCCAAGTTCCACTATTGGTTATTGATCGGAGATGAGTCTCGGTCATGTCTACATAGTTCTCGAACCCGTAGGGTCCGCACGCTTAACGTTCGGTGACGATCGGTATTATGAGTTTATGTGTTTTGATGTACCGAAGGTAGTTCGGAGTCCCGGATGTGATCAAATACATTACGAGGAGTCTCGAAATGGTCGAGACATAAAGATTGATATATTGGACGGCTACATTCGGACACCGGAAGGGTTTCGGGCGATCTCGGAGAAAACCGGAGTGCCGGAGGGGTTACCGGAACCCCCCGGGGACTAATTGGCCTTAATGGGCCCTAGTGGAGTGAGAGAGAGGGGCCGGCTAGGGCAGGCCGTGCGCCCCCTCCCCTTGAGTCCGAATAGGACAAGGAAGGGGGGCGGCGCCCCCCTTGCCTTTCCCCTCTCCCACTCCTTCATTCCCCCTCCTAGTCGGACTAGGAAAGGGGAGTCCTACTCCCACTAGGAGTAGGACTCCTCCTCTTGGCGTGCCCTCCTAGGGCCGGTCGGCCTCCCCCTTGCTCCTTTATATACGGGGGCAGGAGCACCCCAGAACACACAAGTTGATCATTGATCTTTTAGCCGTGTGCGGTGCCCCCCTCCACCATAATCCACCTCGGTCATATCGTAGCAGTGAAAAATAGGCGAAGCCCTGCGTCGGTAGCTTCATCAACACCGTCATCACGCCGTCATGCTGACAGAACTCTCCCTCGAAGCTCTACTAGATTGTGAGTTCGTGGGACGTCACCAAGCTGAACGTGTGCCGATCGCGGAGGTGTTGTACGTTCGGTACTAGGATCGGTCGATCGTGAAGACGTACGACTACATCAACCGCGTTGTCATAACGCTTCCACTTTCGGTCTACGAGGGTACGTGGACAACACTCTCCCCTCTTGTTGCTATGCATCACCTAGATGGATCTTGCGTGTGCGTAGGAAATTTTGAAATTACTGCGTTACCCAACACTGTGTTGAAGTGTTGTCGGTTCTGTCTATTATTGTGTCCGCATGTTAACTTCCACTAGTGGCGACATGCCCAGTTTATGTAATCTGTTGTCTGGTTGCCCTTTATTATCATGGTGGCGAACTTTGATGTCGAGGGGATGTAATATGCTGTAATTTCTTTGTTGTATAGTCTAGGTTTATTCTTGGTCGGTATGCTGTAATTTAGGCTGAAAGGTTCAGTAGATCTCAGTTTTGTCGGTCTTCAGGCCGGCCCGTTACTCATATGGGCCAAATACTGGGCCTATAATCATCTTGGGACATTAGCAGGTCTAAACCTATAGTTGTTTCCCGCCTTTAACAGGCCGAGTAAAGTTCTGTCCAGCTAGGCTAGAGAATACCATGGGCTTTTAACAGACTAAAACCTAGATTGGGCTAGTGTTGAGCCGAAAAATTCACGGGCCAATACAGGCCGAAACTGCCTAAGGCCCATGTTTGGCCCAAATAGGACGAGCAGTTAACTGGCCAAAATATATCTCGGGCCTGTTTGGCCCAATAAAATTATGGGCTTTAAGCAGGACGGTATCTACATAGGCCATAGGCCTAAAAGTGTCATGGGCCATTATCAGATGGGTTGTAAGCAGGCCGGATTCAACGTGGGCTGTAATTAGGCCCAACTGTTACATGGGCCATTAACAGGCCGATAGGCCAGTTGGGCTCAAATTTATCCATGAAGTCTACGGGCAGTTAAGAGGCCTAAAGTTACTTCGGACAAGAAATAGCCTAGTTTCTGCATGGGCCATTAAATGGCCTAAAGTTAAACTGGGCCGACAACATCCGAGATGCACCATGGGCCGCTAACAGGCCGAAACTATTATCGGGCCGAACTGGTAAATGGGCATTTAACAGGCTGAAATATAAACCTGTCTTAGTATGGTCCCAAAAGAACAGTGGCATGTTAACGGGCCTGATCCGATATGGGTCGTAATTTGGCCCAAAACACGGCAGGCTGTGAACGGGCCTGATCTGATATGGCCCGTAATTTGGCCCAAAACATGGCAGGCTGTGAACGGGCATGATCTGGTATGAGCCTCAATTTGGCCTAAAACATGGCAGCTGTTAACGGGCCAGCCCACTAGTGTCTGAAAAACATGGCGGGCCTTTAGCTGGGCCGGCCTTTTCACCGAAATGGGCCTCTGTTGGGCCGTGCCACGTGTCGACGTATCATAAGCGCCTCCTGTGCAACGAGTGGATCACATCTGTCCGAACGTTGAGCTGACACGTGTTTCCTCCGGCCAATGATAATTTTAGACGTGGAAAATTCCCATTGGTCCGGACTGTTAACTGGTTATCGGATCCAAAACAGGACCCGATAGCTTAACGACGTCCGTTACGGTGGATGCCACCTGTCGGGCACCCTTGACGAAAGCACTTCTATGTCGCGTGATTTATTGTCATGGAAGTGGACACTTCCGTGATGATAATTTTGGTAATGTCATGGAACACTTCTACGACAACACAGGTATGACTATCTTGATTCTATCATAAATTTGTCATGGATGTACATGCATGACAGAAAACGTGACCTACTGTGACAAACATGTATCATCACAGAAGTGTATTTTTTTGTAGTGCTAGCGTCAATGATCAATATCATGCAAGAACATATCAACGATGCTACCATGCAAGCATTTACCCAACTGGAGGCAATGGGACATGCATAACAACGACACTTGGAACAGATGACACTCATGCCCGAAGACCATCACCGACATCAGCATGCACTACTAGCAAGCATAAGCATATGAAAGGAATACTAACAGGAATACATGATAACCAAGTGCAAGACAACATAGCACGAGAGTGAACATGAAACTCTAAGCATCACCGAAACAATGATAACCATATTTTAAATGAGTAAACATTGATTAAATATTCAAGTAAAAAACCATGGCTACTACATGACTATCATGCAAGTGGGTATTGTGGCTTTCCTGGGGATGAAGAATACACCGGGAAGAAGTGCGGTGAAGCCGCGGAAAGAATCGCCGGAAACAGTCTCTCTCAGAGGGAGGTGTTTACAGGCAAAGGCAAAATGGTCATTTTCAGTATTCCAAAACATAATGAAAGTGACACCAACAGAACGGGCTCGACGAAACGAAGAAGTGGGCTTTGGATTCACCTGATTTGGAGTTAAGGGTAAAAAGATATAGCTGTTTTTCTGCCAAGGACCCATTTGTAAATAAAATCATCACAAACAGGCCCTCAGCCGGAAAAACTGAAAGCGTCTTTCGGTGAAATACGCTTTCTAGCAAGGAAAGCATATTCTTGGTCAATGCAGGGCCAAAGTACGCTTTCAATGACTGAAAGCATATTTTAGCAAAATCCGCGTCCACTTATCCACGTCAGCCCGCATCTTATGTGGCTAACGGGTGGGACCGCGGGGAGGAGGGGGCCGCCTGGCCAGTACGTCGTTTTCCTCGCACCTGCCCGCAAAGCAGAGGGAGACCGTCGGCGTCAGGCGGCGATTGCCGGCAGCACAGTGCACCTCCGGCGACGCACTGGCTATGGATGAGCTCGGAAAAGAGCGAAGCATCCAACTCAACCATCCACGGCCGGCGAAGTGGACTGAAACGACGACGGATTTGACTCCGGTAGACGGTAGTTTTGGTTGATGTGGGAGTCGGGGCTCCGGTGCGACCGGGGACAAGGCAAAGACATGGGGAGGCTCAGGGTGCCCCGGGTGGTCTACTAGGGGTGTAAGAATGAAGGGAGGGGGTGTGGTTTGTCGGAATCGAAGTGAGCAGAGGCGGCGGTGGAGGCTAGGGAGGGGTATTGGAGTGAGGCAAAGGCGATGGGGTGCTCGGGAAAGGCTCGGGTGGGGCTACTTAGAGCCGGGGCAAGAGGCACGGGCTCGGGTACCGCCGGGCACGTCCGGCCGAGGCTCTACCGACGGCAGCGATCACGAGGAGGCACGGGGAAGGCGACGAGGGGAGAACAGATGAGCTATAGAGGAGCAGGGGGCAGCAGGGGCCAAGGAGGAGCAGAGGAAGAGGCCGAGCACCATTAAAACACTGTCGGCCATAGTGTTCCCATGGGCGAACGACGGTGAGCGCTGACGGAGGGGCTTACGGAGGGGGAGAGGAGTCCAGGGGGATGGAGACGACCCAGTGAAGCTGTTGGACATACTCACGAGCGCGAAAACGACGAGAGGAGGAGAGGCCCGAGCAAAACACTACCCCGCTCGCGGCCATGGCATGCTAGGGCAGTGGTCACCGCGTGACCCTGGGCATTCAATGCTCACTAGCGCCCAAATTGGTGTCTAGCAGAAAGTCCCTGGTGCCCTTAGTTGAAATAAAGGAAGAAAATATCCTAGGGGCAAAGAAGAGATTTGCAGATGGCCACAAATGAGAGCAACACCAAGGTGTTTGTAACTTGGTGTGGTTCACATGAGAGGAGTTAGACTCTGAGATTTGGCACCACATGATTAATCACTAAGGTGATGCTTATTACCAAAAATCAAACTAAGAGGAGAGGTTTAGAGGGTACTTGCTGTAGAAACTGCCATACTGGCCAGATTAGGTGATTTGGATGATGCACTCATTTGGAGAGGCAAGTTGAGCTGAAATTAGGAATGACCCAATGATTTGAGGATATGAATATGCTCAAAAAGGTTCAGGCCATTGGGATGAACCAAACTAGCACTTGCTTCATATAGCTTTGTTCTGGTCAGAAACTTGGAAACATTGCATGGGCAAATGATGCAATTGATTGAGCCAAATTTTGGCGGAGAGTGTTTATATGGATGGGAGAATGTCCTGGTAAATTTTCATAAATAATGGAGCAATATAAAATGTACTTGCTTCACTAACTAAAAATTTGGACAGAAGCAAAGATTTGAAGCTATGCTCACATGGATGCATTGCATGAGCTCAAATCTTGATTAGGGTGATGATTTTGTGATATTAAGATGTCGGTGTGCAACGACACCTACGGGATCAAAAGAATCCCTACTATGGTTGCCGGAGCGCAGGGTTGCGAGGAGAGCTTGGCTAGTAGACAGCACAAGGATCGTTTACCCAGGTTCGGGCCGCGAGGATGCGTAAAACCCTAGTCCTGCTTTGGTGGGTGTATTTCTGAGAGTTCTTGAGCTCTCGAACTAGCTGTGGTTAGCGTGTGGTTCGAAAGAGCCGAATCCCTCTCCTCGTCGCCTCGGGCCTCCTTTTATAGGAAAAAGGGGTTGCCACAGTGGCACATAGGAGGTGGAAAGGTCTACAATGGCACGAGGTTATCCCTCGTATTATAGGACAAGGTGCATTTAATGCATCGCTTAGGTGTCCTCTTGTTTTATCGGGGACGGGGCGAGGCCCGTCCCGTCCGTTGCCGCTCCTCCTCGCTTCGACACGCGCCTCGGTCAGGGATGCGTGCGGTGCCATGTAGGCAGGCAGGCAGCTGAGTTGGCGTGGTGGTGGAGCCTTCACGAAGATTTGCATGCCGCCACGCAGGCGCTTGATGAGTTGGCCTGGGAGCTGCATGTTGCCACGCAGGTGCCCGCCCGGCTGGTTGGGCTGGCAGCTGCATGTGAACGACGGTGGAAGCTTGGTTGACGTGGGCTTGGCGGTGGCCTTGCCGGCATCTTTGGCGAGGGCCTTGCCGGGTGGCCCGGCAAGGGTCTCGCCGTGGCGTGTTGTCGTCCCCGGCAAGGATCTTGCCGGGGGTCTGGTGGCCTTTCTTGGCAAGGATCTTGCCAAGAATCGTCGTCTTCTAATCTGATCTTGAATATGTCTTCACAAAGATCTACATGCCACCACAGGGGTGCCTTCCCGAGCCCTGGCCCCACGCTGATGATGGCACTGGGGGGCGTGGGCTCAAGGGTGGCTCGCTCTGTTGGTGCGGGGCGAGCTGTCCCGGCAAGAGTCTTGTCGGGGCCGCTGAGGCCACCCGGCAAGGGTCTTGTCAGGGGAACTTGCTTCGTCCCTCCGCTCATTGTGGTCTTGGCCTTGGCGTTGCTTTGATTGTCTTGGGCTTCGATCTTACCTTGGCTCACCTCCCTTGTTCTGCTTGGTGTGGCCGTGGGCGCGGCTCTGACTGGCCTTGCACAGGAAAGAAGGGGTACAATGATGCGCCCCTATTTTTGTACACCGACAGGAGCCCCCGGGCCTGGGCCACACATAAGCGCAACATGTTGTTGGGCTAGGCCCAAAACAATGCACGGGCAGGTGGGGCGGTTTTTACCATGGTAAGATTCTTCGCGCGCTCCGCCTCCCACGACCCGCGTGCGTGGCGTGGTGTGGAGGGGTGTGCTTGACGTGGGCGGCATGCGTGGGGCGGTTTCCACACGCATGTGTCACGTCGCAGTAAATGGGCAGCGCGCCCCGCGGCTTCCCCATAAAAAGGGATAACCGCGGGCGCACTATTCCTTTTACCCTCCGCACAACCCCAATCTCGGAAAGCTCCGTCTACCTTCCTCTTCTTCCTTAAGCTTCGTCCCCGCTTGCCGTCGTTGTGCTTCCGCCACCCTCTGTCCTACCCTCCTCCCCCAGTCGCCATGGCGCCAAAATTCACCAAGGGCAAGGGAGTGGCCAAGGACGCCGGAGCCGCGGAGCCGCCGGAGAGTGCGCTGGCGGTGCAGCGGATGCAGTCCGCCTTCTTCCCCTCGACGGTCAACGTGTCCGAGCTTCGGGACTCCTTTAGGCCCCTATGGGGAGTGAAGATGGGGGGAGAGAATTTGGGGCATCCGGCCATGCGCGTCATCCCCGCCAACTGTGCCAGGCTCACCCTTGAGATGATCCGGGCGGACTTCATCCGTCGCTGAATCGCTCCTCTGCATAACAAGGGGAGGCCGGCCTGGCTCTTCACGAACCCCGCGACATCATGCGGCTCTGCCCTGGCCTCGACCACAACTTCACAGCGATGGCGCACGCCCATTTCTGCCAGCAGATGTTCCAGCTCGATGTGGGACGCGACGGTGAGGCCGAGCAGACCGGCAAGGTTGCGAGGGCTGCTGCGAAGGCCGGCAAGGTCCTCAAGGGGCCTCTATTCAAGCTGCCGACGGAGGTGGTCCCGTTGTGCAACAACTCGCGTCGGTCCGAGATCATCGCCATGATGCCAGACCGCAATGCGCACGGCCCCGTCCCAAGCTGGAAGGAGCCGGAGGACGCTGAAGTGGAGTAGTTCTTCGACACCCTGTACGAGGTGTATGTCAATGCCGATGTCGAGCGGCTGCTTGTCCAGGAGACCTCCCAAGCGGAGCTGAACTACATCGCCACCAGGGCGAGGGAAGCGTAACTTGCCAGGGAGGCCGGCAACACCGGCGGAGTGGAGGACAAGGCCGCGACGGCCGTAGAGGAGGAGGAGCTTGCCCGATGGGCGGTGGCCACCGGGGGAGCTAGCAGCGCCAGCATCGAGGCTCCTTTGGTTGAAGATGTGACCAGCGAGTCGTCGTCGGAGGAGGCCGAGACCGCAGAGTCGACGCCACCTATGGGGAGGGGGCGAGTCCTGCGGCGGGCCAGTTCCGGCAAGCCGGTCCGGCCCAGCAGGGCTGCGCGGTCACAGCTGACCTTGGAGGAGCCCGGGCACCATACGAGGGCTGCCGCGGCAAAGAACTCGACGAAGGCCGCGGTGAAGAAGAAGACAGCCGCCCCTTCTTTGTCCGCGCGTGCCCAGACACCACCTCCTTCTCCTCCTCCGGCGAATGTTGATATGGAGGTTACTTTTGATTATGGATCCCTCAGCCCGAGGAGGAAGAGGAAGACAGCAGAGGTCGAGGCGGACGACGAGTAAGTATCTGGTTCCTTTTCGTTATCTCTGCCTCCTCAATCTGTGTTCCTTGTCTTGACTTGTTTTCATCTTTGCAAGGACGGGGAGACGCTGGCCCAGAGAGCGAAGAGGGCCAAGGTCTCGGCGGGTGGCCAGCCCCCAGCTGGTACTTAGGGGGCGCCATTGGTGGTGTTGAGCAGCCCGGACAGCAGCCCCCGGCAGAGCCCCCAGCGTAAGTTCATCACTCTTCTCCCGTCAACATGTGTCAGGGGCACGACACCTTGGTGCTGACCTTGTCAGGTTTGCAGGAGGAGAGCAGTAGTAGGAGGAGCCACAGAGGGCTACTCCCAATACGCCGCCCCCATCGACCACGCCGACCCGGAGGGCGTCCCTGGGTACTGGCACAGGTAAGTTGTTTGCTGTTCATCCCTGCTTCCCCCCTCTTTTTTTGGCTCCCGGTCTTGGCCTTGCCTCATCCCCTTCTTCGGTGCCCAGATTTCTCCTCGGTGAACCCAGAGGGGGTGGACGCCGTCATTGAGGGTGTCGCCAAGGCCGCCGGGGCGGACGCCGAGAGGATCGCCGCCGAGGAGGCCGCCAAAGACGCTGCCGAGGGGTTCACCGGGGAGGCCGACAAGGTTGCCGATGAGGAGGCCGGCAAGGGGCCTGCCGGGGAAGCCGGCGGGGCCGTAGCCGAGGAGGAGGAGGAGGAGGCTGGTGACCAGCCTTCCTCCTTTGCTGCTTCCGGCTCCGGCAAGTACCTGAGGGTGAGTGACGATTTGTTCGTCCACCTTCCAGGCGCGTCGAGCACCAGGACACCCGTTGAGGGAGAGGTGTTCGACAACGAGGTGCTTGCCGCTGCCGGGTTTGAAGTCGTCGATGAGCCGATCGTTGGCGGCGACGACTCGCAGGAAGAGCGGCTCCTCCACGCCATGGGCGCCAGCTTCCGGAAGCTCCCGGCGCTCCACCGCGCCCGCCTGGACAAGGCTAAGTCCAGGACGGCAGTGGTGGAGAACGCGGAGGCGGACCTCCAGAAGCGCGTTGCCGAGGCGCAGGACTGGTTCCGTGAGGCTCACAAGGAGCTCAAGGCGGCCCAGGGTGAGCAGGCCAAGCGCGGCATGGAGCTCACCATGAAGCTCGCCAACTTCGAGAAAGCTCAGGAGGTGGCGAAGAACTTGGCCGAGGCCGCCGAAGCCGCTCGGACCCAGTGCGAGGCCGCACTGAATTCGCAGGAGGAGAACCTCGTTGCGCACGAGGAGAAGCTTGCCTCCATGCTTCACGGCAAGGATGCAGAGGTGGAGAAGCTTGTATTGCAGCGGACCAGAGAGCTGGAGTAGAGGCACAAGGAGGCACTCAATGCCCAGGCCCAGGTTCACGCCGGCAAGGTGGAGGAGCTGGAGGCAGAGCGCGACAGGCTGAAGGAGCTGTCCCAGGAGCAGGACACACTCAATAGTGCCCTGACAGAGGTGCAGGGCGTGGTCGTCAGCAAGGTTGGGGAGCTCTCCGAGGCCAACAACTCCATCAAAGACCTCAAGATGAAGCTGGAGGGTCTCGAGAAGGTGTTGTCGGAGGCCATAACCTGAGAGGGGACCCTGGCCAAGGAGCTGGAGGCCGAGAAGCTGTTGCGGAAGAATGAGGGCCTCAACTTCGCGGACCACGTGGAGGGCGAGAACCGTTGGCTCGATCGCCTTGCCACCGTCGCCAACCAGGCCTCCGCGCAGCTGGCCATCATGGGGATGCCGGACGTGAGGTATGTCCCGGAGCGGGGCGTGAGCGCCAATTGCAGCCTGACCATATTCTTCGAGAAGGTCGTCGGCGCTCTGCAGCGGCTCCACGCCAACCGGGCAGCCTCACTGGCCGAGGAGTCCCGGAGGGTTTGCCAGGGTGCCATGACCAAGGTTCTCACCAAGGTGGCGCACTGGTACCCCGACCTCGACTTCGACGCCACGCTGGAGAGCTTGCCGGAGGGAACCGACCTTGTGCCGCTCAGGGAGCGCATCGAGCCCATCATCAGCCGAGTCAGTGGAATTCTGAGGGTAGAGGGCCAGCGTTGGGATTAGGTGTCGGTGTACTAAAGTAGGGGTACCCTTAGTACCCCGAACTTGTGCACAGGCAGTCGCAGCGTCCCGCGGCAAGGCCTGCCAGGTCACCGCCAAGATCCTCCGTGGTTCCTTTGAAGACCATTCAAGAACAAAGTACTCAAGACAAGACCCCGGCAAGAGGAGCTTGCCGGGAAGAAGGCAAGACCCCGGCAAGAGGAGCTTGCCGGGAAGGACATCAGAAGCGTCCCAAGGCCCCGGCAAGAGGCGCTTGCCGGGAAAGCCATCCAAGGCATTCCAAGGAACTTGCCGCGGCGCGCTACGCGCCCCGACAAGGCCCGGTGAGCGACAAGCTCCCGGAAGCGACAAGTCGACGGCCGCGGCAAGGCGCTTGCCGCGGCAAGCCCCCACTCCATGCCTGCGCTCCAGCACATCCACCCACGTGTCGCTCTGGGGCCCCTCCCAAGCGCACGTGGCAGGAGGCTGTGCAGCTAGGGGCGTGCGGTGGCACGCAGGCGCTGACAAGACAACCATCGTGGCAAGACGGTGGCGTCCCTAGCGGTCCCTTTCGGTGCTGTCTAGGCGACACAGACGGACATTTAATGCCCTTGTCCCCTGCCGTCAGGGTTAGGTATGATAACACTGTAGCAGCTAGCTGTGCCTACTACAGCACCTAGCTGTGCCTACCCACGGCACCCTTTCCATTTTTGCCCTTGGCCCCCGTTGCTCTATGTCGGTAATCCCTTGAGTATAAAAGGAGGCCTGTGTGCAACGTAGGGTGGGTCGGTCGGCCATTTTGAGAGCCTTCGGGAGGGAGCCAGTTCGACCACCCACGCTCCGTCTCGCTAGTTGCCGGTGTGCACTGTAGCGCCCCGCGCTCCCGAGCTAGAAATCAATACCAAACCACAAAGCAGGAGTAGGGTTTTACGCATCCGTGCGGCCCGAACCTGGGTAAATCGCTCGCGTGCTTCGCCTCGATTTACTCCTCGCACGACCAACCGCCCGCGTGCTTCGCCTCGATCTGCTCTTTGCGCAACCTCCGCCCCCCGCCGAACCAAAAGGGACCCGGTCCGCCGGTCCCATAGGTGTCCGTGGATCAGAAACCCCGGCAACTCTGGCGCGCCAGGTAGGGGGCGTCGAAGTTGTGTGAATCAGATCCGGCGTTCTTGCTAGCTAGATCTTTTTCATCTTCATCAACATCAGATCCGGCGTTCTCGCGAGCTAGATCTTCATCTTCTTCGTCAACATGCCACCGAAGAAGAAAGTTTCGGAGGCAGCTGCTCCGTCCGCGCCGAGCCACCCACCGCCGGAGCAAACGGATGGTGGGGCAGGCGCCGGCGGAAGGTCACACATCGACGAGGGAACTCATGGTGCTGCCAGGTCCCAGGGCAAGGCCGCGCTGCCCATCGACGGCGTGGCCGGCTCCCACAACGACCGGGCGCACTCCAAGACCTCGGCGTCCGTGCATGCTCCGCGCCCGTCTCAGGAGGCGCGGGACCGGCAGCGTCATGGTACTCATGGTACCATGCACTCGCTGGATCAAGATCGAGCTGGTGGATCTCGGAGCGCCCAAGACCACCATGCACGTCAACACACCCAGAACATATAAGTTTCCAAAGCCTGAGCAACCAGATCTCTAATTTCTGAGTTATCTCCCCTGGACGGCCGCACTTTGTGTGGAAAACCTGTGCGCGGAGGAGCCAACTCGTAGCTGGCTGCGCCCTTGCGTTGTTTCGAGCTCGCTCAACAACATTAGGTGAGCTGCGGCTAGTTGCTACACTAGCCGCGCCCTTGCATTGTTTTGAGCCTGCTCAACAACGTAAGTTAGCTGCGGCTAGTTGCTTAACTAGCTGCGCCGTTACTTTGCTTCGAGCCCCGCTCAGCAACTTAAGTGAGCTGCAGCTAGCTGCGACAAGGTTTCTTGCCAGTAGCGGCACCGCCAGCAGCCTGCTGACGTTCCGCACTCAGCGCTCGCGGCCCTGGTGCCTGCGCCGGCAAGTTCCCTAAAAGCGTGGGGGAAAAACACACAAAGTTGACGCCGAAGTGGGAAGGCCCTTACCGGGTGAAACGAGTCACAAGGCCTGGCGCTGTCCGCCTTGAGACCGAAGATGGCATCCCAGTGAGCAACTCCTGGAACATCGAGCATCTTCATAAGTTTTACCCGTAAGGCGCGGTTGTCGGACCCTGTCCGGCAACCACCCCTTTGTACAAAGTCTTGCCGCAGTTGCATGTGATCCTTTGTACAAAGCCGGGCGCAGATCCCGTGTGCAGCAGAGCTCGCGTGCTCCGCACATTTTGTCGATTTTATGCTTTCTATTTTCTGGCATATGTGATCTGACATTTGTGCAGCACCTACTCCACGGTAAGCGATAACGAGCCGTAAGGCTCTATATCTTTATTTTCTCTTCTTTCTTTTCTTCCAAGGAAAGAAAGGTCCCCCCGCCCCCAAGTTTGCCGGGGAGGAAAAGAGAAGATGAGGGTATGGGCCAGCCGCCGTTTAAGGAGATTTCGCCTTGCCGGGAAGCAAACGACAGAAAAGCTAAGTTGCCAAAGTTTGAGCAATCGAATTTTTTAAATTTTAAGTTATCTCCCTTGAACGACTGCACTTTGTATGGGAAACCTGTGCGCGAAGGGGCCAACTCGTAGCTGGCTGCGCCCTTGCGTTGTTTCGAGCTCGCTCAACAACATTAGGTGAGCTGCGGCTAGTTGCTACACTAGCCGCGCCCTTGCATTGTTTTGAGCCTGCTCAACAACGTAAGTTAGCTGCGGCTAGTTGCTTAACTAGCCGCGCCCTTACTTTGCTTCGAGCCCCGCTCAGCAACTTAAGTGAGCTGCAGCTGGCTGCGACAAGGTTTCTTGCCGGTAGCGGCACCGCCAGTTCCGCGCCCAGCGCTCGCGGTTCGGATGCCTGCACCGGCAAGTTCCCTAAAAGCATAGGGCAAAAACATACAAAGGGAGGAGTCAAGTAAAGGGAATAACATTGCAATGGCTACCCAGAAGAAAGTTATATTACAAAATAGCTTGTCGCAGCTCTAATAAATGTTTTCTATGACATAGCTAGCAGCGACAAGGAAAGAAGGAAGCCGGCGGCCTAGTCGACGCGGTCGCCCTCGACCCTCTTGATCCCGCTCACCTTGTCCACAATGGGTGCGACAAGGGCCTTGAGCTCTTCCTGATCGATATCAGGCGGCAAGGATCTGAGGACATTGTGGAGGCGGAGGCCTGGATTGCGGAAGGCCACCTTCATCAACACCTTCTGAAGGGCTCCCGCACAGATCTCGCGCGACTCGTCGGCCAGCCGCTTCGGGATCTCATCCCGGAGCCGCTGGAGCGCCGTCGCCACGCCTTGGAAGAACATAGTGAGCTTGGTGCTAGGTTGGAGGTTTCGTCGAAGGAGTACCCGAAGTCCTCCACCCCCAGCTGCGCCAGCTCCTTATCAATGTCCCCGGCGGCGTTCACGAGGCTCTCCGTCCAGTGCTCCACCGTATCCCTAAAGGCGTTTTGGGTCGTGGCAGCACTCTCCAGCAACGCCTTGTCGGCATCGATCTCCTTCTTCAAGGCCGCCTCCCGCTCCTTGGCGCCGTCCAGCGCCTTGGTCAAAGCGACCAGCCTCGACTCGAGGGCGGCATTGGAATCCTTGGCGGCGCTGAGCGCTTCTCCATATGCTTTGTGGTCAGCCTCCAGCTGCACCACCTTCATCTCCAGCACCTTTTTGGCGGCCTCGGCAGCGGCGGCAGCGTCCTCCGCTTGCTTGAGGGCTCCGCCCAGCTTCTCTTCGCGCGCGGCAAGCTCCTCCTCGTGAGCATCGAGGTTGACCTTCCGCTGCGCCTGCTCACCCTCTTCCGCGGCTAGCTTCACGGCGGCCAGTCGCTGCAGCTCTTCGGCTTCGGCCTTCTCGAGAAGAAAGGCCTTCTTCGCTTCAGCGAGCTGCTCCCGCTCCTCCGCCAGGGATCGGAGAGCTTCCCGGTGGAAACCCCCGAGCTCGTCTGCGCGCTTCTCAATGTCTGCTCCCGCCTTCGCGACAAGCGCCTCGCGGGACTCCAGCTTGGCCTGTCGCGCGCGGTAGAGCAACATCAACCTGCGCAGTAGCCGCTCCTCTTCGGGCTCGTTGCTGCTGCTGCTCGGAGCGTCGACCAGCTTCAGACCCGCGGAGGCAAGCACTTCCCCGTCAAAGACCTCCCCCTCGACCGGCGCCCTGGAGCTTGACACCCAGGGGAGGTTGATGAAGACGCCTTCGCCGGCCTTCAAGTAAGCGCCCGGCTGGGGCTCCTCGGTACTTGGCGCTGCGGCTTCGGCGGATGGGTCGGCGGTTGGCGTAGCGCTTGGCGCTCCTGCGGCCCCAGGGCCGTCAGTACGATCGCCAGATTCCTCGCCAGTTGCTGCGGCACCAGCCTTGGCGGCCTCGGCGCCGGCGGCGTCTCCAGCACCGGCAGCTTCGTCGGCGGCGACCTCTGTCTCCATCTACTCCGCAGCGGATGGATCTGGCGGCCGGCAAAGGGGAGAAGAGTCAAGCAAAATCCAGCAAGAACTCGAGAAGATCAGGAGAAGAAGAACCCAAGGGGAAGTTTTGAAGCAAGAAGATTACCTGCGCTGGGCTCGGCGGCCATGGTCTCTGCCGCTGGGGTGATGCTGGTGCCGTCCCTTGGCGGAGAGCTTCCCCTTCCGGAGAGCCGCCCCTTGCCGGAGAATCTCTTGCTGGAGAATTTCCCCTTGGCGGCGTAGTTGTAGCAGATGGCATGCCGGGGGCTGTCCCCGGACGCTCCTGGTGGGGCTGCTCTGCTCCTACACAAGTCAACAAGCAGATATCAGCAAAGACAAGTACCCATGCGCGCCTTGCCGCGGAAAGTAATTCACACACTTACGCTGGGGGCTGCCGTGGAGGAAAGTCGCCAGCTCCGGCAAGGTCGTCTCGGACGCGCCACCTGTTGTCGCAGTGGGCTCGTCCTCGATGATGACCGTCGGGGCCCTAGCTCTCTTTGCCGCTCTCTGGGCCAGAGTCCTAAAAAGGAGCAGGTTCAGGGAAAAGCAATTGAGAAACAAGAACAACAGCAAAAACCGAAGAAATGCAAGTGCAGCAAGAGAAGCTTACTCTTCTTCATCCTCCTCGTCGGAGCTCAGCGCAGAGAAGTCGAAGCCCGGCGCGCTCCTAGAGCGAGGAGGCGGAGGAGAAGCTTCCCTTGGCCGCTTAGCGGGAGCAGTGGTGGTGGTCTGAGAAGACCCCGCCTCGACTGTCGGCGCGGCACGGGAAGCGGCAGGGACCGAAGCGGTGGTCCGGCTGGACCCCGCTCCAGTTGCCGTCGTAGCATGAGGCACTCCCGCGGCAACGGTGTTTGCCGTGGTCGAGCGCGTCACGCGGCGTGGCGACTGTTGACCCGCTTGCCGCTCCGTCGCATCGCCAACCTTGCAGAGACGCCTTCTGGGCGGCGTTGGGGGCTCTGATTCTGGTGGGCTGTCCGGAGGCAAGGAGGAAGAGGAGTCGATTTGCCGCGAGCTGCCCGTATCTTTGGTAGGCTCGCTCGGCTCAGCATCTTGCCCGGCAAGCCCGTCCTTGCCGGCAGGCTCCCCTTGCTCGCCACAGCTCGCCACTTCTGCCGCGTCTGCTTCCACGGTGGTGAACCCAAACTCGCCCGCGGCTGCGGCTTCCGCCGCCTCCTCCAGCCTGGTGGCGATGCGCGCCATCTCCGCGTCGGTGGTGTCGCGGATAAGGCCGTCCTTCTCGTCGGCACGAACTGCCACTTCCACCAAGTCGTCGAAGAACTGCTACACGACCTCGTCGGCAGGCTCCTGCCAAGTTGGCACAATCCCGTGCGAATCGCATTCCGGCATCATTGCACGGATGCGGTCGAGCGCGGAGTTGTTGCACAAAGGCACGACGCCCCCCGGCAACTTGAACACCTCGGGATGCTGGGGGTCATATCTGAACAGCTCCTGCAGCATCGCATGGAGCTCCAGAACTGTGAAGTTGTAGTTGAGGCCCGGCCGCAGCCTCATAATGTCTGCCGCGTTCTTGAACTCCCAAGTTGGCCTCCCCCGCTCTTGCAGGGGGGCGATGCGGCGGCGGAGGAAGTCTGCGCCAACCGCGCTGACAGTGAGCCCGGCATTCTGGAGGCGCAGGATCCTGGTGACGGTGATCTCCAGCCTGTCGTCCTCCGGGGCCAGGTCGCTCCAGTCGTCGCCGCGCGCCACCGGGGTTTGGCGCCGGGCGGTGAAAGGCTGCGGACTCTCCTCGACAATCCAGCACCAATCAGCCCTCCACTCCTCCCACTTGCCGCGGAACTCTCCCTCCAGATAGGTCTCCTTCTTGCCGGTCCTCGAGATCCAGGCGATCCCGCCGGATAGAGGCTCTCCTCTCTCTACTCAAGGAGTGAAGAAATGGCGGAAGAGGGCTATGTTGGAAAGAACTCCGACAAAGTTTTCGCAGAGATGCGCGAAAACTGCCATCGTCAGAACGGCGTTGGGGGTGAAGTCGAGGAGGTGGAATCCATAGGTGTTCATGATGTCGCAGAAGAAATCAGAGAAGGGCGGGCAGAGCCCGCAATAGAAGAACAATGCGAAGAAGGCGTACCCATTTGGAGCAGTCTTACAGGCGGCGGCGGGGAGAACCCTTGTGCGCGGATGCGCGCGCGTCTCCGCCGACCAGAACAGAGAATAGTCCGCCCTCAGCTCCTTCGCGCCGAGCCTGGGGGGGGGGGGGAACGGCCCGCGTCTTCCGCAGCGCCGCGAGCCGTTGCGCCTCGGTCGTCTTCACGGTCTTCCCCCTATCGGCTTTCGGAGCCATGGCGGAAGCAGTGGAGAGGGTCGACGGCGTTGGTGGTGCTGGTGGCGGTGGGGGGCGGAGCGCTGCTCTCTCTTTCTCTCTGCTTTGGGGAGGCGAGGAAGCGGCGGAGATTTCGGAGATTGGGAACGGCAACGGGCGAGTGGCCCAACTGCCCCTGTTTCCCCTGCTTATAAAGGGGGAGGGGGGGGCGACGTTCCGCATTTCCGAGTAAAGAAACCCCACGACCTCTCCCACGACGCCGCATCTGACGCGTGCCGTTCGGGGAGGGCGTGGTGGGAGCGGAGGGACGTGCGGCGTGACCTAGGTCGCGCGTGCCCGTGCACTGTTTTGGGCCTGACCCAACAGCGCTCGGCACCGTGTCTGGCCCGGGCCTGGGGGCTCCTGTCGGTGTACTAAAGTAGGGGTACCCTTAGTACCCCGAACTTGTGCACGGGCAGTCGCAGCGTCCCGCGGCAAGGCCTGCTAGGTCACCGCCAAGATCCTCCGTGGTTCCTTTGAAGACCATTCAAGAACAAAGTACTCAAGACAAGACCCCGGCAAGAGGAGCTTGCCGGGAAGAAGGCAAGACCCCGACAAGAGGAGCTTGCCGGGAAGGACATCAGAAGCGTCCCAAGGCCCCGGCAAGAGGCGCTTGCCGGGAAAGCCATCCAAGGCATTCCAAGGAACTTGCCGCGGCGCGCTACGCGCCCCGACAAGGCCCGGTGAGCGACAAGCTCCCGGAAGCGACAAGTCGACGGCCGCGGCAAGGCGCTTGCCGCGGCAAGCCCCCACTCCACGCCCGCGCTCCAGCACATCCACCCACGTGTCGCTCTGGGGCCCCTCCCAAGCGCACGTGGCAGGAGGCTGTGCAGCTAGGGGCGTGCGGTGGCACGCAGGCGCTGACAAGACAACCATCGTGGCAAGATGGTGGCGTCCCTAGCGGTCCCTTTCGGTGCTGTCTAGGCGACACAGACAGACATTTAATGCCCTTGTCCCCTGCCGTCAGGGTTAGGTATGATAACACTGTAGCAGCTAGCTGTGCCTACTACAGCACCTAGCTGTGCCTACCCACGGCACCCTTTCCATTTTTGCCCTTGGCCCCCGTTGCTCTATGTCGGTAATCCCTTGAGTATAAAAGGAGGCCCGTGTGCAACGTAGGGGGGTCGGTCGGCCATTTTGAGAGCCTTCGGGAGGGAGCCAGTTCGACCACCCACGCTCCGTCTCGCTAGTCACCGGTGTGCACTGTAGCGCCCCGCGCTCCCGAGCTAGAAATCAATACCAAACCACAAAGCAGGAGTAGGGTTTTACGCATCCGTGCGGCCCAAACCTGGGTAAATCGCTCGCGTGCTTCGCCTCGATTTACTCCTCGCACGACCAACCGCCCGCGTGCTTCGCCTCGATCTGCTCTTTGCGCAACCTCCGCCCCCCGCCGAACCAAAAGGGACCCGGTCCGCCGGTCCCATAGGTGTCCATGGATCAGAAACCCCGGCATTAGGCATCCCCTTTTTTTGTCGCCACTGCAAGTTCACAACCAAGACAATTGCTATCTCTAGTTAGAACCGCAGCAACAATTTGATGTAACATAACTTTGCAGCATTTTTTTAGTATCATGCATGTTATTTTCCTGTTCGATTTTTCCTTGTATGTCCACCCTACATAACTAGGTAGGCTTGCCGGTGCGTAAACCCAGGGCGGCGTCATGGGGACGGATCCCCATTGGCCTGCCGGGTGTGCTTGCTGCCGGGCAAACCACCTTACCGCCCTTAGCGCGGCCGCCCGAACTTTCGAGTTTGACTCGAGTCAGAGTCAGGAGCGTTGCCAGGTGCGGAAGGCTACCCCGCCACTCTCGACACGGCAGCTTTGAGTTGTTGAACGGACTCGAAACAGAACAAAGGCGTTGCCAATCGCGGGGGGGCCCCTTGCGTGCAGGTTTCCCATACATAGGCCAGATCTTCAAGGACGATAACCTTAAGTGTAAGAGGAAATAATCCAAGGCTCTGAATGACTTAGTTTTTCTGTCGCCGAGACGGTGTCGTTCCTCCAACCGCCTTCTTCTCAGAAACCGAAAGCGATGAAGAACCGCTTGTCTAACTACCAAACCAGATTCTCACAATTGCGCCCCCTACCAGGCGCGCCAAAGATGTCGGTGTGGAACGATACCTATGGGATCACAAGAATCCCTACTACGGTTGCCGGGGCAAAGGGTTGCAAGGAGAGCAGGGCTAGTAGACAGCACAAGGATCGTTTACCCAGGTTCGGGCCACGAGGATGCGCAAAACCCTAGTCCTGCTTTGGTGGGTGTATTTCTGAGAGTTCTTGAGCTCTCGAACTAGCAGTGGTCAGCTTGTGGTTCGAAAGAGCCGAATCCCTCTCCTCGTCGCCTCGGGCCTCCTTTTATAGGAAAAAGGGGTTGCCATAGTGGCACACAGGAGGTGGAAAGGTCTACAGTGGCACGAGGTTATCCCTCGTATTACAGGACAAGGTGCATTTAATGCATCGCTTAGGTGTCCTCTTGCTTTATCGGGGACGGGGCGAGGCCTGTCCCGTCCGTCGCCGCTCCTCCTCGCTTCGACACGCGCCTCGGTTAGGGATGCGTGCGGTGCCATGTAGGCAGGCAGGCAGCTGAGGTGGCGCGGTGGTGGAGCCTTCATGAAGATTTGCATGCCGCCACGCAGGCGCTTGATGAGTTGGCCTGGGAGCTGCATGTTGCCACACAGGTGCCCACCCAACTGGTTGGGCTGGCAGCTGCATGTGAACGGCGGTGGAAGCTTGGTTGATGTGGGCTTGGCGGTGGCCTTGCTGGGTGGCCCGGCAAGGGTCTCGCCATGGCGTGTTGTCGTCCCCGGCAAGGATCTTGCCAGGGGTCTGGTGGCCTTTCTTGGCAAGGATCTTGCCGAGAATCTTCGTCTTCTAATCTGATCTTGAATATGTCTTCACAAAGATCTACATGCCACCACAGGGGTGCCTTCCCGAGCCATGGCCCCACGCTGATGATGGCACTGGGGCCGTGGGCTCAAGTGTGGCTCGCTCTGTTGGTGCGGGGCGAGCTGTCCCGGCAAGAGTCTTGTCGGGGCCGCTGAGGCCACCCGGCAAGGGTCTTGCCGAGGGAACTTGCTTCGTCCCTCCGCTCTTTGTGGTCTTGGCCTTGGTGTTGCTTTGATTGTCTTGGGCTTCGATCTTACCTTGGCTCACCTCCCTTGTTCTGCTTGGTGTGGCCGTGGGCGCGGCTCTGATTGCCCGTGCACAGGAAAGAAGGGGTACAAAGATGCGCCCCTATTTTTGTATGCCGACATAAGGGCCTTGCAAAATTTCAACTCAATAGGATTAATCTAGCTAGTGCTTCCTTCACAACCAATTTCGTTAGATAGGAACTTTGAAAAATTGCTTAGGAATATTCACTAGGCAAATTAAGTTGAATTTTTGCATGAGGAAATTATCTAGACATGAAAAGGTGTCCAAAAAGTTTGGGGTCAATTGGGCAAAGATAAATGGCACTTGCTTCACAAACTGCCATCCAGGACAGAAAAGGAAAGGAATTAATTGAGCATGATGGGGAACATGGCCAATGAAATATTTTGCCATATTTGAGGAAGATATGACCCAAACAATTTATGAGAATTATTTGGGAATTTTTAGGAGTTATGGAAATACAGGTTGCTTCACAACCTAGGGCAAATTGGGTTATTCCTTTAGTAGAAAAAGGAATATTCCCAAGGAAAATAATATTGGGTTTTGGTCCAAGATGGAAATGGCAATATCTTGGTAAGGGTTTGAGGATGGCAAGCCACTCTGGAAAGAAAGAAGAGGGCATCTTCTTCAGTTTCCAGACCACATAACCAAAGAAAAGAAAATTTAAGCAAAAAAATCTCAGAAAACAAAAGAAAAAGAAAGGGCCAAAAATCAGGCTGTGACAACTCTTCCCCACTTAAAGAAATCTCGTCCTCGAGATTTGGTTGCTCAGGGAACAAGTATGCATATACTGACTTAAGGAGACCATTTCCAACTCGGGTATCCTTTTTCCTTTATTGATTGTTCCCATTAAATTCTTCATCTTACCTGATTGTCTCTGGGGTGGTTTGCTTTACTGTATCCACATCCTGACAGATCTTACCTCACGGGTTCATGCTTATACTGGCCCCAATTATTTCTGTATCCACTGACTTAGCTGAGTGTGACGAGTTATCATGACTGAATATATGCCCGTCTCACAAATCCGAGAGTGATTTCCGATTGTTGTGGCTATACTGGCAAACTTCCATGAATTGGTGATTAGATTTTTCCTGATGAACACCCAAGCTCTTACTTCTTGCATTGGGTTCTTGCATTAAATGCAGGTACTTCGGGTTCCAAACAATGAGTTGGGGCATAACCGTTTTCCTACCAAATTATGACTTATCGCATGAATTTCTGGATCATCCTGACTGGCTCCACTGTTTTGAGTCTCAAATTCATACCAAATATTGTATTGTCGCCTGATGTGGCCAGCATAAAAGGGTACGACCCTATATGATAGTATCTCCAAAGTTGACTGGCGGGGTTTCTGACAAAAAGGATTTTGTTCATGACAGGATATCCTTTGCTGATTCACATAAGTGAGGGCACATGCTTCAAGACTGTTATTCATCATCCTAATTATTCATTCTGTCGGCATATCCATGGGGATAGTAGGTTGTGTGATGTTTTACCATAGTCGTTGGAATCAACTCTTGGATTGACCTTTGGTGTGACTTGACAGACCCATATATTTGATACCGACAAATCCGAGCATATATTGTTAACTGAGAAAGTCTTTCCTTGATATGGGGTTTTTTACCAAAATTGAGTAGACCCCCTTGATGAATATTCATGGCGGTCGATACTAACTCAGACTGTCCAGGGTATCTGCACCATGTGGGTTATGCAACAATTTTCATACATGCATTGCCGGTCTTGCTCCTTCATTATTGCGCTCTTATTCTGGATTATTTGTTGAAATAGCTTGATCATATCGCATTCTTCGTGTGGCCATAGGGACTGTCGGGTGCAATATTTTGGTAGGCATAACTTATCCTTGTTCATGTAACATGGGAACTATCCCGGGTTCACATGTGCTTGCTTCTAACTCACTTTTGCGGTAAAGCATACCAAGTGGTGATGAATGATCTCACCTTGTCGGGTATGAGGAATCTGGCCTCACTGAGTACTGACAAAATTTGCTGTCCCATGTTGTCTTTCTCCAAACCTTGTCGGTTCTTGCATGGCCAATTGAGGTGTATAAAGGACTTTCTTATTCTGGCATGACTCGTGAGATTTACGGATTCTCACCTTGACTTCACCATCGTACCACTGACTTGCAAGAGCTTGGCAGCATGCGCACGACATAATTGAGAATTTAATTCCTGAGGCAGACTTGTTTTCTGACTGATGCTTACTTCTGACCAAACTATTGTGAACCTGATTATTGGGATTCATGGTCATATGTTGTCAATTCGTCGTGTCATATCTTGTACCCGTGCCACACTGAGGAAAATTGGATGACTTATGTTGGAGACCAACGAGAGCATCTTGCTGAGGAAGACCGGGTATCATGCTTCAGAGGCTTCCCTCCTTAAAGACTTGCTAGGGAGGACTCGGTACCTTATGCCGGAAGCTTTTGCGGTTGCTTACTGAAGAAGCCTGAGTACCTTGCATGGGAGTCATCCATATATCATACAGAGGAAGATAGATGAATCTTGCACTGGAAGATTCTCTGGTAGATTGCGAGGGAAGACTGGGTTGCTTACACCAGAAGCTTTTCATTGGGATATGCGGACCGGTTACCATATAATGTGGCTTATTTCTGATGTGGATTATTTGTACGAAACGAGGCTTTGCTGGACTACCCTCCTCTCTGAATATTGAATACATGGTACACTCTTGCTTTCTTCCAGGTATATCAGATTTCAAAATCATCCTGAATGAAGAATCAAAACATGCATCTGAATCATACCTTTTGACTGAGAATATACCGTCGATCCTGCACACAATTTATCTTCTCGCTGATTTGATCATTTCTGCTATGAAGGGTACACACTGGGGGTGACTTCATTATCCGTACTATTGTGAGAAGTGCACATTAATGCAAACTTGATTATCATCACAATCAGATATTTCTCATTTCACTATGGTCGGTTGAGAATTCCATTCTGTTCAGCTGAATTTCCAAATATAAGCACTCCTTGCTGACTCTTTGGGTCCAACGTCGGTGACGAGCAACTTTAATGAGGGGAAAATATGTAACACCGAAGGCCCAAAGAAAGAAACAAAACAAACGACGAAAACAAAAGCACACAAGCATAATAATAATAATAATAATAATAATAATAATAATAATAATAATCAAGCAACATCACATATTACTGCTACTCACAACAATAATATGCATGCATACCTAAGCACACAACTCTCGCAAAAACGTTGGTACTATGGTCTGGCATGCTTTGGCAATGTGCACGAAAATGAATTCACGTGTGGAAGGAGTTGGCGTAACCAAGGATACACCAAGCGTTGGCTGAACACCGGTCGCAACCAGATGGATACGGAGGTGAGGACGGACTTGGTGATCAAGTAGCGATACACAAGGTCACGACCACATCATCATCAAGCATGCGAAAGGGAATCATACATGTCCAAAGAATGGAATGACATAGCAAGATAGGGGAGGAAAATCAAGGCTTGCTGGCATTGCCCTTTTCTGATAACAAATAGCAGTAAGTGTTACCGAAGGGACGAGATGGATGGCACGATTTGGGATAGAGATAAGTCTATCACTAAAATAATACGGGTGGGTGATGGAAAGATCTCGAGGCGATATTTGAGCATACTCCTGTGAATGGTTTCTGGAACACTTGGCACCAGGGCATCACTCTACTGGGACAGAGATGACGCCAAACACCAAAGAGTAGGCATGCTAAGAAGGAGGCTGCAGGTAGTGGATCGAAACCGATGCCACCTACACTCACAAGATTAACTGTTAGCGACTAAATAATAATCTATATGTATGTTATGCAACAAAAAAATGCAACAAACAAGTGCAACAAATCAACTAGGCTCCATACTACCGATTTCTAACATTCGCGTGGGCTAGGGCATCCTACAGCCAGACCTACTCTGATACCAAGCCGGTGGCACCCCGGCTCAGAGAAACCGGAACACCCCGTACTCCAGCCCAGAGATCGAGGAGAAGTCTTCTAGAATATGGCACTGCTTAGCATATAACAAATCATCTCTTTATTATAATCTATATTGGGTACAAGGGGTTCCGATATAACGAGGAATTACACCGGCATTGCGATACTACGCCTGTCACGGTTGCTCTATGCAAGCAGCAGAACAACTCAAAGCAGCGGAATAACTTCTAGCCGTGGAACAACGACGACTGTGGTGAACTCCACTCCGCAGGGACTCTAGCTGGAATGCTTATCCTAGATCGCAAACAAGGAATCCACGGCAAACAAGCAATCAAATCCGGCATGACCTGCAAACTGGCATGACATGCCAGGTCAGTACATTGAATGTACTTGCAAGCTCACAATAACCAGAAGCATTCAAGACAAATAACAGCATGGCAATTATAGGTTAAGCAGGGTTATCATGAGATCATCAGAACAACATGGCATTAACAACAAGGTATAGCTAGAACAATATGAGCATGGCATGGGCATATAAACATGATGACACTATCATGCAACATGATGACAGTGTATGCACCACTTATTCTTCTCGGTTTACCTCATAACCATCACATGCATCACTTACCAGCCTCGGACATCACACGATCATATCAGGATCAAATCAAGCTTGGTATAAACAATAACCTAGTAATCATTAAATGGCCACAAGGAGCTTGATCTTTACCCACGATTCTGGCACAACATCACGAATGTCCAACAACTCGGTATCCTCGATACCACGGTGACCATCTCACGATCACATAAAGATCAACCAACTCTGGTATCCACGATACCTCTGTGATCCTCTCTTGATCACAACCAATCTCTTTCTCATCATCAAACCGAGGTTGTTGTTAAGCAAGTTATTATTATTACTGTTGACCCAAAGTGTGACCAACTACGAACTAGGCCCTTATCCGCTGGCGCAGCTATCGATAGATTTAATACACTCTGCAGAGGTAGCGCACTTTACCCACACCACGGAACCCATGGCCTCGAACTCCCATTCGGGTGGGCCAACGGCATTCCGACAGAACTATCCCATTGCCATGACACTCTTACGGCCACTCCGACCAACTCCCCACTAGGCTTAGTCCTAGGTGACCCAGCCTACCAAAGGCAAAACTACCACCGTCGTGGCAAATAAACAGTCCCAAACGGGGACATGGTACCATAACAACAACGGGTCCACAAGATTATGTCTGCTTACCGAGCCAGGGTAACGCATGCCCATAACCTTCCCTCATTGGAGGCACCGACAAAAGGAATGACAACAGACGACTAACGGCCTCCCCATAAAGGCAAATGTGGTTGCACTTGTCAGCCCGATATTGTGGCACCATGACTCAGCCAACAATTGTTCAAGTTCAATTTAATCCGGTTAAACTTGAATGCAACATGTTGAGCCATGATAAAATAACATGATGCAATTACAATGCATGAGCATGATATAAGCATGGGGTGCGACAACCATATCAACAATGAATCATATCCAACTGAGCATGGCATAATGACGAGCATGAATATCACAAGTACAACACTACTCATAAACATAGCAGAACTACTAGCATCAACGATCAATATCATGCAAGAACATATCAACAATGCTACCATGCAAGCATTTACCCAACTGGATGCAATGGAACATGCATAACAACGGCACTCAGAGCAGATGACAGTCATGCCCAAAGACCATCACTGACATCATCATGCACTACTAGCAAGCATAAGCATATGAAAGGAATACTAGCAGGAATACATGATAACCAAGTGCAAGACAACATAGCACGAGAGTGAACATCAAACTCTAAGCATCACCGGAACAACGGTAACCATATTTTAAATGAGCAAACATTGATTAAATATTCAAGTAGAAACCATGGCTACTGCATGACTATCATGCAAGTGGGTATTGTGGCTTGCCTGGGGATGAGGAATACACCGGGAAGAAGTGCGGTGAAGCCGCGAAAAGAATCGCTAGAAACAGTCTCTCTCGGAGGGAGCTATTTACGGGCAAGGGCAAAATGGTCATTTTCAGTATGCCAACACATAATGAAAGTGACACCAGCAGAACGGGCTCGACGAAATGAAGAAGTGGGCTTTGGATTCACCTGATTTGGAGTTAAGGGTAAAAAGATATAGCTATTTTTCTGCCAAGGACCCATTTGTAAATAAAATCATCACAAACAGGCCCTCGGCCGGAAAAACTGAAAGGGCCTTTCGGTGAAATATGCTTTCCAACAAGGGAAGTGTATTCTTGGTCAAAGCAGGGCCAAAGTACGCTTTCAATGACTGAAAGTGTATTTTAGCAAAACACGCGTCCACTTATCCATGTCAGGCCGCGTCTTATGTGGCTGACAGGTGGGACCGCGGGGAGGAGGGGGGCCCGCCTGGCCAGTGCGTCGTCTTCCTCGCGCCTGTCCATGAAGCAGAGGGAGAACGCCAGCGTTGGGCGGCGATTGTCGGTGCCATAGTGCACCTCCGGCGATGCTCTGGAGCTCAGAAATGAGCGGAGCATCCAACGCAACCATCCACGGTCGGCAAACTGGAATGAAACGATGACAGATTTGACTCCGACGGATGGTAGTTTCGGTCGATGTGGGAGTCGGGGCTTCGGTGCGACCGGGGACAAGGGAAAGACATGGGGACGCTCAGGTTGCCCCGGGTGGTCCACTAGGGGTGGAAGAATGATGGGAGGGGGTGTGGTTCACCGGAATCGAAGTGAGCAGAGGCGGTGGCCATGGCGGTGATGGTGGGCACAGAGAGCTCCTCGAGCTCAAGCAAGAGGCTAGGGAGGGGTCTTGGAGTGAGGCAAGGGCGGTGGAGTGCTCAGGAGAGGCTCGGGTGGGGCTACTTATAGCCAGGGCGAGAGGCACGGGCTCGGGTGCCGCCGGGCACGTCCGGCCATGGCTCTGGCGACGGCAGCAATCACGGGGAGGCACAGGGAAGGCGACGAGGGGAGAACGGACGAGCTACAGAGGAGCACGGGGCAACAGGGGCCAAGGAGGAGCAGAGGAAGAGGCCGAGCGCCATTAAAGCGTCGTCGGCCATAGTGATTCCGTGGGTGAATGACGACGAGCGCTAACGGAGGGGCTTATGGAATGGGAGAGGAGTCTAGGGGGATGGCGGCGACCCAGTGAAGCTGTTGGACATACTCACGAGCGCGAAGACGATGAGAGGAGGAGGGGCCCGAGCAAAACGCTACCCAGCTCGCGGCCATGGCATGCCAGGGCAGTGGTCACCGCGTGACCCCGGGCATTCAATGCTCACTGGCGCCCAAATTGGTGTCTAGCAGAAAGTCCCTGGTGCCCTTAGTTGAAATAAAGGAAGAAAAGATCTTGGGGCAAAGAAGAGATTTGCAGATGGCCACAAATGAGAGCAACACAAGGTGTTTGTAACTTGCTGTGGTTCACATGAGAGGAGTTAGACTCTGAGATTTGGCAGCGCATGATTAATCACTAAGGTGATGCTTATTACCAAAAATCAGACTAAGAGAAGAGGTTTAGAGGGTACTTGCCGTCGAAACTGCCATACTGGCCAGATTAGGAGTCGGGGATATACCCCGCGGCGTAACCCGCCTGGAAGTATAACCCGGCCGGACTTGGCGATTCACCGGCGACCCGCACTGACCAGACAGTTTACAAGCAACCTGACTAAACATTATGACTCACTGGTAACCCGACGGGCGGGACAGACGGATGACAAGGCCCAAGGCCCAGAAGGCCAGTTTATGTTAATGGTGGGCCGGTTTAAGAGAAAAGGTGGGAATAATATTACCCTTACAAGGAGTCAAGACCCAGACTTGTATCCGGTTTGTATTAGAAGATAGACTAGTCCTAATCCTAATAGGACTCCACATGTAACCCGCCCCTTCAACCTATATAAGGAGGGGCAGGGCTCCCCAAAAGGGACAAGATTCACAAGTTCCACAAGTTGGACAAGTTAGGTTTAGACAATAGCTCTCGAGATAGACCACTCTTGTAACCGTGATCATCATCATCAATATCAATGAAGCAGGATGTAGGCTTTTACCTCCACCGTGAGGGGCCGAACCTGGGTAAAACTTCATGCCTCTCGTCCCGCTCAACCCCTCTCAAGCTACCACATAGATGCGTTGGCCTCGCGACTAGGTCCTGACATTAAGGACATCTGTCATGACAATTCCACAACAGTTGGCGCCCACCGTGGGGCCTGTGCACGATGGTGTTGAGTTCTTGAAGGGATTTCTTCAGGGATCGAGAAGTTCATAATTTTCCGGATGAAGAAAGTTAGTTTCAGAAAGATCTACGTCGACCAACAGTCGGAACAGCGCGTACGAAATTATGATTTGGAAGTTTTTAGGGTTATGTGCTAAAGCGGCTGCAATGAGCGCCATGGAGATCCGTTCGAGACAAGGATTTTTTATAAGGAGAAGTGTCAAGGATCCATCAGTCGCCTATTGCACCGAGACGGACCAGAAGTTTTTCATTGCGGTTGTTTTTTGCGATCCGCCGAGTTGTGGCTGTTTTTGTCCACATCTTCACGTTTGTTTCAAGTTTCAATGCAATCTGAAGCATCTTGATTACTCCAGATTAACTGTCAACACAAAAAAGGAGTCCGGTACGGATTCATGCAACCCACTGGGACTAGGAGGAAAAGGAAATTATTTTGTCCGTCAGAATCAGATGAAGCAGAGAAAACAAAAGAGGCCAGATTTAAAGACCGAAGACTTGGACATTCAAATTTGTTTATATGCAGATCAAGACAAAAGGACTGGCAGCAAGCCAGCCATGATCCGACGTTTCCATGGTTAATTTCCCCAAAATCACTATTGATTGTGGTTCACAAGTGGGATGCCCCAAGAAGCTCCTCACGTGGAGGCTAAATACAGCTACAAGTACATCTAGTACTAATGCTACACGGATTTCAAAGTTTAATTGACACATAGTACAACCACGTCTCTCCACTACGTCAGCTCTGGGAAGATACCATATAAAGCATGCATGCAGTTTTTATCGGTTACCTCCACCGGCTCGCATCGCCACTGCGACCCGCCTCCGTCGGCTTGCTTCTGCCGTGGCCCGCCTTTTCAGACAACTGGTTGCCGTATCGTCGCCCGCCCTTTGTCTCAGCCGCGCCGGGCCACCTGGCCGTTTCACCAGCCAGCGCCCCTGTTAAACCGCCGACAAGTGGTTGATCTGCTGCTGCGTCCCGTTCCCCGCACACCTCTTCGGGTGAGGGTTTGGTCTTCGTTGAGTCACCGTATGTGAGGCCACCGTCGCCGTTACCACTTCTGATATGAGCCGCTGCTGACGTTCGCCGCCCCCACCGGATTACTGAGCCGCCCCTGCTGGAGGGAAAGGCCAGTCTATGATTATGTTCGAGGCGTGTGCCCGCTAGCTCCGTTCGATGGTGCACTTACATGCAAGGAAAGTCAAACCAACCAAAAGGAGTACTAGTATTCATTGCTACTTGGAAAACTACTAGTGCATGCACGGATTCTGAGATGATTTACAAGAAAAAGGATCCATGAGAGGGAGATGATAATGGGAAGCTGGCACCTCTGAGACGCCACGGCTGCACTCCGTCGCTACCTATGATCAAACCGGACCTAAATTAGTCACCTATTGAGCTGCCCCTTGCCAGCGTGTCGAGCGATTACCGTGGCCACACCGTCGAATCCGAACAGATGATCAATTCTTGCTGCAGTCATTTGTCATCAAGGCTGACAAGAATTGTGCTACGTTGTCGTCGCCGGAGCCTGGCCACCTTGGCCAAGCTGCTATCAACATTCGAAAAATACCAGGTGCTATTTTTCCTATTTATTTTTAAACACGTATTAATTCATGCGAGCGAAACTACTTTGCCCTGCTGTGTTTTATATGCAGAAGAATTATTCGTCACAAGGTTGCATTATACCGCAGAGATGGAGGCATGCCAACATCATTTGGCACGGGTGGTCGTCTTTATTCAACGGACTCCTGCACCGGCTTACAAACGTCGTGGCTGGCTTGCTCGTCTGCACCACTTTACAACGCCACGGCCGACTCGCCCGTCCGCCCTCGCCGTTGGTTCACGCGTCCGCACCAGTTTATAACGCGGAGGACAACTGGCTCGTCTGTGCCGGCTTACAAGGCCGCTACCGACTCATCACTCCAAAGTCGTTTCTGATGCTGCGGTGGTTTTACTGTCTGCCCAAACATCAGGACAATTTTTATGCCATTCACGGACAGGCGTATCATGGTTTGGGTTACATCAACTCACCGGCCGACTCGTCTGTCCACACCACATTACAACACCATGGACGATTCGCCCGTCCGCCCTGGCCACCGGTTCATGCGTCCGTGCCAGTTTACAACGCGGAGGACAACTTGCTCACCCGCACCGGTTTACAATGCCGCGACCGTTTCATCTGTCTGCTCGCATGGCCGACTTGCCCATGATTGATTTCAGCTTCACTATGGTGATCGTCAACTCCGCGGTGGATATTTTCTGGCTAACATATCAGTTCGCGTCAACTTGTCTGGACCATGCGAATTACCCAATAACGCATGCACAGGCCGCCGCCCCCCACGGTCCGGTCTACATCAACATACCGGGCCGCACCTGCCTGTATGAGCTGTTTATTGAGTATGAACAAGTCACAGCTTGGGTAGCCCGGTTTTCTTGCAACAAAATGAAGGCAATTTATCATATACTATCAGCCACCGTCTGCAGTGGGTGGTTCAACGGGCGGGCGCACAAGTCGCCGCCACTATAGTTTTGGTTAACTTCAAATCACCAGTTGGAAGGAACCATTGGCCGAGTTGCTGACACAACTCATGCGGGATCATTTATAAATCGTCGCAGTCACCTCAACCTTCTGCGGATTCACATCATGCTATCAACACTAATGATATACAAGTTATGCCGGATTATATCACAGTCAAATATGGAGAATATCAAGTCAACTCCTAAAGTCACCTTGAGACTCGGGGGCTATAGTAATATGACTCAGCAAATGTTGCCAGTTTTCAGTAAAGTCAAGAACCCTAGGACGTTGGAGGGAAAGATAACCTGGTTCCGGAGGCTACTACCATATGGATGAAAATTTAAAGGCCGTCAGAAAATTTCTGGTTCAAAATGAAGAATGCCGATTTAAAATCCGGTTCAAGGGAAATCTGTTCTCCCGTAAGGCCCTAAGGCTCTCAAATCCGGTTTAAGAATTTCCGGTTCAAAAAAAAGAATTAACTTCTCGCAAGTTCGAGTTTAAAGGCTGTCAGAAAATTTCTGGCTGAAAATGAAGACTCCAGTTTAAGATCCGGTTCGAGGGAAAGTTGTCTCCCATAAAGCTCTGATGCTCTCAATATCCGGTTCAAAATTCCGGTTCAAGAAGAATTTCTCTTGCAAAAAATTAAAAGTTGCCGAAGAGGACCTGTTGCCATGATGCGCGGTTCAAACATGGGTATCATGCCTTATTGGCTTATCATATTATTTATCACTTGGGGGCTTGGTCGTATTCCAACTATAGCTACACCTCTTGATCCGCGTAAGGCTACCAGAAAAATCACCAAGGGGCTTGGTCATATCTGAACCATAGCTACACCTCTTGATCGGTTTGAAACCACAAAGGGATATCACTAGGGGGCTTGGTCATATCTGAACCATAGCTACACCTCTTGATCGGTTTGAAACCACAAAGGGATATCACTAGGGGGCTTGGTCATATCTGAACCATAGCTACACCTCTTGATCGGCGTAAGGCCAACATGAATTCACTTCGGGGCCAAAGAGAGTGTTGCAAAAAGCACAAACTCAAACATGGGCACCCATTGAGCACAGCTCAAAAAGTTACTTGGGGGCTCTTTGTGCAAAGCAACAAAGAGTTTGAAAGGACCCTTGTAATTGGCTATCAAGCCACGGCTTGGAAGCCTGGTGTATTCACCTAAAATCCCGGGTTAACCTGCCTTCATCAAGTAAGCCACTCCTGTCTAGGTAATCCTGGTATGACCCGCCGAATGTTTGACAAGTCAATCTTATACAGACCCTGAACTTGTCAAAGTTAAAACGACGATTGCTTAATTGGAGGCCCATCTTAAAAGGCTTTGTTAAATGGTTTAACTCAGCGGCCTGGCAGGCCATGAAAAGCCTCGATTTGGAGCCTGGCAGCTCGTAAAAAGCCTCACATGTTCTTTTTGAGTTCTATTTGCCAAGTTTTTTCGCCTTTGTTGAGATTCATAATATCTTTTGGTAAATCGGCGTCCTTGACCCAGCTTGGCTTTCAACTACAAGTTGTCAGTACATGATCAGTGATAATCCAACGCTTATTAACCCGGTCTGGTTTCGACTATAAGTCGCCAGTATTATATATGGTTAATTCGGTGTTTATCACAACCCAGTACGGTTTTAACATAAACCGGCACAATATGCAAGGAGTTATAAGTACTCAAGATTGGGGTTATCACCCTCACTACAAGAATTGGTTAAACCAATGAGGTGATTCAATGTCACAGGATAAGAATGCATTCGGGTGGCTACCCACCCTGGCTTTCGACGTTAAATCGCCAGGGCATATGTTATTTACACTTTGTGCAGGATTTGCAGAATTATGACATATAAATTCAAGCTCATCATCAAAATTGATGTTTCAAAAGGGTTATCCATTTTGGATTTTCTCAAAGGCTATCAGCCGCCAGGTTATAAAAACTCTGACTTACAATGAATGCGCATTAAGTCGCCTTCGGCCAAGAGCCGCTGAGTATTTAAACTCCGGATTTACTTATCAACTGGTAAGGTATTCATATCTTTCATAGCCAAAATTGGCTGGATTTTCATGATGATATTGAATGATTGAGGTTTTTAAACCGGATTATATTATTCAAATCTTCAAATAGCCAAACATGGCTGGATTTTTATTATTATTATGGTTATCAATAACCAATATTATGATTAAGGTTTTCAAAGTCGCTTCAGCGCGATGGTTATTATTTATCAATGGATATGATTTATTATACAAAGGAATAGTCCCAAGTCACTGCAGGCTTACGACTCGGCAATTGGGAGCTACATTATTCAGGTTGAGATTACATCAAAATATGCAAGTCTCATGTCGCTGCAAGCATGCACCATGACACTTGGGGGCTAATGCAAAGTCATTTTGACTGGCCTTATTGAAGACCCGATTCATCACATCAAAATGAGCTGGCCCTTGGGGGCTACCAATTGCTCCTATCAATGATTCAAGGTACACAAGTCTTAATCCATTATATTCAAAGGTCCACTGCTCAGTTGGTAAAGCATAAAGCTCTTAACCTTGTGGACGTGGGTTCAAGCCCCATGGTGGAGTTACATCATATGATGCTATTTTCAATGAAGAACGATTATATTTATAAAGACCCGACTCATCATATCGTAATGAGCCGGCCCTTGGGGACTACATATTGCTGCTCAAGTTTACATGATCATATTTACAAAGTCCCTGCTCATTATTGCATAAATAACCCGGCTCTTGGGGGCTACATTGGTTGAAGTTTTTATGAGCATAAGTCAATTTCAAGTCCCAGGTTGCTGCAAGCATGACAACCCGGCACTTGGGGGCTACATATGTGGAATACTCAGTTCTGACTGGTGATTGAGATGAACAACCTGGATTTCTTCAAGCTTGTGACATTCATATTGAAGCAAGTCTTAAGCTGTTGCTATGCTACCTTCTTAAGACATGGGGGCTACAAGTGATAGGCATATAAGAGGTATATTTTCAAGCTTGATGTTAACTACAATTATGACCCGATGCCATCAATATTTGTAAACCAGCAATTATAAACCGGCAAGTTCAAGTCTTAAACTGGCAAAGTTCTACATTCTTAAACCGGCAAAGTTCTACATTCTTAAACCGGCAAAGTTCTACATTCTTAAACCGGCTGAAGATCAGATGAATATTTCAAAGAATAATATTTTTGTTAAGTATTGGGAGCTGAGTCAAAGGAGTTATTCTTCACAATATTTCTCTGTGACAAACCAATGTCGGCAAATTGACTATGAAGCTAGTCTGTTGACCCGGACATCCCAGAAGGGGGAAATAACAAGGACTTAAGGGTGATCAGGTACCGGTTTACAAGAATTCTTAACCCGGAGCACAACCTGTCAAATTTGTTCTTGTGTTTATTTTGCAGCATAAGTTTACCATGGATAAATCCAAGCTAAACTTGGGGGCTAATGTCGGGGATATACCCCGCGATGTAACCCGGCCGGAAGTATAACCCGGTCGGACTTGGCGATTCACCGACGACCCGCACTGACCAGACGGTTTACAAGCAACCTGACTAAACATTATGACTCACTGGTAACCCGACGGGCGGGACAGACGGATGACAAGGCCCAAGGCCCAGAAGGCCAGTTTATGTTAATGGTGGGCCGGTTTAAGAGAAAAGGTGGGAATAATATTACCCTTACAAGGAGTCAAGACCCAGACTTGTATCCGGTTTGTATTAGAAGATAGACTAGTCCTAATCCTAATAGGACTCCACATGTAACCCGCCCCTTCAACCTATATAAGGAGGGGCAGGGCTCCCCAAAAGGGACAAGATTCACAAGTTCCACAAGTTGGACAAGTTAGGTTTAGACAATAGCTCTCGAGATAGACCACTCTTGTAACCGTGATCATCATCATCAATATCAATGAAGCAGGATGTAGGCTTTTACCTCCACCGTGAGGGGCCGAACCTGGGTAAAACGTCGTGCCTCTCGTCCTGCTCAACCCCTCTCAAGATACCACATAGATGCGTTGGCCTCGCGACTATGTCCTAACATTAAGGACATCTGCCGTGACAATTCCACGACATTAGGTGATTTGGATGATGCACTCATTTGGAGAGGCAAGTTGAGATGAAATTGGGCATGGCCCAATTATTTGAAGATATGAATATGCTCAAAAAGTTTTAGGCCATTTGGATGAACCAAACTAGAACTTGCTTCATATAGCTTTGCTCTAGACGGAAACTTGGAAAAATTGCACAGGGAAAATTATGCAATGGATTGAGCCAATTTTTTGTGGAGAGTGTTTATATAGATGGGATAATGTCCTGGTAAATGTTCAGCAATAATGGAGCAATATAAAATATACTTGCTTCACTAACTGATAATTTGGACACAAGCAAAGATTTGAAGCTCTGCTCACATGGATGCATTGCATGATCTCAAATCTTGAGTAGGGTGATGATTTGGTGATATGAAGGGCCTTGCAAATTTTCAACTCAATAGGATTAACCTAGCTAGTACTTCCTTCACAACCAATTCCCTCAGACAAGAACTTTGAAAACTTTCTCAAGAATATTCACTAGGAAAATTAAGTTGAATTTTTGCATGAGGCAATTATTTGGACATGAAAAGGTGTCCAAAAAGTTTGGGGTCAATTGGAAAAATATAAATGGCACTTGCTTCACAAACTGCCATGTAGGACAAAAAGGAAAGGAATTAATTGAGCATGATGGGAAACATGGACAATGAAATATTTTTCCATATTTGAGGACGATATGACCCAAAAAATTATGAGAATTATTTGGGAATTTTAGGAGTGATGGAAATATAGGTTGCTTCACAACCTAGGGCAAATTGGGTTATTCCTTTAATAGAAAAAGGAATATTCCCAAGGAAAATAATATTGGGGTTTGGTCCAAGATGGAAATAGCAAGATCTTTGGAAGGTTTTGAGGATGACAAGCCACTCTGGAAAGAAAGAAGAGGGAATATTCTTCAATTTCCAGACCTCATAGCCACGGAAAAGAAAATTTAAGCAAAATAATCTAAGAAAAACAAAAGAAATAAGGGGCAAAATCAGGTTGTGACATAGTTGCAGAAGCAATAGTTGGCGAGACGACCACGACGCTACGATAGAGATCAAGGTGTCAAGATGGTGACGATGGAGATCATGACGATGCTTTGGAGATGGAGATGAAAAGCACAAGATGATGATGGCCATATCATGTCACATATTTTGATTGCATGTGATGTTTATCCTTTATGCATCTTATTTTGCTTAGAATGGCGGTACCATTATAAGATGATCCCTTCACTAAATTTCAAGTAAAAGTGTTCTCCCTGAGTATGCACCATTGCTACAGTTTGTCATGTTCAGACACCACGTGATGATCGGGTGTACTACAAAAAAAGACACATCCATGACATTTTGGGCCAAACGAATTTTTTTCCTATCATACTTATGACACTTCTATGATGATAATTGTGACAAAACCCGGTATCATCATAGATGTGGTGGGCCCTATTTCTATGACAAAAAATCATGACAGAAAATGGGCTTTTCGTCCTGGGCGGGCCGGAGACGCAGCTGCATGACATTCTTTGGGCTGTCCATGACGGAAAAAACTGTGGTAGAAGCGAGGGCGAGGAAAATATCGGGGTGTTCCTGGTTACGGTGGGTGGTCGGGGCCAGGCGATGCGCGTTTCTCTCATACACGCACACACATGGGTGCGAGGCGTTGGGCTCTCACTGAACCCGAGTGAGGCGTTCGCCTACTGAACCCGAGGGATTGCACTACAAGCTACGCGTTACTGAACCCGAGCGATCGATCGATGGCTATTAAGTGAACCCGATCGAGCGATTCCTTCGCTACTGCTGCTAACTGAAGCCGATCGATACTGCCTCTGGATGAACAGTGAGTGTTGCTTGGGGGGTTGGATGAACATTTCCCGGTGGGGGTGGATGAACAGGACCCCGTGGTGTTGCCTCTGGATGAACAGGACCCCGATTGATCGAGACGGTTGGGGCTAGATGAACAGGACCCCGTGGAGGGCTGGATGAACAGGACCACCCCGTGGAGGGCTGGATGAACAGTAGACGGTGGAGGGTTGGATGAACAGTAGCCCGTGGAGGGGTGGTTGAACAGGAGCCCATGGAGAGGGCTAGTTGACCACATTATTTTCCGCGTAATAAGGAGGCACTTCCTTATTGCGGCCGTGGACCCAGCTGTCAGCCTCTCTACGTAAAGTCCACGTCCGATGGAAGTCGGTCGTTGACCACATTGACCACGCCGTGTCGAGAGCACCAGGGCGGTGGACAACGGCAAGTCCTAGGAAGGGGACGACGCGGAGCCAGGGAAGACGCAGCAGTGGATGCCCACGCGGAGAGGAGTACGAGGGTTCACTGGTTCGCTGCGGTGTGAGGGTGTCGTCGCTGCAGAATAACAGGGGGTGTGGGTGAGTAGAGGGATGGCCTGGCCAGCGGTGGGAGTAGTAGGGGGCCGTGAGGCCTCCGCGGCATCGCAGCCGGCCACGGGAGGCAGGAGCACGAGGCACGACCGGCGCTGGTTTTGTCGGCTGGAGCAAGAAGACCAGAGGTTGAAGAAGCACTACGACCGTTGGATGGACATCGTACGGTCACTGGTGCTAGAATCGTGCATATTGACTAAGTTGACAAAGCCCTCCATCCCCATCAAGTTAGTAGGCCCACAAGTCAGCCTCCCACTATACTGGGTCCTAGCTAGCAGGGGAGTATTCATTTTTTTGTGCGTAATAAGGAGGCACTTCCTTGCGTGCGAAGATATAGCTGGTGGGTCCGAGCTGTCAGCGGCGGTAACGTTTTTATCGCGAAATACAGAGGCCCTTTTGGTGGGTCCCAGATGTCAGGTGGAGGAATCATTATTTTGCACGTAATAAGGAGGCATTTCCTTGTGTGCGGCCGTGGACCCAGCTGTCAGCCTCTCCGCGTACAGTCCACTTCAGATGCATGTCGGTCGTTGACCACATTGACCAGGCCGTGCCGAGAGCACCAGGGCGGTGGACGACGGCTAAGCCTAGGAAGGGAACGACATGGAGCCAGGGAAGACTCGGCAGTTGTTTCCCACGCGGAGGGGAGTATGACTGTATGAGGTTTTACTGGTTCGTCTGCCGTCGCCGGAGAATAACAGCAGGTGTGGGTGAGTAGAGGGATGGCTAGGCCAGCGATGGGAGTACGGTGGGGTGGTGAGGCCTGTGCGGCAGCACAGCCGGCCACGGGAGGCGGGAGCACGCGGTCCCGCCGGTGCTGGATTTGGCGGTTGGAGCAAGAAGAACAGAGATTGAAGAAACACGACGGCCGTTGGATTGACATCCAACGGTTACGTCTGCTAGAATCGTTTGTTGACTTATATAATAACTAAAAAATCTTGCATACGCGTCAACTTAATAGGCCCACAAGTCAGACCATTCCCTCTTTTTGTAATAATTTATATATAGCTCATTGCGACTTCTTATGCAATTTATTGCAGTCTGTTTTTTTTTGGTTGGTCAGGGCCAATTTCACATATTTCTATGGGTTCCAAACTATTTTTAATACCGAAATGTCGAGCCAGTGGCGATGTCGGGGTGGAAGATCGCAGTGAAGATGAGACCAGGTTCTGCTATTTCCATCAACATTCGTGCGCCAACTTTCAGTCCGTAACACTTGAGAAAGTTTATCCAAGTTCGGCCATAAAAAAAGAAGCGATCTTATTGGTTCATGAACCCAACTCGGAACTTATATCCATGGCTTGTCTTCACTATGACCATTAAACTAGTGTATTCAGTTATGGCAACGCCGAGCATCTTAAGTACATGTGTTCTGGCAGAGCAAGTAATGCACTGTAGGAAAAATAATATGAGAACACAATGTATTCCCTATCCAAATCTAGAAATAACTTCCTCCTTCACGTCAGTGTTGACCATCATACTGGTAGTACCTTTTATCCAAATATAGCAATCCAAATTTCCAAATTAGTCGACAACATGTTCAAAAAAACCCCACCCTCCCAGATAGAAAAGAGGATTCTAGGAACATACTATGCGCGTTTTAAAATCCTGTGTTAGGATGAGAAGGAACAAGTGTGGCGTCTCGCCGAGGGCGTAGAAACCTGTAGGGTCCTTGCACTTTGGGCACTGGAAATGAAACACGCTAGATTCAGTAGGAAGAAAAATGCATCAACGGTGGCGGCTGCCATCCTAGGATTACCCACGACCAAGGGACTTGGATTTATCGGGGATGGATGAAGAATCCATACCTGGTTCTCCATGAGAAAACCCTATGCAATCGCCAAGAGGGGGTTTTCTCTGAACAAGCAGACGAGGGAGAAGGGGATTCAGGCCCAGTGAAATATTGCTGCTTCGTCCGTCCAGCTTACTGCTAAAGCTGGAAAGGGGGGGTTGTGATTTCACGGCTTGATACGTCCATTTTGCATCATGCTTTTATATCGATATTTATTGCATTATGGGCTGTTATTACATATTATGTCACAATACTTATGCCTATTCTCTCTTATTTTACAAGGTTTACATGAAGAGGGGGATGCCGGTAGCTGGAATTCTGGGCTGTAAAAGGAGCAAATATTAGAGACCTATTCTGCACATCTCCAAAAGTCTTGAAACTTCACGGGAGCACTTTTCTAATATATAAAAAATATTTGGTGCAAGAAGTACCAGAGGGGGCCACCCACCAGCCACGAGGGTGGGGGCGCGCCCTGGGCGTGCCCCCTGCCTCGTGGGCCCCATGGTGGCCCTCTGATGCCCATCTTTGGCTATATGAGTCTTTCGTTCGAGGAAAAATCATAAGCAAGCTCATGGGACGAAACTCCACCGCCACAACGCGGAACCTTGGCGAAACCAATCTAGGGCTCCGGCGGAGCTATTCTGCCGGGTAAACTTCCCTCTGGGAGGGGGAAATCATCACCATCGTCATCACCAACGATCCTCTCATCGGGAGGGGGTCCATCTCCATCAACATCTTCACCAGCACCATCTCATCTCAAACCCTAGTTCATCTCTTGTATCCAATCTTTGTATCCAAACCTCAGATTGGTACCTGTGGGTTGCTAGTATTGTTGATTACTCCTTGTAGTTGATGCTAGTTGGTTTACTTGGTGGAAGATCATACGTTCAGATCCATTATGCATATTAATACCCCTCTGATTATGAACATGAATATGCTTTGTGAGTAGTTACGTTTGTTCCTGAGGACATGGGAGAAGTTTTGCTATTAGTAGTCATGTGAATTTGGTATTCGTTTGATATTTTGATGAGATGTATGTTGTCATCCCTCTAGTGGTGTGATGTGAACGTCGACTACATGACACTTCACCATTGTTTGGTCCTAGAGGGAGGCATTGGGAAGTAATAAGTAGATGACAGGTTGCTAGAGTGACAGAAGCTTAAGCCCTAGTTTATGTGTTGCTTCGTAAGGGGCTAATTTGGATCCATATGTTTCATGCTATGGTTAGGTTTACCTTAATACTTCTGTTGTAGTTGCGGATGCTTGCAATAGGGGTTAATCATAAGTGGGATCCTTGTCCAATTAAGGGCAGTACCCAAGCACCGGTCCACACACATATCAAATTATCAAAGTACCGAACACGAGTCATATGATCGTGATGAAAACTAGCTTGACAATAATTCCCATGTGTCCTCGGGAGCGCTTTCCTTCATATAAGAGTTTGTCCAGGATTGTCCTTTGCTACAAAAGGGATTGGGCCATCTTGCTGCACCTTATCTACTTTTATTACTTGTTACTCGTTACCAATTACCTTATCACAAAACTATCTGATACCGATAATTTCAGTGCTTGCAGAGAATACCTTGCTGAAAACCGCTTATCATTTCCTTCTGCTCCTCGTTGGGTTTGACACTCTTACTTATCGAAAGGACTACGATGGATCCCCTATACTTGTGGGTCATCATGGCTCATTGGGCATTACTGTAGCGCTACGACCGGGGTGTGTCTACCGTGCAGTTGTGCACTCTAATTTGTGCATATGGCACATGGACCTCGTTGCTGGATGCCCCACATATCAGAGAAAGGAAGTAGAAAGACAGGAGTAACTAGTTACACATAAATATATTTTTGACAGAGAGATACTCCCTCTGTAAAGAAATATACAAATCTTTTATATCACAACATTATAAAAACAGAGTTGTTTTTAACATAGTATAGACGAGTTGGTGATGATGGTGTGCCTGCCGTCCTGCAATATAGGTCGTCTGATTTATATCTGACGGATAGGAAGGAAACTATGGCAATTTTGCAAAAAGGTACCCACACACCTCTCCACATTTGCAAATAAGGCCTTCCCTTGTTCATCCTTTTCTCTCACAAGATAAAATACTCATACAAATGCATCTTGATGTTATGTCCAACGCACGGGCATTATGGGGGTTCAACTGAGAATATAATACTCAGACAGGCTCACGGTTCTGGACTTTGGGCCGCAGGCCCACCCTGCATGTTTGGGGCCCATGTGTTCTACCTCGGCGCTTTTCATATTGCAAGCGATCGGTACGGCGCTGGTTTTAGATGATGTCGAAAGGCGAATACACAAAATTGAATAAAGCACGGCAGCTGTTGGAATGAAATTGAACGACAGTTCCTAACCAGCAATGAGAGTTGCAATTCTATCAATGATATACCATCTGATAAATAATATTGTCGTATTACTTATACTCACAGGACACCTATTTCACCATGCCAGATTATTACATCAAAATCTCTTGGAGGATAGATCAGTTCGGCAGTTGTGTGCTGCTACTGAAGAATTTCAAAGTTGATTTGGACCAGCTCTCCTTGCCGAGAAAGTTCGATTTCGAGATCATCCCCTACCACAAGATATGATTTAGATTTGAACCTTGACCATCCTTTAGCATCAATCCTCATGCGACCATCCTTTGTACTTACGGTATATTGAGCAGGTTCATTCACACTGAGGTTGTGCATGGTAAGAGAAACTTGGCCGCTGTCGCCTGGATTGGTGAACGACTCCCTCGTGCTCTAGGAATTCTTTGTTTGCAAACAAGAAGACATACCCAAACAGTTAGATCAACATAGTGAATCATGCGAAACAACATGGAAAGAAAAAAGAATGAAGCACTTGGGCGGCCAGTGCTTACCAAGAAGGTGGACATGTCGGTTTTTGTAAGGACTTTGGTATATGAAGTGTGAACTACAACGCAATCTGTTGCCGGTGCAACTGCTCGTTCGGTTGCCGCTGCACGGGCCGGAGCAGATGCAAGTGCAAGTGTTGGTGCAACTGCCGAAGCCGCTGCTGCTGCCGGAGATGGTGCTCCTTGTAGAGCTGGTGCCGGTGTCGAAGCTGGTGCCGATGTCGATGCCCAATCCTCCAGTAGATCAGCCTGATCCGCTGACGCGGTCGGTGCCCAATCCTCAACTGGATCAGACTGAGCTGCTGCCGCTGTCAGTGCTAGAGCAATTGGTGATCGTGTCTGGTCTGCTATGATCAGCTTTCTAACTTGACTAGGCTCCATGGCCGTGATTCGGTTTTTTTCTTCATTTCTTTTAAACGCGAGAAGGACTAATTGTGGCGTTTTTGTTAAACCAAACTGCAGTTCATCATAGGGATTCATCTTGTACTCAGACAACAGATTGATCCAATTTTTTCCAGTAATATAAGTGATGGACAGTGCCTTCGTTACAGACACGACACAAGAAGTGAAACCTGCAAAAAATAGCCATTGTAGAGCAAACCAAACGTTTATTCTGTGATGAATGTCACATGGAAAAACCTGCATCGTAAAATTGCAGGAAAAGAAAGAAAACATGACATTAAATCAATAAGATTTACTTGATGTGACACGAGTGAATCATTACCAGGAAATCACTATGTTGAAGTACTAAACAGAAGATTGATCGTCCAACTACGGGTGGCATGCAGGGGCCCCGCCTACTCCCACAAGCAGGATAGTCCAAAGGTCGTGACAAATCGTATGGACCAAACATCCATGGGACTGGAAATCCTGGTGGGTGTGATAAACCCTGCAATGCATACAGATATTGGAGTGTAACCATAATTGATAAACCGTCCGCACAAAAAAGATGATCTGGATACTTCAAAATATACGGACTGAATTGAGTGGATAGACATTAACATAGACCATTCTCAGGACTGACCACACACCAAAAGTGGCAGTACTAATAAACAATACAGGGTTCACAAACACAAATCAAGTACTAAACAATAGTACTTACTACAGACAAGCAATGTTGCACTAATTAAACTCTGCAGACTATTTCTTGCCACCGACCTATAGGATGAACCCCGCATAACTGACTAGGCCATGGACTTTGTGAGATATGTCTACATGCACCATCACCATCTCGTCAACCTTGGAGAACCTAACAGAGTGGTCTTTCCACTCATAAACATGATGATGAAGACAGACCGCATCAAATTTGTTGGGAAGCTTTACAAGAACCACACCCTGCGTAATCGAAGGCACAGCCAGGAAATTGGTATGGTCAAGTATAGCCTCGAGAACACGCCTGACAACAATGCTACAGGAAAACACTAGTTCAGGACACGTGGCGACAAGGACACAGCAGCTGGATAGTTTAGCAGTAGAACTCATCCTCAGGTCTTCCAGTTCACACGACATGACTTTAAGAACTTCATCTCCACCACGGACCTGGTTCTAATTCAAACAGAAACCATATTTTATTTCTACCTCTGTTCAGAAATATAAGATGATTTTCGATATTATACTCCATATATGACTACATATACACACAGAAATTAGTGAACAAAGACACTAGAACATGTCTTCAAAGGCATGAGAGCAGAGGGATTACTTGCAATATCCATAACACAAGTTACTGAGGCAAATATACCCTCTTCAAAGGTAGCATTGATGTTCATATAGTACTAGTTGAAAGTAATCTATAAGAAATCAGTGTCAACCTCTCGCATGTTCTGGTTAAAAGAGGAATTTAGGACCGTCATTTGGCACACAAAAATCACATGCAAGATCACCCAGAAAGTTGTACTACTAGTACTAGTACTGCATGTTAGATGAAAAAACACGATCAAGATCGAGAAAAAGATCATCAAGAAGAGATATTACCTGGACTTGCTTAATGAGGGATCCCGAAGAGGGGGGCTTGGACAGGGCGATGGCTTTGAGCTTGTCTGCAGTAGTCTTGGCGGGGTGCTTGTGCTTCTTTGTACCATGAGCCTCGAGGGTTTTGGCCAAAGCCATAGACATCACTTCGGCCGGTGCTCCAACGTCCATCAAGAAAATGTCAAATAGAAATAAAAGAAAAGAAACCATAATCACAAACCCAAAAGAAGAACAGAGAGGGAGTTATAGGTTCAGTCTCGGGGTTGCAAGACCGGGCCTTGGCCAGAATCAACACCATTGATGCGCTAACCTTTCCTTCTTTGGGAGAGAAGAACAATGGCAGAAGCAGGTCGGGGTTTTCTTGAAGAAATGAGGAACAAGATGAGGGAGAAGCGAGTTGGGTAGAGAGGAAGCTGAGAGAGAAGAGTGAAATGATGGTTGCTTCGTCCGTCCAACTTACTGCTGGAAAGGAGGGTTTTTTGTGATTTGACGGCTCATTGGGCATTACTGCAGCGCTTCGATCGGGGTAGTCTACCGTCACTCTACTACGGAGTAATTTAGTGCATGGCTGGTGGACACCGATGCTGGCTGTCCCACACGTCGGCGAAAGTGAGCAATTTAGTGCATGGCTGGAGGAGGATCCGCACGATAGAGCGTGTCCATTGTTTTTCTGAAGAAAAAATGATTACAGCAAGCGTTTCCACTCTTATGACGGAGGAGTGCGAAACACGACAGCCACTTGAACATACACAATGCTCCTACTACTAGGCATGTGCAGTGGTTCATACGTAGTACTACATAATCTTGTTGCTAGTGTAGTAAGATATGACGAAACAAATGATGTTGTGCGCATGTCAACTATATGAACAGTAATGTAGTAACATAGTACCGCTTTTTCGATTGTCCGGTCGAGAACGAACGGTGATATCAATGTTAACAGAACTAGGTCTACAGCGCACGGAGAGTACGGTGCTACAGTACTCCACGAAACATGAACCATATGAAGCACGAATAGTGTTAGGCAGAGTGTATGAAGGGTGCACGGGATGGGAGCAAAAGTTCCCTTCAAGACCCACTTTTGGGTGTTTGGCAGAGTGCATGAAGGGTGCATGAGTCCACACTAGTAGGTTAACACAAATACACGAAGAGGAAACAACTATATTGATATGAGAATGCAACCAAACACACCCACATGCTTTGTGCTACAGTGACCGATCTACACCGTCTGAGTTTGATCCAACGGGCATGTTGCGCCGAGACATAGACATGCCCATGCAGAGGGCGCCTAAACACCACCGAAGTCCCTCTGCTTCTCGAGGCGCACGATGTTGGTGATGCAGGGGGGCGAAACGGATGAAAGGCAATGCAATCTACGGGAAGGCGGAGGGAGCCAGCCGAGGAGCGGGGCATCTTTTGGTTCTCACCATGGTAAAACAAAAGTCGACGATGATATGTGTTCAGGGAGCAATGGGTTTTACAAGCGGAGTCATCGTGACTAATTGTTGTCGTGCCTGCTCTCGTCAATCAACAAATTAAAATCCTGCCGCGCGTGCTCCCGTCAATCAAAAAATTAAAAATCCTGCCGCACCCAAACACCAGAGCAACGCCACGGTGGATATTAAAATTGACCTGCCGGCAAGTAGATAAAAAAAGGTGAAAAAACAAATGTGGCGGCGGCCTAGCTAATCGATTGAACTAGCCCAACTAGCTAGCCACCGTGCTTCACTGATGTACTCGGCAGGAAAGGTGGTTGATACGTCTCCAACATATCTATAATTTTTTATTATTCCATGCTATTATACTATCAACCTTGGATGTTTTATATGCATTTATATGCTATTTTATATGATTTTTGGGACTAACCTATTAACCTAGATCCCAGTGCTAGTTTCTGTTTTTTCCTTGTTTTTGAGTATCGCAGAAAAGGAAAATCAAACGGAGTCCAATTGACCTGAAATTTCATGGAGATCATTTTTGGACCAGAAGAAGCCCACGGAGTACCAGAGATGGGCCAGAAGAGTCCCGAGGCCACCACGAGGGTGGGGAGCGCGCCCTACCCACCTGGGCGCACCCCCCTACCTTGTGGCTGCCTCGGAGACCCCCCGGACTTGTCCCTGACTCCAACACCTCTTATATAACCCCAAACTTCCAGAAAGAAACCTAGATCGGGAGTTCCACCGCCGCAAGCCTCTATTGCCACCAAAAACAAATCTAGACCCGTTCCAGCAGCCTGCCGGAGGGGGGGATCCCTCTCCGGTGGCCATCTTCATCATCACGGCGCTCTCCATGACGAGGAGGGAGTAGTTCACCCTCGGGGCTGAGGGTATGTACCAGTAGCTATGTGTTTGATCTCTCTCTCGTGTTCTTGATTCGGCACGATCTTGATGTATCATGAGCTTTGCTATTACAGTTGGATCTTATGATGTTTCTCCCCCTCTACTCTCTTGTAATGGATTGAGTTTTCCCTTTGAAGTTATCTTATCGGATTGAGTCTTTAAGGATTTGAGAACACTTGATGTATGTCTTGCATGTTCTTATCTATGGTGACAATGGGATATCATGTGATCCACTTGATGTATGTTTCGGTGATCAACTTGCGAGTTCCGTGACCTCGTGAAATTATGCATAGGGGTTGGCACACGTTTTCGTATTGACTCTTCGGTAGAAACTTTGAGGCACTCTTTGAAGTTCTTTGTGTGGGTTGAATAGATGAATCTGAGATTGTGTGATGCATATCGTATAATCATACCCACGGATACTTGAGGTGACATTGGAGTATCTAGGTGACATTAGGGTTTTGGTTGATTTGTGTCTTACGGTGTTATTCTAGTACGAACTCTATGATAGATTGAACGGAAAGAATAGCTTCGTGTTATTTTACTACGGACTCTTGAATAGATTGATCAGAAAGAATAACTTTGAGGTGGTTTTGTACCCTACAATAATCTCTTTGTTTGTTCTCCGCTATTAGTGACAATGGAGTGACTCTTTGTTGCATGTCGAGGGATAGTTATATGATCCAGTTATGTTATTATTGTTGAGAGAACTTGCACTAGTGAAAGTATGAACCCTAGGCCTTGTTTCCTAGCATTGCAATACCGTTTTCGCTCACTTTTATCATTAGTTACCTTGCTGTTTTTATATTTTCATATTACAAAAACCTATATCTACCATCCATATTGCACTTGTATCACCATATCTTCGCCGAACTAGTGCACCTATACAATTTACCATTGTATTGGGTGTGTTGGGGACACAAGAGACTCTTTGTTATTTGGTTGCAGGGTTGTTTGAGAGAGACCATCTTCATCCTACGCCTCCCGCGGATTGATAAACCTTAGGTCATCCACTTGAGGGAAATTTGCTACTATCCTACAAACCTCTGCACTTGGAGGCCCAACAACGTCTACAATAAGAAGGTTGTGTAGTAGACATTAGTGGTCATTCATGATTTGATGACTCATTTACTTGCTTCGGCGAAAACACGTAGTAGGGGGTCCCACGTCAGGAAGAATATATGCGTGCACCACCCGGGAGGACCCCGAAACCGCGCGGTAGGGTGTGCCATGTCTCGGCACGGAGGAAAAATGTGCGTGTAAAAATATACTGTATCAGACATAGTACCTATGGTTCCACCTCGGGACCCAGCCAGTCGGTCGAAAACACCCCACTTGCCACACAGCTTCATCATGCTAACGTGGCACGGAGGATAGGTGTGGTTAGCTCCGTCTCGACCAACCACAACGTCTCTTGTTCTAGGTGATTCTTCTATTTTCCAAGCTTTTGTTTAGTTGTAATAACACCACGGCAAGCTAGCACCGCTCTTCATGTGTGCCCGTGCAAAGGTTAGACGATGGAGAGAAGAGAGAGATCGCAGACCTGGGACCCACCAGTAAGTGACTCAACAGTCATGCATGTGTTGATGAGGCACTCCCTCTACTCTACTCAACGTAATACTGTATAAAATCAAGTTATGGGACAAAGCCAACAACCGTTGTTGTTTCAGGCTATCGACTTATGCTTTGTAGTCCAGGTTGCCAGTTTGAAACTTGTCTTTCAGATTTGTTAGTTTTAGGTCCAAATTTGATTAATGACAAGTGGGACCCCGTGTGTTGTTCCGATATTTCAGTGTAGGATGGTTTTTTTGAACAAACACTTTGCGGGGTTAGACAAGTAACATCACAAGTTACACGTATTTTGCAAGTTTACGAACAAAAATGACAGCGGCATAGAATATCACATCCACCCCGCAGCTTAGATGCTATGGTGATACGAGTTTTTACACCGTTGGAAGTGAGATCCAATGGCTTGGGAGTAGTCTTTGTAATTATGCGCAATTTCCAAACTCTCCAAAGGTTTTTTTGCAAATAAAACATTCAGGCCTCGTGTGTGCCACTGCATCTTGGATCCAACGGCTCCCCGTTGCTCATATTAGGTGCTCCCCGTAGCTTAATTACCCGCTACGGTGATATGAGCATCTAGGTCGTATGATCAGTGATCAGATGACACATGCGTAGTACTTGTACTTTCTGCGCAATTCCCAAACTCTCTCAGCCATATATTGCAAAAACATTCAAACCTCCTACTATGGGCCGTATACACTTTTATATTATTTTTGGGACTAACCTATTAACCGGAGGCCCAGCCCAGAATTGTTGTTTTTTTTGCCTATTTCAGAGTTTGGCAAAAAAAGAATATCAAACGGAGTCCAAACGGAATGAAACCTTCGGGAACATGATTTTCGAAACGAACATGATCCAGAGGACTTGGACCCTACGTCAAGACATCAACCAGGAGGGCATGAGGTAGGGGGCGTGCGCACCCCCACCCCACCCCAGGCGCGCCCTCCACCCTCGTGGGCCCCTTGCTGCTCCACCGACGTACTCTTTCCTCCTATATATACCTACGTACCTCCAAACTACCAGATACGGAGCCAAAACCCTAATTCCACCGCCGTAACTTTCTGTATCCACGAGATCCCATCTTGGGGCCTTTTCCGGAGCTCCGCCGGAGGGGGCATCGATCATAGAGCGCTTCTACATCAACACCATAGCCCCTCCGATGAAGTGTGAGTAGTTTACCTCATACCTTCGGTCCATAGTTATTAGCTAGATGGCTTCTTCTCTCTTTTTGGATCTCAATAAAAAGTTCTCCCCCTCTCTTGTGGAGGTCTAGTCGATGTAATCTTCTTTTGCGATGTGTTTGTTGAGATCGATGAATTGTGGGTTTATGGTCAAGTTTATCTATGAAAAATATTTGAATCTTCTCTGAATTCTTTTATGTATGATTGGTTATCTTTGCAAGTCTCTTCGAATTATCAGTTTGGTTTGGCCTACTAGATTGATCTGTCTTGCAATGGGAGAAGTGCTTAGCTTTGGGTTCAATCTTGCGGTGTCCTTTCCCAGTGACAGTAGGGGCAGCAAGGCACGTATTGTATTGTTGCCATCGAGAATAACAAGATGGGGTTTATATCATATTGCATGAGTTTATCCCTCTATATCATGTCATCTTGCTTAAAGCATTACTCTGTTCTCTTGAACTTAATACTCTAGATGCATGCTGGAGAGTGGTCGATGTGTGGAGTAATAGTAGTAGATGCAGGCAGGAGTCGGTCTACTTGTCTTGGACGTGATGCCTATATACATGATCATACCTAGATATTCTCATAACTATGCTCAATTCTGTCAATTGCTCAGCAGTAATTTGTTCACCCACCGTAAATACTTATGCTCTTGAGAGAAGCCGCTAGTGAAACCTATGGCCCCGGGTCTATTTTCCTTCATATTAATCTTCCAACACTTAGTTATTTTTATTACCTTTTATTTTACTTTGCATCTTTATCATAAAAATAACAAAAATATTATCTTATCATATCTATCAGATCTCACTCTCGTAATTGACCGTGTAGGAATTGACAACCCCTTATCGCGATGGTTGCGAGGATTTATTTGTTTGTGTAGGTGCGAGGGACTTGTGCGCGGCCTCCTACTAGATTGATACCTTGGTTCTCAAAAACTGAGGGAAATACTTACGCTAATTTTTTGCATCACCCCTTCCTCTTCAAGGGAAAACCAACGCAGTGCTCAAGAGGTAGCAAGAAGGATTTCTGGCGCCGTTGCCGGGGAGGTTCGCGCAAGACAAGTCAAGATTTGACTCCCGACAACGAGTCATTTGTGGCGCCATTGCAAGTCAAGACATACCAAGTACCCATCACAAACCCTTATCTCCCGCATTACATTATTTGCCATTTGCCTCTCATTTTCCTCTCCCCCACTTCACCCTTGCCGTTTTATTCGCCCTCTCTCTCCATCCTCCCTCTCTTTCTCTATTTGCCCCTTTTGGCAAAGGGAAGGAGAAAACCTAAAAGACGCTTGGTATAAAATTTGCAATGCTCAAAATAGATCTACCAGGAAGCAATCTACTTCTATTCTTCTTTGCAATTTTTATGTAGGTGCTATTCCTTGGCACAGATATGTCCTTGATACCATTACCGGAGGGAATTTCTTGGGTAGCCACACTTTTGATTCTTATAATGCAATGATATATTTGTTTGGTTCACCCCCTCTTTTGGTTAATGGAACTATGTTAACTTTGGAGCATGTAATGCAAAAACTTGAAATTATTGAAAATAAAGTTGCTACCATAGAGTTAATTGAAAATCTTGATAAAAAGATCCACAACCAAATTACTCAATATGGATCTAAAGTAGGAGTCACTTTGAAAAATATTAAGGAGAAGGAACCCATAGTTAATGAAAGAATAAATCATGATTCCACTAGAATCGATAAACTTGAGGGTATCATTACCAACTTAGGAACCGCTTTTTATTCCATAAAGAATACTCCAAGTCCTCTAACTAAAATTGCCAAGCTTATGTATGTTCCTAAAAATAAGGGTGAATCCTCTAGCAAAGAAACTGCGGATCTCAAATCTATAAGTATTCATCCTAATCTTTTTGCTATCATTAAGGAACCATTTGCTACTAATGATTTTTTCGATCTTGTGCCTAGAAGTTTGATTATTGATAAAAGTAAAGAAGATCCTAAAGGTGATAGATATCTCATTAAAGAATTACCAACTAAAGATACCTACATCTATCCTTGCTTTTATGCCTAGCTAGGGGCGTTAAACGATAGCGCTTGTTGGGAGGCAACCCAATTTTATTTTTATTCCTTGATTTTCGCTCCTGTTTAGTAATAAATAATTTATCTAGCCTTTGTTTTGGTTGTGTTTTTTGTGCTTAATTAGTGTTTGTGCCAAGTAGAACCGTTGGGAAGACTTGGGGAAAGTCTTTTTAATCTTGCTGTAAAAAACAGAACCTTTAGGGCTCACGAGAACTGCTGTCTTTGAAAAGTGATATTTAGTTAACGCTTTTTGAAGATGATTAACAGATAAATTCCCCACGTCCAGCAATTTATTTTAGAATCTTTTGTGTTCCAGATCTTGCGTTAGCTACAGATTACTACAGACTTTTCGATTTTTGACAGATTCTGTTTTTCATGTGTTGTTTGCTTATTTTGATGAATCTATGGCTAGTAAAATAGTTTATAAACCATAGAGAAGTTGGAATACAGTAGGTTTAACACCAATATAAATAAGGAATGAGTTCATTACAGTACCTTGAAGTGGTATTTTGTTTTATTTCGCTAACAGAGCTCACGAGATTTTCTACTTTGAGTTTTGTGTTGTGAAGTTTTCAAGTTTTGGGTGAAAGATTTGATGGATTATGGAACAAGGAGTGGCAAGGGCCTAAGCTTGGGGATGCCCATGGCACCCCAAGATAATCTAAGGACACCTAAAAGCCAAATCTTGGGGATGCCCCGGAAGGCATACCCTCTTTCGTCTACTTCCATCGGTAACTTTACTTGGAGCTATATTTTTATTCACCACATGATATGTGTTTTGCTTGGAGCGTCTTGTATGATTTAAGTCTTTGCTTTTTAGTTTACCACCATCATCTTTGCTGCAAACACCTTTTGAGAGAGAGACACATGATTCGGAAATTATTAGAATACTCTATGTGCTTCACTTATATCTTTTTGAGTTATATAGTTCTTGCTCTAGTACTTCACTTGTATCTTTTTACAGCATGGTGGTGGTTTTGTTTTATAGAAACTATTATTCTCTCATGCTTCACTTATATTATTTTGAGAGTCTTAAACAGCATGGTAATTTTCTTAAAAAATCCTAATATGCTAGGTATTCAAGACTAGTAAAAAACCTTTCTTATGAGTGTGTTGAATACTAAGAGAAGTTTGATGCTTGATGATTGTTTTGAGACATGGAGGTAGTATATCAAAGTTGTGTTAGTTGATTAGTTGTGTATCTGAGAAATACTTGTGTTGAAGATTGCAAGTCTCGTAGCATGCACGTATGGTAAACGTTATGTAACAAATTTGAAACATGAGGTGTTCTTTGATTGTCCTCCTTATGAGTGGCGGTCGGGGACGAGCGATGGTCTTCTCCTACCAATCTATCCCCCTAGGAGCATGCGCGTAGTGCTTGGTTTTTGATGACTTGTAGATTTTTGCAATAAGTATGTGAGTTCTTTATGACTAATGTTGAGTCCATGGATTGTACGCACTCTCACCTTTCCATCATTGCTAGCCTCTTCGGTATAGTGCATTGCCCTTTCTCACATCGAGAATTGGTGCAAACTTCGTTAGTGCATCCAAACCCCGTGATATGATACGCTCTTTCACACATAAACCTCCTTATATCTTCCTCAAAATATCCACCATACCTACCTATTATGGCATTTCCATAGCCATTCCGAGATATATTGCCATGCAACTTTCCACCGTTCCGTTTATCATGAAACTTTCATCAGTGTCATATTGCTTTGCATGATCATGTAGTTGACATAGTATTTGTGGAAAAGCCACCATTCATAATTCTTTCATACATGTTACTCTTGGTTCATTGCATATCCCGGTACACCGCCGGAGGCATTCATATAGAGTCATACTTTGTTCTAGTATTGAGTTGTAATCATTGAGTTGTAAATAAATAGAAGTGTGATGATCATCATTTTCTAGAGCATTGTCCCAAGTGAGGAAAAAAAGAGAAAGGACATAAAAAAGGCCCAAAAATAAAAAAATAAAAAAATGAGAGAAAAAGAGAGAAGGCACAATGTTACTATCCTTTTTACCACACTTGTGCTTCAAAGTAGCACCATAATCTTCATGATAGAGAGTCTCTTGTTTTGTCACTTCCATATACTAGTGGGAAATTTTCATTATAGAACTTGGCTTGTATAGTCCAACAATGGGCTTCCTTAAGTGCCCTAGGTCTTCGTGAGCAAGCAAGGTGGATGCACACCCACTTAGTTTCTTTTGTTGAGCTTTCATATATTTATAGCTCTAGTGCATCCGTTGCATGGCAATCCCTACTCCTTGAATTAACATCAATCGATGGGCATCTCCATAGCTCATTCATTAGCCTCGTTGATGTGAGACTTTCTCCCTTTTTTGTTATCCACATAACCCCCATCTTTATATTCTATTCCACCCATATCGCTATATCCATGGCTCACGCTCATGTATTGCGTGAAAGTTGAAAAGGTTTGAGATTACTAAAGTATGAAACAATTGCTTGGCTTGTCATCGGGGTTGTGCATGATGAGAGCATTCTTGCGTAACGAAAATGGAGCATGACTAAACTATATGATTTTGTAGGGATGAACTTTCTTTGGCCATGTTATTTTGAGAGGACATAATTGCTTAGTTAGTATGCTTGAAGTATTATTATTTTTATGTCAATATCGAAATTTTATCTTGAATCTTTCGGATCTGAATATTCATATCACAATTAAGAAGAATTACATTGAAATTATGCCAAGTAGCACTCCACATCAAAAATTCTGTTTTTATTATTTACCTACTCAAGGACGAGCAGGAATTAAGCTTGGCGATGCTTGATACGTCTCCAACGTATCTATAATTTTTGATTGTTCCATGCTATATTATATTCTGTTTTGGACATTATTGGGCTTTATTATACACTTTTATATTATTTTTGGGACTAACCTATTAACCGGAGGCCCAGCCCAGAATTGCTATTTTTTGCCTATTACAGAGTTTCGCAGAAAAAGAATATCAAACGGAATGAAACCTTCCAAAACGTGATTTTCGGAACGAACGTGATTCGGAGGACTTGGACCCTACGTCAAGAAATCAACCAGGAGGGCATGAGGTAGGGGGCGCGCCTACCCCCCCCCCCCCTAGGCGCGCCCTCCACCCTCGTGGGGCCCCTGTTGCTCCACCGACGTACTCCTTCCTCCTATATATACCTACGTACCCCCAAACTACCAGATACGGAGCCAAAACCCTAATTCCACCGCCGTAACTTTCTGTATCCACGAGATCCCATCTTGGGGCCTTTTCCGAAGCTCCGCCGGAGGGGGCATCGATCACGGAGGGCTTCTACATCAACACCATAGCCCCTCCGATGAAGTGTGAGTAGTTTACCTCAGACCATCAGGTCCATAGTTATTAGCTAGATGGCTTCTTCTCTCTTTTTCGATCTCAATACAAAGTTCTCCCCCTCTCTTGTGGAGATCTATTCGATGTAATCTTCTTTTGCGGTGTGTTTGTTGAGACCGATGAATTGTGGGTTTATGATCAAGTTTATCTATGAACAATATTTGAATCTTCTCTGAATTCTTTTATGTATGATTGGTTATCTTTGCAAGTCTCTTCGAACTATCAGTTTGGTTTGGCCTACTAGATTGATCTTTCTTGCAACGGGAGAAGTGCTTAGCTTTGGGTTCAATCTTGCGGTGTTCTTTCCCAGTGATAGTAGGGGCAGCAAGGCATGTTTTGTATTACTGCCATCGAGGATAACAAGATGGGGTTTATATCATATTGCATGAGTTTATCCCTCTACATCATGTCATCTTGCTTAAAGTGTTACTCTGTTCTCTTGAACTTAATACTCTAGATGCATGCTGGATAGCGGTCGATGTGTGGAGTAATAGTAGTAGATGCAGGCAGGAGTCGGTCTACTTGTCTTGGACATGATGCCTATATACATGATCATACCTAGATATTATCATAACTATGCTCAATTCTGTCAATTGTTCAACAGTAATTTGTTCACCCACCGTAAATACTTATGCTCTTGAGAGAAGCCACTAGTGAAACCTATGGCCCCCGGGTCTATTTTCCTTCATATTAATATTCCAACACTAGTTATTTTTATTGCTTTTTATTTTGCTTTGCATCTTTATCATAAAAATACAAAAAATATTATCTTATCATATCTATTAGATCTCACTCTCATAAGTGACCGTGTAGGGATTGGCAACCCCTTATCGCGTTGATTGCGAAGATTTATTTGTTTGTGTAGGTGCGAGGGACTTGTGCGCGGCCTCCTACTGGATTAATACCTTGGTTCTCAAAAACTGAGGGAAATACTTACGCTACTTTGCTGCATCACCCCTTCCTCTTCAAGGGAAAACCAACGCAGTGCTCAAGAGGTAGCATGAACTCGTATCACCATAGAATCTACGGTGCCGGAGCACCTCATATTCTCCCATGCGGGAAAACATAAGGTGCTCTCGCAGCTTGGATGCTACAGTGATACGAGCTTCGAGGTCGTTTGATCTGAGATCCAATGGCATCTGAGCAGTCTTTGTGCTTGTAAGCAGTGGCCAAACTCTTTGGGGGCTTTTCTGCAAAAAAAACCATTCGAACCACCGAGGAGGTGTTGGGTCACAAATCCAACGGCTCCGAAGAGCTTGTATCACCAAAGCATCTAAGGTGTGGTAGCACATGATATTCTTACATACATGAGAATATGATGTCCTCCTTCATCTTAGATACTACGGTGATACGAGCTTTGAGGTCGTTGGATATGGGATCCAAGGGCATCTAAGTAGTTTTTGTACAAATTGTGTGCAATTCTCAAACTCATCAAGGTTTCCTATAAAAATATTAAGACATCATGTGAGCTGCTATATCTCAGATCTACAAGCTCCAAGCAACTCGTATCGGCATATAGCATCTAAGGTATGGGGGCACATGATATTCTCCCGGGGAGGAGGGGTGGGGTGCACAACCAATCGGTGTTTGGGAGGGTGGGGACAAATATAATCTAAACAACCCTAAACAGAGCTTCACAATCTTATCTAAGGTCGAGGGGTTGACCCCCGACAATCATAGCTCCACCTAATTAAACACAACATTTGCATGTACTGTAGTACTAGACTTAATATTCATGTTTCAGTTTCATGCTCATTTTAAATATTGAATTGAGGACCACGCATGTCTTATATTTTACTCCCTTCGTTCCTAAATATTAGTCTTTTTAGATATTTCAAATGGACTGGCACATACGGATGTATATAGACATATTTTAGAGTGTAGATTCACTCATTTTGCTCCGTATGTAGTCACTTGTTGAAATCTCTAAAAGACTAATATTTAGGAACAGAAGGAGCATTTTTGAATTCGTGTCATACATGCATGGTTTGGAAAAATAGATGCACTCTACTTATTGGATTGTTGTTGTGCTCGTGTGTGTGTGTGTGTGTGGTCATATGCTTGATACATACAAAGTTTTCTCACCTCCATATTGTTCATCTTTTAAATTTGAATTTGCATTGAAAAACTTACTAGGGATACCATGAAATGTGAAATCCATATTGAGATCACTATATCAAAAACTCACTCTAATTCAACAACTTGTCATAAATCAATTACCACATTGAGATTAGTATTTGCAAGGAAAATACGGGCATTGTAATACACATAGATTCGTTCGGCAATTTAAAAGGTTCCTTTCATATTCTCGAATGGTAGGACCCAACGACGTACTAGCCAGACCTTGGCTCGTGTTGATCCTAAAAAAATAAAAACGGGCTCGTGTCCTTCTGGTGGCGTGTGTGGTACTCACATTAGGCAACCCCAACCAGTCGAGCCTCCGCGTTTCGAGTCGAAATATCTAGCGGCCAGAATTCCAGCCCTAGGAAATTATCCTCATGTCCATGGTCCATAATGACTACCAATGAACAACGGAGGGATGCTTTAGTAACTAGCCAACGTTACCTATCGTGCCGAGCACGGTTCAATTCCCTCGGTCGCCGCTTGCCAAGGTCACCCGTCAACTGCATTGCCTAGTACTACTACTACTACACCAGGATGAGCACAGAATTTAGCCCGTTTGTTAATGCCTAGTACTTGAGTTAATATATCAGGCAATGCACTAATACGGATGGATTATCCTTTTACTCTGCATATATAACTTGTCTGAAGTCTAACTAAGAAAAATGTTTGACCAAATCCTTTCTTAAGAAATACAACACGACAGATGTATGGCTTGAAAATTTATTGCATGATGCAGGTTATGATATTGTTTCGAATCCTGGATGTTAAATTTTAGAAAATCCAAAAGTGACCATAAATTCTTGAAACTGAGCATGGTCACGTGATATGGCACAAATATTACTTCGTAAATTTTTTTCTTCAATTTGAGACAAGCTGCTTATGACAAGTTGCACAAATGAAGAGCCAAGGTATTTTAGAACAAAGACCTGTCACGTTAAGGCGAACGCTTTCACTATTGAAACCATGGGCGTTTACGTGCCGCCAGTCCGGCTTCTCATCGGCAGGTGCCGTCTGAGCAAGCGTGTGAGTCGACAAGAGGCGTGCGAGCAGACCGTTGTGCCGGCTGACAGGGAGGCATGCGAGCAGACCGGTGTGCGGGCTCACCCGGAGGTGAGCCCTTTGACCAGGCTCAGCCACCCACCTTCGTCCCAACTACTCCCACTTTTAATATCGCCGGCGCCGTAGTTTAAAATCAACCCTGCACTACCCAGTATCGCTACAATCTTCTCTCTTCCTCTCCGATTCTCCTATCGTCTACCTCCAACCAGCCTGACCTAAACGTACGCCAATGCCGCATCACGATGGCATGCCCTTAGTCTTCTAGTTTCCTGAGGAAGACACCCAGCCGGAGTCTCAAGAACATAAGGCGCTTTGGGACGAGCTTGAACTGGCCTTGCGGGAAGACGCCGCGCCTGTCCCCGCTCCCGTTCCAGCTCCCATCGCCCCGACTGCGCTAGCGCCCATCCCCGTGGCATTGATGGGCTGGGAGCTGCACATTGTCTCCGAGCTTGATGCCACGGGGTTCCATGAGGTCCCGCCGACTTTCACATGCCCGTGCACCTGCCAGCGCATGCGCCTGCGCGTGCACTAAGGCGCACGCCCGTGCCGGTGCCTGTGCACCTGCCAGCGTATGCGCCTGCGCATGCACTGACGTGCGCGCCCATGCCGGTGCCCGTGCACACGAATGTCCCCGCCGCGCCGTTGACAACGCCTGTCCCCACGCGGGTGCCAGTGCCCCCCTCAGCGGCATGGATGGCCTCCATCGACCGCTTCCTTGCACCAACGCCAATCGCCTCCTCCCGCCAGTTGACTCGCTCCGAAGTCCAGAACATTTTGGCCTTCCTTGAAGCTAGGCCAACGTCCAGGAGTACGCCAACAACTGCGCAAGGTGCCGCCGTCGCCGTTGGTCAGTGGCCCCACAACACACAGAGCATGGCAGAGGAGCCGCTACCCAACACAAGACGCCCCTGCCGCCGCCGCTTAATCTAAATTTGCCATGAAAAACGTTCGGATTGCCATGCTTAAAATAGGAACGTTTATCATTTCCGTTTATTTTAGATCGATCATCGTATAATTTAAAGTCAGAGTCAGACTAAACGAAATCTATGGTTTGATCGATTGAGTGTTTTGCTAGAGCCGTATCAAATTAAATATAAAACGTCTTCAAGCCACATGTATTCCTTGTCATCCAACGACCTAGACTGCTTCAATGTCGAGCGCTCAATACATTTAGCGTGCAGTTAATTTCATGCCAAAAATAGTGCTAATCACATAATAGCACGCAAATAATATCCTACTTAATATACGCATGCACTTAATATACTTCCAAATTAACGTGCATGCGTATATTAAGTAGTGCTGCTAGTATGTGAAACTGGTGCCATAACTTGTGAACGCGTCCAGATATGGTCAACGGCAACATCGCCCGCGAGTTCTTCGTGTTTGCCCATGCGTCTAAACGCATAAGGGGAGGAGAGAGAGAGCACACATGGAACCCACCAGTAAGTGAAGGCGAATAGTACTAAAAATAATATTACATGTTATCCATTAAATAGGTTGTGGTAATATAAAAACATTATGTGAACAAAGGGAGGTACAACAAACATTGTTGTTCTACGTATGTTGCCTATTGACGTGCGGCTTGAAGGCCCTGGTCGCATGTTCGATCCTCGTCCTTTATTTTTTTAATTTGTATATGGGTCCAAATATGTTTCATGACATGTGGGCCCCTCGGTGTGTAGTCTGTAGCACTTTAATTTGTGGGTCGAAATTTGTTCCATTCCAAGTGGACTATCGGTGTGTAGTTTTGTAGCTTATTTGTAATAATTAAAGAGAATAATAGAGTTTTTTGCAATAATACCATGGTGCGACGTTGAAGGCCAGAAAGGATGTGCGAGAGAGCGATGACTGAGCTAGAGGGAAATCAACTAGGGGAGTTGCGGGGGTTGCAACGGTGTTTGGAGTAGTTGTGGGTCGAATGCTATGAAAATATATTCTAAACCGACCGAAATAAATGCCTACACAAATTAATCCAAGGTTGGAGTGCCCCTCGCAATGTAAATAGCTCCGGCTTTGCGAGGGACGGAGAGGTGGATTCAATGTGTGGAAGATACGGCGTGAGAAAGCGAGGTCAATCGAGAGACATATAGATAGAGAGACAAAGTGAGCGTGGTCCGACATTCATTGAACAGATATATATGCTCCGGAGAGATATTGTTCGATTGAGCTTTTGGCAATGTCATGGTTCTAGATCTGACAGTAGAATGGGGGTAGGAATGTAGAGGCAAGATCCTAGCTATGGAGAAGTTGTACACGCGAGTTTTACGAGTTCATGCCCTTCTCGGAAGAAGTAACAGCCCTATGTCTCGGAGCCCGGAGGCGGTGGACTGGATTATATGCGTCTGAGTTACAGGGGGTGCGAACCCTTGTCCCTGAGGAGGGGGTGGCTTATATAGAGTTCGCCAGACCCCTACCGCCCTCGGTTACAAAGGTTTTAAGGTACATAAAGGTAGAGACGTTACTGGTAACGCCTGTAATAAAGTACATAAATGACCATTAAAGCTATGACTTAAATCCCGACCGTTGCAGAGTGAGTGGCTCTTAGTCTTCTGGTAGTCGAGTGGTTGTTCGTATGGTCGAGTGTCTTCAAGACTGTCGAGTGGAACATGGCTTTATAGTCGAGTGGACGATGATTTTTCTTCGGCTGCTTCTGGTTCTTTAAGAGATGTCCTTGGGGAGGGTATCTTGATCAGATCCATGACCCTACCCTAGGTACATAGCTTCATCATTAGCCCCTGAATGGATCGGGGTTTGAGTGAGGAAGGAGTTGAGAACACTTCCGAGTCATTCTTCGTGCTATGAGTATATCTTGCTCTGGATCAATGAACTGAGGGGATAACATCAACTTCTTTTTCAGTCGCCTTGGTCCATTCTTAGTTTTTGTCGAGTGAACTTTCACGGTAGAGTTCCGAATGACGATGTGGAGGATGTTTTCCGTCTGACGAGTTGCTCTGCTCTCCGCGGATTTCGCGGGATTCGAATTTTGGGAAGCGTGCCGGACGGGCGAGGCCGTGGTAATCGGGACGGATTAGGCAGGTCGCCTCGATCCCCGCGCCACCTTTTTCGCCACGTATCACGCGCGTGACTGTTGCGGGATTTGTTTAGATCGTTTGGGCCTACAAGTCAGTCACTCGGGAATGACCTTATAAAAGACACCGGACCGGGCTTTTGAACAGTGCGCCCTCATTCTCTTTCTTCTTCCTCAGACTTCTCCACCGCGTCCGCTTCCATTCTCGGCGTCGCAACCTCGCTCGGACTCGATCCGCCGCCATGGGAAAAGAGAAAACGGTGGTGTTGGAGCGCGCGAAGAAGGCGACCGCGAAGGCGAAGGGCAAGAGGACCAGCCGGGGTTGATCCTCGTCAAGATCCGGCCTGCCGCCGGGCTAGATCTAGGGCGACTGGATCCACTCGACGATCAGCCAGGACGACCTCAACGACCTGGTGGAGGGGGGACTGATCCCCCACGAATCGGCGCGGCTCCCGGGGAACGAGAACGAGCCGCAGCCGCGGGAGGGTGAGTGCGTTCTCCTCGCCACTCACGTCGACCGCGGGTTTTCTTTGCCTCCCCATCCTTTCTTTCGTGGCTTTTTGAACTTCTTCGGGGCTCAACTCCATCACTTCACTCCAAACACCATAGATTATCTGGCTGCCTTTGTGTCAATGTGTGAGAATTTCTTGGGTTGTCGACCGCACTGGGGTCTCTTCAAACACATATTCACCTGTCGCTCCCAGTCGGTCAAGAAGGCCAATCCGAGTGATGAGAGGACGCACGTGATCTAGATGTGCGGGGGCCTTGGGATCCAGATGAGGAATAACAGTACCTTCCCAGCGATGATCCTTCCCGACTCGGTCCAGGGCTGGCAGTCGACTTGGTTTTACTGTAAGGACCAGCCGACCCCGGGTCAGTCGACTGGACTTCCCCCCTTTTCCCTGGCTCGAGTGGAGAAGCCCTCCTCCTTGAGGGTGATCCCAGAAGAGAAGGCGCAGGTCAAGGCATTGGTCGAGCGGGTCGTCCAACTTGTCCGCGACGGGGTGACTGAGATGGACCTGCTGGAGGTCTTTCTTAGTCGACGCATCCAACCGCTTCAGGCCCGTGACCATCCGATGTGGATGTACTCGGGACTCGAGGACTCCACTCGGATCCACCCAGAGGACGTCAGCGAAGACACGGTGGAGAAGTGGCTGAAGGGAATCACCGGCAACAAAGACAATCTTCGGGGGTCTAGGAGGGTGATTCCATTCGACCACTCGCGCCAGCCGGAACATGTATGATTCTGCTTTGCCAAGTATCTTCTCGATTAACTGTGTGACACCTTGTTGATGGTCGACTGTACTTCCTTTGCTTGTTGTCCTTTCAGGCTCTCATTGATATGTACTCGATGCCCAATGGAGTGCAGGAGCAAGACGTCGAGGAAGGAGCGAGCGGGGGCAAGAGTGGCGAGTGGCACTCGGATGCAGAGGAGGACGAGGAGAGCGACGACTCGAGTGATGACGGAGAGGTCGACTCGCCTCCTCGCAGAGAGCGGAGATCCAAGCACGCTCACGACCCAGCGAGCACCCCGGTCCTAGCGACCGCGCCGACTGGGCAATCTTCGAAGCGCCCCCGGACGTCTTCCCCAGTGCCGATTGAGAAGGCTCCGAAGCAGCTCAAGGTTGTGCCGCCTCCTGCGCCCAAAGCATCAAAGGCCACCTCCTCCAAACTACCGAAGGCTTTGCCCAGAATCAAAGTGACCGTCCCCACCATCTCCGGGTAATCATCTGATCTGTTCCTTTCGTCGACTCAAGCAACAGAACGTAACCGACTGAGTGTGGACATTTGCAGTGCTGCTACATCAGGAACCTCTTCCTACCAGTACCGAGACGAGGAGATGGAAGATGCGATTACCTCCAACCCAGGTAAAAACTCTTATGATCTTGTTCTTGATTACTTGGTCGATTGAATTCTAGCGGTTTACTTGGGGTCGACTGAACTTCTCTGCAATTCCACCCAACGTCATCGATCTCCCAGATGACGATGAAGATGTGGCTCCTAGTCCCAAAAAGAACAAAAAGGTAGCGGCTGGTAAGACGTCTCAACAGGGACCAACGACAACACCAACCGGCCGTCAATCTGAAGACGCGGGCGAGGCCTCTGTAACTTTCGTTGTACCCTTGTCGAGTGAGCGCCCCGCACCGTCGACTATACCGGTGTTTCCTTTAGTCGTCCAATCTCCCGCCCTAGAGCTCCAAGCTGCTGCACCTGGGTCGTTTGCCCTCTTCTTCACTAGCTACCCTGTTCCGGAAAACCAGTCAGATGCGGCTGCGGAAGCCATCCGTCAGGCTAACGTGATGATGGAGCGGATGAAGACGGTGCACGAGAATAGCCAGGCTACTTACGACGCCAGCGCTACTCTCCGGGCCAATGTCCAGGTAAGTAGACTTTCAACTGACCTTGTTCTATTAGGATATGCTACCCAAAATATTTTCTTCCATACAATCTCCTGTTGTTTGCGTCGAATCTGTACATCCACTGGGTGTTTTGTTGTCTTTGGTATTTGCGCTGTTCCACTTGGTCTGGGTGAGTAGGATCTGAACCGGTGGGGGCACGCTAAGTGCACCCACTGGGTGTAATCTGTACACCCACTGGGTGTTTTGTTGTCTTTGGTATTTGCGCTCTTCCACTCGGTCTGGGCGAGTAGGATCTGAACCGGTGGGGGCACGCTAAGTGCACCCACTGGGTGTAGTCCCCGAGGCCGCAGTCGACTGCTGGCAATCGACTGGGGTCTGAGTTCTTTCTTTCTTTCTTTTCTTCCACTCGACCCGGGCGGACCAGTCGAATGAGATCTGAACCGGTGGGGGCACGCTAAGTCCACCCACTGGGTGTAGTCCCCGAGACCGCAGTCGACTGCTGGTAGTCGACTGGGGTCTGAATAGTTTTTTTTACTTGACCTGGGTGGACCGGTCGAGTTGGGTCTGAATCAGCGGGGGCACGCCAAGTGCACCCGTTGGGTGTAGTCCCCGAGACCGCAGTCGACTACGTGCAGTCGGATGGGGTCTAAGTGAACTCTTTAAGTTTTATTCACTCAAAAGTAAATAACCTTTGATCTTGTCGATTGACACGTCTTTTGCCTCCTGCAGAAATCTTGTACTCTCATTTCCAAGTTTGCTGAACTTGAGGAGAAGAAGAGGCAACTCAACCTCGACTTGGAGCAGGCCCAACAAAATTTGAAGAAAGCTCAAGATGAAGTTGCTGGTATGGAAGGTAACTGCCTGTCGACTGTTTACGTCGATCGTCTTTTAAAACATTTCTTCGATCTCTTGTTTGATCCGATTGCTTCTTTTGCAGAGAAAGTGAAGTTGGCTTTGAAGAAAAAGGACTCGGACCTCGCAGCTACGCAGAAGGAAGCCCAGGATAAGACTGCCCTTGCCGACCAGAAGCTGGCGTCAGTCGGGGCGTTGGAAGGGGAGGTGAAGAAGCTGAAGTCCTGTCTCAATGAGTCTAACCGAGAAGTGAGTCGTCTGAAGAAGGATAAAATTGCCCTGAATGAAAAGTTGGAGTCTACGGTCCACAAGAGGAATGACACGGAAGCTTATCTGAGAACTCTTGCCAAGAAGCTCTATCTTATGCTAGAAGGTACTTCTTTTAAACAGACTGTGTTGATGATTGCAAACGAATCCTGTCCGGTCGACTCACTAATTTTTTGACCGCATAGTTCTGTCAAGACTTTGACGAGGAAACCGGAAGGGTCGAGACGGGTCTGGACCCTATCGCTTCTCCAGTTTGCGACGAAACTGCCATGAACGTGCGCCGACTGGAGTCTCGTGTCGCCAGTGTCACAAGTTACCTCGCGCGTCTAAAGGTGGCAGTCTCACGAGTCGACTCATTTCTCTGGACAAGGGCGACGCTTCAAAATGACCTGGAATCTCTGATGGCTCGACTCGACAAGATCCCCGATCGAGTGCAAGAATGGAAGAAGTCCTCCGCCCGATGTGGTGCTGACGTGGCGTTGTCCTTGCTACGAGTCCACTGCAAGGAAGCCCGTGAAGACAAGCTGGCGGCGATCAAGGTCGCCAACACCAAAACGCATGACTTCAAGTCCTTTATGGAGACTTTTGTCGCTGATGCCACTCGGATCGCGGATGGGATCGACTTGGACGAATTCGTCGAACCAGCCAGCCCTCCTCCTGTCGAGTGAACAAACTTATGAGATTTGAATCCGTCTTAAATTTGCCTCGGAATGCCGAGTGATTGCTGTAACGGTTAAACTCCTTCGGGCTTGATGCTCGAATACTTTTGATTTGCTGCTTGGAACTTTAGGATTTATCCGAATTGCTTTTGAGTATACTTGCAATTGCTTTTGGGGTCTGCTCCATTGTATATGTGGCGTAACTCGGAGGAGAAGGTTGCAGTCAACCTGCGCTTCGCCATCCTTGCGGACAAGGATGGAGCGTATGTTGTATTTGTGGCGTAGCTCGGAGAAGAGGGCCGCGGTCGACCTGCGCCTCATCGTCCTTGCAGACAAGGATGGAGCGTACATTGTATTTGTGGCGTAGCTCGGAGAAGAGGGCCGCGGTCGACCTGCACCTCATCGTCCTTGCGGACAAGGATTTTATAAACTTAGGCAAGTGCTGGACTGCAGCTAAGCCCCCGAGTGTGAGGATTGCTCACCACTCGGTAGGATTTTACAAACTTAGGCGAGTACTGGACTACAGCTAAGCCCCCGAGTGGGAGGATTGCTCACCACTCGGTAGGATTTTACAAACTTAGGCGACTACTGGACTGCAGCTAAGCCACCGAGTGGGAGGATTGCTCACCACTCGGTAGGATTTTACAAACTTAGGCGACTACTGGACTGCAGCTAAGCCCCCGAGTGGGAGGATTTCTCACCACTCGGTAGGATTTTACAAACTTAGGCGAGTACTGGACTGCAGCTAAGCCCCCGAGTGGGAGGATTGCTCACCACTCGGTAGGATTTTACAAACTTAGGCAAGTACTGGACTGCAGCTAAGCCCCTGAGTGGGAGGATTGCTCACCACTCGGTAGGATTTTACAAACTTAGGCGAGTACTGGACTGCAGCTAAGCCCCCGAGTGGGAGGATTGCTGACCACTCGGTAGGATTTTTCAAACTTAGGTGAGTACTGGACTGCAGCTAAGCCCCCGAGTGAGAGGATTGCTCACCACTCGGTAGGATTTTACAAACTTAGGCGAGTACTGGACTGCAGCTAAGCCCCCGAGTGGGAGGATTGCTCACCACTCGGTAGGATTTTACAAACTTAGGCGAGTTCTGGACTGCAGCTAAGCCCCCGAGTGGGAGGATTACTCACCACTCGGTAGGATTTTACAAACTTAGGCGAGTACTGTACTGCAGCTAAGCCCCCAAGTGGGAGGATTGCTCACCACTCGGTAGGATTTTACAAACTTAGGCGAGTACTGGACTGCAGCTAAGCCCCCGAGTGAGAGGATTGCTCACCACTCGGTAGGATTTTACAAACTTAGGCGAGTACTGGACTATAGCTAAGCCCCCGAGTGGGAGGATTTCTCACCACTCGGTAGGATTTTACAAACTTAGGCGAGTACTGGACTGCAGATAAGCCCCCGAGTGGGAGGTTTGCTCGCCACTCGGTAGGATTTTCTTTCGAGCTTAGGAGAAACGGATTCGCGGCTAAGCCTCCCGGGTGAGAGGCTTGCTGATCACTCGGTAGGATTTTCTTTCGAACTTAGGAGAAACGGATTCGCGGCTAAGCCCACCCACTGGGGGATTTTGGAGGTAAATAAAAACAACAACAATCGTGTGAGAAGATTGAAAAGCTCTTGTCTTTGACGAACAAATTACAAAGGTACTTCTTATTACATTTTATTTGAACGAGTGCTTAAGTATAAAAGGGGCTAAGCAGCTCCACGTTCCAAAGCCCGTGGCTCGTCCTTCTGATGCTCGACGCTGTAAAGATGGTATGCTCCATTGTGGAGAACTTTGGTGACGATGAAGGGGCCTTCCCAAGTCGGGGCGAGCTTGTGTGGTTTCTGTTGATCCACTCGAAGAACCAGGTCTCCCTCTTGAAAGGTTCGACCCCTCATGTTTCTGGCATGGAATCGGCGCAAGTCTTGCTGATAAATGGTCGACCGGATCAAGGCCATCTCTCTTTCCTCCTCTAAGAGGTCGACTGAATCTTGCCGGGCCTGCTCTGCTTCCTCTTCGGAGAAGAGCTCGACTCGGGGTGCGTTGTGGAGCAGGTCACTTGGTAGAACAGCTTCGGCTCCATAGACCAAAAAGAACGGATTTCGTCCAGTCGACCGATTGGGAGTTGTCCTCAACCCCCAAAGAACTGACGGAAGTTCATCGACCCAAGCGCCTGCTGCGTGTTTGAGATCACGCATCAGTCGGGGTTTCAGTCCTTTGAGAATTAGGCCATTCGCTCTTTCTGCTTGTCCGTTCGACTGCGGGTGAGCGACTGAAGCATAGTCGACTCGTGTGCCTTGAGAAGCGCATAAAGCTCTAAACTCATCAGAATCGAAGTTCGACCCATTGTCAGTGATGATGCGGTGTGGAACTCCATATCTGAATGTCAATTCTCTGATAAAACTGACAGCGGTGTTGGCTTCAAGATTCTTGATAGGTTTAACTTTGATCCATTTGGTAAACTTGTCGACTGCCACGAGCACATGAGTGAAGCCGCTCCTACCAGTTCTTAGTGGCCCAACCATATCCAATCCCCAAACAGCAAAGGGCCAGACGAGGGGAATGGTCTTCAAGGCTGACGCTGGCTTGTGAGACATGTCCGAGTAAAACTGTCAGCCTTCACATCTATCGACTATTTCTTTCGCCATTTCATTTGCTCGTGGCCAATAGAATCTGGCTTGGTATGCTTTAGCCACGATGGCCCGAGAGGACGCATGGTGACCAAAGGTCCCCGAGTGGATGTCGTTGAGGATCATTCGACCTTCTTCTGGCGTTATGCATCTCTAACCGACTCCAGTCATGCTTTCCCTGAACAGTTTTCCTCTTATCACAGTAAAGGCCTTGGATCGATGGATGATCTGTCGAGCCTCTTCTTCATCCTCTGGGAGTTCCTTCCTAAGGATGTGCGCAATGTACGGCATTGTCCAGTCGGGTGTAACGACTAGCACCTCCATGATTAGATCGACCACGGCTGGGACCTCGACTTCAGTCGGATCTGTGGCGCTCTTAGGCTGCGGGGTCTCTTTAGTAAAAGGATCTTCCTGAACTGCCGGTGTGTGAATATGTTCCAAAAACACATTGCTGGGAATGGCTTCTATCTTGGAACCTATCTTTGCCAAGTCATCGGCTGCTTGATTTTTCAGACGGGGTATGTGATGGAGTTCTAACCCCTCAAACTTCTTTTCCAACTTCCTCACCGCATTGCAGTAACTAGTCATAGCTGAGCTTCTAACGTCCCATTCTTTCATCACTTGATTGACTGCCAAATCTGAGTCGCCGTAAACCATGAGGCGACGGACGCCGAGTGAAATGGCCATACGTAACCCATATAGGAGTGCTTCATATTCTGCTTCGTTATTGGAGGAATCAAAGTGAATTTGGAGGACGTATTTGAGCTTGTCTCCTTGGGGGGAAAACCAGTACCACCCTAGCACCAGAACCATTCAGCATTTTGGATCCATCAAAGAACATGGTCCAGTGCTCCGAGTGAACTTGAGTCGGCAGTTGTTGTTCGATCCACTCGGCAAGGAAATCTGCCACTGCTTGGGACTTGATAGCTTTCTCTGCCTCAAACCTTATATCTAGAGGAAGGAGTTCAATTGCCCATTTTGCCACTCGACCTGTTGCATCTCTGTTGTGTAGAATCTCCGACAATGGAGCGTCACTGATGACTGTAATAGAGTGATCAAAGAAATAGTGTGCAACCTTCTTCGTGGTCATGTAAATCCCATAAACAAGCTTCTGATAGTGTGGATATCTCTGCTTTGACGGAGTCGGAACTTCAGAAATATAATAAACCGAGCGCTGAACTTTATAAGCTTTTCCCTCTTCTTCCCGCTCGATCGTAAGTACTATACTGACGACTTGTACAGTGGCTGCTATATAAAGCAGTAAAGGCACTTTGCTGATTGGGGCAGCAAGCACCGGCTGGGTGGAAAGCATGGCTTTTAGCTCTGCAAATGTTGCATCAGCTTCAGGAGCCCACTCGAACTTATCTGATTTCTTCATCAGTCGGTAAAGAGGCAGTGCCTTTTCACCGAGGCGAGAAATGAATCGACTTAGGGCGGCCAAACAACCAGTAAGCTTCTGGACATCATGCACATGCACAGGGCGTTTCATCTGGAGTATAGCACCCACTTTCTCTGGGTTAGCGTCGATTCCTCGTTCGGAAACGAGAAAATCGACTAATTTTCCGCCTGGAACTCCAAACGTGCATTTTGATGGATTAAGCTTGATATCATACCTTCTGAGGTTGGCAAAGGTTTCAGCAAGGTGAGTCAGTAGGTCGGAACCTTTACGTGACTTGACCATAATATCATCCATGTATGCTTCCACATTCCGACTGATCTGAGTGAGCAGGCACTTCTGAACCTTTATGTGACTTGACCACAATATCATCCATGTATGCTTCCACATTCCACATTCCGACTGATCCAGCATTCTTCAAACCGAATGGCATAGTGACATAACAGAAGCACCCAAATGGGGTGATGAAAGCTGTTTTTATTTCGTCGGGTCCGTACAGACGGATCAGGTGGTACCCGGAGTAGGCCTCCAAAAAGGACAAACGCTCGCACCCCGCAGTCGAGTCGACTATCTGGTCGATGCGAGGGAGAGGAAAGTGATCTTTCGGGCAGGCCCGATTGATATGTTTGAAGTCGATGCACATGCGAAGTGAATCGTCCTTCTTTGGGACCATGACAACATTAGCTAACCACTCGGAGTGGTAAATCTCACGGATAAACTCAGCTGCCAAAAGCCGAGCCACCTCTTCACCGATTGCCTTCCTCTTCTGTACGGCGGACCGTCGAAGATGTTCTTTGACTGGTTTCACTTTTGGGTTGACTCACAAATGATGCTCAGCCAGTCCCCTGGGAACACCTGGCATGTCCGAAGGTTTCCATGCAAAGATGTCCCAGTTCTCACGGAGGAACTGGGTGAGCGCTTCTTCCTATTTGGAGTTGAGTGTTGTTGAAATGTGGGTCGGAGCAGCATTGGGGTCCGTCAGGTGAATGTGAATCGACTTTGTTTCGCCAGATGACTGGAATGCTGAATCTGTGGCGGGCTTCTTGGCTCACAACAAATCACTCGGATCTGCATTTTTCTGATATTCCTGCAATTCTACTACAGCCATCTGTGCGTCGGCGATCTTTGAGCCCTTCTGGAAGCACTCTTCTGCCTTCTTCCGACTACCAGTGATAGTGATCACCCCTTTGGGACCAGGCATCTTCAATTTGAGGTACACGTAACATGGTCGAGCCATAAAACGTGCATAAGCTGGCCTGCCCAGAATAGCATGATAGGCACTCTGGAAATCCACAACTTCAAATATCAACTTTTCTTTGCGGTAATTCTTGGAATCACCGAAAACCATGTCGAGAGCAATCTGGCCGAGTCATGCAGCCTTCTTGCCAGGAATGACCCCGTGGAAACTCATATTAGTTTCACTGAGTCTGGACATCAAAATGCCCATTCGTTTCAGCGTCTCTGCATACAGTATATTCAGGCCACTGCCACCATCCATCAGAACCTTAGTCATTCGGGTGCCTTCGATTACTGGGTCGACCACCAACGCTTGCCTCCCAGGGGTGGCTATGTGCGCTGGGTGATCGGACTAGTCGAACGTAATGGCAGTATGGGACCACTTCAAATAACTGGGTGTCACCGGAGCGACCATGTTCACTTCTCCGTTTATGACTTTCAATCAACCTTTACTTTCAACGTCAGCGAAAATCATCAGAGTGGAATTCACATGGGGATAAACATCGTCATCCTCTTCCTCATCCTCAACCTTGTCTGCTTCTTTCTCCTTTTCCTTGGGTTGTTTCTCTCGGAATTGTTGGATTAGGAGTCGATACTGCCGAGTAGTATGCTTCGGGTAAATGAAGTTACCCTCTTCATCTTTTTTGGTGTGGATGCGGCATGGCAAATCCAACACATCATTTCCATCTTGATTTTTTACTTTCTTGGGATTCCACGGTCCCTTGGGCTTCCCCTTGAACTTTCCTTGAGTCACAGCTAAGGCTTCACTAGGAGCGGCTGGCTCGACTTTGCGCTTATGCTTCCGACTGGAGTTTCCTCCTCCGGTTTCATGGGCGACTGTTTTGTGCTTGCCACTCCGGAGTTGGTCTTCTTCTTCACCGTTGGCATACTTGGTGGCAATTTCCATCATCCGAGTTAGAGTCATATCTCATGTCCGACCGAATTTTAGATTCAACTCCTGATACTTGACGCCTTCTTTAAAGGCACAAATTGCCTGATGATCAGACACCTTCTCCACCGTGTGGTGCAATGTGATCCATCTTTGGATATAATCCCTCAAAGTCTCATTCGGTTTCTGAACGCAACACTGTAATTCGGTCAACCCTGCCGGCCGTTTGCAAGTACCTTCGAATGTTCTGACAAATACTCGGGTAAGATCTTCCCAAGTATAAATACTACTAGGTGCTAACTGATTCAACCACGCTCTAGCCGAGCCCTCCAACATCAGAGGAAGGTGTTTCATGGCCACTTCATCATTGCCGCCACCAATCTGGACAGCCACTTGGTAGTCTTCAAGCCAAGTGTCTGGCTTGGACTCACCAGTGAACTTACTGACTCCAGTCGCCAACCTGAAGTTGGGGGGAATCACTGCAGCCCTGATGGCTCTGCTGAAGCACTCTGGACCTGAGACATGCACCCTGCTGCTGGTTGGTAGATCTCTGTCATGACCTTCTCGGTGAGCCCTGTTTCTGTCGACCAAGCCCTGAACGAGAATAGATCTCGCATCAAAGCCCGGCTCTCTGGCGTCGACTGGAATCCCTCATCCAATACTGTGAGGGCGCCTGTCATCATGTTGCCGAGGCATGTACGACCCACTCCTTGGGGGAGGTGTGGGCACTCGACGATGATCATCACGATCGACTCGGTGATCATACTGCTCATGGTTTCTGTACTGATCTCGTTGATCTCCATGTCCCTCACGCCTCAGGGGTGATCTTGGGCTGTGAGCCGACTGAACTGTGTCTGCAACCACGGACCTGCTATGGATCCTATTCCACGACTGAGATACTATTGTATTATGCTCTCCTGCCGCATGGAGCAAAGCTCAGATCTGCACCAGACCTCGACCAGCTTCTGACTGGGAAGGTTGGATCGACTCCGCTATCCGGGCTGCAGCTGCGAGATTCTGGATCGGAATTCGGTATACCTGAGTCGAAGGCGGAAAGAGTTGACATCGACTGGATTCGGGAGCATGTTGTCGAGCACGCTCGTCGAGTGCGCGCTAGAGGTTCTCCAGTCGAGTGCACTCAGCCAAGTTGGCCAGGCGCGCCTCCTCCAAGGCCAGGGCCTCAGGGGTTTCTCCAATGATAGGAGTGTGGAATGCACCCATGTTCCGGCGACGAAGTTCTTCTCTCCGCTGCGAAGAGAGGGGTTCGGGGTGGTACTCTTCATGAACACGTGACGGATCGCCGTCCCCACCGCCTCCGTCTTCATGGGTGAAGCCAAGAGGACTACGTGGTCCATTGACCATCAAAACTTCCGCCGCTGGGTCGCTGCTGTCACACTCGGATGCAGTCTCTACGGAGCCATTCGACAGATCGAACATGCCATAGAGGGTTTCGTCGGGCTCGATTGCCGCGACTTGAGGGGTGGCCGACTGGTGAGCCACCGCATGCTTCACCCACAGCTGAAGCCTCGATCGGCCGGAACGTTTGCTCCAGCGGGCCGGGGGGAGGGGAAAAGCTATAGGAGCCGACTGATACTGGGTCGACGGCTGCCGCAGGAGGACGCCACGGATGCACGCGCGAAAGTGTGTTGCTCCGCGGGCGGGGAGTGCGTCGACGTCGAGTGGAGCCTCCTGAAGCCAAGCGGAGTCATCGGCGACAAACACGAGCGCGCCGAGACGGATCTCGCGGCCCTCAGCCAAACCTCTGCCTGAAACCATGATGAAGGGGATCGGAAAAAATGCAACCTCTCCAACAAGTCGCTAAGACACCTGCCCCACGGTGGGCGCCAACTGTCGTGGTTCTAGATCTGACAGTAGAATGGGGGTAGGAATGTAGAGGCAAGATCCTAGCTATGGAGAAGTTGTACACGCGAGTTTTACGAGTTCAGGCCCTTCTCGGAAGAAGTAACAGCCCTACGTCTCGGAGCCCGGAGGCGGTCGACTGGATTATATGCGTGTGAGTTATAGGGGGTGCGAACCCTTGTCCCTGAGGAGGGGGGTGTCTTATATAGAGTTCGCCAGACCCCTCCCACCCTCAGTTACAAAGGTTTTAAGGTACATAAAGGTAGAGACTTTACTGGTAACGCCTGTAATAAAGTACATAAATGACCATTAAAGCTATGACTTAAATCCCGACCATCGCAGAGTGAGTGGCTCTTAGTCTTCTCGTAGTCGAGTGGTTGTTCGTATGGTCGAGTGTCTTCAAGACTGTCGAGTGGAACATGGCTTTATGGTCGAGTGGATGATGATTTTTCTTCGACTGCTTCTGGTTCTTTAAGAGATGTCCTTGGGGAGGGTATCTTGATCAGATCCATGACCCTACCCTAGGTGCATAGCTTCATAAGGCAAGGGTGAGGGCTGTAAGATAGAGCTTGAGAGATGATCCAGTCACAGACGTGCAGATATATTTTGTGCGTGGGAGGAAGAAAGGTCAATCGATCACATAGGGTCGTCGTGCGATCGAAAGAGTGAGACGGGTTGGAGAGAGTGACCTAGATAGACAATGTGTGTGAGAGAGTATACAATGTGAATAGGTCAAATTAGGCTCAAACATGGTGATATATCGTTTTTGTCCGAGAAAGAGCGAGGTCAATCGAGACATACAAAGAGAGAGAGGGGGGGGGAGAGAGAGAGATTGAGCGAGCGTGGCCCGCCATGAGGTCGAAAGAGTGGGGGCGGTTTGGATGGACTGACCTATATAGATAATCTGCGTGAGAGAGTATAGAGTGTGTCGATCAAGGCCCGAACAGGGAGATATATCATTTGTGTGTGAAAGAAAACTAGGTTAAACAAGACTCAGATAAAGAGAGCGAGATTGAGCGAGTGTGGCCCATCGTGCGGAAGAAAGAGTGAGACAGTATCAAGGGAGTGACCTAGATAGACAACGTGCGTGCATGCGCACGAGAGGTTGGGGGGCTAGATAGGCAGTGCATGTATTTAGCGTGAGAGGGTGAGAGGGAGAGGGGGAGAGAGCTCGGCATGGGGTGCAATGGCGGGTGTGTGAGGTAAATACATTTGGTAACAGAGTGGAAAAGGGGGGTTCTGTAGTTGAGAGAGTTAGAGATCGAAACATGGAGAGAAAGAATGAATGTGTGTTGGAAACCGATAGCTTCCTAAGGTGGTTAGGAGAGGAAGATTGACCGATACAGGAAGTATGTAGCGTGTGTGCGGGGGGGGGGGGGGGGCTAAAAACAACATTTGAATGTAGATAGTACGAGACTTAATATCGATGTTTCAATTCAGTGTACATTGTAAGATTTGAACTGAGGACCATGCATATGGGTAATTATTTCGAATTCGTGCCATACTAGGTTTCGAAAAGTTGACATTGACTCGATTTGTTGTGCTATTTTGTAGGTCATATGTTTGAATCCATCCAAAAGTTTTCTCACTACCATGGTGTTCATCATATACATATGAATTTGTATTGAAAAAGTAGCATGGATACAGTGAAATGCGAAATCCACGTTAGAATTGGAGATCGCTATGTGACACACACTCTAATTCAAATAAGTAATTATGTGACACACACTCTAATCCACGTTAGTGTGGATACCATGGATACCATTTCGTTTTTTTAAATAACTCCTCATTAATTAATTTATAGTATCTCGTTTGGAATAACTAATTATTTGCAAGGAAAACACGGGCATGGTAATACATACAGATTAATTTGCAAATGAAAGAAGATTCGTTTGCATTCTCAAATCTCCTCTCAAATGTAGGCGCACTAGGCAGACCAGGGTCGTGTCGTGGTGGTCGCGTGTGTCGTACGGTGGCTTAGCACCTGATACGTCTCCAATGTATCTATAATTTTTTATTGTTCCATGCTATATTATATCTTGTTTTGGACATTATTGGGCTTTAATATACACTTTTATATTATTTTTGGGACTAACCTATTAACCGGAGGCCCAGCCCAGAATTGTTGTTTTTTGCCTATTTCAGAGTTTCGCAGAAAAAGAATATCAAACGGAGTCCAAACGGAATGAAACCTTCGGGAACATGATTTTTGGAACAAACGTGATCCAAAGGACTTGGACCATACGTCAAGACATCAACCAGGAAGGCACGAGGTAGGGGGCGCGCCTACCCCCCCCCCCCAGGCGCGCCATCCACCCTCGTGGGGCCCATGTTGCTCCATCGACGTACTCCTTCCTCCTATATATACCTACGTACCCCCAAACTACCAGATACGGAGCCAAAACCCTAATTCCACCGCCGTAACTTTCTGTATCCACGAGATCCATCTTGGGGCCTTTTTCGGAGCTCCGCCGGAGGGGGCATCGATCATGGAGGGCTTCTACATCAACACCATAGCCCATCCGATGAAGTGTGGGTAGTTTACTTCAAAACTACAGGTCCATAGTTATTAGCTAGATGGCTTCTTCTCTCTTTTTGGATCTCAATACAAAGTTCTCCCCCTCTCTTGTGGAGATCTATTCGGTGTAATCTTCTTTTGCGGTGTGTTTGTTGAGATCGATGAATTGTGGGTTTATGATCAAGTTTATCTATGAACAATATTTGAATCTTATCTGAATTCTTTTATGTATGATTGGTTATCTTTGCAAGTCTCTCCGAATTATCAGTTTGGTTTGGCCTACTAGATTGATCTTTCTTGCAATGGGATAAGTTCTTAGCTTTGGGTTCAATCTTGCGGTGTCCTTTCCCAGTGACAGTAGGGGCAGCAAGGCATGTATTGTATTGTTGCCATCGAGGATAACAAGATGGGATTTATATCATATTGCATGAGTTTATCCCTCTACATCATGTCATCTTGCTTAAAGCGTTACTCTGTTCTCTTGAACTTAATACTCTAGATGCATGCTGGATAGCGGTCGATGTGTGGAGTAATAGTAGTAGATGCCGGCAGGAGTCGGTCTACTTGTCTCGGACATGATGCCTATATGCATGATCATACCTAGATATTCTCATAACTATGCTCAATTCTGTCAATTGCTCAACAGCAATTTTTCACCCACCGTAATACTTATGCTCTCGAGAGAAGCCTCTAGTGAAACCTATGGCCCACGGGTCTATTTTCCATCATATTAATCTTCCAATACTTAGTTATTTCCTTTGCCATTTATTTTACTTGCATCTTTATTTCTCTTTATCATAAAAATACCAAAAATATTATCTTATCATATCTATCAGATCTCACTCTCGTAGGTGACCGTGAAGGGATTGACAACCCCTTTATCGCGTTGGTTGCGAAGAGTTTATTTGTTTGTGTAGGTGCGAGGGACTCGTGTGTGGCCTCCTACTGGATTGATACCTTGGTTCTCAAAAACGGAGGGAAATACTTACGCTGCTCTGTTGCATCACCCTTTCCTCTTCAAGGGAAAACCAACGCATTGCTCAAGAGGTAGCAAGAAGGATTTCTGGCGCCGTTGCCGGGGAGGTTTGCGCAAGACAAGTCAAGATCTGACTCCCGACAACGAGCCATTTCCGGCGCCGTTGCCGGGGAGTCTACACAAAAGTCAACATACGAAGTACCCATCACAAACCCTTATCTCCCGCATTACATTATTGCCATTTGCCTCTCGTTTTCCTCTCCCCCACTTCACCCTTTCCGTTTTATTCGCCCTCTCTCTCTCCATCCTCCCTCTCTATCTATTTGCCTATTTTTGCCCCTTGCACTTTCTGCCGTTATGTCTGAAATTGGGGAAATTATTGTCGATATGGACAATAATAATATCATGAAAATTTCTGATGCTCTTGCTGAAGAACCCCCAATCTTACATACAAAAAAAATCTGAATTGGTAGTGGTAATATTATTGGAAAATGAGTTATCCAAGATTTCATTACTTGTGCCAGTGTTTTGCCTTCCATGGGTAGTTCTATCCTTCATAGAACTAGTAGTCTTGCAGACGCTATCGCCATGCTTGTAGTTGAACCTGAAAGACAATTAATGCACATGCATCCTTGCATACAAAGGATTTTCTTAGATTTCTAATATTGAGCATTCTTCTGTTAAGCGTGTTGCAACTATCTTTTTGGCTCATGAGTTTAATTCATAATAAAAGGGGCCAAAGAAATCTTTGCGCATTATAGGGTGGACGCTTGTCGTCCTCCCATAGAGGCTATCCTTTTTGATCAAGAATAAATAATGCGTTTTCAATCTCTAGACTATGTTGCTTTCAATGAAAATCTTAGAAAAAGGGTTCCTACCAATGTTCTAGTTGATAGAATTTCTAAACTTAATGATGATTTGGCTATTTGAAATAATGAACTAGGATATTCTCTTGAGTATAGGCTCACAAAGTTCTGTCAAAAGAATGCTTATAATGACGAATTGGTTGTGCAATACGAAGGGCCAAAGGAGGAACCTATACCTCCCAAAGTTGATCTTGGGGACTTTTGTCCCATTAAATTTAGCCCTTTTGATTACTTTTTCTTGCCTCAAAGAAAAATTCCTGCTGAACATAGAGAATATGAAATGAGTTTTAATGATCTATCTTATTATTATGGCAATACCTAGATCTATCCTTGCTTTTATGCCTAGCTAGGGGCGTTAAACAATAGCGCTTGTTCGGAGGCAACCCAATTTTATTTTTATTCCTTGCTTTTTGCTCCTGTTTAGTAATAAATAATTTATCTAGCCTCTGTTTGGTTGTGTTTTTTGTGTTTAATTAGTGTTTTTGCGATGTAGAACCGTTGGGAAGACTTGGGGAAAGTCTTTTTAATCTTGCTGTAAAAACAGAAACTTTAGCGCTCACGAGAACTGCTGCCATTTTTATTTGGAAAGTGCTATTTATTTAATTCTTTTTGAAGATTATTAATAGGTAAATTCCTCACGTCCAGCAACTTATTTTAGAATTTTTGGGGTTCCAGAACTTGCGTTAGCTGCAGATTACTACAGACTATTCTGTTTTTGACAGATCCTGTTTCCCGTGTGTGGTTTGCTTATTTTGATGAATCTATGGCTAGTAAAATAGTTTATAAACCATAGAGAAGTTGAAATACAGTAGGTTTAACACCAATATAAATAAAGAATGAGTTCATTACAGTACCTTGAAGTGGTGTTTTGTTTTGTTTTGCTAACGGAGCTCATGAGATTTTCTACTTTAAGTTTTGTGTTGTGAAGTTTTCATGTTTTGGGTAAAAGATTTGATGGATTATGGAACAAGGAGTGGAAAGAGCCTAAGCTTGGGGATGCCCATGGCACCCCAAGATAATCTAAGTACACCTAAAAGCCAAAGCTTGGGGATGCCCCGGAAGGCATCCCCTCTTTCGTCTACTTCTATCGGTAACTTTACTTGGAGCTATATTTTTATTTACCACATGATATGTGTTTTGCTTGGAGCGTCTTGTATTATTTGAGTCTTTATTTGTTAGTTTTCCACAATCATCCTTTCTGCACACACCTTTTTGAGAGAGAGAGACATGATTCGGAAATTGTTAGAATACTCTATGTGCTTCACTTATATCTTTTGAGTTATATAGTTTTTGCTCTAGTGCTTCACTTATATCTTTTAGAGCACGATGGTGGATTTGTTTTATAGAAAATTTTGTTCTCTCATGCTTCACTTAGTTATTTTGAGAGTCCTACAAAACAGCATGGTAATTTGCTTTAATTATTTTAGGCATTCAAGATTAATAAAAAAATCTTATGAGTGTGTTGAATACTATCAGAAGTTTGAAACTTGATAATTGTTTTGAGATATAGAGATGGTGATATTAGAGTCGTGCTAGTTGAGTAGTTGTGAATTTTAGAAATGCTTGTGTTGAAGTTTGTGATTCTTGTAGCATGCATGTATGGTGAACCGTTATGTTAAGAAGTTGGAGCATGATGTATTTACTGATTGTCCTCCTTATGAGTGGCGGTCGGGGACAAGCGATGGTCTTTTCCTACCAATCTATCCCCCTAGGAGCATGTGCGTAGTACTTTGCTTCGTTAACTAATAGATTTTTGCAATAAGTATGTGAGTTCTTTATGACTAATGTTGGGTCCATGGATTATACGCACTCTCACCCTTCCACCATTGCTAGCCTCTCTAATACCGCGCACCTTTCCCCGGTATCATACACCCACCATACACCTTCCTCAAAACAGCCACCATACCTACCTATCATGGCATTTCCATAGCCATTCCAAGATATATTGCCATGCAACTTTCCAACGTTCCGTTTACTATGACACGCTCCATCATTGTCATATTGCTTTGCATGATCATGTAGTTGACATTTTAGTTGTGGCAAAGCCACCGTTCATAATTCTTTCATATAAGTCACTCATGCATCATTGCTATCCCGGTATACCGCCAGAGGCATTCATATAGAGTCATACTTTGTTCTAGTATCGAGTTGTAATCATTGAGTTGTAAAAAAATAGAAGTTTGATGATCATCATTCATAGAGTATTGTCCCAATAAAAAAAGAGAAAGGCCAAAAAAAGAGAAGGCCCAAAAAAAGAATAGATAAATAAATAAAAAGGGGCAATACTACTATATTTTTTCCACACTTGTGCTTCAAAGTGGCACCATGATCTTCATGATAGAGAGTCTCCTATGCTATCACTTTCATATACTAGTGGGAATTTTTCATTATAGAACTTGGCTTGTATATTCCAACGATGGGCTTCCTCAAAATTCCCTAGGTCTTCGTGAGCAAGCAAGTTGGATGCACACCCACTTAGTTCTTTTTGTTGAGCTTTCATATACTTATAGCTCTAGTGCATCCGTTGCATGGCAATCCCTACTCACTCACATTGATATCTATTAATGGGCATCTCCATAGCCCGTTGATACGCCTAGTTGATGTGAGACTATCTTCCCCCTCTTTTGTCTTCTCCACAACCACCATTCTATTCCACCTATAGTGCTATGTCCATGGCTCACGCTCATGTATTGCGTGAAGATTGAAAAAGTTTGAGAACACTAAAAGTATGAAACAATTGCTTGGCTTGTCATCGGGGTTGTGCATGATTTAAATACTTTGTGTGGTGAAGATGGAGCATAGCCAGACTATATGATTTTGTAGGGATAACTTTCTTTGGCCATGTTATTTTGAAGAGACATAATTGCTTAGTTAGTATGCTCGAAGTATTATTATTTCTATGTCAATATTGAACTTTTGTCTTGAATCTTTCGGATCTGAATATTCATACCATAATTAAGAGAATTACATTGAAATTATGCCAAGTAGCATTCCACATCAAAAAATCTGTTTTTATCATTTACCTGCTCGAGGACGAGCAGGAATTAAGCTCGGGGATGCTTGGTACGTCTCCAACGTATCTATAATTTTTGATTGTTCCTTGCTATATTATATCTTGCTTTGGAAATTATTGGGCTTTAATATACACTTTTATATTATTTTTGGGACTAACCTATTAACCGAAGGCCCAGCCTAGAATTGTTGTTTTTTGCCTATTTCAGAGTTTCGCAGAAAAAGAATATCATACGGAGTCCAAACGGAATGGAACCTTCGGGAACATGATTTTTGGAACAAACGTGATCCAGAGGACTTGGACCCTACGTCAAGACATCAACCAGGAAGGCACGAGGTAGGGGCATGCCTACCCCCCCCCCCAGGCGCACCCTCCACCCTCGTGGGGCCCATGTTGCTCCACCGACGTACTCCTTCCTCCTATATATACCTATATACCCCCAAACTACCCGATACGGAGCCAAAACCCTAATTCCACCTCCATAACTTTCTGTATCCACGAGATCCCATCTTGGGGCCTTTTCCGGAGCTCCGCCGGAGGGGGCATCGATCACGGAGGGCTTCTACATCAACACCATAGCCCATCCAATGAAGTGTGAGTAGTTTACTTCAGACCTACGGGTCCATAGTTATTAGCTAGATGGCTTCTTCTCTCTTTTTGGATCTCAATACAAAGTTCTCCCCCTCTCTTGTGGAGATCTATTCGATGTAATCTTATTTTGCGGCGTGTTTGTTGAGATCGATGAATTGTGGGTTTATGATCAAGTTTATCTATGAACAATATTTGAATCTTCTCTGAATTCTTTTATGTATGATTGGTTATCTTTGCAAGTCTCTTCGAATTATCGATTTGGTTTGGCCTAGTAGACTGATCTTTCTTGCAATGGGAGAAGTGCTTATCTTCGGGTTTAATCTTGTGGTGTCCTTTCCCAGTGACAGTAGGGGCAGCAAGGCACGTATTGTATTGTTGCCATCGAGGATAACAAGATGGGGTTTATATCATATTGCATGAGTTTATCCCTCTACATCATGTCATCTTGATTAAAGCGTTACTATGTTCTCTTGAACTTAATACTCTAGATGCATGCTGGATAGCGGTCGATGTGCGGAGTAATAGTAGTAGATGTAGGTAGGAGTCAGTCTACTTGTCTCGGACGTGATGCCTATATACATGATCATACCTAGATATTCTCATAACTATGCTCAGTTCTGTCAATTGCTCAACAGTAATTTGTTCACCCACTGTAATACTTATGCTCTCGAGAGAAGCCTCGAGTGAAACTTATGGCCCCGGGTCTATTTTCCATCATATTAATCTTCCAATACTTAGTTATTTCCTTTGCCATTTATTTTAATTGCATCTTTATTTCTCTTTATCATAAAAATACCAAAAATATTATCTTATCATATCTATCAGATCTCACTCTCGTAGGTGACCGTGAAGGGATTGACAACCCCTTTATCGCGTTGGTTGCGAGGAGTTTATTTGTTTGTGTAGGTGCGAGGGACTCATGCGTGGCCTCCTACTGGATTGATACCTTGGTTCTCAAAAACTGAGGGATAAACTTACGCTGCTCTGCTCCATCACCGTTTCCTCTTCAAGGGAAAACCAACGCAGTGCTCAAGAGGTAGCAGCACCCAGCCACCCACCCGGACGATGATTCGGTGCCTTAAGGCACCTACCTTTATGTCCATGACATGTGGGCCCAACAGGTGGCTGGCCCACATGTCAGTGACCCAAAGGCAGGTGCCTCTAAGGCACCGAAGCTGTGTCCCACCCCCTCCCTCCCTCCCCCCTCCCCCCCACCAAAAAAAGGACGACGACAAAATAAGTTCGCTCTTCCATGTTTTGGATTGAAATATCTGGCGGCCCCAATTCCAGCCCTGCAAAATCGCCCTTCTCCACTGTCCCCTTCCTCGCCCAGATTGCTCAAATCCCTAATTCGCCGCCAACCCAAGCAAAGTTCAAATTGCCCCTCATCTCGTCTCTTTCCCCACCTCTGTGCCAGACAACGACGACGAAGACGGCGGTCGCGCTTCACCACCGCATCGGAGCTACCTCATCTACGCCCTCGTCCACCACACCGGGTGGTCCACCGACAACGTCGGCCGCCGCAACCGACGTGCCTCACAGACACCGACTTCCACCACATCAGGTGCGCTTCACAGACGCCGTCTCCCAGCTCACCGGGGCTACTTCACCGAGCACATCGTCGCACCTCTGCCCCCCAAGGCTGCTGGGGCTTCACCAACGGTCTCGTCCACCGCATTGTAGCGCTCCGCTGCCACTCAAGATCTGCATCCGTGCGCGGCCAGCTAGCGCATCACCCTCAACGGTTCTGAAGTGACCCGCACTCTAGCTAGGCGAGCATGACCAAACGCCGGCCCGAACTAGGTATCCACACATCACTCCCTTGTGCACTGTTCCGACGATGTTTGGATATCCTTTCACTGCTCTCTTAGCTTACACGCCTATGCAACTCTGACTTTAACTCTTATTTCTTCTGTAGATATCATCTGAAACAAGCAAATCCATTTTTCAGCGAAGCATGATGGCGCTGCGGGATCTGGTACACATCCTGCACACCCGTATAACCTTGTAAGTATCTTTCCTCTGGTAAAACAGCAAGGTCGATTCCTCTTATTTGATCAACCATTTGCCGTGTCAAAAATGCAGAGGGGGATGCAAGGAGCACAAGGCATGCACATCCAAGCAAGCGGTAACATGGACTTGTACATGGAACATCCCAAGCGCAAGCAGAGCTGCAGTGAGCCTATACAATGAGCTAGCGTAAGTCCCTGCATTTCATTTAATTCGCACTGGCATTCGTGTATGATTTGTGTGCAGTGGCAGATCCATGAATTCAAGTTACTAGGGGCAAACATTTAACTTAAAAAATATGAAGGCACTTGCACTCCGGAAATCAACATAACTTGAGAAATGTGAAGCTACATGCACTTTGAAAAGCAGCTAATGATCCAAAGTAGTTCAGATTATAAACACTAAATGATGCAAGCACCAAAAAACACAAAATGCAACATGGTGTACAAGGACTACAAACATGGTCTGTACCTGCTTGAATTATTCGTTCTCTGGCTGAAAATATCGAAGTGTGATTGCACCTATAACCAGTGCGCAAACTGCATATCAATATATCTATCCTACACAAGTATGCCAATAGTTTCAAACAACAGATTGGAAAAGTATTTATGCCACGTTGTCATGATACGGGGACTTTCTAGTAGATGGCCTCGACGTTTCATCAAGCCATGAAAATGCACTATAATTTGCTTGTCACCAATGCCTGCAAATCTCTATGTCTCTCTCAACATAGCAGATCATCATTAGACACTAAATCCTTCAATGGGAGCTTGCAAAATGCTTGCATTAGATCCCTCATTAGACACTATATGTTCATCACCAGGAGCATGTAAAATGTTTGCATCAAATCCTTCATTAGCAGTCTGTTCATTAGACACTTCAGGCTCAAGAACAACATGAGCTTGGATGTTTGCACCGGAAACTTGATTAGATACATCAGATTTGGTCAGTTCAGTATTGATTGGGGGAGTTATAAAATAAGTAGAAATTGGTTTCATTTTCTCATAGATTCCCTACATACAAACAGTTTTACAACACCGTCAGGTTTAACTATTGGCCAGAAATTGAAGAGTTGAATTAGATATAATTAGGGATGTGATGTACCTGCTCGTTGCGCATGCTACTCTTGCAAGCTACGACTGTCCGTTTGCGCAAGCTCGATACCATGCCCGTGCTGCCGCCGCTGCCTCCCACGCAGGCTACACCCAGGGTTGGATCTTCATCTTCTTGTCCTTCCGTTCGCTTGAAGCCCGGCGACCGCCCTCCAATGAGGGCGCGAGGAAGTGATGTGTCGGTCTATCTAGCGGCGGCTAGGTTAGGAGCAAACCAGACTGGAGGCTGGAGCGAATGAATTGGGATTTTTCCTGCTGTCAATCGATATGGGAGGTGCTCGTTTGGGCCGCGAGCCTGCTATAGGGCCTGCCTTGCACTAATGTTATTGGCCCATGCAAATTGAAACATTTTTCTTCATTTCTTACATTGCCTGCTCGTGCGTTGGGACGAACAAAACTAGCATGGGCCAACCTGGACAACCCAAACTAGGTGCACACTTTCCAGCCACCCGAGGCAGCCGCCCATACCAGCCCCTATGGTGGTGTCGCCCCTTTTTGCGTGTATGATTGGGGTAGTGAAAAATATTCCAGTGGCGCTTTTGATTTACCCACAAAATGGTTGAATTGCTTGTTTCTATGAACTGAGTTCACCAATAATGTGAAGGATGCCAGTCTTTTCATCCTATTGTAGATTGCTTAGATCTCGATATGCCAAAAGTAATCACATGAAATATACAGTAAAATCCAGTGTGATGTGTGTGGCTACAACTAGTCTGACTACACGTCCTCATATAACATATCAAGGACGCGCCATCTTACCAGATTAACCATTCGACTTACCAATGCAGTCTGGGAAGAAAGAAGTATTGGGACTGCGTATCCAAGTAATTGATGCCATGGACTCCTTCATACAACCTTGTAAGGGAAAAATACGTTGCAGTGTGCCTGTACAAAGAACTAGCGTAAGTTCAGTTACCTGCTTCTCAGAATTTTAGTTAGCCACTTATTGCAAAATTGTTCAATTATGTTGTTTGGCTTAATTTAGTTTGCTACTGATTACATAATGCCACGGCCTGTTAATCCTATTATAGACTGCGCCTATCTATGTGTTTGATACTTACTGTTAAGAATTACCTGTTTGCCTGAACTTAAATAGCTACTTGTTTGTTTAACTGCTTTGTTGCTGCAACAACGGGTTGCAATGATGTTAATAACTACTTTTCAGCATCCAATTGAAACTCTTTAATTCCTTGTTTGTTTAACTGGTTTGCTGTTATAACTCCCAGTTGAGATGTTTTGCTAACTTCAAATTTTTTGGATCCAATCGGAACTTTAATGGCAAAATAGGTTAGCCCAAGATCAAAGAACGAGGTCCCCATGGACGTTGTGTCATCCCACAGTATTGGCACCGGCCCAATCATGCATTATGAATTGCCAACTGCTGATGCTCTAGAGGTTAAACTAGTGGTAGAAAGAGATTCTGCTTCTGCACTTAGAGATGAAGTTGACATGTTGAGGAAGCAAACAGCACAATCACAAGCAGTACTCAAGACAACCATTAAATATTTGGTGGATTTAAAAACGAAGCAAGCTGAGACTGACCACATTGTTAAGGTCCTGAAGGAAAAAAGGAAATTAAATTCCCACTTGGTAAATTATAGGTGAAATGTTCTTTCCATCGTTGAATAACCTTTGTGTTGTTTGTTCATGTAATCAATCAAACCATTTGTTTTAGAGATCATGTAATAATTGTTTTTTTGTTTTTTGTTTTTTGTTTTTTGTTTTTTGGTTTGTAATTTTATTTGAGCCCAAGTCTGTATTAATTGATAACACTCGGAGACATTTCATTTTGATTGCCGTGCCAGACCTACAAATATGCCAGTCGGGCTGAATGTGCATTCAACAATAATAGTAGTATAGATGGACCATAAGTGGCACGCATCGGAAAGGGCCAAGATGTTGTAGTAGCTTGGCTAAAAAAGGATGTTGTTGTAGCAAAAAAAAGTACAGCGGCCTGGCTTATGTATGTTAGTTCATATTATTGATCCATATACTCTATAAGTGTTTATATGTCTGTTAGTTCTGTACATTCTTCGTTGATTGACTCGGTATTTGAATCTTGATACATTGCTTGTGTACGTATCTAAATGGGAGTACACATTATGATGCGTGTGACATTTGAGTTGGACATGAAGTGTTCCAAATATTCGAATTCACCTTAAACTGGATTCTAGCTTCTCAATTTCAGTATCGGCATTTGTAAACCACATTCATATATGAAAGTGGAATGCATCTTTGTCGTCCTTTTGAAGATATATAAAAACACATAGAATGATTTATAAAGATTCGTATAGGAATATAAAATGGATTCGAATTTAGTTGCCAGGGTAAACATGGGTGCTTATTATCCCGAAATTCGAAAGAAGCGGCAAAATGTCCACTCCCACGTCGGCTGTCCGAAGCCAAGTGTTTGGGAGATGGAAATTATTGTCTACCTATTACACGGACAATCCATCGGCCCGATTTCCACTACTCTAAATAGGGGTAGGTTAGTAACTTCAATTAGACGTGACACGACCGCCTCTAAGCCCATTCTGACACGGTGGGTGCCAAACATGGGCAGCAAAACACATTTAAGCTCGTCCGAAAGACCTCTGTTTCTCCCTCCATTTCCCCATTCATACACTGTGGGCGGAAAAACAAACTCGACTCGGCCGAAATCAATGTAGGCAAATATTTTCAATAGGGGCAGGTTTGTAACTTCACTCAGACATGACACAACTGCCCTACCTGTCAGCCCCGTTCATACACCATGGGCACCAACCATGGGCGCCAACCACCCTCTCCTCGCCTGAAATCGCTTTGGGCAAATATTGGCGAGATGCGAGATTACCGTCGTATCCCCAACCGACGAGACGTCCAAATTTTAAACGGGGGCTAAGTTCGTAACTTTCCCATATTTCAGACATGCGCGTCCCAAAAACATGGTTCCCCGTACGTCTCCCTCCATTTTCCCATTCATACATCGTCCGCGCTAGAACACCATCCCCACACCAACCTCCGTCCGCCACCCCATCCATCGCCGCCATCCTCCACCCCATCCATCGCCGCCGTCCTCCACCACATCCATCGCCACCGTCCTCCACCATGCCGGAGCGCCTACCAAGACCGTGTCGTCCACTGCTAGAGATGGACGTTTCTCATCCACGGCGACGGACCAAGAGCCTTGCATCACGTCCTCTCGCTTCATCGGCGCCGTTGTCCTCTTTGCCGGGGCCGCTCACACAACCTTCTCTTCCACCGCAACGGGACTTACCCCCGATGCACCCGTCTACAGTCACAGATCTGCTTCAATGCCACTGACAGCCATTGCACCCCCGATGCCTACACGGCGCCGCAAGAGAGGTGGTACTTCATATCTGCTCAACCTTTTGATCTCAACCAGAAAATAGATCTTAACTTGGTTACTCTACTTTCTTTTCAGCTCTTAGAATTTAGTTCTTAGTTCGAAGCAAACAATGGCTGCTAAATATCATTTCTCCGGTTTGCAGCTTCAAATCTTCCATGGCACAGTCATAATACGGTTTAATTGATAATGTTGGTTCCGTGGTGGTTTATTTAATAGAAATTGGAGGGGAAACCCTCTTTTGCTAAAAAAGTATGCTTAGAGTTTCCCCCCTTTTATGATCACTATAAGATCAGAATACGTGCTTCGTGTCATAATAGCACTGCTCCACCCATCAAGCTAAACAAGCTTAGTTGTTCAAATACGAATCTGATATTATTAAAACAGAGTCATTTAATTGGTCAGCTAAATGTTCCTAAATTAGTTTCGAAAATGCATGTTCGCCGCTCGGGTGTGTATCTCTACAGGGTGCCCACGGTAGGCCGGCCCACCCTGGGATTTTGGATCATCCCAGGCCCCGATTCCCCTCTGTTCTGCTGTGCGCTCCCGATCTCTACTCGCCCCCAGCCGCCTGCCTCGCCGGCGACTTGCCGTCCCCGGACGGCATGACTCTAGGAGGATTTTGGATGGTCTCTTACTGCAGTTACAATTCTGCATACTTGTCCTAGTAAGCTCACAAGTAAATGATTGATTCACTACATTTATGCTTGCCTTGTCATATTTGTTGTCAATATTCTTTTAGGGTGGACCGCCCTGTTTGTAAATACTGGAACCGTAGACATGACTAAATAGTATTTCTCTATGTGATCTCATCCATCATGTGTGGGCAACGAACACTGCATTGTATAGAAAGAAAGTGTCATTTCCAGCTTTTACATAGGCTTCGATCTTTTACATGGAATACAATCTGCCTACTTGCTTTGTGTCGCACTACCAAGACTCCACCCTTGAAGCTAAACATTATGCCACTCATAATTCCTTAGATTATTTGTTCAAATACGAATTTCATATGATTCTAATGTTCCTACTTCGGTTTTGAAATGCGTGTCTACCTGTTATAGAGACATAAGGGGTTTGTATTTCTATGTGTGGTCTGGTCAGCACGGTTGGGGGTGAACTTTGCATATGCAGGGGTTTATAGGGAGACACTCTTCGAGTTGAATCTGCAATGCATTCCATAGATAATCTGACTACTTTTATGTTTTCATGAATCTCAGATTCTGAACAGCATCATAATGATTATGAGCGTGCGTTCGTGAAAAGAATAAAGCAGAACAATGCCATGGCTATCAAACTTGGCATTAAGGGACTGAAATCAAGTCTGGATGCAATGCGATGCAAATGCTATCCACCTACAGATTCATGCTCAGAATATGATCCTAACAGTGATTCTGAGCTAGAGGGAGACCTAAGTCAATGTAGCTCCCTAGTGGAGGAGTCAGAGGAAGATGCCCTATCTTATTCACCCATCAAGGTGCTTGCTCTAACTTTCCAAGGTTATATTGGTCGCACATATCTTGCAACTGATGCTTTGCATTGCTTCTACTTTGTTGAACTGCCATTAGCTTAGTTTACACATCGTGTATGTGAATACGCCCTGCCTATCCATTTTCAATACATATTCTATCTGTCATCATACCATACTTATCCATTCAAATGTTGTTCTTGTGTATCAGACATTCAAAAGGAAGAGGGCGATTTCTGATCATGGAGGAGCACAAGCAAAGTATTTGGAAAAGGTAGTGGCACCTGATAAATCAAATAGCCCATTAGGTGTAGTTGGAATATCACCTGACCCACAAAACACCCCAACTCTAGCAGACTCTAGCCCTACTACACTGGTCATTTCTGATGCCCCAACTCAGCAGACCCCAGCTGCAGCAAACAGTATGATTATCCCAGTTGACATAGCACCAGCTCTACGACGCAAAACCCCCATTCCAGCAAAGAGTACACCAAATCCAGTTGCCAAATCCCTTTTAGAACTAGAGAGAGCCCCAATTGCAGCAAATAGGTCCCCTGTTCCATTTCTTCCCAGTTTAGAAGACGAAGCTTATATTGTTGTCAGGAACTTTGTGCGCATCTTTCCTTCATGGAAAGATTATACCACAGACACAGAACAATTTCCAGTCTTCCTCTGGAACTTACGCGTAAGTAATGTACTAATGTTATTCATGGTCATTACTGCATATGTTTCTGCTAACAGAAGACACAAGATTTCATCCCTTTAAATAGGCGAGGACCAAACTGGATTGTGAAGACGAGCAAGGGTTGGTTGCGCTTTTCAAGCACTCGTTGATGAAGTATCGTTCCTACCTGAGGCAAGCGCACTTCGATGGCAAGCCTCTAAACGAAATTTCTGTAAAGTCTCCGGTGCTACATTTATCTGACGGTGACTGGAATAATCTTGTTACACATTGGTCTCGGCTGCAGCATAAGGTACTGTCTATGGTATCACATCACAATTTGAACTACATTTCTGCATTTGCCTTAATGTATCACTTGTAGGAAAACTGTTAGCAGAAGAACATTCATTCTCAAGGGACCATGGAATCTCGCAACTATACTGCACACTGCATTGCTCTTGTGAGTACCTCTTGCCCTGTATGACCATACTTACTTTCATAGATGTTTGATTATGTAGCATCACTGCACATGTTAGCCTCGTTATCGTCCATTTGGTGGACATTATAAGATCCGTATGGACTCTTACATAAATTTAGAATCAACCCAATGCTTTTGAAGAGTTTTAGCTCTGCAGTCCTCTTGTAAGGACTGAATGTCGTCTATCACTATACTTACATGAACAGCTACTCCCTCCGTCCCATAATATAAGAACGTTTTGTACAGTACACCAGTGTTCAAAACACTCTTGTATTATGGGAAGAGGGATTGGTTCATTGTGTAGCATTCTGCATCTTATCCCCCTCGCCCACCATTTACTAAAAAAAGATCAGATCTATATTTAATCTTAACAAAAAGTAGAATACACAGACAATGCCAGTGCAGAAGTGTAGCCCATTGCTCTTGTCAGTACATTTTGTCCTATAACGCTTGTACTTCCAGGGATTGGTAGTTGATTATGTAGCATCAATCTGCATCTTATCTTCATTATCCTCTATCCCTTCCAGTATTATCATATCTATAATTACTCTCTACAAAATGTAGAGTACAGGCAATGCTTATGAAGAAGATTTTGTGCTGAAATTCTTGAGTTATCCTTCCCTTGACATGGAGAAGGGCATTATAAAGCCGGTGTTAACTGTTAATGTAAGTCAGTCCTTCTAAAGCCTTTATCCTCAACTGTTGTTTAATTTGCTCATACTCCCTATCGTTTACTGCTATTTAGTTTGTTGTTTCTACCAAAATGCATGTTCGCAAGAACCGTAAGTTCTAAGTTTTACTTGTAAAACCAAATTCCTTATTCATACCATGCACATTACTCAAAACTCCCTATATGTATGCTTGTTTTTGTGGATCTATAATCCAGTGTGTGGTGAAGCAGCCCACGTTTGCACCTTGTCATCTCCTGTTTTATCTTACTGATGTGGCTGGTGATATGAACAACATGCCATGCACATTAACTAAAATAGATACAATGATTTTCTTTGCCCTTCATCTATGCTTGTTATGTTGACATGGTAATCCAGTAGTGTGGTGAAGCTCCCCGCGTTATGAACAATGACAAATTATGCTATTGATATTTTGAACTTACTCTTTATTTTCTAATTTGAAATTGGATGGAATTGACAGCACAGTTATCATCTTTGTTTATACACATGCAAAACTTGTCATCTCTCTGCTTTGTTTCAGGGTGATATGCCTTATGGCATGAACAAGTCTGCTGAAGGCTGTGAGACAAACCCAACATATATTGCAGCAAAGAAGGCAAAACATCTTGAAGATAGCGAGACAACTCCAAAGTCTTGTCTTGATGCAGTGTTCAAGTTACTTGAGACTAGCAGTCAGACAAGCTCACATAATTCATTGTCTGAATCAGTTCGACTTCTTCAGTCCCAAGTTCTAGCAGAAAGGCATTCTGCAACTCAACTTTGACTTGAAGTCCTATCTCTAAGAAAGATTGCGGAGAACACCAATGAGAACCTCATCGCTAAATAGCTACACCTGGAAGCTATGACCGACATGCTAGGCCGATCTCACAGCCTTGCTCAGCAGCTTGCGCAGCAGTTCCCGTGCAAGGCTAACCTTTCTTGAAATGTCTTGGAAGTGGTCTCGGTTCAGTATTATTTTGTTACGCTGCAATGGTGCCCATTTTTGTAATCTGCTTCTTCGTTGCGCTTTATGATCACTGGTGGCGAACTTCGATGCCCGGTGGATGTAATATACCATAAATCCTTTATTGTATGGTGTAGGTTTATTCTTAGTTACTATGCCGTAATTTCTTTATTGTATAGAGTAGGTTTGTTCTTAATTCCTACTAGTTACTGCCATCATTCGCTATCTGGAAAAAAATCAGATGTAGTCGACCGGGCTAAAACATTCGCCTCTAACGGGCCTGGTTTTTAGTGGGCCACAATTGGGTCGGCCTGCATCTTTCCTGGGCCCGAATGATTGGGGCCTTCACACTTTGTGCGAGGCCCACAACTTACACCGGCCTATATTTTAGTTGGGCCTTTTGTGGACCCAGCGCTTAGTTTGGCCCAGGTAGCGTTGGGCCATTAACAGGCTGAATATTGTACTGGCCTGTTACGGCCCAGATGAAACCATGGGCCTTTAGCAGGCCGAAATGCATGTTGGGCCTCAATTTTCACTAGTCGTCGACGGGCCTTCAGCAGGCTAAAATGTAGACCGGGCCTTTTTGGGCCCAGTTATATCACGGGCAGTTACCAGGCCGAAACATATCTCGGGCCTTAGTTGGCCCACAGATATCATGAGCCTTTAAGAGGCCAAAAGCTTAGTACAGACATCAATGGGCCGAATTATACGACAGGCCTTTAACAGGCCCAAAGTCACATTGGGCTTAACTGTTGCCACCTTTATCACGGGCCGTTAGTGGGCTCGATGTCCTGTCGGACCATATATGGCCCATGGGCAGCACGGGCCATTCCCAGGCCTAAAGTCACACCGGGCTGAAATGGGCCCATGTCTACATCGGACCTCTAACAGGCCGAAAGTCACTGGGCTGTAATTGGGCCCAAATATTCGGTGAAAAATTAACGGGCCAGATCTGACTTCGAGCCACAAATGGGCCCAAATATTCACCGAACAATTAACGGGCCAGATCTCGCTTCGGGCCTTAAATGGGCCTTTATTATGCAGGCCGTTATTGGGCTGGCCCACTAGTAGCTGAGTAAGTACTACGGGCCTTTGACTGGGCCGCCTTTTTAACATATATGGGCCTCTGTTGGGCCCAGCCACGTGTCGACGTATCATAGGCATGTCTCCTCCAATGGACGGGCGACATCTGGCCCACTGACGAGCTGACAGGTGTTCCCTCCGGCCAATCAGAATTTTACACATGGAAATTTACCATTGGTCCCGGCTGTTAACGGGTTATCGGATCCAAAACCGGACCCGATAGCTTAATGGCATTCCGTTACGGTGGATGCCACGTGTCGGTCACCCTTGACGAAAGCACTTCTGTGACGCGTGATTTATTGTCATGGAAGTGGACACTTCCGTGATGATAATTTTTGTAATGTCATGGAACACTTCTACGACAGCACAGATATGACTATCTTAATTCTGTCAAAAAATTGTCATGGATGTACATGCATGACAAAAAACGCGACCTACTGTGACAAACATGTATCATCACGGAAGTGTATTTTTTTGTAGTGGTGTGATAGACTCTACGTTCACATACAACGGGTGCAAGACAGTTTTGCACATGCGGAATACTTGGGTTAAACTTGACGAGCCTAGCATGTACAAACATGGCCTCGGAACACTGGAGATCGAAAGGTCGAACGTGAATCATATAGTAGATATGATCAACATAGAGATGTTTGATACGTCTCCAATGTATCTATAATTTTTGATTGCTCCATGCTATATTATATTCTGTTTTGGACATTATTGGCTTTATTATTCACTTTTATATTATTTTTGGGACTAACCTATTAACCGGAGTCCTAGCCCAGAATTGTTGTTTTTTGCCTATTTCAGAGTTTCGCAGAAAAAGAATATCAAACAGAGTCCAAACGGAATAAAACCTTCGGGAACGTGATTTTTGGAACGAACCTGATCCAGGAGACTTGGACCCTACGTCAAGCAACCAACAGGGAAGCCACGATGTAGGGGGGGCGCGCCTACCACCCCCCCAGGCGCGCCCTCCACCCTCGTGGGCCCCCTGTTGCTCCATCGACGTACTCCTTCCTCCTATATATACCTACGTACCACCAAACGATCAAATACGGAGCCAAAACCCTAATTCCACCGCCGTAACTTTCTGTATCCACGAGATCCCATCTTGGGGCCTGTTTCGGAGCTTCGCCGGAGGGGGCATCGATCACGGAGGGCTTCTACATCAACACCATAGCCCTTCCGATGAAGTGTGAGTAGTTTACCTCAGACCTTCAGGTCCATAGTTATTTGCTAGATGGCTTCTTCTCTCTTTTTGGATCTCAATACAATGTTCTCCCCCCCTCTCGTGGAGATCTATTCGATGTAATCTTCTTTTTGCGGTGTGTTTGTTGAGACCGATGAATTGAGGGTTTATGATCAAGTTTATCTATGAACAATATTTGAATCTTCTCTTAATTCTTTTATGTATGATTGGTTATCTTTGCAAGTCTCTTCGAATTATCGGTTTGGTTTGGCCTACTAGATTGATCTTTCTTGCAATGGGAGAAGTGCTTAGCTTTGGGTTCAATCTTGCGGTGTCCTTTCCCAGTGACAGTAGGGGCAGCAAGGCATGTATTGTATTGTTGCTATCGAGGATAACAAGATGGAGTTTTTATCATATTGCATGAATTTATCCCTCTACATCATGTCATCTTTCTTAAAGCGTTACTCTGTCCTTATGAACTTAATACTCTAGATGCATGTTGGATAGCGGTTGATGTGTGGAGTAATAGTAGTAGATGCAGGCAGGAGTCGGTCTACTTGTCTCGGACGTGATGCCTATATACATGATCATACCTAGATATTCTCATAACTATGCTCAATTTTGTCAATTGCTCAACAGTAATTTGTTTACCCGCCGTGAATACTTATGCTCTCGAGAGAAGCCACTAGTGAAACCTATGGCCCCGGGGTCTATCTTCCATCATATTAATCTTCCAACACTTAGTTATTTTCATTGCCTTTTATTTTACTTTGCATCTTTATCATAAAAATACCAAAAATATTATCTTATCATATCTATCAGATCTCACTCTCATAAGTAACCGTGTAGGGACTGACAACCCCTTATCGCGTTGGTTGCGAGGATTTATTTGTTTTGTGTAGGTGCGAGGGACTCGCGTAGCCTCCTACTGGATTGATACCTTGGTTCTCAAAAACTGAGGGAAATACTTACGCTACTTTTCTGCATCACCCTTTCCTCTTCAAGGGAAAACCAACGCAGTGCTCAAGAGGTAGCAAGAAGGATTTCTGGCGCCGTTGTCGGGGAAGTCTACGCAGAAGTCAACATACCAAGTACCCATCACAAACCCTTATCTCCTGCATTACATTATTTGCCATTTGCCTCTCATTTTCCTCTCACCCACTTCACCCTTGCCGTTATATTTGCCCTCTCTCTCTCTATCCTCCCTCTCTTTCTCTATTTGCTTCGTTTTTGCCTGTTTCTTGTTTGCTTGTGTGTCGGATTGCTTGCTTGTCATTATGGCTAGTCCCCTATATTCTCCGTTGTCTCCCGAAAATGAAGTTCTTAATTTTAATCAAAGGGAAGGAGAAAACCTAAAAGACGCTTGGTATAGAATTTGCAATGCTCAAAATAGATCTACTAGGAAGCAATCTACTTCTGTTCTTCTTCGCAATTTTTATGTAGGTGCTATTCCTTGGCACAGATATGTCCTTTATACCATTACCGGAGGGAACTTCTTGGGTAGCCACACTTTTGATTCCTATAATGCTATGATAGATTTATTTGGCTCACCTCCTCTTTTGGTTAATGGAACTATGTTAACTTTGGAGCATGTAATGCAAAAACTTGAAATTATTGAAAATAAAGTTGCTACCATTGAGTTAATTGAAAATTTCGATAAAAAGATCCACAACAAAATTACCCAATATGGATCTAAAGTAGGAGTAACTTTGAAAAATATTAAAGAGAAGGAACCTATAGTTAATGAAAGAATATATCATGATTCCACTAGAATCGATAAATTTGAGGGTATCATTACCAACTTGGGAACCACTTTTTCTTCCGTAAAGAATACTCCAAGTCCTCCAACTAAAATTGCCAAGCTTATGTATGTTCCTAAAAATAAAGGTAAATCCTCTAACAAAGAAACTGCGGATCTCAAATCTATAAGTATTCATCCTAATCTTTTTGCTATCATTAAGGAACCATTTGCTACTAATGATTTTTTCAATCTTGTGCCTAGAAGTTTGATTATTGATAAAAGGAAAGAAACTCCTAAAGGTGATAGATGTCTCATTAAAGAATTGCCTATCAAAGATGGCAATACCTAGATCTATCCTTGCTTTTCATGCCTAGCTAGGGGCGTTAAACGATAGCGCTTGTTGGGAGGCAACCGAATTTTATTTTTATTCCTTGCTTTTTGATCCTGTTTAGTAATAAATAATTTATCTAGCCTCTGTTTTAGTTGTGTTTTTTGTGTTTAATTAGTGTTTGTGCCAAGTAGAATCGTTGGGAAGACTTGGGGAAAGTCTTGTTAATCTTGCTGTAAAAAACAGAAACTTTAGCGCTCACGAGAACTGCTGCCATTTTTTTGGAGAGTGATATTTAGTTAATTCTTTTTGAATATGATTAGTAGATAAATTCCTCATGTCCAGCAATTTATTTTAGAATTTTTGGGGTTCCAGATCTTGCGCTAGCTACACATTACTACAGATTGTTCTGTTTTTGACAGATTCTATTTTTCATGTGTTGTTTGCTTATTTTGATGAATCTATGGCTAGTAAAATAGTTTAGAAACCATAGAGAAGTTGGAATACGGTAGGTTTAACACCAATATAAATAAATAATGAGTTCATTATAGTACCTTGAAGTGGTCTTTTGTTTTTTTTTCGCTAACGGAGCTCACGAGATTTTCTACTTTAAGTTTTGTGTTGTGAAGTTTTCAAGTTTTGGGTAAGGATTTGATGGATTATGGAACAAGGAGTGGCAAGATCCTAAGCTTGGGGATGCCCATGGCACCCCCAAGATAATCTAAGGACACCTAAAAGCCAAATCTTGGGGATGCCCCGGAAGGCATTGCTACCTCTTGAGCACTGCGTTGGATTTCCCCGAAGAGGAAGGGATGATGCAGCAAAGTAGCGTAAGTATTTCCCTCAGTTTTTGAGAACCAAGGTATCAATCCAGTACGAGGCTACGCTCGAGTCCCTTGTACCTACACAAAAACAATAGCTCAATGCAACCAACGCACTTAGGGGTTGTCAATCCCTTCACGGTCACTTACGAAAGTGAGATCTGATAGAGATAATAAATAATATTTTTTTTGGTATTTTTGGTATAGAGATGCAAAGTAAAAAGTAAAAGCAAAGTAAAAGCAAAGCAATAATAAAGTGATGGAGATTGATATGATGAGAAAGAGACCCGGGGGCCATAGGTTTTACTAGTGGCTTCTCTCAAGAGCATAAGTATTCTACGGTGGGTGAACAAATTACTGTTGAGCAATTGACAGAACTGAGCATAGTTATGAGAATATCTAGGTATGATCATGTATATAGGCATCACGTCCGAGACAAGTAGACCGAAACGATTCTGCATCTACTACTATTACTCCACTCATCGACCGCTATCCAGCATGCATCTAGAGTATTAAGTTAAAAACAGAGTAACGCCTTAAGCAAGATGACATGATGTAGAGGGATAGTTTCATGCAATATGATAAAAAAACCATCTTGTTATCCTCGATGGCAAAGATACAATACGTGCCTTGCTGCCCCTTCTGTCACTGGGAAAGGACACCCACAAGATCGAACCCAAAGCTAAGCACTTCTCCCATGGCAAGAACAACCAATCTAGTAGGCCAAAACCAAACTGATAATTCGAAGAGACTTGCAAAGATAACCAATCATACATAAAAGAATTCAGAGAAGATTCAAATATTATTCATAGATAGACTTGATCATAAACCCACAATTCATCAGTCTCAACAAACACATCGCAAAAAGAAGGTTACATCGAATAGATCTCCACGAGAGAGGGGGAGAACATTGTATTGAGATCCAAAAAGAGAGAAGAAGCCATCTAGCTACTAAATATGGACCCGTAGGTCTGAAGTAAACTACTCACACTTCATCGGAGGAGCTTGTATGATGATGTGGAAGCCCTCCGTGATCGATGCCCCCTCCGGCGGAGCTTCGAAACAGGCCCCAAGATGGGATCTCGTGGATACAGAAAGTTGCGGCGGTGGAATTAGGTTTTTGGCTCCGTATCTGATCGTTTGGGGGTATGTGGATATATATAGGAGGAAGAAGTACATCGGTGGAGCTTCAAGGGGCCCACGAGGCAGGGGGCGCGCCCTCCACCCTCGAGACCACCTCGTGGCTTTCTTGACGGAGGGTCCAAGTCTCATGGATCTTATCTGATGAGAAAATCACGTTTCCGAAGGTTTCATTCCGTTTGGACTCCGTTTGATATTCCTTTTCTTCGAAACCCTAAAACAGGCAAAAAAACAGCAATTCTGGGCTGGGCCTCCGGTTAATAGGTTAGTCCCAAAAATAATATAAAAGTGGATAATAAATCCCAATAATGTCCAAAAAGTAGATAATATAGCATGGAGCAATCAAAAAGTATAGATACGTTGGAGACATATCAAGCATCCCCATGCTTAATTCCTGCTCGTCCTCGAGTAGGTAAATGATAAAAACAGAATTTTTGATGCGGAGTGCTACTTGGCATAATTTCAATGTAAATCTTCTTAATTGTGGTATGAATATTCAGATTCAAAAGATTCAAGACAAAAGTTCATGTTGACATAAAAATAATAATACTTCAAGCATACTAACAAAGCAATTATGTCTTCTCAAAATAACATGGCCAAAGAAAGCTATCCCTACAAAATCATATAGTCTGGCTATGCTATATCTTCATCACACAAAGTATTTAAATCATGCACAACCCCAATGACAAGCCAAGCAATTGTTTCATACTTTTGACATTTTCAATACTTTTCGATCTTCACGCAATACATGAGCGTGAGCCATGGATATAGCACTATATGTGGAATAGAATGGTGGTTGTGGAGAAGACAAAAAGGGAGAAGATAGTCTCACATCAACTAGGCGTATCAACGGGCTATGGATATGCCCATCAATAGGTACCAATGTGAGTGAGTAGGGATTGCCATGCAACGGATGCACTAGAGCTATAAGTATATCAAAGCTCAACAAAAGAAACTAAGTGGGTGTGCATCCAACTCGCTTGCTCACGAAGACCTAGGGCATTTTGAGGAAGCCCATCATTGGAATATACAAGCCAAGTTCTATAATGAAAAATTCCCACTAGTATAAGAAAGTGACAGAATGAGTGACTCTCTATCATGAAGATCATGGTGCTACTTTGAAGCACAAGTGTGGTAAAAGGATAGTAACATTGTCCCTTCTCTCTTTTTCTCTCATTTTTTTATTTGGGCCTTTCTCCTTTTTTATGGCCTCTTTTTTTCGTCCGGAGTCTCATCCTGACTTGTGGGGGAATCATAGTCTCCATCATCCTTTCCTCACTTGGTACAATGCTCTAAAAATGATGATCATCACACTTTTATTTTTCTCACAACTCAACAATTACAACTCAATACTTAGAACAAAATATGACTCTATATGAATGCGTCCGGCGGTGTACCGGGATATGCAATGAATCAAGAGTGACATGTACGAAAGAATTATGAACGGTGGCTTTGCCACAAATACAATGTCAACTACATGATCATGCTAGCAATATGACAATGATGGAGCGTGTCATAATGAACGGAATGGTGGAAAGTTGCATGGCAATATATCTAGGAATGGCTATGGAAATGCCATGATAGGTAGGTATGGTGGCTGTTTTGAGGAAGGTATTTGGTGGGTGTATGATACCGGCGAAAAGTGTGCGGTGTTAGAGAGGCTAGCAATGGTGGAAGGAAGGAAAGTGCGTATAATCCATGGACTCAACATTAGTCATAAAGAACTCATATACTTATTGCAAAAATCTAGAAGTTATCAAAGCAAAGTATTACGCGCATGCTCCTAGGGGATAGATTGGTAGGAAAAGACCATCGCTCGTCCCCGATCGCCACTCATAAGGAAGAAAATCAATAAATAAATCATGCTCCGACTTAATCACATAACGGTTCACCATACGTGCATGCTACGGGAATCACAAACTTTAACACAAGCATTTCTCAAATTCACAACTACTCCACTAGCATGACTCTAATATCACCATCCTCATATCTCAAAACAATTATCAAGCATCAACTTTTTCTTAGTATTCAACGCACTCAAAAGAAAGTTTTGCAAATCTTGAATACCAAGCATATTATTATTAAGCAAATTACCATGCTATTAATACTCTCAAAATAATCTAAGTGAAGTATCAGAGATCAATAGTTTCTATAAAACAAATCCACCACCGTGCTCTAAAAGATATAAGTGAAGCACTAGAGCAAAATTATATAACTCGAAAGATATAAGTGAAGCACATAGAGTATTCTATCAAATTCCAAATTATGTATGACTCTCTCAAAAGGTGTGTACAGCAAGGATGATTGTGGTAAACTAAAAATCAAAGACTCAAATCATAAAAGACGCTCCAAGCAAAACACATATCATGTGGTGAATAAAAATATAGCTCCAAGTAAAGTTACCGATAGAAGTAGACGAAAGAGGGGATGCCTTCCGGGGCATCCCCAAGCTTTGGCTTTTAGGTGTCCTTAGATTATCTTGGGGGTGCCATGGGCATCCCCAATCTTAGGCTCTTGCCACTCCTTGTTCCATAATCCATCAAATCTTTACCCAAATCTTGAAAACTTCACAACACAAAACTTAAAGTAGAAAATCTCATGAGCTCCGTTAGCGAAAGAAAACAAAAGACCACTTCAAGGTACTGTAATGAACTCTTTATTTATATTGGTGTTAAACCTACTGTATTCCAACTTCTATATGGATTATAAACTATTTTACTAGCCATAGATTCATCAAAATAAGCAAACAACACACGAAAAACAGAATCTGTCAAAAACAGAACAGTCTATAGTAATCTGTAGCTAGCGCAAGATCTGGAACCCCAAAAATTCTAAAATAAATTTATGGACGTGAGTAATTTATCTATTAATCATCTGAAAAAATAATTAACTAAATAGCACTCTCCAAATAAAAATGACAGCAGTTCTCATGAGCGCTAAAGTTTCTGTTTATTACAGCAAGTTCAACTAGACTTTCCCCAAGTCTTCCCAACGGTTCTACTTGGCACAAACACTAATTAAAACAAAAAACACAACCAAAACAGAGTCTAAATAATTTATTTATTACTAAACAGGAGCAAAAATCAAGGAATAAAAATAAAATTGGGTTGCCTCCCAACAAGCGCTATCGTTTAACGCCCCTAGCTAGGCATAACAAGCAAGAATATATCTAGGTATTGCCATCTTTGGTAGGCAATCCATAAGTGGCTCTCATGATAGATTCATATGGTAATTTTATTTACTTTCTAGGGAAGTTTTCTGTGCCCTTTTTTAATGGAAATTGGAATCTAATATTCCCTTCCTTCATATCAATAATTGCACCAACCGTTCTAAGGAAAGGTCTACCAAGAATAATAGGGCAAGAAGGATTGCAATCTATATCAAGAACGATAAAATCTACGGGAACATAATTCCTATTTGCAACAATAAGAACATCATTAATTCTTCCCATAGGTTTCTTAATAGTGGAATCCGCAAGATGCAAGTTTAGAGAGCAATCATCAAAATCACGGAAATCTAGCAAATCACACAAAGTTTTGGGAATAGTAGAGACACTAGCACCCAAATCACACAAAGCATAAAACTCATGACCTTTAATTTTAATTTTAATAGTTGGTTACCACTCATCATAAAGTTTTCTAGGGATAGAAACTTCCAATTCAAGTTTTTCTTCATAAGATTGCATCAAGGCATCAACGATATGTTTAGTAAACGCTTTATTTTGACTATAAGCGCGAGGAGAATTTAGCACGGATTGCAACAAGGAAATACAATCAATCAAAGAGCAATTTTCATAGTTAAATTCCTTGAAATCCATAATAGTGGGTTTAGCAACATCTAGGGTTTTAATTTCTTCAATCCCACTTTTATCAAATTTAGCATCAAGATCAACAAATTCCGAATTCTTAGAACGCCTTCTAGGCAAAGGTGGATCATATTCAGTCCCATCATTATCAAGATTCATATTGCAAAACAAAGATTTAATAGGGGACACATCTATAACTTTTAGATCTTCATCATTATTTTCATAGGAATCCGGTTTAGCGGCCATCTTATTGACTAAGGTAGCTTGCATATCTGAAATTTCAGCAGTTAATTTTTCAAGACGAGCAATTTGGGATCTTATACCATCAAATTCTTTAGACATATCATCGAGCTCTTTATTCATCTAAATCATAAAACCTTTTTGTTCCTTAAGCTCATTTCTAAAAAATTATTATGCTCAAACTGCAAAACCATACAGTCGCAAAAAAACTGCAAAACCGTAAACTTCCTGACGTTGTTTTCGATCTCCTATAGCCTTTTAAGGTGAAGATCAACGAATCTAGGAAGAGCCATCGCGACAAACAAGCACACTAACACACAAGCAAAAGAGGCAAATAGAGAAAAAGAGGGAGGATAGAGAGAGAGGGCGAATAAAACGGCAAGGGTGAATTGGGGGGAGAGGAAAACGAGAGGCAAATGGCAAATAATGTAATGCGGGAGATAGGGATTGTGATGGGTACTTGGTATGTTGACTTTTGCGCAGACTCCCCGACAACGGCGCCAGAGATTCTTCTTGCTACCTCTTGAGCACTACGTTGGATTTCCCCTAAGAGGAAGGGATGATGCAACAAAGTAGCGTAAGTATTTCCCTCAGTTTTTGAGAACCAAGGTATCAATCCAGTAGGAGGCTACGCTCGAGTCCTTCGTACCTACACAAAAACAATAGCTCAACGCAACCAATGCGCTTAGGGTTTGTCAATCCCTTCACGGTCACTTACGAAAGTGAGATCTGATAGAGATAATAAATAGTATTTTTAATAAATAATATTTTTTTGGTATTTTTGATATAGAGATGCAAAATAAAAAGTAAAAGCAAAGCAATAATAAAGTGATGGAGATTGATATGATGAGAAAGAGACCCGGGGGCCATAGGTTTCACTAGTGGCTTCTCTCAAGAGCATTAGTATTCTATGGTGGGTGAACAAATTACTGTTGAGCAATTGACAGAATTGAGCATAGTTATGATAATATCTAGGTATCATCATGTATATAGGCATCACGTCCGAGACAAGTAGAACGAAACGATTCTGCATCTACTACTATTACTCCACTCATCGACCGCTATCCAGCATGCATCTAGAGTATTAAGTTAAAAACAGAGTAACGCCTTAAGCAAGATGACATGATGTAGAGGGATAGTTTCATGCAATATGATAAAAAAAATCCATCTTGTTATCCTCGATGGCAACGATACAATATGTGCCTTGTTGCCCCTTTTGTCACTACGAAAGGACACCGCAAGATCGAACCCAAAGCTAAGCACTTCTCCCATGGCAAGAACAACCAATCTAGTAGGCCAAACCAAACTGATAATTCGAAGAGACATGCAAAGATAACCAATCATACATAAAAGAATTCAGAGAAGATTCAAATATTATTCATAGATAGACTTGATCATAAACCGACAATTCATCGGTCTCAACAAACACACCGCAAAAAGAAGGTTACATCGAATAGATCTCCACGAGAGAGGGGGAGAACATTGTATTGAGATCCAAAAAGAGAGAAGAAGCCATCTAGCTACTAACTATGGACCCGTAGGTCTGAAGTAAACTACTCACACTTCATCGGAGGGGCTTGGATGATGATGTGGAAGCCCTCCGTGATCGATGCCCCCTCCGGCGGAGCTCCGGAACAGGCCCCAAGATGGGATCTCGTGGATACAAAAAGTTGCGGTGGTGGAATTAGGTTTTTGGCTCCGTATCTGATCATTTGGGGGTACGTGGATATATATAGGAGGAAGAAGTACGTCGGTGGAGCTTCGAGGGGCCCACAAGGTAGGGGGCGCGCCCTAGGGGGGCGCCCTCCAACCTCGTGGCTTTCTCGACGGAGGGTCCAAGTCTCCTAGATCTTATCTGATGAGAAAATCACGTTTCCGAAGGTTTCATTCCGTTTGGACTCCGTTTGATATTCCTTTTCTTCGAAACCCTAAAACAGGCAAAAAAAACAGCAATTCTGGGCTGGGCCTCCGGTTAATAGGTTAGTCCCAGAAATAATATAGAAGTGGATAATAAAGCCCAATAATGTCCAAAACAGTAGATAATATAGCATGGAGCAATCAAAAATTATAGATACATTGGAGACGTATCAGGCATCCCCTCTTTCGTCTACTTCCATCGGTAACTTTACTTGGAGCTATATTTTTATTCACCACATGATATGTGTTTTGCTTGGAGCGTCTTGTATGATTTGAGTCTTTATTTGTTAGTTTACCACAATCATCCTTGTTGTACACACCTTTTGAGAGAGACACACATGATTTGGAAATTATTAGAATACTCTATGTGCTTCACTTATATCTTTTGAGTTATATAGTTTTGCTCTAGTACTTCACTTATATCCTTTAGAGCACGGTGGTGGATTTGTTTTATAGAAACTATTGATCTCTCATGCTTCACTTAGATTATTTTGAGAGTCTTAAATAGCATGGTAATTTTCTTAAATAATCCTAATATACTAGGTATTCAATATTAGTAAAAAAATCTTATGAGTGTGTTGAATACTATGAGAAGTTTGATACTTGATAATTGTTTTGAGATATGGAGATGGTGATATTAGAGTCATGCTAGTTGAGTAGTTGTGAATTTGAGAAATACTTGTGTTAAAAGTTTGTGATTCCCGTAGCATGCACGTATGGTGAACCGTTATGTGATGAAGTCGGAGCATGATTTATTTATTGATTGTCTTCCTTATGAGTGGCGGTCGGGGACGAGCGATGGTCTTTTCCTACCAATCTATCCCCCTAGGAGCATGCGTGTAATACTTTGCTTTGATAACTTGTAGATTTTTGCAATAAGTATATGAGTTCTTTATGACTAATGTTGAGTCCATGGATCATACGCACTCTCACCCTTCCACCATTGCTAGCCTCTCTAATACCGCGCACCTTTCGCCGGTATCATACACCACCATATACCTTCCTCAAAACAGCCACCATACCTACCTATCATGGCATTTCCATAGCCATTCCGAGATATATTGCCATGCAACTTACCACCGTTCTGTTTATTATGACACACTTCATAATTGTCGTATTGCTTTGCATGATCATGTAGTTGGCATTGTATTTGTGGCAAAGCCACCGTTCATAATTCTTTCATACATGTCATTCATGAGTCATTGCATATCCCGGTACACCGCCGAATGCATTCACATAGAGTCATATTTTGTTCTAAGTATTGAGTTGTAATTGTTGAGTTGTAAGAAAATAAAAGTGTGATGATCTTCATTATATTAGAGCATTGTCCCAGTGAGGAAAGGATGATGGAGACTATGATTCCCCCACAAGTCGGGATGAGACTCCGGATGAAAAAAAAGAGGACATAAAAAAGGCCCAAATAAAAAAATAAAAAAATGAGAGAAAAAGAGAGAAGGGGCAATGCTACTATCCTTTTACCACACTTGTGCTTTAATGTAGCACCATGATCTTCATAATAGAGAGTCTCCTATGTTATCACTTTCATATACTAGTAGGAATTTTTCATTATAGAACTTGGCTTGTATATTCCGATGATGGGCTTCCTCAAAATGCCCTAGGTCTTCGTGAGCAAGCGAGTTGGATGCACACCCACTTAGTTCCTTTTGTTGAGCTTTCATATACTTATAGCTCTAGTGCATCCGTTGCATGGCAATCCCTACTCACTCACATTGATACCTATTGATGGGCATCTCCATATCCCATTGATACGCCTAGTTGATGTGAGACTATCTTCCCTTTTGTCTTCTCCACAACCACCATTCTATTCCACATATAGTGCTATGTCCATGGCTCACGCTCATGTATTGCGTGAAGATTGAAAAAGTTTGAGAAAACCAAAAGTATGAAACAATTGCTTTGCTTGTCATCGGGGTTGTGCATGATTTAAATACTTTGTGTGGTGAAGATAGAGCATCGCCAGATTATATGATTTTGTAGGCATAACTTTATTTGGCCATGTTATTTTGAGAAGACATAATTGCTTAGTTAGTATGCTTGAAGTATTATTATTTTTATGTCAATATTAAACTTTTGTCTTGAATCTTTCGGATCTTAATATTCATACCACAATTAAGAAGAATTACATTGAAATTATGCCAAGTAGCATTCCACATCAAAAATTCTGTTTTTTATCATTTACCTACTCGAGGACGAGCAGGAATTAAGCTTGGGGATGCTTCATACGTCTTCAACGTATCTATAATTTTTGATTGCTCCATGCTATATTATATTCTGTTTTGGACATTATTGGGCTTTATTATTCACTTTTATATTATTTTTTGGACTAACCTATTAACCGGAGGCCCAGCCCAGAATTGCTGTTTTTTGCCTATTTCAGAGTTTTGCAGAAAAAGAATATCAAACGGAGTCCAAACGGAATGAAACCTTCGGGAACGTGATTTTTGGAATGAACATGATCCAGGAGACTTGGACCCTACGTCAAGCAACCAACAGGGAAGCCATGAGGTACGGGGCGCACCTACCCCCCCCCCCCAGGCGCGCCCTACACCCTCGTGGGCCCCCTATTGCTCCATCGACGTACTCCTTCTTCCTATATATACCTACGTACCCCCAAACAATCAAATACGGAGCCAAAACCCTAATTCCACCGCAGTAACTTTCTGTATCCACAAGATCCCATCTTGGGGCTTATTTTGGAGCTCCGCCGGAGGGGGCATCGATCACGGAGGGCTTCTACATCAACACCATAGCCCTTCCGATGAAGTGTGAGTAGTTTACCTCAGACCTTCGGGTCCATAGTTATTAGCTAGATGGCTTCTTCTCTCTTTTTGGATCTCAATACAATGTTCTCCCCCTATCACGTGGAGATCTATTCAATGTAATCTTCTTTTTGCGGTGTGTTTGTTGAGACCGATGAATTGTGGGTTTATGATCAAGTTTATCTATGAACAATATTTGAATCTTCTTTGAATTCTTTTATGTATGATTGGTTATCTTTGCAAGTCTCTTCGAATTATCAGTTTGGTTTGGCCTACTAGATTGATCTTTCTTGCAATGGGAGAAGTGCTTAGCTTTGGGTTCAATCTTGCGGTGTCCTTTTCCAGTGACAGTAGGGGCAGCAAGGCACGTATTGTATTGTTGCCATCGAGGATAACAAGATGGGTTTTTTATCATATTGCATGAATTTATCCCTCTACATCATGTCATCATGCTTAAAGCGTTACTCTGTTCTTATGAACTTAATACTCTAGATGCATGCTGGATAGTGGTCGATGTGTGGAGTAATAGTAGTAGATGCAGGCAGGAGTCGGTCTACTTGTCTCGGACGTGATGCCTATATACATGATCATACCTAGATATTCTCATAACTATGCTCAATTCTGTCAATTGTTCAACAGTAATTTGTTTACCCACCGTGAATACTTATGCTCTCGAGAGAAGCCACTAGTGAAACCTATGGCCCCCGGGTCTATCTTCCATCATATTAATCTTCCGACACTTAGTTATTTCCATTGCCTTTTATTTTACTTTGCATCTTATCATAAAAATACCAAAAATATTATCTTATCATATCTATCAGATCTCACTCTCGTAAGTGACCGTGTAGGGATTGACAACCCCTTATCGCATTGGTTGCGAGGATTTATTTGTTTTGTGTAGGTGCAAGGGACTTGCGCGTAGCCTCCTACTGGATTGATACCTTGGTTCTCAAAAACTGAGGGAAATACTTACGCTACTTTGTTGCATCACCCTTTCCTCTTCAAGGGAAAACCAACGCAGTGCTCAAGAGGTAGCAATGTTCACCATTGATGACTACCCCATCTCACGTGATGATCAGACATGGGTTAGTTGATTTGGATCACGTATCACTTAGATGACTTGAGGGATGTCTATCTAGGTGGGAGTTCTTAAGTAATATGATTAATTGAACTTTAATTTATCATGAACTTAGTACTTGATAGTTTTTGCATATCTATGTTGTTGTAGATCAATGGCCCGAGCTACCGTTCCCCTGAATTTTAATGTGTTCCTAGAGAAAGGTAAGTTGAAAGATGATGGTAGCAACTACACGGACTGGGTCCATAACTTGAGGATTATCCTCATTGCTGCATAGAAGAATTATGTCCTTGATGTACCGCTAGGTGAAAGTCCTGTTGTAGGAGCATATGCTGATGTTTTGAACGTCTGGCAAGCTCGATCTGATGACTACTCGATAGTTTAGTGTGCCATGCTTTAAGTCTTAGAACCGGGACTTCAAAGACGTTTTGAACGTCATGGAACATATGAGATGTTCCAAGAGTTGAAGTTAATATTTCAAGGAAATGCCCAGGTTGAGAGATATGATGTCTCCAACAAGTTTTATAGCTGCAAGATGGAGGAGAACAGTTCTGTCAGTGAACACATACTCAAAATGTTTGGGTATTATAATCACTTGACTCAGCTGGGAGTTGATCTTCTAGTTGATTGTGTCATTAACAGAGTTCTTCAATCACTGCCACCAAGCTACAAAGGCTTCGTGATGAACTATAATATGCAAGGGATGAACAAGACAATTCCCGAGCTCTTCGCAATGCTTAAGGCCATGGAGGTAGAAATCAAGAAGGAGCATCAAGTGTTGATGGTTAACAAGACCACTAGTTTCAAGAAAAAGGGCAAGGGAAAGAAAGGGAACTTCAAGAAGAATGGAAAGCAAGTTGCCACTCCCGGGAAGAAGCCCAAAGCTAGACCCCAGCCTGAAACTGAGTGCTTCTACTACAAAGGGACTGGTCACGGGAAGTGGAACTGCCCCAAGTATTTGGCGGATAAGTAGGATGTCAAAGTGAACAAAGGTATATTTGATATACATGTTATTGATGTGTACCTTACTAATGCTCATAGTACATCCTCGGTATTTGATACTGGTTCGGTTGCTCATATTTGTAACTCGAAATAGGAGCTATGGATTAAACAAAGATTGTCTAAGGACGAGGTGACGATGCGCGTCGGGAATGGTTCCAAGGTCGATGTTATCGCCGTCAGCACGCTACCTCTACATCTACCTTCGGGATTAGTTTTAGACCTGAATAATTGTTATTTGGTGCCAGCGTTGAGCATGAACATTATATCTGGATCTTGTTTAGTGTGAGACGGTTATTCATTTAAATCAGAGAATAATGGTTGTTCTATTTATATGAGTAATATCTTTTATGGTCATGCCCTTGAAGAGTGGTCTATTTTTGTTGAATCTCGATTGTGATGATACACATATTCATAATATTAATGCCAAGAGATGCAAAGTTGATAATGATAGTGCAATATATTTGTGGCATTGCTATTTAGGTCATATTGGTGTAAAGCGCATGAAGAAACTCCATACAGATGGACTTTTGGAATCACTTGATTATGAATCATTTGATACTTGTGAACCATGCCTCATGGGCAAGATGACTAAAACTCTGTTCTCCAGAAAAATAGAGCGAGCCAATGACTTATTGGAAATAATACATACTGATGTATGCGGTCCGATGAGTGTTGAGGCACGCAACGGGTATCGTTATTTTCTAACATTCACAGATGATTTGAGCATATATGGGTATATCTACTTAATGAAACACAAGTCTGAAACATTTGAAAAGTTCAAAGAATTTTAGAGTGAAGTGGAGAATCATTGTAACAAGAAAATAAAGTTTCTATGATATGATCGCAGAGGTGAATATTTGAGTTACGAGTTTGGCATTCATTCTAAACAATGTGGAATAGTTTCACAACTGACGCCACCTGGAACACCATAGCGTAATGGTGTATTCGAACGTCGTAACCGTACTTTGTTAGATATGGTGCGATCTATGATGTCTCTTACCGATTTACCACTATCGTTTTGGGGTTATGCATCAGAGACAGCTGCATTCACATTAAATAGGGTACCATCTAAATCCGTTGAGATGACACCGTATGAACTATGGTTTGGCAAGAAACCTAAGCTGTCGTTTCTTAAAGTTTGGGGTTGCGACACTTATGTCAAAAGGATTCAGCCTGATAAGCTCAAACCCAAATCGAAGAAGTGTGTCTTCATAGGGTACCCTAAGGAAACAATTGGGTACACCTTCTACCACAAATCCGAAGGCAGGATCTTTGTTGCTAAGAATGGAACATTTCTAGAGAAGGAGTTTCTCTCGAAAGAAGTGAGTGGGAGGAAAGTAGAACTTGATGAGGTAATTGTACCTTCTCTCAATTTGGAAAGTAGCACATCAGAGAAATTTGTTCCTGTGATGCCTACACCAACTAGAGAGGAAGCTAATGATGATGATCATGAAACTTCAGATCAAGTTACTACTGGACTTCGTAGGTCGAATAGAGCATGTTCCACACCAGAGTGGTACGGTAATCCTGTTCTGGAAGTCATGTTACTAGACCATGGCGAACCTACGAACTATGAAGAAGCTATGATGAGCCCAGATTCCGATAAATGGCTCGAGGCCATGAAATCTGAGATAGGATCCATGTATGAGAACAAAGTATGGACTTTGGTGGACTTGCCCGATGATCGGCAAGCCATTGAGAATAAATGGATCTTCAAGAAGAAGACTAACGTTGATGGTAATGTCACCGTCTACAAAGCTCGACTTGTCGTGAAAGGTTTTTGACAAGTTCAAGGGGTTGACTACGATGAGACCTTCTCACCCGTAGCGATGCTTAAGTTAGTTCAAATCATGTTAGCAATTGCTGCATTTTATGATTATGAAATTTGGCAAATGGATGTCAAAACTGCATTCCTTCTTAAAGAAGAGTTGTATATGATGCAACCAGAAGGTTTTGTCAATCCTAAAGGTGCTAACAAAGTGTGCAAGCTCCAGCGATCCATCTATGGACTGGTGCAAGCATCTCGGAGTTGGAATATACACTTTGATGAGATGATCAAAGCATATGGTTTTATACAGACTTTCAGTAAAGCATGTACTTACAAGGAAGTGAGTGGGAGCTCTGTAGCATTTCTAATATTATATGTAGATGACATATTGTTGATTGGAATGATATAGAATTTCTGGATAGCGCAAAAGGATACTTGAATAAAAGTTTTTAAATGAAAGACCTCGGTGAAGCTGCTTATATATTGGGCATCAAGATCTATAGAGATAGATCAAGACGCTTAATAGGACTTTCACAAAACACATACCTTGATAAAGTTTTGAAGAAGTTCAAAATGGATCAGTCAAAGAAAGGGTTCTTGCCTCTATTACAAGGTGTGAAGTTGACTCCGACTCAAAGCCCGACCATTGCAGAAAATAGAGAGAAAATGAAAGTCATTCCCTATGCCTCAGCCATAGGTTCTATCATGTATGCTCTGTTGTGTACCAGACGTGATGTGTGCCTTACCATATGTCTGGTAGGGAGGTACCAAAGTAATCTAGGAGGGGATCACTGGACAATGGTCAAGAACATCCTGAAGTACCTGAAAAGTACCAAGGATATGTTTCTCGTTTATGGAGGTGACAAAGAGCTTGTCGTAAATGGTTACGTCGATTCTAGCTTTGACACTAATCCGGATGACTCTAAGTCACAAATCGGATACGTATTTATATTGAATGGTGGAGCTGTCAGTTGGTGCAGTTTCAAGCAAAGCGTCGTGGCGGGATCTACATGTGAAGCGGAATACATAGCTGCTTCGGAAGCAGCAAATGAAGGAGTCTGGATGAAGGAGTTCATAACCGATCTAGGTGTAATACCTAGTGTATCGGGTCCAATGAAAATCTTTTGTGCCAATACTAGAGCAATTGCCTTGGTGAAGGAATCCAGATTTCACAAAAGAACCAAACACATCAAGAGACGCTTCAACTCCATTCATGATCAAGTCAAGGAGGGAGACATAGAAATTTGCAAGATACATACGGATCTGAATGTAGCAGATCCGTTGACTAAGCCTCTTCCACGAGCAAAACATGATTAGCACCAAGACTCCATGGGTGTTAGATTCATTACAATGAAATCTAGATTATTGACTCTAGTGCAAGTGGGATACTGAAGGAAATATGCCATAGAGGCAATAATAAAGTTGTTATTTTATGTCCTCATTCATGATAAAGGTTTATAATTCATGCTAGAATTGTATTGATCAGAAACCCTAATACATGTGTGAATACACAAACAAACACCGTGTCCCTAGTGAGCCTCTACTAGACTAGCTTGTTGATCAAAGATGGTTAAGGTTTCCTAACCATGGACATGAGTTGTCATTTGATAACAGGATCACATCATTAAGAAAATTATGTGATGGAAAAGACCCATCCATTAGCTTAGCATAATGATCGTTCAGTTTTATTGCTATTGTTTTCTTCATGTTAAATACATATTCCTTCGACTATGATATTATGCAACTCCCAGATACCAGAAGAATGCCTTGTGTGCTATCAAACATCACAACGTAACTAGGTGATTATAAAGATGCTCTACAAGTATCTCCGAAGGTGTTTGTTGAGTTGGCATAGATCGAGATTTGGATTTGTCACTCCGAGTATCGGAGAGGTATCTCTAGGACCTCTCGGTAATACACATCATAAGCTTGCAAGCAAACGACTAAGGAGTTAGTCACGAGCTGGTGTATTATGGAACGAGTAAAGAGACTTGCCGCCAATGATATTGAACTAGGTAGGAAGATACCGACAATCGGATCTCGGGCAAGTAACATACCGATAGACAAAGGGAATTACGTATGTTGTCATAACGGTTTGAGCGATAAAGATCTTTGTAGAATATATAGGAGCCAATATGGGCATCCAGGTTCCGCTATTGGTTATTGACCGGAGAGGTGTCTCGATCATGTCTACATAGTTCTCGAACCTGTAGAGTTCGCACGCTTAACGTTCGACGACGATATAGTATTATATTCAAGGAAATATGCCCTAGAGGCAATAATAAAGTTGTTATTTATATTTCCTTATATCATGATAAATGTTTATTATTCATGCTAGAATTGTATTAACCGGAAACTTAGTACATGTGTGAATACATAGACAAACAAAGTGTCCCTACTATGCCTCTACTTGACTAGCTCATTAATCAAAGATGGTTAAGTTTCCTGACCATAGACATGTGTTGCCATTTGATGAACGGGATCACATCATTAGAGAATGATGTGACGGACAAGACCCATCCGTTAGCTTAGCATTATGATCGTTTAGTTTTATTGCTATTGCTTTCTTCATGACTTATACATATTCCTCTGACTATGAGATTATGCAACTCCCGAATACCAGAGGAACACCTTGTGTGCTATCAAACGTCACAACGTAACTGGGTGATTATAAATATGCTCTACAGGTGTCCCCCAAGGTGTTTGTTGCGTTGGCATAGATTGATATTAGGATTTTTCACTCCGAGTATCGGAGAGGTATCTCTAGGCCCTCTCGGTAATGCACATCACTATAAGCCTTGCAAGCAATGTGACTAATGAGTTAGTTGTGGGGTGATGCATTACAGAACGAGTAAAGAGACTTGTCGGTAACGAGATTGAACTAGGTATGATGATACCGACGATCGTATCTCGGGCAAGTAACATACCGATGACAAAGGGAATAACGTATGTTGTTATGCGGTTTGATCGATAAAGATCTTCGTAGAATATGTAGGAGCCAATATGAGCATCCAGGTTTTGCTATTGGTTATTGACCGGAGATGTGTCTCGGTCATCTCTACATAGTTCTCGAACCCGCAGGGTCCATACGCTTAACGTTCGATGATGGTTTGTATTATGAGTTATGTGATTTGATGACCGAAGTTTGTTCGGAGTCTCGGATGAGATCACGGACATGACGAGGAGTGTCAAAATGGTCGAGAGGTAAAGATTGATATATTGGAAGGTTATATACGGACACCAGAATGGTTTCGATAAGGTTCGGGGATTTTTCGGAGTACCGGGAGGCTACCGTAACCCCCCGGGAAAGTTATTGGGCCTAATGGGCTATAGTGGAGGAGAGGAGGCAAGCCACAGGAGGTGGGGCGTGCCCTCCTTGCCCCAATCCGAATTGGACAAGGGAAGGGGCGCGGGCCCCCTCTTTCCTTCTCCCTCTCCCCCCTCTCTATTGGAAGGAAAGGGGGGCGAATCCTACCTAGTAGGACTCCTCCCCTTGGCGCGCCTCCCCCTTGGCCGGCCTCCTCCTCCCTGATGGTGTCCTGGACTAGGGGGTGCTCAGCACGTCGTCTCCCAACCAGCTGGATCGGGCCGAGGATCCCCATGGCGGTTCACTCATGGGCCATTTCGGGCAGCCCATGCCTCATACGAGGAAGATTCCACAAGGCTTGATGATCAAGACAAGGACTCCTCTCCACCAACGTATTCGACTAGGACTCTTGTTATCCTAGGCCTCCGGTGCATTATATAAGCCAAGGCCAGGCTAGTCGATAGATCATTATGAAACTATTCATCATACCTCTAGGGCTTAGACCGTAACATATGATCTCGAGGAAGATCAACTCTGTACTTGATACTTCATCAATATAAACAAGAGCAGGACGTAGGGTTTTACCTACATCAAGAGGGCCCAAACCTGGGTAAATCATAGTCTCCTTCATTCATGTTACCATTGATCCGATAATCCATAGCTCGGGACCCCCTACCCCGAGATCTACCGGTTTTGACACCGACAATGGTGCTTTCATTGAGAGTTCCGCTATGTGATCGGCAAAAGATCAATGGCTCGCCTACAGATAAACTGCGACGTCAGCGTCTTCATCGTCTGCTCGACTGGTCACCTTGGCTTGACCAAGGACTGTGCCCTGCCTCCAATCGTCATGTTCATGCGAGGGCCTTCATCAACATCAACTCCTATCTCTATCATGATCATGGAGGAATCATACGTGGAGCTCGGGGGCTCAACGTCAACATTGCCAACGGGCGACCGTGTTGTTTTTCCAAATAGCGAACTTGTATCCGCTACCACCACCTCCTCGAGCATTGCTTTGATGATTCCTTCGGTGGAATTGTGCGGAATTGAGTCTACAACAACACTGTAAAATTTCATCACGGTCTGATGGAGCAATCTCCGCCGATCTCCAATATACCGGAGCCCTGTCGAATCTGGACGGGAATCTAGACGATTCTGGAGCGTGATGTCCAGAATCTAGCTCGGACGTCCTTTGTAAGATCCAATCATTGATCATCTGCGGAATTCCTATATCTACGATCTCTCAAAATTTCAGCTCGATCCAACCGTCCAAACTCCGGGAACCTTCCGACTAGTGCATCACTTTTCAGATCTATTTTTTGTGCGAATACGAATCCGACCCGAGTTCATCTTTCTTCATGAACGGGATATTGGACAACCTTTTTGGAAGAATCTCTTTGTAGGGTATTGTGTTTTGTTTACGAACACATGCTCATAAATTTTGCTCCTTTTCAGAGGTAACCTTCGCCGTCACGCCAGTGTCAAACCAGTCTTTACTCCACATCTGCCGACCTGCGCTAGACAGATCATCGCTTCATCGAGCCGAGCCCAACCTTATCAGACCATCAGCTCGGCAAGCCGAATAAGAGTTTGACATCACAAAGACTAAATTATCACCAACACCATCGCCCCACGGATTGCATGGGTCAGGCGCGCCGACATCGCCGCTCGGTCACTTCGTCAATCTGGCTTTGACCGCATCACAAGTTATGACCAGCGTCGGCATGGCCGCACTATTGTTTCTTCAAGCTGATGTCCATCACACTGAACTGCTTCAATATCTCGGCTAACATGGCAGCTACAGCATCTCCTTACCGACCTGCTCTGTTACCTCGGCCTAGACCGGGGGCTTCGCCATCTCTTCATCAGACTACTCCGAAAACTTCGGCGTCACCAGCCGACCAGCTTCGTCATGTTAGCTGGACCGAGGGCTTTGCCTCGGCGAGCCAACCTTTGTCAGCATTGACATACCGTCGCTTCATCGCCCATTAGGCAATTGGTGTGCGGATCGAGTCCCAATTTTGGGAGGAATCTTTCTTCACATTGCTACAACAGATAAACCAGGTGCTATTAATCCTAATAATTTTTTCTTGCTTGGGTTTATTTTTTCTGAGGAACTATTACTCTGGTTTGTTTCATCATCTGTACACGGGTATATCAAATGGTGGCCGCATTAACGACGGTCGCGTGGTGGTTTGGTCAGTTTCCTTATACAGTTCGGCGAACGCCGAATCTGGAACTCAGACCGGCCTGTGAATTCAGGATTTGCCACGCCTTCTCTGTGTCAGCCGACGCCCTACATCAACATTGACTTCGGCGCCAGGCCACATCTCTTTAAATAAATTATTTTTGCGAAAAGCAATTATGCAAGGATTATATATATATTTATATTATTCTTTTTGGACTGCACTATTTTATGTGTATAGGTGATAGACTTCGACTGCGTCACGCGGTCACTTTAGCAAGCCAACGTCGTCGTCCCAATTGGCATAAATCGGCTCGCATGATCAGCTTGTTGATTGAATTTTCATACCGACATGTTCGGTTGCCTCGGGGACTTCGGCATCATCAAGAGGGTTCTACCTCGTCGGGTGTTCGACGCACGGGCCATATTTCTTTTATTACTCACTTTGCATTAATTATTAATCATGCAACTCTTGTCATTTTTTATTATTATTACTATTATCTCCGGCTTGCACTATCTTCTATGCATAGGTAAATGATCCGGATTTGGCAGCACCGTCACCTCGGCGTATCGACATACCACGTCACCTCGGCTGGACCGGGGGCTTCGTCATCACTTCATTAACCCACGTCGGGTACTTCGGAGTTGATAACCCACAAGTATAGGGGATCGTAACAGTTTTCGAGGGTAGAGTATTCAACCCAAATTTATTGATTTGACACAAGGGGAGCCAAAGAATATTCTCAAGTATTAGTAGCTGAGTTGTCAATTCAACCACACCTGGAAACTTAATATCTGCGGAAAAGTGTTTAGTAGCAAAGTAATATGATAGTGGTGATAACGGTAGCAAAAGGTCACAGTAGTAAAAGTAATGTTTTTGGTATTTTGTAGTGATCATAGCAATAGCAACGGAAAAGTAAATAAGCGAAGAACAATATATGGAAAGCTCGCAGGCAATGGATCAGTGATGGAGAATTATGCCGGATGCAGTTCATCATGTAATAGTCATAACCTAGGGTGACACAGAACTAGCTTTAGTTCATTGATATAATGTAGGCATGTATTCCGAACATAGTCATACATGCTTATGGAAAAGAACTTGCATGCCATCTTTTGTCCTACCCTCCCGTGGCAGCGGGGTCCTTACGGAAACTAAGGGATATTAAGGTCTCCTTTTAATAGAGAACCGGAACAAAGCATTAACACATAGTGAATACATGAACTCCTCAAACTACGGTCATCACCGGTAAGTATCCCGATTATTGTCACTTCGGGGTTAACGGATCATAACACATAATAGGTGACTATAGACTTGCAAGATAGGATCAAGAACACTCATATATTGATGAAAACATAATAGGTTCAGATCTGAAATCATGGCACTCGGGCCCTAGTGACAAGCATTAAGCATAGCAAAGTCATAGCAACATCAATCTCAGAACATAGTGGACACTAGGGATCAAACCCTAACAAAACTAACTCGATTACATGATAGATCCCATCCAACCCATCACCGTCTAGCAAGCCTACGATGGAATTACTCACGCACGGCGGTGAGCAAGGCGCGCCCCCCACCCTCGTGGCTAGGGTGTGGCCCCCTGGTCTTCATCTTTTGCAAAGATTTTTTATTGTTTTTGAAAAGATGTTCCATGAAGTTTCAGGTCATTCTGAGAACTTTTGTTTCTACACATAAATAACACCATGGCAATTCTGCTGAAAACAGCGTCAGTCCGGGTTAGTTCCATTCAAATCATGCAAGTTAGAGTCCAAAACAAGGCAAAAGTGTTTGGAAAAGTAGATACAATGGAGACGTATCAACTCCCCCAAGCTTAAACCTTTGCTTGTCCTCAAGGCATTCAGTTGACAAACAGCTTTTCTCATCTCAGTCAGTCCATCATATATCGTCATAATTTCCTTTCACTTGCACGACCGGACGATGTGGATGATAATAATAGTGCACGTGCATTGGACTAAGCTAGAATCTGCAAGCATTCAATAAACAGGAGGAGACAAGGCAATATGGGCTCTTTTGTCAGATCAACAATAATGCATATAAGAGCCACTTCAACAATTTAATTATGGTCTTCTCCTATCGACCCCCAAAGAAAAGAAAAGAAATAAAACTATTTACATGGGAAAGCTCCCAGCAAGCAAAAGAAGAACAAGAAATCTTTTTGGGTTTTCTTTTTAATTACTACTACAAGCATGGAAAGTAAACTAATTAAAAGCTACAACTAATTTTTTTGGTTTTTCTTAAGGTTTATTAAACACACAATAAAAAAGCATAAAAAGGAAAATAAACTAGCGTGGATGATGCAATGAAAAAGTATGAGCACCGACATTTAGCAATGAGTGTGTGAACATGAATGTAATGTCAGTGAGAAATACGTACTCCCCCAAGCTTAGGCTTTTGGCCTAAGTTGGTCTATAGCCACTGCTGGCCTGGCGGATATCCATAATAATAGTTGGGGTCGTACTGAGATGAAGAAGACTCTGATTGCCACTGGTTGGCAATTATCTCCGGATCCCACAGACAATTAGACTGTCATGGAGGATCAACTTGTGGTTTCGACTCTGGCTCTGCGGCTAATGTAGGGTTCCAGTAGGCGTGAATAGCCTCTAATGGAACAAGGTACTTACCTGCAGATAAATCAAACAAGGAAGGAGCAGGCAAGGTAATAGTCTCAGGATGATGTTTATCAAAGAACAATTTGTATTTAAGCTCTCCTTCCCTATTCTTAACAATAAAATCATGTGCCACCATACTCTTATAATCTAAATAAACAGTGGGTAGCAATTTTTCTTCCTTCTCATAATGCCTAATAGGTATGTTAAAATGTGCAGCTAGGCGTGAAGAATAAATGCCTCCAAAGATGGGCCCCTTGGTACGGTTCAGACTTAACCGTTTAGCAATAATACCGCCCATACTAAAACAGTTATCACCGAATAAACCATGGAACAAAATAATAATATCAGGAATACTAAGGTTTCCACAGTTTCCGCGACCAATTAAGCAACGACTAGCAAATATTGCAAAGTAGCATAAAACAGGAAAATGTATGCTAGTGATTCGTGCATCGAAAACATTCCTCGTTTCCCCTACAGTGATGGTATCAATAAACCCATCCACATCGTCATGATGTGGTTCCTCTATGATGCCCTCGAAAGGGATCAAACAAACCTGACAAAAATCATAAAGTGACATCTCCTTATGCTCATCATATAAATAAAATTCCACCGTAGGTGGTGAGCTCCTAGCATGGAAATGAAAGTTTTGAACAAAGATATTGGTGGGTAAGAGATACTGTTCGCGTCGGTCGTGGAGGAAGGTGGTGAGGCCTGCATTCTCAGCCAATTCATAAAAATCTTCATAAATCCCGGCTGCTCTTAAGAAATCATCGGAGGTCCATTCACACGGCCTAACCTCCACGGTGCGAGGCAGATTATACTTGGGTTTCATTGCTTCTTCATTTTGCTTTTCCTTCGAACTTCAGCTCGATGAGCCCATAAAAAATCTCTTCATTATTTTCTGAAAAATTCTGAAATTTTTAGTAACTTCAAAATAAAAGTGAACCAAACTCAATAATATTGATAGCAACTACTCCTACAAGTTCCTAGAGCCTATATCATGCATCAAACTACTTGGAACCACATAAATTTGACATGCAAGTTCAAGAACATGGTCACCTAGGCAGCACAAATTTGCAATGAATAAAGCACTAGAACAAAAACTAATTGGACCAATGGAGGAGTCACATACCAAGGAACAATCTCCCCAAGCAGTTTTGTGAGAGGTGCTTTGAGCAAGGAGATCAAAAATGGCAGCAAAATGAGCTAGAACTCGTGCTTGAGCTGGATATTCGTGTTTGTGGGAGGAAGAAGGAGTGTGTGGGTGCAGGAATAAGTGGAGGAGGTCCACTGTGGGCCCACGAGGCAGGGGGCACGCCCTCTGATACGTCTCCAACGTATCTATAATTTTTTATTGCTCTATGCTATATTATCTACTGTTTTGGGCAATATTAGGCTTTATTTTCCACTTTTATATTACTTTTGGGACTAACCTATTAACCGGAGGCCCAGCCTAGATTTGTTGTTTTATGCCTATTTTAGTGTTCTGAAGAAAAGGAATATCAGACGGAGTCGAAATGGAACGAAATCAACTAGAGAAGTTATTTTTGGAACGAAAGCCACCCGATGGACTTGGACCCTACGTCAAGGAAGGAAGGAGGAGCTCACGAGGGTAGGGGGCGCGCCCCCTGCCTCGTGGGGCCCTCGTGACTCCCCTGACATACTTCTTCCGCCTATATAACTCCACGTACCCTAAAACTTCCAGAATGCAACATAGATCGGGAGTTCCGCCGCCAGAAGCCTCCGTAGCCACCAAAAACAAATCTAGACCCGTTCCGGCACCCCGCCGGAGGGGGCAATCCTTCTCCGGTGGCCATCTTCATCATCCCGGTGCTCTCCATGACGAGGAGGGAGTAGTTCTCCCTCGAGGCTGAGGGTATGTACCAGTAGCTATGTGTTCGATCTCTCTCTTTCGTGTTCTTGAGGTGATACGATCTTGATGTATCGCGAGCTTTGCTATTATAGTTGGATCCTATGATGTTTTCTCCCCCCTCTACTCTCTTGTAATGAATCGAGTTTCCCCTTTGAAGTAATCTTATCGGATTGAGTCTTTAAAGATTTGAGAACACTTGATGTATGTCTTGCCGTGGATATCTGTGGTGACAATGGGATACCACGTGCCACTTGATGTATGTTAAGGTGACCAACTTGCGGGTTCCGCCCATGAACCTATGCATAGGGGTTGGCACACGTTTTTGTCGTGATTCTCCGGTAGAACTTTGGGGCACTCTTTGAGGTCCTTTGTGTTGGTTGAATAGATGAATCTGAGATTGTGTGATGCATATCGTATAATCATACCCATGGATACTTGAGGTGACATTGGAGTATCTATGTGACATTAGGGTTTTGATTGATTTGTGTCTTAAGGTGTTATTCTAGTACAAACTCTAGGGCTGTTTGTGACACTTATAGGAATATCCCAACGGATTGATTGGAAAGAATAACTTTGAGGTGGTTTCGTACCCTACCATAATCTCTTCGTTCGTTCTCCGCTATTAGTGACTTTGGATAGACTATTTGTTGCATGTTGAGGGATAGTTTTATGATCCAATTATGTTAGTATTGTTGAGAGGACTTACACTGGCGAAAGTATGAACCCTAGGCCTTGTTTCAACACATTGCAATACCGTTTACGCTCACTTTTATCACTTGCTACCTTTCTGTTTTTATTATTTCAGATTACAAATACCTTTATCTACTATCCATATACCACTTGTATCACCATCTCTTCACCGAACTAGTGCACCTATACAATTTACCATTGTATTGGGTGTGTTGGGGACACAAGAGACTCTTTGTTATTTGGTTGCAGGGTTGCTTGAGAGAAACCATCTTCATCCTACGCTTCCTACGGATTGATAAACCTTAGGTCATCCACTTGATGGAAATTTGCTACTATCCTACAAACCTCTGCACTTGGAGGCCCAACAACGTCTACAAGAAGAAGGTTGTGTAGTAGACATCAAGCTCTTTTCTGGCGCCGTTGCCGTGGAGGTGAGTGCTTGAAGGTATATCTTTAGATCTTGCAATCGAGTCTTTTAGTTTCTTGTTTTATCACTAGTTTAGTTTATAAAAGAAAACTATAAAAAAATGGAATTGAGTTTGTCTCATACGCTTCACCTTTTTAATATCTTTCGTGAGTATGATGGAAAGGATAATTGTGCTCAAGTGCTAGAAGAAGAAATCTATAAAATGTTTGGCACTAAATATTTGAATGATGGGCATGATTGCAATGTTGTTAGTATGAATTCCTTGAATATCCATGATGCTAATGATATGCAAAGCCACAAGCTTGGGGAAGCTATGTTTGATGAAGATGATATTTTTTGTTCCCCAAGTTTTGATGAGCAAATTTATTATGATGAAAGCATGCCTCCTATCTATGATGATTATTGTGATGACACGTATGCTTTAAAGAATAATGATAACCATGAAACTTGTCATCTTGATCTTAATTTTAAATCACATGATAGTTATTTTGTTGAGTTTGCTCCCACTATTATTCATGAGAAGAATTTTGCTTGTGTGGAGAGTAGTAAAATTTATATGCTTGTAGATCATGAAAAGAATGCTTTAGGTGCTGGTTATATCGTTGAATTCATTCATGATGCTACTGAAAATTATTATGAGGGAGGAACATATGCTTGTAGGAATTGCAATAATACCAAGTTTCCTCTCTATGTGCTTAAAATTTTGAAGTTATGCTTGTTTTGCTCTCCTATGCAAGTTGATTATTGTTCCCATGAATTGTTTGCTCACAAAATCCCTATGAATAGGAAGAGGGTTAGACTTAAATGTGCTAGTCATATTCTTCATGATGCTCTCTTTATGTTTCAATTCTTATCCTTTATGTGAGCATCATTGAAATCATCATGCCTAGCTAGGGGCGTTAAACGGTAGCGCTTGTTGGGAGGCAACCCAATTTTATTTTTGTTACTTTCTTTTTGTTCCTGTTTAGTAATAAATAATTCATCTAGCCTCCATTTAGATGTGGTTTTATGCTTTTAATTAGTGTTTGTGCCAAGTAGAACCTTTGGGAAGACTTGGGGAAAGTCTTGTTGATCATGCTGTCAAAAACAGAAACTTTAGCGCTCACGAGAATTGCTGCCATTTTTATTTGGAGAGTGCTATTTAGTTAATTCTTTTTGCAGATTATTAATAGATAAATTACTCAGGTCCAGCAATTTATTTGAAAATTTTATGAGTTCGATAAGTATACGTTTGATTCAGATTACTACAGACTGTTCTGTTTTTGATAGATTCTGTTTTTCATGTGTTGTTTACTTATTTTGATGAACGTATGGCCAGTAAAATAGTTTATAAACCATAGAGAAGTTGGAATGCAGTAGGTTTTACATCAATATGAATTTAGAATGAGTTCATTACAGTACCTTATGATGGTGATTTGCTTTCTTATACTAACGGAGCTTACGAGTTTTCTGTTAAGTTTTGTCTTGTGAAGTTTTCAAGTTTTGGGTAAGGATTCGATGGACTATGGAATAAGGAGTGGCAAGAGCCTAATCTTGGGGATGCCCATGGCACCCCAAGGTAATATTCAAGGACAACCAAGAGCCTAAGCTTGGGGATTGAAAGTGCGTTATATCGACTAGAGGGGGGTGAATAGGCAATTTTTATGAAAGTCTTCAAAACGTGGGAGTTATGAAGACAAACGATAGAAATAAACCTAATACCCTGCAGCGGAAGGTAGACTACACTAGGCAAGCCATAGTCAAGTATTCAATAGAGTGAAAGCACAATGACTAATAGCAGCAATGTAGTAAGGATCAGGTAGGAAGATATTGTGAAGCCAGACAGAACATGCAGTCACTCAGTGAAGACAAAAGATAGTGCAAACATACAATGACTTCACAAGGAGTAACAGTAAGTAAAGGGAAGGGAAGATGAAACCAGTGACTCGTTGAAGACAATGATTTGTTGGACCAGTTCCAGTTGCTGTGACAACAGTACGTCTGGTTGGGGCGGCTAGGTATTTAAACCTTAGGACACACAGTCCCGGACACCCAGTCCTGAACACGCAGCTTAGGACACCCAGTCCTCACCGTATTCCCCTTGAGCTAAGGTCACACAGACCTCGCCCAATCACTCTGGTAAGTCTTCAAGGTAGACTCCCAAACCTTCACAGACTTCGTTCACCGGCAATCCACAATGTCTCTTGGATGCTCAGAACGCGACGCCTAACCGGCTGGAGGATGCACAGTCCTCAAGTGTAATAAGTCTTCAGATCACACGGACAAGAAGACTTAAGTGATGCCCAATTCTCTTTGGCTCTGGGTGGTTAGGGCTTTATCCTCGCAAGGAATTCTCTCTCAAAGGCTTCGAGGTGGGTTGCTCTCAAACGACAAAAGTCGTACTCTTAATCTGAGCAGCCAACCGTTTATGGTTGTAGGGGGTGGGCTATTTATAGCCACTTGGCAACCCGACCTGATTTGTCCGAAATGACCCTGGGTCACTAAGGAACTGACACGTGTTCCAACGGTCAGATTTGAAACTCACACGGCAACTTTACTTGGGCTGCAAGCAAAGCTGACTTGTCCGACTCTGGATAAGATTCGCTCTCATAGTCTTCACTCGAAGACATAGGTTTTGGTTAGGCATCACTTCAGTCATTCTGACTGGTTCTCTTGGACCCCACTTAACAGTACGGTGGTTCCTATGACTCAACACAAAAGAAAAAGGACTACGAAAGATCTAAGTCTTTGAGCTCCATAGGCTTCATGTGGTGTCTTCTCTTGTCATAGTCTTCAATGTGAATATCTTCATATACCACCTTTGACTTCAATGTCTTCATACATTTTTAGGGGTCATCTCTGGTAGGAAAACCGAATCAATGAGGGACTTCTACCTGTGTTATCCTGCAATTCTCATAAACACATTAGTCCCTCAACTAGGTTTGTCGTCAATACTCCAAAACCAACTAGGGGTGGCACTAGATGCACTTACAATCTCCCCCTTTTGGTGATTGATGACAAACTAGTTGAAGTTTTCAACGGGGAATATAATCTGTGAAATTGTAAAGGATAAGGAATTGTCTTCATAAGTTGCATGGGCTCCCCCTGAAGATGTGCATATAAGTAATTTGCTTTTGGAATGCAAATGCACATGGCAGGTTGTACTTGTGGAGATCCACTTCAACTTATGATGACAATCCACTATGCATGTGAAAGTATATGAAGATAATGACAATGCAAAATGGAAAATGGACGTTTGCAGAATGATCTAAGTGCGGAATTTATCGTCGCACATGCGGAATTTATCATCGCAAAACAAAGTGGCAGATAAGTAGCAGACGACCATCGAGTTTAAATGTTACAACTCAAAGAACCAAATGTAGCAAAACGAGAGTTGTAAGACAAAGCAAAATATAAAGCACCCGCCCATATGGACCCGCTTGAAGACTATCAACCTCATATGCTTCTCCCCCTTTTGTCAGTAAGGACCAAAAAGGTTTGAAGACATAGAGCATCTACTCGTTCCCATGCGGAGTAGGTGAACTAGCAGGGTCGTTGGTGGTGTTTGGCGGTGCTGAAGAGCTTGGAGCAGAGTTGACGCGTGCTGAAGGAGGTGGTGGTGAAGTAGCATCATCTTCATCCTCGATAACTCTGGCAGTCACTGTTGCAGCAGATGAAGAGAACTCAGAGTCTTCAAGGGATGGAGTTCCTAGCAGCACAGCTCTTCGAGGAGGTGTGGAGTCAAACTTGAATCGCTCAGTGAAGCCATCCTCTTGGAGATCATCTTCAGAACACATCATCGTTAGCCCTTTCCATGTGCGGCGACAGGTTTCATGGGCAACGAAAGCATTCTTGGTGGCAAGATTGCGAATGCAATTAACATCCACCAAGAGGCTTTTCATCTGACGCTTCAGCCAATCATGATGCCTATCCTGTTTCTGATGAAGAGCCACAAGAAGCTCTCGGTCGTTGAGAACACGAGTGCGCTTCTTGGGTCTTGGAGCAGTTGTACTATCAATGGCTTCAGTAGACGCAGGGTGTGGTGCACGTGTAGTGCCAACCAAAGGATACACCCGAGTGACTGCTTCAACTCCTTCAATGTTCTGTGAGAAACTCTGATGCTCTGCATTCTGAAGACTTAGAGGTTCCTTTGCAGGCTCAGGATAGATGGCTTCAGTAGAGATATCCACATCAGGCAGAAAAATCCTATGATTGCGAGCAGATGGCTGATATGAGATATCGGAGTGAAGTTTAATTAGCCGCATTACCCATGGGGCGTAGAACTTCAAGCCAAACAGATCAGAGCCTGATGCAGCAAGTTGGCGGATGAATAAGTCCTGTGCATTGAAGCATTTTCCATGAAGAATATATAAGACCAAAGTCTTCATTGCACCCTCAAGCTTGGCATTTGGAGAGTGCCCTTTGATGGGCCAGAGAGTTCGCCTGATGATGTGATAGATGGTTCTTGGCAGATACTCAAGGTCTTCAACGAAGAACTCTGTTGGATAAGCAGCATCTTGGGGTAATGGCTTCATCATGCTGAGCATCTGACTCATATCAGGTTCCGGCCTCTTAAAGATGCTCTCAATAGCTTCACTATGCAGCTGACAGCCATGCTCGTAGAGATCGCCAGGAGTGGGCAAACCAGTGAGCTCAATGATGTCAAATGCATTGGCTTCGTGATGAACGTTTCCGGTCATCCACTCCAGGACCCAAGTCTTCGGATCTCTGCTGTACCCGCGGATGTGAAGTGTGGCATAGAATTGGAGCAGCAGCTCTTCATTCCAATGCTCTTGGTCAGTAACGAACGGCAGCAGTCCAACTTCCTTGAAGCAATCCAAAGCTTCTTCCAGACAGGGCAGACCAGCTATGGCTTCAATGTCAAGGCGCTTGTGTGGGAAGATGCGACCTTGGTTGTAAAGAATGCATGAGTAATAGCTTCGCTGAGGATAGCTCCAGAACCGATCAGATGATATCCTTTCTCTTGAGTAGGGATTCCTGGAGCTATCGAAGAATGTGTTGTCTGCCCTGAAGCCATTGATATTGAAGGAGCCAGGTGCTGATGCAGGACCTGGGAACCTTGGCAATCTTGGGATTGGCTTCTGTACCTGAGGCCTGTGCTCAACATGATAGTCAAACTGGGGACCGGTAGCAGACTCAGGAACAGAAGTGACGGGATCAGTGGCTTCGCTGTCTTCTTCTTCCGTTGGGGAGGGCTCCACATTAGCTTCATTGGTGGTTGTGGCAGCCTCAAGATGTTCATCCTCCACTTGACGAGCTGGAGGGTCGGTCACAAGCACTTTCTCCTTGAGAACTGCTTCTTGGTGGGACAGGGGGACTTGTGGGACTTCTTCTTCCGCGGCTGATGCAGACGGATTGTCTTCAACAGAGATTTGAGGCCTTGGACCTTTGCGAAGCCTGCGCAACGCGAGCGACGCCTGTGGAGTTGGAGTGGGCTGGGCCTCATAGTCTTCTTCCTCTTGTGGGCGATCTGCCCATGAAGCATCCTGTGCAATTGGCGTCAGTGGACGACCAATGCTGATGAGTTCGCTGTTTTCAAGCTGAGGAAGGACTGCACCATCTTCTACATTGTCATGTTGACCAATGTCTTCAACAGCGATGGGATCAGCTGCTGGAAAGTCTTCAGCTTCATGAGCCTTTGTGGAAGCAGGCTCATGGATAGTCAGTTGGCGTTCAACTTCAGGATAGACCATAGAAATGGGTTCAACTATCAAGGGCTTTGTGGGAGCAGCCCGATCTTTCTTGGTCTTCCTCTTCTTCTTGGAGGGGGCAGTTGGAGAGGCTTCAGAATGTTCCCTCTTCCTGGCTTCAGCCTCAGTAGTCCTTGTCTTCTTGAGCTCTGAAGCGGTTGACCGGCTTTTTGGCTTCGAGCCAGTCAGTCTAGTTGGGAAGACAATCGGAACTGCTTCCTGCCTTGGTGTGTCAGGTTCAGCCGTAGCAGGCTTCTTCTTCTTCTTCTTTGCGGCCATCCTGGGGTCGATGCCAGGACGCCCAAGGGCCTTGCGCTTCTCAGCCTCATTGTAGGCTTGCACACATCAGTCAGCCAGAGTCTTCATGCGCTCACGCGAACCCTGAGCTTCTGCACGTTTCTTTACAAAGGCTTCCTTCAGCTCATGCATCATACTCTTGAAGTTCTTCACTTCCTGCATGCTGAGCTTGGCCATATGCTTCTTGCACTGAGCCTTTTCATAGTCAATCTTTTGCTTCAGTTCAACAATGCGCTGGGCAATAGCGAGTTCTGAAGCAATGGCGCCTTGGAAGGCGACACTGAGGCCAATTGGTAGCTGCAGATCTTCAAAGCTGATGTTTGGCGTGTCAAACCACTCGTCAATGAAGTTGTGGATGATGGTCACATCAAAGAGAGGCAGATCATTGAAGATTTCTGCTTCTTCTTTGCTCTTGATGAGTTGCTCAAGAGCGTCATCTGCTAGATCTTCATCACTTGACAGATCAATGTCGTCATTGCGCAGAATGGCAGCAGCAGTTAGCTCTTGTCCGGTGTGAGGCAGAGGCATTCTTGACCTTCTGGGGCTTGGAGATGCAAGATAAGTCTTCGGACTACACACTGTCTTCAGGAGGTGCAGTTGCCAGTGGCTTCGCCCGTGAGATTTTTGGTGAAGGGGCAGGCTTTGAAGCTTTAGGCTTCTTCAGCTTCTTTGTCTTTGGCGCTGCAGGCGCTTCATCTGATTCAGCGTCAGCTGCAGGCTCATTCACTGCAGTCCCTTGAACTAAGATGCGGGTGATGAGGCCTTCAAGGTTGTAGAAAGGACCGATGACATTGGGTTCTGCATGTCGTGTGCCATCTGCCCTTGGTGCTGAGGGACCAGGGTTGAAGTCTACCCCCAAAGTCTTCTTGTTCTGCTTCGCTGAGTTCTGGGCAAATTGGAAGTTGCGCTTGAACAGATTGTCGTCACGACACCATAGTAGTGACGATGGGTGTGCATCAGCAGGCTGTGGCCCACGGACCATGCAGGGATAGAAGCCTTGTGCAATGGCTTCATCTCTGGACCTGGGTAGAAGATTCTTGTATAGGATGTCTCCCCATGGTCTCTTGATGGAATTTTTCTCAGCATATTCCTGGGTTACAAATCGGTATTTGAACCATTGTTCTGCCCAATATCTTCGAATCCATTGGATTCGGGTCTTGCGCTGATTGTAATCCTCTTCAGGATCTGTCTTGTATAGTTCTGAGAGTTCATCTGGCAGATCTCTGGATGTTTCTCCATGACACTTTCTGCCACCCTTCCTTGCTGCTTTCTCTGAAGCCATAAACTTTAACTTGAAAGGCTTCAACACGTTCAAAGGCTTCAAAGGTTTTCGCTTGCTGGACCAACAGGAACTGGCTTCGGGAGAATTAATGTGATGCTGTAAGAATTCTACAAATGAATGCAGACTATGAGAACCAAAGGATTCTCCCACGGACATGTACCTGTGACAGCATTAAGGTGCGAGGGAAGGGGAAGAGGTCATATACATTCTCAGAAGATTTTGAAGATAAATCAGTTTAGAAGACATTGACCTCATCGTGCGAAGACATTCACTCATAGATAAGGAGTTGGTTCCAGATTTGTACGAATCCACAGATCAGTACAAGTGAGGAATCTAACTACTTTGTGAAGCATAAGTGAATATACTAGGCATGTTATGAGATGCAGTATGAGAGAGATCTAACTTGTGTGAATAGAAACTGCTTGTGGTAGAAAGTGACAAATCCATAGGATCAATGGTGCTGTAAAAAGGAAGTTTTATTTACCACACTAAGAACTGCTAGACAAGGTGGAAGATGAGGCCGAGAAGTTCGATCTTCCGTGCCCTAACTTGGCGACGGAGGACACCTACGGCGACGGCGGAGAGGACGATGTCCGCGGTCGGCGTGAAAACGGCGTCGGAGAGGTTGAGGCAGCGAAGCGCTTCGTCGACGGCGTCGTCGAGGGCTAGCGGTGGCGCTAGGGTTCGTGCGAGAGTGGAAGAAGAGATAATGACCGCTGTGAAGTGTGTATTTATAGGTACATGGGCGGCACTGCGCTATTACACAGGTGCCCCTGGCGATTCGCATCTGAGGAACACGTGGCCATTATGCGGAATTTTGGGGTTTGTTCCACGTCCCACGCATGCCTTGATTGCCGGGTGGTTGTTCCTACTTCTCCGGGTTTCATGTGGAGGAATGAGCATTGAAAACGGACTTAATGGTTGTCTCTGTATCTTCTGCTGACAAGGACGCAGAGAAGACATTCGACAGTTTGAATAGAATGCATATGATTTGGAGAGATAGAATTTGAGATAGAAAGCATAGAGAGGTTAGGGTCCGATCACATTCACTTAGTTCAAAAGATTCAACAATGAAGACATAGCTATAAGTGAATGCTGTAGAGGACAGAACACTAATATATATATATAATCAACATAGTGAAGATAATCATGAAGATATGTTGAGATCGAAGCCAAACCAAATGTGAAGACATTGCAAGGTAACGCCATGAGTGAAACACTTCAAAAATAGAACGTTGGGTGGTGGCGTTACCCACTGTATAGGAAGTATTAGACCCAGACACGGCGCACAATTATCGTGGCGCTCCAAAGTCAAATTCCACATTAATGTTTTCACACTTAGAATGTATGTCTTCATTGATTGAAGATATACTTTACTTCGTGTGTTGCACATCTAAGTCATCAATATGCATAAGGGTTAGGATGTGTGTCTGATCACAGGACATTTGAGGATTCCAGGATATTTAGCTCACACTGTAACTTGCAAAATCTCTTCTCATCCAAGGGCTTGGTGAAGATATCTGCCAATTGCTCTTTAGTGTTGACGTGTATGATATCAATATCTTCCTTCACAACATGATCTCTGAGAAAGTGATGACGAATTTCAATGTGCTTTGTCTTCGAGTGCTGAACTGGGTTGTTGGCGATCTTGATGGCACTTTCGTTGTCGCAGTAAAGTGGCACTTGCTTCAGATGAATGCCATAGTCCTTGAGTGTTTGCTTCATCCACAAAAGCTGAGCGCAGCAAGATCCAGCAGCAATGTATTCAGATTCAGCAGTGGAGAGAGATACACAGTTCTGCTTCTTTGAAGACCAACATACAAGTGATCGTCCCAGAAAGTGACATGTGCCTGATGTAGACTTGCGATCAACTTTGTCACCAGCATAATCAGCATCCGAGAATCCAACCAGATCAAACTCTGAGCCCTTTGCATACCATAATCCTAGAGTTGGGGTGTGAGCCAAATATCGAAGAATTCGCTTCACAGCTAAGTGATGCGACTCCTTTGGTGCCGCTTGAAATCAAGCACACATGCAAACACTAAGCATAATATCTGGCCTAGATGCACCTAGATAAAGTAAAGAACCAATCATGGAGCGGTATACCTTTTGATCGAACTCTTTACCATTGTCGTCGGGACCCAGATGATGTTTGGTTGGCATTGGTGTTGTGAAGCCTTTGCAGTCTTGCATACCGAACTTCTTCAGGCAATATTTGAGATACTTCTCTTGAGATATGAAGATGCCGTCGCGTTGTTGTCGTATTTGAAGACCGAGGAAGAACTTCAGCTCCCCCATCATGGACATCTGATATTGCTCTTGCATCATATATCCAAACTCTTCACTGTACTTCTGATTGGTGCAGCCGAAGATAATGTCATCCACATATATTTGGCACACAAAAAGTTCACCATCATATGTCTTCGTGAAGAGAGTGGGGTCTAGGGAACCAGGTATGAAACCTTTGCTCTTCAGGAAGTATTTGAGTGTGTCATACCAGGCCCGAGGGGCTTGTTTGAGGCCATACAGTGCCTTGTTGAGCTTGTATACCATGTCCAGATGTTTTGGATCTTCAAAGCCAGGCGGTTGTGCAACATACACTTCTTCTTCATCTTGCCATTGAGAAAAGCACTCTTCACATCCATTTGATATAGAAGTATGTTATGATGATTTGCATAGGCCAGCAGTATGCGTATGGCTTCAAGTCTAGCCACAGGAGCAAATGTTTCATCGAAGTCAATGCCTTCCACTTGAGTATATCCTTGAGCAACCAGACGAGCTTTGTTTCTGACAACTTGACCATACTCATCTTGCTTGTTGCGGTATATCCATTTGGTGCCTATTATATTGTGCTTCCGTGGATCAGGACGCTTAACTAGTTCCCATACATTATTCAGCTCAAACTGTTGAAGCTCTTCTTGCATAGCTTGAATCCATTCAGGTTCCATGAAGGCTTCTTCAACTTTCTTGGGTTCTGTTATTGAGACGAATGCGAAGTGCCCACAGAAATTTGCTAGCTGAGTTGCCCTTGAACGAGTGAGTGGACCGGGTGCATTGATGCTATCAATTATTCTTTCAATCCGCACTTCATTGGAAACGCGAGGATGTATAGGGCGAAGACTTTGCTCTTGTTGATCATTGTCGTTGTTAGAAGGAATGTCTTCAGGCTGAGCATTGTCTTCATGTTGATCAGGTGCTGAGATGATAAGTTCTTCTTCAGGATGAGCTTCAGAAGGTATAATTTCTCCAGTTCCCATTAGCTTGATTGATTCACTGGATGGAACTTCATCTAGCACATTTGGCAGTTGCTCTCTTTGTGAACCATTGGTCTCATCGAACCGCACATCCACTGTTTCAACCACTTTGTAATGAAAGAGATTGAAGACTCTGTAGGAGTGCGAATCCTTTCCATATCCAAGCATAAAACCCTCATGTGCTTTTGGTGCAAACTTTGAGGTGTGATGTGGGTCCTTGATCCAGCACCTTGCGCCAAATACTCTGAAGTAACTGACATTTGGCTTCTTGCCAGTAAGGAGCTCATAAGATGTCTTGTTCAGAAGCTTGTGAAGATAAACACGATTGATTGTATGGCATGCAGTATCAATGGCTTCAGGCCAGAATTTTCTTGGGGTCTTGTATTCATCTAGCATCGTTCTGGCCATCTCAATGAGTGTTCTGTTCTTGCGTTCGACGACGCCATTCTGCTATGGCGTGTACGGGGCTGAGAATTCATGTGTGATGCCCAAGATATCAAGATATGTATCAAGGCCAGTGTTCTTGAATTCAGTGCCATTGTCACTTCTGATGTGCTTTATCTTGGCACCATAATTGTTCATAGCTCGATTGGCAAAGCGTCTGAAGACATCCTGCACTTCAGTCTTGTAAAGGATTATGTGCACCCAAGTATATCTAGAATAATCATCAACAATAACGAAGCCATAGAGGCAAGCAGTAGTAGTAAGAGTTGAGTAATGAGTGGGACCGAAAAGATCCATGTGAAGCAGTTCGAAGGGTCGAGTAGTGGTCATGATTGTCTTCGAGGGATGTTTGGCCCTCATCATCTTCCCTGCTTCACAGGCACCGCGTAAGTGATCTTTCTTGAACTTGACGCCCTCGATGCCTATGACATGCTTCTTCTTTGCTAGGGTGTGGAGGTTCCTCATGCTAGCATGCCCAAGCCTCTGATGCCAGAGCCAGCATTCTGAAGCTTTTGCTAGAAGACATACAGCAAGCTGTGGTCCTGCTAAGAAATCTACTACGTACATATCATCTTTTCGATACCCTTCAAACACTAGAGACTTGTCAGATTCCATTAGTACAAGGCAATGATATTTTCCAAATATTACGATCATGTTTAAATCGCAAAGCATTGAGACAGACATTAAGTTGAAGCCAAGGGATTCAACAAGCATGACTTTATCCATGTGTTGATCCCTTGAGATTGCAACTCTACCTAGACCCAATACCTTACTTTTACCAGTGTCAGCAAATGTGATGTGGCTCTTGTCGGATGGACATAAGGTTGAGTCCATAAGAAGACTTCTTTTGCCAGTCATGTGATTTGTACACCCACTATCAATAATCCATTCTGAAGACGCTGGTGTCGTACCCTACAGTGCAGTTAGGGGGATAGGCTTCACCAAGAGCATTGTGAAGCAAAAACATTTGACGAACCAATGGGTTATGAAAGCTTAGATCCAGATTAGGACTAATAGGGAGAGTAGCAAGCGATTCAGGAACAAAGTACATAGTAAGACCATTCGGGCATTTGATCTTGCGCCCTACAAGATGTTTAAGGTCCCCAACAATGGCGTCAGACGATTTTGGTTTTCTGCTGGAGACCTTTCCCTGCAAAAGAGAGTTAAGCTTTCTTAGCCACCCACATCTTCAAGGGTGGCTGAGAAGCAATAAGTCTAAGTGCAGCATCTGAGAATTTTGGCTTTGGAGCCCTAGCAAACAGTCTTGCAGGCGGACAATAGTACTCATAAGAATAAGCAGAATAGTTCTTGGTCTTATGAGCATGGCGGTTTGATGAACCGCTCTCATATTCATATGCCTGAGTATGGTTTCCCTGCAAAACATTTGCGTTAGTGCGACTCAGGTGAGTCCTCTGTCTGTATGAAGCCTTTGGACCGTGTGAAGCCTTTGGTCTGAGGTTTGTCTTCTTCACGTGAGGTGTCATGATGACATTCACAGGAAGATTCTCCAGACACCTTTTCAGAACCCAGATCTTCTTCATAGGCGGTCCATTCCTGCAGTTAGTACCAATGTACCTGGCAAACACTTCACCATTCTGATTCTTAAATAGTATATAGTTTGCATCAAAGGATTCATCAATGATAATGGGGTTAGCACAAGTGAAGCCAGATAGATTGGATGGGTCTGCTGAAGGTTCCTTTGCGGCAACCCACATGGTTTTGGGGTACTGCTCAGGTTTCCAGTAAGAGCCATCAGTATTCATTTTCCTTATGAACCCAACACCCTCTTTCCTCGGGTTTCGGTTCAGTATCTGCTTTTTGAGGACATCACATAGTGTCTGATGCCCTTTAAGACTTTTGTACATCCCTGTTTCAAGCAATGTCTTCAACCTAGCATTCTCATCAGCAATAGCAGTGGTATCCTCAGCAGAGGGGTTAGTTATCACATCAACAGTTGAAGATATCGCAACAGTAGTAGCAGTAGAACATTCAGCAACAGAAGTAGCATTATCACGCTCAATGCATTTAAGACATGGTGGTTCAAATCCTTCCTGAGCGGGACGGATCTGTTTGGCGTGAAGTGACTCGTTTTCCTTTTGAAGATCTTCATGAACCGCTCTCAATTCCTCAAGATCTTGCTTCCTTTGAAGATAATCATAGGAAAGCTTTTCATGAGTTGTTGAGAGAGTTTCATGACGACTTTCAAGTTCCTGATACTTAACGTGAAGATTTTTTATGTCTTCAATTAAGGATTCAGATCGAGTCATTTCAGCACCTAACAGATCATCACTTCTGTCTAACAGTTTTTGAATATGTTCCATAGCTTTCTGTTGTTCAGTTGCAATTTTAGCAAGTGTTTTGTAGTTGGGTTTTGAATCACAATCAGAGTCATCGTCACTAGATGTTTGATAGTGAGTAGTGTGTGTGTTTACCTTGGCACCGCGTGCCATGAAGCAGTAGGTAGAAGCGGAGTAGTCCTTGTCATTTGCATCGGTGTCGGTGACGAGGTCATTGTCTTCAGTATTGAAGATGGACTTGGCAACGTATGCTGTAGCCAGACTTGCGACGCCTGAATCAGACTCCTCCTCAGACTCCACCTCCGCCTCCTCAGAAGCGGACTCCTCCTCTGAATCCATTTCCTTGCCAACAAACGCACGTGCCTTGCGAGATGAGCTCTTCTTGTGTGATGAAGACTTCGAGGAAGACTTGGAAGAAGACTTTGAGTATTTCTTCTTCTTCTTGTCGTCAGAGTCATATTCCTTGCTCTTCTTCTTCTTTTTGTTCTCATTGTCCCACTATGGACACTCAGAGATGAAGTGGCCAAGTTTCTTGCACTTGTGACATGTTTTCTTCTTGTAGTCATGAGCAGAAGCTTCATCATTCCTTGAGCTTGATCGGGAAGACTTTTTGAAACCTTTCTTCTTGGTGAATTTTTGGAACTTCTTCACAAGCATAGCAAGTTCCCTTCCAATGTCTTCGGGATCATCAGAACTGCTGTCAGATTCTTCTTCGGATGAGGAGACAGCTTTTGCCTTCAAGGCACGAGTTCGCCCATAGTTTGGACCGTAGATATCTCTTTTCTCAGAAAGCTGAAACTCATGTGTGTTGAGCCTCTCAAGTATGTCAGATGGATCAAGTGTCTTGAAATCAGGACGTTCTTGAATCATCAGGGCTAGGATGTCAAACGAACTATCAAGTGATCTCAGTAGTGTCTTGACGACTTCATGTTTGGTGATCTCAGTAGCGCCGAGGGCTTGAAGCTCATTTGTGATGTCAGTGAGTCGGTCAAATGTGTGCTGGACATTCTCATTGTCATTTCGCTTGAAGCGGTTGAAGAGATTGCGAAGGACACTGATTCTCTGATCTCTCTGGGTTGAGATGCCTTCATTGACCTTGGAGAGCCAGTCCCAGACCAGCTTAGATGTCTTCAAAGCACTCACACGGCCATACTGTCCTTTGGTCAGGTGATCACAGATAATATTCTTGGCAGTAGAGTCCAGTTGAACAAATTTCTTGACATCAGCAGCAGTGACACCTTCTCCAGCCTTGGGAACGCCGTTTTCGACGACATACCATAGGTCGACATCAATGGCTTCAAGATGCATGCGCATCTTATTCTTCCAATAGGGATATTCAGTTCCATCAAAGACGGGGCACGCAGCGGAGACTTTAATTATCCCTGCAGTCGACATAGCTAAAACTCCAGGTGGTTAAACCGAATCACACAGAACAAGGGAGCACCTTGCTCTGATACCAATTGAAAGTGCGTTATATCGACTAGGGGGGGTGAATAGGCGATTTTTCTGAAAGTCTTCAAAACGTGGGAGTTATGAAGACAAACAATAGAAATAAACCTAATACCCTGCAGCGGAAGGTAGACTACACTAGGCAAGCCATAGTCAAGTATTCAATAGAGTGAAAGCACAATGACTAATAGCAGCAATGTAGTAAGGATCAGGTAGGAAGATATTGTGAAGCCAGACAGAACATGCAGTCACTCAGTGAAGACAAAAGATAGTGCAAACATACAATGACTTCACAAGGAGTAACAGTAAGTAAAGGGAAGGGAAGATGAAACCAGTGACTCGTTGAAGACAATGATTTGTTGGACCAGTTCCAGTTGCTGTGACAACAGTACGTCTGGTTGGGGCGGCTAGGTATTTAAACCTTAGGACACACAGTCCCGGACACCCAGTCCTGAACACGCAGCTTAGGACACCCAGTCCTCACCGTATTCCCCTTGAGCTAAGGTCACACAGACCTCGCCCAATCACTCTGGTAAGTCTTCAAGGTAGACTCCCAAACCTTCACAGACTTCGTTCACCGGCAATCCACAATGTCTCTTGGATGCTCAGAACGCGACGCCTAACCGGCTGGAGGATGCACAGTCCTCAAGTGTAATAAGTCTTCAGATCACACGGACAAGAAGACTTAAGTGATGCCCAATTCTCTTTGGCTCTGGGTGGTTAGGGCTTTATCCTCGCAAGGAATTCTCTCTCAAAGGCTTCGAGGTGGGTTGCTCTCAAACGACAAAAGTCGTACTCTTAATCTGAGCAGCCAACCGTTTATGGTTGTAGGGGGTGGGCTATTTATAGCCACTTGGCAACCCGACCTGATTTGTCCGAAATGACCCTGGGTCACTAAGGAACTGACACGTGTTCCAACGGTCAGATTTGAAACTCACACGGCAACTTTACTTGGGCTGCAAGCAAAGCTGACTTGTCCGACTCTGGATAAGATTCGCTCTCATAGTCTTCACTCGAAGACATAGGTTTTGGTTAGGCATCACTTCAGTCATTCTGACTGGTTCTCTTGGACCCCACTTAACAGTACGGTGGTTCCTATGACTCAACACAAAAGAAAAAGGACTACGAAAGATCTAAGTCTTCGAGCTCCATAGGCTTGATGTGGTGTCTTCTCTTGTCATAGTCTTCAATGTGAATATCTTCATATACCACCTTTGACTTCAATGTCTTCATACATTTTTAGGGGTCATCTCTGGTAGGAAAACCGAATCAATGAGGGACTTCTACCTGTGTTATCCTACAATTCTCATAAACACATTAGTCCCTCAACTAGGTTTGTCGTCAATACTCCAAAACCAACTAGGGGTGGCACTAGATGCACTTACAGGGATGCCCCGAAAGGCATCCCCTCTTTCATCTTCGTTCATCGGTAACTTTACTTGGAGCTATATTTTTATTCACCACATGATATGTGTTTTGCTTGGAGCGTCAATTTATTTTGTTAGGATTTGCTTGCTGTTATTTATAACAATGTTTTGCATCTTTTATTCCAATAAAAGTGGCATTGATAGTCTTTACTATGCCTATGTTACAAGTCTTCATGTTGCTGTTTGAAAACAGAAAGTTTACCGTTGTTGCAATAATTCCCTAGAAAAGTCAGAATCTGATAAAATGTTGAATTTTTTTGCATATTAAGCTCTTATAAATTTACTATAGTGGGAATTTTCTTTCATAATTTTTGGAGCGAGGGAAGTATGGATGTTTCTGCATTCTTTATAGACTATCCTGTTTAGGCAGATTGCTGTTATGTTTGCATTGTTTGCATATGTTTGCTTCTTTAATGATTCTATTTGAGGATAGGACTATTAAATATGCAGTGGCATTTAGTATGCAATGTTGAATAATAATTTTAGTGGTTTGCTACAGTAGAGTATGATAAGGTTTTTGCAATGGTTTATACTAACTTATCTCACGAGTCCTTGTTGAGTTTTGTGTGGATGAAGCTTTTGAGATTTAGGGAGACCGTGATATGAGAGGAATTAAGGAGACACAAAAGCTCAAGCTTGGGGATGCCAAAGGCACCCCAAGATAATATTTTAAGAAGTCTCAAGCGTCTAAGTTTGGGGATGCCCCGGTTGGCATCCCACCTTTCTTCTTCAACAATTATCGGTTAGTATCGGTTGATCCTAAGTTTTTGCTTCTTCGCATGATGTTTGCTATCCTTAGAATGTCATTTTATTTTGCTTTGCTTGCTGTTTTAATAAATTACCAAGATCTGAAATTACTAAATGTTAGAAAATCTTCACATAGTTGCATAATTATTCAACTACTCATTGATCTTCACTTATATCTTTCGGAGTAGCTTGTCATTTGCTCTAGTGCTTCACCTATATCTTTTAGAGCATGGTGGTAGCTTTATTTTGAAGAAATAGATGAACTCTCATGCTTCACTTATATTATTTTGAGAGTCTTAAATAGCATGGTAATTTGCTTAAAATCCTAATATGCTAGGTATTCAAGAATAATAAAATTCTCTTATGAGTGTGTTGAATACTAGGAGAAGTTTGATACTTGATAATTGTTTTGAGATATGGAGATGGTGATATTAGAGTCATGCTAGTTGAGTAGTTGTGAATTTGAGAAATACTTGTGTTGAAGTTTGTGATTCCCGTAGCATGCACGTATGGTGAACCGTTATGTTACGAAGTCGGAGCATGACTTATTTATTGATTATCTTCCTTATGAGTGGCGGTCGGGGACGAGCGATGGTCTTTTCCTACCAATCTATCCCCCTAGGAGCATGCGCGTAATACTTTGCTTTGATAACTTCTAGATTTTTGCAATAAGTATATGAGTTCTTTATGACTAATGTTGAGTCCATGGATCATACGCACTCTCACCCTTCCACCTTTGCTAGCCTCTCTAATACCGCGCACCTTTCGCTGGTATCATACACCTACCATATACCTTCCTCAAAACAGCCACCATACCTGCCTATTATGGCATTTCCATAGCCATTTCAAGATATATTGCCATGCAACTTTCCACCATTCCATTTATTATGACACATTCATCATTGTCATATTGCTAGCATGATCATGTAGTTGACATCGTATTTGTGGCAAAGCCACCGTTCATAATTCTTTCATACATGTCACTCATGCATCATTGCACATCTCGGTACACCGCCGGAGGCATTCATATAGGGTCATATCTTGTTCTAAGTATCGAGTTGTAATTCTTGAGTTGTAAGTAAATAAAAGTGTGATGATCATCATCATTAGGCATTGTCCCAGTGAGGAAAGGATGATGGAGACTATGATTCCCCCACAAGTCGGGATGAGACTCCGGACGAAAAATAAAAAGAGGCCAAAGAAGCCCAAATAAAAAAAGAGGCCATAAAAAAAGAGAAGGCCCAAATAAAAATAAAAAAATAAAAAAATGAGAGAAAAAGAGAGAAGGGGCAATGCTACTATCCTTTTACCACACTTGTGCTTCAAAGTAGCACCATCATCTTCATAGTAGAGAGTCTCTTGTTTTGTCACTTTCATATACTAGTGGGAATCTTTCATTATAGAACTTGGCTTGTATATTCCAATGATGGGCTTCCTCAAAATGCCCTAGGTCTTCGTGAGCAAGCGAGTTGGATGCACACCCACTAGTTTCTTTTGTTGAGCTTTCATACACTTATAGCTCTAGTGCATCCGTTGCATGGCAATTCCTACTCACTCACATTGATATCTATTGATGGGCATCTCCATAGCCCGTTGATACGCCTAGTTGATGTGAGACTATCTTCTCCCTTTTTGTCTTCTCCACAACCACCATTCTATTCCACCTATAGTGCTATATCCATGGCTCACACTCATGTATTGCGTGAAGATTGAAAAAGTTTGAGAACATTAAAAGTATGAAACAATTGCTTGGCTTGTCATCGGGGTTGTGCATGATTTAAATATGTTGTGTGGTGAAGATGGAGCATAGCCAGACTATATGATTTTGTAGAGATAACTTTCTTTGGCCATGTTATTTTGAGAAGACATAATTGCTTTGTTAGTATGCTTGAAGTATTATTATTTTCTATGTCAATATGAATTTTTGTCTTGAATCGTATGGATCTGAATATTCATGCCACAAGTAAGAAGAATTACATTGAAATTATGCCAACTAGCATTCCACATCAAAAATTATTTTTTTATCATTTACCTACTCGAGGAAGAGCGGGAATTAAGCTTGGGGATGCTTGATACGTCTCCAACGTATCTATAATTTTTGATTGCTCCATGCTATATTATCTATTGTTTTGGGCAATATTGGGCTTTATTTTCCACTTTTATATTACTTTTGGGACTAACCTATTAACCGGAGGCCCATCCCAGATTTGTTGTTTTATGCCTATTTCAGTGTTTTGAAGAAAAGGAATATCAGACGGAGTCGAAACGGAACGAAATCAACTAGAGAAGTTATTTTTGGAATGAAAGCCACCCGATGGACTTGGACCCTACGTCAAGGAAGGAAGGAGGAGCTCATGAGGGTAGGGGAGCGCCCACCCCCCTGGGGCGCGCGCCCCTGCCTCGTGGGGCCCTCGTGACTCCCCTGACGTACTTCTTCCGTCTATATAACTCCACGTACCCTAAAACTTCTAGAACGCAACATAGATCGGGAGTTCCGCCGCCAGAAGCCTCTGTAGCCACCAAAAACCAATCTAGACCCGTTCTGGCACCCTGCCGAAGGGGGCAATCCTTCTCCGGTGGCCATCTTCATCATCCCGGTGCTCTCCATGACGAGGAGGGAGTAGTTCTCCCTCGGGGCTGAGGGTATGTACCAGTAGCTATGTGTTCGATCTCTCTCTTTCGTGTTCTTGAGGTGATACGTTCTTGATGTATCGCGAGCTTTGCTATTATAGTTGGATCCTATGATGTTTTCTCCCCCCTCAACTCTCTTGTAATGAATCGAGTTTCCCCTTTGAAGTAATCTTATCGGATTGATTCTTTAAAGATTTGAAAACACTTGATGTATGTCTTGCCGTGGATATCTGTGGTGACAATGGGATACCACATGCCACTTGATGTATGTTAAGGTGACCAACTTGCGGGTTCCGCCCATGAACCTATGCATAGGGGTTGGCACACATTTTCGTCATGATTCTCCGGTAGAACTTTGGGGCACTCTTTGAGGTCCTTTGTGTTGGTTGAATAGATGAATCTGAGATTGTGTGATACATATCGTATAATCATACCCACGGATACTTGAGGTGACATTGGAGTATCTATGTGACATTAGGGTTTTGATTGATTTGTGTCTTAAGGTGTTATTCTAGTACGAACTCTAGGGCTGTTTGTGACACTTACAGGAATATCCCAACGGATTGATTGGAAAGAATAACTTTGAGGTGGTTTCGTACCCTACCATAATCTCTTCGTTCGTTCTCCGCTATTAGTGACTTTGGAGTGACTCTTTGTTGCATGTTGAGGGATAGTTTTATGATCCAATTATGTTAGTATTGTTGAGAGGACTTACACTAGCGAAAGTATGAACCCTAGGCCTTGTTTCAACACATTGCAATACCGTTTGCGCTCACTTTTATCACTTGCTACCTTGCTGTTTTTATTATTTCAGATTACAAATACCTTTATCTACTATCCATATACCACTTGTATCACCATCTCTTCGCCGAACTAGTGCACCTATACAATTTACCATTGTATTGGGTGTGTTGGGGACACAAGAGACTCTTTGTTATTTGGTTGCAGGGTTACTTGAGAGAGACCATCTTCATCATACGCCTCCTATGGATTGATAAACCTTAGGTCATCCACTTGAGGGAAATTTGCTACTTTCCTACAAACCTCTGCACTTGGAGGCCCAACAACGTCTACAAGAAGAAGGTTGTGTAGTAGACATCACCCTCCACCCTCGTGGCCAGGTGGATAACCCCCTACTGTGTTCTCAGTGCCAAATATTCTCAAATATTCTAGAAAAAAATCATATTTAAAGTTCAAGGCATTTGGAGAACTTTTATTTTTGGGGTATTTTTATATTGCATGGATAATCAGATAACAGGCGGGAAATACTTATTTTTTTATTTAATATAAATAACAGAAAGTAAAAGGAGGGTACAGAGAGTTGTGCCTTCTAGTTTCATCCATCTCATGCTCATCAAAAGGAATCCACTAACAAGGTTGATCAAGTCTTGTTAACGAACTCATTCCGAATAACATGGAACCGGAGAAAATTTGAATAACACTATGTTACCTCAATGGGGATATGCACATCCCCAATAATAAGAATATCATATTTCTTCTTCACAGTAGGGAGAGGAAATTCAAAACCTCGAAATATAATTGATGAAATTTTTCCAATAGAGTTGATACTATGAACTTGAGGTTGTTTCCTCGGAAAGTGTACCGTATGCCAATTACCATTAAGATGAAAAGTGACATTGCCTTTAGTGCAAGCAATAACAGCCCCTGCAGTATTCAAAAACGGTCTTCCAAGAATAATAGACATACTATCGTCCTCGGGAATATCAAGAATAACAGCCCGTTAAAATAGTAACATTTGCAACTACAACAGGCACATCCTCACAAATACCGACAGGTATAGCAGTTGATTTATCAGCCATTTGCAAAGATATTTCAGTAGGTGTCAACTTATTCAAATCAAGTCTACGATATAAAGAGAGAGGCATAACACTAACACCGGCTCCAAGATCACATAAAGCAATTTTAACATAGTTTCTTTTAATGGAGCATGGTATAGTGGGTACTCCTGGATCTCCAAGTTTCTTTGGTATTCCACCCTTAAAAGTATAATTAGCAAGCATGGTGGAAGTTTCAGCTTCCGGTATCTTTATTTTATTAGTAACAATATCTTTCATGTACTTAGCTAAGGATTCATTTTAAGCATATCAGTTAACCGCATACGCAAAAAGATAGGTCTAATCATTTCAGCAAACTGCTCAAAATCCTCATCATCTTTTTTCTTGGATGGTTTGGGAGGAAAAGGCATGGGTTTCTAAACCCAAGGCTCTCTTTCTTTACCATGTTTCCTAGCAACAAAGTCTTTCTTATCATAACGTTGATTCTTTGATTGTGGGTTATCAAGATCAACAGCAGGTTCAATTTCTATATCATTATCATTACTAGGTTGAGCATCATCATGAACATTATCATTAACATTATCACTAGTTTCAGGTTCATTACCAGATTGTGTTTCAGCATCAGAAATAGAAATATCATTTGGATTCTCAGGTGTTTCAGTAATGGGTTCACTAGAAGCATGCAAAGTCCTATCATTTTTCTTTTTCTTCTTTTTAGAAGGACTAGGTGTGTCTATATTATTTCTCTGAGAATCTTGTTCAATTCTCTTAGGGTGGCCTTTAGGATACAAAGGTTCCTGAGTCATTCTACCACCTCTAGTCATATCTCTAACAGCATTATCATTATTCTTACTATTCAATTCATTGAGCAAATCATTTTGAGATTTAAGTACTTGTTCTACTTGAGTAGTAACCATAGAAGCATGTTTACTAATAAGTTTAAGTTCACCTTTGACATTAGCCATGTAATCACCCAAGTGTTCAAGCATACCAGCACTGCGTTTTAATTCTCTACCAAAATAAGCATTGAAGTCTTCTTGCTTAACTATAAATTTATCAAACTCATGTAAGCATGGGCTAGCAAACTTAGTAAATGGGATTTCAGCTTTATCATATCTATAGAGAGAATTTACCTTTACTACCTGTGTCGGGTTATCAAGACCATGTACTTCTTCAATAGGAGATGGATTAAGATCATATGTTTCTTCAACAGGCGGTAAATTAAGACCATGTATTTCTACAATAGGAGGTAAATTTTTAACATCTTCAGCTTTAATACCTTTTTCTTTCATAGATTTCTTTGCCTCTTGCATATCTTCAGGACTGAGAAATAGAATACCCCTTTTCTTCGGAGTTGGTTTAGGAATAGGCTCAGGAGCTGGCTCAGGAAGTGTCCAATTATTTTCATTTGTCAACATATTATTCAATAGAATTTCAGCTTCATCCAGTGTTCTTTCCCTGAAAACAGAACCAGCACAACTATCCAGGTAATCTCTAGAAGCATCAGTTAGTCCATTATAAAAGATATCAAGTATTTCATTTTTCTTAAGAGGATGATCAGGCAAAGCATTAAGTAATTGGAGAAGCCTCCCCCAAGCTTGTGGGAGACTCTCTTCTTCAATTTGCACAAAATTATGTATATCCCTTAAAGCAGCTTGTTTCTTATGAGCAGGGAAATATTTAGCAGACAAGTAATAAATCATATCCTGGGGACTACGCACACAACCAGGATCAAGAGAATTAAACCATATCTTAGCATCACCCTCTAATGAGAACGGAAATATTTTAAGGATATAAAAGTAACGAGTTCTCTCATCATTAGTGAACAGGGTGGCTATATCATTTAATTTAGTAAGATGTGCCACAACAATTTCAAATTCATAGCCATGAAAAGGATCAGATTCAACCAAAGTAATTATATCAGGATCAACAGATAATTCATAATCCTTATCAGTAACAAAGATAGGTGAAGTAGAAAAAGCAGGGTCAGGTTTCATTCTAGCATTAAGAGATTGCTGCTTCCATTTAGCTAATAGCCTTTTGAGCTTGTATCTATCTTTGCAAGCTAAAATAGCTAAAGCAGCTTCTTTTTCAAAAACATAACCCTCAGGAATAACAGGTGATTCATTTTCATTAGGGGGAGAGTCTTCATCATAACTTTCATCAATATTATCAGTTTCAATAATTTCATTCTCTCTAACCCTAGAAAGTAGTTCATCAAGAAATTCACCAAGTGGCACAGTAGTATCAAGCATAGAAGTAGTTTCATCATAAGTATCATGCATAGCAGAAGTGGCATCATCAATAACATGCGACATATCAGAATGAATAGTAGAAGCAGGTTTAGGTGTCACAAGCTTACTCAAGACAGAAGGTGAATCAAGTGCAGAGCTAGATGGCAGTTCCTTACCTCGCCTAGTAGTTGAGGGATAAATCTTGGTTTTTGGATCTCTCAAGTTCTTCATAATGATAAGCCGATATAAATCCCAAGTGACTCAAAGAGTAGAGCTATGCTCCCCGGCAACGTCGCCAAAAAATAGTCTTGATAACCCACAAGTATAGGGGATCGCAACAGTTTTCGAGGGTAGAGTATTCAAACCAAATTTATTGACTTGACACAAGGGGAGCCAAAGAATATTCTCAAGTATTAGCAGCTGAGTTGTCAATTCAACCACACCTGGAAACTTAATATCTGTGGCAAAGTGTTTAGTAGCAAAGTAATATGATAGTAGTGGTAACGATAGCAAAAGGTAATGGTAGCAAAAGTAATGTTTTTGGTATTTTGTAGTGATTGTAACAATAGCAACGGAAAAGTAAATAAGCAAAGAACAATATATGGAAAGCTCGTAGGCAATGGATCGGTGATAGAGAATTATGCCAGATGCGGTTCATCATGTAACAGTCATAACCTAGGGTGACACACAACTAGCTCCAATTCATCAATGTAGAGTACCGACCAAAGCATTAGCACATAGTGAATACATGAACTCCTCAAACTACGGTCATCACCGGTAAGTATCCCGATTATTGTCACTTCGGGGTTAACGGATCATAACACATAATAGGTGACTATAGACTTGCAAGATAGGATCAAGAACACTCATATATTGATGAAAACATAATAGGTTCAGATCTGAAATCATGGCACTCAGGCCCTAGTGACAAGCATTAAGCATAGCAAAGTCATAGCAACATCAATCTCAGAACATAGTGGATACTAGGGATCAAACCCTAACAAAACTAACTCGATTACATGATAAATCTCATCCAACCCATCATCGTCCAGCAAGCCTACGATGGAATTACTCACGCACGGCGGTGAGCATCATGAAATTGGTGACGGAGGAAGGTTGATGATGACGATGGCGATCGATTCCCCTCTCCGGAGTCCCAAACGGACTCCAGATCAGCCCTTCCGAGAGGTTTTAGGGCTTGGCGGTGGCTCCGTATCGTAAAACGCGATGAATCCTTCTCTCTGATTTTTTTCTCTCCGAAACCTAATATATAGAGTTGGAGTCAAGGTCGGAGGAGCTCCAGGGGGCCCACGAGGTAGGGGGCGCGCCCTAGGGGGGCAGGCGCGCCCCCCACCCTCGTGGCTAGGGTGTGGGCCCCCTGGTCTTCATCTTTTGCAAGGATTTTTTATTATTTCCGAAAAGATGTTCCGTGAAGTTTCAGGTCATTCCGAGAACTTTTGTTTCTGCACATAAATAACACCATGGCAATTCTGCTGAAAACAGCGTCAGTCCGGGTTAGTTCCATTCAAATCATGCAAGTTAGAGTCCAAAACAAGGGCAAAAGTGTTTGGAAAAGTAGATACGACGGAGACGTATCAGGCGTCACACTACCGGCCTGCATCGGTCGTGCTATGTCGCCACTTCAGAGCGTCGAGCTCTTCGTTCTGCCACCTCGGGACCGGCTTGGGGCTGGGACCTCGTCCCGCCGTAAGCTCGAACCGCGTCATCAATGCCGAACACATTAACCAGCTAAGTCGCATTTATGCTCAACGTTTTAAATTTTTAATTTGTGTTCGGTTCGACCATGCTCACATACGTTATTTGTTAAAAACACTTCTCTTACCCAAGTTAATTGGGGGCTCTTAAATTTATATGAGCCATTTTATAGTAAATGTGTTTTCTTCCTAGTCGTTGCAAAATCTTTTTTTATCACTCCTTTTTCGACGCAAGTGTGTGGTCAATAGCCGGAGAGCCTATTTTCTCTCTAATGACCGCTCGAGTTTAGTTCGCTAAATTGGCCTAACGAGAAGTACTCCGTCTTTGGGATTGGAAGTTGAAGGAAGGCTGACCCACTCGACGTCTTCAGATCAGATGTGTCATGTTAAAGCACGACGGAAGCACGAACTAATTTTAAGACCAATTTTCGGATTGGCACCAAAATAAATTTTGATTTAGTTCGAACGTAAAGTTTCCGCATAAGTTTTTTTGTTTTTTAAGCTTATGGAACTTTTGATCTATTTGTGTGTCTTTCTTTTATGAGGCGGGACATCCTCTTGACCAAGGTACCCTGCGTAATAATCCAGCTTGCGAAATCTTTTTCGACCCATAGTTCAGCATTTTTCCTGCCGACCTGCACCTCGGTGTTGGGTCCAAGCATAAATCTCGCAGTACACTGCCGGACACTTTTTAAGCATCAACAATATCAACGAGGGGCTGCGACTTGAGCTGAAACCACCAAAAGCCAAGGTACTCTGAGTAGTCCTCGGCAAAATGTTCTCGGATATTGCTTTATATGCATCAGTTTCGAATTGTGTCTTCGGTCAATAGTTGGGTTGGCCGGCTCCTGTGCTTGCCTCCTACGTTCCGCCTTGTTCGGCTAGGTGTGCAAAGGGAGAACCACTGCGATTGTGCTTCCAGCTAGCATGGTTAAGCGCCTCAGTGGAGAAAGCTGAAAAATTGTCTGTCACAATAAGCGTAAACTGGTCAACGATCCGACGACTATGTTAAACTATAAGATCGATAGAGGTCAACCCGTGTTAAATGACGGCATTCATAACATTGGCCGTAGTGTTTACGGCTTGACCTCGACTATCGCCGAACACTAACCGGGGGCTAGTTACTGGCCTCCCAATTTTAAGCTCCTATGACTAAGTGAAAGTTATAAAGCCCGCATATCTGATTGCCTCGTTTCTGCTAACACAACCGCCTTCGGGCATCGAGACGTCGGCTAAGGGTTGTTTTGTTATCGTGAAAACACCCTGCGTAGCATCTACAAGGGCAGAAGCCGACGATGGGCCACTTTCAACTGATAAACAGTCACAATGGAGTCAAAATAAACATATCATCGGCATTTGTATTTAATATACGAGGGTTGCCTTCTGCAATCATTGTTATAAAGCCATAAATATGCATCAATTTGACTTAAGATTTTGCCCAAGTTGGGTTGCCTGGCTCCTGTGCTTACGCCTTCGTTCCCGATTGTTCGGCTAGGCGGTAAAGGGAGCACCTTTGTGATTGTTACTACCGTGTCATCCGAGTTAGTACCTCAGACTGGGTGAAGCCGAAAGCTAGCGATCTTAAAGGATATAATTTGTCGACGACGACGGAAGTGAAAATTTTGGTTCATTAATACCATAGAGTTCGGGAACTTTCCCCGAACTGAATCCTCAATATTTTCCTCCCACATTAATTAGAGGTGGGGTTTCATGATCATGATGAGCATGGCAACCCAAAGAAAGGAACCGATAGCGGGATTATTTTCTTTGGAAGATGTTTTCGTATCTCTCTGTGTACCTTTGTTTATAAAACTGTATGGCCGGATTGCCTTGTTTTCCATAAATCTTTGCCCTTATAATGGCTTTATAAAGTAGGACGAACACTCCCCGGCTTCTGGCCGAGGAGGTTGAAGCCGATGGTCGGTCAACAAAGTTTTGTACAGTGTGGATCCAAGCATTAATGATGTAAAGTACTTGGATACATAGAATCATTACACATAATCTGTGATTTACTCTGGATATCGATCCTTAATTCGGACACCCGTGCCCGCATTAAGGCTCGGGGGCTACTGGTCTCTGGGCTTATCATTCACTAATATTAAAGGGGCACATTGATCCCCTGATCTGGTGTTGCCACCCGACCAGTGTCTTGGGGCTACTGCATTGCCTATTCAATGTAGAAAATTCAAAGTGCTCAATGTTCGGCTGGGCCGGACTATGCGCAAATGCGTCTTCGGAGAACAATAGGTACCATCTGGGACTTATCCGGCATCAAGCTAATTTATTACGTCGACTTCTCAAAACCCTCTCTCAAGGGCCCGTTCGCCGATCACTATTTCCTCTAATATATTACACCGTGTTCCTAAGTATGCTGTCGAGCTGGGAATTGATCCTCGGGCTGATTTTACGAATCGACCTGAGTCGCAGGGGCTACTAGGGTTAGCGGTTTGATTTTATCCTTCAGGTGCATCCCGGATATTAGGCCAACACACACCTTGAGGGCTATTGGCTATACATCTCGGCAGAGAATACATTGCATAATTCAGAATCGAATTCATAACAATCAGCCCATGGCCGGGTGGTGCACCACCTCGGATACAGTCCGGCGTTGGTGCTCGACCGCAAAAGATACCTCGGAAGCAGTCCGGCATAAAGCTCAGTTGCAAGTGGCTAGCTCCATAGAGGGCATCTCCGGCATTAAGCTCGTTTGAACCCTTTTAACTTTTTCAAGACCAAGGTAATCTATGACACCTCGGATACAGTCCGGCATTGGAGCTCGGATACATTCCGGCGTTGGAGCTCGGAAGAGTCCGGCGTTGGTGATCGGCTGCAAAAGATACCTTGAGTGCAGTCCGGCGTTGGAGCTCGGACGCGAGAGGACACCGCCTCATGGGAAACACTTCAAACCCGAGGTGGGCGTAAAAATAACAAGGCATTGATAAAGGCCGATAACCTAAAGGGTCTCCTCGGATACCTAACGTGTAAAGTCTTCGGATTTACTTCGGCGATCCTCAAGATCAAACATAAGAAGATTTGTTGAACCAATTTTCAAGACCGACGACCGAAGATGAAGAACAGTTCGGAAGAATCGGGGAGCGTCCCCAACTTGAAGACCGGTTCACGGGGCTACTGACGGTGTCCTGGACTAGGGGGTGCTCACCACATCATCTCCCGACCAGCTGGATCGGGCCGAGGACCCCCATGGTGGTTCACTCATGGGCCACTTCGGGCAGCCCATGCCGCATATGAGGAAGATTCCACAAGGCTTGATGATCAAGACAAGGACTCCTCTCCACCAATGTATTCGACTAGGACTCTTGTTATCCTAGGCCTCCGGTGCATTATATAAGCCAAGGCCAGGCTAGTCGATAGATCATTATGACATTATCATACCTCTAGGTCTTAGACCGTAACATATGATCTCGAGGTAGATCAACTATGTACCTGATACATCATCAATATAAACAAGAGCAGGACATAGGGTTTTACCTCCATCAAGAGGGCCCGAACCTTGTTGGAAATATGCCCTAGAGGCAATAATAAATTGGTTATTATTATATTTCCTTGTTCATGATAATCGTTTATTATCCATGCTAGAATTGTATTAATAGGAAACTCAGATACATGTGTGGATACATAGACAACACCATGTCCCTAGTAAGCCTCTAGTTGACTAGCTCATTGATCAATAGATGGTTACGGTTTCCTGACCATGGACATTGGATGTCGTTGATAACGGGATCACATCATTAGGAGAATGATGTGATGGACAAGACCCAATCCTAAGCCTAGCACAAAGATCGTGTAGTTCGTATGCTAAAGCTTTTCTAATGTCAAGTATCATTTCCTTAGACCATGAGATTGTGCAACTCCCGGATACCGTAGGAATGCTTTGGGTGTGCCAAACATCACAACGTAACTGGGTGGCTATAAAGGTACACTACAGGTATCTCCGAAAGTGTCTGTTGGGTTGGCACGAATCGAGACTGGGATTTGTCACTCCGTGTAAACGAAGAGGTATCTCTGGGCCCACTCGGTAGGACATCATCATAATGTGCACAATGTGACCAAGGAGTTGATCATGGGATGATGTATTACGGAACGAGTAAAGAGACTTGCCGGTAACGAGATTGAACAAGGTATCGGGATACCGACGATCGAATCTCGGGCAAGTACAATACCGCTGGACAAAGGGAATTGTATACGGGATTGATTGAATCCTCGACATCGTGGTTCATCCGATGAGATCATCGTGGAACATGTGGGAGCCAACATGGGTATCCAGATCCCGCTGTTGGTTATTGGCCGGAGAGTTGTCTCGGTCATGTCTGCATGGTTCCCGAACCCGTAGGGTCTACACACTTAAGGTTCAGTGACGCTAGAGTTGTTATGGGAAATAGTATGTGGTTACCGAAGGTTGTTCAGAGCCCCGGATGAGTTCCCGGACATGACAAGGAGCTCCGGAATGGTTTGGAGGTGAAGATCGGTATATTGGACGAAGGGTATTGGAGTCCGGAAGTGTTCCGGGGGTATCAGGCTATGGCCAGCATGACCGAAAGGTGTTTCGGGAGCCCCGGCAAGTGTGGGAGGGCCTCATGGGCCAAAGGGGAAGGGGCAAACCAGCCCACTAAGGGGTGGTGCGCCCCCCACACCCTTTCCCATGTTACTTGGGGGTTGGGGCGCCTCCACCTGGCTTGGGAGGCAAGCCTCCACCTGCTTGGCTTGGGGGGCAAGTCTCCCTAGGATTTTCCCTAGGGAGATCCAATCTGCCTGGTCGTCGCCCCTAGGGGAAACCCTAGGGCGCCTCCCCCTCTCCCCTTGACCCTATATATAGTGGAGGGGTGGGAGGGCAGCCGCACCTCTTCCCTGGCGCAGCCCTCCCTCCTCCTACACCTTCTCCTCCTCCATAGTGCTTGGCGAAGCCCTGCTAGAGAACCACGAGCTCCATTGCCACCATGCCGTCGTGCTGCTGGAGTTCTCCCTCAACCTCTCCTCTCCCCTTGCTGGATCAAGAAGGAGGAGACGTCCCCGGGCTGTACGTGTGTTGAACGCGGGGGCGCCGTCCGTTCGGCGCTAGATCGGAATCAGCCGCGATCTGAATCGCTGCGAGTACGACTCCTTCATCCGCGTTCTTGCAACGCTTCCGCTTAGCGATCTACAAGGGTATGTAGATGCACTCTCCTTCCCCTCGTTGCTAGATTACTCCATAGATTGATCTTGGTGATGCGTAGAAAATTTTAAATTTCTGCTACGATCCCCAACAGTGGCATCATGAGCTAGGTCTATGCGTAGTTTCTATGCATGAGTAGAACACAAAGCAGTTGTGGGCGTTGATTTTGTCAATTTACTTTCCGTTACTAGTCTTATCTTGATTCGGCGGCATCGTGGGATGAAGCGGCCCGGACCGACCTTACACGTACTCTTACGTGAGACTGGTTCCACCGACTGGCATGCACTAGTTGCATAAGGTGGCTAGCGGGTGTCTGTCTCTCCCACTTTAGTCGGATCGGATTCGATGAAAAGGGTCCTTATGAAGGGTAAATAGAAATTGGCATATCACGTTGTGGTTTTGGCGTAGGTAGGAAACGTTCTTGCTTGAAACCTATAGCAACCACGTAAAAACTTGCAACAACAATTAGAGGACGTCTAACTTGTTTTTGCAGCATATGCCTTGTGATGTGATATGGCCAAAAGGATGTGATGAATGATATATGTGATGTATGAGATTGATCATGTTCTTGTAATAGGAATCATGACTTGCATGTCGATGAGTATGACAACGGGCAGGAGCCATAGGAGTTGTCTTAATTTATTTATGACCTGCGTGTCAACATAAACGTCATGTAATTACTTTACTTTATTGCTAAAGCGTTAGCCATAGTAGTAGAAGTAATAGATGACGAGACAACTTCAAGAAGACACGATGATGGAGATCATGGTGTCATGCCGGTGACAACGATGATCATGGAGCCCCGAAGATGGAGATCAAAAGGAGCAAAATGATATTGGCCATATCATGTCACTATTTGATTGCATGTGATGTTTATCATGTTTTACATCTTATTTGCTTAGAACGACGGTAGCTTAAATAAGATGATCCCTCACTAAAATTTCAAGAAAGTGTTCCCCCTAACTGTGCACCATTGTGAAGGTTCATCGTTTCGAAGAACCACGTGATGATCGGGTGTGATAGATTCTAAACGTTCGAATACAACGGGTGTAAGCCAGATTTACACACGCAATACACTTAGGTTCACTTGACGAGCCTAGCATGTACAGACATGGCCTCGGAACACGGAAGACCGAAAGGTCGAACATGAGTCGTATAGAAGATACGATCAACATGAGATGTTCACCGTTGATGACTAGTCCGTCTCACGTGATGATCGGACACGGCCTAGTCAATTCGGATCATGTTTCACTTAGATGACTAGAGGGATGTCTATCTGAGTGGGAGTTCATTAAATAATTTGATTAGATGAACTCAATTATCATGAACATAGTCTAAATTGTCTTTGCAAATATGTTGTAGATAAATAGATCACGTTGTAGCTCCTTGTTTCAATACGTTCCTAGAGAAAGATTAAGTTGAAAGATATTGTAAGCAATGATGCGGACTAGGTCCATAGTCCGAGGAGTGTCCTCACTGCTACACAGAAGGCTTATGTCTTTGATGCACCGCTCGATGTGCAAACCCCTACAACGTTGTCTATGGATGTTGTGAACACCTGACAGACACATCCTGATGACTACTTGATAGTTTAGTGCACCATACTTTACGTCTTAGAATCGGGATTCCAATGACGTTTTGAACGCCATAAGACATATGAGATGTTCCAAGAGCTGAAATTGGGATTTCAGGCTCATGCCCGTGTTGAGAGGTGTGAGACCTCTGACAAGTTCTTTAGCCAACAAGATGGAGGAGAATAGCTGAGCTAGTGAGCATGTGCTCAGAATGTCTGGGTGCTACAATCACTTAAATCAAGTGGGAGTTAAACTTCCAGATAAGATAGTGCTTGATAGAGTTCTCTAGCCACTATCACTAAGCTACTAGATCTTCGTGATGAACTATGACATGCAAGGGATGGAGTTGATCCCGGAGTTGTTCGCGGTGCTTAAGACCGTAAAAGGTAGAAATCAAGAAGGAGCATCAAGTGTTGATGGTTTAACAAGACCACTGGTTTCAAGAAGGGCAAGGGCTAGAAGGGAAACTTCATGGATGGCAAACCAGTTGCCGCTCCAGTAAAGGAACCCAAGGTTGAACCCAAACCCGAGACTAAGTGCTTCTATTGTAAGGGGAACGGTCACTGGTAGCAGAATTACCCCAAATGCATGGTAGATAAGAAGGCTGGCAACTTCAACAAAGTATATACGTGTTAATAATGTGCACCTCGCTAGTACTCCTGGTAGCACCTGGGTATTGGATACCGGTTCAGTTGCTATTACTGGTGACTTGAAGCAAAAGCTACGGACTAAACGGAGACTGGCTAAGGGCGAGGTGACGATGTGTGTTGGAAGTGTTTCCAAAGTTGATGAGATCACCATCGCACGCTCCATCTGCCTTCGGGATTAGTATTGAACCTAGATAAATGTTATCAGGTGTCTACGTTGAGCATGAATATGATTAGATCATGTTCATTGCAATACGGTCATTCATTTAAGTTAGAGAATAATGGTTATTCTGTTTACATGAATGATACCTTTCATGGTCATGCACCCTATGTGAATGGTTCATTGAATCTCGGTCGTGGTAATACACATGTTCACGCCAAAAGATGTAGAGTTAATAATGATAGTACCACTTTCTCGTGGCACTGCCGCTTAGGTCATATTGGCGTAAGATGCATGAAGAAACTCCATGTCGATGGATGTTTGGAGTCACTTGATTTTGAATCGCTTGACACATGCGAGCCATGCCTCATGGTCAGGATGACTAAGACCCCGCTTTCAGGTACAATGAAACGGGCAAGTGACTTGTTGGAAATCATACATGCTGATGCGTGTGATCCAATGAGAATTGAAGCATGCGGTGGATATCGCTATTTTTTCATCTTCACTGACGATTTGAGTAGATATAGGTATATTTACTTAATGAAGCACAAGTCTGAAACGTTTGAAAAGTTCAAGCGATTTCAGAGTGAAGTTAAGAATCATCATAACAAGAAGATCAAATTCCTATGATCTGATCAATGAGAATATCTGAGTTATGAGTTTGGAAAACACTTAAGACATAGTGGAATTGTTTCACATTTGAAGCCACCTGGAACACCACTGGGTTATGGTGTGTCCGGACGTCGTAATCGAACCTTATGAGATATGGTGCGATCTATGATGTCTCTTATCAATCTACCGTTTTCATTTTGAGGTTATGCGTTAGAGACAGCTACATTCACTTTAGATAGGACACCATCTAAGTCCGTTGAGACGACATCGTATGAACATTGGTTTGGCAAGAAACCAAAGTTGTCGTTTCTTAATGTTTGGGGCTGCGATGCTTAAGGCTTCAGCCGGAGAAGCTCGAACCCAAAGCGGACAAACACATCTTCATAGAATACCCAAAGGTGACAGTTGGGTACACCTTCTATCTCAGATCCGAGGGTAAATTGTTTGTTGCTAAGAACGGGTCCTTTCTCGAGAAGGAGTTTCTCTCTAAAGAATTGAGTGGGAGGAAGATAGAACTTGATGAGGTTGTCGAACCTTTACTTCAACCAGAGAGTGATGCAACATAGAAAGATGTTTTCTGTGGAGCCTACGTCTTTTGAATAGGAAGTTAATGATAGTGATCATGAAGCTTCGGATCAAGTTGCTATCGAACCTCGTAGGTTGACAAGGACATGTACTACTCCTGAGTGGTACGGTAATCATGTCTTAGATATCATGTTGTTAGACAACAATGAACATACGAGCTATGGAGAAGCGATGGTGGGCCCGTATTCCGACAAATGGTTAGAAGCCATGAAATCCGAGATAGGATCCATGTACCAGAACAAAGTATGGACTTTGGTGGACTTGGCCGATGATCGGCAAGCCATTGAGAATAAATGGATCTTTAAGAAGAAGACGGACATGGACGGTAATGTTACCGTCTATGAAGTGCGACTTGTGGGAAAGAGACTTTTCACGAGTTCAAGGAGTTGACTACGATGAGAATTTCTCACCCGTAGCGATGCTTAAGTCCATCGGAATCATGTTAGCATTAGCTGTATTTTTCGATTATGAAATCTGACAGATGGATGCCAAAACAAGTTTTCTTACCAGTTTCCGTAAGAAAAGTTTGTATGTGATACAATAAAAGGTTTTGTCGATCCTAAGGATGCTAAAAGGTATGCTTGCTCCAGCAATCCTTCTATGGACTAGAGCAAGCATCTCGGAGTCAGAATACATGCTTTGATAGAGTGATCAAAGCTTTTAGGTTTATACAATGTTTGCTAGAAACTTGTATTTACAAGAAAGTGAGTGGGAGCACTACAACATTTCTGATAAGTATATGTGGATGACATATTGTAAGATCCGAAATAATGTAGAATTTCTGGAAAGCATAAACGGTTGTTTGAAGAGTGTTTTTCAAAGGAAGACCTGGATAAAGCTGCTTACAAATTGGGCATCAAGATCTATAGAGATAGATCAAGACGCCTGATGATACTTTCAAAGAACGCACACCTTGACATGTTTTTGAAGGAGTTCAAAATAGATCAGTCAAAGAAGGGGTTCTTACCTGAGTTGTATGGTGTGAAGTTGAGTAAGACTCAAAGATTGACCACGGCAGAAGAAAGAGGAAGGATGAAGGTCGTCCCCTATGCTCTTGTCATAGGCTCTATACGGTATGCCATGGTGAGTACCGCACCTGATGTGTGCCTTACCACATGTCTGGCAAGAAGGTAGAAAGGTGATCTAGGACTGGATCACTAGATAGCAGTCAAAATTATCCTTAGAGGAATAAGGAAATGTTTCTCGGTTATGGAGGTGATAAAGAGTTAGACATAAAGAGTTACATCGATGCAAGCTTAACACCTATCCAGATAGCTCTGAGTAGAGATACCGGATACGTACAGTGGACCAATAATTTGGAATAGCTCCAAGTGGAACGTGGTAGCAGCATCTACGATATAAAGTTTTGCGAAATACATAGGGATCTGAATACGGAAAGACCCGTTGACTACAACCTCTCTCACAAGCATAACATGATCAAACCCAGAACTGTTTGAGTGTTTATCACATAGTGATGTGAACTAGATCATTGAGTCTAGTAGACTCTTGGATGTTGGTCACATGGCGATGTGACCTGTGAGTGTTAATCACATGGCGATGTGAACTAGATTATTGACTCTAGTGCAAGTGGGAGACTGTTGGAAATATGCCCTAGAGGCAATAATAAATTGGTTATTATTATATTTCCTTGTTCATGATAATCGTTTATTATCCATGCTAGAATTGTATTGATAGGAAACTCAGATACATGTGTGCATACATAGACAACACCATGTCCCTAGTAAGCCTCTACTTGACTAGCTCGTTGATCAATAGATGGTTACGGTTTCCTGACCATGGACATTGGATGTCGTTGATAACGGGATCACATCATTAGGAGAATGATGTGATGGACAAGACCCAATCCTAAGCCTAGCACAAAGATCGTGTAGTTCGTATGCTAAAGCTTTTCTAATGTCAAGTATCATTTCCTTAGACCATGAGATTATGCAACTCCCGGATACCGTAGGAATGCTTTGGGTGTGCCAAACGTCACAACGTAACTGGGTGGCTATAAAGGTACACTACAGGTATCTCCGAAAGTGTCTGTTGGGTTGGCACGAATCGAGACTGGGATTTGTCACTCCGTGTAAACGGAGAGGTATCTCTGAGCCCACTCGGTAGGACATCATCATAATGTGCACAATGTGACCAAGGAGTTGATCATGGGATGATGTGTTACGGAACGAGTAAAGAGACTTGCCGGTAACGAGATTGAACAAGGTATCGGGATACCGATGATCGAATCTCGGGCAAGTACAATACCATTGGACAAAGGGAATTGTATACGGGATTGATTGAATCCTCGACATCGTGGTTCATCCGATGAGATCATCGTGGAACATGTGGGATCCAACATGGGTATCCAGATCCCGCTGTTGGTTATTGGCCGGAGAGTTGTCTCGGTCATGTCTGCATGGTTCCCGAACCCGTAGGGTCTACACACTTAAGGTTCAGTGACGCTAGAGTTGTTATGGGAAATAGTATGTGGTTACCGAAGGTTGTTCAGAGCCCCGGATGAGTTCCCGGACATGACGAGGAGCTCCGGAATGGTTTGGAGGTGAAGATCGGTATATTGGACGAAGGGTATTTGTAGCGACCCGACCCGAATGGATCAAGTCTCTGTGCTTATGTGTCATCCCTGGATCAGTATGCTGACACACACAGTACTCGAAGGATTTATAACAGAGGTAAATCACATGTATAAAGTAACGTAAATACCATTACCTCAATCCACATAGCGGAAGCAACAAGGTTGTGGTTTCCCATCAACACCAACGGCAAAGTTGAGTGTAGAAATCGTAACCCTAACGTATCACTTACTCGTCGTAAGAAACCTGCAACATAAGACGTTGCAGCCCAAAAACGGGTCAGTACATTGAATGTACTGGCAAATTCACACCATAGAGAATGATGAACAATGGCTATCACTACATGCATATTTGGCTGGTGGAAAAGCTCTATGGTTATAAGGTTTTTGCGTAAAGCCAATTTTTCCCTACTACAAAGGAATAAATTTATTTAACTATCATGGTGGTTGTGAAACATTGAGAATGGTTGACAGCATTCTCAATCCCAATTAAAAGTAATTAAAACCCAATAACATTAATTAGAAGTAACATGTTGAGATTCACAATGATATTCAAGTACTAGATACTCAAGTTGTCCATAACCGGGGACACGGCTAATCATGATTAGTTTGTTACTCTGCAGAGGTTTGCGCACTTTTCCCCACATGACTCGATCGCCTCCGTTTGTTTTCTCGCACTACATGGTGTTTGAGAAACGGATGACCGAGACATAGTCTTTCAGAAGCACTAGCACCTTACATGTGGGGTAGACCGGTACACCTACATCCCCTACATCTGCTAGTCCACCCCGTAAGAGTTCGCACAACTTAGTCAACTATGCCAGAGCCCATAGTGGCATGTGGCTGCACACGGAAGTTTCTAGCATGAAAGATCTTATGATCCCTTTGAGCCTGGGTGGCGGTCCAAAAAAAACAGGCAAGTCCTAATAGACATCAGGTGCCTCAATCCACCCAGATGTGTGTTTAAGTTGCCACCTTAGATAAACCATTAAAATTATCATCTCACATCTGTCATGGATATCACTCACCCAATCCACGTCTACTAGCATAGCATGGCATAATAAGCAACGTAGAAGTAACTCCCAAGGGTTTGATAATAATACAGGTAATAGGTACTACCTCATCTACTTCCCATCCCACAATTTAATTAGATCCTAATCATGCAATGTGAGAGGATTGATCTAATGCAATAAAACATGGGTTGTAGAAAGGTATGATCAAAGTGTGAACTTGCCTGCAATGTTGATGAAGATGATGCGCACTCAAAACTCTTGATAGATCTACTCGTCACACTCCGGTCAATCTATCGTAGGCAAGCAATAGTAACCACACAATAAGTACTCATCTAATGCACAAGTAAAACTCGAACAAGAGAACGAACCAGATAGTTCAACTTAAGAACTCCGGTTGCAAAGAAAGAACGAACCGAACAAACGACGGAAAACAAACGGCGGAAGAAAACAACTCGGTTCTAGCAAGTTGAAACTAGGTCAAATTTTACTGTAGCAAAAGCTTGTTCAAGTTGATTAGACGGAACGGCGGTTTCGAGACGAAACTCCAGGCGCTTGAATCACCTGATTCCGATAAACGGGCGAGAAGAAAGACTAGAAAGAAGATCGGATCTGAGATCGCGATCGCGGAATAAATCCGACGAAAAGAAAAAGAAGAACGGTTAAACGAACGGGCGTCGTTAACCTAGAAGAATCCAGTGATCACATTCGTTAGGACGAACGATCCGGCGAACGGTCCAAAGGCAACTAAATCGGAAAAGAAAACGAATCCGATCTTGGGTTTCGGAGAAGAAAACCGAACGAAAAACCGATCTGGAAAACCGGAACGGTTTAGAAAAGAACCGGAAAGAAAAACGAATCGGAAGAAACGGAGCGATCTAGAAGAAAACCGATCCGAGGGAAAAGAAGAGATGCGGCGCGGTACCTCCGGCGAGGTCTCCGGCGAACGGCGGCGTTGGGCGGCGGCGGCGGTGCACAAGGCGGCGGCGGCAGCGGTGACGCAGGGCGGCGGCGGCGCGGCAAGGTGCGGCGGTGGTGGTGACGCAGGGCGGCGGCGGCGCGGGTGTGGTGCGGCGGCGGCGCGGGTGTGGTGCGGCGGCGGGTGACGCAGGGCGCGGCGCGGCGCGGGTGTGGTGCGGCGGCGGGTGACGCAGGGCGCGGCGCGGCGCGGGGTGAGAGGCGCGGTGGAGGCTTGGGGCTTTTGGGTTTGATGATTTAGAGTGGGGGTGATTGGGTATTTATATGGGTGAGGGGAGACAAAACTTGGGGTAGGGGGCAAGAATTAGACTAGGAATAGGAAAAGATCTAGAAATAGAAAAGGAATATACGGAAGTAGGACCAAAGTCCTACTAGGATTTCCTAAAAGAAAGAGGCAGCGGCTCCCTGGCGCCTGGCGCCTGGCGCCTGCGCACGGGGAGGCTGGGGCGCTAGCGATGGCCTTGGCCTCGGCCGGCTGGCGGCTTGGGCCTTTGGCCCAAGGCGCTGAGGTTTTTTTTTCTTTTTTTTTAAACGGTTCTGCGCTCGGAAAAACACAGAAAAACAAAATCTACCGGACTCCAAAACTAATAAAGTAAATTTTCCCCGATTCCTAAAAATGAGTCGAACAAAATGAACTTTTCTCCGGGCCTAAAAGCAATTTTTTTGAAAACGCGCATTTTTCCCTGTCCAAAGAAAAACAAACACACACCGGAAAACGAAATTTGATCTATTTATTAAATCTTCATTTTCCCTATATTTTGGGAAAGTCATATTATTCCCTCTCTCATATTTTTTTGATAACGGAAAAATAATTGAAGATGAAATAAATAAATCAAATGATCCTCTTTTCCAATTCGAGAAAACTCTCAAATAAGAAAATAACGAAATCTCCAACTCTCTCCGAAGGTCCTTGAGCTGCGTGAAATTTCTAGGATCGACCAAAAAGCAAGAAAATAAGATAGGCATGATGATCTAATATTCCAAATTGAAAATAAATTCAAAAGAGCTTTGAATTTAATCTTTTTGAAACTCCCAACTCATATTTCATATAATTTGAAGAAGTCATTTTATCTTCTCTCGTGAAAATCATTGAGTCGCATAAAGTTTCAGAATTGGAATATTTCCAAATGAAATTCAAATATTTTCAACACCCCTTGTCATTTAAATAAATGGAAGAAGTCATGTCATCTTCTCTCCGGGGTTTAGTGTTTGAAAAGCATTTGAATTCACGAAGATCAGAAAACCAATATGAAAGTTTGGGAAAGTCCTTTTATTCCCTCTCATTTAACTTTCAAAAAGAATTCGAATTTCACTCAATTTCAGACAATCAATCAAACAATCAGTCAAATCTATCTATTTATTATAACATTCCAAAATTTAGAATTTTGGGATGTTACAAACCTACCACCCTTAAAAGGAATCTCGTCCTCGAGATTCGGAGAGGCTAGCAAGAAAAGGTTAGGGTTTGGGGGTCTCCTAAAAAAATCCATCAATCGTCTCCGGGGTCTGGGGTGCTACCACCCTTAGAAACATCGTTACGGTTCCATCAAAACTCATATACTTCATCCATATTCTTGACAGCGTCGGTCTTCTTAGATTTTCAGGATAATTCCTTATCCGGGCTCTTCCGGTAGTGGCATAACCTTACCACAATTCTTCTGTCTTTCATCTAGGTAAGGTTCTTCCGAGACTGGGTCTTCTTAGCTGAAGGGTCTGGCGCCAAAACTAAACAACTATCGATATCTCATGGTGGTCAACAATTTATGGTTTCTTCTGCAAGAAATGGGTCTGGGTTGATCCTCACCGTATAACCTACGGTTGGCAAAAAGCTGCCGTGTACAAGGGAAAAATTCTTATACCATTCTAAGGTTTAACAAGGTTTAATATCGTCGTCTCTCTACTATAGGCAAGTCACTCAGATTTACCATTCCATATAGCAAGGCGAATAATAAGAGTAAGTCGGTATGGTGATCAATCCATCCCGCACCCAAATCATTACCTTGTATACGGTTTAGCGAATCTCGCATTCTAACACTCGGTCATCCTCACAAGCATTGCAGAATTTCTCTTGTCGACGAACTAAGTTCGGAATAATCCATTGATTCTGCAAGCCAGACAAACATCTATCGTTCCTTCACAACTCTCAGGTTTGCGTTACTCCTATAAAATCGTCTATCGACAAAGGTATGGGTCCTTCCTTCAGCAAGAATGTGCTTGCTTCTTGGCAGGTCCTGGGGCCTGTGGGTTATGGCACATCTCATCACTTGTAGTCCTTGAACTTATCATCGGGCAACTGTTCATTATTCCAACTTCCAACTTCCTAGTATTCTTAAATCCATCCAATTGTATCATCTTCCTTCCTTCTATGGTACCAACATTAGGACATGATTACTCTGACTCATCATGGAGTTGCCATTGCTCCATATTACCAACATCATACCTCCTTTATATCCAATAGTAATTCATCTCTTCATCCTCATGGAATATCCCTCATACCGAGATAAAATCTTATACTTATGAAGTCCATACTCTACTTCGTGGAACATCATTATCCTTTCCAGGGTCAAGCGTCCTTACAGGGGAATATTGGCCATCTCTGCATGGCACTTCTTCAACTGGGAAATGTGAAACACATCATGAACTCCTGACAGTCCTTCGGGTGACTCCAACTTGTTGGCCACTTCTCCATACGCTCCAAAACTCGGTATGGTCCTACAAATCTCGGGGCTAACTATCCCTTAACTCCAATCCGTTTAACTCCTTGCAGAGGGAACACATGAAGACATGCTCTATCTCCAATTTCATAGACTACCTCCTTGAGTTTGTGAGTCTACATAACTCTTTTGCCTGGACTGGGCTACCTTCAGCCTATCTCGAATCAACTTAGCATTCTCTTCTGACTCCTTGATCACATTTGGTCCAAACAACTGTCGGTCTCCAACTTCATCCCACATACTCTTGGGGCATCACACATATCGAGACAAAACTCGTATTCATTTTGTCCAAAATCCACGCAGTGGAGTATCTTTATCCTTTCTGGGGGTCAAAGGTTCTTACAGGGTACTTTCACCCTTAAAATGCACAATCTTCCATAGACCATATTTCTCTTATCCTCAAAATGGTCAAAATTCTTCTTCATAGAGTAACAACTCATAAAATCCATATCTTTACCAACGATGCTAACTTTATTGCTTCTCCAATGATTACAATCTCTTGCTTTTCCATTATAAGTCTCAACTCAATACCTCTATATAAAAGAAAAGGTTCTCACTACCACTACTATATTACTTCTGTTACAAACTCAACTATTTATCACAAGTCTCCTTCTCCTCCGGACAACCTCTGGCAAAGTGCCCTACTCCATTACAACGGAAACATATTACTTCGGGCAAGTTTCGAGGTTTCCTTGTGATTATGTAGCCTACTTGGGTCCTTGGCTCCATTTGTGGGCAATTGCTGAGGTAGTGCCCTGACTCCTTGCACCTGTAACAGATGATATGACTCAGGTTCCTCCTGGAATCCAATCGGTTTCTCTTTCTGGACTTTTCCATTCCAATCAGGGCTCCTATTTCCTGTGGGTCATACTCTATTTCCTCTGTCGGGAATTCTACTAGATCCCCCTTCATACAATTTTGAGATACGTGTCCTTCTTCTCCACATGAATAGCAAGACTTGGTGCAGGGTTTAATTGGTTCCTCTTTCGGTGTGTCCTCCACCTCTTCCTTCATCGCAGGTTCTTCTAAACTTTCCATAAGAGCTCCTTTCATTGCTTCTTCCTTCTGCTGGATGGTTCTTTGTACCATGGGGTAAATGTGACACTGAGCAGGATAGTGGGTAGTCCCTTCACACAAGAAACAAGTAATTTGCCTAGTTGGGCATTCTTCAATTGGGTGACTTCCTTCACAATTAGGGCATTCATCCTTGTGTTCTTTATGGTTGTGTCCTATTTCACCACAGAGCTTGCATGCACCAGGTTTCTTTATATCATTTCCATAAGGCTTCAACTTCTGGGACACAAACTGAGACTTTAGCAAAGTCAACTTAAATTCTTTCCAGGTGGTTACTCCTTGCCATCCATTGATGGTTTGGTACATCCTCCACCAAGTAGCAGCACCTCTTTCAAAGCATTGAAGAGCATGCTGGGCCATATCCTTTCCGACTATAGGGTTGTTCTCCATATGATCCTCCATGTTCTGAATCCATCGGTCCGTCTCCAATTGACTCATCGGTCCAGAAAATACAAACTCATCTCCATTCATCATCTATTGGGTCCATGGGTTTGGGGTGAGATAAGAGAGATCAAGAGGGATACACACAATGCAAACAACAGTTTTGAAAAGACAGATTTTATTTGTGGCTGTCGGGAAAACATCAAACAATGACAGCTCACAATCATCGCATCTAACGTAGGTATATAACAGGGGTTTGGTCTTCTAAAGGTCAATAACTCTCCAACGTCTCCAAACTCTTCAAGCCTTGTTCAAGCCTACAATGGCTTCTTCCAATCATGCTTTTCCTTCTCAAGTTCTTTTGCCAGCTCATCTTTGCTGTAGCAAAGTCTCTCGTGACGTCCTTTAATATTCTGGAGTTGCGTTCCAAACTTCTGGTTTCAACATCCTTCACATGAACCATGGTCATACTGTCCTTTAGTTCCTTACAAATCTCCGGTATCTCGTGGTTGTAGCTCCTCCAGCTTGGCTACTTTCAACTTCTGGTCTTAAGTTCTTCACGAAAGGCTTCCTTGTCTAATACGACTTCATGGAGCTGCACCTTAAACTTCTTGATGTACTACTCCAGATCCGGGTGATACACCGGCTAAGGTTAAAACTTTATCCTTTGCTGATAGATGCTCCATCAACCTTCTACCATCCAATCCATTCTGAAGACTTGCATCCTTAACTCAGCACGGTGACAATAGCATCAGCGGCGATGACGTCACGGATAACCGTGTTTCTGCTCTTGTCATTCCCATGAGCTATCATTCCATAGTTGATATCTCCTTCCTTAGGGTTTTCTTTGACAAAACTTTGAGTTCTCATACTCCTTGTTTCAGTCTTTCTCCAATACACCTTGATCTCGGGTATTGACAGCTTCCATAGTCTGCCAAGTTCCATAAGGGTAGCCTTCCTAGGGCATACAAATCTGGGAATTCTTCAGAGCCTTCAATTCTCCTAGTCTTCGGAGTCTTCAACCGTTGTAGTTTCCATTATCATAATGTATGGTAAAAATCCTCTTCATTCCGAATGGTCTTACTTGTCTGATATCCTGTACTTCTTGGAGTGGTCTCATCCGTCGAATCTTCGAATGGTCAAAAGGGGAAAGGGGTATGGTCTCACTAAAAAGAATTTTTGAATAAGCTCAGAAGAGAAGAGAGGTAAAAGGTCTTTTTGAAAGGGAAAATTGTAGAGAAAAATCTTTGCTATGGGCTTGCCAATTTCTAGGGTCACGTCCTACAGTCAACATGTGCTCTGATACCATCTTGTAGCGACCCGACCCGAATGGATCAAGTCTCTGTGCTTATGTGTCATCCCTGGATCAGTATGCTGACACACACAGTACTCGAAGGATTTATAACAGAGGTAAATCACATGTATAAAGTAACGTAAATACCATTACCTCAATCCACATAGCGGAAGCAACAAGGTTGTGGTTTCCCATCAACACCAACGGCAAAGTTGAGTGTAGAAATCGTAACCCTAACGTATCACTTACTCGTCGTAAGAAACCTGCAACATAAGACGTTGCAGCCCGAAAACGGGTCAGTACATTGAATGTACTGGCAAATTCACACCATAGAGAATGATGAACAATGGCTATCACTACATGCATATTTGGCTGGTGGAAAAGCTCTATGGTTATAAGGTTTTTGCGTAAAGCCAATTTTTCCCTACTACAAAGGAATAAATTTATTTAACTATCATGGTGGTTGTGAAACATTGAGAATGGTTGACAGCATTCTCAATCCCAATTAAAAGTAATTAAAACCCAATAACATTAATTAGAAGTAACATGTTGAGATTCACAATGATATTCAAGTACTAGATACTCAAGTTGTCCATAACCGGGGACACGGCTAATCATGATTAGTTTGTTACTCTGCAGAGGTTTGCGCACTTTTCCCCACATGACTCGATCGCCTCCGTTTGTTTTCTCGCACTACATGGTGTTTGAGAAACGGATGACCGAGACATAGTCTTTCAGAAGCACTAGCACCTTACATGTGGGGTAGACCGGTACACCTACATCCCCTACATCTGCTAGTCCACCCCGTAAGAGTTCGCACAACTTAGTCAACTATGCCAGAGCCCATAGTGGCATGTGGCTGCACACGGAAGTTTCTAGCATGAAAGATCTTATGATCCCTTTGAGCCTGGGTGGCGGTCCAAAAAAACAGGCAAGTCCTGATAGACATCAGGTGCCTCAATCCACCCAGATGTGTGTTTAAGTTGCCACCTTAGATAAACCATTAAAATTATCATCTCACATCTGTCATGGATATCACTCACCCAATCCACGTCTACTAGCATAGCATGGCATAATAAGCAACGTAGAAGTAACTCCCAAGGGTTTGATAATAATACAGGTAATAGGTACTACCTCATCTACTTCCCATCCCACAATTTAATTAGATCCTAATCATGCAATGTGAGAGGATTGATCTAATGCAATAAAACATGGGTTGTAGAAAGGTATGATCAAAGTGTGAACTTGCCTGCAATGTTGATGAAGATGATGCGCACTCAAAACTCTTGATAGATCTACTCGTCACACTCCGGTCAATCTATCGTAGGCAAGCAATAGTAACCACACAATAAGTACTCATCTAATGCACAAGTAAAACTCGAACAAGAGAACGAACCAGATAGTTCAACTTAAGAACTCCGGTTGCAAAGAAAGAACGAACCGAACAAACGACGGAAAACAAACGGCGGAAGAAAACAACTCGGTTCTAGCAAGTTGAAACTAGGTCAAATTTTACTGTAGCAAAAGCTTGTTCAAGTTGATTAGACGGAACGGCGGTTTCGAGACGAAACCCAGGCGCTTGAATCACCTGATTCCGATAAACGGGCGAGAAGAAAGACTAGAAAGAAGATCGGATCTGAGATCGCGATCGCGGAATAAATCTGACGAAAAGAAAAAGAAGAACGGTTAAACGAACGGGCGTCGTTAACCTAGAAGAATCCGGTGATCACGTTCGTTAGGACGAACGGTCCGGCGAACGGTCCAAAGGCAACTAAATCGGAAAAGAAAACGAATCCGATCTAGGGTTTCGGAGAAGAAAACCGAACGAAAAACCGATCTGGAAAACTGGAACGGTTTAGAAAAGAACCGGAAAGAAAAACGAATCGGAAGAAACGGAGCGATCTAGAAGAAAACCGATCCGAGGGAAAAGAAGAGATGCGGCGCGGTACCTCCGGCGAGGTCTCCGGCGAACGGCGGCGTTGGGCGGCGGCGGTGCACAAGGCGGCGGCGGCGGTGACGCAGGGCGGCGGCGGCGCGGCAAGGTGCGGCGGTGGCGGTGACGCAGGGCGGCGGCGGCGCGGGTGTGGTGCGGCGGCGGCGCGGCTGTGGTGCGGCGGCGGGTGACGCAGGGCGCGGCGCGGCGCGGGGTGAGAGGCGCGGTGGAGGCTTGGGGCTTTTGGGTTTGATGATTTAGAGTGGGGGTGCTTGGGTATTTATATGGGTGAGGGGAGACAAAACTTGGGATAGGGGGCAAGAATTAGACTAGGAATAGGAAAAGATCTAGAAATAGAAAAGGAATATACGGAAGTAGGACCAAAGTCCTACTAGGATTTGCTAAAAGAAAGAGGCGGCGGCTCCCTGGCGCCTGGCGCCTGCGCACGGGGAGGCTGGGGCGCTAGCGATGGCCTTGGCCTCGGCCGGCTGGCGGCTTGGGCCTTTGGCCCAAGGCGCTGAGGTTTTTTTTTCTTTTTTTTAAACGGTTCCGCGCTCGGAAAAACACAGAAAAACAAAATCTACCGGACTCCAAAACTAATAAAGTAAATTTTCCCCGACTCCTAAAAATGAGTTGAACAAAATGAACTTTTCTCCGGGCCTAAAAGCAATTTTTTTGAAAACGCGCATTTTTCCCTATCCAAAGAAAAACAAACACACACCGAAAAACGAAATTTGATCTATTTATTAAATCTTCATTTTCCCTATATTTTGGGAAAGTCATATTATTCCCTCTCTCATATTTTTTTGATAACGGAAAAATAATTGAAGATGAAATAAATAAATCAAATGATCCTCTTTTCCAATTCGAGAAAACTCTCAAATAAGAAAATAACGAAATCTCCAACTCTCTCCGAAGGTCCTTGAGCTGCGTGAAATTTCTAGGATCGACCAAAAAGCAAGAAAATAAGATAGGCATGATGATCTAATATTCCAAATTGAAAATAAATTCAAAAGAGCTTTGAATTTAATCTTTTTGAAACTCCCAACTCATATTTCATATAATTTGAAGAAGTCATTTTATCTTCTCTCGTGAAAATCATTGAGTCGCATAAAGTTTCAGAATTGGAATATTTCCAAATGAAATTCAAATATTTTCAACACCACTTGTCATTTAAATAAATGGAAGAAGTCATGTCATCTTCTCTCCGGGGTTTAGTGTTTGAAAAGCATTTGAATTCACGAAGATCAGAAAACCAATATGAAAGTTTGGGAAAGTCCTTTTATTCCCTCTCATTTAACTTTCAAAAAGAATTCGAATTTCACTCAATTTCAGACAATCAATCAAACAATCAGTCAAATCTATCTATTTATTATAACATTCCAAAATTTAGAATTTTGGGATGTTACAGTATTGGAGTCCAGAAGTGTTTCGGGGGTATCAGGCTATGGCCAGCATGACCGAAAGGTGTTTCGGGAGCCCCGGCAAGTGTGGGAGGGCCTCATGGGCCAAAGGGGAAGGGACAAACCAGCCCACTAAGGGGTGGTGCGCCCCCCACACCCTTTCCCATGTTACTTGGGGGTTGGGGCGCCTCCACCTGGCTTGGGAGGCAAGCCTCCACCTGCTTGGCTTGGGGGGCAAGTCTCCCTAGGATTTTCCCTAGGGAGATCCAATCTGCCCGGTCGTCGCCCCTAGGGGAAACCCTAGGGCGCCTCCCCCTCTCCCCTTGACCCTATATATAGTGGAGGGGTGGGAGGGCAGCCGCACCTCTTCCCTGGCGCAGCCCTCCCTCCTCCTACACCTCCTCCTCCTCCATAGTGCTTGGCGAAGCCCTGCTGGAGAACCACGAGCTCCATTGCCACCATGCCGTCGTGCTGCTGGAGTTCTCCCTCAACTTCTCCTCTCCCCTTGCTGGATCAAGAAGGAGGAGGCGTCCCCGGGCTGTACGTGTGTTGAACGCGGAGGCGCCGTCCGTTCGGCGCTAGATCGGAATCAGCCGCGATCTGAATCGCTGCGAGTACGACTCCTTCATCCGCGTTCTTGCAACGCTTCCGCTTAGCGATCTACAAGGGTATGTAGATGCACTCTCCTTCCCCTTGTTGCTAGATTACTCCATAGATTGATCTTGGTGATGCGTAGAAAATTTTAAATTTCTGCTACGATCCCCAACAAACCTGGGTAAAACATAGTCTCCTTCGTTCCTGTTACCATTGATCCGAGAATCCATAGCTCGGGACCCCCTACCCCGAGACCTGCCGGTTTTGACATCGACACTCCCCCTCCTTTATATACATGGGCAGGGGCACCCCAAAGCACAACAGACAATCTCTTAGCCGTGTGTGGTGCCCCCCTCCACAGTTTAACACCTCGGTCATATCGTCGTAGTGCTTAGGCGAAGCCCTGCGCCGGTAACTTCATCATTACCATCACCATGTCGTCATGCTGACGGAACTCTCCCTCATCCCTCTACTGGATCAAGAGCTCGAGGGACGTCATCGTGCTGAGCGTGTGCTGAACACGGAGGTGTCGTACGTTTGGTACTTGGATCGGTTGGATCGTGAAGACGTTCGACTACATCAACCGCGTTACTAAACGCTTCCGCTTTCGGTCTACGAGGGTATGTAGACACACTCTCGCCTCTTGTTGCTATGCATATCCTAGTTAGATCTTGCGTGATCGTAGGAAAATTTTGAATTACTACGTTCCCCAACAGTGGCATCCGAGCCAGGTCTATGCATAGATGATATATGCACGAGTAGAACACAATGAGTTGTGGGGGATAATAGTCATACTGCTTACCACCAATGTCTTACTTTGATTCGGCGGTATTGTTGGATGAAGCGGCCCGGACCGTCATTACATGAGTGCGTTCATGAGACTAGTTCTACCGACGTGCTTCGCACACAGGTGGCTAGCGGGTGTATGTTTCTCCAACTTTAGTTGAATCGAGTTTGACTATGACCGGTCCTTGTTGAAGGTTAAAACAGCACACTTGACGAAAAAAACGTTGTGGTTTGATGCGTAGGTAAGAACGGTTCTTGCTAGAAGCCCGTAGCAGCCATGTAAAAATTGCAACAACAAAGTAGAGGATGTCTAACTTGTTTTTGCAGTGCATGTTGTGATGTGATATGGTCAAGACATGATGAGATATAAATTGTTGTACGAGATGATCATGTTTGGTAAAAGTTATCGGCAACTGGCAGGAGCCTTATGGTTGTCGCTTTATTGTATGAAATGCAATTGCCATGTAATTGCTTTGTTTTATCAATAAGCGGTAGCGATAGTCGTAGAAGCAATAGTTGGCGAGACGACAACGATGCTACGATGGAGATCAAGATGTCAAGCCGGTGACGATGGAGATCATGACGGTGCTTTGGAGATGGAGATCAAAGGCACAAGATGATGATGGCCATATCATGTCACATATTTTGATTGCATGTGATGTTTATCCTTTATGCATCTTATTTTGCTTAGTACGACGGTAGCATTATAAGATGACCTCTCACTAAATTTCAAGGTATAAGTGTTCTCCTTGAATATGCACCATTGCTACAGTTCATCGTGCAGAGACACCATGTGATGATCGGGTGTGATAAGCTCTACGTTCACATACAATGGGTGCAAGCTAGTTTTGCACATGTAGAATACTCAGGTTAAACTTGACGATCCTAGCATGTGTAGATATGGCCTCGGAACACTGAGACCGAAAGGTCGAACGTGAATCATATAGTAGATATGATCAACATAGAGATGTTCACCATTGAAAACTACTCCATCTCACGTGATGATCGGACATGGTTTAGTCGATATGGATCACGTGATCATTTAGATGACTAGAGAGATGTCTATCTAAGTGGGAGTTCTTAAGTAATATGATTAATTAAACTTTAATTTATCATGAACTTAGTACCTGATAGTTTTTGCATATCTATGTTGTTGTAGATCAATGGCTCGTGCTACCGTTCCCTTGAATTTTAATGCGTTCCTAGAGAAAGCTAAGTTGAAAGATGATGGTAGCAACTACATAGACTGGGTCCGTAACTTGAGGATTATCCTCATTGCTGCACAAAAGAATTACGCCCTGGAAGCACCGCTAGGTGCAAGACCTGCTGCAGGAGCAACTCCGAACGTTATGAATGTTTGGCAGAGCAAAGCTGGTGACTACTCGATAGTTCAGTGTGCCATGCTTTAAGGCTTAGAATCGGGACTTCAAAGACGTTTTGAACGTCATGGAGCATATGAGATGTTTTAGGAGTTGAAGTTAATATTTCAAGCAAATGCCCGAGTTGAGAGATATGAAGTCTCCAACAAGTTCTATAGCTGCAAAATGGAGGAGAATAGTTCTGTCAGTGAACACATACTCAGAATGTCTGGGTACCACAACCACTTGACTTAGCTAGGAGTTAATCTTCCCGATGATAGTGTCATTGACAGAGTTCTTCAATCACTGCCACCAAGCTATAAAGGCTTCGTGATGAACTATAATATGCAAGAGATGGAAAAGACAATTCCCGAGCTCTTCACAATACTAAAGGCTGGGGAGGTAGAAATCAAGAAGGAGCATCCAAGTGTTGATGGTTAACAAGACCACTAGTTTCAAGAAAAAGGGCAAAGGGAAGAAGGGGAACTTCAAGATGAACAGCAAGCCAGTTGCTGCTCAAGGGAAGAAACCCAAGTCTGGACCTAAGCCTAAGACTGAGTGCTTCTACTACAAAGGGACTGGTCACTGGAAGCGGAACTGCCCCAAGTATTTGGCGGATAAGAAGGATGGCAAAGTGAAAGGTATATTTGATATACATGTTATTGATGCGTACCTTACTAATACTCATAGTAGCGTCTGGGTATTTGATACTGGTTCTGTTGCTCATATTTGCAACTCGAAACAGGGGCTACGGATTAAATGAAGATTGGCTAAGGATGAGGTGACGATGCGCGTGGGAAATGGTTCCAAAGCCGATGTGATCGCCGTCGGCACTCTACCTCTACATCTACCGTCGGGATTAGTTTTAGACCTAAATAATTGTTATTTGGTGCCAGCGTTGAGCATGAACGTTATATCTGGATCTTGTTTAATGCGAGACAGTTATTCATTTCAATCAGAGAATAATGGTTGTTCTATTTATATGAGTAATATCTTTTATGGTCATGCACCCTTGATGAGTGGTCTATTTTTGTTGAATCTCGATTGTAGTGATACACATATTCATAATATTGAAGACAAAAGATGCAAAGTTAATAATGATAGTGCAAATTATTTGTGGCACTGTCGTTTAGGCCATATTGGTGTAAAGCGCATGAAGAAACTCCATGTTGATGGGCTTTTGGAATCACTTGATGCTTGCGAACCATGCCTCATGGGCAAGATGACTAAGACTCCGTTCTCCAGAACAATGGAGCGAGCAACTGACTTATTGGAAATAATACATACTGATATATGTGGTCCGATGAGTGTTGAGGCTCACGGTGGGTATCGTTATTTTCTGACCTTCACAGATGATTTGAGCAGATATGGGTATATCTACTTAATGAAACATAAGTCTGAAACTTTTGAAAAGTTCAATGAATTTCATGGTGAAGTGGAAAATCATCTTAACAAGAAAATAAAGTTTCTACGATCGGATCGTGGAGGTGAATATTTGAGTTATGAGTTTGGTCTTCATTTGAAACAATGTGGAATAGTTTCGCAACTCACGCCACCTGGAACACCACAGCGTAATGGTGTGTCTGAATGTTGTAACCGTACTTTATTAGATATGGTGCGATCTATGATGTCTCTTACCGATTTACCACTATCGTTTTGGGGTTATGCTTTAGAGACGACTGCATTCACGTTAAATAGGGCACCATCTAAATCCGTTGAGACGACACCATATGAACTATGGTTTGGCAAGAAACCTAAGTTGTCGTTTCTTATAGTTTGGGGCTGCGATGCTTATGTGAAAAAGCTTCAACCTGGTAAGCTCGAACCCAAATCGAAGAAATGTGTCTTCATAGGATACTCAAAGGAGACTGTTAGGTACACCTTTTATCATAGATCCGAAGGCAAGATATTCGTTGCTAAGAATGGATCCTTTCTAGAGAAGGAGTTTCTCTTGAAAGAAGTGAGTGGGAGGAAAGTAGAACTTGATGAGGTAGTTGTACCTTCTCCCGAATTTGAAAGTAGTTCATCACAAAAATCAGTTCCAGTGATTCCTACACCAATTAGTGAGGAAGCTAATGATGATGATCATGAAACTTCAAATCAAGTTACTACCGAACCTCGTAGGTCAACCAGAGTACGATCTGCACCAGAGTGGTACGGTAACCCTGTTATGGAGGTCATGTTACTTGACCATGACAAACCTACAAACTATGAGGAAGCGACGATGAGCCCAGATTCCGCGAAATGGCTTGAGGCCATGAAATCTGAGATGCGATCCATGTATGAGAACAAAGTGTGGACTTCGGTTGACTTGCCCGATGATCGGCAAGTGATGTCTACTACACAACCTTCTTCTTGTAGATGTTGTTGGGCCTCCAAGTGCAGAGGTTTGTAGGACAGTATCAAATTTCCCTCAAGTGGATGACCTAAGGTTTATCAATCCGTGGGAGGCGTAGGATGAAGATGGTCTCTCTCAAACAACCCTGCAACCAAATAACAAAGAGTCTCTTGTGTCCCCAACACACCCAATACAATGGTAAATTGTATAGGTGCACTAGTTCGGCGAAGAGATGATGATACACGTGCAATATGGATGGTAGATATAGGTTTTTGTAATCTAAAAATATAAAACAGCAAGGTAACTAATGATAAAAGTGAGCCTAAACGGTATTGCAATGCTAGGAAACAAGGCCTAGGTTTCATACTTTCACTAGTGCAAGTTCTCTCAACAATAATAACATAATTGGATCATATAACTATCCCTCAACATGCAACAAAGAGTCACTCCAAAGTCACTAATAGCGGAGAACAAACGAAGAGATTATTGTAGGGTACGAAACCACCTCAAAGTTATCCTTTCCGATCGATCTATTCAAGAGTCCGTAGTAAAATAACACGAAGCTATTCTTTCCGTTCGATATATCCTAGAGTTCGTACTAGAATAACACCTTAAGACACAAATCAACCAAAACCCTAATGTCACCTAGATACTCCAATGTCACCTCAAGTATCTGTGGGTATGATTATACGATATGCATCACACAATCTCATATTCATCTATTCAACCAACACAAAGAACTTCAAAGAGTGCCCCAAAGTTTCTACCGGAGAGTCAAGACGAAAACGTGTGCCAACCCCTATGCATAAGTTCACGAGGTCACGGAACTCGCAAGTTGATCACCAAAACATACATCAACTGGATCACATGAATATCCCATTGTCACCACAGATAAGCACATGCAAGACATACATCAAGTGTTCTCAAATCCTTAAAGACACAATCCGATAAGATAACTTCAAAGGGGAAACTCAATTCATCACAAGGAGATAGAGGGGGAGAAACATCATAAGATCCAAGTATAATAGCAAAGCTCGTGATACATCAAGATCGTGCCAAATCAAGAACATGAGAGAGAGAGAGAGATCAAACACATAGCTACTGGTACATACCCTCAGCCCCGAGGGTGAACTACTCCCTCCTCATCATGGAGAGCGTCGGGATGATGAAGATGGCCACCGGAGAGGGATTCCCCCTCCGGCAGGGTGTCGGAACGGGTCTAGATTGGTTTTCGGTGGCTACAGAGGCTTGCGACGGCGGAACTCCTGATCTAGGTTATGTTCTGGAAGTTTGGGTATATATAAGAGATGTTGGCGTCGGGAACAAGTCAGGGGGGTCTCCGAGGCGGCTAGGAGGTAGGGGTGCGCCCAAGGGGGTAGGGCGCGCCCCCACCCTCGTGGGTGCCTCGGGACTCTTCTGGCCCATCTCCGATACTCCGTGGGCTTCTTCTGGTCCAAAAATAATCTCCGTGAAATTTCAGGTCAATTGGACTCTGTTTGGTTTTTCTTTCCTGCGATACTCAAAAACAAGGAGAAAACAGAAACTGGCACTGGGCTCTAAGTTAATAGATTAGTCCCAAAAATCATATAAAATAGCATATAAATGCATATAAAACATCCTAGATGGATAATATAATAGCATGGAACAACCAAAAATATAGATATGTTGGGGACGTATCAAGCAACCCCAAGCTTAATTCATGCTCGTCCTCGAGTAGGTAAATGATAAAAATAGAATTTTTGATGTGGAATGCTACCTAACATAATTTCCAATATAATTTTCTTTATTGTGGCATGAATATCAGATCCGAAAGATTCAAGACAAAAGTTTAATATTGACATAAAAACAATAATACTTCAAGCATACTAGCCAAGCAATCATGTCTTCTCAAGATAACATGTCCAAAGAAAGCTATCCCTACAAAATCATATAGTCTGGCTATGCTCTATCTTCATCACACAAAATATTTAAATCATGCACAACCCCGATGACAAGCCAAGTAATTGTTTCATACTTTTGATGTTCTCAAACCTTTTCAATCTTCACGCAATACATGAGCGTGAGCCATGGACATAGCACTACAGGTGGAATAGAATGGTGGTTGTGGAGAAGACAAAAAAAGAGAAGATAGTCTCACATCAACTAGGCGTATCAACGGGCTATGGATATGCCCATCAATAGATATCAACATGAGTGAGTAGGGATTGCCATGCAATGGATGCACTAGAGCTATAAGTGTATGAAAGCTCAAAAATGGTGTGCATCTAACTCGCTTGCTCACAAAGACCTAGGGCATTTTGAGGAAGCCCATCATTGGAATATACAAGCCAAGTTCTATAATGAAAGATTCCCACTAGTATATGAAAGTGACAACATAGGAGACTCTCTATCATGAAGATCATCGTGCTACTTTGAGGCACAAGTGTGGTAAAAGGATAGTAGCATTACCCCTTCTCTCTTTTTCTCTAATATTTTTTTGTTTTTTTGGGCCTTTTTTCATGGCCTCTTTTTCTTTTATTTTTCGTCCGGAGTCTCATCCCGACTTGTGGGGGAATCATAGTCTCCATCATCCTTTCCTCACATGGGACAATGCTCTAATAATGATCACCATCGCACTTTTATTTACTTACAACTCAAGAATTACAACTCGATACTTAGAACAAAATATGACTCTATATGAATGCCTCCGGCGGTGTACCGGGATGTGCAATGACTCATGAGTGACATGTATGAAAGAATTATGAACGGTGGCTTTGCCACAAATACGATGTCAACTACATGATCATGCAAAGCAATATGACAATGATGAAGCGTGTCATACTAAATGGAACGGTGGAAAGTTGCATGGCAGTATATCTCAGAAAGGGTATGAAAATGCCATAATAGGTAGGTATGGTGGCTGTTTTGAGGAAGGTATATGGTGGGTGTATGATACCGGCGAAAGGTGCGCGGTATTAGAGAGGCTAGCAATGGTGGAAGGGTGAGAGTGCGTATAATCCATGGACTCAACATTAGTCATAAAGAACTCACATACTTATTGCAAAAATCTATTAGTTATCGAAATGAAGTACTACGTGCATGCTCCTAGGGGGATAGATTGGTAGGAAAAGACCATCGCTCGTCCCCGACCGCCACTCATAAGGAAGACAATCAATAAATAAAGCATGCTCTGACTTCATCACATAACGGTTCACCATACGTGCATGCTACGGGAATCACAAACTTTAACACAAGTATCTCTCAAATTCACAACTACTCAACTAGCATGACTCTAATATCACCATCTTCATATCTCAAAACAATCATCAAGTATCAAACTTCTCATAGTATTCAATGCACTCTATATGTAAGTTTTTATTATACCCATCTTGAATGTCCATCATAGTAGGACTAATTTCATAACCAAAGCAAATTACCATGCTGTTCTAAAAGAATCTCAAAATAATATAAGAGAAGCATGAGAGTTCATATATATTCTTCAAAATAAAACCACCGTCGTGCTCTAAAAGGATATAAGCGAAGCACTAGAGCAAACGACAAACTACTCCAAAAGATATAAGTGAAGATCAATGAGTAGTCGAATAATTATGTAACTATATGAAGAATCTCTAATATTTAAGAATTTCAGATCTTAGTAATTTATTCAAACAGTAATCAAAAAAAATGACGCTCCAAGCAAAACAAATATCATGTGGTGAATAAAAATATAGCTCCAAGTAAAGTTACCGATGAACAAAGACGAAAGAGGGGATGTCATCCGGGGCATCCCCAAGCTTAGGCTCTTGTTTGTCCTTGAATATTACCTTGGAGTGCCTTGGGCATCCCCAAGCTTAGTCTCTTGCCACTCCTTATTCCATAATCCATCGAATCTTTACCCAAAACTTGAAAACTTCACAACACAAAACTTAACAGAAAACTTGTAAGCTCCGTTAGTATAAGAAAATAAATCACCACTTTTGGTACTGTTGTTAACTCATTCTAAATTCATATTGGTGTAATATCTACTGTATTCCAACTTCTCTATGGTTCATACCCTCATATACTACTCATAGATTCATCAAAATAAGCAAACAACACATAGAAAACAGAATCTGTCAAAAACAGAATAGTCTGTAGAAATCTGGAGGTTTTGAATACTTATGTAACTCCAAAAATCCTGAGAAATTAGGAAGTACTAAGAAATTTGTTCATTAATCTACTGCAAGTGGAATTGGTATTTTATCGTTCTCTGGTAAAAATGAAAATTATTCTTGTGAGCGCATACTTTCTGTTTTTTACAGCAAGATCAAATAACAATCACCCAAGAAGATTCTAAAGGCTTTACTTGGTACAAACACTAATTAAAACATAAAAAACACAATAATAACAGAGGATAGATGATTTATTTATTACTAAACAGGAACAAAAAGCAAGGAACGAAAATTGGTTTTCCTCCCAACAAGCGCTATCGTTAAACGCCCCTAGCTAGGCATGATGATTTCAATGATGCTCACATAAAAGATAATAATTGAAGCATAAAGAGAGCATCATGAAGAATATAACTAGCAAATTTAAGCCTAACCCACTTCCTATGCATAGGGATTTTGTGAGCAAACAATTTGTGGGAACAAGAATCAACTTGCATAGGAAGGTAAAACAAGCAAATCTTCAATATTTTCAACACATAGAGAGGAAACTTGATATTATTGCAACTCCTACAAGTATATATTCCTCTCTCATAATAATTTTCAGTAGCATCATGAATGAATTCAACAATATAACTGTCACATAAAGAATTCTTTTCATGATCTACAAGCATAAAAAATTTACTATTCTCCACATAAGCAAAATTCTTCTCATTCAGAATAGTGGGAGTATCATAAGAAACCCGAATACTATAAATGGTTTCCACATTAAAAGAGTAATGTTCAGAAAAAGGGTAATCATAATCATGATAAGTTTTATAAATATAATCATTACTACTTTTTATAGCATAAGTTCATCACAATAATCATCATAAGTAGCAACTTTGTTCTCATCATAATCAATTGAAACCTCTTCCAAAATAGTGGAATCATTACTAAATAAAGTCATGACCTCTCCAAATCCACTTTCATAATTGTCACGATAAGATTCAACACCCTCCAAAATAGTGGGGTCATTACTTCCTAAAGTTGACACTCTTCCAAACCCACTTTCATCAATATAACCATCATAAATAGGAGGCATGATATCATCATAATAAATTTGCATATCAAAACTTGGGAGGTTAGATATATCATGATCATGAAACATAGCATCCCCAAGCTTGGGACAAACATTAATTGCAGCAAATAAATTCTCGAACATGTCATTCTCATCAAACGTAGCATCCCCAAGATTGGGCCCTTGCATATCATAAGCATAATCACTCTCATCATTAATAGTATGGATAGCACCAATAGTATAGCAATTATCATCATCACAATGAGTAATATGAGCAACATCATTTGGGAGGGATACCTTTTTACCTTTGCTTGTCCGTCTTTTCTTTTTCTTCTTCTCATTATGTGTGGGTTTAATCCTCTTTTTGGAGCCCCTCATTATTTAAATTGGTTCAATAGAAAGCTCCTCCTCGTTACCTGATTCATCATAAGAAATAATAGGAGGATATTGGGAAGTCTCTTCCCTTTCATTAGTATTCTCTTCATCTTCTATTTGTTTTCTTGTCTTTATGTAATTGGCAATATAAGGATTTTCAATGCAATTCACCGCACAATACATATACATTTCCTCTAGATCAAAATCAAGAACCGTCTCAAGGGCAAATTATGGAATATTCTTAGTTATACGTTTCATTTCTTCATAACCCAGAAGCAAACTAAGTTCATTATGATGCGCAAGGTAAATCAAGTCATCACGATTTTTGGACACAATTTGATCATGAAACAATTTGCATTGGATATTTAAATGACCACGTTCATTGCAAAGTTCACAAGGATGGCTAAGAAAATTTAAATTTTCAGCACAAACATCTAGCCTTTCTTGCAACCATTTAGTTTCTAAATACTTATGCCTCTTGCAAAATATATCTTCCTTATTTGGTGTGTACTTGCAAACCCTATGCACTCCACAAAAATTTACATGCTTATAAGAGACATTTTCATCATGACTAGTGCAATCATCATTAGTACCATGGATGGTCAAAGAGTTTGTACTAAAAACATTGCAATCATGCTCATCATTCAAAGATTTGGTGCCAAACATTTTAATGCATTCTTCTTCTAGCATTTTGGCACAATTATCGAAATCCTTATTTTCATGAAAGATATTAAAAAGATGAAGCATACGAGGTATCCTCAATTCCATTTTTTTCTAATTTTCTTTTATAGACTAAACTAGTGATAAAACAAGAAACAAAAAGATTCGATTGCAAGATCTAAAGATATACCTTCAAGCTCTAACCTCCCCGGCAACGGCGCCAGAAAAGAGCTTGATGTCTACTACACAACCTTCGTCTTGTAGACGTTGTTGGGCCTCCAAGTGCAGAGGTTTGTATGACAGTAGCAAATTTCCCTCAAGTGGATAACCTAAGGTTTATCAATCCGTGGGAGGCGTAGGATGAAGATGGTCTCTTTCAGACAACCCTGCAACCAAATAACAAAGAGTCTCTTGTGTCCCCAACACATCCAATACAATGGTAAATTGTATAGGTGCACTAGTTCGGCGAAGAGATGATGATACACATGCAATATGGATGGTAGATATAGGTTTTTGTAATCTAAAAATATAAAAACAGCAAGGTAACTAATGATAAAAGTGAGCATAAACGGTATTGCAATGCTATGAAACAAGGCCTAGGGTTCATACTTTCACTAGTGCAAGTTCTCTCAACAATAATAACATAATTGGATCATATAACTATCCCTCAACATGCAACAATGAGTCACTCCAAAGTCACTAATAGGGGAGAACAAATGAAGAGATTATTGTAGGGTACGAAACCACCTCAAAGTTATCCTTTCCGATCGATCTATTCAAGAGTCCGTAGTAAAATAACACGAAGCTATTCTTTCCATTCGATCTATCCTAGAGTTCATACTAGAATAACACCTTAAGACACAAATCAACCAAAACCCTAATGTCACCTAGATACTCCAATGTCACCTCAAGTATCTGTGGGTATGATTATACGATATGCATCACACAATCTCATATTCATCTATTCAACCAACACAAAGAACTTCAAAGAGTGCCCCAAAGTTTCTACCGGAGTGTCAAGACGAAAACGTGTGCCAACCCCTATGCATAAGTTCACGAGGTCACGGAACTCGCAAGTTGATCACCAAATCATACATCAACTGGATCACATGAATATCCCATTGTCACCACAGATAAGCACATGCAAGACATACATCAAGTGTTCTCAAATCCTTAAAGACACAATCCGATAAGATAACTTCAAAGGGAAAACTCAATTCATCACAAGGAGATAGAGGGGGAGAAACATCATAAGATCCAAGTATAATAGCAAAGCTCGTGATACATCAAGATCGTGCCAAATCAAGAACATGAGAGAGAGAGAGATCAAACACATAGCTACCGGTACATACCCTCAGCCCCGAGGGTGAACTACTCCATCCTCGTCATGGAGAGCGCCGGGATGATGAAGATGGCCACCGGAGAGGGATTCCCCCCTCCGGCAGGGTGCCAGAACGGGTCTAGATTGGTTTTCGGTGGCTACAGAGGCTTGCGACGGCGGAACTCCTGATCTAGGTTATGTTCTGGAAGTTTGGGTATATATAAGAGATGTTGGCGTCGAGAACAAGTCAGGGGGGTCTCCGAGGCGTCCACGAGGTAGGGGGCGCCCAGGGGGTAGGGCGCGCCCTCACCCTCGTGGGTGCCTCGGGACTCTTCTGGCTCATCTCCGATACTCCGTGGACTTCTTCTGGTCCAAAAATAATCTCCATGAAATTTCAGGTCAATTGGACTCTATTTGGTTTTCCTTTTCTGCGATACTCAAAAATAAGGAAAAAAACAGAAACTAGCACTGGGCTCTAGGTTAATTGGTTAGTCCCAAAAATCATATAAAATAACATATAAATGCATATAAAACATCCTAGATGGATAATATAATAGCATGGAACAATCAAAAATTATAGATACGTTGGGGACGTATCAGCAAGCCATAGAAAAAAATGGATCTTCAAGAAGAAGACTGACGCTGACAGTAATGTTACTGTCTACAAAGCTCGACTTGTTGCAAAAGGTTTTCGATAAGTTCAAGGATTTGACTACGATGAGACCTTCTCACCCGCAGCGATGCTTAAGGATGTCCGAATCATGTTAGCAATTGCCGCATTTTATGATTATGAAATTTGGCAAATGGATGGCAAAATCGCATTCCTTAATGGATATCTTAAAGAAGATTTGTATATGATGCAACCAGAAGGTTTTGTCGATCCAAAAGGTGTTAACAAAGTGTGCAAGCTCCAGCGATCCATTTATGGACTGGTGCAATCCTCTCGGAGTTGGAATATACGCTTTGATAGTGTGATCAAAGCATATGGTTTTACACAGAATTTTGGAGAAGCCTGTATTTACAAGAAAGTGAGTGGGAGCTCTGTAGCATTTCTAATATTATATGTGGATGGCATATTGTTGATTGGAAATAATACAGAATTTCTGGATAGCATAAAAGGATACTTGAATAAGAATTTTTCAATGAAAGACCTCGGTGAAGCTACTTATATATTGGGCATCAAGATCTATAGAGATAGATCAAGATGCTTAATTGGACTTTTACAAAGCACATACCTTGATAAAGTTTTGAAGAAGTTCAAAATGGATTAGTCAAAGAAAGGGTTCTTGCCTATGTTACAAGGTGTGAAGTTGAGTCAGACTCAATGACCGACAACTGCAGAAGATAGAGAGAAAATAAAGGTCATTCTCTATGCCTCAACCATAGGTTCTATCATGTATGCAATGTTGTGTACTAGACCTGATGTGTGCCTTGCTATAAGTTTACCGGGGAGGTACCAAAGTAATCCAGGAGTGGATCATTGGACAGCGGTCAAGAACATCCTGAAATAACTGAAAAGGAGTAAGGATGTGTTTCTCATTTATGGAGGTGACAAAGAGCTCGTCGTAAATGGTTACGTCGATGCAAGCTTTGACACTGATCCGGATGACTCTAAGTCACGAACCGGATACGTATTTATATTAAATGGTGGAGTTGTAAGTTGGTACAGTTCCAAGCAGAGCGTCATGGCGGGATCTACGTGTGAAGTGGAGTACATAGCTGCTTCGGAAGCAGCAAATGAAGGAGTTTGGATGAAGGAGTTCATATCTGATCTAGGTGTAACACCTAGTGCATCAGGTCCAATGAAAATCTTTTGTGATAATACTAGAGCAATTGCCTTGGCGAAGGAATCCAGATTTCACAAGAGAACCAAACACATCAAGAGACGCTTCAATTCCATTTGTGATCAAGTCAAGGAGGGAGACATAGAGATTCGCAAAATACATACGGAATTGAATGTTGTAGACCCGTTGACTAAGCCTCTCTCATGAGCAAAACATAATCAGCACCAAAACTCCATGGGTTTTAGAATCATTACTATGTAATCTAGATTATTGACTCTAGTGCAAGTGGGAGACTGAAGGAAATATGCCCTAGCGGCAATGATAAAGTTGTTATTTATATTTCCTTATATCATGATAAATATTTATTATTCATGCTAGAATTGTATTAACCGGAAACTTAGTACATGTGTGAATACATAGACAAACAGAGTGTCCCTAGTATGCCTCTACTTGGCTAGCTCGTTAATCAAAGATGGTTAAGTTTCCTGACCATAGACATGTGTTGTCATTTGATGAACGGGATCACATCATTAGAGAATGATGTGATGGACAAGACTCATCCGTTAGCTTAGCATTATGATTGTTTAGTTTTATTGCTATTGCTTTCTTCATGACTTATACATATTCCTCTGACTATGAGATTATGCAACTCCCGAATACCGGAGGAACACCTTGTGTGCTATCAAACGTCACAACATAACTGGGTGATTATAAAGATGCTCTACAGGTGTCTCTGAAGGTGTTTGTTGAGTTGGCATAGATCGAGATTAGGATTTGTCACTCTATGTATCGGAGAGGTATCTCCGGGCCCTCTCGGTAATGCACATCACTATAACCCTTGCAAGCAATGTGACTAATGAGTTAGTTGCGGGATGATGCATTACAGAACGAGTAAAGAGACTTGTCGGTAACGAGATTGAACTAGGTATGATGATATCGACGATCGTATCTCGGGCAAGTAACATACCGATGACAAAGGGAATAACGCATGTTGTTATGCGGTTTGACCGATAAAGATCTTCGTAGAATATGTAGGAGCCAATATGAGCATCCAGGTTCCGCTATTGATTATTGACCGGAGATGTGTCTCGGTCATGTCTACATAGTTCTCGAACCCGTAGGGTCCGCACGCTTAACGTTCGATGATGATTTGTATTATGAGTTATGTGATTTGATGACCGAAGTTTGTTCGGAGTCCTGGATGAGATCACGAACATGACGAGGAGTCTCGAAATGGTCGAGAGGTAAAGATTGATATATTGGAAGGTTATATACAGACACCGAAATGGTTCCAATAAGGTTCGGGGATTTTTCAGAGTACCAAGAGGCTACCGGGACCCCCGAGGAAAGTTATTGGGCCTAATGGGACATAGTGGAGGAGAGGAGGCAGGCCACAGGAGGTGGGGCGCGCCCTTCTTGCCCCAATCCGAATTGGACAAGGGAAGGGAGCGTGGCCCCCCTCTTTCCTTCTCCCTCTCCCTCCTTTCCCCTTTCCCCCTCTCTGTTGGAAGGAAAGGGGGGCGAATCCTACTAGGTTTGGAGTCCTAGTAGGACTCCCCCCTAGCGTGCCTCCCACTTGGCTGGCCTCCTCCTCCCCCCTCCTTTATATACGTGGGCAGGGGGCACCCCAAAGCACAACAGACAATCTCTTAGCCGTGTGCGGTGCCCCCCTCCACAGTTTAATACCTCGGTCATATCATCGTATTGCTTAGGCGAAGCCCTGCGCCGGTAACTTCATCATCGCCGTCACCACGCCGTCGTGCTGACGGAACTTTCCCTTGTCCCTCTACTGGATCAAGAGCTCGAGGGACGTCGTCGTGCTGGACGTGTGCTGAACACGGAGGTGCCGTACGTTTGGTACTTGGATCGGTTGGACCGTGAAGACATTCGACTACATCAACCGCGTTACTAAACACTTCTGCTTTCAGTCTACGAGGGTACATAGACACACTCTCCCCTCTCATTGCTATGCATCTCCTAGTTAGATCTTGCGTGATCGTAGGAAAACTTTGAATTACTATGTTCCTCAACATGTATGAGTTATGTGACCGAATATTGTTCGAAGTCCCGGATGAGATCACGGACATGACGAGGAGTCTCGAAATGGTCGAGAGGTAAAGATTGATATATAGGACGATGGTATTTGGATACCAGAAGTGTTTCGGGGGTTACCGGGTACTTATCGGGTCACCGAAAGGGGTTTCGGGCACCCGCGGCAAAAGATATGGGCCTTATGGGCCAAGAGGGGAAATGCACCAGCCACAAGGGGCTGGTGCGCCCCCCATATGGGTCGCCCTAAGAGGAGAAGAAAGAGGGGAAAGGGAAAGGAAGGAGAGGAATAGGATTCCCCCTTCCTCCCCCCCCCCTCTTTCCTTCCCCCTCCGACATATATTCGGTCCTACTTGGGGAGCCTCCTAGCCTCCCCCTCCCCCTCTCACCTATATATATGTGGGAGGGGGGCACCTAGCACACATCAGATCAATTGTTAGTCATGTGCGGCGCCCCCCTCCACCGTTTACACCCCCGGTCATATATTCGTAGTGCTTAGGCGAAGCCTTGTGGAGATCACTTCGCCATCACCGTCACCACGTCGTTGTGTTGATGGAACTCATCTACTACCTCGATGCCTTGCTGGATCAAGAAGGCAAGGGACGTCACCGAGCTGAATGTGTGCAGAACGCGGAGGTGTCGTGCGTTCGGTACTTGATCGGTTGACGTGAGAAGAAGTTCGACTACATCAACCGCGTTGTGAAACGCTTCCGCTTACGGTCTACAAGGGTACGTAGACACACTCTCCCCCTCGTTGCTACGCATCTCAATGGATAAATCATTGCGTGTGAGTAGAAAAGGTTTTGTTTTCCATGCAATGATTCCCAACACCCTGGGTCTCTTATGGGCAGAAGAGAATCTCCAAGAAGTTTCACTGCATTTGGACTTCGCTTGATATGGATATTATGCGAAGTAAAAAACAAGCAGAAAACAACAACTGGCACTGGGCACCATGTCAATAGGTTAGTCCAAAAAATGATATAAAGTTGCTATAAAATGAATATAAAACATTCAAGAATGATAATATAACATCATGTAACAATAAAAAATTATAGATACGTTGGAGACGTATCAAGCTGTCACGTGTGTTTGAAATCCGACCGCTAGACACGTGTCGGTTCCTTAATGACCCAGGATCATTTCGGACATATCATGTCGGGTTGCCCCCTAACTATAAATAGCCACCCCCTCCACCATAAATTGGTGGTTTCTTAGAGTTAGTGCACGCTTTTTGTCGTTTGAGAGTAACCCACCTCCGGAGCCTTTGAGAGAGAATCCTTGCAGGACAAAACCCAAAACACCCAAAGCCCAAAGAGTGTTTGGCATCACCGAAGTCTTTCTGTCCGCGTGATCTGAAGACTTGTTACACTTGAAGGCTGTGATCTTCCAGTAGGTTAGGCCGTGTTACGAGGATCCTTGAGTCATTGTGGATCGCCGGTGAATGAAGTCTGTGAAGGTTTAGAAGTCTACCTTGAAGACTTACCTGAGTGATTGGGCGAGGACTAAGTAACCTTAGCTCAAGGGGAATAAGATGAAGACATGGTCTTCTGAGTTCAATCTCAGCCTCCCTAACCAGACGTACAGTTGTCACAACAATTGGAACTGGTCTATCAAATCCTTGTATTCGTCAAGCAACTGGTTCTATCTCCTCACTCCTTCACTTATAGTTTAGCCTCGTGAAGTCATTGCTTGCCTGCTCTATTTGACTTTATTGTGTGAAGACATTCTTTCTGATTGCATATTTGGCTTCATATTGTCTTCCTATTCCGATCTGACCTATCTAGCTGCTATTTGTCTTCGTGTTTACTCTGTATTATTTTTTTGACTATGGCATGGCTAGTGTAGTTTATCTTCCGTTGCATACTGTGTAGGTGTCATTTGGTTGTCTGTCTTCGAATACATTGCCTGCCTTGAAGACTGTCATAAAAATCGCCTATTCACCCCCATCTAGTCGATAACTAACACTTTCACCATGTCACACGAAAACACTTTTTGTCCGTTCAAAGCACACTTTTCCATGTTGAAAAAACAAAAAAATACTAGATCAAAATCTGTAGGAAAGTGTTTCCCAATAATCTCGAGTTGGAAGCAATCTCGTTAGCACATGGTAACAAATATCCTTGGTATGAAGCATGATTAATTTGCGCTGGAAATAATTCACCCAGCTGGAAACAAGCATCTTGATATGGAAGCACATTGCATGGCGCTAGCAGTTAGGCCTCGAGAGATTTACGGGAGTGGTTTTATTATGAAATAAATTGCTATTAGTAGATCGTTGCATGGAATTAAGCACCTTTTTCCGGCCCATTGCATGTTCCTGATGCATCCAATCCTATGGTGGAACAGTGGTCTGATGGGAAGCTAAGAATCAGTAGTATGATTTCTAGCGGTTCCCATCTTAATTTACGGTTTATACACACGTGCATATGAGTTTTTCATTGAATCACATATTTCAGGATCATAACAATTATAGCATAGAGTATAAACTCTTAATTATGAGCAGAGAAATATAATAATACAATATTATTGTCTTTAGGGCGTATTTCCAACAACCTTCAGATGATGGTTGGGTCGAAGTGAACTCTGATGAGGCGTGTCAAAGTTTGGTGACAAAGGTGGAGGTGGTGCCATGCTGATGGATCACAATAGAGCTTTTCTGGCTGGAGTTAGCCACTATTTCCAAAACATTTTTGATCTAGAGGCTGCTGAAATTCTTGCTTGCAGGAGACGTATATAGGTAGCGACCGAGCACGAGATTGAGGGGGTCCATCTGAAGCTTGATAACAAGACAGTGGTGCAAATGATCAATGATTCGTAGATGAACCTAGCTGCAGTCGTGTCGTGGATTCAAGAGATAAAGTAGATGCTCAATACGCGTATGGATTTTCGAGTTGTATGGGTTCATCGTTCTGCTAATATTGTCGTGCATAAGTTAGCAAAAGTAGGCGTAGAAGATGAGATTTGTAAGATTTGGTTAGGGACTCCCACGGATTTTGTTTTAGATGTAGTTCCAAAATATATTCCTAGTCATGTTTTTCTTTTGAAGGGAAAGCCTCAAGGCACTTTATTGTGAAATTATCGGAGTTACATCCTTAAAGACACGTGAAAGAAGAAAACTAGATGGTTCATCGTCCCATCAAATACACCAACTGAATATCATAAGCATGCCTAGCTATATAGTGTGCCAAATTATTGGCTTCCCTCGAACAATGCTGGAAACGAATCAAAGGTATACTGTGTGCGAGTTGGAAACAATCCACGAGAGTAGCAGCATACGGTGCCAATACATCTGAGACTCCATTGCACACATCAATTACCTCCAAGCAGTCATATTCACAAATGATCTGTGAACACCCAATTTGATTCCTAGCCATGTTGGCTAAATAAAGCGACAACATTAATCTCGACAAAGAAAGTCTGTTGTGTTAAAAAAAACAAAGAAAGTCGGTTGATTCTCAACCTCAAAAAAAGAAAGAAAAGAAAGTCTGTTCACGCTTTGGTGCGTCCGGGGCCGAACCCGAATGGAAACTCGGGTGCCTTCCGGCACCAACTCGCGAGTCAGGGGGATATTTGCGTCTCCACCTCTCGCAGCCGCGAAAGCCGCCGTGCCGGCCCCCAACTCCTCGATAGGCCCCAGCCTATTTTACCCTCACAAAAAACACCAAAAATACCCAGAAAAGACTAGTAATAGAGGGAGAGAGCAGCGTTCTCTCGCTCTCCTATCCTCCCCTCCCCTCCGGGCCATCCCACCCCCATGGCCTCCTTCCCCTCCCCCTCCGTCGTCGCCGCGGCAGCGGCCGCGCCCCCGCGCCTCGCCCCGGGCCTCTCCCTCTCCGCCGCCGCGGTGCACCACTCCTCCCACGCCTTCCGCCCGCGCGCCTCCCTCGCCCTGCGCCCCTCCGCCACCGCCGCGCCGGCCAACCCCCTCCGCTGCTCGCACCGCCGCGCCGTCACGCCCAGGCGAGCACGGACGCACGAACTCCCCCACGCCGCCTGCGAGGGTTCACCGGGTTTGTTAGCGAATTGCTGATTCGTCTTGCTGTGTGTGTGCCTGCAGGTCGAGGAGGCGGACGCAAGGGCTCGGCGCGGCGTCAGCGTCGGCCGCTGGGATTCTCGGCGAGGAGAGGGACGGGTGCCTCTCGTGCTTCCCGAGGAGCCGGAGGCGGGGGCGGCCGGGGCTCGCCAGGTTCGCGCCCTGCGCGCTCCCGCACACCTCGGGCTTATCGCTGCACAGCCAGTGGAGCGGGCCTAAGGTTCGTTTCATCTGAGTTGATAGATTATCAGGCAGCTATTTTTTTCCTGTTATGGATTGCACGTGATGACTGCTAGGAAAAGTGTTTTGTTCCTTACTTCTCTTGGAGTATATAGGTTCTGCTTGGTTCCGTAATTAGTGGTGCAAATTATGGGGGGTATATGAGCAGCGCAATAAATGTGGACCGACCATCAGTATAGAAGTGTAAAAGATTTAAGCGTTAGTTTTTGCACTAAAAGGATTTCCCTGGTTTCGATGTCCATAAAGCCTGCACATGTTTGTTTTTTCATTAACTGTCAAGCTAAATGTTGAGCTTCACTAGTGGGAGGCAAATATTTTGTATCAAGCAACATATAGCGAGAGGGCTGTTGCTTGTCGCCTTGTCGGTATTTGAGTATGCAGCAAGCAAAATGTTGAAGGCATTGACTTAACTATTTGATGTTTTTCAGACCAGGCGTAGTCATATATTACGTGCTGCTGGACCTGACGAACCACATGTTGCAAGTCCAACATGGTCTGAGACGGCTCTTGATAAACCTTATGATCCCACGATTACAAACGGGGCGCTTGAAGATGTCCTGGACACTCCTCTTCCGTCCCATCCAAAGCTAATACGTGGTCAATTGAAGAATGGCCTCAGATATCTTATTTTACCTAATAAAGTTCCAGCGGACAGGTGAGGAAACTTCATTTTCACCTCATTTTATACACTGTAATACAATTACCAGAAGTGGGTATGACATGGCCGTACTGCCATAATCATTTCCCTTGCAACTGAATTTTTATTGAACCCTTTCTACATTCACAACCACAATTTCCCAGTGAACTAGCAATTTGTGTTGTCTTTTCTGTTTCACTTCAATGCAGTTTCAAAGATACATGGCAGAATAATTGCTGAAACTCTTAAATAGTTGAACAAGTACATGGTTTCAACCTGTCTTGATTTCTGGACCATAAAATTCTCATGCTTGTATATGGATGCATCATCATACATTGTGGCTTCCATTGCTCTCTTATTATTTTAATTTACTTTAAGAGACATTTTAAAGAACTATAGGTGAATCCGTTGGAGAATTAACCAGGACAGTGTTGATTTGAGTCCCTGAACATGGAAATTCTGCTCCGGTGTATGGATCCGCAGCAGCCAGTAAATATTAAACCATGCTTAATTCATGCCACACTTAAACTTTAGTTAAGTCAGACTAAGCAAAATTACTTTGATATACATATTTAAATATGTGCATGGTTCTAAGTATTTTAGTTTGCAGGTTTGAGGCTCACATGGAAGTTCATGTCGGATCAATTGACGAGGAAGAGGACGAGCAGGGAATTGCACATATGATCGAGCATGTTGCATTTCTTGGGAGTAAAAAGCGTGAGAAACTCTTGGGGACAGGTGCAAGGTCTAATGCATATACAGACTTCCACCATACAGTCTTCCATATCCATTCTCCAACTAAAACAAAGGTCCTTACTTTTGTGGCTTTTCTCAGTGTCAATTTTGGGTTGGAAATTAACTCTTGATGGTTTATTCGAGGCCATTGTTACTTTCCTATTTGCATACTTTCTTTGACAAGCACTTTCATCGAATGGATTTGAAAATGTATATGTTAGCTGCCAGACTTATATTCTGTGAATACTGATGGTTGAAATTAGATGTCTTCTCTTGTTTGTCTAGGGTCTGACATTTAGTTTGTCTTCGGTGTGGCAGGAATATGGTGAATCCTTACTCCCTTCTGTGTTGGATGCTTTGAATGAGGTAAGATCTTACTCAATTGCATTCCTATTTGGAGTTATAGGATGTATGCCAACCATAGGCTATCTATTTTTGTTAAAGATATTTGAAACCACAAGCATATTCATTCTTTCTGTTAAAGATATATGAAACAGCAAACATATTCAAAATGGTCGGAGCAAATTAAAGACTACCCACCACTGTCATTTAATGTTATTTGATACAACATTATCTTCAAACTGGTAGCTAAAATTTTGATGCATGCTGCAATGGCATGATATTAGTCTGTATGACAAATCTCTTAATGCTATTACGTAGATATATGAACAGGTTCTTCAATTTATTCCTTTCAGATAGCTTTTCATCCTAAGTTCTCATCGTCTCGCGTTGAGAAAGAGAGAAGAGCAATTCTTTCAGAGCTCCAGATGATGAACACAATCGAATACCGTGTTGATTGCCAGGTAAGTTTTTGTTCTTATTCTTTTTGGCCATGTTCCTGGGACAGTATTGAATCATTAAGACACTATCTTTCTGTACAATCAGTAATTATGGTTCCTATGCTTGTAGTTGTTGCAACATTTACACTCCGAAAACAAATTGAGCAACAGATTTCCTATTGGACTTGAGGAGCAAATACTTAAATGGGATCCTGATAAGATCCGCAGATTCCATGAGCGATGGTATTACCCTGCCAATGCCACTTTATACCTGGTAGGAGAAATTGATGATATTCCCAGAGCAGTGCGGGAGATAGAGGTAGTTAGAAATTACATCCTTTTAAGTATTGTTGTTGATTATTTAGCTGATTCCCCTATAGGATTAAGTTGCAAGCTGGTTAGCTGACCCATTTCAATGCAGGCTGTGTTCGAACATACACTTTCAGGAAACGAAGCAGCCCCTATGTCGTCTGGAAGTCCGTTTGGTGCTATGGCAAGCCTCTTTGCACCAAAGCTACCAGGTGGCTTGGCCGCAAGCCTAACTGGTGAAAGATCACCTGCCACAGATAAACTAAAACCTATAAAAAGGGAAAGACAGGCAGTCAGACCTCCTGTAGAGCATAAATGGTCTCTTCCTGAGGTTGATCAGGCTGCCAAGCCTCCAGTGATTTTTCAACATGAGTTGATTCAGAGCTTCTCTATTAACATGTTCTGCAAGGTATGGTTGCCTGCTACTCTTTACTCTTACAGTTATGTTCTGCGCCCTGTGGTTAGTTTACCACCAATCGTTCCATTAGTGTTCCTAGGGACTGGTTTCCGTTATAATATTTAATAGATATAAGCAAGCTGTATCAGCATTGCTGTAACGTGCACCACGTATGTTTCAATAGTGCAATTTTTTGCTAGGGTTAGAAAGTGTCATGTTGACAATAGTGCACTTAATTGTTCACCTTTAAAGATATTTGAATGGATTGTCTTTTTATTGCTACGAAAAAAATAGGAGGATTTCTGCAGTCAGGTTACTGCTTCTGTCTGTGAAGTTCCTTAATCATGCTTCGTATGTCTGACTTGCTTTCCATTTTTGGACAGATACCCGTCAACCAAGTTCGTACATACAAAGACCTGCGCAGTGTACTGATGAAACGGATATTTTTATCTGCTCTGCACTTCCGAATAAATACACGATACAAGGTTTGTGGTTTGGAGAAACGTTCATGATATATGTATAAGTTTTTCCATTTTGTTTGTTGCGTCAGAACATAATATTTTCTGTGGTTTATAACTTTGTATCCTCGCATAAGCAGATTAATTCAAGCACTTCATACTTTCATATGTATGCACATTTGCACATGTTATTTTCTCGTTGTTAGGATCTTTACGCCCACCAGTCTACTACAACTCACATTAAATGTCACTCCAGTCCATACATAATATAATTCATACTTGTTTTGGTCTTTTAGGCTTTTAGCCGAGCTATTAGCTACTCAGGATGCATTATACTGGATATTGGACTTGAAATGCGAGTCAAATATCCAAGATTTCCAGTGAGGAATTAGCACACGTTAGCACTTAGCACACTATTATGTATTTTACAAGGAAATGGAACATATGAGTTAGTTACATGGTTTCTCTGACTGAATAAAGTTTTTTTTCCTTCTTTTATTATACAGAGCTCAAATCCTCCCTTTACATCAGTTGAGTTGGATCACAGTGACTCAGGAAGGGAAGGATGCACTGTCACTACTCTAACAGTAACAGCTGAACCCCAAAATTGGAAGAGTGCCATCAAAGTTGCTGTTCATGAGGTTTGTTTGTGCCTTCATGGCTCAATTACTCTGTATGTTTTACAAATATAGTTTGAGCTGACTGTATTATGTCATTCAAATATGGATCAATTACCTAGAGAACATGAGTTTGAATCAGTACACTACCATCTATATTCATCTATTGCAATTGGCATATGAGGAAAGTCCTGTGAAATTTAAGTGTTGGTTTAGCACGTACATCAAGAACATTACCCTTTTAGCTACAAGAAATGTTTTAGGACAACATTTGTTGAAGAGAATAAATGATAATTGAATGGAAAATATTACAGCAAGGTTGTCCTAGCATGACAGCTTCACAAGTCAAGCCTGTTAGAGTTATAATATAAGTCATGTACCCCGTTGTATTTATCCCGTTGTATAAGGGGTTTCCTGCATATGTTCCACACCTGTACATGTATATATATCGGCCTATGGCCTCATGGGAATACAAGTTGCATATTCCTAACATGGTATTAGAGCCCTAGGGTTTTTTTTTTCGCACGTGCAACTCGTGCTCTTCGTTCCAATTTCCGGCGTCGATTGCCGCTGCTCCTCTCTCCGGCCGACTGCTGCTGCTCATCTGTGTACGCACAACCACAACTCTCCTGATCGCCGTTGTGTTCGTCCGCACCCGATTCTCCGCTGGCCGCCGCTGCCCCGATCCATCTGCCTGTCCGGATCGGGTCGCACCCTCCAGTTCGGGTCGCGCCCTCCAGATCGGGTCGCCTCGATCCACTCCCCGCCTGCTGGGTCACCCGCCGCAGCCCAAGACGTGTAGTCTGAGGTGTTCGTCCGCTGCTGCCGTTCTCCAGCCCCAGCTCTTTTCTTCGTCAAAAACAAAGGAGCGTACTGCTCCTATCTGGTGCTGCTACGTGCTACTTGCTGCTACGTGTTGTCTCCTCAATTCCTCTCGATCTGGTGGTGTACGTGCTTCTACGTGGTGCTACTACTGCTCCTTGGTGCTGCGTGGTGCCTCAGCCGCCGATTGTCAGAGTAAAAAAAAATGATGCTTTCCTCGCGTATGCATCTCACTCGCTGTCCGCCTACTCTTGACGGTGTTCCTTACTTTGATCCCGTCTCGCATATGCATCGTTCCTCGGTGCTTGATGCTCCTTCGTCTATGACGTCCTCCTCTTCGGCGTCTTCTGCAGGCTGTGTTGGTCGCTCTTCTGCGGCTCCTCCTGTTACCCCCGCACATGATGATAGTCGCTCTACATCGACTCCTCTCGCGACTGTCATCGGTGAATGTCGCTCTTCCCCGACACCTCCCGCGACTTCCACTGGTGGTGCTGGTGCATATGACTCCATTGACCGCGCCTTGCACACGCGTCTTCCCTTCGCGCTTGGTGCTTGTCTGCATACGGTCTCGTCTTCACCACCGGTCCTTGTGGATGCTGCTGGTCATTCTACACCGCCACATCTAGCGGCTTCCACAGATGGTGGTGGTCGCTCATCTCCCGGTATTACTGCGTCGACTACTTCAACTGTGTACCTTCAACTAAGGAGGAGATTGCGCGACTTCGCGCCTTGCTGAGTACCTCCGGCTCTCCATTGTCGGGTGCATCTACATCGACCTCTTCAGTTCAGCCCCTGACCGAGCAGGAGATTGTGCGACTTCGATGCCTGCTAGCTCCATCTTCCGGTTCTTCATCGACAGGTTCTGCTGGTTCTGCTACTGAGTCTTCTGGCATTGTGAGACCACCTTCTACACAGTCAGGTACATCTTCGTGGATTCTTGATACTGGAGCATCTTTTCATATGACTCATGATTCATCCACTTTGTCTTCCATTCGTGCTCTCGATTCTCCTGTTCATGTTCATACTGCTGACGGTACCTCCCTCCCGGTTAATGGGCGAGGCATTCTTAGCACCTCATCTTTTCATGTTCCTGATGTTGCTCATGTTCCTCGACTTACCATGCAGCTTCTTTTTGGTGGTCAGATTGTTGACTCTGGTTGTCGGGTCATTCTAGACTTTGACTCCTGTTCTGTTCTGGACCGTCACACTGGTACTCTCCTTGGTGCTGGCCCTCGGCGCCGTGACTCTCAGGGTCTCTGGGAGCTTGACTGGCTTCACCTTCCCTCCGCTGCTACCGCTGCCAGTCTCTCCGCCTCGGTCACCTTGTCTACTAGCTCTTTTCAGCAGTGGCATCATCGCCTTGGTCATTTGTGTGGCTCTCGTCTCTCCTCTTTAGTTCGACGTGGCCTTCTTGGATCCGTCTCCGGCGGTGTGTCTTTAGACTGTCAGGGTTGCCGTCTTGGCAAACAGATCCAGTTACCTTATCCTCATAGCGAGACTGTGTCTCAGCGTCCTTTCGACCTTATTCACTCTGATGTTTGGGGTCCAGCTCCCTTTGCCTCGAAGGGAGGTCATCGCTACTATATTATCTTCATAGATGATTTCTCTTGGCACACATGGATATATTTTATGTCTTCTCGTAGTGAGGTCTTATCTATCTATAAGCATTTTGCTGCCATGGTCCACACTCAGTTCTCTACGCCTATTCGTGTGTTCCGTGCTGACTCTGCTGGAGAGTATACCTCCAAGATGTTGCATGGAGTTCTTGCCGAGCAAGGTACTCTTGCTCAGTTCTCTTGTCCTGGTGCTCATGCTCAGAATGGCGTGGCTGAGCGCAAGCATCGTCACCTTCTTGAGACGGCTCGTGCGTTGATGATCGCCGCCTCTCTTCCACCTCACTTTTGGGCCGAGGCTGTTTCCACTTCCACCTATCTCATCAACCTTCAGCCTTCCACTGCTTTGCAGGGTGGCGTTCCTTTTGAGCGTCTCTTTGATCGTTCTCCTGATTACTCGGCGCTTCGTTTGTTTGGTTGTGTTTGCTATGTTCTTCTAGCCCCTCGTGAACGCACCAAACTGTCCGCTCAGTCTGTTGAGTGTGTCTTCTTAGGCTATAGTGATGAGCATAAGGGCTATCGTTGTTGGGATCCTATCGGTCGTCGGATGCGTATTTCTCGGGATGTAACTTTTGATGAGTCTCGTCCTTTCTACCAGCGTCCATCTTCCTCAACCTTTTCAGTGGAGGATACCTCTTTCCTCACTTTTCCTGACACACCTCCCTCTGTGCCCAGTATTCCTATTCCTCGTCCTGCTGTTGCAGATCCGACGCCATCCTCTCCTACAGGTTCTTCTCCACCTTCATCACCGACACATTTCCCATCTCCACCTTCATCACCGATACCTTCCTCTTCTCCACCTTCGTCATCGCTACATTCCCCGTCTCCACCTCCAGTGATTCCACCTCTTCCCTCCTTTCTTTTTCATTATACTCGACGTCCACGTGTTCTGGATAAATCCACTGACGTGCCATCTACTTCTGGTGCGTTGTCCTCCTCATCCCAGCCGCCTTATGGTCTTCGGGCTTGGCCTCGCCCTCCCCCTGACCGCTATTCTCCTAGTCGATATGCTCTTTCGACTATACTCGAGCCTACGTCTTATCGCGATGCTCTTATTCATCCTGAATGGCAGTTTGCGATGGCAGAGGAGCTTGCTGCTCTTGAGCGCACCGGCACGTGGGATCTTGTTTCTCTTCCTCCTGGTGTTCGTCCCATCACTTGTAAGTGGGTCTACAAGGTTAAGACTCGCTTTGATGGTTCTCTTGAGCGTTACAAAGCTCGTCTTGTGGCTCGTGGTTTTCAGCAGGAGCATGGTCGTGATTACGATGAGACATTTGCTCCTGTGGCCCATATGACCACTATCCGCACACTTCTCGCTGTGGCCTCTATTCGTCATTGGTCTGTTTCTCAGCTTGATGTTAAGAATGCCTTTCTTAATGGTGAGCTGCGTGAGGAGGTATACATGCAGCCCCCACCTGGGTATTCTGTACCTGATGGCATGGTCTGTCGTCTTCGTCGCTCTCTATGGCCTTAAGCAAGCCCCTCGCGCCTGGTTTGAGCGTTTTGCCTCTGTGGTGACTGCCGCTGGTTTTTCAGTGAGTGATCATGATCCAGCGTTGTTTGTCCACATTTCCACTCGTGGTCGGACTCTTCTTCTTCTCTATGTTGATGACATGATCATCACTGGCGACGACCCTGAGTATATTGCCTTTGTAAAGGCTCGTCTTAGTGAGCAGTTTCTTATGTCTGATCTTGGACCTCTTCGCTACTTTCTTGGGATTGAAGTCTCTTCTACCTCTGATGGCTTTTTTATATCCCAGGAAAAGTATATCCAGGATCTTCTTGCTCGTGCTGCTCTTACTGACGAGCGCATTGTTGAGACTCCTATGGAGCTCAATCTTCACCTCCGTGCTACTGATGGTGATCCTCTCCCTGACCCGACGCGTTATCGTCATCTTGTTGGCAGTCTTGTCTATCTAGCTGTCACTCGTCCGGACATCTCTTATCCGGTTCATATTCTGAGTCAGTTCGTCTCTGCTCCCACATCGGTTCACTATAGTCATCTCCTTCGTGTTCTTCGATATCTTTGGGGCACGATCTCTCACCGTCTGTTCTTTCCTCGCTCCAGTTCTTTACAGCTTCAGGCCTATTCGGATGCTACATGGGCTAGTGATCCTTCAGATTGCCGTTCACTTTCTGCCTACTGTGTTTTTCTTGGTGGTTCTCATTGCCTGGAAGACGAAGAAACAGATTGCAGTTTCCCGTTCGAGTGCCGAGGCTGAGTTGCGAGCAATGGCTCTTTTGACGGCAGAGGTGACTTGGTTACGGTGGTTACTTCAGGATTTTGGTGTTTCTGTCACTACACCGACTCTGCTCTTATCTGACAGTACAGGTGCTATTAGCATTGCGCGCGATCCTGTGAAGCATGAGCTCACCAAGCATATTGGTGTTGATGCTTTCTATGTGCGCGCTGGTGTGCAGGATCAGGTTATTGCTCTTCAGTATGTGCCTTCTGAGTTACAGTTGGCGGATTTCCTGACGAAGGCCCAGACTAGAGCACAACATGGCTTTTATCTCTCCAAACTCAGTGTTGTTCATCCACCATGAGTTTGAGGGGGGGTGTTAGAGTTATAATATAAGTCATGTACCCCGTTGTATTTATCCCGTTGTATAAGGGGTTTCCTGCATATGTTCCACACCTGTACATGTATATATATCGGCCTATGGCCTCATGGGAATACAAGTTGCATATTCCTAACAAAGCCTAGCTTCGTCTGTGACCTGCCTAAGCCTACTAGCCCAGTCTAATATGGCACGATCCAAGTTCAATCTTGGAAATCCAGGCCAAATGCGAGCTTTGAACCAACTGTAGCCAGATCAAGTTTGACATTAACCCAGGTCAAGCTTGAACTCAAGCCAACTCAAGAATTTGTATCAGTAGAACTGATGGATGTGCAGGTAAACGGTTTCTACTGGTTTGACGCAATGCACAAAAGTTTCTTGACAGTGAGATTTGTGCTGCACAAATGCCTTTTACCTTTTATTACTTGAGCCATTTTGTCGCAAATGTTTCTTTACTGTTTACCAACTTCTCCTTGTGCTATTTTAGGTTCGGAGACTCAAGGAGTTTGGTGTCACAATGGGAGAAATGACCCGTTATATGGATGCACTGATAAAAGATAGTGAGCAGCTGGCTATGATGATTGATAGTGTGCCCTCAGTTGATAACTTGGACTTCATTATGGAGAGTGATGCACTTGGCCATACAGTCATGGATCAGTTGCAGGGACATGATAGTTTGCTTGGGGTTGCCGAAACTGTCACACTTGAAGAGGTGCTAACATAATCATTTCTCATATATATGTCATATTAGAAACAAATGACATAAATGCATTTTACTGTCTATTACTCCCTCCGTTCCAAATTACTCGTCGCAGAAATTGATGTATCTAGAACTAAAATATATCTAGATACATCCATACCTGCGACAAGTAATTTGGAACGGAGGGAGTAGCTTTTAATGATACTATTAAACACATTTTTGCCATATGTAGGTTAACACCGTTGGTGCAGAAGTACTTGAATTTATTTCGGACTTTGGGAAGCCCAGTGCACCACTTCCTGCTGCTATTGTGGCGTGTGTACCTAAAAAGGTCCATATCGATGGAGTAGGTGAAAGTAGTTTTGAGATATGCCCAGAAGAAATAACCGAGTCCATGAAGGCAGGTCTTGAAGAACCCATTTACCCAGAGCCTGAGGTATCTTAGTTATTTCTGATATCTTTTCTTGGTTCTGAAACTATACTAACTTGGCTGTAGATGTATTTTGGTGTCACTAATAACTGTAAAGTAACATGTTATTGATTGTTATTATGATTGCAGCTTGAGGTGCCAAAAGAGTTGATTACTCAATCAGAACTTGAAGACTTGAAAGTGCAACACCGACCATCATTTGTTCCTTTCAAAGAGGATGATGTGGTGAAAGTATTTGACAATGAAACCGGTATAACACAACGTCGCCTTTCTAATGGAATTTCCGTCAACTACAAGGTACTTTAGTTCACTTCTAGAGATGGAAGTTCTGATGTAATTTAGCTTTTATCTCACGTTCCAGACTAACATTTTAATGATGATTCATGATAGATCACACAAAATGAGGCAAGGGTTGGTGTCATGCGGCTGATAGTAGGTGGCGGGAGAGCCACCGAAGATTCTGAATCGAAGGGATCTGTTATCGTTGGTGTTCGTACTTTGAGTGAAGGTGGCTGTGTTGGTAACTTTTCGAGGGAACAGGTACCCCCTACTATTCAGTTTTATGTCCATGCCAGTCAAGCTTCCCAAACTTCAAACTTACCGATTATGTATGCATAAACATTTAGACTAGTCACTAGTCACATGATATAGTCTTTTATGTAATTCTAGCTTCAAATTATAATTCATAAATCGTATAATATACAATGCCCTATGGTTTAATTTTCTTACAATAGCCTATGGTTTTTGTTTATATCTATCCCGTTCATCCCCACTAGCTTTGATAATATTCATATTCATGCATGTAATCCACTTGTGATGTTCACATATTGTTTTCCTTTTATCTTATTACTGCTGAGAAATCGTTTGATAACATTTTCTTATAATCTGCATATGATTTTTATTTCAGGTTGAACTTTTCTGTGTGAATAATCTTATAAACTGCTCGCTGGAATCCAATGAGGAGTTCATATTTATGGAATTTAGGTTTGCTTTGAGAGATAATGGCATGCGTGCTGCTTTCCAGCTCCTCCATATGGTCCTTGAGGTGTGGGTTTAACTTACTACATATGTCACCTGTCTTGCTATAAAAATATGAGTTTTCTGAAACATGTAGGTCTTCCCCTTACATATATATATTTCACTTTGTGTTACAGCATAATGTGTGGCTAGAAGATGCATTCGATAGAGCTGCTCAACTATATTTGTCTTACTACCGGTCTATTCCCAAAAGTTTGGAACGTGCCACGGCTCACAAACTTATGGTAGCCATGTTGAACCATGATGAAAGGTTTGTAGAACCATCACCACATTCATTGGAGAAGTTGACTCTTCAATCAGTTAAAGAAGCTGTCATGAACCAGTTTGTGGGTAGCAACATGGAGGTTTGTTGAGTAGTTTGTCCATTCTGAATCTCCTTTCTCTACATCTCTTTGTTCTAACATTCTTTTAATCCTTTTTTTAACTTAATGTTGAAAATATTTTTTTCAGGTCAGTGTAGTTGGTGATTTCACAGAACAAGAGGTAGAATCTTGTGTTCTTGATTATCTTGGGACTGTAAGCGCTGCAAAATCTTCAAACAAAGAGGAACATATTGAGAAGATTTCCTTCCTGCCATCCCCATCGGATCTGCATTTCCAGCAAGTATGAACTGTCATGCAGCCTTCATAACCATCTTTTTAATATGTTGAAGCATTCATGAAAAAAAGATGGATATTTTGGTACTTCATTAAAATCATGTGTTTTAAGCCTCAGGGTGTGTTTGGTTCTAGCCCAAGCTTGCCCTGCCAATTTTTTTGCTAGCCTAAGTTCTGGTTGAGCTTTTGGTTGCCATGAGCTGGCTAAGATTGGCAAGAAAAATGAATTTAATAGGCAAAGAGCAATTAACATGCCAAAAAACAGTAGCCATCCTAACAAAAGACCAAATCTAAACATATTCATTTAACCGTGAATTCTTTCCCAGGTATACATAAAGGATACAGATGAGAGAGCTTGTGCATACATTGCAGGCCCGGCACCTAACCGATGGGGGTTTGCTACTGAAGGAAAAGATCTCTTCAATGACATTCGAAGTTCCAGCGCAGATGGTAACTATAATTCAATATGTGTGCTATTCTCTGACATGAGCCACACGACTGACTCCAACTCAAGTGCCATATCTTGAATTAGACCTAATTTTTGTTTTTGTTTGAGGATTTTACTACTCATCTGTTAATGACCTTGTGGGTATAAACATGTGCACTGATAATTGTCGTACCATCTTAGCAGAAATCTCTGCACCGGCTAACTCGGGGAAGACACATATTAACGTTCGCAACCATCCTCTTTTCTTTGGCATCGCTTTGAGTTTGCTGGCTGAAATTATAAATTCCAGGTAAAGCATTTCAGTGCATTTTTTTTGTTACATCATTGTAAAGCTCTTCCATACACAGTACACGCATAATTCTTTTTTGTTAAATCGTTATGAAGCTCTTCCATACACAGTACATGCTAATATGCTACAAAGTGCATGGTGTGCTTACTTTCGTGTCCCACCCTTGGATAACTGGGTCATGAGTTGTTGCTTATGCAAAAATCGTGATGATGCCCTATGTATTCTATTAAGCGACATTCATGGTTTCATGTCTTATTGATGTCCCTGCGAGATGCTTGGTTGCGTGTCATGATTCACTTTGATGTTCTGTTGGTTTTTACCTGATAAGACTAACATGATGGGCTGCACCTTTTTTCTCTCAGGCTATTTACAACAGTGCGAGATTCAATGGGATTAACCTACGATGTTTCTTTTGAATTAAATCTTTTTGACAAACTGGATCTTGGTTGGTATGTGATCGCGGTAACTTCAACTCCGAGCAAGGTAAAAGCTGTGATCTTGAGCTTGTCTTACTTTGTTCTTCCGCTGCTAATATCTGCATTTTGCGATCTTGATGCCAGGTCCATAAGGCTGTTGATGCGTGCAAAGGTGTTCTCAGAGGTTTACATCACAATAAAATTGTTGAAAGGGAGCTGGATCGGGTTAGTCAAAATTCCGTACCACCTCCGAGCCATAATATGTGTCGCAGTTTTAAACTAACCACAGTTCAAAACTGCAACACTTATTTTGGATCGGAGGGAGTACTATTTTTCATCTGTGACAATTCTTGCTAATCAGGGCCATGTTGCTTAAATGGTAGTCTAACAGAAGTGCACATTTTTATGATTGCATATGTTGTTCAATTTTTCTGTACTCAAGTTGAATCCACATCTTAAAGAAATGCATATGTATTGTATTACTAAGCTCAGAGCTTTAAACGTAACTATGAGAACATACTTCTTTGCTTGTTAATTTGGTTAGCATTTTTTTGCATGTTTCAGGCAAAGAGGACACTGCTGATGAAACATGAGGCAGAGACAAAAACAAATGCCTATTGGCTTGGTTTGCTAGCCCATCTGCAGTCTGCATCCGTGCCGAGAAAGGTATTCTGTATGTGAGGTTTATAAGTGCATATTCTATAGGAAACTAGAACAGAAATAGACCGACTCTCCAAGCCCTGGTTTCACGGAGACTCCGGCTGCATCATCCTTGTGCCACTTTACTGTGGTGAACTCCATGTAGTTACTCTGACTAGATTTTCTTGATGCAAGTTTTCTAGACGAACTTCTGAAAGCCTGCTGACCCACGACCATCTCGATGATAGTTATGATCATGTAATTATTGGTTGAGAAGTTTGTTGATATATCAAGAAGTTCCAGGGGTTGCTGTATGAGTAGCAGAAGGAAAACAAATAAATCTACTCCCTCCGTCCCAAAATAAGTTGTACTAAATCGGCGACACTTATTTTGGGACAGAGGGAGTTCTTTTTCTTTTTTTCGAGAAAACGCAGAGGACTCTTGCGTTTCATTGCATTGAAAAGATAGGGAGGGGACAGAGGGAGTATGTTCTATGCTCTTGGTTATACTCCACCAGGCTGCAAGTATGACTCTATGGTTTGGCTGACACTTGGCCATGCACTCAGGGCATTCAGTGTGTTTACTGAACCAAGTATAACTAAACCTTCTGCTTTAAAAAAAATGCTGACTTGGCCAAGACCCTGCCTCTGAATAATTCGGGCTGTAGAGCCTTCCCCAGAGGAAATTTTTAACAGCAGTTTGCATTACATGTATCTGCCAATGTATGATCACATGTTAAATCTGTATAGATTGTATCTTTTTCGTGTTAGATATTATCATTTGTTGGATCCCAGTCCATATCTTATCCTTCATTAGTTTTTTGTGCTATTAGTTTCCATACTAGTTTCATTTCCTCTTCTCTTGTTGTATCACTGTCTTACTGTAGTTCATCTCTTCCAATTAAATGCAGGATATATCCTGTATTAAGGAATTGACAACATTGTATGAAAGTGCCACAATTGAGGACTTGTATCTTGCATATGAGCACTTGAAAGTTGACGATTCATCTTTATTTGCCTGCATCGGGATTGCTGGTGCTGAATCTGGTGAAGAAGTGAACGGTACGTAATAAAAACATTGATGATAAAGTTGCACAGTTTGTATGAATCTTATTCGGATTTGAGCAAAGTTTAGTACATGAAAATGGCCGTATATTGTTTATTTGTTTGCTGTATGGTAGATGCATTTTTTACATCAGAATTTGTAGTTTCATCCATTTATTTTTCATTTAATTGTCAGCAGATGATGAGCCTGAGTTGGGGCTTCCTGGTATGGTTCCCATGGGAGGTCGGGGTCTATCTACTATGACCAGACCAACCACATGATCTCTACACATTTTCACGCCCCAACTTTCTCAAGGTGTGTAACATTGTTATCAATTGAATCATTCCATATCCAGTGTTATACAATGCTTTTGTGAAACCTGCAGACTTTTTTTTTCTTCTGATTATAACTGGCCCCATACACAGGTATCAAGTATCAACCTAGCTCCTGAAGAGGGGATCTGCATTGCCATGTGGAGACTAGACTGATGGCAGTCGTTTGCTAGCGGGTAATGTCCACCCACTGGTTTGATTGGATCAGGCCGATAGTTATTCAATGCACATTGCAACAGAAAGCGTTGGTTGTTGCATTTTGTCCGAGAAACATTGAGTTGATTGTTGGCAAGGTCTTGAAAGGTTTACTTGGCAGGCCATGCCCACATGTATAGCGGTGAACGATTTGATTCTTGCAGGTTCCTCGGTTGTTGTAACTTGTAACTAGGATTCTTCAGGTCATTGCAGAAGATATAGGATGACAGTAGAGAATCAATCACTCCCAAGACACTGTGCAACGGCTAAGTAGCACAGGTCATTGTAACACAATAACGGTGAAATAATAAATAGCATAGGCTCGTGTAAGTTTTTACTACTGTTATTTCTTCTCACAGTTGTAATACTTGAGGTATTTATAATGAGAAAGATACAGAGTTTTGGTTATAGCTACTCTGGTTCCACTATTTTGGGAGCCTTGGCTGAATTATGTTTTGAGCCTGAGGTGTCAAATTGAATGCTCGCGGCCACGGGAGCCCCTCAGGGGCATCCGATAAAATATCAGGGAAAAGATCAAGTTGATTATTCGCTGATGGAGTTTCGTCCAAAAGCTCGGGTTGACGGGGAGAGACGACACTGCTGGTTTGCTGAAGTGGTAGGTTGTCATTCACGTAGTTGATCCTGTTGGCCACATGAACGCTACCTGATGCCGCCGCAGTCCACGGTCCGCGTGGTCCATGCGGGGACGGAAGCCGTACCCGTACGCCTGCCTCTCGTCCACTCACCGCGGGTCAAATGCGTCAGCCAGGGCTTCCAGAAACAACGCCCGCCGTGCAAGCATCATGTGTGTGTGCCACGACCAAGTCTGAAGTCCCCCTCTCGCCAGCACGAGCAAGGGCAATGGACATGAAAGAGAAACCCAGTCGGGGAACGAGCAATTTGCAACTCGCTCGTTCAAACTTCTCCCGTGTCCAGTTTTTTCAAAAAGAATGCATGCATGTAGCTAGCATGTTGAGAAGACCAGGAGCTGTTGCCACTGGCACTGCGACTTTGTGATCACGGAGGGAGGCCTTTTTTACAGCTCAGACTTCCAGTGGGGGCGTCGGTGAGATGCTCGTGCCCGTTCAGCCTAGCGCCGATTCTCTCAGCGGAAGTCGTACAATCTGGTCGGCACTCGGCAACCGACGGCACAGACCAAAATTAAGTCAAACAAAAGGATATTACATTCAAAAAGAAAAGGTGAAGCAAATATATGAACGAAAAAACTGTGTCAAGAGTGGGATTTGAACCCACGCCGAACGAAAAAACTGTGTCAAGAGTGGGATTTGAACCCACGCCCTTTCGGACCAGTACCTGAAACTGGCGCCTTAGACCAACTCGGCCATCTTGACTTGGTGATATAGCTGCGTATAAAGTTTATTTGTTAGTGTAGCAGCCTGTGCGCTCCACCAACGATGCGCATATCCACCTGCCGTTTGGCTGACCAGACCAGTACCTTCTCCGTCAGTTGAAGTCCACAAGATGATTTCGACATAGCTAATCCGTACCCACCACTAATTCTGCCACGAGAGATGCTCGATGCTTCAACTATTTCCATTTTCTAAAGTCTCCTCCCCCCAATACAAAATAATCTTAGGCATCACGACACAACGGGGACAAAAAGAAGACATGCGCGATAGTCAACCGAATATTATCACATGATCTAAAGCCGACGCCTTTGACCACTAGCCCAACACAATCAACAAAAGTAGAAGTATGAACAAATCATATATGGGACCACATTTCAATTCCCTTTGTTACCAAATACTAGTACATGTACAATGGCAAATCAACCAAACGACATCCCTATCTACCTTTTTTGAATTTTCCTCACCAACACCACTGTTCCAAAAAATGGTTAATGCGAAAACAATAGTACAGAAAAAATTAATCCTATCACAAAATCTTGTGATTTCCTTCCATTTTATCACTCGGCGTCGCCTGCCTTTTTTTCTTATGAGCATTGCGTCACTCCGCATCTTCTTGGATGGTGCTGAGCGGCTTGAGGGCCTTCCTCGCCGGCGGAAACGCAGCCACGGCAGCCTTCTTGCCGATCCACGCCGGACCACCCGAGGCCGTCGCAGAGTACTCCCCAAGGGTCCTCTCGTTCAGCTTCGCGTTGACCTGTGCGTCCACGTCGCCACGCCTACCCTCGGCGTGCACCGGCGTGACGCGCACCTTCCTGATGCCGGCGCCGCGCCCACGCGGCCGCGCTCTAGTCGCCAGCGCCTCGCTAGCCCGCACCGCCATGGCCGCCATGTCGGCGCTCGAGAGGGGCCGCCCGAGCATCGCCTGGGGGAGCACGAAGTATATCTGGCCGGGACGGAGCAGCTCGCCGCCGCCGAGCGCCGGCACGTCCTCGTCGAAGTAGAGCGCGTCGGAGCTGCACAGGAAGAACGAGTCGCCCGCATTGCCTGCGCGGAGGACGTCGGAGACGCTGACAGGCGAGGAGGCGGCGAACTCCGTCAGCGAGCCGTCGGCGGCGATGACGCGGGCCGACGACGGCTGCTGCTGGGGCGCGACGCTGCTCCGGTGGTTGTGAGAGAGACCTGATCCCATCCACGGTTTTCTGAATACAGGTTGAATGGTTTTGGTGTTTGGTGACGACGGGACGCGGAAAGAAGCTGTATATATAGCCACGACGCGCCCAACATGGAGGACAGTAGGAGTCCAGGGACAAGGGTTTAATTGGAAACGAATTGTTGTCATGCCTTTTACACGCCGCTCCCTTGCTTTTGGTGTTATTGTGAGCTTGTCGCCCTTCTCGATTCTCAGTTTCTCATGGTGGGCACTCCTTTCTTTATTTATTGCCAAAGCAATCTTGTTTTCTGCCACTTAAATGTTGCAAATAGTGCCTGAGTATAACTGTATAAGGATACATGTACTCTAATATTTCCCATCTATATACGAGAGTTAGACGCATCCTAGTTTGTTCTTCGAAATCCGGCAAATAAGATTTTCACTTAGAGAGCCAATGGTGTGATCGCGACAAACTTTTCATATAAAAATATTCCCTCTGTTATATTGGTGTAAAAAGGTTAGCCAAGGAAAAATTCCATGGTATTGTTGGTCGAAAAACAAAATAAACACTATATAGAAGTTACTACTCGCATTTTTTTGTCCTTGAGATCCCCCCCCCCCTCCAAGCCAACAGGAATTCTTTTCCTCGCAAAACATTTTAGGTATAACAAAAGGTCAAGTTTATTTCAGATTGTTTTTAGAAATTTTGACTTTTTTCAAATTACTATTTTTTCTTTCATACCAAGTGTATATGCACCTAGGAACCGGAGAGTATTTCATCGCAGAAACCGGCCAATAGACTAGTCGCAAAGATAAAGAAAACACATGCATTCTAATTTCCAATTAACGAAAGATGAAGCCAATCAAAAAATTCTACTGGATCCGCTTCTGGTGTAAATGATAGTCCACTTCTATTCCTCAATTATAAGCATTATGTATTATCATAGGATTTGCTAGATGGCATCGGGATGTGGGATCAACACAATGCCTCTTTTTTTCACGTAGTAATACGTGTCTCATTAATAATATAAAATTTTAGTTACAAGCCACGTAAATATCGATATTACAGGACTGAAAAGATATGATAATCCTATGCAAAAGACCAGCGCCTGACCCTCTCCACTATGAAAAAGGAGATAGATCACCTCTTCACCCGAGCTCGACGCGGCTCCATCACTGATCAGCAGCTTTACGGATCTCTAAAGTAGTTTGCCTGAAGTAAAACCATTGTCGTTGAAAGAATCAGACCGAGGCAACGTGTTCTCGGACATGCCATCGAACTCCAGAACTGACACCCCCACATGACTACGCGTCGGAGAAGGAAACCAGAACTGTCAGCCTTCAACCACAAACGCAGCACAAGATGCACCATCTTTTAGCTGTCACTTGCGTAGACAAACGTCTGCGCGTACTCCTGGACGACAAAACCTCCCTGCTCCACCATGACGTCGGAGACAACGCCTCAGCAACGGGGACGGAGCAGAAGGAGAGACACACCTGATGGAGTCGCCGTCGCTGCCTCGCCGACACCATCCATGAACCCTAACATCGCCGATCTGAAGGATCGACAAATACATGATGCCAGCAACTCTGAAACGCCGCCATGAAGGACACCGCCGGTGTGAAAGTGGAGTTGAGGCAAATTTATTCATCCGGATGCCGCTCCCACTACTCCAACGACGCACCACGACCTACAAATCCAAATCCTAACTACAGAGCGAATGAACGGGTCCTCCATCCCTCCTGCCGCCAGAGCAGCAACCGGAGAAAGGGGGGGCCAGCGCCCTCGCCGTGGGAGATCGGTAGAAAAAGATCGCCTCCCCGTGGCGGCGGCTAGGGTAGATCAACACAATGCCTCGTTGTAGGCTTGTAGCTGTCTCCACCCTGCAGCAAACAAGATACGTAGAAATGTACAAAACACCGACTCATCCCATGAAGCTCTACCATTAGTTTATTTTTTTCGGCAAAATCTCTACCATTAGTTAATGTGTACGAAAGTCAGCCTAGCCAGCACATATATTTTATTTTTCCAAGTCAACCTTGTGAATTTTACTATAGTTTATCTCATTCATAGCCAAACTACAAATTTCATAGCCTCTCCCCCAAGAAAGAAAGCCACCTGGTTCATCTTGTAAAATAGCACCTCCGAAGGGACCGGGTTGCAAAGTCTCCACGGACGAAGCACGAGCAAAAACGGCCGGCTGGGGTGCTGGGGTTGGGGCGTGGGCGCTGACGCGGCGGCGAACCGAACGCATCGCCGCACCTTGTTTTCTTGCGGATATGTACGCACTGTCATACATACGGCTACTCCTACGTATACTAGGTATAAAATATTTTTTCGGAAACTATTTTTTCCCTCTTAAATTGCCGTGCGTTTCGCTCGGTCCGCGTGTGAGTGACTCACGCACGGAACCGCACGCCGCTGCTGCCGCAGTGCCTGCCGCTTTGCGCTGTTGCGGACGGGGTGCGGCGCGCTGTGCGCCCCGCGCCGCGGCACTGCCGGTCCGGTCGGCCGCCACAGCTGGTGCGCGCTCCACTAGCGCGTATCGTATTCGTGTCAGCCTACGGCCTACGCGACGCGACCGGTTTTCCTTTCACTTTCCGGCCGGCTTCTCCTGTTTCGGGACGAAGGAATGCCATGCGGTGCGGTGCCGGTGCGGTGGTGCTTCTTCTGCGCCGCATTTGTCAACTTGTGCCATGATCAGAAGAGGGGATATGCGGTGCGGCGTTGTAGCTCGCTAGTACTCCTACTAGCTATGGCCGGGCTGGAGGTCACTGCCTGTAAACCGTGTGCCGCGCAAAACATAAGCTGAGAGAGAAGCGGAAAGCACTGCACGTTTGGTTTCGTTTATATCTCCTCCGCCTCCGGGTGGGTTTTCTTCTTCGTGCGCAAGCTACCTGTGCAGGGCAGCAGGGGTCATTGGAGTACAGTGTGTATCTTACGTATTTTTTTTAATGATTTAGAGCAACTCCAATGGGGTGACCTAAACAGACGACGATTTCATCCGCTTTTTGTCTGTCTGATCGGTCGCCCGCCCGGTGTCCGTCCTGTTTTAGATGTGGATCGGCAACGCGCCCAACGTGCCGACCCATATGTACCGGCATGGCCGGCCTATTTTGCATTGATGAAATTACATTTAAACATATACTGTAGTTAATAAAACGAATAAAATAACATAGTTTTATAAGCTGAATAAAAATAAAAATGTCTCGTATAGTTCTCACATAGGTTTACAAATGAATAAAAAAAGATACATCTATTGGTTGTCAACATGAGCCCACATATGCTTAACCGATTCATTTTGTAGTTGCACGTGGATTTCCCTTTCACGCATGTCATGATGAAATTGGATGAACTGTTCAAACGTTGCCGCTCCTCCTGTAAGTGCATCTAGTGCCACCCCTAATTGGTTTTGGAGTATTGACGACAAACCTAGTTGAGGACAAACCATGTTTTGAAGACTTTCATAAAAATCGCCTATTCACCCCCCCTCTAGTCGACCACTAGCACTTTCACCTCCATACTCAGGCACAACATTCTTACTCTGAAACTGAAACCCTTGATCGTACAGACGTTCCAGGCGCTCGTCTTCTACGATCATATTGTGCATGATCACACAAGCAATCATCACCTCCCACAGTTTCTGCGTGCTCCAGGTATTAGCAGGATACCGAACGATGCCCCATCGAGATTGCAAAACACCAAAGGCACGCTCGACATCCTTCCTAACACTCTCTTGCTCTTGGGTAAATCTTTTCCTCTTCTTTCCGACAGAGTTGGGTATTGTCTTGACAATAGTGGTCCACTGAGGATAGATACCGTCATCCAGGTAGTATCCTTTGTTGTAGTTGTGGTAGTTGACAGTAAAGTTCACCGGTGGGCTGTTGTCTTTGGCAAACCTAGCAAACACCGGCGAGCGCTGACGCACGTTGATATCATTGCGTGATCCAGCCATGCCGAAGGAAGAGTGCCAGATCCAGAGGCATGTAGACTCGCTCATACGGACGTACTCGTCAATGAGATCACCGGGCACTCCGTATGCAAGCATTCGGATGGCAGCAGTGCATTTCTGATAAGAGGAGAAACCAATCTTGCCAACGGCATCCTCTTTGTACTCGAAATAATCATCATAGCCGACCACCCCCTCTCTAATACGGTTGAAAAGATGCCTACTCATACGGAAACGACGGCGAAATTTTTGATGTTTGAACAACGGGTTTGTTGTATCAAAGTAGTCCTTCCAAAAAAGGAAATGCCCGCTCTCTCGGTTGCGACTAACGCCGGAAGGTGGCCCGGAATGGAGCTATGGAACAACGACCGCTAGCTGTTGAGGTGGTGATGGACCAACACGGCAGCCAATATCTCCTCCTCGTCATCGAACCACGAATCGTCGGAGTCGCAAAGGAAATTGTGAAAAAAGAACTCGTCGGCGGAGTCCATTTTGTATCTTGACAAACCGTCGAACAACTTGCGGCCGTCGACGAAGGAGACGGCCGATGAAGGGAGTCACGACGCGCACGGACCAGCTAGCTGCCCTGCCGGCGTCCGACGAGCGTGCCGGGGGCGGCTGTGTGGTGGGGGACGCGGGGGTGGGAAGCACTCGGCTCCCCGGCAGCAAGACGGCGATGGCGGGCGAGGTTGGAGTGGGCAGCTGGCAGAGTCGCGGCAAAAATTGGCGGCGTCGGCGACGAAGGAGGCGGACGAGGGTTGTTGTTGGACGGGAAGGCCAATATGCCACCGATCAACGGGCTCGGAAAAAGAGAATGCGAGCGTGCACGCGTTCGTCACGTGTCTACGCTGATTTAAATCCGGCTTAAAAATGAATCGAAAATGAATCACTCGCGGATGAAAAGCGGACGCGCATTCGTTTGAATCGACGCGACGGCGGCGGACGAAATGGATCGCTCATTGGAGTTACTCTTACGGTGCATTGGATCGGGGGCCGTGAGATCCCGCGAAATCCTGGTACGACATGCAGTGAAGGCTTGATCGATCTTGCGTCGCCAGGACAGAACGGAGGGAGTATTAGCATTAGCGTACGTCGATCGCCTCGTGCTCCCTGTCCCCGATCGATCGTTGACTACAATCATCACAGACAAGCTAGCGCGGCTGTAGCGGATCGGTGGGCGAACGAAGCAGGTTTCTTGGCCTGGTCTTCATGCTCCCGATCGACCATTCCACGTTTTTGTCGTTGCCAACATAGAGATAGAGGGTCCAGTCCAGTGTTCGATCAACGGCAACAACAAAATAATAAACCGTGCCCGTACGTACGTACTCGGTTCCTACGTTTCTTTCCCACCTGGGGCATGGACTGCAGGTGTGACCCCATCGTGCTTCCAAGATGTACTACTGTCCGTGCTCCGCATGTACGCGCACGTATATCACACCCTTCACACTTTTTCTTCAGTCGTACTAGATGTCTGTGCTTGCATTTGCATGTACGGGCGTCGTCCTTCTGGAGCTGGAGGTGGTACACTTCGAATGGTATTTCTCCACCTGCCTGCCGTGAGCCGTAACAAGGACCGTGGACCAACGCCGTATGTACGGTACGGCGCTCCTTGGTAGTGTACAGAAACTGAAAGTTCAAAAGCTGCGTCTCTTCCAACACCGCCTTGATTGCGGGTTTCATCAGTCGGTTCACTTTAGTGATAACAGTGGTGAAAGAGATCGATGCAACGGGACTCGCGTGAATGGAGAAAAATACTACTCCAGAATGGACAGCTCAAAGTCGAGCCCTGTCACGTCTCCTGCTGCCGGTGGACGTGGCCACATGCTCTGAACCCGCACTTGACCGCACCAAAGTTTCTCTCCGCCTCCGCCTCCGCCTCCGCCTCCGAAATTGATCAATTCCGCAGCTTCCCTCGCGTCCTTCCTACGCTGATTTTAAAACAAAATTCAAATCAATCCCCAAATTCAAACGCGGTTCTGCAACATGCTGAATTGCTGATGGGAGCAGACCAGCGCCCATTCTGGAGTAGTACTAGTATATCGTACTAGTAATTAATTAGGGCTGATCTCTATCAGAAAATGTTATCATCAGCGCCGCGGCCGGCAGACAGTGACCTCAACGGCTGTGAACTCTCGAGCCTGACGGCTCCTGCTGGGAACCACACCTTTCTTTCAGGAGACACAAGCATCTATCCCATCCCATGTTTTTTTTTGTGAAGTGTGTCCCATTCAAAGTTTCTTTCTTGGCCATCTAAAAACAAAGTTTCTTTCTTGGATAGGAAGTGTGCGACATGTTGATCTGGGAGGTGGCTTTTCTGGACGTTGGAACTGTTGGGCTCGTTAGTAGTTAGTTTAGTTGGTTGGGGGTACTTTAGAGCATCTACAGCGGGGCGCCTTAAACCCGTCTCATAGGTCCAGATGGACCGTCCGGTGACTAACCGGTCACGAAATTTCAATCCAAACAGGCTCCTTAAACGGGTTTCAAATGTCCGGACTGACCGGCATCCCTCATATCCAGCCCAAATACGAGGCGCCTGGACATGCTCACCACGTTGAACCCGACAACCCGTCCCCACTGCAAATTGCACCAAATCCACCAAACCCCTCCTCCTCTTTCCGCAGCCCTCCAACCTTTCCCGCTCCCGCGCCTGAGCCCTCGCCGTCCTCCACCCTTGCTCCTCATCCTCACCACCGGTCTCGATCTACCGCCAGAGATGTCGTCCAGCCCGCCCCCGACCGCCGCCACGGATACACGGTCCACCTTCTCCGTTGGCGTCCCTTCGCCGACTCCATCTTGCAAGGTGGAGAACGTCACCCGAAAGTTGCGGCGACGCTAGCAGCGAGAGAGGGAGGCGACGGCGACGACATAGGGAGGTTCAGACATGGTGGAGTAGTTGTCTCCTTCGCCCCGGCCGGAACCCCGCACCCTTCCATCTGAGCACCGACGCGGATTGCGCCGTCCGACCCCATCGGGGAGGTGGCTTTTCTGGACGCGGATTTGTCGGCCGGCTGGGCCATTCCGAGGAGCTTTCTACCCACGCAGATGCCGTTAGTCGACATATGTGACTCACCGCAGCCCGTTCGGGCGTGGATGAGCACGGGCACTGGCGGCGCACGGGCTGCCCTTGACATGTTCGATGGAATGACAGAACAAGAGTCTCTACGTTTTCTTTTCTCCTGTCTAATCAATTTTTTTTGCATAGACCACTAGTTCATTTCGCACATGATGAATGCTTGTAAATGAAGGAAATATGCCCTAGAGGCAATAATAAAGTTGTTATTTATATTTTCTTATATCATGATAAATGTTTATTATTCATGCTAGAATTATATTAACCGGAAACTTAGTACATGTGTGAATACATAGACAAACATAGTGTCCCTAGTATGCCTCTACTTGACTAGCTCGTTAATCAAAGATGGTTAAGTTTCCTGACCATAGACATGTGTTGTCATTTGATGAACGGGATCAGATCATTAGAGAATGATGTGATGGACAAGACCCATTCGTTAGCTTAGCATTATGATCGTTTAGTTTTATTGCTATTGCTTTCTTCATGACTTATACATATTCCTCTGACTATGAGATTATGCAACTCCCGAATACCGGAGGAACACCTTGTATGCTATCAAAAGTCACAACGTAACTGAGTGATTATAAAGATGCTCTACAGGTGTCTCCGAAGGTGTTTGTTGAGTTGGCATAGATCGAGATTAGGATTTGTCACTCCGTGTATCAAAGAGGTATCTCTGGGCCCTCTCAGTAATGCACATCACTATAAGCCTTGCAAGCAATGTGACTAATGAGTTAGTTGCGGGATGATGCATTACGGAATGAGTAAAGAGACTTGCCAGTAACAAGATTGAACTAGGTATGATGATACCGATGATCGAATCTCGGGCAAGTAACATACCCATGACAAAGGGAATAACGTATGTTGTTATGCGGTTTGACCGATAAAGATCTTCATAGAATATGTAGGAGCCAATTGAAGGAAATATGCCCTAGAGGCAATAATAAAGTTATTATTTATTTCCTTATATCATGATAAATGTTTATTATTCATGCTAGAATTGTATTAACCGGAAACATAATACATGTGTAAATACATAGACAAACAGAGTGTCACTGGTATGCCTCTACTTGACTAGCTCGTTAATCGAAGATGGTTATGTTTCCTAACCATGAACAAAAGAGTTGTTATTTGATTAACGGGATCACATTATTAGGATAATTATGTGATTGACATGACCCATTCCATTAGCTTAGCACCCGATCGTTTAGTATGTTGCTATTACTTTCTTCATGACTTATACATGTTCCTATGACTATGAGATTATGCAACTCCCGTTTATCGGAGGAACACTTTGTGTGCTACCAAACATCACAACGTAACTGGGTGATTATGAAGGAGCTCTACAGGTGTCTCCAAAGGTGAATGTTGGGTTGGCGTATTTCGAGACTAGGATTTGTCACTTCGATTGTCAGAGAGGTATCTCTGGGCCCTCTCGGTAATGCACATCACATAAGCCTTGCAAGCATTGCAACTAATGAGTTAGTTGTGAGATGATGTATTACAGAACGAGTAAAGAGACTTGCCGGTAACGAGATTGAACTAGGTATTAAGATATCGACGATCGAATCTCGGGCAAGTAACATACCGATGACAAAGGGAACACCGTATGTTGTTATGCGGTCTGACCGATAAAGATCTTCGTAGAATATGTAGGAGCCAATATGAGCATCCAGGTTCCGCTATTGGTTATTGACCAGAGACGTGTCTCGGTCATGTCTACATTGTTCTCGAACCCGTAGGGTCCGCACGCTTAAGGTTTCGATGACAGTTATATTATGAGTTTATGAGTTTTGATGTACCGAAGTTGGTTCTGAGTCCCGGATGTGATCACGGACATGACGAGGAGTCTCGAAATGGTCGAGACATAAAGATTGATATATTGGACGGCCATATTCGGACACCGGAAGTGTTCCGGGTGATTTCGGAGAAAACCGGAGAGCCGGAGGGTTACCGGAACCCCCTCGGGAGAAGCAATGGGCCATATGGGCCTTAGTGGAGAGAGAGAGGGGCAGCCAAAGGTGGGACACGCGCCTCCTCCCCCCTGGTCCGAATTGGACTAGGAGAGGGGGGGCGGCGGCGCCCCCTTTCCTTCTCCCTCCCCACTTCTTTCCCCCTCCTTGTAGGAGTCCTACTCCTACTAGGAGGAGGACTCGTCCTTGGCGCGCCATAGGAGCCGGCTGGCCTCCTCCCCTTGATCCTTTATATACGGGGGCAGGGGGCACCCCTAGACACACAAGTTGATCCACGTGATCATATTCTTAGCCGTGTGTGGTGCTCCCTTCCACCATAATCCTCGATAATATTGTAGCGGTGCTTAGGCGAAGCCCTGCGACGGTGGTACATCAAGATCGTCACCACACCGTCATGCTGACGGAACTCTTCCCCGACACTTTGCTGGATCGAAGTCCGGGGATCGTCATCGAGCTGAACATGTGCTAAAACTCGGAGGTGCCATAGTTTCGGTGCTTGATCGGTCGGGCCGTGAAGACGTACGACTACATCAACCGCGTTGTGCTAATGCTTCCGCTGTCGGTCTACAAGGGTACGTAGATCACACTCTCCCCTCTCGTTGCTATACATCACCATGATCTTGCGTGTGCGTAGGAATTTTTTTTGAAATTACTACGTTCCCCAACAGTGGCATCCGAGCCTAGGTTTTATATGTTGATGTTATATGCACGAGTAGAACACCAGTGAGTTGTGGGCGATATAAGTCATACTGCTTACCAGCATGTCATACTTTGGTTCAGCGGTATTGTTGGACGAAGCGGCCCGGACCGACATTACGCGTACGCTTACGCGAGACCGGTTCTCCCGACGTGCTTTGCACAAAGGTGGCTAGCGGGCGACAGTTTCTCCAACTTTAGTTGAACCGAGTGTGGCTACGCCTGGTCCTTGCGAAGGTTAAAACAACACCAACTTGACAAACTATCGTTGTGGTTTTGATGCGTAGGTAAGATTGGTTCTTGCTTAAGCCCGTAGCAGCCGCGTAAAACTTGCAACAACAAAGTAGAGGACGTCTAACTTGTTTTTGCAGGGCATGTTGTGATGTGATATGGTCAAGACATGATGCTAAATTTTATTGTATGAGATGATCATGTTTTATAACCAAGTTATCGGCAACTGGCAGGAGCCATATGGTTGTCGCTTTATTGTATGCAATGCAATTGCGCTGTAATGCTTTACTTTATCACTAAGTGGTAGCGATAGTCATGGAAGCATAAGATTGGCGAGACGACAACGATGCTATGATGGTGATCAAGGTGTCGCGCCGGTGATGATGGTGATCATGACGGTGCTTCGAAGATGGAGATCACAAGCACAAGATGATGATGGCCATATCATATCACTTATATTGATTGCATGTGATGTTTATCTTTTATGCATCTTATCTTGCTTTGATTGACGGTAGCATTTTAAGATGATCTCTCACTAATTATCAAGAAGTGTTCTCCCTGAGTATGCACCGTTGCGAAAGTTCTTCGTGCTGAGACACCACGTGATGATCGGGTGTGATAGGCTCTACGTTCAAATACAACGGGTGCAAAACAGTTGCACACGCAGAATACTCAGGTTATACTTGACGAGCCAAGCATATACAGATATGGCCTCGGAACACAGAGACCGAAAGGTCGAGCGTGAATCATATAGTAGATATGATCAACATAGCGATGTTCACCAATGAAACTACTCCATCTCACGTGATGATCGAACATGGTTTAAGTTGATTTGGATCACGTAATCACTTAGAGGATTAGAGGGATGTCTATCTAAGTGGGAGTTCTTTAGCAATATGATTAATTGAACCTAAATTTATCATGAACTTAGTACCTGATAGTATCTTGCTTGTTTATGCTTGATTGTAGATAGATGGCCCGTGCTGTTGTTCCATTGAATTTTAATGCGTTCCTTGAGAAAGCAAAGTTGAAAGATGATGGTAGCAATTACACGGACTGGGTCCGTAACTTGAGGATTATCCTCATTGCTGCACAGAAGAATTACATCCTGGAAGCACCGCTGGGTGCCAGGCCTGCTGCTGGAGCAACACCAGATGTTATGAACGTCTGGCAGAGCAAAGCTGATGACTACTCGATAGTTCAGTGTGCCATGCTTTACGGCTTAGAATCGGGACTTCAACGACGTTTTGAACGTCATGGAGCATATGAGATGTTCCAGGAGTTGAAGTTAATATTTCAAGCAAATGCCCGGATTGAGAGATATGAAGTCTCCAATAAGTTCTATAGCTGCAAGATGGAGGAGAACAGTTCTGTCAGTGAGCATATACTCAAAATGTCTGGGTATAATAATCACTTGATTCAATTGGGAGTTAATCTTCCAGATGATTGCGTCATTGACAGAATTCTCCAATCACTGCCACCAAGCTACAAGAGCTTCGTGATGAACTATAATATGCAAGGGATGAATAAGACTATTCCCGAGCTCTTCGCAATGCTGAAAGCTGCGGAGGTAGAAATCAAGAAGGAGCATCAAGTGTTGATGGTCAACAAGACCACTAGTTTCAAGAAAAAGGGCAAAGGGAAGAAGAAGGGGAACTTCAAAAAGAACAGCAAGCAAGTTGCTACTCAAGAGAAGAAACCCAAACCTGGACCTAAGCCTGAAACTGAGTGCTTCTACTGCAAGTAGACTGGTCACTGGAAGCGGAATTGCCCCAAGTATTTGGCGGATAAGAAGGATGGCAAGGTGAACAAAGGTATATGTGATATACATGTTATTGATGTGTACCTTACTAATGCTCGCAGTAGCACCTGGGTATTTGATACTGGTTCAGTTGCTAACATTTGCATCTCGAAACAGGGACTACAGATTAAGCGAAGATTGGCTAAGGACGAGGTGACGATGCGCGTGGGAAATGGTTCCAAAGTCGATGTGATCGCAGTCGGCACGCTACCTCTACATCTACCTTCGGGATTAGTATTAGACCTAAATAATTGTTATTTGGTGCCAGCGTTAAGCATGAACATTATATCTGGATCTTGTTTGATGCGAGACGGTTATTCATTTAAATCAGAGAATAATGGTTGTTCTATTTATATGAGTAATATCTTTTATGGTCATGCACCCTTAAAGAGTGGTCTATTCTTATTAAATCTCGATAGTAGTGACACACATATTCATAATGTTGAAACCAAAAGATGCAGAGTTGATAATGATAGTGCAACTTATTTGTGGCACTGCCGTTTGGGTCATATCGGTGTAAAGCGCATGAAGAAACTCCATACTGATGGGCTTTTGGAACCACTTGATTATGAATCACTTGGTACTTACGAACCGTGCCTTATGGGTAAGATGACAAAAACACCGTTCTCCGGTACTATGGAGAGAGCAACAGATTTGTTGGAAATCATACATACAGATGTATGTGGTCCGATGAATGTTGAGGCTCGTGGCGGATATCGTTATTTTCTCACCTTCACAGATGACTTGAGAAAATATGGGTATATCTACTTAATGAAACATAAGTCTGAAACGTTTGAAAAGTTCAAAGAATTTCAGAGTGAAGTTGAAAATCATCGTAACAAGAAAACAAATTCCTACGATCTGATCGTGGAGGAGAATATTTGAGTTACGAGTTTGGTGTACATTTGAAACAATGTGGAATAGTTTCGCAACTCACGCCACCCGGAACACCACAACGTAATGGTGTGTCCGAACGTCGTAATCGTACTTTACTAGATATGGTGCGATCTATGATGTCTCTTACTGATTTACTGCTATCATTTTGGGGATATGCTCTAGAGACGGCCGCATTCACGTTAAATAGGGCACCATCAAAATCCGTTGAGACAATGCCTTATGAACTGTGGTTTGGCAAGAAACCAAAGTTGTCGTTTCTGAAAGTTTGGGGTTGCGATGCTTATGTGAAAAAGCTTCAACCTGATAAGCTCGAACCCAAATCAGAGAAATGTGTCTTCATAGGATATCCAAAAGAAACTATTGGATACACCTTCTATCACAGATCCGAAGGCAAAAACTTTTGTTGCTAAATTTGTAAACTTTCTAGAGAAGGAGTTTCTCTCGAAGGAAGTAAGTGGGAGGAAAGTAGAACTTGACGAGGTAACTGTACCTGCTCCCTTATTGGAAAGTAGTACATCACAAAAACTAGTTTCTGTGACACCTACACCAATTAGTGAGGAAGCTAATGATAATGATCATGAAACTTCAGAACAAGATACTACTGAACCTTGTAGATCAACCAGAGTAAGATCCGCGCCAGAGTGGTACGGTAATCCTGTTCTGGAAGTCATGCTACTAGATCATGATGAACCTACGAACTATGAAGAAGCGATGGTGAGCCCAGATTCCGCAAAATGGCTTGAAGCCATGAAATCTGAGATGGGATCCATGTATGAGAACAAAGTATGGACTTTGTTTGACTTGCCCAATGATCGGCAAGAAATTGAGAATAAATGGATCTTCAAGAAGAAGACTGACGCGGACGGTAATGTTACTGTCTACAAAGCTCGACTTGTCGCAAAAGGTTTTTGGCAAGTTCAAGGGATTGACTACGATGAGACCTTCTCACCCGTAGCGATGCTTAAGTCTGTCCGAATCATGCCGCATTTTATGATTATGAAATTTGGCAAATGGATGTGAAAACTGCATTCCTGAATGGATTTCTGCAAGAAGAGTTGTATATGATGCAGCCGGGAGGTTTTGTCGATCCAAAGGGAGCTAACAAAGTGTGCAAGCTCCATCGATCCATTTATGGACTGGTGCAAGCCTCTTGGAGTTGGAATAAATGCTTTGATAGTGTGATCAAAGCATTTGGTTTTATACAGACTTTTGGAGAAGCCTGTATTTACAAGAAAGTGAGTGGGAGCTCTGTAGCATTTCTGATATTATATGTAGATGACATATTACTAATCGGAAATGATATAGAATTTCTGCATAGCATAAAGGGATACTTGAATAAAAGTTTTTCGATGAAAGACCTCGGTGAAGCTGCCTACATATTGGGCATCAAGATCTATAGAGACAGATCGATACGCTTAATTGGACTTTCACAAAGCACATACCTTGACAAAGTTTTGAAAAAGTTCAAAATGGATCAAGCAAAGAAAGGATTCTTGCCTGTGTTACAAGGTGTGAAATTGAGTAAGACTCAAAGTCTGACCAATGCAGAAGATAGAGAGAAAATTAAAGATGTTCCCTATGCTTCAACCATAGGCTCTATCATGTATGCAATGCTGTGTACCAGACCTGATGTGTGTCTTGCTATAAGTCTAGCAGGGAGGTACCAAAGTAATCCAGGAGTGGATCACTGGACAACGGTCAAGAACATCCTGAAATACCTGAAAAGGACTAAGGATATGTTTCTCATATATGGAGGTGACAAAGAGCTCATCGTAAATGGTTACGTTGATGCAAGCTTTGACACTGATCCGGACGATTCTAAATCGCAAACCGGATACGTGTTTACATTAAACGGTGGAGCTGTCAGTTGGTGCAGTTCTAAACAAAGCGTTGTGGCGGGATCTACATGTGAAGCGGAGTACATAGCTGCTTCGGAAGCAGCAAACGAAGGAGTCTAGATGAAGGAGTTCATATCCGATCTAGGTGTCATACCTAGTGCATCGGGTCCAATGAAAATCTTTTGTGATAATACTGGTGCAATTGCCTTGGCAAAGGAATCCAGATTTCACAAGAGAACCAAACACATCAAGAGACGCTTCAACTCCATCCGGGATCTAGTCCAGGTGGGAGACATAGAGATTTGCAAGATACATACGGATCTGAATGTTGCAAACCCGTTGACTAAGCCTCTTCCACGAGCAAAACATGATCAACACCAAAGCTCCATGGGTGTTAGAATCATCACTGTGTAATCTAGATTATTGACTCTAGTGCAAGTGGGAGACTGAAGGAAATATGCCCTAGAGGCAATAATAAAGTTATTATTTATTTCCTTATATCATGATAAATGTTTATTATTCATGCTAGAATTGTATTAACCGGAAACATAATCATGTGTGAATACATAGACAAACAGAGTGTCACTAGTATGCCTCTACTTGACTAGCTCGTTAATCGAAGATGGTTATGTTTCCTACCATGAACAAAAGAGTTGTTATTTGATTAATGGGATCACATTATTAGGAGAATTATGTGATTGACATGACCCATTCCATTAGCTTAGCACCCGACCGTTTAGTATGTTGCTATTGCTTTCTTCATGACTTATACATGTTCCTATGACTATGAGATTATGCAATTCCCGTTTACCGGAGGAACACTTTGTGTGCTACCAAACGTCACAACGTAACTGGGTGATTATAAAGGAGCTCTACAGGTGTCTCCAAAGGTGAATGTTGGGTTGGCGTATTCTGAGACTAGGATTTGTCACTCCGATTGTCAGAGAGGTATCTCTGGGCCCTCTCGGTAATGCACATCACATAAGCCTTGCAACTAATGAGTTAGTTGTGAGATGATGTATTACAGAACGAGTAAAGAGACTTGCCGGTAACGAGATTGAACTAGGTATTAAGATACCGACGATTGAATCTCGGGCAAGTAACATACCGATGACAAAGGGAACACCGTATGTTGTTATGCGGTCTGACCGATAAAGATCTTCGTAGAATATGTAGGAGCCAATATGAGCATCCAGGTTCCGCTATTGGTTATTGACCAGAGACGTGTCTCGGTCATGTCTACATTGTTCTCGAACCCGTAGGGTCCGCACGGTTAAGGTTTCGATGACAGTTATATTATGAGTTTATGAGTTTTGATGTACCGAAGTTGGTTCGGAGTCCCGGATGTGATCACGAACATGACGAGGAGTCTCGAAATGGTCGAGACATAAAGATTGATATATTGGACGGCTATATTCGGACACCGGAAGTGTTCCGGGTGATTTCGGAGAAAACCGGAGAGCCAGAGGGTTACGGGAACCCCCCGGGAGAAGCAATGGGCCATATGGGCCTTAGTGGAGAGAGGGAGGGGCATCCAAAGGTGGGCCGCGTGCCTCCTCCCCCCTGGTCCGAATTGGACTAGGAGAGGGGGGGGGCGCCCCCCTTTCCTTCTCCCTCCCCACTTCTTTCCCCCTCCTTGTAGGAGTCCTACTCCTACTAGGAGGAGGACTCCTCCTTGGCGCACCATAGGAGCCGGCCGGCCTCCTCCCCTTGATCCTTTATATACGGGGGCAGGGGTCACCCCTAGACACACAAGTTGATCCATGTGATCATATTCTTAGCCGTGTGCGGTGCCCCCTTCCACCATAATCCTCGATAATATTGTAGCGGTGCTTAGGCGAAGCCCTGCGACGGTTGTACATCAAGGTCGTCACCACACCATCGTCCTGACGGAACTCTTCCCCGACAGTTTGTTGGATCGGAGTCCGGGGATCGTCATCGAGCTGAACGTGTGCTAAAACTCGAAGGTGCCGTAGTTTCGGTGCTTGATCGGTCGGGCCGTGAAGACGTACGACTACATCAACCGCGTTGTGCTAACGCTTCCGCTATCAGTCTACAAGGGTACGTAGATCACACTCTCCCCTCTCGTTGCTATACATCACCATGATCTTGCGTGTGCGTAGGAATTTTTTTGAAATTACTACGTTCCCCAACACCAATATGAGCATCCAGATTCCGCTATTGGTTTTCGACAGAAGATGTGTCTCGGTCATGTCTACATAGTTCTCGAACCCGTAGGGTCCGCATGCTTAACGTTAAATGACGATTTGTATTATGAGTTATGTAATTTGATGACCGAAGTTTGTTCGGAGTCCCGGATTAGATCACGGACATGACGAGGAGTCTCAAAATGGTTGAGAGGTAAAGATTCATATATTGGAAGGTTATATTTGGACATCGGAATGGTTCCAAGTGATTAGGGTATTTTTTCGGAGTACCGAGGGGTTACTGGAACCCCACGGGGAAGTATTGGGCCAACATGGGCCTAAGGGAGAGAGAGGGAAGCCTGCGGGGGTGGCCGCGCGCTCCCCCTCCTTGGGAGTCCTAATAGGAAAAGGAGGAGGGGGCGGCGCCCCCTTCCCTTTCCCTCTCCCTCTCCTTCCTATTCCCTCCGGTGGAAGAAAGGAAAAAGGGGGAGGGGGCGAATCCTACTTGGACTAGGAGTCCAAGTAGGACTCCCCCCATGGTGTGCCCCTCCTGGCCGTCGGTCTCTTTCCCCTCTCCTTTACATACATGGGCAGGAGGCACCCCAAAGGCACAATAGACAATCTCTTAGCCGTGTGCGGTGCCCCCTCCACGGTTCAACACCTCGGTCATATCATCATCATCGCCGTCACACCAAAGGCACAACAGACAATGTCTGAGCCCTGCGTCGGTAACGTCATCATCATCGCTGTCATGCTGTCATACCAACGGAACTCTCCCTCACCCTCAACTGGATCAAGAGCTCGAGGGACGTCATCATGCTGAACATATGCTGAACACGGAGGTGCCGTACGTTCGGTACTTGGATCGGTTGGATCATGAAGACGTTCGACTACATCAACCGCGTTACTAAACGCTTCCGCTTTCGGTCTACGAGGGTACATGGACACACTCTCCCCTCTCGTTATTATGCATCTCCTAGTTAGATCTTGCGTGATCGTAGGATTTTTTTTTGAATTACTATGTTCCCCAACAGTGGCATCAGAGCCAGGTCTATGCGTAGATGATATATGCACGAGTAGAACATAAAGAGTTGTGGGCGATAATAGTCATACTGCTTACCACCAACGTCTTACTTTGATTCGGCGGTATTGTTGGATGAAGCGGCCTAGACCGATATTACATGACCGCGTTCATGAGACTGGTTCTACCGACGTGCTTCGCACACAGGTGGCTAGCAGGTGTCCGTTTCTCCAACTTTACTTGAATCAAGTTTGACTACGACCGATCCTTGTTGAAGGTTAAAACAACACACTTGACGAAAAATTGTTGTGGTTTTGATGCGTAGGTAAGAACAGTTATGGCTAGAAGCCCGTGGCAGCCACGTAAAACTTGCAACAACAACGTAGAGGACGTCTAACTTGTTTTTGCAGGGCATGTTGTGATGTGATATGGTCAAGACGTGATGAGATATAAATTGTTGTATGAGATAAACATGTTTTGTAAAAGCTATCGGCAACTGGCAGGAGTCTTATGGTTGTCGCTTTATTGTATGAAATGCAATCGCCATGTAATTGCTTTACTTTATCACTAAGCTGTAGCGATAGTCGTAGAAGCAATAATTGGTGAGACGACAACGATGCTACGATGGAGATCAAGGTGTCAAGCCGGTGATGATGGAGATCATGACAGTGCTTTGGAGATGGAGATCAAAGGCACAAGATGATGATGTCCATATCATGTCACATATTTTGATTGCATGTGATGTTTATCCTTTATGCATCTTATTTTGCTTAGTACGACGGTAGCATTAGAAGATGATCTCTCACTGACTTTCAAGGTATAAGTGTTCTTCCTGAGTATGCACCGTTGCTATAGTTCGTCGTGCCGAGACACCATATGATGATCGGGTGTGATAAGCTCTACGTTTACATACAACGGGTGCAAGCCAGTTTTGCACGTGCAGAATACTCGGGTTAAACTTGACGAGCCTAGCATATGCAGATATGGCCTCGGAACACTGAGACCAAAAGGTCGAACGTGAATCATATAGTAGATATGAGCAACATCGAGATGTTCACCATTGAAAACTACTCCATCTCACGTGATGACCGGACATTGTTTAGTTGATATGGATCACGTGATCACTTAGATGATTAGAGGGATGTCTATCTAAGTGGGAGTTCTTAAGTAATATGATTAATTGAACTTTAATTTATCATAAACTTAATACCTTATAGTAGTTTGCATGTCTATGTTGTTGTAGATATATGGCCCGTGCCGTTGTTCCGTTGAATTTTAATGCGTTCCTAGATAAAGCTAAGTTGAAAGATGATGCTAGAAACTACACGGACTGGGTCCGTAACTTGAGGATTATCCTCATTGCTGCACAGAAGAATTACGTCCACGAAGCACCGCTAGGTCCAAGACCCTCTGCAGGAGCAACTTCGGACGTTATGAACGTCTAGCAGAGCAAAGCTGATGACTACTCAATAGTTCAGTGTGCCATGCTTTATGGCTTAGAATCGGTACTTCAAAGACGTTTTGAACGCCATGGAGCATATGAGATGTTCCAAGAGTTGAAGTTAATATTTCAAGCAAATGCCCGAGTTGAGAGATATGAAGTCTCCAACAAGTTCTACAACTGCAAAATGGAGGAGAATATTTCTGTCAGTGAACACATACTCAGAGTGTCTGGGTACCATAACCACTTGGCTCAGCTGGGAGTTAATCTTCCTGATGATAGTGTTATTGGCAGAGTTCTTCAATCACTGCCACCAAGCTATAAAGGCTTCGTGATGAACTATAATATGCAAGGGATGGAAAAGACAATCCCTGAGCTCTTCGCGATGCTAAAGGCTGCGGAGGTAGAAGTCAAGCAGGAGCATCAAGTGTTGATGGTGAACAAGACCACTAGTTTCAAGAAAAAGGGCAAAGGGAAGAAGGGGAACTTCAAGAAGAACATCAAGTTAGTTGCTGCTCAAGGGAAGAAGCTCAAGTCTGGACCTAAGCCTGAAACTGAGTGCTTCTACTGCAAAGGGACTGGTCACTGGAAGCGGAACTGCCGAAGTATTTGGCGGATAAGAAGGATGACAAAGTGAAAGGTATATTTGATATACATGTTATTGATGTGTACCTTACTAATGCTCGTAGTAGCGCTTGGGTATTTGATACTGGTTCTATTGCTCATATTTGCAACTCAAAACTTGGGCTACAGATTAAACGAAGATTGGCTAAGGACGAGGTGACGATGCGCGTGGGAAATGGTTCCAAAGTCGATGTGATCGCTGTCAGCACGCTACCCCTACATCTGCCGTCGGGATTAGTTTTAGAGCTAAATAATTGTTATTTGGTGCCAGCGTTGAGCATGAACATTATATCTGGATCTTGTTTAACGCGAGACGATTTGATGTCTACTACGCAACTTTATTCTTCTAGACTCGTGTTGGGCCTCCAAGTGCAGAGTTTTGTAGGACAGTAGCAATTTTCCCTCAAGTGGATGACCTAAGGTTTATCAATCCGTGGGAGGCGTAGGATGAAGATGGTCTCTGTCAAACAACCCTGCAACCAAATACAAGAAATCTCTTGTGTCCCCAACACACCCAATACAATGGAAAATTGTATAGGTGCACTAGTTTGGCGAAGAGATGGTGATAAAAGTGTAATATTGATGGTAGAAATATATTTTTATAATCTGAATAAATAAAAACAGCAAGGTAGCAAATAGCAAATGGGCACAAAAATGGTATTGCAATGCTTAAAAAGGAGGCCTAGGGTCCGTACTTTCGCTAGTGCAATCTCTCAACAATGCTAATATAATTGGATCATATAACTGTCCCTCAATGTGCAACGAAGAATCACTGAAAAGTTCCTATCTAGCGGAGAACATAAGACGGAATTGTTTGTAGGGTACGAAACCACCTCAAAGCTATTCTTTCTGATCAATCTATCCTAGAGTTCATACTAAAGTAACACGAAGCTATTCTTTTCGATCGATCTAACCAAGATTTCGTACTAAAATAACACCAAAGCAAATTCAAATTCATAATATTCAATCCAACACAAAGAACTTCAAAGAGTGCCCCAAGATTTCTACCGGAGAAACAAAGACAAGAACGTGCATCAACCCCTATGCATAGATTACCCCAATGTCACCACGAGAATCCGCTAGTTGAGTGCCAAAACATATATCAAGTGAATCAATACGATACCCCATTGTCACCACGAGTATTCAATTGCAAGACATATATCAAGTGTTCTCAAATACATAAAAGTATTCAATCCAATAACAACGAAATCTCAACAGGAAAAACTCAATTCATCACAACAAGATAGAGAGGGTAAAACACCATATGATCCGACTATATTAACAAAGCCCGTGATACATCAAGATCGTGACATCTCAAGAACACGAGAGAGAGAGAGAGATCAAACACATAGCTACTGGTACAAACCCTCAGCCCCGAGGGTGGACTACTCCCTCCTCATCATGGTGGCCGCCGGGATGATGAAGATGGCCACCGGAGATGATTCCCCCCTCTAGCAGGGTTCCAGAAAGGGTCTAGATTGGTTTTCGGTGGCTACAGAGCCTTGCGACGGAGGAACTTCTGATCTAGGTTAACCCCGAAGGGTTTTTGAAATATTTGTGAATTTGTAGGGTAAAGAGGGGTGCGGGAGGCCACCGAGGTGGGCACAACCCACCTGGGCGCGCCTGGGGGCACGCCCAGGTGGGTTGTGGCCCCCTCGGGTCATGGAATTGTCACGGCAGATGTCCTAGTGTGAGGACTTAATCGCGAGGCCAACGCATCTATGCGGTAGCTTGAAGGGGTTGGTCGGAATGAGAGACGCGAGGCGGATCAACACATAAGACAAGGGTTTAGACAGCTTCGGGCCCCGGGAAACATCATCCGGAATAGCCCTACATGATGTTTGTGGCTAGGTCTCATTATGATCATGAGGAGCCGCCGTAAACCGGCTCTCCTAGTTGTGTCTAGCCCTAGAGATTATCTTCTTGCTTGTTGCTTCTCCCTCTTGGGGTGCCCTGCCCCTCCTTATATAAGCTGAAGGGGCAGGTTACATGTGGAGTCCTATTAGAATTAGGACTAGTCTGTTACAAGTGGAATCCTAGTCTGCCCCCTTAAGGGAAAACTCCTTATGCCTTTGCTCGTAAACCGACCCACCATAACATGCGTCGGCCTTCTGGGCCTTGGGCCTCGTCATCCATCTAAACCACCCATCGGGTCACCAATGAGTCACCAAGCTAGTGAATCGCCAGCTAGTGAACCGCCAGTCCTCCGGCGGGTTACCGATGAAGTGCCAAGTCCGGTCGGGTTATACTTCCGGCCGGGTTAGCCGCGGGGTATATCCCCGACATTAGCCCCCAAGTTTAGCTTGGATTTATCCATGGTAAACTTCTACTGCAAAATAAACACAAGAACACATTTGACAGGTTGTACTCCGGGTTAGGAATTCTTGTAAACCGGCACCTGAACATCCTTAAGTCCTTGTCATTTCCTTCTTCTAGAAAACCCGGGTCAATAAGCCAGCTTCATAATCAATTTGCTGACATTGATTTGTCACAGAGAAATATTGTGAAGAATAACTCCTTTGACTCAACTCCATTGCTTTAACAGAAATATTGGTCCTTGAAATACTCATCTGATCTTCAGCCGATTTAAGAATGTAGAACTTGCCGGTTTATCATTGCAAAAATTGCCGGTTTATAAATATTGATGGCACCGGGTCATAATTGTAGTTAACATCAAACTTGAAAATATACCTCTTATATGCCTGTCACTTGTAGCCCCCAAATCTTAAGAAGGGAACATAGTAATAACTTAAGACTTGCTTCAATATGAATGTCACAAGCTTGAAGAAATCCATATTGTTCATCTCAATCACTAGTCAGAACTGAGTATTCCTCATATGTAGCCCCCAAGTGCCGAGTTGTCATGCTTGCAGCAACCTGGGACTTGTAATTGCCTTATGCTCATAAAAACTTCAACCAACGTAGCCCCCAAGGGCCGGGTCATTATGCAATAATGAGCAGGGACTTCATAAATATAATCATGTATACCTGAGTAGCGACGTGTAGCCTCCAAGGGCCGGCTCAGTAAGATAATACTGAACTGGGACTTTTCATTGAAAATAATATCATATGATGTAACCCCCATCCTGGGGCTTGAACCCACGTCCACAAGGTTAAGAGCTTTGTGCTTTACCAACTGAGCAGTGGATCCTTTAATATAATGGAATAAGGCTTGTGTACCTTGAATTTTAACAGGAGCAATTGGTAGCCCCCAAGGGCCGGCTCATTACAATGTGATGAGTCGTGTCTTCAATAAGGCCAGTAAAAATGATTTTGCATTAGCCCCCAGGTGCCATGGTGCATGCTGGCAGTGACATGGGACTTGCATATTTGATGTAATCTCAACTTGAATAATGTAGCCCCCAAGTGCCGGGTCATAAGCCTGTAGCAACTCGGGACTATTCCTTCAATTGTAGACTAAATCATATCCATTGATAATATAATAGCCATTGCGCTAAAGCGACTTTTAAAAACCTTAATCATAATACAGGTTATTGATAACCATAATAAACTCCAGCCATGTTGGCTATTTGAAGATTTGAATAATATAACCCAATGATTTATAAGCGCATGATTCCAATGGCGCAATCCAAATATATAATGGTGACTTATAGTCCCAAGCCATGCCGGTTTTAATAAAAACCGGATAATTTATCATCATACTGGTGACTTATAGTCGAAAGCCAGGCCGAGTTAATAAACACCGGATAATTTATAATCATGCTTTATTCAACATGTTTCTCCATACAACAAGTTTAAAGTGTCCTGTGACATTGAATCACATCGTTGGTTTACCAACTTTTTGTAGTAAGGGTGATAACCCAAATCTTGAGTACTGATAACTCCTCCCATATTTGCCGGTTTATAACAAAACCGTACCAGGTTGTAATAAACACCGGATTATCCATATATAATACTGGTGACTTATAGTCAAAACAAGACCGTGTTAATAAGCACCAGATTATAAGTGATCATGTACAAACAACTTGCCGTTGAAAGTCAAGCCGGGTTAATAAACACCAGTATATCCATGCACATATGATACATGCTATGATGATGCAACGTATGATGCAATATATGATGATGTATATGTATGATCAAGAGGGATTAAGCTACGGTTTGGATATGACCAGAGCCCCCATGTAATCATAATTGTGGCATTGCGATGATCAAAAGGTGTAGCTATGGTTCGAATACGACCAAGCCCCCAAGTGATTTCCCTAGTGCCCTTATGCCTATCAAGAGGTGTAACTATGGTTCGAACCCATAGCCCCCAAGTGATTTCCCTGGTGGCCTTATGCTTATCAAGAGGTGTAGCTATGGTTCGGATACGACCAAGCCCCCAAGTGATTTCCCTGGTGCCCTTATGCTGATCAAGAGGGTATAAGCTATGGTTCGGATACGACCAGAGCCCCCAAGTGATTTCCCTGGTGGCCTTAGGCCTATCAAGAGGTGTGACTATGGTTCGAACATAGCCCCCAAGTGATATTGTGAGTTGTGCTCAAGGGATACCCATGTTTGAGCTGTGCTGTGTAGCAGACTCTCTTTGGCCCCTTATGATAATATTGGCTTGATAGCCGGATTACCGAAGTAACCTTATGATAATATTGGCTTGATAGCCGGATCAATATGTAATCAGAACTCCGCTTTATAAACAGAAGCACCCATGTGATCAATAATATGATAAGCCAATAAGGCATGATAACCCTTGTTTGAACCGCGCATCATGGCAATAGGTCCTCTTCGGCAACCTTTAACTTTTCTGAGAACTCGAACTTTGCGAGAGATATTTCTTCTTGAACCGGATGTTAAATCGGATATTAAGAGCTTCAAAGCTTTATGGGAGACATCTTTCCCTTGAATCGGATTTTGAACCGAAATCTTCATTTTCAGCCGGAAATTTTCTGACAGCCTTTAAACTCGAACTTGCGAGAAGTTGATGTCTACTACACAACCTTCTTCTTGTAGACGTTGTTGGGCCTCCAAGTGCAGAGGTTTGTAGGACAGTAGCAAATTTCCCTCAAGTGGATGACCTAAGGTTTATCAATCCGTAGGAGGCGTAGGATGAAGATGGTCTCTCTCAAGCAACCCTGCAACCAAATAACAAAGAGTCTCTTGTGTCCCCAAGACACCCAATACAATGGTAAATTGTATAGGTGAACTAGTTCGGCGAAGAGATGGTGATACAAGTGCAATATGGATAGTAGAAAAGGTATTTGTAATCTGAAAATATAAAAACAGCAAGGTAACTAATGATAAAAGTGAGCATAAACGGTATTGCAATGCGTTGAAACAAGGCCTAGGGTTCATACTTTCGCTAGTGTAAGTTCCCTCAACAATAATAACATAATTGGATCACACCTCAACATGCAACAAAGAGTCACTCCAAAGTCACTAATAGCGGAGAACGAACGAAGAGATTATGGTAGGGTACGAAACCACCTCAAAGTTATTCTTTCCAATCAATCTGTTGGGCTATTCCTATAAGTGTCACAAACAGCCCTAGAGTTCGTACTAGAATAACACCTTAAGACACAAATCAACCAAAACCCTAATGTCACATAGATACTCCAATGTCACCTCAAGTATCCGTGGGTATGATTATATGATATGCATCACACAATCTCATATTCATCTATTCAACCAACACAAAGGACCTCAAAGAGTGCCCCAAAGTTTCTACCGGAGAATCACGATGAAAACGTGTGCCAACCCCTATGTATAGGTTCATGGGCGGAACCCGCAAGTTGATCACCAAAACATACATCAAGTGAATCACGTGATATCCCATTGTCACCACAGATACGCACGGCAAGACATACATCAAGTGTTCTCAAATCTTTAAAGACTCAATCCGATAAGATAACTTCAAAGGGGAAACTCAATCCATTACAAGAGAGTAGAGGGGGGAGAAAACATCATAGGATCCAACTATAATAGAAAAGCTCGCGATACATCAAGATCGTATCACCTCAAGAACACGAGAGAGAGAGAGAGAGAGAGAGATCAAACACATAGCTACTGGTACATACCCTCAGCCTCGAGGGAGAACTACTCCCTCCTCGTCATGGAGAGCACCGAAGATGGCCACCGGAGAGGGATTCCCCCTCTGGCAGGGTGCCGGAACAGGTCTAGATTGGCTTTCGGTGGCTACGGAGGCTTCTAGTGGCGGAACTCCCGATCTATTATCTGTTCTGGAAGTTTTAGGGTACGTAGGTATATATGGGTGAAAGAAGTACGTCGGTGGACCGAAGGGGGGGCCACGAGGCAGGGGGCGCGCCCTAGGGGGGTGGGCACGCCCCCACCCTCGTGGGAACCTCCCTTCTTTCCTGACGTGCACTCCAAGCTTTTCCGGTAGCTTTCCTTCCAAAAATAACTTCTCCAGTTGACTTCGTTCCGTTTCGACTCCATTTGATATTCCTTTTCTTCGAAACACTGAAATAGGCAAAAAACAGCAAATCTGGGTTGGGCCTCCGGTTAATAGGTTAGTCCCAAAAATAATATAAAAGTGGATAATAAAGCCTAATATTGTCTAAAACAGTAGATAATATAGCATGGAGCAATGGAAAATTATAGATACGTTGGAGACGTATCAAGCATCCCCAAGCTTAATTCCTGCTTGTCATCGAGTAGGTAAATGATAAAAACAGAATTTTTGATGCGGAGTGCTACTTGGCATAATTTCAATGTAATTCTTCTTAATTGTGGTATGAATATTCAGATCCGAAAGATTCAAGACAAAAGTTCATATTGAGATAAAAATAATAATACTTCAAGCATACTAACTAAGCAATTATGTCTTCTCAAAATAACATGGCCAAAGAAAGTTCATCCCTACAAAATCATATAGTTTAGTCATGCTCCATTTTCGTCACACAAGAATGCTCTCATCATGCACAACCCCGATGATAAGCCAAGAAATGGTTTCATACTTTAGTAATCTCAAACCTATAAAATTTCACGCAATACATGAGCGCGAGCCATGGATATAACACTATGGGTGGAATAGAATAATGAGGGGGTTATGTGAAGAAGACAAAAAGGAGAAAGTCTCACATCAACGAGGCTAATCAATGAGCTATGGAGATGCCCATTGATTGATGTTAATGTAAGGAGTAGGGATTGCCATGCAACGGATGCACTGGAGCTATAAATGTATGAAAGCTCAACAAAATAAACTAAGTGGGTGTGCATCCAACTTGCTTGCTCACGAAGACCTAGGGCACTTGGTGAGGCCCATTGTTGGAATATACAAGCCAAGTTCTATAATGAAAAATTCCCACTAGTACGTGAAAGTGACAAAAAAAGACTCTCTATCATGAAGATTATGGTGCTACTTTGAAGCACAAGTGTGGTAAAAGGATAGTAACATTGTCCCTTCTCTCTTTTTCTCTCATTTTTTTCTTTTCTCTTTTTTGGGCCTTTTTCTTTTTTATGGCCTTTCTCTTTTTTTGGGCCTTCTCTTTTTTATGGCCTTTCTCTTTTTTGGGCCTTCTCTTTTTATGGCCTTTTTTTATATTCCTCACTTGGGACAATGCTTTAGAAAATTATGATCATCACACTTCTATTTATTTACAACTCAATGATTACAACTCGATACTAGAACAAAGATGACTATATGAATGCCTCCGGCGGTGTACCGGGATATGCAATTGACCAAGAGTGACATGTATGAAAGAATTATGAATGGTGGCTTTGCCACAAATACTATGTCAACTACATGACCATGCTAAGCAATATGACAATGATGAATGTGTCATGATGAACGGAATGATGGAAAGTTGCATGGCAATATATCTCGGAATGGCTATGGAAATGCCATAATAGGTAGGTATGGTAGCTGTTTTGAGGAAGATATAAGGAGGTTTATGTGTGAAAGAGCGTATCATATCACAGGGTTTGGATGCACCGGCGAAGTTTGCGCCAACTCTCAATGTGAGAAAGGGCAATGCACGGTACTGAAGAGGCTAGCAAGGATGGAAGGGTGAGAGTGCGTATAATCCATGGACTCAACATTAGTCATAAAGAACTCACACACTTATTGCAAAAATCTACAAGTCATCAAAAACCTCGGCACTACGCGCATGCTCCTAGGGGGATAGATTGGTAGGAAAAGACCATCGCTCGTCCCCGACCGCCACTCATAAGGAGGACAATCAAATAACACCTCATGTTTCAAATTTGTTACATAACGTTTACCATACGTGCATGCTACGGGACTTGCAAACTTCAACACAAGGATTTCTAAAATTCACAACTACTCAACTAGCACGACTTTGATATTATTACCTCCATATCTCAAAACAATCATCAAGCATCGAACTTCTCTTAGTATTCAATACTCTATATGAAAGTTTTTACTATTCTTGGATGCCTAGCATATTAGGATTATTTAAGAAAATTACCACGCTATTTAAGACTCTCAAAATAATATAAGTGAAGCATGAGAGTTCATCTATTTCTTCAAAATAAAACCACCACCGTGCTCTAAAAGATATAAGTGAAGCACTAGAGCAAATGGCAAACTACTCCAAAAGATATAAGTGAAGATCAATGAGTAGTTGAATAATTATGCAACTATGTGAATAATCTCTAACATTTAATAATTTCAGATCTTGGTATTCTATTCAAACAGAAAGCAAAGCAAAATAAAATGACATTCTAAGAATGACAAACATCATGTGAAGAAGCAAAAACTTAGGATCAACCGAAACTAACCGATAGTTGTTGAAGAAGAAAGGTGGGATGCCAACTGGGGCATCCCCAAGCTTAGATGCTTGAGAATTCTTGAAATATTATCTTGGGATGCCTTGGACATCCCCAAGCTTGAGCTTTTGTGTCTCCTTAATTCCTCTCATATCACGGTCTCCCTAAATCTCAAAAGCTTCATCCACACAAAACTCAACAAGGACTCGTTAGATAAGTTAGTATAAACCATTGCAAAAACCTTATCATACTCTACTGTATTAAATCACTAAAATTATTATTAAACATTGCATACTAAATGCCTCTACATATTTAATAGTCCTATCCTCAAATAGAATCATTAAAGAAGCAAACATATGCAAACATAACAGCAATCTGCCTAAACAGGATAGTCTGTAAAGAATACTGCAACATCCATACTTCCCTAGCTCCAAAAATTATGAAAGAAAATTCCCACTGTATTAAATTTATCAGATCTTAATATGCAAAAGGTTTCAACATTTTATCGCATTCTGACTTTTCTAGGAAATTATTGCAACAGCGGTAAACTTTCTGTTTTCAAACAGCAACATGTATACTTGTAACATAGGCATAGTAAAGGCTATGAATGCCACTTTTATTGAAATAAAAGATGCAAAACATTGTTCTAAATAACAGCAAGAAAATCCTAACAAAATAAATTGACGCTCCAAGCAAAACACATATCATGTGGCGAATAAAAATATAGCTCCAAGTAAAATTACCGATGAACGAAGACGAAAGAGGGGATGCCTTCCGGGGCATCCCCAAGCTTAGGCTCTTGGCTATCCTTGAATATTACCTTGGGGTGCCTTGGGCATCCCCAAGATTAGTCTCTTTCCAATCCTTATTCCATAGTCCATCGAATCTTTACCCAAAACTTGAAAACTTCACAACACAAAACTTAACAGAAAACTTGTAAGCTCCGTTAGCGAAAGAAAACAAAACACCACTTCAAGGTACTGTAATGAACTCATTTTTTATTTATATTGGTGTTAAACATACTGCATTCCAACTTCTCTATGGTTTATAAACAATTTACTAGCTATAGATTCATCAAAATAAGTAAACAACACATGAAAAACAGAATCTATCAAAAACAGAACAGTCTGTAGTAATCTGTAACTAATGCAAACTTCTGGAACCCAAAAAATTCTAAAATAAATTGATGGACCTGAGGAATTTATCTATTAATCATATGCAAAAATAATTAACTAAATAGCACTCTCCAAATAAAAATGGCAGTAATTCTCGTGAGCGCTAAAGTTTCTATTTTTTACAGCAAGATCAACAACACTTTCCCCAAGTCTTCCCAAAGGTTCTACTTGGCACAAACACTAATTAAAAGCATAAAACCACATCTAAACATAGTCTAGATGAATTATTTATTACTAAACAGGAGCAAAAAGCAAGGAACAAAAGTAAAGTTGGGTTGCCTCCCAACAAGCGCTATCGTTTAACGCCCCTAGCTAGGCATGATGATTCCAATGATGCTCACATAAAAGATAAGAATTGTAACATAAAAAGAGCATCATGAAGAATATGACTAGCACATTTATGTCTAACCCACTTCCTATGCATAGGGATTTTGTGAGCAAACAACTTGTGGGAACAATAATCAACTAGCATAGGAGGGTAAAACAAGCATAATTTCAAAACTTTAAGTACATAGAGAGGAAACTTGATATTATTGCAATTCTTACAAGAAGATGTTCCTCCCTCATAATAATTTTCAGTAGCATCATGAATGAATTCAACAATATAACCAGCATCTAAAGCATTCTTTCATGATCTACAAGCATATAATTTTTATTACTCTCCACATAAGCAAATTTCTTCTCATGAATAATCAATATCGGGATATCGCTTGTCGTTAACTTATCGGTCGACCCAAGAGAAGAGATAAATCGGCTTATCGGCCGATTTATCGTTTTTATCGGCCGACCATTTATCGGCAAGTTTTTTTTAAAATCTCAGGTTTTCCCAACCAAAATAATGTAAAATATGCCATAATATTACACACACATGACAAATAAATTGTCCTCTAAGCCTTAAAAAATATGCTATATTAATATATTACACAGTGCACACATACACAAGCACATACATGACCATCTACCATCATGTTGTGCTCCAAGACTTAAAAATGATATATCAGTATATTAAACAGTACACACACGCACACATGCACAAGGACATACATGACCATGTACCATTAGTTGTGCTCCAAGCCTTCAAAAATCAAATAAATTGCAAAATGTAGGTGCACACACATGACAAACAATGAGAAATAAACATAGTCCAACAATACATATTACATAGTAAGGTCATAAATAACCATAGCTTTGCATAGTTGCATCATTGCACGACAAAGCAAAATAGGAAACTAGCAAACAGCACACATAGTGGTTCATAGATCTCTCACAAGTCACAAGTTCACAACTGAAATAAATAGCTAGCAAACATAAAAAAGCACACATAGTGCAAATCACTGAAGGCTTGAAGCCCCATTAAGGCTCCATCGGCCCCCCTCCTCATCTTCATTGGCACCTTGTATCACCCCATCATCATCGGACTCAAAGTCTATGTCATCCTCATTGACAAGCCCGTGATCAGATTCTTCCCCATCGGAAACAAATTCTTCCACTTCATGAAGTTCTCTCACTCTTGCACTTCTACGTAGCTCAACAAACTCGGAAGCTCCCATTGCATCAACCTCCTCCGCAACATCAACGTAAGCACCTTCACATATCCAATCTTGTGCCATGGAAGCATCTTCACCAAGAAGAACATCACAAGATGAGGAGGACTTCTTCCTCTTGTCTATCATTCTTCCATTGAATTGAATATAAACTAGATCGTCCCTACGATGCACGTCTAGTTTATTTCTCCTCTTTGCATCCACCTAAAAATTGTGAAATGAAGCTTAGTGATTTACATTCTGTCAAAAATAATATATGGATCAGATTTGAGTATTTGCAAGTTGAGACTTACTTGTTCAAAAACACTCCAATTTCTTTCACATCCGGATGAACTTGTGGTCAAGTTGAGTATCCTCAAAGCAATGTGCATCAATGTAGGAGTTTGTAGTCCATAAGTTGCACACCACTCCCCTACATTTCAAGGAAAAATAGAAAGTATTATGCATCAGCCCAAAAAATTCAGAATTGCAATATGACAATATTATCTTGGGAACAAGCTTACCGGCATTGAAATTTGCATTGCTAATTGCTTTGGTGGCAGCCACCTTCCCAAACATGCCTTCCTTATTTTTAAATTTGGGCAAGTCAATGTTAAGCACTTTGTTTTGCTTCTCATCATCATCGAGATAAAATTGCTCAATAACTTCCATCAAGCCGGACATGACTTCCACATCGGTAAAGATGCTTGTGGTAGCATAACTATAATATGGATTCAAGGCATATGCAGCCATGTGCAATGGGGTATCTAGCCTCCCATTCATCTTGCTCTCCATGGCCGTTGTGATCGCTTTATATTCCTTGTCCGAATTATCAACCGCCACCAATATTGCCTTCTTTGCCTCTATTATTTCTCCATACATAGAGGCCATGGACTGTCCATCGCCATCAGCCAACCGAAGTATCTTCACCAATGGCTCAAAAACCTTCCATTCCAAGTTTCCAACATACCCAAGCACAAGTGCACCACATTAGTATTTAACATATACACATGCATTCCAACATACACAAGCACAATTTGAAGTTTAGTAAACAATACCTTAATGCAAAGAGACACATTTTTCCAAAATGCCCTACTCATTATTACGGCATGAGCCACCTTCCCTTTCTTTGTTCTCATGTGCTTGCATCCTTCCCAAGTATCACTACAACACATTTCCTTTAGTTGCTTCCTCTTAGCATCAAGACTTTGCAAGGTAAGAAATGTCGAAGCAAATCTAGTCACCCCCGGTCTAACAATGTCTCTCTCTTTTGTATAGGACCTAATCAAGGCCAATGTAGTATGATGTGCATAAAGGAAAGTAGTCATTTCTTTGGCTTTGGTTATTGTAGAACCAAAATGCTTCAACTTTTCAACCGCTTCTACCATCAAGTTGATGGTGTGAGTTGCACACGAGGTCCAAAATAACTTGGGCCTTTTATCTTTCAACATCACCTTTGCTCCCATGTTGTTCGAAGCATTATCCGTGACTACTTGCACAACATTTTCAGCACCTACAAAACACAATAAGTAATTTTCGTCAAGCAATAAGCAAGTACTAAAATTTAGCAAGTAATAAACTTGAAAAGAAACGAATGAGAGCAAGTTGAAGATGATTCATACCTATTTTCTCAATGCATTCATCCACATAATTGAAAATGTATAGACTTGTATGTGCATCGGCCGACGCCTCCTTTGATCCAAGATAGACGGTCCCCAACTTGCAATGCATGCACAAGTTCATCATGCTCCTCTTTTTCTTGTCCGTCCAAGCATCAGTCATGATAGAGCGCCCCATATCCGCCCTCTCGACCTCATGTGGCTTCAACAAATCCCTAGTCCTTTCCACCTCCTGCACCAACATCTTCTCCCTGATCATATATTGCGAGGGTTGCTTCCAATCAGGACCATAGCGACCAAGAGCCTCACAAAACTGTTTGAAATCATCATCATTGATAGCATTGAAGGGTACATTTTTCTTGTACATCCATCTAGCCAAATATTGCCCAACTTTGTAGCTTCTTTCCTTATCAACACTATCATTTATAGTATGCTGTTTTTTAGATTTCAACGGGATCGAAGGATCAATTGGTGCAAGATATTGATCCATTGCCCCCTTCTTTGGAGTACCTTCACCAACTTCATTCAGCTGTTCTTGATCATCCTCGTTGACCTCTATGGTGACTGCAGCTTTAACTTCTTCTTCACGCTTTTGCTTTGCCAATTTCTTCCTCTTTGGTGCCTCGTGTGATGCAAAAGCTCGAGTAATCTGATCTTGTGTAGCTTTCATACAGCTGGGCACAGCGCCTTTGATCTGCCCAATGTGCTCCTTCATCCTAGTGACCCCTCCCGACATAACTTTTCCACAAAGCTTGCACTTGAGCCTTTGTGGATCACTAGGATCAATCAACTCGGCAAACTCCCAAGCCATGTCATCCGACTTCCTCTTAAGTGATGAACTTGCAACTTGAGATGAACTTGAACCAGCCATCTACATAAATAAAAGGAAACAACCATGCATTAGCATCTACATAAATAAAGGAAACAACCATGTATCAGCCATCTACATAGTTTACTAATGAAGCAATAATTGACTAATATAATTAAAATCTGCCTAATACAATCAGCCATCTACATAACTCAACCAAAATAAATCAACAAGCATGCATCACTACTTCTCCAGAGAATAGAATCGGGAATGAGAAGAATCCATGCCGTGGCGTGTGGAGCTTCTGCTGCTCTCGATCATGGACGAAGGGTTGGCGGGGGGTTGAGGCACGCCGTTGCTGGATCCTGGGGAGGGGTGTGGGCGGGGAGCTGCTCCAGACGTCCTGCTCCTAGGCGCCGCCGTGTGGAAGCCTCAAGGACGGGGCGCCGCTGTGTGGAATCCTCAAGGACTGGGCGCGGCCGGCCGGTGCTGGAGATGGGGATGAGATGAGGGACGAGGTGCGGGGCGGTGCTGGAGACGGGGACGAGCCGACGAGGTGCAGGGCGGTGCTGGACAGGGGGACGAGGTGAGGGGCGGGCGAGCAAGGTCCGGCCGCAGAAGGAGACCATGGTGGTGGCGGCATGGTGAATCGCGGGGAGCGACTGCTGGCGAAGCCCAAACACCAAACCCTATCAGGACTTGGGAGGGATGTGTCCCGCGCGAGGGTTCTGGGGAAGGCGGTGCGCCACATGAGATTTTTTTGTTATTTCAGACAGGTGGGCCCCCTGGATTTACCGGCCAAAATCGCTCTGACTGCCGATAAATCGCTCTGACAGCCGATAAATCGGCCAGACCGATAAACTCAGGGGATATGCGTTTATCTTATCGGTTAGACCCCGATAAGCGATAAATCGGCCGATTTATCAGTATATCGGCCGATATTTTGAAAAGTGTGAATAATAGTGGGAGCAAACTCAACAAAAATAATTATCATGTGCGGCATAATCCAATTGAAAACTAAAATCATGATGACAAGTTTCATGGATATCATTATTCTTTATAGCATACAAGTCATCACAATAATCATCATAGATAGCAAATTTGTTCTCATAATCAATTGGAACCTCTTCGGGAATAGTGGATTCATCACAAAATAAAGTCATGACCTCTCCAAATCCACTTTCATGAATATAATCATCATAAATAGGAGGCATGCTTTCATCATAATAAATTTGCTCATCAAAACTTGGGGGACAAAAATATCATCTTCATCAAACATAACTTCCCCAAGCTTGTGGCTTTGCATATCATTAGCATCATGGATATTCAAAGTATTCGTACTAACAACATTGCAATCATGCTCATCATTCAAATATTTAGTGCCAAACATTTTATAGATTTCTTCTTCTAGCACTTGAGCACAATTATCCTTTCCATCATACTCACGAAAGATATTAAAAAGGTGAAGTGTATGAGACAAACTCAATTCCATTTTTTATAGTTTTCTTTTAAAAACTAAACTAGTGATAAAAAAAGAAACTAAAAGACTCGATTGCAAGATCTAAAGATATACCTTCAAGCACTCACCTCCCCGGCAACGGCGCCAGAAAAGAGTTTGATGTCTACTACACAACCTTCTTCTTGTAGACGTTGTTGGGCCTCCAAGTGCAGAGGTTTGTAGGACAGTAGCAAATTTCCCTCAAGTGGATGACCTAAGGTTTATCAATCCATAGGAGGCATAGGATGAAGATGGTCTCTCTCAAGCAACCCTGCAACCAAATAACAAAGAGTCTCTTGTGTCCCCAAGACACCCAATACAATGGTAAATTGTATAGGTGAACTAGTTCGGCGAAGAGATGGTGATACAAGTGCAATATGGATAGTAGATAAAGGTATTTGTAATCTGAAAATATAAAAACAGCAAGGTAACTAATGATAAAAGTGAGCGTAAACGGTATTGCAATGCGTTGAAACAAGGCCTAGGGTTCATACTTTCGCTAGTGTAAGTTCCCTCAACAATAATAACAAAATTGGATCACACCTCAACAAGCAACAAAGAGTCACTCCAAAGTCACTAATAGCGGAGAACGAACGAAGAGATTATGGTAGGGTACGAAACCACCTCAAAGTTATTCTTTCCAATCAATCCGTTGGGCTATTCCTATAAGTGTCACAAACAGCCCTAGAGTTCGTACTAGAATAACACCTTAAGACACAAATCAACCAAAACCCTAATGTCACCTAGATACTCCAATGTCACCTCAAGCATCCGTGGGTATGATTATATGATATGCATCACACAATCTCAGATTCATCTATTCAACCAACACAAAGGACCTCAAAGAGTGCCCCAAAGTTTCTACCGGAGAATCACGACAAAACGTGTGCCAACCCCTATGCATAGGTTCATGGGCGGAACCCGCAAGTTGATCACCAAAACATACATCAAGTGAATCACGTGATATCCCATTGTCACCACAGATACACACGGCAAGACATACATCAAGTGTTCTCAAATCTTTAAAGACTCAATCCAATAAGATAACTTCAAAGGGGAAACTCAATCCATTACAATAGAGTAGAGGGGTAGAAAACATCATAGGATCCAACTATAATAGCAAAGCTCGCGATACATCAAGATCGTATCACCTCAAGAAGACGAGAGAGAGAGATCAAACACATAGCTACTAGTACATACCCTCAGCCTCGAGGGAGAACTACTCCCTCCTCGTCATGGAGAGCACCGGGATGATGAAGATGGCCACCGGAGAGGGATTCCCCCTCCGACAGGGTGCCGGAACGGGTCTAGATTGGCTTTCGGTGGCTACGGAGGCTTCTGGTAGCGGAACTCCCGATCTATTGTTTGTTCTGGAAGTTTTAGGGTACGTAGGTATATATGGGTGAAAGAAGTACGTCGGTGGACTGAAGGGGGGGCCACGAGGCAGGGGGGCGTGCCCTAGGGGGGTGGGCGCGCCCCCACCCTCGTGTGTACCTCCCTTATTTCTTGACGTGCACTCCAAGCTTTTCCAGTAGCTTTCCTTCCAAAAATAACTTCTCTAGTTGATTTCGTTTCGTTTCGACTCCGTTTGATATTCCTTTTCTTCGAAACACTGAAATAGACAAAAAACAGCAAATCTGGGCTGGGCCTCCGGTTAATAGGTTAGTCCCAAAAATAATATAAAAGTGGATAATAAAGCCCAATATTGTCTATAGATAATATAGCATGGGGCAATCAAAAATTAAAGATACGTTGGAGACGTATCAGAAGTTAATTCTTTTTTGAACCAGAAATTCTTAAACCGGATTTGAAAGCTTCAGAGCTTTATGGGAGAACAGATTTCCCTTGAACCAGATTTTAAACCGGCATTCTTCATTTTGAACCAGAATTTTTCAGACGGCCTTTAAATTTTCATCAATATGGTAGTAGCCTCCGGGACCGGGTTATCTTTCCCTCCATCGTCCTAGGGTTCTTAAATTTGCTGAAACTGGCAAGATTTGCTGAGTCATGTCATCGTAGCCCTCGAGTCTCAAACTGACTCGACGAGTTGGCTTGAGATTCTCCATATTTGACCGTGATATAAATCGGCATAAGGTGTATATCATTGGTGTTGATAGCACGATGTGAATCCATAGAAAGTTGAGGTGACTGCGGCGGGTTATAAATGATCCCATATGAGCCGTGTCAGCAACTCGGCCAATGGTTCCTTCCAACTGGCCATTTAAAGTCAACCAAACTGCAGTGGCGGTGACTTGTGCGCCTGCTCATTGAGCCATCCAGTGCAAACGGCGGTTGATGATAATTTGCCTCCAATTTGAAAGAAACCGGGCTACCCGAGCAGTGACTAGATTTATACTCAATAAACAGCTCATGCAAACAGATGCGACCCAATGTGTTGATGTAAACCAGGCCTCAGGAGATGGACGACAAAGACGACCACGGCTTCAGAGGCGGCACAGACACATGAATCGGCCGCGGCGTTGTAAACCGGCGTGGACGGGCGAGTTAGCCACATCATATTGATGTAAACCGGTCTGCAGAATGGCGGCTTGCACATATATTCATCGATCTTGATGGCATGGTAAGATACTAGCGCCTTATAATGGTGTCGCGAGTTATGCATCCATGACACAACCATAGCTTTTGCAGTGAATAATTGTCCTGCATAAACAATATTGCAGACCAAGGCAAAGATAAACTGATTTTTGACAAAAATAATATGTGCTAATAAAATATATTTTAGATGGACATCACCTGTTTAGGCCGAAAAATAATCAGCCATGAAGTTGATGATCACTAGGTGAAACTAAAATCCCTCACAGGTGAATCGGCCGCAGAAGCAGACAGATGAATCGGCCGTGGCATTTATAAGCCAGTGCGGACGAGCAAATTGTCCTCCTCATTGTAAGCTGATGCAGACGCGTGAACCGATCGCGAGGGCGGGCGGGCGAGTCGTCTGTGGCGCTGTAATGCGGCGCGGACGGGCGAGTCGGCCGGCGCGTTGATGTAAACTGAACCATGACACGCTTGTCGGTGAAGCCTTGCGGCACAACCGAACATGCATCCGTGGTATACCGCCACCCTTTTTTAATAGTTGCCCTGTGTAAAAACATTACATACTGGAGTAATTGTTGTCGGATGAATTAACATGTACTGATAAAATACATAGGAAAAATAACACCTGGTATTTTTTGCCGGATGCTGACGCTGGATAATGCATAGTGATGCTTTTTATTTTGACACAAGAGTTGATTGGTTCTGTGTCTTCTAGTGCCTGAGGTCTCCACATAACCCGACTGGAACTTTTTGAACCGGAATTTCTGGAACCGGAACTTCTTGATAATTCGACCGGAACTTTTGATAATCTGGAACTTTTAAACTGAAACCTCTTGATAATCCAGCCGGAACTTTTGATTATCCGGAACCTTTGAACCAGAACTTTCTAATAATCCGGAACCTTTGAAACGGAACTTTCTGATAATCTGGCCAGAATATTTCATAATTTAAGTCAGAACTCTTTATCGACTCGGACGGAATCTTTCGGCGATTCAGCTGGAACGCTTTGGTGATTCGGACAGGACTTTTCATCGAGGCGATCGAAACCTTTTGGTGATTCAGACGGAACCTTATGTTGAAGTTCTCGGAAATTTTCAATAATCCGGCTAGAACCTTCCGACGAGCCGGCGGAACCTTTTGGTGATTCAGACGGAACCTTTGCTCGAGCCGGTTGGAATTCTTTTGCGAACTGTCCGGAACTCTTCAATGAGCTGGGCGGAACTTCTCGATCCCTGGGATAGCACCCTCCAAGAACTCAACACCATCGTGCGCAGGCCCCACGGTGGGCGCCAACTGTCGTGGAATTGTCACGGCAGATGTCCTAGTGTGAGGACTTAATCGTGAGGCCAACGCATCTATGTTGTAGCTTGAAGGGGTTGGTCGGAATCGAGAGACGCGAGGCGGATCAACACATAAGACAAGGGTTTAGATAGTTTTGGGCCCCGGAAACATCATCCGGAATAGCCCTACATGTTGTTTGCAGCTAGGTCTCATTATGATCATGAGGGAGCCGCCGTAAACCGGCTCTCCTAGTCGTGTCTAGCCCTAGAGATTATCTTCTTGCTTGTTGCTTCTCCCTCTTGGGGTGCCCTGCCCCTCCTTATATAAGCTGAAGGGGCGGGTTACATGTGGAGTTCTATTAGGATTAGGACTAGTCTGTTACAAGTGGAATCCTAGTCTGCCCCCTTAAGGGAAAACTCCTTATGCCTTTCCTCGTAAACTGGCCCACCATAACATGAACCGGCCTTCTGGGCCTTGGGCCTCGTCATCCATCTAAACCACCCACCGGGTCACCAATGAGTCACCAAGCTGGTGAATCGCCAGCTAGTGAACCGCCAGTCCTCCGGCGGGTTACCGATGAAGTGCCAAGTCCGGCCGGGTTACGCCGCAGGGTATATCCCCGACAGGGCACTCCCCAGGTGCTGCTCTGGCCCATCCTGGGTGCTCTGGTCTATAAAAATTCTCTAAAAAGTTTCACGGTGTTTGGACTCCGTTTGATATTGATTTTCTACGATGTAAAAAACAAGCAAAAAACTGCAACTCGCATTGGGCACTGGGTCTATAGGTTAGTCCCAAAAAATGATATAAAGTTGCTATAAAATGATTGTAAAACACCTAAGAATGATATTATAACAGCATGAATACTTCATAAATTATAGATATGTTGGAGACGCATCACTGCCGTTTAGGTCATATTGGTGTAAAGCACATGAAGAAACTCCAAGCTGATGGGCTTTTGGAACCACTTGATGCTTACGAACCATGCCTCATGGGAAAGATGACTAAGACTCTGTTCTCCGGAACAATGGAGTGAGCAACTGACTTATTGGAAATAATACATACTGATGTATGCGGTCCAATGAGTGTTGAGGCTCGTGATGGGTATCTTTATTTTCTTACCTTCACAGATGATTGGAGCAGATATGGGTATATCTACTTAATGAAACATCAGTCTGAAACATTTGAAAGTTCAAAGAATTTCAGAGTGAAGTGGAAAATCATCGTAACAAGAAAATAAAGTTTCTATGATGTGACCGTGGAGGTGAATATTTGAGTTATGAGTTTGGTCTTCATTTGAAACAATTTGGGATAGTCTCACAACTCACCCCACCTGGAACACCACATCGTAATGGTGTGTCCGAACGTCGTAACCGTACATTATTAGATATGGTGCGATCTATGATGTCTCTTACTGATTTACCGCTATCGTTTTGGGGTTATGCTTTAGAGATGGCTGCATTCACGTTAAATAGGGCACCATTTAAATCCGTTGAGATGACAGCATATGAACTATGGTTCAGCAAGAAACCTAAGCTATCGTTTCTTAAAGTTTGGTGATGTGATGCTTATGTGAAAAAGCTTCAACCTGATAAGCTCGAACCCAAATCGGAGAAATGTGTCTTCATAGGATACCCAAAGGAGACTGTTGGGTACACCTTCTATCACAGATCCGAAGGCAAGATATTCGTTGCTAAGAATGGATCCTTTCTAGAGAAGGAGTTTCTCTCGAAAGAAGTGAGTGGGAGGAAAGTAGAACATGATGAGGTGATTGTACCTTCTCCCGAATTGGAAAGTAGTTCATCATACAAATTAGTTCCAGTGATTCCTACACCAATTAGTGAGGAAGCTAATGATGATGATCATGAAACTTCAGATCAAGTTACCACTGAACCTTGTAGGTTAACCAGAGTATGATCCGCACCAGAGTGGTACGGTAATCCTGTTCTGGAGGTCACGTTACTTGATCATGATGAACCTACGAACTATGAGGAAGCGATGATGATCCCAGATTCCACAAAATGGCTTGAGGCCATGAAATCTGAGATGGGATCCATGTATGAGAACAAAGTGTGGACTTTGGTTGACTTGCCCGATGATCGACAACCCATAGAGAATAAATGGATCTTCAAGAAGAAGACTGACGCTGAGAGTAATATTACTGTCTACAATGCTCGACTCTTTGCGAAAGGTTTTCGACAAGTTCAAGGAGTTGACTATGATGATACCTTCTCACCCGTAGCGATGATTAAGTCTGTCCGAATCATGTTAGCAATTGCCACATTTTATGATTATGAAATTTGGCAAATGGATGTCAAAACTACATTCCTTAATGGATATCTTAAAGAAGAGTTGTATATGATGCAACCAGAAGGTTTTGTCAATCCTAAAGGTGCTAACAAAGTGTGCAAGCTCCAGCGATCCATTTATGAACTGGTGCAAGCCTCTCGGAGTTGAAATATATGCTTTGATAGTGTGATCAAAACATATGGTTTTATACAGACTTTTGGAGAAGCATGTATTTACAAGAAAGCGAGTGAGAGCTCTGTAGAATTTCTAATATTATATATGGATGACATATTGTTGATTGGAAATAATACATAGTTTTTGGATAGCATAAACGGATACTTGATGTCGCTTGCAGCTACGTCGGTATTTCCCCAAAGAGGAAGGGACGATGCAGCACATCGGCGGTAGGTATTTCCATCAGATGTGAAACCAAGGTTATCAAACCAATAGGAGAACCAAGCAACACAACATAAACAACATCTGCACACAAATAACAACTTCTCGCAAACGGACGTGAGGTAAATTTGTAGTAGATTGATAGATCGAACGCCAAATAAAATAAATAAGAATAAATTGCAGCAAGGTATTTTTGGGTTTTTGGTTTAGTAGACCTGAAAATAAACATAAAGGAAAATAGATCGCAAAGGCAAATAATAAGAGAAAGAGACCCGGGGCCGTAGGTTTCACTAGTGGCTTCTCTCGAGAAAAATAGCAAACGGTGGGTGAACAAATTACTGTTGGGAAATTGATAGAACTTCAAATACTCATGACGATATCCAGCCAATGATCATTACATAGGCATCAAGTCCAAGATTAGTAGACCGACTCCTGCCTGCATCTACTACTATTACTCCAGACATCGACTGCTATCCAGCATGCATCTAGTGTATTAAGTTCATGGAGAAACAGAGTAATGCAATAAGAACGATGACATGTTGTAGACAAGATCTATCTATGTAGAGATAGATCCCATCGTTTTATCCTTAGTAGCAACGATACATACGTGTCGGTTCCCCTTCTGTCACTGGGATCAAGCACCATAAGATTGAACCCACTATAAAGGACCTCTTCCCATTGCAAGATAAATAGATCAAGCTAGCCAAACAAAACCCAAATATCGTAGAAGAAATACGAGGCTATAAGAAATCATGCATAAAAGAGATCAAAGAAACTCAAATACTTTCATGGATATAAAAAGAGATAGATCTGATCATAAACTCAAAGTTCATCCATCCCAACAAACACACTGCAAAAGAGTTACATCATATGGATCTCCAATAGACCATTGTATTGAGAATGAAGAGAGAGAGAGAGAGAGACGAAGCCATCTAGCTACTAACTACGGACCCGAAGGTCTACAAAGAACTACTCACGCATCATCGAAGAGACACCAATGGAGGTGGTGAACCCCATCCGAGATGGTGACTAGATTTGATCTGGTGGTTCTGGACTTTGCGGTGGTTGGATCAATATTTCGTCGACTCCCCTAGGGTTTTGGGAATAGTGGGGTATTTATAGAGCAAAGAGGCGGTCTGAGGGGCACCCGAGGTGGGCACAACCCACCAGGGCGCGCCTGGGCCTGCTGGCGCGCCCTGGTGGGTTGTTCTACCCTCAGGGCACCCCCCAGGAGCACCCAGGGCCCGTTGTGTTCCTTCTGGCCCATAAAAAATCTCTAAAGTTTTGTGGCATTTGGACTCCGTTTGATATTAATTTTCTGCGATGTAAAAAACATGGAAAAAATAGCAACTTGCACTTGGCACTATGTCAAATAGGTTAGTACCAAAAAATGATATAAAATGACTATAAAATGATTATAAAACATCCAAGATTGATAATATAACAACATGGAACAATAAAAAATTATAGAAACATTGGAGATGTATCAATACTTGAATAAGAATTTTTCAATGAAAGACCCCGGTGAAGTTGCTTATATATTGGGCATCAAGATCTATAGAGATAGATCAAGACACTTAATTGGACTTTCACAAAGCACATACCTTGATAAAGTTTTGAAGAACTTCAAAATGGATCAGTCAAAGAAAGGGTTCTTTCCTATGTTACAAGGTGTGAAGTTGAGTTAGACTCAATGCCCGACCACTTCAAAAGATAGAGAGAAAATGAAGGTCATTCCCTATGCCTCAGCCATAGGTTCTATCATGTATGCAATGCTGTGTACCAGACCTGATGTGTGCCTTGCTATAAGTTTAGCAGGGAGGTACCATCCAGGAGTGGATCATTGCACAACGGTCAAGAACATCCTGAAATACTTGAAAAGGACTAAGGATATGTTTCTCGTTTATGGAGGTGCAAAGTGTCGGGGGTTGGGTGCGACATATGCCAATGGATGGCTTATCATGGTGGGAGCGAGTAGAACGTCGCCGGTGCCCAGAAACGGGATGAGGCATAGACACTAATGCCGACGTACTTTACCCAGGCCCGGGGCTCTCCTAGGAGATAACACCCCTAGTACTGCTCTGCGGGGTCTCCGCATGGTCACTAAGGCAAAGTGAATACAAGGGCGCTCCTCGAGCTGTATGCTGAAGGTAGGAGAAGGCAGGGCTAGCTCTCCCCCCTCTATGATCTGGTCTAGTTCTAATGGGTCGAAACCCCTTTGCATGGGTGCACTGGGGGGTTTATATAGGCCTACCCCCAAGGTTACAATGGTAAACTGACTAGGAACAGGGCCCATCCGTCAATCTCTTCACCTGTCGGCCCTTCCGCCGACTGTTGGGGCCCGCCGACTAGTGGGCCCCGCCGACTGGTCTGGTACGGAGCCGACAGGTCGTACCCACCGCTTGCGGGTCTTGCCGGCTGCTGATTACTGTAGTCGTGCTTCTAATGATGCAGGCTTGGTCATGGGGTCGTGGCTACAGCCCCGCCGTCTGGCGGGTGATCACTGTAGCCACTCCCTGTCTCATCTGGTCAATGGCGCGGGGAACCCGTGGGAGGGGCGGGCCGACTCCCGGGGGCCGGCTCCCTACGGGTCCGACTGGTGGCGCTCTTGCCGTCTTCTGGACTCTCGCTGACCGGTAGGGCCCGTCGTCCGTGGACCGTACTGACAGGCCGTCGTGGGCACAGGACTCCACCCACTGTTGCTGATGTCAGGGATGGCATGGCAATAGTGTCATGACAGACGGAGATCTCCGTTGGTACGACGCACTGTAGCCTAGCCATCCCCTGGAAAGGGGAGGGAGTGGGCTTCACTGTTGCCACTCCGCGTCCCATCACCCCTGATGAGGGCATGGGCTTCATTGGTGCCGTGGGCCGACTCCCCGTGGCCGGCTTCTCTGGAAGCCGCCAGGCGGGAGTCGGCCGGTCTTGACCTCGCCTCTAGGACTCGGCTGCATGCGGGCAGCCGACTGTTCCTTCAGCCGTCCTCCAGAAGGCGGCTCTTCATCTGGTGTCTCGAGGGGCGCAGTCAGCCCCGATGTCTTGAAAGGTTTTGGGCCTCGGGTTAGCCTACCCGTGGCCCATTACTCCGACAGTAGTCCCCGAAGCTGATGAGGTGCCACGGACGATCAGCCGAGGAGCCTCAGCAGTTTCTTTCTCCGAGTTCTTGAGGTGAAAACCTCGTTCGATTTCTGCCGGGCCGACTGGCAGGAGTCGGGCTCGCCCAATTTTGACTCGTCCAAAATTTTCGAATGCCCCGGCGGGATCCCAGTGGCGTATTGGCTAAGCTTCCAGGCCGCCGCCCGTTTCGGGCCCATCACGTGGCAATGAGCGGCTGGGCCAGTCCGCTCTCCCACATGCGTGACGGGACATGCCTACAGGTGGGGCTCGCCACTACCGCGCCTCGGCGCGCAAGCGGATCCGCTGCGGCTTGGGTGGACGGTTGAGGTTCCCGCGGAGTTACTGCGCGCAGTAACTTTGGGCGATAAACGTGTGGGGCATGGGGTAGTGGGCGCAGTAGATCCCACGACCGCCCCCTCGGCTTCGCAGCCCATGAGTCTATAAGTAGGGGAGGAGGGGGAGCGGCGGAGCACGTGCGCCCCGCCTCCTCATACTTCTTCTTTTCCCTCTCGTCGCTGCGCCTCAAGCTACGTCGAGCGCTGCGGTGGTCCGCTCACAATGAGCTCTTCCTCCGCCGTCACGCCCCCTACGGCGCACTCCGGCACCTGGGACGGTTCGGAGGTCCACGACGATCATGTCGATTTCCTCTGCAAGACGCGTCGGCTGCCCGACGAGGACCTCGTGCGGGTCCGTCTCGCGCGGAGGGGGGAAATCTCGCCGGCGCCGCAGGAGGACGAGTAGGTCGTCTTCTGCTCGCACTGCCTACGCGGCCTTGGCTTATCGGCGAGCAGCTTCTTCCACTCTTTTCTTGAATTCTACGGTCTCCAGCCGCACCACCTCACCCCCAACACGGTGGTGCTGCTGTCCGCCTTCGTCACCTTGTGCGAAGGCTTCCTCGGCATTCCCCCCACCATCGAGCTCTGGGGGGAGTTATTCTACTCCAAGCTCGGCACCCAAGCCGCGGGCGTGCCGGCTCAGTGCGACGCATTCATCGCCGTGCGGAGGTCGGGGGCCGACAACCCGTTTCCCTCCATCAAGCTGATAAAGTCGGTGAAGATGTGGCAGCGGTCATACTTCTACGCGAAGAACGTCTCCGCGGAGGGCGACTGGGTCAATCTACCGGCCTACGTAGCCGGCCCGCCGGCAGGGAGGCAGCCCAACTGGTCGTATCGGGCTAGGACGCTGACGCCCACAGGAGCCGGCGCCGGCGCGCGACTCCGAGTGCTGACGCACTCGGAGGGCCTGACCGGGCCAGATTTGCTGGCCACCTTCGTGGCGCGCCGAGTGCTCCCACTCCAAGGTCGCCCCACATGATCTGCCAGATGAGCGGGCATCAGGACCCGAGAAGGATGTGCACCAAGGAAATGCGTCACGAGGAGGTAGCCTACATGGTGAATTATCTTGCGAGCTGCGACCTCAAAGAAGAGTGGCAGTTCAATAAGGAGCAGTATCCACGTGCCGCCCCTCCGCCTCTGGTGAGTCGCTTCTTTTTCTCTTTTTCTTTGACTCTCTCGACTTCTTCGTTGCCGAGTCCGTCTTGTCCGATCTGACCAGTCGGCTTTGGTCAGAACCCCCTCCTCCAGCCAGCAGCTGGCACCGTGGGGCCGTACCGCAAATTCCTCCCCGATCGGGCGGAGAGCGACGTGGACGACCCCGACTTGGGGGCGGCGGCCCTGGAGGACGACGCCGAGGGAGGAGGCGGCGCAGTGGGTGGCCCGAGACTTGGGGCCAGTCTCGAGGACTGTCTTGACGATGACGAGGAGGTCGCCCCGCGCCACCAGCCAGGAGCCGGCCAGCCGGGTGCAAGCTCGTCCGCCGCGCCAGACTCCCAAGGCGGCGCTAAGAAGCGCAGGGCCAGGACGAGCCTGTTCGGCAGCCAGCCGAAGAAGCCCAAGGGCTCAGCCGCGGCAACCAAGCGGGACGAAGCGGCCGCAAAGGCCAACCGCTTTTGCAAGGTGGTGAAGACGCCACAGCTAGCTTCCGCGTAAGTGCTACCTTCCTTTGCACCTTCACTTTTTCTTCGTTGACTCCGTCTGAGATTCCTTTGCTTTACATTCTTGACTTTAGGGCTCCGCTCTCTCTTGAGAAGTCAGCCGCCGGCTCCGTCATGAAGTCGGCGGAGACCTCCTCCACCACCCGGCGGATTGATCCGGCTGCTGACCTCCGGGAAGCAACGGAGTGGAACGCGTGGGAGGCGCGCGAGGAGCGGGAAGCCGCCCGCCTGAAGAAGGCGGAAGCTGACAAGGCGGAGGCCGCCGCCCAGAAGAAGCTGGCAGAAGCCGAGGCCGCCGACGTGGAGAAGAAGCGTGCTGAAGAAGCCGCACAGCGCCAGTCGGCGGTGTTCGTCGTCCCTCTGAACTCTGCGCCACCACCACCGGAGTTCACGGCGCAGACTTGGGAAGTCGGCAACGAGAACCCGATCATGGAGAGGGATGGTGACGACATCGCCATGCCAGACGTAATCGTGCCGCCACCGCCGCGGTCCGGGAGCGTGCCAGGCGGGCAGCCGGCGGACCCGCCGGTGCCGCCAACTGAAAACGTGGTGGCGACGGGCCTGGCTCTCGAGGTCAGCACACCGACGCGCCGCCGTCTCGTGAAGGCGGCCTCGGCGTCGCGCCCGCTGGAGACCGGCGCCACGAGCTCCACGATCCCAGACATCGAGGCGACGAGCGCTGCGCCCACTAGGTGGGTGCGGGGAGGCGGGACGGGCCCGTTGAACCGGGCGCTTATGGACGTCCAAGCCAAGCTCCGAGCCGAGGGTGATGCCATCAAGGAATGCACCAAGGCTTATCTGGCATCGCGAGCAGCTATCCGGGTGCGCGTCCTTCCTTCTTTGTTTCTGTTTTTTGTTCTTCTTTGTGGGGGCGCGCCAGCGCACCCACTGGGTGCAGTCCCCGAGTTTCAGGCCGGCTGCTGAGCAGGCGGCTCGGAACTCTAATCGGCGAGTTCCAAGTACCAACACTTTGTCTGAAATTTTGTTGCAGGATTACCACAATCTTCGCGTGACCGCCTTCAACGCCAACGTTGAGGAGCTGGCCAAGCAGACCGCCGACTTGTTGGACTGCCGGGGTGAGTCCTCTTCCTTCTCTGCGGGGGCGCGCTGGTGCACCCGCTGACTGTAGTCACCGAGATTAGGGCCGACTGCTGAGCAGTCGGGCCGGATCTCCCCGGCGACTATTCTTCTTTGTTGATGATTCCTTTCTTCGCGGGGGCGCGTTGGCGGACCCGCGGGCTGTAGTCCCTGAGATTCGGGCCGACTGCTGAGTAGTCGGGCCGGATCTCCCCAGCGACCTTTCTTCCTAGTTGACGACAGACGCCTTTTCTTCTTCTTCTTAAGAGGCCAACGCCGCCCTGCAGCAGCAGCTGGGCGAGGCCAACAGTATGCTGTGTGTCAAGGAGGAGGAGTGTGGCCATTTGGCGGAGGAGCGCGACCGGCTGGCTACGCAGCTGGCGGAGCAGAAGGAGCTGCTCAAGAAGGCCTAGAAGGAGGCGGAGGAGAAGGAGACCGCCCTCCTTGCCGAATTCGCGTCCGAGCGCTCCTCCTGGACCGACACGGAGGCGACGCTGGTCCCCGGCTTCCATGCGATCGAAGATCTCATCGACGGTGAGCTTCCCCTCATTTTCCTTTTCTAAGCTGCCGACTGCTAGTTGAGTCGACCTCTAGTCTTTAATCTTGTTCTTCGTTCTTCTGCCTTGGCAGACTTCTTCCCCGGCCACTCGGTCGCTGCCAACCAAGCCATCGAAGCGGATCGCGAAGGGCGGAGGGCGGACGGTGCAGATCGCCACCGACGCCCCCCCGAACTCTTGGCGAGCAGATCCTGAGCATCGAGGCCCGCCTTCGGCCGGCTCACCGGATGCTGCGCCGGCTTCAATGTGTCGGCGCCCAAGCGATTGCTGCCCTGTGGCCAGATATGCAGGCACCGCGCACCCCCAGTCGGACTGCCGACTGGCTGGAGGTAGCGGCTGGCCGCCTTGAGGCCTGGAAGGGCTCTTCGGCCCGGGCTGGAGCGCGCCGGGCCTTAGAGTTCGCCAAGGCGTGGTATCCTAGGCTGAGTCTAGCCCAGCTAGTCACGTTCCGGCTAGAAGCTCAGGCGGAGTTGGCGGTCGTGGAAGACGATCTCGTCAAGCGCGCAGCGTCGATCGCCGAATACACCGACACCAGCGTCTTCGTCCCAGAGCAGGCTGAGAACGGCGAGGAGGCGCCGCCGGAGTGGTTCAGGCTGAACCCGGACGACGACGAGGACTCGGCGGAGGTGATTGACTCCAGTGGCGAGGAAGAAAGCGAGGAGGAGGAACGAGATGAGGAGGAGGCGCTAGAGGTCGGAGCAGACGGCCAGCCCCAGCTCGACCGCGCCTCTAGCAATGAGCCGCGCCCAACCGAGCCAGCTGCTGCCAGAGGTGACCAAGCGGAGACCAACCAGCCGGACGCTCCGGGAACTGGCACCGCCGACCCCTCCGGTCCTCCGAATCCGTCTGTAGTTTCCTAGGCTGCCACTTCATCTTTGTTTTTATCTGTTTAATAGTCTCGATGAACTTGTTAATTTGCACAATTCCACCCATGGGGTGTATCTTGAACTTCTGTTTTGAAGATTCGGCCAAGGGCCTTTTCTATGTAAATATTTCTCCGTGTTCTATCTCTTCTTGTTTATTGCTCTTTGGCTTTTTCCTTTGCCGCCTTCCCTTGGTTGCCGTCTTGCCAGTCGGGTAGCCGCTCTGCGGAATGTTGTTGGATCAAGTACTTAGCTTCTTTGGGAAGGCAAGTACTTAGCCGTTTAGAGTTTTTTTAGCATGTTAATTAGAAAACGGCGAGCCAGCTGCTCAAGAGTCGGTTGTAAAAGGCTGGAAGCCGGCTTAAACTATGTACATGCTTTGAGTCCTTAGCCATTTTTCATGTGGACACCCATTCTACCTTACTCCTGCCCACCAGACAGCCGCTCTGCGAGCTGCAGCTTCTGACAGGAGACGGCTTAAGTGCCACACACTACTTGTCCGGCTGCAGGAAGTCATTTCATAGGATAAGGTGACAAGTCCCCAGGCTGACTAGTCGAACCCGGTGCTCGACGGCATGATAGAGAATAACATACTCATAGGCATAATTCTTATCATATAGATAAAAGAGGCCAGTCCCCGAGCTCTTCTCGGGGGGCCCGAGGTCTTCGTACTTTAATACAAAAGGTAGCATGGTACATACTGCATTAACCGTAAAATCTTCGGAGGAGGTTTGCATTCCATGGCCGCTCCGTTTTGCCGGAGTCGTCCCTCTTGCGTGCTCGGGGCTTCTGAGCATCGATCAGGTAGTAGGAGTCGTTGCCCAACACTTTGCTGATGATGAAAGGGCCTTCCCAAGGTGCTGAGAGCTTGTGCTGGCCAGCTGTTCGCTGAATCAGCCGGAGCACAAGGTCTCCTTCTTGGAAAGATCTCCGCTTGACCTTCCAGTTGTAGTACCAACGCAGGCTCTGTTGGTAGATGCTGGACCGGCTGAGTGCCAATAGCCGGCTCTCTTCCAGCGGATCGACGCCATCTTGACGTGCTTCTTCTGCTTCCTCTTCGGTGTACATGGTGATTCGAGGGGAGTCGAATTCTATGTCCATTGGGATGACGGCTTCGGCACCGTAGACGAGGAAGAAGGGCGTGAAGCCGGTTGACTTGTTTGGAGTTGTGCGCAGGCTCCAGAGGACGGCTGGCAACTCATCAAGCCAGCATCCGGCCGAGCGCTCCAGAGGCTCGACCAGTCGAGGCTTGATGCTAGACAGGATTAGGCCGTTTGCTCGCTCTACCTGACCGTTGGACTGCGGATGGGCAACAGACGCTAAGTCCAGTCGGATGCCCTGCGTCGCGCAGAAACGGGCCAAGGCACCTTTGGCAAAGTTTGTGCCGTTGTCGGTGATGATGCTGTGCGGTATGCCGTACCGAATTGTGATGTCGGAGATGAAAGTCACAGCAGTGGGACCATTCAACTTCTTGATTGGTTTTGCTTCTATCCACTTGGTGAACTTGTCCACTGCGACAAGTAAGTGAGTCAAGCCGCCTCGTGCCGTCTTGAATGGTCCCACCATGTCCAGGCCCCAAATAGTAAAGGGCCAGACAATGGGAATAGTCCTGAGTGCAAAAGCCGGCCGATGTGGCTTGGAGCGGAACTTCTAGCACCCTTTGCATTTTTGGACCAAGGCCTTGGCATCTTCAAGAGCAGTCGGCCAGAAGAAACCATGGCGGAAGGCTTTGGCGACGAGTGCTCTTGAAGCCGTGTGGTGGCCACACTCGCCTTGATGGATGTCCTTGAGAATTGCTTGGCCTTGCTCCGGCTCCACGCAGCGCTGGTAGACACCAGTGACACTGCGCCTTACAAGCTCTCTGTTGACTATGGTGTAGGCTGCCGCCTGGCGTTGCACTTGTCGAGCTAAGATCTCATCAGTTGGTAGCTCTTTGTTCACGAGGAATTTGAGGATGGGCTGGGCCCACGAAGGGGCTGCAATTTCCACAACTATTAGGACTGCGACTTGGACGAGGGCGGATGGGCCGGGAGGCAGTGGGTTGGAGTCGGCAGCCGCTTGCTGTGTCGATGAAGTCCCCGGGCCGATTTGTGTAGTCCCCGGGCCGGGCTCTGGAGTCTCCGGGCTGACCGCCGCAGTCCCCTGGCCGGGTACGACTGCCATGATCCCCGCGCCGCCTGCCAGAATACTCGTGCCGTCTGTGGGGGTCCTCGAGCCGGATCCGACTGCTTCAGGAGGAGCCGACACGAAGATAGAGTCTGACTCTGGCGATGGTTTGACAGACGGCTTGAGGAGGCGCTGAAGGGCGACGCCGGACGGTATTGCTTGACGGGTGGAGCCGATTCATGCCAGGGCGTCTGCTTGGTCGTTGTCGTTTCTTGGCACATGGAGAAACTCGCACCCCTCAAAATATCCACTGAGTTGCTGTACGAGGAAGCGGTAGCTCACCATGTTTGCGTCTTTGGCGTCCCAATCGCCTGACGACTGCTGGACCACCAAGTCGGAGTCACCATAGCACATGATCCGGTGAATGCCGAGCTCTTTGGCCAGCCGGAGCCCGTGAATGAGTGCCTCGTATTTGGTGACATTGTTGGAGGTGGCAAAATGGATTTGCAGCACATATTTGATCTTGTCGCCTTTGGGAGAGGTGAGGACGATGCCGGCTCCCAAGCCGGTGTGCATCTTGGAGCCGTCAAAATGCATTCGCCAATGGGTGGAGTCGGGCGCTGGCGGCAGATACTGGGTCTCGGCCCAGTCGACGAGGAAGTCGGCCAGCGCTTGCGACTTGATGGCGGTGCGAGGCTGGTAGTGGATGGTGTAGGGGGCCAAATCTATGGCTCATTTGGCCACTCGGCCTGAAGCATCCCGGCTCCCGATGATCTCGACTAGTGGAGCCGTGCAAACCACAGTGATTGGATGCTCTTGAAAGTAAGGCTTCAATATCTTGGCGGCAAAGTGCACGCCGTAGCACATCTTCTGGTAGTGGGGGTAGTTTTGCTTGGAGGTCGACAGTACTTCACTCAAATAATATACCGGTCTCTGGACTGGTAGTGCCTTGCCTTCCTCCTTGCGCTCTACTACGATGACTGTGCTGACTACTCAGCTGGTGGCGGTGATGTAGAGGAGCATGGGTTCCTTAGGAGTCGGAGCCGCCAGGACAGGTGGAGTAGTCAACATCTTCTTCAGTTGGAGAAAAGCTTCGTCCGCGTTGTGGTTCCACTGGAAAAAAGTGGTCTTCTTCATGAGTTGGTATAGGGGGAGAGCCTTCTCGCCCAACCGACTGATGAATCGGCTGATGGATGCCAAACAACCGGTGAACTTTTGTACGTCCAGCAGTCGGCTGGGTACCTCCATCCTTTCAATGGCCTTGATCTTCACAGGGTTGCACTCTATGCCGCGTTCAGAGACCAGGAAGCCAAGAAGCTGGTCGGCTGGTACTCCGAAGACGCATTTCTCCAGGTTGAGCTTGATTTGAAATCGGCGTAAGTTCTCAAAGGTCTCCTTGAGGTCTTCTAGCAGTGTTCCATGCTTCTCCGTCTTCACCACCACATCATCCACGTAAATGTGGGCATTTCTGCCGAGTTGCTTGAGGAGGCACTTCTGCATGCAATGTTGGAAGGTGGCGCCGGTGTTCCTCAAGCCGAACGTCATGGTCAAGTAGCAAAAGGCTCCAAACGGCGTGATGAAGGCGGTCTTCAGCCTATCGGCCGGGTTCAACTTGATCTGGTGATATCCCGATTCCTGAATATGCATCCAAGAAACTCAACAGCTCGCATCCGGCTGTGGAGTCTATCACTTGGTCGATCCTTGGCAAAGCGAACGGGTCCTTGGGGCATGCTTTATTGAGGCTAGTGTAGTCAATACACATTCGCCATTGCTTGTTCTTCTTCAGCACCAGGACCGGGTTGGCTAGCCATTCTGGAAAGAACACCTCCATGATGAAGCCGGCTACCAGCAGCCGGGCTATCTCTTCTCCAACATCTCTTCTCTTCTGACAACCGGCGCAAGGGCTGCCTGACTGGCTTGGCGTCGGACCGGACATGTAATTTGTGCTCGGCAAAATCCGTCGGGACTCCTGGCATGTCTTTGGGGGACCATGCAAAGATGTCCCGATTCTCACAGAGGAAATTGACGAGCTCGCCTTCCTATTTGCTGTCGAGGTTTGCACCTACGACAATGTACCTCTCTGGGTGTTTCGCGTCCAAGGGTATCTTCTTCGTTTCTTTGGCCGGCTTGAACGAGCCCTCAGCTTTCGACTCCTTGGGATCGGGCGACATCTCTGGCTGCTTGCTTGCCATCGCCACAACCCGATCAAGGAGCTGCTTCTCAGCTACGATCACGAGGGACTCGGCCAGCCGACTTCTTTCTGCCGCACAGGCAGACGACTTCTTGTAGTCGCCAGTTATGGTCAGGATCCCCTTGGAACTCGGCATCTTCATCTTGAGGTAGGCATAGTGGGGGACAACCATGAACTTGGCCAGGGCAGGCCGGCCAAGTAACACATGGTATGGGCTCTCAAGGTCCACCACCCTGAACCAAATTGACTCTCGGCGGAAATGATCTTTGTCTCCAAAGAGGACATCAATCAAAATCTTGCCGATTGGTGAGCAGGAAAGGCCAGGAACTATGCCATGGAACACTGTCCGGCTGGATTGAAGCTGCCTCTGTCTGAATCCTAATTTCCGCATGGTATCCTTGTACAGGATGTTGATGCTGCTGCCGCCCTCTATCAGGACTCTGGAGAAGCGAGCAGCTTGCTTTTCTGTGGCAAAGGTGGTGTCCAAAACCAAGGCATAGGAGCCGGGTTTGGGCATTACTTCCGGGTGGTCAGCTCTGCTCCAGCTGATGGGCTTCTCAGACCAATGCATGAACTCTGGTGTCTCAGATGCTACTACATTCACCTCTTGCCGCTGCAGCCGCCTGCTGCGTCGATCATCGGCCACGCTGGTGAACATGACATAGGTTCCATGCTCTTCTGGATACTCGTCTTGTATCGCGCCGATTGGTCTGACCACCGGCTGCTGGGGCGGGGGAGGAGGTGGCTGCCCAACAGGTGGGGGAGGCAAGAGGTCGTCTCCCTTGGCGATCCTGGTGAGCCAGTGGCACTTCCGAGTGGTATGGTTGGACGGCTTCGCACCACTATGGAATTTGCAGGGTCCATCCAAAGTCTGCTCATATGAGAAAGCCGACAGCCAGTTGGGCTTGCCGCCCTTCTAACGTTTGGGCGGAGGCTGCCCTTCCGGCTGCTGGTCTTTGACTGTCACCACCTGCCGGCTGGTGGAAGCCGACTGTGGGGCTTTGCGCTTGTGGTCGTTCTGTTGTTGACGCCGACTGGCGTCCCTAGCCGGGGTTCGAGGAGCCTGAGGAGCCACCTTGCCTGTCACACTAACTTGGATCTCCGTCTTCATGGAGGAGTCGGCCGTGGCATATTTGTCTACTATGATCAGCAGCTCGTCGAGGGTCTCTGGCTCATCGCAGAGAAGCCTGTGCTTGAGGAGGGTGCCCTCTCGGCATCCTGCAGTGAAGTACTCTATGGCATGCACCTCGTGCACGCCCTCGCAGGAGTTGCGGAGCTCGGCCCAGCGCGTGAGGTAGTCGCGAGTTGACTCGTTGGGGCCCTGCATGCACAAGGAGAGCTGGCGAGGTTTGGGAGGCCACTTGTACGTGCTGGTGAAGTTGCGGACAACGGCGTCGGTGAAGTCGACCCAACTATTGATGCTGCGGGGATTTAAGTTGTTCAGCCATGTCCAGGCCGTGCCCTGGAGCATGAGCGGAACGTACTTCACGGCAACACGCTTGTTGCCATTTGCTATGCTGACGACCGTGGAGTAGTCAACTAGCCAGTCTTCCGGCTTCACGGAGCCGGTGTATTTGGGTGTGTCTCTGGGGAGCGTGAACCCTTTGGGGAAGGGCTCGTCTCGAATGCGGGGGCCGAAACACGGCGGACCCAGCTCATCTTCTTCTTCAAGCGCTAGGGATCGGTGGAGACGGTCGATCCGGTGGCGGGCGTCATTCTCTCCAACTCCCTCTCGGCGGCCAAGGCGGTCGCCGAGCATCGGGTGATCAACAGGCGGCGGGGAGACTCGCCTTTCCCTGCGAGGGGGAGGAGGCGGACAGTCGTACGTCCCGTCGTTCCATTGCTCTTGGGCGGCCGTCTTGGTCGCGCTCTATGGTGATGCGAGTCCGACTGCGGCTGGCAGCCGGCTCCTTGTCCTTTCTTCCACAGACGTCACCAATCGGCATCCGAGATGTCGCGCCTTGGTCTCGGCGGGGAGGCAAGTCGTCATTCTGCCGGTGCGGCGCATTAGTGCGGCAGCCGGCCTCGTTCTGCTCCGCAGCCGCGTCAAGGAGTCGCTGGACGCGCTCCGTCATCAAGCGACGTTCTTCGACCTCGAATTTGTCCAGCTCGTCTGCCGCCGCCCGGGCGGCTCGGATGTTCTCCGCAGGCGTAGCATAAACGGGGCGATTTGCCCCGAACAGGTCGGCGATGGCCACGCCGCGCTGCTGGACCGTGCCAAGGCAGCTAGGTCCAGCTGGAGCCGGCGTGCCGCCCACAGCGCGGTCCATCTCGCGCTGGTAGGCCTTTGATAGGCGTCTCATGCTGGCCAGCTTCTTGGCGCCTTTGACTAGCTGAAGGCGGCGTGCCTCTAGCATCTCGGCGTCGGCGTCTTCGGGAATGGGCGCTGCCAGGTCTTGCAGCACCGCGCTGAGCGGGTCATAATCACCCCCGCCAGAGTGCTCGCCATGACTAATGACAAGCACTTTCGTGACGGTGCTTCTGCCGCTCTCCGTGCAAGGGAGCGGCTCGTCATAGACCACCACGTTGGTGGGGAATGTGTCAAGCGACGCGGTGTCGGAGTCGACCAACATCGGGTCGGTGGAGCCTACGGACTCCAAGTCCCCAGCTGGCTCGCTGGCGACGTGGAGTTGACCGAGGAGGCCCGCGAGGAGGCTCTCGGGGCCGCCTGTGCCCGCGTCGGACGCGGGATCGTCGGAGAGGCGGACCCTGCCGACAAGATCAGCGAGGCAACTGGCTGCGCAGGCGATTTCAGCGCCATGCAACGCGTTGGCGCAGACTCCGTCTGGCGTGCCGGGCTGGCTGCGCTCTCTAGGGAGGAAAAGGGTTCCCGTCCAGAACAGGTCTCCGGACGACGGTGCACCAGGCCCCAAGGTGGGCGCCAAATGTCGGGGGTTGGGTGCGACATATGCCAATGGATGGTTTATCATGGTCGGAGCGAGTAGAACGTCGCCGGTGCCCGGAAACGGGATGAGGCGTAGACACGAACGCCGACGTACTTTACCCAGGTTCGGGGCTCTCGTAGGAGATAACACCCCTAGTCCTGCTCTGCGGCGTCTCCGCATGATCACTAAGGCAAAGTGAACACAAGGGCGCTCCTCGAGCTGTATGCTGAAGGTAGGAGAAGGCAGGGCTAGCTCTCTCCCCCCCTCTATGATTTGGTATAGTTCTAATGGGTCGGAACCCCTTTGCATGGGTGCCCTGGGGGTTTATATAGGCCTACCCCTAGGGGTACAATGGTAAACTGACTGGGCGCAGGGCCCAGCCGTCAGTCTCTTCGCCTGCCGGCCCTTCTGCCGACTGCTGGGGCCCACCAACTAGTGGGCCCGGCCGATTGGTCTGGTACGGAGCCGACAGGCCGTACCCGCCGCTTGCGGGTCTTGCCGGCTGTTGATTACCGTAGTCCTGCTTCTAATGACGCAGGCTTGGTCATGGGGTCGTGGGTACAGCCCTGCCGTCTGGCGGGTGATCACTGTAGCCACTCCCTGTCTCGTCTGGTCAATGGCGCGGGGAACCCGTGGGAGGGGCAGGCTGACTCCTGGGGGCTGGCTCCTTACGGGTCCGACTGGTGGCGCTCTTGCCGTCTTCTAGACTCTCGCTGACCGGTAGGGCCCGTCGTCCGTGGACCGTACTGACAGGCCGTCGTGGGCACAGCACTCCGCCCACTATTGCTGATGTCAGGGATGGCATGGCAATAGTGCCGCGCCAGATGGAGATCTCCGTTGGTACGACGCACTGTAGCCTAGCCATCCCCTGGAAAGGGGAAGGAGTGGGCTTCACTGTTTCCACTCCGCGTCCCATCACCCCTGATGAGGGCATGGGCTTCATTGGTGTCGTGGGCCGACTCCCCGTGGTCAGCTTCTCTGGAAGCCGCCAGACGGGAGTCGGCCGGTCTTGACCTCGCCTCTAGGACTCGGCTGCATGCGGGCAGCCGACTGTTCCTTCAGCCGTCCTCCAGAAGGCGGCTCTTCATCTAGTGTCTCGAGGGGCGCAGTCAACCCCGATGTCTTGAAAGGTTTTGGGCCTCGGGTTAGCCTACCTGTGGCCCATTACTCCGACACAAAGAGCTCGTCGTAAATGGTTACGTCGATGCTAGCTTTGACACTGATCCGGATGACTCTAAGTCACAAACCGGATACGTGTTTATATTGAATGGTGGAGCTATAAGTTGGTGTAGTTCCAAGCAAAGTGTCATGGTGGGATCTACGTGTGAAGCGGAGTACATAGCCGCTTCGGAAGCAGCAAATGAAGGAGTCTGGATGAAGGAGTTCACATCCGATCTAGGTGTAATAACTAGTGCATCAAGTCCAATGAAAATACTTTGTGACAATACTAGAGCAATTGCCTTGGCGAAGGAGTCTAGATTTCACAAGAGAACCAAACACATCAAGAGACGCTTCAATTCCATCCGTGATCAAGTCAAGGAGGGAGAGATAGAGATTTGCGAAATAAATATGGATCCGAATGTTGCAGAACCGTTGACTAAGCCTCTCTCACAAGCAAAACATGATCAGCACCAAAACTTCATGGGTGTTAGAATCATTACTATAACGCACGCACCTCCCTCAATCTCCCACCCATATAGTCCCCTCACGACCTCGAGGGTATCTCTCTATACAAACACACTCTCTCTCCCTCCCCATGCGTCCATGTTCTCCATGTGTCCCTCTCGACCTTTGTTCCTTGTTGGCCAGACCTCTATTGGACATGTGTTATAGGGGTGTCTCTCTCCGTTGCAAGAAATCACGCACTAGCTATCTTCGTGTATCTCCTCACCTCGCTTTTCTATCTCGGAGATGCATGTGTGATATGTTTGCATAAGAAACGAAAAAACACACACTCTCTAATTTATCGTTTGTTGTCCCTTTCTCTTTCACACACATACTCTTTTTGCACACTCACTCATTCTCCTTCATACGCACTTGATCTCTCTCGACTTAGGCACTCTCTTCGGTCCATAGCATATAGATTTATTGAAAAGTCAAACATCACAAAGTTGGACCATGTACGTGGAGAAAAACATTTACATCAAGAATGGCAAACATATACCATTAGATTCATCATGAGATATAGTTTCACATGATGTATCTTTGGTATTGTAGATATAAATAACATCTGCGTAAACCTGATCAAATTTTCCAAAGTTTGACTTCTAAAACATTTACATGCACTGCATTATCGAGCGGATGGAATATCTCTTTCCCCCTCTCAGCTATCTGACGCACCACTCAGCCTTATCGGGGCTCCTCTATCTCTCTCAAACTTTATATCTCACTGGTTCACACATACACATGTCTTGCTCACGCTACATATAGACCCATCCAACACTCTCCTCCCTTGTTCTCTCTCTATGTGACACACACCCTCCTAAGTACCATAATCCCTCACTCCATCATAGGCGCACACACTCCCCCCTAAGTATGATTATCTCTCACTAGCCATCTGGAACACACGTATTGTTTCCTTCCATCCATACGTCTATCTCGATATCTCTCGGGGTATCTTCTATCGCACACACACATTGTCACTCGATCTCCCACCCATGTAGTCCCATCACGATCTCCAGGGGATCTCTCTATGACAAACATACACTCTCTCCTCCCCATGTCTGCATTTTCTCCGCACGTCTCTCTCGACCTCACTCCCTTGTTTGTCAGACCCCTCTTGGCCACGTGCTAGGGGTCTTTCTCTCTCGGTTGCACACAACCACACACTATCTCCTCACCTTGCTTTCGTCGTCGAAGATGCATGTGTGATATGTTTGCATAAGACACACACGCCTTTTCTCTACTTTTATCGTGTGTTGTCCATGTCTCTTTCACACACACACACACACACACTTTTTTCACTCACTCTTTCTATTTCTCTCTCTCTAGTTAGGGACTCTCTCACGTCCATAAGCATATGGATGTTTTGAAAAGTCAAACCTCATAAAAGTTTGACCAGGTATAAGTGGAGAAAAATATTTACATCTGGAACGATCATTAGATTCATCACAACATGTACTTACTTCATACTATCATTTATCTTTGGTATTGTAGATATAAGTAATTTCATTATAAACTTGGTCAAAGTTTTCAAAAGTTTGACTTTTAAAAAAAAGTTGGCACTACATTATCGAATGGAGGGCGTATCACTTTCTCTCCCTGCTATCTCTCATGGGCTCATATACGGCTAGAGACTCGAAAATTTATTTGCCCATTAGTGACTTGTCAGGGCGGTGGATTTTAGTTTGTACGACAATGCTGCATCCACCTAAAGTAACGAAAGTTCTTACGTAAACTTCCTAGATTCCCTCTTCGTAGGTGCAACATTACTCCTAACATTTGTAATATTAGTTTGAAACTTGTAATATTGCCATGTCCTATTCCTGCGTTTTCAAAATCCTGCGAATCAAAGAGGTCCTGAGTTGGTGATGATGTTGTGCCTGCCATCTTTCACCAACAGCCGTTGGATCTAGATCTGACGCATACAAACCAAACTTCTCTAGTTTTGCAAAAAGATGCCCGCACTTGTTCCCTATTTACAAACAACTCCTTGTCTCTCACAATCAGCCTTATCTCCTCCCACCACATCTAGAAGGCCATGGAAAAATCTGGCGCGATGGCCGCTGCCGGCGCCGTCCACCCCCAATCTTGGTGTTCCGTGCAATGCACGGGCATCTACGCACGGGAAATTATGTCGAACACGGCTAGTTGTAAGCAGGCTAGCTTTATAGCCATGATGATAGTGACTGCAGATGGTGAGGCTGACTTATGTGTTACGCCAAACACGACGCCTATACTCAGGTGTCATCCCCGGCGCAGGGTCTTGTCACTTCACTGCGACGAGCAGCACATAATAATTTGACAAACGGGTAGTATAGTGCTACTACATTGGTAGTACTACTACTAGTACTAGCACCACCATCTGGATTTAGGAGTACTACCACGTCCATCTGGATTTAGTATTTGACTAGCAATATCTAGTAATGCATGTCACAAAAAATGTGCTACTCCCTCTGTAAATAAATACATGGTGTATTGTTTTATTCCTTCCGGTAGATGGCTCAAATATGAAGTCTCATCAATCAGACTACTATTGTACTCACCGAGTGCTCAGCTTTGTAAGCTACCAACAAAAAATTGCTATCAAAGACTACTATTGTACTCCCTCCATAGTAGTGCATCAGTTGCTGTCGGTGTCAAAACCGGCGGATCTCGGGTAGGGGGTCCCGAACTGTGCGTCTAGGCCGGATGGTAAGAGGAGGCAAGGGACACAAAGTTTTACCCAGGTTCGGGCCCTCTTGATGGAGGTAAAACCCTACGTCCTGCTTGATTAATATTGATGATATGGGTAGTACAAGAGTAGATCTACCACGAGATCGGTGAGGCTAAACCCTAGAAGCTAGCCTATGGTATGATTGTTGTTCTGTATGTCGTCCTACGGACTAAAACCCTTCGGTTTATATAGACACCGGAGAGGGTTAGGGTTAGACAAAGTCGGTTACAATGGTAGGAGATCCACATATCCGTATCGCCAAGCTTGCCTTCCACGCCACGGAAAGTCCCTTCCGGACACGGGACGAAGTCTTCAATCTTGTATCTTCATAGTCCAGGAGTCCGGCTGAAGGTATAGTCCAGCCATCCGGACACCCCCTAATCCTGGACTCCCTCAGTAGCCCCTGAACCAGGCTTCAATGACGACGAGTCCGGCGCGCAGATTGTCTTCGGCATTGCAAGGCGGGTTCCTCCTCCAAGTACTTCATAGAAGATTTTGAACACAAAGATAGTGTCCGGCTCTGCAAAATAAGTTTCCACATATTGCCATAGAGAGAATAATATTTACACAAATCTAATCTGCTGACGTATTCCGTAGTGTGACGCACCACGGCCAAGCCTTTATTCGAATCGTTTTATTATCCCACCTCAGCGTGTCACGCGAGGCGGTTTCCTTGGCACGTCTTGTTAAAGCAGAGATCGTGTCCCCTTATTCCGGGATTCTCATCAATACGGGTGTGGGTAACCCAACCGCGCCATTGATTACGGCGCTTGGAGATAAGCGAGTTTTACCAGGCTGGTGGGGACACGTAGTTGCGTCCACCCATATAAGGGGATAAGGGTCCACCTTTTCACCTACGCCTTCTTCCTCCTTTGCCTATCCATTTTCGCGCACTCGAGCTCCAGCGCCCAAGTCCACACTCCCCACCTCAACCTTCTCCAGCCATGTTCGGAGCGGGAGGCAAGTGGATGGTCTCCTCTGTCATGGAGGGACACATCAAAAAACTGAGGAAGGCCGGATACTTGTCTAACGACATCGTGTACCGGCTTCCCGAAGAGGGGTAGCTCCTCCCCACCCCAAGGCCCCATGAGAGGGTAGTGTTCCTTCCCCACTTCCTCCGCGGACTGGGCTTTCCTATCCACCCATTCGTCCGGGGACTCATGTTCTACTACAGCCTGGATTTCCATGATCTGGCCCCGAACTCCATCCTCAACATCTTGGTGTTTATCGTCGTGTGCGAGGCTTTCCTCTGCATCCGCCCCCATTTCGGCCTATGGCTCAAGACTTTCAATGTCAAGCCGAAGGTGGTGCGCGGCAACCAGGCGGAGTGCGGAGGCGCCATGGTGGGCAAGATGCCCAATGTCTTATGGCTCGAGGGCTCCTTTGTGGAGACCCTGAAGGGGTGGCAATCGGGGTGGTTTTACATCACCGAGCCACGCGACCCTGAGTGGGTCGCAGCCCCCGAGTTCCGGTCCGGAACCCAACGCGGCTCACATCCTGGAAAGAGACGGGCCTGTCGTGGGGCAGCAAAGGAGAGGTGACTGGACTACAAACATGCATCCAAACCCTGGCGGACAAGCAGCCCAGCCTCGTCAATGTTGTCCAGGTGGCAACAACGGGCCTTCAATCTGTGGGAGTTCAACCCGGCGCAGCACCGAACTCTGAGCAGGCTCTTCGACACGACGTACGAAGATGTCTGGAAGGTGCTTTTCAAGGGCGCCGAGGCTCCCGCATCCGCTACCGAGGATCGCGGATTCAGCGCGCAGCGTCACGCTAGCACGGTAAGTTGTTTGTACCTTTTACAGGGTATTAGTTTTTCATAGTTTAACTCTATGCGGGATCTAAGCTCCCTTACCTTTGACAGGTTTGGCAGGCGAAGTCCGGACAGATCAACTGTCTGGCTCCTTTGCCCGAAGACCCAACCGATGCGCGCTTGGCGAAGCTGCTGGTTCCGGCACCCTATGTGGTGCCGGAGAAGAAGGCCACGAAGAGGGCCACGGGGACTCGAGAAAGTGCCCAGCGCCAGGAGGTGTCGGGTTCATCATCCGACGGCTCCAAGGCGCATTCCTCCCGTGAAGACGAGGAGGATGAAGAAGAGACCTCTCCCCCTCTAGCGGGGGGAGAGAAGAAAAGGAAGGCCGCCCTTACTGAGGAGGCCGAAGGGTCCAAGAATGGGAAAACCCTTCCTCTGGACTACTCCACCGACGCCGATGACGGCGGAGAGGAGTGGCCGCTCAGGGCCAAGCCCCTGGCGAAATCGTAAGTATCCGGATACCAGAGTAATTCATAGTATTCCTTTATTGCACAGCTTTCCCTTATGTCGAATATGATTATGCAGCCCACCCAAAGACCAGCTCGACGCGTCGTCGAGCGGTTCACTGGACTCATCGGATGTGAATTCGCTTCCAACGGCTTCCTCCCCCCGCCCTACGGACGACGCCAAAGTGTTGTCCCAACAGGTTCCAAGGCAGGAAGAGGTGGTCCTGGAGGCGCCACAAGGCGACCTCCCGGACTCTAGGAGTAAAGGGGATAAAACCCCCCAGGGCTCCAAGTCCAGCTCTAGGACGGACACCGCTCCGGAACCTTCAAAGGTTCCAGAGTCCGGTGGGTGACCTCCTTCCAAGAGGAGCAAGCCCACCGTGCTGGTGACCCCCGTCCAACCGGAGGCGCCGGACAATCTGTTGGAGGTGCTCAAAGGCGCCTCCATCGACGAGGAGCACCGCACCATTATGAGTGCGGTGGTCCAGAAGGTTCAGTCCGCCAAGAGCGGACTGACTGAAGCTTGTACTAGCCTTTTAATAGGCTTTGAGGTAAGTAAAGAATGTGTAAATAATATTACCGCATAGACAGTAGCCCCTGATGCTCTGTTTGGCGTTCGGGAAGAAAAGCCGAAGAGAGGATCAAATAAAATTCCCAGGAGTCTAACAAAAAGGAGTCAATATGCGTATGCAGGCTTCTCTGCTGGCGTCCGCCGCACTGACTTCGGAAGTGGACACGCTGAAGCAGAACCTCGAGCAGTCCAAGCAAGAGCTCGGGCGTGCCAAGAAGTAGCTTGAGGACAAGGAAGGTAGAAATACCTTGTTTAAATATATAAAGAAAGGTGCAATTGCAAAAAATGATAGGATTATTGTGGCTATTGTAGGGGCCACGTCGGAGGTGGCGAACCTTAAGCAAGCGCTGGTCGAGGCCGAGAATAGGGCGGCCACGGAGCACACCGAGCGGGAGAAGTATGAGGCCCAGGTTGGCAAGGTACATCAGGAGCTCCAGGATCTCATGAAAAAACATGAGAGTTTGGAGCTTGACTCAAAGACGCGAGCGTCCGAGCTCGCGATGGCTATTGAAAATGCCAAGTCTGCCAAGGCCGAATCCCAGAAGACCCTTCAGGAGTTGGATGCGGTGAAAAAGATAGCGGCGGGTAAGGCATTCTTTATGCAAAGCAAACACATAAGCGTGAGTTACTTGTTACTTACCCGAATCCGGAGCTCTCCAGGAGCGTTCGCAGATCTTCCCCGTAGCGTGTCCGATGCCGCCGCATTCTATCGAGCCGAGGAGGGCAGCTCGACAGAGAAGGTGTTCTGGTCTCAGTATGCTGAGCCCGGACACCCCGTGCCCCTGTGCGACCAGCTGAATCAACTGGTCGAGCTCCACAAGGCGGCCGAACAGGCCATGAAGGGCCTCATAGTTCGGCTGTGGCCTGGAGAGGCTCTGCCTGGGAGCTATTTCGGGCTGGTGCGGCGGCTGGTGGGGGCCTGTCCAAGGCTCGAAGTCATCAAGCGCTCCATCTGCATTGAAGGTGCCCGTAGGGCCCTTGCCCGTGCTAAGGTGCACTGGGGCAAGCTGGATGCTGAGAAGCTTGTGAAGGACGGGCCACCACCGGGGAAAGAGCATCGCAAGCCCGAGAATTATTATACGGATGTTCTGAAGGGTGCCCGCCTTGTGGCGGATGAATGTTCCAGGGGTGTAATTTTTGAGTAAAACTCGCTCGTTTTGTCCTGTGCGCTGAAAACTTGTTCATATGCGCTAAGCAATGCTGTTGGAATTTAAAATATTACCTTCTGTGCAGCTGTTTATCAATTCCGAGAGATGGCGAGTCGTCGGCTTCTGCCCCCGTGCCGCTAGTGCTGGGGTGTTCGGGGATAAACCTGAGCGCTCTTTTTCCCATGTTTGTGTCCTTCGAGGGAGGCGCTCAGCTCAACGAACGAGGCAATCAGACTATAATGCGTGAACACTCTCACTTAGCCATAGAATTCTATAATTTTAAATTTCGGCGAAGCCCCTGGTATTCGGAAGGCCGAGTTCGGGGCACTATCCACGCCTTGGCCGGACAGAGCCGACTCCTCGCTCTAAGCGGCATAAGTCTTTAGGGACTCGAAAAACCTCTCGAACAGCGACCCGACTCTCGCTTCATCATGACAGACAGTTTTAGCTTTCTCTACTGAGGTGCTCGACCTAGCTCAACTGGGGCACAATCGCAGTAGTTCTCCTAGTGCTACCTTAGCCGATATAGCGGAACGTAAGGCACCAAAACATAGGAGCCGGGCAAACCCAACTATTGACCCAAGACATGATTCGGAGCCGATGCATATAATGCTATAAGTTCGGGGTGCCACACTTGTTAAAGTGTTCGAACTTCTCACACCATATTGAGGGGTACTAAAGCCCCTGGCGCATTTTGGCCGTACCAAAGTGTACGGGTGCAACATGTCGTTAAGGAACATATATTTGTAAAAAAAGAGTAATGCAAAAATAGACAAAAGCTATGCATTGTTTATTAAAAAGGGGCTGCGATCAAAGCAGAACGATACAAAATAATGCGATAAGCAAAAAGGTTGGACTATTTAACATGTCCGTTCCAGGGGCAGGCTGCGGAATGGTATGCGAAACAGGTATACTGCTCGTGATAGAGACCACCTGGGAGTTCCGTAATGCTACATGGCTTGTCTGCTTCCCTGGTTCTTGCATCGTTTGTGCGGCAATTGAACTGCCGAACAGGACTTCCGAAGAATGGAGTCCTGAAAGTAAGAGAAAATTAAAAAATCGGCAGCCCCTGGTGCGGTTTAAGCCGTGTTTCGGGCGTGCCGTGATGGTGCCCCTCCCCCTGTACCCATGGTATTTCTAGAGCATAGTTATGTACGTGAAGCACTGGCGTCGCATTTTTGCGAGGGCTGGGGTTGGGGCCACATTGCTACGCTCGCTCGGAACGTGCCAGGCAGTCTTGTTGTAGGTTACTCCGGGCGCGCTTGACGGTGTCCGGACGTTTAATGGCCGGACTGGAGAACTTCCTGGAGAGGCTGCTTTGTACTTCCGCTGCAAGGGCCGCCATGTGCTCCTCCGTTCGGAGAGAGCGTTCGGTGTTTCCATTGATCGTAATTACTCCTCGAGGGCTTGCCATCTTGAGCTTAAGGTATGCGTAGTGCGGTACCGCATTGAACTTGCCGAATGCGGTTCGCCCGAGCAGTGCGTGATAGCCACTGCGGAATGGGACTATGTCGAAGATTAACTCCTCGCTTCGGAAATTATCCGGAGATCCGAAGACCACTTCAAGTGTGACTGAGCCTGTACAGTTGGCCTCTACACCTGATATTACGCCTTTAAAGGTCGTTTTGGTGGGCTTAATCCTCGAGGGATCTATGCCCATTTTCCGCACTGTATCCTGGTAAAGCAGGTTCAGGCTGCTGCCGCCGTCCATAAGGACTCTAGTGAGATGAAATCCGTCAATAATTGGGTCTAGAACCAATGTGGCGAATCCGCCATGACGGGTGCTAGTGGGATGGTCCCTTCGATCAAAGGTGATCGGGCAGGAGGACCATGGGTTGAACTTTGGGGCGACAGGCTCTACCGCGTATACGTCCCTTAACGCGCGCTTCCGCTCCATCTTGGGGATGTGGGTTGCGCATATCATGTTCACCGTCCGCACTTGTGGGGGAAAACCCTTCTGTCCACTGTTGTTCGGCGGCCGGGGCTCTTCGTCGTCATCGCTATGCAGCCCCTTGTCAGTATTTTCGGCATTTAACTTGCCTGCCTGCTTGAACACCCAACAATCCCTGTTGGTGTGATTAGCCGGCTTTTCGGGGGTGCCATGTATCTGGCACAAGCGGTCGAGTATTCGGTCCAAACTGGACGGGCCCCTAGGATTTCTTTTGAATGGCTTTTTCCGCTGACCGAATTTATAGCCTCTGAATCCGGCATTAACTGCCGTATCCTCAGCATTGTCGCCGTTAATGCGGCGCTTCTGCTTGTTGCGACGCGACCTGCCACTATTGTCCCTGGTATCCGAATTACCAGGGTTCTTGGTCATATTGTTGCTACGAACAAGCCAGCTGTCTTCTCCCGTGCAAAAGCGGGTCATGATTGTCGTGAGTGCTGCCATAGATTTCGGCTTTTCCTGTCCAAGGTGCCGGGTAAGCCACTCGTCTCGGATATTGTGCTTGAAGGCTACTAGGGCCTCTGCATCTGGACAGTCGACTATTTGATTTTTCTTTGTTAGGAACCGTGTCCAGAATTGCCTGGCCGATTCATCTGGCTGCTGAATTACGTGGCTTAGGTCATCTGCGTCTGGGGGTCGCACATAAGTGCCCTGGAAATTTTCGAGGAATGCAGCTTCCAGGTCCTCCCAACAATTGATTGATCCTGTTGGCAAGCTATTAAGCCAATGCCGAGATGGTCCTTTAAGCTTGAGTGGGAGGTATTTGATGGCGTGGAGATCATCGCCGCGGGCCATATGGATATGAAGGAGATAATCCTCGATCCATACCGCATGATCTGTTGTGCCATCATATGATTCGATGTTTACGGGTTTGAAACCCTCGGGGATTTGATGATCCATTACTTCGTCTGTGAAGCATAGTGGGTGTGCGGCGCCTCTGTACTGGGCTATATCATGACGTAGCTCCAATGAGCTTTGTCTACTGTTTTCGGCCCTACCGGATTTGTGTCCGGCGTGACGGTTACCGTCTCGAGTCGTGGGGCACCCACGCGATCCATAGATCGATCTTGTTTGCCTTGCCTTGTCCTCCAACATATCTCGCAGGTCAGGCGCATTTTCCCGTGCCTTGGTACGGGGTGCGGCTTGAGTGGAGGGCCGAGAGGCCTCTTTGTCGCGGCCACGAGGTGGCCGGTCGGCCGTATCAAGTGCTGGTGATGTAGGTTTAAGTTCTTCCTCCTCTAATTAGGGTAGCTACCTGCGCTTTGGGTAGCTCTTGGAGGGGCGTTCGAGTTTATGCTCCTCGGCCACAAGGACTTCAGTCCATCTGTCGTTTAGCAAATCTTGATCAGCTCTAAGCTGTTGCTGTTTTTTCTTGAGGCTTCTTGCCGTGGCCATAAGCCTGCGTTGAAAACACTCTTGCTCGACGGGATCCTCTGGCACGACGAATTCGTCGTCGTCGAGGCTTGCCTCGTCTTCAGAGGGAGGCATATAATTATCGTCCTCGAACTCTCTGTCTGCCGCTCTCTCATGAGGGCTGGCTTCTCCATCCTCCTGTGCTGAATCTTGCTGGAGGGGGTTTTCTTCGGCACTCTCCGGAGTATTATTATCTCCTGTGCTGGAATCACCGTATTTGCTTTGGCGGGATTTTGAGCGGCGCCGCTGACGCCGGCGCTTAGGCTGTTTCTTGGAGGGGTCATCCTCCGCTGTTCCATCGCCATCTCCTTCTTTTGGGGTGTCCACCATGTATATGTCATATGACGAGGTGGCTTTCCAGGGCCCAATAGGCGCTGGTTATCATCTCCTGCATCGGCGTCCATACCGTCGATGTCTTCGGAGTCGAAGTTGAGCATGTCGGTTAAATCGTCGACAGTGGCTACAAAGTGGGTGGTGGGTGGGCTTTGAATTTCTTCATCGTCCGTATCCCAACCTTGCTGACCGTAGTCCGGCCAGGGCTCTCCCGATAAAGAGAGAGACTTTAGTGTCTTCAAAATATCGCCGAAAGGTGAGTGCTGAAAGATGTCCACGGCAGTAAACTCCATGATCGGCGCGCAATCGGATTCGATTGGCAGGGGCGCGGAGGGTTCGGAGTCCGGAGAGGAGTCCGGCTCCTTGGAGTCACGAGTCTCGCGGAGTGCGGGGCTGGTGTTCGGCTTGATCGCCATTGAGATCGCAGCCCCGAGGCAGCGTCCAACCACCCGTCCTCGATCGGCGCAGTTGGCTCCGAATTAAGGGTCGAAGCCGATGCGGGTGCGGCCTCCAGGGCACTGTTCGGCGGCAGAGCTAGATCATGCTCGTCGTGACAGTGCGGCGCGCTCGGCAGTGGCTCGAATCCGTCGAATATCAAGCCCCGCCGGATGTCAGCCGTGTAGTTTAAACTTCCAAATCTGACCTGACGGCCAGGGGCATAGCTTTTGATCTGCTCTAGATGGCCAAGTGAATTGGCCCGCAGTGCGAAGCCGCCGAAGACGAAGATCTGTCCGGGGAGGAAGGTCTCACCCTGGACTGCATCGCTATTGATGATCGTAGGAGCCATCAAGCCCGATGGCGATGACACAGAGGAACTCTCAATGAAAGCACCAATGTCGGTGTTAAAACCGGCGGATCTCGGGTAGGGGGTCCCGAACTATGCCTCTAGGCCGGATGGTAACATGAGGCAAGGGACACAAAGTTTTACCCAGGTTCAGGCCCTCTTGATGGAGGTAAAACCCTACGTCCTGCTTGATTAATATTGATGATATGGGTAGTACAAGAGTAGATCTACCACGAGATCGGAGAGGCTAAACCCTAGAAGCTAGCCTATGGTATGATTGTTGTTCTGTATGTCGTCCTACGGACTAAAACCCTCCGGTTTATATAGACACCGGAGAGGGTTAGGGTTACACAAAGTCGGTTACAATGGTAGGAGATCCACATATCCGTATCGCCAAGCTTGACTTCCACGCCAAGGAAAGTCCCTTCCGGACACGGGACGAAGTCTTCAATCTTGTATCTTCATAGTCCAGGAGTCCGGCTGAAGGTATAGTCCGACCATCCGGACACCCCCTAATCCAGGACTCCCTCAGTCACGTTACAAAAACCAAATAGTAATCCCAAAACTTTTAGGCCCGGTGCATTAACTACCCACCTCGTTCCTTGTTTTTTGCCACGAAAAAAGAAATCACCCAATACGAGACGTGGGGTGTGTATGCATCCAATGACTTGAGACTACTCCCTCCATCTAGGTGTATAAGTCATCTTAGAGGAAGTGAAAAAGAGGAGTCGGCTCTCATGCAAGAGCCTAGCTATATGCGGATTCCTAGGCCGATATATAATAAATATTGAGAAAGACAGAGAGAAGATGAGAAAAAGTAGTACTCTTATAGCCAGCCTTATAGCTAACCTTATTGTATGAGTGGCTACAAGTGATGGCTCTACTATGACATGGCAACATCATATAGCCAGCAGCTGACTATACTATTAAGTATTAACCATGCTCTTAGGTTGTGCGCCGTGACCAAGACAAAGGGGAAAGCGAGAGGACTTAATGTATTTTTGCTAATTAATAGGATTACATGCAATGAACTAACCACTGCATGTCATGTTTGGTAGTCTCGAGTCATTGAAAGCATGCACGACCCACATCTCTCATTGGTTGATATGTTATGAAATAAGAAACGAGGGAGTTAATGTACCGTGCCTAAGTGTTTTGGTACGGAGGGGGACGCAGCTTCATTAAATTATTGCACCTGCGTTTGGGTGAATGACTCATGGGCCCAACAGGTGGCTGGCCCACCTGTCATACAACCAAAGGCAGGTGTAGTAGAGGGCCAAGGAGTAGATGGCCAACACACATGAATGCAACACAGTCTGCACTTCTCCCCGCCAGTCCAATCTATGAAATCCTATGCACCTACGCACCCTAACCAAGGGCAAGAGTGATCACTCCAATCGCAAGATTAGTTGACTAGAAGCTAGACCCATGGAGGCGATGAGAGCGAGCATCAGCCGATTGTGCCAGATGGTCCACGACGCAGGCCTGTAGCCCGGCACCGGGGAATGTCTCAAGGTCGTGCTTGAGGCCGCCAGGGCGAGAGGCCGCTTGGACGACAGCTTCGTCTCCTTGTTCGACAAGGTCCTCGTCGGCTTCCTCAACAAGTTCACCGTCGTCAAGAAGCTCGCGAACGACCTTGACGTACGCCTCCAACCCACGCACCCAGGCTTTGCGATGCCTGCCACCCTCAATGGCCTCTATGGTGACAACCTCTGCGATACCCGCCACCCGGCAAGATACCGTCGATATAATCAACCATGTCTACGCGCAAATCGTCCACAAGGACTACTAAGTGCCAGAGGAGTACGATAGGTCGCTGGCCTTCTTGACCCGCAGGGCCACCTTGGACGACATTGTTCAGAAGCACGTTGACCTCGCCGCCAATGCTGCTGCTCCTCGCACGTCGGTTGGTGACCCGGCGCACTAGGGCGTGAGGATGTCGTTGATGGATTCGTATGTATCTTTATGTTTCTGTCAAATCCATGTAGTAATATATGGTACTACTAGTAATTATCTTACCTTTCGCATCAACTTCATAATTTTCGTATGTACTCCATGCATGAACCGCGCCAGAACCAAACTTCTCATTACTCTAGGGAAAATCGTTATTTCTACCTATCGGTCGCGCCATGGAGCAGAACCAAATTTTACAAGTTACAAGTTCAAAAGGAAAAGCCTGCCGAGTTCGCATACGTCGTACCCCCACACGGTTGGTCTGGCACGCCGCTCAAGGGGGAATGCATGTTGTGCTGCATTTTCACTTACAAGTGGGACCGTAGTTGAGCAAACCGACTATCGACAAACCCCCACCCCTCCCACCGCGTGATAGTTGAGAAAACAGGAGGGAGAAGAGATGGTTGTAGCACGGACTCCAAGAAAATAGGTGTCGGATGGGACTCGTGTGGGTGGCGTGTGCCGTACTGCTAGACATGAATGCTAGTTATGGCCCATGCCACCCCACTATATCGAGCCTATATCGAGGTGCTGGTTACGTAGAACAAATTTCCTGGAGTCTGTGCTCAGCCCTCCTCTATCTCTCTTCTCAGGCAGCCAGCAGACACGCGGAGCCCATTGTCTGTTTGCTCACATGCGGTCCCACATGTCAGTGAAAATGCAAGAGGACCCACTGAACCTGCACATCTTTCACCTCGACGTCCTGGTGATGAAAAACAAATCCAATAAAGATCTTCGGTGGTCGCTTTTGGAGTTACTCAAGAGTAGTAAGATTCTATTTACAATTTAACCCAAGATGCACATCACGTGGCTTCAACTACCACTCCATTTTCTTGCATGGCATGACCTGGATGCTGGATGTCCCACATGTCGGCAAAAGGAGGGAGAACTCGGCCAAATCTTCTCCACATTTAGACCGGAGGAGTAGGAAACACAGCAAGCCTTGTGCCTACATCATACTACTATGTACAAGCCCACCTCACGCAGTCACGCTATCACCATATTTCTCGGCCTCTGTGTGACACCTAGCTCTAGTTGATCTAACTAGAACTAACTATTGGTTGGCTCTATGTGATGTGGCAACTTCATACTACTACGGATGCTGGCTATACTACTACGGCACTAACACTCCAAGAAGTGAGTCGAAAACCATTTATAAATTGAGATTATGACATGCATATGCATATGCAAATGTACCATTCATTACATACAACAAGTCATCAACACACAACGACGACGAGGATACATGTTGGATTATAGATTAGTTCCAACAAAACATTCTAGTAAATACTAAAGTTTTCATCACACAACAAATAAATGAAATGAACTTCAGCTCAACCACTCCTCGGCGTTGGAAACACTTGCTTTGAACCAGAAGAGTTTGTCTCGGAAGGACCAGCTACTGTCAATCTCGAGACCAACGCAGGACTGATCATCCAGGCTGAAGCGGCCTATTTCATGACCCATATTGTCATAGCCACGGTAGGGAAGCATAGCAATGTATGAGGTATAGATACAATTGCTTCTCATAAATGTTAGTAATGTTGTGTCAACAACAGCTGGATCGCCTTTCACCATGATTGGATAGTTTTGTCCAAGGAAGAGCGAGTTTCCTCCAAGACTTTTAATACTGAAGCAGGGAGAAGGTTTTGGCGCTAGCACAGTAGTATCCATCCCGAATACCCTGCAATGGATGTTGGAATAGGTCCTGAGAGTGCGACCATGGGAGACAACACCTGCTTCCTTAGTCACATTAGCGGTGCCCTGTATACAGACAAAAAGAGGTGATCTATCGGAATAAGTTGCCAGGTGCCACTGAGTACTCCTATATGGGTCCTCATGCTCGTGATCATCAACATCGTCATCTCCCCCTTGGTTATAAATTTGTTCAAGTATAGGTGGTGGAATGTTCACAGGACCTCGGAAACACAAGAAGGTTAATTAGTAAAGGGAAACTAGCTAACCCGCATGCATGTGGATGAAACAACTATAATTACGATGGAAGACAAATGTACCGAAAGCATCAGGATTCCATGCAGAAACAATGCCATGAGTGGTGGTAGCAAACACAAGACCCTCATATTGAATTGCACCACAGTACTCATCCTTATATAGAAACTGATTTTTGAGCAATATCCATACAGTCGAACTATGAAGGAAGGCAATAAGCTTGTCGAAGATAGCAACAACTACATATTCCATTAAATCCCAAGAGCGGCCGGGAACTTGACAAATTGCTATATTTTGTAGACGATAGTCACGATGACCGTAGTTGAAAGTATGGTCATAACCGATGTGCTCAACCTCTGGGCAGTCTGAGATTTTTGGAAGTGGGACCCGGTGACGAGTGTACACATTCACAAGTTCCCACTCGTTGTTGGACCCAATATAAACAACCCAATCGTCATTTGCTCTTGCCCATGCCTTACCCTCAAGAGATGGCATCTTAACAACACACGTATCGTTATCAAGCGACACCAACTTGCACAAGGCGAGGCCTCCATCGTCCGCGCGCCAGTGAGCAGGGTCACGGTGAAGAAGATAGGGGAGATCAAACCGCTCTTGGACCCTTGGGTTCCTTGTAATGATGTTATTAGTTGAGTCGAGAATGGTCTTGAACGAACATGCCATGCTAGCTGAGGTGATGACGTCACACCGATCAATGAGTTCCTCCACCACGTCATCATTCAGATCGAGGCAAGAATAATGGGATCGTTTCCGGCCTGTTCCCTCCATGGAGAAGACGATCGAACAATGGCAGAAGGAAGGGTGAAGGCAAATGGAGGAGGGAGGAAGAGCGTGCGACGACAGTTCCAAATCGAGAGGGAATGGCGAAGAGTCGATGGACGGTTGCCATGGTACACGAAGAGGCGCCCCGGCCTACATAGAGTCTATTCGGAAATTGTACAAAAGGACTCGCCGTCGTCTCACTGACATGTGGGAACAGGACCACATGTCAATGAAGAGGCTAGTGGGGAGCGGACGGTTGCCACAGAGGTCACACACTGACGACAAGGCCATCCTGTCAGACCTTTCACCCGCGCGGGATGGCTTCCATCCCCCACACGAGCAAAGCCACTTGGCACCCCCACACGGTTGGTCCGCCACACAGCTAGGCCAACTCCAGCACGTGCAGCTTGGATGCCCGCTTGCTCAGCCCCCTTTCCCTCGACGCCCCGAAGCTACCCAACCATGGCTACGTGTTTTGCGCACCCTGCGGCCGGATTTGGAGCGGATCCGGTCGGGCTTGAGCTCGTCCGGTTGAGGGAGGCCGCGCCGTGCCATGGACTGGCCGGGCACCGGGCCGGAAGGCCCCGGCAAGGCCGCATGCAGGTACTGACTCCTCCTCTAGCAGCTCAGATCTACACCATCGGCGGTCCGCCGGTAGATACATGAATGGCGGTCGGCCGGGCTTGGTGTTGGCCCAAAAGCTCGTCGACGCACCGTTGCCACTCATTACGTGCGATGACTACCCAAAGAAGGTCTTGCACCGCGTGTCTACAACACCGGAACATCCCGGATGGGTGTCCATCAAGTGCTCAACCGATGGGGGATGTGCTACTTTAGCTTCGGTTGTGCTCTCGGATTAGTCTTGTTGTGCTAACTTAAAAATTTATTGTTTGGAATGGATGCAAGTTTTGGTATTGGAAGAAGAGTACATCGATATATTGATAGAGCGCAATTTAGTAGATGTTGTAGCACTTTTAGCTAGCATAGAGGCTAGAGATGAGACTAGTGCACTTGTTTATAGAATAGAGGCTAGACATGAGACTAGATGAGAGGAAGCAACGCCCACTACTTTACACTCGAAGAAGAAAGAAGGACGCAAGATCGAGCCTCCGCAGATCAACAATGAATGCATCGAGAAGGCACTAATCCAACTTACAAGAGCAGTTATGGAAGTTGGATATCTTCTAAAATGTATTCTTGTGGTTCTTGTTTTCTTTGGTCTTGTTTTTCTAGTCAAATTTTGGTGATGTATTTCCGTATACCAAAAAATCAATGATGAAAAAAAGATATGTGTTTGCAAAGAAAAATATACGCGGTCGGGATGCGTCCGCGCGTTGGGCGCACGACCACCGCATCTGAGAAATGGCCCGGACACGACCCCATTGCCCTACCCAAACGGACAGAATCCAGGCAAAACGGAGGTCCATTAAGGGTCGTGCGTTGGAGTTGTCCTTACAAGTGGGACCGTAGTTGAGGAAACCGGCTGGTATCGGCAAGCCCCCGCCTCACCCGCCGCATGATGGCTGAGTTAGAGAAACGACGAGGTTGAAGAGATAGTTGTAGCATGGACTCTAAGAAATATGGTGTCAGATGGAAGTCGTGCTGGTGGCGTGTGCCGTACTCCTGGACGTGAATGCTTGATCTGGCCCATGACACCCTAGTATATATCGAGGATTCGAGGTGCTGCTACGTACAGCGAACACATTAACATATGACCCACCTCACACTGTGGCCAAATTTCCTGGAGTCTGTGCTAGGTTAAAAAGTGTTCTTTGTGAGGGTGGGTGGCTAGTCTCAAGTTTAAAAACTTGTTGTATTAAGTATACATAGACGTAGAGATAGTGCAGCAGTTTTGAAAGTTTGAACCCAAACATCAGAATGCAATTTCTACTAGACTCATCCGAGGACCTAGGATGATGGGATTCGCTGCTACAGTAAAAACACCCACCCGGCGCGCGAAGCATGTGAAGCTAGTACAAATAGTAGTAGTACCATTGTTGATTGGACTCATCCTATAACCTGTTGCAATGCACGTACAATTATGTATTCGAAATTTTTTTTGCCTCATCGCAACACCCACTCAGAGAAGCGACTCGAAAATCATTCATAAATTTAGTAAGTTTATCACAGGCATACCATTTTATTACATACAACATGTCATGAACCCACAACGACAACGACGATACATTCTAGTAAATACTAAATTTTTCATCACACAACAAATAACTAGCAATGAAATAAACTTCAGCTCAACCAATCCTTGGCGTTGGAAACGCTTGCTTTGAACCAGAAGTGATTCTCTGGGAAGGGGAAGCTACTGTCAATCTCGAGACCAACGCAAGACTAATCATCCAGGCTGAAGCGGCCTATGTCAGGAGACATTGTGATATCCACGGTAGGGAACCATAGAAATGTCCGAGGTATAGATACAGTTGCTTCTCATAAATGGTAGTAACGTTGTGTCAACAGCAGTTGGATCACCTTTCACCATGATTGGATAGTTTTGTCCAAGGAAGAGCAAGTTTCCTCCAAGAGTATCAAAACCAAACCAGGGAGAAGGTGTTGGTGCTAGAACAATAGTATCCATCCCGAATACCCTGCAACGGATGTTGGAATAGGTCCGGAGAGTGCGACCATGGGAGAAAACACCTGCTTTCTTAGTAACATCAGCAGTGCCCTGTATATAGACAAGAAGAGGTGATCCATCGGAATAAGTTGCCAGGAGCCACTGAGTATATGGGTCCCCATGCTCGTGATCATGATCATTGTCATCTCCCCCTTGGTTATATATTTTTTCAAATATAGGTGGTGGAAAGTTCACAGGACCTTGGAAATACAAGAAGGTTAATTAGTAAAGGGAAACTAGCTAACCCGCATGCATGTGGACGAAACAATTATAATTACGGTGGAAGACAAGCATACCAAAAGCATCAGGATTCCATGCAAAAACAGTGCCACGACTGGTGGCAGCAAACACAAGACCCTCATATTGAATTGCATCATTGTACTCATCCGTGTATAGAAACTGATTTTAGAGCAATATCCATCGAGTCGAACCTTGAAGGATGGCAACAAGCTTGTCGAAGATAGCGACAACACAAGCATTCCTATAACGCCAAGAGCGGTTGGGAACTCGAAAAATTGCTATCTTCTGTAGACGACAGTCACCATGATCGTAGTTGAACATACGTAGAATACCGGTGTGCTCAATCTCTGGGCAGTCTGAGATTTTTGGAAGTGGAACCCGGTGACGAGTGTACACATTCACAAGTTCCCACTCGCAGTTGTACCCAATATAAACAACTCAATCTCCATTTGCGCCTGCCCAAGCCTTACCCACAAGCGATGGCATCTTAACATCACACATATCATTATCAAGCGGCATCAACTTGCACAAGGCGAGGCCTACGTCGTCCGCGCACCAGTGACTAGGTTCACGGTGAAGAAGATAGGGGAGATCAAACCGCTCCTAGACCCTTGGGTTCCTTGTAATGATGTTATTAGTTGAGTCGAGAATGGTCTTGAACGAACCTGCCATGCTAGCCGAGGTGATGATGTTGCACCGATCAATGAGTTCCTCCACCACGTCATCTTTCAGATCGGGGCAAGAATAACGGGGTCGTTTCCGGCCTGTTCCCTCCATGGAGAATACAATCGAACAATGGCAGAAGGAAGGGTGAAGGCAAATGGAGGAGGGAGGAAGAGCATGCGACAACAGTTCCAAATCGAGAGGGAAAGGCGAAGAGTCGGTGAACGGTTGCCATGGTACACGAAGAGGCGCCCCAGCCTACATAGACGTCCGTTTGGAAATTGTACAAAAGGACTCGCCGTCGTCTCACTGACATGTGGGAATGGGACCACATGCCAACGAAACATGGTGTGTAATTTCTCGTGCAAAATGCGATCTGGCCGCGTTGGCCCGAGGTGCCGCATTAGTTATCGACCTTTTATTTTTTTAATGGCATGCCATTCAGTTTTGAAGCACGACTAACTGGTATTGTATGCAGAGAAAATATAAACAACTCTACCACTACTCCACCTCTAGTACTAGTAGTATAAAAAGATATATAGGCTGGAGCTTCAGCGCTTTCTTGCTAAGGGCCGCCCACTTGCTTCTCACACTATCACCCTCTCGCCAGATCTAAAAAAGACGGCCTCTCTCTCCCTCCTCACCGGTGGTCACAGATCCGTCGGGGAAGAAAAGGACGTGCTACCTCTTAAGCATGCGTTGGTTTTTCCTTGAAGAGAAAAGGGTGATGCAACAAAGTAGTGTAAGTATTTCCCTCAGTTTTTGAGAACCAATGTATCAATCTAGTAGGAGACTACACGCAAGTCACCTAGTACCTGCACAAACAAACAAGAACCTCGCAACCAACGCAATAAAGGGGTTGTCAATCCCTTCACGGTCACTAACGATATTGAGATCTGATAGAGATAATAAGATAACTATTTTTTTTGTATAGATTGAGAAGTAAAGATTGCTAAATAAATAGTTAACTAGAATTGTAGATCGGAAACTTACATGATGTAAAGTAGACCCGGGGGCCATAGGTTTCACTAGTGGCTTCTGTCAAGATAGCATATATTACGGTGGGTGAACAAATTACTGCCGAGCAATTGATAGAAAAGTGCATAGTGTTGGAAATATGCCCTAGAGGCAATAATAAAATGGTTATTATTATATTTCTTTGTTCATGATAATTGTCTATTGTTCATGCTATAATTGTGTTATCCAGAAATCGTAATACATGTGTGAATACATAGACCAGAACACGTCCCTAGTGAGCCTCTAGTTGACTAGCTCGTTGATCAAAAGATAGTCATGGTTTCCTGACTATGGACATTGGATGTCATTGATAACGGGATCACATCATTAGGAGAATGATGTGATGGACAAGACCCAATCCTAAGCATAGCTCAAAGATCGTGTAGTTCGTTTGCTGTAGCTTTTCTGAATGTCAAGTATCATTTCCTTAGACCATGAGATTGTGCAACTCCCAAACACCGTAGGAGTGCCTTGGGTGTGCTAAACGTCACAGCGTAACTGGGTGACTATAAAGGTACATTATAGGTATCTCCAAAAGTGTCTGTTGGGTTGGCACGAATCGAGACTGGGATTTGTCACTCCGTATGACGGAGAGGTATCTCTGGGCCCACTCGGTAATGCATCATTATAGTGAGCTCAATGTGATCAAGTGGTTGATCACGGGATCATGCATTACGGTACGAGTAAAGTGACTTGCCGGTAACGAGACTGAACAAGGTATTAGGATACCGATGATCGAGTCTCGGGCAAGTAACGTACCGATTGACAAAGGGAATTGTATACGGATTGATTGAATCCTCGACATCGTGGTTCATCCGATGAGATCATCGTGGAGCATGTGGGAGCCAACATGGGTATCCAGATCCCGCTGTTGGTTATTGACCGGAGATTCATCTCGGTCATGTCTGCATGTCTCCCGAACCCGTAGGGTCTACACACTTAAGGTTCGGTGATGCTAGGGTTGTTAGGAAGACTTGTATGTGATTACCGAATATTGTTCGGAGTCCCGGATGAGAGCCCGGATGTCATGAGGAGTTCCGGAATGGTCCCGAGGTGAAGATTTATATGTAGGAAGTTGTCATACGGTCACCGGAAAGGTTCGGGGGCATATCGGTATTGTATCGGGGCCACCGGAGGGGTTCCGGGGGTCCACCGAGAGGGGCCACCTCTCTCGGAGGGCCTAATGGGCTGTAGAGGAAAGGGGAACCAGCCCTACATGGGCTGGCCGCATCCCCCCCATGGGCCCATGCGCCTAGGGTTGGGGGGAAACCCTAAAGGGGGCGCCCCCCTTGCTTGGGGGGGGGAAGCCCCCTCCCCTTGGCCGCCGCCCCCCCTCTAGATCTCATCTAGAGGGGGCCGGACCCCTTCCTCCTTCCCCTATAAATAGAGGGGCAAGGGGAGGGCTGCACACAACATCCAAGGCGCAGCTCCTCCCCTCCCCAACACCTCTCCTCCTCCGTAAGAGCTTGGCGAAGCCCTGCCGGAGTACTGCAGCTTCACCACCACCACGCCGTCATGCTGCTGTTGGAGCCCTCTTCCTCAACCTCTCCCTCCTCCGTGCTGGATCAAGGCGCAGGAGACGTCCTCGCTCCGTACGTGTGTTGAACACGGAGGTGTCGTCCGTTCGGCGCTAGGATCTTCGGTGATTTGGATCACGACGAGTACGACTCCATCAACCTCGTTCTCTTGAACGCTTCCGCTCGTGATCTACAAGGGTATGTAGATGCACTCCTCTCTCCCTCGTTGCTAGATGACTCCATAGATAGATCTTGGTGATGCGTAGAAAATTTTAAAATTCTGCTACGTTCCCCAACAGTGGCATCATGAGCTAGGTCTATGCGTAGTTTCTATGCATGAGTAGAACACAAAGTAGTTGTGGGCATCGATATTGTCAATTTGCTTGCCGTTACTAGACTTATCTTGATTCGGCGGCATCGTGGGATGAAGCGGCCCGGACCGACCTTACACGTACGCTTACGTGAGACTGGTTCCACCGACTGACATGCACTAGTTGCATAAGGTGGCTGGCGGGTGTTTGTCTCTCCCACTTTAGTCGGATCGGATTCAATGAACATGGTCCTTATGAAGGGTAAATAGAAATTGGCAATTCACGTTGTGGTTTTGGCGTAGGTAAGAAACGTTCTTGCTAGAATCCTATAGCAGCCACGTAAAAACTTGCAACAACAATTAGAAGACTTCTAACTTGTTTTTGCAGCAAGTGTTTTTGGATGTGATATGGCCAAAGGATGTGATGAATGATATATGTGATGTATGAGATGATCATGTTCTTGTAATAGGAATCACGACTTGCATGTCGATGAGTATGACAACCGGCAGGAGCCATAGGAGTTGTCTTTATTTATTTATGACCTGCGTGTCAACATAAACGTCATGTAATTACTTTACTTTATTGCTAAAGCGTTAGCCATAGTAGTAGAAGTAATAGATGACGAGACAACTTCAAGAAGACACGATGATGGAGATCATGATGATGGAGATCATGGTGTCATGCCGGTGACAACGATGATCATGGAGCCCCGAAGATGGAGATCAAAAGGAGCAAATGATATTGGCCATATCATGTCTCTATTTGATTGCATGTGATGTTTATCATGTTTTGCATCTTATTTGGTTAGAACGACGATAGCTTGAATAAGATGATCCCTCAAAATAATTTCAATAAAGTGTTCCCCCTAACTATGCACCGTTGCGAAGGTTCGTTGTTTCAAAGCACCACGTGATGATCGGGTGTGATAGATTCTACTGTTCGAATACAACGGGTGTAAGACAGATTTACACACGCAATACACTTAGGTTGACTTGAAGAGCCTAGCATGTACAGACATGGCCTCGGAAAACAGAAGACCGAAAGGTCGAGCATGAGTTGTATAGAAGATACGATCAACATGAAGATGTTCACCGATGTTGACTAGTCCATCTCACGTGATGATCGGACACGGCCTAGTTAACTCGGATCATGTTATACTTAGATGACTGGAGGGATGTCTATCTGAGTGGGAGTTCATTGAATAATTTGATTAGATGAACTTAATTATCATGAACTTAGTCTAAAATCTTTACAATATGTCTTGTAGATCAAATGGCCCACGTTGTCCTCAACTTCAACGCGTTCCTAGAGAAAACCAAGCTGAAAGACGATGGCAGCAACTATACGGACTGGGTCCGGAACCTGAGGATCATCCTCATAGCTGTCAAGAAAGATTATGTCCTAGAAGCACCGCTAGGTGTCGCACCTGTCCCAGAGAACCAAGACGTTATGAACGCTTGGCAGTCATGTGCTGATGATTACTCCCTCGTTCAGTGCGGCATGCTTTACAGCTTAGAACCGGGGCTCCAAAAGCATTTTGAGAGACACGGAGCATATGAGATGTTCGAAGAGCTAAAAATGGTTTTTCAAGCTCATGCCCGGGTCGAGAGATATGAAGTCTCCGACAAGTTCTTCAGCTGTAAGATGGAGGAAAATAGTTCTGTCAGTGAGCACATACTCAAAATGTCTGGGTTGCATAACCGCTTGACTCAGCTGGGAGTTAATCTCCCGGATGACGCGGTCATTGACAGAATCCTTCAGTCGCTTCCACCGAGCTACAAGAGCTTTGTGATGAACTTCAATATGCAGGGGATGGAAAAGACCATTCCTGAGGTGTATTCAATGCTGAAATCAGCAGAGGTGGAAATCAAAAAGGAACATCAAGTGTTGATGGTGAATAAAACCACTAAGTTCAAGAAAGGCAAGGGTAAGAAGAACTTCAAGAAGGACGGCAAGGGAGTTGCCGTGCCCGGTAAGCAAGCTGCCGGGAAGAAGCCAAAGAATGGACCCAAGCCCGAGACTGAGTGTTTTTATTGCAAGGGAAGTGGTCACTGGAAGCGGAACTGCCCCAAATACTTAGCGGACAAGAAGGCCGGCAACACGAAAGGTATATGTGATATACATGTAATTGATGTGTACCTTACCAGTACCCGTAGTAGCTCCTGGGTATTTGATACCGGTGCGGTTGCTCACATTTGTAACTCAAAGCAAGAGCCGCGGAATAAGCGGAGACTGGCGAAGGACGAGGTGACGATGCGCGTCGGGAATGGTTCCAAGGTCGATGTGATCGCCGTCGGCACGCTACCTCTACATTTACCTACGGGATTAGTTTTAAACCTCAATAATTGTTATTTAGTGCCAGCTTTGAGCATGAACATTGTATCAGGATCTTGTTTAATTCGAGATGGCTACTCATTTAAATCCTAGAATAATGGTTGCTCTATTTATATGAGAGATATGTTTTATGGTCATGCTCCAATGGTGAATGGTTTATTCTTAATGAATCTCGAGCGTAATGCTACACATATTCATAGTGTGAATACCAAAAGATGTAAGGTTGATAATGATAGTCCCACATACTTGTGGCACTACCGCCTTGGTCACATAGGTATCAAACGCATGAAGAAGCTCCATGCAGATGGACTTTTAGAGTCTCTTGATTACGAATCATTTGACACGTGCGAACCATGCCTCATGGGTAAAATGACCAAGACTCCGTTCTCAGGAACAATGGAGTGAGCAACCAACTTATTGGAAATCATACATACTGATGTGTGCGGTCCAATGATTGTTGAGGCTCGCGGTGGCTATCGTTATGTTCTCACCCTCACTGATGACTTGAGTAGATATGGGTATGTCTACTTAATGAAACACAAGCCTGGGACCTTTGAAAAGTCAAGGAATTTCAGAGTCAGGTTGAGAATCAACGTGACAAGAAAATCAAGTTCTTGCCATCAGATCGTGGGGGAGAATACGTGAGTCACGAATTTGGCACACACTTAAGAAAATGTGGAATAGTTTCACAACTCACGCTGCCTGGAACACCTCAGCGTAATGGTGTGTCCGAACGTCGTAATCGCACTCTATTAGATATGGTGCGATCTATGATGTCTCTTACCGATTTACCGCTGTCATTTTGGGGCTATGCTTTAGAGACTGCCGCATTCACTTTAAATAGGGCTCCGTCAAAATCCATTGAGACGACACCGTATGAATTATGGTTTGGGAAGAAACCTAAGCTGCCGTTTCTAAAAGTTTGGGGATGTGATGGTTATGTCAAGAAACTTCAACCTGAAAAGCTCGAACCCAAGTCTGAAAAATGTGTCTTCATAGGATACCCTAAAGAAACTGTTGGGTATACCTTCTACCTCAGATCCGAAGGCAAGATCTTTGTTGCCAAGAATGGGTCCTTTCTAGAGAAAGAGTTTCTCTCGAAAGAAATAAGTGGGAGGAAAGTAGAACTTGATGAAGTATTACCTCTTGAACCGGTAAGTGGCGCAGCTCAAGAAAATGTTCCTGAGGTGCCTGCACCGACTAGAGAGGAAGTTAATGATGATGATCATCAAACTTCAGATCAAGTTACTACTGAACTTCGTAGGTCCATGAGGACACGTTCCGCACCAGAGTGGTACGGCAACCCTGTCTTGGAAATCATGTTGTTAGACAACGGTGAACCTTCGAACTATGAAGAAGCGATGGCGGGCCCGGATTCCAACAAATGGCTAGAAGCCATGAAATCCGAGATAGGATCCATGTACAAAAACGAAGTATGGACTTTGACTGACTTGCCCGGTGATCGGTGAGCCATAGAAAATAAATGGATCTTTAAGAAGAAGACAGACGCGGATGGCAACGTAACCATCTATAAAGCTCGGCTTGTCGCTAAGGGTTATCGACAAGTTCAAGGGGTTAACTACGATGAGACTTTCTCACCCGTAGCGAAGCTGAAGTCTGTCTGAATCATGTTAGCAATTGCCGCATTATATGATTATGAGATATGGCAAATGGACATCAAAACGGCATTCCTTAACGGTTTCCTTAAGGAAGAATTGTATATGATGCAGCCCGAAAGTTTTGTCGATCCTAAGAATGCTGACAAGGTGTGCAAGCTCCAACGCTCGATTTATGGGCTGGTGCAAGCATCTCGGAGTTGGAACATTCGTTTTGATGAGATGATCAAAGCGTTTGGGTTTATGCAGACTTATGGAGAAGCCTGCATTTACAATAAAGTGAGTGGGAGCTCTGTAGCATTTCTCATATTGTATGTGGATGACATACTGTTGATGGGAAATGATATAGAATTCTTGGAAAGCATAAAGGCCTACTTGAACAAGTGTTTTTCAATGAAGGACCTTGGAGAAGCTGCTTATATATTAGGCATCAAGATCTATAGAGATAGATCGAGACGCCTCATTGGTCTTTCACAGAGTACGTACCTTGACAAGATATTGAAGAAGTTCAAAATGGATCAGTCAAAGAAGGGGTTCTTGCCTGTATTGCAAGGTACGAGATTGAGCACGGCTCAATGCCCGACCACGGCAGAAGATAGAGAAAAGATGAGTGTCGTCCCCTATGCCTCAGCCATAGGGTCTATCATGTATGCTATGTTGTGTACCAGACCTGATGTAAACCTTGCCGTAAGTTTGGTAGGAAGGTACCAAAGTAATCCCGGCATGGAACACTGGACAGCGGTCAAGAATATCCTGAAGTACCTGAAAAGGACTAAGGAAATGTTTCTCATTTATGGAGGTGACGTAGAGCTTGTCGTAAAGGGTTACGTCGATGCTAGCTTCGACACAGATCTGGATGACTCTAAGTCACAAACCGGATACGTGTATATTTTGAATGGTGGGGCAGTAAGCTGGTGCGGTTGCAAGCAAAGCGTTGTGGCGGGATCTACATGTGAAGCGGAGTACATGGCAGCCTCGGAGGCAGCACAAGAAGCAGTCTGGGTGAAGGAGTTCATTACCGACCTAGGACTCATACCCAATGCGTCGGGCCCGATGACTCTCTTCTGTGATAACGCTGGAGCTATTGCCCTTGCAAAGGAGCCCAGGTTTCACAGGAAGACCAGGCATATCAAGCGTCGCTTCAACTCCATTCGTGAAAGTGTTCAAAATGGAGACATAGAGATTTGTAAAGTACATACGGACCTGAATGTAGCAGATCCGTTGACTAAACCTCTCCCTAGAGCAAAACATGATCAACACCAGAACTGCATGGGTGTTCGATTCATCACAATGTAACTAGAATATTGACTCTAGTGCAAGTGGGAGACTGTTGGAAATATGCCCTAGATGCAATAATAAAATGGTCATTATTATATTTCTTTGTTCATGATAATTGTCTATTGTTCATGCTATAATTGTGTTATCCGGAAATCGTAATACATGTGTGAATACATAGACCACAACACGTCCCTAGTGAGCCTCTAGTTGACTAGCTCGTTGATCAAAAGATAGTCATGGTTTCCTGACTATGGACATTGGATGTCATTGATAACGGGATCACATCATTTGGAGAATGATGTGATCGACAAGACCCAATCCTAAGCATAGCTCAAAGATCGTGTAGTTCGTTTGCTGTAGCTTTTCTGAATGTCAAGTATCATTTCCTTAGACCATGAGATTGTGCAACTCCCGAACACCGTAGGAGTGCCTTGGGTGTGCCAAACGTCACAGCGTAACTGGGTGACTATAAAGGTACATTATAGGTATCTCCAAAAGTGTCTGTTGGGTTGGCACGAATCGAGACTGGGATTTGTCACTCCGTATGACGGAGAGGTATCTCTGGGCCCACTCGGTAATGCATCATTATAGTGAGCTCAATGTGATCAAGTGGTTGATCACGGGATCATGCATTACAGTACGAGTAAAGTGACTTGCCGGTAACGATACTGAACAAGGTATTAGGATACCGATGATCGAGTCTCGGGCAAGTAACGTACCGATTGACAAAGGGAATTGTATACTGATTGATTGAATCCTCGACATCGTGGTTCATCCGATGAGATCATCGTGGAGCATGTGGGAGCCAACATGGGTATCCAGATCCCGCTGTTGGTTATTGACCGGAGATTCATCTCGGTCATGTCTGCATGTCTCCCGAACCCGTAGGGTCTACACACTTAAGGTTCGGTGATGCTAGGGTTGTTAGGAAGACTTGTATGTGATTACCGAATGTTGTTCGGAGTCCCAGATGAGATCCCGGACGTCACGAGGAGTTCCGGAATGGTTCGGAGGTGAAGATTTATATGTAGGAAGTTGTCATACGGTCACCGGAAAGGTTTGGGGGCATATCAGTATTGTACCGGGGCCACCGGAGGGGTTCCGGGGGTCCACCGGGAGGGGCCACCTCTCTCGGAGGGCCTAATGGGCTGTAGAGGAAAGGGGAACCAGCCCTACATGGGCTGGCCGCATCCCCCCATGGGCCCATGCGCCTAGGGTTGGGGGGGGGGAACCCTAAAAGGGGCGCCCCCCTTGCTTGGGGGGCAAGCCCCCTCCCCTTGGCCGCCGCCCCCCCTCTAGATCTCATCTAGAGGGGTCCGCCCCCCTTCCTCCTTCCCCTATAAATATAGGGGCAAGGGGAGGGCCGCACACAACATCCAAGGCGCAGCCCCTCCCCTCCCCAACACCTCTCCTCCTCCATAAGAGCTTGGCGAAGCCCTGCCGGAGTACTGCAGCTTCACCACCACCACGCCGTCGTGCTGCTATTGGAGCCCTCTTCCTCAACATCTCCCTCCTCCTTGCTAGATCAAGGCGCGGGAGACGTCCTCGCTCCGTACGTGTGTTGAACGCGGAGGTGCCGTCCGTTCGGCGCTAGGATCTTCGGTGATTTGGATCACGACGAGTACGACTCCATCAACCCCGTTCTCTTGAATGCTTCCGCTCGTGATCTACAAGGGTATGTAGATGCACTCCTCTCTCCCTCGTTGCTAGATGACTCCATAGATAGATCTTGGTGATGCGTAGAAAATTTTAAAATTCTGCTACATTCCACAACACATAGTTATGATGATATCTAGGCATGATCATGAACATAGGCATCACGTCCATTTCAAGTAGACCGAAACGATTCTGCATCTACTACTATTACTCCACACATCGACTACTATCCAACATGCATCTAGAGTATTAAGTTCATAAGAACAGAGTAACTCATTAGGCAAGATGACATGATGTAGAGGGATAAAATAAAGCAATATGATATAAACCCCATCATTTTACCCTCGATAGCAACAATACAATACATGCCTTGCTGCCCCTGCTGTCACTGGGAAAGGACACCGCAAGATTGAACCCAAAGCTAAGCATTTCTCCCATTGCAAGAAAGATCAATCTAGTAGGCCAAACCAAACTGATAATTCGAAGAGACTTGCAAAGATATCAAATCATGCATATAAGAATTCAGAGAAGAGTCAAATATTGTTCATAGATAATCTTAATCATAAACCCATAATTCATCGGATCTCGGCAAACACACCGCAAAAAGAATTACATCGAATAGATCTCCAAAACATCAAGGAGAACTTTGTATTGAGATCCAAAGATAGATAAGAAGCAATCTAGCTAATAACTATGGACCCGAAGGTCTGTGGTAACTACTCACACATCATCGGAGAGGCTATGGTGTTGATGTAGAAGCCCTCCGTGATCGATCCCCCCTCTGGAAGATCGCCGGAAAAGGTCCCCAGATGGGATCTCACGGGTACAGAAGGTTGCGGCGGTGGAAAAGTGGTTTCGTGGCTCCCCTGGATGTTTTCAGGGTATAAGAGTATATAGAGGTGAAAGAAGTAGGTCGGTGGAGCTGCGAGGGGCCCACGAGGGTGGGGGGGCGCGCCTGGCCCCTTGGGTGCGCTGCCCTACCTCGTGGCCTCCTCGATGCTTCCTTGATGTCCACACCAAGTCTCCTGGATTGCGTTTGTTCCAAAAAAGATCCTTGCAAAGGTTTCATTACGTTTGGATTCCGTTTGATATTCCTTTTCTACGAAACACTGAAATAGGCAAAAAAACAATTTGCACTGGGCTTTCGGTTAATAGGTTAGTCCCAAAAATAATACAAAAGTGTATAATAAAGTCCATAAACATCCAAAACAGATAATATAATAGCATGGAACAATAAAAAATTATAGATACGTTGGAGACGTATTAAGCATCCCCAAGCCTAATTCCTGCTCGTCCTCGAGTAGGTAAATGATAAAAACAGAATTTTTGATGTGGAATGCTACCTAACATAATTTTCAATGTATTTATCTTTATTGCGGCATGAATGTTTAGATCCGAAAGATTCTAGATAGAAGTTTAATATTGACATAAAAATAATAATACTTCAAGCAATGCTAACCAAGCAATCATGTCTTATCAAAATAACATAGCCAAAGAAAGCTCATCCCTACAAAATCATATAGTTTGGCCATGCTTCATTTTCATCACACAAAATGCTCCCATCATGCACAACCCCGATGACAAGCCAAGCAATTGTTTCATACTTTAGTCTTTTCAAACTCTTTCAACTTTCACGCAATATATGAGCGCGAGCCATGGATATAGCACTATGGGTGGAATAGAATATGATGATGGAGGTTGTGTGAGAAGACAAAAAGGGAGAAAGTCTCACATTGACACGGGTAATCAACGGGCTATGGAGATGCCCATAAATTGATGTCAATGCAAGGAGTAGGGATTGCCATGCAATGGATGCACTAGAGCTATGAATATAAGAAAGCTCAACAAAAGTAACTAAGTGGGTGTGCATCCAACTTGCTTGCTCACGAAGACCTAAGGCATTTGAGGAAGCTCATTGTTAGAATATACAAGCCAAGTTCTATAATGAAAAATTCCCACTAGTATATGAAAGTGACAACATAAGAGACTCTCTATGATGAAGATCATGGTGCTACTTTGAAGCACAAGTGTGGAAAAAGGATAGTAACATTGCCCCTTATCTCTTTTTCTCTCATTTTTTTTTCTTTTTTCTTTTTCTTTTTTTGGGCCTCATTTTTCTATGGACTTTCTCTTTTTTCCCCTTTTTAAGAACTGTCCTCACATGGGACAATGCTCTAATAATGAAAATCATCACACTTTTATTTACTTTACAACTCAAGGATTACAACTCGATACTTAGAACAAAATATGACTCTATGTGAATGCCTCCGGCGGTGTACCGGGATATGTAATGAATCAAGAGTGACATATATGAAAGACTTATGAAGGTGGATTTTCCACAAGTGCGATGTCAACTACATGATCACGCAAGGCAATATGGCAATGATGGAGCGTGTCATAATAAACGAAACGGTGGAAAGTTGCATGGCAATATATCTCGGAATGGCTATGGAAATGCCATAATAGGTAGAGGAAGATATAAGGAGTCTTATGTGTGATAGAGCGTATCATATCATGGGGTTTGGATGCACCGGCGAAGTTTGCACCAACTCTCGAGGTCAGAAAGGGCAATGCACGGCACCGAAGAGGCTAGCAATGATGGAAGGGTGAGAGTGTGTATAATCCATGGACTCAACATTAGTCATAAAGAACACATATAATTATTGCAAAAATCTACAAGTCATAAAAACCAAGCACTATGTGCATGCTCCTAGGGGGATAGATTGGTAGGAAAAGACCATCGCTCGTCCCCGACCGCCTCTCATAAGGAAAGCAATCAAAGAACAACCCATGCTTCAAATTTGTCACACAACATTTACCATACGTGCATGCTACGGGACTTGCCAACTTCAACACAATTATTTATAAATTACATAATTACTCAACTAGCACAACTCTAATATTACCACCTTTATATCTCAAAACAACTATCAAGAATCAAACTTCTCATAACATTTAATGCACTCTATACGAAAGTTTTTATTATACCCTTCCCGGATGTCTATCATATAAGGACTAATTTCATAACCAAAGCAAATTGCCATGTTGTTCTCAAAGACTCTCAAAATAATATAAGTTACGTATTAGAGATTAATAATTTCTATAAAATAAAACCACCACCATGCTCTAAAAAGATATAAGCTAAGCACTAGAGGAAAATTATCTAGCTCAAAAGATATAAGTGAAGCACATAGAGTATTCTAATAAATTCCGATTCATGTGTGTCTCTCCCAAAGGGTGTGTACAACTAGGATGATTGTGGTAAACTATAAAGAAAAGACTCAAATCATACAATACGCTCCAACCAAAACACATATCATGTGGTGAATAAAAATATAGCCTCAAGTAAAGTTACCGATAGATGAAGGCGAAAGAGGGGATGCCTTCCGGGGCATCCCCAAGCTTAGGCTTTTGGTTACCATTGAATTTTACCTTAGGGTGCCTTGGGAATCCCCAAGCTTAGGCTCTTGCCATTCCTTGTTCTGAAATCCATTAAATCTTTACCCAAAAACTTGAAAACTTCACAACACAAAACTCAACAGAAAATCTCGTGAGCTCCGTTAGTATAAGAAAACAAACCACCACTTTAAGGTATTGTAATACAATCATTATTTATTTATATTGGTGTTAAACCTACTGTATTCCAACTTCTCTATGGTTCATACCCCCCGATACTAGCCATAGATTCATCAAAATAAGAAAACAACACACGAAAAACAGAATCTGTCAAAAAAAGAACAGTCTGTAGTAATCTGTAGGTTTCGAATACTTCTGTAACTCCAAAAATCCTGAGAAATTAGGAAATCCTAAATAATTTGTATATTGATCTACTTCAGCTGGAATCAGTATTTTATCGCTCTCTAGTTAAAAATGAAAATTATTATCGTGAGCACATATTTTTTATTTTTTCCAGCAAGATCAAATAACAATCATCCAAGAAGATCCTAAAGGCTTTACTTGGCACAAACACTAACTAAAACATAAAAACACAATCATAACAGAGGATAGATGATTTATTTATTACTAAATAGGAACAAAAAGCAAGGACCAAAAATAAAATTGGGTTGCCTCCCAACAAGCGCTATCGTTTAACACCCCTAGCTAGGCATTGATAATTTCAATGATGCTCACATAAAAGACAAGAATTGAAACACAAAGAGAACATCATGAAACACGTGACAAACACATACAAGTCTAACATACTTCCTAGCATAGGCATCTTATAGGCAAACAAATTATCATAGCAAGCAAAAATTAGCATATGCAAGGAAGCGGAAAGAAACAATAGCAATCTCAACATAACGAGAGGTAATTTAGTAAGTTGAAAATTTCTATAACCATATTTTCCTCTCTCATAATAATTACATGTGGGATCATAAGCAAATTCAACAAAATAGCTATCACATAACATATTCTCAACATGATCCACATGCATGCGAAGTTGACACTCTTCCAAAATAGTGGGATTAACATTAACTAAAGTCATGACCCCTCCAAAACCACTTTTATCAAAAATTGCATAAGATTGAACATTCTCCAAATACGTGGGATCTAAAGTTGACACTCTTCCAAACCCACTTTCAATATTTCAAACATTAGTATCAATCCTATATTCATCATGGGGTTTAAATAAATTTTCAAGATCATAAGAAGAATCACCCCAATCATGATAATTGCAACAAGTAGTGGACATAGCAAAACTAGCATCCCCAAGCTTAGGGTTTTGCATATTATTAGCACAATTGACATTCATAGAATTTATAATAACATCATTGCAATCATTCTTTTCATTCAAGGAGCTATCGTGAATCACTTCATACGTTTCTTCTTTCAACACTTCATCACAATTTTTAGATTCACGAATTTCAAGCAAAACCTCATAAAGATAATCTAGTGCACAGAACTCACTAGCAATTGGTTCATCATAATTGGATATTTTAAAAAGATTAGCAAGAGGGTGAGGATCCATGACAATAGATATTTAGCAAGCGAAGATGCAAGCTAATAGAAGGCACATGGTAACACGAGCAAACAGAAGGACGAACGGAAAAGGGGCGAATAAAACGGCAAAGGTGAAGTGGGGGAGAGGAAAACGAGGGGCGAATGGCAAATAATGTAATCCAAGGGATAAGAGTTTGTGATGGGTACTTGGTATGTCTTGACTTGGCGTAGATCTTCCCGGCAACGGCGCCAGAAATCCTTCTTGCTACCTCTTGAGCATGCGTTAGTTTTCCCTTGAAGAGGAAAGGGTGATGCATTAAAGTAGCGTAAGTATTTCCCTCAGTTTTTGAGAACCAAGGTATCAATCCAGTAGGAGACTACATGCAAGTCACCTAGTACCTGCACAAACAAACAAGAACCTCACAACCAACGCGATAAAGGGGTTGTCAATCCCTTGACGGTCACTTACGAAAGTGAGATCTGATAGAGATAATAAGATAAATATTTTTGGTAATTTTGTTGTATAGATTGAAAAGTAAATATTGCAAAATAAATAGTAAACTAGAATTGTAGATCGGAAACTTATATGATGTAGAGTAGACCCGGGGGCCATGGGTTTCACTAGTGGCTTCTCTCAAGATAGCATATATTACGGTGGGTGAACAAATTACTGTCGAGCAATTGATAGAAAAGCGCATAGTTATGATGATATCTAGGCATGATCATGAACATAGGCATCACGTCCGTGTCAAGTAGACCGAAACGATTCTGCATCTACTACTATTACTCCACATATCAACCGCCATCCAGCATGCGTCTAGAGTATTAAGTTCATAAGAACAGAGTAATGCATTAGGCAATTTGACATGATGTAGAGGGATAAAATGAAGCAATATGATATAAACCCCATCCTTTTATCCTCAATGGCAACAATACAATACGTGCCTTGCTGTCACTGGGAAAGGACACCGCAAGATTGAACCCAAAGCTAAGCATTTCTCCCATTGCAAGAAAGATCAATCTAGTAGGCCAAACCAAACTGATAATTCGAAGAGATTTGCAAAGATATCAAATCATGCATATAAGAATTCAGAGAAGAATCAAATATTGTTCATATATAATCTTAATCATAAACCCACAATTCATCGGATCTCGGCAAACACACCACAAAATGAATTACATCAAATAGATCTCCAAGAACATCGAGGAGAACTTTGTATTGAGATCCAAAGAGAGAGAAGCCATCTAGCTAATAACTATGGACCCGAAGGTCTGTGGTAAACTACTCACACATCATCGGAGAGGCTATGGTGTTTATTATGTTATCAGAGGAGGTCTGTATGTTTGTCTCTAATGCCTGTCGACTACATACCTGACATCATGATGTAATGTTAAGTCATTTCCATTTGTACAGTGTCACCGAATTGTTAAGGCGGTGATGGCATTTTATTTTAGTTGAACTGCACAAAATATGCTTAAAAGAAGAGGAAAGGTCAGGAATGGCTCAATTTTTGAGAAAAAACTATGTATGCCTTCCTAACTGTAGCGATCCGACCTCAAACGGTCAAATCTCTGTGCATAAGTGTCATCCCTGGATCGGTAATGCTGACACACACACACAGGGTACTTGAAGGATTTATAACAGAGTTCAATCACACACTTATTACATCGAATATCTCAAAAGAGAGTATTTATTACAATAATGTAATGAAAATAACAACGGAAGACTTCGAAGGTAAAATGATTCCATCAACGCCAACGGCATAGCTGAGTGCAAGACAACGACCTAGCGCACCTTACTCTTCTTCTGAAAAGTCTGCAACATAATACGTTGCAGCCCGAAACGGGTCAGCACATGGAATATGTTGGCAAATTAACACTGTGGAGCAATGAACATGTAACAACTATAACTATATGCATATATGGCTGGTGGAGGCTCTATGGTTATATTTGCATAAAGCTAATTTTTTTCCTACAACAAAGTAATATATTTTATTTAACTATAAAGTTTGTTGAAAACATTGAGAAGGTTCCTCCAACTAAATCCCAAATTAAATAATCATCAACCCAACAAATTAATTAATAGCATCATGAGATCAAATCAATAATTCAAGTACCAGATACTCAAGATGTCCACAACCGGGGACACGGCTAACCATGATTAGTTTATACACTCTGCAGAGGTTTGCGCACTTTTCCCCACAACACTCGATCTCTTCTGTTATATTTCTCGCACTACATGATGTTTGAGAAACGGATGACCGAGACACAGTCTTTCAGAAGCATTAACTCTTTACTCTGGGTAGACAGTACCACCTACATCCCCTACATCTGCTAGCCTATCACTGAAATAGGTCACACAACTTAATCAACTATGCCAGAGCCCATAATGGCTTGTGGCCGCACACGAAAGTTTCTAGCATGAATAATCTTATGATCCCTTTGATCCTGGGTGGCAAATCGTAGGAAGATCACACGGGTACTCCGGGATATCCCAGGACAACACTGGATTGCTCCAGGTGCCCAGACAACCACTAGGTGCTCCAGGGTGCCTCAACCAATCCACCCAGATGTGTGTTAAAGTATCCACCTTAAGTTTAACCATTAATTAAACTCTCACATCTGTCATGGATCACTCAACCAAACCACGTCTACGAGCATAGCATAGCAGTATAAGCATAACGTAGAAGTAACTCCCAGGGTTTGAAATAAAGGCAATAGGTACTACCTCATCACTACTTCCCAGTTCCCACAAGTATTCAAGTCCTAACCACGCAGTGTTTGAGGATTGAAACTAATGCATAAAAACTAGGTAATAAGGGGTATGATTCAAGTGTTACTTGCCTTGCTGACGGTCTGAAAACCCTAGTGACTCGTAGTAGCACGCTTCGCACTCCGAAACTCTATCACAAACAAACAATAGCATACATAAGAACTCAAGAAATAGATGCAAGGGAAAATATACAAATCGAAAGTTCAAGAGAAGAGCTTCGATTTGCAAAAAGAATCAATCGAATCGGAGCTAAGAAACTCAAACTGCAGTCAAAATAAGTTCAAATTCAAATCTGCTTGCAACCAAATTTTAAATTGTCAAAACCATGTTCTAGTTGGTTAACTGGAAAGAGGGGTTCAAGACGAAGGTTTTGGCGGTTTCACTGGATTTGGACAAAAGAGCAAAAAGTTGCGAGCGTTTGAAGATCAGGGTCTAATTTGCGATAAAAATAAACATGCATAGGTCCCTGGCAGAAAAATAAAATAAAAAACACTAACGAACGAACGTTCGCTATCAGAGGCAAACGGGCGGACGTGTTCGCTAACAGGGATGTTCGGGTGAACGTTCGCTAATTAGCGAAGCCAAAAAAAACCAAACTAACCGATCTAACGAAAAAAAGGGTGACAGTTTTGTCGGTTTACCGGTTCTAGAAAACCGGCGGGCGGTGGCGAGATTCGGCGGGATGGGCGGCTCCGGCGAGGCGGCAGGATTCGATAGGGCGGCGGGGTCCTAGCGGTGGCTTCCGGCGTCGGTGGTGCGGGCTGGCGATGGCGGCTGGAGGCAGTGGTGCCGTGGCGGGGCCTTGGCCCTATTTAAAGAGGCCGGGGGCGGCTTGCGCAAGGGGCTGACCCGAAATGGAGTCTAGCTCGGACTCCTCCTCGGCGTCCGTGCCATGCACAGCGGCAGCAGGAGGAAGGCGGCGGCACTGTGGGCTGCAACCCAACGATTTTTTAAAATAAATTCCGCTGAAGAAAAATCCTAATAAAAAAATATAAAAATGCCCAAAACAATTTTCATCGTCTAAATAAAATATTTAGAACAAAGTGAACATTTTTCTCGCCTAAAAATGCAATTTTCAAAAAATCCAATTTTTTCTAATTCAAATAAAATCTCAAATAAAAATGCAAATAAAATATATATTTGATTTTAAAAAATTTCCGCCAATATTCCTTCCTTTTTTGAAGAAGTCATATTATCTTCTCTCTTTTAATTTAAATATTGGAAATAATTGGAGAGAGAAATATTAAAATCAAATTGATCCTCTTTTCAAATTTGAGAAAATACAAATATGAAAATTTGTGAAATCCCCAACTCTCTCCTTGGGTCCTTGAGTTGCTTAAGATTTCTAGGATAACAACCAAAAATGCAAGTAAAATATGATATGCATATGATGACCTATGTATAACATCCAAATTGAAAATTGGGATGTTACAAACCTACCCCCCTTAAGATGAATCTCGCCTCTGCGTGGGCATCCACTGGCGCGTCTTCCCCGGCTCCGTGTCGTCCCCTTCCTAGGCCTCGCCGTCGTCCACCACCCTGGTGCTCTCAGCGTGGCGTGGTCAACGTGGTCAAGAAACGACTTCCATTGGAAGAGTACTGTACGTGGAGAGGCTGACAGCTGGATCCACGACGTAGCAAGGAAGTGCCTCCTTATTACACGGAAAATAATGATTTCACAAAAAAAGTTTCCCCCTAACTGCTGGGACCCATCAGCTACATCTTCGCATGCAAGGAAGTGTCTGACAGTCGGGACCCACCTGGTCGAAGCATACGTAGCATTGTCATTCTGGTTGCGAACGTGTACGTACATACTGGTCGATGTAGAGGCGCGCACGTGTCATAGTAGAGGCGCGCACGTAGCATGTACACGTACGTAGAATGGCCAGGGTGCAAGAAAGAAAATACGACCACATACGTACATATGGGTGGGGTCTAGAACACCTACTCGCGCATATGTACGGTCAGGGCTCGTGTACATGGCTGGGTCGGAACGGAGAAGTTGCGCCGTCGCCGTGATCATGGGGAGGCAATTGGCTGGGTCAGAACGGAATGTGCCATCGTGTTCATCGAGAGCTAACCGGCTTGGACGGAACAACCGACGGAAACGAGGCCTGGCGTACCGCTGAACGGAGGAAACGGCCTTTTGTTCGACCGACCACGGTGGAAACGGGATCCTGTTCATCGGGAGGCGTCTGGCGTACCGCAAAACGGAGGAAACAGACCTCCTACGGTCGAAACGGGGTCCTGTTGATCGGGGGGTGTGGCGTACCGCAAATCGGAGGAAACAGACTTATGTTGGAGCGCTACGGTCGAAACAGGGGTCCTGTTCATCGGTAGGGGTGTGGCATACCTCAAAACGGGACTCCACGGGATACTGTTCATCTCCATCGTCGACCTCCCCCAGCCTCCACGGGCCCCTGTTCATCCACCGTCGACCTCCTCCAGCCTGCACCTGCGACTGTTCATCCACGGGCTCCTGTTCATCCAGCCTCCACCGCGCGCTCCACCACCGGCTACTGTTCAACCAGCCCTCTCAACGGGGTCCTGTTCAACCACCCCTCCACGGGCTACTGTTAATCCAGCCCTCCACCGGCTCCTGTTCAACCAGCCCTCCAACGGCTCCTGTTCATCCAGCCCTCCACCGGCTACTGTTCAACCAGCCCTCCACCGGCTCCTGTTCATCCAGCCCACCACGGGGTCCTGTTCATCCAGCCCTCCACGGGGTCCTGTTCAATCACCGGCTCGATCGGGGTACTGTTCATCCAGCGGCAACGGCCTCTACTACCACGAGGTCCTGTTCATCCAACCCCCCACCAGGAACTGTTCATCCAAAGCCCCCAACAACGCTCATTGTTCATCTAGAGGCAGCATCGATCGGCTTCAGTTAGCAGCAGTAGCGAAGGAATTACTTGGCTTCAGTTAACAGCAAGGGATCGATCGATCGCTCGGGTTCAGTTACGCGTAGCCTGCAGTGCAATTGCTCGGGTTCAGTTAGAGCCCAACGCCTCGCACACACGCGCGTACGTACGCGAGAAACGCACATCGCTCGGCCCCCGACAACCCACCGTAACCGGGAACTCCTTGATATTTTCCTCGCCCTCGCTTCTACCACGGTTTTACCCGTCATGGATGGCCCAAAGAATGTCATGCAGCTGCGTCTCTGGCCCGCCCAGGACAAAAAGCCCATTTTCTGTCACGATTTTTTGTCATAGAAGTAGGAGCCCACCACATCTATGATGATACCAGATTTTGTCACAATTATCGTCATAGAAGTGTCATAAGTATGACAGAATTTTTTTTCGTTTGGCCCAAAATGTTATGGATGTGTCTTTTTTTGTAGTGCAAAGGATAACCTCCAAGTCATGGGAAACAAGTGGGAGAAGGCACGGGCCTCCCGTGACGCCGCGGCTACAAAAATGTCATCCACATGGACAGGCATTCTTTCGGCGAGGGAGAACAAGAAGCATGAGAGGTACAATCTCTTGTTGAGTGCGTAAAACGAGAGGATGGAGTGTGAAAGTGTAACTATCCCTGGGTGGTTTTGGAAATTCCTAACAACATATAGCTCATTGAGCTAATACTAGTTCAAGATAAATATTTCAGGAAAGCTCAATGATTGGCATGGCATGGATTAGAAATGTGGACCCCTCAAAATACTAAGGACAAAAGATTGGCTCAAGCTCTAAAGCTCAAGACTCTACATTTTACCTTTTAGTGATCCAAGATCACATTGAGTCCATAGGAAAAGCCAATACTATTAAAAGGGGATGAGGTGTTGCTTAATGGGTTACTTGCTCAAAATGCTTAGTGATATGCTCCAAAACCCTCAAACACTTTCTCATATCCACATATGTCCCAAACCAAAAGTCAAACTCAGCCCCATCGAAACTTTCTATCCGGCGCCACCGAGTTCAGTTGACATAGCCACTGCCACAAAACCCTAGTCTTTTCAGTCTCACCGATAGGGATCTCGGTCTCACCAAGATGGGATTGTAAACTCTTTGTTTCCCTTCGTAACATTTCGGTCCAACCGAAATGAGTGATCGATCCCACCGAGTTCGCAATGCAAACTCTCTGTTTCCCCTTCGTAACGTTTCGGTCTCACCGAGATCAGCGAATCGGTCCCACCGACTTTGCCTGACCAACTCTCTGGTTAGCTTATTACCAAAGTCAGTCTCACCGAGTTTGTGTAATTGGTCTCACCGAGATTACGTTATGCCCTAACCGTAATGAAACTGGTCTCACTGAGTTGACATGTCGGTCCCACCGAAAATCCTAGCGTTCACATTTTGAACTAAATCGGTCCAACAAAGTTTCATTATTCGATCCCACCGAGTTTGGTGATTTGTGTGTAACGGTTAGATTTTGTGTGGAGGCTATATATACCCCTCCACCCACTCTTCATTCGATAGGAGAGCCATCAGAACATGCCTACACTTTCATCATACATTTTTTGAGAGAGAACCACCTACTCATGTGTTGAGGTCAAGATATTCCATTCCAACCACTAGCCTTCTCCAAGTTGCTTTCAACTCAAATCATCTTTCCATCAAATCCAAATCTATGAGAGAGAGTTGAGTGTTGGGGAGACTATCATTTTAAGCACAAGAGCAAGGAGTTCATCATCAACACACCATCTATTACCTTTTGGAGAGTGGTGTCTCCTAGATTGGTTAGGTGTCGCTTGGGAGCCTCCGTCAAGATTGTGGAGTTGAACCAAGAATTTTGTACGGACAAGGAGATCGCCTACTTTGTGAAGATCTACCCTAGTGAGGCAAGTCCTTCATGGGTGATGGCCATGGTGGGATAGAAAAGGTTCCTTCTTTGTGGACCCTTCGTGGGTGGAGCCCTTCGTGGACTCGCGCAACCGTTACCCTTCGTGGGTTGAAGTCTCCATCAACGTGGATGTATGATAGCACCACCTATCGGAACCACGCCAAAAATCTTTGTGTCTATATTGCGTTTGCTCCCTCCAAACTCCTCCCTTTACCTTCATGTGCAATGTTTTACATTCCGCTGCTATACTCTTAGACTTGCATGTGTAGGTTGATTGCTTGACTAGTGCTAAGTTGCTAAAATTTGCCAAGACTTGAAGTTGGGAAAAGGCTAGATTTTTATTTGGTCAAGTAGTCTAATCACCCCCCTCTAGACATACTTTCGATCCTACAAGTGGTATCAGAGCTTTGGTCTCCATTTGCCTTGATTTCCATAGCTTTTGGTGATCATAGCCTTGGTTTCACAACCTAGAAGAGTATGGCGTCTAGCGAGGGAAATTACCACCGTAGAGGTCCATACTTTGATGGTACTAATTTCGCTAGTTGGAAGCATAAGATGAAAATGCATATTCTTGGACATAACACCGCCGTTTGGGCTATTGTGTGTATTGGCTTGCAAGGTGAATTCTTTGATGGGAGAGAACCAAACTGTGAAGCTACCGCAGAAGAGTTGAAGATGCTGCAATACAACGCTCAAGCTTGTGATATTCTCTTTAACGGATTGTGCCCCAAAGAATTCAACAAAATCAGCCGTCTTGAGAATGCAAAGGAAATTTGGGATGCTTTGATTGATATGCACGAAGGTACCGACTCCGTCAAGGAATCCAAATTGGATGTGCTTCAAAGTCAACTTGACAAGTTCAAAATGAAGGATGGTGAAGGTGTCGCTGAAATGTACTCTAGGCTTGCTCTCATCACAAATGAGATTGCCGGCTTAGGAAGTGAAGAGATGACCGATAGATTCATCCTCAAGAAGATCCTAAGAACCTTGGATGGAAAATATGATACCGTGTGCACATTGATCCAAATGATGCCCAATTACAAATATCTCAAGCCAACGGAAGTCATTGGAAGAATTGTTGCTCATGAGATGTCACTTAAGGATAAGGAAGAGCTTCACAACAAGTCAAGTGGTGCTTACAAAGCCTCATGTGATGCTCCCACACCATCAAGTGAGAAACAAGCCTTCAATGAACAATTGAGCCTAATGGTGAAGAACTTCAACAAGTTCTACAAGAGTAGAAGCAAGGAAAGAAGTTCCAAGTCAAGGTCCTACAATGACAAAAGATCTCCATGTCGTGAACGAAATTGCTACAATTGTGGAAGACCCGGACACTACTCCAATGAGTGTACAGCTCCCTACAAAAGAAGAGAAGATTCTCCCAAAAGAAGAAGTAGAAGAGAAGAATCACCACCAAGAGAGAGAAGGAGTAGAGATGACCGTTATGAATGAAGAACATCACGGAGAAGCAAGGATTCAGAAAGGAAGGACAAATCATCAAGGAGCTACACAAAACAAAGACATCAAGCTCATGTTGGTGAATGGGTATCCGGCTCTGACTTCGGCAATCACTCCGAGTGAAGTTATCAGTCTGACTCCAAATATACTCAAGATGAAGGTGTTGCCGGTCTAGCACTTGTGTCAACCAACTCCTACGACATATTTGAGTCACCAAATGAAGGAATTGGAAGATGCTTCATGGCTAAAGGCCCAAAGGTATCATACCTCGAGTATGTTGATTTCAATAGTGATGAAGATGATTTGCTAGGTGGTGATGATGATTTACTTGTTGATGATTCTAGTGATGAAAACTATGATGAACTTGCTATTAATCATGCTAATCAAGATAAAACGAATGACGATGATAACAAGGAGATTGAGCGTCTAACTAAAGAACTAAACACTCTTAAGTTAGCTCATGAAACTACCTTGGAAAATCATCGAGAGCTTTTAAAGACTCATGAAAAGTTACGCTTTGAAAAGCTCAACCTTGAGCAAGAGCATGGGTTCTTAAAAGCGATCAATGATGATCTTCGCAAGAAAAGTTCTTCTTACATTGCCAAGCGTTTACTCTTGTCTACTTACATGCCACAAGTTAAATCTAGCAACAAGAGTGTAATACCCCGGATGTAACTTTCCCAATTTGTACTCTAACTCTTGCCGTTTCCGGCGTTAAGTTAATTTATTTTCTCGGGTTCGGGTTTTTGTCTCCGTGTGTTGTTGTCGTTGTCATGCATCTCACATCATGTCATCATGTGCATTGCATTTGCATACGTGTTTGTCTCATGCATTCGAGCATTTTCCCCGTTGTCCGTTTTGCATTCCGGCGCTTCGTTCTCCTCCGGTGGTCATTTTTAGCTTTCTTTCGTGTGTGGGGATTAAACATTTCCGGTTTGGACCGAGACTTGCCAAGCAGCCTTGGTTTACTACCGGTAGACCGCCTGTCAAGTTTCGTATCATTTGGACTTTGTTTGATACTCCAACGGTTAACCGAGGGACCGAAAAGGCCTCGTGTGTGTTGCAGCCCAACACCCCTCCAATTTGGCCCAAAACCCACCCAAGTCTTCTCCATCATCTAGAGCGTTCGATCACGATCGCGTGGCCGAAAACCGCACCTCATTTGGACTCTCCTAGCTCCCTCTACCTCTATTTAAAGCCCCCTCCCGAAATTCGCGGATCTCCTCCCTCTCAAACCCTAGAAATCGCCCCCGCACCGGCCGGACACGTCCGAATCCGGCCAGACGCGTCCGCTCTTCACCGGCGCCAACCGTTGCCCGCCACGTGGCACGGTAGCCGCACCGCCGCCGCGGCCGGCACGGGCCCGAGGCCGGCCCTCCCGGGCCGCGCCCGTGCCCGCCGCCATCCGCCGCCTCCGCCGCTCCGCCGCCGCACCATCACCGGCGTCCGCCTCCGCCTCGGTCGCCGACCGGCCACCGCCGTCGCCCGACGCCGTGCGCCGCCCTAGCCTCCCCGACGCCGCGCCCGCGCCCCGTGCTCCGGCGAGAGCAAGCCGGCGAGCTCCTCCTCACCTCCGGCGTCCTCCTCCGGCGAGCCCCGACATCGATCCTTGGCTTCCGCACCGCCGTGAACAGTGTTTTCGCCACATCCGTATCGGGTGAATAGTAAACCCTAGGTCATTTTTTCCTCCAAGTCCCGAAATTGCAGATCCAAGTGCTCCTGTTCATAGCCCCGTAACTTTGCATCCGTAGCTCCGATTCATGCATATAGCATATCAAAATGTTCATCTCAGAGAGTACATCATTTAATTCCATTGAATCATTTTCATTTGAGTTCATCTTGATGCCCGAAATGCTGTTAGAAGAGGGCTACTTGAGATAATTGTCAGATCTGCTGCTTCATTTAGGTTTTTGTCATTTTTGCCATGATTAATGTGTGCATGATATGCCCTGATGCTCTACATATGTTTTGTTAAGGGTTTTGTCATCTTTCCAGAGGTGCAACCCATGTATTTTTGTGATGTGTGTGGTGACTAGTGCAAGCTTGCAAAGTGGTGCACTTGTTAATTCTGTTTTCAGGGACTTAGCAATTCCACTAAGTCCTTGATCTGTTCATCTCATGTTGTCATATGTTCATGTTGTTTCCTAGTGATCCGTGCCTCTTTTGAGGATGATCAGTAAGGATGTTTTGTTAATCCTGTAGTGCTCTATCCATACATGTCTTTGTTTGCAATTATGGAGCACCCTAGCTTGAGTCAATCGAGCTCTACTTTTGCTACTTTGTGAATGTGGGCAGATTGTCAACTTGTTTGCAATTTTGTCGATGATGTTGTAGTTGATCCGTGCATGCCATGCTATTGTTCTTGCCATGTCTAGCTTGAATTTTGTGCCTTCTTGATGGGTGTATGATTAGCTTGCCATGACTTGCACTGTAGTGAGTGCATCGAGCTCGTAAACATGCCTACTTGATATCTGTTTTCAGCATGCTCCAGTTTTCACAAAGTCTGAGAACTGATTATGTTTTTGCTATGTTCACATGCTTGCAATTGTATTTTCTGATCACTTTTGGCTCAAGGTCACTAAGGGAATTTTGTTAAGCTCCTTGAGTAGCTCCATGCCATTCTTTACTTTGCCATGTTCAGGTCCTGTAGCATGTAGTTTTGTTGCTCCGAAGAGTGCTACCTGATCTGAAATTCCAGACAAGTGTTAATTTCACTAAGTCTGAGATCTGTTTGCCATATGCATTTTTGCCATGCTTGTTTGAACCTGTTAATGGATGAATTGGCCGTAGCTCAGTGCTAGACTTTTGTTAAGCATCTTGTGTGCATCCCTTCCATGTATTTTTTTGTCATGTTTGAGTGCTGTAGCATGTTCATCTCACTGCATTTAGATGGCTACTTGCTGTAAATCGCAGACCGGTGCCAATTTTGAATCGCTTGCCATTTCCAAACCGTAACTACGATTCCGGTGTTCTTTATATCGTTTTCAAGCGATTTCATCTCATCTTTCCAGTGGCACACTTATAATTCCAAGTTGAGACCAAGTTCTTGCATTTCCTGCCATATCTTGCATTTTGCATCCCGCATCGCATCCCGCATGGCAAATCATCATTGCATCATCTTGTTTGATCATTGCACGTGGTTGATTGTGTCCTTGTTGCTTGTTTGTCTTGTTTGCGTAGAGACGGGAGACGAGTTCGCTAACGAGGAGCCTGTTGAGTTTGCTTTCGAGGATCCAAACAACTCTGACAACTGTGCAGGCAAGATGATCATACCCTCGAAATCACTACTATCTTTGCTATGCTAGTTTGCTCGCTCTTTTGCTATGCCAAAGCTACGATGCCTACCACTTGCTTTCAAGCCTCCCAAATTGCCATGTCAAACCTCTAACCCACCATGTCCTAGCAAACCGTTGATTGGCTACGTTACCGCTTTGCTCAGCCCCTCTTATAGCGTTGCTAGTTGCAGGTGAAGATTGGAGGTTGTTCCTTGTTGGAACATTTATTTACTTGTTGGGATATCATTATATTGCTATGTTATCTTAATGCATCTATATACTTGGTAAAGGGTGGAAGGCTCGGCCTCTCGCCTAGTGTTTTGTTTCACTCTTGCCGCCCTAGTTTCCGTCATATCGGTGTTATGTTCCCGGATTTTGCGTTCCTTACGCGGTTGGGTTATAATGGGAACCCCTTGATATTTCGCCTTGATTAAAGCTTTTCCAGCAATGCCCAACCTTGGTTTTACCATTTGCCACCTAGCCTCTTTTTCCCTTGGGTTTCCGGAGCCCAAGGGTCATCTTATTTAAACCCCCCCCGGGCCAGTGCTCCTCTGAGTGTTGGTCCAAACTAGAGTCCTGTGCAGCGCCCCCTCGGGGAAACTCGAGGTTTGGTTTTGGTTGTATGGAGCGCTCATCTGAGTGTGCCCTGACAAAGAGATATGTGCAGCTCCTATTGGGATTTGTCGGCACATTCGGGCGGTGTTGCTGGCCTTGTTTTAACTTGTCGAAGTGTCTTGAGTAACCGAGATACCGAGTCTGATCGGAACGTCTTGGGAGGAGATCTATTCCTTCGTTGACCGTGAGAGCTTGTCATGGGCTAAGTTGGGCCTCCCCTGCAGGGATTGAACTTTCGAAAGCCGTGTCCGCGGTTATGGGCAGATGGGAATTTGTTAATGTCCGGTTGTAGATAACTTGAACCTTAACTTAATTAAAATGAATCAACTGAGTGTGTTACCGTGATGGCCTCTTCTCGGCGGAGTCCGGGAAGCAGACACGGTGTTGGAGTAATGTTTGCACAGGTTGCTCTCTAGTTTCTCGCTCGCGCTTTGCCTCCTCTTCTCGCTCTCTTTTGCGAATAAGTTAGCCACCATATTTGCTAGTCGCTTGCTGCAGCTCCACATATATTTTACCTTGCCTTACCTATAAGCTTAAATAGTCTTGATCGCGAGGGTGCGAGATTGCTGAGTCCTTGTGGCTCACAGATTACTATTACACCAGATGCAGGGCCTGATGATTCTGCTCCAGGAGGCGCGTTTGAGCTCAAGTGGGAGTTCGACGAGGACTCTCAACGTTACTATGTTTCCTTTCCCGATGATCAGTAGTGGTGCCCAGTTGGGGGTGATTGGGACCGTGTCGCATGTTGGGTTTATCTTTTATTTTGGCGCCGTAGTCGGGCCATGAGTGTTTGGATGATGTAATGTCATTTATGTACTTGATTGACGTGGAGAGTGTAAGCCAACTATGTTATCTCCCCTTTTATGATTTACATTACATGGGATGTTGTGAAAATTGCCTAACTTGCGACATATGCCTTCAATGCGATTATGCCTCTAAGTCGTGCCTCGACACACGGGAGATATAGTCACATCGAGGGTGTTACAAGTTGGTAATCAGAGCCTTCCCCGACCTTAGGAGCCCCATTGCTTGATCGTTTTTAGCAGCCAAGTGTGTCTAGAAAAATGTTTTGAGTCATTTAGGAATTATATATCGGAAAGCTTAGAAATTCTTTTTACTTCCCAGTCTCCTCATCACTCTGGTAAGGCATCCTGACGTAGAGTTTTGACTCTTCTCTTCTCAAATTTCACTAAAAAAATTTAGGATCACGCGGGTATCTTGGAATCGTTCCGATGGTTTTATGATGAGAACATTGTCTTGGTGCCTCCTGTCAGGGGTTTAGTGGAAGTGTCCCGGGGAGTTGAGCTCTGAGGTGTTGTCATCATAATTTTATCGTTGCAGTTCTGGAATACCTGAGTTTAGTATGCCGACATCGAAAATCTCTTTTATGCAGTTCGTTGGTGAGATAACCTCGATGCCACCCAGTACTGGGGCGGGAGTTCGGGAGTATCACCATAACTTGTATAACAGATGCTTTTTGAAGGTTGAGGTAGATGGTTTCCGAAGGTTTCTTGGTTATGTGTTGAAGGATGGATACAGTTGGATGTAGGATTTGCTAGTTTGGGTGAGATATTATGCTTCCCCTGTATCCCCAACACCTGATTGCATAACCGGAAAGGTTCGGGAGTTTCATAGGTGGGAATTCTTGTAGCTCTAGTTCTTCTTCCACGGATATTGGTTTGAGATTGGGATTTCTTACCGATTATTCGTTCTTGATCCATACCTTGTTGATTTATTTCTCTACCTTAATTCTACGTGGCTTCTCAATTTATGGATATGTGACCATTTCAAGAGGAATGCATTCGTTCATTTTGTTCGGATGTGAAGACTATATGTTGCAATTTTCATTCCGTTGGATTCAGCTTCAATATTTGTCTGTCAATGTGCTAATGGTGGTCAACCTCTTCAGGATGGCTCCTCCAACGCGCACAACTCCGAATCCTAATCCGCCACCACCTCCACCTCCTCCGGAGGCATGGCAAGCTGTGATGGCCGCAATCAATGCAAACACACAGTTGATCATGCAAATTCTTCAAGAGCGCAATCAAGGCAACCAAGGGAGTCAAGGCAGCAATCAGAATCACTTTGCTACACTCAATATACTCATATATAGATGACCTAGTCATCGCCAATTGCTTGATAGATGCTAGAGTGTTTGTGCATGCTTTGCCACATATTTCATTTGCCATTTATTGTGTGAGCATGTTGGTTGCATATTTTACTCATTTGAGGACATCCACTTGCTGTTTTGATTGTTTGGCATTTTTATCTTTTGCCAAGTGGATGGACACGAATACCTAAGAACTCCCTCTAGCTATCTATGCTTTTCTCATCTCAAACTCTATTCATGCTACATCACAAAGTTTGATCAATTCAGATTCAAACCACTCTGTGTGAGGAGCACTCGGAGTCCCCGATTTGTCATAGACTTAAACTTCCAAAATCTCTTTGTGCATTTCGGTATGACGGACTCATCCACTTCGGTCACACCGAGTTCACTAAGTTGATCTAGGTTTTCCATCTCGGTGCAACCGATTTGAACCTTTCGGTCACCCCGAGTTGCAGTAACCGCTTGCGATTCTGCATCTTGGTGCCACCGAGTTGTTCCACTCGGTCACACCGACAGGGTCGGGATATATATACCCACGGGTGAGATTTTGGAAATTTCTTTAAACTCCTCAACCCACGCGTGTGTCCTGCTCTGCCTCCTCAGGTCTCCGGATCGTCTCCTCGCCACCAGCGACCTCCCGCCGCTAGTTTCCATCACCGTCAACGGAAATCTGCTCCGTCGTTGCCGCCGTAGCGAACCTCCGCCGAACTAGGGTATGGGTTCGACTCTATGTGCTAATTCCTTAACTCTAATTCATAGCACATTGCTTTGCCATGATCATGACCACGTACGCAAACAATCCATCCACTGAAAACTTCCTTTAGGTTAGATTGGATTTGAAAATTTAGGGTTAGGTCTCCGCCGAACTCATCTCGGATCGACCGAGTTGTTGAAATCAGTCTCATCGATTTGGCTTAGGCCATAGCACATGCATTTTCGGTCCGACCAAAAGTTTCAAATCGGTGTGACCGAGTTCGATTCTCTGTGAAACCCTAGCAGTCTCGGTGCCAACAAACTGTGACCCAGTCTAACCGAGTTCACTAGTTTAGGTTCCAAAAGCTGCTTCGGTATCACCAAGTTTATCAAATCGGTAGCTCCGAAATGCTTTTTGTGGAGAACTAAAACTAAGTTTTTGACTCATCTGTTTTGCAAAAACTCTGCACTTTGTGATGCTCATCCACTCTACCTCATCTACATCTATTCACAGGGTTTGCTATCAGTGATTGCCAAGATGTCTAACCAGAGTGACAGTGAGAACAGTTCTGAAGAACATGTGCAATTGTGTGAGGGTTCAGATCCCTCAAGCAGCTAAGATGAGGGCAGTAGAAGCACACCTAGTAACTTGCCCAAGGCAGCCACTAGAGCAAGGAAGAAGACATCCTCAGACTATGAGGATGAAGACTATGTGGCTGTTGAGGATGAGGCCACCTCAAAGAAGAAAGTGTTGAAGAAGGAATATGGCACAACTGCTACAACAAAGCCAGGGATGCACAAGAAGGCACCTGCCAACAGAGTGCCAACATCCAAGCCTAGGAAAACAGCCTTGGAAGAAACAATGGAATTCACTCTTGAACCTAAAGAGGCTGGAGAAGGCAAGAAGAGAAAAGAGAGGGTCAAGAAGACCACTGCCAGAGTCGTAGGGAGATCATCCATGTTTAAGGATCCCGTAGAAGAAGAGGAAGAGGAGTAGGATGCTCCAGCACCCAAAGCTCAAAAGCTTATGGGAGATGCTATCAAGTCAAGGGCTGCAACATCAAAGCCCAAGTCTTCCCCAAAGCTCAAGCTCAGAAGTCAAAGCCCAAGAGAAACACTAGAAGTATTCCTGCAGAAGAGAAGAATAAGGCCCCAGTGCCTCAGGTTGAAGAAGAGGATGATGAGTCTCTTGTTTTGAGGAAATTTAAACCCAAGATCCCAGACCACAATGATGCTCATCCAGTGGTTGAAGACATGCACACCAGGAAAGATGCTGGACTGAGATTGTGGAGACAGTCTGATCCCTATACTGTGAGGAGAAGGACTGCAGTTGATTACATATTTCATACCAAAGAACAGCAAGACTTCTATGAGATAATTTTGCTTGACAAGGAGCCCATTGTTTGTGACATGAGATGGGTTGATTGGGAATACATCAAGGAGAATGAAGATCACTTCCCAGGAGTATATGACAGCTTCAAAGCATGTGGAGTAGATGAGTTTGTTGGACAAAAGCTCACAAAATGGAATGATGAGCTGATCATGCAGTTTTACTCCACTGCTCACTTTTACCCAAATGGGAAGATCATATGGATGTCTGAAGCTACTAGGTACCAATCCACTGTTGAAGAATGGGTCGAGCTGATCAATGCCCCAGAGGAACATGAGGATGACTTGGATGTGTATGCCAAGAAGAAGAAAGACCACAACTCCATGGCAAACATGTACAAATAGATCCCTGGTAAAGTTTTGGAGACTCACATGCTTGGATCTGTACATTACTTGTTGTCTAGTCTGCCTACCATCAACACCATCCTAAGGCACATATTGCTACCCAAATTAGGAGATCACAAGATGATTAGAGGACATTCCATCAACTTGCTGCAAATCTTTGATGTCCAAAAAGTTCAAAGTCATCAGTCTGATTGTAGAGACAATCAAGAGGGCAGCTGCTGACCAAAAGAGAAGCTGTGGGTATGCTCCACATATTCAGGAGCTCATCAACTCCAAGATGGGCACAGGAACATACTTGTTGGACAAAGAGCACTAGCCCTTGCTTCCAGAGTTTGAACATAATGAAGTTGTCATGAATGAGAATGAACCATTATCAGCTGAAGCACAAGAGAAGAGAGCTAAAGCTAAGGCCGAGAAAGCTGCCAAGATGCCTAGTTTAGAGGAAGCATCTCAAGTTTTCCTGAAGAGCAAGAAAGATCAGCTTGCATACCTGATCCAATCTACTTTGAGGATTGAGAAGGGCTTGGCCACCCTGACGCAGAATCAGGAGAGCTTGGAGAGGATTGTTGAGACAAAATTTTATGATCTTGACCTCAAGGTAACTAAGATATAGACTGCAGTTGAGCAGCTCCAGGAGGAAGCAGAAGAGAGGAGAGGGAAGGCAACTACTGATGCTTTTCAGCAAGTACCAAGGAGTCAGAGGTCTGCTGCAGTTCCTGTACCTGATTCTAGAGCTACATCATCTGCACCACCAGCTACAACTTAAGTGCCACCTCCAACAGCCTCTCCACCAGCTCCAACTACATCGACAGATGCCTTCGTCCTTGGAGTTCTCTCTACACCACCTCCCGAAAACCAATCCTGAGATACGCATAGCACTATGCATTTTCAAACTTTTTGGTAACTTGTTGCCAAAGGGGGAGAAATATGTACAGATCATAAGCTTCGAGAGAGAGAGTGTTTTGCTTTTTATCTCTCTTGTTTTTGGTTGAACCTTTTTATGCGCTTGGTTGATACACTATGTCTTTGTCTGTGTGAGATACTTGTTTGATCATGTGATTGATCATATGCTACCTTAATGCTTGCTTGGATGATATTATCTCTTATATTCCATATATGATCATTCACTTTGCTTGGTGATGAGTGCATGCTTTTAATTCCCATCATTTTGAGCGTTCCACCAAGATGTATGTGATATGGAAGAGTGACCCATAATCCTAATCGATTGTGCATTTGCATTCAAAAGCAAATTTTAAATAATGCACAAATTTAAGGGGAGCTCTTACTTATCACATACTTCTCAAAGTGACAACATATTTCAATCTTATAATCATTTGTAGAAGCTTTGATCTATATGTTGTCATCAATTACCAAAAAGGGGGAGATTGAAAATGCAACTATCCCTAGGTGGTTTTGGTAATTCCTAACAACATATAGCTCATTGAGCTAATACTAGTTCAAGAAAAATATTTCAGGAAAGCTCAATGATTGGCATGACATAGATTAGAAATGTGGACACCTCAAAATTCTAAGGACAAAAGATTGGCTCAAGCTCTAAAGCTCAAGACTCTACATTTTAACTTTTAGTGATCCAAGATCACATTGAGTTCATAGGAAAATCCAATACTATTAAAAGGGATGAGGTGTTGCTTAACGGGTTACTTGCTCAAAATGCATAGTGATATGCTCCAAAACCCTCAACCACTTTCTCATATCCACATATGTCCCAAACCAAAAGTCAAACTCGGCCCCATCAAAACTTTCTATCCGGCGCCACCGAGTTCAGTTGACATAGCCACTGCCACAAAACCCTAGTCTTTTCGGTCTCACCGATAGGGATCTCGGTCTCACCGAGATGGGATTGTAAACTCTCTGTTTCCCTTCATAACATTTCGATCCAACCGAAATGAGCGATCGGTCCCACCGAGTTCGCAATGCAAACTTTCCGTTTCCCCTTCATAACGTTTCGGTCTCAACGAGATGAGCGAATCGGTCCCATCGAGTTTGCCTGACCAACTCTCTGGTTAGCTTATTACCAAAGTCAGTCTCACCGAGTTTGTGTAATCGGTCTCACCGAGATTACGTTATGCCCTAACCCTAATGAAACCGGTCTCACCGATTTGACATGTCGGTCCCACCGAAAATCCTAACGTTCACATTTTGAACTAAATCGGTCCAACCGAGTTTCATTATTCAGTCCCACTGAGTTTGGTGATTTGTGTGTAATGGTTAGATTTTGTGTGGAGGCTATATATACCCCTCCACCCACTCTTCATTCGAGAGGAGAGCCATCAGAACATGCCTACACTTCCATCATACATTTTCTGAGAGAGAACCACCTACTCATGTGTTGAGGTCAAGATATTCCATTCCAACCATATGAATCTTGATCTCTAGCCTTCTCCAAGTTGCTTTTCACTCAAATCATCTTTCCACCAAATCCAAATCTGTGAGAGAGAGTTGAGTGTTGGGGAGACTATCATTTGAAGCACAAGAGCAAGGAGTTCATCATCAACACACCATATATTACCTTTTGGAGAGTGGTGTCTCCTAGATTGGTTTGGTGTCACTTGGGAGCCTCTGTCAAGATTGTGGAGTTGAACCAAGAAGTTTGTACGGGCAAGGAGATCGCCTACTTCGTGAAGATCTACCCTAGTGAGGTAATTCCTTCGTGGGCGATGGCCATGGTGGGATAGACAAGGTTGCTTCTTCGTGGACCCTTCGTGGGTGGAGCCCTCCGTGGACTCGCGCAACCGTTACCCTTCGTGGGTTGAAGTCTCCATCGACGTGGATGTACGATAGCACCACCTATCAGAACCACGCCAAAAATCTCAGTGTCTACATTGCGTTTGCTCTCTCCAAACTCCTCCCTTTACCTTCATGTGCAATGTTTTACATTCCGCTACTATACTCTTAGACTTGCATGTGTAGGTTTATTGCTTGACTAGTGCTAAGTTGTAAAAATTTGCCAAGACTTAAAATTGAGAAAAGGCTAGATTTTTATTTGGTCAAGTAGTCTAATCACCCCCCCCCCCTCTAGACATACTTTGGATCCTACAGAGTGGGACTGAAAGAGGGCGAAGAAGAAGCTCAAAATTGCACCCGCAAAAAAAGAAGCTTAAAATTGAGAGGGAGAAGATCGAGTTGGAGAAGCAAAAGGCGGCGCTCAAATGGGAACTCGAGAAGGCCACGACATTTGGCGAGATAGAGCTTGAGAAGGAGAGGTTGCAACTCGCGCGGTATCTGAAGGATGCGAAGATTATGTTGGCGGACGAAACCCTCTTGGATGAGCATGTGAAGAACTGGTTTCCAGACAAGAGGAAGGAGATCAATGACCGTAGGGAGTACGAGGCGGCAAGGGAGGCAGCGGCAGCGGCAGTGGATAATCCAGCCCAGATGCAGGCGGAGGAGGCAGCTCGGATCCATGCGGAATAGGACGAACATGACGCATCCCACCCGGACCAGGATGCATTCCGCTCGGAGCAAGCGCCCGGCTAGTGATTCGAAGTCATCCATCACGCTCAGACATTGATTTCATTTTGGCATGTTCGGTTTGTTGAACTATGATTTGCTTTGCTTTGTTTTGAACTGTTTAATTCAGACAATTTGTATCGTATGATCGATGTGCATGGATTGCACGAAATTGAGGATCGACACTTGAGGTATGTGGATTTGGGGCGCAACATGTGAGGGGTCGGCGAGCGCTGTCCGCAAACACGCTCGGACGCACCCACGGGCGTATAGGAGGCCGGATTTGCCAAGTCTGGTCGTAGATTCCACCTAAACCTTTCTAAAGCGGACCCCTCTTAATAGTACGGTTTTCCTACGACTCAAGTCCACCAAAAAAGAAACGCGGGAAAAGTAACCATCTCGACTCTATATCTCCGAGGGGCACATATCATCTTGTGCCATATGATAGATCATCTGAAATGCTCAATGCACATAATTAGTTCTCAAAAGCATTGTCATCAATCACCAAAACCAGTAAGGGAGAAATATGCCCTAACACCTGTCCTATTCTTGTTCGAACAATGTTGTTTGGCATCCGAGGTGGACCTGTGAAGATTTGGCTAGGGCCAAATCATGGGCCTCTTTTTTTGTCTTTGTTTCATTTGTGTGACCGGTGGAGTCCTACAGAAGGTCGATGCCACGACATGATTTTTTTCCCCGGTTCCTCTCGGTCTGATGAAGCTCAACCACATGCAGCTTCATTTGTGTCCTCCTCCTATGTCTGGCCGGATTTGGGATTGTCTTCTGGCCCTCATGGTGCCACCTTCTCCGGGATGACAATCGAACAAGATTTGCTCGTCAGCGTTTTTGGGTCTACGCCGATGACTTTCCAGACGCTGCTTCTTCAAGCTACTAGGTTCATCGACGACTTTCTAGAATAAATTTCGGAGGCCCAATTTGGCCCATTCATGCATGGCAAGGTGTGTAACTTTGGTTCCACATGGGTTAGACCAGTATATTATTGAAAAGACAAAATTAAGTTGTTATTATTCTATTTTCATTTTATAATTGAGTTTATATTTATGTGCCATAGTTGCAATGGTTTTTGAATATGAGATTCAGAGGAAAACTTTCTATATGTGTGAAAGATAAATACCAAATAGATCTCTAGTCCGGCCTCTAGACTAACTCATGTATTGTTGATGATTCCGTTTTCCTAACCATGAGCATTGTTATTTCAACAATCATGCCTGCAATAATGAGAACACATTGTTAGGGTAACGGTGTTGATGGATAGACCCAACTTATGAAATACTGCGAGATCACGTCGCCAGTATGTTGTCTACATTTTTGTATAAAGTGCTAACGCTTACTTACGTCCTTAGACCATGAGAATATCATATACCTAGATATCAGATCGTTACTTTGGGGTTGCCAAATGTCATTTCGTAACTGGGTGATTGTAAAGGTAGTTTTCGGGTATACCAGAAAAGTATGTTATGCTGTTTAACATGTTTTTTAGGATAAAAGGCTAAGCTTTATTGATCAATAATGTTCATTGGAATACAAAAGGGGTCGGAAGTACCAAGCCACAAATGGCACCTGATTAAGAGAAACTGAATACTTAGCCAAACTATGAGCATTCGAGTTATTCTTGCGACGTTGAAAGATAACCTCACAGCTCTCAAACATAAGTTGAGCTGCCCCGATCTCCCTAATTATAGCACAATACATGTCATTAGTTCCATGCTTAACTTCTTGTAGCATTGTTTTACATTCACATGAAATAATAACCTTCTGTAGAAGGAGATAGTGAGCTAGGGCTTGAGCTTCTCGGCATGCAGGGGCCTCAAGGCTTGCAGGAGATCGTTAATTTTCGGGAGGGCTATAGTGAAGAGGGCACGCCGGGAGCGCCGCCAGCACCAGCTGCCTTCGACGGCCGGGCGCCGGCGGCGACAGCGGCCAGGGGGCGGAGATCGAGGGCCTCTGGGCTTTAGGGTTAGGGTTCCTCCGGGGCCGCACGCGCGTGTGACCCGGGAGGCGAGGTAGGGAATTTTAGTTAGTATAAAGTTAAGACATTTTAAGGGAGTCCTGGATTAGGGGGTGTCCGGATGGCCGGACTATACCTTCAGCCGGACTCCTGGACTATGAAGATACAAGATTGAAGACTTCGTCCCGTGTCCGGAAGGGACTTTCCTTGGCGTGGAAGGCAAGCTTGGCGATATGGATATGCAGATCTCCTACCATTGTAACCGACTTTGTGTAACCCTAACCCTCTTCGGTGTCTATATAAACCGGAGGGTTTTAGTCCTTAGGACAACATACCGAACAACAATCATACCATAGGCTAGCTTCTAGGGTTTAGCCTCTCCGATCTCGTGGTAGATCTACTCTTGTACTACCCATATCATCAATATTAATCAAGCAGGACGTAGGGTTTTACCTCCATCAAGAGGGCCCGAACCTGGGTAAAACTTCGTGTCCCTTGCCTCCTGTTACCATCCGGCCTAGACGCACAGTTCGGGACCCCCTACCCAAGATCTGCCGGTTTTGACACCGACATTGGTGCTTTCATTGAGAGTTCCTCTGTGTCGTCGCCGTCAGGCTTGATGGCTCCTACGATCATCAATAGCGATGCAGTCCAGGGTGAGACCTTCCTCCCCGGACAGATCTTCGTCTTCGGCGGCTTCGCACTGCGGGCCAATTCACTTGGCCATCTGGAGTAGATCGAAAGATATGCCCCTGGCCGTCAGGTCAGATTTGGAAGTTTAAACTACATGGCTGACATCCGCGGGGACTTGATCCTCGATGGATTCGAGCCACTACCGAGCGCGCCGCACTGTCACGACGAGCATGATCTAGCTCTACCGCCGAACAGTGCCCTGGAGGCCGCACCCGCATCGGCTTCGACCCTTAATTCGGAGCCAACTGCACCGATCGAGGATGGGTGGTTGGACGCCGCCTCGGGGGCTGCGATCCCAACGGCGATCGAGCCGAACACCAGCCCCGCACTCCGCGAGACTCGTGACTCCAAGGAGCCGGACTCCGAACCCTCCGCGCCCCTGCCGATCGAATCTGATTGGGCGCCAATCATGGAGTTTACTGCCGCGGACATCTTTCAGCACTCGCCTTTTGGCGATATTCTGAAGACACTAAAGTCTCTCTCTTTATCAGGAGAGCCCTGGCCGGACTATGGTCAGCAAGGTTGGGATACGGACGATGAAGAAATTCAAAGCCCACCCACCACCCACTTTGTAGCCACTGTCGACGATTTAACCGACATGCTCAACTTCGACTCTGAAGACATCGACGGTATGGACACCGATGAAGGAGACGATGAAGAACCAGCACCTACTGGGCCCTGGAAAGCCACCTCGTCATATGACATATACATGGTGGACGCACCAAAAGATGACGACGAGGAGCGGAAGGACGCACCGAAGGCTTGTTCCCTCGAGAAGAAGTTAAAGCGGCGATGCAAGCGCCGCCCCAAATCCCGCCTCGACAGAAATAACGATCACACAGACCCAGCGCTGGAGCAGGGCGAACCGCTGCCGGACAGCGGCAATCCAGATAATCAAACCGAACAAACAAATTCTATTAAGGATAATGGTCCGGACGATATAACAACGGACAGGCACCCGGAGCAGCAGAATGCCCGTAAAAGGCTTGCTGCCACCGCGGGGAGTCTTAAAAAATAGAAGCAAAGGCTCAAGGCTGCGCAAGACACACTCCAAATCAGATGAAGTAAAATACTCAACACAGCAGCGAGGTACGGCAACAATCGCCCCTCCAAGAGCTACCCAAAGCGGAAGCTGCTACCTGAATTCGATGAGGAGGCCTCAGACCCCCCCACAACCAAATATCAAAGCAGCCACCTGGCCGGATAAACGACCCCTCTACCAACACAGAGCGGCATACAACGCCACTCACAATGCAACACGCGACCCATGCGAGGGCTCGCACCCAAAGGATGGCGCAGCAAGATCCATCTACGGACCACGCAAGCGCGCCCCAGCATACAATGCAACACAACAAACATCCGAACAACGCGGTACACCCAGTTACAGGGGTGCCGCACACCCCTTATGTTTCACCGATGAGGTGCCGGACCATGAATTTCCAGAGGGATTCAAACCCGTAAACATAGAGACATACGACGGAACAATAGACCCTGGGGTCTGGATTGAGGACTACATCTTTCATATCCATATGGCTTGAGGAGATGATCTCCACGCCATCAAGTACTTACCCCTCAAGCTCAAAGGGCCAGCTCGTCACTGGCTTAAAGGCCTCCCCGAAAGCTCCATTGGAAGTTGGGAAGAGCTCGAAAACGCCTTTCGGGCAAATTTTCAAGGGACTTATGTCCGACCTCCGGATGCGGACGATTGGAGTCATATAACTCAACAGCTCGGAGAGTCAGCCTGAAAGCTTTGGAACAGGTTTCTTACTAAAAAGAACCAGATTGTCGACTGTCTGGACGCCGAAGCCTTGGCAGCTTTTAAGCATAGCGTCCATGACGAATGGCTCGCCGGACACCTCGGCCAAAATAAGCCGAGAACGATGGCCGCATTAACAAGCCTCATGACCCGCTTTTGCACGGGTGAGGACAGCTGGCTAGCCAGATGAAGTTAGAGATGGAAACGGGAAATCACGGCGCAACAATAACAAACGCCGGAATAAAGAAGACAACACGAAGGGCACGACAGTAAACACCGGATTCAAAAACTCTTGGCCAGGTCAGCAAAAGCCGCCCTCTAAAGGCACCAGGGATGAACTGTCCAGCTTCAACAAAATTCTGGAGCAAGTATGTCAGATCCATAGTACCCCTGATAAACCGGCTAATCATACCCACAGAGAATGTTGGGTCTTCAAGTAGTTTGGCAAGCTCAACGTCGTACACAAGGGGGAGGATACACCAAGTGAAGACGAGGACGAGCCTCCCAAGCAAGACACTGGGGAACAAAAGAAATTTCCACCAGAAGTCAAAACAGTAAACGTGTTACACATGATCAAGGGAAAAAACAACGCGGCACTCCCAGGAAAATATACCCAAGTGCCTGTCACCGCGAAGTCCTGCCACTGGTCGTCTAAACCGATCACTTTCGACCATCGCGATTACTCAGGAAGTATCCGACACGCAGGATGGGCCGCCCTGGTATTAGACCCAATAATTGGCGGACATCACTTCACACGAGTCTTGATGGACGGTGGCAGCAGTCTAAACCTAATATATCAGGATACAATCCGCGGGATGGGGTTAGACCCAACAAAAATTCGCCATAGCAATACTACCTTTAAAGGAGTAACGCCAGGCCCAGGGGCTCGTTGTATGGGCTCCCTCCTACTACAAGTTATATTCGGCTCCCCCGATAACTTCCGTCGCGAGCATTTAACCTTCCACATCGCTCCGTTCCAAAGTGGCTATCAAGCACTGCTCGGACACGAAGCTTTCGCTCGCTTTAATGCAATACCACACTACGCCTCCCTCACACTCAAGATGCCCGGTCCACGTGGCATCATTTCAGTGAAAGGAAATATCAAGCGATCTCTACGCGCCGAAGAAAGTGCGGCTGCCTTGGCAGCCGCACACTAAAGGCGCCCGGACTAGCGAAAGCATCCAATAGGTCGTCAAGACCTCAGACACAATTAATCAAGTCCGGCGCCGCTATTTATACCGAATAAGTGGTCACACCCCTATTTGTCAATACAAGGGGCTCAACGCGCGCAGACAAGTGGCAATTTTTTCTCATCTTGAATTATACATGGTTTCTTTAAAAACTATCTTTTTGCACGACAACTTTTTCACCTAAATTCCTCTCTTTTATAGACGATCATCGTGCTACACACGTCCAGGATACGGCACAACGGAGACACAGGCGCAGACGTGCAGCAGGGACCCGCTCCAAGGATTCTTTTTAGATTAAGACCCTGCGTAAACCTTTTTTACTGTCTCTTGTTGATACATATCCACCGTTGAGAAGGATGCTGACGTCTTGGCATGTGGCCATGCCAGAACAATGCACGTACCTGGACACAAGGGGCTTCTTACAAAGGCCATTATTTAGGCCCGGTTTATACCACAAAGACCGAATACCTTAGGGAATGTTCGGCGTCGCGAGTTTGGCCTTATATGCATCAGCTCCGAATCATTGTCTTTGGTCAAATGTTGGGTTCTCCCGGCTCCTGTGTTTTGGTGCCTTACGTTCCGCTTTACCGGCTAAGGTAGCACCAGGAGAACTACTGCGATTGTGCCCTGGTTCATCCGGACGAGCACCTCAGTAGAGAAAGCCGAAAACTGACTGTCATGATATAGCGTGAGACTGGTCAACCACTCGATGACCTGTGGGAATGTTAGAATTCCTCCGCCTTAATGAAGGGTCGTTTTCTGGCCAGGCATGTATGCACCCCGGGATCGGGAGAGTGTGGAGCCACCAGGGGCTATCTAGTAGCCCCACTGTCAAACTCCTATGGCTAAGTGAAAGTGCTAAAGCATTATAGTCCGGTTGCCTCGCTCGCTCCGCTATCACCTCCTTAATAGGACCAAGACGTTGGGTTAAGTGTGAACGCGTGTTTTTTGCGAGCACCTCCGCATTATATGCGTGGGGGTTGAAGCCGACGGCTGCAATCTTTCAGGTTATACACATGTATATATAAACGGCCGCCCAGGAGGCATCATATTACTTTCAGGTAAAAGTATAAAAATAGCCTCATAAAAATTTATAAAAGCATTTCGCTTACAATGAGATTACATATCACTCAAACATAATATTTTTTGAGCACTGGGTCTCTATCAAACGAGCACCCTCAAGAACTTCTTCAAAGTAGTGCTCAGCAGCCATTCGACCTATGGCCGAATCCCGCGCTGCAACAGTGGTAGCATCCATCACCGCCCAGTTTGCTTTAACACGGGCAAAGGCCATCCGTGAGCCCTCTATGCATGCCGACCTCTTCATCGCATTAATGCGCGGCACCACGTCAAGGAGCTGTTGCACCAAGCTGAAATAGATGTTCGGTTTTGGCCTTTCCGGCCATAGCTGGTCCACAACAGACCTCATGGCGAGTCCGGACAACCTATTCAGTTCGGCCCATTCGGCTAATTGGTCAGTCAATGAAAGCGGACGCTCGGGAGAATGGAATTGTGTCCAAAACAGCTGGTCCACTTCACGGTCTGTCTGACCCCGGAAGTACTTGGCCGCATCGGCGGCGCTCGCCGCCAAATCCATATACACATCCTCCGAACTCCACAGCCGATCCAAAGAGGCATACCGTGGATCTCCGAACTTCCTCCGCAACATAAAGGATTTCCCAGCTACAATATCCCCGGCTTCCCGCAACTCCTCCTTCTTCGCCCTCATAGCAGAGCGGATGTCTTTTCTCGTCGCAGCGGCCTTCTCAAGGTCCGATGCCTTCGCTAGGTTTTCCTTTTCAAGAACCCGGCAACGGTCGGCGGCAGCTTTTAATTCTATGGCCATCTTGGCCATCTTATCTCGGCTCTCACCATGCGCGGCCTTCTCGGTTTTCAACTCTTCGGCTGCCTTCAAAGCAGCCGCATTACTAAACCTCGCTTGTTCCTTGGCTCGGGCAAGTTCTGCCCACAAGGCTTCAACAGTGGCAGCTCCATCTGCAGTCACAACATATTAAAGATACTGGCATCATGCTGCTCTTACTATGTGGCGTTTACCAGATAATGACACTTACCCTATGCCTCGTCAAGCCTTTTGTTAACAAGCTCGATGTCGGCGTCTGCCGCATCCAACTGCCGTTTTAAATGGGCAAACTCGCTAGTCCGGCTAGCCACCGGAGCTTCCATCACCTGCACATAGAGGCAGTATGGTTATTACCTGGGAATATGATCCTCTGTTCGTCGTCGTTTCCGATGACAACCAGAGTCTCAGGGGCTACTATCTACACAGGACAAACCTAGCATGTGCAGGACTATCATACGTTATTTTACGTACCTCAAAGCCTGTCAGTAGACTCATAAAAGCTTCATGCAATCCGCTTTCGGCGGACAAGATTCTCTCCATCACCGTATTCATCAGCACACGGTGTTCTCTGAGATGGCCGCTCGCCCCACCAACTCCCTCAGAACATCCGATCGCACACCAGACGGTGCCGGACTCTTTTTTCCGCTCTCTTCGGGAGCCGGATACTGGGAGCTTCGGGGGTCAATGGGATTATCTTCTGGCCTCACCGGACCCGGAGAGGCCCTCCGTGACGACACTTCGGGGTCGCCCGCTTCCGGAGCGGAGGAGTCCGGAGGGGGCATTTCGCTCTCCATCATCTCTGGAAGAAGATCCCCCGAAGACGAGCTCATTTGAGAGGGGCTAAGGCCCGAACTGCAAAGATATATGCGGTGGTTATTTTCTCAGAAGAAAAGGATGGCATACCTGTACTATTAAAGTATTTCGGGTCACTTACGACTCGCTGGAGAATTGATCCCCCCGCGGACTTTGTGCGGCAAAAGCACCCCCCAAGGTAGGACCCTCTGTGGGAGACTTCTTCTCCCATTTGGAAGCTTCGGCGTCCGAATCCCCGGGCGCAGTCCTTTTCCTCCTCCGGTCGTCTTCCTTCATGGAGACGCTCGCTCCCTCGGTTAGAATGGGCAGCGTTGGGGGCCGCGTCCGCCCGTATTATCCTTCCCAGTATCTTCCTTCAAGGGCTCCGGGCAAGGTGCGACCTGGAGCATCTTTTCCAATACCGGATTGTCCAAACCCTCAGGGAGGGGGGCCGAACATCGAATCAACTTCGCCTTTGTTAGCCAGTCCTGGTCAAAAAGCGAACTCTCAGAAATAACTTCGTAACGAATGAGAGATAGTATGTTTGGCCGGAAGATTCCTTACCTATTCGGCGGCGCGGTTACTGCTCAAGCCCACGCCCTCGGTGATTTCCGGACACTCTACCTGGGGTCCGAAGAATGACTTGTACATCTCCTCGTGCGTCAGGCCGAGGAAATTTTGGATGACACGCGGTCCCTCGGGATTGAACTCCCACAAGCGAGGGGGCCGGCGTTTGGAAGGCTGGACTTGACGAACCAGCATAACTTGTATTATCGCAGCCAAACTAAAATCTCCATTGAAGAGATCTCGAATGCGGCTTTGCAGTATAGGCACGTCCTTGGCTGGACCCCAGCTCAGACCTCTGCTGATCCATGACATCAGTTGTGGTGGAGGGCCCGAGCGGAAAACAGGGGCGGCCGCCCACTTGGCACTTCTAGGAGCCGTGATGTAGAACCACTCCTGTTGCCACAATTCAGACACCTCTGGAATGGAACCTTTGGGCCACGGAGCTCCCGTCATCTTGCATATTGAGGCACCTCCACACGTTGCATGTTGCCCCTCGATCATCTTCGGCTTTACTTCAAAGGTCTTGAGCCACAAGCCAAAGTAAGGGGTAACCCGGAGGAAGGCCTCACACACGACAATAAATGTCGTGATATGAAGAAAGGAGTCCGGAGCTAGATCATGGAAGTCTAGCCCGTAATAAAACAACAGACCCCTGACGAAAGGATCCAGAGCAAGGCCTAGAGCTCGGAGGAAGTGGGAGACGAACACGATGCTCTCGTTGGGTTTGGGGGAGGGGACGGCCTGCCCTCGGGCAGGCAGCCGATGCACAACCTCGGCGGTCAGATATCTGGCCTCCCTCAACTTTTCAATGTCTTCTTCCGTGATGGAGGAAGGCACCCATCGGCCTTGAAGGCTAGATCCGGACATGATTGAAGGTTCAGAGCACCTGACCTGAACTTTGAGTGTTTGAGCTTAAGGTGGGGGAAGGATTCGATTGAGCACGGGAGGGAAAAAATAAAAGCCTTGTCCCTTTGTAAAGAGGGTGAATATCAAGCGTCCTCTCCGTGGCCGTTTGGACTTGCCTATAGTCTAGGAGTCCTAGAAGCGGTTGGGTTACCCACGCTCGTATTGATGAGAATTCCGGAATAAGGGGACACGATCTCTGCTTTAACAAGACGTGCCAAGGAAATCGCCTCGCATGACGCGCTGAGGTGGGATAATAAAACGATTCGAATAAAGGCTTGGCCGTGGTGCGAAGTCGCACCACGGAATACGTCAGCAGATTAGATTTGTGTAAATATTATTCTCTCTATGGCAATATGTGGAAACTTATTTTGCAGAGCCGGACACTATCTTTGTGTTCAAAATCTTCTGTGAAGTACTTGGAGGAGGAACCCGCCTTGCAATGCCGAAGACAAATTGCGCGCCGGACTCGTCGTCATTGAAGTCTGGTTCAGGGGCTACTGAGGGAGTCCTGGATTAGGGGGTGTCCGGATGGCCGGACTATACCTTCAGCCGGACTCCTGGACTATGAAGATACAAGATTGAAGACTTCGTCCCGTGTCCGGAAGGGACTTTCCTTGGCGTGGAAGGCAAGCTTGGCGATACGGATATGCAGATCTCCTACCATTGTAACCGACTTTGTGTAACCCTAACCCTCTCCGGTGTCTATATAAACCGGAGGGTTTTAGTCCGTAGGACAACATACAGAACAACAATCATACCATAGGCTAGCTTCTAGGGTTTAGCCTCTCCGATCTCGTGGTAGATCTACTCTTGTACTACCCATATCATCAATATTAATCAAGCAGGACGTAGGGTTTTACCTTCATCAAGAGGGCTCGAACCTGGGTAAAACTTCGTGTCCCTTACCTCCTGTTACCATCCGGCCTAGACGCACAGTTCAGAAAACCCCTACCCGAGATCCGCCGGTTTTGACACCGACACATTTATTCTGGGATGAAGGGAGTATTACCACATGATTTGCTAAATGGCACAGGGGTGAGCTGCCAGAAGGAACCCAGTACCTCATAGCTGTCTCCACCGTGCTTCAACCAAGATAATTAAGTATGAGACACCGACTCACCCAATGGAGCTGTACTATGAGTTAATGTTATTGTAAAGTCAGCCTGAAGGCCGTGACAAGAAAATAAATTTTTTGTTTCCAGGTCAACCTGGTGAATGCCATTTTGGTATTTGCTTATTTGGTAGTCAAACAACAAATTCGCCTAGCCTGTCCCCCAAGAAAGAAAGCTACCTGCTTTGTCTTGTAAAATAGCCCCTCCGCAGGGACCCGGTCGCAAAGTCCACGGACGAGCGCGGGCCAACCAGGAGTCCAGGACGAGGACGGACGGGAAGTGACAGAAACAAAATCAGGAGGGCCGGCTGTGTCGTTGATGGGGTCGGCGCATGGGCGCTGACGCGGCAGCGAACCGAACGCATCACCGCAACTTGTTTTCTTTTGGATATATGTATATGTGTATACGTACGTATGACCTGGAGTACTATACGTATTTGGGTTTTGCGAATATACCTAACATTACTGTACGTTTTCGGTCCACGTGAGTGACTCACGGCCACGGGCCCGTGACGCACGAAACCGCGGGTGGTTCTCTCTCTGCCTCCGCCGCATTGCGCTTTCACTGGGGCGGCGCGCTGTGCGCCCCTGGCGGCGGCACTGCCGGTCCGGTCAGCCGCCACAGCTGGTGCGCGCTCCACTAGCGCGTACATCGTATTCGTAGCTACAGCCTACGCGACGCGACGGGCCCGTTTTCCTTTCACTTTCCGGCCGGCTTCTCCTGTTTCGGGACGAAGAAATGCCAAGATGCGGTGCGGTTGTGCTACTGCCTGGCTGCGCCGCATTTGTCAACTTGTGCCACGATTAGTACAGGGGATCGGACGGCGCTAGGCTTTTGCGCGCGCGGCTGACCGGACCGTGTGCCGCGCAAAACGTACGGGGAGAGACAAGCGGGAAGCACGGCACGTTTGGTTTAGCGTACGTCGATGGCCAACATCGATCGTTGACTCCAATCATCTGAGACAACCTAGCGCGGCTGTAGCGGATCGGACGGCGGACGAAGCAGGTCTCTTCGCGTGGTCCAGTCCACGTTTTTGTCGTGGCCAACGTAGAATAGAGAAGAGAATAGAGGGTCCAGTGTTGGATCAACGGCAACGATAAAAATAATACGTAGTACAAACCGTACCTGTACGTACTCCTCCCACATGGGGCATGGGCTACAGGTGTGTGACCCGGTCGTGCTTCTCAGCTTCGAGAATGCACCACTGTCCGTACCCTGCATGTACCCGCACGAATCACAGCATCGCGCCGTTCACACCTTCTCTTCAGTCACAGGCTTGAAACTACGTACGGACGTCCTACTGTGTGTGCTACATTTCGAATGATATTTGTCCATCTAACGCCGTGACGCGAGTCATAAAAAAGGACCGCCCGTCATCTGTCCAATTTTGTATTTAGATCGACAATAAACCCAACGCATCGACCCATTTCATATGTATTTAATTTTTTTAAAGGCTCGCGGCCGATCATGTCAGCAGCCATATCTTATGCCGGCACCATGCCAGCGCCGGCATACATTGCCAGCTACAAAAACTAACACCACACAGTTTATGTTGGTGCACTCGCCAGCGGTCGGCACATATGTCTGCACATAAAAATGGGTGGGACTTGAGTTCGACCACACCGTCACAGCCCCTGTGGTCATGCCAGCACACCTGCCGGCATACAAAAAAGATAGCGCTCGCCGCCATAGATCACTCGTCGTCGAACTTGAGCATGTCGGCCTGCATCTTCTCGAACCACGGCCTCTTTCTTGGCGACACGGTGTTGAGATCCACCTTCATGATCTCCACCCCGGTCATCATGCTCGCGAGCGCCACTTCTTTCGCCTTGTGTTGGCGTTGGCGGCCTCGATCTCTAGCATCTTGGCTTGCTTCTTCGCCTCCATCTCAAGCTCCTTGGCTTGTATCTCCGCGTTTATCTCAAGCCTCCTCCTTTGGATCTCCATGAAGGCGTTCATTTGCTCTTCTTTGAAACGCCGGCGCTCCTCCTCTCTTGAGTCCTTCTTGTTCATCATGCCCTCCACGCTTGCAATTAAGGCGTTGGATGCCGCATCCCGCTTGTCCTCCTTCTTGGAGTTGGTCTTCCCCCGCGGCCGTGCCGGCTCGCCCTCCCCAACCTCCTCCACGGCTTGCTTCCCCCCACGCGACTTGAGGGCGGCATATTGCGCCTTGAACTTCTCCTCGTCCTTGATGACCCGAAAGCAATGGAAAAGGTTGAAGCACTTGCCGTTGTGTTGAACCTTGAATGCCTCAAAAGCTTGAAATGCCTATAAAATGTTTTCATGCAAGCATATGGGCAAATGATATGCAAATGAACACGCAAGCATGAACTTGATGACACAAAAGAGGGCGGCTTGCTAGCATACCATGTCTTGCATGCCGATGCCGCTCACGGGGCGGGCCTTGACGCTCTCAAGAGTGACGCAAAACTTGTTGCACTCTTGTTGGCTCACCCTCCATCGCTTGGAAATGGACACCCAACCGCGCGTGCTCACAAATTGGTAAGACGGAAACTTCTTGTGTTCATGAAACTCTCGATGGACACGAATCCAAAAGGTTGAATGCTTTTGTTCGGCGCCCGTCTTGGGGTCTTGTCCAATGTCACGCCAGCACTCGCAAAAAAGCTTGTCCTCGGCAGCCGTGTATGCCTTCGTGCGCTTACTCTTGTGCTTCGGTTTCGGACCGGCGGCTCAGACCTTGCCAAATAAAACCTCACAGGATTTGTTCCAGCTTTTTTAAACTCTTTAGGCCACAAGAAGCATGCCATGAAATGATTTGGAATCGCACGGAGCACGGAGTTGATCAATATTAGTCTGCCTCCCCAAGAAAGAAAGGTGGCTAGCCACCCAGAGAGTCTTTTGTCCACTCTGAATTACAGGCATTAGCATGCCATGCGTAATTTTTTGGGTACATAAAGGAAGGCCCAGGTTGTTGATAGCATATTAACAATATCAGCCCAGGAGATAGGTTCATCCAACATACTAATGTCGAGTTGATCATACAGATTTGCGGGATCAATAACTGGAAGAGATGAGTCCGGACCAAACAAGTTTGTGAAGAACTGTGCAGCGATAGTCAGCTTTTCTAAATTCTCATAGTGTTGTATGTCATCTCTCATCAGCATTCTAATTCTGTTTTTTTTCTGGAGGGGCAATTTGCAGCGGCGTGGAAGAATTGCGTGTTTTCATCTCCCAACATACAATCTCTGATCTTTGCTCAATCATCTCCACATGCTAGTTTGCCACAAAATTAGCTGCTGGGCCTTTTTGTTAGTGTATGCTCTTATAAATAAATAAAACAAACTCAAGTGTTGACAGCCTCCTTCTTTCTTAGACATGCTAGAAGCCCCAGTAGGTCGGGTGGGCCCAAGAATCAAGTGGGCAGAAATGTACCGGCACCATGCCAGCGCCGGCGTACATTGTCGGCTACATATCGTACGGTAAGAGCATCAGCGCAGAAAAAGAGCGGCCTGGAGGCGAACCGGCACTAGATTGGCTCCTGGGGCGACTTCATTCCCGGTCATCGGCCCACAGGTCACCGCAGGTTCGGTGATATTTGCTACCTCTTTTAGCACTGCCTTGGTTTTCCCCGAAGAGGAAGGGATGATGCAGCAAAGTAGCGTAAGTACTTCCCTCAGTTTTTGAGAACCAAGGTATCAATCCAGTAGGAGGCTACGCGCGAGTCCCTCGTACCTGCACAAAACAAATAAATCCTCGCAACCAACGCAAATAGGGGTTGTCAATCCCTATAGGGCCACTTACGAGAGTGAGATCTGATAGATATGATAAGATAATATTTTTGGTATTTTTATGATAAAGATGCGAAGTAAAATAAAGGCAAAGTAAATAGAAAAGTAAATAACTAAGTAGTAGGAGATTAATATGATAAAGATAGACCCGGGGGCCATAGGTTTCACTAGTGGCTTCTCTTGAGAGCATGAGAATTCTACGGTGGGTGAACAAATTACTGTTGAGCAATTGACAGAATTGAGCATAGTTATGAGAATATCTAGGTATGATCATGTATATAGGCATCATGTCCGAGACAAGTACACCGACTCCTGCCTGCATCTACTACTATTACTCCACTCATCGACCGCTATCCAGCATGCATCTAGAGTATTAAGTTAAAAACAGAGTGATGCCTTAAGCAAGATGACATGATGTAGAGGGATAGACTCATGCAATATGAAGAAAACCCCACCTTCTTATCCTCGATGGCAACAATACAATACGTGCCTTGCTGCCCTTACTGTCACCGGGAAAGGACACCGCAAGATTAAACCCAAAGCTAAGCACTTCTCCCATTGCAAGAAAGATCAATCTAGTAGGCCAAACCAAATTGATAATTCGAAGAGACTTGCAAAGATAACCAATCATACATAAAAGAATTCAGAGAAGATTCAAATATTATTCATACATAGACTTGATCATAAACCCACAATTCATCGGTCTCAACAAACACATCGCAAAAAGAAGATTACATCGAATAGATCTCCACAAGAGAGGGGGAGAACATTGTATTGAGATCCAAAAAGAGAGAAGAAGCCAACTAGCTACTAACTATGGACCTGTAGTCTGAACTAAACTACTCACACTTCATCGGAGGGGCTATGGTGTTGATGTAGAAGCCCTCCGTGATCGATGCCCCCTCCGGCGGAGCTCCGGAACAGGCCCCAAGATGGGATCTCGTGGATACAGAAAGTTACGGTGGTGGAATTAGGGTTTTGGCTCCGTTTCTGATCGTTTGGGGATACGTGGATATACATAGAAGGAAGAAGTACGTCGGTGGAGCAACATGGGGCCCACGAGGGTGGAGGGCGCGCCTGGGGGGGGGGGGGGCAGGCGCGCCCCCTACCTCGTGGCCTCCTATTAGTTGGCTTGACGTAGGGTCCAAGTCTCCTGAGTTGTATTCGGTGAGAAAATCACGTTCCCGAAGGTTTCATTCTGTTTGGACTCCGTTTGATATTCCTTTTCTTCGAAACCCTAGAACAGGCAAAAAACAACAATTCTGGGTTGGGCCTCCGGTTAATAGGTTAGTCCCAAAAATAATATAAAAGTGGATAATAAAGCCCAATAATGTCCAAAACAGTAGATAATATAGCATGGAGCAATCCAAAATTATAGATACGTTGGAGACGTATCAAGCATCCCCAAGCTTAATTCTTGCTCGTCCTCGAGTAGGTAAATGATAAAAACAGAATTTTTGATGCGGAGTGCTACTTGGCATAATTTTAATGTAATTCTTCTTAATTGTGGTATGAATATTCAGATCCGAAAGATTCAAGACAAAAGTTCATATTTACATAAAAATGATAATACTTCAAGCATACTAACTAAGCAATTATGTCTTCTCAAAATAACATGGCCAAAGAAAGTTCATCCCTACAAAATCATATGGTTTAGTCATGTTTCATTTTCTTCACACAAGAATGATATCATCATGCATAACCCCGATGACAAGCCAAGCAATTGTTTCATACTTTAGTAATCTCAAACCTATAAACTTTCACGAAAAATATGAGCGCGAGCCATGGACATAGCACTATAGGTGGAATAGAATATAATGAGGGGGGTCATGTGGAGAAGACAAAAAAGGAGGAAGTCTCACATCAACGAGGGTAATCAATGGGCTATGGAGATGCCCACCGATTGATGTTAATGCAAGGAGTAGGGATTGCCATGCAACGGATGCACTAGAGCTATAAATGTATGAAAGCTCAACAAAAGAAACTAGTGGGTGTGCATCCAACTTGCTTGTTCACGAAGACCTAGGACACTTGAGGAGGCCCATTGTTGGAATATACAAGCCAATTTCTATAATGAAAAATTCCCACTAGTATATGAAAGTGATAACATGAGAGACTCTCTACTATGAAGATCATGGTGCTACTTTGAAGCACAAGTGTGGCAAAGGATAGTAACATTGTCCCTTCTCTCTTTTTCTCTCATTTTTTGGGCCTTTTCTCTTTTTTATGGCCTTTCTCTTTTTTTGGGCCTTCTATTTTTTATGGCCTTTCCTCTACTTTTTTTATATTCCTCACTTGGGACAATGCTCTAGAAAATGATGATCATCACACTTCTATTTATTTACAACTCAATGATTACAACTCGATACTAGAACAAAGATGACTCTATATGAATGCCTCCGGCGGTGTATCGGGATATGTAATGAACCAAGAGTGACATGTATGAAAGAATTATGAACGATGGCTTTGCCACAAATACTATGTCAACTACATGATCATGCTAAGCAATATGACAATGATGAATGTGTCATGATGAACGGAATGATGGAAAGTTGCATGGCAATATATCTCGGAATGGCTATGGAAATGCCATAATAGGTAGGTATGGTGGCTGTTTTGAGGAAGATATAAGGAGGTTTATGTGTGAAAGAGCGTATCATATCACGGGGTTTGGATGCACCGGCGAAGTTTGCGCCAACTCTCAATGTGAGAAAGGGCAATGCACGGTACCGAAGAGGCTAGTAAGGATGGAAGGGTGAGAGGCGTATAATCCATGGACTCAACATTAGTCATAAAGAACTCACATACTTATTGCAAAAATCTACAAGTCATCAAAAACCTCGGTACTATGCGCATGCTCCTAGGGGGATAGACTGGTAGGAAAAGACCATCGCTCGTCCCCGACCGCCACTCATAAGGAAGACAATCAAATAACACCTCATGTTTCAAATTTGTTGCATAACGTTTACCATACGTGCATGCTACGGGACTTGCAAACCTCAACACAAGTATTTCTCAATTTCACAACTACTCAACTAGCACGACTTTGAGATTATTACCTCCATGTCTCAAAACAATCATCAAGCATCAAACTTCTCTTAGTATTCAACACACTCATAAGAAAGTTTTATTATTAATCTTGCATACCAAGCATATTAGGATTTTAAGCAAATTACCATGCTATTAAGACTCTCAAAATAATCTAAGTGAATCATGAGAGATTAATAGTTTCTATAAAACAAATCTACCACCGTGCTCTAAAAGATATAAGTGAAGAACTAGAGCAAAATTATATAACTCAAAAGATATAAGCGAAGCACATAGAGTATTCTAACAAATTCCAAATCATGTATGGATCTCTCAAAAGGTGTATACAGCAAGGATGATTGTGGTAAACTAACAAGCAAAGACTCAAATCATACAAGACGCTCCAAGTAAAACACATATCATGTGGCGAATAAAAATATAGCTCCAAGTAAAGTTACCGATAGAAGTAGACGAAAGAGGGGATGCCTTCCGGGGCATCCCCAAACTTTGGCTTTTAGGTGTCCTTAGATTATCTTGGGGGTGCCACTGGCATCCCCAAGCTTAGCCTCTTGCCACTCCTTGTTCCATAATCCAACAAATCTTTTACCCAAAACTTGAAAACTTCACAACACAAAACTTAAAGTAGAAAATCTCGTGAGCTCCGTTAGCGAAAGAAAACAAAAGACCACTTCAAGGTACTGTAATGAACTCATTCTTTATTTATATGGGTGTTATACCTACTGTATTCCAACTTCTCTATGGTTCATAAACTATTTTACTAGCCATAGATTCATCAAAATAAGCAAACAACACACGAAAAACAGAATTTGTCAAAAACAGAACAGTCTGTAGTAATCTGTAGCCAGCACAAGATCTGGAACCCCAAAAATTCTAAAATAACTTGCTGGACGTGAGGAATTTATCTATTAATCATCTGCAAAAAGAATTAACTAAATAGCACTTTCCAAATAAAAATGACAGCAGTTCTCGTGAGCGCTAAAGTTTCTGGTTTTACAGCAAGTTCAACAAGACTTTCCCCAAGTCTTCCCAACGGTTCTACTTGGCACAAACACTAATTAAACACAAAAAATACAACCAAAACAGAGGCTAGATAATTTATTTATCACTAAGCAGGAGCAACAAGCAAGGAATAAAAATAAAATTGGGTTGTCTCCCAACAAGCGCTATCGTTTAACGCCCCTAGCTAGGCATAACAAGCAAGAATATGTCTAGGTATTGCCATCTTTGGTAGGCAATCCTTCAATGAGGCATCTACCATATTTAGGAGTTTATTTATTTTTATTAATTATCAAACTTTTAGGCACAAGATCGAAAAATTCATTTGTAACAAATGGTTCTTTAATGATAGCAAAAAGATTGGGATGAACACTTATAGATTTAAGATCCGCTTTTTCCTTACTAGATGATTCACCCTTATTTTTAGGAACATACATAAACTTGGAGACTTTAGTGGAGGAACTTGGAGTATTCTTTACGGAAGAAAAAGCGGTTCCCAAATTGATAATAATATTCTCAAGTTTATCGATCATAACGGAATCGTGATTTATTTTCTCATTAACTATCGTTCCGTTTCTTTAATATCTTTCAAAGTAACTCCTACTTTAGATCCATATTGAGAGATTCGGCTATGGATCTTTTTATCCAAATTTTCAATTAACTCTATGGTAGCAACCTTATTTTCAATAATTTCAAGCCTTTGCATTACATGCTCCAAAGTTAATGTAGTTCCATTAACCAAAAGAGGGGGGAGCCAAATAAATCTAACATAGCATTATAAGAATCAAAAGTATGGCTATCCAAAAAATTCCCTATGGTAATAGTATCAAGAACATAACGGTGCCAAGGAGTAATGCCTACATAAAAATTGCGAAGGAGAATGGTAGTAGATTGCTTCCTAGCAGATTTATTTTGAGCATTGCAAATTCTATACCAAGCATCTTTTAGATTTTCACCCTCCCTTTGCTTAAAATTTAGAATTTCATTCTCAGGAGACAATAGAGAAGATAAGGGACTAGCCATAACGACAAGCAAGCAAGCTAACACACAAACAAACAAAAAGCAAGCGGACAAAAAGGGGCAAATAGAGAAAGAGAGGGAGGATAGAGAGAGAGGGCGAATAAAACGGTAAGGGTGAATTGGGGAGAGGAAAACGAGGGGCAAATGGCAAATAATGTAATGCAGGAGATAAGGGTATGTGATGGGTACTTCGTATGTTGACTTTTGCGTAGACCTCCCCGGCAACGGCGCCAGAAATCCTTCTTGCTACCTCTTTTAGCACTGCGTTGGTTTTCCCCAAAGAGGAAGGGATGATGCAGCAAAGTAGCGTAAGTATTTCCCTCAGTTTTTGAGAATCAAGGTATCAATCCAGTAGGAGGCAACACGCGAGTCCCTCATACCTGCACAAAACAAATAAATCCTCGCAACCAACGCAAATAGGGGTTGTGAATCCCTATAGGGCCACTTACGAGAGTGAGATCTGATAGATATGATAAGATAATATTTTTGGTATTTTTATGATAAAGATGCAAAGTAAAATAAAGGCAAAGTAAATAGCAAAGTAAATAACTAAGTAGTAGGAGATTAATATGATAAGGATAGACCTGGGGGCCATAGGTTTCACTAGTGGCTTCTCTCGAGAGCATAAAAATTCTACGGTGGGTGAACAAATTACTGTTGAGCAATTGACAGAATTGAGCATAGTTATGAGAATATCTAGGTATGATCATGTATATAGGCATCACGTCCGAGACAAGTAGACCGACTCCTGCCTGCATCTACTACTATTACTCCACTCATCGACCGCTATCCAGCATGCATCTAGAGTATTAAGTTAAAACAGAGTAATGGCTTAAGCAAGATGACATGATGTAGATGGATAGACTCATGCAATATGAAGAAAACCCCATCTTGTTACAATACGTGCCTTGCTGCCCTTACTGTCACCGGGAAAGGACACCGCAAGATTGAGCCCAAAGCTAAGCACTTCTCCCATTGCAAGAAAGATCAATCTAGTAGGCCAAACCAAATTGATAATTCGAAGAGACTTGCAAAGATAACTAATCATACATAAAAGAATTCAGAGAAGATTCAAATATTATTCATAGATAGACTTGATCATAAACCCACAATTCATCGGTCTCAACAAACACATCGCAAAAAGAAGATTGCATCAAATAGATCTCCACGAGAGAGGGGGAGAACATTGTATTGAGATCCAAAAAGAAAGTAGAAGCCATCTAGCTACTAACTATGGACCCGTAGGTCTGAAGTAAACTACTCACACTTCATCGGAGGGGCTATGGTGTTGATGTAGAAGTCCTCCGTGATCGATGTGTTGGGGAACGTAGTAATTTCAAAAAAATTCCTACGAACACGCAAGATCATGGTGATGTATAGCGACGAGAGGGGAGAGTGTGATCTACGTACCCTTGTAGACCGACAGCGGAAGTGTTGGCACAACGCGGTTGATGTAGTCGTACGTCTTCACGGCCCGACCGATCAAGCACCGAAACTATGGCACCTCCGAGTTTTAGCACACATTCAGCTCGATGACGATCCCCGGACTCCGATCCAGCAAAGTGTCGGGGAAGAGTTCCGTCAGCACGACGGTGTGGTGACGATCTTGATGTACCATCGTCGCAGGGCTTCGCCTAAGCACCGCTACAATATTATCGAGGATTATGGTGGAAGGGGGCACCGCACACGGCTAAGAATATGATCACGTGGATCAACTTGTGTGTGTAGGGGTGCCCCCTGCTCCCGTATATAAAGGATCAAGGGGAGGAGGCCGGCCGGCTCCTATGGCGGCCAAGGAGGAGTCCTCCTCCTAGTAGGAGTAGGACTCCTACTAGGAGGGGGAAAGAAGTGGGGAGGGAGAAGGAAAGGGGGGCGCCCCCCCCCTCTCCTAGTCCAATTCGGACCAGGGGGGAGGAGGCGCGCGACCCACCTTTGGCTGCCCCTCTCTCTCTCCACTAAGGCTCATATGGCCCATTGCTTCTCCCGGGGGGGTTCCCGTAACCCTCCGGCTCTCCGGTTTTCTCTGAAATCACCCGGAACACTTACGGTGTCCGAATATAGCCGTCCAATATATCAATCTTCATGTCTCGACCATTTCGAGACTCCTTGTCATGTCCGTGATCACATCCGGGACTCCGACCCAACTTCGGTACATCAAAACTCATAAACTCATAATATAACTGTCATCGAAACCTTAAGCGTGCGGACCCTACAGGTTCGAGAACAATGTAGACATGACCGAGACACGTCTCTGGTCAATAACCAATAGCGGAACCTGGATGCTCATATTGGATCCTACATATTCTACGAAGATCTTTATCGGTCATACCGCATAACAACATACGGTGTTCCCTTTGTCATCGGTATGTTACTTGCCCGAGATTCGATCGTCGGTATCTTAATACCTAGTTCAATCTCGTTACTGGCAATTCTCTTTACTCGTTCTGTAATACATCATCTCACAACTAACTCATTAGTTGCAATGCTTGCAAGGCTTATGTGATGTGCATTACCGAGAGGGCCCAGAGATACCTCTCCGACAATCGGAGTGACAAATCCTAGCCTCGAAATACGCCAACCCAACATTCACCTTTGGAGACACCTGTAGAGCTCCTTTATAATCACCCAGTTACGTTGTGACGTTTGGTAGCACACAAAGTGTTCCTCCGGTAAACGGGAGTTGCATAATCTCATAGTCATAGGAACATGTATAAGTCATGAAGAAAGCAATAGCAACATACTAAACGATCGGGTGCTAAGCTAATGGAATGGGTCATGTCAATCACATTATTCTCCTAATAATGTGATCCCGTTAATCAAATAACAACTCTTTTGTTCATGGTTAGGAAACATAACCATCTTCGATTAACGAGCTAGTCAAGTAGAGGCATACTAGTGACACTCTGTTTGTCTATGTATACACACATGTATTATGTTTCCGGTTAATACAATTCTAGCATGAATAATAAACATTTATCATGATATAAGGAAATAAATAATAACTTTATTATCGCCTCTAAGGCATATTTCCTTCACGATGCCCCCTCCGGCGAAGCTCCGGAACAGGCCCCAAGATGGGATCTCGTGGATACAGAAAGTTGCGGCGGTGGAATTAGGGTTTTGGCTCTGTTTCTGATCGTTTGGGAATACATGGATATATATAGGAGGAAGAAGTACGTCGGTGGAGCAACAGGCGGCCCATGAGGGTAGAGGGCGCGCCTGGGGGGGCATGCGCGCCCCCTACCTCGTGGCCTCCTATTAGTTGACTTGACGTAGGGTCCAAGTCTCCTGAGTTGTATTCGGTGATAAAATCACGTTCCCGAAGGTTTCATTCCATTTGGACTCCGTTTGATATTTCTTTTCTTCGAAACCCTAAAACAGGCAAAAAATAGCAATTCTGGGTTGGGCCTCTGGTTAATAGGTTAGTCCCAAAAATAAAATAAAAGTGGATAATAAAGCCCAATAATGTCCAAAACAGTAGATAATATAGCATGGAGAAATCAAAAATTATAGATACGTTGGAGACGTATCAATATTCCGTTCAAATTTTTGCAAACTCGGCGATTTTTGCACGAACTCGGCGATACTTCATTGAAATTTCTACAAAAATATAAAAACATGCAAACCACGCCTAACCACACCAAACTAAAATCCTAGCCGCCGTCGTTGTCTACATGCCGAGAAGCCTGTAGAAGCGGGTGTAGTCGTCGTCGCGCGCCTCGCCTACGCCACCGCCGTCCCTGCTGCAACCCTGGCCGGGGTCGCCGACACGCAGTGGGGCGCTGGACGGCCCGGCCTCGTCCTCCTCATCGCTGTCGAGGACGATGATGCCGCCCTCCTCATGCCCGCGGCGACGGGTCTGGAGCTCCAGGAACGCTCGGCGCCGGCGGCGCGCCTGCTCACGGACGTAGTCCTCCTTCGTCCACTTGAGGGTGGACTCGTCATTGGGGGCCACCATGTTGGCGTGCTCCGGCTTCACGGGGAGCAGCCCCGGCTCGGGCTTCGGCCGGACCAGGCGGAGGGAGCGCGGGGAGGGCCGGGCACTCTCGTTGATGACGAGGGTGCCGCTGCGAGTGCGGCACCCGAGCGGAGTCTGCTCGGGCTCGGGCTTGAAGGGGCGAAGCGCCGTCGCCGGCGAGCCAGAGCCCGACGATGAGGATGACCCTAGCTCCATCTGCCGCGGCGTCCAGGAGTTGCCACGGCAGCGAGAGAAGGACGACGACGGCGGGTACTCGAAGCGTGGCACATTGTCGGTCTCGATGTGGTCGAGGACGACTTCGAGGGTGCGGCCGGGCACGCCCCACCACTCGCGCCGCCCGTCGCGTTGAGGCGGCCGCGGGGGATGACATCGTTGGTGGAGGTGATCTGCTCCTCACGGCACCGCGTGAATTACATGGACCACATGGTGTGGCTGTCGGCAGCTTATCACGGCTCGTTCCGCTAGTCCTCCGTCAGGGACAAGCGGATGCGGGCGATCTCGTCTCGCCATGCCACCCCTTCGGGCACAGACAACATCGGGACACCGCCGGCGCTCAGCCTCCATGCTCCCGGCACCCGCATGTCCGAGGGCGCCGGGTACTCGGCCTCGTAGAGGAGACGCGCCTCCGGCTCTTGGAGATGGCGGCCGCCGAAGCCGTTCGCCGCCGCGCCGTCGCCTGGGAACCTATCGGCCATCTGTCCGTCGGTGGAAAGGCGGGAGAGAGTGTAGCTTTGTGCGGCGGAGTGGGAGGAGGGGGAATGAGAACTGTTGCGTCCATCAGCAGGGAGGTCGCCTTTTATAGCCGCAGCGGGGGCGGCGAGAGGCTGCATGTCGAGCAACGCGTGGCAACCGAAGGCGGGACGTATGTCGCGGCGGCTTCACTGCGCCGCCCGCGAGGCCTCAATGGAGGCTAACCGGCGTGGTAGCGCGGCAGCCTTCGCTTTGATTCCCACGGGAACCGAGGCGATGAGGGTGACGAAGCGGCGTCTCGCTGAATCGGCGGCCCCATCCTTGTTCGCGCCAAAATTGATCGTCCCGGCGCCCCCGTAGGCATAGATCTGCCACGTGGCAAGCCCTAGTGACTCCTGGGCTTATATATGCCGACGGCTTTGCCGTAGGAATAGTTTTTTTTTATTATTTTCCCTGTTTTCTCTTTTTCAATTCATTTGACAGCATTTCAAAGCAGAATAATATGGAATTGTGCATAAATATGACAGTTCATCATCTAAACATACTCAAGTTCATCATCATCATCTAAACATAGTCAAATTCATCATCATCATCTAAAGATCATCACCGGCGGAAGTTCATGAACATAAAAGTAGTGCAAGACATGGAACATCATAAAAGTAGCAACATGAAAGGCATGGCACGACGGCTACATGCACGGAATCATCATCGACATCAAGCAAGACCACCTCCGCCAAAACCACCACCACCAACACCACCTCCGCCAAAACCACCACCACCAAGACCACCTCCGCCAAAACCGCCACCACCAAGACCACCTTCGCCAAAACCGCCACCGCGACCACCATCACTCTGCCAGATCAGAGTGACTGGGGTCGACGAAGCAGTAGTCGAGCCACCGCTCCCCTACATGTTTCAGAAAAGATTCTAACGGTAAATATGATATTGTAGTGTTGAATGAACGAGAACTAGTTTGCCAGTAGTTAGGCAAATGTACTAACCGGGCCATCACTGCCTAGTGCCACCCATTCATCGAACGTGGACACATGTGGGGGTTCTCCCGCAGGTGGTGGTGGGGGTCCCAGTTGTAGCGACCCGACCCGAATGGATCAAGTCTCTATGCTTATGTGTCATCCCTGGATCAGTATGCTGACACACACAGTACTCGAAGGATTTATAACAGAGGTAAATCACATGTATAAAGTAACGTAAATACTATTACCTCAATCCAAATATAGCGGAAGCAACAAGGTTGTGGTTTCCCATCAACACCAACGGCAAAGTTGAGTGTAGAAATCGTAACCCTAACGTATCACTTACTCGTCGTAAGAAACCTGCAACATAAGATGTTGCAGCCCGAAAACGGGTCAGTACATTGAATGTACTGGCAAATTCACACCATAGAGAATGATGAACAATGGCTATCACTATATGCATATTTGGCTGGTGGAAAAGCTCTATGGTTATAAGGTTTTTGCGTAAAGCCAATTTTTCCCAACTGCAAAGGAATAAATTTATTTAACTATCATGGTGGTTGTTGAACATTGAGAATGGTTGACAGCATTCTCAATCCCAATTAAAAATAATTAAAACCCAACAACATTAATTAGAATTAACATGTTGAGATTCACAATGATATTCAAGTACTAGATACTCAAGTTGTCCATAACCGGGGACACGGCTAATCATGATTAGTTTGTTACTCTGCAGAGGTTTGCGCACGTTTCCCCACAAGACTCGATCGCCTCCGTTTGGTTTCTCGCACTACATGGTGTTTGAGAAGACGGATGACCGAGACACAGTCTTTCAGAAGCGCTAGCACCTTACATGTGGGGTAGACCGTACCACCTACAACCCCTACATCTGCTAGTCCACCCCGTAAGAGTTCGCACAACTTAGTCAACTATGCCAGAGCCCATAATGGCTTGTGGCTGCACACGGAAGTTTCTAGCATGAAAGATCTTATGATCCCTTTGAGCCTGGGTGGCGGTCCAAAAAAAAACAGGCAAGTCCTGATAGACATCAGGTGCCTCAATCCACCCAGATGTGTGTTTAAGTTGCCACCTTAGATAAACCTTTTAAAATTATCAACTCACATCTGTAATGGATATCACTCACCCAATCCACGTCTACTAGCATAGCATGGCATAATAATAAGCAAACGTAGAAGTAACTCCCAAAGGTTTCATAATAATACAGGTAATAGGTACTACCTCATCTACTTCCCATCCCATAATTTAATTAGATCCTAATCATGCAATGTGTGAGGATTGATCTAATGCAATAAAACATGGGTTGTAGAAAAGTATGATCAAAGTGTGAACTTGCCTGCAATGTTGATGAAGATGATTCGCACTCAAAAAATCTTGATAGATCTACTCGTCACACTCCGGTCAATCTATCGTAGGCAAGCAATAGTAACCACACAATAAGTACTCATCTAATGCACAAGTAAAACTCGAACGAGAGAACGAACCAGAAAGTTCAACTTAAGAACTCTGGTTGCAAAGAAAGAACGAGCCGAACAAACGGCGAAAAACAAACGGCGGAAGAAAACAACTCGGTTCTAGCAAGTTGAAACTAGGTCAAATTTTACTGTAGCAAAAGCTTGTTCAAGTTGATTAGACGGAACGGCGGTTTCGAGATGAAACTCCAGGCGCTTGAATCACCTGATTCCGATAAACGAGCGAGAAGAAAGACTAGAAAGAAGATCGGATCTGAGATCGCGATCGGAGAGAACGCGGAATAAATCCGACGAGAAAGAAAACGAAGAACGGTTAAACAAACGGGCGTCGTTAACCGGGGATAATAGGTGATCACGTTCGTTGAAACGAACGGTCCGAAAGAAGAACGAAAACCGATCTAGAAAACCGGAACGGTTTGGTGAAGAATCGGAGAGAAAACGAATCGGTAAAGAAGAAAAGAATCGGAACGGTTTATAAGATAAACCGAACCGAGGGAAAGAAGAAACGCGGCGCGGTACCTCCGGCGAACGGCGGTGACGGCGGCGTTGACGCAGGGCGGCGGCGGCGGCGGTGTATGGCGGCGTTGGGCGGCGGCGCGGTGATGGTGAGGTGGTGGTGCGGCGGTGGCGGTGGCAAGGTGCGGCGCGGCGCGGTGGTGGTGAGGCGGCTTAGGCGCGGGGCGGCGGTGACGCAGGGCGCGGGCGGCGGCTTAGGGCGGCGGCGGGTGAGAGGCGCCGGGTGGGGCGCGGCTTGGAGAGGAGAGAGGGGCTTGGGATTTTGTGTGGGGAGAGGAGGGGTGTGGGGGTATTTATATTGGGGAGGGGGGGTTTGCTTGGAGGAGGGAACAAGGAATAAGAATAGGAGTAAGAAAGATCTAGAAAAAGAAACGGAATAAACGGAAGTAGGACAAAAGTCCTACTAGGACTTCCAAAAGACAAAGGCGGCGGCTCCTGGAGCCTGGGCATGCGCGCGGTGCGGCGATGGCCTTGGTCTTGGCTGGCCGGCCGGCGGCTTGGGCGCTGAGGTTTTTTTTTTAAATGGTTCCGCGCTCGGAAAAACACAGAAAAACAAAATCTACCGAACTCCAAAACTAATAAAGTAAATTTTCCTCGACTCCTAAAAATGAGTCGAACAAAATGAACTTTTCTCCGGGCCAAAAATAAAATTTTCAAAAACGCGCATTTTTCCCTATCCAAAGAAAAACAAACACACACCGGAAAACGAAATTTGATCTATTTATTAAATCTTCATTTTTCCTATATTTGGGAAAGTCATATTATTCCCTCTCTCATATTTTTTTGATAACGGAAAAATAATTGAAGATGAAATAAATAAATCAAATGATCCTTTTTTCCAATTCGAGAAAACTCTCAAATAAGAAAATAACGAAATCTCCAACTCTCTCCGAAGGTCCTTGAGTTGCGTGAAATTTCTAGGATCGACCAAAAAGCAAGAAAATAAGATATGCATGATGATCTAATATTCCAAATTGAAAATAAAATAAATTCAAAGAACTTTGAATTTAATTCATTGAAACTCCCAACTCATATTTCATATAATTTGAAGAAGTCATTTTATCTTCTCTCGTGAAAATCATTGAGTCGCATAAAGTTTCAGAATTGGAATATTTTCAAATGAAATTCAAATATTTTCAACACCCCTTGTCATTTAAATAAATGGAAGAAGTCATGTTATCTTCTCTCCGGGGTTTAGTGTTTGAAAAGCATTTGAATTCATAGAGATCAGAAAGCAAATATGAAAGTTTGGGAAAGTCCTTTTATTCCCTCTCATTTAACTTTCAAAAGAATTCGAATTTCACTCAATTTCACGCAATCAATCAAACAATCAATCAAATCTATCTATTTGTTTATAACATTCCAAAATTTAGAATTTTAGGATGTTACACCAGTTGTGGTGGATCCGTGCGGTTACTCCAAGACGCCAACATAGCCTGGATGTTAGTTAAACAAGCAAACTAGAAGGTCAGAAGGAATGAAAGTGTAAAAATTTAGCTTGGTTTTAAGAGGGCAAAACTAACCGCCATCATCTGACGGTTGTAATCATCATTTGCCTTCACTCGTTGCAAGTACTCTCGCACCTCGAGATTCCTATGCTCGACAAAGGCCTTATATGCCTACATAATTTAGGTTGTTTCTAAGTGAGCAATGCTGAAAATGAACTGAGAATGCTAGAGAGAAAAAGATAAAGGGGAAGTACTTACAGCATGTTGGCGGGCTAAGGGAGTCTGTGAACGCCCCGTACTCTCTAACTGGCTCGGGTTGGTAGACCGAAGCCGTGTGTACGAGATCGAAGGAGTTATCAAGCCATCGAAACACGGATACCGGCCATGTGACTTCCCTTGCATGGCCACCACCGCCGTGTCGTCGATCTGAGACCGGGCGACCTCAGGAACAGGAACATCCAGATGCAACTTCTGATAGTGTTGAGTGTAAGACTCCAGGTGCTCCTCGGTCTTGCCGTAGTACTGGCTCTCGCCCTCCTTGGGATGACTCTGCTCGTGGGCTAGCTTCCACGACTCAATGTCTGAGAGCGGCCTCTTCAACTTGTCCTCCTGCAACGTCAAACAGAAGTTAGCCATACATAAGAACATGACGGTAAAGAAGAACAAAAATGCATCATGCATATAGATATACCTTCATGGCCTTGAAGCCCCAATGGTACTTGTTTCCTTGGCCGTGTGTCCCGTCTTTTGCATGGTTAGCCCGGGCCATGATGCTCTTGGCAGCAAACTCTGCATCGGCGCCGAGCCACCTATCCACCAAACTCGCCCATCTGTCATGCCTTCCATAGCACCAACGAGGAACAACCTATGCAAATTTTGGAAGCATGACATGTGAGCACGAAACATATAGTTGACTGCTTGAAACAATGATAAGTTAGTAATAGTTACCATCATGAACTGCTCCCTGTTCAAGGTAAGTCGTTGCCTCTGTGCTTGAGTTTTGGTCATCTTTTGGTGCAGGTAGATGTGGTAGTACTGCGAGACGGCAACCCAGCGCACCTCGTACTGCAACCGACGAGCTTTCTTCTTCACAGCCGCAAGCAAGACCACGTCGGCTCTGGCCTTGTGCTCGTCAAGAACTCTATAGAGTTGCTGCAATCATGCATAAACCAGAAGCAAACAAGGCATGAGTTGAGTGATTCAATGATAAACTATGAACGAAACTGAAGACAAGTGATTTAGAAGAGAACTTACCCAAAATTTGGTGATCATGGCCTTAGCGGCCGTCCCGTACTCCGCGTTGCTACAAGCCTCGTAGTGAGCCCAGCTCGTGGCCAAAACCCGCAGCTGCGGGTCCCTGTCTGGCCGCGGGCAGAATAGGCCAGGCCAAAACTCCTTCAACAGGACAGTGATAAGGCCGTTCGGTTTACGGCCCTTTCCGCGAAGGATCCAGTTTCTGCAAAAGAATCAAATGATTGCCATGTGTACAATAAGAAAATGTTGTCATGTGTTGAAAATATGATTGAGAGGCACTTACTCTGTCCCCACAGGTTCAATGAGCCACTTTTGCTCCTCGATAGAAGGTGGTGTAAGTAGTCCGGCATTTCCACGCAGCCACCCCTGCGGAGCACCCGGTGGCAAGTCACCCCACAACTCGGGATCAACCTCCCCTCCACCCTCCTCGCCCTCCTCCTCACCCTCCTCCTCGGCCTCATCCTCCTCGCCCTCCTCCTCCTCACCCTCCTCCTCCTCCTCACCCTCCTCCTCGGCCTCCTCCCCCTCGCCATCAGGAACATACTCCTCCCCCTCAGACTCAGAAGGTGCCTCTGTATAGGAGGGCATCGAAGAAGACCCTCCTATTTCGGACACGGCCCAGAGTTTTTTGCCCCGGCTACCTCTCCCCCCACCTCCTCCTCCTCCTCTAGGGGCTCTCCCCCAACCACCTCCTCCTCTAGGATCTCCTCCCCCGACCCCTCCACCTCCCTGTGAGGTGTCATCCTCACATAGTCGGGAGGGAACCTTGTGGGCTCGTCTACTCCGAGTAAGTCCTTTGAATTTACTGAGGAAACTGGCGCCGCTGGACTTGCCCATGATTAGCAAACCTGCATTGAGAAGAGAATAAACAATTAGTAAGGATATCAATTAAACAAGCATACAGGAAAAACATTAATACCAGAAGAGCACATTAAGCATACTATTGTAATGATCATTAAAAGAACTTACATTTTCTAGAACCCATATGAATCATCACTATTGTAATCTATTTGTGGACCAGTCTCATCATCACTATCACGCATATCTTCTTTGTTGTCTGACGGAGGTGGAGGCTCTTCCTCATCGTCAGCGTCTTCATTTAACTTTTCAAGCATAATTATGTCTCTTTGATTCACAACTGCCTCACCATCAATCCGTGCATTGTCGTCGTTTGGGTCCAGGTCAACATAACCCAAGTCATCATCCTCGTTGTTTCGAACCACGTCATCATGTTCCTCTTGATAGAACACTCCCTCGTATGTCATGGGGTTTATGTTGTAGTAATCATCATCGTTCGGGTCCGGTAGCTTACCATGCGGCGACACCTTGAACACAACTTCCCAACCCTTTAGGTACTCTTTCTGGCATGGGTAAGGCAGATAATATACTTGTGTGGCCTGGGTAGCGGTGATAAAGAGATCAGCTCCGGCATAGATGGTTGATGGTTTAACTTCAACTAAACCAGCAGAAGGCGTATGTCTCAGACCCTTTTTGGGGTCGAACCATCGGCATTTGAACACAGTGAGACTTAGGTGTTCGCGGCCATGTTTGAATGTAAGCTCGTATATTTTTCCTACCCTTCCGTAGTAATCTACTTTATTATCTCCTTCAGTGAAGACTCCGGTATTTATGGTTTTGGGATCAGGCCGACTGTTCTGGTGCTCCTCTGTATGGAAGCGATACCCATTCACATCATACTTTTCGCATGTCATGACGACAGGGTCAAAACCCATGGAAACCCATCTTAATTCTTCATCCATTGATTCGGTCGGATCATTTCCCTACAAGTTTAATTAAAATTATAGGGTGCATGAGTTTAATTGAAATTATAGGGTGCATGAGTTTAATTGAAAGTGTGAAAAATTACTTTCTCCATGAACCACGCAACGAAATTTTTCCTTCCATCAGCACCCTTTCGGAGAAGAGCAAGTGCCTCCGCTTCTGTAGGAGGCAGCATTCCCGTCCATTCTTCTTCAACGAATCGACTGCAATAAGAAAAGCGGTATAAGAACTAGGCAAAGTGAACATAACGAATTGACTAAAAGAATGGTGCAAAGGTATTACCTCATCCACTCATCCTCAACTTCCTTGATGTTGTGCAAGATATAGAACATGACATCCTCCCACTCATCTCGTGGCATGAGATAAGGTTTCAAGCATCCAGCCCTACCACCTTGCCCGATGAATAGAGGCAACTTGGGTTTATACTTGGGTTCTTCTGTATTGTATCGAGACACCATATTGTGCAACGTGGGAGCAACCTCCGGATAGTAGGCTGTCCTGAGGTCTGCCACCTCCTCTAGGATAACTGCCTCAGCTATGGAAGCTTCAATCTTAGCTTTGTTTCCACATTTCTGTCTCAGATGCTTGTTCTGTCTCTCAGGGTCGTACTGCCAACGATTCTGCACAGGGCCCCCCAACAATACCTCGTTCGGGAGGTGCAAAATGAGATGTGTCATCGGAGTAAAGTAGCCTAGCGGGAAGATCTTCTCTAGCTTGCATATCAACTCCGGCGCCTTCTTATGCATTTCTTTTATCTTCTCAGGACATACTTCTTTAGCACAAAGCGTGCGGAAGAAATGGCTTAACTCCGCAAGCACACGCCAGACACGCTCGGGAACATAGCCCCGAACCATCACCGGCATAATCCGCTCAATCCATACATGATAGTCATGACTCTTGAGCCCGGTCACTCTGCCCGTTGAAAGATTGACCCCCTTACTTATATTCGACGCATAACCATCAGTGAACTTCACGACGTGTTTCAGCCACTTGAATGCCTCCATCTTATGATCCTTTTTAAGTACGAAGTCAGCATCTGGCTTGAACCAAGATTTTCGACTGCCTGTGGGAGGCTGCATGTGTAGACGTGGTATATCACAAATATTCTGTTGATCAACTCTAGCATTAACATTATCCTTTGTCTTATCAGGAATGTTGAGGATCATGCGAAAAAGGGACTCTGCAACATTCTTTTTGGTGTGCATCACGTCTATGTTGTATGGAAGTTTGAGGTCCTTAAAATAGGGAAGCTGCGTGAAGGGGGTAATGTGAGTCCAGTTGTGCATCTCACCATATCCTTCAAAAAAATTCCCTTTACCTTTTCCTTTGCCCTCGCCCTCATCTTCGCCTGTGGCTTTGCCTTTGCCTTTCCCTTCACCGGCAGGCTTAAGAGCTTTCAGCTGAGCAAGCACATCCGCACCAGAAAACGTTGGAATCTCGTTTACTTCATGGACAACTTTGCCTTTTGTGAAGTTCTTCTTGTCTTCCCTATCAGGATGGTCTGGAGGGAGGAACTGTCGATGCAGGTCAAATGCAACATACTTTCCACCCTTCTTCAGCCAAATGAAAATCAAGGCCTGCATGCACACTGGGCAAGGCATCTTTCCACTTGTACACCATCCCGCAGAACAGGGCATAACCGGGAAAGTCATGCATGCAATATTGTAGCCAAACTTTCATCAAGAAATTTTTCTGCAGATGTCGGTCGTATGTCAACCTCGGGAAGTACCAAGAATGGTGCAAATCATCCACCAACGGCTGCATAAACACACTCAAATTCTTCCCCGGATATTTAGGCCCCGGAATTATAAGCGACAGGAACATGGTCTTGCGTTGCATTATGGCGCCGGGAGGGAGATTGAGCGGAATAACAAATACGGGCCAACAACTGTATGGATTAGACAACATACTATATGGATTGAACCCATCACCTGTTATAGCAATTCTGACATTCCCAGCCTCGGCTGCTTCCTCCGGGTACTCTATATCCAATGACTTCCATGCTTCACCTCCTGATGGATGTACAATTTTTTTTGGCTTGTACCTTTTCCCTTCCTTGTGCCACTTCATCATTTTGGCAGACTCCTCGGTGATGAAAAGGCGTTGTAGTATTTTTATAAAATCAAGATACCGAAGAACCTTCACAGGGATTTTTAGCTGCTGCTTCTGACCATGCTTATCGACCACCTCAATATACCGAGAGGAACCGCACTTCCTACAGTACTTGTCATCCGCATACTCATGCCTAAACAAAAGGCAATTCTTTGGACAAACATGTATTTTCTCATAGTCCATGGAGAGCGCCTTCATGATTTTCTTCGTAGCGTACATGGTTTTCGGCAGTTCATGGCCCTCAGGCAGGCTGTTAGCCCATACTCCCAGAAATGCTTCGAAGCAACCTCGGCTACAGCCGTACTCAGCCTTGACTGCCATCAGTTGCGAGATGGCATCCAGCACAGACAGCTTGGCACCCTCATAGAGAGGTTTCTTTGAGGAGGCCAAGATTTCCAGGAAGGCCTTTGCGGTTTCCTCCGGCTCCTCTGGTTCATTCGCTGAATGTGACGGAGGTGTCGGCTGTGCAGAAAAGACATCATCTAGCATGTCTCTAACCCCATCGTCCTCATAACCAGCGACGCGTTGTCGTATCACATCCTCTCTACCACGGTCCCGCTGGGCAAAGTTTATCGGCATATTAAAGTTGGGCATAAATCCATGCGTGCGAAGGTGCTTAGTCATCTCACTCTTATCACTGCGGATACGTCTCTTACATCTGGCACACGGGCATTCTGGCACCATCCTCATTGGACTACGGAATATCTCTTTCAAAAACACATCAGTTTTCTCGACCCACTCTGTTGTTACTTGATTCTGACGGAAAAACCCACTATACATCCACTGATTATCTGCCATCTCTGCTTTATTGGAAGCCACACAACAAAATTAAGGATTTATTTAAATTACTCGCATCAATATTTTATTTTTTACAAGGTTGACGAGAATCGACATTTAATCCACCTACATCTCTAATAGGTAAAGATGGGTCCTAATCCCACCCGAGAATGTGTAGACTGAGTACGTTGTCCATGCTCTACCCCATTCCGAGACAAAATTTCGGCAGCACCTCCCCGATGTTCTCCAAATACACGTCTCGGCAAAATGCCGAGAGAATGTGCATCCGGAGAACATCAGGGAGGCGTCGCCGAAATCCTGTCTCGGAACGGGGTAGAGCATGAACAACGTACCCAATCTACGCATCCTCGGGCTGTCCGTGGAAAGCGCTGGACAATCTGAAAGAGCTGCGGTGATAAATATGCAATTGAATGCATATTTATCGATGCAACCCTTTCGGACGGGAGACCTAGGTTACGCGACTTGATGTGAAAATTTAATCTAGTGACATGGAAAAAAAGTGGACGAGGTCATGGAATTGCTGCTCACCCTCCGATGTAGTCGATCAAAGGAGAGGGACGATCGTGGACCAACACCTCCAACATCGACGATCACTCCACGAAGATGGAACACCACAAATCCTGTTAATTACACCGAGTGAAAAAAAATTAGGTCATCACATATCACATAAAGCATTGACACTATATTATGAACCAACATGAAACAACATCTTAAATTGCAAAAAAAGCTTTATTTAAGTGTCCTATGGAACAACATGACCTAACACTAAACATGACAAATAACGTATCATATGAAACAACATGACCAAACACAAAACTTACAAATATTCATCAATCCATCCATCTAACAAAATTTCATCCATCCATCTATCACAAATCCATCTAACAAATTCATTAATCCATCCATCTATCACAAATTCATCTAACAAAACATAACAACATTCATCAATCCATCCATCTACGAATATTCATTAATTCATTTGACAACTAGTAACATAACAACTATCACAAATTTCATCCATGCATCCATGCACATAACAACCAGTAACATAATGCAAAAAAATCATCCATGCATCCATCTCACCGCCGTAGGGGTCGCCGGGGCAGGGGTCGGGACGGGTGGCGGGGCCACCGCTGCAAGGGTCGCCGGAGGAGGGCTCCGAGCCCCGGCCGGCACGGCGAGGGCCGAGGCCCGACCAGGAGGGAGGCGGACTCGGGGCGGCCTGGCTGGGGCGGCGCGGCGCGAGGAGGGTGCGGAGAGGGGCGCTGCGCGAGCAGGGGGCGGTGGGGTGAGGGGGCGGGCTGGAGGCGGCGGCGAAGCTGGGTCGGGGTGGCGGTGCGGCGCGAGTAGGGAGGAGAGGGGCGCAACGCGAGGAGGGGGCGGAGAGGGTCGCGGTGGCGAAGCGGGTCCGGGTGGCGAGGCTGACGGCGGCGGCGCAAGGAGGTGGGCGGAGAGCATGGCGGCGGCGGCGTGGGTCAGGGTGGAGCGGCGGCGTAGCGTGGCAGGTGGGGAGTCGGGGGCGCGATGGGGAATGGGTGGAGGGGGCGAGCCCGTGAGTGGATAAGGCGAAGTATGCCGACGGCTAAGCCGTCGGCGTATCTGACGATGCCACGTGGCACCTATGCCGACGGATTAGCCGTAGGCATATTTTTTTAGATTTTTTAATATTTTCTTATAGTTATATTTTTCCTTTTGTATTTCATATAGATTTTTAAATTTTTTTATAGTAATATTTTTCCATTTTATGTTTTTATGTATTATTATTTCATATAGATTTTTTAATTCTTTTAACCGCTCGGCCCTCTCCTCTCCCGGAACCACACAGAGGGGAGGGAAGGGGAGGCGCCGAACTCGAGTAGCTTCGTCCGCCGAGGCCGTGGCCTGGTCGCGGGTCCGGGAGCGCCATGGCCACCGCCTTGCGTGCTCGATTTGGAGCTTAGTTGGTCAGGTGAGTGAAGGGGGAGGGGGTCATCGACGGTGGGGGTGGGGGCGGCGGCAGATCCAAGTCCGTCGAAGGGAGATGGTTGGCGCTCCCAGACACCTGGGAGCAACATCCGGGCCAAATCCACAGCTACATCCCCTCCATGTAGACCCGACGCGTCTGTTTCCCCCCTCTGGATGCCGGCGGCGGCGCCGTCCGTGAGGGGGGCCACACCCCAAAGACGTGTGCCGCCTCTTCGGACATGCCACCACACCACCTCGCATGCATGAGGGCCCGGTGCGACGCTCCGGTGGCATTGCTACCCCCCAGGGCCCAGTCCCGCCTAACCCTGTAGCGCTTGACCACGGGATCTAGCCCTTTGACTTTGCACGGACGGGCTTTGACCAGTGGACCTCTCCACCCGGTTGTGTTAGGTCAGCCCATAGGAACACTTTGGAGCAACAACCGGGCCAGACCCACAGCAAGATCCCCTCCGTGTAGACCCGACGCGTCCGTTTCCCCCCCTCCAGGTGCCGGCGGCGGCGCCGTCCATGAGGGGGGGCACACCCCGGACACGCGTGCCGGGCATTTGCAACCGCCACAACACTTCTAGAATTGTGAGAGGCCGCCTACGCAAGATTTGGCGGCATGCTAGCCCCCGGAGGCCGCCGGCCACACCCGTAGACGCGCGAAGGGCAATCCGCGTAGAGGGAATTTTTCGGATACTTCTCCATCACCAAAAATTATGAAAAAATACCATCGTTCCTATAGCACATGTGCCCACATCGTGCAAAAAAACTCATGATTTTATCGCGCTCCGAGTATTTAATAATATTCACGCCGCATCGTTACCGCAGAACGTCTACTACCGTGTCATCGCCGTCCGTGAGGGGGGGCCACGCCCCGGAGACGCGTGCCGCCTCTTCGGACATGCCATCACACCACCCCGCATGTATGAGGGCCCGACGCGACGCTCCGGTGGCATTGCTACCCCCCAAGGCCCCCATCCCGCCTAACCCTGTAGCGTTTGACCACGGGATCTAGCCCTTTGACTTTGCACGGACGGGCTTTGACCAGCGGACCTCCCCGCCCGGTTGTGTTAGGTCAGCCCATATGAACACTTTGGAGCAACATCCGGGCCAGACCCACAGCAAGATCCCTCTGTGTAGACCCGACGCATCTGTTTCCCCCCTCCAGGTGCCGGCGGCGGCGCCGTCCGTGAGGGGGGCACACCCCAGACACGCGTGTCAGGTGTTTGCAACCGCCACAACACTTCTAGACTTGTGAGAGGCCGCCTACGCAAGATTTGGCGGCATGCTAGCCCCCGGAGGCCGCCGGTCACAGCCGTAGACGCGCGAAGGGCAATCCGCGTAGAGGGAATTATTCGGATACTTCTCCATCACCAAAAATTATGAAAAAATACCATTGTTCCTATAGCACATGTGCCCACGTCGTGCAAAAAAACTCATGATTTTATCGCGCTCCGAGTATTTAATAATATTCATGCCGCATCGTTACTGCAGAACGTCTACTACTGTGTCATCGCCGTTCGTGAGGGGGGCCACGCCCCGGAGACGCGTGCCGCCTCTTCGGACATGCCATCACACCACCCCGCATGTATGAGGGCCCGGTGCAATGCTTCGGTGGCATTGCTACCCCCCAGGGCCCCCGTCCCGCCTAACCCTGTAGCGTTTGACCACGGGATCTAGCCCTTTGACTTTGCACGGACGGGCTTTGACCAGCGGACCTCCCCGCCCGGTTGTGTTAGGTCAGCCCATAGGAACACTTTGGAGCAACATCCGGGCCAGACCCACAGCAAGATCCCCTCCGTGTAGACCCGACACGTCCGTTTCCCCCCTCCAGGTGCCGGCGGCGGCGCCGTCCGTGAGGGGGGGCACACCCCGGACACGCGTGCCGGGCGTTTGCAACTGCCACAACACTTCTAGACTTTTGAGAGGCCGCCTACGCAAGATTTGGCGGCATGCTAGCCCCCGGAGGCCGCCGGCCACAGCCGTAGACGCGCGAAGGGCATTCCGCGTAGAGGGAATTTTTCGGATACTTCTCCATCACCAAAAATTATGAAAAAATACCATAGTTCCTATAGCACATGTGCCCACGTCGTGCAAAAAAACTCATGATTTTATCGCGCTCCGAGTATTTAATAATATTCACGCCGCATCGTTACCGCAGAACGTCTACTACCGTGTCATCACCGTTCGTGAGGGGGGGCACGCCTCGGAGACGCGTGCCGCCTCTTCGGACATGCCATCACACCACCCCGCATGTATGAGGGCCCGGTGCGACGCTCCGGTGGCATTGCTACCCCCCGAGCCCCCGTCCCGCCTAACCCTGTAGCGTTTGACCACGGGATCTAGCCCTTTGACTTTGCACGGATGGGCTTTGACCAGCGGACCTCCCCGCCCGGTTGTGTTAGGTCAGCCCATAGGAACACTTTGGAGCAACATCTGGGCCAGACCCACAGCAAGATCCCTCCGTGTAGACCCGACGCGTCCGTTTCCCCCCTCCAGGTGCCGGCGGCGCCGCCGTCCGTGAGGGGGGCACACCCCGGAGACGTGTGCCGCCTCTTCGGATATGCCACCACACCACCCCGCATGTATGAGGGCCCGGTGCGACGCTCCGGTGGCATTGCTACCCCCAGGGCCCCCGTCCTGCCTAACCCTGTAGCGTTTGACCACGGGATCTAGCCCTTTGACTTTGCACGGACGGGCTTTGACCAGTGGACCTCCCCACCCAGTTGTGTTAGGTCAGCCCATAGGAACACTTTGGAGCAACATCCGGGCCAGACCCACAACAAGATCCCCTCCGTGTAGACCCGACGCGTCCGTTTCCCCCCTCCAGGTGCCGGCGGCGGCGCCGTCCGTGAGGGGGGCACACCCCGGAGATGTGTGCCGCCTCTTCGGACATGCCACCACACCACCCCGCATTTATGAGGGGCCGGTGCGACGCTCCGGTGGCATTGCTACCCCCCCAAGGCCCCGTCCCGCCTAACCCTGGAGCGGTTGACCACGAGATCTAGCCCTTTGACTTCCCACGGACGGGCTTTGACCAGTGGGTCTCTCCACCCGGTTGTGTCAGGTCAGCACAGAGTGACACCTAGGAGCAACATCCGGGCCAAACCGGCTACATCCCCTCCGTGTAGACCCGACGCATCTGTTTCCCCCTCCAGGTGCCGGCTGCGGCACTGTCCGTGAGGGGGGGCACGTCCCGAAGAGGCGTGCCGCCTCTTCGGACATGCCACAACACCACCCGGTTGTGGTAGGTCATCCGATATATATACACTTGGGAGCAAAGTCCCCTTCCTATAGACCCGATGCGGCAGTTCCCCACTCCAGGTGCCGGCAGGCGGCGGTGCCGTCCGTGAGGGGGCTCATACCCCTCTGTATAAACCGAAAATAATGTATGTATGCTTATATTAACACATGCTATATGTAAGTTAGTCAGATAATAATATGTAAGAAAACATAAAATATAGCTATGAAAAAAAGGAAAAAATATATGTATGCCGACGGCATAGTTGTGGCCAGGGCAGATGGACGGCGTGGTGCGGATCGATGACGTGGCATCTATGCCGACGGCAGCCGTCGGCATAGGCCTTGGTCGGTGCGCCTTGGATCGATGACGTGGCGTTCGTATCTATGCCGACGGCCGCCCGTCCCAGCCGTCGGCATAGATCTGACGCCGTTAGCCGCCTGTCAAGGGCGTGGTTGCCGGGCCCGCAGCTATGCCGACAGCCGGTATATGCCGACGGCAGCTGTAGGCATAGATTCGTCTATGCCGATGACATTTCTTTGCCGACGGGGGCCGTCTGCGTACACTAGGATAGTCCGACGGCTGTTGTATGCCGACGGCCTAGGGCCAGCTGTCGGCATAGTCTGGATTAGGCCGACGGTAGCCGTCGGCATACTTGCGGCCGTCGGCATCGAGCCCTGTTCCGGTAGTGACCACGGGCCGACAGTGACCTCAACGGCTCTGAAGCCTGACGGCTCCTGCGGGGAACCACATCTTTTTCTTCAGGCAGGGCCAACATTTTGTTTTGAAACAAGGCAAAAGACTTACCATTTTATTGATTAAGGGAGAAAGTTTTAGACAGAAATTGCAAAGCGGTAAATAAAAGGACTACTTTCGCGGCATTACAACACCCAAATGCTTCGCTCCAACCAAACTCCAAAGAGATACCTCCTGCTTGATTTTGCTGATGATGGTCATGGAAGGGGCCGCTGAGTTGCGGAAGACTCTAGCATTGCGCTCCGACCAAACCTCCTAAGAGACGAGCATCATGAGGGAGGCGAGCGCCTTGGGCGAGCCGAGACGGATCTCCAGGTTAGCGTTCTGTAACACCCTCGATGCGACTATAGCTCCCACGTGTCGAGGCACGACTTAGAGACATAATCGCATTGAAGGCATATGTCGCAAGTTAGGCAATCTTCACAACATTCCATGTATTATGAATAATAAAGGGGAGAACATAGTTGGCTTACACTCGCCATGTCAATCAAGTACATAAATAACATTACATCATCCAAAACACTCATGGCCCGACTACGGCGCCAAAATAGAAGAAAACCCAACATGCGACAACGGTCCCAATCACCCCCAACTGGGCACCACTACTGATCGTCAGGAAAAGAGACATAGTAACGCTAAGATTCCTCGTCGAACTCCCACTTGAGCTCGTACTCGTCACTTGGAGCGGAATCACCTAGACCCGCATCTGGAGTTATAGTATCTGTGAGCCACACGGACTCAGCAATCTCGCACCTTCGCGATCAAGACTATTTAAGCTTATAGGAATGGTAAGGCAATATATATGTGGAGCTGCAGCAAGCGACTAGCATATGTGGTGGCTAACTTATATGCAAAAGAGAGCGAGAAGAGGGGGCAAAGCGCGAGCGAGAATCTAGAGGAACAACCTACGCAAGCATTACTCCAACACCGTGTCCACTTCCCGGACTCCGCCGAGAAGAGGCCATCACGGTAACACACTCAGTTGATTCATTTTAATTTAATTAAGGTTCAAGTTATCTACAACCGGACATTAACAAATTCCCATCTGCCCATAACCGCGGGCACGGCTTTCAAAAGTTCAATCCCTGCAGGGGAGTCCCAACTTAGCCCATGACAAGCTCTCACGGTCAACGAAGGAATAGACCTCCTCCCAAGACGTTCCGATCAGACTCGGTATCTCGGTAACTCAAGACACTTCGACAGGTTAAAACAAGACCAGCAACACCACCCGAATGTGCCGATAAATCCCGATAGGAGCTGCACATATCTCTTTCTCAGGGCACACTCAGATGAGACATCCTACGAGTAAAACCAACCCTCAAGTTGCCCCGAGGTGGCCCCGCAGTCTACTCGGTCGGACCAGCACTCGGAGGAGCACTGGCCCGGGGGGGTTTAAAATAGGATGACCCTTGGGCTCCGGTAACCCAAGGGAAAAAGAGGCTAGGTGGCGAATGGTAAAACCAAGGTTGGGCATTGCTGGAAAAGCTTTAATCAAGGCGAACTATCAAGGGGTTCCCATTATAACCCAACCGCGTAAGGAACGCAAAATCCGGGAACATAACACCGATATGACGGAAACTAGGGCGACAAGAGTGGAACAAAACACTAGGCGAGAGGCCGAGCCTTCCACCCTTTACCAAGTATATAGATGCATTTAGATAACATAGCAATATAATGATATCCCAACAAGTAAATAAAAGATGTTCCAACAAGGAACGGCTCCAATCTTCACCTGCAACTAGCAACGCTATAAGAGGGGCTGAGCAAAGCGGTAACATAGCCAATCAACGGTTTGCTAGGACAATGGTGGGTTAGAGGTTTGACATGGCAATTTGGGAGGCTGACAAGCAAAAGGTAGGCATCGTAGCATTGGCATAGCAAGAGCGAGCAAACTAGCATAGCAAAGATAGTAGTGATTTCGAGGGTATGATCATCTTGCCTGCACAGTTGTCAGAGTTGACTGGATCCTCACAAGCAAACTCAACGGGCTCCTCGGTAGCGAACTCGTCTCCCGGCTCTACCCAAACAAGAAAAACAAGCAACAAGGATACAATCAACCACGTGCAAGACCAAGCAATATGATGAAATGATGATATGCTATGCGGGATGCGATGCGGGATGCAAAATGCAAGATATGACAGGAAATGCATGAAACTGGCCTCAACTTGGAAAACCAAGTGTGCCACTGGAAAGAGGGGATGAAATCGCTTGAAAACGATATAAAGATCATTGGAATCGGAGTTACGGTTTGGAAATGGCAAGCGTTTTAAGAATGACACCGGTCTGCAATTTACAGCAAGTAGGCATCTAAATATAATGAGATGAACATGCTTCAGCACCCAAACATGTCAACAAAATACATGGAAGGGATGCACACAAGATGCTTAACAAAAAACTAGCACTGAGCCACGGCCAATTCATCCATTATGAGGTTCAAACAAGCATGGCAAAAACGCAAATGCAAAACAGATCTCAGACTTAGTGAAATTAACACTTGTCTGAAATTTCAGATCACGAAGCCCTCTTCGGAGCAACAAAACAACATGATACATGACCTGATTAAGACAAGTAAAAACATGGCATGGAGCTACTCAACAAGCTTAACAAAAGTCCCTAAGTGACCTGGGGTCAAAAGGGATCACAAAATATACTAACGGGCACACGAACATAGCTAAAACACAATCAGTTTTCAGACTTACTGAAAACTGGGACATGCTGAAACATAACTCACGAAGGCATGTAAACAAGCTTCATGCACTCACTACGGTGCAAGTCATGGCAAGGCCAGCATACACCCATTAAGAAGGCACAAAATTCTAGCTAGACATGGCAAGAACAATGGCATAGCATGCACGGATAAACTACAATAGCATCGGCAAAATCGCAAACGAGTTGACGATCTGCCCAGATTCACCACGAAGCAAAAGTAGAGCTCGATTGATTCAAGCTAGGGTACTCCATAATTGCAAAAAAAGACATGAATGGATATATCATAACATGATTAACAAAACTCCTTTACTGATCATCCTCAAAAGAGGCACGGATCGCTAGGAAACAAGCTGAACATATGGCATCATGAACCAAATAATCCCAGACTTAGTGGAAACTACTAAGTCTCTGAAAACAGATTTACCGGGTGCCTCACTTTGCAAGCTTGCACAAGTCACCACACACATCAAAAAAATGCATGGGTTGAACCTCTGGAAAGAAGACAAAATCCTTAACAAAACATATGAAGGACTCACAGGCATATCATGCACACATTAATCATGGCAAAAATGACAAAAGTTTATGATGAACTAGCAGATCTGACAATTAACTCATGAAGCATCCTTCTAACAGCATTTCGGGCATCAATATGAACTCAAATGAAAATGATGCAATGGAATGAAATGATGTACTCTCTGAGATGAACATTTTGATATACTATATGCATGAATCGGAGCTACGGATGCAATGTTACGGAGTTGCGAACACGTGCAAATGGACTGGAATTTTTGGGACTTAGACAAAAAAACAACCTCTCCGGAAAAGTCAAACCGGGACGGAGAGGACCCGGGACGAGGAGATCCGGGCGAGCCGAGGGCGTTTGGATGTGATCCCGGTGGATCTCGTCCCGATCCACCGGACCTCACCGGAGAGGACGACGGCGACCGGAGGGAGGTCGCCGGCGGCGGCGGCGATGCGGTCCGGCGACGGCGGGCGGCTCGGCCGTCGATGGGAGGCGGCTCGGCGGCGGCTGGGCGGCGCGGCAGGCGGCGGGACGGGGCGGGCGGCGCGCGGCGGCGGCTGGAGGCGGCGGGCGGCGCGGCAGCGGTAGGCGGCGGCGGGCGGCGAGGCCGGTCGGGCGGCGCGGCACCCAGGCGGCGGCGGGATCCGATGGGCTTCGGGGGCCGGGGACGGGCTCGCGGGCCGCGCGGTGCGGGGGCGAGGGGCTGCCACTTGGCGGCGTGGGAGTGGTGGCGGCGGTGAGATCCGGACGTTGTCCGGCTCGTCCGGACACGTCCGGTGTGGCGGAGAGAGGATTTTAGGGTTTCGGGGAGAGGAAGAGATCCGAAAACGGAGGGGTCTATTTATAGGCATAAGTGGAGCTAGGAGAGTCCAAATGAGGTGCGGTTTTCGGCCACGCGATCGCAATCGAACGCTCTAGGACATGGAGCAGAGTTTGGTGGGTTTTGGGCCAAATTGGAGGGGTGTTGGGCTGCAACACACACGAGGCCTTTTCGGTCCCTCGGTTAACCGTTGGAGTATCAAACGAAGTCCAAATGGCACGAAACTTGACAGGCGGTCTACCGGTAGTAAACCAAGGCCGCACGACAAGTCTCGGTCCAATCCGGAAATGTTTAGTCCCCACACATGAAAGAAAGCTAGAAATGGCCACCGGAGGAGAACGAAGCGCCGGAATGCAAAACGGACAACGGGGAAAATGCTCGAATGCATGAGATGAACACCTATGCAAATGCAATGCACATGATGACATGATATGAGATGCATGACAACGAAAAACAACACACGGAGACAGAGACCCGAACCCGAGAAATAAATATAACTTAACGCCGGAAACGGCAAGAGTTGGAGTACAAATAGGGAAAGTAACATCCGGGGTGTTACAACACTCCACCACTACGAAAAGATCTCGTCCTGAGATCTATGACTGAAAGAACTCCGGGTACTCAGAACGGAGGTGATCCTCGCGTTCCCAGGTAGCTTCACGGTCGGAATGGTGCGACCATTTGACTTTGAGAAATTTGATTGACTTGTTGCGAGTCTTGCATTCAGTCTTTTCAAGAATAGCAACTGGGTGCTCACGATAAGAGAGATCTTCTTGGAGCTCAATGTCCTCGAAGTTGACTATGCGGTCAGGAGTCTTGAAGCACTTCCGAAGCTGAGAGACATGGAACACGTCATGAACATTTGCAAAGTTTGAAGGAAGCTCGAGTTGATAGGCGAGGTCGCCTCTCTTGCTGACAATCTTGAAAGGTCCCACGTATCTAGGCACAAGCTTCCCTTTGATACCGAAGCGACGAGTACCTTTCATAGGAGAGACACGGAGGTAAACATGATCTCCGATCTCGAAAGCCAAATCACGGTGCTTACTATCATAGTAGCTCTTCTGGCAGGATTGGGCTGCTTTGAGGTTATCACGAATGACTTTGCACATTTCTTCTGCTTCTGTGCTTAAGTCATTACCCAGCAGCTGACGTTCACCGGTTTCAGACCAGTTGAGAGGGGTACGGCACTTCCTGCCATACAGAATTTCAAATGGGGCCTTGCCCGAACTTGCTTGAAAACTGTTATTGTAGGAGAATTCAGCATAAGGAAGACAATCCTCCCACTTCATGCCGAAGGAGATCACACAAGCCCTGAGCATATCTTCAAGAATCTGGTTGACACGCTCGACTTGACCGCTTGTTTGAGGATGGAAAGCAGTGCTGAAGCGGATGTTAGTGCCCATGGCCTTCTGAAAAGAATTCCAAAACTTGGAGGTAAAGATGCTACCACGGTCTGAAGATATCACTTGAGGAATACCGTGCAGAGAGACAATTCGAGAGGTATAGAGTTCCGCCAATTGAGCTGCAGTGATCGACTCTTTGATAGGCAGAAAGTGAGCCACTTTGGTGAGCTTGTCGATGACAATGAATATAGCATCATTGCCACGCTTGGACTTTGGAAACCCAGTCACGAAGTCCATCTCAATGTGGTCAAACTTCCATTCTGGAATGGCAAGAGGTTGGAGGAGACCCGCTGGCCTTTGATGTTCTGCCTTCACTCTTCTGCAGACATCACATTCATTCACGAATTGAGCGATCTCGCGCTTCATTCGAGTCCACCAATAAGCTTGCTTAAGGTCCTGATACATCTTCGTACTCCCAGGGTGGATGGAGAGGAGAGAATTGTGAGCCTCGTTCATGATCACTTTACGGAGGTCACCTTTGGGCACAACAATACGATCCTCGAAGAAGAGAGTGTCCTTGTCATCAAGGCGGTAGCACTTCTACTTGGACTGACTCTTGGCAATCTCAATCTTCACCTTTTTCACCATAACATCACTAAGCTGGGCTTGGCGAATCTGGTCTTCTAAGGTAGGAGAGACTAGAAGGTTGGCGAGGAAACCTTGAGGAACAACTTGCAGATTAAGTTTGCGGAAAGCTTCACAAAGCTCGGGTTGATAAGGCTTGAGAATCAGACTGTTGCAGTAGGCCTTTCTGCTCAAAGCGTCAGCAATCACATTGGCCTTGCCTGGAGTATACTCAATACTCGGATTATACTCTTGAATCATTTCGACCCAACGAGTTTGCCTGAGGTTGAGATTAGGCTGAGTGAATATGTACTTGAGACTCTTGTGATCAGTGAAAATATCCACTTTTCTTCCCAAAAGAAGATGTCTCCAAGTCAAAAGAGCATGCACAACTGCCGCCAACTCGAGATCATGAGTGGGGTAGTTCTTCTCATTAGGCTTCAACTGGCGAGATGTATAAGCAACAACTTTCTTCTCTTGCATCAAAACTGTGCCAAGACCTTGGAGAGAGGCATCACAAAAGACCTCGTACGGCTTGGATTCATCAGGCGGAGTCAGAACTGGAGCGGTGATCAATTTCTCTTTCAAAGTGTTGAAAGCAATATCACACTCCGGAGACCAAACGTACTTGACGTGTTTCTGAAGAAGATTTGAGAGAGGCTTTGCAATCTTAGAAAAGTTTTCAACGAATCTCCTGCAATAGCTTGCGAGACCGAGGAAACTGCGGAGTTGCTTCACGTTCTGAGGAGGTTCCCAATTCACAATTGCATACACCTTCTCAGGATTCACGGCAATGCCCTTGGCAGAGATGATATGGCCAAGATAAAGAACCTCATCGAGGCAAAATTCACACTTGGAGAACTTGGCGTAGAACTGATGTTCTCTGAGCTTATCAAGAATCAAACGCAAGTGCTTGGCATGATCTTCCTTGTTCTTCGAGAAAAACAGAATGTCGTCGAGATAGACCAAAACGAAGTCATTGGTGTAGGCGTTGAAGATGAAGTTCATCATGCGAGAGAACGTCGGAGGAGCGTTGGCGAGGCCAAAAGACATGAAAGTGTATTCATATGAACCAAAGCTTGTTCTGAATGCTGTCTTGGGAATATCTTCTTCACGAATGCGAATCTGGTGATAACCCATATGGAGATCAAGCTTGGAGAATACTTGGGCACCTTTGAGTTGTTCGAACAGCTCATTGATGTTGGGAAGTGGGTATTTGTTCTGGATGGTCTTCTTGTTCACTGGACGGTAATCAACACAAAGTCGGTCCGTTCCATCCTTCTTCTTCACAAAAAGAACACCACAACCCCACGGAGAAGAACTAGGTCGGATAAGACCCATACTTTCTTGCTCATCGAGTTGCTTCTTCAGCTCCTTCAACTCTTCAGGTCCGAGCTTGTAAGGACGTTTGCACACAGGTTCCGTACCAGGCTCAAGATCAATAACGAATTCAACTGGCTGGTGCGGAGGCATTCCTGGGAGCTCTTCTGGAAAGACGTCTTGATATTCGCAAACGACTGGAATTTGAGAGATGGCATCCAATTCACCCTTCTCATTGAGAGAAAACAGACGGATAGAATCATCCCGAGCGGCAAAGACAATTACATCCTCAGACGAATGAGTCAATTGAATCTGCCTGGCAGCACAATCAAGATGTGCCTTGTGCTTAGAAAGCCAATCCATTCCGAGAATAAGATCAATATCCGAGTTACCAAGAACCACCGGAGAAGAGAGAAACTTGTAATCGCCCAACGTGATAGAAACATCGAGAGCAACCAAACTAGAAGTCAAAAGCTTGCTGGGAGAAACAACTTGCATGACTTTGGGCATAATCTCGGTATCAACATTGTGCTTCGATGCAAACGGGCATGACAAAAAGGAATGCGATGCACCAGTGTCAAAAAGAACTCTTGCAGGAATATCATTAACAGGAAGGTTACCCATGATCACATCTGACGAGTCCTCTGCCTGAGCTGCATTCATCAAATTGACCTTGGCGTGCTTGGGGTTATGCTTGACCACAGCTGTACTTGTCGATCTGACAGGAGGAGGAGGAAGAAGACGCCTCTAGTTGAGACACTTGTTGGCATAGTGACCCTTCTGTTGGCACTTGTTGCACGTGACCTCTGAAAGCGGACGGTGATACGGAGCACTCGATCTTGGAGCTTGAGACGAAGTCTTGTTCTGAAAGCCAGGGTTGGGTGGGTGGGAAGAACCACTGCCACCTTTGCTCTTCTGCTGATACGGCTGATGGAATGGAGGAGGAGGAAGCCAAAACTTCTGCTACTTGGCCACTTGAGTAGAGGAAGAAGGAGTAACATCTCTGACTCGCTTCTTGGAAGCATCACACCTCAACTGAGCAGCCTCTTGCTTCAGTGCCATGTTGTAGAACTCATCGTACCTCAAGGGCTCAAAGAGAACAAGAGCGAGCTGAATTTCTTCTCTGAGACCACCCCTGAACTGGTATATCATGCTCTTCTCATCAGGCACGTCCTGCTTGGAAAAGCGGGCGAGCTTCTGGAACAACTTGTTGTAGTCATAGACAAACAAAGAGCCTTGCTTCAGATTGCGGAATTCCTCACGCTTGCTTTCAACCACGCTCTGCGGAATATGATGAGCTCGGAAATCTCGACGGAAATCATCCCAAGTGATAACACGTCCACCTCTGGAGTCCTTGTACTGCTGGAACCATTCTGTAGCTTGATCTTTGAGTTGGAAGGAAGCGAACTTGACAAAGTCCTCAGGCCTGACGTTACTGCACTCGAAATGCTTGCACAGATCCACAAGCCAATCGTCAGCATCGGTTGCCTCAACACAATTGCTGAAAGTCCTTGGCCCGTTAGCAAGGAACTGGTTGAGTGTAGCAAAGTGACTCTGATTGCTGCCTTGATTCCCTTGACTGCCTTGATTGCGCTCTTGAAGAATTTGCATGATCAGCTGTGTGTTTGCATTGGTTGCGGCCATCACCGCTTGCCATGCCTCTGGAGGAGGTGGAGGCGGTGACGGATCAGGATTCGGAGTCGTGCACGTTGGAGGAGCCATCCTGAAGAGGTTGACCACCATTAGCACATTGATAAATAAATATTGAAGCTGAATCAAACGGAATGAAAATTGCAACATATAGCCTTCACATCCGAACAAAATGAACGAATGCATTCCTCTTGAAATGGTCACATATCCATAAATTGAGAAGCCACGTAGAATTAGGTAGAGAAATAAATCAACAAGGTATGGATCAAGAATGAATAATCGGTAAGAAATCCCAATCTCAAACCAATATCCGTGGAAGAAGAACTAGAGCTACTAGAATTCCCACCTATGAAACTCTCGAACCTTTCCGGTTATGCAATCAGGTGTTGGGGATACAGGGGAAGCATAATATCTCACCCAAACTAGCAAATCCTACATCCAGCTGTATCCATCCTTCAACACATAACCAAGAAAACTTCGGAAACCATCTACCTCAACCTTCGAAAAGCACCCGTTATACAAGTTATGGCGATACTCCCGAACTCCTGCCCCAGTACTGGGTGGCGTCGAGGTTATCTCACCAACGAACTGCATAAAAGAGATTTTCGATGTCGGCGAAAATATCTCAAGTATTCCAGAATTGCAACGATAAAATTATGATGACAACACCTCAGAGCTCAACTCCCCGGGACACTTCCACTAAACCCCTGACAGGAGGCACCAAGACAGTATTCTCATCATAAGCCATCGGAACGATTCCAAGATACTCGCGTGATCCTAAAAATTTTTTTTGTGAAATTTGAGAAGAGAAGAGTCAAAACTCTACGTCAGGATGCCTTACCAGAGCGATGAGGAGACTGGGAAGTAAAAACAATTCCTAAGCTCTCCGATATATAATTCCTAAGTGACTCAAAACATTTTTTTCTAGACACAACTCGGCCGCTAAAAACGATCAAGCAATGGGGCTCCTAAGGTCGGGGAAGGCTCTGATTACCAACTTGTAACACCCTCGATGCGACTATAGCTCCCACGTGTCGAGGCACGACTTAGAGACATAATCGCATTGAAGGCATATGTCGCAAGTTAGGCAATCTTCACAACATCCCATGTATTATGAATAATAAAGGGGAGAACATAGTTGGCTTACACTCGCCACGTCAATCAAGTACATAAATAACATTACATCATCCAAAACACTCATGGTCCAACTACGGTGCCAAAATAGAAGAAAACCCAACATGCGACAACGGTCCCAATCACCCCCAACGGGGCACCACTACTGATCGTCAGGAAAAGAGACATAGTAACGCTGAGATTCCTCATCGAACTCCCACTTGAGCTCGTTTTAATTTAATTAAGGTTCAAGTTATCTACAACCGGACATTAACAAATTCCCATCTGCCCATAACCGCGGGCACGGCTTTCGAAAGTTCAATCCCTGCAGGGGAGTTCCAACTTAGCCCATGACAAGCTCTCACGGTCAACGAAGGAATAGACCTCCTCCCAAGACGTTCCGATCAGACTCGGTCGGTAACTCAAGACATTTCGACAGGTTAAAACAAGACCAGCAACACCGCCTGAATGTGCCGACAAATCCCGATAGGAGCTGCACATATCTCTTTCTCAGGACACACTCAGATGAGACATCCTACAAGTAAAACCAACCCTCAAGTTGCCCTGAGGTGGCCCCGCAGTCTACTCGGTCGGACCAACACTCAGAGGAGCACTGGCCCGGGGGGGTTTAAAATAGGATGACCCTTGGGCTCCGGTAACCCAAGGGAAAAAGAGGCTAGGTGGCGAATGGTAAAACCAAGGTTGGGCATTGCTGGAAAAGCTTTAATCAAGGCGAACTATCAAGGGGTTCCCATTATAACCCAACCGCGTAAGGAACGCAAAATCCGGGAACATAACACCGATATGACGGAAACTAGGGCGACAAGAGTGGAACAAAACACTAGGCGAGAGGCCGAGCCTTCCACCCTTTACCAAGTATATAGATGCATTTAGATAACATAGCAATATAATGATATCCCAACAAGTAAATAAAAGATGTTCCAACAAGGAACGGCTCCAATCTTCACCTGCAACTAGCAACGCTATAAGAGGGGCTGAGCAAAGCGGTAACATAGCCAATCAACGGTTTGCTAGGACAATGGTGGGTTAGAGGTTTGACATGGCAATTTGGGAGGCTGACAAGCAAAAGGTAGGCATCGTAGCATTGGCATAGCAAGAGCGAGCAAACTAGCATAGCAAAGATAGTAGTGATTTCGAGGGTATGATCATCTTGCCTGCACAGTTGTCAGAGTTGACTGGATCCTCACAAGCAAACTCAACGGGCTCCTCGGTAGCGAACTCGTCTCCCGGCTCTACCCAAACAAGAAAAACAAGCAACAAGGATACAATCAACCACGTGCAAGACCAAGCAATATGATGAAATGATGGTATGCTATGCGGGATGCGATGCGGAATGCAAAATGCAAGATATGACAGGAAATGCATGAAACTGGCCTCAACTTGGAAAACCAAGTGTGCCACTGGAAAGAGGGGATGAAATCGCTTGAAAACGATGTAAAGATCATTGGAATCGGAGTTACGGTTTGGAAATGGCAAGCGTTTTAAGAATGACACCGGTCTGCAATTTACAGCAAGTAGGCATCTAAATATAATGAGATGAACATGCTTCAGCACCCAAACATGTCAACAAAATACATGACAGGGATGCACACAAGATGCTTAACAAAAAACTAGCACTGAGCCACGGCCAATTCATACATTATGAGGTTCAAACAAGCATGGCAAAAGCGCAAATGCAAAACAGATCTCAGACTTAGTGAAATTAACACTTGTCTGAAATTTCAGATCACGAAGCCCTCTTCGGAGCAACAAAACAACATGATACATGACCTGATTAAGACAAGTAAAAACATGGCATGGAGCTACTCAACAAGATTAACAAAAGTCCCTAAGTGACCTGGGGTCAAAAGGGATCACAAAATATACTAACGGGCACACGAACATAGCTAAAACACAATCAGTTTTCAGACTTACTGAAAACTGGGACATGCTGAAACATAACTCACGAAGGCATGTAAACGAGCTTCATGCACTCACTACGGTGCAAGTCATGGCAAGGCAAGCATACACCCATTAAGAAGGCACAAAATTCTAGCTAGACATGGCAAGAACAATGGCATAGCATGCACGGATAAACTACAATAGCATCGGCAAAATCGCAAACGAGTTGACGATCTGCCCAGATTCACCACGAAGCAAAAGTAGAGCTCGATTGATTCAAGCTAGGGTACTCCATAATTGCAAATAAAGACATGAATGGATATAGCATAACATGATTAACAAAACTCCTTTACTGATCATCCTCAAAAGAGGCACGGATCGCTAGGAAACAAGCTGAACATATGGCATCATGAACCAAATAATCCCAGACTTAGTGAAAACTACTAAGTCTCTGAAAACAGATTTACCGGGTGCCTCACTTTGCAAGCTTGCACAAGTCACCACACACATCACAAAAATGCATGGGTTGCACGTCTGGAAAGAAGACAAAATCCTTAACAAAACATATGAAGGACTCACAGGCATATCATGCACACATTAATCGTGGCAAAAATGACAAAAGTCTAAGATGAACTAGCAGATCTGACAATTAACTCATGAAGCCTCCTTCTAACAGCATTTCGGGCATCAAGATGAACTCAAATGAAAATAATGCAATGGAATGAAATGATGTACTCTCTGAGATGAACATTTTGATATACTATATGCATGAATCGGAGCTACGGATGCAAAGTTACGGAGCCGCGAACACGTGCAAATGGACTGGAATTTCTGGGACTTAGACAAAAAAACAACCTCTCCGGAAAAAGTCAAACCGGGACGGAGAGGACCCGGGACGAGGAGATCCGGGCGAGGCGAGGGCGTTTGGATGAGATCCCGGTGGATCTCGTCCCGATCCACCGGACCTCACCGGAGAGGACGACGGCGGCCGGAGGGAGGTCGCCGGCGGCGGCGGCGATGCGGTCCAGCAACGGCGGGCGGCTCGGCCGTCGACGGGAGGCGACTCGGCGGCGGCTGCGGCGGCTGGGCGGCGCGGCAGGCGGCGGGACGCGGCGGGCGGCGCGCGGCGGCGGCTGGAGGCGGCGGGCGGCGCGGCAGCGGTAGGCGGCGGCGGCGGCAGCTGTAGGCGGCGGCGGGCGGCGAGGCCGGTCAGGCGGCGCGGCACCCAGGCGGCGGCGGGATCCGATGGGCTTCGGGGGCCGGGGACGGGCTCGCGGGCCGCGCGGCGCGGGGGCGAGGGGCTGCCACTTGGCGGCGTGGGAGTGGCGGCGGCGGTGAGATCCGGACGTTGTCCGGCTCGTCCGGACACGTCCGGTGCGGCGGAGAGAGGATTTTAGGGTTTCGGGGAGAGGAAGAGATCCGAAAACGGAGGGGTCTATTTATAGGCATAAGTGGAGCTAGGAGAGTCCAAATGAGGTGCAGTTTTCGGCCACGCGATCGCGATCGAACGCTCTAGGACATGGAGCAGAGTTTGGTGGGTTTTGGGCCAAATTGGAGGGGTGTTGGGCTGCAACACACACGAGGCCTTTTCGGTCCCTCGGTTAACCGTTGGAGTATTAAACGAAGTCCAAATGGCACGAAACTTGACAGGCGGTCTACCGGTAGTAAACCAAGGCCGCACGACAAGTCTCGGTCCAATCCGGAAATGTTTAATCCCCACACATGAAACAAAGCTAGAAATGGCCACCGGAGGAGAACGAAGCGCCGGAATGCAAAACGGACAACGGGGAAAATGCTCAAATGCATGAGATGAACACGTATGCAAATGCAATGCACATGATGACATGATATGAGATGCATGACAACGAAAACAACACACGGAGACAAAGACCCGAACCCGAGAAATAAATATAACTTAACGCCGAAAACGGCAAGAGTTGGAGTACAAATAAGGAAAGTAACATCCGGGGTGTTACACGTTCCACCTTTCTCTGACCGAAGCCCTTGTCACCCAAGTAGACATGGTGACGTGATGCATGCCGAGCCATGGGAGGACGTCATTCCAAATACGCCAGGTTTCTTGGGTTTGCTTGCAAAAAAGGAAGAGACCGCAATTAGACCAACCACGGCGGCTCAAGCGGTCCGAAGTCCAAATCCTATCTTGAAGAACGAGCCAAGCAAAAGACTTGCACCGAGGGGGCGCCCACACCGTCCACACTGAATGGACAAGGTCCGAGGTGGTGAGGCCTTTAAACTGAGCCTTGTAAGCCAAGGATGCAGAATATATCCCATCTTTGATGACTTGTTAAACGGGACCGTGACTTTTCTGGATGTTGGAACCATTGGGTTCGTTAGTTTAGTTGGTTGGTGTACTTCATTGGTTAAGTTCTTATAGGATTGCATCACCGCCAAAATAAAAAATAGTTCTTGGAACTATATATTGGCCACCTTGATTATTGTAAAAACTATGAAGTGTCCTTAGAGGCCCACTTGGCCCATTCATGCATGGCAAGTTGTGTAACTTTGGTTCCACATGAGTTAGACCAATATATTAACAATAAAGTTGTTATTATTTTATTTTCATTTTCATAATTAAGTTTATATTTATTTGCTATAGTTGCAATGGTTTTTGAATGTGAGATTCAGAGGAAAATTTATTGCACGTGTGAAAGATAAATACCAAATAGACCTCTTGTCCGGTCTCTAGAGTAACTCATGTATTGTTGATGATTCTGTTTTCCTAACCATGGGCATTGTTATTGTAACAATGATGCCTGTAATAATGAGAATACATTGTTAGGGTACCAGTGGCGATGGATAGACCGAACTTATGAAATACTGCGAGATCACGCCGCCAATTTGTTGTCAATATTTTTCGTATAAAGTGTTAACACATACTTACGTCCTTAGACCATGAGAATATCATATACTAGATATTAGACCGTTACTTTGGGGCTGCCAAATGTCACTTCGTAACTGGGTGATTATAAAGATAACTTTCGGGTATACCAAAAAAGTATGTCGCGGTATTCAACATGTTTTTTAGGAGAAAAGGCAAGCTTTATTGATCAATAATGTTCATTGAAAAATAAAAGGGGTCGCATGGAGTACCAAGCCACAAATGGAGACCTTATTAAGCGAAACTGAGTGCTTAGCCAAGCTATGAGCATTTGAGTTGTTCTTGCGACCTTCGAAGATAACCTCACAACTCTCAAACAGAAGTTGAGATGCCTTGATCTCCCTAATTATAGCACCATACATGTCACTAGTTCCGTGCTTAACTTCTTCTACCATTGTTTTACAGTCACATGAAATAATGACCTTCTGTAGAAGTAGATCGTGAGCTAGGGCTTGAACTTCTCAGCACGCAGGGGCCTCAAGGCTTGAAGGGTCGTTAATGTTGGGGAAGACTATAGCTGAGGATCCCAGAAACATACTCTTATGATTCCTACATACCACCGCATAGGAAAGTACGCCGCTAACATTTATTTTGGCCACACCCGCAAGAGGTGGCTGCTATGACATATGTTGCCGAACAGGTGTGGGAGATGCGGGAACTGCTGGTCTAGGATGCTTCAACTCATCAAGCTCGGCAATGTACCTCAACATGAAAAGGTTGTGGTTTGCTCCTTCAGCGATGGAGAGATAGGCTCACTCAGGGCCACCACCTTTGATCATTAGCCCAGCACAATTAAGAAAAGTAGATATATGTCCCTCAAAAGAACGGTACTCCCTCTGTTCACTATTATAAGGCCTTAAAGATATTTCAGACAATGTGCAAATAGCCTATTTTCAGTTGTCTGAAATGACTTATAAAAGTGAACGGAGGGAGTAGTAGAAGTATGAACAAATCATATATAGGACCGCATTTCATTTCCCTTTGTTACAAAATACATGTACAATGGCAAATTAGCCAACCGACATTCTTATATACTACTCCTACCTTTTTGAATTTTCCTCACCAACAAGACTGTTCCAAGAATGGTTAATATCAAAACAATACAAAAAGAAAAATCTTATCACCAAATCTTGAAATTTCCTTCCATTTTTATCACTCGGCGTCGCTTGGCGCTGTTCTTTTGAGCATTTCCTCACTCCGCATCTTCTTCGATGGTGCTGAGCGGCTTGAGGGCCTTCTTCGCCGGCGGAAATGCCGCCACGGCAGCCTTCTTGCCGAGTTTCGCCGGATTACCAGAGGCTTTCACAGAGTACTCCCCGAGGGTCCTCTCGTTGAGCTTCGCGTTGATCTGGGCGTCCATGTCGCCGCGCCCGCCCTCAGCATGCACCGGCGTGACGCGCACCTTCCTGATGCCGGCGCCGCGTCCACGCGGCCGCGCTCTCGCCGCCAGCGCCTCGCTAGCCCGCACCGCCATGGCCGCCATGTCGGCGCTCGACAGGGGCCGCCCGAGCATCGCCTGGGGAAGCACGAAGTATATCTGGCCGGGACGGAGCAGCTCGCCGCCGCCGAGCGCCGGCACGTCCTCGTCGAAGTAGAGCGCGTCGGAGCTGCAAAGGAAGAAGGGGCCGCCCGCGCCGGCATTGCCTGCGGCGAGGACGTCGGAGACGCTGACGGGGGAGGAGGAGGCGGTGGCGAAGTCCGTCAGCGAGCCGTCGGCGGCGATGACGCGGGCCGCCGACGGCTGCTGCTGGGGCGCGACGCTGCTCCGGTGGTTGCGAGAGAGACCTGATCCCATCCACGGTTTTTTGAATACGGGATGAGTGGTTTTGGTGTTTGGTGACGACGGGATAGGGAAGGAAGATGTATATATAGCCACGACGCGCCCAACGTGGAGGACAGTAGGAGGGACAGGGCTGAATCAGGAAACGAGTTGACATGCATTTGCATTTCCATCCCTTGGTTTTCTGTTATTGTGAGCTTTGTTACTCCTTGTAGATTATCAGTTTCTCATGGCGTGGGAGCGAGAACTCCTTTGTTTATTTCTTGTTTTGAGCCAAAGCAATCTTGTTTTCTGCCACTTAAATGTTGCACATTGTGCCTGCGTAAAATTATTTGAAACACGAGACTCATGACATGCAGCTGTACCATTAGTTAACAGTATTCCAAAGTCAGCCCGAAGGCCGTGGCCAGAAAACAAATTTTATATGCAAGTCAACCTGGTGAACCTTACTATAGTTTATTTATTTCATAGTCAAACCACATTTTCGCCTAGCCTCTCCCCCAAGAAAGAAGGCCAGCTTCCCCGTCCTGTAAAATAGCACCTCGGCAGGGACCGGGCCGAAAAGTCTCCACGGAGGAAGCGCAAGGGAACCAGGAAAGAAGGGAGTGACGGAAACAAAAAACCAGGGCCGGCCGGGTTGATGGGGTCGTCGCGTGGGCGCTGACGCGGCGGCGGACCGAACGCATCGCCGCACCTTGTTTTCTTCTGGATATGTACGTACGTACGTATCATACGACCTACTCCTACGTATATTTTTTTGAGGGTACTCCTACGTATATGGTAGGTAAAATATATGGTATTTTTTTGGTATCTTATAATTACCGTGCGTTTCGCTGGGTCCGCGTGAGTGACTCACGGGCCCGTCACGCACGAAACCGCGGGTTCCCTCCGTACCGCTATCCGCTTTTGCGGGCGGGGTGCGGCGGGCTGTGCGCCCCGGGCGGCGGCACTGCCGGTCCGGTCGGCTGCCACAGCTGGTGCGCGCTCCACTAGCGCGTGTCGTGTTCGTATTAGGTACTCCCTCCGTCCGGAAATACTTATCATTAAAATAAAAATAAAAATGTATCTAAATGTATTTTAGTTTTAAATACATTTTTTTTGTTCATTTCAATGATAAGTATTTTCGGACGAAGAGAGTATCAGCCTACAGCCTACGCGACGGATTTCGCTTTCACTTTTCCGGCCGGTTTCTCCTGTTTTGGGGACGGAATGCGGTGCGCTTGTGGCTGCGCCGCATCATCAATAAAGAAGAGTTTGATTCATTGTTGTCTCTCTCGATTTGCCTCTCGATTAGTTCCAACAGCTACTGCGTGGCTGCACCGCATTTCGAAAACGTGTAGGATCAGTAGACTCGAAGGGATGCGGCGAGGCTCACAGGCTCGTCGAGGTAGACTTTCGGCACGCGTACGTGCGCCGTCGTAGCTCGCTAGCTAGGCCGCGCTGGGGATCACTGCCCGTACGTAAACCGTGTGCCGCGCAAAACGCACGGGGAGAGAGAGAGCGGAACCGGAAAGCACAGGACGTTTGGTTCCGCAGTACTACTCCTACAATATACAATTTCAAAAAAAAAAAACGGCAACAATATAGTACTACTCCTACTCTTGCATTTCGTTCCTTTCCCAACTGGGGCATGGGCTGCAGGTGCGACCCGGTCGCGGTGCCTCTCACTGTCAGCCTCGAAAATATGTCCGTACTCGTATCACACCCTTCACGATTTTTCTTCAGTCGTACTCTACCACTAGATGTCTCTGCTTGCATGTACGGGCGCCGTCCTACTGGACATGGTACACTTCGAACGGTATTTCTCCACCTGCCTGCTGTGACCTGTGAGTCGTAAACAAGGACCGCGGACCAATGTCGTATCGTACGTACGGTACGCCGCTCCCTAATGTAGTTACTGTTGAAAATATGAGCAATTTATCAAATGATTTTATTAACAGAAATACTAGATAAAGTATGAGTAATATAAAAGAGATAAAACAAGTCATGCGTTCTGACAGAGAGAAGGTAAATAGCTTCTGCACATATGAACCGTAGCCTATCATATCTAAAGCAGACAGTATAGCAAGTAGTATATATGAAGTAGAACCTAACATGTGTAGGATAAGGACTAGAACCAGGAACTGTGGCAGAACCTTTAACAGGAAAGACAAGAACACGTACGGGACAACAGCAGCAGAAGCGCTGGACTTGGGGTCGGTGTCCTCGCCTGCCATGTCGTCGAGGAGGTCGTGGACGTCGGGGAAGAAGTCGTCGTCAGGGAAGTAGTCGTTGGCGACCGGATCGTCCGTGATGAAGCAGCCAGTAGTCGCGCTGAGCGCTCCCCAAAAACCTTATCACCCTTCTCCCTACAGGACACAAAAGGTGCGGTTTCGGAGGCCTACTGTCCCGACGTGCGGTGCACGCCGCAAGCCGGAATGGGAAAGATCGTAGCAGCAGCGCAGTGCTCAGGAACTTTGTGGCGAGAGGAAGGGGATCTTCTGGTGTGTCTCTCTGGAGAGGAGCGACCTCTCTTATATAGGCACAGGAGAAGGACGCGAAGAGGCTGCGACGGGAGGTGAAGCAACGAAGGGAGACGAAGCGAACAGGCAGCGGCCGAAGAGGCGCGCCGTTCGAATTCAGTGTCCACTACAGAAAAACGTTTCAACTCCCACATGACCTTTCGTATACCCGTCGTGCGTGGCAAAAATTTAGACATCAACTCGGCTCATTCCCGCAACCCGCGGCGCGTCGTGACGAGGCGTGGCGAGGCGGGCGGCGGAGGAGGAGCGCGCGTGGATATTCCTCTTGTTCTCATGCTTATAAGGAGGTCCAACTCCCACTCAACTAGCAATGTGGGACTAAACTTTTGTTCCATCTCTTGCCTTGCACAAATGGACTGTGTGGGCCTTTAGGATTTATTAGGAATTTCTGAAACTGCTATTGGGCTAGGCCCAAAATAGACAAAATTCCAGCAATCCCCCATCGGATCTCAGAGGCACACAAAATTTGCCTTTGGTTCCAAAACACTGTTTTATATACTGGTACTGCAGTGGAGACTGTTAAGTTGAATTTCCACCTAGAACTCTATGCTACACAAGTAAGCAACTTGAACAGTGGACTGGGCCTTGAACTGCAAGTTTTCTGCGAATCTAACTTCACATAAAGCCTTGACCGATACGTGGCTACCGTGGGTCTTCCCCGCGGGTGGAGCTTATGCGTCATACTCCGTGACCTTTCATGAGTTTACTAGAGAGAACCCTACTCTCATAGATTGCGACGTTTGACAATCAGACTCATATAGGTGTGTTCTTCAAAAGATGTTCTGCAGGATAACATCTCTGCTTAAATAAGCCACTTAGAACACATTAAGATATACATCAACCTGCCATGCAGATAAGGAGAGTATTGCATCTTCATGGAGTGGTATTGTGAATAATAAGGATACTCTCCTCTCAGTTGACCAACAGCTTGTCTTCCACATCTAATTCACGGGATCTCGGATCACAAAGAATAGGTTACCACTGTGAACAACTCATATTGTGGGTCTCATACCTATCTCCCTCGATGCATTATCTATCACATTAAGTGATAGACCCTTAGTAAAAGGATCTGCCAGATTTTTAGACGTTTGGATATAATCCAATGCAATAACTCCGGAGTTTTTCATTTTTCTGACAGACTTTAACCTTCTCTGAACGTGTCTTGATGACTTCATGTTATCCTTTGAGCTGCTCACTTTCGTGATCACAGTTTGATTGTCGCAGTTCATAAGGATACCCGGTACAGGTTTCTCAACAACCGGTAAGTCATTCAAGAGCCGATGAAGCCAATCTGCTTCGACTGTAGCTGTATCTAGTGATGTGAGTTCTGCTTCCATTGTTGACCTCGTTAAGATGGTCTGCTTGCAAGACTTTCAAGAAACAGCGCCACCTCCATGAGCGAATACATAACCGCTCGTGGCCTTTATCTCATCAGCATCTGAGATCCAGTTTGAGTCACTATACCCTTCAATCACCTTTGGATGCCTGGTGTAGTGAATTCCATAATTTGCAGTGCCTTTCAAATAACGCAAAACTCTCTCTAGAGCTTTCCAATGCACATCTCCTGGTTTTGAAACAAACCGACTCAGTTTGCTAACAGCAAAAGAGATGTCAAGTCTTGTAGCACTGGCTAAGTACATAAGCGAGCCAATAATCTGAGAATACTTCAAATGGTCTCTAGCAATTCTTCGATTCTTTCGAAGCAACACACTAGCATCATATGGTGTTGGAGAGGGCTTGCAGTCACTATAGCCAAAGCGACTCAAGATCTTTTCCACATAGTGAGATTGAAGCAAAGTAATCCCACCATCATCGTCTCTCAACAACTTGATGTTCAGAATGACATCAGCCACTCCTAAATCCTTCATCTCAAAACAACGAGATAGGAAATCCTTGACCTGCTTAATAACTTTCAGATTTGTTCCGAAAATCAGTATGTCATCGACATACAAGCACAGGATAACTTCCTCGCCCCCACCATGGCGGTAGTACACACATTTGTCGGCTTCGTTCACAACAAAGCCTGCAGCTGTTAAAGTTCTTTCAAACTTCTCATGCCACTGTTTGGGTGCTTGCTTAAGTCCGTACAAAGACTTCAGCAACTTGCACACTTTCTCTTCCTGACCATCTAGTACAAACCCATCTGGTTGTTCCATATAAATTTCCTCGTCCAACTCTCCATTTAGGAAAGCAGTCTTAACATCCATTTGATAAACGAGAAGACCATGTGAGGCAGCTAGTGAAAGTAGAACTCGAATAGTGGTCAGTCGAGCCACAGGTGAGTAAGTATCAAAGAAGTCTTCACCTTCCTTTTGGGTATAACCCTTAGCCACGAGCCGAGCCTTGTACTTTTCAATAGTACCATCAGGCCTAAGCTTCTTCTTGAATACCCATTTGCATCCTATAGGTTTGCGCCCATAAGGACGATCAGTTATCTCCCAAGTTTCATTTGCCAAGATGGAATCCATCTCGCTATGAACCGCTTCCTTCCAGTAGTCAGCATCTTCAGATGCATAGGCCTCTGAAATAGAACTGGGAGTGTCATCTATGAGATACACAAGAAAATCATCACCAAAGGACTTTGCAGTCCTCTGTCTCTTGCTCCTGGTAGGAACTTCATTGTTCTCCTCCACAGGACTTTCGAAGTGTTCCATCGAAATGGTAGGTTCGGTAATTGTAACTGGTTCCTGATTCGATGAACTAGGCATCTCCTGATTAGATGAGGTAGCCATATCCTTCATGGGAAAGATATCTTCAAAGAAAGTCGCATCATTCGACTCCATGATCGTACCAACATGCATGTCAGGTACCTCAGTTTTTACAACCAAGAATCTATAGCCAATGCTATGAAAAGCATATCCCAGGAAAACACAATCCACAGTCTTTGGTCCAAGCTTCCGCTTCTTTGGAATTGGAACATTGACTTTCTCCAAACAACCCCATGTTCGCAGATAAGAGAGTTTTAACCTTTTCTTCTCCCATTCCTCGAATGGAGTTATCTCTTTGTTCTTTGTGGGAACTCGGTTTAGGACATGACATGCAGTCAATATTGCCTCCCCCCATCATGCCTTGGAGAGACCCGAAGTGTCTAACATGGCGTTAACCAAATCTGTTAGAGTACGGTTCTTTCTTTCGGCCACCCCATTTGACCGAGGTGAATAGGGAGGCGTCCTCTCATGGATTATACCATGTTCCGCACAAAAAGCATCAAATTCATTGGAAAAATACTCTCCACCACGGTCGGACCTAAGCCTCTTGATTTTTCGATCAAGTTGGTTTTCCACTTCAGCTTTATAGATCTTGAAAAAGTTCAAAGCCTCATCCTTAGATTTCAGAAGATACACACGACAGTATCTAGTGGAGTCATCAATTAACGTCATGAAATATTTCTTTCCACCTTTTGTCAAAACACCATTCATTTCACATAGATCTGAATGTATGAGCTCTAGGGTGCAAGATTTCTCGTTTCCGCAGTTGTGTGAGACTTACGAGGTTGCTTAGCTTGCACACACACTTGACACTTAGATCCCTTGACAGTAGTGAAACTAGGGATTAAGTTCAACTTCGCTAGTCGCGACATGCAACCAAAGTTAACATGACAAAGTCATGAATGCCACACATTGGATTCACTATTGTTGCAAATATGATTAACAACTTTATTGCAAACGTCTGATAAGGATAAACGAAACAGGCCTCCTGACTCATAGCCTTTACCAACAAAGGTTCCATACTTGGATATTACAAATTTATTCGACTCAAAGACAAGCTTGTAGCCATCTCTACACAGAAGAGATCCGCTAACAAGATTTTTATTGACGGAGGGGACATAATGCACGTTCTTCAGCCACACGATCTTCCCCGAAGTAAACTTCAGATCGACCGTGCCAACACCACGAACAGAAGCACTTGAACCGTTGCCCATCAGCACGGTTGAAGTCCCTGCGGTCTGATATGACGAAAACATGGAAATATCACCGCATACATGCACATTAGCACCCGTGTCAATCAACCAGTCAGGAGAATGACATACTGAAAGAATAGTGGGAAATATACCATACCCAGCATCCTTCATGTTAGTGTCTCCAATGACAACATTAGCGGTCTTGCCGCCTTTCCCAGGATTACGCTTGTCATAGCGATTAGGGCAACTAGGAGCCCAATGATCAGGATCCCCACACACATGACAAGCACCTTTCTTCTTGCCATTCTTCTTCTTGAAGTTCGTGTGTTGCGTAGCCTTGTTCTTACCATCAAATTTTGCTTTACCATCAAACTTGCCCTTGTTCTTGAACTTGTGGGGCTGGAAGTTCTTCTTCTGTACCACATTGGCACTAGATCCTCCCTCAATACCTCGAGCACGTGTGTCCTTTGCTCTCGCCTTTTCTTCCACATCAAGAGTGCCAATGAGATCCGGGGCACAAAACTCCTGCCTCTTATGCTTCAGCAAGGTAGCAAAGTTCCTCCATGAAGGAGGAAGATTAGTGATGATACCTCCGGCAAAAAACTTGTCCGGTAGCATACAACTGAAGTGCTCAAGTTCTCTAGCAAATGAGTGTATCTCATGAGCTTGCTCAACCACGGAGCGCTCTTCAGTCATCCTGTAATCATAGAATTGCTCCATGATGTACAACTCAGTGCTAGCATCCGAGACCCCAAACTTGGCCTCGAGTGCATCCCACATATCTTTTCCATTATCAATTGACGCATAAGCATCAACTATGTTCTCACCAAGAACACTCAAGAGAGCAGCCTTAAACAGAGTATCCATTTTCTGAAAAGCTTGTGCCTGTTGAGCATCAAGCTCTCCTTCAGGTTTGCCGAGAGTGGCGTCATAGCAACTCATGGTTTGAAACCATAAGACTGCTCTCACGCGCCACCTCTTATAGTGGATACCCTCAAACATAGGAGGTCTCATGGAAGCAGCAAAACCACTTGGGGTAAATTGCCTATAATAATGTTGGGTTTCGTAGTAATTTCAAAAAAATTCCTACGCTCACGCAAGATCATGTGATGCATAGCAACGAGATGGGAGAGTGTTGTCTACGTACCCACGCAGACCGACTGCGGAAGCGTTGACGCAACGTAGAGGAAGTAGTCGTACGTCTTCACGATCCAACCGATCAAGCACCGAAACTACGGCACCTCCGAGTTCGAGCACACGTTCAGCTCGATGACGATCCCCGGACTCCGATCCAGCAAAGTGCCGGGAAGAGTTCCGTCAGCACGACGGCGTGGTGACGATCTTGATGCACTACAGCAGCAGGGCTTCGCCTAAACTCCGCTACAGTATTATCGAGGACTATGGTGGCTGGGGGCACCGCACACGGCTAAGGAATAGATCACGTGGATCAACTTATGTGTTCTAGGGTGCCTCTACCTCAGTATATAAAGGACCAAAGGGGGGAGGCTGGCCGGCCACAAGGGGTGCGCCAGGAGAGTCCTACTCCCTCTGGGAGTAGGATTCCCCCCCCCCAATCCTAGTTGGAATAGGATTCGCGGAGGGGGAAAAGAGAGAGAGGGGGCCGGCCACCTCTCCTAGTCCTAATAGGACTAGGGGAAGGGGGAGGCGCGCAGCCCATGTAGGGCTGCCTCTTCTCTTTTCCACTAAGGCCCATCATGGCCCATTTAGCTCCCGGGGGGTTCCGGTAACCTTCCCGGTACTCCGTTAAAATCCCGATTTCACCCAGAACACTTCCGATATCCAAACATAGGCTTCCAATATATCAATCTTTATGTCTCGACCATTTCGAGACTCCTCGTCATGTCCGTGATCACATCCGGGACTCCGAACAACCTTCGGTACATCAAAATGCATAAACTCATAACATAACTGTCATCGTAACCTTAAGCGTGCGGACCCTACGGGTTCGAGAACAATGTAGACATGACCGAGACATGTCTCCGGTCAATAACCAATAGCGAGACCTGGATGCCCATATTGGCTCCTACATATTCTACGAAGATCTTTATGGGTTAGACCGCATAACAACATACGTTGTTCCCTTTGTCATCGGTATGTTACTTGCCCGAGATTCGATCGTCGGTATTCCAATACCTAGTTCAATCTCATTACCGGCAAGTCTCTTTACTCGTTCTGTAATACATCATCTCACAACTAACATATTAGTTGTAATGCTTGCAAGGCTTATGTGATGTGCATTACCGAGATGGCCCAGAGATACCTCTCCGACAATCGGAGTGACAAATCCTAATCTCGAAATACGCCAACCCAACATGTACCTTTGGAGACACCTGTAGTACTCCTTTATAATCACCCAGTTACGTTGTGACGTTTGGTAGCACCCAAAGTGTTCCTCCGGTAAACGGGAGTTGCATAATCTCATAGTTATAGGAACATGTATAAGTCATGAAGAAAGCAATAGCAACATACTAAACGATCGGGTGCTAAGCTAATGGAATGGGTCATGTCAATCAGATCATTCAACTAATGATGTGACCTCGTTAATCAAATAACAACACTTTGTTCATGGTCAGGAAACATAACCATCTTTGATTAACGAGCTAGTCAAGTAGAGGCATACTAGTGACACTCTGTTTGTCTATGTATTCACACATGTATTATGTTTCCGGTTAATACAATTCTAGCATGAATAATAAACATTTATCATGATATAAGGAAATAAATAATAACTTTATTATTGCCTCTAGGGCATATTTCCTTCAGTCTCCCACTTGCACTAGAGTCAATAATCTAGATTACACTATAATGATTCTAACACCCATGGAGCCTTGGTGCTGATCATGTTTTGCTCGTGGAAGAGGCTTAGTCAAGGGGTCTGCAACATTCAGATCCGTATGTATCTTGCAAATCTCTATGTCTCCCACCTGGACTAGATCCCGGATGGAATTGAAGCGTCTCTTGATGTGCTTGGTTCTCTTGTGAAATCTGGATTCCTTTGCCAAGGCAATTGCACCAGTATTGTCACAAAAGATTTTCATTGGACCCAATGCACTAGGTATGACACCTAGATCGGATATGAACTCCTTCATCCAGACTCCTTCGTTCGCTGCTTCCGAAGCAGCTATGTACTCCGCTTCACATGTAGATCCCGCTACGACGCTTTGTTTAGAACTGCACCAACTGACAGCTCCACCGTTTAATGTAAACACGTATCCGGTTTGCGATTTAGAATCGTCCGGATCAGTGTCAAAGCTTGCATCAACGTAACCTTTTACGGTGAGCTCTTTGTCACCTCCATATACGAGAAACATATCCTTAGTCCTTTTCAGGTATTTCAGGATGTTCTTGACCGCTGTCTAGTGATCCACTCCTGGATTACTTTGGTACCTCCCTGCTAAACTTATAGCAAGGCACACATCAGGTCTGGTACACAGCATTGCATACATGATAGAGCCTATGGCTGGAGCATAGGGAACATCTTTCATTTTCTCTCTATCTTCTGCAGTGGTCGGGCATTGAGTCTGACTCAACTTCACACCTTGTAACACAGGCAAGAACCCTTTCTTTGCTTGATCCATTTTGAACTTCTTCAAAATCTTGTCAAGGTATGTACTTTGTGAAAGTCCAATTAAGCGTCTTGATCTATCTCTATAGATCTTTATGCCTAATATGTAAGCAGCTTCACCGAGGTATTTCATTGAAAAACTCTTATTCAAGTATCCCTTTATGCTATCCAGAATTTCTATATCATTTCCAATCAGCAATATGTCATCCACATATAATATCAGAAATGCTACAGAGCTCCCACTCACTTTCTTGTAAATACAGGCTTCTCCGAAAGTCTGTATAAAACCAAATGCTTTGATCACACTATCAAAGCGTTTATTCCAACTCCGAGAGGCTTGCACCAGTCCATAAATGGATCACTGGAGCTTGCACACTTTGTTAGCTCCTTTTGGATCGACAAAACCTTCTGGTTGCATCATATACAACTCTTCTTCCAGAAATCCATTCAGGAATGCAGTTTTGACATCCATTTGCCAAATTTCATAATCATAAAATGCGGCAATCGCTAACATGATTCGGACAGACTTAAGCATCGCTACGGGTGAGAAGATCTCATCGTAGTCAATCCCTTGAACTTGCCGAAAACCTTTCGCGACAAGTCGAGCTTTGTAGACAGTAATATTACCGTCAGCGTCAGTCTTCTTCTTGAAGATCCATTTATTCTCAATTGCTTGCCGATCATCGGGCAAGTCAACCAAAGTCCATACTTTGTTCTCATACATGGATCCCATCTCAGATTTCATGGCTTCAAGCCATTTTGCGGAATCTAGGCTCACCATCGCTTCTTCATAGTTCGTAGGTTCATCATGATCTAGTAGCATGACTTCCAGTACAGGATTACCGTACCACTCTGGCGCGGATCTTACTCTGGTTGATCTACGAGGTTCAGTAGTATCTTGATCTAAAGATTCATGATCATTATCATTAGCTTCCTCACTAACTGGTGTAGGTGTCACCGAAACAGTTTTCTGTGATGTACTACTTTCCAATAAGGGAGCAGGTACAGTTACCTCGTCAAGTTCTACTTTCCTCCCACTCACTTCTTTCGAGAGAAACTCCTTCTCTAGAAAGTTTCCGAATTTAGCAACAAAAGTCTTGCCTTCGGATCTGTGATAGAAGGTGTATCCAATAGTTTCCTTTGGATATCCTATGAAGACACATTTCTCCGATTTGGGTTCGAGCTTATCAGGTTGAAGCTTTTTCACATAAGCATCGCAGCCCCAAACTTTCAGAAACGACAACTTTGGTTTCTTGCCAAACCACAGTTCATAAGCCGTCGTCTCAACGGATTTTGATGGTGCCCTATTTAACATGAATGCGGCCGTCTTTGGAGCGTATCCCCAAAACGATAGCGGTAAATCAGTAAGAGACATCATAGATTGCACCATATCTAGTAAAGTACGATTACGACATTCGGACACACCATTACGCTGAGGTGTTCCGGGTGGCGTGAGTTGCGAAACTATTCCACAATTTTTCAAATGTACACCAAACTCATAACTCAAATATTCTCCTCCACGATCAGATCGTAGAAACTTTATTTTCTTGTTACGATGATTTTCAACTTCACTCCGAAATTCTTTTAACTTTTCAAATGTTTCAGACTTATGTTTCATTAAGTAGATATACCCATATCTGCTTAAATCATCTGTGAAGGTGAGAAAATAGCGATATCCGCCACGAGCCTCATATTCATCGGACCACATACATCTGTATGTATGATCTCCAACAAATCTGTTGCTCTCTCCATAGTACCGGAGAACGGTATTTTGGTCATCTTGCCCATGAGGCACGGTTCGCAAGTACCAAGTGATTCATAATCAAGTGGTTCGAAAAGTCCATCAGTATGGAGTTTCTTCATGCGCTTTACACCGATATGACCTAAACAGCAGTGCCACAAATAAGTTGCACTCTCATTATCAACTCTGCATCTTTTGGCTTCAACATTATGAATATGTGTGTTACTACTATCGAGATTCAACAAGAATAGACCACTCTTCAAGGGTGCATGACCATAAAAGATATTACTCATATAAATAGAACAACCATTATTCTCTAATTTAAATGAATAACCGTCTCGCATCAAACAAGATCCAGATATAATGTTCATGCTTAACGCTGGCACCAAATAACAATTATTTAGGTCTAATACTAATCCCGAAGGTAGATGTAGAGGTAGCGTGCCGACTGCGATCACATCGACTTTGGAACCGTTTCCCACGCGCATCGTCACCTCGTCCTTAACCAATCTTCGCTTAATCCGTAGTCCCTGTTTCGAGTTGCAAATATTAGCAACAGAACCAGTATCAAATACCCAGGTGCTACTGCGAGCATTAGTAAGGTACACATCAATAACATGTATATCACATATACCTTTGTTCACCTTGCCATCCTTCTTATCCGCCAAATACTTGGGGCAGTTCCGCTTCCAGTGACCAGTCTGCTTGCAATAGAAGCACTCAGTTTCAAGCTTAGGTCCAGGTTTGGGTTTCTTCTCTTGAGTAGCAACTTGCTTGCCGTTCTTTTTGAAGTTCCCCTTCTTCCCTTTGCCCTTTTTCTTGAAACTAGTGGTCTTGCTGACCATCAACACTTGATGCTCCTTCTTGATTTCTACCTCCGCAGCTTTCAGCATCGCGAAGAGCTTGGGAATAGTCTTGTTCATCCCTTGCATATTATAGTTCATCACGAAGCTCTTGTAGCTTGGTGGCAGTGATTGAAGAATTCTGTCAATGACGCAATCATCTGGAAGATTAACTCCCAATTGAATCAAGTGATTATTATACCCAGACATTTTGAGTATATGCTCACTGACAGAACTGTTCTCCTCCATCTTGCAGCTATAGAACTTATTGGAGACTTCATATCTCTCAACCCGGGCATTTGCTTGAAATATTAACTTCAACTCCTGGAACATCTCATATGCTCCATGACGTTCAAAACGTCGTTGAAGTCCCGATTCTAAGCCGTCAAGCATGGCACACTGAACTATCGAGTAGTCCTCAGCTTTGCTCTGCCAGACGTTCATAACATCCGACGTTGCTCCTGCAGCAGGCCTGGCACCCAGCGGTGCTTCCAGGACGTAATTCTTCTGTGCAGCAATGAGGATAATCCTCAAGTTATGGACCCAGTCCGTGTAATTGCTACCATCATCTTTCAACTTTGCTTTCTCAAGGAACGCATTAAAATTCAACGAAACAACAGCACGAGCCATCTATCTACAATCAAACATAAACAAGCAAGATACTAATCAGGTACTAAGTTTCATGATAAATTTAAGTTCAATTTAATCAAGTTAATTAAAGAACTCCCACTTAGATAGACATCCCTCTAATCCTCTAAGTGATTACGTGATCCAAATCAACTAAACCATAACCGATCATCACGTGAGATGGAGTAGTTTTCAATGGTGAACATCGTTATGTTGATCATATCTACTATATGATTCACGCTCGACCTTTCGGTCTCCGTGTTCCGAGGCCATATCTGTATATGCTTGGCTCGTCAAGTATAACCTGAGTATTCCGCGTGTGCAACTGTTTTGCACCCGTTGTATTTGAACGTAGAACCTATCACACCCGATCATCACGTGGTGTCTCAGCACGAAGAACTTTCGCAACGGTGCATACTCAGGGAGAACACTTCTTGATAATTTAGTGAGAGATCATCTTATAATGCTACCGTCAATCAAAGCAAGATAAGATGCATAAAAGGATAAACATCACATGCAATCAATATAAGTGATATGATATGGCCATCATCATCTTGTGCTTGTGATCTCCATCTCCGAAGCACCGTCGTGATCACCATCGTCACCGGCGTGACACCTTGATCTCCATCGTAGCATCATTGTCGTCTCGCCAAGCTTATGCTTCTACGACTATCACTACCGCTTAGTAATAAAGTAAAGCATTACATCGCGATTGCATTGCATACAATAAAGCGACAACCATATGGCTCCTGCCAGTTGCCGATAACTCGGTTACAAAACATGATCATCTCATACAATAAAATTCAGCATCATGTCTTGACCATATCACATCACAACATGCCCTGCAAAAACAAGTTAGACGTCCTCTACTTTGTTGTTGCAAGTTTTACGTGGCTGCTACGGGCTTAAGCAAGAACCAATCTCACCTACGCATCAAAACCACAACGATAGTTTGTCAAATAGACTCTGTTTTAACCTTCGCAAGGACCGGGCGTAGCCATACTCGGTTCAACTAAAGTTGGAGAGACAGTCGCCCGCAAGCCACCTATGTGCAAAGCACGTCGGGGGAACCGGTCTCGCGTAAGCGTATGCGTAATGTTGGTCCGGGTCGTCTCGTCCAACAATGCCGCCAAACCAAGTCTCTTTACGCATTGTTGGACGAGACGACCCGGACCAACATTACGCATACGCTTACGCGAGACCGGTTCCCCCAACGTGCTTTGCACATAGGTGGCTTGCGGGCGACTGTCTCTCCAACTTTAGTTGAACCGAGTATGGCTACGCCCGGTCCTTGCGAAGGTTAAAACGGAGTCTATTTGACAAACTATCGTTGTGGTTTTGATGCGTAGGTGAGATTGGTTCTTGCTTAAGCCCGTAGCAGCCACGTAAAACTTGCAACAACAAAGTAGAGGACGTCTAACTTGTTTTTGTAGGGCATGTTGTGATGTGATATGGTCAAGACATGATGCTGAATTTTATTGTATGAGATGATCATGTTTTGTAACCGAGTTATCGGCAACTGGCAGGAGCCATATGGTTGTCGCTTTATTGTATGCAATGCAATCGCGATGTAATGCTTTACTTTATTACTAAGCGGTAGTGATAGTCGTAGAAGCATAAGCTTGGCGAGACGACAACGATGCTACGATGGAGATCAAGGTGTCACGCCGGTGACGATGGTGATCACGACGGTGCTTCGGAGATGGAGATCACAAGCACAAGATGATGATGGCCATATCATATCACTTATATTGATTGCATGTGATGTTTATCCTTTTATGCATCTTATCTTGCTTTGATTGACGGTAGCATTATAAGATGATCTCTCACTAAATTATCAAGAAGTGTTCTCCCTGAGTATGCACCGTTGCGAAAGTTCTTCGTGCTGAGACACCACGTGATGATCGGGTGTGATAGGTTCTACGTTCAAATACAACGGGTGCAAAATAGTTGCACACGCGGAATACTCAGGTTATACTTGACGAGCCAAGCATATACAGATATGGCCTCGGAACACGGAGACCGAAAGGTCGAGCGTGAATCATATAGTAGATATGATCAACATAACGATGTTCACCATTGAAAACTACTCCATCTCACGTGATGATCGGTTATGGTTTAGTTGATTTGGATCACGTAATCACTTAGAGGATTAGAGGGATGTCTATCTAAGTGGGAGTTCTTTAATTAACTTGATTAAATTGAACTTAAATTTATCATGAAACTTAGTACCTGATTAGTATCTTGCTTGTTTATGTTTGATTGTAGATAGATGGCTCGTGCTGTTGTTCCGTTGAATTTTAATGCGTTCCTTGAGAAAGCGAAGTTGAAAGATGATGGTAGCAATTACACGGACTGGGTCCGTAACTTGAGGATTATCCTCATTGCTGCACAGAAGAATTACGTCCTAGAAGCACCGCTGGGTGCCAGGCCTGCTGCAGGAGCAACGTCGGATGTTATGAACGTCTGGCAGAGCAAAGCTGATGACTACTCGATAGTTCAGTGTGCCATGCTTTACGGCTTAGAATCGGGACTTCAACGACGTTTTGAACGTCATGGAGCATATGAGATGTTCCAGGAGTTGAAGTTAATATTTCAAGCAAATGCCCGGATTGAGAGATATGAAGTCTCCAATAAGTTCTATAGCTGCAAGATGGAGGAGAACAGTTCTGTCAGTGAGCATATACTCAAAATGTCTGGGTATAATAATCACTTGATTCAATTGGGAGTTAATCTTCCAGATGATTGCGTCATTGACAGAATTCTTCAATCACTGCCACCAAGCTACAAGAGCTTCGTGATGAACTATAATATGCAAGGGATGAACAAGACTATTCCCGAGCTCTTCGCGATGCTGAAAGCTGCGGAGGTAGAAATCAAGAAGGAGCATCAAGTGTTGATGGTCAGCAAGACCACTAGTTTCAAGAAAAAGGGCAAAGGGAAGAAGAAGGGGAACTTCAAAAAGAATGGCAAGCAAGTTGCTACTCAAGAGAAGAAACCCAAACCTAGACCTAAGCCTGAAACTGAGTGCTTCTATTGCAAGCAGACTGCTCACTGGAAGCGGAACTGCCCAAGTATTTGGCAGATAAGAAGGATGGCAAGGTGAACAAAGGTATATGTGATATACATGTTATTGATGTGTACCTTACTAATGCTCGCAGTAGCACCTGGGTATTTGATACTGGTTCTGTTGCTAATATTTGCAACTCGAAACAGGGACTACGGATTAAGCGAAGATTGGTTAAGGACGAGGTGACGATGCGCGTGGGAAACGGTTCCAAAGTCGATGTGATCGCAGTCGGCACGCTACCTCTACATCTACCTTCGGGATTAGTATTAGACCTAAATAATTGTTATTTGGTGCCAGCGTTAAGCATGAACATTATATCTGGATCTTGTTTGATGCGAGACGGTTATTCATTTAAATCAGAGAATAATTGTTGTTCTATTTATATGAGTAATATCTTTTATGGTCATGCACCCTTAAAGAGTGGTCTATTCTTGTTGAATCTCGATAGTAGTAACACACATATTCATAATGTTGAAGCCAAAAGATGCAGAGTTGATAATGAGAGTGCAACTTATTTGTGGCACTGCCGTTTAGGTCATATCGGTGTAAAGCGCATGAAGAAACTCCATTCTGATGGACTTTTGGAACCACTTGATTATGAATCACTTGGTACTTGCGAACCGTGCCTCATGGGCAAGATGACCAAAACACCGTTCTCCGGTACTATGGAGAGAGCAACAGATTTGTTGGAAATCATACATATAGATGTATGTGGTCCGATGAATATTGAGGCTCGTGGCGGATATCGCTATTTTCTCACCTTCACAGATGATTTAAGCAGATATGGGTATATCTACTTAATGAAACATAAGTCTGAAACATTTGAAAAGTTAAAAGAATTTCGGAGTGAAGTTGAAAATCATCGTAACAAGAAAATAAAGTTTCTACGATCTGATCGTGGAGGAGAATATTTGAGTTATGAGTTTGGTGTACATTTGAAAAATTGTGGAATAGTTTCGCAACTCACGCCACCCGGAACACCTCAGCGTAATGGTGTGTCCGAATGTCGTGATCGTACTTTACTGGATATGGTGCGATCTATGATGTCTCTTACTGATTTACCGCTATCGTTTTGGGGATACGCTCTAGAGACGGCCGCATTCACATTAAATAGGGCACCATCAAAATCCGTTGAAACGATGCCTTATGAACTGTGGTTTGGCAAGAAACCAAAGTTGTCGTTTCTAAAAGTTTGGGGCTGCGATGCTTATGTGAAAAAGCTTCAACCTGATAAGCTCGAACCCAAATCGAAGAAATGTGTCTTCATAGGATATCCAAAGGAAACTATTGGATACACCTTCTATCACAGATCCGAAGGCAAGACTTCTGTTGCTAAATTCGGAAACTTTCTGGAGAAGGAGTTTCTCTCGAAAGAAGTGAGTGGGAGGAAAGTAGAACTTGACGAGGTAACTGTACCTGCTCCCTTATTGGAAAGTAGTACATCACAGAAAACTGTTTCTACGACACCTACACCAGTCAGTGAGGAAGCTAATGATGATGATCATGAAACTTCAGAACAAGATACTACTGAACCTCGTAGATCAACCAGAGTAAGATCCGCACCAGAGTGGTATGGTAATCCCGTTCTGGAAGTCATGCTACTAGATCATGATGAACCTACGAACTATGAAGAAGCGATGGTGAGCCCAGATTCCGCAAAGTGGCTTGAAGCCATGAAATCTGAGATGGGATCCATGTATGAGAACAAAGTGTGGACTTTGGTTGACTTGCCCGTTGATCGGCAAGCAATTGAGAATAAATGGATCTTCAAGAATAAGACTGACGCTGACGGTAATATTACTGTCTACAAAGCTCGACTTGTCGCAAAAGGTTTTCGGCAAGTTCAAGGGATTGACTACGATGAGACCTTCTCACCCGTAGCGATGCTTAAGTCCGTCCGAATCATGTTAGCGATTGCCGCATTTTATGATTATGAAATTTGGCAAATGGATGTCAAAACTGCATTCCTGAATGGATTTCTGGAAGAAGAGTTGTATATGATGCAACCAGAAGGTTTTGTCGATCCAAAAGGAGCTAACAAAGTGTGCAAGCTCCAGTGATCCATTTATGGACTGGTGCAAGCCTCTCGGAGTTGGAATAAACGCTTTGATAGTGTGATCAAAGCATTTGGTTTTATACAGACTTTCGGAGAAGCCTGTATTTACAAGAAAGTGAGTGGGAGCTCTGTAGCATTTCTGATATTATATGTGGATGACGTATCGTTAATTGGAAATAATATAGAATTTCTGGATAGCATAAAGGGATACTTGAATAAGAGTTTTTCAATGAAAGACCTCGGTGAAGCTACTTACATATTAGGCATTAAGATCTATAGAGATAGATCAAGATGCTTAATTGGACTTTCACAGACAACATACCTTGACAAAATTTTGAAGAAGTTCAAAATGGATCAAGCAAAGAAAGGATTCTTGCCTGTGTTACAAGGTGTGAAATTGAGTAAGACTCAATGCCCGACCACTGCAGAAGATAGAGAGAATATGAAAGATGTTCCCTATGCATCAGCAATAGGATCTATCATGTATGCAATGCTGTGTACCAGACCTGATGTGTGCCTTGCTGTAAGTCTAGCAGGGAGGTACCAAAGTAATCCAGGAGTGAATCACTGGACAGCGGTCAAGAACATCCCGAAATACCTGAAAAGGACTAAGGATATGATTCTCGTATATGGAGGTGACAAAGAGCTCGTCGTAAAAGGTTACGTTGATGCAAGCTTTGACACTGATCCAGACGATTCTAAATCGCAAACCGGATACGTGTTTACATTAAACGGTGGAGCTGTCAGTTGGTGCAGTTCTAAACAAAGCGTCGTAGCGGGATCTACATGTGAAGCGGAGTACATAGCTGCTTCGGAAGCAGTGAACGAAGGAGTCTGGATGAAGGAGTTCATATCCGATCTAGGTGTCATACCTAGTGCATCGGGTCCAATGAAAATCTTTTGTGACAATACTGGTGCAATTGCCTTGGCAAAGGAATCCAGATTTCACAAGAGAACCAAGCACATCAAGAGACGCTTCAATTCCATCCGGGATCTAGTCCAGATGGGAGACATAGAGATTTGCAAGATACAGACGGATCTGAATGTTGCAGACCCGTTGACTAAGCCTCTTCCACGAGCAAAACATGATCAGCACCAAGGCTCCATGGGTGTTAGAATCATTACAGTGTAATCTAGATTATTGACTCTAGTGCAAGTGGGAGACTGAAGGAAATATGCCCTAGAGGCAATAATAAAGTTATTATTTATTTCCTTATAATCATGATAAATGTTTATTATTCATGCTAGAATTGTATTAACTGGAAACATAATACATGTGTGAATACATAGACAAACAAAGTGTCACTAGTATGCCTCTACTTGACTAGCTCGTTAATCAAAGATGGTTATGTTTCCTAACCATGAACAATGAGTTGTTATTTGATTAACGAGATCACATCATTAGTTGAATGATCTGATTGACATGACCCATTCCATTAGCTTAGCACCCGATCGTTTAGTATGTTGCTATTGCTTTCTTCATGACTTATACATGTTCCTATAACTATGAGATTATGCAACTCCCATTTGCCGGAGGAACACTTTGGGTGCTACCAAACGTCACAACGTAACTGGGTGATTATAAAGGAGCATTACAGGTGTCTCCAAAGGTAGATGTTGGGTTGGCGTATTTCGAGATTAGGTTTTGTCACTCCGATTGTCGGAGAGGTATCTCTGGGCCCTCTCGGTAATGCACATCACATAAGCCTTGCAAGCATTGGAACTAATGAGTTAGTTGCGGGATGATGTATTACAGAACGAGTAAAGAGACTTGCCGGTAACGAGATTGAACTAGGTATTGGATACCGACGATTGAATCTCGGGCAAGTAACATACCGATGACAAAGGGAACAACGTATGTTGTTATGCGGTCTGACCGATAAAGATCTTCGTAGAATATGTAGGAGCCAATATGGGCATCCAGGTCCCGCTATTGGTTATTAACCGGAGACATGTCTCGGTCATGTCTACATTGTTCTCGAACCCGTAGGGTCCGCACGCTTAAGGTTACGATGACAGTTATATTATGAGTTTATGCATTTTGATGTACCGAAGGTTGTTCGGAGTCCCGGATGTGATCACGGACATGACGAGGAGTCTCGAAATGGTCGAGACATAAAGATTGATATATTGGAAGCCTATGTTTGGATATCAGAAGTGTTCCGGGTGAAATCGGGATTTTACCGGAGTACCGGGAAGGTTACCGGAACCCCCCGGGAGCTAAATGGGCCATGATGGGCCTTAGTGGAAAAGAGAAGAGGCAGCCCTACATGGGCTGTGCGCCACCCCCTTCCCCTAGTCCTATTAGGACTATGAGAGGTGGCCGGCCCCCTCTCTCTCTTTTCCCCCTCTGCGAATCCTATTCCAACTAGGATTGGGGGGGAGGGGGAATCCTACTCCCAGAGGGAGTAGGACTCTCCTGGCGTGCCTCCTATGGCCGGCCAGCCTCCCCCCTTCTAGTCCTTTATATACTGAGGCAAAGGCACGCTAGAACACACAAGTTGATCCACTTGATCTATTCCTTAGCCGTGTGCGGTGCCCCCAGCCACCATAGTCCTCGATAATACTGTAGCGGAGTTTAGGCGAAGCCCTGCTGCTGTAGTGCATCAAGATCGTCACCACGCCGTCGTGCTGATGGAACTCTTCCCCGACACTTTGCTGGATCGGAGTCCGGGGATCGTCATCGAGCTGAACGTGTGCTCGAACTCGGAGGTGCCGTAGTTTCGGTGCTTGATCGGTTGGATCGTGAAGATGTACGACTACTTCCTCTATGTTGCGTCAACGCTTCCGCAGTCGGTCTGCGTGGGTACGTAGACAACACTCTCCCATCTCGTTGCTATGCATCACATGATCTTGCGTGAGCGTAGGAAATTTTTTGAAATTACTACGAATCCCAACAGATGCGTGTGGAAAAAGAGAGCTCCAATCTTTGTCCGCAACCCCCCGGTCAATTCTTGCTTTCACATTGGCCTTCCCGCTTTGCTTATTGTCATAGGTCCACTTCGGACCTTTGAACCCCAGATCCAGTAATCCACAATCAGCTAGGCATTCTCTGAAGTTTTCCATATTTCTTTCACTTCTTTTGGTTTTGAAAATGTGTTCATGCTGCCAAGTCGTCTCATTAAAGTCTCCTATCATGAGCCACGGTTCACTTGACATGGGCCTAATTCTCCTTAGTAGCTCCCACATGTGGTGCCTCTCACATGCTTTAGGTTCCCCATAGACAAAGGTGCCCCGCCATTGATGGCCATGGGGATTAAGACGGATCAACACATCAATATAACGCGGGCCAACATCGAGTCTTTTTATTTCAACATGCTCATCATAGAAGAGAGCGATACCTGCACCTTTGCCTTTACCCACATGGGAGATGCAATGCTTGAGACCTAGTCTCCTACGCAACTTATTAACATAGTCCTTGCTTTTCCTAGTTTCCGAGACAAACACCAAAGACGGGCGATATGTGCGCACCAAGCACACAAGCTCCTGAACTGTCCAGGGTTGCCCAAGGCCCCGGCAGTTCCAGCTGATAATCGTCATGGCTCCTGGTGGGTGCTGTCCGTTGCACCCACCAGTTGACCGAGAGCCCCTGGCTTGGTTGCTTCCTGTCCGCCTTTCTTACCATTGTCATTATCCTCCTTTGGTTCAGTACCCCCTTTCTTCTTTTTACTCTGTTTAGGACCAGAACCCTTCTCTGGAGCATCAGCGTTATCAGTCCCCTTCTCTTCAGTAGCATCTCTCTTGCCTAGGATTGAGCCTGCAGTAGTTAAGCCTCCTCCACAGCCCTTGCTGATCGCCTTTTTGCGTTTGCTTCCCAAACCTTTTCCTGCAAGTTTCCCACCAGAGATGCCCATATTGTCTGTCAATGTTTTAGTCCCCAGCACCATCAACTGCGACGCCCCAGTCAACAGCTTCGTGGCCAGGTCCCCTTCTTGCGGTTCAGATTTGTTCTTCTCAGGGCTGCCATCTTCTGCTTGGTTCAGGGTCTTGCTCCGAACAACTACAGCAGTGATCCCCCCACTTTTGACTGTTTCTCATCCACGACAGTATCAGCCGCAGCAGCGTTGTGCGTCCATGTAGCATCACCCTGCACCGCTACCTCGGCCAGGGGAAAGCCATCTCGGTGAAGGGGTTCAAAGCCAGGAGGGAATTTCGGGCCATGAGGCTCACCCCTTGCTGCATTTCCCATCGGTGTGATGTCTGAAGGTTGGCCCCGTGGGGTTTTGTCTCCATCAGACATTGCTCCAGTCTGAATGATATTCGCTGCTATTGCATCCTTCGATTTCAGTGCTTCGGCAGGGCCCCCATTTCTTCCCGCGTCCAGGCAGAGAGTGCTTACAGCCTCAATGGCTTCCTGTACTAGAGGGTCTGCCAACACCTCCTCAGGAACCATTCCAGGCCTTACCACCAGTGACCTTTTGGTGGCCTCAACTGGTGTTCCTTTGGCCTCTGAGTCAAAGAGGAGGAAGCGACGGGCACTGCTCGCCTCTGGTACAATGACTCCACCCCTACTGCTACTCCTCTTAAATGGGGATGCGCGCATTGCTGCCGAGTATCTCATCTCTTGGAGATCTTCGGGCAGCTTACAATCGCGCTGACTGTGACCTAGATGACCACATGAGCTACAGAACCTAGGAAGCCTTTCATACTTTACATTCAGCTCATACCACTTCCCCTCAGCACTATCATATGACTCCAACTTGCTACGGATAGGTTCATCGACATCATGATTAACACGAACTCGCATGTAGTTACCCCATATCCTGCCCTCACTGTCTGCGTCCACTTCCAGCACCTCGCCGAGCTCAGCGCCGAGTTCACGAGCCACCGATTCAAAAAGCATGATCGGTGGGGCATCATAGATGCGAGCCCACATTGCCATGTGGGCAACCTCCACGTCTCCCGGCCGTGCGCTCCCGTCCACAGCTACCATGAGGAAGGCGTCGCCCTTGTGCGTCCAGGGGCCGTTGTTGAGGATGAACCGAAGGTCCCCCTCCCGCTCGAACTCGAGGAGGAAGCGGTTATTCTTCATAGGTGTGTAGTTGAGGCGCCCACGAAGCCCCCACTTGCTCTTGAGCTCGTTGAACAAGCCCACGAAGCCGAAAACCTGCACAGAGAAGAACAGCCCGACGACTATCCACCTCGAGCGCATTGCCGTCCTCTCTCTGGCCAGATTCAGCTGCACAACATTTGGCGCCTGTATTTCCATGCTGACAGGAAACACAGGAGCCACAACCTGCTCCCTTTCATCATACCTTGCTGCTTGAATGCCGGTCACCCCCTGGCCAACGGGGGTACGGAAGCCATCGCCCCGGCCCCTGGATGAGCCGCCCCGGAGTAAGGGACGGTGCCCCATCCCTGGCTTGCCATTGGAGGTGACCTCCTCACTCGCGTCCATCACCGCCTTGTTCTTGCGTTGGTCCTGGCCAGCCATTGCAGACAGGGGGTTGGTTGTGACAGCTCTTCTCGCAGATTGTGTGATGGACGACTCCTCTTCATGCACCTTTATACTCATGGAACCTTGCTTTCCTTGTGCCTGAATCGGTTGATTGATCGTATGATGCGATTCCCCATCAGCCCCGGATCCCCTCCCCTCCCGTGGGTGATTTCCTCCCTTTCCTTTATCAGGCGGATCTGCTCTCCACAAGGGATCACGATCGTTTCCTTCTGATTCTTGATTCCCAATCGAGATACCAATCCCCAGATCCTGCCTTAGCAGCTCCATCCTGGCTTTGATTTTGACAATGCCCGAACAAAAGGGATCCCGATCTCCTCTGATCTGTTGCCGGACAAGACTATTCTTCTTCTCTTTTTCTACCAGCTTTCGGACCGAAGCCCTCGCCCTGATCCAAGTCTCCCGCAGGCCCAGGGGATCATTCCGATCACAGAACCACTCCTCGCTACTAGCGGAGATTTCCTTTCTCGCCGGATCCGATAAATCCGCCGCACGCCCCTGGGTGGTGGCAATGGCAGGCGATCGCCTCGGTATCGCCCCAGCAGGGGCTCCGTAATTAACGCTCATTTCTGGTTGTATTACTTGTTAGAATAAATTTGAGGACACTGTTGATCTACCGAGGACCAAGCAATCACACAAGCACGACACCGATATTTGTTAACGAGGTTCACCGATATGGCTACATCCCCGGGGCATGACTACGGGCGCTCCTCCCCATGACATCGGTACAATACCGCACCCCGGCAGCCCGGGCGCCGGCACACGCCGCCGGTTCCCCTCGCGTGCATGTGCTATTATGTTAGCATAAGTTACATCGTGTGTGTACCCCCACTATATATGAGAGACCTAGGATACAACTGTCTTACTTGGACACGACTCTATATCCTGTCTACACACCGTACGACTCCAAGTCCAATTATAACCTAACTTGTACAATAATATTCGACACAATTCTAACAGTCCTTCGCATCGTTCCTACGCCCATTTTAAAACGAAATTCAAGTCAATCCCCAAACCCAAACGCGGTTCTGCAACACGCCGAATTGCTGACGGCAGCAGACCAGCACTCATTCTGGAGTATACTTTCTGTAATTAATTAGAGCTGATCTCTATCTGAAAATGTTATCGCCAGCGCCGTGGCCGGCCGACAGTGACCTCAACGGCTGTGAACTCTCAAGCCTGACGGCTCCTGCTGGGAACCACACCTTTCTTTCAGGAGACACGGCATGGATCCCATCCGATCGACATGGTCGCTGCGTCCCCTTCAAAATTTCTTTCTTGGATAGGAAGTGGACGACTTGTCAACCGGGGCGGTGACTTTTCTGGACGTTGGAGCCGTTGGGTTTGTTAGTGGACGGTGGTTAGTTTAGTTGGTTGGTGTGCTTCATTGGACAAGTTCTTAGGATTCTACAGCCAAAAGAAAGAAATGTTCTTAGGATCTTATATACTCCCTCAGTCCCGTAATATAAGACGTTTGTAGAATTCAGCATAACTTACAAAAATGTGTTATATCGTGGGACAGAGGGAGTATTTGCCAACCTGATTATTGCAAATTTAGATGTTACATCTAAAAATTAACTGAGAACTTGTGCAGTTTATAAATCGTCTCCTGCAACCAACGACCACACATATACGAACATGTACGCCTCGCCACAAAAAAAAAAGTGTGACCAGGGCTCCTCCATATGGCTTCAACCGCCGCCTGTTCCCCTTGTCTCTGGATGCCTTGTCGCGTCGACAACGCGTGTGCGTGTGTGTGTGTGGGGGGGGGGGGGGGGGGGGGGGGCTAGTCAGGGGTGCTTGTGTACTCTTTGGTCACCATAGGTTTAGTTAGGGTTAAGTCTTAACACTCCCTCCGTTCCTAAATATTTGTCTTTCTAGAGATTTCAACAAGTGACTACATACGGAGCAAAATGAGTGAATCTACACTCTAAAATATGTCTATATACATCCGTATGTGGTAGTCTATTTGAAATCTAAAAAGACAACTATTTAGGAACGGAGGGAGTAGTTATCTAGTTGGCGGTGGTGAGGTGATGGCGCGACAAGGAATAAGGCCTCTGTGGTGCCAGCGGTGCGGCAGGGCAGAACACCACGCATACAAGGTGGTTGTCCGGTATAGGGTTTAGGTTTTTTTTGTTAAACGGTGAAAATATCAACCTTTTTATGTAAATTATAACCAAACTTGCATGAAATCCATCGTGTTTGAACGAATTTCGTCCGATTAGTTTGAATTGTTGGAGATGCCCTAACAACCTTTTTTATTGAAGGAGTAATATTAGAATGAAGATTCATCCAGCCTTTTGAGTGTTATAGTAGTTGCCAATTGCTTAGTTGGAAGGTTAAATGACATGCATTGATTATTCTAGCTTAATAAGATCTATATGTGTGCTGGTTGCACCGAGAGATAGATTGCTTTAGCTGTACATAATTTGCATCCACCAAGTTGTCGATTTTTGTGTAGAAACTTGGATCTTAATGATCCCCTCAAGAGATTAACAGAATGAATGTAGGTGGCAGGGATTCAAAGAGATAGAAGGAAAGGGAATTATGGAGATTGGGGGAAACCCAATAGGGGCCTTCTAGTCGACACCTTATGCGTTGGCTAGGAGATCCACGCGCTCGGAATTTTGGGTCGGCCCAATAAAACACGACGTGGTTGCTCGCCCAAATCACGTGCTGGTTCGCTCAACAACAAAAAAGTCCGTGTACTGGTTTAACTCAAAAAAGGATCACGTACTGGTTCAACTATTGACTATTTAGAAAAATAAAAAATAGCAAAAAATAGAAATAAATGAATTCAAAAAATGTTCATGTATTTTGCTAAAAAGGTCATGAGACTTAAATAAGGTTCGTCAATTTTGAAAAAGTTCATTGAACTTAAGAAAAGGTTCACAAATTTTAAAAAGTTTATCGATGAAAAAAGTTCATCGATTTTGAAAAAACAATATATATAGTTTTTAAGAAAAATTCATCAATTTTCAGAAAATTCACCGAAATATGAAAAAGCTCATAAAAATATTTAAAAGTTCATCAAAGTTGAAAAAAAACATTCATTTTTTAAAAGAGATCGTTCATTTGAAAAGAAGTTTATCAAATTTGAATAAGGTTGTGTGTTTGTGAAAAAAGGGAAAGATAAGTAAAAAAAGAAAAAGAAAAAGAAAGGAAAAAGAGTAAAGGAAACAAATAAAAATAGAAAGAGAGAGAAAAAACGAACAGAAACCAGTCCAGAAAAAAAACCCGACTGGGAAGAATCCCAAAACCGGAAATAGCCCCCTCCTGCTGAACCTAGATGGGCCGGCACATCTCCGAACGCTTCAGGCGCCAGTTAATGAAATGCACTTTATCTGCGGCAAAATGCTGCTGGTTCGCACAGCCGAACAGCGATCAAACCGCAGATGGGCCAGCGCAAGTAGTTAGGATCGATATTTTGTTTGTTCTCTTCGCGTTTTTTTATGATTTTTTCTATTCCCTCAATTCATAGGTTTCATTTTTCTTTTTCTTAAAAAATGATTTTTTATAATTCTAAAATATAGATAGAATTTTCAAAAAAATTGAACATTGTTCCGAATTACACAATTATTCGTATTGCCGATAAATGGTCATATTTTTTCAATCATTGTGCACAATTTTTCTAAAATATGTTTATTTTCAAAAATGCACGCAAATAAAAAATGTGCATCTTTTCAAATATTGTTTGGAGTTTCAAAAAAATTTCCTGTTTTAAAAAATTGCTCACAGATCAACTTTTCCCTTTTCCAAAATTTGTTCGGAATTTCAAAATGTTCATGTTTCCAATTTTTCTTCAAAATTTCAAAAACACGTCCCTGTTTTTTAATTCACATATTAAAAATGTTTGATATTTCCAAAAAAATAAATTTTCATGTTTCAAAAATATTTTACTTCTAATAAACACATGTTTGAATTTTCTTTGAATGTGGCTAGTGGTCGGGAGGACCTTTGATCACAGGCGGGCTACTTTTTGGGACTGTTCAATGCTAGTACAACTAGCTACTAGGCCGGCCCAGTCGAGGGAGCCCCATGTGTGGCGTGGCTTGCCTAGGTTGGTACAAGAAAGGACTCTAATATGTGTTATATCGCTGCCAACATGGATATTTTTGGTGGTTTTACAGTTTTTGCCTTTTCGAGCTTGAACAGGTGCAGTATATACGAGCGGCCCGCAAATTGCCCCTTCCACCGCTATATATATGGGGTGGGGCGTTTTATGTTCCCGTCTCATATCCCCCTCCCCCTCCGCCACAATCCGCCCTCCTTCGATATCTCTCTTCATTTCTCCGGCAAGTGATTCAACACGTTTTTTACCCTTTCTCGAAGATCCATGGCCGATGGTGCACGTGGGCGTGGGGCCACGGTGATCACCGCTGCACAAGCGCACCTGGCACGACGCGGAGGCCGACAGTTCCAGTTGTGCATGTGTTGAGTCGTGGCAACCGAAGCAGGCGCGCGAGCGCCTGTCCCGTAGCGGCAGCTGGGACGGGTGGGCCCGCTTCAAAGAGCTTGATGTGGCCCTCTACCTACACGCGAAGAGGTGTACGGAAGTGGATCAAGAGCTCTTTGACGCCTAGTGCGCGGTGGCGGCTAGAGAAGAAGGCATCGACGAGCGTCTCGCCGCCGCCGCCAAGGAAGAGCATGCCTACGCCCATGCTCTCCGAAGGTCGACAGAGGAGTTCTACCTCGGCGTCCAGCCATGAGCCGGCAATCCCTAGGTTTAAATTAGTTTGAACCATGTTCTTATGCAATGCGTAGCATGATAAACTCCGGTGGTGAACTTTGTAGCACGAAACTGATTTTAAATTTGCATTATCGTTTTAGCATATCTGTTCTGCCGTGTCTTGCACGCAAATTCGTTTGAGAGCATACCGCAAACAAAATTTACGTTACACATTTTTAGCAGATTTGCTAGGGTTGCTCTTACAACTCTAGAAGAAGCAACAATTGCCGTCATAGTACCAGCACTCGAGTGGCTATCTGATGGTTCAAAACCTTCAGAAATGAACGCCTTGCAGTACATAATCAGGAGAAAGCGCCAGCGCATAATTCATATACTCCCTTCGTCCCAAAATTAATATAAGTTGAGTCATTTATTTTGGAACGGAGGGAGTATTACGAAACAGACATTACTGAGACGTATATGTAGCTCTGCAATAGTCGCAGCAGCAGCAACAACACATGCTTGAGGCAAAGTCCTCGTCCTTTTTCTGCCAATACCAATATAACTGTATATACAAATTATTATGTTCCTGTAAGTTACCTGACCTTGAATTAACTACACACCGCAACGCTAATAAACACATTGGGTGGGGTAGACAGCCAAATTAACCACTACAAACCGAGACATATACATGATGATTATCACTTTTCACACATATCAATCTCGACCCTACCCAAGCTAAAAACCCTAGCTATGTTTCTATTAGCTGTGTTTCTTACCACCCCTTTCTTCGTCGTTCTTCACCTTATTTTCTGCATGAAGTACTAGGGCACCGCGCCATGCCCCCATGCATGCCCTTGCACCCTTATGCGAATTGGCAACCTTCGCCAATATATCATATTTACACACACTCCACCTACATTATTGTGTGTATGTATATGTATATATATACAAGTATATATACCATGCATGCTATAGCTAATACCTAGCTAGTGATCTTACTAACTGGATCACTTCACTACTCAGTCCCAAGTCCCAACCAGACACACATTGCATTGCAATACCAGTAGTAGCATTGTCACTTTTGGTGTAGAGTGGTTTCCACCGGAAGTCTAACCGTAGAATGGGGCGCGGTGGGGGATGCCCTTCCTCCTGGACGGCCTGCACCGGCTGATTGGCGGCGTGGTCGGCGTCATCGGCCGGGTGTTGGACTTGCTGCCCTCGTCGTCGGACCACCGGACGCCCCTGTCGAACCGCCCGAGCTCGAACCCGGCCCTCCGGAGCTGCTTCCTCGGGCTGAACGAGTCGTCGTCGGAGCCATACCCTTCTCCACCGGAGTCCTGGCTACGCTTCGGCCGGATGGCGAATGTCAAGGTCGGGTCCCACTGCATCCCCCCGAGCTGAAAAACCACACAAACGCCAGGAACAAGTACGCGTCAGTGAATGAAGCGACCACAAGTAAAATCACGGCACTAATCAATGTAGTCTGAATGCACACGACAGTGTTTTCAATTTTCCATGGCCACATGGGTAGCTTTCAAAGGAAACGGGGAAGTGAGCTGACGAAGACTTCTGAAAAAACTTCATGATGTGCTAGCCATTGTTATCCACCTGTCGTCGTTGCACTTAGTGAAACCCCCGGGTACATACATCATCCCCTTGTCCCATTGACACCGACTAGTTTTTATAAATTTATGGAGCTTGCACAAGTAGTTACCCTACCTGCCCCTAGTGACACTTTTCAATTTGGATCAAGGCAACTGAAGATTCTGAGCAATCGCCCGGCACACAATGAGATGAACATTAGCTAGTCATCCATCCTCTCCACTGAAGAAATGTGTGAAGATGATGCGATGATTTTTTTCACATTAAAAAAAGTGAAGCAAATGAATGTAACTTTCTAGGTAGCAACTTCCAGAGAAGAGATGATGTTATCATAACTCACATAGACATGAACGGTATCTAATCAGAAAAGGTATCAATCCCTTCTCATTCTTCCTAGTCCCTAGGTATGGCAAACTTGCAAACCAAGAACACCTAAATTTGCAGCATTCACCATGCATATCCGTGGCTAAATATATCCAAACCGGACCAGACAAACACATGACAGGCGCATGATTCGGTAGAGCATCGCCTCGGAGAAGTCAACTTTATCTGGATAACGCGCACCCTCTCTTTTCCGAAGCGAAAGGGGGGGTTAATTAACTTGGCAAAAGATAATGCGTTCGCCTCTGAAAGAGCAAACAAAAGCAAGCCTATCATGGCTGAAAGATCCGGAGATGATGTCTCAACACTACCTACTCCCTGAAAGCAGCCTTTACCTAAATGTATTACCTTAGCTTCAACTCCTAGGGCCGGGCACTTCTCAACATATATACTAATGCTCACTGCCATTTGCAGCCATATGGATATAAATTAGCTGACAGTAGATATTTTCTTACCTCTTGACTGGTTACATATAGACAAGGAACAAGTTTTTTTATAGATAATGCTAGAAGAGAGCGGCACACACAGCCAGCATAAAAGGCAATTTCAGGTTATGATTTGAAGGACACCAAACAAACAATATAGTATCATCTTTTCCGGCAAAATTCATACTGGTCCATGTCCTCTATTGCTCGGATCGATGGAAACGGATGAGCAGGCCGGCTAGAACAAGACATACATATAGACAAGTGGACCCATTTCAGGCGCATTTAACGGCAACGCGAGCCCCGAAGTTGAGAGGGGCAATCACTGGGATGGAATGCCACAGGATTGCAGTCCAAGATTAGAAGAAAACTTCCTCAAAAAGATTGGTAGCAGGCGAAAAGAAAGACCGAATAACCTTACCATGCAAGCTTGATCCGGGGCAGTTATACTGAACCTAATGACTGACTGGCTATGCTTGACAGGGCCTTAGTTTCTCCGTCAAGCCGGCTCGGTTAAGCTCTTTTTTATGTAGTCCCCGGAGAGAACAAAAGGTGTCTGAGGTTGTTGGTTGGTGCATATCTGTGTGGTCCAAGCTAATCCCGGAAATATAACAAGTCACTATATATAGGCAGCTAGCTTAGCTTAGCTTGGCTTGGTTTGGTCGCTGTTTTTGCAAGGGCATCAATCCTCAGCCTTCACTCCAAGCCCTCCTCTCCCCCAAGGCAAAGCAGTGCCTAGCTTAGCTTGGCAGGGGACGGAAGCAAGAAAAGCAAGATAAAAACGTGCTTGCGCCGCTGCATGGCACTACGCTGCTACTAATACAAAACACTCCAGTATAAAGATGCACTATTCTCAGGCTTAGTGCCGGCCAATGCAGTTGGTAACAGCGGTGGTCACTTGCTTGGCAGGGGGCCACGAGATCGCACGGCGGCAACCCCCTGGAGAATGCTAACAACTTATTCGCAAGTTGATGCTGCTTTGTGTGCGCAAGTTCACTCACCACCACTAGAGCACACCCCTTTCTGCGGTAGGATACGGCTGCTTTTCTCCCCCTCGCGTGGCGTGGAGCCGTGGACACTCGGCGCGCGCACGCGTGCACGCTAGCTATGCCACTCCCTGGGTAAACTGAACCCGCACCGCGCACCGGGCCATCATCAGAGCCGACATGCACAGGACTGTACTACAGGAGAACACCGCATTGCACTCGGGTTGCCGTTGACCCCCACCGCATGAACAGAAGCTTCCTCAGACATATTTTGGATTCTGGTCCTAAAGAATGGTTTTCAGGGAGAGAAAGAAAATGGAGAATTTGCGCTGTGGCAGACATGGGACTGTAGGCTGGAACTTGTAGGAGACGGAGGAAGAAGAAGAGATGAGAAAGAGTGGCTAGAGTACTCACCTTGCATCCGAGGGAGCAGAAGCGGAACGAGTCCGGGAGGCTGCGGCAGCAGATCTCGCAGGTGTTGGTGACGCCCTTGCCGGGCCTGGCCTGCGGCCGGCCGTTGAGGAACACGATCTTGGCGCTGTTGATCACGTACGTCTGCACGTGCGCGATGTCGATCAGCTTCCCCACCTCCGACACCCGGATCACGTTGTGGTACGACGAACGACGTATCTGCACTCCCCCCATGTCCACCCATCCATCCATCAGAATTCATTCACATGCCACCACACACAAAACACAATCCAGCCATGGATGATTTGGTTAGAGCGGCGCGTACCTGGACGACGTGGTGGTCGCGGTGCGCGGGGACGCAGTAGGAGCAGAGGGCGCCGGCGGCGGCGTTGCAGCCGAGGCAGAAGAGGTTGCACTCGTTCTTGCTCAGGTCCGGGTGCGCGGGGCAGGGCACGAAGAAGCTCGTGCCCAGCAGCGGCCGCAGCCACGGCGGGCCCAGGTCCTCCTCCGACCGCACCATGGGGCTCTGCTGCACGCTCACCATCACCTGCACCACATCTCCACGAGGGACACACGCAATACAACAATTGATTAACCACACCGTCCAAGAACAAAATGCAACTCCCTACTAGCCTCGTGCTAGCCGCCACGAGCAGCGGCAGTGGTAGTACAGATTAATAATCCGCCAAGAAGAGAACTTTACCATGTCACCGCCAGACGGCGCCCTCCGATCTTCTTCCAGGGTCACCGGATTGATCAGCTCCTGCAGCGGCAGACCAGGAAGACGACGACGCCGAAGAAGAAGAGACAATCAATCTGCCAGCCGAACAAAGCATGCCCGAGATGAATGCAGAAGCAGGGGGAAAAAGCAGTCGTGACGCGACGGCTCCATCACGGCCGGGGGCCCCGATAACAACAGTATTAACGAGAATCAGCCGTTACCTGGTCGACGGGCGGGAAGAACCGAGGAAGGTCGGAGTAGGCGACGGCGGCGGCGGCGGCGGCGGCGGGAGGTGAGGAGGGGATTGAATCCTGTGCACTCGGGGCTTCTGGAGATCGAAGGGGACGGAAGCGGTGTCGTGTGATCGTATATATCACAGGAAAGGAAGGGAAAAAACACGGAAATATATTCCAGGAGCGGTATTTGTATATGGACACGGATATATATCGACGGGCGCGACGGATGCCTCCCCTTTCCCTCCTCTTCTCGACAAGGAGATGGAGAGGGACGGACGGACGGGGGGAGAAACAACGAAAGAAAAAAAAGGCGAAAACGGAGCGGTGGAGGCCGATGTAAGGCGGTTTGGGTTTGCATCAGAGACGTGTCCGCGGTTCTTTCCTGTGATGGCTAAAGCTCCCAAAAACAAATCGCCTTTTTCTGTTTCCCCACCCATGCTTTCACGTAATCGCGCAATTCTCCGGCAACGGCTCGGTTTTACTTTGGTTTGTTTATGAATGAAAAAAATATTCTCACTCGGATATTCATGAATGAAATGCGCACTATGCCGTCGTCCTCCCTTTTCCCCAACCATACCCGTCTGAACCCTAGGAGAGGGGCAAGCTCTGGCTTCCTTCTCCTCCATTGGCTCTGCCGGTGTGATAGTGCGGGGAGGCCACAATCATCCACAGAAAATGTGTGTTATGTCGTTCTTTTCCCTTTTGCTCAACCGTTCCTCTTCGAACCCTAAGAGCCATTCTCTGGCCGGTAAGTCGCCAACATCCTCCTCCTTTACTCGCTTTGCTAATGTGGGAGTGCAGAGAGGCCCTCATCTACAAGATGGTGTTGTAGTTTCTAATGTTTGGGGGGCTCTTAGGTAGGGTTTCGTTGTTCATCGCTTCAGCCTTTCGACGATGGTGGTGGCAAAGCTTAATAAAATATTCTTTGACAACGTGTTGCTGGCGGTGCTGGTTCGGCGAATGAGGTTTCCTCATGTCTTCCCATCTTGGCGGTGGTTGGTTTCGGCGGCGTCGATGGCATATTTAGTCAGTGAGGTTTATGCTCATCGGCGTTTGTTGGCACAACGGCGACAAACGGCTTACCTTTGAAGTTTGGTATTCACGCCTCGTCTCTCACACGTCGGCGCCACATCCGACGTTGGCGTGAGACCCATGAGAAATAATTGTGGTTTGTCTCTTGGATCCGTGGCTCTTCTAGTGTGATGGTTTTCTCTTCAAGACGATGATCCGACATGGCGGTAGCCTTCAGAAGTTTCCGTCTACATCATCAACAACAGGCTGGATCCAACGACGGAGCGGCGGCCCAATCAGAAGGATGAAAATGGTCGGACCCAGGGGACTTTGATTTGACAAAATCATTTTAGGGGTGTTGTACTGCTGGTTTTTGTTACTAGACCCGAGTGCGGAAAGAAAAAAGATGTATTCTCTAGGTTTATGTGGTTGTGGTCTAATAATAAATTGCTAGCATTAGGTGTACAAATTTAGTTAAGAAATTCACGTTTGAGAGCACAACAATTTTATTTAAGTTTTATAGTAAATCAACTTTATGTAAGTACTCCCTCTGTATAGAAATATCAGAGTGTTTATATCACTACTTTAGTGATCTAAACACTCTCATATTTATTTACGGACGAAGTAGCTTATAAGCAGTTTTCAGACGACCATGAGAAAGGGTTTTTCATAGTCTTAATGGCCCTCAATTAAATAGAATGGCCCTTAATTAAATAGGTGTCCCTTTGCACAAGTACTACATGTGTAGACCATTCGAGGGTTCATTTTGCGATAAGAATATCTTGTGGGGTGTGAGGGGCGAAAGGGAAATGTCATGGGGGATACGGCGTAGAAAAAGAAGAGGGAAACGGATTCCCACGCCGAGCGATACGGGCCGTCCGATGGGGACTCTGCTTTTGCGGGAAGATGGCCGATAGCTGACAGGGACTTTGGTGCTCGATGACGACGGCGCCCAATTAATCTCCTGCCATCCATCCATCCATCCTTCCCTCCTGCTTGGTTCGTGTGTGCGTTCATGTACAGTTGCTTTTGCGCAATCCACCCCAATTTATTACCATTGAAATGCGATCGGGCATCTTGAGCGCCAAGTCATGGTCAAGTTGGATGGGTGGTGGCTATTTCCAGCGACCACTCAGCAATTGTACCTGCGTATTTGTGCTTGGTTTGGGAGCCCCCGTGTCCTTTGGAGAAAGGAACAAGGCTTGGGGAGCGTGTCTTTCTTGTGTTTTGACATGTCTAAACAGTGGGCTTGTTCGCCATGCCCGTCGAAAGCAAGCAATTAATTTGTATATATTTGTAGTATACAGGAATTTTAGTTGTAATCTTGCGGTTGTGCATGGTAATGCGCCTAGCTGGTCCCGCATTCGTGTTTGCTACTTATAGAATTGTTGCATATACATCTTCATTTATTTATTTTTGCGATAGGCATATACATCTTCATTTATTTTTTGCGATCTCCTTGACGCTATTACTTTGACTTAAGAGATATATGCAAAACTTTGTTTTTGATGAATTTAAAACTGCACTTTTTTCCCTGTATAAAAAAGAACGGTCACGGTTGAAACAAAATTAACAAACAAAATTTGCAGGGTTTTCACTGTTTCTTTTTATTTGCGCAGATGCTAAAGAGGGAAAAAAAACCATTTTCGAAAAGGGAACCAAAAGCTGTCAAAATGGTACGTGGTAGGATTAAAATCTTTGTTGTCTAAAAATAACGAACTCGATTTTTTCTTTTGGAATTTTGGTGTGCACGTGGCGGCATTAGAAAGATTTGCCACACACAAAAACCGAGAATCTCTAACTCAATTGTAACAATTTGCGCATATGTTGAAAGAGTAAACTAAATATGCAGGGTTTTCATGGAAAGTATTTTTGAACTTCACAGATGTTAAGAGAGAAAATAAATCACCATGTCAAAAAGAAAATGGAAGCTAGAAAATGGCGTGTGATCTTCTATATCTAAATAGTGTTGACACCAGATTTTGGCATCGTTAAGAATCCGGGTTCGTATGCAAAAGTTAAATGCAACACTTCGCGGGCCGGCCCTGAGTGAGAAAGTATTTGGCCTTTGCCGGCTGAATGAAAACTCTTGCCGGGGTGGAAACCTTGTCAGGGAGGAACCCTTGCCGGAGTACAAACCTTGCCGGAGTGAAACCTTGCCGGAGTACAAACCTTGCCGGAGTGAAACCTTGCCGGTGTGAAAACTTGCCGGGTAGAAACATTGTCGGTGTGGAAAGCTTACTCGGATGGAAAACTTGCCGGGTTGGAGGCTGTGATAGTCAATCGGACGAGAAGTTGAAGATGGGCTCAAAAGGTTATTCAGATGATCTCGGATGGAAAAACGTTCAACATGAAAGTTGTTCGTCTCGTCGAAACGATCGATTTTGATATAAAGATCGTCCCAATCCAAATTCGTATGCAAAAATTATGGCTGCTACAAGATGCTGCTACAGTAGATGGCCGGACACTCCGGAGGCAACCCTCCGGATTCCATATTTTTCTGCTGTAGGCCGGACACTCCGGGCATGTCCGTCCGGGGTTTGGATTTTTCTGCTGCAGACTTCGGAAAACAGCCAAAAACTCTCTCAAGATGGCCTCTAATCAAAAAACGTTCAACATGAAAGTTGTTCGTCTCGTCGAAACGGTCAAGATTGCTTTTGGGCACGTTTTCATCCAAGATCGTTTACTTCCTCAAAAGTGACCCGCAAGGTGCTGCCAGGTTGTAAACCGAACAGTTTTGGAAAGTCCAGATTCCGAGTTGGACCCAAACTAGGGTTTTGGACGTGAATTCTAACCTTTCCTTGCACGGAAAGTCCATTCGCCTCTTATATACCCAAGGGGTGACGGCCGATTGAACAACACACAATCGAACAAATCAATATACTACTTTTTCATCTACGTTTTATCTCTCCACCGTTTTTCTCTCTCGTTCTTCGCTGTTATTCGTGTTTGAGAGCTGCGAATCCCGAGGCTCTAGGGGCGAGCGAATCGACCTAGGGCAGCCCATAGCCGCCGCACTCCCTGACGGGATCCCTCTCGGGGGTGTGGGGTTTTCGGGTCTGCAAAAGCGCCCGTCGACTGTCTTGCGTATCGCACTGTCGGTCGGGTCTCCTTCGACGTGAGCTGCGGTGCATCACCCCCGGCGTCGAGGGTACACGTGACGTGTTCGCGTGTCAACAAATAGCTAGTCTCCACTAGTAGATTTCTTTCAGCATGTGCGCTTCCACATCACGTCAATTATTGATAGACCGTTGGATCGAAACTGTGTGACATCCCCAAGTCATGCATACACTCATAAGTTGCAATTTTGCATTAATGTATCCATGCAAACCATGCCACGTCATCAAGTTATGCATGTCAGATACAAGTTAAACTTTTTTGGGGGTTGAGTTATCTATGCTCATGGACAACATACGACTATATGTGTTGGACGCTTGGAGCAAAAATGTATGGTTCATGCCTCATTTTTTTTAAGACAACGTCACATTAAGGTTAATTCAAATGTTTTATATTTTAACACATTATTTTGCCGCATACTTCACATGCTTTATCTGTCTCTTACATTGCTTTTTCATTAGGTTTATTTGTTTCTAAAACATCTATTTATACGTTTATGTCAACATGCTAATGTGCGGGGCATTATCTAGTTCGGCGGCTTCAGTGTGCACCTAGCGGCACAAGAAAGATTTCCCAGAGACACAAACCTGGGAATCTGTAAATCAACTTGTGCCGAGAAGCCATATCAAGGGCAAAAGAATCTCCACAGTATCAGTATCAGTATCAGACGCATGAGGCCAAACCTGGAAAAAAGGGGCCGTGTAACCTGTCCCTTCCCTAACCATCTACTACTTATTATTCTGAGTGTCCGAGTGATGATGATGATGCTCCATTTCCTCTCCTTTTTCTTCTTCTACTACTAGCTTCTTTTTTGTTCTCCGTTTTGTAACGTGCTTCCCCCCATCCGCCTCTGACCTACGCTTGCCTAGCTTGGACGTCACCAAGATAGACGGACGGAGCGGCGATCATCCTCGGTCCCGTTTTGTTCCGATGACTTATTATCCTACTCAAACAAATCAGATTGTGACTGCACCCATTAATCCTATTATGAGCATGCCAGGTTCGGTGGCAACGCCGAACCAAACCCTACCTACAGCTACAACCACTCGGCCATTACCAAACTATAGTTCGGCATACATGCCACAGTTCATACCTACTGCTAGTAGTCCTACTCCTCCTATGCCGCTGCCACAAGTTGCATCGTCCACTATGGATGATGGTCTAGCTAATCTTAGAGAGGAGATGGCTAAGATGCTTCGAGAGAATTTTGGAGTTGAGTTACCTCGGAATCGGATTTACCAAAAGCCGTACCCCGAGTACTTTGATGCCATCCAGTGCCCTCCGGGATATAAGATTCCAGATTTTGTTAAGTTCAATGGAGAGGGCACAAAAACCACATGGGAGCATGTTAGCTAATACTTGGCACAATTAGGTGAAGCAGGCTCACTAAATGAGTTGAAAGTGCGTTTATTTCCTCTATCATTAATCGGTACCGCATTTTCATGGTTTTCTTATTTACCACATGGTTCCATTCGAGTTTGGTCGCAGCTAGAGCAGAAATTTCATGATCACTTTTATAGCGGCGACAATGAACTCAAATTGTCACATCTAACATCGGTTAAACAGAAGCATGATGAATCGGTCTCCGATTACGTCAAGAGATTCAGAGAAACAAAAAACCGGTGTTTTAGTTTGGTGATAACCGAGAGGGACTTGGCGGACCTAGTGCTGAGTGGTTTGAGAACTCCCATTAGAGAAAAGTTAGAAGGCTATGAGTTCTTAAATATCAACCAAGTCTTACAAAGGGCTTTGGCTCAGGAAAGCCGAAGCAAAGACCTGAAAGAAGTGCATAGATACAAAGCCGATCGTCCAAAGATGAATATGGTGGAATATGATAGTGATCACTCGGACGATGAGGGTGACGTTTTTTCTACTGAATTTGTTTGGCCATCTAAAGCCAAACCATTTACTTGCAATGATCTGAAACCGATACAAGAATCGTGATGAAGAGATGAAGTTTATTTTTAACATTGCTAAGTGTGATAAAATATTTGATGCTTTGCTGCAGGCTAAGATTATTAGAATATCTCATACTTTACCGCCGTTTGAAGAGCTGAAGCGGCGCGCTTATTGCAAGTATCATAATTCTTTTTCTCATGCTACTAATGATTGCAATGTTTTTCAACGACAGATACAATCGGCCATTAATGACGGACGATTGAACTTTTCTGAGATGCAAGTTGATAAACAACCTTTCCCAATGAATACCATGGATTTGGAGGGGAAGAAGCTACTCATTCGGCCAGAGGTAGCCGAATCTGCTAATAAAGCTAATGTTATTGTTGGTGAGCCCAGGAAAGACAAGGAGGACAACAAGATCTTGGGAAGACAGGTTGTGCTTGATAAGCAACCTGGTGGCAAGGAGATAATCAAGATCACCATCAAGAATCCGACACTCGGGGGGCAACCACAAGTGCAAAAGAACACTCATGTCAGATTTGTTAAGCCCAAGAGTTCAGAAGTTGGTAAGTGGAAGACGAATGAGTCTAAAGTGCAGCGCAAGAAAATCAAGCCAACTTTTGATATGTTGTTGTCCAAGTATGCCAATCGTGCGGCCGGTTCTAGCTCTGACCGGTCATCAAATTTGAAGCGCTCAAGGTCACCTCCTCGGGAAGAATTTCAGCATCATGCGAGGCCATGTGGGTTGTGGGCGTCGGGAGCATGGATGCCGCCACTCCCCTATGCGCCATACTACATGGGAGGTTTCAATGGAGGATGGGGGCAGCCCCCAATGACCCCTTATGCTTTTCATCCGGGTTGGACAGAACCAAGGAGGCCCATTCGTGAGAGACTTTCTTATCCCACACGAGGCCGTTTGAACAATGGTGTCAATCGGCCAGTGCAAGATAATCAAAAAAGGGTCGGCAAGCAAGAATGGCGTGTTAAGTCACCAAGTGTTGCAATGGTCGAGTCAAGCAAAGGCAAGGAAAAAAACGATACCGACTCACTCATCTTGGGCTCCGAAACATTCGCCATAAAAGAGCCGATTATGCATAACGATCCGACTGAGCCGATACTTGCTATCGCGCCAAAGCACTCGGCTAATGACCGTGAAGCAAGCACCAGCCAAGTAAAGACGAGAGATCCTAAATACACTCAGCCAAAGTGGTGTCCTCCAGGGTTAACAAAGACACAAAAGAGGAAACTACAGAGGTTAAGGAGTCAAGAGATGACAGAACAAGAGGCCGAGAAGCAAAGGGATAAGTTGTTCAACGACACTCGGCCCATGGTGCCTACAAAACAAGTGTGGAGGCCTAAACAAATACAAGATGCAGTGGCTTCTACACCCACCACAGAAACACCTACACCACCAAAGGAGGACGATGTAATCATTGCATCGTCTGCGTTACCTATTGCTTCATCTTCGCTCGAACAAATTTCAGAATCGGTGGATACACTGGGGGAAGAGGAGGATATGTTAGATTACGAGTCTACACCGGTTCATGAAGGTATGGATATTAATATGGTGTATTACTTACCCGCTGAGTTTCGTGATGTAGATGAGGAAGGGGAGGTGGCTCAGCTGGATTTTGGCCCTAAAAATGCAATATTCGAGAAGCCAAAAGACCCAGTAACGCATCTGAAACCGTTATATCTCAGAGGTCATATCAATGGGTCACCGCTCACTCGGATGCTTGTTGATGGTGGTGCTGTGGTGAATCTTATGCCGTATTCGGTCTTCAAAAAATTGGGGTTGCATGATGAAGAGTTGATAAAGACCAACATGGTGCTCAATGGATTTGAAGGCAAAGAGAAAACTGAAGCCAAAGGTGTGATTTATGTGGAGCTCACGGTGGGAAGTAAAACTTTGGCTACCGCATTCTTTGTCGCTGAGGTGCAACTACAACGTCATACTAGGACGTGATTGGGTTCATGCAAACCAGTGCGTGCCATCCACTATGCATCAGTTTTTGATCCAGTGGGTTGGTGATGAAGTGGAAGTCATTCATGCGGATAATTCGGCCTGTGTTGCTTTGGCCGAGGCATCGGTGGATTGGCAACACCCAAATGCCACTTGCTTGACGGGACGTGACTTGTCAGAGTTCGATTTTCTCAGCGCAACCAAGAATGGTTTCGTGCCCGTCTCTTTAAAGCCGACTGAGTGCAATCGGCTCCAAGGTATGATATGTTTAAATGGATCCTAACTCAGATTGGTTACAAAAGCGACTTGTAGAATATCGGTCCAATGAGAACGATATGTATGAGTCCATAGAAGAGTTAGATGATATGGATAAATTAGGGCAAGGTTTTACATCGGCCGATCCATTAGAAGAGATAGATATAGGAGATGGTTTAACTCCTAGGCCGACATTTGTAAATGCAAATTTAAGAGCCGATCATAAAGCTAAGTTGATCGAGCTGTTGAAAGAATATGTTTGTTGCTTTGCATGGGAATATCATGAGATGCCATGTTTAAGCCGAGAGCTAGTGGAGCATCGGTTACCTATAAAGGCTGGTTTTAGACCATATAAACAATCGGCCAGAAAGTTTAATCCAAAAACATATGACCGGATCAAGGAAGAGATCGATCGTTTGCTTAAAGCTAATTTTGTTAGACCTTGCAGGTATGCCAAGTGGATTTCTAACATTGTCCCTGTGGATAAGAAAGGATCCGGCAAGTTGAGGGTGTGCATTGACTTCAGAGATTTGAATAGGGCTACACCCAAAGATGAGTATCCCATGCCAATAGCTGATATGCTTATTAATGATGCTTTTGGACATAAGGTTATTAGCTTTCTAGATGGTAATGCCGGATACAATCAAATTTTTTGGCTGAAGAGGACATGTCCAAGACAGCTTTTCATTGCCCTGGTTTTCTTGGTTTATTCGAGTGGACAGTGATGACATTCGGATTAAAAAATGTTGGCGCCACATATCAAAGGGCTATGAATTTGATTTTTCATGATTTACTCGGTGTCGTACTTGAAGTCTATATTGATGATATTGTTGTCAAATCGAACGCTTTTGAATCTCACTTGGCCGATTTGCGTTTAGCTTTTGAGAGAATGAAAAAGTATGGACTAAATATGAATCCTTTGAAGTGTGCATTCGGTGTGTCAGCTGGTAAGTTTTTGGGTTTCATTATCCATGAAGATGGCATAGAGATTGATCCCAAAAAGATAGAGGCCATAGAAAGTGGGGGCTCCAACATGCAAGACAGATATGCAAAAGTTCCTTGGCAAGGTCAATTACTTGAAGAGGTTCATAGCTAATCTGTCAGGGAAGGTTGATGCGTTTACTCCTATCCTTCGGTTAAAGAATGATGCTGATTTCACTTGGGGGGCAAAACAACAAGAAGCATTTGATATGATCAAGAATTATTTGTGCACTCCTCCGGTGATGAAAGCACCCAAGCATAGGGAACCCTTCAGGCTTTACATTGCAGCAGAGGAAGGAGTTATTGGTGCTGTTCTGACTCAAGAAACCAAAGGAAAAGAGCATGCCATCACTTATTTGAGCCGCCGCTTATTGGACGCCGAGACAAGGTATACATTTGTTGAAAGATTATGTATATGTTTATATTATGCTTGCACAAAATTGAGACATTATTTAGTGCCGAGTGCTTGCGTAGTAGCTTGTCAAACCGATGTCATTAAGTACATGCTGCATAGGCCAATTCTTAGTGGTAGAATTGGCAAGTGGGCTTATGCTTTGATTGAATATGATTTGGCCTATGAATCTCTAAAATCCATGAAAGGCCAAATCGTTGCTAATTTTATTGTTGAACATTGGATTGATGACAAGCATGACATTGATATAAACCTTGTCTCATTAATACCGTGGAGATTATATTTTGATGGTTCAGTTTGTAGCAATGGCCAAGGTGTTGGTATTGTTTACATATCTCCTCATGGTGCTGTTTTTGAAGCCTCATGCCGCTTAGAATATTTTTGTACAAACAATCAAGCTGAATATGAAGCATTGTTATTCGGCCTAGAGATGTTACTGAAGGAAATATGCCCTAGAGGCAATAATAAAGTTATTATTTATTTCCTTATATCATAATAAATGTTTATTATTCATGCTAGAATTGTATTAACCGGAAACATAATACATGTGTGAATACATAGACAAACAGAGTGTCACTAGTATGCCTCTACTTGACTAGCTCATTAATCGAAGATGGTTATGTTTCCTAACCATGAACAAAAGAGTTGTTATTTGATTAACGGGATCACATCATTAGAAGAATGATGTGATTGACATGACCCATTCCATTAGCTTAGCACCCGATCGTTTAGTATGTTGCAATTGCTTTCTTCATGACTTATACATGTTCCTATGACTATGAGATTATGCAACTCCCGTTTGCCGGAGGAACACTTTGTGTGCTACCAAACGTCACAACGTAACTGGGTGATTATAAAGGAGCTCTACAGGTGTCTCCAAAGGTACATGTTGGGTTGGCGTATTTCGAGATTAGGATTTGTCACTCCAATTGTCGGAGAGGTATCTCTGGGCCCTCTCGGTAATGCACATCACATAAGCCTTGCAAGCATTGCAACTAATGAGTTAGTTGTGAGATGATGTATTACGGAACGAGTAAAGAGACTTGCCGGTAACGAGATTGAACTAGGTATTGAGATACCGACGATTGAATCTCGGGCAAATAACATACCGATGACAAAGGGAACAACGTATGTTGTTATGCGGTCTGACCGATAAAAGATCTTCATAGAATATGTAGGAGCCAATATGAGCATCCAGGTTCCGCTATTGGTTATTGACTGGAGACGTGTCTCGGTCATGTCTACATTGTTCTCGAACCCGTAGGGTCCGCACGCTTAAGGTTTTGACGACAGTTATTTTATGAGTTTATGCATTTTGATGTACCGAAGTTTGTTCGAGTCCCGGATGTGATCACGGACATGATGAGGAGTCTCGAAATGGTCGAGACATAAATATTGATATATTGGAAGCCTATATTTGGATATCGGAAGTGTTCCGGGTGAAATCGGGATTTTACCGGAGTACCGGGAGGTTACCGGAACCCCCCGGGAGGTATATGGGCCTTAGTGGGCTTTAGTGGAAGAGAGGAGAGGTGGCCAGGGCTGGGCCGCGTGCCCCTCCCCCCTAGTCCTAATAGGACAAGGAGAGGGTGCCGGCGCCCCCCTTCCTTCTCTCTCTCCTCTTTCCCCCCTCCCGAATCCTATTCCAACTAGGAAAGGGGGGAATCCTACTCCCGGAGGGAGTAGGACTCCTCCTGGCGCGCCCTCTCCTGGCCGGCCGCACCCCCCCCCCTTGATCCTTTATATACGGAGGCGGGGGCACCCCATAGGGACACAAGTTGATCCACGTGATCATATTCTTAGCCGTGTGCGGTGCCCCCTTCCACCATAGTCCTCGATAATATTGTAGCGGTGCTTAGGCGAAGCCCTGCGACGGTAGTACATCAAGATCATCACCACGCCGTCGTGCTGGCGGAACTCTTCCCCGACACTTTGCTGGATCGGAGTCGTCACCGAGCTGAACGTGTGCTAAAACTCGAAGGTGCCATAGTTTCGGTGCTTGATCGGTCGGGCCGTGAAGACGTACGACTACATCAACCACGTTGTGCTAACGCTTCCGTTGTCGATCTACAAGGGTACGTAGATCACACTCTCCCCTCTCGTTGCTATGCATCACCATGATCTTGCGTGTGCGTAGGAATTTTTTTGAAATTACTACGTTCCCAACAGTGGTATCAGAGCCTAGGTTTTATATGTTGATGTTATATGCATGAGTAGAACACAAGTGAGTTGTGGGCGATATAAGTCATACTGCTTACCAGCATGTCATACTTTGGTTCGGCGGTATTGTTGGACAAAGCGGCCCGGACCGACATTACGCGTACGCTTACGCGAGACCGGTTCTCCCGACGTGCTTTGCACAAAGGTGGCTAGCGGGTGACAGTTTCTCCAACTTTAGTTGAACGAAGTGTGGCTACGCCCGGTCCTTGCGAAGGTTAAAACAGCACCAACTTGACAAACTATCGTTGTGGTTTTGATGCGTAGGTAAGATTGGTTCTTGCTTAAGCCTGTAGCAGCCACGTAAAACTTGCAACAACAAAGTAGAGGACGTCTAACTTATTTTTGCAGGGCATGTTGTGATGTGATATGGTCAAGACATGATACTAAATTTTATTGTATGAGATGATCATGTTTTGTAACCGAGTTATCGGCAACTGGCAGGAGCCATATGGTTGTCGCTTTATTGTATGCAATGCAATCGCGCTGTAATGCTTTACTTTATCACTAAGCGGTAGCGATAGTCGTGGAAGCATAAGATTGGCGAGATGACAACGATGCTATGATGGAGATCAAGGTGTCGCGCCGGTGACGATGGTGATCACGACGGTGCTTCGAAGATGGAGATCACAAGCACAAAATGATGATGGCCATATCATATCACTTATATTGATTGCATGTGATGTTTATCTTTTATGCATCTTATCTTGCTTTGATTGATGGTAGCATTTTAAGATGATCTCTCACTAATTATCAAGAAGTGTTCTCCCTGAGTATGCACCGTTGCGAAAGTTCTTCGTGCTGAGACACCATGTGATGATCGGGTGTGATAGGCTCTACGTTCAAATACAACGGGTGCAAAACAGTTGCACACGCGGAATACTCAGGTTATACTTGACGAGCCAAGCATATACAGATATGGCCTCGGAACACGGAGACCGAAAGGTCGAGCGTGAATCATATAGTAGATATGATCAACATAGTGATGTTCACCAATGAAACTACTCCATCTCACGTGATGATCGGACATGGTTTAGTTGATTTGGATCACGTGATCACTTAGAGGATTAGAGGGATGTCTATCTAAGTGGGAGTTCTTAAGTAATATGATTAAATTGAACTTAAATTTATCATGAACTTAGTCCTGGTAGTATTTTGCAAATTATGTTGTAGATCAATAGCTCGCGTTGTTGCTTCCCTGTGTTTATTTTGATATGTTCCTAGAGAAAAATGTGTTGAAAGATGTTAGTAGCAATGATGCGGATTGGATCCGTGATCTGAGGTTTATCCTCATTGCTGCACAGAAGAATTATGTCCTTGATGCACCGCTAGGTGACGGACCTATTGCAGGAGCAGATGCAGACGTTATGAACGTTTGGCTAGCTCAATATGATGACTACTTGATAGTTTAGTGCACCATGCTTAATGGCTTAGAATCGGGACTTCAAAGACGTTTTGAACGTCATGGAGCATATGAGATGTTCCAGGAGTTGAAGTTAATATTTCAAGCAAATACCGAGTTGAGAGATATGAAGTCTCCAACAAGTTCTATAGCTAAAAGATGGAGGAGAATCGCTCAACTAGTGAGCATGTGCTCAGATTGTCTGAGTACTACAATCGCTTGAATCAAGTGGGAGTTAATCTTCCAGATAAGATAGTGATTGACAGAATTCTCTAGTCACCATCACCAAGTTAGTAGAACTTCGTGATGAACTATGATATGCAAGGGATAACAGAAATGATTCCCAAGCTCTTCGTAATGCAGAAATTGACGAAGGTAGAAATCGAGAAAAACATCAAGTGTTGATGGTAGACAAGACCACTAGTTTCAAGAAAAGGGCAGAGGGAAGAAGGGGAACTTCAAGAAGAACAGCAAGCAAGTTGCTGCTCAAGTGAAGAAGCCCAAGTCTAGTCCTAAGCCTTAGACTAAGTGCTTCTACTGCAAAGGGACTGGTCACTGGAAGCGGAACTACCCCAAGTGATTGGCGGATAAGAAGGATGGCAAAGTGAACATAAGTATATTTGATATACATGTTATTGATGTGTACTTTACTAGTGTTTATAGCAACCCTCAGTATTTGATACTAGTTCAGTTGCTAAGATTAGTAACTCGAAACGGGAGTTGCAGAATAAACAGAGACTAGTTAAGGGTGAAGTGATGATGTGTGTTGGAAGTGGTTCCAAGATTGATATGATCATCATCACACACTCCCTATAATTTCGGGATTAGTGTTGAACCTAAATAAGTGTTATTTGGTGTTTGCGTTGAGCATGAATATGATTTGATCATGTTTATTGTAATACGGTTATTCATTTAAGTAAGAGAATAAATTGTTGTTCTGTTTACAGGAATAAAACCTTATATGGTTACACACCCAATGAAAATAGTTCATTGGATCTCGATCATAGTGATACACATAATCATAATATTGAAACCAAAAGATGCAAAGTTAATAATGATAGTGCAACTTATTTGTGGCACTGCCGTTTAGGTCATATTGGTGTAAAGCGCATGAAGAAACTCCATGCTGATGGGCTTTTGGAATCACTTGATGCTTGCGAACCATGCCTCATGGGCAAGATGACTAAGACTCCGTTCTTCGGAACAATGGAGCGAGCAATAGATTTGTTGGAAATCATACATACTGATGTATGTGGTCCGATGAATATTGAGGCTCGTGACAGGTATCATTATTTTCTGTTCTTCACAGATAATTTGAGCAGATGTGAGTATATCTACTTGATGAAACAAAAGTCTGAAACATTTGAAAAGTTCAAAGAATTTCAGAGTGAAGTGGAAAATCATCGTAACAAGAAAATAAAGTTTCTACGATCTGATCGTGGAGAAGAGTATTTGAATTACGAGTTTGGTCTTCAGTTAAAACAATGTGAAATAGTTTCACTACTCACGCCACTTGGAACACCACAGTGTAATGGTGTGTTCGAATGTCGTAATCATACTTTATTTGATATGGTGCGATCTATGATGTCTCTTACAGATTTACCGCTATTGTTTTGGGGTTATGCATTAGAGACAGCTACATTCACGTTAAATAGGGCACCATCTAAATCCGTTTGAGATGACACCGTATGAACTATGGTTTAGCAAGAAACCTAAGCTGTTGTTTTTTAAAGTTTGAGGTTGCAATGCTTATGTGAAAAAGTTTCAACTTGATAAGCTCAAACCTAAATCGGAAAAGTGCGTCTTCATAGGATATCCAAAGGAAACTATTGGATACACCTTCTATCACAGATCCGAAGGCAAGACTTTTTGTTGCTAAATTCGGAAACTTTCTAGAGAAGGAGTTTCTCTCGAAAGAAGTGAGTAGGAGGAAAGTAGAAAACTTGATAAGGTAATTGTACCTTCTCCCTTATTGGAAAGTAGTTCATCACAGAAATCTGTTCTTGTGACTACTACACCAATTAGTGAGGAAGCTAATGATGATGATCATGTAACTTCAGATCAAGTTACTACCGAATCTCATAGGTAAACCAGAGTGAGATCCGCACCAGAGTGGTACGGTAATCCTGTTCTGGAAGTCATGTTACTAGACCATGACGAACTTGCGAACTATGAGGAAGCGATGATGAGCCCAGATTCCGCGAAATGGTTTGAGGCCATGAAATCTGAGATATGATCCATGTATGAGAACAAAGTATGGACTTTGATGGATTTGCCTGATGATCGGCAAGCCATAGAAAATAAATGGATCTTCAAGAGGAAGACGGACGCTGATAGTAGTGTTACTATCTACAAAGCTAGACTTGTCAAAAAAGGTTTTGACAAAGTTCAAGGTGTTGACTACGATGAAATTTTCTCACTCGTAGCGATGCTTAAGTCTGTCCAAATCATGTTAGCAATTGCCGCATTTTTATGAAATCTGGAAAATGGATAAACAAAACTACATTCCTTAATGGATTTAAAGAAGAGTTGTATATGATGCAACCAGAAGGTTTTTGTCAATCCTAAAGGTGCTAACAAAATATGCAAGCTCCAGCGATCCATCTATGGACTGGTGCAAGCATCTCGGAGTTGGAATATACGCTTTGATAAGTTGATCAAAGCATATAGTTTTATACAGACTTGCGGTGAAGCCTGTATTTACAAGAAAGTGAGTGGGAGCACTACAACATTTCTGATAAGTATATGTGTATGACATATTCTTGATCGGAAATAATGTAGAATTATTCTGCAAAGCATAAAGGAGTGTTTAAAAGGATTTTTTTTCAAAGAAAACCTCGGTGAAGCTGCTAACATATTAAGCATCAAAATCTGTAGAGATAGATCAAGACGCTTGATAAGTTTTTTCAATGAGTACATACCTTGACAATATTTTGAAGTAGTTCAAAAATGGAACAGTCAAAGAAAGAGTTCTTGGCTGTGTTACAAGCTATGAAATTGAGTAAGACTCAAAGCCCGACCACGGCAGAAGATAGAAAAAGAATGAAAGTCATTCCCTATGCCTCAGACATAGGTTCTATAAAGTATGCCATGCTGTGTACCAGATCTATTGTATACCCTACACTGTGTTAAGCAAGCGAGTACAATAGTGATCTAAGAGTAGATTACTGGACAGCGGTCAAAATTATCCTTAGTGGAATCAGGAAATATTTCTCAATTATGGAGGTGACAAAAAGGTTCATCGTAAAAAGTTACGTCGATGCAAGTTTTGACACAGATCTGGATGACTCTAAGTCTCGATCTAGATACATATTGAAAGTGGGAGCAATTAGTTAGAGTATCTCCATGCAGAGCATTGTAGACATAGAATTCGCAAAATACTTACGGATCTGTATGTGACAGACCCGTTGACTAATATTATCTCACAAGCAAAACATGATCACACCTTAGTACTCTTTGGGTGTTAATCACATAAACGATGTGAACTAGATTATTGACTCTAGTAAACCCTTTGGGTATAGGTCACATGACGATGTGAATTATGGGTGTTAATCACATGGTGATGTGAACTATTAGTGTTGAATCACATGGCGATGTGAACTGGATTATTGACTCTAGTGCAAGTGGGAGACTGAAGGAAATATGCCCTAGAGGCAATAATAAAGTTATTATTTATTTCCTTATATCATGATAAATGTTTATTATTCATGCTAGAATTGTATTAACCGGAAACATAATACATGTGTGAATACATAGACAAACAGAGTGTCACTAGTATGCCTCTACTTGACTAGCTCGTTAATCGAAGATGGTTATGTTTCCTAACCATGAACAAAAGAGTTGTTATTTGATTAACGGGATCACATCATTAGAAGAATGATGTGATTGACATGACCCATTCCATTAGCTTAGCACCCGATCGTTTAGTATGTTGCTATTGCTTTCTTCATGACTTATACATGTTCCTATGACTATGAGATTATGCAACTCCCGTTTGCCGGAGGAACACTTTGTGTGCTACCAAACTTCACAACGTAACTGGGTGATTATAAAGGAGCTTTACAGGTGTCTCCAAAGGTACATGTTGGGTTGGCGTATTTCGAGATTAGGATTTGTCACTCCGATTGTCGGAGAGGTATCTCTGGGCCCTCTCGGTAATACACATCACACAAGCCTTGCAAGCATTGCAACTAATGAGTTAGTTGTGAGATGATGTATTATGGAACGAGTAAAGAGACTTGCCGGTAACGAGATTGAACTAGGTATTGAGATACCGACGATCGAATCTCGGGCAAGTAACATACCGATGACAAAGGGAACAACGTATGTTGTTATGCGGTCTGACCGATAAAAGATCTTCGTAGAATATGTAGGAGCCAATATGAGCATCCAGGTTCCGCTATTGGTTATTGACCGGAGACGTGTCTCGGTCATGTCTACATTGTTCTCGAACCCGTAGGGTCCGCATGCTTAAGGTTTTGATGACAGTTATTTTATGAGTTTATGCATTTTGATGTACCGAAGTTTGTTCGGAGTCCCAGATGTGATCACGGACATGACGAGGAGTCTTGAAATGGTCGAGACATAAAGATTGATATATTGGAAGCCTATATTTGGATATCGGAAGTGTTCCGGGTGAAATCTGGATTTTACCAGAGTACCGGGAGGTTACCGGAACCCCCCGGGAGGTATATGGGCCTTAGTGGGCTTTAGTGGAAGAGAGGAGAGGTGGCCAGGGCTGGGCCGCGCGCCCCTCCCCCCTAGTCCGAATAGGACAAGGAGAGGGTGCCGGCGCCCCCCTTCCTTCTCTCTCTCCTCTTTCCCCCCTCCCGAATCCTATTCCAACTAGGAAAGGGGGGGAATCCTACTCCCGGAGGGAGTAGGACTCCTCCTGGCGCGCCCTCTCCTGGCCGGCCGCACCCCCCCTTGATCGTTTATATACGGAGGCAGGGGCACCCCATAGGGACACAAGTTGATCCACGTGATCATATTCTTAGCCGTGTGCGGTGCCCCCTTCCACCATAGTCCTCGATAATATTGTAGCGGTGCTTAGGCGAAGCCCTGCGATGGTAGTACATCAAGATCGTCACCACGCCGTCGTGCTGACGGAACTCTTCCCCGACACTTTGCTGGATCGGAGTCCAGGGATCGTCATCGAGCTGAACGTGTGCTAAAACTCGGAGGTGTCGTAGTTTCGGTGCTTGATCGGTCGGGCCGTGAAGACGTACGACTACATCAACCACGTTGTGCTAACGCTTCCGTTGTCGATCTACAAGGGTACGTAGATCACACTCTCCCCTCTCGTTGCTATGCATCACCATGATCTTGCGTGTGCGTAGGAAATTTTTTGAAATTACTACGTTCCCAACAGTTACTTGCTGTAGGTGTTACACATATTGAAGCTTATGGTGATTCGTTATTAGTAGTGCAACAAATATCCAAAGTCTTTCAATGTTTTGACGAATCTCTTAATGTTTATCTTGACAAATGTCTAGATATAATTTCTGCTCTAGATTATTTTAGCACTGCTCATATATCTAGACATGACAATTGGAAAGCAAATAAGTTGGCACAACAAGCATCCGACTATCATGTTGATCGTGGCATGTTTCATATTTCTGAAAAGCCGATGTCTAGTCTTGCCAACATAAGGGAGGCCGAACCGGAGCCCGCCGTTTCGGCCACTAATGAAATATTCAATGCAGGAGAAAATCAAGACTGGAGGAAACCCATCATTGATTATTTGTGTGATCCTAGTAGAAGGGTGGACAGGGCTGATCGGCATATGGCTTTCAAATACACAATGAGAGATGATGGTCTCTATCGCCGAACGATTGATGATGTTCTTTTAAAGTGCTTGGACGAGGACCAAGCGAGAATTGCTATGGGAGAGATCCATGAAGGTATTTGTGGCACTCATCAGTCGGCTCCCAAGATGAAATGGTTACTACGACGTGCTGGGTTTTATTGGCCAACTATGATTAATGATTGCTTCAGATATTATAAAGGGTGTGAAGCTTGTCAAAAATTTGGTGATATTCGGTTGGCTCCTGCTGCTATGTTACATCCCATTATCAAGCCGTGGCCTTTCAGAGGATGGGGTTTAGACTTTATTGGACAAATTCATCCGTCTTCCTCAAAGGGGCATCGGTTCGTATTGGTGGCAACCGATTATTTCACTAAATGGTCTGAAGCAGTACCTCTCAAGAACATGACACATACAGAGGTGATTAAATTCATAACCGAGCACATTATTCATAGATTCGGCATTCCTCAAACATTGACTACAGATCAAGGCTCCTCTTTCATGTCACACCAAGTTAGAGAATTTGCCGAATCTTATAACATAAAATTGCTCAATTCATCTCCATATTATGCCCAAGCCAATGGACAAGCTGAGTCTAGCAATAAAATTTTAATCAAGCTCATCAAGAAGAAGGTTGAGGATAATCCAAGGAGATGGCATGAGTTGTTGTCTGAAGCTTTGTGGGCACATAGGATCTCAAGGCATGGTGCTACGAAGGTAACTCCATATGAGCTAGTATATGGTCAAGAGGCTGTTTTACCGGTGGAGGTAAATTTGAATGCTTTGAGAATAGCCAAGCAAAATGATTTATCGGCTGTAGACTTTTATAACTTAATGATGGATAACATTGACGAAGTTGCCGATAAACGTTTGACTACTTTGAAGGCCATAGAGAGAGACAAGTTGAGGGTGGCAAGAGCTTACAATAAGAAAGTCAAGTTGAAGAATTTTCAAGTTGGTGATCTCGTATGGAAAGTGATTCTACCGATTGGTTCAAAAGATAGAAAATTTGGAAAGTGGTCTCCAAGTTGGGAAGGTCCTTTTAGGATCGCAAGAGTAGTTCCCGAAAATTCATATTTGGTGGAATCCATACAAGGGGCGTTGTTACCTCGAGCTCTCAATGGCAAGTACTTGAAGAAACACCACCCGAGTGTGTGGCAAGAAGCCTAAATAGGCAATGGCCGATACATAATTATCGCCCTAAGAAAAATAAATGGCCGATACATAATTATCGCCCTAAGAAAAATAAATGGCCGATACATAATTATCGCCCAAAGAAAAATAAATGTCCGATACATAATTATCGCCCAAAGAAAAATAAATGGCCAATGGGGTGTTGACATCGTCCTTAGAACAAACACAGTACAAGTTATTTTTCGGCACACAAGTTTTGCCAAAAACAGGGGGGCATGTGTTGACACCAGATTTTGGCATGGTTAAGAATCCGGGTTCGTATGCAAAAGTTAGATGCAACACTTCGCGGGCCGGCCCTGAGTGAGAAAGTATTTGGCCTTTGCCGGCTGAATGAAAACTCTTGCCGGGGTGGAAACCTTGTCAGGGAGGAACCCTTGCCGGAGTACAAACCTTGCCGGAGTGAAACCTTGCCGGAGTACAAACCTTGCCGGAGTGAAACCTTGCCGGTGTGAAAGCTTGCCGGGTAGAAACATTGTCGGTGTGGAAAGCTTACTCGGATGGAAAACTTGCCGGGTTGGAGGCTGTGATAGTCAATCGGACGAGAAGTTGAAGATGGGCTCAAAAGGTTATTCAGATGATCTCGGATGGAAAAACGTTCAACATGAAAGTTGTTCGTCTCGTCGAAACGATCGATTTTGATATAAAGATCGTCCCAATCCAAATTCGTATGCAAAAATTATGGCCGCTACAAGATGCTGCTACAGTAGATGGCCGGACACTCCGGAGGCAACCCTCCGGATTCCATATTTTTCTGCTGTAGGCCGGACACTCCGGGCATGTCCGTCCGGGGTTTGGATTTTTCTGCTGCAGACTTCGGAAAACAGCCAAAAACTCTCTCAAGATGGCCTCTAATCAAAAAACGTTCAACATGAAAGTTGTTCGTCTCGTCGAAACGGTCAAGATTGCTTTTGGGCACGTTTTCATCCAAGATCGTTTACTTCCTCAAAAGTGACCCGCAAGGTGCTGCCAGGTTGTAAACCGAACAGTTTTGGAAAGTCCAGATTCCGAGTTGGACCCAAACTAGGGTTTTGGACGTGAATTCTAACCTTTCCTTGCACGGAAAGTCCATTCGCCTCTTATATACCCAAGGGGTGACGGCCGATTGAACAACACACAATCGAACAAATCAATATACTACTTTTTCATCTACGTTTTATCTCTCCACCGTTTTTCTCTCTCGTTCTTCGCTGTTATTCGTGTTTGAGAGCTGCGAATCCCGAGGCTCTAGGGGCGAGCGAATCGACCTAGGGCAGCCCATAGCCGCCGCACTCCCTGACGGGATCCCTCTCGGGGGTGTGGGGTTTTCGGGTCTGTAAAAGCGCCCGTCGACTGTCTTGCGTATCGCACTGTCGGTCGGGTCTCCTTCGACGTGAGCTGCGGTGCATCACCCCCGGCGTCGAGGGTACACGTGACGTGTTCGCGTGTCAACAAATAGCTAGTCTCCACTAGTAGATTTCTTTCAGCATGTGCGCTTCCACATCACGTCAATTATTGATAGACCGTTGGATCGAAACTGTGTGACATCCCCAAGTCATGCATACACTCATAAGTTGCAATTTTGCATTAATGTATCCATGCAAACCATGCCACGTCATCAAGTTATGCATGTCAGATACAAGTTAAACTTTTTTGGGGGTTGAGTTATCTATGCTCATGGACAACATACGACTATATGTGTTGGACGCTTGGAGCAAAAATGTATGGTTCATGCCTCATTTTTTTTAAGACAACGTCACATTAAGGTTAATTCAAATGTTTTATATTTTAACACATTATTTTGCCGCATACTTCACATGCTTTATCTGTCTCTTACATTGCTTTTTCATTAGGTTTATTTGTTTCTAAAACATCTATTTATACGTTTATGTCAACATGTTAATGTGCGGGGCATTATCTAGTTCGGCGGCTTCAGTGTGCACCTAGCGGCACAAGAAAGATTTCCCAGAGACACAAACCTGGGAATCTGTAAATCAACTTGTGCCGAGAAGCCATATCAAGGGCAAAAGAATCTCCACAGTATCAGTATCAGTATCAGACGCATGAGGCCAAACCTGGAAAAAAGGGGCCGTGTAACCTGTCCCTTCCCTAACCATCTACTACTTATTATTCTGAGTGTTCGAGTGATGATGATGATGCTCCATTTCCTCTCTTTTTTCTTCTTCTACTACTAGCTTCTTTTTTGTTCTCCGTTTTGTAACGTGCTTCCCCCCATCCGCCTCTGACCTACGCTTGCCTAGCTTGGACGTCACCAAGATAGACGGACGGAGCGGCGATCATCCTCGGTCCCGTTTTGTTCCGTCGCTGGCGATTCTCGACCCCTCGGGCGGGGTCGTCGTCGGACAACTCATCTGTCTTTTCTTCTCGAGGGAGAAGGCCGTGTGTGCTGGTCTCGATAAGCCTACCACCATTTTCCAGGAGCAGGGTCAGATATATACCCTTTTGGAACCGGCGCAAAGGGCTAAGAGAAACCGCAGCGACGGAGCATTTGGGAGCATGGAAACTCTTCCCAAACACGGCCGTGTCCATCCGAACAAGGGAAGCCGCGGCACGCACGCCTGTGGGATGTTCCAGAACTTTGGTAATAATTATGTCTGATCGTTTCACTAACATAGAATTTCGGGTCTCCGTCACTGATCTCACACATGGCCTTGTGTGTCCCATTGAAAAGGATTGATATGCTAAATTATTATGCTTCGTGTTCTTGATAAGCATGGCCGGTTCGTTTTTGCGCCTTGTGTGCACACACTTCGCACGCAACGCAAGCATGATGACTCAATAAAATACAACTATATTGCGACTTTGAATCGGGTATCTGCCATCACTTGTCGCGACGCGTAATTTTCTCCCTGCCAGATGGTAAAATTCTAGGCCGGATAAGATCTACTCCATCATTTTCTACCGCCCTTCCAGTAATTTGGACTGGGTTGAGGTTAACGGTGAGAATTTGTGGCCAAAAATGATTTCGACACGCGAACACGAAGTTAACCATCCCGCGTGGATTCGTCCCGACCGCCGCCGGTTCCTCTTGTGTCTCGTCTTATTGCCAATATTTGAGGTCGCCACTCGCCAGCCACCGGCGGTCACGAGGCATCTCCTCGCTTGCCCTCACTTTGTCGGCTCTCTTCCTGTCGCCGCTCCGAGGAAAATATAACGTGTGCCGAGAATTGTGTGATGGCGCGGAGATTTGTCGGGAAAATATATCATGTAGGAGCTTTTGGTAGCTTTTGGCGGTGGCCTCGGAACGTGGCATTTGGATTGTGCTTTTGAACTTCATTGGTTGGATCAAGCGACTATAGATATTGACGCATCTTCAAGCACTGACCTCATTTTCGGGATGAAATTTTGATTTCGCCTTTCTTGGTTTGATCTGGCAACAATCATGAACATGCATGGGCCATCTACTTCCCGGAGGCATTGTTATCGATGTTCGATACTGGAAATCATGCCAGTCCGACATATAAAGGTATAGTGGTGTCTCGTCACTAGTACATTCTCTATATAGTAAAAAGTCCCGGTCTGATCTTTTTTTTTGAAGTAAAACATCATCTTTATTTATTAGTAATAATGGTTACATCGTTTATAAGAAAATTTACAATATCGTTCATAGGTTCCTCAAATCAATCCCTTGTCTCAGAAAATTTAGCTACTCTAGCAAATTCATGAGCTACTTTATTTTTCTTCCTATTACAATGTTCAAATCTAACTAACAGAGAATCACAAGCCATAAAATAGCAATCATCAAACACAGCTGCCACCGCTCCTGCTGTATGTCCTCCATTCTTCATTGCGTCAATTACTTTCATATTGTCGGAGTTAACAACAAGTCGGTTGCTTCCCGCCTTTTGTGCAAGTAATAAGCCAAAACGTAGTGCCATGGCTTCCATTGTTAAAACATCCGCACACCAATCCATCTTCCAATTCCCTCCAACAATAAATCTTCATTTATCATCTCTAAGTACAGCTCCCGATGTGCCTCTAAGCATGTCTTGATCGAAAGAAGCATCGACATTTAATTTCACAAAACCTAGAGGGGGTCTCGTCCATCCCTCTATTCTATTTGTTGCCTTGGAGGATTGGGCAATAACATAGTTTGTTGTTATAACATGGACTCCCATCGAAATTTGATATGCATCTTGGGTCTTCCCCTGATGGACTAGCGAACGTCTTTCCCATCATAAACACTAGGCTAATATAGCGATCAGTTCGCGAACATTCTGTATGCCCATTGTAGATAGCTCGTGTTCGGGCATAAGAAGTAGAAATTCGAGTACTGCCTCTCCCGCACGATCGACCGGGCAAGCATTTTTAATGGCTTCGTGCAATCCCAGTTTCTCCCACACCTCTTTTGCCTTTTGACACAACAATAATAAGTGTTTAGTATCGTCATGCCCGTTCGAACATGATGGGCAGGTGGGCGAAACTTTCATATGTCTATTAGCAAGTGTAACACGACACATGAGGGTCCATGTATGGTCGCCAAATAAAGATCTTCACTTTTGCTGGACAAGATAATTTCCAAATCTTGCTCCCAATAGTATTGACATTTATTCCTCTCATGCCATCTGAGTGTTGCAATTTCCTCCCATGTTGCGTTTTCCATTCCTCCAGATAAGCAGAACGAACCGTGAACACTCCATTCTTTGTAAAACTCCAAGCTATGAAATCCGACATGTTATACGTGGGGAGGGGGCTCGTAAGCACCCTCTGGACATCAAATTGGCCATAACGTTTGTCTTACCAAATCTTCATCCCAACAATTGTTGATTGGATCTATAAGATCAGTAACTTTTGTCCCGGTCTGATCTTCACTAGGTTGGTTCCGACATGTCGGTGTACATTGAACATCTCCTTGAAGGCGTTATCTTGAAACTAGCAGTCTGATCGGCAAGGTGAATGTCCTAGGTCTTGACTTCACTAGTTGGGCGTGGCTTTGTAGTTGGCGATGTTGTAGATTTTTTTCATTTTTCATTTACTTGTTGTTATGGTTGCTTTGTCTGGGCCACGTTTCGACCATCCATTTTATTTTTGTTGTAACTTAATTTGTCGGTATTAATTCTTTTGGCCTCATCTGAAATGAACTTTAAAAAGTGTGCACAAAGAAGAACATACGAGAAATCTCAAGGACGACGTCACAGAAGACCACACTATTCTTTGACAAGCATCGGCATGACTTTTTAGACTCGGCGAAAGTAACACTCATCTCCTAGCTTATTGGATTAGTTGTGACTGCGAATTTATGGCGCAAAGCGCACTGGTAAAAGCATCATTCATCTCCTTTGTCCTAAAAGACATGACTTTATGCCTATGAAATTTGGCGAAAGCTTGTGTTCCCTTTATGTGTGTTCATTTATGTCCTTTTTGTCCGCTGTTGAGCTTTTCCGTTCATTCATTTTTAGTCACACGCTATATTGTGTCGAGAAGCATCTAACAAACGCACAACCACGCGTATTTATTAAAAAAAAGACATATATTGGAGAGTAGATTCTCTAAGCTTGGTAACCAACAAAGTCGCTAGACATATGTGTCATCTACCGTTAACGCGATGTTATCAATAGATATGGCGTCTATTATAGAAACGCTGTTATATCTTGATGAGGCACATGAGGTAAAAATGTGTGCGCTGCTGACCAATGAGTACAACTACCCACAAAAACCCGTCTAATGAGCGAACATATCAATCCCAAAAGTTTTAGGCAAATGCGTTGCCAAAAAGGTTCATCTCAGCTTTGTTGGTTGTGATGCTACATGGTCCATTGTACCATACAAAAGAAAACGGATGGCAATAACGTGAAGGCCCAACACCCGGAAAGTTTAAGCCCATTTGTAGCATGAGCTTACCTTTTCCTTTTATATTAAACATCACGAGCTTAGTTTGTTCCTTGTTGATCTTAAAACATCATGAGCTTTTATTGTTGTTGCGGGGGTTAAACATGAGTGCATCACGAGCTTAGCCTCTTAGGAGAAAAAGGTAAGAAAATGGGCGCCTGATATATAACACAACAGGATGCCCGTCAGAGCAACCTTTTTAGTTTTTACCCGCAATTGCGAACAAAGGGACGTCGCAGGCATCCCAACCCAAAACTAACCCTTCTTGCTGTTGCACCGATCCAGGTGTCCAAGCCAAAGCCGTATGCGCTAACCACGTACGTACTTGTCTGCAATGCTATCTCTATGCCTACGTGTATCAGCTAATGACGACGAAGATTTAGACCTATCTGACATAGGCGTTCTGCGCTCGAGTTCATGATTCAGTCACCGAGTTGATGATGTTTCTGGCTTGGACTCATGGGCACGTGTACCTGAAGGCCGAACTCGGTGACCGGATCACACAGGCCGTCGGCAATCGGCAATCGGCGGTCGGCAGTGCACGCGGACGCAAACGGGGATGCCAGGACAAGTCGGTTTTGCGCTCAGGCGGTTGGTGCTTCTATTGCGCGTTTTTGTTTTGAATTTGGTTTTCGCAGTTGAACACTGTATCGCCGGTAAATACACGACGTGTCTCTGACCTCAAACAAAATATGTTCGGAAAGTCTTTAACACTCCCAGATGGTGCAAACCGAGGTCAGAAGCACCGGATGCAGTTTCTGAAGTTCCTCAGCGGCTCCGGGCACGTGAGCTAATTGCACAATCCCACATGTAGTAGCAGTCCCACGCATATGACAGACAGAATGACTCGCTCGTTCAGGGCTTCAGGCATGGTGAAGTGGACAAGAACGCATCACAGAACAGCCCACGTCTTGGATGCTAGACCGTAGGATTTTCTTTTACTTGATGCGGGTGGTCACCGCCCAATAGGATTTTCTTTTACTTGATGCGACGACGCCGGCGTTAAAACTCTGCGGCTCTGTTCTTGCCGGTTGACCGCGTTGGTCTGTGCTATCTCCCTTCCTCCATGGCCCCGTCGCCTTTTGCGGACCGATTTTTGCAGATCGGCCGGCACGGGGAGCACTCCAGATGTGGTCGGGGGTGCGGCACGACTATACTCTAGGAAGCATGCCAGCTTGGTGCGAATCGCGATGGTCCTCGCGCCGCTGCGTGCAGCGCTGCACTTGTCAGCCAGGCCACCCCTTCCCCAATCATGCAATCATGCAGCCGTGCCCATCTCATCTCATCACGCTCCCCTGCCTTCCTTCCCTTTGCCTTTCTAGCTACAGAATTCATGGCACTGCTTGGTGACTTTAGGAGTTTGGCGCAAGAAATTTCAGAGCCATGCTGATCTCCATCACCTTTCACACCCCTGCAACACGAATTTTTCCAATATCCGGCGACAAAACGGCCGATTTATTCAGCTGGTAAGCTTTAAGCATGAACTTGGCGATCCAACAAAATTTGGGGCTGCTAGAACAGTTTATACTGTCGCGGCATATATAGTCAACAAAGGAAGCCGCAAGGTGCAACAATCTAATCTTAGAAATGCATCATCATCATCATCGATGAACGAAGCTATCATCAACTTGGTGCTTTAAGCGAATGGAATGCAATGAATTATGACTGAGAACAATTCAACAATGAGATTTACACGGATGAGGATGTCTATCTTCTCTATACAAAATTCTCACCTTTGCAGATTGACACCAGGGTTGTTGCAGTAGCACACAATCTGCCATGCCGTCCGGGTTGCGGTTTCGCTTTCCTCCCATCTCTATCACCTCACAAGCTCCAAATCATGAGCTGTTTGTTAGGTTCACATTCACAACATGAGGGATGCCCCTGCCAAGCTTCATGGACGGCCAACAGGAATGCTATACACCAGTCCGTTCTCTGATGTTTTGTCATGCTCATGCCATATTCACACACCCACATTGCCAATGGTTCTCTTCTCGAACTCCCGCACCGCGTTCGCGAGGCGCTTCATGCTGTCGTCGTGGTACCAGGGCGTCTTCTCGGACCACATCACGCCACCTTTCGGCGGCACCGGCACAAGCTCGCGGCATAACTCGCCGGGAACGTTGATGGTGTTGTGGTAGTGGTAGTACCGGATGAGGTGCTCCGTCTTGTGAGTGGTGTTGCCGATAACGTTCTCGGACATGTGCACGCCCGTGGCGTATGCGTTCTTGGCCTGGATCGCGTACTTCCTGTCGCGCCTCACCCCGGTGATCGAATTCCGGAACACCAGCTTCTCAAACCCCCATTGTCTGCAAAAATGGAGAGCAAGAGGAGTCAGTCTTTCACATATACACCATGCATTTTGACAAATGTAAAACAAGTAACACAACTAGGACTGCATGGGAAATGAAAACCAAGAACACTCAAATTCGTGGTACATTTCAGATATACCACGAATTCGGAATCTTTAGAAGCAACATTATGACCAAATGGGCACTTTTAGTCGATGGAAAATGACACATGAAAGTTCCTAATTGGGTAATTCCAGTGCAAAAAATGTCACATCAACATGCCAAATCCAAACGATGCAGCAATTTTGGTTTGCGAAAAAGGAGTAACATTTGTCCACTAAGCTAAACAAACTCTGTGCAGGAAACGGTCACCTACTTGGAGTAGTCGGCCTCGGAATCGTTGGCGCCCCGCGCGCACAGCCTGCTCGACATGGGGTTCTGCTCGATGGTGAACTGCGTGTAGGGGTCGAGCTCGGCGAGCACGCCGTCGAGCGTCCGGCCGTCGGGCAGGAAGATGTACTCGTCGACGTCGAAGAAGAAGGTCCACCTGGCGGCGTGGCGGTACCGGTGGAGGCAGTCGTTGACGACGAGGAACTGGTTGTGGTACCAGCCGTCGTAGTCGGCCTGGGCGCGCACGTCCTGCAGCGTGGCGCGGCCGGCGCGCACCCAGGGCTCCAGCGCCGCGCGCACGGCGGGGCCGACGCCGCCGGCGTCGTGGAAGACGAAGTGCGAGCGGGGGCCGAAGAAGCGCGCGTGGTACGCCATCCACTCCCGCACCCGCGCCGCGCTGAGGTCGCCGTACAGCGACGAGCCGCAGTAGAGGTAGTCGTACCTGTGCGGCGGCCGGAACGCCGCCTCGTCGTAGCTCCCCGGCGCCTCCTCCAGCGCCTCGACCCGCTCGTACCGCGCCGGGGACGCGCCGTAGTAGGCGTTGAGCACCAGCCTGCCCCCCGCATTGTCGGCGTTGGGGGGCGTCGAGAAGGTGCAGTTCACCACCACGACCGTGTACACCCGGCCGTAGCCCCAGTCCGGGAGCATGTGGTACGTGTTGGCCGCGCGCATCGGCCGCGAGGCGCTGACGTTGGCGGCGCCGGCGTTGGGCACCCACTCGCAGCGGAACCAGGGCTTGCCGTAGACGTGGACCGGCTTGGACGCGAGCCCGACGACGGCGAAGGTGTACGGCCCGCCGCGGTACGCGCCCATCTGCACGAACAGCGCCGCCGCGCTGCCCACCGCGCGGAACTCCCGCCTGTTCGGGTCAGGCCTGGACCTTTCCCGCTCCTGCTTCGGCGACGAGGAGGATGCGTTGGAGTCGGAGCTGGACGCCTTGCCGGAGACGGCGAGCGAGCGCGGCGGGTCCGGGCAGAGGGAGAACGGGGTGGCGAGCAGGGAGTGGTAGGGGCGGAGCTGCCAGGCGGCGGCGAGGAGCGTGAGCGCGGTGAGCGCGGCGAGGAAGGGCTTGAGGTCGGAGCAGAGCAGCGCGGGGGCCGGAGGGCCAGCCGCAATGCCGCCGCCGGCCGCCTCGCTCCGCATTCTCGCCCGGTCGCCCCTGCCTGCTGCGGATGGGGAGCAATGAGTGCGAGGGAGTGTGGGAGCAGCGGCGCTGAGGATTACGCGAGGCGAGACCCCGTTGGCGGATTAATTAGCCTCCCTTTTTACGGTACGGCAGAGAGTACGCGAGGAATTGATGGCGTCACCGTATCCTGTGTGCCGGACACGGAGCACGGGTCTCGGCGTCGGCGCCGCTGCTCTCATCGTTTTTGGAATGTTTCTGGGTGGCCTCGTTTACTGGCCACGGTAAGAAACATGCTACTACTGCAGCTCCGGCCAGCGTCGAGCCCGGTGTGCTTGAGGCTCAATGCTGGGCTGGTTCATCAATAGTAACCTCGAGTTCGTCACTGTCTGTCGCTATTCGAATTGATATTCGAAGCTCCCGGCTTGATGCTAGGACATTTTGTTGGGTGCTCGTGGTGCTAGCTCCTTCTCGTGCTTGCCGAACCTGCTGCCACCTTTCGGTGGCACGAAGCCCCAATTAACGAATCTCTCTCCCTCTCTATAAAACAAAAAGTGCCAATTCACGCCCGCACCGTACCCCCGGCCCTATCCATCCAACGGTCGTATCCCTCTGACACCACGCTCGTGCGCGGGTGCAGTGCGGCATGGGCGCTCGACCGGCGCGAACCAACAGGTGTCACCATGGGAAACGCCATGGCAGCGAGGACGGGCCACGCGTGGCTCTGGCTACCCGGATCCGGCACGGACGTGGATGTCTGCAGCACACGCACGAGGCCGCCTCCGATCGTGCGTGTACGAGTACGAGACCGTCGTGCCTGCCGCGCGTGCCGTGCCGGCGGTCACCACGTCCCAGGCCCGCGCCACCCAGCGGATCGGATCACCCGGTCGATGACGAGCGAGGCAGTTGCGCCATGGGCAAAAAGGGTGAGCGAATAAGTGGCGGAGCCTTCCGTTCCAAGCGTAATCAGACTCCATTTTCAGCGGCGCACGTCGGCCTGCTCGGATGGGCTCTAGACCTGTTTGCACAGGTGACGCGATGCGTGCATGCCGTTCCTTCTATCGCCTCGGCGAGCGCATGCATGGCATGCACGCGTCCACCGGATAGCCGGATGCGGAATGGCTTTGGCTTTTGCTACTAGCTCTGGTCGTTTTCGGTGGTGCAGCCGTTGGGGAATGAATGAAAGCGTCTCTTCAACGGATACGGCATGCAGCCCACGTAACTGCAAAACCTGCGCCACCCGCTAATCCGGTGCCTGTGTGTGTGTGGCTTGACCGGGTCCCAGGATTTCTAGCACTGTGTATTCGGCATGATTGTAACTTCGCTGATGATTCGGAGTAAAAGCTGGGTGCTCTAGAAACAATATTTACATAATTTCTGCAAAGGCGAAACGGATTGATTTTTGTCATGATGGGTTGCGCTTATTTCCGGAAAAGAAGTGGCTATTTTTGCTCGACGTTTATGGCCGCCCATATATCAATCTCAATGATTGGATACGAGTGCTATTTCTGAAATGCCTTGGCCCGTTTGGAAATGCCTTGGCCGTAATAAGGTTGTGTGCGGCGCAGGTTCGACTCAGAGAAAATCGGACGCAATGGGCCAATCATACGCTGGAAACAGTGGAAGCTAGCGCAGGAGTGCACGCGAGCCGGCTGGATGTGATAGCCCAACAGCTCTCTGTCTTGACTCTTTAGTCTTGACTGGCCCGTGCGTGCAAGAAAATGCCAACCTAGACACGCGTCCACGGTTCACGGCGATCCTTTCCTTGTCTGGAATTGCAATAGTAGCACTACTAGAGTGCGTGTTTGTGCCCATAAAATGGTGCATTTTCTCGGCATACAGTATTTGTTAGGCAAGCACGCGCAGGGTCTAAAGCTGATTCTCTGCAGTAGTAAGCTCTTGAGTAAACAGTGTTTGTAGTAGCTTAATCGGTTCAAAGTTGAGCTCATTGAACGCCAGTGATCAACAAGACAACAAGTCAACAAGTGGTGCAATCACATTTGAGTCCGTAGAACCAATGAACCAAGAGCAGGAACTGAGGATCGGAGCTCAGCTCTAGCCTAGCTAGTGCAACTTGCTGCTCCCATCTCCAAAAAGCTACTATCTGCTCCCTCCAGCGACGTTGAGATTGAATCGGCATTGAAGGGGCAAGAGCTTAAAATAGACTTGAGTGAACCTACCTCCTGCCATGGCGCCGGCAGGTTGTTTTAGGGCCACCCTTTAATGAAAAGATAAAGCGTACGTGGTTTTGTTAGGAAGAACTGCTCAGGAAAGAGATGGAGCTAGTAGGGAGTGGTACTACACAGTAATGCATTTCTGCAACTGCACTGTCCACGTTCGTTTATACAGCTGCCCGCTTCACGTATTGGGCTTGGAGAGGAGTGCCTGAACTGGCCGGGCCAATCACTGCTCTGTGCCAGTACACGCAGCACGGCGGCGAGAACCCGGTGGGTGATGGATCATGTCCATGGCGCGCGGCGTACAGGATCTTGGAAAGGATATATAGGGGCCTCGCCTTGGATCGGCTCCCTTTGCAGTGAGACGAACAAGAGACCAAGAGGCTAGACCTTGTTTTCACGTGGAGGCACGGCCAGTCCTGGCACCGTTTTCAGTCGAGATGAACATACAGTTGCCGGTCACGATTGGAATGAGCCGACCGACGTTAGAGCAACTCCAACGCGCCGACCTAAATGGACGACGGATTTGTCCATTTTTCATCCGTTTGGGTCGGCCGCCCGCTCGACGTTCATTCTTTTTAAAATTTGAGTCGACGGTGCGTCCAATGGTCGCGACCTATTTCATGTCCACACGCAAAATTCAAAAAAGACCCACGGTCATAGATTAAGCCAGTGGCCATGTCGTCGCCCGAAGTTCATGCCGGCATCGGCATACAATGCCAGCTTCAGAAAAACAACAAGCAGTTCAGTTGGCGCACTTCCCATCACACAAAAAAGGGATGGGAGAGGTCGACCACGCCATCGCGGCCGTGATCATGCCAGCACACTTGCCGGCATACAAAAAGGATGGCGCTCACCGTCATAGATCACTCGCCGGCAAACTTGAGCATGTCGGCCTGCATCTTCTCGAACCACGACCTCTTCCTTGGCGACACGGTGTTGAGATCCATCTTCATGATCTCCCCCGTCACCATGCTCGCGAGAGCCACTTCTTTCGCCTTGGTCTTGGCATTGGCGGCCTCGATCTCTAGCATCTTGATTTGCTTCTCCGCCTTCATCTCAAGCATCCCCGCTTGCTTCTCCGTGTCCATCTCAAGCCTCCTCCTTTGGATCTTCATGAAGGTGTTCATTTGTTCTTCCTTGTATCCCGGCGCTCCTCCTCCCTCGAATCCTTTTTGGTCATCATGCCTTCCACGCTTGCGATCAAGGCGTTCGACGCCGCATCCCGCTTGTCCTCCTTCTTGGAGTTGATCTTCCCTCGCGGTCGTGGCTTCTCGCCGTCTTCCTCTTCCACGGCCTTCTCCCCCCTATGCTCTCAAGAGTGGCACAAAACTTATTGCACTCTTATTGGATCACCTCCCAACGATTTGAAATGGACACCCATCCGCGCGTGCTTTGCATTTGGTACGGTGGAAACTTCTTGCGCTCATGGAACTCACGATGGACACGAGTCCAAAAGGTTGATGCCTTTTGTTCGACGCTGATCTTGGGGTCTTGCCCAATGTCCCTTCAACACTCACAAAGAAGTTTGTCCTCGACCGCCGTATACGCCTTCGTCCGCCTGCTCTTGCGCTTCGGCTTCCCCCCAGCGGCTTGGTTGGCAAGCTCGTCCTCGAACAAAGGCTCCCCTTCGATGTCCAACTCATCCTCTTCCTCGAGACCGTAGTCCTCTGGAAACTCGTGGTCGAGCGGGAAGCCGTCCAGGTCCATGCCGACCTGATCATGCATGAAGGCGACCTGATCTTGATCAATTGTGGATGGCGTGAACGGCCCTCGACCGTCCTGGCTTTGTGTCTCGTCGGGATCGTAGCCAGCCCCGGCGGCACCGCCAGCGGCCGGCACACCACCCTCGAAGATGATGTTCTGCACGTAGTCATCATCGCCGGAGGGCGCGACATTCCGTTGAACAGGTTGCGTGCGCCCGACAGCATGTCCGCTGACATCTGCCGCACGCGTATCCTTGCCCCTCTGGAAGACGAGCCACCGGCCATCAGTGTGGCGTTGAGGTTGATGGGCGCGGGCGCGGGCGTGGAGGGTGCCACCACGCTCACCTCGAGCGAGCACTCCCCGGAGAGTCGGAAGGCCTGCGGGGTAGACGTGGAAGTCGGGCATAGGTTGCGTCGCCGACGCGCGGGGCAGTCAGACAGCACCATCCGAGGAAATGCAGATGAGCCGGTGCTGGTCGCGGCCACGGTGGCGTTGACGAGGCCGTGCTGGCCAGGGTTTAACCCTAGGTACATTAGTGCCTCCTTCGTTGCCTCTGCGGCGCAGGCGTTGGTGGCCTCCTGCTGCGTCGCGGCGGTGACGGCGGCCGCCGCGAGAGCTTCCTCCCTCGCGTCCGCCGCGTGCCTCGGACCCTTTCTCTTCGCCGACTCCCTTGCCCACTCGTCGGCCTTCAACTTCTTCTTCGGCTTGGACGCGGCGGCGGTCTTGGCGGGGGCGCGAGGCTTGCCTTTGCCAGAGGGGCGGACGTGATGCCGGACGAGGCGAGGGAGGCGAGGCCGGCGGCGGCATTGAGGTCGGCGTCCATGGCAAGTGGTGGGAGCGCGCGCGGGAGGGAGGGTTTTGGGGAAAATGGTGGAGGCTGCCACCGACCAGCGGGCCAGGGGGGAGTAGGGGGCGCGCGCGTCCGTCTCGTGTCTGCGCCGACGCAAATCCGGCTCAAAAATGGCCGAAAATGGGTCTGCAGGAGGACGAAAAGTAGACATGCGTCCGTTTAGGTCGGCGCGACCGACTTTTCTATCCGCGCCGACCCAAATGGACGAGCCCGGACGAAATGGGTCGGCGCGTTGGAGTTGCTCTTGCCTATTAAGATATTGAGTTGGCCCATAATTTTAAGGTTGATGGATTTTTTTAGGTCGGTTTTATAAGAAAATTGGGTCAGGGGTCGGTCACCATCGGTCCAACCGGAGAAGCGGTCGACCCAAATTTAGTTGTCCAAATTGTAGCCTGCCGTTATGATGCACATACCTTTTGCAAAGTTTTTATCCTTGTGTTCACATGAAAATTTCAAACTACTACCAAACCTCATTATGCAAATGATTCATGGTAGAAACAAAAACTGACCTATGTTCTTTTTTCTTATTGATCCAGAAACCACATAAGGATTGTTCTACGATGTATTTTTATTAATCAAAAAGTATGATACAGGGAGAGAGAAGAAAAAGGAAAAAAACAAAGGCTAACACTAAAGGGAGTTCAACCAACATCTTCTCGTGCATACTCATCAAGAGCCACGCCCCCCGCATTGCCCCCACTCAGGCGACTCGGGTGGGGACGAAACCCTAGCCGCCGGGGGCTCTCCTTCCTTCCCTGCCTCCCATCGGCGCCGCCGAAGGACGCCGTCGGCCTTTAGCCCGGGGGCCGATGATGGTGGCGGGGGCCTCCCTCTCTCCTGCACCATGGGGATGGTGCAGAGCCCCGCGGCGTGAGGAGGCGCGGCCGATCTAGCCTTGGCGGCGTGGCGGGCGTCGCTACCTTGACCAACAGCGGTGCGACATCTGACTTTTCCTCGAGCGGCAATGGCTGCGGGTGCAGCGGCGTTGGCTGTGTTTGGCGACAGCGATGGATCTGCGATGACGTGCCATCTGACCTCGGATCGGCGGCGACACGGAAGGCCTGGTGGACGGGTCGGCGTCATCCGTGGTCTAGCGTCCGGATAGATCTGATCTGGTCGGTGCTGCCTGCTCGCTGTGAGGCGGCTCGGATCGGTGGCGCCCTGCTACTTCTTGAGCTTGCGTTTATTTTTCCTTTGAAGAGGATAGAATGATATAGCAAAGTAGAGATAAGTATTTCCCTCAGTTAAGAACCAATGTATTAATCCAGTATGAGGCACAAGCAAGTCCCTAATATATGCACCTGCACAAACTAACAAACTGTTGCACACGACACGAAAAAGAGGTTGCCAATCCCTTCACGGTCACGAACAAGAGTGAGATTTGATAGAGATAGGTATAAAAGATAAATAAAAGAGCAAACTTAAGTAAATATAAATAAATTGCAGCAAGGTATTTTTGGGTTTTTTAGTTTATAGATCTGAAAATAAATGATGGAAAATAAATCCGGGGGCCATAGGTTTCACTAGAGGCTTCTCTCTTTAAATAAAATATACGGTGGATAAACAAATTATTGTTGAGCATTGATATAAAAGCGTATAATTATGACGATATCTAAGGCAATGATCATGAATATAGGCATCACGTCCGTGACAAGTAGACCGACTCCTGCCTGCATCTACTACTATTACTCCACACATCGACCGCTATCGAGTATGCATCTAGACACTGGTAGAAAAAGGGCCTGTTGTCCTGGTTCGTAAGGGCCTTTTGTCCCGGTTCCTGAACCGGGACTAAAGGGTCGGTACTAATGGCCTGTCCCTTTAGTCCCGGTTCAATCCAGAACCGGGACAGGTGGGCCTCCACGTGGCCTGTGCGCGGAGCCCAGGCAGGAGGGCCTTTGGTCCTGGTTGGTGGCACCAACCGGGACCAATAGGCATCCACGCGTCAGCATTTCTGTGGCTGGGGTTTTTGTTTTTTTTAAGGAGGGGGGGGGGGTTGGGGGTTAATTTAGGTGTTTCATATATTGTGTTAGCTAGCTATAATTAATAGAGAGAAGTGTCCTCTCTTATGTCCGTGCTTGGTCGACGCTACGTACTATACATACGTATAGAGAGGACTAGACACGCTAGCTAGCTAGTAAGCAAACGAAGGAAACAGAAGATCGTCATGAACATATATGCATACAGAGAGAAGTGATATCGACCACCTCTCCTTCTCCGAGAGATTGGTCGAACAACAAGTTCTCGTATATCTATCCGACACTACCGGCTACATATATACAATAATTATCTATTACAAATATAATCATACGGACTCATGGTCCACATAGTATTCTCCATCTTCAGCGATCACATGGTCAAGAAAGAATGCCGCCAATTCCTCTTGAATTGCTCGCATGCGAGCTGGTGCTAGGAGTTCATCCCGCTTCCGAAACATCTAATTTGAAGAAGGGGGTCAATACATATATATATGAATGAATGAAACTCAACACAAATGATGGTAATAAAATAAAATTGTGAATGTTGTTATTTACGTACTTCATATTGTTCGTCAGTGTAGCCCCGCTCACAGGTCGTGTGGCGGATGGACTCGCAAACTTAGTATCCACACAAATCATTCCCTTGTTCCTGCCACAACCACTTTACAAGAAATAGAGGTCAATCAAACTGATAAGCAAGAATGCCAAATGGTATTGATGAAACTAGCGCTTGAATCAATAGGAGATGCGCGGAACATGCTACTATAGTACTTACTTTCGGGTGTCTAAATTGCAGCTTCTTCGGGAGTCCTGGAGCTTTTTTGGTGAATTTTTTCCAAACCCTGCCAGACAAAGAAAACAATTACTTGATATATCAGGAAATGAACAAAGTTGTTGATATGGTGGATAATGATCGATTTAACTTACTTCTTGAGCATTTGAGTCATGTCCGCATAGTCCTGGGGATCTTTTCGTCTTGAGTCTAAGACGATTACTAGTCCCTGCTCAAGCTTAATCTCTAGGAGAATATAGTGGAAACTGCACATGCATGCATAACTCATCAATTACATTACTATAATCTTGACTAATATATAAGGGAAACTGAATACGCACAAGACAGTAACACTCACTTGAAGTTGTAAGGAAAGAGTATTATATCTTTGTTTTCATTTATTACCAACGATCGTAGCAAGTTGGCCTCGGTATCTGCGGCATGAAATTTAACCTCAGTTGCGTCTATGAGATATGTGTTAATGAACCCAATATCACCGACTTGTCTTTTCTTCAATTCGGCGATCTTCAATCTGCATAATATAGTGAGGATGATTATAAATACATGCAATGAAAGAGCTGAGCTATATAGAGAGACTTAATGACAGAAATAGTACTACTTACAGATAGTAGCAGGTGACCGTTGCTTTATCGAGGGCCAATTGATTGAAAAACTGAAAGAACTCCTTAAATGGAACAGGCAACAGTTCAATTCCAACGAGTTCATGCTCCTTTTTAACTATCACATACAAAGTACTCCTCCCCCCAGACTCTCTGCAGATTTTCAAGTACCAATCATGCAATCTTCGCATCATCGTTGATAGAGATCTTTCATCTTTGACGAGAGGCTTCCCGTACTCGTATCTTTGTATCTGCACCTCCATGAAATCATAATGTACATCGTCGGGCTGGTAATCGCCAAGATTGCTATAACCGGGCACCATCCTCGGATCATTAGCGACGATGTCGCTAGGCACCTTGAGCGAGGGGCACGATTGCTTCGCTTGTTCGCTGAGCTGGGCAATCTATTTCCCAGCTCGTCGTTCTTTCAGCCTTTGATCACTGACAGTACTTCCCGACCGCTCTGCTTCGGTAAATTCCTTTCCAATAATGCGCTCATAGTTTCCTTTCGGCGGAGACTTGGGTGGTTTTGTCAGGGCAGCCAGAGTGCGCTTCGCTTTCACCAGATCTACCTTCTCCTCCGGAGGTGGATGTTTCTTTGCTTTCACCCCTTCAAAGTAGTTCCTCACTTCTTCTCGTGCGATCTCGGTGTTCTCCTCCGGGGTCCTCTCATATGGTAACTTCTCTGGAGTCTTCAGAGAAGGACCGAATCTGTATTTCCTCCTGCCTCTGGCTGTATTGCTAGACGCCGGCAGAGCAGACGGAGTGGTTGTCTTCTTTACTTGCTTACGAGGCAGAGGAGAAGGACTACGATGCACCGGAGCAGCCGGAGCGGCGGCAGGTCTCTTCCGCCCTTGCTGACGAGGCGGAGAAGGAGGAGGCTGGCTGCTCGGGCGCGCCGGCGCAGGCGGAGTGCCGCCACGCGCCGGAGAAGGAGTCGGCCGAGTGCCCTGTTCGTCACTCATCGGAGGAGGACGCGGTGGAGGAGGCGGAGTGCCCTGACTCACCGGAGGAGGAGGCGGTGGAGGAGGCGGAGTGCCCTGACTTGCCGGAGGAGGAGGAGGAGGCGGAGGCGTCCAGTTCGGAAGGTTGATGAGCTCCTTCCGCCATAGGCATGGAGTCTTCAGAGCAGAACCCAGCCTAGTCTCCCCTTCACCGGTAGGGTGGTCAAGCTGGAGGTCCTCAAATCCCTCCATTATTTCATCCACCATCACCCTAGCATATCCTTGTGGAATCGGCCGGCAGTGAAAAGTTGCGCCGGGTTCAGTAGGATAAACAGAGCCAATAGCCGCCTTGACCTTCAAATTTATCCATTGTGTCATAAGGTGGCAATTTTGAGACTCTGTGATAGCATCCACGGGATAGCTGGCAGGAGCCGTCAAGGCATGCTCCGGCTGAAGCAGCTCGGTGGAAGCCACGCTGCTTCTCCGCTGAGATGGCGGGGTAGCTTCGGGGGAAGCTTCGGCAGTTCGTTTGCTGCGATTTGCTTCTCGTTCCTCTATCGCTTGTATCCTTGCTTGCAGCGCCTGCATTTGGGTCTGCTGCACTTTTTTCCTCCTCTTCTAGCATTTGTAACCGCCTGCGTCCGGAAACCCAACCTTCCACGGAATGGAGCCTGGCGTGCCTCATGTCCGTCTAGGGTGCTCAGGATTCCCGAGGGCCATTGTGAGCTCGTCGTTCTCTCTGTCTGCAAAGAATGTCCCTTGCTGCGCTGCTTCGATATACTACTGAAGCTTCTTGACTGGTATGTCCATTTGATTGTTCGTCCAAATGCACTTCCCTGGTACAGGGTCCAAGGTTCCGCCAGCCCCGAAGAACCAAGTCCGGCAACGGTCTGGCCAGTTAATTGTCTCTGGTTCGATCCCTTTATCAACTAGATCATTCTCAGTCTTGGCCCACTTAGGCCGGGCTACGAGGTAGCCACCTGACCCCGTGCGATGGTGATGCTTCTTCTTTGCAGCATTTTGCTTGTTTGTCACCGACATCTTCTTACCCTTTCCGATGTCTTGTGGGCCACAAATGCAGGCCAGTGATCTCTGATCTTCTCATATCTGCCCTTGAATTCTGGTGTCTCTCTATTTTTGACAAACTTATTCAGCTCTTTCTTCCACCTCCTGAATAGTTCTGCCATTCTCTTAAGAGCAAAAGACTTGATTAATTGCTCTTTAAATGGCTTCTCCGGATCATCCTCTGGCGGTAGGGTGAAATTTGACTTCAGCTCAGTCCAAAGATCATTTTTCTGCATATCATTGACATAAGACACCTCAGGGTCTTCTGTAGCCGGCTTTAACCATTGCTGGATGCTGATCGGGATCTTGCTCCTAACCAAAACCCCGCACTGAGCAACAAATGCGCTCTTTGTCCGGAGGGGTTCAATCGGTTGGCCGTCGGGCGCGATTGCTATGATCTCAAACTTTTCATCCGAGCTCAACTTTTTCTTCGGGCCTCGTCTCTTTACCGAAGTTGTGCTCGATCCAGAGGGCTAGAAAAAAGAATAAAGACTTAATTAATATGTGTACATACCAGAACAATGAATGCATCAATTAGCTAGTCAGCAGAAGCTTAACTAATATATATACCTGGCCGGACTCGGTTCGGTCACCGGAGACGTCATCACGGTCTCCTTCTTGCACCGGCATTGGGTCACCGGAGCCGTCCTCACGGTCTCCTTCTTGCACCGGCATTAGGTCATCGGAGCCATCATAATCATAGCCAGCTGCTTCCAGACCATCGGTGTCGTTGAGAAACAACGAGCAGACGGCATCACTTCCTCGTGCGATTATGTCCCCCAACAACTCTTCTTGTACTTCGTCTCGGGCGGTGTCCATAGTTTCTACAAATATTGACAACATGGCAATTATTATTCAAACATGACAGATGGATATATTAGTGGCAAACGTAGAACTAATATTAATTAGTGGCCTCGACGATGCTTCTCTAGGGTTTGGGGTGGCCTCGACGCTGCTTCTCTAGGATTTGGGGTGGCCTCGACAACGCTTCAAGGATAAAAAAAGAAGAGGAAGAAAAAAAAAGAGGAGAAGAAAGAATAGAGGAGTAAGAACTCCTCTATTCTTTCTTCTCCTCTTTTTTTCTTCTTCTTCCTCTTTTTTTATCGGGAACGAGGGTCGTCGAGGGTCACCGAGCGGTAGAGGAAACCCTAAATAGCAAGTATCGTGGGTGTGAGATACATGTGGCCGTCGGTGTCGGACAGTACATCCACGTCCCACAAGTGACGCGGGCTTCGACGCCCACGTCACTTGTGGGACGTGGATGTAGTGTCCGACACCGACGGCCACATGTATCTCACATCGACGATACTTGCTATTTAGGGTTTCCTCTACCGCTCGGCGACCCTAACCCTCGACGACCCTCGTTCCCGATAAAAAAAGAGGAAGAAGAAGAAAAAAAGAGGAGAAGAAAGAATAGAGGAGATTTTATCCTCTTCTTCCTCTCATGTTCGACGACCCTCGACCCCTCGGCGACCCTAGACCCCCTCTCGACCCCCTCATGTCGAAGTTATCGGGTAGGGGGTATATCGACAATGACATACCCGATACATACATACATACATACATACATACATACATACATACATATCACATGCATCCATACATATATGAACAAAATTAATATCTACTAATTAACAACCTAAATAAAAAAAAACTAATACATATAGGAAGAAGAAGAAAAAAGAAGAGAAGAAAGAATAGAGGAGAAGACTTCCTCTTCTTCCTCTCCTCTTCTTCTCCCTCTTCTTCCCCTTCTTCCTCGCCTCTCTCATGAATGTCCGACGTTCTCGACTCTTGACCCCCTAAACTAGTTCTCAACCCTCGACCCCCTAAACTAGTTCTCGATCCCCCCTCATGTCGAAGTTATCAGGGAGGGGGTATATCGACCCCCCCTCATGTCGAAGTTATCGGGGAGGGTTATATCGACCCCCCTCCTGTCGAAGTTAACGGGGAGGGGGTATATCGAGAATGACATACATACATGGAAAAAATGCTATCCATCTATACATACATAGCCACATACATATATACATGGAAAAAAGAAGAAAAAAAGAGGAGAAGAAGAAAGGAATAGAGGAGAAAAGAGAAAATAGAATATATATTCTATTTTTCTCTTCTTCTCCTCTATTCCTTTCTTCTTATCCTCTTCTTCTTCTTCTTCTTTTTCTTCTTCTTATTTATTTCTCCTCGTCTTCCTCTCCCCTCTTCTTCTCCTTTCTTCCTCTTCTTATTTCCTTTTTCCTCTCATTCTTTTTCTTCTTCTTCCTTCTTAAAAATACATGAAGTAGTATTGCCTAATTCATTGGTCATATGAATATACAAACATTTGCATATTTACAATAATTAATATCACCAAAAAATTCTATGAACAAAAAAAAATCCCAATTTTTCTAAAAAACTATCTTTTGCATGTATACATGAACATATATATACACAGAGAATATATATATATATATATATATATATATATATATAACAAGCATATATAAGAAAAAAAAGCATATATATATGAAAAAATGCTAGCTAGGGAGGGCGCCGGCCGGACCAGGAGGACCGCGGGGTCGGCGGCGAGGATGGCGACGGGGCAGTGGATGCGCGCTTGGGGTAGGGGGCGCGGGCGACGGCGACGGCGGGCATCGGGGAAGGGGCCGGCGCGGGCGACGGCAAGGGTGGGCCGGGGCGGCGCGCGTCGGGGCAGGGACGCGGGCGACGGTGATGGGGGCGGGCCGAGGCGGCGCGCGTCGGGGCAGGGGCGCGGGCGACGGCGACGACGGGGGCGGGCCGGGGCGGGCGGCGTCGGCGTCGTCGGGGGCGGCAACTACAAGATGAGAGTGAAAATTTCCTAAGTGTGGACTTATATAGCAGAGCCTTTAGTCCCGGTTCGTGGCAGCAACCGGGACTAAAGGTGGGCATTAGTCCCGGTTGGTGCCACCAACCGGGACTAAAGGCCTCTTTTCAGCAGCCCAAAGGGCGGGAAGCGGCGGCCTTTGGTCCCAGTTGGTAGCACCAACCGGGACTAAAGGGGGCATTGGTCACGGTTGGTGCCACGAACCGTGACCAATGCCCCCTTTAGTCCCGGTTGGTGCCACCAACCGGGACCAAAGGCCTTGTGCTGCTGCGGCGTCGAAAGTTTAGTCCCACCTCGCTAGTCGAGAGGGGTGCGCAGTGGTTTATAAGCCCCACTGCCGCACCCCTCTCGAGCTTCTCTCCATTGCAGGCTTACGGGCCTAATTGTCACTGCTATGCCTGTGGGCCTACTGGGCCTCCTGCGGGCCTGAATCCTGGCCCTTGGATGGGTTTCTAGTCGTATTCAGGCCGTGGGGGCCCAGTAGGTGGCACTTTTTTTTGTTTTTTGTTGCTTCATTTATTTTATTTTCTTTTGTTTTTTGCTTTATTTTTTAATTCTTTATGCTTTTAGTTTTAGAAAAATTATAAACTTTTTGTTAATGCCATTAGTTTTCAAATTTGAAAACACTTTTTTTTGTTTTTTTGTTTTCTTTGTTGCTTTATTTATTTTATTTTGTTTCTACTTACAACAAAATACTTATTGTTACTATTTTTTTCCAGTTTTTTTGTTTTGTTTTCTGCATTATTTATTTTCTTTTGTTTTTTGCTTTATTTTTTTATTCTTTTTGCTTTTAGTTTTAGAAAAATTATAAACTTTCTGTTAGTGCCATTAGTTTTCAAATTTGAAAACACTTTTTTAGTTTCTTTGTTTTCTTTGTTGCTTTATTTATTTTATTTTGTGATTAACTTTACTATAAAAATAGTTTTTTTTCCTGTTTTTTTGATTTGTTTTTTGCATTATTGATTTTCTTTTTTTTTGCTTTATTTTTTAATTCTGTTTGCTTTTAGGTTAGCAAAATTATAAACTTTCTGTTAGTGCCATTAGTTTTAGAAAAATTATAAACTTTCTGTTAGTGCCATTAGTTTTCAAATTTGAATAGTTAAAATTTGAATTCTTTGAAATTTGTGTGAATCACAAGTTTGTGATTAACTTACTAAAAAATGAGAATAGATGCGCTTATAGAGAAAATTCAACCTAAATTCATAGTAAATTCCTAGAATTTCATAGAAATTCACTCTGAATTTAGGTTAAACTTTTCTCTATTAGGGCATCTATTTTCACTTTGAGAGGAGCTCAACAAGGCAGAGAGGGAAGGGCTTATAAACCGGTGTGAGCCCCCTTCTGTTGGCGAGGTGGGACTAAACTCTGTCCGCAACGAGGACCAACCCTTTAGTCTCGGTTTGTGGCACAAACCGGGACTAATGGTCATGGGCCAGGGGCGAGGAGCAAAATTATAAACTTTCTGTTAGTGCCATTAGTTTTAGAAAAATTATAAACTTTCCGTTAGTGCCATTAGTTTTCAAATTTGAATAGTTAAAATTTGAATTCTTTGAAATTTGTTTGAATCACAAGTTTGTGATTAACTTTACTTTTTCTAGTTTTTTTTGTTTTTTGCATTATTTATTTTCTTTTGTTTTTTGCATTTTTTTAATTCTTTTTGATTTAGGTCAGCAAAATTATAAACTTTCTGTTAGTGCCATTAGTTTTAGAAAAATTATAAACTTTCTGTTAGTGCCATTAGTTTTCAAATTTGAATAGTTAAAATTTGAATTCTTTGAAATTTGTGTGAATCACAAGTTTGTGATTAACTTTACTATAAAAATAAAGTTGAATAGTTAAAATGAACTCTGAAAAAGTTGAAAGTTGGCGTGGTATCATAATTTCACCCACATAGCATGTGCATGTACAAAACGGACAATGGTAGCATACTCGTGTGTTACAAAGTTGGCATGGTATCATCATAATAGTTGCGGGAGAAAGTCTTCACTTTTTCTTTGCTTGTGTCATTTGCTTATTGCGCCGTAACCATGGATAATCTTCATCGTTTATCAGGATGCTTGGGTCAGCCTTGACATTGAAGGGAGGAATTTCATGAAACTTTTCATAATCTTTAGACATGTCTGTCTTGCCGTCCACTCCCAGGATGTCCCTTTTTCCTGATAGAACTATGTGGCGCTTTGGCTCATCGTATGATGTATTCGCTTCCTTATCTTTTCTTTTTCTCGGTTTGGTAGACATGTCCTTCACATAGATAACCTGTGCCACATCATTGGCTAGGACGAACGGTTCGTCAGTGTACCCAAGATTTTCAGATCCACTGTTATCATTCCGTACTGTGGGTCTACCTATACCCCGCCGCCTGACAGATTGACCCATTTGCACTTACACAAAGGGACCTTAAAATTAGGTCCGTAGTCAAGTTCCCATATGTCCACTATGTAACCATAATATGTGTCCTTTCCGCTCTCGGTTGCTGCATCAAAGCGGACAGCGCTGTTTTGGTTGGTGCTCTTTTGATCTTGGGCGATCGTGTAAAATGTATTCCCATTTATCACGTATCCTTTGTAAGTCAATACAGTCAAAGATGGTCCCCTGGACAACAAGTACAACTCATCACAAATAGTGTTGTCACCTCTGAGACGTGTTTCCAACCAACTATTGAAAGTCCTGATGTGTTCACATGTAATCTAGTCGTCGCAATGCTCCGGGTGTTTGGAGCGTAGACTGTTCTTGTGTTCACCGACATACAGGGTCACCAAGGTAGAGTTCTGTAGAACTGTGTAGTGTGCTTGAGACCAAGAATATCCGTCCCTGCATATTATTGAGTCACTTCCAAGAGTGCCTTTTCCAGTCAGTCTCCCCTCATACCGCGATTTAGGGAGACCTATCTTCTTAAGGCCAGGAATGAAGTCAACACAAAACCCGATAACATCCTCTGTTTGATGGCCCATGGAGATGCTTCCTTCTGGCCTAGCGTGGTTACGGACATATTTCTTTAGGACTCCCATGAACCTCTCAAAGGGGAACATATTGTGTAGAAATACAGGCCCCAGGATGACAATCTCGTCGACTAGATGAACTAGGACGTGCGTCATGATATTGAAGAAGGATGGTGGGAACGCTAGCTCAAAACTGACAAGACATTGCGCCACATCACTCCTTAGCCTTGGTACGATTTATGGATCGATCACCTTCTGAGAGATTGCATTGAGGAATGCACATAGCTTCACAATGGCTAATCGGACGTTTTCCGGTAGAAGCCCCCTCAATGCATCCGGAAGCAGTTGCGTCATAATCACGTGGCAGTCATGAGACTTTAGGTTTTGAAACTTTTTCTCTGGCATATTTATTATTCCCTTTATATTCGATGAGAAGCCAGTCGTGACCTTCATACTGAGCAGGCATTCAAAGAAGATTTCTTTCTCTTCTTTCGTAAGAGCATAGCTGGCAGGACCTTTATACTGCTTCGGAGGCATGCCGTCTTTTTCGTGCAAACGTTGCAGGTCCTCCCGTGCCTCAGGTGTACCTTTTGTCTTCCCATACACGCCCAAGAAGCCTAGCAGGTTCACGCAAAGGTTCTTCGTCACGTGCATCACGTCGATTGAAGAGCGGACCTCTAGGTCTTTCCAGTAGGGTAGGTCCCAAAATATAGATTTCTTCTTCCACATGGGTGCGTGTCCCTCAGCGTCATTCGGAACAGCTAGTCCACCGGGACCCTTTCCAAATATTACGTGTAAATCATTGACCATAGCAAGTACGTGATCACCGGTACGCATGGCGGGCTTCTTCCGGTGATCTGCCTCGCCTTTGAAATGCTTGCCTTTCTTTCGACATTGATGGTTAGTCGGAAGAAATCGACGATGGCCCAGGTACACATTCTTCCTGCATTTGTCCAGGTATATACTTTCAGTGTCATCTAAACAGTGCGTGCATGCGTGGTATCCTTTGTTTGTCTATCCTGAAAGGTTACTGAGAGCGGGCCAATCGTTGATGGTCATGAACAACAACGCCTTTAGGTTAAATTCCTCCTGTCTGTGCTCATCCCACGTACGTACACCGTTTCCGTTCCACAGCTGTAAAAGTTCTTCAACTAATGGCCTTAGGTACACATCAATGTCGTTGCCGGGTTGCTTAGGGCCTTGGATGAGAACTGGCATCATAATGAACTTCCACTTCATGCACATCCAAGGAGGAAGGTTATACATACATAGAGTCACGGGCCAGGTGCTGTGATTGCTGCTCTGCTCCCCGAAAGGATTAATGCCATCCGCGCTTAAAGCAAACCATACATTCCTTGGGTCCTTTGCAAACTCATCCCAGTACTTTCTCTCGATTTTTCTCCACTGCGACCCGTCAGCGGGTGCTCTCAACTTCCCATCTTTCTTTCGGTTCTCATTGTGCCATCGCATCAACTTGGCATGCTCTTCGTTTCTGAACAGATGTTTCAACCGTGGTATTATAGGAGCATACCACATCACCTTCGCAGGAACCCTCTTCCTGGGGGGCTCGCCGTCAACATCACCAAGGTCATCTCGTCTGATCTTATACCGCAATGCACCGCATACCGGGCATGCGTTCAGATCCTTGTATGCACCGCGGTAGAGGATGCAGTCATTAGGGCATGCATGTATCTTCTCCACTTCCAATCCTAGAGGGCATACGACCTTCTTTGCTGCGTATGTACTGTCGGGCAATTCGTTATCCTTTGGAAGCTTCTTCTTCAATATTTTCAGTAGCTTCTCAAATCCTTTGTCAGCCACAACATTCTCTGCCTTCCACTGCAGCAATTCCAGTACGGTACCGAGCTATGTGTTGCCATCTTTGCAATTGGGGTACAACCCTTTTTTGTGATCCTCTAACATGCGATCGAACTTCAGCTTCTCCTTTTGACTTTCGCATTACGTCCTTGCATCGACAATGACCCGGCGGAGATCATCATCATCGGGCACATCGTCTGGTTCCTCTTGATCTTCAGCAGCTTCACCCATTGTAGCATCATTGGGCACATCGTCTGGTTCCTCTTGATCTTCACCAGCTCCCCCCGTTGCAGCATCACCGTATTCAGGGGGCACATAGTTGTCATCGTACTCTTCTTCTTCGCCGTCTTCCATCATAACCCCTATTTCTCCGTGCCTCGTCCAAACATTATAGTGTGGCATGAAACCCTTGTAAAGCAGGTGGGAGTGAAGGATTTTCCGGTTAGAGTAAGACCTCGTATTCCCACATTCAGTGCATGGACAACACATAAAACCATTCTGCTTGTTTGCCTCAGCCGCATCGAGAAACTCATGCACGCCCTTAATGTACTCGCAGGTGTGTCTGTCACCGTACATCCATTGCCGGTTCATCTGCATGCATTATATATAATTAAGTGTCCAAATTAATAGAACTTCATCATCACATTAAAACCAAAGTGCATACATAGTTCTCATCTAACAACATATAGCTCTGCACATCATCTAATTAATTAAACCATACATTGAAACTATGTAAAACATTTCAATGCGAAAACAAATGCGATCATAATCGCAACCAAGGTAACAATTGATCCAACGGCATAATGATACCAAGCCTCGGTATGAATGGCATATTTTCTAATCTTTCTAATCTTCAAGCGCATTGCATCCATCTTGATCTTGTGATCATCGATGACATCCGCAACATGCAACTCCAATATCATCTTCTCCTCCTCAATTTTTTTTCCTTCAACAAATTGTTTTCTTCTTCAACTAAATTTAACCTCTCGACAATAGGGTCGGTTGGCATTTCCGATTCACATACATCCTACATAAATAAAATCTATGTCACGTTGGTCGGCATAATTTTCATAAACAATAAATGAACCAATAGTTATAAAGATAATATATATACCACATCCGAATCATAGACAGGACGAGGGCCGACGGGGGCGGATACCAAAACCATCGCACTATATAAGATGCAATAATAAAAGTAAGAAAATAATACAAGTATCTATGTAAACATACAAGTAAGAATATTTTTCCTTTCAGAAAGAAGATAAGAACAAGAGGCTCACCACGGTGGTGCCGGCGATGAGCTCGGCGCGGGTGATCGACGGCGGTGAAGACGGGGACGGGGCGTGACGGACCGCTAAACCTAGACAAAATTGTGGAAAATGGAGCTTGGAGGTTGAGCTTGGAGAGGAGAAAGCTTAAGTAGTGTGGCTCGGGCATTCCATCGAACACCTTGTGTGCATAGGAGGTGAGCTAGAGCACCACCAAGCCCTCTCCCCCTCGGCCAGAAAAAATAGAGCAGTGTGCTCTGCTCTTACGCGAGGGGGTATATATAGGCACCTCATTGGTCCTGGTTGGTGGCATGAACCGGGACTAAAGGGGAGCCTTTGGTCCCGATTCAAGCCACCAACCGGGACTAATGGTGGTGGGCCAGGAGCGAGGCCCATTGGTTCTGGTTCATCCCACCAACCGGGACCAAAAGGTCTAGATGAACCGGGACCAATGGCCCACGTGGCCCGGCCGGCCCCCCGGCTCACGAACTGGGACCAATGCCCCCATTGGTCCCGGTTCTGGACTGAACCGAGACTAATGGGCTGACCCGGCCTGGACCAAAGCCCTGTTTTCTACTAGTGAGAGTATTAAGTTCATAAGAACGAAGTGAAGGAAATATGCCCTAGAGGCAATAATAAAGTTGTTATTTATATTTCCTTATATCATGATAAATGTTTATTATTCATGCTAGAATTATATTAACGTAAACTTAGTACATGTGTGAATACATAGACAAACAGAGTGTCACTAGTATGCCTCTACTTGACTAGCTCGTTGAATCAATGATGGTTATGTTTCCTAACCATAGACATGAGTTGTCATTTGATTAAGGGGATCACATCATTGGAGAATGATGTGATTGACTTGACCCATCCGTTAGCTTAGCACGATGATCGTTTAGTTTGTTGCTATTGCTTTCTTCATGACTTATACATGTTACTATGTGTTGGGGATATGATTACTGGAGGTAAACCCCTCGTGTCCCCTTGTCCGGTTTAACCCCTTTAAGCTAACCCGTAGCGATGGCTCCACGACTAAGTCCTTTCACGAGGACATCTGCCGTGACAACCCCATGATAGTTGGCGCCCATCGTGGGGCTATCGCACGATGGTTTTGAGTTCTTGAAGGGCAGCTTTGATGGACTCAAGGGTTACGCTGTGGGCCGGGTGACGAAGAGTTGTCGCGGCAAGCTCTACATCGATGACGCAGGATGGGGTCCCGAGGCCGGTTCAATCGAATACGGGTACCGGGTCCCCTTTGGTGGAATTCACGTCTTCATCGGCAAGATCGGCGAACCGGGCCCTGAGCCGGACACCTGCACTGACATCATCGAGATGGCTCAGCGTGCAAGCCCTTCCCCGGTTCAGCCCGCAACAAGGCATGTTTTCGTAGGTGTCATCCATGGAGTGGAATATGAGGATGGACTGGCATCTGATGGAGAAACCGTTGTCTGCTCTGACAACGAGTCTTCAACTAGAGAGACCGAATCGCTGTATCAGTTGCAGGACGGCCGGATTAGCGAAGGTTCCGATGGCAACAGTATTCCGGACCCCCTCGATCTGCCAAACCGGGTCGCTATATTCATGGCCGGTACACAATCAGCACACCACTCATCAACTGCCGCGGCAATGCTCTCCGGTTGAGCGACAGCAATGCCGGCGGGAGCAGGGCTCTACGCCACCTCCGGCTCAAGTTCTGTCTAATCTGTTCGATGCTTTGGCAACATTGATGGCCGCGGAGGTGGACGCAGCAGCCCGGGACCAACACAATGCGGAGATTGCGAAGGTGAAAGATCAGATAACTCAGGCTAAGGCGGAGCTAGCAGCAGAGAACGCTAGGATGGCTACGGAATGGGCCGAGTTGGAAGCTCAGGCCTACCGGCTTAGGCTGGATCAGAATGCCTCAGAGGAAGTCATGAGAAGAAGGTACTGGTCGCATCTCCCGCCGGGTTATGAGCCAAGAAATCTCTTCAACACGCCAGGAGCAGGAACTAGTAACCAGCCAGTGTTAAACCGGACGGAGGCGCCGGGAACAGGAGCGCCGGTTTAGCCACGCACGAGGGACCCGCCTCGTCAAAACAACATTGTGCCACAATATGTTCCGACGCCCCCGGGGCATTACTCCAACCCGTTAGACAACATTGTGGCCGCCGCTTCACGATTGGCAGTCCTCCCAACCGACGACGAGTCGCCAGTTGCGATTGAGGCACGACGGGCCAGAGAGCTCCTTCAAACAGCTTTAAACCAGCAACAGGCTTATTCACATAGTCGCGAGAGGATTCATTCCACCCCCCACCCAAGCCGGAGCTACAGCAGGCACATTGAGGATGAACCGGCCGTGTCAAGCAGTGCACGTTGCCGTAACTCGCCGCGAGGGCACAACCCGGCAGGTGGAGGTGCTAATGCGCAGGATGTGGTGGATCATGGTCGTGCACGTCGAGAGGCCGAGTTAGCAGCCCTGCATGGAGCTCGTCAAGCTACTCCGGTTCACCCTACCGCTTCAGTGGAGCCGGGTGTGGTCTTCAGTTCCTTAGTGGTGCCGTGTCTCACCCCCGCTTTACGTAATGTGCGACTGCCCAAGGATTTTAAAGGCCCTCATAAGGTGCCCAATTACACCGCCGATTTGCAACTAGAGGCATGGGTTGAAAGCTACGAGATGGCAATGGAGATGTTAGATGTGGATGAAGCGGTGTGTGCTAAATACTTCACCATGATGTTGGAGGGGACAGCTCGTACTTGGTTAAAGAGCTTGCTAGCTAACTCTGTCGGATCATGGGCCGAATTAAAGCACCGGTTTATCCAGAATTTTAAGGATACTTGTAAGCAGCCTATGTCAATTGTGGACCTGGACGCTTGTGTTCAAGACGATGGGGAATCTACAACCCATTGGGTGAAGCGGGTCTCAGCTATTCTGCATTCGTCAGATCGCATCAATGCAGATACATCGGTGTTAACGTTGGAGGGCAATTGTCGGTTTCTACCGCTCAAACAGAAGTTAAGAAGGCTCAAACATCACTGCAATGATATGTCAACGCTTATGGCCTCTTTGGTTAAATATGTCGATTCAGATAATACCAAAGACCCTGACTCAGAGGAGGACAAACCGGGGAAAGGAAAGAAAAACGGCAACACCAAGGGGCAGCAGCATAACCCGGCAGGTCATAGGAATAATGGTAAACGCAAGGCCGACAATAGTTTGGTCTTTGTGGCTAATACCAATGCTTAGGATAACGGTCAGCGTCATAAGGGCAAGTAGCCCCAGAGGGGCGGAGGTTCAGGCCCCAATCTGGAGCGCCTGTTAAATTAACCTTGTCCAAAGCATGGATCAAAGGAGAAGCCAGCGTCACATCTTTGGAAGGATTGTTATATCATGCGAGAATTCAAGAATTCCAATATGTTTCAGTACGATGATGGCCCGCCCGGCGGTTCAGGAGGTGGTTTTCATGGGCCGGGTTATGGAGGTGGTAGCTCCAGTTCAGGATTTCAAGGAAATCAAATCGGCCATAACAATCAGGGCAACCAGGGAGGTTATAACCATCAGGGGAATCAGCAGCAGCAGCAGTCGGGTTATCAGAGCAATCCGAAGCAGTTAAATAGTGGGCAGTACCATGTCTTCACCACTAGCTTATGCAAGCATGATCAGAAGCTTCACAAGAGGGCTGTGAACTCTGTTGAACCGGCTGTGCCTCAGTATTTGCGCTGGTCTGAGCAACCCATTTTATGGAGTAGAGAGGATCACCCACCCCAGGTTGACAATCCGGGTCATCTGGCCTTAGTGGTGGCACCTCAAGTTGTGGGGGACAAGTTCACCAAGGTGCTCATGGATGGGGGAAGCAGTATCAATATTCTCTACTATGATACCTTCCGCCGTATGGGGTTGACAGATAAGAACTTAAACCACCGAACACCGTTTTTTATGGTGTGGTGCCCGGTAAGTCTGCATATCTAGTGGGCAAGATAGCCCTAGAGGTGGCCTTTGGAGATGATCATGATTCAAGGTCAGAAACATTAACTTTTTAGGTGGTGAAAATCAAGAGTCCGTATCACGCTCTGTTTAGGCGACCGGCTTGTGCCAAGTTCATGGCACGGCCGTGTTATGTTTACCTGCAGCTTAAGATGCCAGGTCATAAGGGGACCATCACAGTACATGGGAGCAGGAAGATTGCTTTGGAATGTGAGGAAGGTGATGCGGCTTACGCTGAGTCAGTTTGTGCCACGGAAGAGCTGAAGTTTTATAAGGACAAAGTTGATCCGGCAGACATGACTTCTTTGAAAAAGCCAACTACGGAGCACGATCCGGCATTGAAGTTTAAATCGGCCACAGACACTAAGATGGTTGATTTTGTTCCTGGCGATTCATCCAAGCAGTTCAACATCAGCGCTAACCTGGATCCCAAATAGGAAAGCGTGCTCATCGAGTTCATCCGTGAGAACTGGGACATCTTTGCATGGAAGCCTTCTGACATGTCAGGTGTACCGAGGGAACTCGCTGAGCACACACTTAATATTGACCCTAAGTTTAAACCGGTCAGACAGTTTCTCCGCCGCTTCAACGAAGAAATTCGCAAGGCTATTGGTGAAGAGGTAGCTCGGTTGTTGGCCACATGGTTTATTATGGAGGTTTTTCACCCGGAGTGGTTGGCTAATCCAGTGCTGGTTCTCAAGAAAAACGGCACTTGGCGTATGTGTGTGGACTACACAGACTTGAACAAGGCTTGCCCAACAGATCCCTTTGCCCTCCCTCGTATTGATCAGATTATTGATGCTATGGCAGGTTGTGACCGTTTGTGTTTTTTGGATGCTTATTCTGGTTATCATCAGATCAAAATGGTAGTTAAGGACCAGGAGAAGACAACTTTTATAACTCCCTTTGGAGCCTTCTGCTATGTCTCCATGCCCTTTGGGCTCAAGAGTGCCCAGGCAACTTATCAACGCCGTGTTCAGAATTGTCTTCATAAACAGATTGGGCGCAATGTTCATGCATATGTGGATGATATTGTGATAAAGTCCAGGAAAGAGGAAACATTGATAGATGACCTAAGAGAAACCTTTGACAACCTCCAGGTTTACAAGATGATGCTCAATCCAGACAAATGTGTGTTTGGTGTCCCGGCAGGCAAACTCTTGGGCTTTCTGGTATCAAACAGGGGCATTGAGGCTAATCCGAAAAAAATTCAGCAATCACGTCTTTTGCTAAACCAGCGTGTATCAATGATGTTCAACATTTAGCCAGCCGGATTGCGGCTTTGAGCCGGTTTATCAGTCGTCTTGGGGAGAAATCTATCCCTTTATACCAGATGTTAAAGAAAACGGATGCCTTTATCTAGAGTGATGCGGCTGATAAAGCGTTTGAGGATCTGAAGAGGCAGTTAGCTGAACCGCCTGTGCTTGCAGCTCCGATCGATAAAGAGCCTTTACTGCTGTATGTGGCTGCTAATGCCAGGTGAGGGAGTCCTGTATTAGGGGGTGTCTGGATGGCCGGACTATGCCTTCGCCGGACTCCTGGACTATGAAGATACAAGATTGAAGACTTCGTCCCGTGTCCGGAAGGGACTTTCCTTGGCGTGGAAGGCAAGCTTGGCGATACAGATATGTAGATTTCCTACCATTGTAACCGACTCTGTGTAACCCTAGCCCTCTCCGGTGTCTATATAAACCGGAGAGTTTTAGTCCGTAGGACGAACAACAATGATACCATAGGCTAGCTTCTAGGGTTTAGCCTCTCTGATATCGTGGTAGATCTACTCTTGTACTACCCATATCATCAATATTAATCAAGCAGGACGTAGGGTTTTACCTCCATCAAGAGGGCCCGAACCTGGGTAAAACATCGTGTCCCCTGCCTCCTGTTACCATCCGGCCTAGACGCACAGTTCGGGACCCCCTACCCGAGATCCGTCGGTTTTGACACCGACATTGGTGCTTTCATTGAGAGTTCCTCTATGTCGTCACTTTTAGGCCCGATGGCTTCTCCGATCATCAACAGCGATGCGATCCAGGGTGAGACTTTTCTCCCCGGACAGATCTTCGTATTCAGTGGCTTTGCACTGCGGGCCAATTCGCTTGGTCATCTGGAGCAGATCGAAAACTACGCCACTGGCCATCAGGTCAGATTTGGAAGTTTGAACTACACAGCCGACATCCGCGGAGAGTTGATCTTCGACGGATTCAAGCCATAGTCGAGCGCGCTGCACTGTCATGATGGGCATGATTTAGCTTTGCCGCCGAACAGTGCCCTGGAGGCCGCACCTATGTCCGCTCCGACCCCTAGCTCGGAGCCGATCACACCAATCGAGGATGGGTGGTTAGACACCGCCTTAGGGGCTGCAATCTCTATGGCGATCGAGCCGAACACCAGCCCTATTCTCTGCGAAGCCAGTGACTCCAAGGAGCTGGACTCCTCTCCAGACTCGGAGCCCTCCGCGCCCCGACCTATCGAACCCGATTGGGCGCCGATCATGGAGTTCACCGCTGCAGACATCTTTCAGCACTCGCCCTTCGGCGATATTCTGAATTCACTAAAGTCTCTCTCTTTATCAGGAGAGCCTTGGCCGGACTATGGTCAACAAGGTTGGGATGCGGATGATGAAGAAATTCAAAGCCCACCCACCACCCACTTCGTAGCCACTGTCAATAATTTAAACGACGTGCTCGACTTCGACTCCGAAGACATCGACGGCATGGACGACGATGTAGGAGATGAACATGAACCAATGCCTATAAGGCACTGGACAACCACCTCATCTCATGATGTATACATGGTGGACACACCCAAAGGAACCGACGACGAGGAACATAGGGATGCAACGAGGGATTGTTCACTCGAAAAGCAATCAAAGCGGCGACATAAGCGCCGCTCCAAGCCTCGCCTCGACAGAGACAACAACCATACAGACCCAGCCATAGAGTAGGACGAGCCGGCGGACGACGAACATGCCTTCGAGCAAGCGTCCGAACAGGGAAACTTGGATAAACAAACCGAACACCCCGTCCCCGGCGAAAACAATAGTCCGGACGACCTTACGCCAGATAAACTCATGGAGCAGAAGAACCTCCACAAAAGGCTCGTCGCCACTGCGCATAGCCTGAAAAAGCAGAAGCAGAAGCTCAAAACTGCGGAAGATGCACTCAGAATCAGATGGAGCAAAGTACGCAACACCGCAGACAAGTATGCCGGCAGTTGCCGCACAAAAAGTTATCCAAACCGAAAGCTACTGCCTGAATTTGACGAGGAGGCCTTAGAGCCCCCACAGTCAAAAAATAGGAAAGCCATCCGGTCGGATGGACGATCGCATGGCCAGCATGGAGCGGCAAGCGGCGCCGCACACAAGCCGGCACGCGATCCACCAAAGGATCCGCATCAAAAAGACAGCCCAGCCAGATCTATATATGGGCCAAGAAAGCAAGCTCTAGTAAGCAATGCAACACAACAAATATCCAAACATCACGGCACACCCAAATACAGGGGTGCTGCACACCCCCTATGTTTCACCGATGAGGTGCTGGACCATGAATTTCCAGCGGGATTCAAGCCCGTAAACATAGAGGCATACGACGGAACAACAGACCCTGGGGTATGGATCGAGGATTATATCCTCCACATATACATGGCCAGAGGAGATGACCTCCACGCCATAAAATACTTAACTCTCAAGCTTAAAGGGCGAGCCCGGCATTGGCTCAAAAGCCTTCCCGAAAACACCATGGGAAGTTGGGAAGAGCTTGAGGATGCTTTCTGGGCAAATTTTCAAGGGACCTATGTCCGCCCTCCAGATGCGGACGATCTCAGTCACATAACTCAACAGCCCGGAGAGTCAGCCCGGAAATTCTGGAACAGATTTCTTACTAAAAAGAATCGGATAGTCGACTGTCCGGACGACGAAGCCCTAGCAGCTTTTAAGCACAACGTTCGAGACGAATGGCTCGCCAGACACCTCGGCCAAGGAAAGCCAAGAACAATGGCCGCATTAACAAGCCTCATGACCCGCTTTTGCGCAGGAGAGGACAACTGGTTGGCAAGATGTAGCACCAGCGACCCAAGTACATCCGAAGTTAGGGATGGAAACGGAAAACCCCGACGCAGCAAGGACCAGCGCCGGAATAAGGGAAACAGCCCAAAGAGCACGGCGGTCAAAGCCGGATTCAAAAGCTCGCGGTAGAATCAGAGAAAGCCGCCCCTCAAGGATAACAGGGACGAGCTATCCAACTTAAACAAAATCTTGGACAAGATATGTCAAATACACAGTACTCCCGGGAAGCCTGCGAACCATACCCACATAGATTGTTGGGTTTTCAAGCAAGCCGGCAAACTCAACGCCGAACACAAGGGGCTCGCCACACCAAGTGAGGACGACTACGAACCCCACAAGCAGAGCACCAGAAAACAAAAGGATTTCCCACAAGAAGTCAAAACAGTACACTTACTTCACGTGACGAACAGAACGACGCCACCAGAGATACGCGCCATACGGCCTATCCCAAAGGAGTCTCGCCAATGGTTGCTAAAACCGACCACCTTCGACCATCATGATTACTCTAGAAGTATCCGGAACGCAGGCTGGACTTCCTTGGTATTAGATCCAATAATTGGCGGACTCCATTTTACAAATGTCCTGATAGACGGCGGCAGTGGTCTAAACCTGTTATACCAGGACACAATCCGCAACATGGGGATAGACCCAACAAAAATTTGCCATAAAAAACCTCCTTTCAAGGGGTAATGCCAGGCCCGGATGCCCGTTGCATGGGTTCTCTCCGGCTAGAAGTTATGTTCGGCTCCCCCGATAACTTCCGTTGCGAACAACTAACTTTCCACATCGCCCCATTCTCAAGTAGCTATCAAGCACTGCTGGGACGCGAAGCTTTCGCCCGCTTTAACGCAATACCGCATTATGCATCTCTTATGCTTAAGATGCCCGGTCCATGAGGCATCATCTCATTAAAGGGAAAACATTGAGTGTTCCTCCCGCGTGGAAAACAGTGCGGCTGCCTTGACAGCCCCACAATAAAGCGGCTTCACCAGCCAAAGCATCTAAACAGGTCGTCAAGACCACGGACACGGCTAGACGAGTCCGGCATAAACATACAATTGATAAAGGCTTAATAGCCATATACCCTTGTACTAGGGGCTCCTCGCATATAAAACAAGAGACAATAAAGCTCAACTTTACCCATTTCGATTTATACTTTGTTTATTTAGTATAACTCATGTTTGGCACGATCTTTCTTTAACTAAGTTCCTCTCTTTTACAGATGAACACCGTGCTACGCCCGTCCAGGATACGGCACAACGGAGACACAGGCGTAGACGTGCAGTAGGGACTCGTTCCAAGGATTCTTTTCAGATTAAGACCCTGCGTAAACCTTTTTTTACTGTCTCTTGTTGATACACATTCCCTGGTTTCTTGGTATAACCAAGGAGGAGGCTGGCGTTTTGGCATGTGGCCACGTTAGAGTTTTGCGCGTACCTGGACACTAGGGGCTTATTACTAAGGGCGTTATCCCGCCCGCCCTCATAAAGACCGAATACCTTAGGGAGTGTTCGGCGTCGCGAGTTTGGCCTTATATGCATCAGCTCCGAATCATGTCTTTGGACAAATGTTGGGTTTGCCCTGCTCCTGTGTTTTGCTGCCTTACGTTCCGCTCTATCGGCTAAGGCGGCACCAGGAGAACTACTGCGATTGTGCCCCGGTTCGGCCAGGCGAGCACCTCAGTAGAGAAAGCTGAAAACTGACTGTTATGATATAGCGTGAGACTGGTCAATCACTCGATGACTCACCGGAATCTTTAGGATTCCTCCGCATTAACGAAGGGCCGTTTCCCGGCCAGGCACATACGCGCCCCGAGTTCGGGCAAGCGCAGGCGCCACCAGGGGCTATATAAGTAGCCTCAATGTCAAACTCCTATGGCTAAGTGGAAGTGATAAAGCATCATAGTCCGATTGCCTAGTTCGCTGCGCTATCACCTCCTTTGTAGGACCAAGACGTTGGATCAAGTGTGGAAATGCGCCTTCTGCGAACACCCCCGCATTATGTGAGTGGGGGCTGAAGCCGACGACTGCCATCTTTCAGATTATATATACGTATATGTTAAACGGCCGCACAGGAGGTATTCCAATACTTGCAGGCACAAGTATAAAAAGCTTCTACAATTTATCAAAATATTGTTTTACAATAATACATGCTATTCGAATATAGTATCCTTCGAGCACTGCGTCTCTATTAAAAGAGCGCCTTGCAGAACTTCCTGAAAATAGCGCTCGACAGGTACTCGGCTTCCATCCGAGTCTGGGGATGCAACAGCGGTGGCTTCCATTTCCGCCTAGTATGTCTTGACACGGGCAAGAGCCATCCGCGCACCCTCTATGCACGCTGACCTCTTCATCGCATTGATATGCGGCGCCGCACCAAGGAACTGCTGCACCAAGTTGATATAACTTTTCGGCTCTGGCCTCTCTGGCCACAGATGACTCATGACATACTTCATGGTGAGTCCGGACAACCTATTTAGCTCGGCCCATTCGGCCAAATGATCGGCTAATGACAGTGGACGCTCTGGATTGTGGAACTGCGACCAGAAGAGCTTTTCCACTTCGCGATCTTCTTGATCTCGGAAGTGTTCGGCCGCATCTGCGGCACTCGCTGCTAAATCCAGATAGGTGTCCGCCGTACTCCACATCTGGTCTAACGGAGCATGTTTAGGATCACAGAACTTCCTCCGTAGCATAAAGGGCTTTCCAGCCGCGATCTCTCCGGCCTGACGCAGCTCCTCCTTCATAGCTCTCATCGCAGAGCGAGCATCCTTGGCATCGGCAACGGCCTTCTTCAGGTCCGTCTGTTCTGCCCGATCTTCTTTTTCAAGAAGCTTGCAACGGCCAGCAGCGTTCTTCAGCCTCACGGCCATCTCGGCCATTTCCTTCTTGCTTCGGCAGTGAGCAGCCTATTCGGCTTTCAGCTCTTCAATTGCCTTTCCGGCAGCCGCATCACTTTTCCTGGCTCGCTCCTTGGCTCGGGCAAGTTCCGCCCGAAGATTCTCCATGGCAGCAGCACCATCTGCATCAAGCGCACACATTGTAAGATACCGGCATAAAGCTCCTCTTACCAGGCACCGCCGAAGGAATTACATACCTTGTGCCACGTCAAGCCGCTTGTTGACAAGCGCGATATCGGCATCTGCCAAGTCAAGTTGCCGCCTTAGCTCAGCAAATCCATCAGTCCGGCTGGCCACCGGACACTTCGCCACCTACGTATAAAGGCGGCATATTAGACCTGGGATTATGATCCTCTTTGCGCCGTCACTTTTGACAACACACAGAGTCTCAGGGGCTACTATCTACACAGGGCGCATCTTATTTATGCGCAACTGTCCAAAAAGGGTACATTATTTCGCGTACCTCAAAACCTGTCAGTAAACTCCTGATGGCCTCGTGCAATCCGCTCTCCGCGGATGAAATCCTCTCAATCACCGTACCCATGAATGCATGGTGCTCCTCTGAGATAGATGCTCGCCCTAGCAGATCCTTCAGCTCCTCCGACCGCGCACCAGACGGCGTCGGACTCGTTTGATGGCCCTTTTTGAAGGCCGGACGCGGAGGGCTTTGGGGGGCCATATGACTACCTTCCGGTCCCGCCGGATTCGGAGAAACCCTCCGCGACGATACCTCAGGGTCGCCCGCCTCGCAAGGTGGTACGGCAGGGGGAGGCATTCCGCTCTCCATCATCTCCAAAAGAAGATCCCCCAAAGACGAGCTCTGCCGAGAAGGGCTGAGGTCCGAGCTACAAGGTAAATTTTCGATTACTTTTCTCAGATATAAAGCTGGGATTTCTCTCGTTTCTTAAAAAGAAAACTCCACTCTACTTACGGCTCGGTGGAGGGCTGATCCCCTTGAGGGCATAATTCGGCCGAAGTATCCCCCAGCACAGGACCCTCTGGTGAAGATTTCTTCCCCCGCTTTAAGGCCATGGTCTCTGGGTCTTCAGAGGCGGTCCTCTTCTTCCCCCGAGGAGAGGAATTTTCGATTCCTCCCTTCCGGACAACCTCCTTTAAGGAGGCTGTAGCTTCCTTGTCCCCTCCCTCGCTTCCCTTTGAAGGCACAACCTCCAACATCCTGACTAGCATGGGACCCGGCGTGGTCTCGGGGAGGGGGGCCGGACACCTGATTAGCTTTGCTTTCGCTATCCACTCCTGTTTAAAGGACATCTCTTTTATGGGCAATTTTATGATAAATATACGGATAGCGAGTCCGGGCACAAGGCTACTTACTTGAGTATCCGGACGATTGCAGCTCAGACCTGCGTCCTCCGTAGAATCCGGACACCCTACTTGTGGTCCGAAGAACAATTTGTACATCTCCATGGGCGTCATGCCAAGAAAATGTTGGAGAACTCGTGGTCCCTCCGGGTTGAACTCCCACAGGCAGAGGGGGCGACGTTTGCAGGGCAGAACTCGGTGAATTAACATAACCTGCGTCACCACGACCAGACTGATGTCTCTTTCTAGGAGATCACGGATGTGGCCTTGCAACTGGGGCACGTCCTTTGCCGGCCCCCAGTCCAGCCCAGTATTGACCCATGACGCCAGTCGTGGCGGGGGACCCGAGCAAAAGGCAGGTGGCGCCACCCACTTAGAGGCCCTGGGAGCTGTAATATAAAACCACTCTTGTTGCCATAAGCTGGACTCCTCTTGAAAAGAGCCCTCGGGCCATGGAGTAACAGCATTCTTGCTTATAAAAGCACCTCTGCACTCCGCGTGCCGTCCCTCGATCATCTTCGGCTCTACTTTGAAGGTCTTGAGCCATAGCCCGAAGTGAGGAGTGATACGGAGGAAGGCTTCACACACGACGATGAATGAGGAAATAAGGAGGATGGACTCCGGGGCTAAGTTGTGAAATTCCATCCCATAATAATACATGAGCCCCCTCACGAAGGGATCCGTCGGGAAGCCTAGCCCCCGAAGGATGTGAGACATGAACACCACACTCTCACTGGGCTTGGGAGTGGGAATGACCTGCCCTTGAGCAGGCAGCCTATGCGAGATTTCGCCGGTCAAGAACCTGGCCTCTCTCAACTTCAGCACGTCCTCCTCCGTGACGGAGGAGGGCATCCATTGGCCTCGAAGGTCGGAACCGGACATCGTCGAAGGTCTGAAGCGCCTGAAATCTGGAGCCTTGGGTGTTGGAACTCGAGGCGAAGGGCGAACTCGTTTGAGATTGAAAGAAAGGAGTAAGGCCTTGGTCTCTTTATAAGAGGTTGAATACCAAGGGCCTTCCCCGTGACCGTTTGGGACCCACCTTTGATCGAGAAAATATACCAACGGGTATTTTTTGGGTTACCCACGCCCGTATTGATGAGAATCCCGGAATAAGGGGACACGATCTCTACTTTAACAAGACGTTCCAAGGAAACCGCCTCGCTAAACGCGTTGAGGTGGGACAGTAAAACGATTCGAATAAAGACTTGGCCGTGGTGTGATGTCACGCTACGGAATACGTCAGCAGATTAGATTTGTGTAAATATTATTCTCTCTATGGCAATATGTGGAAACTTATTTTGCAGATCCGGACACTACCTTTGTGTTCAAAATATTCTATGAAGTACTTGGAGGAGGAACCCGCCTTGCAATGCCGAAGACAATCTGTGCGCCGGACTCGTCGTCATTGAAGCCTGGTTCAGGGGCTACTGAGGGAGTCCTGGATTAGGGGGTGTACGGATGGCCGGACTCCTGGACTATGAAGATACAAGATTGAAGACTTCGTCCCGTGTCCGGAAGGGACTTTCCTTGGCGTGGAAGGCAAGCTTGGTGATACGGATATGTAGATCTCCTACCATTGTAACCGACTCTGTGTATCCCTAGCCCTCTCCGGTGTCTATATAAACCGGAGAGTTGTAGTCCGTAGGACAAACAACAATGATACCATAGGCTAGCTTCTAGGGTTTAGCCTCTCTGATCTCGTGGTAGATCTACTCTTGTACTATCCATATCATCAATATTAATCAAGCAGGACGTAGGGTTTTACCTCCATCAAGAGGGCCCGAACCAGGGTAAAACATCGTGTCCCCTGCCTCCTGTTACCATCCGGCCTAGACGCACAGTTCGGGACCCCCTACCCGAGATCCATCGGTTTTGACACCGACACCAGGGCTGTTAGTGTGGCTATTGTTGTGGAGCGCAAGGAGGCTGGAAAGGAATATCCGGTTCAATGGACGGTTTATTATATCAGTGAGGTGCTTATCAAATCAAAACAGAGGTATCCACATTGGCAGAAGCTCATGTATGGGGTGTTTATGGCAAGCCGGAAGCTCAAACATTATTTTCAGGGTCATCCTATCACAGTGGTCAGTTCAGCCCCTCTGGGAGATATCATTCAAAACAAAGAAGCAACTGGCCAGATTGCCAAGTGGGCTATTGAGCTTGGACCTCACGGGATCAAATACACACCTCACACAGCGATCAAATCTCAAGCACTCGTGGACTTCATCAATGATTGGACAGAGTTGCAGGCACCAGAGGAAAAGCCAGATAACATGTATTGGACTATTCACTTTGATGGGTCCAGACAGTTGGAGGGTTCGGGGGCCGGAGTCATATTAACTTCCCCACGAGGTGAGAACTTTTGCTATGTTCTCCGTTTAATGTTCCCTTGTACTAACAATGCAGCTGAGTACGAGGCCTTACTCCACGGTCTTCGGATGGCTAAGGAGATGAACTTAAGCCGGGTTAAGTGCTTCGGTGACTTGGATCTGGTGGCTCAACAGGTATCTGGCACTTGGGATTCTAAGGACCCACTAATAACCCGCAAGTATAGGGGATCGCAACAGTTTTCAAGGGTAAAGTATTCAACCCAAATTTATTGATTCGACACAAGGGGAGCCAAAGAATACTCTCAAGTATTAGCAGCTGAGTTCTCAATTCAACCACACCTGGAAACTTAATATCTGCAGCAAATTATTTAGTAGCAAAGTAATATGATAGTAGTGATAACGGTAACAAAAGGTAATGGTAGTAAAAGCAATGTTTTTGGTAATTTGTAGTGATGATAGCAATAGCAACGGGAAAGTAAATAAGCGAAGAACAATATGTGGAAAGCTCGTCGACAATGGATCGGTGATGGAGAATTATGCTGGATGCGGTTCATGTTGTAACAGTCATAACCTAGGGTGACACAGAACTAGCTCCAGTTCGTCAATGTAATGTAGGCATGTATTCCGAATATAGTCATACGTGCTTATGGAAAAGAACTTGCATAACATCTTTTGTCCTACCCTCCCGTGGCAGCGGGGTCCTTATGGAAACTAAGGGATATTAAGGCCTCCTTTTAATAGAGAACCGGAACAAAGCATTAACACATAGTGAATACATGAACTCCTCAAACTACGGTCATCACCTGTAAGTATCCCGATTATTGTCACTTCAGGGTTAACGGATCATAACACATAATAGGTGACTATAGACTTGCAAGATAGGATCAAGAACACTCATATATTGATGAAAACATAATAGGTTCAGATCTGAAATCATGGCACTCGGGCCCTAGTGACAAGCATTAAGCATAGCAAAGTCATAGCAACATCAATCTCGGATCATAGTGGACACTAGGGATCAAACCCTAACAAAACTAACTCGATTACATGATAGATCCCATCCAACCCATCACCGTCCAGCAAGCCTACGATGGAATTACTCACGCACGGCGGTGAGCATCATGAAATTGGTGATGGAGGATGGTTGATGATGACGATGGCGACGGATTCCCCTCTCCGGAGCCCCGAACGGACTCCAGATCAGCCCTCCCGAGAGGTTTTAGGGCTTGGAGGTGCCTCCGTATCGTAAAACGCGATGATTTCTTCTCTCTGATTTTTTTCTCCCCAAAACTCAATATATGGAGTTGGAGTTGGAGTCGGAGAGGCAACAGGGGGCCCACGAGGTAGGGGGGCACGCCCTAGGGGGGCAGGCGCGCCTCCCACCCTTGTGGGCAGGTGGTGGGCCCCCTGGCCTTCATCTTTTGCAGGTATTTTTCATATTTTCTGAAAAGTTGCTCCGTGAAGTTTCAGGTCATTCCGAGAACGTTTGCTCCTGCACATAAATAACACCATGGTAATTCTTCTGAAAACAGCGTCAGTCCGGGTTAGTTCCATTCAAATCATGCAAGTTAGAGTCCAAAACAAGGGCAAAAGTGTTTGGAAAAGTAGATACGTTGGAGACGTATCAACTCCTGCAAGTTTAAACCTTTGCTTGTCCTCAAGCAATTTAGTTGACAAACTGAAAGTGATAAAGAAAAACTTTTACAAACTCTGGTTGCTCTTGTTGTTGTAAATAGGTAAAGCCAGCATTCAAGTTTTCAGCAAAGATTATAACTAACCACATTCACAATAACGCATATATCTCAAGTTTACTCATATCAATAGCATAATCAACTAGCGAGCCATAATAATAAATCTCGGATGACAACACTTTCTCAAAACAATCATAATATGATATAACAAGATGGTATCTCGCTAGCCCTTTCTGAAACTGCAAAACATAAATGCAGAGCACCTGTGAAGACCAAGGACTGACTAGACATTGTAATTCATAGTTAAAGAGATCCAGTCAAGTCATACTCAATGTAAACTAACAGTAATGAATGCAAATGACAGCGGTGCTCCCTAACTAGTGCTTTTTAATAAGAGGATGATGACTCAGCATAAAAGTAAATAGATAGGCCCTTCACAGAGGGAAGCAGGGATTTGTAGAGGTGCCAGAGCTTGGTTTTGAAACAGAGGTGAATAATATTTTGAGCGGTATACTTTCATTGTCAACATAACAACCGAGAGATGGCGATATCTTCCATGCTACACACATTATAGGTGGTTCCCAAACAGAATGGTAAAGTTTATACTCCCCCTTCCACCAACAAGCACCAATCCATGCCTTGCTCGAAACAACGAGTGCCTCCAACTAACAAGAGTCCTAGGGGGAGTTTTGTTTGCAATTATTTTGATTTAATTTGCATAAAGCATGGGACTGGGCATCCCGGTGACCGGCCATTTATCTCGTGAGTGAGGAGCGGACTCCACTCCTCTTGAGAATAACCCGCCTAACATGGAAGATACAGACAACCCTAGTTGATACATGAGCTATTCGAGCATACAAAACATGATATTTATTTGAAGGTTTAGAGTTTGGCACATACAAATTTACTTGGAACGGCAGGTAGATACCGTATATAGGTAGGTATAGTGGACTCATGTGGAATAACTTTGGGGTTTAAGGGATTGGATGCACAAGCAGTATTCCCGCTTAGTACAGGTGAAGGCTAGCAAAAGACTGAGAAGCGACTAGCTAGAGAGCGAAAACAGTCATGAACATGTATTAAAATTAATCAACACCAAATGCAAGCATGATTAGGATATAATCCACCATGAACATAAATATCGCGAAGGCTATGTTGATTTTGTTTCATCTTCACGCGTGAACATGCGCCAAGTCAAGTCACTTAAATCATTCAGAGGAGGATACCACCCTATCATACCACATCATAACTATCTCAATAGCATGTTGGCACGCAAGGTAAACCATTATAACTCATAGCTAATCAAGCATGGCACAAGAAACTATGATCTCTAATTGTCATTGCAAACATGTTTATTCATAATCTGAATCAGGAATGATGAACTAATCATATTTACAAAAACAAAAGAGGTCGAGTTCATACTAGCTTTTCTCATCTCAGTCAGTCCATCATATATCATCATAATTGCCTTTCACTTGCATGACCAAACGATGTGAATAAGGATAATAGTGCACGTGCATTGGACTAAGCTAGAATATGCAAGCATTCAATAAACAGGAGAAGACAAGGCAATATGGGCTCTTTTGTCAGATAAACAATAATGCATATAAGAGCCACTTCAACAATTTAATCATGGTCTTCTCCTATCGACCCCCCAAAAAAGAAAAGAAATAAAACTATTTACACGGGAAAGCTCCCAACAAGCAAAAGAAGAACAGGAAATATTTTTGGGTTTTCTTTTTAATTACCACTACAAGCATGGAAATTAAACTGATTAAAAGCTACAACTAAGTTTTTTGGTTTTTCTTAAGGTTTATTAAACACACAAGAAGAAAGCATAAAAAAGGAAAATAAACTAGCATGGATGATACAATGAAAAAGTATGAGCACCGACATCTAGCAATGAGTGTGTAAACATAAATGTAATGTCGGCGGGAAGTACACACTCCCCCAAGCTTAGGCTTTTGGCCTAAGTTGGTCTATGGCCACGGGTGGCCTGGCGGATATCCATAATATTAGTTGGGGTCGTACTGAGAAGAAGAAGAGGAAGACACTACTTGCCACTGGCTGACAATCATCTCCGGATCCCACTGGTAATTAGACTGTCGTGAAGGATCAACTTGTGGTTCCGGCTCTGGCTCCACGGCTGGTGCAGGGTTCCGGTAGGCGTGAATAGCCTTCAACGGAACAAGGTACGTGCCTACAGATAAATCAAACAAAGAAGGAGCAGGTAGGGTAATAGTCTCAGGATGATGTTTATTAAAGAACAATTGATATTTAAGCTCTCCTTCCCTATTCTTAACAATAAAATCATGTGCCTCCTTACTATTATAATCTAAATAAACATGAGGCATCACTTTTTCTTCCTTCTCATAATGCCTAACAGGTATGTTAAAATGTGCAGCTAGGCGTGAAGCATAGATGCCTCCAAAGATGGGGCCCTTTGTACAGTTCAGACTTAACCGTTTAGCAATATTGCCGTCCATACTAACAGAGTTATCACCATATAAACCGTGGAGCAAAATAATAATATCAGGGATACTAAGGTTTCCACAGTTTCCGTGACCAATTAAACAATGACTAGCAAATAATGCAAAGTAACGTAAAACAGGAAAATCTATGCTAGTGATTCGTGCATCGGAAACCTTCCTTGTTTCCCCTACAATGATAGTGTCAATAAACCCCTCCACATCATCGCGATGTGGTTCTTTTGTCTTGCCCTCAAAAGGGACTAAACAAACCCGACAAAAATCATAAAGTGACATCTCCTTATGCTCATCATATAAATGAAACTCCACCGTAGGTGGTGAGCTCCTAGAATGGAAATGAAAGTTTCGCACAAAGGTATTTGTGAGTAAGAGATACTGATCGCATTGGTCATGGAGGAAAGCGGCGAGGCCTGCATTTTTAGCCAATTCATGAAAATCTTCATAAATCCCGACTGCTCTCAAGAAATCATCGGAAGGCCATTCACACGCCCGAATCTCCGTGGTGCGAGGTAGATTATACTTAGGCTTTGGTGCCTTTTCCTTCGAGCTTTGGCTCGATGAGCCCCTCAAAAGTATCCTCATCATTTTCTGAAAAATTCTGAATTTTTTAGTAACTTCAAAATAAAAGTAAACCAAACTCAATAATATTGATAGCAACTACTCCTACAAGTGCCCAGGGCCTATATCATGCATCAAAACTACTTTTGACCATATAAATCTGACATGCAAGCTCAAGAACAGGGTCACCTAAGAAGCAAAAATTTGCAAGGAATAAAGCACTAGAACAAAAACTAATTGGACCAATGGAGGAGTCACATACCAAGGAACAATCTCCCCAAGCAATTTTGTGAGAGGTGCTTTGAGCAAGGAGATCGAAAATGGCAGCAAAACGAGCTTGGACTCGGGTTTGAGCTGGTTATTCGTGTTTGTGAGAGGAAGAAGAATTGTATGGGTGAAAGGATAAATGGAGGAGGGCCACCGTGGGCCCACGAGGCAGGGGGCGCGCCTAGGGGGGTAGGGCGCGCCCTCCACCCTCGTGGGCAGGTGGTTGGCCCCCCTGCTGTGTTCTCAGTGCCAAATATTCTCAAATATTCTAGAAAAATCATATTTAAATTTCAGGGCATTTGGAGAACTTTTATTTTCGAGGTATTTTTATATTGCACGGATAATCAGATAACAGACATAAAAATATTTATTTTTATTTTATTTAATATAAATAACAGAAAGTAAAAGTGGGGTACAGAAGGTTGTGCCTTCTAGTTTCATCCATCTCATGATCATCAAAAGGAATCCACTTACAAGGTTGATCAAGTCTTGTTAACGAACTCATTCCGAATAACATGGAACCGGAGAAATTTCGAATAACACTATGTTACCTCAACGGGGATATGCACATCCCCAATAATAAGAATATCATATTTCTTCTTGACAGTAGGAAGAGGAAATTCAAAACCTCCAAATATAATCGATGGAATTTTTCCAATAGAGTTGATACTATGAACTTGAGGCTGTTTCCTCGGAAAGTGTACCGTATGCTCATTACCATTAACATGAAAAGTGACATTGCCTTTAGTGCAATCAATAAGAGCCCCTGCAGTATTCAAAAAGGGTCTTCCAAGAATAATAGACATACTATCGTCCTCAGGAATATCAAGAATAACAAAGTCCGTTAAAATAGTAACGTTTGCAACTACAACATGCACATCCTCACAAATACCGACAAGTATAGCAGTTGATTTATCAGCCATTTGCAAAGATATTTCAGTAGGTGTCAACTTATTCAAATCAAGTCTACGATATAAAGAGAGAGGCATAACACTAACACCGGCTCCAAGATCACATAAATCAGTTTTAACATAGTTTGTTTTAATGGAGCATGGTATAGTTCATACACCGGGATCTCCAAGTTTCTTTGGTATTCCACCCTTAAAAGTATAATTAGCAAGCATGGTGGAAATTTCAGCTTCCGGTATCTTTCTTTTACTTGTAATAATATCTTTCATGTACTTAGCATAAGGATTGGTTTTGAGCATATCAGTTAATCGCATACACAAAAATATAGGTCTAATCATTTCAGCAAAGCGCTCAAAATCCTCATCATCCTTTTTCTTGGATGGTTTGGGAGGAAAAGGCATGGGTTTCTGAACACATGGTTCTCTTTCTTTACCATGTTTCCTAGCAACAAAATCTTTCTTATCATAACGTTGATTCTTTGATTGTGGGTTATCAAGATCAACAACAGGTTCAATTTCTATGTCATTATCATTACTAGGTTGAGCATCATTATGAACATTATCATTAAAATTATCACTAGTTTCAGGTTCATTACTAGATTGAGTTTCAGCATCAGAAATAGAAATATCATTTGGATTCTCAGGTGTTTCAGTAATAGGTTCAATAGAAGCATGCAAAGTCCTATCATTTTTCTTTTTCTTCTTTTTAGAAGAACTAGGTACATCTATATTATTTCTCTGAGAATCTTGCTCAATTCTCTTAGGGTGGCCTTCAGGATACAAAGGTTCCTGAGTCATTCTACTAGTTCTAGTAGCCACTCTAGCAACATTATCATTATCTTTACTATTCAATTCATTGAGCAAATCATTTTGAGCTTTAAGTACTTGTTCTACTTGAGTGGTAACCATAGAAGCATGTTTACTAATAAGTTTAAGTTCACCTTTAACATTAGCCATATAATCACCCAAGTGTTCAAGCATATTTGAATTGTATTTCAATTGTCTACCAAAATAAGCATTAAAGTCTTCTTGCTTAGCCATAAATTTATCAAACTCATCTAAGCATGGGCTAGCAAATTTAGTAAATGGGATTCCAGCTTTATCATATCTAAGAGAGAATTTACCTTTACTACCTGTGTCGGGTTATCAAGACCATGAGTTTCTTCAATGGGTAATGGATTAAGATTATATGTTTCTTCAACAGGCGGTAAATTAAGACCATGTATTTCTTCAATAGGAGGTAAATTCTTAACATCTTCAGCTTTAATAGCTTTTTCTTTCATAGATTTCTTTGCCTCTTGCATATCTTCAGGACTGAGAAATAGAATACCCCTCTTCTTCGGAGTTGATTTAGGAATAGGCTCAGGAATTGGCTCCGGAGGTGTCCAATTATTTTCATTTGTCAACATATTATTCAATAGAATTTCAGCTTCATCCGGTGTTCTTTCCCTGAAAACAGAACCAACACAACTATCCAGGTAATCTCTGGAGGCATCGGTTAGTCCATTATAAAAGATATGAAGTATTTCATTTTTCTTAAGAGGATGATCAGGCAAAGCATTAAGTAATTGGAGAAGCCTCCCCCAAGCTTGTGGGAGACTCTCTTCTTCAATTTGCACAAAATTATATATATCCCTTAAAGGAGCTTGTTTCTTATGAGCAGGGAAATATTTAGCAGAGTAGTAATGAATCATATCCTGGGGACTACGCACACAACCAGGATCAAGAGAATTAAACCATATCTTAGCATCACCCTTTAATGAGAACATAAATATTTTAAGGATATAAAAGTAGCGAGTTCTCTCATCTTTAGTAAACAGGGTAGCTATATCATTTAATTTAGTAAGATGTGCCACAACAGTTTCAGATTCATAACCATGAAAAGGATCAGATTCAACCAAAGTAATTATATCAGGATCAACAGAGAATTCATAATCCTTATCAGTAACAAAGATAGGTGAAGTAGCAAAAGCAGGGTCAGGTTTCATTCTAGCATTTAGAGATTGCTTACTCCATTTAGCTAATAACATTTTGAGTTCATTTCTATTTTTGTGAGCTAAAATAGCTAAAGAAGCTTCTTGACCAAAAACATAACCCTTAGGAATAACAAGTGATTCTTCATCATCACTTTCATTAGTATCATCAGATTCAATATTTTCAATTTCTTTAGCCCTAGCAAGTTGTTCATCAAGAAAATCACTAAGTGGCATAGTAGTATCATGCATAGAGGTAGTTTCATCATAAGTATCATGCATAGCAGAAGTGGCATCATCAATAACATGCGACATATCAGAATGAATAGCAGAAGCAGGTGTAGGCGTCACAAGCTTACTCAAAACAGAAGGTGAATCAAGTGCAGAGCTAGATGGAAGTTCCTTACCTCCCCTCGTAGTTGAGGGATAAATCTTAGTTCTTGGATCTTTCAAGTTCTTCATAATGATAAGCAGATATATATATCCCAAGTGACTCAGTTTCGAGGGTAAAGTATTCAACCCAAATTTATTGATTCGACACAATGGGAGCCAAAGAATACTCTCAAGTATTAGCAGCTGAGTTGTCAATTCAACCACACCTGGAAACTTAATATCTGCAGCTAAGTATTTAGTAGCAAAGTAATATGATAGTAGTGATAACGGTAACAAAAGGTAACGGTAGTAAAAGCAATGTTTTTGGTATTTTGTAGTGATGATAGCAACAGCAACGGGAAAGTAAATAAGCGAAGAACAATATGTGGAAAGCTTGTAGGCAATGGATCGGTGATGGAGAATTATGCCGGATGCGGTTCATCTTGTAACAGTCATAACCTAGGGTGACACAGAACTAGCTCCAGTTCGTCAATGTAATGTAGGCATGTATTCCGAATATAGTCATACATGCTTATGGAAAAGAACTTGCATAACATCTTTTGTCCTACCCTCCCGTGGTAGCGGGGTCCTTATGGAAACTAAGGGATATTAAGGCCTCCTTTTAATAGAGAACTGGAACAAAGCATTAACACATAGTGAATACATGAACTCCTCAAACTACGGTCATCACCGGTAAGTATCCCGATTATTGTCACTTTGGGGTTAACGGATCATAACACATAATAGGCGACTATAGACTTGCAAGATAGGATCAAGAACACTCATATATTGATGAAAACACAATAGGTTCAGATTTGAAATCATGGCACTCGGGCCCTAGTGACAAGCATTAAGCACAGCAAAGTCATAGCAACATCAATCTCGGAACATAGTGGACACTAGGGATCAAACCCTAACAAAACTAACTCGGTTACATGATAGATCCCATCCAACCCATCACTGTCCAGCAAGCCTACGATGGAATTACTCACGCACGGCGGTGAGCATCATGAAATTAGTGATGGAGGATGGTTGATGATGATGATGGCATCGGATTCCCCTCTCCGGAGCCCCGAACAGACTCCAGATCAGCCCTCTCGAGAGGTTTTAGGGCTTGGCGGCGGCTCCGTATCGTAAAACGTGATGATTTCTTCTCTCTGATTTTTTTCTCCTCGAAACTCAATATATGGAGTTGAAGTTGGAGTCGGAGAGGCAATAGGGGGCCCACGAGGTAGGGGGTGTGCCCTAGGGGGGCAGGCTTGCCCCCACCCTCGTGGGCAGGTGGTGGGCCCCTTGGCCTTGATCTTTTGCAGGTATTTTTCATATTTTCTGAAAAGTTGCTCCGTGAAGTTTCAGGTCATTCCAAGAACGTTTGCTCCTGCTCATAAATAACACCATGGTAATTCTGCTAAAAACAGCGTCAGTCTGGGTTAGTTCCATTCAAATCATGCAAGTTAGAGTCCAAAACAAGGGCAAAAGTGTTTGGAAAAGTAGATACGTTGGAGACGTATCACCCACTCATGGCTGCATATCGACGAGAGGTGGACACAGTGGCTGGTCATTTCAAGGGTTATCAAGTTGACCATATAGACCGGTGAAAGAATGAAGCGGCAGACGCTTTAAGCCGCCTTGTCTCTCAGCGTAAACTGGTCCCACCCAGTGTCTTCCTCGACGTATTGCATAATCCGTCGGTCAAGATACCAACAGAGGAGGAGTTGGCTATTCCTGACCCGAAGGCTCAATTAGTGGCAGCTTTGCATGTTATACCGGATTGGACAATCCCATACCTGGCTTACATGAACCGGGGCGAGTTACCGGTGGATGAAACCTCGGCCCGGCAGATAATCTGGCGTTCCATGTCAATGACCATAATCAATGGGGAGTTACATCGTTACAACGTCACAGGGGCAATTCAGCGTTGTGTCTCTCCTCAAGAGGGTTGTGAGATTTTGCGAGAAATCCATGAAGGGGATTGTGGTCACCACGCCGATTCAAAATCTTTGGTGGCTAAAGCTTTTCGTCATGGCTTCTATTGGTTAACAGCTCATGCTGATACTGAGGATTTAGTCAAGAGGTGCGATGGTTGTCAAAAATTTGCACGCCGTGCTCATGTTCCGGCTCAGGAGTTGAGGATGATTCCAATAACTTGGCCGTTTGCGACTTGGGGGCTCGATATGGTTGGACCCTTTAAGAGATCCAAGGATAAAAAGACCCACCTGTTAGTGGTAGTTGACAAGTTCACCAAGTGGGTGGAAGCAGAGCTAGTCAGTAAGTGTGAGCACATCCGGCTTGATGTAGCATCAGTGGCTCACCCCCAGTCTAATGGTCAAGCTGAGAGGGCAAATCAAGAAATTTTGAGAGGTATTAAACCCCGGCTTATGGTTCCTTTAAAGAGGACGCCGGGTTGTTGGGTGGAGGAGTTACCTTCTGTGTTATGGAGCATCAACACCATACCTAACAGATCTACGGGTTACACGCCTTTTTTCATGGTTTATGGAGCAGAGGCGGTTCTTCCTAGTGACATTCGTCACGACTCGCCCCGTGTTGAAGCTGATAATGAGAAGGCATGCCAGGACTCATTGGACCTGTTAGATGAGGAGCGTGATCTTGCAGCAGCACGTTCGACGATATATCAACAAGATCTCCGACATTATCATAGTCGCCGGGTTAAGACCAGAACTTTTCAAGAGGGTGATCTGGTGCTCCGGCTCATCCAGGATCAGACTGATATGCACAAGTTATCCCCACCTTGGGAAGGACCTTTTGTGGTCAGCAAGAATCTACACAACGGGTCATACTACCTCATTGATTTTCGAGAGTACAAAGACTCACGTAAATCGGAGGAGACCAAGCGGCCGTGGAATATAGCTCTTCTTCGGCCTTACTATACTTGAGCCACAGGCTCTTCTTATGTACATATTTGTGACAATGTATATATTATATAATAAACCGGAGCCTCGAATAAAGCGGGGTCTCTGTTCTTTTTACATCATGTGTGAGCCTACAAAGAGCTTCTACTGACAAAGTGGAGTTTTGTTAAACCGGCTTCTACGGCTACACGGATATAAAGAAAATCACTAGGGGGCTTGGTCGTATCCGAACCATAGCTACACATCTTGATCGGTTTAAAACCAAAAAGGGATATCACTAGGGGGCTTGGTTGTCTTCACACCATAGCTACACCTCTTGATAGGCTGCAAGGACAAAAGGAAACTATGTGGAGCCAAAGAAAATGTGTTGCTTTGAGCACAGTTCAAACATAGGTAACCACTGAGCATAGCTCACATATTACCTGGGGGCTCTTTGCTTCTCAAAGAACAGTGAGCTTGAACCCTTGTAATAGGCTATCAGGCCAAGCTTGGAAGCCAGGTGTATTCACCTAAAACCTCAGATTATCCTACCTCTTTAAGTAAGCCACTCCGTCCAGGTAAACCTGGTATGACCCATCGAACGTTTGACAAGTCAATCCCATGGACCCTGAACTTGTCAAAGTTAAACCGGTGATTGGTTAAAGATTGAGGTCCATCTTAAAAGGCTTTGCAAAATGGTTTAACTCAGCGGCCTGGCAGCCCATGAAAAGCCTCGATTTAGGGCCTGGCAGCCCATGAAAAGCCTTTCATATTTCTTTTGTTTTCATTGTTTTCATGATAAGGGATTTATAAATATTTTTCTGATAAACCGGTGTTCGTTACAACCCGGCATGACTTTCAGCGCTTAGTTGTCAGTACATGATCAATTTTTAAACCGGTAGCGTACTGCTTTTGTCTGGTTTTGACTAGATGACACCAGCATTATGCGGCTGTTATCGCCCAATATGGTTTCTATATGAACCGGCAAGAGGGCAAGGAGTTGACAACACTCCGGATTGGTGTTTTTTCACCTTTACCATACAAGCAGTTGGTCAGCCAACGAGGTATGTCACAAATATTATTTATTTTATCTAGTTAATGTAAATCTTGGTTATCCATCCAAGTTATGTATATATTTTGGGCATCATGACCCATCTAGTGATAGACCACTAGGACGCTTTCAAGTTCTTATATGCAGGAACACAAAGTATAATGGACTATGCATAAATAGATCCCAAAAGTGGAACAAATTTTCCAAATATCATGCAACACAAGCATGCTCGATGGCATGGCAGATAAAGGTGTTTCTGCTATCCTATTACAAGGAGCTTCAAATCGGCCCAAAATTGAAAAAATGTTTCAAGTAGTGGCAGACTGTAGGTGATAAACCGGTCGCCGGTTTAGGACGCTTCATCGGGACGGCTTGACGATTGAGGATCATCTTGTACAGTCACCTCCTCTTCATCCCTCCCCAGGCGCTGGAAATCAACCGTTAACCAATCGATTGCGGTTAAATCTTGAAACACGGCCTCTTCATGGATAAGGCTGGAGGGGTCAATGTCAGGAGCGTAAGTATGCTTACGGATTGGAGGTACAAGTTCTTCAACATCATGGATCACGGCAGGTTGTCTCTTTCCTTCAGCATCGTAAACCGGCTGGAAATGAGATAAGTCTGTGTCCTCCACCGGTTTGCTAGCTATTGGCCGCATCTCCTTTGTCAGCCTTCGGAGATCATCATTGTTGAAGTCTGAACCGTCCTCCTTCACACCTGGATATCCTTTAATGATGTCTGCCGCTTCAAGATCCGGAATCCATGCCTTGGCCCGGATTAGTGCGGTCAGCGTTCCTGCTCTTGCAGCTGCCTTCTTCAGTTCTGTAATCCGAGGTGGTAGCATGGCCAGCTTCTCAAGGGTTTCTTTTATCAATGATGGCGCCGACTTGTTGTATGCTGCAGTGCAAATAGCATGTTGGGATCCAGAATATAGCTGTTCTATTAAGGTGTATGCCGCTTTAAGCTTCATCCGCATGTCAGAGCCTAGATGAGCAATGCGGGTACCTGTCATGGTTTAGTATTAGTAAACCGGTCAATGATAAGATCTTATGAATCAGACAAACGACATGAGGAGGTACTTCCAAACATAGCGGACGTCATGGCATCAATCTGCCGCTTCAAGCCGGTCAGTTCGTCTACCACTGGCTTCAGGGCTGCTTCTGCGTCCTCGGCTTTCCTGGTCAAACCGGCCTTTTCTGTTTCCCAGTCAGTATGTTCCTTGTTGAAAGTCTCTTTCAACTTCTCCATAGCTGCCAGGGCATTGGTCAGCTCCTCTTTGGATTTGGAAGCCTCTGCTTGTTGGGACTTTACGTTCTCTTGAAGATCAGCAGTTTGAGCATTCCTCTTTCTCAGCTCGGCCTGCACAGGCCAAGATATGTCAGCAATAGGATATGTATTTTCTAAGTACTAAGCGTATAACAAGTTATGCACTTTGTACTTGGGGGCTAATGCCTATTTGCTCTATTATCAACAAAATCTTTCACAAGTCTCAAGTACAATGCAAGCATTATCCTTAACACTTGGGGGCTACACCGATGGAAACTACTAGAATATAATGATAAAGTATCGGTTTTGTTTTTACAGAGGACTTGACATATTGAGGATCAGCATGCAAGGATTAAGATATTACAAACTCCCGGTTTATGATTAACATCATAAACCGGCCCTTGGGGGCTACTTGGGCTAATGCCTATACTTTGGAATCAAGAAAGGAAGGTGATAATAATACCTCATAGTGCTCTTTCATCAAATTCACCAAACCGGCTTCATAATCACGGTTTGAGTGCAGACGGTTTAGAAAACCGGAGTGGAGTTCTTGAGCGCTAAGGTGAGCGTAGTTTGACAAGCCAGTGCTCCATTTGCCTTTTTCCATGGTAGTACGCTCTTCCTTGGCACTATGTTGGGCCAAGATTACATTATGGCCAGGAGAGGTGTGACCAATACCAGTGATGGTAACCTCGCCTTCTTTATCTCCAGCAGCTTTATCTGGAGTTGATGGAGTTTCGGTAGCTTTCACCGGACTAGACCGGATTGGATCTACCGGTTCAGTGTCAGGCACAACAGTATCAGCTTCTGGTTGTTCATCGATATTGTGATCTTGAGGAGGTGGCTCATCAAAGGTGACTTCAGGATTGGGATCCTCCGGTTCACCAGTTTGGTGCGGTTCACCTGTTTGCTCCAGTTCATGAGCCACCTGGTCTTCAGACGGATTGTTCACCCGAGCTTTTTTGCTGGGTCTGGCTTTGGCTCTACAAACAAAAATAAAAGAGGTGAAAATTAAGCATAGTATTCAAGGTATGAAAATGTTCAAAGAAAGGGTTTGAGTACTTACCCAGCTACAGTTTTGAGAGGAGGGAGTTGGGTTGCTGTTGACTTGCCAGATGATGAGGGAGGTGTCACCTAATAATTTGAATTGGACAGATTAAGAGGTTGTCGGAAATAACCTGCCTTGGGGTAAGAATTTTCAGAAGGAGGTGAGACCTCAGATCGACGTTTTCGAACCGGGGTGTCAGGTAAACTGGTCGAGGTGACCTTTTGGCCACTGTGCCGGGTTGTACGGCGAGCTTCGTGCTACTGCTTCTTCAAAATAAATGTTGGATCCAAGTGAGCAAGAGGATGTGAAAAATCTTACTTTCCGAATCGCTTGATGGATTTTTTGCGGTGGCAGAGTCTGAATCGGAGGAAAGGACAATTACCTCTACATCGTCGGCTTGGCTGCCTTCCGTGCCCTCCTGATAAACATCATTGTTAATGAGATGCATAAATAGGGAACCAAGTGAATCAAGTTCTACCTCAACTTCCGGTTCATCTGTGTCGTCATCCAATTCCATGCTGATGCATTCAGCGGCCTTCCGCTTTGAGGTTTTCTTGACGATTTTTGTTTTGGGGCGAGAGGGCTTTGCAGCTTTCTCTGCAGGTTTCTTCTCCCAGAATGGATCGTCACCCTATTTATAAACAAACAGAAGAATGTTCACAGGTTGTACAGTCTACAAGATATCAAGTGTGAAGCGGAAAGGCAACACTTACAGCAGGCGGTTTGTTTTTTGTGTAGAAGGGGTTCAAGCCGGTTTGGCGGCAGACATATTCCGATTCATGCAACATCTTTTTGATACTTTCAGTGACTTCTTCATCGGTTAATTGAATGTTGATTTGGCGTTGGGAGTCTTCTAATTCACCAGTGTACTCACACATTAAATCGGAGCGGCGGCTTAATGGCAAGATGCTCCAGGATATCCAGCAACGCACAAAGTCGACGCCTGATAAACCGTTGGCCATAAAGAGTCAGAGCTTGGCGAGTTGAGGGGCATAGGAGGCCCATTCTGCAGCACTTAAACATTGCGGCAGTGGATGAGTGTTGGAGAGCCAGTGGGCGCGGTAACCCGGCAGAGGATTCTCGTCTTCAGGGGAAGTATCTTTACAGTAGAACCATGTTTGGTTCCAATCTTTGGGGTGACTGTGCAGCTTGGCATGAGGGAATTCAACCTCTTTCCTTTTTTGAATAGAGACGCCACCAAGTTCAGTGTTTGGTCCCTCTACAAATTCAGTGCACCGGTTCAGATGAAAAAAAATCCCGGAATAGCTCATCAGTTGGTTCTTCTTGTAAGTACACCTCACAGAAGACTTTGAAATTGCATATATTAGACACCGAGTTGGGTCCAATGTCTTGAGGATGGAGCTGGAAACTGGCAAGCACATCCCGGAAAAACTTTGACCCAGGCGGTTTGAAACCACGACCCATATGGTCAACAAATACCACTACCTCACCCTGCTTAGGGGCAGGGGGATTCTCCGTTCCTGGAACTCGCCATCGGATCTCAGTCTTTTGGGGCAAAGTACCAATCCTGACCATTCCATTAAGCTGTTCTTCGGTAACCCGGGAAGGAGCCCAGTTGCAAGCATAAAACTATTTGTCCATTGCAAACGAAAAGCTGAAAGGAAATACCGGTTTACAAATCATTCATGGTGATACATAAGATGCGACGGAACAAAGACATACAGGTATGTAAATTGTGCAAACCGGAGGCTGATACTATAATGAATGACAAGGCAATATTAGAACAAAGGAATGCACATACTGTTAAACTAGAGTATAACAACGGAGGTAAAATGCTTGTCCGATTCACCAGAGGGCTAATGGTATATGATAGATTGCTTTTACAAAGGTAAACAGCCTATGTGGTAAAGAGGATACAGATCTAAGGCAAGAATGACTAAGTAAGGTAAAAACATATTTCATAAGGTTGCAGTGAAATTTTGGATCTACCGTAAGACAAGAAAATAAAAGGATTTAGACCTAAAAGGTTGATCTCGAAGTAGTTCACAAGGGACCAGATCAGTGTTTTATGCGCATAAAGGTTTGTTTTGGTAACAGAAGATAAGCCATTATGTGGAATACATCAGGGTTGAAGTTTTTATCCATGGACTAAGAAGAAACAAGGGAAGAACAGCACCGGAGTCTCGATGAACTTCGAAGAACGAGGAAACCCTACATTGATCTACAATAGAGAAAGGAAGGGACTTACAGTGGCTGTTGAAGCAGCAGAGGTATGCCGCGGTTCTCTGGTACAACCAGGTTGATGCAGCGGCCGGCGAAGAGACGAAGGTTAAGCTCGGTGACGGCGGCGGCGCTCAGGGGCAGAGATGTCGCAAGGAGGAATAAGAAGTGAAAGAGACGAAGGGGAAAAAGGATAAGGGTCCGTGGTCCTATTTATAAGGTGAAGCGATAAGCGACAAGTGCGGGAATCGAGGAGCTCAAAATGGATAGTTAATAAGGATGTCACCTCGATGGTTGGATATTCATTGATGAAGGGAATCTTCGGCTTCAACGAATAGATGACGTCAGGGCGGCTTACTACGGATCTAAAGGATGACATCACGGCGGTTTACCAGATCTATAAGAAGGTGACAGGGCAAGAATTTTTCTAAGTATTGAAGATTGACATGAAAAAGTTCAAATCAATCTGGGGCCTAATGTTGGGGATATGATTACTGGAGGTAAACCGGCTCAGAATGGCCGGGTTAGCTCCATGAAGATAGAGGCCCATGACGACGTGAAGCTGGTGGCGCTTTGCGAAGGCCCAAGGCCCAAAGGCGGGTTAAAGCTTGTAGATGTAAACCGACTCTGTCATGTAACTTGTATTGTAAGTTAGAGGAATAGAGACCGAGCCGGACACATCTATGATCTGGCCTCGGGACACTGTAAACCGGCGGGCGTCAACCTATGTATATAAAGGGACGACCCGGCCGCGGTTTGATGACAACATACAACAACTCGAGAGCCAGGCAAAGTGGATTCGCTCCCTGGTCATCGAAACCCTAGCAATACCAATCACAACTAGACGTAGGCTTTTACCTTCATCGAAGGGGCCGAACTAGTATAAAACCCCTCGTGTCCCCTTGTCTGGTTTAACCCCTTTAAGCTAACCCGTAGCGATGGCTCCACGACTAAGTCCTTTCACGAGGACATCTGCCGTGACAACCCCATGACACTATGACTATGAGATTATGCAATTCCCGGATATCGGAGGAACACTTTGTGTGCTACCAAACGTCACAACATAACTGGGTGATTATAAAGGTGCTCTACAGGTGTCTCCGATGGTACTTGTTGAGTTGGCATAGATCGAGATTATGATTTGTCACTCCGATTGTCGGAGATGTATCTCCGGGCCCTCTCGGTAATGCACATCACTATAAGCCTTGCAAGCATTGTGACTAATGAGTTAGTTGCGGGATGATGCATTACGGAATGAGTAAAGAGACTTGCCGGTAACAAGATTGAACTAGGTATTGAGATACCGACGATCGAATCTCGGGCAAGTAACATACCGATGACAAAGGGAACAACGTATGTTGTTATGCGGTTTGACCGATAAAGATCTTCATAGAATATGTAGGAACCAATATAAGCATCCAGGTTCCGCTATTGGTTATTGACCGGAGATGAGTCTCAGTCATGTCTACATAGTTCTCGAACCCGTAGGGTCCGCACGCTTAACGTTCGGTGATGATCGGTATTATGAGTTTATGTGTTTTGATGTATCGAAGGTAGTTCAGAGTCCCGGATGAGATCGGGGACACGACGAGGAGTCTCGAAATGGTCGAGACGTAAAAATTGATATATTGGACAACTATATTCGGACATTGGAAAGGTTCCGAGAGATTCAGGTATTTTTCGAAGTACCGGAGAGTTACGGGAATTCGCCGGGAAGGTCAATGGGCCTTCATGGGCTTTAGTGGAAATAGAGGGAAGCAAGGAAGTGTGGGGTGCGCCCCCCTAGGACCAAACCGAATTGGTTTAGGGCTTTGGGGGCCGGCCCCGTCTTTCCTTCTCCTCTTTCCTTCCCCTCCTAGTTGGACTAGGAAAGGGGGAACCTACTCCTAGTAGGAGTAGGATTCCCCCCTTGGGGCGCACCCTATGAGGCCGCTGGCCCCCTCCCCTTGCTCCTTTATATACGTGGCCAGGGGGCTCCTCATAGACACACAAGTTGATTGTTCCAAGCTGTGTGCGGTGGCCCCCTCCACCATATTCCACCTCGGTCATATCGTAGTGGTGCTTAGGCAAAGCCCTGCGTCGGTAACATCATCATCACTGTCATCACGCCGTCGTGCCGACGGAACTCTCCCTCGAAGCTCTACTGGATCGTGTGTAGCGACCAGACCTCAAACAGTCTGACCTCTATGTATAAGTGTCATCCCTGGATCGGTAATGCTGACACACACAGTACTTGAAGGATTTATAATAGAGTGTCAATCACACACTTATTACATCGATCATCTCAAAAGAGAACTTATTACAATAAATATGGCTTAAGGCCATCTAATACGATAAACATCGGAAGGCTTGGAAGATAAAGTGAGTCCATCAACTCCAACGGCATCACTGAGTGAAACACCACGACCTAAGGCTCCTTACTCGTCGTCTGAAAAGTCTGCAACATGATACGTTGCAGCCTGAAAAAACGGGTCAGCACATAGAATATGCTAGCAAGATAACACAAGAGAATAATGAACAGAACAAAGCTATCACTATATGCATGTATGGCTGGTGGAGGCTGTATGGTTGATATGTTTTGCGTAAAGCCAATTTTCCCTACTGCAAAGGAATATATTTTATTTAACTACAAGATTTGTTGAAAACAATGAGAATGGTAAACCCCATCTCAAACCCAATTAAAAGTGATCAGTAACCCAAACAAAATTATATAATTAAGAGTGATGAGATCCACATGATAATCCAAGAACCAGATACTCAAAATGTCCATAACTGGGGACACGGCTAACCATGATTAGTTTGTACACTCTACAGAGGTTTGTGCACTTTTCCCCACAAGAATCGATCTCCACCATTGGATTTCTCGCACTACAAGGTGTTTGAGAAACGGATGACCGAGACACAGTTTTTCAGAAGCGTTAGCACCTTACGATGGGTAGACCGGTACACCTACATCCCCTACATCTGCTAGTCTACCACTATAAGAGTTCACACAACTTAATCAACTATGCCAGAGCCCATAATGGCATGTGGCTGCACACGGAAGTTTCCAGCATGAATAATCTTATGATCCCTTTGAGCCTGGGTGGCAGCCCATAGGAAAATCACACGGTACCCCGGGATTTCCAAAAATACAGGCAATCACTGGGTTCTCCAGGTGCCTCAATCCACCCAGATGTGTATTAAAGTTGCCACCTTAAGTTAACCATTAAATTAACAATCTCACAACTGTCATGAAAACTCTCAAACCCAATCCACGTCTACGAGCATAGCATAGCAGTATAAGTATAACATAGAGGTAACTCCCAGGGTTTGATAATAAATAGGGTAATAGGTTCCTACCTCATCAACTACTTCCCAACCCACAGTTTAATTCAGATCCTAACCATGCAATGTTTGAGGGTTGATTTAATGCAATAAAACTGGGTAGTAAGAGGTATGATCAAAGTGTTACTTGCCTTGCTGATGATCCGCGAAACCTAGAGACTCGATGTAGCACACTTCGCACTCCGGGTACTCTATCACAATAAAACAAGCATACAATAAGCAATCAAGCAAAAGCATGGGTAAAACTCAAATAAGAGATCTAACCAGAAAGTTCAACTTAAGAACTCCGGTTTGCAAAAAGAGTCAAAACAAACGAAGCAACAAAATTCAAAGTGCGAAAGAAACAGGCTTCGTTTACTAATCTGGACTAAGGTCAAACTACAGTAGCAAAAACTTGTTTAAGTTGATTAAACGGAAAGAGAGTTTCGAGATGAAACTCTAGGCGCTTGAATCGGCTGATTCCGATAAACGAGCGAAAAGTTATACTAGAACGAAAATCGGATCAGAAATCCTGATCGAAAATAATCGCGGAAAATACGAGAAAAAGAAAAACTGACGAACAGGCTAACGAACGAACGTTCGTTATCTGCAACTAATGAGCGAACGTCCGCTAAATAACTAAACCGAATAAAAAAATAAACCTATCTAAATAAATAAATAAAAACCGCGGATCTAAAAAAACCGTACGGTTTTCCGAAGAAAACCGGCGGCGGCGGCGCTACCTCCGGCAAGTCCGGCGGGTCAGCGGCGGCGTCTCCGGCGAGGCGGTGTGGCGGCGGCGTGGGGAAGGCGACTTAGGGTTTGGGTTGGCGGGGCTAACAGGCTGCGGGGGTGCGGCTTTTAAAGGGGCCGGCCCGAAGAGTCCTGGCCGAAAACGGCCCTAAGTCGGTTTGACTTTTTTTTAAAAATAATTTCGACGTCAGAAAAAGAAAGAAAAGAAATACTTAACGGACTCCAAAAATCCCGAAATAAATTTTCCCCGTCCTCGAAAAATAAGCCGGACAAGGTGAACATTTATTTGGGTCTAAAATGCAATTTTGAAAATGCACTTTTTTTTCCTAATTCAAATAAAATAGCGACAAAACTCCGAATAAAAATCTTATTTGATTTTAATATTAAATATCTGTTATTTCTTTATTTTGAGGAAGTCATTTTATCCTCTCTCTTTTATTTTTTTATAAAAGAAATATTTTAGAGAAAAATAATTAAAATCAAACGATCCTCTTTTCAAAATTCGAGAAAAACTCAAATATGAAAATAACGAAATCCCCAACTCTCTCCGTGGGTCCTTGAGTTGCGTAGAATTTCTAGGATCAACCAAAAATGCAATAAAACATGATACGAAATGATGATCTAATGTATAACAATCCAAATTGAAAATTTGGGATGTTACAAACCTACCCCCTTATGATGAATCTCGCCCTCGAGATTCGGGTTGGCTAGAAAATAGGTGAGGGCGATCCTTTCGTAAGTCTTGTTCTCGTACCCAAGTGGCTTCATCCTCGGTATGGTGACTCCATTGAACCTTGCAAAATTTGATAACTTTGCTGCGTGTAACTCGGCTGGCGAACTCGAGTATCTTGACTGGTTTCTCCTCGTAGGTCAAATCGCTATCTAACTATATTGCTTCTAGTGGCACTGTATCTCTCAGAGGAATTTCAGCCATCTCCGCATGTCACTTCTTCAACTGAGAAACGTGGAACACATCGTGAACTCCGGACAATCCTTCGGGTAATTCCAACTTGTAAGCAACTTCTCCCATACGTTCCAAAACTCTGTATGGTGCCACAAAACATGGTGCTAACTTTCCCTTAACTCCAAAGTGCTTTACTCCTCGGAGTGGTGATACTCGAAGATACACTCTGTCTCCGACTTCGTAGACTGTCTCCTTGCGTTTCGAATCCGCATAACTCTTCTGCCTGGATTGGGCTACCTTGAGTCTATCACGAACCAGTTGAACCTTCTCTTCAGACTCTTTAATCAAATCTGGTCCAAACAACTGTCAGTCTCCAACTTCGTCCCACAATAACGGTGTTCTGCACCTCCTTCTGTACAGTGCTTCGAAAGGGGCCATCTTCAAACTAGCTTGATAACTGTTGTTATAAAAGAACTCTGCACAAGGTAAATTATCGTCCCAACTAGATCCATAGTCTAGCGCACAAGCTCTCAACATGTCCTCCAGGATCTGATTTACTCTTTCAGTCTGTCCATCTGTTTGTGGGTGAAAAGCTGTACTGAACTCTAGTCTAGTTCCCAAAGTTTCATGCAACTGATTCAAAAACTTTGAAGTAAACTGGGTTCCTCTATCTGATACAATGGTCCTCGGAACTCCATGCAGACATACGATCCTAGTCATATATATCTTTGCCAACTTAGCACTGGTGTAAGTGGTCTTTACTGTGATGAAATGAGCTACTTTCGTCAATCGATCGACTACAACCCATATCGAGTCATAGTGCTACGTCTCGAGCTAGCGTTGGTTTTCCCCGAAGAGGAGGGGGTGATGCAGCACAGTAGCGTAAGTATTTCCCTCAGTTTTTGAGAACCAAGGTATCAATCCAGTAGGAGGTCACGCGCAAGTCCCCCGTACCTGCACAAAACGGTAGCAACTCGCAACCAACGCTTAGGGGTTGTCAATCCCTTCACGGTCACTAACGAGAGTGAGATCTGATAGAGATAATATTTTTGGTATTTTTGGTATAAAGATGCAAAGTAAAAAGTAAAAGCAAAACAAGTAAAATAAAGTAATGGAGATTGATATGATGAGAATAGACCCGGGGGCCATAGGTTTCACTAGTGGCTTCTCTCAAGAGCATAGATATTCTACGGTGGGTGAACAAATTACTGTTGAGCAATTGATAGAATTGAGCATAGTTATGAGGTTATCTAGGTATGATCATGTATATAGGCATCACATCCGTGACAAGTAGACCGACTCCTGCCTGCATCTACTACTATTACTCCACTCATCGACCGCTATCCAGCTTGCATCTAGAGTATTAAGTTAAAAACAGAGTAACGCCTTAAGCAAGATGACATGATGTAGAGGAATAAATTCATGCAATATGATAAATACCCCATCTTGTTATCGTCGATGGCAACAATACAATACGTGCCTTGCAACTCTTTCTGTCACTGAGTAAGGACACCGCAAGATTGAACCCAAAGCTAAGCACTTCTCCCATTGCAAGAACTACCAATCTAGTTGGCCAAACCAAACGGATAATTTGAAGAGACTTGCAAAGATAACTCAATCATACACAAAAGAATTCAGAGAAGATTCAAATATTATTCATAGATAAGTTGGATCATAAACCCAGAATTCATCGGTCTCAACAAACACACCGCAAAAAGAAGATTACATCGAATAGATCTCCACGAGAGAGGGGGAGAACATTGTATTGAGATCCAAAAAGAGAGAAGAAGCCATCTAGCTACTAGCTATGGACCCGAAGGTCTGAAGTAAACTACTCACACTTCATCGGAAGGGCTATGGTGTTGATGTAGAAGCCCTCCGTGATGGATGCCCTCTCCGGCGGAGCTCCGGAACAGGCCCCAAGATGGGATCTCGTGGATACAGGAAGTTGCGGCAGTGGAATTAGGTTTTTGGCTCCCCCTTTGGTCTAATGGGGGTACGTAGGTATATATAGGAGGAAGGAGCACGTCGGTGGAGCTCCGAGGGGCCCACGAGGCAGGGGGGCGCGCCCAGGGGGGGCGCCCTCCACCCTCGTGACCTCCCCGGAAACTTCTTGGAGTAGGGTCCAAGTCTCCTGGATCACGTTCGGTGAGAAGATCACGTTCCCGAAGGTTTCATTACGTTTGGACTCCATTTGATATTCTGTTTCCTCGAAATACTGAAATAGGCAAAAAACAGCAATTTTGGGCTGGGCCTCCGGTTAATAGGTTAGTCCCAAAAATAATATAAAAGTGGAAAATAAAGCCCAATATAGTCCAAAACAGTAGATAAAGTAGCATGGAGCAATCAAAAATTATAGTTACGTTGGAGACGTATCAGGCATCCCCAAGCTTAATTCCTGCTCGTCCTCGAGTAGGTAAATGATAAAAAGAGAATTTTTGATGCGGAGTGATACTTTGGCATAATTTCAATGTAAATCTTCTTAATCATGGTATGAATATTCAGATCCGAAAGGTTCAAGACAAAAGTTCATATTGACATAAAAATCATAATACTTCAAGCATACTAATCAAACAATTATGTCATCTCAAAATAACATGGCCAAAGGAAGTTCATCCCTACAAAATCATATAGTTAGGCTATGCTTCATTTTCGTCACACAAAGATGTTCCCAAATTCTATACCCCCGATGACAAGCCAAGCAATTGTTTCATACTCAAATAATCTCAAACTTTTTCAACCTTCACGCAATACATGAGCGCGAGCCATGGACATAACACTATGGGTGGTATAGAATATGATGATGGGGATTGTGTGGAGAAGACAAAAAAGGAGAAAGTCTCACATCAACGAGGCTAATCAATGAGCTATGGAGATACCCATCAATTGATGTTAATGCAAGGAGTAGGGATTGCCATGCAACGGATGCACTAGAGCTAAGAATGCTCAACAAAAGAAAACTAGTGGGTGTGCATCCAACTTGCTTGCTCATGAAGACCCAGGGCATTTTGAGGAAGAACATCGTTGGAATATACAAGCCAAGTTCTATAATGAAAAATTCCCACTAGTATGAACAAGACAACTTATGAGACTCACTATATGAAAATCATGGTGCTACTTTGAAGCACAAGTGTGGAAAAAGAGATAGTAGCATTGACCTTTTTATTTTCTCCTTCTTTTTTTTGGGCCTTTCTTTTTTTCTTTTTGGCCTTTCTCTCTCTTTTTTTTGATTGGGCAATGCTCTAATAATGATGATCATCACACTTCTATTGATTACAACATAATGATTACAACTCGATACTAGAACAAGATATGACTCTATATGAATGCCTCCGGCGGTGTACCGGGATGGTGCAATGAATCAAGAGTGACATGTATGAAAAATAATGCATGGTGGCTTTGCCACAAATACGATGTCAACTACAAGATCATGCAATGGAAATATGACAAAAGTAAAGCATGTCATGATGATGATGATGATGATGGAAGTTGCATGGCAATATATCTCGGAATGGCTATGGGAATGCCATGATAGGTAGGTATGGTGGCTGTTTTGAGGAAGATATAGGGAGGTTTATGTGTGAAAGAGCGTATCATATCACGGGGTTTGGATGCACCGGCGAAGTTTGCACCAACTCTCAATGTGATAAAGGGCAATGCACGGTACCGAAGAGGCTAGCAAATGGCGGAAAGGTAAAAGTGCGTATAATCCATGGACTCAACATTAGTCAAAAGAACTCATATACTTATTGCAAAAATTTAGAAGTCATCAAAAATCAAGTACTACGCGCATGCTCCTAGGGGGATATATTGGTAGGAAAAGACCATCGCTCATCCCCGACCGCCACTCAGAAGGATGCACAAGCCAGGTACACTTCATGCTTCAAATTTGTTACACAACTTTAACCATACGTGCATGCTAAGGGACTTGCTAACATCAACACAAGTATTTCTCAAATTCACAACTACTCAACTAGCATGACTATGATATTATCACCTCCATATCTCAAAACAATTATCAAGCATCAAACTTATCTTAGTATTCAACCCACTAAAAAGAAAGTTTCACATATCTTGAATACCAAGTATATTAACATTAAGCAAATTACCATGCTATTAACGACTCTCAAAATAATCTAAGTGAAGCATGAGAGATCAAGTTTCTTTAAAACAATCCACCACCCTGCTCTAAAAGATCTAAGTGAAGCACTAGAGCAAAAATTATCACGCTCAAAAAGATATAAGTGAAGCACATAGAGCAAACTATCAAGCTCAAAACATATAAGTGAAGCACATAGAGTATTCTAATAAATTTCAATTCATACATGGCTCTCTCAAAAGGTGTGTACAGCAAGGATTATTGTGGTATACTAACAAGCAAAGACACAAATAATACAAGACGCTCCAAGCAAAACACATATCATGTGGTGAATAAAAATATAGCTCCAAGTAAATTACCGATGGAAGTGGACGAACGAGGGGATGCCTTCCGGGGCATCCCCAAGCTTTGAATTTTTGGTGTCCTTGGATTATCTTGGGGGTGCCATGGGAATCCCCAAGCTTAGGCTCTTGCCACTCCTTGTTCCATAATCCATCAAAAGAATTCACCCAAAACTTGAAAACTTCACAACACAAAACTCAATAGAAATCTCGTGAGCTCCGTTAGAGAAAGAAAACAAAAGACTACTTTAAGGTACTGTAGTTAACTTGTTTTTTATTTGTATTGGTGTTAAACCTACTGTATTCCAACTTCTCTATGGTTTATAAACTATTTTACTAGCCATAGATTCATCAAAATAAGCAAACAACACACGCAAAACAGAATCTGTCAAAAACAGAACAGTCTGTAGTAATCTGTTACTAACGCAAACTTCTGGAACCCAAAAAATTCTACAAAAATTAGATGACCTGGGAAATTTGTTTATTGATCAGCAGCAATTGGAATCACTATTTTATCACGTTCTGGTGATTTTTTACAATTCGGGCACTGAGCGCAAAGATTCTGGAAATTACAGCAAGATCAAATAACTATCTTCCAAGAAGATCTAATAGGTTTAACTTGGCACAAACACTAATTAAAAGATAAAACCACATCTAAACATAATCTAGATGGTTTAGTTATTCCTAAACAGAACCAAAAACAAAAAACACAAAATAAAATTGGGTTGCCTCCCAACAAGCGCTATCGTTTAACGCTCCTAGCTAGGCATAAAAGCAAGGATAGATCTAGGTATTGCCATCTTTAGTAGGCAATCCATAAGTGGCTCTCATGATAGATTCATATGGTAATTTTATTTTCTTTCTAGGAAAGTGTTCCATGCCCTTATTTAAGGGAAATTGGAATTTAATATTCCCTTCCTTCATATCAATAATTGCACCAATCGTTCTAAGGAAAGGTCTACCAAGAATAATAGGACATGAAGGATTGCAATCTATATCAAGAACGATAAAATCTACGGGCACATAATTCCTATTTGCAACAATAAGAACATCATTAATTCTTCCCATAGGCTTTTTAATAGTGGAATCCGCAAGATGCAAGTTTAGAGAGCAATCATCAAAGTCACGGAAATCTAGCAAATCACACAAAGCTTTGGGGATAGTAGAGACACTAGCACCCAAATCACACAAAGCATAAAACTCGTAATTTTTAATTTTAATCTTAATTGTAGGTTCCCACTCATCTTGGAGTTTTCTAGGGATAGAAACTTTCAACTCAAGCTTTTCTTCATAAGATTGCATTAAGGCGTCAACAATGTGTTCGGTAAAGGCCTTATTTCGACTATAAGCATGAGGAGAATTTAACACGGATTGCAACAAGGAAATACAATCAATTAAAGAGAAATTTTCATAGTTAAATTCCTTGAGATCCAAAATAGTGGGTTTAGCAATATCTAGATTTTTATTTCTTTCAATCCCTTTTTTATCAATTTCATCATCAAGATCTAAAAACTCAGAATTCTTAGAACGCCTTCTAGGTAAGGGAAGATCATAATCAGATTCATCAAGATTCATAGTGCAAAACAAAGATTTAATAGGGGACACATCAATAACTTTTAGATCTTCATCTTGATTTTCATAGTTATTTGGTTTAGCGGCCATCTTATTGACTAAGGTGGCTTGCATATCCGAAATTTCAGCGGTCATTTTTTCAAGATGAGCAATTTGGGCTCTTACACCATCAAATTCTTTGGACATATCATCGAGCTCTTTATTCATATAACTCATAAAACTCTTTTGTTCCTTAAGCTTGTTTCTAAAGAAATTATTATGCTCAAATTGCAAGACCATAAACTTCCTGACATTGTTTTCGATATCTTCTAGCCTTTTAAGGTGAAGATCACCAAAATTAGGTAAGGCCATCGTGAAGAATAAGCAAGCAAACTAACACACGAGCAAACAAAAGGCAAAGGGAAAGAGAGGGCGAATAAAACGGCAAGGGTGAAGTGAGGGAGAGGAAAACGAGAGGCAAATGGCAAATAATGTAATGCGAGAGATAGAGATTGTGATGGGTACTTGGTATGTTGACTTTTGCGTAGGCTTTCCTGGCAACGGTGCCAGAAATGGCTCGTTGACGGGAGAGTAAATCTTGACTTGACTTGGCGTAGGCCTCCCCGGCAACGGTGCCAGAAATCCTTCTTGCTACATCTCAAGCTAGCGTTGGTTTTCCCCGAAGAGGAGGGGGTGATGCAGCACAGTAGTGTAAGTATTTCCCTCAGTTTTTGAGAACCAAGATATCAATCCAGTAGGAGGTCACGTGCAAGTCCCTCGTACCTGCACAAAACGGTAGCAACTCACAACCAACGGATAGGGGTTGTCAATCCCTTCACGGTCACTTACGAGAGTGAGATCTGATAGAGATAATATTTTTGGTATTTTTGGTATAAAGTGTTGGGGAACGTAGCAGAAATTCAAAATTTTCTACGCATCACCAAGATCAATCTATGGAGTAATCTAGCAACGAGGGGAAGGAGAGTGCATCTACATACCCTTGTAGATCGCTAAGCGGAAGCGTTCAAGTGAACGGGGTTGATGGAGTCGTACTCGTCGTGATCCAAATCACCGATGATCCTAGTGCCGAACGGATGGCACCTCCGTGTACAACACACGTACAGCCCGGTGATGTCTCCTACGCCTTGATCCAGCAAGGGGAGAAGGAGAGGTTGGGGAAGACTCCATCCAGCAGCAGCACGACAGCATGGTGGTGGTGGAGGAGCGCGGGACTCCAGCAGGACTTCGCCAAGCACTACGAGAGATGAGGAGGGAGAGAGGTAGGGCTGCGCCAACAGGGAGAGCAAATCACGTGTGTTGGGCAGCCCCATACCTCAAGTATATATAGGGGGAGGGGAGGGGCTGCGCCCCCACCTAGGGTTCCCTCCCTAGGGGTGGCGGCAGCCCCCAGATCCCATCTGGGAGGCGGCCAAGGGGGAGAGAGAGGGGGGCGCACCTAGGGTGGGCCTTAGGGCCCATCTGCGCCTAGGGTTCGCCCCCTCTCCTCTTGAGGACACCTTCGGCCCTTGGTGGGAGGCGCCCTATCCCACATAGGGGCTGGTTCCTTCCCACTTATGGCCCACGCAAGCCTCCGGGGCTGGTGGCCCCTCCCGGTGGACCCCCGGACCCCTCCGGTGGTCCCGGTACACTACCGGTGATGCCCGGAACACTTCCGGTGGCCAAAACCATACTTCCTATATATCAATCTTTACCTCCGGACCATTCCGGAACTCCTCGTGACGTCCGGGATCTCATCTGGGACTCCGAACAACATCCGGTAACCGCGTACATACTTTCCCTATAACCCTAGCGTCATCGAACCTTAAGTGTGTAGACCCTACGGGTTCGGGAACCATGCAGACATGACCGAGACAACTCTCCGGCCAATAACCAACAGCGGGATCTGGATACCCATGTTGGCTCCCACATGTTCCACGATGATCTCATCGGATGAACCACGATGTCAAGGACTTAATCAATCCCGTATACAATTCCCTTTGTCTAGCGGTACGATACTTGCCCGAGATTCGATCGTCGGTATCCCGATACCTTGTTCAATCTCATTACCGGCAAGTCTCTTTACTCGTTCTGTAACACATCATCCTGTGATCAACTCCTTGGTCACATTGTGCACATTATGATGATGTCCTACCGAGTGGGCCCAGAGATACCTCTCCATTTACACGGAGTGACAAATCCCAGTCTCGATTCGTGCCAACCCAACAGACACTTTCGGAGATACCTGTAGTGAACCTTTGTAGCCACCCAGTTACGTTGTGACGTTTGGTACACCCAAAGCATTCCTACGGTATCCGGGAGTTGCACAATCTCATGGTCTAAGGAAATGATACTTGACATTAGAAAAGCTTTAGCATACGAACTACACGATCTTTGTGCTAGGCTTAGGATTGGGTCTTGTCCATCACATCATTCTCCTAATGATGTGATCCCGTTATCAACGACATCCAATGTCCATGGTCAGGAAACCGTAACCATCTATTGATCAACGAGCTAGTCAACTAGAGGCTTACTAGGGACATGGTGTTGTCTATGTATCCACACATGTATCTGAGTTTCCTATCAATACAATTCTAGCATGGATAATAAACGATTATCATGAACAAGGAAATATAATAATAACCAATTTATTATTGCCTCTAGGGCATATTTCCAACAGTCTCCCACTTGCACTAGAGTCAATAATCTAGTTCACATCACCATGTGATTAACACTCACAGGTCACATCGCCATGTGGCCAACATCCAAAGAGTCTATTAGACTCAATGATCCAGTTCACATCACTATGTGATAAACACTCAAAGAGTTCTAGGTTTGATCATGTTATGCTTGTGAGAGAGGTTTTAGTCAACGGGTCTTGCCATATTCAGATCCCTATGTATTTCGCAAAACTTTATATCATAGATGCTGCTACCACGTTCCACTTGGAGCTATTCCAAATTGTTGCTCCATTATACGTATTCGGTATCTCTACTCAGAGCTATCCGGATAGGTGTTAAGCTTGCATCGACGTAACTCTTTACGTCGAACTCTTTATCACCTCCATAACCGAGAAACATTTCCTTATTCCTCTAAGGATAATTTTGACCGCTATCTGGTGATCTACTCCTAGATCACCTTTGTACCCTCTTGCCAGACATGTGGCAACGCACACATCAGGTGCGGTACTTCAGCATGGTATACCGTATAGAGCCTATGACAAAAGCATAGGGGACGACCTTCGTCCTTTCTCTTTCTTCTGCTGTGGTCAAGCTTTGATTCTTACTCAACTTCACACCTTACAACTCAGGTGAGAACCCCTTCTTTGACTGATCTATTTTGAACTCTTTCAGAAACATGTCAAGGTGTGCGTTCTTTGAAAGTATCATCAGGCATCTTGATCTATTTCTATAGATCTTGATGCCCAATATGTAAGCAGCTTTATCCAGGTCTTCCTTTGAAAATCACTCTTCAAACAACCGTTTATGCTTTCCCGAAATTCTACATTATTTCAGATCAACAATACGTCATCCACATATACTGATCAGGAATATTGTAGTGCTCCCACTCATTTTCTTGTAAATACAAGTTTCTAGCAAACATTGTATAAACCTAAAAGCTTTGATCACTCCATCAAAGCATATATTCCGATTCCGAGATGCTTGCTCTAGTCCATAGAAGGATCGCTGGAGCCAACATACCTTTTAGCATCCTTAGGATCGACAAAACCTTTTATTGTATCACATACAACTTTTTCTTATGAAAACTGGTAAGAAAACTTGTTTTGACATCTATTTGTCAGATTTCATAATCGAAAAACACAGCTAATGCTAACATGATTCCGACGGACTTTAGCATCGCTACGGGTGAGAAATTCTCATCATAGTCAACTCCTTGAACTTGTGAAAAGACTCTTTCCCACAAGTCGAGCTTCATTGATGGTAACATTACCGCCCACGTCCGTCTTCTTCTTAAATATCCATTTATCTCAATGGCTTGCCTATCACCGGGCAAGTCCACCAAAGTCCATACATGGATCCTATCTCGGATTTCATGGCTTCTAACCATTTGTCAGAATACGGGCCCACCATCGCTTCTCCATAGCTTGTAGGTTCATTGTTGTCTAACAACATGATATCTAAGACATGATTACCGTACCACTCAGGAGTAGTACATATCCTTGTCGACCTACGATGTTCGATAGCAACTTGATCTGAAGCTTCATGATCACTATCATTAACTTCCTATTAAATAGACATAGGCGCCGCAGAAAACATCTTTCTGTGTTGCATCACTCTCTGGTTGAAGTAAAGGTTTGACTACCTCATCAAGTTCTATCTTCCTCCCACTCAATTCATTCGAGAGAAACTCCTTCTCGAGAAAGGACCCGTTCTTAGCGACAAACAATTTACCCTCAGATCTGAGATAGAAGGTATACCCAACTGTCACCTTTGGGTATCCTATGAAGATGTGTTTGTCCGCTTTGGGTTCGAGCTTCTCCGGCTGAAGCCTTAAGCATCGCAGCCCCAATCATTAAGAAACGACACCTTTGGTTTCTTGCCAAACCAATGTTCATACGATGTCGTCTCAACGGACTTAGATGGTGTCCTATCTAAAGTGAATGCAGTTTTCTCTAACGCATAACCTCAAAATGAAAACGGTAGATTGGTATGAGACATCATAGATCGCACCATATCTCATAGGGTTCGATTACGACATCCGGACACACCATTACCTTGTGGTGTTCCAGGTGGCTTCAATTGTGAAACAATTCCACAATGTCTTAAGTGATTGCCAAACTCATAACTCAGAAAATCCCCTTTTGATCAGATCATAGGAACATGATCTTATTGTTATGATGATTCTTAACTTCACTCTAAAATCGCTTGAACTTTTCAAATGTTTCAGACTCGTGCTTCATTAAGTAAATATACCTATATCTTCTCAAATCGTTAGTGAAGATGAGAAAATAGCGATATCCACCGCACGCTTCAATCCTCATTGGATCACACGCATCAGCATGTATGATTTCCAACAAGTCACTTGCCCGTTTCATTGTACCTGAAAACGGGGTCTTAGTCATCCTGCCCATGAGGCATGGCTCGCATGTGTCAAGCGATTCAAAATCAAGAGACTCCAAACATCCATCGACATGGAGTTTCTTCATGCATCTTATGCCAATATGACCTAAGCGGCAGTGCCACAAGAAAGTGGTACTATCATTATTAACTCTACATCTTTTGGCGTGAACATGTGTATCACCACGACCGAGATTCAATGAACCATTCACATAGGGTGCATGACCATGGAAGGTATCATTCATGTAAACAGAATAACCATTATTCTCTAACTTAAATGAATGACCGTATTGCAATGAACATGATCTAATCATATTCATGCTCAACGTAGACACCTGATAACATTTATCTAGGTTCAATACTAATCCCGAAGGCAGATGGAGCGTGCGATGGTGATCTCATCAACTTTGGAAATACTTCCAACACACATCGTCACCTCGCCCTTAGCCAGTCTCCGTTTAGTCCGTAGCTTTTGCTTCAAGTCAACAATAATAGTAACTGAACCGGTATCCAATACCCAGGTGCTACCAGGAGTACTAGTGAGGTGCACATTAATAACACGTATATACTTTGTTGAAGTTGCCAGCCTTCTTATCTACCATGCATTTGGGATAATTCCTCTACCAGTGACCGTTCCCCTTACAATAGAAGCACTTAGTCTCGGGTTTGGGTTCAACCTTGGGTTCCTTTACTGGAGCGGCAACTTGTTTGCCATCCATGAAGTTTCCCTTCTAGCCCTTGCCCTTCTTGAAACCAGTGGTCTTATTAAACCATCAACACTTGATGCTCCTTCTTGATTTCTACCTTTTGCGGTCTTAAGCACCGCGAACAGCTCCGGGATCAACTCCATCCCTTGCATGTCATAGTTCATCACGAAGATCTAGTAGCTTAGTGATAGTGGCTAGAGAACTCTATCAATCACTATCTTATCTGGAAGTTTAACTCCCACTTGATTTAAGTGATTGTAGCACCCAGACATTCTGAGCACATGCTCACTAGCTGAGCTATTCTCCTCCATCTTGTTGGCAAAAGAACTTGTCAGAGGTCTCACACCTCTCAACACGGGCATGAGCCTGAAATCCCAATTTCAGCTCTTGGAACATCTCATATGTTCTATGGCATTCAAAACGTCATTGGAATCCCGATTCTAGCCGTAAAGTATGGTGCACTAAACTATCAAGTAGTCATCAGGACGTGTCTGTCAGGTGTTCACAACATCCACAGACGACGTTGTAGGGGTTTGCACATCGAGCGGTGCATCAAAGACGTAAGCCTTCTGTGTAGCAGTGAGGACCCTCCTCGGACTACGGACCTAGTCCGCATCATTGCTTACAATATCTTTCAACTTAATCTTTCTCTATGAACGTATTGAAACAGGGAGCTACAACGTGAGCTATTTATCTACAACATATTTGCAAAGACAATTTAGACTATGTTCATGATAATTGAGTTCATCTAATGAACTCCCACTCAGATAGACATCCCTCTAGTCATCTAAGTGAAACATGATCCGAGTCAACTAGGCCGTGTCCGATCATCACGTGAGACGGACTAGTCAACATCGGTGAACATCTTCATGTTGATCGTATCTTCTATATGACTCATGCTCGACCTTTCGGTCTTCCGTGTTCCGAGGCCATGTCTGTACATGCTAGGCTCGTCAAGTCAACCTAAGTGTTTTTGCTGTGTAAATCTGGCTTACACCCATTGTATTCGAACGTTAGAATCTATCACACCCGATCATCACGTGGTGCTTCGAAACAGCGAACCTTCGCAACGGTGCACAGTTAGGGGGAACACCTTTCTTGAAATTTTAGTGAGGGATCATCTTATTTAAGCTACCATCGTTCTAAGCAAATAAGATGTAAAACATGATAAACATCACATGCAATCAAATAGTGACATGATATGGCCAATATCATTTTGCTCCTTTTGATCTCCATCTTCGGGGCTCCATGATCATCGTTGTCACCGGCATGACACCATGATCTCCATCATCATGATCTCCATCATCGTGTCTTCTTGAAGTTGTCTCGTAATCTATTACTTCTACTACTATGGCTAACACTTTAGCAATAAAGTAAAGTAATTACATGATGTTTATGTTGACACGCAGGTCATAAATAAATTAAGACAACTCCTATGGCTCCTACCGGTTGTCATACTCATCGACATGCAAGTCGTGATTCCTATTACAAGAACATGATCAATCTCATACATCACATATATCATTCATCACATCCTTTTGGCCATATCACATCACAAGGCATATGCTGCAAAAACAAGTTAGACGTCCTCTAATTGTTGTTGCAAGTTTTTACGTGGCTGCTATAGGTTTCTAGCAAGAACGTTTCTTACCTACGCGAAAACCACAACGTGATATGCCAATTTCTATTTACCCTTCATAAGGACCCTTTTCATCGAATCCGATCCGACTAAAGTGGGAGAGACAGACACCCGCTAGCCACCTTGTGCAACTAGTGCATGTCAGTCGGTGGAACCAGTCTCACGTAAGAGTATGTGTAAGGTCGGTCCGGGCCGCTTCATCCCACAATGCCGCCGAATCAAGATAAGACTAGTAACGACAAGTAAATTGACAAAATCGACGCCCACAACTGCTTTGTGTTCTACTCGTGCATAGAAACTACGCATAGACCTAGCTCATGATGCCACTATTGGGGAACATAGCAGAAATTCAAAATTTTCTACGCATCACCAAGATCAATCTATGGAGTAATCTAGCAACGAGGGGAAGGAGAGTGCATCTACATACCCTTGTAGATCGCTAAGCGGAAGCGTTCAAGTGAACGGGGTTGATGGAGTCGTACTCGTCGTGATCCAAATCACCGATGATCCTAGTGCCGAACGGATGGCACCTCCATGTTCAACACACGTACAGCCCGGTGACATCTCCTACGCCTTGATCCAGCAAGGGGAGAAGGAGAGGTTGGGGAAGACTCCATCCAGCAGCAGCACGACGGCGTGGTGGTGGTGGTGGAGGAGCGCGGGACTCCAGCAGGGCTTCGCCAAGCACTACGAGAGATGAGGAGGGAGAGAGGTAGGGCTGCGCCAACAGGGAGAGCAAATCACGTGTGGTGGGCAGCCCCATACCTCAAGTATATATAGGGGGAGGGGAGGGGCTGCGCCCCCACCTAGGGTTGCCTCCCTAGGGGTGGCGGCAGCCCTCAGATCCCATCTGGGAGGCGGCCAAGGGGGAGAGAGAGGGCGGGCGCACCTAGGGTGGGCCTTAGGGCCCATCTGCGCCTAGGGTTTGCCCCCTCTCCTCTTGAGGACGCCTTGGGCCCTTGGTGGGAGGCGCCCTAGCCCACATAGGGGCTGGTTCCTTCCCACTTATGGCCCACGCAAGCCTCCGGGGCTGGTGGCCCCTCCCGGTGGACCCCCGGACCCCTCCGGTGGTCCCGGTACACTACCGGTGATGCCCGGAACACTTCCGGTGGCCAAAACCATACTTCCTATATATCAATCTTTACCTCCAGACCATTCCGGAACTCCTCGTGACGTCCGGGATCTCATCTGGGACTCCGAACAACATTCGGTAACCGCGTACATACTTTCCCTATAACCCTAGCGTCATCGAACCTTAAGTGTGTAGACCCTACGGGTTCGGGAACCATGCAGACATGACCGAGACAACTCTCCGGCCAATAACCAACAGCGGGATCTGGATACCCATCTTGGCTCCCACATGTTCCACGATGATCTCATCGGATGAACCACGATGTCAAGGACTTAATCAATCCCGTATACAATTCCCTTTGTCTAGCGGTACGATACTTGCCCGAGATTCGATCGTCGGTATCCCGATACCTTGTTCAATCTCGTTACTAGCAAGTCTCTTTACTCGTTCCGTAACACATCATCCCGTGATCAACTCCTTGGTCACATTGTGCACATTATGATGATGTCCTACCGAGTGGGCCCAGAGATACCTCTCCGTTTACATGGAGTGACAAATCCCAGTCTCGATTCGTGCCAACCCAACAGACACTTTCAGAGATACCTGTAGTGAACCTTTATAGCCACCCAGTTACGTTGTGACGTTTGGTACACCCAAAGCATTCCTACGGTATCCGAGAGTTGCACAATCTCATGGTCTAAGGAAATGATACTTGACATTAGAAAAGCTTTAGCATACGAACTACACGATCTTTGTGCCAGGCTTAGGATTGGGTCTTGTCCATCACATCATTCTCCTAATGATGTGATCCCGTTATCAACGACATCCAATGTCCATGGTCAGGAAACCGTAACCATCTATTGATCAACGAGCTAGTCAACTAGAGGCTTACTAGGGACATGGTGTTGTCTATGTATCCACACATGTATCTGAGTTTCCTATCAATACAATTCTAGCATGGATAATAAACGATTATCATGAACAAGGAAATATAATAATAACCAATTTATTATTGCCTCTAGGGCATATTTCCAACAGTCTCCCACTTGCACTAGAGTCAATAATCTAGTTCACATCACCATGTGATTAACACTCACAGGTCACATCGCCATGTGGCCAACATCCAAAGAGTCTATTAGACTCAATGATCTAGTTCACATCACTATGTGATAAACACTCAAAGAGTTCTAGGTTTGATCATGTTATGCTTGTGAGAGAGGTTTTAGTCAACGGGTCTTGCCATATTCAGATCCCTATGTATTTCGCAAAACTTTATATCATAGATGCTGCTACCACGTTCCACTTGGAGCTATTCCAAATTGTTGCTCCATTATACGTATTCGGTATCTCTACTCAGAGCTATCCGGATAGGTGTTAAGCTTGCATCGACGTAACTCTTTACGTCGAACTCTTTATCACCTCCATAACCGAGAAACATTTCCTTATTCCTCTAAGGACATGATGTAGAGGAATAAATTCATGCAATATGATAAATACCCCATCTTGTTATCCTTGATGGCAACAATACAATACGTGCCTTGCAACTCTTTCTGTCACTGAGTAAGGACACCGCAAGATTGAACCCAAAGCTAAGCACTTCTCCCATTGCAAGAACTACCAATCTAGTTGGCCAAACCAAACAGATAATTCGAAGAGACTTACAAAGATAACTCAATCATACATAAAAGAATTCAGAGAAGATTCAAATATTATTCATAGATAAGTTGGATCATAAACCCACAATTCATCGGTCTCAACAAAGACACCGCAAAAAGAAGATTACATCGAATAGGTATTCACGAGAGAGGGGGTTAACATTGTATTGATATCCAAAAAGAGAGAAGAAGCCATCTAGCTACTAGCTATGGACCCGAAGGTCTGAAGTAAACTACTCACACTTCATCCGAAGGGCTATGGTGTTGATGTAGAAGCCCTCCGTGATGGATGCCCTCTCTGACGGAGCTCCGGAACAGGCCCCAAGATGGGATCTCATGGATACAGGAAGTTGCGGCGGTGGAATTAGGTTTTTGGCTCCCCCTTCGGTCTAATGGGGGTACGTAGGTATATATAGGAGGAAGGAGCACGTCGGTGGAGCTCCGAGGGGCCCACGAGGCAGGGGGCGCGCCCAGGGGGGGAGCCCTCCACCCTCGTGACCTCCCCGGAAACTTCTTGGAGTAGGGCCCAAGTCTCCTGGATCACGTTCGGTGAGAAGATCACGTTCCCGAAGGTTTCATTCCGTTTGGACTCTGTTTGATATTCTGTTTCCTCGAAATACTGAAATAGGCAAAAACAGCAATTCTGGGCTGGGCCTCCGGTTAATAGGTTGGTCCCAAAAATAATATAAAAGTGGAAAATAAAGCCCAATATAGTCCAAAACAGTAGATAAAGTAGCATGAAGCAATCAAAAATTATAGATATGTTGGAGACGTATCACATAGCCTGTACGAGTCCTGGGCAATCCCGTGATAAAATCCATGCCTAGTTTATCCTATTTCCATTCGGGTATAGGCAATGGCTGTAGCAATCCTGCTGGCTTCTGATGTTCTGCCTTCACTCTCTGACATACATCACAAACTTCTACATACTCCGCAATATCCTTCTTCATACCGGTCCACCAGAAACTATCCTTCAAATCCAGATATATCTTGGTATTTCCTGGGTGAATCGAATATGGCGAATCATGGGCCTCTTGCAGAATCAACTTCCAGATCCCCTGATCATTTGGCACATATACGCGGTCCTCAAAACCATAAAGTATCGTGCTCATCCTCACGAAATCCCTTGGCTTTTCCTTTACTCATCCTTTCCTTTATCTCGGCAATCTCCTTGTCTGTCTTCTGAGGTTCTCTGATCTTATCCATCAAAGTAGACTGAATCTCCAAAACTGCTACATAACCTCTCGGAACTATCTCCAAACATAGCTCACGAAGGTCTTCTGCTAACTTCCTGGGTAATCCTTCGGTCATGAGGGTATTGACATGACTCTTGCGGCTCAACGCATCGGCTACTATGTTAGCCTTTCCGGGATGATAATACAACTTCATGTCATAATCTTTAATGAGTTCTAACCATCTCCTCTGCCTGAGATTTAACTCCTTTTGTGTGAAGATATACTTCAAACTCTTGTGATCCGTGTATACCTCACAATGGTTTCCGATGAGGAAATGTCTCCATGTCTTCAACGCATGCACTACGGCTGCTAACTCCAAATCATGCGTAGTGTAGTTTAACTCATGGGGTTTAAGCTGTCGTGAGGCATATGAGACAACCCTTTCCTCCTACATAAGTACGACTCCAAGTCCTTGATGAGAAGCGTCACAATACACTTCATAATCTTTGCGTTGATCTGGTAGAATTAATACCGTGACGTAACCAAGCGTCTCTTCAACTCCTGAAAACTTGCCTCACATTCCTTAGTCCAATTGAAGTCGGTGTCCTTCTTTAACAACTCCGTCATGGGCTTTGCAATCTTTGAGAAATTCTAAATGAACCTCCGGTGGTATCCTGCGAGTCCAAGAAAACTCCGGATCTCTCCAACTGTCGTGGGTGATTCCCAATTTGTCACAGTGACAACCTTGGTGGGGTCTACTGCTATTCCTTCTCCGGATATAACATGTCCAAGAAATCCAACTTCCTTCAGCCAAAATTCACACTTGCTGAACTTGGCATATAACTGATGTTCTCTGAGCTTCCCAAGTACTAAAAGCAAATGTTCCTTATCTTCCTCTTCATTCTTCGAGTAGACCAGAATATCATCAATGAACACTATGACGAACTTATCCAAAAACTCCATAAACACCTTGTTCATCATGTTCATAAAATAGGCAGGTGCATTAGTCAGGCCAAATGACATAACAGTATACTCATATAGCCCATACCTTGTGGTAAAAGCTGTCTTATGTATGTCCTACTCTCGAATCTTCAACTGGTGATAACCTGATCGCAGATCGATCTTGGAAAACACCTTAGCTCCTTGCAGCTGATCAAACAAATCATTGATCATCGGCAGTGGGTACTTGTTCTTGATCATTACTTCATTCAATCCATGATAATCAACAACCATCCTTAACGATCCATCCTTCTTTTCCACTAGAAGTACTGGTGATCCCCAAGGTGACGAGCTTGGGAGAATATATCCCTTATCCAGTAACTCCGTAATTTGTTTCTTAATTTCCTCTAAATCCTGTGCGGGCATTCTGTACGGTCTCTTAGATATTGACCCAGTGCCTGGGAAAAGTTCTATCAAAAACTCTATGTCTCTATCCGGTGGCATGCCTGGAAACTCTTCTGGAAATACATCCGGAAAATCCTTTACCATTGGTACTTCCTCCTGTACAACTCCTGATAAGGAATTTACTTGAGTCCTATTCGGCACATGCCGGGATACATACTTGATCCTTCTTCCTTCTGGGGTGGTGAGTAAAATCATCTTACTGACGCAATCGATGTTTCCTCCATACATCGATAGCCAAGCCATACCCAGAATCACATCCAATCCTTGCGATTCCAAAATTATCAGACCGGAGGGGAAAACGTGCCTACCTATGGCCAATGGCATCTGAAAACATCCATGGCTTGCCATATACTCTGCTCCGGGTGAGGTTACTAGCATGGGTGTCTTAAGTACTCTAGTGGGCAGGTTATACTTATCCGCAAATCCCCTCGATATGTATGAATGAGATGCACCCGTATAAAAAAGAACGATTGCAGTAAATGACTTAACCAAAAACTTACCAATTACTGCATCTGGCTGGGCTTCAATCTCCTCCACGTTAACATGGTTCACTTGTCCCCTGTTGAAAGGGTTGGGCTTCTTCCCAAAGCTTCCATTGCCATTTCCATTCTTAGCTTTAGGACATTCATTGGCGTAATGTCCGGTCTTCTGACACTTGTAGCAAGTAACGTGGCTTAGATCCTTCTTGGCGGGTGTTGCCGGGTTGGAACGGTTCAGTCCGCTACTTCCTCCATTACCATTGCCGTTCTTGGGGCCACTATGGTTGTGCGAACTTCCTCCATTATGAGTGTGGCCTCCATGGTTATGAACAAGTCCTCCTGAGTTCGAGGTGAAACGGGGTCTCTGCTGGGCTCCAGAATTATACTTCCCCTGTCCATACTTCCTCTTGCGGTTGTCAATCTGCTGCTGCTTCCCTTCAAGCATGAGAGCTCTATCCACCAACTCCTAGTAGTTATTGAAATTTGCTACCATCAACTGCATGCTTAGCTCATCATTCAGTCCCTCCAGAAACTTCTCCTTCTTAGCTGCATCTGTAGCAACGTCATCTGGGGCATAACGTGCTAACTTATTAAACCCATCCACATACTGGCTAACAGTGCGCCCTCCTTGGCGTAAGTTGCGAAACTCACGCTTCTTCATGGCCATAGCTCCTGCGGATACATGGTGTCGTGGTATTCTCACGGGGGGCTTGCGAGTCGACAGATGCCACAAGGGCTTAGTGTGAGGGTAAGACTGCTGCTGATAGGACCGGGAGCGGGTATGCGAGTAGCATGCGATGGTTTACCCAGCTTCGGAGCTCTCCAGAGAGATAATACTCCTACTGCTGCATGTGTGAGTGTATTTGATATATCTGGTACAAAGTGCTCCTGGAGCTGTATCTGAGGTCAGTGCCGCAGGAATCTGGCCTCGTATATGTGTGTATGAATGCTCGGGCATGCATGCCCGTGGCCGAGTGGCCGAGTGAGCTAGTGGCCAAAGGGCCATGCAAGTGTGACGTGGCGTGTGTTCATGTGGATGGATGGATGATAGCTAGCTAGCTTGCTAGCTATTTGCTTGTGTGTGTCGTGAGTCCATCCCCTGGATGGATGGATGTGTGCCTTTATATAGGCATGGCTAGCTTACTTCCTAAGCTATGTAGTGGCATGGACAAGTGGGCATGGGGGTATGGTGTGGGTGTCATGCTTGTCTCCTGGGTCACTTCATGAATAGTGCCCAGGGACAAGTGACACTGTACATGATGGCGTCGTGGTACAGCTGTCTCGTCCGAGGTATGGTCGTCTCGTCAGTGTCTTGTCGGGCTGCAGTCGGCAGGCGGCTGGTTGGCGCAGTCGGTAGCCGGCAGCCGGCCGGGCAGAGCAGTCGGACGGGGAGCCGGCAGGAGCAGCCGGGCAGTCGGACTGAGGGGCTTTGCTAGCCCCGATGTCTTGAAATATTGTCTTGCCGTCTTCGGGGTACCCGTGGTCAATTACTCCGTCAGTAGCCCCCAAGCCTCTGGGCAACTTGGCAAAGTTGGGCGGAGGTTTTTTGGCGAGTGTTCATGGAAATGATCATGAAAAAGACAAAGTTAGTCCACGCAGATATATCAAATGTTTGCTTTTAGCATTGCAAGTTTTATGCGGAGGGTGCCGACTTGGTTTCGTCCGAGCCCCCTTCATTCTTTTTCACGTTCCCTCCGCCTTTTGGCTTGTGCTCTTGCTTGCCGGACAGCCGCTCTGCGTTCTGTGGCTGAGAGTGGGCCGCGAAGTGGAGTGTACAGTACTCAGAGTTTGGGAGCAGATTCGACCGAGCAGATACTCGTAAAGGAAACGGCCGGATCCCCCGATCTGTTTTTCTTCTTGGATGTTTTTCGCGTGGGTGGACTCCAGCGTTCACTCTTGCTAGTCGGACAGCCGCTCTGCGGTCTGTGACTAAGAGTGGGCCTTTGGTACCGTGCATGGTACTAAGCCGTCTGCGTGAACTAACGTTTCAGGCCAAGCGGTCAGCCCCCGGGCTAACTCTGGCTGGCGCTGGGCGAACAGTGATGCTACTATAATAAAATGCGGAGACAGCCCCCGAGCATCGCTCGGGTTTGTTCGTGCTTGCGTGGTGCAAAAAATATGCGGGTGAGGAGCTCACATTGGTTTTCGTGTAGTCGTGGTCGTTGTTGAAGAAAGCCGGCACGGCTCAGCGCTCGCGGAGCGTGCTGGCGCACCCGCTGGGTGCAGCCTTCGAGCCTCCGGGTGGTCGAAGGGGGGTCCCGGCCGGTCAGGCTCGAACGGCCAGGCAGCGAGGCGTCTGCAGCGCCTTTTTCTTCTCTCTTTTTTTTCTTCTGCCGGCTGCTGGCAGCCGGACAAAACTCTTCTCTTGTGTGCAATCTTCGCGGGGGCGCGCCAGCGCACCCGCTGGGTGTAGCCCCCGAGATCCGGGCCGACTGCTGAGCAGTTGGGACGGATCTTCCGGCAACTACCTTGTCTTCTTCTTCGCGGGGGCACGTCAGCGCACCCGCTGGGTGTAGCCCCCGAGATTCGGGCCGACTGCTGAGCAGTCGGGCCGGATCTCCCGGCAACTACTTTGTCTTCTACTTCGCGGGGCGCGTCAGCGCACCCGCTGGGTGTAGCCCTCGAGATTTGGGCCGACTGCTGAACAGTCGGGCCGGATCTACCGACGACTACTTTGTCATCTTCTTCGCAGGGGCGCGTCAGCGCACCCGCTGGGTTTAGCCCTCGAGATTTGGGCCGACTGCTGAGCAGTCAGGCCGGATCTACCGGCGACTACTTTATCTTCTTCTTTTTCTTCTTCAGTCGGCTATGCGCAGCCGGACCGGCTCGTCGGTCGGCCAAGCAGCGACGCGGGCGGTCGACCAGAGCAGTCGACTGGACTGCAGTCTGCACAGTCAGATCCTTTTTTTCTTTTTCTTTTATTCCAGCCGACTCTCGGGCAGTCGGCCATCTCACCCGATCACTTTCTTTTCTCTTCTTTTTTTGCCAGCAGTTGGCTGTGGGTAGTCGACCCTCTTTTCTTCTTCTTACTTTCTTTCTTTCGGCCCCTTTTCTTTTTCTCTTCTCCAGTCGGCCGCGGGCAGCCGAACAGCGGGAGCCGGCCGGGCCAGACAACGGGTGAGCGGGGAGCCGGTAGCCGGCCAGGTGGCAGGCGAAGCCGGCGAGCTTGGAGGCGGGGAAGCCGGCGGGTCGGCAGGATGACCCGGATGCGGAGCAAGCGGCTGGCGGGGCGGGCCTTGTAGGCATGGAATGGGAGGCCGGGCGCACCCGGCCACAGCGAGCCGGCGCGGGCCGTGCGTGGAAGGGCGTGGGAGCCGGCGATGGGGTGCGGAGCCGCAACGAGGCCGGGTTGCGGGCGTCGGAGGCCGGTAGGCCGGATGGCGAAAGTCGGTGCGGGCGAAACCGCCCGCCCGGGTGGCAGAAGCCGGCGCGCAGGACGGCCTCGAGGGCGCAAGCGGAGCCACGCGGAGGTGCGGTGACCCGGCAGGCGGGAGCGCGGGGGCCGGCCACAAGGCCGGGCCGGGTGGCGTAGCGGCACAGCGGGCAGCGACAGGATGCGGTCGGGCACGGGGCGACTACCCGGACCGGGCGCGGGCGGAGTCGGCGCAGACGCCGGACTGGGCGGAGCGGTGTAGGGAGGCGGCCGAAGGCCGCGGGGCGTCGGGGAGGCGGCCAACGCGAGTGGGAAGCGACCGGCGTGGGGCCGTGACTCGGCGGGCGCCGGGGCGTGCCGGGGAAGTGCGCACGGGCGCGCGGCCACGGGACAGAGCCACCGGGCGAGCGCACCGGGCGAGCCGCGACGCAGAGAGGAGGACGAGGAGCGTCGCGGAGCGGCCGACCAGCGGGCACGGACGAGTGTAAACCGCTCTAGAGGCGGGGCAGCGTGGAGGTGCAGCGGTGGCACGGAGTAAACCGGCCACAGGTGAGTGCAGCTCTGGGCGGCAGGGGCCTCGCCGGGCGGAGATGCACAAAGACTGGTGTAGAAAACACATTGTCTGGGTGCTATCTGAATGATGTATGGCCATCATCCGACCAATGTACAGTCTGTGTGGAACTCGTATCTGGCTGTTGTATGGGATGTGGTTTGACCACTGTTGACTAGCATCTAGCTAGCTAGTGTGGATGATATATGGGGGAGTGAACATGCGTTTCGGCCGGAGCAAGGCGCAACGCGGAGGGGAGCATACGCGAGCGGTGCGTGGATGGACACGGCCGACCCAACGAGGCACTGCGCGCGGCGCGCGCACGGTCGGACGGCCGGCGTTGCAGTGGTGGTGATGAGGAGGGCGAGGCCGATGGTGAGGTCGCGCCGCCCCTCACGGCTGCTCTGAGGGCGTGTTGACGTCGGGCCCCCGAGCGCTACCAGAGAGACGACGGCGACGCCGCGGTGATGACGAAAGTGGTCCCGCCCGGACTGCAAAACCAGCAGCAGTGCGGTAGCATAGTACCGCACCACGGTGGGCGCCAACTGTCGTGGTATTCTCACAGGGGGCTTGCGAGTCGACAGATGCCACAAGGGCTTAGTGTGAGGGTAAGACTGCTGCTGATAGGACCGGGAGCGGGTATGCAAGTAGCACACGATGGTTTACCCAGCTTCGGAGCTCTCCGGAGAGATAATACTCCTACTGCTGCATGTGTGAGTGTATCTGATATATCTGGTACAAAGTGCTCCTGGAGTTGTATCTGAGGTCAGTGCCACAGGCATCTGGCCTCGTATATGTGTGTATGAATGCTCGGGCATGCATGCCCGTGGCCGAGTGGCCGAGTGAGCTAGTGGCCAGAGGGCCATGCAAGTGTGACGTGGCGTGTGTTCATGTGGATGGATGGATAGCTAGCTAGCTTGCTAGCTATTTGCTTGTGTGTGTCGTGAGTCCATCCCCTGGATGGATGGATGTGTGCCTTTATATATGCATGGCTAGCTTACTTCCTAAGCTATGTAGTGGCATGGACAAGTGGGCATGGGGGTATGGTGTGGGTGTCATGCTTGTCTCCTGGGTCACTTCATGAATAGTGCCCAGGGACAAGTGACAGTGTACATGATGGCGTCGTGGTACAGCTGTCTCGTCCGAGGTATGGTCGTCTCGTCGGTGTCTTGTCGAGCTGCAGTCGGCAGCCGGCCGGGCGGAGCAGTCGGACGGGGAGCCGGCAGGAGCAGCCGGGCAGTCGGACTGAGGGGCTTTGCTAGCCCCGATGTCTTGAAATGTTGTCTTGCCGTCTTCAGGGTACCCGTGGTCAATTACTCCGTCACATGGGCAGTACGGAAAGCTTGCTGGAACTGATCCCATGTGACAGTGGCTATAGGATAGGTGACAGTGTAATTCTCCCACCATGAGGCTGCTGGTCCATCCAATTGGCGTGCGGCAAAATGCACCTTCTCAGCATCTGTGCATCCTGCAGTGGTTAACTCCCTTCCAATCCTGCAGAGCCAATCATCTGCCACTATCGGCTGGGTGCTACTGGAAAACACCGGCGGCTGCAACCTCAGAAAACGGGCTAAGTTGTCAACTGGTGGTGGTGGGTTGTTGTTGTTGTTGCCTTGGTTCTGAACTAGCAACTGCATCAGGGTATACTGATGCTGGATCAACTGAGTGAGTTCCGGTGGAAAGGTAAATCCGGGGTCACGTCTCGGAGGCATCTGAGGGTTTAGAGAGAAGAGAATAGAATAGAATGAGGTCTAGTGAGAAAACACTACCCATATGCACATGAGACAAACACAATCATATCACCCAATCAATCAAGAAAGGGCATACAATCGGTCTAGAACTATCGTTACAAAGTGTTTGGACTATACTATTTACATGGTAGACTACTACTACTGTTTTGGTGGTCAACTAGAAATATTTATCGGTCGAAGACTCCATGATATCTGCTCCAGCTTCGTCTTCATAATCATCATCACTATCGTCGGGGTCCGAGTCAATGTAGTCCTCCGAACGAATCTCCTTGGGTTCTTCGTCTTCTCCTCCTGGCGCGGGGTCTCCCATGAATACTCCTAGCTTCCTTTCCAGATCGTCATTCTTCTCCACTAGTATGGCGATTTCCTCCTCATAATCTTCGCGAGTTTCCTTTAGTTCTTCTTCAAGCTCCGTGATCCTGGTCATCGCCTTCTTCAGATCTATCATGTCTGCGCACATCTGGTTCTCCTGGCGACGAATGTGCTAGTTTAACTCCTGGATGAAAGCTGCAATTGATCTATCCTTCCTGGTGCTAATCATCTCCCATTGCTCATCTCGGCGCCCACAAATCTGGTAAATAGTATCCTTGAGATCCTTGTGGTAAACTTCTCCAATGCGTCCCATCACTACAAAAAAATACACTTCCTTGATGATACGTGTTTGTCACAGTAGGTCGCTTTTGTTGTCATGGATGTACATCCATGACAAATTTATGACAGAATCAAAATAGTCATACCTGTGCTGTCGTAGAAGTGTTCCATGACATTACCAAAATTATCATCACGGAAGTGTCCACTTCCATGATGATAAATCGCGCGTCACAGAAGTGCTTTCGTCAAGGGTGACCGACACGTGGCATCCACCGTAACGGAACGCCGTTAAGCTATTGGGTCGGGTTTTGGATCCGATAACCCGTTAATAGCCCCGACCAATGGGGATTTTCCACGTGTAAAATCATCATTGGCTAGAGGAAACACGTGTCGGCTCATCGTCAGGACAGATGTCATCCACTCACTCGACAGAAGGCGCCTATGATACGTCGACACGTGGCACGACCCAACAAGTTTAAATGGGCCGGCCCAACTAGAGGCCCACAAGATTTTGCGGACCATAATGGGCCGGCCCAGCTAAAGACCCATGAGATTTTGCGGACCATAATGGGCTGGCCCAGCTTAAGGCCCACAAGATTTTGCGGGCCATAATGGGCCGGCCCAGGTAAAGGCCCACAAGATTTTTTTGTGCCACAATGGGCCGGCCCAGGTAAAGGCCCAGAAGATTCATGCGGGTCATAATGGGCCGGCCCAGCTAAAGGCCCACGAGATTTCGCCGACATTAATGGGCCGACCCAACTGTAGGCCCACAAGATTTTGAGGACCCTAGTAGGCCGGCCCATTAACTGGCTGCCATGTTTTGGGCCAAATGCCGGCCCATATTTGATTCGGTCCATTAATGGTCTGCCGCTCCAGGCCTAATAGTGGCCCATATGAGATCCGGCCCGTTAAAATCCCACCACGTTCTAGGCCAAATTACGTCCTAGATCAGGTCCGGCCCTTTAAGAGGCTTTGGGCTCAATTATGGCCCATATCAGATTTGGCCCGTCAACTGGACACTATGCTTTTGGGCCCACTTGCTAAAGGCCCACTTAGTAATTCGGCCTGATATTAGTTTTGGCCTGTTAAGGGCCCGTTTAACATTTCGGCCCTATATTAATTTTGGCCTGTTAAAAGCCCGTCATATAGTTGGGCCTAACTACGGCCCGTTTTGCATCCGGCCTGCTCGCAGCCGATGTTAAAAGCCCGTGATTTGATTCGCACAATCATGGGCCGGGGTTCATTTTGGGCTACTGCGTAACTAGTAGGAATTAAGAACAAACCTACTCTATACAATAAAGAAATTACGGCATAGTAACTAAGAATAAACCTACACTACACAATAAAGGATTTAAGGTATATGACATCCGCTGGGCATCAAAGTTCGCCACCAGTGATCATAAAGCGCAACAAAGAAGCAGATTGCAAAAACTGGGCACCATTGCAACGTGACAAAATAATACTGAACCGAGACCACTTCCAAGACAGTTCAAGAAAGGTTAGCCTTGCGGGGGAACTGCTGTGCAAGCTGCTGAGCAAGGCTGTGAGACCGGCCTAGCATGTCGGTCATAGCTTCCAGGTGTAGCTGTTTAGCGATGAGGTTCTCATTGGTGTTCTCCGCAATCTTTCTTAGAGATAGGACTTCAAGTCGAAGTTGAGTTGCAGAATGCCTTTCTGCTAGAACTTGGGACTGAAGAAGTCAAACTGATTCAGACAACGAATTCTGTGAGCTTGTCTGACTGTTAGTCTCAAGTAACTTGAACACTGCATCAAGACAAGACTTTGGGGTTGTCTCGCTATCTTCAAGATGTTTTGCCTTCTTTGCTGCAATATATGTTGGGTTTGTCTCACAGCCTTCAGCAGACTTGTGCATGCCATCAGGCATATCACCCTGAAACAAAGCAGAGAGATGACAGGTTTTGCACGTGTATAAACAAAGATGATAACTGTTCTGTCAATTCTATCCAATTTCAAATTTGAAAATAAAGAGCATGTTCAAAATATCAATAGCATAATTTGGCATTGTTCATAATGCGGGGAGCTTCACCACACTACTGGATTACCATGTCAACATAACAAGCATAGATGAAGGGCAAAGAAAATCATTGTATCTATTTTGGATAATGTGCATGGCATGTTGTTCATATCATCAGCCACATCAGTAAGATAAAACAGGAGATGACAAGGTGCAAACGTGGGCTGCTTCACCACACACTTGATTATAGATCCACAAAATCAAGCATACATATAGGGAGTATTAAGTAATGTGCATGGTATGAATAAGGAATTTGGTTTTACAAGTAAAACCTAGAACTTACGGTTCTTATAACATGCATTTTGGTAGAAACAGCAAACTAAACAGCAGTAAACGATAGGGAGTATGAGCAAATTAAACAGCAGTTGAGGATAAAGGTTTTAGAAGGACTGACTTACATTAACAGTTAACACCGGCTTTATAATGCCCTTCTCCATGGCAAGGGAAGGATAACTCAAGAATTGCAGCACATAATCTTCTTCATAAGCATTGCCTGTACTCTACATTTTGTAGAGAGTAATTATAGATATGATAATACTGGAAGGGATAGAGGATAATGAAGATAAGATGCAGATTGGTGCTACATAATCAACTACCAATCCCTGGAAATACAAGCGTTACATGACAAAATATACTGACAAGAGCAATGGGCTACACTTCTGCACTGGCATTGTCTGTGTATTCTACTTGTTGGTAAGATTAAATATAGATCTGATCTTTTTTAGTAAATGGTGGGCGAGGGAGATAAGATGCAGAATGCTACAAAATGAACCAATCCCTCTTCCCATAATACAAGAGTGTTTTGAACACTGGTGTACTGTACAAAACGTTCTTATATTATGGGACGGAGGGAGTAGCTGTTAATGTAAGTACGGTGATAGACCACGTTCGGTCCTTACAAGAGGATTGCAGAGCTAAACCTCTTCAAAAGCATTGGGTTGATTCTAAATTTATGTAAGAGTCCATACGGATCTTATAATGTCCACCAAATGGACGATTACGAGGCTAACATGTGCAGTGATGCTACATAATCAAACAGCTATGAAAGTAAGTATGGTCATACAGGGCAAGAGGTACTCACAAGAGCAATGCAGTGTGCAGTGTAGTTGCTAGATTCTGTGGTCCCTTGAGGACGAATGTTTTTCTGCTAACAGTTTTCATACAAGTGAGACATTAAGGCAAATGCAGAAATGTAGTTCAAATTGTGATGTGATATCATAGACAGTACCTTACGCTGCAGCCGAGACCAATGTGTAACAAGATTATTCCAGTCACCGTCGGATAAATGTAGCACCGGAGACTTTACAGAAATTTCGTTCAGAGCCTTGCCACCGAAGTGCGCTTGCCTCAGGTAGGAACGATACTTCATCAACGAGTGCTTGAAAAGCGCAACCAACCCTTGCTCGTCATCACAATCCAGTTTGCGCCTCGCCTATTTAAAGGAATGAAATCTTGTGTCTTCTGTCAGCAGAAACATATGAAGTAATGACCATGAATAACATTAGTACATTACTTACGCATAAGTTGCGGAGGAAGACTGGAAATTGTTCTGTGTCTGCGGTATAATCTTTCCATGAAGGAAAGATGCGCACAAAGTTCCTGACAACAACATAAGCTTCGTCTTCTAAACTGGGAAGAAATGGAACAGGGGTCCTATTTGCTGCAATTGGGGCTCTTTCTGGTTCGAAAAGGGATTTGGCAACTGGATTTGGTGTACTCTTTGCTGGAATGGGGGTTTTACGTCGTACAGCTGGTGCTATGTCAACTGGCATAATCATACTGTTTGCTGTAGTTGGGGTGTGCTGAGTTGGGGCATCAGAAATGACCAGTGTAGTAGGGCTAGAGCCTGCTAGAGTTGGGGTATTTTGTGGGTCGGGTGATATTGCAACTACACCTAATGGGCTATTTGATTTATCAGGTGGCACTACCTTTTCCAAATACTTTGCTTGTGCTCCTCCATGATCAGCAATCACCCTCTTCCTTTTGGAACATCTGATACACAAGAACAACATTTGAATGGATAAATATGGTATGATGACAGATGGAATATGTACTGAAAATGGATAGGCAGGGCGTATTCACATACACGATGTGTAAACTAAGCTAATGGCAGTTCAACAAAGTAGAAGCAGTGCAAAGCATCAGTTGCAAGATATGTGCGAGCAATGTAACCTTGGAAAGTTAGAGCAAGTACCTTGATGGGTGAATAAGATAGGGCATCTTCCTCTGACTCCTCCACTAGGGAGCTACATTGACTTAGGTCTCCCTCTAGCTCAGAATCACTGTTAGGATCATATTCTGAGCATGAATCTGTAGGTGGAGAGTGTTTGCATTGCATTGCATCCAGACTTGATTTCAGTCTCTTAATGCCAAGTTTGACAGCCATGGCATTTTCCTGCTTTATTCTTTTCATGCGCGTAAGCTCATAATCATTATGATGCTATTTAGAATCCGAGATTCATGAAAACATAAAAAGTAGTCAGATTATCTATGGAATGCATTGCGGTTTCAACTCGGAGAGTGTCTCCCTATAAATCCCTGCATATGCAAAGTTCACCTCCCCAACCGTGCAGACCAGACCACACACAGAGATACACACCCGAGCGGCGAACATGCATTGTCGAAACTAATTTAGGAACATTTAGCTGACCAATTAAACAACTCTGTTTTAATAATATCAGATTCGTATTTGAACAACTAAGCTTGTTTAGCTTGATGGGTGGAGCAGTGTTATTATGACACGAAGCATGTATTCTGATCGTATAGTGATCATAAAAGGGGGAAACTCTAAGCATATATTTTTTTAGCAAAAGAGGGTTTCCCGTCTGATTTCTATTAAAGAAACCACCATGGAACCAACATGATCAATTAAACCCTAAGCATGATCAATTAAACCATATTATGGCTGTGCCATGGCAGATTTGAAGCTGCAAACCGGAGAAATGATATTTAGCATCCATTGTTTTCTTCGAACTAAGAACTAAATTCTAAGAGATGAAAAGAAAGTAGAGTAACCAAGTTAAGATCTATTTTATGGTTGAGATAAAAAAGTTGAGGAGATATGAAGAACCACCTCTCTTGCGGCGCCGTGTAGGCATCGGGGGTGCGATGGCTTTCAGTGGCGTTGAAGCAGATCTGCGATGGTAGACGGGTGCATCGGGGGATTAGTCCCGTTGCGGTGGAAGAGAAGGTTGTGTGAGCGGCCCCGGCAAAGAGGACGACGGCGCCGATGAAGCGAGAGGACGTGATGCAAGGCTATTGGTCCGTCGCCGTGGATGAGAAATGTCTATCTCTAGTAGTGGACGACGCGGTCTTGGTAGGCGCTATGGCATGGTGGAGGACGGTGGTGATGGATGTGGTGGAGGACGACAGCGATGGATGGGGTGGCGGACGGAGGCTGGTGTGGGAATGGGGTGTTCTAGCGCGGATGGTGTATGAATGGGAAAATGGGGGGAGAGGTACGGGGAACCATCTTTTTGGGACGCTCCTATCTGAAATATGGGAAAGTTACGGACTTATCCCCCGTTTCAAATTTGGACGTCTCGTCGGTTGGGGATAGGACGGTAATCTCGCATCTCCCAAATATTTGCCGGTAACTATTTCGGGCGAGGAGAGGGTGTTTTGCTGCCCATGGTTGGCGTCCACGGTGTATGAATGGGGCTGACAGGTAGGGCGGTTGTGTCACGTCTGATGGAAGTTACACATTTGCCCCTATTTAAAATATTAGCCTACATCTATTTCGGATGAGGAGAGGGTGTTTTGCCGCCCACCGTGTATGAATGGGGAATGGAGGGAGAAACAGAGGTCTTTTTCGAATGAGCTTGAATCAAATGAGTTTTGCCGCCCATGTTTGACGCCCACCGTGTCGGAATGGGCCTCAGAGGCGGTCGTGTCACGTCTAATTGAAGTTACTAACCTACCCCTATTTAGAGCAGTGGAAATCGGGCCGATGGATTGTCCGTGTAATGGGTAGACAGTAATTTCCATCTCCCAAACACTTGGCTTAGGGCAGCCGATGTGGGAGTGGACATTTTGCCGTTTCTTTCGAATTTTGGGACAATAAGCATCCATGTTTATCCAGGCAACTAAATTCGAATCCATTTGTATTCCTATATGAATCTTTATAAATCATTCTATGTGTTTTTATATATCTTCAAAAGGACGACAAAGATGTATTCCACTGTCATATATGAATATGGTTTACAAATGCCGATACTCAAATTCAGAAACTAGAATCCAGTTTAAGGTGAATTCAAATATTTGGAACACTTCATGTCCAACTCAAATGTCACACGCAGCATAATGTGTACTCCCATTTAGATATGTACACAAGCGATGCATCAAGATTCAAATACTGAGTCAATCAACCAAGAATGTACGGAACTAACAGACATATAAACACTTATAGAGTATATGGATCAATAATATCAACTAACATACATAAGCCAGGCCGCTGTACTTTTTTTTGGCTACAACAACATCCTTTTTTAGCCAGCATCTTGGCCCTTTCCGATGCGTGCCACTTATGGTCCATCTATACTACTATTGCTGAATGCACATTCAGCCCGATTGGCATATTTGTAGGTCTGGCACAACAATCCAAATGAAATGTCTCTGAGTCTTATCAATTAATACAGACTTGTGCTCAAATAAAATTACAAACAAAAAAACAAAAAAACAATTATTACATGATCTCTAAAACAAATGGTTTGACTGATTACATGAACAGATAGCACAAAGGTTATTCAACTATGGAAAGAACATTTTGTAACACCCTCGATGCGGCTATATCTCCCACGTGTCGAGGCATGACTTAGAGGCATAACCGCATTGAAAGCAATGTCGCAAGTCAGGAAATCATTACACATCCCATGTACATAAATAATATAAAGGGGAGATACATAGTTGGCTTACACTCGCCACGTCACATCAAGGTACGTAAAAAACATCTATCAAACAAATCACTCATGGCCCAACTACGGTGCCAAAATAGAAAAGACCCCCAACATGCGACAAGGCCCTGAATCGATAACCCCAACTAGGCACCACTACTGGTCATCCGGAAAAGACACGTAGTATCGCTGAGAGTCCTCGTCGAACTCTCACTTGAGCTCGTAATCGTCATCCGGAGCGGGAACACCTGGACCTGCATCTGGAGTTATAGTATCTGTGAGCCACAGGGACTCAGCAATCTCACACCCACGCGATCAAGACTATTTAAGCTTATAGGAGGGATAAGGCAATATGAGTGGAGCTGCAGCAAGCGGCTAGCATATATGGTGGCTAACTTATACGCAAAAGAGAGCGAGAAGAGAAGGCGAAGCACGAGCGAGAAGCTAAAGGAACATCCTGCGCAAGCATAACTCCAACACCGTGTCCACTTCCCGGACTCCGCCGAGAAGGGGCCATCACGGTAACACACACGGTTGATTCATTTTAATTAAATTTAGTTAAAGTTATCTACAACCGGACATTAACAAATTCCCATCTGCCCATAACCGCGGGCACGACTTTCGAAAGATCAATCCCTGCAGGGGGGTCCCAACTTAGCCCATAACAAGCTCTCACGGTCAACGAAGGAATAGACCTCCACCCAAGACACACCGATCAGACTCGGTATCCCGGTACAACAAGACACTTCGACAGGTCAAAACAAGTCCAGCAACACCGCCCGAATGTGCCGACAAATCCCGATAGGAGCTGCACATATCTCTTTCTCAGGCACGCTCGGATAGGTCAAGCTACGAGTAAAACCAACCCTCGAGTTTCCCCGAGGTGGCCCCGCAGGCTGCCTGGTTCGGACCAACACTCAGAGGAGCACTGGCCGGGGGGGGGGGGTTAAAATAAGATGACCCTCGGGCTCCAGAAACCCAAGGGAAAAGAGGCTAGGTGACAAATGGTAAAACCAATGTTGGGCATTGCTGGAAAAGCTTTAATCAAGGCGAACTATCAAGGGATTCCCTGGGGCCAAAAGGGTTCACAAAATACTCTACCGAGCTCACGAACATAGCTCGAACACAATCAGTTTTCAGACTTAGTGAAAACCGGGACATGCAGAAATTATAACTCCCGAAGGCATGTAAACGAGCTCGATGCACTCACTACGGTGCAAGTCATGGCAAGACAAGCATATATCCAGCAAGAAGACACAAAATGCTAGCTAGACATGGCAAGAACAATGACATAGCATGCATGGATCACTAACAATAGCTCCGGCAAAATCGCAAACAAGTTGACGATCTGCCCAGATTAACAACGAAGCAAAAGTTGAGCTCGATTGAGTCAACCCAGAGCACTCCACATATGCAAACAAAGACATGGATGGATAGAGCATAACATAAATATCAAAACTCCCTTACTGATCATCCTCAAAAGAGGCACGGATCACTAGGAAACAAGCTGGACATATAGCATCATGAACTAAAATATCCTAGACTTAGTGAAATCACTAAGTCCCTGAAATCAGCAATCTCAGGTGCCTCTCTTTGCAAGCTTGCACAAGACAACACACACACCCTAAAAATGCATGGTTGGCACCTCTGGAAAGAAGACAAAATGCTTAACAATTCATCCCAAAGGGGCACAGGCATATCATGCACGGATTAAACATGGCAAAAATGACAAAAGTGCATGATGAACTAACGGATCTGCAATTTAACTCACGTAGCCTCCTTCTAAAAGCATTTTGGGCAACAAGATGACCTCCAATGCAAATGATGCAATGGAATGAAATGATGTACATGTCGAGGCGAAGATTTTGATATATCATACGCCCAAATAGGAGCTACGGATGCCAAGTTACGGGTCCTCGAACAGAGCAACTTGGATCAAATTTCCAGGACTTAGACAAAAAAAATCGGGGTTAGGGTTTACTGTAGCGGCGACCGGATCTGGATCGGGGCGCACTGTGCGCGGCTGGCGGCGGCGGGAGCGGATGCCGAGGCGGTGGCCGGCGGGGTCGGCGGCGTCGGGCGCGGCGGCGGACGGCGGGGAGGCGGAGAGGCGCGGCGGCGGACGGCAGCGGGCGCGGCTCGGGGCACCGGCGACGATGGCGGGCGGCGGCGGCCCGCCGGAGGAGGAGAAGAAGGGCGGCGGCGCGGCTCGGGCCACGGGCGCCTCTGGCCCGGGCGGAGGAGGAGGGGGTCGGCGCTGGGCCTCGGGCCCGCGGCGGTGGCGGCGGCGAACCGGTCTCCCCGGGGACACATGGCGGGCGCTGGGTGGCTGGCGGCGGCGGGCGGACGTTGTCCGGTCGGATCCGGACACGTCTGTCGGTGGGGGGGGGGGTTGGTCTGTTTTTTTTAGGACGGGGAGGAATCTGAGACTAGGAATGGGGGGGTGTATATATAGGCATATGTGGAGCTAGGAGAGTCCAAATGAGGTGCGGTTTTCGCCCACGCGATCGTGATCGAACGATCTAAGACATGGAGCAAAGTTTGGTGGGTTTTGGGCCAAATTTGGGGGGGGTGTTGGGCTGCAACACACACGAGGCCTTTTGGTCCCTCGGTTAACCGTTGAAGTATCAAACGAAGTCCAAATGACCCGAAACTTGACAGGCGGTCTACCGGTAGTAAACCAAGGCCGCATGGCAAGTCTCGGTCCAATCCGGAAATGTTTAATCCCCACACACGAAAGAAAGCTAGAAATGACCACCGGAGGAGAATGAAGCGCCGGAATGCAAAACGGACAACGGGGAAAAATCTCGGATGCATGAGATGAACATGTATGCAAATGCAATGCACGAGATGACATGATATGAGTGTTGGGGAACGTAGTAATTTCAAAAAATTTCCTACGCACACGCAAGATCATGGTGATGCATAGCAACGAGGGGAGAGTATGATCTACGTACCCTTGTAGATCGCAACGGAAGCGTTGACACAACGTAGAGGAAGTAGTCGTACGTCTTCTTCCCGATCCGACCGATCCAAGCACCGTTACTCCGGCACCTCCGAGTTCTTAGCACACGTTCAGCTCGATGACGATCCTCGGGCTCCGATCCAGCAAAGCGTCGAGGAAGAGTTCCGTCAGCACGACGGCGTGGTGACGATCTTGATGTACTACCGACGCAGGGCTTCGCCTAAGCACTGTAACGGTATGATCGAGGTGGAATTTGGTGGCAGGGGGCACCGCACACGGCTAAGGAACGATCTCAAGGATCAACTTGTGTGTCTTGGGGTGTCCCCTGCCCCCGTATATAAAGGATGAAGGGGGGAGGCTGGCCGGCCAAGGAGGGAGGCGCAGGAGGAGTCCTACTCCTACCGGGAGTAGGACTCCCCCCCTCAATCCTATTCCTAATAGGATTCCTTAAAGGGGAGAGGGAGAGAGAGGTGGCCGGCCCCTCTCCTAGTCCTAATAGGACTAGGGAGAGGGGGGGAGGCGCAGCCCTATGTGGGCTGCCTTGTCACCTTTCCACTAAGGCCCATGTTAGCCCATTTGGCTCCCGGGGGGTTCCGGTAACCCTCCCGGTAATCCGGTAAAATCCCGATTTCACCCAGAACACTTCCGATGTCCAAACATAGGCTTCCAATATATCAATCTTTACGTCTCGACCATTTCGATGCGGCTATATCTCCCACGTGTCGAGGCACGACTTAGAGGCATAACCACATTGAAAGCAATGTCGCAAGTCAGGAAATCATTACACATCCCATGTACATAAATAATATAAAGGGGAGATACATAGTTGGCTTACACTCGCCACATCACATCAAGGTACGTAAAAAAACATCCATCAAACAAATCACTCATGGCCCGACTACGGTGCCAAAATAGAAAAGACCCCCAACATGCGACAAGGCCCTGAATCGATAACCCCAACTAGGCACCACTACTGGTCATCCGGAAAAAACACGTAGTATCGCTGAGAGTCCTCGTCGAACTCCCACTTGAGCTCATAATCGTCATCCGGAGCGGGAACACCTGGACCTGCATCTGGAGTTATAGTATCTGTGAGCCACAGGGACTCAGCAATCTCACACCCACGCGATCAAGACTATTTAAGCTTATAGGAGGGATAAGGCAATATGAGTGGAGGTGCAGCAAGCGGCTAGCATATATGGTGGCTAACTTATACGCAAAAGAGAGCGAGAAGAGAAGGCGAAGCACGAGCGAGAAGCTAAAGGAACATCCTGCGCAAGCATAACTCCAACACCGTGTCCACTTCCCGGACTCCGCCGAGAAGGGGCCATCACGGTAACACACACGGTTGATTCATTTTAATTAAGTTTAGTTAAAGTTATCTACAACCGGACATTAACAAATTCCCATCTGCCCATAACCGCGGGCACGGCTTTTGAAAGATCAATCCCTGTAGGGGGGGGTCCCAACTTAGCCCATAACAAGCTCTCACGGTCAACGAAGGAATAGACCTCCACCCAAGACACACCGATCAGACTCGGTATCCCGGTACAACAAGACACTTCGACAGGTCAAAACAAGTCCAGCAACACCGCCCGAATGTGCCGACAAATCCCGATAGGAGCTGCACATATCTCTTTCTCAGGGCACGCTCGGATAGGTCAAGCTACGAGTAAAACCAACCCTCGAGTTTCCCCGAGGTGGCCCCGCAGGCTGCCTGGTTCGGACCAACACTTAGAGGAGCACTGGCCCGGGGGGGGGGGTTAAAATAAGATGACCCTCGGGCTCCGGAAACCCAAGGGAAAAGAGGCTAGGTGACAAATGGTAAAACCAATGTTGGGCATTGCTGGAAAAGCTTTAATCAAGGCGAACTATCAAGGGGTTCCCATTATAGCCCAACCGCGTAAGGGACGCAACAATCTGGGAACATAACACCGATATGACGGAAACTAGGGCGGCAAGAGTGGAACAAAACACTAGGCGAGAGGCCGAGCCTTCCACCCTTTACCAAGTATATAGATGCATTAAGATAACATAGCAATATAATGATATCCCAACAAGTAAATAAATGTTCCAACAAGGAATGGCTCCAATCTTCACCTGCAACTAACAACGCTATAAGAAGGGCTGAGCAAAGCGGTAACATAGCCAAACAAAGGTTTGCTAGGACAAGGTGGGTTAGAGGTTCGAACATGGCAATTGGGAGGCTGACAAGCAAAAGGTAGGCATCGTAGCATTGGCATAGCAAGAGCGAGCAAACTAGCATAGCAAAGATAGTAGTGATTTTGAGGGTATGATCATCTTGCCTGCAAAGCTGTCAGAGTTGACTGGATCCTCAAAAGCAAACTCAACCAGCTCCTCGTTAGCGAACTCGTCTCCCGGCTCTACCCAAACAACACAAACAAGCAACAAGAATACAATCAACCACGTGCACGGGCAAACAATGATATGCAAAGATGATATGCTATGCGGGAAGCGATGTGGGATGCAAAATGCAAGACGTGACAGAAAAATGCAAGAAACTTGCCTCAACTTGGATTACCAAGTGTGCCACTGGATAGAGGGGAAGAAATCACCTGAAAACGATATAAAGATCATAGGAATCGGAGCTACGGTTTGGAAATGGCGAGCGTTTTACGAAACGAACCGATCTGCGATATACAGCTAGTAGGCTCCTAAATGCAACGAAACGAACATGCTACAGCCACCAAACATGAAAACAAAATACATGGCAGTGATGTACACAAGATTCTTAACAAATCACTAACACTGAGCCATAGGCAAATTCATCCATTAAGGGGTTCAAACAAGCATAGCAAAAATGAATATGCAAAACAGATTTCAGACTTAGTGAAATTAACACTAGCCTGAAATTTCAGATCACGAAGCCCTCTTCGGAGCAGCAAAACAACATGATACATGACCTGAACATGACAAGTAAGAACATGTCATGGAGCTACTCAACAAGCTTAACAAAACACCCAAAGTGTCCTGGGGCCAAAAGGGTTCACAAAATACTCTACCGAGCTCACGAACATAGCTCGAACACAATCAGTTTTCAGACTTAGTGAAAACCGGGACATGCAGAAATTATAACTCCCGAAGGCATGTAAACGAGCTCGATGCACTCACTACGGTGCAAGTCATGGCAAGACAAGCATATATCCAGCAAGAAGACACAAAATGCTAGCTAGACATGACAAGAACAATGACATAGCATGCATGGATCACTAACAATAGCTCCGGCAAAATCGCAAACAAGTTGACGATCTGCCCAGATTAACAACGAAGCAAAAGTTGAGCTCGATTGAGTCAACCCAGAGCACTCCACATATGCAAAGAAAGACATGGATGGATAGAGCATAACATAGATATAAAAACTCCCTTACTGATCATCCTCAAAAGAGGCACGGATCACTAGGAAACAAGCTGGACATATAGCATCATGAACTAAAATATCCTAGACTTAGTGAAATCACTAAGTCCCTGAAATCAGCAATCTCAGGTGCCTCTCTTTGCAAGCTTGCACAAGACAACACACACACCCTAAAAATACATGGTTGGCACCTCTGGAAAGAAGACAAAATGCTTAACAATTCATCCCAAAGGGGCACAGGCATATCATGCACGGATTAAACATGGCAAAAATGACAAAAGTGCATGATGAACTAACGGATCTGCAATTTAACTCACGAAGCCTCCTTCTAACAGCATTTTGGGCAACAAGATGACCTCCAATGCAAATGATGCAATGGAATGAAATGATGTACATGTCGAGACGAAGATTTTGATATATCATACGCCCAAATCGGAGCTACAGATGCCAAGTTACGGGTCCTCGAACAGAGCAACTTGGATCAAATTTCCAGGACTTAGACAAAAAAAATCGGGGTTAGGGTTTACTGTAGCGGCGACCGGATCTGGATCGGGGCGCACTGTGCGCGGCCGGCGGCGGCGGGAGCGGATGCCGAGGCGGCGGCCGGCGGGGTCGGCGGCGTCGGGCGCAGCGGCGGACGGCGGGGAGGCGGAGAGGCGCGGCGGCGGACGGCAGCGGGCGCGGCTCGGGGCGCCGGCGACGATGGCGGGCGGCGGCGGCCCGCTGGAGGAGGAGAAGAAGGGCGGCGGCGCGGCTCGGGCCACGGGCGCCTCTGGCCCGGGCGAAGGAGGAGGGGGCCGGCGCTGGGCCTCGGGCCCGCGTCGGTGGCGGCGGCGAACCGGTCCCCCCGGGGACACGTGGCGGGCGCTGGGTGGCTGGCGGCGGCGGGCGGACGTTGTCCGGTCGGATCCGGACACGTCCATCGGTGGGGGGGGGGGGTTGATCTGTTTTTTTTAGGACGGGGAGGAATCTGAGACTAGGAATGGGGGGGTGTATATATAGGCATAAGTGGAGCTAGGAGAGTCCAAATGAGGTGCGGTTTTTGCCCACGCGATTGTGATCGAACGATCTAAGACATGGAGCAAAGTTTGGTGGGTTTTGGGCCAAATTTGGGGGGGGGGTGTTGGGCTGCAACACACACGAGGCCTTTCGGTCCCTCGGTTAACCGTTGAAGTATCAAACGAAGTCCAAATGACCCGAAACTTGACAGGCGGTCTACCGGTAGTAAACCAAGGCCGCATGGCAAGTCTCGGTCCAATCCGGAAATGTTTAATCCCCACACATGAAAGAAAGCTAGAAATGACCACCGGAGGAGAACGAAGCGCCGGAATGCAAAACGGACAACGGGGAAAAAGCTCGGATGCATGAGATGAACATGTATGCAAATGCAATGCTCGAGATGACATGATATGAGATGCACGAAAAAGAAAAACAACACACGGAGACAAAGACCCGAACCCGAGTAATAAATACAACTTAGCGCCGGAGACGGCAAGAGTTGGATACAAATCTGGAAAGTATATCTGGGGCGTTACAACACTCCACCACTATGAAAAGATCTCGTCCCGAGATCTAGGACTGAAAGAACTCCGGGTACTCAGAACGGAGGTGATCCTCGCGTTCCCAGGTAGCTTCACGGTCGGAATGGTGTGACCACTTGACTTTGAGAAATTTAATTGACTTGTTGCGAGTTCTGCGTTCAGTCTCTTCAAGAATGGCAACTGGGTGCTCACGGTAGGAGAGATCTTCTTGGAGCTCAATGTCCTCGAAGTTGACTGTGCGTTCAGGCGTTTTGAAGCACTTTCGGAGTTGGGAGACATGGAACACATCATGAACATTGGCAAAGTTTGAAGGAAGCTCGAGCTGATAGGCGAGGTCGCCTCTCTTGCTGACAATCTTGAAAGGCCTGACATATCTGGGGGCAAGCTTCCCTTTGATACCGAAGCGACGAGTACCTTTCATAGGAGAGACGCAGAGGTAAACATGGTCTCCGATCTCAAAAGCCAGATCACGGTGCTTACTATCATAGTAGCTCTTCTGGCGGGATTGGGCTGCTTTGAGGTTATCGCGAATGACCTTGCACATTTCTTCTGCCTCTGTGATCAGGTCATTACCCAGCAGCTGACGTTCACCGGTTTCAGACCAGTTGAGAGGGGTACGACACTTCCTGCCATACAGAATTTCAAAAGGGGCCTTACCCGAGCTTGCTTGGACACTGTTGTTGTATGAGAATTCAGCATAAGGAAGACAGTCCTCCCACTTCATGCCGAAAGAAATCACACAAGCCCTGAGCATGTCTTCGAGAATCTGGTTGACACGCTTGACTTGACCACTCGTTTGAGGATGGAAAGCAGTGCTGAAGCGGATACTGGTGCCCATGGCTTTCTGAAAAGAATCCCAAAACTTGGAGGTAAAGATGCTGCCACGGTCTGAAGATATCACTTGAGGAATACCGTGCAGAGAGACAATGCGAGAGGTATAGAGTTCCGCCAATTGAGCTGCAGTGATTGACTCTTTGATAGGCAGAAAGTGAGCCACTTTGGTGAGCTTGTCGATGACAACGAATATAGCATCATTGCCACGCTTGGACTTTGGAAACCCAGTCACGAAGTCCATTTCAATGTGGTCAAACTTCCATTCTGGAATGGAAATAGGTTGGAGGAGACCTGCTGGCCTTTGGTGTTCTGCCTTCACTCTTCTGCAGACATCACACTCATTCACGAATTGAGCGATCTCGCGCTCCATTCGAGTCCACCAATAAGTTTGCTTCAGATCCTGATACATCTTCGTGCTACCAGGGTGGATGGAGAGGAGAGAGTTGTGAGCCTTGTTCATGATCACCTTACGAAGTTCACCTTTGGGCACAACAATTTGATCCTCGAAGAAGAGAGTGTCCTTGTCATCAAGTCGGTAACACTTGTACTTGGACTGACTCTTTGCGATACCAATCTTCACCTTCTTCACCATAGCATCAAGAAGCTGGGCTTGGCGAATCTGGTCTTCCAAGGTAGGAGAAACTTGAAGGTTGGCGAGGAAACCTTGAGGAACAATTTGAAGATTCAGTTTGCGGAAAGCTTCACAAAGCTCGGGTTGATAAGGCTTAAGAATCAGACTGTTGCAATATGCTTTCCTGCTCAAAGCGTCAGCAATCACATTGGCCTTGCCTGGAGTATACTCAATACTCGGATTGTACTCTTGAATCATTTCGACCCATCGAGTCTGCCTGAGGTTGAGATTAGGCTGAGTGAAGATGTACTTGAGACTCTTGTGATCAGTGAAAATGTCCACTTTCCTTCCCAATAGAAGATGTCTCCAAGTCAACAAAGCGTGCACAACTGCCGCCAACTCGAGATCATGAGTGGGGTAGTTCTTCTCATTAGGCTTCAACTGGCGAGAGGTATAAGCAACAACTTTCTTCTCTTGCATCAATACAGCACCGAGACCTTGGAGAGAGGCATCACAAAAGACCTCGTACGGCTTGGTTTCATCAGGCGGAGTCAGAACTGGAGCAGTGATCAACTTCTCTTTCAAAGTGTTGAAAGCAATATCACACTCCGGAGACCAAACGTACTTGACGTGCTTCTGAAGAAGATTTGAAAGAGGCCTGGCGATCTTAGAAAAGTTTTCAACGAATCTTCTACAATAGCTTGCGAGACCGAGGAAACTGCGGAGTTGCTTCACGTTCTGAGGAGGATCCCAATTCACAATTGCAGACACCTTCTCAGGATTCATGGAAATGCCCTTGGCAGAGATGATATGACCAAGATAAAGAACCTCATCGAGCCAAAATTCACACTTGGAGAACTTGGCGTAGAACTGATGTTCCCTGAGCTTGTCAAGAACCAAACGCAAGTGCTTGGCATGATCTTCCTTGTTCTTGGAGAAAACCAGAATGTCGTCGAGATAGACCAAAACGAAGTCATTGGTGTAGGGGTTGAAGATGAAGTTCATCATGCGAGAGAACGTCGGAGGAGCGTTGGCGAGGCCAAAAGACATGACGGTGTATTCATATGAACCAAAGCTTGTTCTGAACGCCGTCTTGGGAATATCTTGCTCACGAATACGAATCTGATGATAATCCATACGGAGATCAAGCTTGGAGAATACTTGAGCACCCTTGAGTTGTTCGAACAGCTCATTGATGTTGGGAAGTGGGTATTTGTTCTTGATGGTCTTCTTGTTTACTGGACGGTAATCAACACAAAGTCGACTCGATCCATCCTTCTTCTTCACAAAAAGAACACCACAACCCCACGGAGAAGTACTAGGCCGAATGAGACCCAATCTTTCTTGCTCATCGAGTTGTTTCTTCAGCTCCTTCAACTCTTCGGGGCCGAGCTTGTAGGGACGTTTGCACACAGGTTCCGTACCGGGCTCAAGTTCAATAACAAATTCAACAGGCCGGTTTGGAGGCATCCCTGGGAGTTCTTCTGGAAAGACGTCTTGATACTCACAAACAACCGGAATCTGCGAAATAGCATCCAATTCACCCTTCTCATTGAGAGAAAACAACCGGATGGTATTATCCCGGGCGGCAAAGACAATTACATCCTCAGACGAATGAGTCAATTGAATCTGCTTGGCTGCACAATCAAGGTGAGCTTTATGCTTAGAGAGCCAGTCCATCCCGAGAATAAGATCGATATCCGAGTTACCAAGAACCACTGGAGAAGCAAGAAACTTGAAATCGCCCATCGTGATAGAGACATCTAGCACCTCCAGACTTGCACTCAAACATTTGCCAGGAGAAACGATATCCATTTGTTTACCCAAATGAGAAGAAACGAACTCATGCTTGGTAAAAAATGGCTTTGAGATGAAACAATGCGATGCACCCGTGTCAAAAAGAACTTTTGCAGGAATATCATTAATAGGAAGGTTACCCATGATGACATCTGAAGAATCCTCAGCCCGAGCTGCATTCAGCATATTGACCTTGGCGTGCTTGGGATTGTGCTTGACCATAGCTGTACTTGCCGATCTGACAGGAGGAGGAGGAGGAAGACGCCTCTGGTTGGTACACTTGTTGGCATAGTGACCCTTCTGTTGGCACTTGTTGCACGTGACCTCTGAAAGCGGACGGTGATACGGAGCACTCGGTCTTGGAGGTTGAGACGAAGTATTGTTCTGAAAGCCTGGGTTGGGTGGGTGGGAGAAACCACTGCCACCTTTGCTCTTCTGCTGAAATAGCTGACGGAACGGAGGAGGAGGAAGCCAATACTTCTGCTGCTTGACCACTTGAGTAGAGGAAGAAGGAGTAACATCTCTGGCACGCTTCCTGGAAGCATCACACCTCAACTGAGCAGCCTCTTGCTTCAGTGCCATGTTGTAGAACTCATCGTATCTCAACGGCTCAAAAAGGACAAGAGCGAGCTGAATTTCCTCACGAAGACCACCCCTGAACTGATAGATCATGATCTTCTCATCAGGAACATCCTGCTTGGCAAAGCGGGCGAGCTTCTGGAACAAATTGTTGTAGTCATAGACAGACAAAGAGCCTTGCTTCAGATTGCGGAATTCCTGACGCTTACTCTCAACCACACTTTTAGGGATGTGATGAGCGCGGAAATCTTGACGGAAATCGTCCCAAGTGATCAGACGTCCACCTCTGGAATCCTTGTACTGCTGGAACCACTCTGCAGCCTGATCTTTGAGCTGGAAAGAAGCGAACTTGACGAAATCTTCAGGCCTGACGTTGCTGCATTCAAAATGCTTGCCCAGATCCACTAGCCAATCGTCAGCATCGGTAGCCTCAACACAACTGCTGAACGTCTTTGGACCATTTGCGAGGAACTGGTTCAGAGTAGCAAAATGGTTATGATTGCTACCTTGATTCCCTTGACTGCCTTGATTGCGCTCTTGGAGGATTTGCACGATCAACTGTGTATTTGCATTAGTAGCGGCCATCACAGCTTGCCATGCTTCCGGAGGAGGCGGAGGTGGAGGCGGATCAGGATTCGGAGTCGTGCGCGTTGGAGGAGCCATCCTGAACAGGTTGACCACCATTAGCACACAAATAGACAAGTATTGAAGGTGAATCCAACGGAATGAAAATTGCAACATAAAGTCTTCACATCCGAACAAAATGAACGAATGCATTTCTCTTGAAGTGGTCACATATTCCTAAATTGCGAAGCCACGAAGAATCAGGTAGAAGGGGTACATCAACGGGGGATGGAATCAACATATGACGTCGAAGCAAAACGAAAGCCACAACTCGAAATAAAACCAAGGGTTGGCTTGCGGAATAAGCCGGAACACACATATGATAGAAATTTCGTCCGAAGTTTTCGTGGTGGGACCTACACGGGCTCGATCGTACAGCACCGTCATGTACAAGGCAGTGCACATGACCTACGAAGCGTCCCCGAGTCAGCATAGCCAAGGACTCTTTAAGACACAACGAGATCACTGTAAAATCGACCATGAATAGACGAACCACTAGATGTCGAACCCCAATTTCATATCATACATCTGTCGAAAAGATATCCTAAGGCTACTTGAATTCCCACCTATGAAATTCCCGAAATTTTCCGGTTATGCAATCAGGTGTTGGGGATACAGGGGAGCATAATATCTCACTCAAGCTAGCAAATCCTACATCCAGTTGTATCCATCCTTCAACACATAACCAAGAAACCTTCGGAAACCATCTATCTCAACCTTCGAAAAGCATCCGTTATACAAGTTATGGTGATACTCCTGAACTCTCGCCCCAGTACTGGGTGGCGTCGAGGTTATCTCACCAACGAACGGCATAAAGGAGATTTTCGATGTCGCGCACATATCTCAAGCATACTAGAATTGCAACGATAAAATTGTGACGACAACACCTCGGAGCTCAACTCCCCGGGACACTGCCACAACCCCTAAAGACAGGAGGCACCAAGAACAATGTTCTCGTCACAAAACCATCGGAACAAAACCAAGATACTCGCGTGATCCTAAATTTTTTTTTTGTGAAATTTGAGAAGAGAACAGTCAAAACTCTACGTCAGGATGCCTTACCAGAGCGATGAGGAGACTGGGAAGTAAAAAGAATTCCTAAGCTCTCCGATATATAATTCCTAAGGACTCAAAACATTTTTCTAGACACAACTCGGCTGCTAAAAACGATCAAGCAATGGGGCTCCTAAGGTCGGGGAAGGCTCTGATTACCAACTTGTAACGCCCTCGATGCGGCTATATCTCCCACGTGTCGAGGCACGACTTAGAGGCATAACCACATTGAATGCAATGTCGCAAGTCAGGAAATCATTACACATCCCATGTACATAAATAATATAAAGGGGAGATACATAGTTGGCTTACACTCGCCACATCACATCAAGGTACGTAAAAAAACATCCATCAAACAAATCACTCATGGCCCGACTACGGTGCCAAAATAGAAAAGACCCCCAACATGCGACAAGGCCCTGAATCGATAACCCCAACTAGGCACCACTACTGGTCATCCGGAAAAGACACGTAGTATCGCTGAGAGTCCTCGTCGAACTCCCACTTGAGCTCATAATCGTCATCCGGAGCGGGAACACCTGGACCTGCATCTGGAGTTATAGTATCTGTGAGCCACAGGGACTCAGCAATCTCACACCCACGCGATCAAGACTATTTAAGCTTATAGGAGGGATAAGGCAATATGAGTGGAGGTGCAGCAAGCGGCTAGCATATATGGTGGCTAACTTATACGCAAAAGAGAGCGAGAAGAGAAGGCGAAGCACGAGCGAGAAGCTAAAGGAACATCCTGCGCAAGCATAACTCCAACACCGTGTCCACTTCCCGGACTCCGCCGAGAAGGGGCCATCACGGTAACACACACGGTTGATTCATTTTAATTAAGTTTAGTTAAAGTTATCTACAACCGGACATTAACAAATTCCCATCTGCCCATAACCGCGGGCATGGCTTTTGAAAGATCAATCCCTGTAGGGGGGGGTCCCAACTTAGCCCATAACAAGCTCTCACGGTCAACGAAGGAATAGACCTCCACCCAAGACACACCGATCAGACTCGGTATCCCGGTACAACAAGACACTTCGACAGGTCAAAACAAGTCCAGCAACACCGCCCGAATGTGCCGACAAATCCCGATAGGAGCTGCACATATCTCTTTCTCAGGGCACGCTCGGATAGGTCAAGCTACGAGTAAAACCAACCCTCGAGTTTCCCCGAGGTGGCCCCGCAGGCTGCCTGGTTCGGACCAACACTCAGAGGAGCACTGGCCCGGGGGGGGGGGGTTAAAATAAGATGACCCTCGGGCTCCGGAAACCCAAGGGAAAAGAGGCTAGGTGACAAATGGTAAAACCAATGTTGGGCATTGCTGGAAAAGCTTTAATCAAGGCGAACTATCAAGGGGTTCCCATTATAGCCCAACCGCGTAAGGGACGCAACAATCTGGGAACATAACACCGATATGACGGAAACTAGGGCGGCAAGAGTGGAACAAAACACTAGGCGAGAGGCCGAGCCTTCCACCCTTTACCAAGTATATAGATGCATTAAGATAACATAGCAATATAATGATATCCCAACAAGTAAATAAATGTTCCAACAAGGAACGGCTCCAATCTTCACCTGCAACTAACAACGCTATAAGAAGGGCTGAGCAAAGCGGTAACATAGCCAAACAAAGGTTTGCTAGGACAAGGTGGGTTAGAGGTTCGAACATGGCAATTGGGAGGCTGACAAGCAAAAGGTAGGCATCGTAGCATTGGCATAGCAAGAGCGAGCAAACTAGCATAGCAAAGATAGTAGTGATTTTGAGGGTATGATCATCTTGCCTGCAAAGCTGTCAGAGTTGACTGGATCCTCAAAAGCAAACTCAACCAGCTCCTCGTTAGCGAACTCGTCTCCCGGCTCTACCCAAACAACACAAACAAGCAACAAGAATACAATCAACCACGTGCACGGGCAAACAATGATATGCAAAGATGATATGCTATGCGGGAAGCGATGTGGGATGCAAAATGCAAGACGTGACAGAAAAATGCAAGAAACTTGCCTCAACTTGGATCACCAAGTGTGCCACTGGATAGAGGGGAAGAAATCACCTGAAAACGATATAAAGATCATAGGAATCGGAGCTACGGTTTGGAAATGGCGAGCGTTTTACAAAACGAACCGATCTGCGATATACAGCTAGTAGGCTCCTAAATGCAACGAAACGAACATGCTACAGCCACCAAACATGAAAACAAAATACATGGCAGTGATGTACACAAGATTCTTAACAAATCACTAACACTGAGCCATAGGCAAATTCATCCATTAAGGGGTTCAAACAAGCATAGCAAAAATGAATATGCAAAACAGATTTCAGACTTAGTGAAATTAACACTAGCCTGAAATTTCAGATCACGAAGCCCTCTTCGGAGCAGCAAAACAACATGATACATGACCTGAACATGACAAGTAAGAACATGTCATGGAGCTACTCAACAAGCTTAACAAAACACCCAAAGTGACCTGGGGCCAAAAGGGTTCACAAAATACTCTACCGAGCTCACGAACATAGCTCGAACACAATCAGTTTTCAGACTTAGTGAAAACCGGGACATGCAGAAATTATAACTCCCGAAGGCATGTAAACGAGCTCGATGCACTCACTACGGTGCAAGTCATGGCAAGACAAGCATATATCCAGCAAGAAGACACAAAATGCTAGCTAGACATGGCAAGAACAATGACATAGCATGCATGGATCACTAACAATAGCTCCGGCAAAATCGCAAACAAGTTGACGATCTGCCCAGATTAACAACGAAGCAAAAGTTGAGCTCGATTGAGTCAACCCAGAGCACTCCACATATGCAAACAAAGACATGGATGGATAGAGCATAACATAAATATCAAAACTCCCTTACTGATCATCCTCAAAAGAGGCACGGATCACTAGGAAACAAGCTGGACATATAGCATCATGAACTAAAATATCCTAGACTTAGTGAAATCACTAAGTCCCTGAAATCAGCAATCTCAGGTGCCTCTCTTTGCAAGCTTGCACAAGACAACACACACACCCTAAAAATGCATGGTTGGCACCTCTGGAAAGAAGACAAAATGCTTAACAATTCATCCCAAAGGGGCACAGGCATATCATGCACGGATTAAACATGGCAAAAATGACAAAAGTGCATGATGAACTAACGGATCTGCAATTTAACTCACGTAGCCTCCTTCTAACAGCATTTTGGGCAACAAGATGACCTCCAATGCAAATGATGCAATGGAATGAAATGATGTACATGTCGAGGCGAAGATTTTGATATATCATACGCCCAAATAGGAGCTACGGATGCCAAGTTACGGGTCCTCGAACAGAGCAACTTGGATCAAATTTCCAGGACTTAGACAAAAAAAATCGGGGTTAGGGTTTACTGTAGCGGCGACCGGATCTGGATCGGGGCGCACTGTGCGCGGCCGGCGGCGGCGGGAGCGGATGCCGAGGCGGTGGCCGGCGGGGTCGGCGGCGTCGGGCGCAGCGGCGGACGGCGGGGAGGCGGAGAGGCGCGGCGGCGGACGGCAGCGGGCGCGGCTCGGGGCACCGGCGACGATGGCGGGCGGCGGCGGCCCGCCGGAGGAGGAGAAGAAGGGCGGCGGCGCGGCTCGGGCCACGGGCGCCTCTGGCCCGGGCGGAGGAGGAGGGGGTCGGCGCTGGGCCTCGGGCCCGCGTCGGTGGCGGCGGCGAACCGGTCCCCCCGGGGACACGTGGCGGGCGCTGGGTGGCTGGCGGCGGCGGGCGGACGTTGTCCGGTCGGATCCGGACACGTCTGTCGGTGGGGGGGGGGGGGGTTGGTCTGTTTTTTTTAGGACGGGGAGGAATCTGAGACTAGGAATGGGGGGGTGTATATATAGGCATATGTGGAGCTAGGAGAGTCCAAATGAGGTGCGGTTTTCGCCCACGCGATCGTGATCGAACGATCTAAGACATGGAGCAAAGTTTGGTGGGTTTTGGGCCAAATTTGGGGGGGGTGTTGGGCTGCAACACACACGAGGCCTTTTGGTCCCTCGGTTAACCGTTGAAGTATCAAACGAAGTCCAAATGACCCGAAACTTGACAGGCGGTCTACCGGTAGTAAACCAAGGCCGCATGGCAAGTCTCGGTCCAATCCGGAAATGTTTAATCCCCACACACGAAAGAAAGCTAGAAATGACCACCGGAGGAGAATGAAGCGCCGGAATGCAAAACGGACAACGGGGAAAAATCTCGGATGCATGAGATGAACATGTATGCAAATGCAATGCACGAGATGACATGATATGAGTGTTGGGGAACGTAGTAATTTCAAAAAATTTCCTACGCACACGCAAGATCATGGTGATGCATAGCAACGAGGGGAGAGTATGATCTACGTACCCTTGTAGATCGCAACGGAAGCGTTGACACAACGTAGAGGAAGTAGTCGTACGTCTTCTTCCCGATCCGACCGATCCAAGCACCGTTACTCCGGCACCTCCGAGTTCTTAGCACACGTTCAGCTCGATGACGATCCTCGGGCTCCGATCCAGCAAAGCGTCGAGGAAGAGTTCCGTCAGCACGACGGCGTGGTGACGATCTTGATGTACTACCGACGCAGGGCTTCGCCTAAGCACTGTAACGGTATGATCGAGGTGGAATTTGGTGGCAGGGGGCACCGCACACGGCTAAGGAACGATCTCAAGGATCAACTTGTGTGTCTTGGGGTGTCCCCTGCCCCCGTATATAAAGGATGAAGGGGGGAGGCTGGCCGGCCAAGGAGGGAGGCGCAGGAGGAGTCCTACTCCTACCGGGAGTAGGACTCCCCCCCTCAATCCTATTCCTAATAGGATTCCTTAAAGGGGAGAGGGAGAGAGAGGTGGCCGGCCCCTCTCCTAGTCCTAATAGGACTAGGGAGAGGGGGGGAGGCGCAGACCTATGTGGGCTGCCTTGTCACCTTTCCACTAAGGCCCATGTTAGCCCATTTGGCTCCCGGGGGGTTCCGGTAACCCTCCCGGTAATCCGGTAAAATCCCGATTTCACCCAGAACACTTCCGATGTCCAAACATAGGCTTCCAATATATCAATCTTTACGTCTCGACCATTTCGAGAGTCCTCGTCATGTCCGTGATCACATCCGGGACTCCGAACAACCTTCGGTACATCAAAATGCATAAACTCATAATAACTGTCATCGTAACGTTAAGCGTGCGGACCCTACGGTTCGAGAACAATGTAGACATGACCGAGACACATCTCCGGTCAATAACCAATAGCGGGACCTGGATGCCCATATTGGCTCCTATATATTCTACGAAGATCTTTATCGGTCAGACCGCATAACAACATACGTTGTTCCCTTTGTCATCGGTATGTTACTTGCCCGAGATTCGATCGTCAGTATCCAATACTTAGTTCAATCTCGTTACCGGCAAGTCTCTTTACTCGTTCCGTAATACATCATCCCGCAACTAACTCATTAGTTGCCATGCTTGCAAGGCTTAAGTGATGTGCATTACCGAGAGGGCCTAGAGATACCTCTCCGACGATCGGAGTGACAAATCCTAATCTCGAAATACGCCAACCCAACATCTACCATTGGAGACACCTGTAGTACTCCTTTATAATCACCCAGTTACGTTGTGACGTTTGGTAGTACCCAAAGTGTTCCTCCGGTAAACGGGAGTTGCATAATCTCATAGTCATAGGAACATGTATAAGTCATGGATAAAGCAATAGCAACATACTAAACGATCGGGTGCTAAGCTAATATAATGGGTCATGTCAATCAAATCATTCAACTAATGATGTGACCTCGTTAATCAAATAACAGCTCTTTGTTCATGGTTAGGAAACATAACCATCTTTGATTAACGAGCTAGTCTAGTAGAGGCATACTAGTGACACTCTGTTTGTCTATGTATTCACACATGTATTATGTTTCCGGTTAATACAATTCTAGCATGAATAATAAACATTTATCATGATATAAGGAAATAAATAATAACTTTATTATTGCCTCTAGGGCATATTTCCTTCAATGAGATGCACGAAAAAGAAAAACAACACACGGAGACAAAGACCCGAACCCGAGGAATAAATATAACTTAGCGCCGGAGACGGCAAGAGTTGGATACAAATCTGGAAAGTATATCTGGGGCGTTACACATTTCACCTATGATTTACCAAGTAGGAATTTAATTTCCTTTTTTCCTTCAGGACCTTAACAATCTGGTCAGTCTCAGCTTGCTTCGTTTTGAAATCTACCAAATATTTAATGGTTATCTTGAGTACTGCTTGTGATTGTGCTGTTTGCTTCCTCAACATGTCAACTTCATCTCTAAGTGCAGAAGCAGAATCTCTTTCTACCACTAGTTTAGCCTCTAGAGCATTAGCAGTTGGCAATTCATAATGCACAATTGGGCTGGTGCCACTACTGTGGGATGATGCAACGTCCATGGGGACCTCGCTCTTTGATCTTGGGCTAACCTATTTTTCCATTAAAGTTCTGATTGGGTTCAGAAAAGTTGAAGTTAGCAAAACATCTCAACTGAGAGTTATAACAGCAAACCAGTTAAACAAACAAGGAATTAAAGATTTTCAATTGGATGCTGAAAAGTAGTTATTAACATCATTGTAACCCGCTGTTGCAGCAGCAAAGCAGTTAAACAAACAAGTAGATATTTAAGTTAAGGCAAACAGGTAATTCTTAACAGTAAGTATCAAACACATAGATAGGCGCAGTCTACAATATGATTAACAGGATGTGCCATTATGTAATTAGTAGCAAACTAAATTAAGCCAAGCAACGTAATTGAACAATTTTGCAATAAGTGGCTAACTAAAATTCTGAGAAGCAGGTAATTGAACTTACGCTAGTTCTTTGTACAGGCACACTGCAACTTCTTTTTCGCTTAAAAGGTTGTACGAAGGAGTCCATGGCATCAATTGCTTGGATGCACAGTCCCAATACTTCTTTCTTCCCACACTGCATGGGTAAGTCGAATGGTTAATCTGGTAAGATGGTGTGTCCTTGATATGTTATATGAGGACGTGTAGTCAAACTAGTTGTAGCCAAACACATCACACTGGCTTTTACTGTATATTTCATGTGATTACTTTTGGCATATCGAGATCTAAGCAATCTACAATAGGATGAAAAGACTGGCATCCTTCACATTATTGGCGAACTCGGTTCATAGAAACAAGCAATTCAACCATTCTGTGGGTAAATCAAAAACGCCACTGGAATATTTTTCACTATCCAATCATACACGCAAAAAGGGGTGACGCCACCATAGGGGCTGGTATGGGCGGCCGCCTCAGGTGGCTGGAAAGTGTGCACCTAGTTTGAGTTGTCTAGGTTGGCCCATGCTAGTTTTGTTCGTCCCAACGCATGAGCAGGCAATGTAAAAAATGAAGAAAAATGTTTCAATTTGGATGGGCCAATAACATAAGTGCAAGGAAGGCCCTATAGCAGGCTCGCGGCCCAAACGAGCGCCTCCCATATTGATCGACAGCAGGAAAAATCCCAATTCATTCGCTCCAGCCTCCAGTCTGGTTCGCTCCTAACCTAGCCACCGCTGGACAGACCGACACAACACTTCCTCACGCCCTCGTTGGAGGGCGGTCGCCGGGCTTCAAGCGAACGGAAGGACAAGAAGATGAAGATCCAACCCTGGGTGTAGCCTGCGTGGGAGGCAGCGGCGGCAACACGGGCATGGCATCGAGCTTGCGCAAACGGACAGTCGCAGCTTGCAAGAGTAGCATGCGCAATGAGCAGGTACATCACATCCCTGATTATATCTAATTCAACTCTTCAATTTCTGGCCAATAGTTAAACCTGACAGTGTTGTAAAACTGCTTGTATGTAGGGAATCTATGAGAAAATGAAACCAATTTGTACTTATTTTATAACTCCCCCAATCAATACTGAACTGACTGAATCTGATGTATCTAATCAAGTTTCCGGTGCAAACATACAAGCTCATGTTGTTCTTGAGCCTGAAGTGTCTAATGAACAGACTACTAATGAAGGATTTGATGCAAACATTTTACATGCTCCTAGTGATGAACATATAGTGTCTAATGAGGGATCTAATGCAAGCATTTTGCAAGCTCATTGAAGGATTTAGTGTCTAATGATGATCTACTATGTTGAGAGAGACAAAGATTTGCAGGCATTGATGATAAGAAAATTATAGTGCATTTTCATAGCTTGAGGAAACGTCGAGGCCATCTACCAGAAAGTCCCCGTATCATGACAACATAGCATAAATACTTTTCTAATTTGTTGTTTGAAACTATTGGCATACTTGTGCAGGATAGATATATTGATATGCAGTTTGCGCATTGGTTATACGTGCAATTACACTTCGATATTTTCAGCCAGAGAACGAATAATTCAAGAAGGTACATACCATGTTTGTAGTCCTTGTACACCATGTTGCATTTTGTGTTTTTTGGTGCTTGCATCACTTAGTGTTTATAATCTGAACTACTTTGGATCATTAGCTGGTTTTCAAAGTGCATGTAGCTTCACATTTCTCAAGTTATGTTTATTTCCGGAGTGCAAGTGCCTTCGTATTTTTTAAGTTAAATGTTCGCCCCTGGTAACTTGAATTCGTGGACCAGCCACCACACACAAATCATACACGAATGCCAGTACGAATTAAATGAAATGCGGGGACTTACGCTAGCTCGTTGTACAGGCTCACTGCAGCTCTGCTTATGCTTGGGATGTTCCGTGTACAAGTCCATGTTACCGCTTGCTTGGATGTGCAGGCCTTGTGCTCCTTGCATCCCCCTCTGCATTTTTGACACGACGAATGGTTGATCAAAGAAGAGGAATCGACCTTGATGTTGTACCGGAGGACAGATACTTACAAGGTTATACGAGTGTGCAGGATGTGTACCAGATCCCGTAGCTCTGTCATGCTTTGCTAAAATATGGATTTGCTTGTTTCCGATGATATCTCCAGAAGAAATAAGAGTTAAGGTCAGAGTTGCATAGGCATGTAATCTAAGAGAGCAGTGAAAGGATATCCAAACATCGTCGGAACAGTGCACACGGGAGTGATGTGTGGATACCTAGTTCGGGCCGGCGTTTGGGCATGCTCGCCTAGCTAGAGTGCGGGTCACTTCAGAGCCGTTGAGGGTGATGCGCTGGCGTTGACAGGCCGCAGACGGATGCAGATCTTGAGTGGCAGCGGAGCGCTACAATGCGGTGGACGAGACCATTGGTGAAGCCCCAACGGCCTCGAGGGGGCGGAGGTGCGACGATGTGCTCGGTGAAGTAGCCCCGGTGAGCTAGGAGACGGTGTCGGTGAAGCGCACCTGGTGCAGTGGAACTCGGTGTCTGTGAGGCACGTCGGTTGCGGCGGCCGACGTTGTCGGTGGACCACCCGGTGCGGTGGACGAGGGCGTAGATGAGGTAGCTCCGATGCGGTGGTGAAGCGCGACCGTCGTCTTCGTTGTCTGGCACAGAGGTGGGGAACGGTGGGGAAAGAGACGAGACGAGGGGCGATTCGAGGGTTGGCGGTGGATTAGGGATTTGAGCAATCTGGGCGCGGATGGGGACGGTGGAGAAGAGAGATTTTCAAGGGCTGGAATTGGGGCCGCCAGATATTTCAATCTGAAATGTGGAAGCGCGAACTTATATTGTCATCGTCCTTTTTTTTGGGGGGGGGGAGGGGGGTGGGTGGCTGGGTGCTACGCGTCCGTCCGACACACGCGACCACCCTGACAGGACTATGCTTCGGTGCCTTAAGGCACCTGCCTTTGTGTCCATGACATATGGGCCCAACAGGTGGCTGGCCCACATGTTAGTGACCCAAAGGCAGTTGCCTTTAAGGCACCGAAGCAGCGTCCACCCTGACACGACCCTGGTTTGCCTGGTGCGCCTACATTTGAGAATGCAAACGAATCTTCTTTCATTTGCAAACGAATCTGTATGTATTACCATGCCCGTGTTTTCCTTGCAATAATTAGTCATTCGAAACGAGATACTCCATCCGTTCACTTTTGTAAGTCATTTCATACAACTTAAAATGAACTGTTTTGCACATTGTCTGAAATGTCTTCAAGGTCTTATAAAAGTGAACAGAGGGAGTACTATAAATTAATTAATGAGGAGTTATTTGAAAAAAAATCAAAACGGTACCCAAGCTAATGTGGATTAGAGTGTGTGTCACATAATTAGTTATTTGAATTAGAGTGTGTGTCACGTAGTTAGTTATTTGAATTAGAGTGTGTGTCACGTAGCGATCTCCAATTCTAACGTGGATTTCGCATTTCACTGTATCCATGCTACTTTTTTAATACAAATTCATATGTATATGATGAACACCGTGGTAGTGAGAAATTTTTTGGATGGATTCAAACATATGACCTACAAAATAGCACGACAAACTGAGTCAATGTCAACTTTTCGAAACTTAGTATGGCACGAAGTCAAAATAATTACCCGTATGCCTGGTCCTCGGTTCAAATCTTACAATGTACACCGAATTGAGACATCGATATTAAGTCTTGTACTATGTACATTCAAATGTTGTTTTTAGCCCCCCCTGCACAAACCCTACATACTTCCTGTATCGGTCAATCTTCCTCTCCTAACCACCTTAGGAAGCTATCAGTTTCCAACACACGTTCATTCTTTCTCTCCATGTTTCGATCTCTTAGTCTCTCAACTACACAACCCCTTTTTCCACTCTGTTACCAAATGTATTTACCTCACACACCCGCCATTGCACCCCATGCTGAGCTCTCTCTCTCTCTCCCCCTCTCCCTCTCACCCTCTCGCGCTAAATACATGCATTGCCTATCTAGCCCCCAACCTCTCATGCATGCGCACGCATGCATGTTGTATATCTAGGTCACTCCCTCGAGACTGTCTCACTCTTTCTTCCACACGGCGGGCCACACTCTCTCAATCTCGCTCTCTTTATCTAAGTCTCGTTTGACCTCGTTTTCTTTCACACACAAATGATATATCTGCTTGTTCGGGCCTCGATCGACACACTCTATACTCTCTCACGCAGATTGTCTATCTAGGTCAGTCCATCCAAGCCGCCACCACTCTTTCGACCTCATGGTGGGCCACGCTCACTCAATCTCTCTCTCTCTCTCTCTCTCTCTCTCTCCGTATGTCTCGATTGACCTCGCTCTTTCTCGGACAAAACTGATATATCGCCATGTTGAGCCCAATTCGACCTATTCACATTGTATACTCTCTCACGCACATCGTCTATCTAGGTCACTCTCTCCAACCCGTCTCACTCTTTCGATCGCACGGCGACCCTATGTGATCGGTTGACCTTGCTTCCTCTCACGCACAAAATATATCTACACGTCTGTGACTGGATCATCTCTCAAGCTCTATCTTACATCCCTCACCCTTGCCAAAAAGCTCAATCGGACAATATCTCTCCCGAGCATATATATTTGTTCAATGAATGTCGGACCACACTCACTTTGACTCTCTATCTATATGTCTCTCGATTGACCTCACTTTCTCACACCGTATCTTCCACGCGTTGAAGCTACTACCTCTCCATCCCTCGCAAAGCCAGAGCTATTTACATTGCGAGGGGCACTCCAACATTGGATTAATTTGTGTAGGCATTTATTCCGGTCGGTTTAGATTATATTTTCGTAGCATTCGGCCCACAACTACTCTAATCACTGTAACGGGTAATTAAGCTACGGGAGCACCTAATATGAGCACCGGGGAGCCGTTGGATCGAAGATGCAGCGGCACACACGAGGCCTGAATGTTTTATTTGCAAAAAACCTTTGGAGAGTTTGGAAATTGCACATAATTACAAAGACTACTCCCAAGCCATTGGATCTCACTTCCAACGATGTAAAAACTCGTATCACCATAGTATCTCAGCTGCGGGGTGGATGTGATATTCTATGCTGCTGTCATTTTTGTTCGTAAACTTGCAAAAAACATGTAACTCGTGCCACTACTTGTCTAACCGCGCAAAGTGTTTGTTCAAAAAAACCATCCTACACTGAAATATCGGAACAACACACGGGGGTCCCACTTGTCATTAATCAAATTTGGACCTAAAACTAACAAATCTGAAAGACGAGATTCGAACTGGCAACCTGGACTACAAAGCGTAAGTCGATAGCCTGAAAAAACGAACGGTTGTTGGCTTTGTCCCATAACTTGATTTTATACAGTACTTGCGTTGAGTAGAGTAGAGAGAGTGCCTCATCAACACGTGCATGACCTTATCTCACTTACTGGTGGGTCCCAGGTCTGCGATCTCAATCTCTCTTCTCTCCATCATCTAAACTTTGCATGAGCACACACGAAGAGCGACGCTAGCTTGCCATGGTGTTATTACAACTAAAAAAACTTGGAAAATAGAAGAATCGCCTAGAACAGGAGATGTTGTGGCTGGTCGAGATGGAGCTAACCACATCTATCCTCCGTGCCACGTTTGCATGATGAAGCTGTGTGGCTAGTGGGGTGTTTTCACCCGACTGGCTGAGTCCCGAGGTCGAACCATAGGTACTCTACTACGTCTGATACAGTATATTTTTACACACACATTTTTCCTCCGTGCCGAGATGTGGCACACCCTACCGCGCGGTTTCGGGGTCCTCCCGGGTGGTGCACGCATATATTCTTCCTGACGTGGGACGCCCTACCGTGCGTTTTCAAGGTCCTCCTCAGTCGTAGCGCCGAAGCAAGTAAATGAGTCGTCAAATCACGAAAGACCACCTTTCCCGCCGAGTACATCAGTGAAGCATGGTGGCTAGCTAGTTGGGCTAGTTTGACCGATTAGCTAGGCCGCCGCCACATTTGTTTTTTCACCCCTTTTTTATCTACTTGCCGGCAGGTAAATTTAAATATCCACCGCGGCGTTGCTCTGGTGTTTGGGTGCGGTAGGATTTTTAATTTTTTGTATTGATGGGAGTAGGCGCGGCAGGATTTTTAATTTTTTTGATTGACGGGAGCAGGCGCGGCAACAATTAGTCACGATAACTCCGCCTATACCCACTGCTCCCTGATGTGAGAAGTCGTCGACTGGTGTTTTACCGTGGTGAAAACCAAAAGATTCCCCGCTCCCTCCGCCTTCCCGTAGATTGTATTGCCTTTCAGCCGTTTTGCCCCCATTGCTTCCTCTCCCCATTGCTTCTACCTGGTGCCATGGCGGCACAGCAGATCACGGAGTCCGAGGTGAGGCTCCTGACACAAGAGCTCCATGCCAAGGATGCGGAGCTCAGGGCCAAGGACGTGGAGCTCCATGAGCTCAAGGAGGAGAGGAGTGCCATGCTCCTCCGTTATGTGCGGGAGTTCACAGAGCTTCAAAAGCGGCAAGCGTCCACCACAAAGATGCTCGAGGCGTCGGTGGCGTTGCTGCAGAAAGTGGGAGATACGATAGGCCGTCAGGGGAGCCGGCTGGAGCGCGAGCGGGCCGATCGTGATGAGGTCCAGGATCGCCTCAGCCCCTTGGTGAACCAAGTTGCCACGCACATGTTGCGTCTGCGCGATGCCTACCGTCGTGCCAGCGCGACGATGTCGGCCGTCGGGCTAAACCCGTTCGACCACCCGGTCGACTTCAATGATCTGCGACTTCCTGACCTGGTCTCCATCTTCACCTATATCTCCGAGGAGCTAAGCCGTCTCCGCGCGATGGTGGGGGCTGAGCTAGACAAGGAGGGGGTGCAGGCTGCCGTCGCCATTGCCGGGCGAATCTTTTCAGGGCTCCATCACCGGAATCCATTCGTGCCATTGGACGCCGTCTTTGACGAGCTGGCTCCCGTTGACCGGGAGCGGGCTCTGCGGGCCGTTGCACCCTGCATCACCAACGTCGTGCACCTTGAGAAGCAGAGGGACTTCGGTGGTGTTTAGGCGCCCTCTGCATGGGCATGTCCATGTCTCGGTGCAACATGATCGTTGGATCAAACTCAGACGGTGCAGACCAGTCATTGTAGCACAAAGCGTGTGGGTGTGTTTGGTTGCATTGTCATCTCAATATAGTTGTTTCCTCTTCGTGTATTTTTTGTCAACCTACTAGTGTGGAATCATGCACCCTTCATGCACTCTGCCAAACACCCAAAAGTGGGTCGAGAAGGGAACTTTTGCTCCCATCCCGTGCACCCTTCATACACCCTGCCTAACACTCTTTGTGCTTCATGTGGTTCATGTTTCGTGGAGTACTACAGCACCGTACTCTTCGTGCGCTTTGGACCTAGTTCTGTTAACATTGATCTCACCGTCCATTCTCGACCAGACAGTCGAAAAAGCAGTACTATGTTACATATAGGAGTAGTTGACATGCGCACAATATCATTTGTTATCGTCATATCTTACTACACTAGCAACAAGATTGTGTAGTACTGACGTATGAACCATTGCACATGCCTAGTAGTAGGAGCACTGTGTATGTTCAAGTGGCTGCCGTGTTTCGCACTCCTCCGTCATAAGAGTGGAAACGCTTGCTGTAATCATTTTTCTTCTTCTGAAAAACAGTGGACATGGTCTACCGTGCGGATCCTCCTCCAGCCATGCACTAAATTACTCACTTTCGCCGACGTGTGGGCCAGCCAGCATCGGGGTCCACCAGCCATGCACTAAATTACTCTGTAGTAGAGTGACGGTAGACTACCCCGATTGAAGTGCCGCAGTAATGCCCAAGGAGCCGTCAAATCACAAAACCCCCTCCTTTCCAGCAGTAAGTTGGACGGACGAAGCAACCATCATTTCACTCTTCTCTCTTAGCTTCCTCTCTACCCAACCCTCGCTTCTGGCTCATCTTTTCCCTCATTTCTTCAAGAAAACCCCGACCTGCTTCTGCCATTGTTCTTCTCTCCCAAAGAAGGAAAGGTGAGCGCATCAATGGTGTTGATTCTGGCCAAGGCCCGGTCTTGCAACCCCGAGATTGATCCTATAACTCCCTTTCTTTTCTTCTTTTGGGTTTGTGATTATGGTTTCTTTTCTTTTATTTCTATTTGACAGTTTCTTGATGGACGCTGGAGCACCGGCCGAAGTGATGTCTATGGCTCCGGCCAAAACCGTCGAGGCTCATGGTATGAAGAAGCGCAAGCACCCCACCGAGACTACCGCAGACAAGCTCAAATCCATCGCCCTGTCCAAGCCCCCCTCTCTGGGATCCCTCATTAAGCAAGTCCAGGTAATATCTCTTCTTGACGATCTTTTTCTCGATCTTGATCGTGTTTTTTCATCTAACACGCAGTACTAGTACTAGTAGTACAACTTTCTGGGTGATCTTGCATGTAATTTTTGTATGCCAAATGATGGTTCTAAATTCCTCTTTTGACCAAAACATGCGAGAGGTTGACACTGATTTCTTATAGATTACTTTCAACTACTCCCTCTGTCCCAAATTTCTTGTCTTAGATTTGTCTAGATACGGATGTATCTAATACTAAAATGTGACTTGATACATCCGTATCTAGACAAATCTAAGACAAGAATTTTGGGACGGAGGGAGTACTTTATGAACATCAATGCTACCTTTTAAGAGGGTATATTTGCCTCAGTAACTTGTGTTATGGATATTGCATGTAATCCCTCTGCTCTCATGCCTTTGAAGACATGTTCTAGTGTCTTTGTTCACTCATTTCTGTGCGTATATGTAGTCATATATGGAGTATAATATCGAAAATCATCTTATATTTCTGAACGGAGGTAGTAATAAAATATGGTTTCTGTTTGAATTAGAACCAGGTCCGCGGTGGAGATGAAGTTCTCAAAGTCATGCCGTGTGAACTGGAAGACCTGATGATGAGTTCTACTTTTGAACTATCCAGCTGCTGTGTCCTTGTCGATACGTGTCCTGAACTAGTGTTTTCCTGTAGCATTGTGGTCAGGCGTGTTCTCGAGGCTGTACTTGACCACAACAATTTCCTGGCTATGCCTTCGATTACGAAGGGTGTGGTTCTTGTAGAGCTTCCCAACAAATCTGATGCGGCCTGTCTTCATCATCATGTTTATGAGTGGAAAGACCACTCTGTTAGGTCCTCCAAGGTTGACAAGATGGTGAAGGTGCATGTAGACATCTCACACGAAGTCCATGGCCTAGTCAGTTATGCGGGGTTCATCCCATAGGTCGGTGGCAAAAAATAGTCTGCAGAGTTTAGTTAGTGCAACATTGCTTGTCTGTAGTAAGTACTATTGTTCAGTACTTGATTTGTGTTGGTGAACCCTGCATTGTTTATTAGTACTGCCGCTTTTGGTGTGTGGTCAGTCCTGAGAACGGTCTATGTTAATGTCCGTCCACTCAATTCACTCTGTATATTTTGAAGTATCCATATCATATTTTTTGTGAGGATGGTCTATCAATTATGGTTACACTCCAAAATCTGTATGCATTGCAGGGTTTATCGCACCCATTAGGATTTCCAGCCGCATGGATGTTCGGTCCATACGATTTGTCATGACCTTTGGACTGTCTTGCTTGTGGGAGTAGGGTGGGCCCCTGCATGCCATGTGTAGTTGAACGATCAATCTTCTGTTTAGTACTTCAACATAGTGATTTCCTGGTAAGGATTCACTCGTGTCACATCAAGTAAATCTTATTGATTTACTGTCTAAATCTTATCGATTTAATGTCATGTTTTCTTTCTTTTCCTGCAATTTTACGATGCAGGTTTTTCCATGTGACATTCATGACAGAATAAACCGTTTGGTTTGCTCTACGATGGTTATTTTTGCAGGTTTCACTTCTTATGTCGTGTCAGTAACGAAGGCACTGTCCATCACTTATATTACTGGAAAAAATTGGATCAGTCTGTTGTCTAAGTACAAGCTGAATCCCTATGATGAATTGCAGTTTGGTTTAACAAAAACGCCACAATTAGTCCTTCTTGCGTTTAAAAGAAATGAAGAAAAAAACTGGATCACGGTCACGGATCCTAGTCAAGTTAGAAAGCTGATCATAGCAGACCAGACACGATCGCCGCTGTCTCACATAGATCGAGCACCGACAGTTGCTCTAGCACTGACAGCGGCAGCAGCTCAGTCTGATCTAGCTGAGGATTGGGCACCGACCGCGTCAGCGGATCAGTCTGATCTACCAGAGGATCGGGCATCGACACCGGCACCTGCTCCGACACCGGCACCAGCTCTACAAGGAGCACCATCTCCGGCAGCAGCAGCGGCTTCGACACCTGCACCAACACTTGCACTTGCATCTGCTCCGACCCGTGAAGTTGCATCAGCAACAGACTGGGCTGCAGTTCACACTTCATATACCAAAGTCCTTACAAAAACCGACATGTCCACCTTCTTGGTAAGCATTGGCCGCCCAAGTGCTTCGTTCTTTTTTCTTTCCATGTTGTTTCACATGATTCACTGTGTTGATCTAACTGTTTGGGTATGTCTTCTTGTTTGCAAACAGAGAATTCCTAGAGCAACAAGGGAGTCATTCAACAATCCGGGCGACCGCGGCCAAGTTTCTCTTACCATGCGCAGCCTTGGTGTGAATGAACCTGCTCAATATATCGTAAGTACAAAGGATGGTCGCATGATGATTGATGCTAAAGGATGGTCAAGGTTCAAATCTAAATCATATCTTGCGGTATGGGATGATGTCAAAATCGAACTTTCTCGGCAAGGAGAGCTGGTCCAAATCAACTTTGAAATTCTTCAGTAGCAGCACGCAACTGCCTAACTGATCTATCCTCCGAGAGATTTTGATGTAATAATCTGGCATGGTGAAACAAGTGTCCTATGTGTATAAGTAGTACGATAGTATTATTTATCACATGGTATATCGTTGATAGAATTGCAACTCTAATTGCTGGTTAGGAACTGTCGTTCGATTTCATTCCAACAACTGCCGTGCTTTATTCAATTTTGTGTATTCACCTTGCGACAGCATCTAAAACCAGCACCGTACCGATCGCTTGCAGTATGAAAAGCGCTGAGGTAGAACACATGGGCCCCCAAACATGCAGGGTCGGCCTGCGGCCCAAAGTCCAGAACCTGGTTTCGAGAAGCACTAGCTCAGTGCAGAAGTGGCGTCCTCCTCCTGCTGTGGTTTGGGTGAAGATGAATGTTGATGTTGCGTTATCTCGCAATGGTGAAAGGGGAGCCCTGGAAGTTGTGAGCCAGGATCATACATGATTCTTCCTTGGAGCATCGGTACTGGTGTGCGAAAGTGTTACCGATCCAGAGATCCTAGAGGCAATGGCATGTTGCGAGGGGCTATCTCTGGCTCTTGACTTATACCTGCAACAAGTTCAGATTAGCACCGATTGTTCAGCAACAGTCAAGCATATCGGAGAGGCATACTTGGGGCCCAACAAAGTTATTATGGACGAGATCAAGATGAAGAAGAATATGTTCCAAACCATGGATATCATACATGAAAAACGCGAGTGTAATGTTGAAGCGTATGTGCTCGCAAAAGCTGCTACTTCTTTGCCCTGTGGACGCCATCTTTGGCTCACAGGAACCCCCGAAATTATTTGTACACCTATGACTGTTAATCTTCAATAAAGCAGCTTTTATCCCTCAAAAAAAACATCTGAGTATTATATTCTCAGTTGAACCCCCATAGTGCCCGTGCGTTGCAGAGGGGGTATTTTTCTCGGCAAGGTGAGCCTGTGATATAAAAGATTTGTATATTTCTTTACAGAGGGAGTATCTCTCTGTCAAAAAATATATTTATGTGTAACTAGTTACTGCTATCTTTCTACTTCCTTTCGCTGATATGTGGGGCAACCGGCAACGGGGTCCACATGCCATATGCACAAATTAGAGTGCACAACTTCACGGTAGACACACCCCGGTCGTAGCGCCGCAGTAATGCCCAATGAGCCGTCAAATCACAACCCCCCCTTTCCAGCTTTAGTAGTAAGCTGGACAGACGAAGTGGCAATATTTCACTGGGCCTAAATCCCTTTCTCCCTCGTCTGCTTGTTCAGAGAAAACCCCTTCTCGGCGATTGCATAGGGTTTTATCATGGAGAACCAGGTACGAATTCTTCATCCATCCCCGATAAACCCAAGTCCCTTGGTCGCAGGTAATCCTAGGATGGCAGCCGCTACTGTTGATTCATTTTTCTTCCTACCGAATCTAGTGTGTTTCATTTCCAGTGCCCAAAGTGCGAGTACCCTACAGGTTTCTGCGCCCTCGGCGAGACGCCACACTTGTTCCTTCTCATCCTAACACAGCATTTTGAAACGCGCACAGTATGTTCCTAGAATCCTCTTTTCTATCCGGGAGGGTGGGTTTTTTTGAACATGCTGTGTTCTCATATTATTTTTCCTGCAGTCTATTATTTGCTCTGCCAGAACACATGTACTCAAGATGCTCGGCCATGCCATAACTGAATACACTAGTTTAATGGTCACAGTGAAGACAAGCCATGGATATAAGTTCCGAGTTGGGTTCATGAACCAAGAAGATCGCTGCTTTTTTATGGCCGAACTTGGATAAACTTTATGAAGTGTTACGGACTGAAAGTTGGCGCATGAATGTTGATGGAAATAGTAGAACCTGGTCTCATCTTCACTGCGATCTTCCACCCCAACGTTGTTCCAATTGTTCATCCGTCGGAGTTCGGGTTCCGGCAGACCCTTGAGGTTCGAACACTGGGGTGCGCGCGGAGATCTCTCCCCTACTGATCTACGTCCGATCCTCTCGTGCAAACTAAGATGAAAATGATGAACAACACAAGAGACACGAGGTTTATACTGGTTCGGGCCACCATTGTGGTGTAATACCCAACTCTAGTGTGTGGTGTGGTGGATTGCCTCTGGGGCTGATGATGGACAGTACAAGGGAAGAACAGCCTCGCAAGAGGTGTTCTTGGGATGGTGCGATGCACTACTAGGGTGAGTTATGTCGCCTCTCTCTCTCTCTCTCTGCTAGGGTTCTACCAGATTTCTAGATGTTCTTGGGGTGTCTAGATGTCTCTACTCTGTGGTGGCTAGCTCTATTTATAGAGGCCCTGGGCCTCTCCCCGAATAATTGAGCGGGAAGGGCGCCAACAATTGGACATTTTGAAGGGGAACATCTAGTACAAGTTATCCTGACCAAAGGTGGTCTTCGGCTGCCAAAAGCACTGGTGATGACGCCGTCTTGGGCTCCACGGTGACCTCCGTCCTGCCGTCCGGCTGGTCTTGGTCTCGTTGCACCGGAATGGTAACCTTTGCCTGATACCTTGGCATGTGCTTACCCCCTTTGCACCAAAGGGGAAACAAGGACCCTGCGCAGGCCGGCGCCCGCCTGGCGCCCGCCTGGCCTTGATCGTCACAGCTTGCGTCATGGGATCCTCGCGAGATACCCTTGCATTGATCTCTCCGCCTCCTCGCGAGCCTGCCTGATGAGGCCGCTCTTGAGGAAGCTTCCTATCGTCCGCCCCGCGAGGCTTGCCCCTCGCGAGGGTCTTGAGCTTGCATTGATGAAGATGGGCCGCGCTGGGCCCCCACTTGAGCCACGCCGCAGACCGCAGGCAGGCAAGTCTGGGGACCCCCGTTCCCAGAACGCCGGCAGTAGCCCCCGGGCCCAAGGCGCGCCCGGGCTTGACTTAGCAAAGAAGCGAAGGGGCAAGCGCGAAGCGCCGCGGGCCCTAACAGCCTGCGGCCTTGGGCGCCGTGTGGCAGTCGATTGGACGTGGGTGTCTGTGCCTCCCACGACGCCTCGGCAACCGCACGACTTGACAAGTCCCTGCATGCAAAGAAACCGGTCATGATTACCTGCGATCGTGGTGCTCAGCGGTTGGCCTCCTCCAGCTATAAGTACGGGGCTGGGCGAGCCCCTTCAGTCCATCCCTTTCCGTTACCCTTTCTCTTCTTCTTCCTCATCCTTGCTTCCTCTTGCACCAATGGCACCGATCCGCCGGTTTTCAGCTGAGGAGAAGGGAAAGGCCCCTAGAGAGGGTCCTAACCCCCTCCCACCGAAGAAGCGGCCGATCCTCTATCACTGGGACGAAGGCGCCTGGCAGGTCATGTCGAGGCCGTGGTTCGAGCGGCTGCCACCAGGGTTTCCGCTAGCCTTGTACGCCCGCGCCGTAGGCCCCAGAGTGGAGGGCGCCGAGCAACACCGAGAGCGTCGCCGCCGACACCGGCGAGTCACAGTGGTGTGCGTCGTCCCCCCTAGAGTCCATGCGGAGCGCTCCTCTCGCGAGCTTGTGCTCCACGCCGCCATGCCTCCAACTTCGTGGATCCGCCTTCCTCCCTCCTTCGCCTTCGAGTTGCCGCCGAGCGGGGCCCTGGAGCTCTGGCTGCAGCACGCCGACTGTGGCACCCCTGCAACCGGAGCGGAGGTCGCGATCGTCGCTCCGGGCAAGGTCTTCATGACCCGGGGCTGGGGTGAGATTGCCCGGGTCTGTCGCGCGGACGGCGCCTTGGTGATCCATCTTGAATACGACGGCACCTCCTTGATGTTCTTCAAGGTCTTTGATGCAGAAGGACAACGACTGGAATTCTGCCCTAAGGGAAGCGGCAGTGGTGACGAACTGGCAAGGACCAGCCCCGCCCGTTGGTCCTCAGGCAGCAGTGGAGGTACTGAGGGCTTCCGCAGCTCCCCCGAACTCCTCGCGACCCCCGCGACGAGCGACGACAACTACGAGCCTCCGAGCACGCGCCGCGCTCGGAGTGGGGCAGCTGCATTGGGCCACCGGCGCCACTGATCTGGATGGGATTGGCGCCGACACCGGGCAGCCCACTGTTGATGATGGCGTTGCTTGGGGAGGTGCTAGCAAGTAGCGTTCCTTAGGGTTAGCACCTTTTGTTCCCTGCGAGGAATCAAAGCAACACCCCGCAGGGGTATGTAAGGCGTCTGCCATGCCTTCTGTAAATACTATATCCTTAATATGAATTGGCGTGAGGTGTTCGTTCTGTCCCGGCTAAGCTCCCCCTTTCTATCCTCACGAGGACTTGGCGCTCTACGCTGATAGGTCCCAGTCCCCAGGCAAGCTTTAGCCGTCGCTGGTATGCCAGGTCGTGATGCCGTGGTCAAGGCCAGGAGGTGAGCGGCCCGAGGTCCGGTAAGAGCCCCCGAGTCGCGATGCTCGGGAGGTCCCCTTTAGCGTTCAAGCATTCCTTGCTGGGCGAGAAAGGAAGGTAGCGTCGCCGCGACAGAGTTGCATTGGGCGGGGATTTAGCGCTGCGTTGGTCTAGCTCTTGCGAGGGCGCGACTTATCTTGTGCGTCTGACGTAGTTCCTCGGAGACGCGTCCGGCCTGAGAGGCGGTGGCAGAGGTACTGCTGGGTGAGGCCCTCGCGAGCTTCTTCCCACTCCCCCGCACTTTCCTTAACGCTCTACGTCCTCCGGTCCCGGCCCTCGAGCGAGCTCAGCCGCCGCTGGTATGACAGGTCGCGATGTCGTGGGTCAAGGCTAGGGGGTGAGGGCTGGAGAGCCAGTAAGAGCCCATGAGTCGCGATGCTCAGGCACCCCCCTTTTAACGTGCAAGCGGTCCGTGCCGAAGAGTGGGAGAGAGAGGTCACGATGCCCCAACGTTGCTCCTGGAGTAGGTCCTGCACACTAATCATGAGGAGAAACAAGGCCTGTCGTTACGGTCGCCGGCCAACCTATGGTCACTCCGAGGGAGCGGTCAGGGCACTAAGGGCCTGGTGAGGTGGCGCCGTGCGGGGCTGCCGAGGCCAGAGCTCGACCACTCAGGTTTATCAGCGCTGCAGGGACGGACCAGTGCGCACGCACTGTGCCGGAGCGAGCTTCTCTTCAGATAGGCGTCGATCGAGCAGGTGATTAGGTCAGGTATGTTAAGCACATAGGAAATCCAATTTCAGGCAAGTGCAGGTAAAAGCAACCACCGCTGGGTCGGGCCTGACCGGCGTGGGGATGATGTAGCCCGAGGGGCGCCCCCAACAAGGTAAGTAAAGAGCATAACCAAAATGGATACATGCCGAGGGGACGGGCCCACGCGGCCTGGGAATGGTGCAGCCCTATGGGCGCTCCCAGCTGAAAGTAGAACTCTGAAAGATGTCACCTGGTGCTGCCGAAGATGAAGTGATGCCGAGGAAGTGAGCGATGCGCGGTGAAGCCGTCGGCCCTCATGAGCCCCCAGGCCCAGGGGCCTCGGGAGGCTCCGGTGGCACGTGCAGGTCTTCAGGGACCATCGCCACCTCCGCCAGGACCGCGCGATGCCTGCCCTCCTGAGCCTCCAGAATGCTCCTCAACAGGCGCTGATGTGCGGCGACTGCGCTCGGCAGGCCGAAGGGCATGAGAACGTAGCTGTGAGGTGGTCCCTCGCAGCGCCCTACGACCGAAGGCCATAGGCGCTCCTGGGACACAGCTTGGTTGAGCCCTGGTACGTCGATGCAGACGCGTAGTCCTCCATCCTCGCCTGGATGTGGGGCCACGGCAGGTGAGCGGCGGCTGCCGTGCATAACTCTGGACTCTTGTAGCTCATGGGTGTTTCTTGCGATGAACTCCTGAGGGTTTTGTCTCCTTTGACTTGTACCTTCGTGAGGGAAGCGTGCTTGAAAGCACACCTCCAAGTGTTGCCCGAGCGCCTCCCCCGTGACCTTGGCAAGGTCGGCGACTCTCCAAGAGAGAGCCCCCGAGCCCTGCCTAAGGAGGGCGCCGGGCGCGCCTTCCTATGCGTGAGGGGGTGGTGCTCCCTGGCCGGGCACGAATCCTGACGCGATACCTCTGGTGGTGCCTGCTTCCTTGTGGCTCGGGCCTTGTGTGTCGGCGTTGTAGGAACGGGGGTCCCCAGACTTGCCTTCCTGCGGCCTGCGACGTGGCTCGAGGAGGGGCCCAGCACGGTCCTTCTTCATCAACACAGATCCAAGACCCTCGCGAGGGGCCAAGCCTCGCGGGGCGGACGACACGGAGCTTCTTCATGCACGGCCTCATCAGGCTGGCTCGCAAGGAGGCGGAGAGATCAAGGCGGGGTACCTCACGAGGTGCCCATGACGCAAGCCATGATGACCAAGGGCGCCAGGTGGGCGCCAGCCTGCGCAGTGTCCTCCTTTCCTCTTTGGTGCAAAGGGAGCAAGCGCAGGCGAGAGCATCAAGTAAAGGCACCCGTTTCGGTGCAACGAGACCAAGACCAGTCCAACGGCAGGGAGGAAGTCATTGTGGAGCCCAAGCCAGCGTCACCACCAGGCGAGGACCAACTTTAGTCAGGATAAGTGTACCAGACGTTCCCCTTCAAAATGGCCAATTGTTGGCGCCCTTCCCGCTCAATATTTGGGAAGAGGCCCAGGGCCTTTGCCTATAAATAGGACTAGCCACCCCCAGGGTAGGGGGGCAATCAAGAAGGGAGAATCTAGAAGCCAAGAGAGAAACTAGCTAGGATCGGATCGAGTAGCATCACAAAGAGAGAGAGAGAGAAGGGCGACTGAACTCCTCCTAGCAGTTCATCCCCCTAGCCAAGAACAGACCCTTGCGAGGCTGTTCTTCCTTGTATTGCTCATCATCATCAGCCCAAGAGGCAATCCACCACACCACACACTGGAGTAGGGTATTACACCACAACGGTGGCCCGAACCAGTATAAACCCTGTGTCTCTTGTGCTGTTCTTTCCATAGCTTAGATCTTAGCGAGGCGGAGGGGTGCAGGTAGGTAGAAGGCGAAATCTCCGCACACACCCTAGTGTTCGAACCTCAAGGGTCTGTCGGACCCCGAAATCCGACATTTGGCGCGCCAGGTAGGGGTGCACCAGAGTTTTCCCTTCCGCCACCGCCACGACCTGCCCTGCGATGAGTAGCGCGTCGCCCGCTTCGGCCGCCGGCGCCAGCACGGGTGCCAGGGGGCTCCAAGCCCTGGCCCCAGCCCTGCAACAGGTATGGTGGCCAGACAAGTTCAAGCCAACGACGCCGCCGCGCTACAGCGGCGCGACTGATCCGCCGGCCTTCTTGCTGGCGTACGAGGAGGCCATCCTCGAAGCTGGAGGTTCAAAGCACAAGTGCTCCCTAGGTGGTTTTGATAATTGATGACAACATATCTCTTGTTGGACTAACACTTCTATCTAGCATGTTTCAGATAAGTTCAACAATGGAGTGGCATGGACTAAAGGTTGTGGGAACTCCTTCAAGATGCTAAGGACAAAGGATTGGCTCAAGCTCAAAAGCTCAAGACTCTTCATTTTATATTTTAGTGATCCAAGATCACATTGAGTCCATAGGAAAAGCCAATACTATTAAGGAGGGATGAGGTGTTGCTTAATGAGCCTCTTGCTTCATGTGCTTAATGATATGCTCCAAAACCCTCAACTACTTTCCCATATCCACATATGACCTAAACCCTAAGCCAAACTCGGTCCTACCGATTCTTCCTATCCGGCGCCACCGAGTTTCACTTGTCATAAGCCACCGCCAAACCCTAGAAATTCGGTTCTACCTATAGGGATCTCGGTCTCACCGATATGGGATTGCAAACTCTCTGTTACCTATTCCAATATTCTCGGTCCCACCGAGATATGCAATCGGTCCCACCGAGATTGCAATGTAAACTCAGTGTTTCCCCTTTGTAACTTTTCGGTCTCACCGAGTTCCACTCGGTCTCACCGAAAGAGCAAATCGGTCCCACCGAGTTTGCCTGACCAACTCTCTGGTTAGCTAATTACCAAATTCGGTCTCACCGAGTTTGTGTAATCGGTCTCACCGAGATTACGTTATGCCCAAACCCTAACCCAGTTCATGGCCGCGACGCACCCGGCGTACAACCTGATGAAGATGCCTGGGAGCAGCGGTGTCCTCACCGTGCACGGGGACATCGGAGACGCGCTGCAAGTGCTCGAGCTCGCCTTCAAGACAGCGGCGTTGGCACAGCCCGCCGACTCGAAGACCCCCGAGCCCAAGGGGGCTGCACCCGCCAAGAAGAAACAGTTGTTCACCCAAGACAAGGCAGAAACCAAGCAGATACCCGTCGATGAGGCCAGGTCCACCAATGCCACTTTCACCATAGGCGCCAACCTCGAGCCCGAGCAGGAGGAGGCCCTGGTCAGGTTCCTGCGCGCGAACAAGAAGAAGGCAAGGCGGCAGTCCATAGAAAAGCAGGCCTTCATCGTCCAAGAGACCCGCAAGCTAGAAGCTGCTGGGGTCATTCGCGAGGTCCGATACCCGGATTGGTTGGCCAACCCTGTCGTTGTGCCAAAGAAGGGAGGGAAGGAGCGCATGTGTGTCGACTTCACCAACCTCAACAAGGCATGCCCGCAAGATCCGTTCCCGCTCCCCCGCATCGACCAGATCGTCGATTCCACCGCAGAATGCGACCTGCTATGCTTCTTGGATGCCTTCTCTGGGTATCACCAGATCAAGATGGCGGTAGAAGACGTCGAAAAGACAGCCTTCCTAACCCCGTGTGGGGTGTACTGCTACACATGCATGCCATTTGGGCTGCGTAACGCAGGGGCGACCTTTCAGCGGCTGATGCACATCACCTTGGGCCCGCAGCTCGGGAAGAACGTCGAGGCTTACGTCGATGACATAGTGGTGAAGTCTCAGGAGGCCAGGACCCTGATACAAGACCTGGAGGAAACCTTCGCGAGCCTCAATGCAGTGAACCTGCGGCTCAACCTAGAGAAGTGTGTGTTCGGAGTCCCCTCGGGCAAGCCCTTGGGTTTCCTCGTGCCCCACCGAGGCATCGAGGCTAACCCGGAAAAGGTCAAGGCGGTCGAGGACATGAGCCCGCCAAAGACCCTCAGAGAAATGCAGAAGCTCACTGGGCGCGTGACCGCGCTAGGGCGCTTCATCTCCAAGTTGGGGGAGCGAGCGCTGCCCCTCTTCCAGCTAATGAAGAAAAAGGGGCCCTTTGAATGGACTGAAGAGGCTGGCAAGGCGTTCCAAGATCTCAAGAGATACCTGACCAGCCCTCCGGTCATGGTGGCTCCGCGCCCTCAAGAGCCCCTAGTGCTTTACCTCGCCGCCACTCCCTACTCCGCCAGCGCAGCCCTGGTGGAGGTTAGGGAGGAGCGTCGAATCAAAACCACAACAATAGCCCGGGACAAGGCAAAACAGGAACAAGGAAGGCCCATAGAAATCGCCATCGCGGCTAAGGAGGATCAGCCGCCGCAGAGGAGTGCACCGGAGGCGGAAGGGGCCCCTCTCCCAGATGGCCAGCCTCCGGAGGCCCCATCGCCTCAGGAGGCGCCATGGTCTCCGAGGGGCGTCACCAGCACTGACGCACACAACCTCGTCGAGCACCCAGTGTACTTCATCAGCACGGTGTTGGGGGATGCGAGGGCATGGTACCCCATGCCTCAGAAGCTCCTCCTCGCGCTACTGGTGGCCTCGCGCAAGCTGCGGCACTATTTTCAGGGTCACCCCATCAAGGTCGTCTCATCATACCCCTTGGAGAGAGTGCATAGGAGCCCTAACTCAGCCGGAAGGGTCGCTGAGTGGAACATGGAACTGCAAGCATTTCAGCTCGAATTCAGCACGACCAGAGTCATCAAGGGAGCAGCATTAGCGGATTTTGTGGCAGAATGGACGGAGGCCCCAGGCCTCAAGGCCGACGAGGATCGGTCCCTCTCCCCGGGAAGCGAGGCGCCAGAAGGCTGGGTCATGTACTTCGATGGGGCGTTCTCCAGGCATGGCGCTGGGGCTGGGGCGGTGCTCATATCGCCCACTCAGGACAAGCTCTACTACGCTGTACAGCTCTGTTTCCAGCAAGGTGAAAAGGTCTCCAACAACATAGCGGAGTATGAAGGTCTAATAGCGGGTTTGAAGGCCGCAACTGCCCTGGGGGTGAAACGCCTCACCATCAAGGGCGATTCGCAGCTCCTTGTCAATTTCTCCAACAAGGTGTACGAGCCGAAAGATGAGCACATGGAAGCCTACCTTGCGGAGGTCCGCAGGATGGAGAAGCAGTTCTGGGGGTTGGAGTTGCAGCATGTGCCCCGTGGCACCAATCAGGAGGCCGACGACATCGCCAAACGAGCGTCCAGGCGGTTACCTCAGGAGCCTGGCGCCTTCGAGGAGCGGCTCTTCAAGCCCTCAGCCCTGCCGTCATTGTCAAACACGGCTCAGCCTCGGGAGGAGCTCCCCCAGCCACCTGCCTCAGGAGCCCTGGTCTATGGCCCGACCTCAGGAGCACGCCTGCTCCTAACGATGGAACCCCAGGAGGGGTGCTGGATCACGAAGCTCCGGAGTTACTTAACACAAGGGACCCTGACGGAGAAGGAGGAGGAAGCGGAGTGTGTGGCACGGATGGCCACGGCATACTGCATCAAGGATGGAGAGCTCTACCGGAAGCGACCAAATGACGTATCTCTGCACTGCATCTCCAGGGAACAAGGAAAGGAACTGCTGGAAGATATACACGGCGGAGACTGTGGACATCATTCATCATCACGAACCGTCGTCGGCAAGGCGTTCCGCAGTGGGTTTTATTGGCCCACCGCACTCAATGATGCTGTCGAACTGGTGAAGGCTTGTGAGGCCTGCCAGTTCCATGCCAAGAAGATCCATCAGCCAGCAGGAGGCCTGCAGACTATACCCCTTTCGTGGCCATTCGCAGTCTGGGGTCTGGACATCCTGGGCCCGTTTCCTCGGGCGCCAGGGGGCTACCGCTACCTCTACGTCGCCATGGACAAGTTCACCAAGTGGGCTGAAGTAGAGGCCGTCCGCACCATCCCCGCGGGTTCCGCGGTCAAGTTCATCAGGGGCATCATGAGCCGGTTCAGGGTGCTGAACCGCATTATCACAGACAACGGTTCGCAGTTCACCAGTAACCTCTGCAAAACATATTGTGCTAACCTTGGAACGCAGATATGCTACACTTCGGTGGCGCACCCCCGAAGCAACGGCCAGGCCCAGCGAGCCAACGCAGAGGTCCTGAGGGGCCTCAAGACCAGGACGTTCAAGAAGAAGCTGGAGGCCTGCGGCAGAGGTTGGTACAACGAGCTTCAGTCCGTGTTGTGGTCCATCCGCACAACCGCGACCAAGCCGACTGGAGAGACCCCGTTCTTCCTGGTCTACGGAGCCGAAGCTGTCCTCCCTCACGAGGTCAGACGTCGCTGCGCACGAGTCCTGGTGTTCGACGAGGCGCACCAGGACGCCATGCGGGGGATGGACCTCGTGCTGGGGGAGGAACGTCGCCGAGAGGCCGCGCTGCGAGCGGCGAGGTACCAACAAGCACTGCGACGATATCACTGCCGCAACATCCGCCCCAGAACTCTCGAGGTAGGCGACCTCATGCTCAGGCGGGTTCTCTCCAGGGAGGGACTGCACAAGCTCTCTCCCATGTGGGAGGGCCCGTTCAAGGTTGTTCATGTTTCCAGGCCTGGCTCCGCGCCCTTGGAGACTCAGGAGGGGGTGCCGGTCCAGAACGCATGGAACATCCAGCACCTCCGGAGGTTCTACCCCTAAAAAGGCCCAGAGCCTGTGAAGAAGGCGAATGCCTGTGAAGATTATCCTTTTTTGTAATAGGCCCAGAGCCTGTGAAGAAGGCGAATGCCTGTGAAGATTATCCTTTTTGGAAAAGGCCCAGATCCTGTGAAGAAGGCGAATGCCTGTGAAGATTATCCTTTTTGGAAAAGGCCCAGAGCCTGTGAAGAAGGCGAATGCCTGTGAAGCTGTCGCGTTTGGGAAAAGGCCCGGAGCCTGTAAAGAGGGCAAATGCCCGTGAAGCCTGCTCCCCCCAAGAAAGGCCCGGAGCCTGTGAAGAAGGCCAACGCGTGTGAAGCTCGCCGCCCGTGACACTCTCAGGTAATAATGAGTTGGGGCTGTACACGCCCCGGAGTCTCAGGAGCGCCGGCCTCAGGCCCTGGGCCTCCCTCCCACGCCCAGTGGCAGCACTTAGCTCCGCGCTGGTGAGAAGACGTCGAAGACTAGATTAGGTGCCGGACGCGGCTTTTTCATTTGCTTTCCGCAGTTGGCTTGTTCATTCTCATTCGAAGTTTTATTGAAGCTGTTGCCGTCTTTGACTTGTGGTTCTTCCACTTTTCACTCTCCTGCCTCGATTTCTCTTATGCAAGGCCTCGCGAGAGGGGCAGCCGAGCGCCCTCATGAGTGTTTCCGTCCTAGTCGTTCAAAGGTTTCGCGACCTGGGTCCATTACAGGAGCACCCCTCCAGTCCGTGCCCCACGGGCACCGCGACACGAACACAGGGCCTGGGTCGGTCGCCCCCCATGGCTGGGGCCGGGAACTATCCACGCGCGGGCACGTAGCCGGAAGGCACGATAACGGAGGCAAAGCGATGATTAATAGCAATAACCCAAACACGCCCCCGCGGGGCTCCACGCTACTATCTTTTTACGCAGGAAAAAGGAAAAGAAAGAAAAAATCAGGCGCAGCTTGCCTCACACCGGCCTGCAGGGAAGACTCGAGCTGCCTCCGGGGCTCAGGCAGACTCCCTCTCGCGCTTCACCGAGGCATGGCGGCGGGTAGACGCGCTACCACCTCCCAAGAAGGTACGACGGCGTGGAGGCTGACCGCGGCCACTGCTAGAAGAGTCCCCGCCTGAAGAAGAACCGGTGAAGCTTGGGGAACCCTGAGCGCCGCCAATCACGCGAGCGCTGTCCTCTCCATCATCGCCGGGGCTGGGTCCCCGGCCGCGGTCGTCGTCCTTAGGGCAGCACCCTGCGCGGCGACCATCTTCCCCAAACACCCTCACGTAGAGGATGGCATCACCGTCAAACTTGAAGTGCAGGGTGCACCGACGGCTCAGGCCACGCGCGCGGGCAAACGTCTGCCAACCGTGGGGCAAGGCCAGGCTCCCAGCCGCGGAGACCTCTAGTGAAGCCCATGAGGCCCAGCTGCAGCAGCCGTCTGCCTGAAGCCAGAGGCCGCCCAGGGCGCCGGCCGGGAGCTCGCCGAGGAGGAAGCGAGGAAGTTGAAGCCGGGTGCTAGTCGGCTCAGCCGACCACACAACGAACTCCGGCAGCACCTCTACATCGCGAAAGCGCGGCCTAGGGGAATGCACGACCGGAGCGTGCCCCCCGGCCACAGCAGTCCGCCCGTCACTATGATGGAAATCATCTCCACGGCCGCGAGGAGCTGCCGTGGAGGCCACAGGATGTTTGCGAGGGCGCCCTCGGCCGCGCTTGGGCGGGGGAGAGGCAGGCTGAACCTGGCGAGCCTTCCCCTTCTCTGCGGCCGAGAACCTCCTCGACGGAGCCATGAAGAAGAAGGAGAAGCAAGGGGGGATGAACTGGATGGGCGCGCGCCGCTCCGTACTTATAGCCGGCGAGGGCCAACCGTCGGCCCCCACGATCGCAGGTAATCATGACCTGCTTTGCATGCAGGGACTTGTCCAATCCGTGCAGTTGCCGAGGCGCCATGGGGAAGTGGATACTCCCACGTCCAATCAACCTCCACGTGGCGCCCAAGGCCGCAGGCTGTTAGGGCCCGCGGCGCTTTGCTCTTGCCCTTTCGCCTCCCTACAAGGCCAAGTCCGGGCGCGCCTTGGGCCCGAGGCTACTGTCGGTGTTCTGGGAATGGGGGTCCCTAGACTTGCCTGCCTGCGGCCTGCGGTGTGGCTCGAGGAGGGGCCCAGCACGGCCCATCTTCATCAACACAGACCCAAGACCCTCGCGAGGGGCCAAGCCTCACGGGGCGGACGACATGGAGCTTCCTCAGGCAGGGCCTCATCAGGCTGGCTCGCGAGGAGGCAGAGAGATCAAGGCGGGGTACCTCACGAGGTGCCCGTGACGCAAGCCATGACGACCAAGGGCGCCAGGCGGGCGCCAGCCCGCGCAGTGTCCTCCTTTCCTCTTTGGTGCAAAGGGAGCAAGCGCAGGCGAGAGCATTAAGTAAAGGCACCCGTTTCGGTGCAACGAGACCAAGACCAGTCCAACGGCAAGGAGGAAGTCATTGTGGAGCCCAAGCCAGCGTCACCACCAGAGCCTTTGGCAGGCGAGGCCCAACTTTAGTCAGGATAAGTGTACCAGATGTTCCCCTTCAAAATGGCCAATTGTTGGCGCCCTTCCCGCTCAATATTTGGGAAGAGGCCTAGGGCCTTTGCCTATAAATAGGACTAGCCACCCCCAGGGTAGGGGGGCAATCAAGAAGGGAGAATCTAGAGGCCAAGAGAGAAACTAGCTAGGATCGGATCGAGTAGCATCACAGAGAGAGAGAGAGAAGGGCGACTGAACTCCTCCTAGCAGTTCATCCCCCCAGCCAAGAACAGACCCTCGCAAGGCTGTTCTTCCTTGTATTGCTCATCATCATCAGCTCAAGAGGCAATCCACCACACCACACACTGGAGTAGGGTATTACACCACAACGGTGGCCCGAACCAGTATAAACCCTGTGTCTCTTGTGCTGTTCTTTCCATAGCTTAGATCTTAGCGAGGCGGAGGGGTGCGGGTAGGTAGAAGGCGAAATCTCCGTGCGCACCCCGGTGTTTGAACCTCAAGGGTCTACCGGAACCCGAAATACGACAAGGCGAGGTCTTCTTCTTCTTGAGGGTCACCTCGGGAGGCCTCCCGCTCCCGTGATCTGGGTCTTCGATTGCTGCGGCTTGGAACGCACGCTCAAGTGAGCACACTGCGTCCCTTTCTTCACAAGGTACGGTGATGACTCCATCGCTTCCTGGCATCTTGAGGGCATTGTAACCATGGTGAGTCACTGCCATAAACTTGGCTAGGGCTGGGTACCCAAGGATGGCGTTGTACGGCAGGCGGATGTCAGCGATGTCGAAGTCGATGAGATTGGTGCAGTAGTTGTTGCGTTGCTTGAAGGTGACCGAAAGGCGAACCTGCCCAATTGGAATAGTGGAACCATCGGTGACTCCTGAGAAAGGCTTGGTTGGCTGAAGCTGGTCGTACGGCACTTGGAGATTGTCGAACGTCTCGACGGACAGGACGTTGAGTCCTGCCCCACCATCGATGAGGGTCCTGGTGACCTGCACGTTGCTGATGACTGGGGAGCAAAGCATCGGGAGGACTCCGATCGTTGACGCACACTTGAGCTGGTCTACGGAACTGAATATGATCGCGCACGAAGACCACCTGAGAGGGCGCGTGGCCTCAAGCTTGGGAAGGACTGCATTCACCTCACGAGCAAACTGCTTGAAGATGCGCTGTGAGGTTGGGGCCTGGGGGCCACCCAAGATGCAAGCAATTGTGCGCGGCTCTTGGAAGCCCCCAACCCCATCGTCTTGGTGTTGGTCTTCGTTCCTCCTTGGTGGAGGCGGCATAGGAGGGAGGCCTGCGTTGCCGTGCGGGTGGCCCTCACGATGTTAGTCCTTCCAGCCTCCCTCGCGAGGCTGGTCCTGCCAACGGTCCTCGCGAGGGCGGTCACGCCATCCCTGGCGAAGGCCACGGTCTTCCCATCGTCCGCCACCTCTTCCTCCTCCTTGGCCATAGCCCCTGTCGTTGCGGTCTGGGCGTCGGCCGATTCGCCCATCTCGCACGGCTCTGAGTTCTTGACATTCGTTGGTGTTGTGGGTGTGGAGGTCCTGGTACACACAGTACCGTCCGCCCTTGGATGACTCAGGCTGATCCCTGCCTCGCTTGGTGTCCGGTTCCGCTGCTAGCACGGCAGCCCCCTTGCGCTTCACGTCCTTGGCCTTGAGCTTCTTTTCTTCCAGGTCGGCAGCCGGGAGCTCGAGGAGGGAGAGACGCCCTTCCTCAGCCCTGGCGCACTTGGTCGCCAAGTTAAACAGCTCCAGGGATGTGCACAGGTCTTCATGGATTGCTAGCTCTTCCTTCATCTTCACGTCGCGCACACCGTCGGAGAAGGCTGAGATGATAGCTTCTTCAGTTACCTTGGGGATCTTGAGGCGAGCGTAGTTGAAGCGCTGGATGTACTTCTACAGGGTTTCTCCCGGCTATTGCTTGATGCGGCGCAGGTCGCTCACGGCCGGGGGCCAGTCGCGAGTGCCTTGGAAGTTGGCGATGAAGAGGGTGCGCATCTCGCTCCAGGAGGAGATCGTGCCGGGAGACAGGTTCAGGAGCCAGGTGCGGGCGCCGTCCTTGAGCGCCATGGGGAACCAATTCGCCATGACCTTTTCGTCTCCGTTGGAGGCTATGATGCCCAGCTCGTAGAGCTGCAGGAACTCCGCGGGGTCCGCTGTGCCATCGTAGTGGGGAGGGAGGTCAGGCTTGAACTTACCTGGCCATGTGACGCCGCGCAGCTCGAGGGTGAAGGCAAGGCAGCCCACCATGGCCACTGGTGCCCTTTGCTGGTGCTGGACTTGTTATTGCGGGTCACCATGTGCCGCCACTGGGAGTAGCGTGGGGTCTCGTCGTGGAGGCGCTGGGGCACGATCTTGGTGCGCCGGCGCTGGCAGCGCGCGAGCACCTTCCCGGGGACGTGGGATCTCTTGGCAGCTCCCTTCTTGCTGCGCAGGCGCCGGACGTGGAGGGTCACGCCCTGGGGCTGCGTGCCTTGGAGCCAAGGCATCTTCTTGGGGAGGAGGCGGCGGAGGTGCCTCCTGATCCTCGCGCCTGCACGGGTTGGAGGGCGAAGCAGCGAGAGGGACCGCAAGGGGGAGCCCCCTGCGGCACTGACGAGCTTGGTGATGCGGGCGAGCCAATCCTCGTAGAGGTCGTCGACGGGGCGATAGTGGAGGAGCTCCCATGCCAAGAGCAGTGAGGCGTGCGCATCCATGGGTGCGCGACGGGCGTGGGACGACGAGCCGCTGGAGTCAACGACGGGGTGGCGGTGCGGCCATCCCACCGCACAGAGGGATGCTGGGACGAGGCCTGCTACTCGTTCCCCGCCGGGCCGGTGGCGGCGTTGGCGGCGGGCGACGTGGAACGACATTGGGCGCCGCCGACGGGCGCCGTCTGGGCGACGCGAGTGGCGCGGGCAGCCTGACACTCGGCGCGAGCCCGGCGAGCGTCAGCCATGGACACGACGGAAGATTACACGCGAACAGTGGAAGAAAGATTCCGGCGCACCCCTACCTGTCGCGCCAAATGTCGGATTTCGGGTTCCGGCAGACCCTTGAGGTTCGAACACTGGGGTGCGCGCGGAGATCTCTCCCCTACCGATCTACGTCCGATCCTCTTGTGCGAACTAAGATGAAAATGATGAACAACACAAGAGACACGAGGTTTATACTGGTTCGGGCCACCGTTGTGGTGTAATACCCTACTCAAATGTGTGGTGTGGTGGATTGCCTCTGGGGCTGATGATGGACAGTACAAGGGAAGAACAGCCTTGCGAGGGGTGTTCTTGGGATGGTGCGATGAACTGCTAGGGTGAGTTATGTCGCCTCTCTCTCTCTGCTAGGGTTCTACTAGATTTCTAGATGTTCTCGGGGTGTCTAGATGTCTCTACTCTGTGGTGCCTAGCTCTATTTATAGAGGCCCTGGGCCTCTCCCAAAATAATTGAGCGGGAAGGCCGCCAACAATTGGCCATTTTGAAGGGGAACATCTAGTACAAGTTATCCTGACCAAAGGTGGTCTTCGGCTGCCAAAAGCACTGGTGATGATGCCGTCTTGGGCTCCACGGTGACCTCCGTCCTGCCGTCCGGTTGGTCTTGGTCTCGTTGCACCGGAATGGTAACCTTTGCCTGATACCTTGGCCTGTGCTTGCCCCCTTTGCACCAAAGGGGAAACAAGGACCCTGCGCAGGCCGGCGCCCGCCTGGCCTTGATCGTCATGACTTGCGTCATGGGATCCTCGCGAGGTACCCTTGCATAGATCTCTCCGCCTCCTCGCGAGTCTGCCTGATGAGGCCACTCTTGAGGAAGCTTCCTGTCGTCCGCCCCGCGAGGCTTGGCCCCTCGCGAGGGTCTTGAGCTTGCGTTGATGAAGATGGGCCGTGCTGGGCCCCCACTTGAGCCACGCTGCAGGCCGCAGGCAGGCAAGTCTGGGGACCCCCGTTCCCAGAACGCCGACATCATCCATGTTAGTTTTTTATCTGGTTCTTGCTTCTTGCCTCGATTACTTCTCAATCCACCTATTCTGTCTAACTAATCACAATTTAACTTTAGAAGTAGCAATGAATCTCTCACGAAGATGCTATTTCTAACTAATATTTTCTTATAATTGGTGGCACATGTAGGTTTTTTCAGAGTTAAGCAGTCTGCTCGTTTGTTACTCTGTAATAACTCGGTTGTTATTAATGGCACTGAAGTTGACTGGACCGACATCCACAAGTTCCAACACTTTATTGATCGTCTTGAGGTCCTTGTGGGGCGTTTCAATGGTGGAAGGCCACGTGGGATATGTGTGCCACTGCTGCACTCGTTGAACAGGTCCAACTGTGTCGAGAAACTTATGGTACGAGCTGTTTTCTGTTATATATGTTGTTCATAAACTATTGCTTATACACAGTTTTACAGCTGTGATCTTCTTGAAACAGGAACTGCCGTGTTCTATTGTTCCTATACAGATGCCTGACCATGGTCGGGTCAGACTTGCGCTTGGTCATAACATGATGTTTATGTCGACCTACTCAATTCCCCTTGGAGGTGAAAAGATACTTATTCACGGGTGGTCTCAAATAATGAAGGCCCGTCCATCTTGGAGAATAGGACAGAAGATTATGTTCATGCTTTTCCATGGCTCTAAAGCGAATATCCTATTTATTGACCATGTTGCAAGATGATGCCGCTTTGAGAAGGTTGTGGATGCGCGGGGTGGCGCCTGGGCCTTGTCCTGGGGCTTGGCGGCCTCACCCTTGGTTAACTGTAGGCAAAGTAGCACTGTTCGAGGCGTGCTTTGTACGGTTGAACCTGTATAAGTACTCATACTGCTTTCAGCTTTGGTTGTTTAGTGCCCCTGCTGGTTTCAGTTAAGGTTGTTAAGTACTACAGTCTGTCGTGTTTCTTCAGTCCTGTCTTCCTCCAGCCGCCAAAACCAAACCAGCGCCGGTGGGGCCGCCTGCTTCTGCCTCCCACGGCTGGCTGCGCCTCAGCGCACGCATCGCCGCCCCATCGTCTCCTAAATCGTTAACGCCGACGTCCTCCGCGCGCTTTGGTGCGCTCGCCGTGGCGCCGCCCTCTCGCGTTGTCAACATGGTCAACAAACAACAGGAATCGGCAGAAGTATGTGGAGAGGATGACAGTAGGGGCCCACCACGTCAGCGTATGGAAAAATAAAATGCTTCCTCCTAGTGTTTTCCTGACATCTGGGACCCACGACATTGGGAGCGTATATAGTCAGTAGACAAGAGAACAACACAAGATCGGCTGACACCTGGGACGTAGCTACTCGAGCAATATTTTTTTGTTTGGTATTGTTGAGACGGAGCAGAGTTTGAACTGGGATGTGGCCCGTCTAGCCCAGGCTTAAATTTTATGTTCACCATGTGACCAGCCCAGCTATTTTTTCTTTGTGAAAATGAGCCCAGTTTATTTTTTTCTAAAGAATACCCAATCCAGGCCTACTTATTTTTCTACGCCCTGATGGGCTGCAACTCTTTCAAGACGCCTGCAAATCTTGAAAGTAATATGAAATGGGTTGTAATATAAAAACAGATGACAAATTGGCAATTACTTTATAATTTCTGAATTTTATTACATTTTCAGATTCCTATTTCACTGGGCATTAACCTAACTTAAAAATATCTTCAAAGTACTTTAAATCTGGCTGGACATTTCGGTATTAAAAATAGTTTGGAACCCACAGAAATATGCGAAATTGGCCCTAGCCAACCAAAAAAAAACAACTGCAATAAATTGCATAAGAAGTTGCCATGAGCTATATATAAATTATTAAAAAAAGAGGGAGTGATCTGACTTGTGGGCCTGTTTAGTTGACGCGTATGCAAGATTTTTTAGTTATTATATACGTCAACAAACGATTCTTGCAGACGTAACCATTGGATGTCAATCCAACGACCGTCGTGTTTCTTCAATCTCTGATCTTCTTGCTCCAGTCGCCAAAGCAGCACCGGCGGGACCGCCTACTCCCGCCTCCCGTGGCCGGCTGTGCTGCCGCGCAGGCCTCAGCGCCCCTACTACTCCTACCGCTGGCTAGGGCATCCCTCTACTTACCCACACCCCCTGTTATTCTGCGGCGATGGCAGCCTCACACCGCAGCCGAACCAGTGAACGCTCATACTCCTCTCCGCATGGGCATCCACTGTCGCGTCTTCCTCGGCTCCGCGTCATCCTCTTCCTATGCCTCGCCGTCGTCCACCGCCGTGGTGCTCTCGGCACGTCATGGTCAATGTGGTCAACGACCGACTTCCATCGGAAGAGTACTGTACGTGGAGAGGCTGACAGCTGGGTCCATGGCAGCCGCAAGGAAGTGCCTCCTTATTACGCGGAAAATAATTATTCCTCCACCTGACAGCGGGGACCCACTGGACGGGCCACCAGTATTTTGCGAAAAAAATCATTTCCCCCTGACTGTTGGGACCCACCGGACGTGCCACTGTATTTGGCGAAAAAAACGTCCCCCCCGCTGTCAGCTCGGAACCCCCGGAAGTGCCTCATTATTACGCACAAAAAAATGAATACTCCCCCGGCTTGCTGGGACCCACCTTGGTGGGAGGCTGACTTGTGGGCCTACTAAGTTGACGGGGACGAAGAGCTTTGTCAACTTAGTCAATATGAACCATTCTAGCTCCAATGACCGTACAATGTCCATCCAACAGCCGTAGTGCTTCTTCAACCTCTGGTCTTCTTGCTCCAGCCGCCCAAAGCAGCGCTGGTCGTGTCGCATGCTCCTACCTCCTGTGGCCGGCTGTGCTGCCGCGGAGGCCTCACTGCCCCCTACTATTCCCACCGCTGGCCAGGCCCTGCGGCGACGGCAGCCTCACACCGCAGCCGAACCAATGAACCCTCGTACTCCTCTCCGCACGGGCTTCCACTACCGCGTCTTCCCCTGCTCCGCGTCGTCCCCTTCCTAGGCCTCGCCGTCGTCCATCGTTGTGGTGCTCTCGGCGCGGTGTGGTCAACGACCGACTTCCATCGGAAGAGTACTATGCGTGGAGACGCTGACAGCTGGGTCCACGGCCGCAGCAAGGAAGTGCCTCCTTATTACGCGCAGAATAATTATTCCTCCACCTGACAGCGGGGACCCACCGGACGGGCCACCAGTATTTTGCGAAAAAAATCGTTTCCCCCTGACTGCTGGGACCCACTGGACGGGCCACCGTATTTCGCGAAAAAAACGTTCCCCCCGCTATCAGCTCGGACCCACCGGAAGTGCCTCCTTATTACGCACAAAAAAATGAATACTCCCCCGGCTAGCTGGGACCCACCTTGGTGGGAGGCTGACTTGTGGGCCTACTAAGTTGACGGGGACGAAGGGCTTTGTCAACTTAGTCAATATGAACGATTCTAGCTCCAGTGACCGTACGATGTCCATCCAACGGCCGTAGTGCTTCTTCAACCTCTGGTGTTCTTGCTCCAGCCGCCCAAAGCAGCGTCAGTCGTGCCGGATGCTCCTGCCTCCCATGGCCGGCTGTGCTGCCGCGGAGGCCTCACCGCCCCCTACTATTCCCACCGCTGGCCAGGCCCTGCAGCGACGGCAGCCTCACACTGCAGCCAAACCAGTGAACCCTCGTACTCCTCTTCGCGCGGGCTTCCATTGCCGCATCTTCCCCGGCTCCGCATCGTCCCCTCCCTAGGCCTCGCCGTCGTCCACCGCCGTGGTGCTCTCGGCGCGGCGTGGTCAATGTGGTCAACGACCGACTTCCATCGGAAGAGTACTGTGCGTGGAGACGCTGACAGCTGGGTCCACGACCGCAGTAAGGAAGTGCCTCCTTATTAAGCACAAAATAATTATTCCTCCACCTGACAGTGGGGACCCACCGGACGGGCCACCGTATTTCGCGAAAAAAACGTTTGCCCCTGACTGCTGGGACCCACCAGCTACATCTTCGCACGCAAGGAAGTGCCTGACAGTCGGGACCCACCTGGTCGAAGCGTACGTAGCGTTGTCATTCTGGTCGCGTACGTGTACGTACATATATACTGGTCGATGTAGAGGCGCGCACGTGTCGTAGTAGAGGCGCGCACATAGCATGTACACGTATGTACAACGGCTAGGGTGCAAGAAAGAAAATATGGCCACGTATGTGTACATATGGGCGGGGTCTCGAACGCCTACTCGCGCATACGTACGGCCAGGGCTCGTGTCCATGGCTGGGGCGGAACGAAGAAACTGTGTCGTCATCGTGTTCACGGGGAGGCAACGGAATGAGTCGTGTTCATGGGGAGGCAACGAAATGCATCGTGTTCATGGGGAGGCAACGGAATGCGTCGTGTTCATCGGGAGGGCTTGGATGGAACAGGCGATGGAAATGAGGCCTGGCGTAACGCCGAATGGAGGAAACAGCCTTGTGTTCGACCGGCCACGTTCGAAACGGGATCATATTGATCGGGAGGGGTCTGGCATACTGCAAAACGGAGGAAACGGACCTCCTATGGTCGAAACGGGGGTCCTGTTCATCGGAAGGGGTGTGGCATACCGCAAAACGGACGAAACGGACCTCCTATGGTCGAAACAGGGGTCCTGTTCGTCGGGAGGGGTGTGGCGTACCGCAAAATGGGACTCCACGTGATACTGTTCATCTCCATCGTCGACCCCCTCCAGCCTCCACGAGCTACTATTCATCCACTGTCGACCCCCTACAGCCTCCACCTGCGACTGTTCATCCACGGGCTCCTGTTCATCCAACCTCCACCGCGCGCTATTCCACCGGCTACTGTTCAACCAGCCCTCTCCACGGGCTCCTGTTCAACCACCCCTCCACGGGCTACTGTTCATCCTTCCCTGCACCGTCTACTATTCATCCTGCCCTCCACGGGGTGGTCCTGTTCATCCAGCCCTCCACGGGGTCCTGTTCATCCAGCCCCAACCGGCTCGATCGATCGGGTTCGGGGTCCTATTCATCCAGAGGCAACACCACGGGGTCTTGTTCATCCATCCCCACCGGGAACTGTTCATCCAACCCCCCTCCCCCCCCCCCCGCAACGCTCACTGTTCATCCAGAGGCAGCATCGATCGGCTTCAGTTAGCAGCAGTAGCAAAGGAATCGCTCAATCGGGTTCAGTTAACAGCCATCGATCGATCGCTCGGGTTCAGTAACGCGTAGCTTGCAGTGCAATCGCTCAGGTTCAGTTAGAGCCCAATGCCTTGCTCGGGTTCAGTTAGAGCCAACGCCTCACACACACGCACGTACATGTACGAGAGAAATGCGCATCGCTCGGCCCCCGACCTCCCACCATAACCGGGAACTCCCCGAAATTTTCTTCGCCCTCGCTTCTACCACAGTTTTTTCCGTCATGGACGGCCCAAAGAATGTCATGCAGCTGCGTCTCCATCCCGCCCTGGAAGAAAAGCCCATTTTCTGTCATGATTTTTTGTCATAGAAGGAGGAGCCCACCACATCTATGATGATACCGGGTTTTGTCACAATTATCGTCATAGAAGTGGCATATGTATGACAGAATTTTTTTTCGTTCGGCCCAAAATGTCACGGATGTGTCTTTTTTTTGTAGTGCATGGTGATGTGAGCTGCCATACTCTTTCCTAGATTCCAGGTTGGTGCATCGAAAGAAAACTCTATGGGCTCAGTGACTGGCGTGAATCTCCTTCCTAGAACTTGAACTTGAATCATCCAGTGCTCCTCTTCTGGAAAAGTGGCATTGTAGGTCCCGGTGAAGCTTGGTATTCCAACTTTTAGGTACCTAGTGACTTCCTTCAAGTGGCGTCCAAAAGGGGTGTCTTCATCCGGTTGCATGAACTTTATCCTTGCATACGCCATCCTAAAGAGTAGAAAAAAGGAAAGGAGTTAGAAATGAGAAGAGAGTAGTGTTCTAGGGCTTTAGCTTAGTGGTCGTGTCCTACAGTCAGTGTGTGCTCTGATACCATCTTTGTAGCGACCAGACCCCAAACAGTTTGACCTCTGTGTATAAGTGTCATCCCTGGATCGGTAATGCTGACTTACGTCTCTATCGTATCTACTTTTCCAAACACTTTTGCCCTTGTTTTGGACTCTAACTTGGATGATTTGAATGGAACTAACCCGGACTGACGCTGTTTTCACCAGAATTGCCATGGTGTTATTTATGTGCAGAAATAAAAGTTCTCAAAATGACCTGAAACTTCACGGAACATCTATTCGGAAATAATAAAAAATCCTTGCAAAAGATGAAGGCCAGGGGGCCCACCACCTGTCCACGAGGGTGGGGGCGCGCCTGCCCCCCTAGGGCGCGCCCAACTACCTCGTGGGCCCCCTGGAGCTACTCCGACCTCAACCCCAACTCTATATATTTGGTTTCAAAGATAAAAAAATCAGAGAGAAGAAATCATCGCGTTTTACGATACGGAGCCGCCGCCAAGCCCTAAAACCCCTCGGTAGGGCTGATCTGGAGTCTGTTCAGGGCTCCGGAGAGGGGAATCCGTCGCCATCGTCATCATCAACCATCCTCCATCACCAATTTCATGATGCTCACCGCCGTGCGTGAGTAATTCCATCATAGGCTTGCTGGACGGTGATGGGTTGGATGGGATCTATCATGTAATCGAGTTAGTTTTGTTAGGGTTTGATCCCTAGTATGCACTATGTTCTGGGATTGATGTTGCTATGACTTTGCTATGCTTAATTCTTGTCACTAGGGCCCGAGTGCCATGGTTTCAGATCTGAACCTATTATGTTTTCATCAATATATGAGAGTTCTTGATCCTATCTTGCAAGTCTATAGTCACCTATTATGTGTTATGATCCGTTAACCCTGAAGTGAAAATAATCGGGATACTTACCGGTGATGACCATAGTTTGAGGAGTTCATGTATTCACTATGTGCTAATGCTTTGTTCTGGTACTCTATTAAAAGGAGGCCTTAATATCCCTTAGTTTCCGCTAGGACCCCGCTGCCACGGGAGGGTAGGACAAAAGATGTCATGCAAGTTCTTTTCCATAAGCACATATGACTATATTCGGAATACATGCCTACATTACATTGATGAATTGGAGCTAGTTCTGTGTCACCCTAGGTTGTGAATGTTACATGATGAACCACATCTGGCATAATTCTCCATCACCGATCCATTACCTACAAGCTTTCCATATATTGTTCTTCGCTTATTTACTTTTCGTTGCTATTGCTATCATAACTACAAAATACCAAAACATTACTTTGGCTATCATTACCTTTTGCTACCGTTACCACTACTATCATATTACTTTGCTACTAAATACTTTGTTGCAGATATTAAGTTTCCAGGTGTGGTTGAATTGACAACTTAGCTACTAATACTTGAGAATATTCTTTGGCTCCCCTTGTGTCGACTCAGTAAATTTGGGTTGAATACTCTACCCTCAAAAACTGTTGCGATCCCCTATACTTGTGGGTTATCAAGACTATTTTCTGGTTCCGTTGCCGGGGAGCATAGCTCTATTCTTTGAGTCACTTGGGATTTATATCTGCTTATCATTATGAAGAACTTGAGAGATCCAAAAACCAAGATTTATCCCTCAACCACGAGGGGAGGTAAGGAACTACCATCTAGCTCTGCACTTGATTCACCTTCTGTTTTGAGTAAGCTTGCGACACCTAAATCTGCTTCTGCTATTCATTCTGATATGTCGCATGTTATTAATGATGCCACTTCTGCTACGCATGATACTTATGATGAAACTACTTCTATACTTGATACTACTGTGCCACTTGGTGAATTTCTTGATGAACAACTTGCTAGGGCTAGAGAGAATGAAAATATTGAATCTGATAATACTGATGAAAGTGATGATGAAGATTCACCTGTTATTCCTAAGGGTTATGTTTTTGATTAAGAAGCTTCTTTAGCTATTTTAGCTTGCAAAGATAGATACGAACTCAAGAGGTTATTAGCTAAATGGAATAAGCGATCTCTAAATGCTAGAATGAAACCTGACCCTGCTTTTGCTACTTCACCTATCTGTGTTACCGATAAGGATTATGAATTCTCTGTTAACCTGATATAATTACTTTGGTTGAATCTGATCCTTTTCATGGCTATGAATCTGAAACTGTTGTGGCACATCTCACTAAATTAAATGATATAGCCACCCTGTTCACTAATGATGAGAGAACTCGTTACTTTTATATCCTTAAAATATTTTCATTCTCATTAAAGGGTGATCCTAAGATATGGTTTAATTCTCTTGATCCTGGTTGTGTGCGTAGTCCCCACGATATGATTTATTACTTCTCTGCTAAATATTTCCCCGCTCATAAGAAACAAGATGCTTTAAGGGATATATATATAGTTTTGTGCAAATTGAAGAAGAGAGTCTCTCACAAGCTTGGGGGGAGGCTTCTCAAGTTACATAATGCTTTGCCTGATCATCCTCTTAAGAAAAAGGAAATACTTGATATCTTTTATAATGGACTAATCGATGCCTCTAGAGATTACCTCGATAGTTGTGATGGTTCTGTTTTCAGGGAAAGAACACCGGATGAAGCTGAAATTCTATTGAATAATATGTTGGCAAATGAAAATAATTGGATACTTCCTGAACCAGTTCCTGAACCAACTCTTGAGCCTAGTCCTAAACCAACTCCAAAGAAAAGAGGTGTTCTATTTCTCAGTCCTGAAGATATGAAAGAGGCAAAGAAATCTATGAAAGAAAAGGGCATTAAAGCTGAAGATGTTAAGAATTTACCTCCTATTGAAGAAATACATGGTCTTAATTTACCTCCTATTGAAGAAATACATGGTCTTAATTTACCGCCTATTGAAGAAACATATGATCTTAATCCATTACCTATTGAAGAAACTCATGGTCTTGATAACCCGACACAAGTAGTAAAGGTAAATTCTCTCTATAGATATGATGAAGATGAAATCCCATTTACTAAATTTGCTAGCCCATGCTTAGATGAGTTTGATAAATTTATGGCTAAGCAAGAAGACTTCAATGCTTATTTTGGTAGACAATTCAAATAAGCTTGAACACTTGGGTGATTATATGGCTAATGTGATAGGTGAACTTAAACTTATTAGTAAACATGCTTCTATGGTTACCACTCAAGTAGAACAAGTACATAAAGCTCAAAATGATTTTCTCAATGAATTGAATAGTAAAGGTAATGATAATGTTGTTAGAGATATGACTAGAGGTGGTAAAATGACTCAGGAACCTTTGTATCCTGAAGGCCACCCTAAGAGAATTGGGCAAGATTCTCAGACAAAATAATATAGATGTACCTAGTTCTTCTAAAAAGAAGAAAAAGAAAAATGATAGGAATTTGCATGCTTCTGGTGATCCTATTGTTGAAACACCTGAGAATCCAAATGATATTTCTATTTCTGATGCTGAAACTCAATCTGGTAATGAACCTGAAACTAGTGATAATGTTAATAATAATGATAGGACGTTGTTAGAGTTATGACTAGAGGTGGTAGAATGACTCAGGAACCTTTGTATCCTGAAGGCCACCCTAAGAGAATTGAGCAAGATTCTTAGAGAAATAATGTGGATGCACCTAGTCCTTCTAATAGGAAGAAAAAGAAAAATGATAGGACTTTGCATGCTTCTCGTGAACCTATCACTGAAACACCTGAGAATCCAAATGATATTTATATTTCTGATGCTGAAACACAATCTGGTAATGAACCTGAAACTAGTGATAATATTAATAATAATGTTCGTGATGATGCTCAACCTAGCAATGATAATGATATAGAAATTGAACCTGCTGTTGATCTTGATAACCCACAATCAAAGAATCAATGTTATGATAAGAAAGACTTTGTTGCTAAGAAACACGGTAAGGAAAGAGAGCCTTGGGTTCAGAAACCCATGCCTTTTCCTCCCAAACCATCCAAGAAAAAGGATGATGAGGATTTTGAGAGCTTTGCTGAAATGATTAGACCTATCTTTTTGCGTATGCGATTAACTGATATGCTCAAAATGAATCCTTATGCTAAGTACATGAAAGATATTGTTACTAATAAAAGAAACATACCGGAAGCTGAAATTTCCACCATGCTTGCTAATTATACTTTTGAGGGTGGAATACCTAAGAAACTAGGAGATCCCAGTGTACCAACTATACCATGCTCCATTAAAAGAAACTATGTTAAACTGCTTTATGTGATCTTGGAGTCGGTGTTAGTGTTATGCCTATCTGTTTATATCGTAGACTTGATTTGAATAAGTTGACACCTACTGAAATATCTTTGCAAATGGCTGATAAATCAACTGCTATATCTGTCGGTATTTGTGAGGATGTGCCTGTTGTAGTTGCAAACGTTACTATTTTAACGGACTTTGTTATTCTTGATATTCCCGAGGACGATAGTATGTCTATTATTCTTGGAAGACCCTTTTTGATTACTGCAGGGGCTGTTATTGATTGCACTAAAGGCAATGTCACTTTTCATGTTAATGGTAATGAGCATACGGTACACTTTCCTAGGAAAAAACCTTAAGTTCATAGTATCAACTCTATTGGAAAAATTCCATCGATTATATTAGGAGGTTTTGAATTTCCTCTTCCTACTGTCAAGAAGAAATATGATACTCTTATTATTGGGGATGTGCATATCCCCATTGAGGTAACATAGTGTTATTCGAAATTTCTCCAGTTCCATGTTATTCGGAATGAGTTCGTTAACAAGACTTGATCAACCTTGTTAGTGGATTCCTTTTGATGATCATGACATGGATGAAACTAGTAGGCACAACCTTCTATACCCTACTTTTACTTTCTGTTATTTATTTTAAATAAAATAAAAATGGTATTTTTCTGTCTGTTATCTGAATTATCCGTGCAATATAAAAATACCCTGAAAATAAAAGTTCTCCAAATGCCCTGAAATTTGAATATGATTTTTTCTGGAATATTTGAGAATATTTGGCATTGAGAACACAGCAGGAGAAGCTGGGACCGTGCCACGAGGGTCAGGGGCGCGCCCCCGGCCTCATGGGCCCATGGTGGCCCTCCTCCACTTATCCTTTCACCCATAGACTGCTTCTTCCTCTCACAAACACGAATAACTAGCTCAAACCCGAGTCCAAGCTCGTTTTGCTGCCATTTTCGATCTCCTTGCTCAAAGCACCTCTCACAAAACTGCTTGGGGAGATTGTTCCTTTGTATGTGAATCCTCCAATGGTCCAATTAGTTTTTGCTCTAGTGCTTTATTAATTGCAAATTTGTGCTGCCTAGGCGATCATGTTCTTAAGCTTGCATGTCAAATTTATATGGTTCCAAGTAGTTTTGATGCATGATATAGGCTCTAGGCACTTGTATGAGTAGTTGCTATCAATTTTATTGAGTTTGGTTCACTTTTATTTTGAAGTTACTAAAAATTTTAGGAATTTTTCAGAGGAAGAAATATGCTTAGGAAAATGTTCCAAGGTGGTTCTTTAAGGAAGCGAGGACCCAGGCTTGCAATGCGTGATGCTGATGAAGAACCACCAAGAGACGCTCCGGTGCGTCCTTGTGAATGGCCTTCCGAAAACTTTATGGATCGAGCGGGAATTAAGGAAGAATTTAATGCATATTTGCATAACGCTGATCTTGTGAGCTTCGAGGAAGAGAAGTGCAGCCAGTATCACTATCTCACTAGTTCCTTTGTGAGGAGGTTTGAATTTTCATCTTCACGTAATTCTCCAACTGTCCTGTTTGATCTTTATGAAAATTCTTACACTATGGACTTAGAGGATTTTTCCACTACTTGCAAACTTCCACAATGGGGTAGTGTCAGGGATCCTCGCAAATCTGAATTTGGAGATTTTCTTGCTAGTATAATTGTGGGGGAATCAAGAGATATAACACAAGCTACCATAGGGAGCATTCACGCTCCTGCTATACATTATTTTGCTCTCTTCATAGACAGATGCATAAATGGTAAAGATGAAGCATGTCATATGTGTGTTCCTGACCTCAGTATTCTTAGGAGTGCTGTGTTAGGAGACAACTCTTATAATTTGGGAGCCATTGTTGCACGTAGGTTGCATCTTAATAGATTTAATGGAGATTTCTTTGGTGGAATTTATGCAACCCGCATAGCTAATTTTCTTGGTATAGCCAGACATGAAGACGATATTGAATTACCTCCTACTTACATAGACTTTAATGCTATGGTTCACCACCAGTTTGTCGAGAGGAATGAATCACCTCTCTAGTATCGACTAATTTTTGACAGACGCCATGCTGTCCGTATTACTCTCCCTGCTCCTGCCTTCTTTGATTATCAGGCAAAAGGAAGATATGTTATTACCAGAGAGGGGGCAGATGAGTACGAGAGGAGAGCGGAGGCTGCTCGTCGCCACACTGCATCTCAGGAGGCGATAGCTGCTGCATCCCAGTACGACACCAGCTATTATTATGGATATCCGCCAGGCCAGCCATGTCCATAGACCAACTTAGGCCAAAAGCCTAAGCTTCGGGGAGTACGTATTTCTCACCGACATTACATTTATGTTCACACACTCATTGCTAGATGTCAGTGCTCATACTTTTTCATTGTATCATCCATGCTAGTTTATTTTCCTTTTTATGCTTTCTTCTTGTGTGTTTGATAAACCTTAAGAAAAACAGAAAAAAATAGTTGTAGCTTTTAGCTAGTTTTAATTCCCATGCTTGTAGTAGTAATTAAAAAGAAAACCCCGAAAGATTTCATGTTCTTCTTTTGCTTGTTGGGAGCTTTCCCGTGTAAATAGTTTTATTTCTTTTCTTTCCTTTGGGGGTCGATAGGAGAAGACCATGATTAAATTGTTGAAATGGCTCTTATATGCATTATTGTTGATCTGACAAAAGAGCCCATACTGCGTTGTCTTCTCCTGTTTAGTCCAATGCACGCGCACTATTATTATTATTATTCACATCATTCGGTCGTGCAAGTGAAAGGCAATTATGACGATATATGATGGACTGATTAAGATGAGAAAAGCTGGTATGAACTCGACCTCTTTTGTTTTTGTAAATATGATTAGTTCATCGTTCCTGATTCAGCCTATTATGAATAAACATGTTTGCAATGACAACTAGAGATCATAGTTTCTTGTGCCATGCTTGATTAGCTAGGAGCTTATAATGGTTTACCTTGCGTGCCAACATGCTATTAAAATGGTTGTGATGTGGTATGATAGGGTGGTATCCTCCTCTGAATGATTTAAGTGACTTGACTTGGTGCATGTTCACGCATGTAGTTGAAACAAAATCAACATAGCCTTCACGATATTTATGCTCATGGTGGATTATATCCTACTCATGCTTGCATTCGGTGTTGATTAATTTTAATACATGTTCATGAGTGTTGTCGCTCTCTAGCTAGTCGCTTCCCAGTCTTTTGCTAGCCTTCACCTGTACTAAGCGAGAATACTGCTTGTGCTTCCAACTCCATAAACCCCAAAGTTATGCCATATGAGTCCACCATACCTACCTATATACGGTATCTACCTGTCGTTCCAAGTAAATTTGTATGTGCCAAATTCTAAACCTTCAAATAAATATCATGTTTTGTATGCTCAAATAGCTCATGTATCAACTAGGGCTGTCCGTATATTCCATGTTAGGCAGGTTATTCTCAAGAGGAGTGGACTCCGCTCCTCACTCACGAGAAAAGGGCTGGTCACCGGGATGCCCAGTCCCATGCTTTACGCAAATAAAATCAAAATAATTGCAAACAAAACTCCCCCTGGGACTCTTGTTAGTTGGAGGCACTCGTTGTTTTGAGCAAGCCATGGATTGATGCTTGTTGGTGGAGGGGGAGTATAAACTTTACCATTCTGTTTGGGAACTGCCTATAATGTGTGTAGCATGGAAGATATTGCAATCTCTTGGTTGTTATGTTGACAATGAAAGTATACCGCTCAAAATATTATTCATCTCTATTTCAAAACCGAGCTTTGGCACCTCTACAAATCCCTGCTTCCCTCTGCGAAGGGCCTATCTATTTACTTTCATGTTGAGTCATCACCTTCTTATTAAAAGGCACCAGTTGGAGAGCACCGCTGGCATTTGCATTCATTATTGTTAATTTACATTGAGTATGACTTGACTGGATCTCTTTTACCATGAATTACAATGTCTAGTCAGTCCTTGATCTTAAAAGGTGCTCTGCATTTATGTTTTGCGGTCTCAAAAAGGGCTAGCGAGATACTATCTTGTTATATCATATTATGATTGTTTTGAGAAAGTGTTGTCATCCAAGATTTATTATTATTGCTCGCTAGTTGATTATGCCATTGATATGAGTGAACTTGAGACCTAAGCATTATTATGAATGTGGTTAGTCATAATCTTTGCTGAAAACTTGAATGTTGGCTTTAAATATTTACAATAACAAGAGCAAACAGAGTTTGTAAAAGTTTTTCTTTATCACTTTCAGTTTATCAACTGAATTGCTTGAGGACAAGCAAAGGTTTAAACTTGCAGGAGTTGATACGTCTCCAACGTATCTACTTTTCCAAACACTTTTGCCCTTGTTTTGGACTCTTACTTTTGCATGATTTGAATGGAACTAACCTGGACTGACGCTGTTTTCAGCAGAATTGCCATGGTGTTATTTATGTGCAGAAACAAAAGTTCTCGGAATGACCTGAAACTTCACGGAACATCTATTCGGAAATAATAAAAAATCATTGCAAAAGATGAAGGCCGGGGGGCCCACCACCTGTCCACGAGGGTGGTGGGCGCGCCTGCCCCCCTAGGGCGCGCCCCCTACCTCGTGGGCCCCCTGGAGCTCCTCCGACCTCAACCCCAACTCTATATATTTGGTTTCGGAGAGAAAAAATCAGAGAGAATAAATCATCGCGTTTTACGACACGGAGCCGCCGCCATGCCCTAAAACCTCTCGGGAGGGCTGATCTGGAGTCCATTTGGGGCTCCGGAGAGGGGAATCCATCGGCATCGTCATCATCAACCATCTTCCATCACCAATTCCATGATGCTCACCGCCGTGCATGAGTAATTCCATGGTTGGCTTGCTGGACGGTGATGGGTTGGACGGGATCTATCATGTAATCGAGTTAGTTTTGTTAGGGCTTGATCCCTAGTATCCACTATGTTTTGAGATTGATGTTGCTATTACTTTGCTATGCTTAATGCCTGTCACTAGGGCCAGAGTGCCATGATTTTAGATCTGAACCTATTATGTTTTCATCAATATATGAGAGTTCTTGATCCTATGTTGCAAGTCTGTAGTCACCTATTATGTGTTATGATCCGTTAACCCCGAAGTGACAATAATCGGGATACTTACCGGTGATGACCATAGTTTGAGGAGTTCATGTATTCACTATGTGCTAATGCTTTGTTCCAGTACTCTATTAAAAGGAGGCATTAATATCCCTTATTTTCCGCTAGGACCCCGCTGCCACAGGAGGGTAGGACAAAAGATGTCATGCAAGTTCTTTTCCATAAGCACGTATGGCTATATTCGAAATACATGCCTACATTACATTGATGAATTGGAGCTAGTTCTGTGTCACCCTAGGTTATGACTGTTACATGATGAACCGCATCCGGCATAATTCTCCATCACTGATCCATTGCCTACGAGCTTTCCATATATTGTTCTTCGCTTATTTACTTTTTCGTTGCTATTGCTATCATCACTACAAAAAACCAAAAACATTACTTTTGCCATCAATACCTTTTGCTACCGTTACCACTACTATCATATTACTTTGCTACTAAATACTTTGCTATAGATATTAAGTTTCCAGGTGTGGTTGAATTGACAACTCAACTACTAATACTTGAGAGTATTCTTTGGCTCGCCTTGTGTCGAATCAATAAATTTGGGTTGAATACTCTACCCTCGAAAACTGTTGCGATCCCCTATACTTGTGGGTTATCACTGACACACACAGTACTTGAAGGATATGTAACAGAGTGTCAATCACACACTTATTACATCGATCGTCTCAAAAGAGAACTTATTACAATAAATATGGCTTAAGGCTATCTAATACGATAACAGCGGAAGGCTTGGAAGATAAAGTGAGTCCATCAACTCCAACGACATCACTGAGTGAAAGACCACAACCTAAGGCTCCTTACTCGTCGTCTGAAAAGTCTGCAACATGATACATTGCAGCCCGAAAAAATGGGTCAGCACATAGAATATGCTGGCAAGGTAACACAAGAGAATAATGAACAAAATAAAGCTATCACTATATGCATGTATTGCTGGTGGAGGCTGTATGGTTGATATGTTTTGCGTAAAGCCAATTTTTCCCTACTGCAAAGGAATATATTTTATTGAACTACAAGATTTGTTGAAAACAATGAGAATGGTAAACCCCATCTCAAACCCAATTAAAAGTGATCAGTAACCCAAACAAAATTATATAATTAAAAGTGACGAGATCCACATGATAATCCAAGAACCAGATACTCAAAATGTCCATAACCGGGGACACGACTAACCATGATTAGTGTGTACACTCTATAGAGGTTTGGGCACTTTTCCCCATAGGACTCAATCTCCTCCGTTGGATTTCTCGCACTACAAGGTGTTTGAGAAACGGATGACCGAGACACAGTTTTTCAGAAGCGTTAGCACCTTACGATGGGTAGACCGGTACACCTACATCCCCTACATCTGCTAGTCTACCACTATAAGAGTTCACACAACTTAATCAACTATGCCAGAGCCCATAATGGCATGTGGCTGCACACGGAAGTTTCCAGCATGAATAATCTTATGATCCCTTTGAGCCTGGGTGGCAGTCCATAGGAAAATCACACGGTACCCCGGGATTTCCAAAATACAGGCAATCACTGGGTTCCCCAGGTGCCTCAGTCCACCCAGATGTGTATTAAAGTTGCCACCTTAAGTTAACCATTAAATTAACAATCTCACAACTGTCATGAAAACTTTCAAACCCAATCCACGTCTATGAGCATAGCATAGCAGTATAAGTATAACGTAGAGGTAACTCCCAGGGTTTGATAATAAATAGGGTAATAGGTTCCTACCTCATCAACTACTTCCCAACCCACAGTTTAATTCAGATCCTAACCATGCAATGTTTGAGGGTTGATTTAATGCAATAAAACTGGGTAGTAAGAGGTATGATCAAAGTGTTACTTGCCTTGCTGATGATCCGCGAAACCTAGAGACTCGATGTAGCATGCTTCGCACTCCGGGTACTCTATCACAATAAAACAAGCATACAATAAGCAATGAAGCAAAATCACGGGTAAAACTCAAATAAGAGATCTAACCAGAAAGTTCAACTTAAGAACTCCGGTTTGCAAAAAGAATCAAAACAAACGAAGCGACAAAACTCAAACGGTGAAAGAAACATGCTTCGTTTACTAATCTGGACTAAGGTCAAATTTTACAGTACAAAACTTGTTTAAGTTGATTAAACGGAAAGAGGGTTTCGAGACAAAACTCTAGGCGCTTGAATCTCCTGATTCCGATAAACGAGCGAAAAGTTATACTAGAACAATAATCGCGATCGAAAATAATCGCGGAAAATCCGAGAAAAAGAAAAACTGACGAACAGGCTAGAGAACGAACGTTCGTTATTTGTAACTAACGAGCGAAAACCGTTCGTTAAAAGAACGTACGGACAAACGTCCGCTAAATAACTAAACCGAATAAAAAATAATTCAATCTAAATAAATAAAAAAACCGTGGATCTAAAACAACCGTATGGTTTTCCGAAAAAAACAGCGGCGGTGGCGCTACCTCCAGCAAGTCCGGCGAGGGCAGCGGGTTGGCTCCGGCGAGGCGGCGTGGTGGCTCCGGCGCGGGCGGCGACATGGCGGCAGCGCGGCGACGGCGCCGGCGGGGCGGGGCGGGCGTCTTAGGGTTTGGGGTGGTGGGGCTAATGAGCTGCGGGGGTGCGGCTTATAAAGGGGCCGGCCCGAAGAGTCCTGGCCGAAAACGGCCCTAAGTCGGTTTGACTTTTTTTAAAAATAATTTCGACGTGCAGAAAAAGAAAGAAAAGAAATACTAAACGGACACCAAAAATCCTGAAATAAATTTTCCCCGTCCTCTAAAAATAAGTCGGACAAGGTGAACATTTATTTGGGTCTAAAATGCAATTTTGAAAAACACACTTTTTTCCTAATTCAAGTAAAACAGTGACAAACCTCTGAATAAAAATCTTATATGATTTTAATATTAAATCTCTGATATTTCTTTATTTTGAGGAAGTCATTTTATCCTCTCTCTTTTATTTTTTATAAAATAAATATTTCAGAGAAAAATAATTAAAATCAAACGATCATCTTTTCAAAATTCGAGAAAAACTCAAATATGAAAATAACGAAATCCCCAACTCTCTCCGTGGGTCCTTGAGTTCCGTAGAATTTCTAGGATCAACCAAAAATGCAATAAAACATGATATGAAATGATGATCTAATGTATAGCATTCCAAATTGAAAAATTGGGATGTTACATCGTGAGTTCGTGAGACGTCATAGAGCTGAATGTGTTCAAATCGCGGAGGTGTCGTATGTTCGGTACTAGGATCGTTCGACCGTGAAGACGTACGAATACATCAACCGCGTTGTCATAACGCTTCCACTTACGGTCTATGAGGGTACATAGACTATACTCTCCCCTCTCGTTGCTATGCATCACCATGATCCTGTGTGTGCGTAGAAATTTTTTGAAATTACTACGTTCCCCAACAGTGGCATCCGAGCCAGATTTATGCGTAGATGTCATATGCACGAGTAGAACACAAAGGAGTTGTAGGCGTGGGTATATACATATTGCTTGTTGTCACTAGTTGATTCTTGATTCAGCGACATTGTTGGATGAAGCACCCAGACCGACATTACGCGTACGCTTACGCGAGACTGGTTCTACCGATGCGCTTCGCACACAGGTGGCTAGTGGGTGTGTGCTTCTCCAACTTTAGTTGAATTGGATTCAATGAACAAGATATTTTCTGAAGATCAAGAAGCAATCACTATACCGTGTTGTGGTTTTTGATGCGTAAGTAAGAATGGTTCTTGCTCAGCCCATAGCAGCCACGTAAAACTTGCAACAACAAAGTAGAGGACGTCTAACTTGTTTTTGCAGGGCATGTTGTGATGTAATATGGTCAAGACATGATGAAATATAAATTGTTGTATGAGATGATCGTGTTTTGTTAAAGTTATCGGCAACTGGCAGGAGCCTTATGGTTGTCTCTTTATTGCATAAGATGCAAGTGCCATGTAATTGATTTACTTTATCGCTATGCGATAGCAATAGTTGCAAAAGCAATAGCTGGTGAGACGACCATGTGATGACACGTTGATAAAAGATCAAGACGATGGAGATCATGGTGTCATGCCGGTAACAACGAAGATCATGACAGTACTTTGGAGATGGAGATCAGAAGCACAAGATGATGATGTTGGGGAACGTAGTAATTTCAAAAAAAATCCTACGCACACGCAGGATCATGGTGATGCATAGCAACGAGAGGGGAGAGTGTCGTCCACGTACCCTCGTAGATCGTTAAGCGGAAGCGTTATGACAACGCAGTTGATGTAGTCGTACGTCTTCACGATCGACCGATCCTTAGTACCGAACGTACGGCACCTCCGCGTTCAGCACACGTTCAGCTCGGTGACGTCCCGCGAACTCACGATCCAGTAGAGCTCGGGGAAGAGTTTCGTCAGCACGACAGCATGGTGACGATGTTGATGAAGCTACCGTGGCAGGGCTTCGCCTAAGCACCGCTACAACATGACCGAGGTGAATTATGGTGGAGGGGGGCACCGCACATGGCTGGGAGAGATCTTTGTGATCAACTTCTTGTGCCTAGAGGTGCCCACCTGCCCCTGTATATAAAGGAGCAAGGGGGAGACCGGCCGACCCTTGTTGGTGCGCCGAGAGGAGGAATGCTCCTCCTAGTAGGAGTAGGATTCCTCCCTTTCCTACTCCTACTAGGAGGGGGGAAGGGAAGGGGAAGAAAGAGAAGGAAAGGGGGGCGCCGCCCCCCCTCTCCTAGTCCAATTTGGACCAGAGGGAGGGGCGCGCTGCCTGCCCTAAGCTGGCCCCTCTCTCTTTCCCTTATGGCCCAAGAAGGCCCATTAGCCCCCGGGGGGTTCCGGTAACCCCTCCGGTACTCCGAAAAATACCCGAATCACTCGGAACCTTTCCGATGTCCGAATATAGTCGTCCAATATATCGATCTTTATGTCTCGACCATTTCGAGACTCCTCGTCATGTACCCGATCTCATCCGGGACTCTGAACTACCTTCGGTACATAAACTCATAATACAAATCATCACCGTGTTAAGCGTGCGGACCCTACGTGTTGGGCATATTACTGCTGGACGTAAACCGGCCAGGAGTAGCCGGATTAACTCCAAGAAGATCAGAAGCCCATGAAGACGTAAGGATGGTGGCGCTTTACGAAGGCCCAAAGACCCAAAGGTGAATTAAGGCATGTAGATGTAAACCGACTTTCTCATGTAACTTACATTGTAAGATAGGAAGGAAAGAGACCGAGCCGGACACGTTTATGATCCTGCCTCGGGACTCTGTAAACCGGCAGGCGTCAACCTGTGTATATAAAGGGACAACCCGGCAGCGGTTTAAGGACAACAGACAACAACTCGAGAGCCAGGCAAAGCGGATTCGCTCCCTGGTCATCGAAACCCTAGCAATACCAACACAACCAAACGTAGGCTTTTACCTTCATCGAAGGGGCCGAACTAGTATAAAAACCCCTCGTGTCCCTTGTCTGGTTTAACCCCTTTAAGCTAACCCGTAGCGATGGCTCCATGAATAAGTCCTTTCACGAGGACATCTGCCGTGACAAACCCACGACAGTTGGCGCCCATCGTGGGGCTGTCGCACGATGGTTTCGAGTTCTTGAAGGGCAGCTTCGAAGGACTCAAGGGATACGCTGTGGGACGGATGACGAAGAGTCGTCGCGGCAAGCTCTACATCGATGACACAAGATGGGGTCCCGAGGCCGGTTCAATCAAATACGGGTACCGGGTCCCCTTTGGTGGGATTCACGTCTTCATCGGCAAGATCGGTGAACCGGGCCCTGAGCCGGACACCTGCACCGACATCATCGAGACAGCTCAGCGTGCAAGCCTGCCCAGGTTCAGACCACAGCAAGGCATGTTTCCGTAGGTGTCATCCATGGGGCGGAGTATGAGGGTGCACCGGCATCTGATGGAGAAACTGTTGTCTGCTCTGATGACGAATCTTCAACTGGAGAGACCGAGTCGCTGTATCAACTGCAGGACAGCTGGATTAGTGGAGGTTCCGATGGCAACAGTATTCTGGAACCCCTTGATCTACCAAACCGGGTCGCTATCTTCATGGCCGGTACACAACCAGCGCAGCACTCTTCTACCGCCGCCGCGATGCTCTCCGGTTCAGCAACAGCAACGCCAGCAGGAGCAGGGTGCTCTACGCCGCCTCCCGCTCAGGCTTTGTCTGATTTGTTCAACGCTTTGGCAACATTGATGGCCACGGAGGTGGATGCAGCAACCCGAAATCAGCACAATGCGGAGATTGCAAAGGTGAAGGATCAGATAACTCAGGCTAAAGCGAACCTGGCAGCAGAGAACGCCAGGATGGCTACAGATCGGGCCGAGTTGGAAGCTCGAGCCTACCGGCTTAGGTTGGACCAGAACGCCTCAGATGAGGTCATGAGAAGGAGATACCGGTCGCACCTGCCGCTGGGTTATGAGCCAAGAAATCTCTTCAACACGCCAGGAGCCGGAACCAGTAACCAGCCAGTGGTAACCCAGACGGAGGCGCCGAGAACAGGAGCGCCGGTTCAACCGTGCGTGATGAAGCCGCCTCGTCAGAATAACATTGTGCCGCAGTTTGTTCTAACGCCCCAGGGCATTACTCCAACCCGTTGGATAACATCGTGGCCGCTGCCTCACGATTGGCAGCCCTCCCAACTGACGGCGAGTCACCAGTGGCAATTGAGACACGATGGGCTAGAGAGCTCCTTCAAACAGCTTTAAACCAGCAGCAGGCTTATTCGCATAGTCACGAGGGGATTCATTCCACACCCCGTCCGAGTCGGAGCAACAGCAGGACGTTGAGGATGAACCGGCCATATCAAGCAGTGCACGTCACCGTAACTCGCCACGAGGACACAAACCGGCAGGTGGTGGTGCTAATGCGCAGGATGTGATGGATCATGGTCGTGCACGTCGAGAAGCCGAGTTAGCAGCTCTGCACGCTGCTCTCCAACCTACTCCGGTTCGCCCTACCACCTCAGTGGAGCCCGGCGTGGTCTTCAGTTCTTTTGGGGTGCCGTGTCTTACCCCCGCTCTACGTAATGTACGACTACCCAAGGATTTTAAAGGCCCTCATAAGCTGCCCAATTACACCGCCGATTTGCAACTAGAGTCATGGGTTGAAAGTTATGAGATGGCAATGGAGATGTTGGATGTGGATGAAGCGGTGTGTGCTAAATACTTCACCATGATGTTTGAGGGGACAGGTCGTACTTGGTTAAAGAGCTTACCAGCTAACTCTGTCGGATCATGGGCCGAGTTAAAACACCGGTTTATCCAGAATTTTAAAGATACTTGTAAGCAGCCTATGTCGATTGTGGACCTGGCCGCTTGTGTTCAAGAGGATGGGGAGTCTACAACCCATTGGGTGAAGCGGGTCTCAGCTATTCTGCATTCGTCGGATCGCATCAACGCGGATACAGCAGTGTTAACTTTGGAGGGCAATTTCCGGTTTCTACCGTTAAAACTGAAGTTAGGAAGGCTCAAACGTCACTGCAATGACATGTCAACGCTTATGGCCGCTTTGGTTAAATATGCGGATTCAGATAGTACCAAAGACCTTGACTCGGAGGAGGACAAACCAGGGAAAGGAAAGAAGAACGGCAACACCAAGGGACAACAGCATAACCCGGCAGGTCATGGGAACAATGGTAAGCGCAAAGCAGACAATAGTTTGGACTTTGTGGCTAACACCAATGCTCAGGATAACGGTCAGCGTCGTAAGGGCAAACAGCCCCAGAGGGGCGGAGGGTCAGGCCCCAATCTGGAGCGCCTATTAAATCAACCTTGTCCAAAGCATGGATCGAAGGAGAGGCCAGCTTCACATCTTTGGAAAGATTGTTACATCATGCGAGAGTTCAAGAACTCCAATATGTTTTAGTACAACAATGGCCCACCCGGCGGTTCAGGAGGTGGTTTTATGGGCCGGGTTATGGAGGTTGCAGCTCCGGTTCAGGATTTCAAGGCAATCAAACCGTACATAGCGATCAAGGGAACCAGGGCAATCAGAGAGGTTATAACCATCAGGGGAATCAGCAGCAGCAGCAGTCGGGTTATCAGAGTAATCCGAAGCAGTTGAGTAGTGGGCAGTATCATGTCTTCACCACAAGCTTGTGCAAGCGTGATCAGAAGCTTCACAAGAGGTCCGTGAATTCTGTTGAACCGTCAGTGCCTCAGTATTTACGCTAGTCTGAGCAACCCATTTTATGGAGTCGAGAGGATCACCCACCCCGGGTTGATAATCCGGGTCATCTGGCCTTAGTGGTGGCACCTCAAGTTGGGGGGTATAAGTTCACCAAAGTGTTCATGGATGGTGGAAGTAGTATCAACATCCTTTACTATGATACCTTCCGCCGTATGGGATTGACAGATAAGAATCTTAAACCGTCGAACACCATTTTTCACGGTGTGGTGCCTGGTAAGTCTGCATATCCAGTGGGCAAAATAGCCCTAGAGGTAGCTTTTGGAGATGATCATGACTCAAGGTCAGAAACATTGACTTTTGAGGTGGTGAAAATCAAGAGTCCGTATCACGCCCTGTTTGGACGACTGGCTTATGCCAAGTTCATGGCGAGGCCGTGTTATGTTTATCTGCAGCTTAAGATGCCGGGTCATAAGGGGACCATCATAGTACATGGCAGTAGGAAGATTGCTTTGGAATGTGAGGAAGGTGATGCGGCTTATGCTGAGTCGGTTTGTGCCACAGAAGAGCTGAAGTTTTATAAATACAAGGTTGATCCAGCAGACATGACTTCTTTGAAAAAGCCAACTACGGAGCACGATCCGGCGTTGAAGTTTAAATCGTCCACAAACACTAAGATGGTTGATTTTTTTCTTGGCGATTCATCCAAGCAGTTCAGCATCAGCGCTATCCTGGATCCCAAATAGGAAAGCGCGCTCATCGAGTTCATCCGTGAGAACTGGGACATCTTTGCATGGAAGCCTTCTGACATGCCAGGTGTACCGAGGGAACTCGCTGAGCACACACTTAATATAGATCCTAAGTTTAAACTGGTCAGGCAGTTTCTCCACCGCTTCAATGAAGAGAGGCGTAAGGCTATTGGAGAGGAGGTAGCTCGGCTGTTGGCCGCAGGGTTTATCGTGGTGGTTTTTCACCCTGAGTGGTTAGCTAATCCGGTGCTGGTTCTTAAGAAAAACGGCACTTGGCGTATGTGTGTGGAATACACAGATTTGAACAAAGCTTGTCCAGCAGATCCCTTTGCTCTCCCTCGCATTGATCAGACTATTGATGCTATGGCAGGTTGTGACCGTTTGTGTTTTCTGGATGCTTACTCTGGTTATCATCAGATCAAAATGGCAGCAAAGGACCAGGAGAAGACAGCTTTTATAACTCCCTTTGGAGCCTTCTGTTATGTCCCCATGCCCTTTGGGCTCAAGAGTGCCCAGGCGACTTATCAACGCTGTGTTCAGAATTGTCTTCATAAGCAGATTGGGCGCAATGTTCATGCATATGTGGATGATATTGTGATGAAATCCAGGAAGGAGGAAACATTGATAGATGACTTGAGGGAGACTTTTGACAACCTCCGGGTTTATAAAATGATGCTTAATCCGGACAAATGTGTCTTTGGTGTTCCAGTAGGCAAGCTCCTAAGGTTTCTGGTGTCAAACAGGGGCATTGAGGCTAATCCGGAAAAAAATTCAGCAATCACATCCCTGGCTAAACCGGCGTGTATCAATGACATTCAACGTTTAGCCGGCCGGATTGCAGCTTTGAGCCGGTTTATCAATCTTCTCGGGGAGAAAGCTATCCCTTTATATCAGATGCTAAAGAAAACGGATGGCTTTGTCTGGAGTGATGCGGCTGATAAAGCGTTTGAGGATTTGAAGAGGTAGTTAGCTGAACCGCCTGCCCTTGCGGCTCCGGTCAATAAAAGCCTTTACTGCTATATGTGGCTGCTAATGCCCGGGCTGTTAGTGTGGCTATTGTTGTGGAGCGCAAGGAGGCTAGAAAGGAGTATCCGGTTCAATGGCCGGTTTATTATATCAGTGAGGTGCTTATCGAATCAAAGCAGAGGTATCCGCATTGGCAGAAGCTGGTGTATGGGGTGTTTATGGCAAGCCGGAAGCTCAAGCATTATTTTCTGGGTCATCCTATCACAGTGGTCAGTTTAGCCCCTCTGGGAGATATCATTCAAAACAGAGAAGCAACTGGCCGGATTGCTAAGTGGGCCATTGAGCTTGGACCTCATGGTCTCAAATATACACCTCGCACAGCGATCAAATCTCAAGCACTCGTGGATTTAATCAATGATTGGATCGAGTTGCAGGCACCAGAGGAAAAACCAGATAGCACTTATTGGACTATTCACTTTGATGGGTCCAGGCAATTGGAGGGCTCGGGGGCTAGAGTCATATTAACTTCCTCACGAGGTGACAAGTTTTGTTATGTTCTTCACTTAATGTTCCCTTGCACTAACAATGCAGCTGAGTACGAGGCCTTTCTCCGCAGTCTTCGGATGGCTAAGGAGATGAACTTAAGCCGGGTTAAGTGCGTCGGTGACTTGGACCTGGTGGCTCAACAGGTATCTGGCACCTGGGATTCTAAGGACCCACTCATGGCTGCATATCGACGAGAGGTGGACATAGTGGCTGGTCATTTCAAGGGCTATTAAGTTAACCATATAGACCGGTGAAAGAATGAAGCGGCGGACGCTTTAAGTCGTCTAGGCTCTCAGCGTAAACCGGTGCCACCTAATGTCTTCCTTGACGTACTGCATAATCCGTCGGCCAATATACCCAGAGAGGAGGAGTTGGCTATTCCTGACCCGGAGGCCCAATTGGTGGCAGCTTTGCATGTTATACCGGATTGGACAGTCCTGTACTTGGCTTACATGAACCGGGGCGAGTTACCGGAGGATGAAACCTTGGCCCGGCGGATAATCCGGTGATCCACGTCAATGACCATAATCAAAGGGGAGTTACATCGTTACAGCGTCACAGGAGCAATTCAGCGTTGTGTGTCTCCTCAAGAGGGTTGTGAGATTTTGCGAGAAATCGACGATGGAGATTGTGGTCACCATGCCGTTCAAAATCCTTGGTGGCTAAGGCTTTTCGTCACGGCTTTTATTGGTTGACGGCTCATGCTGATGCTGCGGATTTAGTCAAAAGGTGTGACGGTTGTCAAAAATTTGCACGCCGCACTCATGTTTCGGCTCAGGAGTTGAGAATGATTCCGATTACTTGGCCATTTGCAACTTGGGGGCTCGATATTGTTGGACCCTTTAAAAGATCCAAGGATAAAAAGACCCACCTGTTAGTGGCAGTTGACAAGTTTACCAAGTGGGCAGAAGCAGAGCCAGTCAGTAAGTGTGATGCAGCCACGGCGGTTCAATTCATCAAAAAGGTGATATTCCGGTTTGGTTTTCCACATAGCATTATAACTGATAATGGTACTAATCTGTCCAAAGGAGATATGGAGGAATTTTGTCAACGTGAGCACATCCGGCTTGATGAAGCATCAGTGGCTCATCCCCAGTCTAATGGTCAAGCAAAAAGGGGAAATCAAAAAAATTTGAGAGGTATCAAACCCCGGCTTATGGTTCCTTTAAAGCGGACACCGGGTTGTTGGGTGGAGGAGGTACCTTCTGTATTATGGAGTATCAACACCACACCAAACAGATCTACGGGTTACACGCCTTTTTTCATGGTTTACGGAGAAGAGGCGGTTCTCCCTAGTGACATCCGTCATGACTCACCCCGTGTGACGGCTTATGTTGAAGCTGAGAATGAGAAAGCACGTCAGGACTCACTGGACCTGTTAGATGAGGAGTGTGGTTTAGCAGCAACGCGTTCGGCGATTTATCAATAAGATCTCCGACGTTATCACAGCCGCCGGGTTAAGACCAGAACTTTTCAAGAAGGCGATCTGGTGCTCCGGATCATCCAGGATCAAACTGATATGCACAAGTTATCCCCACCTTGGGAAGGACCTTTTGTGGTCAGAAAAAATCTGCACAACGGGTCATACTACCTCATCGATGTTCGAGAGCACAAAGACTCATGCAAATCGGAGGAAGAGACTCAGCGGCTGACGGTGTCCTGGACTAGGGGGTACTCACCACGTCGTCTCCCGATCTATTAGATTGGGCCGAGGACCCCCGTGGCCGTATACTCATGGGCCAGTTCAGACGGCTGCCACATACAAGGAAGATTCCACAAGACTTGGCGATCAAGACAAGGACTTCTCCCCACCGGCGTATTCGGCTAGGACTCTTGTTATCCTAGGCCTCCGGTGCATTATATAAACCGAGGCCAGGCTAGTCGATAGATATACAATATATACAACAACTATACCATAGGCTAGCTTCTAGGGTTTAGCCTCCTTGATCTCGTGGTAGATCTACTCTTGTACTACCCATATCATCAATATTAATCAAGCAGGAGTAGGGTATTACCTCCATCGAGAGGGCCCGAACCTGGGTAAAAAACATCGTGTCCCTTGTCTCCTGTTACCATCTGGCCTAGACGCACAGTTCGGGACCCCCTACCCGAGATCCGCCAGTTTTGACACCGACATTGATGCTTTCATTCAGGGCTCCGCTGTGTGATCGACAAAAGGATCGATGGCTCGCCTGCAGATCAACTGCGACTTCGGCGTCTTCGTCACCAGTTCGACTGGTCACCTTGGTTCGACCAAGAATTGCGCCCCGTGTTCGGATCACCATGTTCGGACGAGGGCCTTCATCAAACATCAAATCCGATCTCTATCAAGATCATGGAGGAATTATCTATGGAGCTCGGGGGCTCAACGTCAACATTGCCCTCAAGCGACCGTGCTGTTTTTCTGGATAGCAAACTCGTATCTGCCGCCACCACCTCCTTGAGTATCGCTTTGACGATCGCTTTGGTGGTATTGTGCGGAATTGAGTCTACAGCAACCCTGGAAAATTTCGTCGAGTTCCGATGGAGGAATCTCTGGCAATCCACGATATACCGGAGCCCTGTCAAATCTGGACGGGAATTTGGATGAGTTTAGGGCGTTGTGTCTAGCTTCTAGCTCGGACGTCCTTTGGAAGATCCAACCGTTGATCGGCTGCGGAATTCCTACATATACCACCTCTCAAAATTTCGGCTCGATCCGACCGTCCAAACTCCAGGAACCTTCCGATTAGTGCATCACTTTTCAAGATCTGTTTTCTGCGCGAAAACGAATCCGACCCGAGTTCATCTTTTCTTTTATGAACAGGATTTCGGACATCCCTTTTGAAGGAAGTTTTGTATGGGGTATTGTGTTTTGTTCCCGAACACATCCCACTAACTGTAAGATCTTTTGAACATGATCTTCAACATCATGCTGGTGTCAAACCAGTCCGGCAATATTACTCCACGGCTGCCGACCTGCGCTAGACACGGCGTCATTTTGTTGAGCCGAGCTCAACTTCTTCGAATCATCATCTTGGCAAGCCGAACAAGAGCCCGGCATCGCGAAGGATAAATCATCACCAACATCGCCGCCCCACGGATTACACGGAGCGGGCATACCGGCATCGCCGCACGGTCGCTTCATCAAGCCAGCATCGACCACGTCACAACCTGCATCGACAGGGCCGCACTATTGCCTCTTCAAGCTGGTGTCCATCACGCCGACCTACTTCGACTCATCGGCTGACATCGAGGCTTCGACATCTCGGCTGGACCGGGGGCTTCGCCATCTCTTCATCAACCTACTCCGGACACTTCGGCATCACTAGCCGACCAGCTCCATCACGTTAGCTAGGCCGAGGGCTTTGCCTCGGCGAGTCAACCTTTACCAGCATTGCCATGCCGTCGTTTTATCGCCCATCAGGCAATGGGTGTGCGGAGCGAGTCCCAATTTTGGGAATCACCTTCCTTCGGATTGCTACAACAAACAAACCAGGTGCTATTAATCCTAGTATTTTTTTGCTTGTTTGGGTTCATTTTTCCCAAGGAATTATTACTCTGGTTTGTCCATGATATGTACACAGGTCTATCAAATGGTGACCACATTAATGATGGTCGCGTGGTGGTTCGATCAGTTTCCGTACATAGTCCGGCGAACGCCGCATCCGAAGCACGGACCGACCTGTGAATTCAGGCTTTGCCACGCCTTTACTACATCACGCCCTGCATCGGCATTGACTTCGGCGCCAGGCCATATTTCTTCTATTCCTCACTTTGCATAAATTATTTATTATGCAACACATTTTTTTAATTATCATTATTACTATTATCTCCGGTTTGCACTAATTTTTGTGCGGAGGAAAATGATCCGGGGACTTCGGCGTCACTCTGCCGGTGTGCATTAACTGTGCTATGTCACCACTTCGGCGTGTCGAGCTCTCCGCTCCGCCACCTCAGGACCAGCTTGGGGGATGGAACCTTGCCCCGCATCAAGCTCGGACCGCGTCATCAATACCAAACACATTAACCAGCTAAGTCGCTTTCATGCTCAAAGCTTTAATTTCTAACTTATGTTCGGTTCGACCAAGCATTATACTTTTTTGGAAAAATGGTTGCTTGTAAAAAATTTCCTTGTCCAAACTTTGTTTGTGACACACAAATTCAAGGACCAGATTCACTTGGGGGCTTCATTTATGAAGCTTTTTCTCTTGCATATGATTATACTTGTACGGCTTCGTTCCTTATTCGTGTATTATGCCACAATATGCACCATATTGACTTAAGCGATTTCCAAGCTGGGTTGCCTCGCTCCTGTGTTTACCCCTACGTTCCCGATTGTTCGGCTAGGGAGTAAAGGGAGCACCTCTGCGATTGTCACGATCGGGTCAACCGAGCCGGACCTCAGACTGGGTGAAGCAGAAAGCTAGCGCTCTTATAGTTTTCAATGATGGTCAGCACACAACGGAACTCATGAGTACAAAAAATCTATTGCACAGGTCTCATAATAACAATGAGCACCGAAGAAAGGTATCGGTGGGGGTACTATTTTCTTCGAAGATGCTTCTTACACTTCACGGTAATATAGCATAAGTTCCCTGAGCGCGCTTTGTCTGTTACAGCCTTATGGCCTGATTGCCTGGTTATTGGAAACACCATCGATATTCTCGACCGATGGAGTACATAACACTTTTCGGTCCTTGACCGAAGAGGGAGAAGCTGACGGTCGGTTAAGATGCGTTTAAAGTTCGGTTGAACATAGATATGATATAAGTACTTCGGTACATGCAATCATTCTTCTTCCCAAGTCACTTGGGGGCTCTTAAGTTTATTTGAGCCGTTTTGTAATAAGTGTTCTTCTTCTTAGTCGTTGCAAAGTTTTATTATTATTTATCACTCCTTTTTTCGACGCGAGTGTGCGGTCACTAGCCGGGGAGCCTAATTTCTCTCTCAAAGCTGCTAGAGTTTAGTTTGCTAAACTGGCCTAATGAGAAGTACTCCGCCCTCGGGATAGGAGGTCGAAGCCGTAGGCTGACCCACCCAAAGTCTTCAGATAGGATGTATCATGTTAAATCACGACAGAAGCACTTCTTTTTTCTAAGACCAATTTTCGGATTGGCACCGAACACTTGATCTTGTTCGGACGTCATGTTTTTACTGACGTTTCTTGGTTTTCCAAGATTTTTGGCACTTTTAAACTATTTGTGCTTTTCCAGCATTAGTCTCGCAGTGCAACGCCGGACACCTTTAGGGATTCGGCAAAAACATTCTCAGATATTGCTATATATGCATCGGTTTCGAATTGTGTCTTCGGTTAATAGTTGGGTTGCCCGACTCCTGCACTTGCTTCCTACGTTCCATTTTGTTCGGCTAGGCGTGCAAAGGGAGAACCACTGCGATTGTGCTTCCAGCTCACATGGTTAAGCACCTCAGTGGAGAAAGCCGAAAACTGACTTTCACAATAAGCGTAAAACTGGTCAGCGATCCGATGACTATGTTAAATGATGGGCCGTTCATAACATTGGCCGAAGTGTTTACGGCCTGACCCCGACTGTCGCCGAACACTACCGGGGGCTATTAACTGGCCTCCCAAACTAAATCCTCAATATTTTGCTCTTACATTAGAGCTAAGGTTTAATGATCATGCTTAGCATGACAACCCAAAGAAAGGAACCGATAGCGGGACTATTTTCTTTGGAAGACATTTCTTCTGTTAAACAATAATATAACTCTCTGCGTACCTTTGTTTATAAAACCATATGGCCAGATTGCCTTGTTTGTTGTAAACCTTTGCCCTCATAAAGGTTGTATAAAGTAGGACAAACGCTCCTCGGCTACTGGCCGAGGAGGTGGAAGCCGATGGTAGGTTAACAAAGTTTTGTACAATGCGGATCTGAGCATTAATGACGTAAAGCACTTGGATACATAGAGTCATTACACATAATTTGTGATTTTACTATGGATATTGATCCTTAATTCGGCCACCCGTGCCCGCATTAAAGCTCGGGGGCTACTGGGCTTCGGGCTTATTATTTACAAATATTAAAGGGGCACATCGATCCCCTGATCTGGTGTTGCCACCCGACCAGTTTCTCGGGGGCTACTGCATTGCTTGTCCAATGCAGAAAAGTTTATGTGCAATATAGTTTCTCAGGAGATTTTGATCCTCAGGTTGGTCGGCCGCACCCAACCTGAGTCTCGAGGACTGAGCACGCCGCTTTTAGTGACCCAAAGTATTCTGCCGAGCTTGGACTTGATCCTCGGGCCGATTTTGCAAATCAACCTGAGTCTCAGCGGCTACTAGGATCGGCGGTCTTACGTCATCCTTCAGGTGCATCTCGGGTTTTAGACCAATACACACCTTGAGGGCTACTGGCTATATATCTCAGCAGAGAATAAATTGCACCAACAAAAAATATTCACGAAAATCGGCCCACATTCGGGGTGGTGCACCACCTCGGAAGCAGTCCGGCATAAAGCTCGGGCGCTAGTGGCTGGCTCCGTAGAGGGCATTTCCGGCGTTAAGCTCGGCTAAACTCCTTTAAACCTTTTTGAACCAAGGTGATATGACACCTTAGATATAGTCCGGCGTTGGAGCTCAGATACATAGTCCGGCGTTGGAGCTCGGATACATTCCGGCGTTAGAGCTGGGAAGCGGTTAGGCATTGGTGCTCGGCTGCAAAAGATACCTCGAATACAGTCCGGCGTTAGAGCTCGGACGCAAGAGGACACTGCCTCCCGGGAACAACTTCAAACCCGAGGTGTGGCATAAAAATAATAAGGCATTGATAAAGGCCGGAAACTTAAAGGGGCTCCTAGGATACCCGACGTGTAAACTCGCCGAATGCATTTCGGCGATCCTCAAGATCGAAGATGAGAAGATTTGTTGAACCAGTTTTCAAGACCGTCAACCGAAGATGAAGAACAGTTCGGAAGAATCGAGGAGCGTCCCTAACTTGAAGACCGGTTCAGGGGGCTACTGACGGTGTCCTGGACTAGGGGGTACTCACCACGTCGTCTCCCGATCTATTAGATTGGGCCGAGGACCCCCGTGGCCGTATACTCATGGGCCAGTTCGGACGGCTGCCGCGTACAAGGAAGATTCCACAAGACTTGGCGATCAAGACAAGGACTTCTCCCCACCGGCGTATTCGGCTAGGACTCTTGTTATCCTAGGCCTCCAGTGCATTATATAAACTGAGGCCAGGCTAGTCGATAAATATAAAATATATACAACAACCATACCATAGGCTAGCTTCTAGGGTTTAGCCTCCTTGATCTCGTGGTAGATCTACTCTTGTACTACCCATATCATCAATATTAATAAAGCAGGAGTAGGGTATTACCTCCATCGAGAGGGCCTGAACCTGGGTAAAAAACATCATGTCCCTTGTCTCCTGTTACCATCCGGCCTAGACGCACAGTTCGGGACCCCCTACCCGAGATCCGCCGGTTTTGACACCGACAGCGGCCGTGGAATATAGCTCTTCTTCGGCCTTACTATACTTGAGCCGCATGCTCTTCTTATGTACATACTTATGACAAAGTATATATTATATAATAAACCGGAGCCTCAGTTAAATCAGGGTCTCAATGTATATATTATATAATGCTCTTTTTACATCATGTGTGGTTCCATGGGGGCTTCTAGTTACAAAGCCGAGTTTTATTAACCCAGCTCATAAAGCCACACAGATAAAAAGGGAATCACTAGGGGGCTTGGTCGTATTCGAACCATAGCTATACCTCTTGATCGGTTTAACACCAAAAAGGGAAATCACTAGGGGGCTTGGTTGTGCTTACACCATTGCTACACCTTTTGATAGGCTTAAAAGCCAAAAGGAAATTATGTGGAACCAAAGAGAGGTTGTTGCATAATGCACAACTCAAACATAGGTCACCACTGAGCATTGCTCAAGTATTACTTGGGGGATCCTTGCTTCTCAAAGAACAACGAGCTTGCACCCTTGTAGTAGGCTATCAAGCCAGGCTTGGAAGCCAGGTGTATTCACCTAAAACCCCGGGTTATCCTGCCTCTTTAAGTAAGCCACTCCGTCCAGGTAAACCTGGAATGACCCATCGAACATTTGACAAGTCAATCTCATAGACCCCGAACTTATCAAAGTTAAAACGGTGATTGGTTAAAGATTGAGGTCCATCTTAAAAGGCTTTGCTAAATGGTTTAACTCAGTGGCCTGGCAGCCCATGAAAAGCCTCGATTTAGGGCATGGCAGCCCATGAAAAGCCTTGCATATTTCTTTTGTCTTTGCTATTTTTATAATCTTTTAATAAGGGATTTATGAATTTTTCTGATAAACCGGAGTTTAGTACAACCCGGCGTGACTTTCAACGCTTAGTTGTCAGTACATGAGCAGTTTTTAAACCGGTAGTACGTTGCTCCGGTCTGGTTTTGACTAGATGTTACCAGCATTATACGAACAAATCAGCGGCTATTATAGCCCGGCTTGGTTTTTATATGAACCGGCAAGAGGGCAAGGAGTCATCAACACTCCGGATTGGTGTTTTTCACCCTTACTATACAAACAGTTGGTCAGCCAACGAGGTATGTCACAGGTATCATCTATTTTTACAAATCTTGGTTGTCCATCCAAGTTATGTATATATTTTTTGGGCATCATGACCCATCCAGTGGTAAACCACTAGGACACTTTCAAGTTCTTATATGCAGGAACACAAATCATAATGGACTATGCATAAATAGATCCCAAAGGAAGAATAAGTTTTCAGGTATCAAGCAAAACAAACATGCTCGATGGCATGGAAGATAAAGGTGTTCATGCTATCCTATTACAAGGCGCTTTAAACCGCCCAAATTGAATAATTGTTTTCAAAGAGTAGAAGACTGCAACTAGTAAACTAACCACCGGTTTAGGATTCCTCATCGGGACGGCTTGATGATTGAGGGTCATCTTGCACGGTCACATTCTCTTCATCCCTCCCCAGACACTGGAAATCAACCGTTGACCAATTGATTCCGGTTAAGGCTTGAAAAACGGCCTCTTCATGGATAAGATTGGAGGGGTCAATGTTAGGAGCGTAAGTATGCTTACGGATTGGTGGCACAAGATCTTCAACATTATGGATCAACGGGGGCTATCTTTTTCCCTCAGCATCATAAACCGGTTGAAAATGAGATAGATCTGTGTCCTCCGCCAGTTTGCTTGCTATTGGTCGCATCTCCTTTGTTAGCCTTTGGAGATCGTCGTTATTGAAGTTTGAACCGTCTTCTTTCACACCAGGATACCCTTTGATGATATTGATAACCCGCAAGTATAGGGGATCACAATAGTTTTCGGGGGTAAAGTATTCAACCCAAATTTATTGATTCGACACAAGGGGAGCCAAAGAATACTCTCAAGTATTAGCAGCTGAGTTGTCAATTCAACCACACCTGGAAACTTAATATCTGCAGCAAAGTGTTTACTAGCAAAGTAATATGATAGTAGTGATAACGGTAACAAAAGGTAACAATAGTAAAAGTAATGTTTTTGGTATTTTGTAGTGATGATAGCAATAGCAACGGGAAAGTAAATAAGCGAAGAACAATATATGGAAAGCTCGTAGGCAATGGATGCGGTTCATCATGTAACAGTCATAACCTAGGGTGACACAGAACTAGCTCCAGTTCGTCAATGTAATGTAGGCATGTATTCCGAATATAGTCATACGTGCTTATGGAAAAGAACTTGCATGACATCTTTTGTCCTGCCCTACCGTGGCAGCGGGGTCCTTACGGAAACTAAGGGATATTAAGGCCTCCCTTTAATAGAGAACCGGAACAAAGCATTAACACATAGTGAATACATGAACTCCTCAAACTACGGTCATCACCGGTAAGTATCCCAATTATTGTCACTTCGGGGTTAACGGATCATAACACATAATAGGTGACTATAGACTTGCAAGATAGGATCAAGAACTCTCATATATTGATGAAAACATAATAGGTTCAGATCTGAAATCATGGCACTCGGGCCCTAGTGACAAGCATTAAGCATAGCAAAGTCATATCAACATCAATCTCAGAACATAGTGGACACTAGGGATCAAACCCTAACAAAACTAACTCGATTACATGATAGATCCCATCCAACCCATCACCGTCCAGCAAGCCTACAATGGAATTACTCATGCACGGTGGTGAGCATCATGAAATTGGTGATGGAGGATGGTTGATGATGACGATGGCGATGGATTCCCCTCTCCGGAGCCCCAAATGGACTCTAGGTCAGCCCTCCTGAGAGGTTTTAGGGCTTGGCGGCGGCTCCGTTTCGTAAATGCGATGATTTCTTCTCTCTTATTTTTTTCTCCCCGAAACTCAATATATGGAGTTGGAGTTCGAGTCGGAGAGGCAACAGGGGGCCCACGAGGTAGGGGGCGCGCCCCCCACCCTCGTGGAGAGGTGGTGGGCCCCCTGGCCTTCATCTTTTGCAGGTATTTTTCTTATTTTATAAAAAGTCGCTCCGTGAAGTTTTAGGTCATTCCGAGAACGTTTGCTCCTGCACATAAATAACACCATGGTAATTCTGCTGAAAACAGCGTCAGTCCGGGTTAGTTCAATTCAAATCATGCAAGTTAGAGTCCAAAACAAGGGCAAAAGTGTTTGGAAAAGTAGATACGTTGGAGACGTATCAACTCCCCCAAGATTAAACCTTTGCTTGTCCTCAAGAAATTCAGTTGACAAACTGAAAGTGATAAATAAAAACTTTTACAAACTCTGTTTGCTCTTGTTGTTGTAAATATGTAAAGCCAGCATTCAAGTTTTCAGCAAAGATTATAACTAACCACATTCACAATAACGCATAGATCTCAAGTTTACTAATATCAATAGCATAATCAACTAGCGAGCCATAATAATAAATCTCAGATGACAACACTTTCTCAAAACAACCATAATATGATATAACACGGTGGTATCTCGCTAGCCCTTTCTGTGACCGCAAAACATAAATGCAGAGCACCTTTAAAGACCAAGGACTGACTAGACATTGTAATTCATGGTAAAAGAGATCCAGTCAAGTCATACTCAATGTAAACTAACAGTAATGAATGCAAATGACAGCGATGCTCTGCAACTGGTGCTTTTTAATAAGAGGATGATGACTCAGCTTAAAATTAAATAGATAGGCCCTTCGCAGAGGGAAGTAGGGATTTGTAGAGGTGCCAGAGCTCGGTTTTGAAACATAGGTGGATAATATTTTGAGTGGTATACTTTCATTGTCAACATAACAACCAAGAGATGGCGATATCTTCCATGCTACACACATTATAGGCGGTTCCCAAATAGAATGGTAAAGTTTATACTCCCCCTTCCACCAACAAGCATCAATCCATGGCTTGCTCGAAACAATGAGTGCCTCCAACTAACTAGAGTCCCAGGGGGAGTTTTGTTTGCAATTATTTTGATTTAGTTTGCATAAAGCATGGGACTGGGCATCCCGGTGACCAGCCATTTATCTCATGAGTGAGGAGCGGAGTCCACTCCTCTTGTGAATAACCCGCCTAACATGGAAGATACGGACAACCCTAGTTGATACATGAGCTATTCGAGCATACAAAACAGGATATTTATTTGAAGGTTTAGAGTTTGGCACATACAAATTTACTTGGAATGGTAGGTAGATACCGTATATAGGTAGGTATAGTGGACTCATGTGGAAAAACTTTGGGGTTTAAGGAGTTTGGATGCACAAGCAGTATTCCCGCTTAGTATAGGTGAAGGCTAGCAAAAGACTGGGAAGCGACCAGCTACAGAGCGGCAACAGTCATGAACATGCATTAAAATTAATCAACACCGAATGCAAGAATGAGTAGGATATAATCCGCCATGAACGTAAATATCGTGAAGGCTATGTTGATTTTGTTTCAACTACATGCGTGAACATGCGCCAAGTCAAGTCACTTAAATCATTCAGAGGAGGATACCACCCTATCATACCACATCATAACCATTTTAATAGCATGTTGGCACGCAAGGTAAACCATTATAACTCATAGCTAATCAAGCATGGCACAAGAAACTATGATCTCTAGTTGTAATTGCGAACATGTTTATCCATAATAGGCTGAATCAGGAACGATGAACTAATCATATTTACAAAAACAAAAGGGGTCGAGTTCATACCAGTTTTTCTCATCTTAGCCAGTCCATCATATATCATCATAATTGCCTTTCACTTGCACGATCGAATGATGTGAATAATAATAATGATGCACGTGTATTGGACTAAGCTGGAATCTGCAAGCATTCAATAAACAAGATAAGACAAGGCAATATGGGCTCTTTTGTCAGATCAACAATAATGCATATAAGAGCCACTTCAACAATTTAATTATGGTCTTCTCCTATCGACCCCCAAAGAAAAGAAAAGAAATGAAACTATTTACACGGGAAAGCTCCCAACAAGCAAAAGAAGAGCAGGAATTTTTTTGGGGTTTTCTTTTTAATTACTACTACAAGCATGGAAAGTAAAATAATTAAAAGTTATGACTAATTTTTTTGGTTTTTCTTAAGGTTTATTAAACACACAAGAAGAAAGCATAAAGAGGAAATTAAGCTAGCATGGATGCTACAATGAAAAAGTATGAGCACCGACATCTAGCAATGAGTGTGTGAACATAAATGTAATGTCGGTGGGAAATACGTACTCCCCCAAGCTTAGTATTTTGGCCTAAGTTGGTCTATGGCCACGGCTGGCCTGGCGGATATCCATAATAGTAGTTGGGGTCGCAATGTGATGAAGAAGAGGAAGACTCCACTTGCCACTGGCTGACAATCATCTCCGGATCCCACTGATAATTAGACTGTCGTGGAGGATCAACTTGTGGTTCCGGCTCTGGCTCCTCAGCTCGTGCAGGGTTCCGGTAGGCGTGAATAGCCTTCAACGGAACAAGGTACGTGCCTACCGATAAATCAAACAAAGAAGGAGCAGGCAGGGTAATAGTCTCAGGATGGTGTTTATTAATGAACAATTGATATTTAAGCTCTCCTTCCCTATTCTTAACAATAAAATCATGTGCCACCATACTTTTATAATCTAGATAAACACGAGGCAGCACTTTTTCTTCCTTCTCAGAATGCCTAATAGGTATGTTAAAATGTGCATCTAGGCGTGAGGCATAGATGCCTCCAAAGATGGGGCCCTTTGTACAGTTTAGACTTAATCGTTTAGCAACAATGCCGCCCATACTAACAGTGTTATCACCATATAAACTGTGGAGCAAAATAATAATATCAGGGATACTAAGGTTTCCACTGTTTCCGCGACCAATTAAGCAACGACTAGCAAATAATGCAAAATAACGTAAAACAGGAAAATGTATGCTAGTGATTCGTGCATCGGAAACCTTCCTTGTTTCCCCTACAGTGATAGTATCAATAAGCCCTTCCACATCATCGCGATGTGGTTCTTCTGTCTTGCCCTCAAAAGGGACTAAACAAACCCGACAAAAATCATAAAGTGACATCTCCTTATGCTCATCATATAAATGAAACTCCACCGTAGGTGGTGAGCTCCTAGAATGGAAATGAAAGTTTTGCACAAAGGTATTTGTGAGTAAGAGATACTGATCGCATTGGTCATGGAGGAAAGTGGTGAGGCCTGCATGTTTAGCCAATTCATGAAAATCTTCATAAATCCCGGCTGCTCTCAAGAAATCATCGGATGGCCATTCACACGCCCAAATCTCCGTGGTGCGAGGCAGATTATACTTAGGCTTTGGTGCCTTTTCCTTCGAGCTTTGGCTCGATGAGCCCCTCAAAAGTCTCCTCATCTTTTTCTGAAAAATTCTGAAATTTTTAGTAATTTCAAAATAAAAGTAAACCAAACTCAATAATATTGATAGCAACTACTCCTACAAGTGCCTAGGGCCTATATCATGCATCAAAACTACTTTTGACCATATAAATTTGACATGCAAGCTCAAGAACAAGGTCACCTAAGCAACAGAAATTTGCAATGAATAAAGCACTAGAGCAAAAACTAATTGGACCAATGGAGGAGTCACATACCAAGGAACAATCTCCCCAAGCAGTTTTGTGAGAGGTGCTTTGAGCAAGGAGATCAAAAATGGCAGCAAAACGAGCTTGGACTCGGGTTTGAGGTGGTTATTCGTGTTTGTGGGAGGAAGAAGAAGTTATGGGGGAAATGATAAGTGGAGGAGGGCCCCCGTGGGCCCACGAGGCAGGGGGCGCGCCCTCCACCCTCGTGGGCAGGTGGTTGACCCCCTGCTGTGTTCTCAGTGCCAAATATTCTCAAATATTCTAGAAAAAATCATATTTAAATTTCAGGGCATTTGGAGAACTTTTATTTTCTAGGTATTTTTATGTTGCACTAATAATCAGATAACAGACAAAAAATATTTATTTTTATTTTATTTAATATAAATAACAGAAAGTAAAAGTGGGGTACAGAAGGTTGTGCCTTCTAGTTTCATCCATCTCAAGATCATCAAAAGGAATCCACTAACAAGGTTGATCAAGTCTTGTTAACGAACTCATTCTGAATAACATGGAACCGGGGAAATTTCGAATAACACTATGTTACCTCAACGGGGATATGCACATCCCCAATAATAAGAATATCATATTTCTTCTTGACAGTAGGAAGAGGAAATTCAAAACCTCCAAATATAATCGATGGAATTTTTCCAATAGAGTTGATACTATGAACTTGAGGTTGTTTCCTCAGAAAGTGTACCATATGCTCATTACCATTTGATGAAGCTATGTACCTAGGGTAGGGTCATGGATCTATCCAAGATACCCTCCCCAAGGACATCTCTAAAAAGAACCAGAAGTAGTCGAGGAAAAATCATCACCCACTCGACCATGAAGCTATGTTCCACTCGACAGTCTTGAAGACACTCGACCGTATGGACAATCACTCGACTACCAAAAGATCTAGAGCCACTCCACTCTGCAACGATCGGGAATTAAGTCATATCCTTAATGGTCATTATGTATCTTTATTGCAGGCGTTACCAATAACGTCTCCATCTTTATGTACCTTAAACCCTTTGTAACTGAGGGCGGGAGGGGTCTGGCGAACTCTATATAAGCCACCCCCCTCCTCAGGGACAAGGGTTCGCACCCCCTGTAACACACACGCATATAATCCAGTCGACCACCTCCGGGCTCCGAGACGTAGGGCTGTTACTTCCTCTAAGAAGGGCCTGAACTTGTAAAACTTGTGTGAACAACTCTTCCATAGCTAGGATCTTGCCTCTACATCTCTACCCCCCCCCCATTCTACTGTCAGACTTAGAACCACGACAGTTGGCGCCCACCGTGGGGCAGGTGTCTTAGCGACTTGTTGGAGAAGTTGTGATTTTTCCGATCCCCATCAACATGGTTTCAGGCGGAGGTTTGGCCAAGGGCCGCGAGATCCATCTCGGTGCACTCGTACTCATCGCCGACGACTCCGCTTGGCTCCAGGAAGCGCCACTCGACGTCGAGGCGCTCCCCGTCCGCGGGGCAACGCACTTTCGTGCGTGCGTCTGTGGCGTCCTCCTACGGCAGCTGCCGACTCAATATCAGTCAGCGCTCATGCCGACCTCCCTCCCTGCAGCCCGCCGGGGCAAACATTCTGGTCGGTCGAGGCTTCAATGGTGGGTGAGGCATGCGATGGCTCGCCAATCGGCCACCCCCCAGGTCACGGCAATCGAGCCCGACAAAACTCTCTACGGCCTGTTCGACTGGCTCCGTAGAGACGGCATCCGAGTGCGACAGTAGTGACCCCGCGGCGGAAGTTTTGATGGTCAATGGACCACGTAGTCCTCCTGGCTTCACCCGTGAGGACGGAGGCGATGGTGGCGGCGATCCGTCGCATGTCCACGAAGAGTACCGACCCGAACCCCTCTCTTCACAAAGGAGAGAGGAAGTTCGCCGCCGAAACATGGATGCACTGCACACTCCTATCGTTGGAGAAACCCCTAAGGCCCAGGCCTTGGAGGAGGCGCGCCTGGCCAACTTGGCTAAGCTCACTCGACTAGAGAACCTCCAGCACGCACTCGACGAGCGTGCTCGGCAGCGTGCTCCCGAGTCGAGTCGACGTCAACTTTTTCCACCTCCGACTCAAGTATACCGAACTCCAATCCAGAATCTCGCAGCTGCGGCTCGAATAGCAGAGTCAATCCAACCTTCCCAGTCGGAAGCTGGTCGAGGTTGGGTTCAGATCCGGGCTTTGCTTCGAGCCGCGGGTGAGGAGAATACAGTAGTATCTCAGTCACGGAATAGGATTCACAGCAGATCCGTGGCTGCAGACACAGTCCAGTCGGCTCACAGCCCAAGATCGCCCCCGAGGCGTGAGGGACATGGAGACCGACGAGATCAGTACAGAAACCGTGAGCAGTATGATCACCGACTCAATCACGATGGTCGTCGTCGAGGGCCCACGCCTCCCCCAAGGAGTGGATCATACATGCCTCGGTAGTAGGATGACAGACGCCCTCATAGTGGTGGGCGAAGGATTCCCTTCGACCCCAGGGAACTGGGCTTTGATGCGAGATCTATGCTCGTTCAGGGTCTAGTCGACAGGAACAGAACCCCGACAGAGATTTTCCAACTGGCAGCAGAGTGCATGTCTCAGGCCCAGAGTGCTTTAGCAGAGCCATCAGGTCTGCGGTGATTCTTCCCAACTTCAGATTGGCGACTGGAGTCAGTAAGTTCACTGGTGAGTCCAAGCCCGACACTTGGCTCGAGGATTACCGAGTGGCTGTACAGATTGGTGGCGGCAACGATGAAGTGGCCATGAAGCACCTTCCTTTGATGCTGGAGGGCTCGGCCAGGGCGTGGCTGAATCAGTTAGCTCCTGGTAGTATTTATACTTGGGAAGATCTTGCTCGAGTATTTGTCAGAACATTTGAAGGTACTTGCAAGCGGCCAGCAGGGTTGACAGGATTACAGTGTTGCGTTCAGAAACCGAATGAAACTTTGAGGGATTATATCCAGAGATGGATCACGTTGCACCACATAGTGGAGAATGTGTCAGATCACCAAGCAATTTGTGCCTTCAAAGAAGGCGTTAAGTATCGGGAGTTGAATCTGAAATTCGGTCGGACAGGAGATATGACTCTGACTCGGATGATGGAGATTGCCACCAAGTACGCCAATGGTGAAGAAGAAGACCGAATCCGGAGTGGCAAGCACAAAGCAGTCGCCCACGAAACCGGAGGAGGAAACTCCAGTCGAAAGCAGAAGCGCAAAGCCGAGCCAGCCGCTCCTGGTGAAGCCTTAGCCGTGACTCAGGGGAAGTTCAAGGGGAAACCTAAAGGACCATGGAACCATAAGAAAGTAAAAGATCAAGATGGAAATGATGTGCTGGATTTACCATGCCACATTCACACCAAGAAAGATGAAGAGGGTAATTTCATTTACCCAAAGCATACCACTCGATGGTGTCGACTCCTAATCCAGCAATTCCGAGAGAAACAGCCCAAGGAAAAGTAGAAGGAAGCGGACAAAGTTGAGGATGAGGAGGAGGACGATGATGGTTACCCCCACGTCAATTCCACTATGATGATTTTCGCTGATGTTGAGAGTAAGAGTCGACTGAAAGTCTGTTGGAAATATGCCCTAGAGGAAATAATAAAAGGATTATTATTATATTTCCTTGTTCATGATAATTGTCTTTTATTCATGCTATAATTGTGTTATCCGGAAATCGTAATACATGTGTGAATACATAGACACCAACATGTCCCTAGTAAGCCTCTAGTTGACTAGCTCGTTGATCAACAGATAGTCATGGTTTCCTGACTATGGACATTGGATGTCATTGATAACGAGATCACATCATTAGGAGAATGATGTGATGGACAAGACCCAATCCTAAACATAGTACAAGATCGTATAGTTCGTTTGCTAGAGTTTTTCCAATGTCAAGTATCTTTTCCTTAGACCATGAGATCGTGTAACTCCTGGATACCGTAGGAGTGCTTTGGGTGTACCAAACGTCACAACGTAACTGGGTGACTATAAAGGTATACTATGGGTATCTCTGAAAGTGTCTGTTGGGTTGACACGGATCAAGACTGGGATTTGTCACTCCGTCTGACGGAGAGGTATCTCTGGGCCCACTCGGTAATGCATCATCATAAAGAGATCAAAGTGACCAAGTGTCTGGTCACGGGATCATGCATTACGGTACGATGTAAAGTGACTTGCCGGTAACGAGATTGAACGAGGTATTGGGATACCGACGATCGAATCTCGGGCAAGTAACGTACCGATTGACAAAGGGAATTGTATACGGGGGGTTGCTTGAATCCTCGACATCGTGGTTCATCCGATGAGATCATCGAGGAGCATGTGGGAGACAACATGGGTATCCAGATCCCGCTGTTGGTTATTGACCGGAGAGTCGTCTCGGTCATGTCTACATGTCTCCCGAACCCGTAGGGTCTACACACTTAAGGTTCGGTGACGCTAGGGTTGTATGGATATGAGTATGCAGTAATCCGAAAGTTGTTCGGAGTCCCGGATGAGATCCCGGACGTCACGAAGAGTTCCGGAATGGTCCGTAGGTGAAGAATTATATATAGGAAGTGCAGTTTCGGCCATCGGGAGAGTTTCGGGGGTCAATGGTATTGTACCGGGACCACCGGAAGGGTCCCGGGGGTCCACCGGGTGGGGCCACCCAACCCGGAGGGCCCCATGGGCTGAAGTGGGGAGGGAACCAGCCCATAGTGGGCTGGTGCGCCCCCCCTTGGGCCCCCATGCGCCTAGGGTTGGGAACCCTAGGGGAGGGGGCGCCTCCACTTGCCTTGGGGGGCACTCCTACCCCTTGGCCGCCGCCCCCCTAGGAGATCCCATCTCCTAGGGCCGGCGCACCCCCCCTAGGGGGCCTATATAAAGGGTGGGAGGGAGGGCAGCCGCACCCTGAAGTCTTGGCGCCTCCCTCTCCCCTGCTACACCTCTCCCTCTCGCGGAAGAACGGCGAAGCCCTACTGCGGTGACTGCTGCATCCACCACCACGCCGTCGTGCTGCTGGATCTTCATCAACCTCTCCTTCCCCCTTGCTGGATCAAGAAGGAGGAGACGTCACGCTGACCGTATGTGTGTTGAACGCGGAGGTGCCGTCCGTTCGACGCTAGGATCTCCGGTGATTTGGATCACGACGAGTACGACTCCCTCATCCCCGTTCTTTGAACGCTTCCGCTCGCGATCTACGAAGGTATGTAGATGCATCCGATCACTCGTTGCTAGATGAACTCATAGATGGATCTTTGTGAAAACGTAGGAATTTTTTTTGTTTTTTGCAACGTTCCCCAACAGTGGCATCATGAGCTAGGTCTATGCGTAGTTCTCTTTGCACGAGTAGAACACAATTTGTTGTGGGCGTAGATGTTGTCAACTTTCTTGCTGCTACTAGTCTTATTTTGCAGCAGTATTGTGGGATGAAGCGGCCCGGACCAACCTTACACATACGCTTACGTGAGACCGGTTCCACCGACTGGCATGCACTAGTTGCATAAGGTGGCTGGCGGGTGTCTGTCTCTCCCACTTTAGTTGGAGCGGATTCGATGAAAAGGGTCCTTATGAACGGTAAATAGAAGTTGACAAATCACGTTGTGGCTTTAACGTAGGTAAGGAAACGTTCTTGCTAGAACCCTCTTGCGGCCACGTAAAACTTGCAACAACAATTAGAGGACGTCTAACTTGTTTTTGCAGCAAGTGTTCTGTGATGTGATATGGCCAAAGTTGTGATGAATGATGAATGATATATATGTGATGTATGAGATCATGTTCTTGTAATAGGAATCACGACTTTCATGTCGATGAGTATGACAACCGGCAGGAGCCATAGGAGTTGTCTTTATTTTTTGTATGACCTGCGTGTCATTGAGAAACGCCATGTAAATTACTTTACTTTATTGCTAAACGTGTTAGCCATAGTAGTAGAAGTAATAGTTGGCGAGCAACTTCATGGAGACACGATGATGGAGATCATGATGATGGAGATCATGGTGTCATGCCGGTGACAAGATGATCATGGAGCCCCAAGATGGAGATCAAAGGAAGCTATATGATACTGGCCATATCATGTCACTATTATTTGATTGCATGTGATGTTTATCATGTTTTTGCATCTTGTTTACTTAGAACGACGGTAGTAAATAAGATGATCCCTCATAATAATTTCAAGAAAGTGTTTCCCCTAACTGTGCACCATTGCGACAGTTCATTGTTTCGGAGCACCACGTGATGATCGGGTGTGATAGATTCCAACGTTCACATACAACGGGTGTAAGACAGATTTACACATGCAAACACTTAGGTTGACTTGACGAGCCTAGCATGTACAGACATGGCCTCGGAACACAGAAGACCGAAAGGTCGAGCATGAGTCGTATAGAAGATACGATCAACATGAAGATGTTCACCGATGTTGACTAGTCCGTCTCACGTGATGATCGGACACGGCCTAGTTAACTCAGATCATGTTATACTTAGATGACTGGAGGGATGTCTATCTAAGTGGGAGTTCATTGAATAATTTGATTAGATGAACTTAATTATCATGAACTTAGTCTAAAATCTTTACAACATGTATTGTAGATCAAATGGCCAACGTTGTCCTCAACTTCAACGCGTTCCTAGAGAAAACCAAGTTGAAAGACGATGGCAGCAACTATACGTACTGGGTCCGGAACCTGAGGATCATCCTCATAGCTGCCAAGAAATATTATGGCCTACAAGCACCGCTAGGTGAAGCACCTGCTCTCCCTGCAGAACAAGACATTATGAACGCTTGGCAGACACGTACCGATGACTACTCCCTCATTCAGTGCGGCATGCTTTACAGCTTAGAGCCGGGGATCCAAAAGCGTTTTGAGAGACACGGAGCATATGAGATGTTCGAAGAGCTGAAAATGGTTTTTCAAGCTCATGCCCGGGTCGAGAGATATGAAGTCTCCGACAAGTTCTTCGGCTGTAAGATGGAGGAAAACAGTTCTGTCAGTGAGCACATACTCACTATGTCTGGATTACATAACCGCTTGACTCAGCTGGGAGTTAATCTCCCAGATGACGCGGTCATTGACAGAATCCTTCAGTCGCTTCCACCGAGCTACAAGAGCTTTGTGATGAACTTCAATATGCAGGGGATGGAAAAGACCATTCCTGAAGTATTTGCAATGCTGAAATCAGCAGAGGTAGAAGTCAAAAAGGAACATCAAGTGTTGATGGTGAATAAAACCACTAAGTTCGAGAAAGGCAAGGGTAAGAAGAACTTCAAGAAGGACGGCAAGGGAGTTGCCGCGCCCGGTAAGCAAGCTGCCGGGAAGAAGCCAAAGAATGGACGCAAGCCCAAGACTGAGTGCTTTTATTGCAAGGGAAGTGGTCACTGGAAGCGGAACTGCCCCAAATAATTAGCGGACAAGAAGGCCGGCATCACGAAAGGTATATGTGATATACATGTAATTGATGTGTACCTTACCAGTACTCGTAGTAGCTCCTGGGTATTTGATACCAGTGCGGTTGCTCACATTTGTAACTCAAAGCAGGAGCTGCGGAATAAGCGGAGACTCGCGAAGGATGAGGTGACGATGCGCGTCGGGAATGGTTCCAAGGTCGATGTGATCGCCGTCGGCACGCTAACTCTACATTTACCTACGGGATTAGTTTTAAACCTGAATAATTGTTATTTAGTGCTAGCTTTGAGCATGAACATTGTATTAGGATCTCGTTTAATTCGAGATGGCTACTCATTTAAATCCGAGAATAATGGTTGTTCTATTTATATGAGAGATATGTTTTATGGTCATGCTCCGATGGTGAATGGTTTATTCTTAATGAATCTCGAGCATAATGCTACACATATTCATAGTGTGAATACCAAAAGATGTAAGGTTGATAATGATAGTCCCACATACTTGTGGCACTGCCGCCTTGGTCACATAGGTGTCAAACGCATGAAGAAGCTCCATGCAGATGGACTTTTAGAGTCTCTTGATTACGAATCATTTGACACGTGCGAACCATGCCTCACGGGCAAAATGACCAAGACTCCGTTCTCAGGAAAAATGGAGCGAGCAACCAACTTATTGGAAATCATACATACTGATGTGTGCGGTCCAATGAGTGTTGAGGCTCGCGGTGGCTATCGTTATGTTCTCACCCTCACTGATGACTTGAGTAGATATGGGTATGTCTACTTAATGAAACACAAGTCTGAGACCTTTGAAAAGTTCAAGGAATTTCAGAGTGGGGTTGAGAATCAACGTGACAGGAAAATCAAGTTCTTGCGATCAGATCGTGGGGGAGAATACTTGAGTCACGAATTTGGCACACACTTAAGAAAATGTGGAATAGTTTCACAACTCACGCCGCCTGGAACACCTCAGCGTAATGGTGTGTCCGAACGTCGTAATCGCACTCTATTAGATATGGTGCGATCTATGATGTCTCTTACCGATTTACCGCTATCATTTTGGGGCTATGCTTTAGAGACTGCCGCATTCACTTTAAATAGGGCTCCGTCGAAATCCGTTGAGATGACACCGTATGAATTATGGTTTGGAAAGAAACCTAAGCTGTCGTTTCTAAAAGTTTGGGGATGCGATGCTTATGTCAAGAAACTTCAACCTGAAAAGCTCGAACCCAAGTCAGAAGAATGCGTCTTCATAGGATACCCTAAAGAAACTATTGGGTATACCTTCTACCTCAGATCCAAAGGCAAGATCTTTGTTGCCAAGAATGGATCCTTTCTAGAGAAAGAGTTTCTCTCGAAAGAAGTAAGTGGGAGGAAAGTAGAACTTGATGAAGTATTACCTCTTGAACCGGAAAGTGGCGCAACTCAGGAAAATGTTCCTGTGTTGCCTGCACCAATCAGAGAGGAAGTTAATGATGATGATCAAGATACTTATGATCAAGCTCCTACTGAAATTCGAAGGTCCACAAGGACACGTTCCGCACCAGAGTGGTACGGCAACCCTGTCTTGGAAATCATGTTGTTAGACAATGATGAACCTTCGAACTATGAAGAAGCGATGGCGGGCCCGGATTCCGACAAATGGCTGGAAGTCATGAAATCCGAGATAGGATCCATGTATGAAAACAAAGTATGGACTTTGACTGACTTGCCCGTTGAGCGACGAGCCATAGAAAATAAATGGATAAGAAGAAGACAGACGCGGATGGTAATGTGACCATCTATAAAGCTCGGCTTGTCACTAAGGGTTATCGACAAGTTCAAGGGGTTGACTACGATGAGACTTTCTCACCTGTTGCGAAGCTGAAGTCCGTCCGAATCATGTTAGCAATTGCCGCATTCTATGATTATGAGATATGGCAAATGGACGTCAAAACGGCATTCCTTAATGGTTTCCTTAAGGAAGAATTGTATATGATGCAGCCGGAAGGTTTTGTCGATCCTAAGAATGCTGACAAGGTGTGCAAGCTCCAACGCTCGATTTATGGGCTGGTGCAAGCATCTCGGAGTTGGAACATTCGCTTTGATGATATGATCAAAGCGTTTGGGTTTATGCAGACTTATGGAGAAGCCTGCGTTTACAAGAAAGTGAGTGGGAGCTCTGTAGCATTTCTCATATTATATGTAGATGACATACTTTTGATGGGAAATGATATAGAGCTTTTGGACAGCATTAAGGCCTACTTGAATAAGAGTTTTTCAATGAAGGACCTTGGAGAAGCTGCTTATATATTAGGCATCAAGATCTATAGAGATAGATCAAGATGCCTCATAGGTCTTTCACAAAGCACATACCTTGATAAGATATTGAAGAAATTCAATATGGATCAGTCTAAGAATGGGGTTCTTGCCTGTGTTGCAAGGTGTGAAATTGAGCTCAGCTCAATGTCCGACCACGGCAGAAGATATAGAAGAGATGAGTGTCATCCCCTATGCCTCAGCCATAGGTTCTATTGTGTATGCCATGCTGTGTACCAGACCTGATGTAAACCTTGCCGTAAGTTTGGTAGGTAGGTACCAAAGTAATCCCGGCAAGGAACACTAGACAGCGGTCAAGAATATCCTGAAGTACCTGAAAAGGACTAAGGAAATGTTTTCGTTTATGGAGGTGACGAAGAGCTTGTCGTAAAGGGTTACGTCGACGCTAGCTTCGACACAGATCTGGATGACTCTAAGTCACAAACCGGATACATGTATATTTTGAATGGTGGGGCAGTAAGCTAGTGCAGTTGCAAGCAGAGCGTCGTGGCGGGATCTACATGTGAAGCGGAGTACATGGCAGCCTCGGAGGCAGCGCATGAAGCAATTTGGGTGAAGGAGTTCATCACCGACCTAGGAGTCATACCCAATGCGTCGGGGCCGATCAAACTCTTCTGTGACAACACTGGAGCTATTGCACTTGCCAAGGAGCCCAGGTTTCACAAGAAGACCAGGCACATCAAGCGTCTTCAACTCCATTCGTGAAAATGTTCAAGATGGAGACATAGATATTTGTAAAGTACATACGGACCTGAATGTAGCAGATCCATTGACTAAACCTCTCCCTAGAGCAAAACATGATCAACACCAGAATTCCAAGGGTGTTCGATTCATCACAATGTAACTAGATTATTGACTCTAGTGCAAGTGCGAGACTGTTGGAAATATGCCCTAGAGGCAATAATAAAAGGATTATTATTGTATTTCCTTGTTCATGATAATTGTCTTTTACTCATGCTATAATTGTGTTATCCGAAAATCGTAATACATGTGTGAATACATAGACACCAACATGTCCCTAGTAAGCCTCTAGTTGACTAGCTCGTTGATCAACAGATAGTCATGGTTTCCTGACTATGGACATTGGATGTCATTGATAACGAGATCACATCATTAGGAGAATGATGTGATGGACAAGACCCAATCCTAAACATAGCACAAGATCGTTTAGTTCGTTTGCTAGAGTTTCTCCAATGTCAAGTATCTTTTCCTTAGACCATGAGATCGTGTAACTCCCGGATACCGTAGGAGTGCTTTGGGTGTACCAAATGTCACAACGTAACTGGGTGACTATAAAGGTATACTACGGGTATCTCCGGAAGTGTCTGTTGGGTTGACACGGATCAAGACTGGGATTTGTCACTCCGTATGACGGAGAGGTATCTCTGGGCCCACTCGGTAATGCATCATCATAAAGAGCTCAAAGTGACCAAGTGTCTGGTCACGGGATCATGCATTACGGTACGAGTAAAGTGACTTGCCGGTAACGAGATTGAACGAGGTATTGGGATACCGACGATCGAATCTCGGGCAAGTAACATACCGATTAACAAAGGGAATTGTATATGGGGGGTTGCTTGAATCCTCGACATCGTGGTTCATCCGATGAGATCATCGAGGAGCATGTGGGAGACAACATGGGTATCCAGATCCCGCTGTTGATTATTGATCAGAGAGTCGTCTCGGTCATGTCTACATGTCTCCCGAACCCGTAGGGTCTACACACTTAAGGTTCGGTGACGCTAGGGTTGTATGGATATGAGTATGCAGTAATCCGAAAGTTGTTCGGAGTCCCGGATGAGATCCCGGACATCACGAAGAGTTCCAGAATGGTCCGGAGGTGAAGAATTATATATAGGAAGTGCAGTTTCGGCCATCGGGAGAGTTTCGGGGGTCAACGGTATTGTACCGGGACCACCGGAAGGGTGCCGGGGGTCCACCGGGTGGGGCCACCCATCCCGGAGGGCCCCATGGGCTGAAGTGGGGAGGGAACCAGCCCATAGTGGGCTGGTGCGCCCCCCTTGGGCCGCCCATGCGCCTAGGGTTGGGAACCCTAGGGGAGAGGGCTCCTCCACTTGCCTTGGGGGGCACTCCTACCCCTTGGCCGCTGCCCCCCCCTAGGAGATCCCATCTCCTAGGGCCGGCACACCCCCTAGGGGGCCTATATAAAGGGGGGAGGGAGGGCAGCCGCACCCTGAAGTCTTGGCGCCTCCCTCTCCCCTGCTACACCTCTCCCTCTCGGAGAAGAACGGTGAAGCCCTGCTGCGGTGACTGCTGCATCCACCACCACGCCGTCATGCTGCTGGATCTTCATCAACCTCTCCTTCCCCCTTGCTGGATCAAGAAGGAGGAGACGTCACGCTGACCATACGTGTGTTGAACGCGGAGGTGCCATCCGTTCGGCGCTAGGATCTCCGGTGATTTGGATCACGATGAGTACGACTCCCTCATCCCCATTCTTTGAACGCTTCCGATCGCGATCTACAAAGGTATGTAGATGCATCCGATCACTCGTTGCTAGATGAACTCATAGATGGATCTTGGTGAAAACTTAGGAAATTTTTTTGTTTTCTGCAACGTTCCCCAACAAAGTCATCAACAGAGAAGTGAACATGGTTGCTCTGGCGACACCCAGTTATTTGAAGTGTTCTCAGACTGCCATCACATAGCCACCCCTGGGAGGCAAGCGCTGGTGGTCGACCCAGTGGTCGAAGGTACTCGATTGACTAAGGTTCTGATGGACGGTGGCAGTGGCCTGAATATACTGTATGCAGAGATGTTGAAAGGAATGGGCATTCCGATGTCCAGACTCAGTGAAAGCAATATGAGTTTCCATGGAGTCATTCCTGGCAAGAAGGCTGCATCACTCGGCCAGATCGCCCTTGATGTAGTGTTCGGTGATTCCAAGAATTACCGCAAAGAAAAGTTGACATTTGAAGTTGTAGATTTCCAGAGTGCTTATCATGCTATTTTGGGCAGGCCAGCTTATGCATGTTTTATGGATCGACCATGTTACGTGTACCTCAAATTGAAGATGTCTGGTCCCGAAGGAGTGATCACTATCACCAGCAATCGAAAGAAGGCAGAAGAGTGCTTCTACAAGGGCTCAAAGATCGCCGATGCACAGATGGCAGTAGTGGAATTGCAGGAATATCAAAAACATGCAGATCCGAGTGATTTGTCGCGTGCTAAGAAGCCTGCCACGGATTCAGCATTCCAGTCGTCTGGTGAAACAAAGCTGATTCACATTCACCCGACGGATCCGAATGCTGCTCCGACTCACATCTCAACAACACTCGACTCCAAATAGGAAGAAGCGCTCATCCAGTTCCTCCGTGAGAACTGGGACATCTTTGCATGGAAACCTTCCGACATGCCAGGTGTTCCCAGGGGACTGGCTGAGCATCATTTGCAAGTCGACCCAAAGGTGAAACCAGTCAAAGAACATCTTCGACAGTCCGCCGTACAGAAGAGGAAGGCAATCGGTGAAGAAGTGGCTCAGCTTCTGGCAGCTGAGTTTATCCGAGAGATCTACCACTCCGAGTGGTTAGCTAATGTTGTCATGGTCCCAAAAAAGGACGACTCACTTCGCATGTGCATCGACTTCAAACATATCAATCGGGACTGCCCGAAAGATCACTTTCCTCTCCCTCGCATCGACCAAATAGTCGACTCGACTGTGGGGTATGAGCGTTTGTCCTTTTGGACGCTTATTCCGGGTACCATCAGATCCGTTTGTACAGACCCGATGAGATAAAAACAGCTTTCATCACCCCGTTTGGGTGCTTCTGTTATGTCACTATGCCATTCGGTTTGAAGAACGCTGGAGCCACATTCATGCAGATGATTCAAAAGTGCCTGCTCACTCAGATCAGTCGGAATGTGGAAGCATACATGGATGACATTGTGGTCAAGTCACGTAAAGGTTCTGACCTACTGGCTGACCTTGCTGAAACCTTTGCCAACCTCAGAAGGTATGATATCAAGCTTAATCCATCAAAGTGCACGTTTGGAGTTCTAGGCGGAAAATTACTCGGTTTTCTCATTTTCGAACGAGGGATCGACGCTAAACCAGAGAAAGTGGGTGCCATACTCCGGATGAAACTCCCTGTGCGTGTGCACGATGTCCAGAAGCTTACTAGTTGTTTGGCCGCCTTAAGTTGATTCATTTCTCTCCTCGGTGAAAAGGCACTGCCTCTTTACCGACTGATGAAGAAGTCAGATAAGTTCGAGTGGACTCCTGAGGCTGATGCAGCATTTGCAGAGCTTAAAGCCCTGCTTTCCACCCAGACGGTGCTTGCTGCTCCAATCAGCAAAGAACCTTTACTGCTTTACATTTTAGCCACTGGACAAGTCGTCAGTACAGTACTTACAGTCGAGCGGGAAGAAGAAGGAAAAGCTTACAAAATTCAGCGCCCAGTATACTATGTCTCTGAAGTTTTGACTCCATCAAAGCAAAGGTATCCACATTATCAGAAACTTGTTTATGGGATCTATATGACCACGAAGAAGGTTGCACATTACTTCTCTGATCACTCCATTACAGTGGTCAGCGACGCTCCATTATTAGAGATTCTGAACAATAGAGATGCAACTGGTCGAGTGGCAAAGTGGGCGATTGAACTCCTTCCCTTAGATATCAAGTTCAAGGGAAAGAAAGCTATCAAGTCCCAAGCAATAGCAGATTTCCTTGCCGAGTGGATTGAACAACAAGTGCCGACTCAAGTACACTTGGAGCATTGGACCATGTTCTTTGATGGTTCCAAGATGCTGAATGGTTCCAGTGCTGGGGTGGTACTGGTATCCCCCCGAGGATACAAGCTCAGATATGTCCTCCAGATTCACTTTGATTCCTCCAATAACGAAGCAGAATATGAAGCACTCCTATATGGGTTGCGTATGGCCATTTCACTCGGCGTCCGTCGCCTCATGGTCTATGGCGACTCAGATTTTGTAGTCAATCAAGTGATGAAGGAGTGGGACGTCAGAAGCCCAGCCATGACTGGTTACTGCAACGCGGTGAGAAAGTTGGAAAAGTTTGAGGGGTTAGAGCTCCATCATATCCCCCGACTGAAAAATCAAGCAGCAGATGATTTAGCAAAGATAGGCTCCAAGAGAGAAGACATTCCCAGTAATGTGTTCCTGGAGCATATTCATGCACCTTCAGTTCAAGAAGATCCCTTCAATGAAGAGCCCCTGCGGCCTAAGAGTGCCACAGATCCGACTGAAGTCGAGGTCCCAACCGTGGTCGACTTAGTCATGGAAGTGTTGGCCATCACTCCCGACCGGACAGTACCATACATTGCATATATCCTTAGGAAAGAGCTCCCAGAAGACGAAGAAGAGGCTCGACAGATCGTCCATCGATCCAAGGCCTTTATTGTAATAAGAGGACAACTGTTCAGAGAAAGTGCAACTGGGGTTAGCCAGAAATGCATAACACCAGAAGAAGGCCGAGTGATCCTCCATGACATCCATTCGGGGACCTGTGGTCACCATGCGTCCTCTCAGACCATTGTGGCTAAAGCATACCGAGCTGGATTCTATTGGCCATGAGAAAATGAAATGGCGAAAGATATAGTCGACAGATGTGAAGGCTGCCAGTTCTACTCCAATATGTCGCACAAACCTGCATCAGCCCTGAAGACCATCCCACTCGTCTGGCCCTTTGCGGTTTGGGGATTGGACATGGTTGGTCCACTGAGGACTGGTAGGAGCGGCTTCACTCATGTGCTTGTAGCAGCCGACAAGTTTACCAAATGGATTGAAGCTAGGCCTATTAAGAATCTTGAAGCTAGTACTGCTGTCAGCTTCATTAGAGAGTTGATTTTCAGATATGGGGTTCCGCACAACATCATCACTGACAACCGATCGAACTTCGATTCTGATGAGTTCAGAACCTTCTGCGCCTCACAAGGCACACGAGTCGACTATGCTTCAGTCGCCCATCCCCAGTCGAATGTACAAGCAGAGAGAGCAAATGGCCTGATTCTCAAAGGACTGAAACCCCGACTGATGCGAGATCTCAAGCACACAGCAGGCGCCTGGGTTGATGAGCTTCCATCAGTTCTTTGGGGATTGAGGACAACTCCTAATCGGTCGACTGGCCGAACTCCATTCTTCTTGGTCTATGGGGCTGAAGCTGTTTTACCGAGTGACTTGCTTCATAATGCACCACGAGTTGAGCTCTTCTCTAAAGATGAAGCAGAACAAGCTCGGCAAGACGCAGTCGACCTCCTAGAGGAGGAAAGAGAGATGGCCTGATCCGGTCAACCATTTATCAACAAGACTTGCGTCGATTCCACACTAGACACGTGAAGGGTCGAGCCTTTCAAGAGGGAGACTTGGTTCTTCGAGTGGATCAGCAGAAACCACACAAGCTCGCCCCAGCTTGGGAAGGTCCCTTCATTGTCACCAGATTGCTCCACAATGGAGCATACCACCTTTACAGTGTCAAGCATAAGAAGGATGAGCCACGGGCTTGGAACGCGGAGCTGCTCCGCCCCTTTTATACTTAAGTATTCGTTTGAAAAAAATGTAATAAGTGCTACCGTTGTAATTTGTTTATCAAAGACAAGAGCTTTATAGTCCTCTGGCACGATTGTTGTTGCTTTTGTTTACGTCTGAAAACCCCCAGCGGGTGACTTAGCTGCGAATCCGTTTCGCCTAAGTTTTCAAAAAACCTACCGAGTGGTGAACCAGCCTCCCACTCGGAGGCTTAGCTGCAGTCCAGTACTCGCCCAAGTTTGTAAAATCCTACCAAGTGGTGAGCCAGTGATACGTCTCCGTCGTATCTATAATTTTTGATTGTTCCATGCCAATATTCTACAACTTTCATATACTTTTGGCAACTTTTTATACTATTTTTGGGACTAACATATTGATCCAGTGCCCAGAGCCAGTTCCTGTTTGTTGCATGTTTTTTGTTTCGCGGAATATCCATATCAAACGGAGTCCAAAAGGAATAAAAACTGATAGAGATTTTTTTGGAATATATATGATTTTTGGGATGAAAAATCCACGCGAGACAGTGCCCGAGGTGGCCACGAGGCAGGAGGGCGCGCCTGCCCCCCCCCCCCCAGGCGCGCCCCTGACCCTCGTAGGCCACCCGTAAGGCAGTTGGTGCCCTTCTTTCGCTGAAACAAAGCTAATTTCCGGATAGAGATCGTGTCAAAATTTCAGCCCAATTGGAGTTACGGATCTCCGGGAATATAAGAAACGGTGAAAGGGAAGAATCTGAGAACACGGAAACAGAGAGAGACAGATCCAATCTCGGAGGGGCTCTTGCCCCTCCCGTGCCATGGAGGCCATGGACCCGAGGGGAAACCCTTCTCCCATATAGGGAGAAGGTCAAGGAAGAAGAAGGAGGGGGGCTCTCTCCCCCTCGCTTCCGGTGGCACCAGAGTGCCACCGGGGGCCATCATCATGACCGCGATCTACACCAACACCTCCGCCATCTTCACCAACATCTCCATCACCTTCCCCCCTCTATCTACAGTGGTCCACTCTCCCACAACCCGCTGTACCCTCTACTTGAACATGGTGCTTTATGCTTCATATTATTATCCAATGATGTGTTGCCATCCTATGATGTCTGGGTAGATTTTCGTTGTCCTATCGGTGGTTGATGAATTGCTATGATTGATTTAATTTGCTTGTGGTTATGTTGCTGTCGTTTGGTGCCCATCATATGATTGCGCACGTGGATCACACCCTAGGGTTAGTTGTATGTTGATAGGACTATGTATTGGAGGGCAAGAGTGACAGAAGCTTCAACCTAGCATAGAAATTGATGCATACGGGATTGAAGGGGGACCAATATATCTTAATGCTATGGTTGGGTTTTACCTTAATGAACATTAGTAGTTGCGGATGCTTGCTAATAGTTCCAATGATAAGTGCATAGAATTCCAAGTCAGGGATGACATGCTAGCAGTGGCTTCTCCCACATAATACTTGCTATCGGTCTAGTAAGGTAGTCAATTGCTTAGGGGCAATTTCGCAACTCCTACCACCACTTTTCCACACTCGCTATATTTACTTTATTGTTTCTTTATCTAAACAGCCCCTAATTTTTATTTATGTACTCTTTATTATCTTGCAAACCTATCCAACAACACCTACAAAGTACTTCTAGTTTCATACTTGTTCTAGGTAAAGCGAACGTCAAGTGTGCGTAGAGTTGTATCGGTGGTCGATAGAACTTGAGGGAATATGTGTTCTACCTTTAGCTCCTCGTTGGGTTTGACACTCTTACTTATCGAAAACTGTTGCGATCCCCTATACTTGTGGGTTATCAGCCAGCCTCCCACTCGGGGGCTTAGCTGCAGTCCAGTACTCGCCTAAGTTTGTAAAATCCTACCGAGTGGTGAGCCAGCCTCCCACTCAGAGGCTTAGCTGCAGTCCAGTACTCTCCTAAGTTTGTAAAATCCTACCGAGTGGTGAGCCAGCCTCCCACTCGGAGGCTTAGCTGCAGTCCTGTACTCGCCTAAGTTTGTAAAATCCTACCGAGTGGTGAGCCAGTCTCCCTCTCGGAGGCTTAGCTGCAGTCCAGTACTCGCCTATGTTTGTAAAATCCTGCCGAATGGTGAGCCAACCTCCCACTCAGGGGCTTAGCTGCAGTCCAGTACTCGCCTAAGTTTGTAAAATCCTACCGAGTAGTGAGCCAGCCTCCCACTCGGAGGCTTAGCTGCAGTCCAGTACTCGCCTAAGTTTGTAAAATCCTACCGAGTGGTGAGCCAGCCTCCCACTCGGGGGCTTAGCTGCAGTACAGTACTCGCCTAAGTTTGTAAAATCCTACCGAGTGGTGAAGAATCCTCCCACTCGGGGGCTTAGCTGCAGTCCAGTACTCGCCTAAGTTTGTAAAATCCTACCGAGTGGTGAGCAATCCTCCCATTTGGGGGCTTAGCTGTAGTCCAGTACTCGCCTAAGTTTGTAAAATCCTACCGAGTGGTGAAGAATCCTCCCACTCGGAGGCTTAGCTGTAGTCCAGTACTCGCCTAAGTTTGTAAAATCCTACCGAGTGGTGAGCCAGCCTCCCACTCGGGGTCTTAGCTGCAGTCCAGTACTCGCCTAAGTTTGTAAGATCCTACCGAGTGGTGAGCAATCTTCCCACTCGGGAGCTTAGCCGCAGTCCAGTACTGGCCTAAGTTTGTAAAATCCTACCGAGTGGTGAACAATCCTCCCACTCGGGGGCTTAGCTGGTGTCCAGTACTCGCCTAAGTTTGTAAAATCCTACCGAGTGGTGAGCAATCTTCCCACTCGGGAGCTTAGCCGCAGTCCAGTACTGGCCTAAGTTTGTAAAATCCTACCGAGTGGTGAACAATCCTCCCACTCGGGGGCTTAGCTGGTGTCCAGTACTCGCCTAAGTTTGTAAAATCCTACCGAGTGGTGAGCAATCCTCCCATTCGGGGGCTTAGCTGTAGTCCAGTACTCGCCTAAGTTTGTAAAATCCTACCGAGTGGTGAGCAATCCTCCCATTCGGGGGCTTAGCTGCAGTCCAGTACTCGCCTAAGTTTGTAAAATCCTAATGAGTGGTGAGAAATCCTCCCACTCAGGGGCTTAGCTGCAGTCCAGTACTCGCCTAAGTTTGTAAAATCCTACCGAGTGGTGAGCAATCCTCCCACTCGGAGGCTTAGCTGCAGTCTAGTACTCGCCTAAGTTTGTAAAATCCTACCGAGTGGTGAGCAATCCTCCCACTCGGAGGCTTAGCTGCAGTCTAGTACTCGCCTAAGTTTGTAAAATCCTATCGAGTGGTGAGCAATCCTCCCACTCGGAGGCTTAGCTGCAGTCTAGTACTCGCCTAAGTTTGTAAAAATCCATCGAGTGGTGAGCTGTCCTTCTCCTTTGGAGCTGCTCCACAAATACAACATACGCTCCATCTCCATCCGTAAGGACAACAAGGTGCAGGTCGACAGCGGCCCTCTTCTTCGAGCTACGCCACAAATACAACGTGTGTTCCATCTGTAATGCCCTCGATGCGGCTATATCTCCCACGTGTCGAAGCACGACTTAGAGGCATAACCGCATTGAAACAATGTCGCAAGTGAGGTAATCTTCACAACAACCCATGTAATACATAAGGGAAAAAGATACATAGTTGGCTTACAATCGCCACTTCACACAATACATGAATAAAGCTTTACATCATCCAGATACAATCAAGGTCCGACTACGGAACCAAAATAAAAGAAGACTACCCCAAATGCTACACAGATCCCCGATCGTCCCAACTGGGCTCCACTACTGATCGACTGAAACGAAACAACACAATGGACAAGATCTTCATCAAGCTCCTCCTTGAGCTCAGTTGCGTCACCTGTAGGGTATCATCGAGCACCTGCAACTGGTGTTGGAAGTATCTGTGAGTCATGGGGACTCAGCAATCTCACACCCTCGCGATCAAGACTATTTAAGCTTATAGGTAGGGAAAAAGGTATGTGAGGTGGAGCTGCAGCAAGCACTAGCATATATGGTGGCTAACATACGCAAATGAGGGCGAGAAGAGAAGGCAAAGCACATTCGAGAAACTATGATCAAGAAGTGATCCTAGAACAACCTACGTCAAACATAACTCCAACACCGTGTTCACTTCCCGGACCCCGCCGAGAAGAGACCGTCACGGTAACACATGTGGTTGATGCATTTTAATTAAGATAAGCTTCAGGTTTTCTACAACTGGACATTAACAAATTTCCATCTGCCCATAACCGCGAGCACGGCTTTTGAAAGTTCAAATCCCTGTAGGGGTGTCCCAACTTAGCCCATCACAAGCTCTCACGGTCAACCAAGGATATTCCTTCTCCCAGGACGACCCGATCAGACTCGGAATCCCGGTTACAAGACATCTTGACAATGGTAAAACAAGACCAACAAGACCACCCGCTATGCCGACAAATCCCGATAGGAGCTGCACATATCTCGTTCTCAGGGCACACCGGATAAGCTAAGCGTACGGGAGCCAACGTAACCCAAGTTGCCAAGGGACGGCCCCGCACGGTGCTCTGGGTTGGACCAACACTTAGAGAAGCACTGGCCCGGGGGTTTAATAAAGATGACCCTTGGGCAGGCCTACCCAAGGGAAAGAAAAGGCTAGGTGGCAAATGGTAAAACCAATGTTGGGCCTTGCTGGAGGAGTTTTATTCAAGGTGAATTGTCAAGGGGTTCCCATTATAACCCAACCGTGTAAGGAACGCAAAATCCAGGAACATAACACCGATATGACGGAAACTAGGGCGGCAAGAGTGGAACAAAACACTAGGCATAAGGCCAAGCCTTCCACCCTTTACCAAGTAAATAGATGCATTAATTAAATAAGAGATATTGTGATATCCCAACAATAATCATGTTCCAACAAGGAACAAACTCCAATCTTCACCTGCAACTAACAACGCTATAAGTGGGGCTGAGCAAAGCGGTAACATAGCCAAACAACGGTTTGCTAGCACAAGGTGGGTTAGAGGCTTGGCTTAACAATATGGGAGGCATGATATAGCAAGTGGTAGGTATCGCAGCATAGGCACAGCAAAAGAGCGAGCATCTAGCAAGCAAAGATAGAAGTGATTTCGAGGGTATGGTCATCTTGCCTGAGATCCCGCAGGGAAGAAGAACAAGTCCATGAAGAAGACACACGGACGAAGTCGAACAGATCCTCACAAACGCGACGTTATCGGAACTAATCCGAAGAAGCAACACCGGAAACAAAGCAAACAACATAGTAAACAACCATCACATAGTCATGGCATGATGCGCAAACAAGTATGATGCATGTCCGGTTTAATGAAGCATGGCATGGCAAAGGGCACAAACAAAGCTACAAGTTAAATGGAGCTCAATATGCAATGAGTTGCATACGGAACACCACATCAATTATTTAGTTCTCTCTCGTTTAGGTACCCAACAATATTTAATGTTGTTAAACATGGAAAGAGGTGAGGCATAACAAAACTACACCATCTAAACAATTTAAATGGGGCCGGATATAACAAATAACGAATCTGGTAAATCCCCATATGCCTTAGTAATTTATTGCAACAACAATTTTAAACATTTTAGATGTTGTTATCATGATGCGGATGACATGAACAAGTTTATGAAATTTTTATTAAAAGTTGACAAGAGCAATATGAACCATTTCTCACCGTGGTGGAAAGGAAAGGGGTGCCACGGCAACGATAATGAAAAGGGGTGCCACGGCAGCGTTCCGGTTCCGAAAACTCGATTGAGATGCCGGTGGAAAAGAACAAGTGTGACGGGAGCGTGTCATGCGAAGAACGGTGGGGTGCTCCCGGTTACCGGGTTCCCACATGTCGATGGCATGGCAACGAGGAGGAACAACTAAGGTTCACGAGCGAATACAACAACCAACCATGCATCTCATATAACACATGCATCCGGTCCATGGGCGTCGTCTCGGGGTTATACCTTCGGAGCGTGCAAAGGGGACAGTTCTCGTTCGTAGAGGGAAGTAGGCATTCTCGCGACGGCGGTAGTGGAAGTAGTCGATCTCGCATGCTCTAGGGTCGATGGTAGAGGTTCTTGCGATCTCGGCGACGGTAGTGGAACACGTTTTGGAGGGGAAGTAGAGGTTCACGTTTCGTAGTCGTTCAGGGTCGCCGATAGTTGTACCCATTCATTGTTGGACTTGCCGGATCCGATGCCTCCAGACATAGTGGTACATGTTTGTTTTTCGGAGAGGTACTTGGCGATTTCGGGGACGGCGGAAGACGAACTTGGCGGTTCTCGTTGACCTAGTACTTGGCGTTATTTCCGGTTCGGTGATCGTTTTAGGCGTCGAACATCGAGGTCTCCAGCCGTAGTGGTACTTGGTGAATCCAGAAACGGTCTTGGCGTCTTCGCGCGTAGGGGTACTTGGTCGTTTACTCCACAGTCTTGGCGGATCCACGCGATGGTAGTGGTACTCGCGAAGAGGTATTCAGCGGTCGTCGTGTAGACGTTCACATGTCTTCAGCGACACCAGGATGCATCTTGGCGGTCTCGTCTCGGTCTTCAATCCAAAACAAAGCAAGGCAAAGACTCGGGGTGGTGGTACTTGTCTCGGGCAGGGCAGCGCTGGAGATGACGAGCTGCTGCTGAGCAGGGGAAGTCGACGCAGGGCTGCAGCATGAACATGACGGTAGCATGGACGGACAGAAAGGTGCTCGCAGGAGGAAGGAGAGGCTGGTGGCTGCGGTACAAGAAGCAACTGAGGCACGGCTTCGGGCCATGGCGATGGCGAACTTGGAGGCAGGGCGGCGTCGGGCGCGCAGGTGGCTGGTCGCCGACGCGTGGAGGAGCAAGGGCGATGTGGACGAGGTGGCACAGGGCCGGGCGAGGTGAAGCAGCAGGATGGGGGCGACCGGGGCGGAGCTTGGCGGCGTCTCCCTATCGGAGATGAAGATGGGGAGGCGTGGACGACGCTGGCTCGGGCGGAGGTCGGGGCCGGAGCTCCTGCTGGCAGCGAGGTCGAGCACCATGGGGATGCAGGCAGCGGAGAGGCGCGGGGCGTCGTGGCCAAGCGGAGGGAGGAGAAGGCGCGGATGGGACGGCGCCGGTCGCCAACGTCAGGGCCCGTCGTGGAGCTCGTGGTGGTTGGTGGTGGCACGGGACGAGGACAAGGGGTTCGAGGAGAGGGGCGACGGGGAAAGAGGAGGGGATCGAGAGCGAGCGCTCTGTCCCTGGCAGCGCGAGAGTAAGGAAACGAGGGAGAGGGATGTGCGCGAGGGAGGGGGTTAAGGCTGCTAGGGTTAGGTCCGGTGCGGGTTGGGCCTGACCGGCTAGAGTGGGGAGGCCCAAGTGGGCTGGCTGATGGGCTTAGAGGTAAATGGCCGGCCTGGCTCCCTCTTCTCACTCCTCTTCTCACCCTTTTCAAAACAGAAAATAAAGAGAAAGAAAAGGGGAAGAAAAGAAAGGTTAGAGAAAGAGTTTGGGCACGGGGATAATTTTCACAGACTCGTAAAATGTGCACGGTCCACGAAAATTAGGGGAGACATGATTGAAAGATGTCATTCAAACACATTTGAATTTAATTCAAATGAGTTTGAACTAGGGCTTGGTTATAGAAGTGTCCAAAAATGTTGAGGTGTTAGGAGGAGCCTCGATAAAAGAGATGAGAGATATTGGCAAGGTTTGAAGGTCAAACTCGAAGAGGAATAGACATGAGGAATTATTTGCACGTGTGTTACGATGATTCCAACATAATGGAATATTTATAATAGCTCCCTAAATATTAGGAGGATAAAGTTATAAAGAGAAGTCACTCTTCCCTCGATTTAAATGGATTGAAGATCCATACAGTTTATTTCAAAAATTATAAGATTAATGAAATGATGGCATGATAACATGATGCAATGCAAAAATAAAAGGGCATGCACAAATGAAACACACGGCGAAACCCAGAACATAAGGAAGTCTTCTTGAGCATCGGTCTTGGGGCGTCACACCATCCTTGTCCGCAAGGACGACGAGGCGCGGGTCGACTGCAACCTCCTCCTTCGAGCTACGCCACAAATACAAAGTGCGCTCCATCCTTGTCTGCAAGGACGACGAGGTGCAGGTCGACCGCGGCCCTCTTCTCCGAGCTACGCCACAAATACAACGTGTGCTCCATCCTTGTCCGCAAGGACGACGAGGCGCAGGTCGACTGCAACCTCCTCCTTCAAGCTACGCCACAAATACAAAGTGCGGTCCATCTTTGTCTGCAAGGACGACGAGGCGCAGGTCGACTGCAACCCTCTTCTCCGAGCTACGCCACAAATACAACATGCGCTCCATCCTTGTCCGCAAGGACGATGAGGCACAGGTCGACTGCAACCTTCTCCTTCGAGCTACGCCGCAAATACAACGTGTGCTCCATCCTTGTCCGCAAGGACAACGAGGCGCAGGTCGACTGCAACCTTCTCCTTCGAGCTACGCCATAAATACAACGTGCGCTCCATCCTTGTCCGCAAGGACGACAAGGCGCAGGTCGACTGCATCCTTCTCCTTCGAGCTACGCCACAAATACAACGTGCTCTCTATCCTTGTCCACAAGGACAACAAGGCGCAGTTCGATTGAAGTCTCCGTTTTAAGGCTGCATCTCAAACACGAAGGTCACTCCAAATAGGGAGCAGATTCCAAAAGCAATCACAAGCATATTCAAAAGCAGTTCGGATAAATCCTAAAGTTCCAAGCGACAAATCAAAAGTATTTGGGCATCAAGCCCGAAGGAGTTTAATGGTTACAACAACCACTCGGCATTCTGAGGCAAATTTAAGACAGGTTTAAATCTCATAGTTTGTTCACTCGGCTGGAGGAGGGCTGGCGGGCTCGATGAATTCGTCCAAGTCGATTCCATCTGCGATCCGAGTAGCAGCAGCGATGAAAGTCTCCATAAAGGACTGGAAGTCGTGCCGTTTGGTGTTGGCGACCTTGATCGCCGCCAGCTTGTCTTCACGAGCTTCCTTACAGTGGACCCTTACCAAAGACAGCGCCACGTCAGCACCGCATCGGGCAGAGGACTTCTTCCACTCTTGCACTCGACCAAGAATCTCGTTGAGCCGAGCCATCAGAGATTCGAGGTCATTTTGAAGCGTCGCCCTTGGCCAGAGTGATGAGTCGATCCGTGAAACTGCCACCTTCAGACGAGCGAGGTAACTTGTGACGCTGGCGACACGGGATTCCAGTCGAAGCACGTTCATGGCAGCTTCATCGCCGACCGGAGAAACGATAGGGTCTAAACCCGTCTCGATCCTTCCAGTTTCCTTGTCAAAATTTTGGCAGAACTTTGCAGTCAAAGAGTTAGTGAGTCGACTGGACAGGATTAACTTGCAAGCAGTAAAGCAGACGGATTAAAAGGAGTAGCTTCCAGCATAAGATAGAGTTTCTTAGCAAGAGTTCTCAGATAGGCTTCCATGTCATTTCTCTTACAGACCGCGGACTCCAGCTTCTCATTCAGAGCAATCTTATCCTTCTTCAAACGAGTTACCTCTCGGTTGGACTCATTGAGACAGGACTTTAGCTTGTTCACCTCTCCTTCCAACGCTCCGACCGAAGCCAACTTCTGGTCTGCATGGGCAGTCTTATATTGAGCTTCCTTCTGCGCAGCTGCAAGGTCCGAGTCCTTCTCCAGATCCAACCTCATTTTCTCTGCAAAAGAAGCAATCGGATCAAACAAGGAATCGAAGAAATATCTTAAAAGACGATCGACGTGAACAGTCGACAGGCAGTTACCATCCATACCAGCAGCTTCATCTTGAGCCTTCTTCAACTTTTGTTGGGCCAGCTCCAAGTTGAGGTTGAGTTGCCTCTGCTTCTCCTCAAATTCGGCAAACTTAGAAATGAGAGTACAAGATTTCTGCAGAAGGAAAAAGACATGTCAATCGACAAGGTCAAAGATTATTTACTTCCGAGTGAATAAAACTTAAAAGTTTACTCAAGACCCCAGCCGACTGCCCGCAGTCGACCGCGGTCTCGGGGACTACACCCAGCGGGTGCACTGGCGTGCCCCCACTGATTCAGACCCCACTCGACCGGTCCGCCCAGGTCGAGTTAAAAAAAGAGAAGTAAGAGAAAAGAACTATTTAGACCCCGGCCGACTGCCAGCAGTCGACCACGGTCTCGGGGACTACACCCAGTCGGTGCACTTGACGTGTCCCCACTGGTTCGGATCCCATTCGACCGGTCCGCCCGGGTCGAGTGGAAGAAAAGAAAGAAAAAAGTACTCAGGCCCCATTCGACTGCCTGCAGTCGACTGCGACCTCGGGGACTACACCCAGTGGGTGCACTTAGCGTGCCCCCATCGGTTCAGATCCCACTCGCCAGGCCGAGTGGAAGAGCGCAGATACCAAAGACAACAAAACACACCCAGTGGGTGTACAGATTCGACGCAAACAATAAGAGATTGTATGAAAGAAAATATTTCAGGTAGCATATCCTAATAGAACAAGGTCAGTCGGAAGCCTACTTACCGGACATTGGCCCGGAGAGCCGCGCTGGCATCGTAAGAAGCCTGGCTGTTCTCATGCACCGTCTTCATCTGCTCCATCATCACGTTAGCCTGATGGATGGCCTCTGCAGCCGCGTCCGGCTGACTTTCTGGAACATGGTAGTTGGTGAAGAAGGGGGCAGACGACCCAGGTGCGGCAGCTTGGAGCTCCGAAGCGTGAGGTTGGATGACTGAAGAAAACACCGGTACAATCAACGGTGCAGGGTGCTCACTCGACAATGGGGAAGCGAAGGTTACAGAGGCCCCACCTGGTCTTCGGATTGCCGGACGGTTGGTGTTGTCACCGGTCCCTGCTGAGACGTCTTGCTAGCTGCTACTTTTTTGTTCTTCCTGGGCCTAGGGGCCACATCTTCATCATCATCCGGAAGATCGATGACGTTGGGCGGGGCTGCAGATAGACCAGTCGACCCCAAGTGAATTGCCAGAATTTAATCGACCCAATAATCAAGGACAAGATCATGAGAGTTTTACCTGGGTTGGAGGTAACCGCGTCTTCCATTTCCTCGTATCGGTACTGGTAGGAAGAAGTTCCAGAGGTAGCAGCGCTGCAAATGTCAACATTCAGTCAGTTATGTTCTGTTGCTCAAGTCGACCAAAAGATCGGGTCAGATGATTACCCGGAGATGGTGGGGATGGTCACTTTGATTCTGGGCAAAGCCTTCGGTGGTTTGGAGGAGGTGGCCTTCGAGGCTTTCGGCACAGGAGGCGGTGCAGTCTTGAGTTGTTTCGGTACTTTTTCAGTCAGCGTCGGGGAAGACGTCCGAGGGCACTTCGAAGATGGCCCAGTCGGCGCGGCCGCCAGGTCAGGGGTGCTCGCCGGGTCGTGAGCGTTCTTGGACCTCCTCTCTCTGCGAGGAGGCGAGTTGACCTCTTCTTCATCGCTTGAGTCATCGCTCTCCTCGTCCTCCTCTGCATCCAACTGCCACTCGCCACTCTCGCCCTCGCTCGCCCCTTCCTCGGCATGTTGCTCCTGCACTCCATTGGGCATCGAGTACATATCAATAAGAGCCTGAAAAGACAATGAATGAAAGAAATGCAGTCGACCGTCAACAAGATGTTACATAGTGAATCGAGAAGATACTTGACAATGCAGAATCATACCTGTTCCGGCTGGCGCGAATGGTCGAATGGAATCACCCTCCTAGACCCCCGGGGATTATCTTTGTTGCCGGTGATTCCTCTCATCCACTTCTCCACCGTGTCTTCACTAACGTCCTCCGGGTGGATCCGAGTGGAGTCCTCGAGTCCCGAGTACATCCACATCGGACGGTCATGGGCTTGGAGCGGTTGGATGCGTCGACTGAGAAAGACCTCCAACAGGTCCATACCAGTCACTCCGTCGCGGACAAGTTGGACGACCCACTCAACCAACACCTTCACTTGCGCCTTCTCTTCTGGGATCACCCTCAAGGAGGAGGGCTTCTCCACTCGATCCAAAGAAAAGGGGGGAAGTCCAGTCGACTGACCCGGGGTCGGCTGGTCCTTGTAGTAAAACCAGGTCGACTGCCAGCCCCAAACCGAGTTGGGAAGGATCATAGCTGGGAAGGTGCTCTTGTTCCTCATTTGGATTCCAAGGCCTCGCACATCTGTATCACCTGCGTCCTCTCGTCGCTCGGGGTTGGCCTTCTTGACCGATTGGGAGCGACATGTGAATATGTGCTTGAAGAGACCCCAGTGCGGTCGGCAACCCAAGAAATTTTCGCACATTGACACGAAGGCAGCAAGGTACATGATAGTGTTTGGAGTAAAGTGGTGGAGTTGAGCCCCGAAGAAATTCAGAAAACCACGAAAGGAAGTGTGGGGAGGCAAAGAAAACCCGTGGTCGACATGAGTGGCGAGGAGAATGCACTCACCCTCCCGCGGCCGCGGCTCGGTCTCGTTCCCCGGGAGCCGTGCCGATTCGTGGGGGATCAGTCCCCCTCAACCAGATCGTCGAGGTTGTCTTGGCTAATCGTCGAGCGGATCCAATCTCCCTGGATCCAGCCCAGCGGCAGGCCGGACCTTGACGAGGATCCACCTCGGCTGGTCCGCTTTCCTTTTGCCTTCATCATCGCCTTCTTTGTGCGCTCCAACGCCACCGTCTTCTCCTTCCCCATGGCAGCGGATCAAGTCCGAGCGGAGCTACGACGCCGAGAGTGGAAGCAGGGGCAGCGGAGAAATCTGAGGAAGAAGAACGATTATGAGGGCGCACTGTTCAAAAGCCCGGTCCGGTGCCTTTTATAAGCATACTTCCGAGTGACTGACTTGTAGGCCCAGACGATCTTGTCAAATCCCGCAACAGTCGCGGGCGTGATACGTGGCAAAAAAGGTGGTGCGGGGATGGAGGCGACCTGCCTAATCCGTCCCGATTACCACGGCCTCCCCCCCGGCGCGCTTCTGAAAATTCGAATTCGCGAAATCCGCGGACAGCAGAACAGCTTGTCAGACGGAAGGCATCCTCCACATCATCACTCGAAGCTTTTCAGTAAAAGTTCACTCGACAGAGACTAAGAATGGATCAAGGCGACTGAAAAAGAAGTTGGTGTCGTCACCTCAGTTCATTGATCCTGAACAAGATATACTCATAACAACGAAAAATGAGTCGGAAGCATTCTCAACTCCTTCCTCACTCAAACCCTGATCCATTCGGGGGCTAATGATGAAGCTATGTACCTAGGGTAGGGCCATGGATCTGTCCAAGATACCCTCCCCAAGGACATCTCTAAAAAGAACCAGAAGCAGTCAAAGAAAAATCATCATCCACTCGACCATGAAGCTATGTTCCACTCGACAGTCTTGAAGACAGTCGACCGTATGGACAATCACTCGACTACCAGAAGATCTAGAGCCACTCCACTCTGCAACGATCGGGAATTAAGTCATAGCCTTAATGGTCATTACACGCAATTAATTTAGTAAGATTTCCCAGTAACGTCTCCATCTTTATGTACCTTAAACCCTTTGTAACTGAGGGCGGGAGGGGTCTGGCAAACTCTATATAAGCCACCCCCTCCTTAGGGACAAGGGTTCGCACCCCCTGTAACACACACGCATATAATCCAGTCGACCGCCTCCGGGCTCCGAGACGTAGGGCTGTTACTTCCTCTGAGAAGGGCCTGAACTCGTAAAACTCGTGTGAACAACTCCTCCATAGCTAGGATCTTGCCTCTACATCCCTACCCCCCATTCTACTGTCAGACTTAGAACCACGACACCATTAACATGAAAAGTGACATTGCCTTTAGTGCAATTAATAACAGCCCCTGCAGTATTCAAAAAGGGTCTTCCAAGAATAATAGACATACTATCGTCCTCGGGAATATCAAGAATAACAAAGTCCGTTAAAGTAGTAACATTTGCAACTACAACAGGCACATCCTCACAAATACCGACAGGTATAGCAGTTGATTTATCAGCCATTTGCAAAGATATTTCAGTAGGTGTCAACTTATTCAAATCAAGTCTACGATATAAAGAGAGAGGCATAACACTAACACCGGCTCCAAGATAACATAAAGCAGTTTTAACATAGTTTATTTTAATGGAGCATGGTATAGTTGGTACACCGGGATCTCCAAGTTTCTTTGGTATTCCACCTTTAAAAGTGTAATTAGCAAGTATGGTGGAAATTTCAGCTTCCGGTATCTTTCTTTTATTTGTAATTATATCTTTCATGTACTTAGCATAATGATTGGTTTTGAGCATATCAGTTAATCACATACGCAAAAAGATAGGTCTAATCATTTCAGCAAAGCGCTCAAAATCCTCATCATCCTTTTTCTTGGATGGTTTGGGAGGAAAAGGCATGGGTTTCTGAACCCAAGGCTCTCTTTCTTTACCATGTTTCCTAGCAACAAAGTCTTTCTTATCATAACGTTGATTCTTTGATTGTGGGTCATCAAGATCAACAGTAGGTTCAATTTCTATGTCATTATCATTACTAGGTTGAGCATCATTGTGAACATTATCATTAACATTACCACTAGTTTCAGGTTCCTTACCAGATTGAGTTTCAGCATCAGAAATAGAAATATCATTTGGATTCTCAGGTGTTTCAACAATAGGATCACCAGAAGCATGCAAAGTCCTATCATTTTTCTTTTTCTTCTTTTTAGAAGAACTAGGTACATCTATATTATTTCTCTTAGAATCTTGCTCAATTCTCTTAGGGTGGCCTTCAGGATACAAAGGTTCCTGAGTCATTCTACTAGTTCTAGTAGCCACTCTAACAACATTATCATTACCTTCACTATTGAATTCATTGAGCAAATCATTTTGAGCTTTATGTACTTGTTCTACTTGAGTGGTAACCATAGAAGCATGTTTACTAATAAGTTTAAGTTCACCTATGACATTAGCCATATAATCACCAAAGTGTTCAAGGATATTTGAATTGTATTTCAATTGTCTACCAAAATAAGCATTAAAATCTTCTTGCTTAGCCATAAATTTATCAAACTCATCTAAGCATGGGCTAGCAAATTCAGTAAATGGTATTTCAGCTTTATCATATCTGTAGAGAGAATTTACCTTTACTACCTGTGTCGGGTTATCAAGACCATGAGTTTCTTCAATAGGTAAAGGATTAAGATTATATGTTTCTTCAACAGGAGGTAAATTAAGACCATGTATTTCTTCAATAGGAGGTAAATTCTTAACATCTTTAGCTTTAATACCTTTTTCTTTCATAGATTTCTTTGCCTCTTGCATATCTTCAGGACTGAGAAATAGAATACCCCTCTTCTTCGGAGTTGGTTTAGGAATAGGCTCGGGAATTGGCTCCGGTGATGTCCAATTATTTTCATTTGTCAACATATTATTCAATAGAATTTCAGCTTCATCCGGTGTTCTTTCCCTGAAAACAGAACCAGCACAACTATCCAGGTAATCTCTGGAGGCATCGGTTAGTCCATTATAAAAGATATCAAGTATTTCATTTTTCTTAAGAGGATGATCAGGCAAAGCATTAAGTAATTGGAGAAGCCTTCCCCAAGCTTGTGGGAGACTCTCTTCTTCAATTTGCACAAAATTATATATATCCCTTAAAGCAGCTCGTTTCTTATGAGCAGGGAAATATTTAGCAGAGAAGTAATAAATCATATCCTGGGGACTACGCACACAACCAGGATCAAGAGAATTAAACCATATCTTTGCATCACCCTTTAATGAGAACGGAAATATTTTAAGGATATAAAAGTAACGAGGTTTCTCATCTTTAGTAAACAGGGTAGCTATATCATTCAATTTAGTAAGATGTGCCACAACAGTTTCAGATTCATAACCATGAAAAGGATCAGATTCAACCAAAGTAATTATATCAGGATCGACAAAGAATTCATAATCCTTATCAGTAATAAAGATAGGTGAAGTAGCAAAAGCAGGGCCAGGTTTCATTCTAGCATTTAGAGATTGCTTACTTCATTTAGCTAATAATCTTTTGAGTTCATTCCTATTTTCGCAAGCTAAAATAGCTAAAGAAGCTTCTTGATCAAAAACATAACCCTTAGGAATAACAAGTGATTCTTCATCATCACTTTCATCAGTATCATCAGATTCAATATTTTTCAATTTCTCTAGCCCTAGCAAGTTGTTTATCAAGAAAATCACTAAGTGGCATATAAGTATCATGCATAGCAGAAGTGGCATCATCAATAACATGCGACATATTAGAACGAATAGCAGAAGCAGGTGTAGGTGTCGCAAACTTACTCATAACAGATGGTGAATCAAGTGCAGAGCTAGATGGCAGTTCCTTACCTCCCCTCATAGTTGAGGGATAAATCTTGGTTTTTGGATCTCTCAAGTTCTTCATAATGATAAGCAGATATATATCCCAAGTGACTCAAAGAATAGAGCTATGCTCCCCGGCGACAGCGGCAGAAAATAGTCTTGATAACCCGCAAGTATAGGGGATCGCAACAGTTTTCGAGGGTAAAATATTCAACTCAAATTTATTGATTCGACACAAGGGGAGCCAAAGAATACTCTCAAGCATTAGCAGCTGAGTTGTCAATTCAACCAGACCTGGAAACTTAATATCTGTAGCAAAGTGTTTAGTAGCAAAGTAATATGATAGTAGTGATAACGGTAACAAAAGGTAACAGTAGTAAAAGTAATGTTTTTGGTATTTTGTAGTGATGATAGCAATAGCAACGGGAAAGTAAATAAGCGAAGAACAATATATGAAAAGCTCGTAGGCAATGGATCGGTGATGGAGAATTATGATGGATGCGGTTCATCATGTAACAGTCATAACCTAGGGTGACACAGAACTAGCTCCAGTTCATCAATGTAATGTAGGCATGTATTTCGAGTATAGTCATACGTGCTTATGGAAAAGAACTTGCATGACATATTTTGTCCTACCCTCCCGTGGCAGCGGGGTCCTTACGGAAACTAAGGGATATTAAGGCCTCCTTTTAATAGAGAACCAGAACAAAGCATTAACACATAGTGAATACATGAACTCCTCAAACTACGGTCATCACTGGTAAGTATCCCGATTATTGTCACTTAGGGGTTAAAGGATCATAACACATAATAGGTGACTATAGACTTGCAAGATAGGATCAAGAACTCTCATATATTGATGAAAACATAATAGGTTCAAATCTGAAATCATGGCACTCGGGCCCTAGTGACAAGCATTAAGCATAGCAAAGTCATAGCAACATCAATCTCAGAACATAGTGGACACTAGGGATCAAACCCTAACAAAACTAACTTGATTACATGATAGATACCATCCAATCCATCACCATCCAGCAAGCCTAGGATGGAATTACTCATGCACGGCAGTGAGCATCATGAAATTGGTGATGGAGGATGGTTGATGATGACGATGGCGACGGATTCCCCTCTCCGGAGCCCCGAACGGACTCCAGATCAGCCCTCCCGAGAGGTTTTAGGGCTTGGCGGCGGCTCCGTATCGTAAAACGCGATGATTTGTTCTCTCTGATTTTTTTCTCCCTGAAACTCAATATATGGAGTTGGAGTTGGAGTCGGAGAGGCAACAGGGGGCCCACGAGGTAGGGGCGCGCCCCCCACCCTCGTTGAGAGGTGGTGGGCCCCCTGGCCTTCATCTTTTGCAGGTATTTTTCTTATTTTCTGAAAAGTGGCTCCGTGAAGTTTCATGTCATTCCGAGAACGTTTGCTCCTGCACATAAATAACACCATGGTAATTCTGCTGAAAACAGCGTCAGTCCGGGTTAGTTCCATTCAAATCATGCAAGTTAGAGTCCAAAACAAGGGCAGAAGTGTTTGGAGAAGTAGATACGTTGGAGACGTATCAGATATTTGCCGGTTCAAGATCCGGAATCCACGCCTTGGCCCGGATTAGCACGGTTAGCACTCCTGATCTTGCAGCTGATCTCTTCAGTTCGTTGATCCGGGCAGGTAGCATGGCCAGCTTTTCAATAGTTTCTTTTATCAGCGATGGCGGAGACTTGTTATAAGCTGCAGTGCAAATGGCTCGCTGGGATCCAGAGAACAACTGTTATATCAAGGTGTAGGCCGCTTTAAGTTTCATCCGCATGTCAGAGCCCAGATGAGCAATGCGGGTCCCTGTCATGGTTAAGCATCAGTAAACCGGTCATTGATAAGATCTTATGAATTAGACAAACTGCACGAGAGGGTACTTACCAAACACAGCAGAAGTATGGCGTTAATCTACCGCTTTAAGCCGGTCAATTCTTCAACCACCGGCTTCAGGGCTGCCTCTGCGTCCTCGGCCCTCTTTGTTAAACTGGCCTTTTCCGTCTCCCAGTCTGCACGCTCTTTGTCAAAGGTTTCTTTCAGCTTCTCCATAGCTGATAAGGCATTGGTCAGCTCTTCTCTGGCTTTGGCAGCCTCTGCTTGTTGAGATTTAACATTCTCTTGAAGGTCCGCGGTTTGAGCATCCTTCTTATTCAGCTCAGCCTACAAAGGTGCGATATATCATAAAGACAGGTTATGAAGTACCAAGCGTATAAAAGGTTATGCACTTTTTACTTGGGGGCTAATGCTTATTTACTCTATCATCAATATATTTTTCACAAGTCTCAAGTACAATGCAAGCATTATCCTTAACACTTGGGGGCTAATGTACATCTGTTCAAAGTTGACGCATTGGTTCAAGACCCGGTTTACCCTGCAAAGCTAAACCGGCCCTTGGGGGATACATCGATGAAAACTACAGGAATACAATGATAAAGTACCGGTTTATTTCCAAAGATCAATTGACATATGGAGGATCAGCATGCAAGGATTAAGATATTACAAAGTCCCAGTTTATGATTGCCATCATAAACCGGCCCTTGGGGGCTACTTGGGATGATATTTGTACTTTGGATTTAAGAAAGGAAAAGTGATGAAAATACCTCATAGCGTTCCTTCATCGGGTTCACCAAACCGGCTTCATAATCACGGTTTGAGTGTAGGCGGTTTAGAAAACCGGAGTGGAGTTCTTGAGCGCTGAGATGGACGTAACTTGACAAGTCGATGCTCCATTTGCCTTTTCCCATGGCAACACGCTCCTCCTTGGCACTATGTTTCGCCAATATAACAGGATGGCCAGGAGAGCTGTGGCGCATACCGGTAATGATAACATCGCCTTCTTTGTCTCGAGTAGTCTTTTCTGGAGTTGATGGGGTGTCAGTAGCTTTCACCGGACTAGAAGGTCTATCGTCAGCCCGGATGGGATTTGCCGGTTCATCATCAGGTACAGCAGTGTCAATTTCTGGTTGTTCATCAGTATTCTGATCTTGAGGGGGTGGTTCATCAAAGGTAGCTTCAGGATTTGGATTTGGACCCTCCGGTCCAGCCATTTGCTTCGGTTCAAGAACTATCTGGTCTTCGGGCGGTTTGGTCACCCGAGCCTTTTTGTTGGGTGTGGCTTTGGCTCTAAAACGGAAAAAGATGCGAAAATTAAGCATAGTATATAAAGTATGAAAACATCAAAAGAAGGGATTGAAGTACTTACCCAGCTACAGTTTTGAGAGGAGGAAGTTGGGTCACTCTTGACTCGCCAGAGGATGAAGGAGGTGTCACCTGATAATTTGAATCGGACAGATTAAGAGGTTGTCGGAAATAGCCTACCTTGGGATAAGAATTGTCAGAAGTGGGTGAGACCTCAGATCGGCACTTTCGAACTGGGGTGTCAGGTAAACCGGCCAAAGTGACCTTTTGGCTGATGTGCCGGGTTGTGCGGCGAGCCTCATGATGTTGTGTCTTCAAAATAAATGTTGGATCCAAGTGAGCAAGAGTATGAGAAAAGCTTACTTTCCGGACCGCTTGACGGATTTTTTGTGTTGGCATAGAGTCTGAACCGGAGGAAAGGATAATTACTTCTACATCCTCAGCTTGGCTGCCCTCCACGTCCTCTTGATAAGTATCATTGTTAATGAGATGCATGAAAAGGGAACCAAGTGAATCAAGTTCTACCTCAACTTCCGGTTCATCCAGGTCGTCGTCCAGTTCCATACTGATGCGTTCAGGTGCTTTCCGCTTTGTGGTTTTCTTGACGGCTTTCATTTTAGGGCGGGCAGTTTTTTCCGCTTTCTCTTAAGGTTTCTTCTTCCAAAATGGATCATCACCCTGTTTAAAAGTAAAAAGAAGGGTATTCAAGGGTTGTACAGTCTAAAGATATCAAGGGCAAAGGGGAGGAAAAATACTCACAGCAGGCGGATTGTTCTGCGTGTAAAAGGGGTCTAGTCCGGTTTGGCGACAGACAGCTTCCGATTCGTTCAATATCTTCTTGACGGCCTCAGTGATGTCTTCATCGGTTAGCTGAATGTTGGTATGACGTTGGGAGTCCTCTACTTCGCCAGTATACTCGCACATTAAGTCAGAGCGGCGACTTAACGGCAAGATGCTCCAAGATATCCAACAACGGACAAAGTCTACACCTGTTAAACCGTTGGCCAAGAAGGCTCTCAGCTTGGCGAGTTGAGGTGCATACGGGGCCCGCTCTGGGCACTTAGGCGTTATGGAAGTGGATGAGTATTGGCAAGCCGGTGGGCCCAGTAACCTGATAGAGGATTTTCGTCTTCAGGGGAGGTGTCTTTTGTTGGGGAACATAGTAATTTCAAAAATTTCCTACGCACATGCAGGATCATGGAGATGCATAGCAACGAGAGGGGAGAGTGTTGTCTATGTACCCTCGTAGACCGTTCGCGGAAGCGTTATATCAACGCGGTTGATGTAGTTGTACGTCTTCACGTCCGACCGATCCAAGTACCGAAAGCACGGCACCTCCGAGTTCTGCACACGTTCGGCTCGGTGACGTCCTCGCCTTCTCGATCCAGCAAGAGGGGCGAAGTAGTAGATGAGTTCCGGCAGCACGACGGCGTGGTGACGGTGTTGGTGAAGAACAATCTCCGCAGGGCTTCGCCTAAGCACTACGAAAACTATGACGGAGGATAAACTAGAGGGGACGGGGTTGCCGGCACACGGCTTGGTGTTTCTTAATGTGTCTTGGGTGCTAGCCCTACCCCTCTATTTATATGTTGAGCCTTGGGGTCGAAACTTGGAGTAAAAGCCTCCACAAAGTCGGTTTCACCCGAAAGGCAAGGGTCCTTCTCGGACTCCAGGGCCAGACGCCAGGGTTCCCGGCGTCTGGACCCAGACGCTAGGGACCCTGGCGTCTGGCCCCTGGACTCCGCAAAACTTCCTTTTGCGCTTTCCAAAAACCTTGTGGGCTTTCCCCTTTGGCCCAAATAAAGTGTTCTCGTACCCAAACATTTCGGGAACATCCGGAACCCCTTCCGGTGAATTCCGGAACCCTTCCGGTGACCAAACACTATTATCCCATATATCAAACTTTATCTCCGGACCATCCGGAGTTCCTCGTCATGTCCGTGATCTCATCCCGGACTCCGAACAAAATTCGGTCATCAACATACATAACTCATATAGTACTATATCGTCAATGAACGTTAAGCGTGTGGACCCTACGGGTTCGAGAACTATGTAGACATGACCGAGACACCTCTCTGGTTAATAACCAATAGCGGGACCTGGATGCCCATATTGGCTCCTACATATTCTACGAAGATCTTTATCGGTCAGACCGCATAACAACATACGTTGTTCCCTTTGTCATCGGTATGTTACTTGCCCGAGATTCGATCGTCGGTATCTCAATACCTAGTTCAATCTCGTTACCGGCAATTCTCTTTACTCGTTCCGTAATACATCATCCCGCAACTAACTCATTATTTGCAATGCTTGCAAGGCTTATAGTGATGTGCATTACCGAGTGGGCCGAGAGATACCTCTCCGACAATCGGAGTGACAAATCCTAATCTCGAAATACGCCAACCCAACAAGTACCTTTGGAGACACCTGTAGAGCACCTTTATAATCACCCAGTTATGTTGTGACATTTGGTGGCACACAAAGTGTTCCTCTGGTAAACGGGAGTTGCATAATCTCATAGTCATAGGAACATGTATAAGTCATGAAGAAAGCAATAGCAAAAAACTAAATGATCAAGTGCTAAGATAACGGAATGGGTCAAGTCAATCACATCATTCTCCTAATGATGTGATCCCGTTAATCAAATGACAACTCATGTCTATGGTTAGGAAACTTAACCATCTTTGATCGACGAGCTAGTCAAGTAGAGGCATACTAGTGACAGTCTGTTTGTCTATGTATTCACACATGTATTATGTTTCCGGTTAATACAATTCTAGCATAAATAATAAACATTTATCATGAAATAAGGAAATAAATAATAACTTTATTATTGCCTCTAGGGCATATTTCCTTCAGTCTCCCACTTGCACTAGAGTCAATAATGTAGATTACACAGTAATGATTCTAACACCCATGGAGCCTTGGTGCTGAGCATGTTTTTCTCGTGGAAGAGGCTTAGTCAACGGGTCTGTAACATTCAGATCCGTATGTATCTTGCAAATTTCTATGTCTCCCACCTGGACTAAATCCCGGATGGAATTGAAGTGTCTCTTGATGTGCTTGGTTCTCTTGTGAAATCTGGATTCCTTCGCCAAGGCAATTGCACCAGTATTGTCACAAAAGATTTTCATTGGACCCGATGCACTAGGTATGACACCTAGATCGGATATGAACTCCTTCATCCAGACTCCTTCATTTGCTGCTTCCGAAGCAGCTATGTACTCTGCTTCACACGTAGATCCTGCCATGACGCTTTGTTTAGAACTGCACCAACTGACAGCTCCACCGTTTAATATAAACACGTATCTGGTTTGCGATTTAGAATTGTCCGGATCAGTGTCAAAGCTTGCGTCAACATAACCATTTACGATGAGCTCTTTGTCACCTCCATAAACGAGAAACATATCCTTAGTCCTTTTCAGGTATTTCAGGATGTTCTTGACCGTTGTCCAGTGATCCACTCCTGGATTACTTTGGTACCTCCCTGCTAGACTTATAGCAAGGCACACATCAGGTCTGGTACACAGCATTGCATACATGATAGAGCCTATGGCTGAAGCATAGGGAACATCTTTCATCTTCTCTCTATCTTCTGCAGTGGTCGGGCATTGAGTCTTACTCAACTTCACACCTTGTAACACAGGCAAAAACCCTTTCTTTGCTTGATCCATTTTGAACTTTTTCAAAACTTTGTCAAGGTATGTGCTTTGTGAAAGTCCAATTAAGCATCTTGATCTATCTTTATAGATCTTGATGCCCAATATGTAAGCAGCTTCACCGAGGTCTTTCACAGAAAAACTTTTATTCAAGTATCCCTTTATGCTATCCAGAAATTCTATATCATTTCCAATCAGTAATATGTCATCCACATATAATATCAGAAATGCTACAGAGCTCCCACTCACTTTCTTTTAAATACAGGCTTCTCCAAAAGTCTGTATAAAACCAAATGCTTTGATCACACTATCAAAGCGTTTATTCTAACTCCGAGAGGCTTGCACCAGTCCATAAATGGATCGCTGGAGCTTGCACACTTTGTTAGATCCCTTTGGATCGACAAAACCTTCTGGTTGCATCATATACAACTCTTCTTCCAGAAATCCATTCAGGAATGCAGTTTTGACATCCATTTGCCAAATTTCATAATCATAAAATGCGGCAATTGCTAACATGATTTGGACAGACTTAAGCATCGCTACGGGTGAGAATGTCTCATCGTAGTCAATCCCTTGAACTTGTCAAAAGCCTTTTGTAACAAGTCGAGCTTTATAGACAGTAACATTACCGTCAGCGTCAGTCTTCTTCTTGAAGATCCATTTATTCTCAATTGCTTGCCGATCAACGGGCAAGTCAACCAAAGTCCACACTTTGTTCTCATACATGGATCCCATCTCAGATTTCATGGCCTCAAGCCATTTTGCGGAATCTGGGCTCACCGTCGCTTCTTCATAGTTCGTAGGTTCGTCATGGTCTAGTAACATAACTTCCAAAACAGGATTACCGTACCACTCTGGTGCAGATCTTACTCTGGTTGACCTACAAGGTTCAGTAACAACTTGATCTAAAGTTTCATGATCATCATCATTAACTTCTTCACTAATTGGTGTAGGTGTCGCAGAAACCGTTTTTTGTGATGAACCACTTTCCAATAAGGGAGCAGGTACAATTACCTCATCAAGTTCTACTTTCCTCTCACTCACTTCTTTTGAGAGAAACTCCTTCTCTAGAAAAACTCTGAATTTAGCAACAAAAGTCTTGCCTTCAGATTTGTGATAGAAGGTGTACCCAACAGTCTCCTTTGGGTATCCTATGAAGACACATTTCTCCGATTTGGGTTCGAGCTTATCAGGTTGAAGCTTTTTCACATAAGCATCGCAGCCCCAAACTTTCAGAAACGACAACTTTGGTTTCTTACCAAACCATAGTTCATAAGGCGTCGTCTCAACGGATTTCGATGGTGCCCTATTTAAGGTGAATGCGGCCGTCTCTAAAGCATATCCCCAAAACGATAGTGGTAAATCAGTAAAAGACATCATAGATCGTACCATATCTAGTAAAGTATGATTACGACGTTCGGACACACCATTTCGCTGTGGTGTTCCGAGTGGCGTGAGTTGCGAAACTATTCCGCATTGTTTCAAATAAAGACCAAACTCATAACTCAAATATTCTCCTCCACGATCAGATCGTAGAAACTTTATTTTCTTGTTACGATGATTTTCAACTTCACTCTGAAATTCTTTGAACTTTTTAAATGTTTCAGACTTATGTTTCATTAAGTAGATATACCCATATCTGCTTAAATCATCTGTGAAGGTGAGAAAATAACGATATCCGCCATGAGCTTCAACATTCATTGGACCACATACATCTGTATGTATGATCTCCAACAAATCTGTTGCTCTCTCCATAGTTCCGGAGAACGGTGTTTTAGTCATCTTGCCCATGAGGCACGGTTCGCAAGTACCAAGTGATTCATAATCAAGTGGTTCCAAAAGTCCATCAGTATGGAGTTTCTTCATGCGCTTTACTCCGATATGACCTAAACGACAGTGCCACAAATAAGTTGCACTATCATTATCAACTCTGCATCTTTTGGCTTCAATATTATGAATATTTGTATCACCACTATCGAGATTTAGCAAAAATAGACCACTCTTCAAGGGTGCATGACCATAAAAGATATTACTCATATAAATAGAACAACCATTATTCTTTAATTTAAATGAATAACCGTCTCGCATCAAACAAGATCCAGATATAATGTTCATGCTCAACACTGGCACCAAATAATAATTATTTAGGTCTAATACTAATCCCGAAGGTAGATGTAGAGGTAGCGTGCCGACCGCGATCACATCGACTTTGGAATCATTTCCCACGCGCATCGTCACCTCGTCCTTAGCCAATCTTCGCTTAATCTGTAGCCCCTGTTTCGAGTTGCAAATGTTAGCAACAGAACCAGTATCAAATACCCAAGTGCTACTACAAGCATTAGTAAGGTACACATCAATAACATGTATATCACATATACCTTTGTTCACTTTGCCATCCTTCTTATCCGCCAAGATACTTGGGGCAGTTCCGCTTCTAGTGACCAGTCTGCTTGCAGTAGAAGCACTCAGTCTCAGGCTTAGGTCCAGACTTGGGTTTCTTCTCCTGAGCAGAAACTTGTTTGCTGTTCTTCTTGAAGTTCCCCTTCTTCTTCCCTTTGCCCTTTTTCTTGAAACTGGTGGTCTTATTGACCATCAACACTTGATGCTCCTTCTTGATTTCTACCTCTGCGGCTTTTAGCATCGCTAAGAGCTCAGGAATAGTCTTATTCATCCCTTGCATATTATAGTTCATCACGAAGCTTTTGTAGCTTGGTGGCAGTGATTGAAGAACTCTGTCAATGACACTATCAACAGGAAGATTAACTTCTAGTTGAGTCAAGTGATTATGATACCCAGACATTTTGAGTATATGTTCACTGACAGAACTATTCTCCTCCATCTTGCAACTATAGAACTTATTGGAGACTTCATATCTCTCAATCCGGGCATTTGCTTGAAATATTAACTTCAACTCATGTTGCTCCATGACGTTCAAAACGTCGTTGAAGACCCGGTTCTAAGCCGTAAAGCATGGCACACTGAACTATCTAGTAGTCATCAGCTTTGCTCTGCCAGACGTTCATAACATCTGGTGTTGCTCCTGCAGCAGGCTTGGCACTTAGCAGTGCTTCCAGGACGTAATTCTTTTGTGCAGCAATGAGGATAATCCTCAAGTTACAGACCCAGTCCATGTAATTGCTACCATCATCTTTCAACTTTGCTTTCTCAAGGAACGCATTAAAATTCAACGGAACAACAGCACGGGCCATCTATCTACAATCAACATAGACAAGCAAGATACTATCAGGTACTAAGTTCATGATAAATTTAAGTTCAATTTAATCATATTATTTAAGAACTCCCACTTAGATAGACATCCCTCTAATCCTCTAAGTGATCACGTGATCCATATCAACTAAACCATGTCCGATCATCACGTGAGATGGAGTTGTATCAATGGTGAACATCACTATGTTGATCATATCTACTATATGATTCATGCTCGACCTTTCGGTCTCCGTGTTCCAAGGCCATATCTGTTATATGCTAGGCTCGTCAAGTTTAATCCGAGTATTCCGCGTGTGCAACTGTTTTGCACCCGTTGTATTTGAACGTAGAGCCTATCACACCCGATCATCACGTGCTATCTCAGCATGAAGAACTTTCGAAACGGTGCATACTCAGGGAGAACACTTATACTTTGATAATTTAGTGAGGGATCATCTTATAATGCTACCGTCAATCAAAGCAAGATAAGATGCATAAAAGATAAACATCACATGCAATCAATATAAGTGATATGATATGTCCATCATCATCTTGTGCTTGTGATCTCCATCTCCGAAGCACCTTCATGATCACCATCGTCACCGGCGCGACACCTTGATCTCCATCATAGCATCGTTGTCGTCTCGCCAATCTTATGCTTCCACGACTATCGCTACCGCTTAGTGATAAAGTAAAGCATTATAGGGCGATTGCATTGCATACAATAAAGCGACAACCATATGGCTCCTGCCAGTTGCCGATAACTTGGTTACAAAACATGATCATCTCATACAATAAAATTTAGCATCATGTCTTGACCATATCACATCACAACATGCCCTGCAAAAACAAGTTAGACGTCCTCTACTTTGTTGTTGCAAATTTTATGTGGCTGCTATGGGCTTAGCAAGAACCGTTCTTACCTATGCATCAAAACTACAATGATAGTTTGTCAAGTTGGTGTTGTTTTAACCTTCGCAAGGACCGGGCGTAGCCACACTTGGTTCAACTAAAGTTGGAGAAACTGACACCTGCCAGCCACCTGTGTGCAAAGCACGTCGGTAGAACCAGTCTCGCGTAAGTGTACACGTAATGTCAGTCCGGGCCGCTTCATCCAACAATACCGCCGAACCAAAGTATGACATGCTGGTAAGTAGTATGACTTATATCGCCCACAACGCACTTGTGTTCTACTCGTGCATATGACATCTACGCATAAAACCTGGCTCGGATGCCACTGTTGGGGAACGTAGTAATTTCAAAAATTTCCTACGCACACGCAGCATCATGGAGATGCATAGCAACAAGAGGGGAGAGTGTTGTCTACGTACCCTCGTAGACCATTCGCGGAAGCGTTATATCAACGCGGTTGATGTAGTCGTACATCTTCACGTCCGACCGATCCAAGTACCGAAAGCACGGCACCTCCGAGTTCTGCACATGTTCGGCTCGGTGACGTCATCGCCTTCTCGATCCAGCAAGAGGGGCGAAGTAGTAGATGAGTTCCGGCAGCACGACGGCATGATGACGGTGTTGGTGAAGAACAATCTCCACGGGCTTCGCCTAAGCACTACGAAAACTATGATGGAGGATAAACTAGAGGGGACGGGGTTGCCGGCACACGGCTTGGTGTTTCTTGATGTGTCTTGGGTGCTAGCCTGACCCCTCTATTTATATGTTGAGCCTTGGGGTCGAAACTTGGAGTAAAAGCCTCCACAAAGTCAGTTTCACCCGAAAGGCAAGAGTCCTTCTCGGACTCCAAGGGCCAGGGCCAGACGCCAGGGTTCCCGGCGTCTGGACCCAGACGCCAGGGACCCTGGCGTCTGGCCCCTGGACTCTGCAAAACTTCCTTTTGTGCTTTCCAAAAACCTTGTGGGCTTTCCCCTTTGGCCCAAATAAAGTGTTCTCGTACCCAAACATTTTGGGAAACATACGGAACCCTTCCGGTGAATTTTGGAACCCTTCTGGTGACCAAACACTATTATCCCATATATCAAACTTTATCTCCGGGCCATTCCGGAGTTCCTCGTCATGTCCGTGATCTCATCCCGGACTCCGAACAACATTCAGTCATCAACATACATAACTCATATAGTACTATATCGTCAAGGAACGTTAAGCGTGCGGACCCTATGGGTTCGAGAACTATGTAGACATGACCGAGACACCTCTCTGGTCAATAACCAATAGCGGGACCTGGATGCCCATACTTGCTCCTACATATTATACAAAGATCTTTATCGGTCAGACCGCATAACAACATACGTTGTTCCCTTTCTCATTAGTATGTTACTTGCCCGAGATTCGATCGTCGGTATCTCAATACCTAGTTCAATATCGTTACCGGCAAGTCTCTTTACTCGTTCCGTAATACATCATCCCTCAACTAACTCATTAGTTGTAATGCTTTCAAGGCTTATAGTGATGTGCATTACCGAATGGGCCCAGAGATACCTCTCCGACAATCGGAGTGACAAATCCTAATCTCGAAATACGCCAACCCAACAAGTACCTTTGGAGACACCTGTAGAGCACCTTTATAATCATCTAGTTACGTTGTGACGTTTGGTGGCACACAAAGTGTTCCTCTGGTAAACGGGAGTTGCATAATCTCATAGTCATAGGAACATGTATAAGTCATGAAGAAAGCAATAGCAACAAACTAAACGATCAAGTGCTAAGCAAACGGAATGGGTCAAGTCAATCACATCATTCTCCTAATGATGTGATCCCGTTAATCAAATGAGAACTGATGTCTATGGTTAGGAAACTTAACCATCTTTGATAAATGAGCTAGTCAAGTAGAGGCATACTAGTGATACTCTATTTGTCTATGTATTCATACATGTATTATGTTTCCGGTTAATACAATTCTAGCATGAATAATAAACATTTATCATGAAATAAGGAAATAAATAATAACTTTATTATTGCCTCTAGGGCATATTTCCTTCATCTTTATAGTAGAACCAAGTTTGATTCCACTCTTTGGGTGACTGTGCAGCTTGGCGTGAGGAAATTCAACCTCTTTTCTTTTTTGAATGGAGACGCCACCGAGTTCAGTATTGGGTCCGTCTACAAATTCGATGCGCCGGTTCAGATGGAAGAAATCCTGGAACAGCTCCATAGTTGGCTCTTCTTGGAGGTACGCTTCACAGAAAACTTGAAAGTTGCATATATTGGATACCGAGTTGGGTCCAATATCTTGAGGGTGGAGTTGAAAGCTGGCAAGCTCATCCCGGAAAAACTTTGACCCGGGCAGTTTGAAAACACGGCCTATGTGACCACCAAACACAACTACCTCACCTTGCTTAGGGTGGGAGGATATTCCGGCCCAGGAACTCGCCATCGGATCTCATTCTTCTTTGGTAAGGTTCCGATCTTGACCATTCCATTTAGTTGCTCCTCGGTAACCCGGGAGGAAACCCAGTTGCAGGAATAAAACTGTTTGGTCATTGCAAGTGAAAAGTTGAAAAGAAATACCGGTTTACAATTCATTCATGGTAGTGCATAAGGTGCAACGGGATAAACAAATCCAAGTATGTAGAGTTTGTAAACCGGAGGCTGATACAATGATGAATGCCAAAACGATAAACAGAACAAAGGTATACGCATACTGCTAAACCGGAGTATGGCAACGAAGATAAAGGGATTGCCGGTTTACAAGGGGACTAATGGTATGTGATAGATTGCTTTCTACAAAGGTAAAACGCCTATGTGATAAAGAAGATACAGATCTAAGGCAAGAACGACTAAATAAGGTAAAACAGGTTTCACAAGATTACATGGAAATTTTGGATCTACTGTAAGACAGGAAAAGCAAAAAGATTTAGACCTAAAAAGGTTGGTCCCGAAGCGGTTCACAAAGGTCCAGATCAGTTTTTATGCGCATAAGGGTTTGTTGTGATAGCAGAAGATAAGGAATGTTGTAGCTGTTACACGGAATACATCAAGCTGGAGGTTTTCATACATGGACTAAGGAGGAACAGGGAAGAACAGTGTCGGAGCTTCGATGAACTTTGATGAACATTGAAACCCTAGATAGATCTACAGAGGAGGAAAGGGAAAGACTTACAGCGGCTATTGAAGCAGCGGAGGTACGCCGCGGCTCTCTGGTGCAACCAGGTCGATGCAGCGGCCAACAGAGAGGCGGAAGCGAAGCTCAGCGATGGCGGCGACGCTCGGGTGTAGAGGCGTCGTGATGAGGAAGAAGAAGCGAAGATACAGAGGGAAAAAAGGGAAATGACCCATGGCCCTATTTATAAGATAAAGGGGGGAGGTAACAGGCGCGAGAATCAAGGGGTCGGAATATTGGATACCTAACAGGAGCGGTCGCCTCGATTGTGAGAGGCTCATTAACTGAAGGTGAGATGTACCATTTTTTAATAACAAGATGACGTCATGGCGATTTAACATGATCCTGGAGTATGACGTCACGGCGGTTTACAAGATCAAGGTGATGGTGCAAGGGAAGAATTTTTCTAAGTGTTGACGATTGACATGAACAAGTTCAAATCAATCTGGGGCCTAATGTTGGGGATATTACTGCTGGACGTAAACCGGCCAGGAGTAGCCGAATTAACTCCAAGAAGATCAGAAGCCCATGAAGACATAAGGATGGTGGCGCTTTACGAAGGCCCAAAGGCCCAAAGGCGAATTAAGGCATGTAGATGTAAACCGACTTTCTCATGTAACTTACATTGTAAGATAGGAAGGAAAGAGACCGAGCCAGACACGTTTATGATCTGGCCTCGGGACTCTGTAAACCGGCGGGCGTCAACCTGTGTATATAAAGGGACGACCCGGCAGCGGTTTAAGGACAACAGACAACAACTCGAGAGCCAGGAAAAGTGGATTCGCTCCCTAGTCATCGAAACCCTAGCCATACCAACACAACTAGACGTGGGCTTTTACCTTCATCGAAGGGGCCGAACTAGTATAAAAACCCCTTGTGTCCCTTGTCCGGTTTAACCCCTTTAAGCTAACCCGTAGCGATGGCTCCACGACTAAGTCCTTTCACGAGGACATCTGCCGTGACAAACCCACGACACTACGGGTTCGAGAACTATGTAAACATGACCGAGACACGTCTCGGGTCAATAACTAATAGCGGAACCTGGATTCTCATATTGGCTCCTACATATTCTACGAAGATCTTTATCGGTCAAACCGCATAACAACATACGTTGTTCCCTTTGTCATCGGTATGTTACTTGCCCAAGATTTGATTGTCGGTATCTCAATACCTAGTTCAATCTCATTACCGGCAACTCTCTTTACTCGTTCCGTAATACATCATACCGCAACTAACTCATTAGTTACAATGCTTGCAAGGCTTATAGTGATGTGTATTACCGAGTGGGCCCAGAGATACCTCTCCGACGATCGGAGTGACAAATCCTAATCTTGAAATATGCCAACTCAACAAGTACCTTCGGAGACACCTGTAGAGCACCTTTATAATCACCCAGTTACGTTGTGACGTTTGGTAGCACACAAAGTGTTCCTCTGGTAAACGGGAGTTGCATAATCTCATAGTCATAGGAACGTGTATAAGTCATGAAGAAAGCAATAGCAACATACTAAACGATCAAGTGCTAAGCTAACGGAATGGGTCAAGTCAATCACATCATTCTCCTAATGATGTGATCCTGTTAATCAAATGACAACTCATGTCTATGGTTAGGAAACTTAACCATCTTTGATTAACGAGCTAGTCAAGTAGAGGCATACTAGTGACACTATGTTTGTCTATGTATTCACACATGTATTATGTTTCCGGTTAATACAATTCTAGCATGAATAATAAACATTTATCATGAAATAAGAAAATAAATAATAACTTTATTATTGCCTCTAGGGCATATTTCCTTTAGTCTCCCACTTGCACTAGAGCCAATAATCTAGTTCACATCGCCATGTGATTTAACACCAATAGTTCACATCACCATGTGATTAACACCCATAGTTCACATCGTCATGTGACCAACACCCAAAGGGTTTACTAGAATCAACAATCTAGTTCACATCGTTATGTGATTAACACCCAAAGAGTACTAAGGTGTGATCATGTTTTTCTTGTGAGAGAAGTTTAGTCTACGGGTCTGCCACATTCAGATCCGTATGTATTTTGCAAATTTCTATGTCAACAATGCTCTGCACGGAGCTACTCTAGCTAATTGCTCCCACTTTCAAAATGTATCCAGATTGATACTTAGAGTCATCTGGATCAGTGTCAAAATTTGCATCGATGTACCCCTTTACGACGAACCTTTTGTCACCTCCATAATCGAGAAACATATCCTTGATACGTCTCCAACGTATCTATAATTTTTTATTGTTCCATGCTATTATATTATCAACATTGGATGTTTTATATGCATTTATATGCTATTTTATATTATTTTAGGACTAACCTATTAACCTAGATCCCAGTGCCAGTTTTCTGTTTTTCCTTGTTTTAGAGTATCGCAGAAAAGGAAAATCAAACGGAGTCCAATTGACCTGAAACTTCACGGAACTTATGTTTGGACCAGAAGAAGCCCACGGAGTATCGGAGATGGACCAGGAGAGTCCCAGGCTGCCCACGAGGGTGGGGGGCGCCCCCCTGCCTCGTGGACAGCCCGGAGATCCACCGACGTACTTCTTCCTCCTATATATACCCATATACCCTAAAAACTTCGGGGAGGACAATAGATTGGGAGTTCCGCCACCAGAAGCTTCCATAGCCACCGAAAACCAATCTAGACCCGTCCCGGCACCCTGCCGGAGGGGGAATCCCTCTCCGGTGGCCATCTTCATCAACCCGGTGCTCTCCATGACGAGGAGGGAGTAGTTCTCCCTCGGGGCTGAGGGTATGTATCAATAGCTATGTGTTTGATCTCTCTCTCTCTTCGTGTTCTTGAGGTGATATGATCTTGATGTATCGCCAACTTTGCTATTATAGTTGGATCTTATGATGTTTCTCCCCCTCTTCTCTTTTGTAATGGATTGAGTTTTCCCTTTGAAGTTATCTTATCAGATTGAGTCTTTAAGAATTTGAGAACACTTGATGTATGTCTTGCGTGGGATACCCGTGGTTACAATGGGGTATTCTATTGATCCACTTTATGTATGTTTTGGTGATCAACTTGCGGGTTCCACCCATGAACCTATGCATACGGGTTGGCACACGTTTTCGTCTTGACTCTCTGGTAGAAACTTTGGGGCACTCTTTGAAGTACTTTGTGTTGGTTTGAATAGATGAATCTGAGATTGTGTGATGCATATCGTATAATCATATCCACGGATACTTGAGGTGACATTGGAGTATCTAGGTGACATTAGGGTTTTGGTTGATTTGTGTCTTAACGTGTTATTCTAGTACGAACTCTATGATAGATTGAACGGAAAGAATAGCTTCGTGTTATTTTACTATGGACTCTTGAATAGATAGATCAGAAAGGATAACTTTGAGGTGGTTTCGTACCCTACCATAATCTCTTCGTTTGTTCTCCGCTATTAGTGACTTTGGAGTGACTCTTTTTTGCATGTTGAGGGATAGTTATATGATCCAATATGTTATTATTGTTGAGAGAACTTGCACTAGTGAAAGTATGAACCCTAGGCCTTGTTTCAACGCATTGCAATACCGTTTGTGCTCACTTTTATCATTAGTTACCTTGCTGTTTTTATATTTTCAGATTACAAAACCTTTATCTACCATCCATATACCACTTGTATCACCATCTCTTCGCCAAACTAGTGCACCTATACAATTTACCATTGTATTGGGTGTGTTGGGGACACAAGAGACTCTTTGTTATTTGGTTGAAGGGTTGTTTGAGAGAGACCATCTTCATGCTATGCCTCCCACGGATTGATAAACCTTAGGTCATCCATTTGAGGGAAATTTGCAACTGTCCTACAAACCTCTGCACTTGGAGGCCCAACAACGTCTACAAGAAGAAGGTTGTGTAGTAGACATAAAGCTCTTTTCGGGCGCCGTTGCCGGGGAGGTTAGCGCTTGAAGGTATATCTTTAGATCTTGCAATCGAATCTTTTTGTTTCTTGTTTTATCACTAGTTTAGTCTATAAAAGAAAATTATAAGAAAATGGAACTAAGGGTACCTCATATGCTTCATCTTTTTAATATCTATCATGAAAATAAGGATTCCGATAATTGTGCTCAAGTGCTAGAGGAAGAATGCATTAGAATGTTTGGCACTAAATCTTTGAATGATGAGCATGATTGCAATGTTGTTAGTATGAATTCCCTGAATATCTATGATGCTAATGATATGCAAAGCCACAAGCTTGGGCAAGCTATGTTTAATGAAGATGATATTTTTAGTCTCCCAACTTTTGATGTGCAAATTTATTATGATGAAAGCATGCCTCCTATCTATGATGATTATTGTGATGACACATATGCTTTAAAGAATAATGATAACAATGAAACTTGTCATCTTGATTTCAATTTTCAATCCCATGATAGTTATTTTGTTGAGTTTGCTCCCACTACTATTCATGAGAAGAAATTCGCTTATGTGGAGAGTAATAAAATTTATATGTTTGTAGATCATGAAAAGAATGCTTTATGTGATAGTTATATTGTTGAATTCATTCATGATGCTACTGAAAATTATTATGAGGGAGGAACATATGCTTGTATGAACTGCAATAATATCAAGTTTCCTCTTTATGTGTTGAAAATCTTGAAGTTATGCTTGTTTTGCCTTCCTATGTTAGTTGATTATTGCTCCCATAAGTTGTTTGTTCACAAAATACCTATGCATAGGAAGTGGTTTAGACTTAAATGTGCTAGTCATATTCTTCAAGATGCTCTCTTTATGTTACAATTCTTATCTTTTATGTGAGCATCATTGAAATCATCATGCCTAGCTAGGGTCACTAAACGATAGCGCTTGTTGGGAGGCAACCCAACTTTATTTTTGTCCGTTTATTTTTTCTCATGTTTAGTAATAAATAATTTATCTATCCTCTTTTATGATTGAGTTTTTATGTTTCAATTAGTGTTTGTGCCAAGTAGAACCGTTGGGAAGACTTGGGGAAAGTCTTGTTGATCTTGCTGTAAAAAACAGAAACTTTAGCGCTCACGAGAATTGCTGCCATTTTTTATTGGAGAGTGATATTTAGTTAATTATTTTTTCAGATGATTAATAGATAAATTACTCAGGTCCAGAAATTTATTTTAGAATTTTTGGGGTTCCAGAAGTATACGTTTGATCCAGATTACTACAGACTGTTCTGTTTTTGACAGATTCTGTTTTCTATGTGTTGTTTACTTATTTTGATGAATCTATGGCTAGTAAAAGAGTTTATAAACCATAGAGAAGTTGGAATACAGTAGGTTTAACACCAATATAAATCAAGAATGAGTTCATTACAGTACCTTGAAGTGGTGTTTTGTTTTCTTTCGCTAACGGAGCTCACGAGATTTTCTATTTTGAGTTTTGTGTTGTGAAGTTTTCAAGTTTTGGGTAAAGATTCGATGGATTATGGAATAAGGAGTGGCAAGAGCCTAAGCTTGGGGATGCCAAAGACACCCCAAGGAAATATTCAAGGACAACCAAGAGCCTAAGCTTGGGGATGCCCCGGAAGGCATCCCCTCTTTCGTCTTCGTTCATCAGTAACTTTACTTGGAGCTATATTTTTATTCGCCACATGATATGTGTTTTGCTTGCTATTTGAATAAAATACCAAGATCTGAAATTCTTAAATGTTAGAGAGTCTTCACATAGTTGCATAACTATTCGACTACTCATTGATCTTCACTTATATCTTTCGGAGTAGTTTGTCGTTGCTCTAGTGTTTCACTTATATCTTTTTAGAGCACGGTGGTGGTTTTATTATATAGAAATAGATGAACTCTCATGCTTCACTTATATTATTTTGAGAGTCCTAAACAGCATGGTAATTTGCTTTGGTTATGAATTTAGTCCTAATATGACGGGCATCCAAGAGGGATATAATAAAAACTTTCATATAAAATGCATTGAATACTATGAGAAGTTTGATACTTGATGATTGTTTTGAGATATGAGGATGGTAATATTAGAGTCATGCTAGTGAGTAGTTGTGAATTTTAGAAATACTTGTGTTAAAGTTTGTGATTCCGTAGCATGCACGTATGGTGAATCGTTATGTGATGAAGTCGGAGCATGATTTATTTATTGATTGTCTTCCTTATGAGTGGCGGTCGGGGACGAGCGATGGTATTTTCCTACCAATCTATCCCCCTAGGAGCATGCACGTATTACTTTGTTTCGATAACTAATAGATTTTTGCAATAAGTATGTGAGTTCTTTATGACTAATGTTGAGTCCATGGATTATACGCACTCTCACCCTTCCACCATTGCTAGCTTCTCTAGTACCGCGCAACTTTCGCCAGTACCATAAACTCACCATATACCTTCCTCAAAACAGCCACCATACCTACCTATTATGTCATTTCCATAGCCATTCCGAGATATATTGTCATGCAAATTTCCACCGTTCTGTTTATTATGACACACTCCATCATTGTCATATTGCTTTGCATGATCATGTAGTTGACATTGTATTTGTGACAAAGCCTCCGTTCATAATTCTTTCATACATGTCACTCATGAGTCATTGCACATCCCGGTACACCGCCGGAGGTATTCATATAGAGTCATATTTTGTTCTAAGAATCGAGTTGTAATTCATGAGTTGTAAGTAAATAAAAGTGTGATGATCATCATTATTAGAGCATTGTCCCAGTGAGGAAAGGATGATGGAGACTATGATTCCCCCACAAGTCAGGATGAGACTCCGGACTAAAAAAAAGAGGCCAAAAAAAAGAGAAAAGGTCCAAATAAAAAAATGAGAGAAAAAGAGAGAAGGGGCAATGCTACTATCCTTTTACCACACTTGTGCTTAAAAGTAGCACCATGATCTTCATAATAAAGAGTCTCCTATGTTGTCACTTTCATATACTAGTGGTAATCTTTCATTATAGAACTTGGCTTGTATATTCCAATGATGGGCTTCCTCAAAATGCCCTAGGTCTTCGTGAGCAAGCAAGTTGGATGCACACCCACTAGTTTCTTTTGTTGAGCTTTCATATACTTATAGCTCTAGTGCATCCGTTGCATGGCAATCCCTACTCACTCACATTGATATCTATTGATGGGCATATCCATAGCCCATTGATACGCCTAGTTGATGTGAGACTATCTTCTCCTTTTTTTTCTTCTCCACAACCACCATTCTATTCCACCTATAGTGCTATGTCCATGGCTATCATGCTCATGTATTGCGTGAAGATTGAAAAAGTTTGAGAACATCAGAAGTATGAAACAATTGCTTGCCTTGTCATCGGGGTTGTGCATGATTTAAATATTTTGTGTGGTGAAGATAGAGCATAGCCAGACTATATGATTTTGTAGGGATAGCTTTCTTTGGCCATGTTATTTTGAGAAGACACGATTGCTTTATTAGTATGCTTGAAGTATTATTATTTTTTATGTCAATATTAAACTTTTGTCTTGAATCTTATGGATCTGAATATTCTTGTCACAATAAAGAGAATTACATGGATAAATATGTTAGGTAGCATTCCACATCAAAAATTCTGTTTTTATCATTTACCTACTCGAGGACGAGCAGGAATTAAGCTTGGGGATGCTGATACGTCTCCAACGTATCTATAATTTTTGATTGTTCCATGCTATTATATTATCAACCTTGGATTTTTATATGCATTTATATGCTATTTTATATGATTTTTGGGATTAATGTATTAACCTAGAGCCTAGTGCCAGTTTTCTGTTTTTTCCTTGTTTTAGAGTATCATAGAAAAGTAAAATCAAACAGAGTCCAATTGACCTGAAACTTCATGGGACTTAATTTTTGGACTAGAAGAATCCCACGGAGTATCGGAGATGCACCAGGAGAGTCCCGGGCTACCCACGAGGGTGGGGGGGCGCCCCCTGCCTCGTGGACAGCCCGGAGATCCACCGACGTACTTCTTCTTCCTATATATACCCATATACCCTAAAAACTTCGAGGAGGACAATAGATCGGGATTTCCGCCGCCAGAAGCCTCCGTAGCCACCAAAAACCAATCTAGACCCGTTCCGGCACCCTGCCGGAGGGGGAATCCCTCTCCGGTGGCCATCTTCATCATCTCGGTGCTCTCCATGACGAGGAGGGAGTAGTTCTCCCTCGGGGCTGAGGGTATGTACCAGTAGCTATGTGTTTTATCTCTCTCTCTCTCTCTCGTGTTCTTGAGGTGATAAGATCTTGATGTATCGCGAGCTTAGCTATTATAGTTGGATCTTGTGATGTTTCTCCCCCTCTACTCTCTTGTAATGGATTGAGTTTTCCCTTTGAAGTTATCTTATCGGATTGAGTCTTTAAGGATTTGAGAATACTTGATGTATGTCTTGCGTGGGATACCTGTGGTGACAATGGGGTATTCTATTGATCCACTTGATGTATGTTTTGGTGATCAACTTGCGGGTTCCGCCCATGAACCTATGCATAAGGGTTGGCACATGTTTTCGTCTTGACTCTCCGGTAGAAACTTTGGGGCACTCTTTGAAGTACTTTGTGTTGGTTTGAATAGATGAATCTGAGATTGTGTGATGCATATCATATAATCATACCCACGGATACTTGAGGTGACATTGGAGTATCTAGGTGACATTAGGGTTTTGGTTGATTTGTGTCTTAAGGTGTTTTTCTAGTACGAACTCTATGATAGATTGAACGGAAAGAATAGCTTCGTGTTATTTTACTACAGACTCTTGAATAGATAGATCAGAAAGGATAACTTTGAGGTGGTTTCGTAACCTACCATAATCTCTTCGTTTGTTCTCCGCTATTAGTGATTTTGGAGTGACTCTTTGTTGCATGTTGAGGGATAGTTATATGATCCAATTATGTTATTATTGTTGAGAGAACTTGCACTAGTGAAAGTATGAAACCTAGGCCTTGTTTCAACGCATTGCAATACCGTTTGTGCTCACTTTTATCATTAGTTACCTTGCTGTTTTTATATTTTCATATTACAAAAACCTTTATCTACCATCCATATACCACTTGTATCACCATCTCTTCGCCGAACTAGTGCACCTATACAATTTACCATTGTATTGGGTGTGTTGGGGACACAATAGACTCTTTGTTATTTGGTTGAAGGGTTGTTTGAGAGAGGCCATCGTCATCTTACGCCTCCCATGGATTGATAAACCTTAGGTCAACCACTTGAGGGAAATTTGCTACTGTCCTACAAACCTCTGCACTTGGAGGCCCAACAACGTCTACAAGAATAAGGTTGTGTAGTAGACATCAATCCTTATTCCACTAAGGATAATTTTGACTGTTGTCCATTGATCTACTCCTAGATCACTATTGTACTCCCTTGATAAACTCAGTGTAGGGTATACAATAGATCTGGTACACAGCATAGCATAGTTTATAGAAACTATGGCTGAGGCATAGGGAATGACTTTCATTCTCTTTCTATCTTCTGCCGTGGTCGGGCTTTGAGTCTTACTCAATTTCACACCTTGTAACACAGGTAAGAACTCTTTCTTTGACTGTTCCATTTTGAACTACTTCAAAATCTTGTCAAGGTATATATTCATTGAAAAAACTTATCAAGCGTCTTGATCTATCTCTATAGATCTTGATGCTCAATGTGTAAGCAGCTTCATCGAGGTCTTTCTTTGAAAAACTCTTTTCAAATACTCCTTTATGCTTTCCAGAAAATTCTACATTATTTCCGATCAACAATATGTCATTTACATATATTTATCAGAAATGTTGTAGTGCTCCGTCTCACTTTCTTGTAAATACAGGCTTCACCACAAGTCTGTATAAAACTATATGCTTTGATCAACTCATCAAAGCGTATATTCCAACTCTGAGATGCTTGCACCAATCCATAGATGGATCGTTGGAGCTTGCACATTTTGTTAGCACCTTTAGGATCGACAAAACATTTTGGTTGCATCATATACAACTCTTCTTTAAGAAATCCATTAAGGAATGTAGTTTTGACATCCATTTGTCAGATTTCATAAAATGTGTCAATTTGCTAACATGATTCGGACAGACTTAAGCATCGCTACGAGTGAGAAAATCTCATCGTAGTCAACACCTTGAACTTTGTCAAAAACTTTTTTCGACAAGTCTAGCTTTGTAGATAGTAACACTACTATCAGCGTCCGTCTTCCTCTTGAAGATCCATTTATTTTCTATGGCTTGCCGATCATCGGGCAAGTCAACCAAAGTCCACACTTTGTTCTCATACATGGATCCCATCTCAGATTTCATGGCCTCAAGCCATTTCGTGGAATATGGGCTCATTATCACTTCCTCATAGTTCGTAGGTTCGTCATGGTCAATTAACATGACCTCCAGAATAGGATTACCATACCACTCTGGTGCGGATCTCACTCTGGTTGACCTACAAGGTTCGGTAGTAACTTGATCTGAAGTTACATGATCATCATCATTAGCTTCCTCACAAATTGGTGTAGGAGTCACAGAAACAGATTTCTGTGATGAACTACTTTCCAATAAGGGAGTAGGTACAGTTACCTCATCAAGTTCTACTTTCCTCCCACTCACTTCTTTCGAGAGAAACTCCTTCTCTAGAAAGGATCCATTCTCAGCAACAAATATCTTGCCTTCTGATGACCCACAAGTATAGGGGATCTATCGTAGTCCTTTCGATAAGTAAGAGTGTCGAACCCAACAAGGAGCAAAAGGAAATGATAAGCGGTTTCGAGCAAGGTATTCTCTGCAAGTACTGAAATAAGTGGTAACAGATAGTTTTGTGATAGGATAATTTGTAACGAGCAACAAGTAACAAAAGTAAATAAAGTGCATCAAGGTGGCCCAATACTTTTTGTAGCAAAGGACAAGCCTGGACAAACTCTTATATAGAGAAAAGCACTCCCGAGGACACATGGGAATATCGTCAAGCTAGTTTTCATCACGTTCATATGATTCGCGTTCGGTACTTTCATAATTTGGTATGTTGGTGGACCGGTGCTTTGGTACTGTCCTTACTTGGACAAGCATCCCACTTATGATTAACCTCTATTGCAAGCATCCGCAACTACAACAAAAGTATTAAGGTAAACCTAACCAAAGCATGAAACATATGGATCCAAATCAGCCCCTTACGAAGCAACGCATAAACTAGGGTTTAAGCTTCTATCACTCTAGCAACCCATCATCTACGTATTACTTCCCAATGCCTTCCTCTAGGCCCAAATAATGGTGAAGTGTTATGTAGTCGACATTCACATAACACCACTAGAGGAGAGACAACATACATCTCATCAAAATATCGAACGAATACCAAATTCACATGACTACTAATAGCAAGACTTCTCCCATGTCCTCAGGAACAAACGTAACTACTCACAAAGCATATTCATGTTCATAATCAGAGAGGTATTAATATGCATATAGGATCTGAACATATGATCTTCCACCAAATAAACCAACTAGCATCAACTACAAGGAGTAATTAACACTACTAGCAACCTACTAGTACCAATCCCGGACTTGGAAACAAGAATTAGATACAAGAGATGAACTAGGGTTTTGAGAGGAGATGGTGCTGGTGAAGATGTTGATGGAGATTGCCCTCTCCCGATGAGAGGAGCGTTGGTGATGATGATGGCGATGATTTCCCCCTCCCGGAGGGAAGTTTCCCCGGCAGAACAGCTCCGCCAGAGCCCTAGATTGGTTCCGCCAAGGTTCCGCCTCGTGGCTGCGGAGTTTCGTCCGAGAAGATGGCTTATGATTTTTTCCTCATCGAAAGACTTCATATAGCAGAAGATGGCCATCGGAGGGCCACCAGGGGGGCCATGAGGTAGGGGCGCGCCCAGGGGGTAGGGCGCGCCCCCACCCTCGTGGGCAGGGTGTGGCCCCCCTAGTGAACTTATTGCGCTCGGTATTTTTTATATATTCTGAAAACGTCTTCCGTGAAGTTTCAGGACTTTTGGAGCTGTGCAGAATAGGTCTCTAATATTTGCTCCTTTTCCAGCCCAGAATCCCAGCTGTCGGCATTCTCCCTCTTTATGTAAACCTTGTATAATAAGAGAGAATAGGCATAAGTATTGTGACATAATGTGTAACAACAGCTCATAATGCAATAAATATCGATATAAAAGCATGATGTGAAATGGACGTATCAACTCCCCCAATCTTAGACCTCGCTTGTCCTAAGCAAAAGCCAAAATCAAAAAATATGTCCACATGTTTAGAGATAGAGGTGTCGATAAAAATAAAATACGGACATGAGGGCATCATGATCATTCTTAGAACAACAACTTATATAATTCTTGTCATATGATTTCTTATGCTAGAGTAATAATTCAATCACAGCTTCAAGTATGAATCGTAAACTTCATTGAAAACTAACAAACTATAATCTCAGTCATTGGAGCAATTGCAATTTATCATAACATAGGAAAGAGTCAATATATAAGAGCTTTTCAGCAAGTCAACGTACTCAGCTATCATATAGTCTTTCACAATTGCTGACACTCACACAATACTTATGGGTATGGAGTTTTAATCGGAAACAGAGAAAGATAGGGGCTTATAGTTTTGCCTCCCAACGTTTTACCTCAAGGGTAATGTCAACAATAATAGTTCATGAAAACTCACATCCAATTAGCCATATATACCAGGATCTTTCCAACATACTGTGCTTGCCAAAGGATAAAATGTAAAAAGGAAGGGTGAAGATCACCATGACTCTTATGCTAGGTAGGAGATAAAAGTAAAAGATAGGCCCTTCGCAGAGGGAAGCAGAGGTTGTCATGCGCTTTTATGGTTGGACGCATAAAATCTTAATGCGAAAGAACGTCACTTTATATTGCCACTTGTGATATGGACCTTTATTATGCAGTCTGTTGCTTTTATTTTTTCCATATCACACGATCGTATAAAGCTTATTTTCTCCCACACTAATAAGTCATACATATTCAGAGATTAATTTTTATTGCTTGCACCGATGACAACTTACTTGGAGGATCTTACTCAATCCATAGGTAGGTATGGTGGACTCTCATGGCAAAACTGGTCTAAGGGTATTTGGAAGCACAAGTAGTATCTCTACTTGGTGCGATGAATTTGGCTACCATGAGAGGGAAAGGCAAGCTCAACCATGTTGGATGATCCATGACAATATAATTTATCTCAGATGCAAGAAAACATAACCCATTACGTTGTCTTCCTTGTCCAACGTCAACTCTTTAGCATGTCATATTTTAATGAGTGCTCACAATCATAAAACATGCACAAGATAGTATATTTATATGTGAAGACCTCTCTTTCTTTATTACTTCCTATTAATTGCAACGGTGACCAAAACTATGTTTGTCAACTCTCAACAACTTTTATTCGTCATACTTTTTCTATGTGAGCTCATTACTCTCCATAAGATCCATATGATCTCTTTGTTTCTTTTTTTTATTTATTTCTCTTTTCTTTTATTCACTTAGGATCATGGCAAAATAATCAAGCCCTTGACTCAACACTAATCTTTATTATATATAGCTCACGGACTCGATTACATAGAAGGATCATAAAGAAAAACTCACAACTAGATCATACTAAGAACTTTTATTCTACTAGATCAAGATATCACCAAAAGGATCGAACTAAGAAAAACGGTAAAGATAAAAGTGATGGTGATACGATACTGGGGCACTCCCCCAAGCTTGGCAGTTGCCAAGGGGAGTGCCCATACCAGATACTCAATTCTTCTTTGTTGGTGGAGAAGGTGATGGTTTTGTTGATGGCATAGGCTTCTTCCTTAATTTTCGCTTGAGGATAGAATTTTGGTCCCTTAGGTCCTCGATCTCATGCTCCAGGCTCAGTATCTTTTTGCATAGTTCCTGCTTGTTTTCCTGCAAGAGGCGAAAAGGGATAAACTCGATCTTAGGTTTCTTTACTCTATCTGGGAGGCTTGACTTTTTGAACTCCACATGCATGTCCCTGGGTTGAGGTAGTGGGACTTCACCTTCATCTGAGCTCGTCTCCTCCTTTCCCTTAGGTTCATAGTCCTCTTCTTCTTCTGTAGTCCAACCACAATGCTCCACATCTCCACAGACCTTAGGGTCTGCAAGGTAATCATCCACATAGCTTTCTCCTTCCGAATCCTGGGACGGCATGTTGCTCTAATCTGCAGCAAGACAGCTCGAAACAAAGACAAGAGATATTTGCGTGATACAGGAGTCAAAACCTTTGGGAGATTATATAATGAATTTTTACCGACCAAAATATGTAACGTGTAAGAAAACGGTGTCCAAAAAGCGCACGAGGTGCCCACGAGGTAGGGGGCGCGCCCAGTAGGGTAGGGTGCGCCCTCCACCCTTGTGGAGGCCTCGTGTCCTTCCCGGACTGCTTCTTATTTTTCTATTTTTCTAAATATTCTAAAACGGAGAAATATTGCCTTAAAAACTGTTTTGGAGTCGGTTTACATACCGTACCACATACCTATTCCTTTTTGGAGTCTGAAATGTTCTGGAAAGTGTCCCTTATGTATTCCTCTGGGGTTACGGTTTCAATAACATTGGTTTCAACATTTATGGGATTACCTGAGATATAATTTTTGATTCTTTGACCGTTCACCACCTTCGGATTTGTGCCTTCGAAATTGTTGATTTTTATGGCACCAGAATGATAGACCTCCTCGATAACGTAAGGACCTTCCCATTTAGAGAGAAGTTTTCCTGCAAAAAATCTTAAACGAGAGTTGTATAGCAATACATAATCACCTACATTAAACTCACGCTTTTGTATTCTTTTGTCATGCCATCTTTTAACTTTTTCTTTAAATAATTTGGCATTTTCGTAGGCTTGGGTTCTCCATTCATCAAGTGAGCTAATATCAAATAACCTCTTCTCACCAGCAAGTTTAAAATCATAATTGTGCTCTTTAATAGCCCAATATGCCTTGTGTTCTAGTTCGAGAGGTAAGTGACATGCTTTTCCATAAACCATTTTATACGGAGACATACTCATAGGATTTTTATATGCAGTTCTATAGGCCCATAATGCATCATCAAGTTTCTTGGACCAATTCTTTCTAGATCTATTAATAGTCTTTTGCAAAATTAATTTGAGTTCTGTATTACTCAATTCTACTTGACCACTAGACTGAGGGTGATAAGGAGATGCAATTCTATGATTAACATCATATTTAGCAAGCATTTTACGGAAAGCACCATGAATAAAATGTGAACCACCATCAGTCATTAAATATCTAGGGACTCCAAATCTTGGAAAAATAACTTCTTTAAGCATTTTAATAGAGGTGTTATGATCAACACTACTAGTTGGAATAGCTTCTACCCACTTAGTAACGTAATCAACAGCAACTAAAATATGTGTATAACCATTAGAGGCAGGAAAAGGTCCCATATAGTCAAAGCCCCAAACATCAAATGGTTCAATAACGAGTGAGTAGTTCATAGGCATTTCTTGACGTCTACTAATATTACCAATTCTTTGACATTCATCACAAGATAAGACAAACTTACGGGCATCTTTGAAGAGAGTAGGCCAATAAAAACCAGATTGCAATACCTTATGTGCAGTTCTATCTCCAGCATGGTGTCCTCCATAAGCTTCGGAGTGACACTTGCGTAGGATCTGTTCCTGTTCATGCTCAGGTACACAACGTCTAATAACACCATCTACTCCTTCTTTATAAATATGTGGGTCATCCCAAAAGTAATGCCTCAAATCATAGAAGAACTTTTTCTTTTGCTGGTATGTGAAACTAGGTGGTATGAATTTGGCAACAATGTAATTAGCATAATCAGCATACCATGGAGCAGTATGAGAAGCATGTATGACATTTAATTGCTCATCAGGAAAGCTATCATAAATAGGTAGTGGGTCATCAAGCACATTTTCTAACCTAGACAAGTTGTCTACAATGGGGTTCTCAGCTCCCTTTCTATCAACAATATGTTAATCAAATTCTTGTAGCAAGAGAACCCATCTGATAAGTCTAGGTTTAGCATCTTTCTTTTCCATAAGATATTTAATAGCAGTATGATCAGTGTGAATAGTTACTTTAGAATCAACAATATAAGGTCTGAACTTATCACAAGCAAATACAACTGCTAAGAATTCTTTTTCAGTAGTAGCATAATTTCTTTGAGCATTGTCTAGAGTTTTACTAGCATATTGAATAACGTTTAATTTCTTATCAACTCTTTGCCCTAGAACAGCACCTACAGCATAATCACTAGCATCACACATAATTTCAAAAGGTAAATTGCAGTCAGGTGGCTGAACAATAGCTGCAGAGATTAATGCTTTCTTAAGTATTTCAAATGCTTCTACACAATCATCATCAAAGACAAATGGTATATCTTTTTGCAATAAATTAGTCAGAGGTCGAGAAATTTTTAAGAAGTCCTTAATGAACCTCCTATAAAATCCGGCGTGACCAAGGAAACTTCTTATACCTTTGATGTCCTTGGGGCATGGCATCTTTTCAATAGCATCAACCTTGGCTTTATTAACTTCGATACCTCTTTCAGAAACTTTATGCCCCAAGACAATACCTTCATTAACCATAAAGTGGCACTTTTCCCAATTCAAGACAAGATTAGTTTCTTCACATCTCTGCAAAACTCGATCAAGGTTGCTCAAGCAATCATCAAAAGAAGATCCATAGACGGAAAAATCATCCATGAAAACCTCACAAATCTTTTCACAAAAGTCAGAGAATATAGCCATCATGCATCTTTGAAAGGTAGTAGGTGCATTACATAAACCAAAAGGCATGCGTCTATAAGCAAAAGTACCAAAAGGGCAAGTAAAAGTAGTCTTTGATTGATCCTAGGCTGACACGGGTATTTGAGAGAAACCAGAATAACCATCTAGAAAGAAAAAAATGTGTATGTTTGGATAATCTTTCTGGCATTTGATCGATAAAAGGTAAGGGGTAATGATCCTTTTTAGTGTCCTTATTTAATTTGTGGAAATCAATTACCATCCTATAACCTATAATAATTCTTTAAGGAATCAATTCATCTTTATCATTAGGAACGACAGTAATACCTCCCTTCTTAGGGACACAATGGACAGGACTTACCCACTGACTATCAGCAACGGGATAGATTATACTTGCCTCAAGGAGCTTTAGTATTTCCTTTCTTACCACTTCTTTCATTTTCGGATTCAGTCGTCGTTGATGATCACGAACTGGTTTAGCATCTTCTTCCAAATTTATTTTATGTTGACATAGAGTGGGACTAATGCCCTTAAGATCATCAAGAGTATACCCAATAGCAGCACGGTGCTTCTTCAGAGTTTTCAATAATCTCTCTTCCTCATGCTCTGAAAGGTTAGCACTAATAATAACAGGATATATCTTTTTCTCATCAAGATTAGCATATTAAGAGTATCAGGCAACGGTTTAAGCTCAAACACGGGATCACCCTTGGGTGGAGGAGGATCCCCTAGGATTTCAACAGGCAAATTGTGTTTCAGAATAGGTTCCTATTTAAAGAATACTTCATCTATTTTCCTTCTTTCATTCATAAACATATCATTTTCATGGTCTAGCAAATATTGTTCTAAAGGATCACTAGGAGGTACAGCAATAGAAGCAAGACCAATAATTTCATCCTTACTAGGTAATTCTTCTTCACGGTGTTGTCTACTAAATTTAGAGAAATTAAATTCATGAGACATATCATCTAAACCGATAGTAACAACATCCTTTTTGCAATCTATCTTAGCATTAACAGTGTTTAAGAAGGGTCTACCAAATATAATGGGACAAAAGCTATCTTGTGGGGAACCAAGAACAAGAAAATTAGCAGGATATTTAGTTTTCCCACACAAGACTTCAACATCTCTAACAATTCCCATTGGTGAAATATTATATCTATTAGCAAGTTTAATTGTGACATCAATATCTTCTAACTCAACAGGTGCAATATCATGCATAATTTCTCTATATAGGTCAATAGGTATTGCACTAGCACTGGCACCCATATCACATAAGCCATGATAACAATGATATCCTATTTTAACAGAAATAAAAGGCAGGCCTACCACAAGTCTAGGTTTATCTTTAGCACAAGGTTTAGCAATTCTAGTAGTTTCATCATAGAAATAAATAACATGCCCAGCAATATTATCAGCCAAAAGATCTTTAACAATAGCAATATTAGGTTCAACTTTAACTTTCTCAAGAGGTGTATAAGTTTTAATATTGCTTTTACGAACCACAGTTGAAGCTTTAGCATGATCCTTTATCCTAACAGGAAAAGGTGGTTTCTCAACATAAGAGGTAGCAACAATAGGATCATTATAAGTGATAGTCTTTTCTTCAACTTTAATAGGTGCATCTACTTTTACTTCTATGGGAGGATGATATTTAAACCACTTCTCCTTGGGGAGATCAACATAAGTAGCAAAAGATTCACAGAAAGAAGCTACTATCTCAGAGTCAAGTCCGTATTTAGTGCTAAATTTACGGAAAACATCGGTATCCATAAAAGATTTAACACAATCAAACTTAGGTGTCATACTTGACTCCTTACCTTCGTCGAGGTCCCAATCTTCAAAGTTGCGTTTAATTCTTTCCAATAAATCCCATTTGAATTCAATAGTCTTCGTCATAAAAGAGCAAGCACAAGAAGTATCGAGCATGGTGCGATTGTTATCAGAAAGCCGATCATATAAATTTTGAATAATCATTTCTCTTGAGAGCTCATGATTGGGGCATGAATATAACATTGATTTAAGCCTCCCCCAAGCTTGAGCGATGCTTTCTCCTTCGCGAGGCAAAAAATTATATATATAATTGCGATCACGATGGACAAGATGCATAGGATAAAACTTCTGATGAAATTCCAATTTCAATTGTTTGTAGTTCCATGACCCCGTATCATCACATAGCCTATACCATGTCAATGCATCTTCCTTCAAAGATAAATGGAAGACCTTCTTCTTAACAACATCTCCAGGTACACCTGCAAGCTTAAATAATCCACAAACTTCATCAACATATATTAGGTGCTCATCAGGATGCATTGTTCCATCTCCTGCAAAAGGATTAGCTAGCAGTTTTTCTAACATACCCGAAGGAATTTCAAAGCAGACATTTTCATTTTCAGTAGGTTCAGTAGGTTGAGGAGCAACTCTTTGCTCTACTGGTCGGGGTGAAGATACCCCAAACAAGCCGCTTAGAGGATTACTTTCCATAGTAACAAGTGACAGTAAATTTCATCACACTATATAAATTTTTCCTTACCAAATTCCACCTACCAAAGGTGCTTCACTCCCCGGCAACGATGCCAGAAAAGAGTCTTGATGACCCACAAGTATAGGGGATCTATCATAGTCCTTTCAATAATTAAGAGTGTCGAACCCAATGAGGAGCAGAAGGAAATGATAAGCGGTTTCCAGCAAGGTATTCTCTGCAAGTACTAAAATAAGTGGCAACAGATAGTTTTGTGATAGGATAATTTGTAACGAGCAACGAGTAACAAAAGTAAATAAAGTGCAGCAAGGTGGCCCAATCCTTTTTGTAGCAAAGGACAAGCCTGGACAAACTCTTATATAGAGAAAAGCGCTCCCGAGGACACATGAGAATATAGTCAAGCTAGTTTTCATCACGTTCATATGATTCGCGTTCGGTACTTTGATAATTTGGTATGTGGGTGGACCGGTGCTTGGGTACTGTCCTTACTTGGACAAGCATCACACTTATGATTAACCTCTATTGCAAGCATCCGCAACTACAACAAAAGTATTAAGGTAAACCTAACCATAGCATGAAACATATGGATCCAAATCAGCCCCTTACGAAGCAATGCATAAACTAGGGTTTAAGCTTTTGTCACTCTAGCAACCCATCATCTACTTATTACTTCCCAATGCCTTCCTCTAAGCCCAAATAATGGTGAAGTGTTATGTAGTCGACGTTCACATAACACCACTAGAGGAGAGACAACATACATCTCATCAAAATATCAAACGAATACCAAATTCATATGACTACTAATAGCAAGACTTCTCCCATGTCCTCAGGAACAAACGTAACTACTCACAAAGCATATTCATGTTCATAATCAGAGGGGTATTAATATGCATATAGGATCTAGACATATGATCTTCCACCAAATAAACCAACTAGCATCAACTACAAGGAGTAATTAACACTACTAGCAACCTACTAGTACCAATCCCGGACTTGGAGACAAGAATTGGATACAAGAGATGAACTAGGGTTTTGAGAGGAGATGGTGCTGGTGAAGATGTTGATGGAGATTGCCCTCTCCTGATGAGAGGAGCGTTGGTGATGACGATGGCGATGATTTCCCCCTTGCGGAGGGAAGTTTCCCTGGCAGAACAGCTCCGCCAGAGCCCTAGATTTGTTCCGCCAAGGTTCCGCCTCGTGGCGGCGGAGTTTCGTCCGAGAAGATGGCTTATGATTTTTTTCCTCATCGAAAGACTTCATATAGCAGAAGGTGGCCATCGGAGGGCCACCAGGGGGCCCACGAGGTAGGGGGCGTGCCCAGGGGGGTAGGGCGCGCCCCCCACCCTCATGGGCAGGGTGTGCCCCCCTGGTGAACTTCTTGCACTCGGTATTTTTTATATATTCTGAAAACGTCTTCCGTGAAGTTTCAGGACTTTTGGAGCTGTGCAGAATAGGTCTCTAATATTTGCTCCTTTTCGAGCCCAGAATTCCAGCTATCGGCATTCTCCCTCTTTATGTAAACCTTGTAAAATAAGAGAGAATAGGCATAAGTATTGTGACATAATGTGTAATAACAGCCCATAATGCAATAAATATCGATATAAAAGCATGATGCAAAATGGACGTATCACCTTCGGATTTGTGATAGAAGGTGTACCCAACAGTTACTTTTGGGTATCCTATGAAGACACACTTCTCCGATCTGGGTTTGAGCTTATCAGGATGAAACTTTTTCACATAAGCATCGCAACCCCAAACTTTGGTTTCTTGCCAAACCACAGTTCATATGGCGTCGTCTCAACGGATTTAGTTGGTTCCCTATTTAACATGAATGCAGTTGTCTCTAATGCATACCCCAAAAGGATAGTGGTAAATTGGTAAGAGACATCATAGATTGCACTATATCAAATAAAGTACGGTTATGACGTTCGGACACACCATTACGTTGTGGTGTTTGAGGTGGCATGAGTTTGTGAAACTATTCCACATTGTTTTAATTGAATACCAAACTCGTAACTCAAATATTCGCCTCTGCGATCAGATCGTAGAAACTTTATTTTCTTGTTACGATGATTTTCCACTTCACTCTGAAATTATTTAAACTTTTCAAATGTTTCAGACTTATGTTTCTTCAAGTAGATATACCCATATCTGCTCAAATCATCTGTGAAGGTCAGAAAATAACGATACCCGCCGCGAGCCTCATTACTCATCGGACCTCATACATCAGTATGTATTATATCCAATAAGTCAGTTGCTCGCTCCATTGTTCTGGAGAACGGAGTCTTAGTCATCTTTTCCCATGAGGCATGGTTCGCAAGCATCAACTGATTCATAATCAAGTGATTCCAAAAGCCCATCAGCATGGATTTTCCTCATGCGCTTTACACCAATATGACCTAAACGGCAGTGCCACAAATAAGTTGCACTATCATTATTAACTTTGCATCTTTTGGCTTCAATATTATGAATATGTGTATCACTATGATCGAGATTCAACAAACCATTTTCATTGGGTGTATAACCATAGAAGGTTTTATTCATGTAAACAGAATAACAATTATTCTCTAACTTAAATGAATAACCGTATTGCAATAAACATGATCAAATCATATTCATGCTCAATGCATACACCAAAAAACACTTATTTAGGTTCAACACTAATCCCGAAAGTATAGGGAGTGTGCGATGATGATCATATCATTCTTGGAACCACTTCCAATACACATCGTCACTTCACCCTTAACTAGTACCTGTTCATTCTGCAACTCCCGTTTCGAGTTACTAATCTTAGCAACCGAACTAGTATCAAATACTGAGGGGTTGCTATAAACACTAGTAAAGTACACATCAATAACATGTATATCAAATATACCTTTGTTCACTTTGCCATCCTTCTTATCTGCCAAATACTTGTGGCAGTTCTGCTTCCAGTGACCAGTCCCTTTTGCAGTAGAAGCCTTTAGTCTCAGGCTTAGGTCTAGACTTGGGCTTATTCATGGGAGTAGCAACTTGTTTGCTGTTCTTCTTGAAGTTCCCCTTCTATCCCTCTTCCCTTTTCTTGAAACTAGTGGTCTTGTTAACCATCAACACTTGATGCTCTCTCTTGATTTCTACCTTCGTCGATTTCAGCATCACGAAGAGCTTGGGAATCATTTCCGTTATCCCTTGCATATTATAGTTCATCATGAAGTTCTAGTAACTTGGTGATAGTGACTAGAGAACTTTGTCAATCACTATCTTATATGGAAGATTAACTCCCACTTGATTCAAACGATTGTAGTACTCAGACATTCAGAACACACGCTCACTAGTTGAGCTATTCTCCTCCATCTTGTAGGCAAAGTACTTGTCAAAGGTCTTAAGCCTTTCGACATGGGCATGAGTCTGAAATACTAATTTCAACTCTTGGAACATCTCATATGCTTCGTGGCGTTTCAAAAACGTCTTTGAAGCCTCGATTCTAAGTCGTAAAGCATGATGCACTAAACTATCAAGTAGTCATCATATCGAGCTTGCCAAACGTTCATAAGTCTGCTTTTCCTCCTGCAATCGGTCTGTCACCTAGCGGTGCATCAAGGACATAATTCTTCTATGCAGCAATGAGGATAAACCTCATATTAGGGAGCTAGTCTGCATCATTGCTACTAACATTTTTCAACATAGTTTTTCCCTAGGAACATATCAAAATAAACGGGGAGCAACATCGCGAGCTATTGATCTACAACATAGTTATGCAAATACTATCAGGACTAAGTTCGTGATAAATTAAAGTTCAATTAATCATATTACTTAAGGAATCCCACTTAGATAGACATCCCTCTAGTCATCTAAATGATCATGTGATCTAAATCAACTAAACCATGTCTGATCATCACGTGAGATGGAGTAGTTTTCAATGGTGAACATCACTATATTGATCGTATCTACTATATGATTCACGCTCGACCTTTCGGTCTCAGTGTTTCGAGGCCATATCTGCATATGCTAGGCTCGTCAAGTTTAACCCGAGTATTTTGCGTGTGCAAAACTGGCTTGCACCCATTGTAGATGAACGTAGAGCTTATCACACCCAATCATCACGTGGTGTCTCGGCACGACGAACTTTGGCAACGGTGCATACTCAGGGAGAACACTTAATCTTGAAATTTAGTGAGAGATCATCTTATAATGCTACGGTCAATCAAAGAAAAATAAGATGCATAAAAGATAAACATCACATGCAATCAATATAAGTGATATGATATGGCCATCATCATCTTGTGCTTGTGATCTCCATCTCCGAAGCACCGTCATGATCACCATCGTCACCGGCAAGACACCTTTATCTCCATCGTAGCATCGTTGTCGTCTTGCCAACTATTGCTTCTACGACTATCGCTACCGCTTAGTGATAAAGTAAAGCATTACAGGGCGATTGCATTGCATACAATAAAGCGACAACCATATGGCTTCTGCCAGTTGCCGATATCTCGGTTACAAAACATGATCATCTCGTACAATAAAATATAGCATCATGTCTTGACCATATCACATCACAACATGCCCTGCAAAAACAAGTTAGACGTCCTCTACTTTGTTTGTTGCAAGTTTTACGTGGCTGCTATGGGCTGAGCAAGAACCGTTCTTACCTACGCATCAAAACCACAACGATAGTTCGTCAAGTTAGTGTTGTTTTAACCTTCACAAGGACCGGGCGTAGCCACACTCGGTTCAACTAAGGTTGGAGAAACTGACACCCGCCAGCCACCTGTGTGCAAAGCACGTCAGTAGAACCAGTCTCGCGTAAGCGTACGCGTAATGTCGGTCCATGGCGCTTCATCCAACAATACCGCCAAACCAAAGTGTGACATGCTGGTAAGCAGTATGACTTGTATCGCCCACAACTCACTTGTGTTCTACTCGTGCATATAACATCTACGCATAAACCTGGCTCAGATGCCACTGTTGGGGAACATAGTAATTTCAAAAAAATTCCTACGCACACACAGGATCATGGTGATGCATAGCAACGAGAGGGGAGAGTGTCGTCCACGTACCCTCGTAGACCGTTAAGCGGAAGCGTTATGACAACGCGGTTGATGTAGTCGTACGTCTTCACGATCGACCAATCCTCGGTACCGAACGTATGGAACCTCCGCGTTCAGCACACGTTCAGCTCGGTGACGTCCCGCGAACTCACGATCCAGTAGAGCTCAAGGAAGAGTTTCATCAGCACGATGGCGTGGTGACGATGTTGATGAACCTACCGTGGCAGGGCTTCGCCTAAGCACCGCTACAGTGATCTTTGTGATCAACTTCTTGTGTCTAGAGGTGGATTATGGTGGAGGGGGACACTGCACACGGCTGGGAGAGATCTTTGTGATCAACTTCTTGTGTCTAGAGGTGCCCCCCTGCCCCTATATATAAAGGAGCAAGGGGGAGGCCGGCCAGCCCTTGTTGGTGCGCCAGGAGGAGGAATCCTCCTCCTAGTAGGAGTAGGATTCCTCCCTTTCCTACTCCTACAAGGAGGGGGAAAGGAAGGGGAAGAAAGAGAAGGAAAGGGGGTGAGGGAGTCCTAGATTAGGGGGTATCCGGACAGCCGGACTATATCCTTTGGCCGGACTGTTGGACTATGAAGATACAAGATTGAAGACTTTGCCCCTTTTCCGGATGGGACTCTCCTTGGCGTGGAAGGCAAGCTTGGCAATAAGGATATGTAGATCTCCTTCCTTGTATCCGACTCTGTGTAACCCTAGCCCCCTCCGGTGTCTATATAAACCGGAGGGTTTTAGTCCGTAGGACAACATACAATCATACCATAGGCTAGCTTCTAGGGTTTAGCCTCTCTGATCTCGTGGTAGATCAACTCTTATACTACTCATATTATCAAGAATAATCAAGCAGGACGTAGGGTTTTACCTCCATCAAGAGGGCCTGAACCTGGTGTAACGCCCTCGATGCGGCTATATCTCCCACGTGTCGAAGCACGACTTAGAGGCATAACCGCATTGAAAGCAATGTCGCAAGTGAGGTAATCTTCACACAACCCAAGTAATACAATAGGGGAAAAAGATACATAGTTAGCTTACAATCGCCACTTCACACAAGTACATGAATAAAGCATTACAACATCCAAATGCAATCAAGGCCCGACTACGGAACCAAAATAAAAGAAGAACCCCAAAAGCGACAAGGTCCCCGATCGACCCCAACTGGGCTCCACTACTGATCAGCTAGAACAAAACAACACAAAGGACAAGATCTTCATCGAGCTCCTCCTGAGCTTGGTTGCGTCATCTGCACGGACTCATCGGCACCTGCAAGCTGGTTTTGGAAGTATCTGTGAGTCACGAGGACTCAGCAATCTCGCACCCTCGCGATCAAGACTATTTAAGCTTATGGGAAGGTAAAAGGTATGAGGTGGAGCTGCAGCAAGCGACTAGCATATATGGTGGCTAACATACGCAAAAGAGAGCGAGAAGAGAAGGCAAAGCACGGTCAATAAAAGTATGATCAAGAAGTGATCCTAGAACAACCTACGTCAAACATAACTCCAACACCGTGTTCACTTCCCGGACTCCGCCGGAAAGAGACCATCACGGTTACACACGCGGTTGATGCATTTTAATTAAGGTCAACTTCAGGTTTTCTACAACCGGACATTAACAAATTCCCATCTGCCCATAACCGCGGGCACGGCTTTCGAAAGTTCAATCCCTGCCTAGGTGTCCCAACTTAGCCCATCACAAGCTCTCACGGTCAACGAAGGATATTCCTTCTAGCGGGAAGACCCGATCAGACTCGGAATCCCGGTTACAAGACATTTCGACAATGGTAAAACAAATACAGCAACACCGCCCGAATGTGCCGACAAATCCAGATAGGAGCTGCACATATCTCGTTCTCAGGTCACACTCAGATGAGCAGTCCGTACAACTAAAACCAGCCCTCGAGTTTCCCCGAGGTGGCACTGCAAGGGGCTCTAGTTTGGACCAACACTCAGAGGAGCACTGGCCCGGGGGGGTTAAAATAATGATGACCCTCAGGAGCGCGACTCCCAAGGGAAAAAGAGGCTAGGTGGCAAATTGTAAAACCAATGTTGGGCATTGCTGGAGGAGTTTTATTCAAGGCGAACTGTCAAGGGGTTCCCATTATTACCCAACCGCGTAAGGAACGCAAAATCCGGGAACATAACACCGATATGACGGAAACTAGGGCGGCAAGAGTGGAACAAAACACCAGGCATAAGGCCGAGCCTTCCACCCTTTACCAAGTATATAGATGCATTAATTAAATAAGAGATATTGTGATATCCCAACAAGTAAATAGGTTCCAACAAGGAACAACATCTCCATGTTCCAACAAGGAACAAACTTCGATCTTCACCTGCAACTAACAACGCTATAAGAGAGGCTGAGCAAAGCGGTAACATAGCCAAACAATGGTTTGGTAGGACAAGGTGGGTTAGAGGCTTGGTTCAACCATATGGGAGGCATGATAAGCAAGTGGTAGGTATCGCAGCATAGGCATAGCAAAAGAGCGAGCAACTAGGCAAGCAAAGATAGAAGTGATTTCGAGGGTATGGTCATCTTGCCTGAAATCCCGCAAGGAAGAAGAATGAGTCCATGAAGAAGACAAACGGACGAAGATGAACGAATCCTCCCAACACGAAGTTACCTAAACCAACCCGAAGAAGCAACACCGGAAAAGAAGCATACAACATAGTAAACAAACCACACATGAACATGGTATGATATGCGGAATGCGGTACGCGATGCATATGCATGATTTGCAAGGGAATGAATGAACCTGGCCTCCACTTGGAAATCCAAGAGTGCCAATGGAAAGGTGAGGTGATTTCGGTTGAAATCGATATAAAGATCACCGGAATCGGAGGCACGGTTTGGAAATGGCGAGCAAAACAAATATGGCACCGGTCTGCGATAAACAGCAAGTAGCCATCTAAATGCCACAAGATAAACATGCTACAGCACCCAAACATGGCAACAAAATACATGGCAGGGATCCATTCATAATGCTTAACAAAAGATTAACACTGAGCTACGGCCAATTCATCCATTAGCAGGTTCAAACAAGCATGGCAAAAGTGCAATTGATAAACAGGTTTCAGACTTGTGAAATTAACACAAGCCTGGAATTTCAGATCAGGTAGCACACTTTGGAGCATGAAAACTGTATGCTACAGGAACTTGACATGGCAAAGTAAAGCATGGCATGGAGCTACTCAAAGAGCTTAACAAAAGTCCCTTCGTGACCTTGAGCCGAAAGGGATCAGAAAATACAATTGCAAGCATGTGAACATGGTGAAAACATAATCAGATCATAGACTTGGTGAAAAACTGGAGCATGCAAATCAGATATCAAGTAGGCATGTTTTCGAGCTCGATGCACTCACTACAGAGCAAGTTATGACAAACTAAGCACACACCCATCAAGAATACACATTATACAAGCTAGACATGGCAAGAACAATAACATAGCATGCACGGATCAACTACAACATCCTCGGCAAAATCGCTAACAAGTAGACAATCTACCCAGATTCACGAAATAGCAAAAGTAGAGCTCGATTGACTCAAGCTAGGGTGCTCCATAGTTGCAAACAAGGACATGGATGGATAGAGAACTACAAGATTAACAAAACATCCTTACTGACCATCGTCAAAAGAGGCACGGATCACTAGGAAACAACATGAACATATGGCATATTGATAAGTACAGATCAAGGACTTAGTGAAATTGCTAAGTCCCTGAATTCAGCATTAACGAATGCACCACTTTGCAAGCTTGTGCTAGTCACCACACACATCACAAAAATACATGGATAGAACCTCTGTAAAGATGGCAAAGCATATAACAAAACTCATGTAGAGCTCAGGGGCATACCATGCACACAATAATCATGGCAAAAATGACAAGTAGCTATTTGGAGCAGTAGATCTGACAACTAACTCAAATAGCACTCTTCCAACAGCATTTAGGGCATCAAGATGAGCTCAAATGAAAATGATGCAATGAGATGAAATGATGTACTCTCTGAGACGAACATTTTGATATGCTATATGCATAAATCGGAGCTACGGATGCAAAGTTACGACATGATGAACATGGGAATTTGAAACATGGAAATCTCGGGGACTTAGTGAAATCTCACCCCGCGAAAAAAGTCAACGCGGCGCGGAGAACGAGGATGGCGGCGGATCTGGCCGGAACTTCGCCGGAGGAGGAGAGTACGGCGGCCGGAGAGGACGGGGGGCGCCGAAGGAAAGATCCCGGCCGGATCCGTGCGGGGGCAAGGTGCGGCCGCTGGTGGCGCGGTCGTCGCGGCCGGGCGCGGGCTCCGGTGCGGAGGCAAGCTCGCCGGAGTTGCCCCGGCGACGCGGCTCGGTGGCGAGGTCGAGCAGGGCGGCGGCGAGAAGAGGCGGGGCCGGCGCGGGCGCGGCCGTCGGAGCACGGCAGGGAGGCGAGGCGCCTCGGGCGCGTGAAGCTCGCCGGTGGCGTCGGGCGGCTGTGCCAGGGCGGTGGTGGTGAAGTCCGGCGAGCAGCGGTGAAGTCCAGCGAGCAGCGGGGCCGGCCGGCGTTGGAGAAGACGGCGAAGCGACGCGGGTCGGGCGGCGGCGAGATCCGGGCTCGCGCGGGCCCCGGATGGGCTCCGTGGGCCGCAGCGGTGGTGGGGCGGCGACGTGACAAGTGGCAGGCGGTGGTTGGCCGGGCGAAGCGGGGCGGACATGTCCGTCGGCAGGGTTTTTGTCCGGCGCGCGAGGAGAGGGAGGGATCTAGGGTTTGCACCGCGAATTTCGGAGGGGAGGGTGTTTATATAGGTAGAGGGAGCTAGGAGAGTCCAAATGAGGTGCGGTTTTCGGCCACGCTATCGTGATCGAACAACCGAGATGATGGAGGAGGTTTAGGTGGGTTTTGGGCCAAAATGGAGGGGTTTTGGGCTGCAACACACACGAGGCCTTTTTGGTCCCTCGGTTAACCGTTGGAGTATCAAACGAAGTCCAAATGATACGAAACTTGACAGGCGGTCTACCGGTAGTAAACCAAGGCCACTTGGCAAGTCTCGGTCCAATCCGGAAATGTTTAACACCCGCACACGAAAAAAAGGTAGAAAGGGACACCGGAGGAGATAGGAGCGCCGGATTGCAAAAGACGAACATGTATGCAAATGAAATGCACATGATGACATGATATGCAATGCATGACACGCAAGCAATGACAAGGCAACAATAGCGAATAACTGGAGGACACCTGGCACATCGGTCTCGGGGCGTTACAACACTCCACCACTACGAGAGGATCTCGTCCTGAGATCTAGAATGGCACCGGAGGGAAAAAGAAGAGGAAGAGAAGAGGTAAAACTAAGTTGCTCCTTTGACAAACGAGTGAAACCAAAGAACCTTGAAAAGGTTCAGCCATCTCGAGAAAAATACGACAGAGATGAACGAAGTATAAAGCACTCCGTTAGGAAAGAGGAACGAGGAAGAACAAGGTTGAAAGCACTCCGGTAGGGAAGAGTAATAAGGAAGAACAAATTCGGACAGCACTCCGGTTGAAAAGAGATGCAAAGCTTGATAAGGCGAAAAGAACTTGAGCAAAGGGGCACAATACTCCGGTTAAAACAAGATAGGGAAGGAATAAGAATGATATAATTTGGACAGCACTTCGATTGTAAATGGAAGAAATTGAACATGATCTTGACAAACCGAGATGAGGAGTGAAAGAGCAACAGCACTAGACCTCCGGGAGAAAGAATAGAATAAAGATAATTGAGATAAAAGAATGTAGAAGAAAATGCCAAGTTTGAAAAGGCATCTTAAGGAGAAGGGTCGGACGGAGTTATTAGAAAGCCAACAACGAAAAGAATAAGCTTGATATGGTCTTATGGAGTACATCTCAAATTATGAGGTGACAACCTGCCACTCACAGAAAAAAATTTGATTGGATTGATATGACCAAGGAGAGGAGAAAATATTTCACCGGAAGGATAGATGAAGAACTTGGGTCACTTATAAGCACCATAATTAGCAACAATCCTTAGGGAAGGCTTTAGGTGGAATATAACCCAAGATAACTCCAATGAAGAGGTTGATGGATTTAAAATACCCCATTCTTAACAACATGTGAATCATGAGCCATGAACTCAAATTATCAAGAATGACATAACACCACTTCAAATGATACGGTAGAAGGAATTGCACTCCGGATAGCAAGATGAAGAAAGCTTGAACTCCTCTGAAAAGAATCTCGATGAACACTTCGAGAAGGAATTAAACCCTTGATGAACCACCATGTAGAACCTTCATGAAGAACTCCGGTAAACAAAGGAATGATCAAACGAAAAGAGAGAGAAGTTGGAAACACAAGGTGAATCCTTGTAATGACTTAGATGGATCTTCGTGATGATATAATGCGGAAAAACATGGAACTCCGGAAAAGAAAAGATAAGCATCTCGAACTGAGAATGTGATACGATGAACCACTTCAGAAAAAAAATTAAACACTTGGATGGAACAAGAATAAGAATTACATTATGCTTATCCTTCACCAATTAAATTGATGACAATCAACGGATTTGGCACACTACTTATTCTCGTATCAAGGATTAAGAGAGATATAACATAAACTTGGGAAGGTCTTCAACGATCCACCGGTAGAATTTGAAAAGCACAAATGCATAGATATGATACACGGCGGAAGAAAAAAAAACTCTTGAACGAACCACCGTAAGAATTGGAGATGAACGAAATAAATGGATGAATCACCGGGTAAGAATTGGCAAATGAACGAAGATACATGAGAGAATTCAGATCCATGAGAACGGAGGGATCACGAACTGATTAGAGATCACTTGAATGAAGCACTGGTAAGATTAGGAGAACAATAACTGAAATCTGGGAATGAATAATTATGAGATGATGGGCTCCGGAGAATCAAACTGAAAATACTCTGAATTACTCCGGATGGGTGAAAAGAATTATCACGAATGAAAACAATTATGAGAGGAAGCCAACAAGCTAGAATCACGAGTCTCTGAGAGAACGGACAAGATTTGGAGGTAAAACTCTTCTTCGGTCTTCAAATGTTGAGAATGACGACGAGAAACACCAACAAGAGTTGTTGAGATACTCCGGGATGAAAATTATAAAGGTTGAACCAATGATGAAAAGAATTTGAAAGATCTTGGAGAAGGCAATTGACTGATGATAACTCATTCTTACGTCAAACTTCGAAAAGAATTTGAGAATTACGCCGGGAAAATAAAAAGAGTCAGGTAAGATCCTGGGAAAAGACTTGTGGGTTAGGGCCCACTCAAAAGATACTCCGTAGAACGATTTGAAGGAGAGATTGCACCGGTTGAATTAAATGGCGGGCGGTGGTTGGCCGGGCAAAGCGGGGCGGACATGTCCGTCGGCGGGGTTTTTGTCCGGCGCGCGAGGAGAGGGAGGGATCTAGGGTTTGCACCGCGAATTTCGGAGGGGAAGGTGTTTATATAGGTAGAGGGAGCTAGGAGAGTCCAAATGAGGTGCGGTTTTCGGCCACGCGATCGTGATTGAACGACCGAGATGATGGAGGAGGTTTAGGTGGGTTTTGGGCCAAAATGGAGGGGTATTGGGCTGCAACACACACGAGGCCTTTTCGGTCCCTCGGTTAACCGTTGGAGTATCAAACGAAGTCCAAATGATACGAAACTTGACAGGCGGTCTACCGAAAGTAAACCAAGGCCACTTGGCAAGTCTCGGTCCAATCCGGAAATGTTTAACACCCGCACACGAAAAAAAAGGTAGAAAGGGACACCGGAGGAGATAGGAGCGCCGGATTGCAAAACGGACAACGGGGAAAATGCTCGGATGCATGAGACGAACATGTATGCAAATGAAATGCACATGATGACATGATATGCAATGCATGACACGCAAGCAATGACAAGGCAACAACAGCGAATAACTGGAGGACACCTGGCACATCGATCTCGGGGCGTTACACCTGGGTAAAACATCGTGTCCCCTGCCTCCTGTTACCATCTGCCTTAGACGCACAGTTCGGGACCCCCTACCCGAGATCCGCCGGTTTTGACACCGACATTGGTGCTTTCATTGAGAGTTCCTCTGTGTCGTCACCGTTAGGCTTGATGGCTCCTTCGATCATCGATAGTGATGCAGTCCAGGGTGAGACCTTTCTCCCCGGACAGGTCTTTGTATTCGGCGGCTTCGCACTGCGGGCCAACTCACTTGGCCATCTGGAGTAGATCGAGAGTTACGCCCCTGGCCACCAGGTCAGGTTTGGAAGCTTAAACTACACGGCCGACATCCGTGGAGACTTGATCTTCGATGGATTCGAGCCCCTGCCGAGTGCGCCGCACGGTCACGATGAGCATGATTTAGCTCTACCATCGGACAGTGTTCAGGAGACCGCACCGGCAACCGCTCTGACCCTCAATTCGGAGCCAATTGCGCCATCCATGGGTGGGTGGATAGACCCCGCCACGGAGGCCGTATTCTGAGCGGCGATCGAGCCGTGTATCGACCTTACCCTTCACGGGAGCCGTGACGCCGAACTACCGGATTCTTCCCCGGCCACGGACTCCGAACCGCCTGCGCCCGTGCCTATCGAATCCGACTAGGCGCCGATCATGGAGTTCACCTCCGCGGATATCTTTCAGCACTCGCCCTTCGGCAACATACTGAACTCATTAGGGTCTCTCTCCCTGTCAGGAGAGTCCTGGCCGAACTATGTTTGGCGGGATTGGGATGCGGATGACGAAGAAATTCGCTGCCCACCCACCACCCACTTAGTAGCCACTGTCGGCGATTTGACCGACATGCTCGACTTCGACTCCGAAGACATCGACGGTATGGACGACGATGCAGGAGACGAACAGGAACCACTGCCCACAGGGCATTGGACGCCCACTTCATCATATGATGTATACATGGTGGACACACTCAAAGAAAACGACGACGAGGAACGGAAGGACGTGGCGAAGGGTTGTTCCCTTGAGAAGCAGTCAAAGCGGTGGCGTAAGCGCCGCTCCAAATCCCGCCTCGGCAGAAACAGCGATCATATAGACCTAGCGATAGAGCTGGGTGAACCATCGTCCGACCACGGCAACACGGAGAATCAAACCGAACAACCCGACTCCGTCGAAGATAACAGTCCGGACGACATCACACCGGACAGGCACCCGGAGCAATAGAATACCCATCAAAGGCTTGTTGCCACTGCGAGGAGTCTGAAAAAGCAGAAGCAGAGGCTCAGGGCTGCACAAGACACACTCAGAATCAGATGGAGTGAAGTACTCAACACTGCAGCGAAGTACGGCGGTAATCGCCACACCAAGAGCTACCCAAAGCGAAAGTTGTTACCTGAATTTGATGAGGAGGCCTTAGATCCCCCGCAATCAAAAACAAAATGGCCATCCAGTCAGATAGACGACCTCGTGGCCAACACAGAGCGGCGAACGACGCCGCACATAAGCCAGTACGTGATCCACGTGAGGACTCGCATCAAAAGGACGGCGCAACCAGATCCATCTATGGGCCATGGAAGCGCGCTCCAACATGCAATGCAACACAACAAACATCCCAACACCATGGTACACCCAAATACAGGGGTGCCGCACACCCCCTATGTTTCACCGATGAGGTGTTGGACCATGAATTTCCAGAGGGATTCACACCCGTAAACATAGAGGCGTACGACGGAACGACAGACCCTGGGGTCTGGATTGAGGACTACATCCTCCATATCCATATGGCTCGAGGAGATGATCTCCACGCCATCAAGTACTTACCCCTCAAGCTCAAAGGGCCAGCTCGGCACTGGCTTAAAAGCCTCCCCGAAAACTCCATTGGAAGCTGGGGAGAGCTCGAAGATGCTTTTCGGGCAAATTTTCAAGGGACCTATGTCCGACCACCAGATGCAGACGATTTGAGTCATATAACTCAACAGCCCGGAGAATCAGCCCGAAAGCTTTGGAACAGGTTTCTCACTAAAAAGAACCAAATAGTCGACTGCCCGGACGCCAAAGCCTTAGTAGCTCTTAAGCACAGCGTTCGAGACGAATGGCTTGCCAGACACCTCGGCCAAGAAAAGCCAAGAACAATGGCAGCATTAACAAGCCTCATGACCCACTTTTGCGTGGGCGAGGACAGCTGGTTAGCCCGATGTAGCACCAGTGACCCAAGTACATCTGAAGTCAGGGACGGAAACGGGAAACCACGATGCAGCAAAAACAAGCGCCAGAATAAAGAAGACAGCCCGAAGAGCACGGCGGTAAACGCCGGATTCAGAAGCTCTCGGCCAGGTCAGCAAAAGTTTCCCTCCAAAGACAACAGTGATGAACTATCTAGCCTAAACAAGATTCTGGACAAAATATGCCAGATCCACAGCACCCCCGATAAACCTGCAAATCATACCCATAGAGAATGTTGGGTCTTCAAGTAGTCCGGCAAGCTCAACGCCGAACACAAGGGGCAGGATACACCAAGTGAAGACGAGGACGAGCCTCGCAAGCAAAGCACTGGGGAACAGAGGAAATTCCCACCAGAAATCAAAACAGTAAACGTGTTACACGTGACAAAGGGGAGAAACAAAGTGGCACTCATAAAGACACATGCCCCAGGGCCTATCACCGTGAAGTTCTGCCACTGGTCGTCCCAACCGATCACCTTTGACCATTAGGATTACTCGGCAAGTATCCGGCGTGCAGGATGGGTGTCGGTGTACTAGAGTAGGGGTACCCTAGTATCCCGAACTTGTGCACGGGCAGTCGCAGCATCCCGCGGCAAGGCTTGCCGGGTGACCGCCAAGGTCCTCCGTGGTCCCTTTGGAGCCATTCAAGGACAAAGTATCCAAGCCAAGGAGACAAGACCCCGGCAAGAGGAGCTTGCCGGGAAGGCCAACCAAGGCATCTCAAGGAACTTGCCGCGACGCGCCACGCGTACCGGCAAGGCCCGGAGAGCGACAAGCTCCCGGACGCGACAAGACAATGACCGCGGCAAGGCGCTTGCCGTGGCAAGCCACCACTCTGTGTCCGCGCTCCAGCACATCCACCAACGTGTCGCTCTGGGACCCTTCCAGGCGTACGTGGCGGGAGGCTGTGCAGCCAGCGGTGCACGGTGGCAAGCGGCGCCGACAAGATTGCCATCGTGGCGAGCGGTGGCGTCCCTAACGGTCCCTTTTGCACTATTTAGGCGACGCAGACGGGCATTTAATGCCCTGGTCCCCTGCCGTCAGGGTTAGGTATGATACACTGTAGCAGGTAGCTGTACCAACCGCAACGCCTTTCCATTTTTACCCTTGTCTACGTTGCCACCTGTCGGTGACCCCTTGAGCATATAAAAGGAGGCCCATGCGCAACGTAGGTGGGGGAGGAGGAGAACACTCACGCTCGGTCTCGTTAGCTCCTGGGGTGTACTGTAGCACTCCACGCTCCCAAGCAAGAACTCAATACAAACCACAAAGCAGGAGTAGGGTTTTACGCATCCGTGCGGCCCGAACCTGGGTAAACTGCTCGTGTGCTTCGCCTCGATCCGCTCTTCGTGCGACCCTTGCCCCCGCCGAACCGAAAGGGACTCGGTCCGCCGGTCCCATAGGTGCTCGTGGATTAGTCCCCCGACATCTTTGGATCTCGGGCATCCCTCTGATGAGAACCTCCAATCCTCTTGATCCCGCTCACCTTGTCCACAATGGGTGCGACAAGGGTCTTGAGCGCCTCCAGATCAGCATCCGGCGGCAGGGTCTTGAGGACGTTGGTGAGGTTGAGGCCCGGGTTGCGGAAGGCCACCTTCACCAACACCTTTTGAAGAGCTTAGTTTGTCGGTGTACTAGAGTAGGGGTACCCTAGTATCCCGAACTTGTGCACGGGCAGTCGCAGCATCCCGCGGCAAGGCTTGCCGGGTGACCGCCAAGGTCCTCCGTGGTTCCTTTGGAGCCATTCAAGGACAAAGTATCCAAGCCAAGGAGACAAGACCCCGGCAAGAGGAGCTTGCCGGGAAGGCCAACCAAGACATCTCAAGGAACTTGCCGCGACGCGCCACGCGTCCCGGCAAGGCCCGGTGAGCGACAAGCTCCCGGACGCGACAAGACAACGACCGCGGCAAGGCGCTTGCCACGGCAAGCCACCACTCTGTGCTCGCGCTCCAGCACATCCACCAATGTGTCGCTCTGGGACCCTTCCAAGCGTACGTGGCTGGAGGCTGTGCAGCCAGCGGTGCGCGGTGGCAAGCAGCGCTGACAAGATTGCCATCGTGGCGAGCGGTGGCGTCCCTGACGGTCCCTTTTGCACTATTTAGGCGACGCAGACGGGCATTTAATGCCCTGGTCCCCTACCGTTAGGGTTAGGTATGATACACTGTAGCAGGTAGCTGTACCAACCGCAACACCTTTCCATTTTTACCCTTGTCTACGTTGCCACCTGTCGGTGACCCCTTGAGCATATAAAAGGAGGCCCATGCGCAACGTAGAGGGGGGGAGGAGGAGAACACTCATGCTCGGTCTCGTTAGCTGCTGGGGTGTACTGTAGCACTCCACGCTCCCGAGCAAGAACTCAATACAAACCACAAAGCAGGAGTAGGGTTTTACGCATCCGTGCGGCCCGAACCTGGGTAAACTGCTCGTGTGCTTCGCCTCGATCCGCTCTTTGTGCGACCCTCGCCCCCGCCGAACTGAAAGGGACTCGGTCCGCCGGTCCCATAGGTGCTCATGGATTAGTCCCCCGACATCTTTGGCGCGCCAGGTAGGGGAGTCGAGGTTGTGTGAACCAGATCCGGCGTTCACACGAGCTAGATCTTCATCATCTTCATCGACATGCCGCCGAAGAAGAAGGCTTCGGAGGCGGCTGCTCCGTCCGCGCCGAACCCACCACCGCCGGAGCAAACGGCTGATGGGGCAGACGCCGGCGGAAGAACGGGCGTCGACGAGGGAGCTCACGGTGCTGCCAGGTCCAAGGACAAGGCTGCGCTGCCCATCGGCGGCGTAGCCGGCTCCCACAACAACCGGGCGCACTCCAAGACCTCGGCGTCCGTACATGCACCACGCCCATCTCAGGAGGCACGGGACCGGCAGCTTCATGGTACTCACGGTACCATGCGTTTGCTGGACCAAGATCGAGCTGGTGGATCTCGGAGTGCTCAAGACCAGCATGCACGCCAACATGCTGGCACGAGCGTGGCACGGTCGCCTGGACGGGATACTGCTCCTTCTAACATAGTTAGAAGTCCGAGCATATCCCGCTCCTCGCACCGTTCGCCACCGCCACCCACCACTACAGCAGAAGCTTTGGCGCGAGCTCAACTGCTCCTGGACTACCCTCCAACCGCAGACAAGATCGATGACTGGAGGGCCACCATTCAGAGTCTCATCGGCTTCGCCAACGGCGACACTCAACGGCAGCCGAGCACGTCGCAGCCGCGGCAAGTCAGCCAGGCACGAGCCGGTGGCGACAAGACCGGTGGGGGTGCCACCACTATGCACTCTCCGCCCCGAAGGCCAAGATCGCCGACTCGCCAGATCCACCTCGACAGCGACTCCACCGCGTCATCAGATCCACGAGCTCGTCGCGATCAGCGCCAAGTTCTTCACGAATGACAGCAAGAAGACGCTCGTACTCGCATCGAGCGCCAAAGAGAAGCGCGACGTCAATCGGACCAGCGCGCTGGGCCCTCTGTCGACATGCATGCGCCAGGGGAACCAGGCGACTTGCCGTACGCGGTAGGTTGCCCTGCGTTTACTCGTGAGCTGCGGCAAGTCCAGTGGCCCAGCACGAAGAATTTCAAGCCAGACGTACCAGAGAAGTACGACGGCAAGTCGCATCCGTCGGAGTTCCTCGGCATCTACACCATCGCGGTGCAGGCTGCCAGGGGGCGGGACGACAAGATCCTTGCCAACTACTTCCCGCTGGTGCTCAAGCCCAACGTCAGGTTCTGGCTCATGCACTTGCCGGACAACTCCATATCCTCCTGGGCAGACCTATGCCATCAGTTTGGCGGCGCCTTTACAGGCGGCCACAAACCTCATGGCCAAGAGAGTGACCTTCATCTGCTCGCCCAGAGGGAAGGAGAGCCCCTGCGCAAGTACATTCAGAGATTCAGCCGTGTACAGCACAACATCCCAGATGTCCACCCTGCTGCGGTCATCAGCGCGTTCCATCAGAACGTGCGTAACCGCAGGATGCGGGAGGAGATGGCGATGTGCAAGATCACAGACGTCAGTGAGCTGTATGCCCTGGCCGACAAGTGTGCACGTGCTGAGGAAGGGAGGAAACTCCCCGGAGAGAATACAGGAGCAGGAGGATCTGACAGCGAGGATGCTGCCCCGGCAAAGAAAAACCGGCGGCGGAACAACAGGAAGAAGAAAGGCAAAGATGTGCTAGTCATTGAGCAGTCCGGCAACAAAGGTGGCGCCAAGAAAGCCAAAGCTGGTAGCTCCGGCAAGGAGATTGCCGCATGCACCAACTGCCAGAGTGTGGCGGTCGCCGACAAGCAGGACGGCACCGACAAGCAGTACTGCAAGATCCACCGCACCAAGGGCCATGATCTCCAGAGCTGCAAGAAGGTCGAGCAGCTTGTCCAGCAGCAAAAGGCTAAATACGAGCAACGCGACAAGGAGAGGGCCCAAGGAGGCGCTGGAGAATCCGGCAAGAAGCACGTTGGCCGGAGAGGACGCCGCGGCAAGGCCAAGCAGCGGCAAGGAGACAGACCTCCCCGCGGCCGCGACAAGGATGAAGATGACGATGACGACGAAGACATGGATGGTGTCGAGACCAGTGAGCAGGAGTTCCAGAAAGCCACAGAGGTCTTGTGCGTTGACGGCGGTGCTTCTCTGCATACTTCGCACCGCCAACTCAAGCAGTGGGTGCGGGAAGTCAATGCGGCGGAACCACCTATCGAGTCACGCAAGCTTCTGAAATGGTCCAGCACGCCTATCATCTTTGATATTGAGGACCACCCTGATCGCACAACTGCGGTCGGGTGCTTGCCGATGTTGGTTTCACCAACTATCCGCAACCTCAAGGTCACTAAGATGCTAGTTGACGGCGGGGCCGGCTTGAACCTGATCTCCTCCGATGTACTCCAGAAACTCCAGATCCGTGACAGCGAGCTTGAAGAGACCGGCACATTCCAAGGAATCAACCCGGGAAGGAGCAAGCCGAAGGGGAAGGTCACGTTGCCAGTAACATTTGGCAGCGAGGTGAACTTCAGGACTGAGAGGGTCACTTTTGACGTTGCCGATTTTCCATTGCCTTACAATGGGATACTCGGCCGTCCAGCACTCGCCAAATTCATGGCAGCCTCTCACTACGCATACAACATGCTGAAGATGCCAGGCCCGATAAGCGTCATCTCTGTCCCTGGCGACAAGAAGGATGCTCTTATCTGCGCCGACAAGATCTACCGGGAAGCGGCAGCCGCAACAGATCGCAAGTCACCTGCCGTTGAAGCTCCCGGGGGGAAGAAGAAGACCAAGTCCGGCAAGAGTTCTGATGCCCACTCCGGCAAGCGCACCTCTTCGGAGTGCTACGCTGCCGTCGAGGACGCACCATCGAGCTCCACCGGCAAGTGTAAGAAGGCAATGGCAGCTCCGCCAGAGACTAAGAAGGTGTCCGCCAAGGAGGACGGCACTGGTGGTACCTTCACCATCAGTGCCACTCTCGACCCTAAATAGGAAAGCGCGCTCATTGCTTTCCTGTGGGTGAACGTCGACGTGTTTGCATGGCAACCGTCTGACATCCCCGGTGTACCCAGGAAAGTAATTGAGCACCATCTTGCCGTTTGTCCTCATGCGCGGCCCGTCAAGTAGAAGGTCAGGAAGCAAGCAGTGGAGCGCCAAGAATTCATCGCAGAAGAGATCAAGAAGTTGGAAGCAGCAGGCCTTGTCAGAGAAGTACTCCATCCTACGTGGCTGGCCAATCCTGTAGTCGTGCGCAAGGCGAACGGGAAATGGAGACTTTGTATCGACTTTACCGATGTTAACAAAGCTTGTCCCAAAGACCCATTTCCTTTGCCGCGCATTGACCAGATTGTTGACTCCACGGTCGGATGTGACTTGCTTTCATTTCTTGACGCATACTCAGGATACCATCAGATCTTCATGGCAGAAGAGGATGAGGAGAAGACCGCATTCATCACTCCATGTGGCACGTACTGTTTCATACGGATGCCTTTCGGTTTAAAAAATGCTGGTTCAACATTTGCAAGGGTAGTCCATGTCGCTCTTGAGCCACAAATACACAGAAATGTGGAAGCCTACATGGATGACATAGTGGTCAAGAGCAAGGACAAGGCAACTCTGATTCAAGATTTAGACGAGACCTTTGCAAATCTGCGCAAGATCAGCCTCAAGCTCAACCCCGAGAAGTGTGTGTTTGGAGTCCCCTCCGGCAAGCTTCTCGGGTTCTTCGTGTCTCAGCGGGGAATCGAAGCCAATCCCGATAAGATCAAGGCCATTGAGCAGATTGAAGCACCAAAGCGCGTCAAGGATGTACAAAGACTTGCCGGTTGCGTGGCTGCTCTCAGCAGGTTTATCTCTAGGTCTGCTGAGTGCGCCCTGCCGTTTTTCAAAATATTAAAAAAGGCAGGTCCAATGAAATGGACTCCGGAAGCGGAGACTGCGCTGCAAGACTTGAAGAGATACCTGTCCTCCACTCCAACACTTGTCGCACCTAAGCCACAAGAGAAGTTGCTGCTGTATATAGCGGCAACCAATCAAGTGGTTAGTGTTGCGTTAGTAGAAGAGAGGGAGGCAGATGACGAGCCAGCAACCACGGCAGGCGCATCTAGCGACAAGCAGGGGGCTTCCCCGACAAGCTCTGGTCCCGACAAGGATGGATCTGCGCAGGCGCGCGAGGAGATACAGAAGAGAATGGTACAGCGCCCAGTTTACTTTGTCAGTTCCCTTCTGCAGGGGGCTAGGTCAAGGTACTCTGGCGTGCAGAAATTGCTTTTCGGCCTTCTCATGGCCTCGAGAAAGCTGCGCCATTACTTCCAAGCACATGAGATCACAGTTGTCACTCGTTTTCCGCTGAAGAGGATACTACAGAATCCAGAAGCGACAGGCGGGATTGTTGAGTGGGCACTGCAACTGTCAAGCTTTGGCCTCAAGTTTGAGAAAACAGGGCACGGGCACGCGCGGCCTGGGTTACGCCGTATCTCTCCCCGTATCCACCGCGCCCTCCCCGAACGGCACGCGTTGGTGCCGAGCGCTGTTGGGCCAGGCCCAAAACAGGGCACGGGCACGCGCGGCCTGGGTTACGCCGTATCTCTCCCCGTATCCACCGCGCCCTCCCCGAACGGCACGCGTTGAATGCGGCGCCGTGGGAGAGATCGTGGGTGGTTTCTTTATTCGAGGTTGTGTGAACCAGATCCGGCGTTCACACGAGCTAGATCTTCATCATCTTCATCGACATGCCGCCGAAGAAGAAGGCTTCGGAGGCGGCTGCTCCGTCCGCGCCGAACCCACCACCGCCGGAGCAAACGGCTGATGGGGCAGACACCGGCGGAAGAACGGGCGTCGACGAGGGAGCTCACGGTGCTGCCAGGTCCAAGGACAAGGCTGCGCTGCCCATCGGCGGCGTAGCCGGCTCCCACAACGACCGGGCGCACTCCAAGATCTCGGCGTCCGTACATGCACCGCGCCCATCTCAGGAGGCGCGGGACCGGCAGCGTCATGGTACTCACGGTACCATGCGTTTGCTGGACCAAGATCGAGCTGGTGGATCTCGGAGTGCTCAAGACCAGCATGCACGCCAACATGCTGGCACGAGCGTGGCACGGTCGCCTGGACGGGATACTGCTCCTTCTAACATAGTTAGAAGTCCGAGCATATCCCGCTCCTCGCACCGTTCGCCACCGCCACCCGCCACTACAGCAGAAGCTTTGGCGCAAGCTCAACTGCTCCTGGACTACCCTCCAACCGCAGACAAGATCGATGACTGGAGGGCCACCATTCAGAGTCTCATCGGCTTCGCCAACGGCGACACTCAACGGCAGCCGAGCACGTCGCAGCCGCGGCAAGTCAGCCAGGCACGAGCCGGTGGCGACAAGACCGGTGGGGGTGCCACCACTGTGCACTCTCCGCCCCGAAGGCCAAGATCGCCGACTCGCCAGATCCACCTCAACAGCGACTCCACCGCGTCATCAGATCCACGAGCTCGTCGCGATCAGCGCCAAGTTCTTCACGAACGACAGCAAGAAGACGCTCGTACTCGCATCGAGCGCCAAAGAGAAGCGCGACGTCAATCGGACCAGCGCGCTGGGCCCTCTGTCGACATGCATGCGCCAGGGGAACCAGGCGACTTGCCGTACACGGTAGGTTGCCCTGCGTTTACTCGTGAGCTGCGGCAAGTCCAGTGGCCCAGCACGAAGAATTTCAAGCCAGACGTACCAGACAAGTACGACGCCAAGTCGCATCCGTCGGAGTTCCTCAGCATCTACACCATCGCGGTGCAGGCTGCCAGGGGGCGGGACGACAAGATCCTTGCCAACTACTTCCCGCTGGTGCTCAAGCCCAACGTCAGGTCCTGGCTCATGCACTTGCCGGACAACTCCATATCCTCCTGGGCAGACCTATGCCATCAGTTTGTCGGCGCCTTTACAGGCGGCCACAAACCTCATGGCCAAGAGAGTGACCTTCATCTGCTCGCCCAGAAGGAAGGAGAGCCCCTGCGCAAGTACATTCAGAGATTCAGCCGCGTACAGCACAACATCCCAGATGTCCACCCTGCCACGGTCATCAGCGCGTTCCATCAGAACGTGCGTAACCGCAGGATGCGAGAGGAGATGGCGATGTGCAAGATCAGAGACGTCAGTGAGCTGTATGCCCTGGCCGACAAGTGTGCACGTGCTGAGGAAGGAAGGAAACTCCCCGGAGAGAATACAGGAGCAGGAGGATCTGACAGCGAGGATGCTGCCCCGGCAAAGAAAAACCGGCGGCGGAACAACAGGAAGAAGAAAGGCAAAGATGTGCTAGTCATTGAGCAGTCCGGCAACAAAGGTGGCGCCAAGAAAGCCAAAGCTGGTAGCTCTGGCAAGGAGATTGCCGCATGCACCAACTGCCAGAGTGTGGCGGTCGCCGACAAGCAGGACGGCACCGACAAGCAGTACTGCAAGATCCACCGCACCAAGGGCCATGATCTCCAGAGCTGCAAGAAGGTCGAGCAGCTTGTCCAGCAGCAAAAGGCTAAATACGAGCAACGCGACAAGGAGAGGGCCCAAGGAGGCGCTGGAGAATCCGGCAAGAAGCACGTTGGCCGGAGAGGACGCCGCGGCAAGGCCAAGCAGCGGCAAGGAGACAGACCTCCCCGCGGCCGCGACAAGGATGAAGATGACGATGACGACGAAGACATGGATGGTGTCGAGACCAGTGAGCAGGAGTTCCAGAAAGCCACAGAGGTCTTGTGCGTTGACGGCGGTGCTTCTCTGCATACTTCGCACCGCCAACTCAAGCAGTGGGTGCGGGAAGTCAATGCGGCGGAACCACCTATCGAGTCACGCAAGCTTCTGAAATGGTCCAGCACGCCTATCATCTTTGATATTGAGGACCACCCTGATCGCACAACTGCGGTCGGGTGCTTGCCGATGTTGGTTTCACCAACTATCCGCAACCTCAAGGTCACTAAGATGCTAGTTGACGGCGGGGCCGGCTTGAACCTGATCTCCTCCGATGTACTCCAGAAACTCCAGATCCGTGACAGCGAGCTTGAAGAGACCGGCACATTCCAAGGAATCAACCCGGGAAGGAGCAAGCCGAAGGGGAAGGTCACGTTGCCAGTAACATTTGGCAGCGAGGTGAACTTCAGGACTGAGAGGGTCACTTTTGACGTTGCCGATTTTCCATTGCCTTACAATGGGATACTCGGCCGTCCAGCACTCGCCAAATTCATGGCAGCCTCTCACTACGCATACAACATGCTGAAGATGCCAGGCCCGATAAGCGTCATCTCTGTCCCTGGCGACAAGAAGGATGCTCTTATCTGCGCCGACAAGATCTACCGGGAAGCGGCAGCCGCAACAGATTGCAAGTCACCTGCCGTTGAAGCTCCCGGGGGGAAGAAGAAAACCAAGTCCGGCAAGAGTTCTGATGCCCACTCCGGCAAGCGCACCTCTTCAGAGTGTTGCGCTGCCGTCGAGGACGCACCATCGAGCTCCACCGGCAAGTGTAAGAAGACAATGGCAGCTCCGCCAGAGACCAAGAAGGTGTCCGCCAAGGAGGACGGCACTGGTGGTACCTTCACCATCAGTGCCACTCTCGACCCTAAATAGGAAAGCGCGCTCATTGCTTTCCTGCGGGTGAACGTCGACATGTTTGCGTGGCAACCGTCTGACATCCCCGGTGTACCCAGGAAAGTAATTGAGCACCATCTTGCCGTTTGTCCTCATGCGCGGCCCGTCAAGCAGAAGGTCAGGAAGCAAGCAGTGGAGCGCCAAGAATTCATCGCAGAAGAGATCAAGAAGTTGGAAGCAGCAGGCCTTGTCAGAGGAGTGCTCCATCCTACGTGGTTGGCCAATCCTGTAGTCGTGTGCAAGGCGAACGGGAAATGGAGACTTTGTATCGACTTTACCGATGTTAACAAAGCTTGTCCCAAAGACCCATTTCCTTTGTCGCGCATTGACCAGATTGTTGACTCCACGGTCGGATGTGACTTGCTTTCATTTCTTGACGCATACTCAGGATACCATCAGATCTTCATGGCAGAAGAGGATGAGGAGAAGACCGCATTCATCACTCCATGTGGCACGTACTGTTTCATACGGATGCCTTTCGGTTTAAAAAATGCTGGTTCAACATTTGCAAGGGTAGTCCATGTCGCTCTTGAGCCACAAATACACAGAAATGTGGAAGCCTACATGGATGACATAGTGGTCAAGAGCAAGGACAAGGCAACTCTGATTCAAGATTTAGACGAGACCTTTGCAAATCTGCGCAAGATCAGCCTCAAGCTCAACCCCGAGAAGTGTGTGTTTGGAGTCCCCTCCGGCAAGCTTCTCGGGTTCTTCGTGTCTCAGCGGGGAATCGAAGCCAATCCCGACAAGATCAAGGCCATTGAGCAGATTGAAGCACCAAAGCGCGTCAAGGATGTACAAAGACTTGCCGGTTGCGTGGCTGCTCTCAGCAGGTTTATCTCTAGGTCTGCTGAGCGCGCCCTGCCGTTTTTCAAAATATTGAAAAAGGCAGGTCCAATGAAATGGACTCCGGAAGCGGAGGCTGCGCTGCAAGACTTGAAGAGATACCTGTCCTCCACTCCAACACTTGTCGCACCTAAGCCACAAGAGAAGTTGCTGCTGTATATAGCGGCAACCAATCAAGTGGTTAGTGCTGCGTTAGTAGCAGAGAGGGAGGCAGATGACGAGCCAGCAAACACGGCAGGCGCATCCAGCGACAAGCAGGGGGCTTCCCCGACAAGCTCTGGTCCCGACAAGGATGGATCTGCGCAGACGCGCGAGGAGATACAGAAGAGAATGGTACAGCGCCCAGTTTACTTTGTCAGTTCCCTTCTGCAGGGGGCTAGGTCAAGGTACTCTGGCGTGCAGAAATTGCTTTTCGGCCTTCTCATGGCCTCGAGAAAGCTGCGCCATTACTTCCAAGCACATGAGATCACAGTTGTCACTCGTTTTCTGCTGAAGAGGATACTACAGAATCTAGAAGCGACAGGCAGGATTGTTGAGTGGGCACTGCAACTGTCAAGGTTTGGCCTCAAGTTTGAGAGTACTTCAACTATCCAAAGCAGAGCATTGGCAGAATTCATAGCAGAATGGACGCCAACACCAGATGAAGAAATTCCAGAAACGAGCATCCCCGTCGAGGAAGCAAGCAAAGAGTGGCTGATGTACTTTGATGGTGCCTTTTCGCTGCAAGGCGCCGGCGCTGGCGTGCTACTTGTCGCACCCACCGGAGAGCACCTCAAGTACGTAGTCCAGATGCACTTTCCCAAGGAGCAAGCAACAAACAATACTGCAGAGTATGAAGGCTTGCTTGCCGGTCTCAGGATCGCGTCAGACCTTGGGACCAAGAAGCTCATTGTCAGGGGTGACTCGCAGCTTGTCGTCCGCCAAGTGAACAAGAGCTATCAGAGTCCGTTGATGGAAGCCTACGTCGAGGAAGTGAGAAATCTAGAAGAGCACTTTGACGGCCTACAGATGGAGCATGTTCCAAGAGCTCAGAACGCCATTGCCGATGGCCTATCAAAGTGCGCCGCACTTAAGGTACCTGTGGAACCAGGGATCTTTGTGCTCAAGCTGACTCAACCGTCTGTAACGCCATCAACTCGACAGAGCAAGAAGAGGAAGTTGATTTCTGGTGACTATTTTCCGGCAGAGCTTCCCGAAGCCGCTGCCAAGAAGGTCCCCAAGATCAACGGCAAGAGCGCTGAGGAGCAGTCTGCTCCGGCAAGCCCTAGGGTTTGTTCCGTTGAAGCAGAAGCTCACGACAAGTTTTGCTCCGGCAAGCTTGCCGGGGAACGTCAAGCTCCGGCAGAGCCGCAGGTTCTCGCCGTAGAAGCGGATGTTCTCGCAGCAGCAGATTTGCCTTTAGTCCTTGTTGTCGAGCCACAAGCTCCAGCATGGACACAGCAGATTGTCCGTTTCCTTCAGACAGGAGAACTTCCCGAAGAGCAAGAAGAAGCGGAAAGAGTAGCCCGGCAGTCAAGTATGTACCAGTTTGTCGACAACACACTGTACAGAAGAAGACTCAATGGTGTGAAATTGAAGTGTATTCACCGGGAAGACGGACATAAGCTGTTGGCAGAGATACATGGAGGCATATGTGGTCACCACATTGGCGCAAGAGCACTTGCCGGCAAAGCATTCCGGCAAGGTTTCTTTTGGCCGACAGCCCTCCAGGATGCAACTGCACAAGTAACCAAGTGTGAAGCGTGCCAGTTCCATTCCAAGCAGATACACCAACCAGCTCAAGCTCTCCAGACGATCCCTTTATCCTGGCCATTTTCGGTCTGGGGGCTCGACATCCTCGGCCCCTTTCCCCGAGCAGTCGGGGGCTTTGAGTACTTGTACGTTGCAATCGACAAGTTCACAAAGTGGCCGGAAGTGGAAGCAGTGAGGAAGGTGACAGCACAGTCAGCAGTCAAGTTCTTCAGGTCGATTGTTTGCCGCTTCGGGGTCCCTAACAGGATAATCACCGACAACGGTACGCAATTCACGAGCCGCACCTTCATGCAGTACGTCCAAGATCTTGGCGCCAAGGTCTGCTTCGCTTCTGTTGCTCACCCGAGAAGCAACGGTCAAGCGGAGAGGGCAAATGCTGAAGTGCTGCGTGGACTCAAGACCAGGACTTTCGATAGGCTGCACAAGTGCGGAAGAAACTGGATCGAGGAGCTGCCGGTGGTTCTTTGGTCGATCAGGACGACGCCAAATCGAGCCACTGGCCAGACACATTTCTCTCTAGTCTATGGAGCAGAGGCAGTTCTCCCCACGGAACTCGTATACGGGTCACCTCGAGTGCTCGCTTATGATGAGCTTGAGCAAGAGCAGCTACGACAAGATGACGCGCAACTCCTTGAGGAAGACCGTCTTCAGGCTGCTGTACGAGCTGCTCGCTACCAGCAAGCTTTGCGCCGCTACCATAGCCACAAAGTTAACGCCAGAAGTCTCAAGGAAGGCGACCTTGTTCTTCGGCGTGTTCAGTCCGCCAAGAATTCCAACAAGTTGACGCCGAAGTGGGAAGGCCCTTACCGGGTGAAACGAGTCACTAGGCCTGGCGCTGTCCGCCTTGAGACCGAAGATAGCATTCCGGTGAGCAATTCCTGGAACATTGAGCATCTTCGTAAGTTTTACCCGTAAGGCGCGGTTGCCGGAACCTGTTCCGGCAACCACCTTTTGTACAAGTCTTGCCGCTATTGCATGTAATCCTTTGTACAAAGCCGGGCGCAGACCCCGTCATAAGTAAAGCTCATATGCTCCGCACATCTTGTCAATTTCATGCTTTCTATTTTTTGCATATGTGATCTGACACTTTGTGCAGCACCTACTCCCCGGTAAGCAATAACGAGCCGTAAGGCTCCATATCTTTATTTTCTCCTCTTTCTTTTTTCTCAAGGAAAGGAAGGTTCCCTCGCCCACAAGTTTGCCGGGGGGGAAAGGAGAAGATAATGGTATGGACCAGGCGTCGTTCAAGAAAGTTTCGCCTTACCGGGAAGCAAACAACAGAAAAGCTAAGTTGCCAAAGTATGAGCAATCAGATTTTTTAAATTTTTAAGTTATCTCCCTTGAACGACCGCACTTTGTATGGAAAACCTGTGCGCGGAGGAACCAACTCGTAGCTAGTTGCGCCCTTACTTTGTTTTGAGTCCGCTCAACAACTTAAGTGAGCTGCGACTAGTTGCGACAAGGTTTCTTGTCGGTAGCGGCACCGCCAGCAGGCTGCTGACGTCCCGCACTCAGCGCTCGCGGCTAAGGTGCCTGCACCGGCAAGTTCCCTAAAAGCGTAGGGCAAAAACATACAAAGGGAGGAATCAAGTAAAGGGAATAACATTGCAATCATTACCCAGAATAGAGTTATATTACAAGGTAGCTTGTCGCGGCTCTAACAGATTGTTCTCATAACATGACCAGCAGCGACAAGAAAAGAAGAAAACGGGCGGCCTAGTCTACGCGATCGCCCTCAATCCTCTTGATCCCGCTCTCCTTGTCCACAATGGGTGCGACAAGGGTCTTGAGCGCCTCCAGATCAGCATCCGGCGGTAGGGTCTTGAGGACGTTGGTGAGGTTGAGGCCCGGGTTGCGGAAGGCCGCCTTCACCAACACCTTTTGAAGAGCTCCCGCGCAGATCTTGCGCGACTCGTCGGCCAGCTGCTTTGGGATCTTCTCCCGGAGCCGCCGAAGGGCCGTCGCCACGCCTTTGAAGGACAAGGTGAGCTTGGCGCTGGGTTGGAGGTTCTCATCAGAGGGATGCCCGAGATCCTCCACCCCCAGCTGCGCCAGCTCCCTGTCGATATCTGCGGCAGCATTCACGAGACCCTTCGTCCAGTGCTCCACATTCTCCCTAAAAGAATTCTGGGCGGCGGCGGCACTCGCCAGCAGCGCCTTGTCGGCCTTGATCTCCTCCTTCAAGGCCACCTCCTGCTCCCTGGCGCCGTCCAGCGTCTTGGTCAAAGTGGTCAGCTTCAACTCAAGATCTGCGTTGGAGTCCTTGGCGGCGCTAAGCTCTTTGCCCTTCTCGGCGAGACGAACCTGCAGCTCTGAGTTGCTGCGGGCGTCCTTCTCCCGCTCACGCTTGAGCGCGGCAAGCTCTTCACCACTCGCCTTGAGATCGGCCTCCAGCTGCGCCACCTTCGTCTCCAGCTCCTTCTTGGCGGCCTCGGCAGCTGCGGCAGCATCCTCTGCTTGCTTAAGGGCTCCGCCGAATTTTTGCTCACGCGCGGCAAGCTCCTCCTCGTGGCTGTCGAGGTTAACTCTCCGCTGCACCAGCTCGCCCTCCTGCGCAGACAGCTTCTCAGCGGCAAGCCGCTGTTGCTCTTCAACATCGGCCTTCTCGAGGAAGAAGGCCTTCTGCTCTTCGGCGAGTTGCTCCCGCTCCTCTGCCAGGGACCGGAGAGCTTCCTGGTTGAGACCCCGGAGCTCCTCCGCGCGCTTCTCGATGTCCGCTCCCGCCTTCGCGACAAGCGCCTCGCGGGATTCCAGCTTGGCTTGCCACGCGCGGTAGAGCGACAACAGCTTCCGCAGCAGTCGCTCCTCCTCAGGCTCGCCGCCGCTGCTCGGCGCATCAACTAGCGTCAGCCCAGCGAAGGCGAGCACCTCTCCATCAAAGCTCTCTCCCTCGACCGGCGCCCTGGAGCTTGACGCCCAGGGGAGGTTGATGAAGACGCCATCGCCGGCCTTCAAGTAGACGCCTGGCTGGGGCTCTTCGGAGCCTGGCGCTGCTGCAGTGGCGGACGGGTCGGCGGTCGACGTAGCGCTTGGCGCTCCTGCGGCCTCAGGGCCGTCAGTGCGATCGCCAGACCCCTCGCCAGCTGCTGCGGCGGCAACTTTGGCGGCCTCGTCGCCGGCGGGATCATCAGCGCCGGCTGCTTCTTCAGTGGCAGCGGCGTCGTCGGCAGCAACCTCGGTCTCCATCGGCTCCGCAGCAGATGGGTCTGATGGCCGGAAAAGTGAGAAAAGTCAAGCAAATACCCAAAAAGAAGAAGAACCCAAGGGAAGCTTTGAAGAGAAGATTACCTGTACTGGGTTCGGCAGTCGTAGTCTCCGCCGCCGGGGGGACGCCGGTGCTGTCCCTTGCCGGAGAACTCTCCCTTGCCGGAGGACTCTCCCCTTGGCATTTCGGGGGCGGCCTCCGAGCGCTCCTGGTGGGGCTGCTCTGCTCCTACACAACCCAACAGTCAGATGTCAGCAAAGAAAGAGTATTCATGCGCGCCTAACAGTGGAAAGCGAACCATATACTTACGTTGGGGGCTGCTCTGGAGAACAGTTGCCGGGTCCAGCAAGGTTGTCTCGGACGCACCCCCTGCTGTCGCGGTGGGTTCGTCCTCGATGACAATCACCGGGACCTTGGCTCTCTTCGCTGCTCTCTGGGCCAGAGTCCTAAAAAGGAATAAGTTCAGAGTAAAGCAAATGAGATACAAGACAAAACAGCAAGAATTGAAGAACTACAAGTACAACAAGAGAATCTTACTCTTCTTCTTCCTCGTTGGAGCTGAACGCGGAGAAGTCGAAGTCCGGCTCACGTCCGGTGCGAGGAGGCGGAGGAGTAGTTTCCCTTGGCCGCTTGGCGGAAACAGTGGCGGTGGTCTGAGACGACCCCGCTCTGGCTGCCGCCGCGGCGTGAGAAGCGGCAGGAGCAGAAGCGGTGGTCCGGGTGGACCCCGCTCCAGTTGCCGCAGCAGCGTGAGGTGCTCCCGCGGCAACAGTGCTTGCTGCGGTGGAGCGTGTCGCGCGGCGCGGCGACTGTTGACTCGCCCGCCGCCCCGCTACGTCCCCGGCCTTGCGAAGACGCCTTCTTGGTGGGGATGGAGGCTCTGCTTGCGGCGAGCTGCCTGAAGATGAGAAGAGGAGTTGATCTCCGGCGAGCCGCTCGTATCCTCGGCGGGCTCGCTCGACTCGACGTCATGCCCGGCAAGCTCTTTCTCGCCGACGAGCTCTTCTCGCTCAGCACGGCTTGCCGCCTCTGCTACCCCTGCCTCCTCCACGGTGAATCCAAATTCGCCCGCGGCTGCGGCTGCCGCCGCCTCTTCCAGCCTAGTGGCGATGCGTGTCATCTCCGCATCGGTGGTGTCGCGGGTGAGGCTATTCTTTTCGTTGGAGCGGACCGGCACTTCTACCAAGCCGTCAAAGAACTCCTGCATGATGTCGTCTGCAGGCTCTTGCCAAGTTGGGACAATTCCATGCGAATCGCACAGCGGCATCATTGCACGGATGCGGTCGAGCGCGGAGTTGTTGCACAGCGGAACAACACCCTTCGGCAACCTGAACACTTCGGGATGTTGAGGGTCGTACTTGAACAGCTCCTGGAGCATCGCGTTAAGCTCCAGAACAGTGAAGTTGAAGTTGAGGCCCGGGCGCAGCCTCATGATATCCGCCGCATTCTTGAATTCCCAGGCGGGTCTCCTCCGTTCCTGCAGGGGGCGATGCGGCGGCGAAGAAAATCTGCGCCAACAGCGCCTACAGTGAGCCCGGCAAGCCTGAGGCGTTTGATCCGGGTGACGGCAATCTTCAGTCCTATCGTCTTCCGGGGCCACGTCACTCCAATCGCTGCCGCGTGCTACTGGGGCTTGGCGCCGGGCGGTAAACGGCTGCGGGTTCTCCTCGACAATCCAGCACCAGTCTGCTCTCCATTCCTCCCACTTGCCACGGAACTCTCCCTCCAGATAAGTGTCCTTCTTGCCGGCCCTCGAGATCCAGGCGATTCCGCCGGATAAAGGCTCTCCTCTCTCTACTCGGGGCATAAAGAAGTGGCGAAAAAGGGCTACATTGGGATAGACTCCGACAAAGTTTTCGCAGAGATGTGCGAAAACTGCCATGGTCAGAACAGCATTGGGGGTGAAGTCAAGGAGGCGGAACCCGTAGGTGTTCATAATATCGCAGAAAAACTCAGAGAAGGGCGGGCAGAGCCCGCAGTAGAAGAACAAGGCGAAGAAAGGATATCCATTTGGAGCCATTTTCCAAGCGGCGGCTGGAAGTACCTTCGTGCGCGGATGCGCTCGCGTCTCCGTCGACCAGAAGAGGTAGTAATTCTCCCTCAGCTCCCTCGCGGCGAGCTTGGGGGGGGAGATTGCCCGCTCCTTTCGCAGCGCCACGAGCCGTTGCGCCTCGATCGACTTCACAACCTTCCCTTTGTCGGCTCTCGGAGCCATGGTGGAAGTGGTGGAGGAGGTCGACGGCGTTGGTGGTGCTGGTGGCGATGGGGGGCGGGGCGCTGCTCTCTTTCAGCTTTGGGAAGACGAGGGAGCGGCGGAGGTTTCCGAGATTGGAGTAGCAACCGGCGAATGGGCGAACTACCCCCATTTCCCATGCTTATAAAGAGGAAGGGGGCGGACGTTCCGCCTTTCCGAATAAAGAAACCACCCACGATCTCTCCCACGATGCCGCATTCAACGCGTGCCGTTCGGGGAGGGCGCGGTGGATATGGGGAGAGATACGGCGTAACCCAGGCCGCGCGTGCCCATGCCCTGTTTTGGGCCTGGCCCAACAGCGCTCGGCACCGTGTATGGCCCAGGCCCGGGGGCTCCTGTCGGTGTACTAGAGTAGGGGTACCCTAGTATCCCGAACTTGTGCACGGGCAGTCGCAGCATCCCGCGGCAAGGCTTGCCGGGTGACCGCCAAGGTCCTCCGTGGTCCCTTTGGAGCCATTCAAGGACAAAGTATCCAAGCCAAGGAGACAAGACCTCGGCAAGAGGAGCTTGCCGGGAAGGCCAACCAAGGCATCTCAAGGAACTTGCCGCGACGTGCCACGCGTCCCGGCAAGGCCCGGTGAGCGACAAGCTCCCGGACGCGACAAGACAACGACCGCGGCAAGGCGCTTGCCGCGGCAAGCCACCACTCTGTGTCCGCGCTCCAGCACATCCACCAACATGTCGCTCTGGGACCCTTCCAGGCGTACGTGGCGGGAGGCTGTGCAGCCAGCGGTGCGCGGTGGCAAGCGGCGCCGACAAGATTGCCATCCTGGCGAGCGGTGGCGTCCCTGACGGTCCCTTTTGCACTATTTAGGCGACGCAGACGGGCATTTAATGCCCTGGTCCCCTGCCGTCAGGGTTAGGTATGATACACTGTAGCAGGTAGCTGTACCAACCGCAACACCTTTCCATTTTTACCCTTGTCTACGTTGCCACCTGTCGGTGACCCCTTGAGCATATAAAAGGAGGCCCATGCGCAACATAGGTGGGGGAGGAGGAGAACACTCACGCTTGGTCTCGTTAGCTGCTGGGGTGTACTGTAGCACTCCACGCTCTCGAGCAAGAACTCAATACAAACCACAAAGCAGGAGTAGGGTTTTACGCATTCGTGCGGCCCGAACCTGGGTAAACTGCTCGTGTGCTTCGCCTCGATCCGCTCTTCGTGCGACCCTTGCCCCCGCCGAACCGAAAGGGACTCGGTCCGCCGGTCCCATAGGTGCTCGTGGATTAGTCCCCCGACAATGGGCTGCCTTGGTATTATACCCAATAATTGACGGATACCACTTCACACGAGTCCTGATGGACGGCGGCAGCAGTTTAAACCTAATATATCAGGACACAGTCCGCAAAATGGGGATAGACCCAGCAAAAATTAGCCATAGCAATACTACCTTTAAAGGAGTAACGCCAGGCCCAGAAGACCATTGCATGGGCTCCCTGCTACTAGAGGTTATATTCGGCTTTCCCGATAACTTCCGCAGCGAAAATTTAACCTTCCACATCGCTCCGTTCCAAAGTGGCTATCAAGCACTACTCGGATGTGAAGCTTTCGCTCGCTTTAACGCAATACCGCATTACGCTTCTCTAATACTTAAGATGCCCGGTCCACGCGGCATCATTACAGTAAATGGAAATATTGAGCGCTCCTTGCGCGCGGAAGACCGTGCGGCTGCCTTGGCAGCCGCACACTAAACGGCCTCACCAACTAAAGCATCTGACAGGTCGTTAAGACCATGGACGCGGTTGGACGAGTCCGGCGCAGCTATAGGTAATCGATACAGGTTTGATGGCTAAACCCTATTACAATACAAGGGGCTCAACGCGCGCAAACAAGTGGCAATTAGGCTCAACTCTACTCATCTTGAACTGTACACGGTTTATTTAGTATAACCTACCTTTTTGCACGACAACTTTTCAACTAAGTTCCTCTCTTTTATAGATGACCATCGTGCAACACCCGTCCAGGATACGGCACAACGGAGACACAGGCGCAGTCGTGCAGTAGGGACCCGTTCCAAGGATTCTTTTTAGATTAAGACCCTGCGTAAACCTTTTTTACTGTCTCTTGTTGATACACATCCCCCGAATTCTCAGTACAATTGAGAAGGATGCTGACGTATTGGCATGTGGCCACGTCAGAATATTGCACGTACCTGGACACCAGGGGCTTATTACAAAGGGCACTGTTTAAGCCCGGTTTACATCATAAAGACTGAATACCTTAGGGAGTGTTCGGCGTCGCGAGTTTGGCCTTATATGCATCAGCTCCGAATCATGTCTTTGGTCAAATGTTGGGTTTGCCCAGCTCCTGTGTTTTGCTGCCTTACGTTCCGCTCTATCGGCTAAGGCGGCACCAGGAAAACTACTGTGATTGTGCCCTGGTTCATCCGGACGAGCACCTCAGTAGAGAAAGCCGAAAACTGACTGTCATAATATAGCATGAGACTGGTCAACCACTCGATGACCTAGCGGAATCTTCGGGATTCCTCCGCCTTAACGAAGGGCCGTTTCCTGGCCAGGCATGTACGCACCCCGAATTCGGATGAGCGCGGAGCCACCAAGGGCTATATCATAGCCCCACTGTCAAACTCCTCTGGCTAAGTGAAAGTGTTAAAGCATTATAGTCTGATTTCCTAGTTCGCTGCGCTATCACCTCCTTAATGGACCAAGACGTTGGATCAAGTGTGAACATGCGTCTTCTGCGAACACCCCCGCATTATATGCATGGGGGCTGAAGCCGACGACTGCCATCTTTCAGGTTATATACATATATACATAAACGGCCGCACAGGAGGCATCATAGTTGAGGGAGTCCTGGATTATGGGGTATCCGGACAGCCAGATTATATCCTTTGGCCGGACTATTGGACTATGAAGATACAAGATTGAAGACTTCGTCCCGTGTCCGGATGGGACTCTACTTGGCGTGGAAGGCAAGCTAGGCAATACGGATATGTATATCTCCTCCTTTGTAACCGACCTTGTGTAACCCTAGCCCCCTCCGGTGTCTATATAAACCGGAGGGTTTTAGTCCGTAGGACAACATACAATCACTCCATAGGCTAACTTCTAGGGTTTAGCCTCTCCGATCTCGTGGTAGATCAACTCTTGTACTACTCATATTATCAAGAATAATCAAGCAGTACGTAGGGTTTTACCTCCATTAAGAGGGCCAGAACCTGGGTAAAACATCGTGTCCCGTGCCTCCTGTTACCATCCACCCTAGACGCACAATTCGGGACCCCCTACCCGAGATCCACCAGTTTTGACACCGACATTGGTGCTTTCATTGAGAGTTCCTCTGTGTCGTCATCATTAGGATGGCTCCTTCGATCATCGATAGCGATGCAGTCCAAGGTGAGACTTTTCTCCCCGGACAGATCTTTGTATTCGGCGGCTTCGCACTGCGGGCGAACTCGCTTGGCCATCTGGAGCAGATCGAGAGTTACGCCTCTAGCCACTAGGTCAGGTTTGGAAGCTTAAACTACACGACTGATATCCGCGGAGACTTGATCTTTGACGGATTCGAGCCCCTGCCTAGTGCGCTACACGGTCACGATGAGCATGATTTAGCTCTGCCATCGAACAGTGTTCAGGAGATCGCGCCGGCAGCCGCTCCGACCCTCAATTCGGAGCCAGCTGCGCCATCCATGGATGGGTGGATAGACCCCGCCACAGAGGCCGTATCCTCAACGGCGATCGAGCCGAGTATCGACCTTACCCTTCACGAGAGCCGTGATGCCAAGTTGCCGTATTCTTCCCCGGCCACGGACTCCGAACCGCCTGTGCCCGTGCCTATCGAATCCGACTGGGCGCCGATCATGGAGTTTACCTCCATGGATATTTTTCAGCACTTGCCCTTCGGCGACATACTGAACTCATTAAGGTCTCTCTCCTTGTCAGGAGAGTCCTAGCCGAACTATGTCCGGCAGGATTGGGATGCGGATGACGAAGAAATTTGCCGCCCACCCACCACCCATGTAGTAGCCACTGTCGACGATTTGATCGACATGCTCGACTTCAACTCCGAAGACATCGACGGCATGGACGACGATGCAGGAGGTGAAGAAGAACCACTGCCCACAGGGCACTGGACAGCCACCTCATCATATGACATATATATGGTGGACACACCCAAAGAAGGCAATGGCGACGGGACAGTGGAGGATGACCCCTCCAAGAAGCAACCCAAGCGCCGACCTCAGCGGCGCCGCTCTAAGTCTCGCCAAAGCAAAAGCGGTGACACCGGCACAGGAGATAATAGCACTCCGGACAGTGCCGAAGACGACAACAATCCCCTCCAGCAAGATTTAGGGCAGGAGGATGGAGAAGCCAGCCCTCCCGAGAGAGCGGCAGATGGAGAGGCGGAGGATGATAATTGCATGCCTCCCTCCGAAGACGAGGCAAGCCTCGACGATGACGAATTCGTCATGCCTGAGGATCCCGTCAAACAAGAGCGCTTCAAGCGCCGGCTTATAGCCATGGCAAATAGCCTTTAAGAAAAAGCAATAGCAGCTTCAAGCTGATCAAGATTTGCTAGCTAACAGATGGACTGAAGTCCTTGCGGCCGAGGAATATAAACTCGAACGCCCCTCCAAGAGTTACCCAAAGCGCAGGTTGCTACCCCGACTGGAGGAGGAAGCACCAAAACCTACATCTCCAGCGTATGACGCGGCTGATTGGCCACCTCGTGGCCGTGACAAAGAGGCATTCCCGCCAAAAGTTCAGCTCGCATCCCGACGCCACTCAAATAAAAATGTCAAGACATGGGGAAATACGCCAGACCTGCGAGAGATATTGGAGGACAAAGCAAAACACGCAAGATCGATCTACGGATCGCGAGGGCGCGCCACTATGCGAGACGATAACTGTCACGCCGGATACAGTAAAAGTAAGTCCGGCCGGGCCGAACACAGCGGACAAGACTCATTTGAGCTGCGTCACGATATAGCCCAGTACAGAGGCGCTGCACACCCCCTATGCTTCACAGAGGAAGTAATGGATCACCAAATCCTAGAGGGTTTCAAACCCGTAAATATTGAATCATACGACGGCACAACAGATCCTGCGGTATGGATCGAGGACTTCCTCTTGCACATCCACATGGCCCGCGGTGATGATCTACACGCCATCAAATACCTCCCACTCAAGCTCAAAGGACCAGCTCGGCATTGGCTCAACAGCCTGCCAGCTGAATCCATTGGCTGTTGGGAAGATCTGGAAGCCGCATTCCTCGACAACTTCCAGGGCACTTATGTGCGACCACCAGATGCCGATGACTTGAGCCACATAATTCAGCAGCCAGAGGAGTCGGCCAGGCAATTATGGACACGGTTCCTAACAAAGAAAAATCAAATTGTCGACTTCCGGATGCAGAGGCCCTAGCAGCTTTTAAGCACAACATCCGCAACGAGTGGCTCGCCCGGCACCTTGGCCAGGAAAAGCCGAAATCTATGGCTGCCCTCACGACACTCATGACCCGCTTTTGCATGGGAGAAGACGGCTAGATGGCTCGTAGCAATAGCATATCAAAGAACCATGGTACTTCGGATACCAAGGATGGAAATGGCAGGTCACGTCGCAACAAACACAAGCGTCGCATTAACAGCGACAATACCGAGGATACGGCAGTCAATGCCGGATTCAAAGGCTCTAAACCCGGTCAGCGGAAAAAGCCATTCAAAAGAAGCACTCCGGGCCCGTCCAGTTTGGACCGTATACTCGATCACTCGTGTCAAATACACGGCACCCCGACAAGCCAGCAAACAACACCAACAGGGATTTTTGGGTGTTCAAGCAGGCTGGCAAGTTAAATGCCAAAAATAAAGATAAGGGGTCACATAGCGATGACGAGGAGGAGCCCCGGCAGCCGAACACCGGAGGACATAAGAGGTTCCCCCCCACAAGTGCGAACAGTGAACATGATATACGCAACCCACATCCCCAAGAGGGAGCGGAAGCGTGCGCTAAGGGACGTATATGCGTTGGAGCCAGTCGCCCCAAAGTTCAACTCATGGTCCTCTTGTCCAATCACCTTCGATCGCAGGGACCACCCCACTAGTATCCGTCATGGCGGATTCGCCGCACTGGTCCTAGACCCAATCATTGACGGATTTCACCTCACTCGAGTCCTTATGGATGGCGGCAGCAGCCTGAACCTGCTTTATCAGGACACTGTGCGCAAAATGGGTATAGACCCCTCAAGGATCAAACCCACAAAAACGACCTTCAAAGGCGTCATACCAGGTGTAGAGGCCCATTGCACAGGCTTAGTCACACTGGAAGTGGTCTTCGGATCCCCAGATAACTTCCGAAGTGAGGAGTTAATCTTCGATATAGTCCCGTTCCGCAGTGGCTATCATGCACTGCTCGAGCGAACCGCATTTGCGAGATTCAATGCGGTACCGCATTATGCATACCACAAGCTCAAGATGCCAGGACCTCGGGGGGTCATCACAGTTAATGGAAACACAGAGCGCTCTCTCTGCATAGAGGAGCACACTGCGGCCCTCGCAGCAGAAGCGCAAAGCAGCCTCTTAAGGCAATCCACCAGTTCGGCGATTAAGGACCCGGACACCTTCAAGCGTGCCCGGAGTAATCGGCAACAAGACCGCCTGGCACGTTCCGAGCTCGCATAGCACTGCGGCCCCCACCCCAGTCCCAGCCAAACAGCGAAATCCGTGCCACGCGTACATAATTACGCATTGAAAATACCATGGGCATAGGTGGGGAGGGGGCTTGACTACGGCACGCCCCAAGACGCGGCTCAACCGCACTAGGGGCTTCCCGCTTTGTTATTTTTCTTTCTTTCAGGACTTTAATCTCTGGAAGCCCCGTCCGGCAGTACGATTGCCCAACACACGATACAACAACCAAGGAGGCAGAAAGCTATGTCGAATCAAGGAATTCCCAGGTGGTATCTGATAACGAGTGAAATACCTGCTTTAAATACCATTCCTCAGCTTGCCCTTGGAGAGGACATGTTAAATAGTCCTACTTTTTGCTTATCACACTACTTGTATCATTCTGCTTCGACGCACCTTTTTGAATAAACAATGCATAGAACTAGACAATTATCGTATTCTTCTTTATATATATATACATATATATATATGTTCATTCATAACATTCAGCACCCGTACACTCTGGTACGGCCAATACGCCAGGGGCTTAAGCATACCCCATAATACGGCGTGAGAAGTCCGAACACTTTCGATAGTGCGGCACCCCGAACTTATAGCATTATATGCATCAGCTCCGAATCATGTCTTGGGTCAATAGTTGGGTTTGCCCGGCTCCCATGTTTTGGTACCTTACGTTCCGCTATATCAGCTAAGATAGCACTGGGAGAACTACTGCGATTGTGCCCCGGTTCAGCTGAGCTAAGCACCTCAGAAGAGAAAGCTAAAACTGACTGTCGTGATAAGGCGAGAGCTGGTCGTTGTTCGAGAGGTCTCGAGTCCCTAAAGACTTATGCCGCTTAGAGCGAGGAGTCAGCTTTGTCCGGCTTAAGGCGTGTATAGCGCCCCGAATTCGGCCTTCCGAATACTAGGGGCTTCGCCAAAATTTAAAATTGTAGAATTCTATGGCTAAGTGAGAGTGATAAAGCATTATAGTCTGATTGCCTTGTTCGTTGTGCTGAGCACCTCCCTCGAAGGACCCAACAATGGGAAAAAGAGTGCTCAGATTTATCCCGAACACCCCAGCACTCGTGGCATGGGGGCAGAAGCCGACGACTAGCCATCTCTTAGATGTGATAAACAGCCGCACAGAAGGTAATATTTTAAATTCAAACAAGCGTTGCATAGCGCATATGAACAAGTTTTCATAATACAGGATCACACGAGCAAGTTCATTCAAAAATTACATCCTTCGCACACTCGTCCGCCACAAGACGGGCACCCTTTAGGACACCCTCATAGTACATCTCAGGGTGGCGATGCCCCTTGCCCTGCGGCGGCCCCTCCTTCACCAGCTTCTCGGCGTCCATCTTGGCGTAGTGCACCTTTGCACGGGCAAAAGCCCGGCAGACGGACCGCTTGATGACTTCCAGCCGTGGGCAGGCATCCACAAGCCGCCTCACCAGGCCAAAGTAGCTGTTGGGAAGGGAGTCGCCAGGCCACATCCAGACTATAAAGCCCTTCATGGCCTATTCGGTCGCCTTGTGCAGCTCGACCGGTTGCTTCAGTTGGTCGCTCATAGGCATCGGGTGTTCGGTCCCAGTATACTGAGACCAGAACAACTTCTCCGTCGAGCTTCCCTCCTTGGCCTGGTAATATTTCGCGGCATCCGACACGCTGCGGGGCAAATCTGCAAATGCTCCTGGAGAGCTCCGGACTCGGGTAAGTAACAAGTAATTTACTTTCACATGCTTGCTTTGCATATTGAATGCCTTACCTGCCGCTATCTTCCTCATCGCCTCAATCTCCTAGAGGGCCTTTTGGGCTTCAGCCTTGGCATTCTTTGTGCTCTCGAGGGCCGCGGCAAGCTCGGACTCTCGCGTCTTTGAGTCAAGCTCCACAGCCTCGTGCTTCTTCACGAGAGCCTGGAGCTCTTGCTGCACCTCGCCCACCCGTGCCTCTTGCTTTTCCCTCTCGGTGCGCTCCTTGGCCGCTTTTTCTTCGGCCTCGAATAGCGCTTGCTTCAGGGTCGCCACTTCGGTCGTGGCCCCTGGCACATTCATGATGATCCTGTCATTTCGCAACCACATTTTCTTTTATATATAGACAAGGTATTACTTACCTTTGTTCTCCTCGAGCTGCCTCCTGGCAAGGCCGTGCTCTTTCTCGGACCCCTCAAGGTCCTGCTTCAGTGCGGCGACCTCCGCAGTTAGTGCGGCAGAGGTCAGCATCGAAGCCTGCATACGCATACAGACATACTTATATTAGACTCTTGTAGATATTATTTGATCCTCTATTCGGCTTTTCTTTGTGAACACCAAACAGAGCATCAGGGGCTACTGTCTATGCGGTAATATTTTCCTATATTTTTTACTTACCTCAAAGCCTGTTAGAAGGCTGGCACAGGCTTTAGTCAGTCCGCTCTTGGCGGACTGAACCTTCTTGATCACCGCACTCATAATAGTGCGGTGCTCTTCATCGATGGAAGCGCCGCAAAGCGCTCCCAGCAGGTCATCCAGTGCCTCTGGATGGACAGAGGTCACCGGCATGGGCGTCTTGCCCCTTTTGGAAGGGGGCCGCCTGCCCGAGTCCGGAACCACTGGAGCTTCTGGCGCGGTGTTCGGCTGAGAGCCGAACTTGGAGCCCCGGGAGCCTTGCTCCCTTTGCTCCTGGAGTCCGGAAGGTCGCCTTGAGGCGCCTCCGGGACTGTCTCCCCCCGGATCGGTGCCCCTTGAGACAATACCTCGGCATTGTCCGTAGGGCAAGGGGAGGAGGCGGTCAGAAGTGTATCACTATTCATGTCCGACGAGTCCAAGGAACCGTCCGACGATGATACATCGATACGGGCTTGGGGCGGACTGCATAATCATATTCGACGTTAGGAGAAGCAGTGCGACAAAGGTATGCTATGAGTTACTCTGGTATCTGAATACTTACGACTTTGCCAGGGGCTTGGCCCTGAGCAGCCACTCGTCTTCGCCATCGGCGGCGGTGGTGGAGCAGTCCGGAAGGAGAGTCCTTCCCTTCTTGGACCCTTCGGCCTCCCCGATTGGGGCGACCTTCCTTTTCTTGTCTCCCTCGGCTGGAGGGGGTGAATCTTCATCATCCTTCTCCTCGTTTTCGCAGGAGGAGTGCGTCTCGGTGTTATCGGACGACGAGTCCGATACCACCTGGCGCCGGGAACTCTTTCGGGTTCCCTTGGCCTTCTTCTTGGTCTTCTCCGGCACCTCATAAGGAGCCGGAGTCCGCATCTCCGTCAGGAGAGCGTCCGCAAGGTCTTCGGGGAGAGGGGTCGGACAGTTAATCTGCTCCGATGTCTCCACCCATTCCTGTCAAAGGCATGGGAGCTCAGACCCCGCACATGGTTAAGCTATGGGAAATATCCTACTAGATGTACAGAACTTACCGAATTCGCAGGGCGCTTCGCGCTTAGCCCGCGGTCCTCGGTGAGAGAAGGAGGGACCTCGGCGCCCTTGAATAGCACCCTCCAGACGTCCTTATGCGTCGTGTCGAAGAGCTCGCTTAGAGTCTGGTGCTGGGCCGGGTCGAACTCCCATAAGTTGAAATCCCGTTGTTGACACGGGAGGATCCGGCGGAAGAGCATGACTTGGACTATGTTGACAAGCTTAAGTTTCTTGCTTGTCATGTTCCGGATACACTTCTGGAGTCCCTCCAGCTCCACCGATGAACCCCAGGACAGGCCCTTCTCCTTCCAGGAAGTGAGCCGCGTGGGGATTCAGGATCAAAACTTGGGGGCCGCCACCCAGTTGGTGTCGCGCGGCTCGGTGATGTAGAACCACCCCGATTGCCACCCCTTTATGGTCTCCACGAAAGAGCCCTCGAGCCATATAATGTTGGGCATATTGCCCACCATGGCTCCGCCGCATTCCGCTTGTTGGCCGCCAACCACCTTCGGCTTGATATTGAAGGTCTTCAGCCACAGGCCGAAGTGGGGCCGGATGCGGAGGAAAGCCTCACACACGACGATGAACGCCGAGATGTTGAGGATGAAATTCGGGGCCAGATCATGAAAGTCCAGCCCGTAATAGAAAATAAGGCCGTGGGCGAATGGATGGAGGGGAAACCCCAGTCCGTGGACGAAGTGGGAAGGAAAACCACCCTTTCGTGAGGTTCCGGGGTAGGGACAATCTGCCCCGCGGCTGGCAGCCGGTGCGCGATATCCGCGGCTAAGTATCCGGCCTCACGTAATTTTTTGATGTGTCCCTCCGTGACGGAGGAGACCATCCACTTGCCTCCCGCTCCAGACATGCTTGAGGAGAGTTGAGGAGAAGGAAGCGGACTTGGGCGCTGGAGCTCGAGTGCGCGAGAATGGATGAGCAAGGACGAAGAAGGCGTGGGTAGAAAAAGGTGAGACCTTATCCCTTTATAAGGGCGGACGAAACTATGCGCCCCCACTAGCCTGGTAAAACTCGCTTGTCCCCCAAGCGCCGTAATTGGTGGCGCGGTTGGGTTACCCACGCCCGTATTGATGAGAATCCCGTAATAAGGGGAACACGATCTCTGCTTTGACAAGACGTGTCAAGAAACCGCCTCGCGTTATGTGCAGGGCTAGTTAAAGAAAAACGGTTCAAATAATTACCGAGCCGTGGCGTGATGTCATGCTGCCAAAACGTTTCAGCAGATTAGATTTGTGGAAATATTATTCTCTCTATGGTGGTATGTGGAACTTATTTTGCAGGGTCGGACACTGTCCTTGTATTCAAATTCTTCCATGGTGTATTCGGAGGAGGAACCCGCCTTGCAATGCCGAAGACAACACTGCGCGCCGGACTTGTCGTCATTGAAGCCTGGTTCAGGGGTGATGACCCACTAGTATAGGGGATCTATCATAGTCCTTTCGATAAGTAAGAGTGTCGAACCCAACGAGGAGCAGAAGGAAATGATAAGCGGTTTTCAGCAAGGTATTCTCTGCAAGTACTGAAATAAGTGGTAACAGATAGTTTTGTGACGGGATAAATTGTAACGAGCAACAAGTAACAAAAGTAAATAAAGTGCAGCAAGGTGGCCCAATCCTTTTGCAGCATGGTGCGATTGTTATCAGAAAGCCAAGCATATAAATTTTGAATAATCATTTTTCTTGAGAGCTCATGATTGGGGCATGAATATAACATTGATTTAAGCCTCCCCAAAGCTTGAGCGATGCTTTCTCCTTCGCGAGGCCAGAAATTATATATATAATTGCGATCACGATGAACAAGATGCATAGGGTAATACTTTCGATGAAATTCCAGCTTCAATCTTTTATAGTCCCATGATCTCATATCATCACATAGCCTATACCATATCAATGTGTCTCCCTTCAAAGATAAAGGGAAGACCTTCTTATTAGCAACATAATCGGGTATACCTACAAGCTTAAATAATCCACAAACTTCATCCACATATATTAAGTGCTCATCAGGATGCTTTGTTCCATCTCCTGTAAAAGGGTTAGCTAGCAGTTTTTCCATCATACCCGAAGGAAATTTAAAAGGAGTTTCATTTTCAATAGGTTCAGTAGGTTGAAGAACAACTCTTTGCTCTACTGGATGGGGTGAAGATACCCCGAACAAGCCCCTCGGAGAATTACTTTCCATAGTAACAAGTGACAGTAAATTTCAGCACACTATATACATTTTTCCTTACCAAATTCCACCTACCAAAGGCGCTACACTCCCCGGCAACGGTGCCAGAAAAGAGTCTTAATGACCCACAAGTATAGGGGATCTATCGTAGTCCTTTTGATAAGTAAGAGTGTCGAACCCAACGAGGAGCAGAAGGAAATGATAAGCGGTTCTCAGCAAGGTATTCTCTGCAAGTACTAAAATAAGTGGTAACAGATAGTTTTGTGAAGGGATAAATTGTAACGAGCAACAAGTAACAAAAGTAAATAAAGTGCAGCAAGGTGGCCCAATCCTTTTGTAGCAAAGGACAAGCCGGAACAAACTCTTATAATAGGAAAAGCGCTCCCGAGGACACATGGGAATATCGTCAAGCTAGTTTTCATCACGTTCATATGATTCGCGTTCGATACTTTGATAATTTGATATGTGGGTGGACCGGTGCTTGGGTGCTGTTCTTACTTGAACAAGCATCCCACTTATGATTAACCTCTATTGCAAGCATCCGCAACTACAACAAAAGTATTAAGGTAAACCTAACCATAGCATGAAACATATGGATCCAAATCAGCCCCTTACGAAGCAACGCATAAACTAGGGTTTAAGCTTCTGTCACTCTAGAAACCCATAATCTACTTATTACTTCCCAATGCCTTCCTCTAGGCCCAAATAATGGTGAAGTTTTATGTAGTCGACGTTCACATAACACCACTAGAGGCTAGACAACATACATCTTATCAAAATATCAAACGAATACCAAATTCACATGACTACTAATAGCAAGACTTCTCCCTTGTCCTCAGGAACGAACGTAATTACTCACAAAGCATATTCATGTTCATAATCAGAGGGGTAATAATATGCATATAGGATCTGAACATATGATCTTCCACCAATTAAACCAACTAGCATCAACTACAAGGAGTAATCAACACTACTATCAACCTACTAGCACCAATCCCAGACTTTGAGACAAGAATTGGATACAAGAGATGAACTAGGGTTTGGAGATGAGATGGTGCTAGTGAAGATGTTGATGGAGATTGCCCTCTCCCGATGAGAGGGGCGTTGGTGATGACGATGGTGATGATTTCCCCCTCCCGGGGGAAGTTTCCCCGGCAGAACAGCTCTGCCGGAGCGCTAGATTGGATCCGCCAAGGTTCTGCCTCGTGGCGGCGGAGTCTCATCCCGAAAAGTTCCTTCTTATTTTTTCTCATCGAAAGACTTCATATAGGAGAAGATGGGCGTCAGAGAGCCACCAGGGGGCCCACGAGATAGGGGGCGCGCCCTAGGCGGGGGGCGTGCCCCCCACCCTCGTGAGAAGGGTGTGGGCCCCCTGGCCTTCATCTTTGGCGAGGATTTTTCTTTATTTATTTTAAGATGTTCCGTGGAGTTTCAGGACTTCTGGAGTTGCGTAGAATAGGTCTCTAATATTTGCTCCTTTTCCAGCCCAGAATTCCAGCTGCTGGCATTCTCCCTCCTTATGTAAACCTTGTAAAATAAGAGAGAATAGCCATAAGTATTGTGACATAAAGTGAAATAACAGTCCATAATGCAATAAATATCGATATATAAGCATGATGCAAAATGGACGTATCAACTCCCCCAAGCTTAGACCTCGCTTGTCCTCAAGAGAAAAGCCGATAACAATAAATATGTCCTCATGTTTAGAGGTAGAGGCGTCGATAAAAATAAAATACGGACATGAAGGCATCATGATTATTCTCATAATAGCAACATATATAGATTTTGTCATATGATTACTTATATTCAAGTGATGATCTATTCACAATGCAAAAGTATAAATCATAAACCTTATTGGGCTCCGACAAACTATAATCTCAGTCATTGAAGCAATTGCAATTTATCATAACATCGGAAAGAGTCTATGTCAGAGCTAAAAAGCAAGTCCACATACTCAACTATCATTTAGTCCTCCATAATTGCTAACACTCACGCGATACTTGTGGTTACGGAGTTTTAATCAGACACAGAGAAAGATAGGGGCTTATAGTTTTGCCCCACAACCTTTTACCTCAAGGGTAATGTCAACAATAATGGTTCATGCTCCCCTACATCCAATTAGATATATATATATATATATCATGTTCTTTCCAACATGTTGAGCTTGCCAAAGGATAAAATGAAAAAGAAAAGGTGAAGATCACCATGACTCTTGCATAAGGTAGAAGATAATAATAAATGACAGGCCCTTTGCAGAGGGAAGCAGAGGTTGCCATGCGCTTTTATGGTTGGATATATAAAATCTCAATGCGAAAGAACGTCACTTTATATTGCCCCTTGTGATATGAACCTTTATTATGCAGTCCGTCGCTTTTATTACTTCCACATCACAAGATCGTATAAAGCTTATTTCTCCCACACCAATCAATCATACATATTTAGAGCAATTTTTATTGCTTTGCACCAATGACAACTTACTTGAAGGATCTTACTCAATCCATAGGTAGATATGGTGGACTCTCATGGCAAAACTGGTTTAAGGGTATTTGGAAGCACAAGTAGTATTTCTACTTGGTGCTGAGAATTTGGCTAGCATGAGGGGGAAAGGCAAGCTCAACAAGTTAGAGGATCCATGACAACATACTTTATCTCAGATATAAGAAATACATAACTCATTATGTTGTCTTCCTTGTCCAACATCAACTCTTTAGCATGTCATATTTTAATGAGTGCTCCCAATCATAAAAGATGTCAATGATAATATATCTATATGTGAAAACCTCTCTTTCCTTATTACTTCCTATTAATTGCAACAATGACCAAAGCTATGTCTGCCAACTCCCAACAACTTTTAATCATCATACTCTTTCTATGTGAAGTCATTACTCTCAATAAGATCAATATGAACTTTCTGTTTCTTTTTATTCTTTTTCTCTTTCTTTTATTCACCCAAGATCATGGCAAAATAATCAAGCCCTTGACTCAACACTAATCTTTATTATATATATCTCACGGACTCGATTACAAAGAGAGATCATAAAGCAAAACTCAAAACTAGATCATGCCATAAACTTTATTCTACTAGATCAAGATACTACTGATAGGATCGAACTAAGAAAAATGGTAAAGATAGGAGTTGTGATTGTGATACGATACCGGGGCACCTCCCCCAAGCTTGGCAGTTGCCAAGGGGAGTGCCCATACCCATGTGATTATGTCTCCTTCTTCGTTGTCGGTGTAATATTCTTGGCAATGATTCCCCTCAGGATGCGGTTCTCCTCCTCGAGCTTATTGACTTGATGTTTGAGGTCCATTATTTCCTTACGAAGCTTTCCTGTGACAGCTAAAGCTCCTTGCACCCAAGGGTGTTGCATAGCTGCGGGAGAACAAGTGACACTCCTCTTCATATTTTCATAAGAAAGAAATCTAACATTGGAAGGGATAACCGAGTTTGGAATGGCTGAGCTCTGTGGTCCCCCCATCGTGAATCCGACTCGGAAGCGAGAGGTGACTTCTTGATCCTCCATGGAATCTACCCTCATCAAGTCAGCCTCCATCTCCTCCTCCATTGTTGGCCCAAAGTGGTCAGCGTCGCTGTTTGCCCTTAGTTCCGGTGCCGGATTAGATACCCGACTCTCCTCGATTGACTCTTGAGAAGACATCTTGCTCTAATCTGCAGCAGCAACAGCTCGAAAACAAAAACAGAGGAAGTTTGCGTGATACGGGAGTCAAAACCTTCAGGAGAGTATATAATGAATTTTTACCGACCAAAATACGTAACGTGCAAGAAAACGGAGTCCGGAAGGCACACGAGGTGCTCACGAGGTAGGGGGCGCGCCCAGGGGGTAGGGCGCGCCCACCACCCTTGTGGGGCCCTCGTGTCCTTCCCGGACTGCTACTTATTTTTCTATTTTTCTAAATATTCCAAAACGGAGAAATATTGCCTTAAAAATTGTTTTGGAGTCAGTTTACTTACCGTACCACATGCCTATTCCTTTTCGGAGTCTGAAACGGTCTGGAAAGTGTCCCTTATGTATTCCTCCGGGGTTACGGTTTCAATAATGTTGGTTTCAACATTTATGGGATTACCTGAGATATAATGTTTGATTCTTTGACCGTTTACCACTTTCGGATTTGTGCCCTCGAAGTTGTTGATTTTTATGGCACCGGAACGATAGACCTCTTCGATAACATAGGGGCCTTCCCATTTAGAGAGAAGTTTTCCTGCAAAAAATCTTAAACGAGAGTTGTATAGCAATACATAATCACCTACATTAAACTCATGCTTTTGTATCCTTTTGTCATGCCATCTTTTAACTTTTTCTTTAAACAACTTGTCATTTTCATAAGCTTGGGTTCTCCATTCATCAAGTGAGCTAATATCAAATAACCTCTTCTCACCGGCAAGTTTAAAATCATAGTTAAGCTCTTTAATAGCCCAATATGCCTTATGTTCTAGTTCGAGAGGTAAGTGACATGCTTTTCCATAAACCATTTTATACGGAGACATACCCATAGGATTTTTGTATGCAGTTCTATAAGCCCATAATGCATCATCAAGTTTCTTGGACCAATTCTTTCTAGACCTATTAACAGTCATTTGCAAAATTAATTTGAGCTCTCTATTGCTCAACTCTACTTGACCACTAGACTGTGGGTGATAAGGAGATGCAATTCTATGATTAACATCATACTTAGCAAGCATTTTACGGAAAGCACCATGAATAAAGTGTGAACCGCCATCAGCCATTAAATATCTAGGGACTCCAAACCTTGGGAAAATAACTTCCTTAAGCATTTTAATAGAAGTGTTGTGATCAGCACTACTAGTTGGAATAGCTTCTACCCACTTAGTAACGTAATCAACAGCAACTAAAATATGTGTATATGTCGGATTTCGGGTTCCGGCAGACCCTTGAGGTTTGAACACTGGGGTGCGCGTGGAGATTTCGCCTCCTACCTACCTGCACCCCTCCGCCTCGCTAAGATCTAAGCTATGGAAAGAACAACACAAGAGGCACAGGGTTTATACTGGTTCGGGCCACCGTTGTGGTGTAATACCCTACTCCAGTGTGTGGTGTGGTGGATTGCCTCTTGGGCTGATGATGAGGAACAATACAAGGGAGAACAGCCTCGCGAGGGTCTGTTCTTGGCTGGGGCGATGAACTGCTGGGAGGAGTTCAGTCACCCTTCTCTCTCTCTCTCTCTCTGATTCTGATTCTCTCTCTGATTCTCCTTCTCTCTCTGCCCCTTTGATTCTGTGGGGGGCTGGTCCTATTTATAGAGGCCCTGGTCCTCTTCCCAAATATCGAGCGGGAAGGGAGCCAACAATGGCGGGCTAATTTGAAGGGGGACAGCTAGTACCAGCTATCCTGACAAAAGTAGTCTTCGCCAGCACAAAGCTCTCGTGCTGACGCCGTCTTGGGCTCCACGATGACCTCCGTCTTGCAGTCCTCCCGGTCTTGGTCTTGTTGCACCGAAATGGCAACCTTTTCCTGACGCCTCGGTACTCTGCGGCTGCGCTTGCTCCCTTTGCACCAAAGAGGAAAGGAGGACACTGCGCGGGCTGGCACCCGCCTGGCGCCTTTGGTCGTCATGGCTTGCGTCACGGGCACCTCGTGAGGTACCCCGCCTTGATCTCTCCGCCTCCTCGCGAGCCAGCCTGGTGAGGCCGTGCCTGAGGAAGCTCCACGTCGTCCGCCCCGCGAGGCTTGGCCCCTCGCGAGGGTCTTGGGTCTGTGTTGGTGAAGATGGGCCGTGCTGGGCCCCCCTTTGAGCCACGCCGCAGGTCGCAGGCAGGCAAGTCTGGGGACCCCCGTTCCCAGAACGCCGACAGTAGCCCCCAGGCCCAAGGCGCGCCCGGACTTGGCCGTGCAGGGAGGCGGAAGGGCAAGAGCGAAGCGCCGCGGGCCCTAATAGCCTGCGGCCTTGGGCGCAGTGTGGCGGTTGATTGGACGTGGGTGCCTTAGCAACCGTGCGAGTTGATAAAGGAGCGGCATCTGCCTGGGCTTTGCTTTTCGCTTTCACCGGTTGCTGCTCAGATCCCCTTTCTTGCGCCTCTCCTTCCTTCCTCCAAAATTTCCAGATCTACTCCGACCGTGAGACCTAGGAAGCCATGGCGCCTCGTCAGCCCCCGGCCGTAGCTTGGTACTCGTCTGCCCTAGATTCGCCGAATGTGTCGGTGGCGAGCCTGGCCCGGTTGCACCGGATGGCGGTGGCGCGGGGCATCAACGGGGCGAAGGTGTTCAAGGCCGGCTTCGCCACCCCTGAGGGTCAAGGGAGCACCTTCTATCCGTTCTTCGTAAGTGCCATTGCTGCTGGCCTGGTGCCTCCCTTCTCCGAGTTCTTCTTCTCTGTCCTCCGCCATTACAAGCTACAGGCTCTGCATCTCCACCCCAACTCCGTCCTTCTCCTGGTAATCTTTGCCTATTACTGTGAGGCTCACATAGGGGTGCAGCCCTCAGTGGCCTTGCTTCGCCACTACTTCTACCTCCGGACCTCTCGCGGTCCTGCTTCCGTGTGCGCGAGCTTCATCGCGTACGGCGGCGCCATTGCCATCTCGAACCCCGGGAAAAGGATTGAGGGCTTCAGGAGCAAGTGGGTCTTGGCGGATGCTGGGCGCATCCACCCTCGGCTGATCTTGCCCACGGAGCAGCCCACGAGCTCCAGCGATTGGGGTCGAGTGGAGCTCGCGGACCCCCACGCGAAGCTGGTGTTGGAGAAGATGGACGCGCATCTGAGGCCGGCCAACATGGCGGCGGCGAAGCTGATCGGCGCGTCGCTGCTAAGGGAATTCCTGGAGCACCAGCTGGCTCCGCTTCGGCAGTACTCACTTCCGATGTGGAGGCCCCATCCGAGCCCCGCGGCCTTGGCCGACGGAGATCTGGCTGCGGTCCTCTAATCTCTGGTCGGGGGTGATGTGGCGAGGTTGGAGGGCGCTCCTATGCCCTTGTTCCTCTGCGACGACTGGGAGCAGGTAGTGGAGTCCATGCCCGTCTTCAACGGGGATGGGCCCGTGCCCATGGAAACTCCCGAGGAACCGGTGGACGTGCCCTCCGACGACTCCAGCGAAGAGGAGGAAGGAGGGGAGCGGGAAAGAGGGCCTGACTCTGAGGCGACTGGCGGAGAGTCGAGGGCTCCCCTCCCCCGGTGCAGGTCCCGCGTTCTCCGCCTCTCTCCGAGCGATGACGACGAGGATGACGACGAGGATGACGACGAGCAGGACAGCGGGAGCTTGCCCCCGATCCCGGAGAAGGACAGCACCGGGCTGATCTCCCGCGGGTCTGCCCCGGCCCCGAGGCGGACCGCAGGCGCACCTTCCGCTTCCAAGCTTCCCGAGGTTGACCCTTCCAGCCGGCTTTCAGGCTTCAAATTTGGCCGGAGGCTGCTCGAGCTCACTGGCGACGACCCGTAAGTGTTTGATTCTTGTCTTTATTTCTTGTTCTGCTTCTGAGGCTTGACGTCCGCATCTCTTGGATAGGCTGGCGCCCGCAGCAAAGAAGTTGAAGGGAGCTCCCGAGGTTCCATCCGTGGCAGTGCCTCTGCCCGCGAAGGAGGGTGACCGCGGCGCACGGGCTTCTCCTACCCGGTCGTCCTCACGAGGCCTGGCTGAGCTGGCTGGGGCGAGCTCGGCCCCCATGGCCCAGGTGACTCCCGAGGTGCCTTTGCATGCTGCCGCCACTACAGCCGTTGGGGTGCAGCAGACTCCGCCTCAGGATGATGTGGCCGCACTGCCGCCTTCTCCTCCTACTCCACTGGCTGCTGTCTCTCCGACTCCTTTTGCCGTCCTGGATCGTGCTGCTGCTGAGCTGGACCGGCTACGGCAGGATCTTCTTGGCGCCGACCCTCGCTTGGTGGCCGGGCGCTTGGAGCTGGCTTCAGGATGGGTTCGCTCCGACACTTCGATTCGGGCGGCGCTGGTCCAGGCCTCGACGGCGTGCGACGAGGAGAATCAGGCCGTCCTTGAGGCGAAGGCTGCTCGTGACGCAGCCCTGGGGGAGGTGGTCGATGTCCATGATCGCTGCAAGGCGCTGGAGGACGAGCTGCAAGGCCTGCGGGACCAGCTCGCGAAAGAGGCCCGCCTTCACCAAGAGCAGGAAGAAAGCGTGAAGGCTCGTGAGGCGGCCGTCAAGGAGAGGGAGGTCAAGCTCAGGAAGCACCGCGACCGCCTAGGTGCGCTGGAGCAGGAGTTGGGGGCGAGGAAGGCCGAGCTGGACGACAAGGCCCTGGTTCTTGCCGAGGACCGCGTGGCCTTCACGGAGATGGAGGCGAAGGCTCGCTCCTCGCTGAGGATGCTTTATGACAGCGGCCTGGAGAGCCCGCTGGCTGGCGCCGAGGACGGCCCTGCCAAGCTGCTTCCCTTCCTGGTTCGTGCTCTTAAAGATGTCGCCCTTGGCCCCATGGCCGAGGCCGAGGCGTGTGTCCTGTCTTCTGCAGCGCTGATGCGGGTCCTCACCCACATCTACCTTTGCAATCCCGGCGTCGACCTCGACGGCCTGCTGGAGCCAGTAAGCGGCGAGTGTGCCGCTGCCGCTGCCGAGGCCGTGAAGGGTCGTGCGGAGGCTCTGCTGGGGAAGTTCCGGGCCTTCAGCACCAAGCCGAAGCAAGGCGCTGCCGACCCCACTGCTCCATGAGGCGCACCCACTCCGCGCTGCTCCACCGCCGACAAGTGACTCCATTGTGGCTCCTGTCCTGCCTTTAATTCCTGCACATGTATCATGCCTCGGGGAGGCGTTTAAACTTGCGTTTGGCATTGAGACAATAGTGTGGACTGTGATATTTGCTTTTGAATTCCTTGAAATTTGTGCTTTTCCTTCCTACTTGCTTATGTTCTACGCCGGCAAAGCCCGGCCCCGCGCATACCTCACCCAGCGTTAGTCCGACCGAAAACCAGGACGGGGCCAAGGAGTGAGGGGCTACGTGACAAGTTAGGCTCCTGAGTCGCGATGCTCAGGAGTCCCCCTTGGCACACGAACAGCAAGTAGGGAGGTGTGATGTGGGTGGATCTACCATTCTACGTCTACAGAGCCCGGTCGCGCGCATACCTCAACCGCCGTTAGCCTTTCGGAACTAAGGAGTGAGGGGCTACGCGACCAGTTAGGCTCCTGAGTCGCGATGCTCAGGAGTCCCCCTTGATGCTCAAACGGCCTTCGTACCTTGGCTCCACTCGGGGAGAGACACGCGACGAACCAGGCCCAGGGGGGCTGGCTGGGCGGCGTGCGTCTGGGCGTGACCCAGGCGCAGCCCCCGTGCCCAGCCCCCTCGCGCGGCACTCCCGAGGGGAGGCGTTACGATGACGCTAGACACTGAGCTCTGGGCTCCCTGAGGTTGATGCGGCCCGGGGGCCACCCTCAGTTGTTTATCACCAGCACGGAGCATAGCGCTTCCGTATGTGTACGGGCATAGCCGCTCCTCGGCAGTGTTGTCAGCCAGCGCGGAGCATGGTGCTTCCACTGGTATGTGGGAGGGGCCCCCCTCTGGGAGGAGCCCCCGGGGCGTGTACAGCCCCGCCCTGACACGTGGCTGGCACGGTAGGGCCTGGCAGGTGTATCTGGGCACCCGTGAGCCAGCGCGGGACTCACGGGGCCCTACCTCTAGGCGGGTTGCGCCTGGCACTGGGCCTTATCTTGTGATGTGTCCCTGCAAATTCGGTTAGATGTCGGCACTCTACGTCCTCGGGTCCCGGCCCTCGAGTTGGTCTCAGCTGTCGCTGGTATGCCAGGTCGCGGTGCCGTGGACAAGGCCAGAAGGTGAGGGCTGGAGAGCCAGTAAGAGCCCTAAGTTGCGATGCTCAGGTACCCCCCCCCTTTAACGTGCAAGTGGTCGGCATGGAGAAGAAGAGGTGCCGTGGACCGGCATCAAATAATCAAGCATGGTGGGTATAACGCATAACCGAAAATAAATGCAAATGAGATACATGCCGCTGGGTCTAGCCCGAGCGACTTGGGGATGATGCAGCCCAAGGGGAGCCCCCAACAAGGTAAGCTAACAACATGAAATAAAAGGGATACATGCCGCAGGGACGGACCCACGCGGCCTGGGAATAATGTAGCCCTGGGGGGCGCTCCCAGCTGGAAGTGAAACTTGAAAGATGTCACCTAATGACGTTGAGGACGAAGGGGTGTTGGTGTAGCAGACTCGGTGGGCTGCGGAAGCCGATCCTCACGAGCCCCCAGGCCCGGGGGCCTCGGGAGGCTCCGGAGGTGCTGGCGGCTCCCCGCGGACCATCTCCATCTCCGCCAGGGCTGCGGAACGCCTGGCCTCTTGTGCCTCCATGATGCCCCTCATCAGGCGCTGGTACGTGGCAGCCGCGTTCGGCAAGCCGTAAGGCATGCGAATGTAGTTATGGGGTGGACCTCCGCAGCGCCCCACTCGCGAGGGCCATAGGCGCTCCAGAGAGGCGACTCGGTTGGGCCCGGGTATGTCGATGCAGACGCGCAGCCCACCATCCTCGCCAGGATGGGGAGCCACTGCTGGTAGACGGCGGCCGCCTTTCATGACCCTTGACTCCTGTAGCTCCTGAATGGCCTTGCTGACGAACTCCTGAGGGTCTGGCTCTCCTTGCCTTACTCCTTCTTGAGGGAAACGTGCTTCGAAACACGCCTCCATGCGGTGCCCAAGCGCCTCCCTCGTGACCCTAGCCAGGTCGGTGGCCCTCCAGGGGAGAGCCCCCGAGCCCTGCCTGAGGAGGGCGCCAGGCGTGCTTTCCTATGTGATGGAAGGAGGTTCCCCCTGGGCAGGCACGGGCCCAGAGGGGCCTGCCTCCTGAGGGGCCGGGCCGGACAATGTCTTCTTCTTCTTGGGGGCGGTCTCGGGAAGCCTCCTGCTTCCGCGATCCAGGTCTTCCAGTGACGCGGCCTGAAAGGCTCGTTCCAGGGAACACACCGCGTCCTTCTCTTCACAGGGCACCGTGATGACTCCGCCACTTCCTAGCATCTTGAGGACGTTGTAGCCGTGGTGAGTTACGGCCATGAACTTGGCCAGCGCTGGGTACCCAAGGATGGCGTTGTACGGCAGGCGAATGTGAGCGACGTCGAAGTCGATGAGCTCGGTGCGGTAGTTATCGCGTGCCCCGAAGGTGACAGGGAGGTGGGCCTGCCCAATCGGGACCGTGGAGCCGTCGGTGATTCCGGAGAAGGGCTTGGTTGGCTGAAGCTGGCTGTAGGGCACTTGGAGATTGTTGAATGTTTCCATGGACAGGACGTTGAACCCTGCCCCGCCATCGATGAGGGTCCTAGTGACCACCACGTTGCTGATGATTGGGGAACAAAGCATTGGGAGGACTCCGGTTGTAGCCGCACACTTGAGCTGATCTGCTGAGCTGAACGTGATGGCGCACGCCGACCACCTCAGAGGGCGCGTGGCTTCAAGCCTGGGGAGGACTGCATTCACTGCGCGGGTGAACTGCTTGAAGATGCGTTGAGAGGCCGGGGCCTGAGCCCCGCCCAAGATGCAGGCGATCGCGCGCGGCTCCTGGAAGCCCCCAGCCCCCTCGTCTTGGTGGCGGTCCTCGTTTCTCCTTGGCTGCGGTGGCAACGGAGGGAGGCCTGCGTTGCCTTGCGGGCGATCCTCGTGAGGCTGATCCCTCCAGTCTCCCTCGCGAGGCGGGTCTTGCCAGCGATCCTCGCGAGGTTGATCACGCCACCCTTGGCACGGGCCACGGTCTTCCTAGCGTCCTGCGTTCCTTCCTCCTCCTCGACCGTAGCCCCGGTCACCGCGGTCGGGGCGACGGCCGATCCTTCCTTCCCGCACGGCTCGGAGCTCTTGACATTCGTTGGTGTTGTGGGTGTGGAGGTCGTGGTACACACAGTACCGACTGCCCTTGGAAGGTTCGGGCTGATCTCTGCCCCGCTTGGTGTCTGGTTCTGCCGCGAGCACGGCAGCCCCCTTGTGCTTCACATCCTTGGCCTTGGGCTTCTTCTCTTCTGGGTCTGCGGTAGGTAGCTCGAGGAGGGAGAGACGCCCTTCCTCAGCCTTGGCACACTTGGTTGCCAAGTTGAACAGCTCCAAGGAAGTGCATAGGTCTTCATGCATCGCCAGCTCCTCCTTCATCTTGACATCGCGCACGCCGTCGGAGAAGGCTGAGATGATGGCCTCCTCAGTCACCTTGGGAATCTTGAGGCGTGCGTTGTTGAAGCGCTGGATGTACTTCTGCAGGGTCTCCCCGGGTTGTTGCTTGATGCGGCGCATGTCGCTCACGGCGGGTGGCCGGTCACGAGTACCTTGGAAGTTGGCGATGAAGCGAGTGCGCATCTCCTCCCAGGAGGAGATCGTGCCTGGAGCCAGGTTCAGGAGCCAGGTGCGGGCCCTGTCCTTGAGCGCCATGGGAAACCAGTTCGCCATGACCTTCTCGTCTCCGTTGGCAGCTTCGATGCCCAGCTCGTAGAGCTGGAGGAACTCCGCAGGGTCAGCCGTGCCATCGTAACAAGGAGGCAGGTCCGGCTTGAACTTGCCGGGCCACGCGACGCTGCGTAGCTCGGTGGTGAAGGCACGGCAGCCTGCTGTGGCCACGGGAGGCCTTGGGTGACGGAGAGCTTGGTTTTGCATGTCCCCACGCGCTGCAGCTGGGTCTTGACGTGCGGGAGCAGGAGCATGGTCGCGACGTGCTAGAGCAGGGAGCGCCCAGGCAGCTTCTTGCGGGCGAGGGATTTCCTGGCAGCTCTGCTCTTGCTGCGTTGGCACCTGACGGAGCGGGTTCCGCCCAGGGGCCACGCGCCTTGGAGCCATGGCGCCTTCTTGAGGAGGAGGAGGCCGGGGCGCCGCCGGAGCTTCGTCGCCCGCGCGGGGCGGGGTGCGGTGCAGCGGAACGGACAGCGCAGGAGAGCCCCCTGCGGCGCGGACGAGCTCGGCGACGCGGTCGAGCCATTCTTCGTAGACGTCGTCGACGGGACGGTAACGCAGGAGCTCGTTTGCCACGATGAGCGCAGCTCGAGCCTCCATGGGTGCGCGGAGCGCGCGGGACGAAGAACCAGCTGGGGTGAGCGAGGGAGTTGCAGTGCGGCCGTCTTGCCGCACGGACGGATGCTGAGACGATGCTTGCTGCTCGTCCCCCACCGGGCCGGTGGCGGCATTGACGGCAGGTGACGGGGAACGGCGAGGACGCCCGCCGATAGGAGACGTCTGGGCGACGTGGGAAGTGAGAGCGGCCCGGTGCTCGGCGCGGGCCCGACGAGCGTCAGACATGGGCGCGATGGTCGGAGGAGAACGGGGTGGTGGAAGACGAATTCCGGCGCACCCCTACCTGGCGCACCAAATGTCGGATTTCGGGTTCCGGCAGACGCTTGAGGTTCGAACACTGGGGTGCGCACGGAGATTTCGCCTCCTACATACCTGCACCCCTCCGCCTCGCTAAGATCTAAGCTATGGAAAGAACAACACAAGAGGCACAGGGTTTATACTGGTTCGGGCCACCGTTGTGGTGTAATACCCTACTCCAGTGTGTGGTGTGGTGGATTGCCTCTTGGGCTGATGATGAGGAACAATACAAGGGAGAACAGCCTCGTGAGGGTCTGTTCTTGGCTGGGGCGATGAACTGCTGGGAGGAGTTCAGTCACCCTTCTCTCTCTCTCTCTTTCTCTCTCTCTCTCTCTAATTCTGATTCTCTCTTTGATTCTCCTTCTCTCTATGCCCCTTTGATTCTGTGGGGGGCTGGTCCTATTTATAGAGGCCCTGGTCCTCTTCCCAAATATCGAGCGGGAAGGGAGCCAACAATGGCGGGCTAATTTGAAGGGGGACAACTAGTACCAGCTATCCTGACAAAAGTAGTCTTCGCCTGCACAAAGCTCTGGTGGTGACGCCGTCTTGGGCTCCACGATGACCTCCGTCTTGCAGTCCTCCCGGTCTTGGTCTTGTTACACCGAAATGGCAACCTTTGCCTGACACCTCGGTACTCCGCGGCTGCGCTTGCCCCCTTTGCACCAAAGAGGAAAGGAGGACACTGCGCGGGCTAGCACCCGCCTGGCGCCTTTGGTCGTCATGGCTTGCGTCACGGGCACCTCGTGAGGTACCCCGCCTTGATCTCTCCGCCTCCTCGCGAGCCAGCCTGGTGAGGCCGTGCCTGAGGAAGCTCCGCGTCGTCCGCCCCGCGAGGCTTGGCCCCTCGCGAGGGTCTTGGGTCTGTGTTGGTGAAGATGGGTCGTGCTGGGCCCCCCTTTGAGCCACGCCGCAGGTCGCAGGCAGGCAAGTCTGGGGACCCCCATTCGCAGAACGCCGACAGTATATCCATTACAGGCAGGAAAAGGTCCCATATAATCAAAGCCCCAAACATCAAACGGTTCAATAACAAGTGAGTAATTCATAGGCATTTCTTGATGTCTACTAATATTACCAATTCTTTGACATTCATCACAAGACAAGATAAACTTACGGGCATCCTTGAAGAGAGTAGGCCAGTAGAAACCAGATTGCAATACCTTATGTGCAGTTCTATCTCCAGCGTGGTGTCCTCCATAAGACTTGGAGTGACACTTGCGTAGGATCTGTTCCTGTTCATGCTCAGGCACACAACGTCTAATAACACCATCTAATCCTTCTTTATAAAGATGTGGGTCATCCCAAAAGTAATGTCTCAAATCATAGAAGAACTTTTTCTTTTGCTGGTATGTGAAACTAGGTGGTATAAACTTAGCAACAATATAATTAGCATAATCAGCATACCATGGAGTACTATGAGAAGTACTTATAACATTTAATTGTTCATCAGGAAAGCTATCATTAATAGGTAGTGGATCATCAAGAATATTTTCTAACCTAGACAGGTTGTCTGCAACGGGGTTCTCAGCTCCCTTTCTATCAACAATATGCAAATCAAATTCTTGTAGCAATAGAACCCATCTAATAAGTCTAGGTTTAGCATCTTTCTTTTCCATAAGATATTTAATAGCAGCATGATCAGTTTGGATAGTTACTTTAGAATCAACAATATAAGATCTGAACTTATCACGAGCAAATACAACTGCTAAAAGCTCTTTTTCAGTAGTAGCATAATTTCTTTGAGCATTGTCTAGAGTCTTACTAGCATAATGAATAAAATTTAATTTCTTATCAACTCTTTGCCCTAGAACAGCACCTACAGCATAATCACTAGCATCACACATAATTTCAAAGGGTAGTTGCCAATCAGGTGGCTGAACAACAGGTGCATTGACTAATGCTTTCTTAACTATTTCAAATGCTTCTACACAATCATCATCAAAGACAAATGGTATATCTTTTTGCAATAAATTAGTCAGAGGCCGGGAAATTTTTGAGAAGTCCTTAATGAACCTCCTGTAAAATTCGGCGTGCCCAAGGAAACTTCTTATACCTTTGATGTCCTTGGGACATGGCATTTTTTCAATAGCATCAACCTTGGCTCTATCAATTTCAATACCTCTTTCAGAAACTTTGTGCCCCAAGACAATACCTTCATTAACCATAAAGTGGCACTTTTCCCAATTCAAGACAAGATTAGTTTCTTCACATCTCTGCAAAACTCGATCAAGATTGCTCAGGCAATCATCAAAAGAGGAACCATAGACGGAAAAATCATCCATGAAAACCTCAAAAATCTTTTCACAAAAGTCAGAGAATATAGCCATCATGCATCTTTGAAAGGTAGCAGGTGCATTACATAAACCAAAAGGCATACGTCTATAAGCAAAAGTACCAAAAGGGCATGTAAAAGTAGTCTTTGATTGATCTCTAGCCGACACAGGTATTTGAGAGAAACCAGAATAACCATCTAGAAAGCAATAGTGTGTATGTTTGCATAATCTTTCTAGCATTTGATCAATAAAAGGTAAGGGGTAATGATCTTTCTTAGTAGCTTTATTTAATTTGCGGAAATCAATTACCATCCTATAACCTGTGATAATTCTTTGTGGGATCAATTCATCTTTGTCATTAGGAACAATAGTAATACCTCCCTTCTTAGGGACACAATGAATAGGACTTACCCACTCACTATCAGCAATGGGATAGATTATACCTGCCTCCAGAAGCTTTAGTATTTCTTTTCTTACCACTTGTTTCATCTTAGGATTCAGATGTCGTTGAGGATCACGAACTGGTTTGGCATCTGCTTCCAAATTTATTTTATGTTAACATAGAGTGGGACTAATGCCCTTAAGATCATCAAGAGTATATCCAATAGCAGCACGATGCTTCTTCAGAGTTTTCAATAATCTTTCTTCTTCATGCTCTGAAAGGTTAGCACTAATAATAACAGGATATATCTTCTTTTCATCAAGATAAGCATATTTAAGATTATCAGGCAAAGGTTTAAGCTCAAACACGGGATCACCCTTGGGTGGAGGAGGATCCCCTAAGATTTCAACAGGCAAATTGTGTTGCAGCATAGGTTCCTATTTAAAGAATACTTCATCTATTTCCCTTCTTTCATTCATGAACCTATCATTTTCATGGTCTAGCAAATAGTGTTCTAAAGGATCACTAGGAGGCACGGCAATAGAAGCATGACCAATAATTTCATCCTTACTAGGTAATTCTTTCTCACGATGTTGTTTACTAAATTTAGAGAAATTAAACTCATGAACCATATCATCCAAGCCAACAGTAACAACATTCTTTGTGCAATCTATGGTAGCATTGATAGTATTTAAGAAGGGTCTACCAAATATAATGGGACAAAAGCTATCTTGTGGGGAACCAAGAACAAGAAAATCAGCAGGATATTTAGTTTTCCCACACAAGACTTCAACATCTCTAACAATTCCAATTGGTGAAATAGTATCTCTATTAGCAGGTTTAGTAGTAACATTAATATCTTCTAACTCAACAGGTGCAATTTCATTCTTAATTTCTTCGTATAAGTCAATAGGTATTACACTAGCACTAGCACCCATATCACATAAGCCATGATAACAATGATCTCCTATTTTAACAGAAATAACAGGCACGGCTACCACAGGTCTATGTTTATCTTTATCACAAGGTTTAGCAATTCTAGCGGTTTCACCTTCGAACTGAATAACATGCCCATCAATATTATTAGACAAGAGATCTTTAACAATAGAAATATTAGGTTCTACTTGAACTTGCTCAGGAGGTGTATAAGTTCTAATATTGCTTTTACGAACAACAGTTGAAGCTTTAGCATGATCCTTTATTCTAACAGGGAAATGTGGTTTCTCAATATAAGAAGTAGGAACAATAGGATCATTATAAGTGACAGTCTTTTCTTCAACTTTAATAGGTGCAGCTACTTTTACTTCTATAGGTGCAGCTACTTTTACTTCTCCTTAGGGAGATCAACATAAGTAGCAAAAGATTCACAGAAAGAAGCTACTATCTTAGAGTCAAGTCTGTATTTAGTGCTAAACTTACGGAAAATATCGGTGTCCATAAAAGATTTAACACAAACAAACTTAGGTGTCATACCTGACTCCTTACCTTCGTCGAGGTCCCAATCTTCAGAGTTGCATTTAATTCTATCCAATAAATTCCATCTGAATTCAATAGTCTTCATCATAAAAGAGCCAGCACAAGAAGTATCAAGCATGGTGCGATTGTTACCAGAAAGCTGAGCATATAAACTTTGAATAATCATTTCTCTTGAGAGGTCCTGATTGGGGCATGAATATAACATTGATTTAAGACTCCCCCAAGCTTGAGCGATGCTTTCTCCTTCGCGAGGCCAGAAATTATATATATAATTGCGATCACGATGAAGAAGATGCATAGGGTAATACTTTCGATGAAATTCCAGCTTCAATCTTTTATAGTCCCATGATCTCATATCATCACATAGCCTATACCATATCAATGCGTCTCCCTTCAAAGATAAAGGGAAGACCTTCTTCTTAGCAACATCATCGGGTATACCTGCAAGCTTAAATAATCCACAAACTTCATGCACATATATTAAGTGCTCATCAGGATGCTTTGTTCCATCTCCTGTAAAAGGGTTAGCTAGCAGTTTTTCCATCATACCCGAAGGAAATTTAAAAGGAGTTTCATTTTCAATAGGTTTAGTAGGTTGAGGAGCAACTCTTTGCTCTACTGTACGGGGTGAAGATACCCCGAACAAGCCCCTCAGAGAATTACTTTCCATAGTAACAAGTGACAGTAAATTTCAGCACACTATATAAATTTTTCCTTACCAAATTCCACCTACCAAAGGCGCTACACTCCCCGGCAACGGTGCCAGAAAAGAGTCTTGATGACCCACAAGTATAGGGGATCTATCGTAGTCCTTTCGATAAGTAAGAGTGTCAAACCCAACGAGGAGCAGAAGGAAATGATAAGCGGTTTTCAGCAAGGTATGCTCTGCAAGTACTGAAATAAGTGGTAACAGATAGTTTTGTGACGGGATAAATTGTAACGAGCAACAAGTAACAAAAGTAAATAAAGTGCAGCAAGGTGGCCCAATCCTTTTGTAGCAAAGGACAAGCCGGAACAAACTCTTATAATAGGAAAAGCGCTCCCGAGGACACATGGGAATATCGTCAAGCTAGTTTTCATCACGTTCATATGATTCGCGTTCGATACTTTGATAATTTGATATGTGGGTGGACCGGTGCTTGGGTGTTGTTCTTACTTGAACAAGCATCCCACTTATGATTAACCTCTATTGCAAGCATCCTCAACTACAACAAAAGTATTAAGGTAAACCTAACCATAGCATGAAACATATGGATCCAAATCAGCCCCTTAAGAAGCAACGCATAAACTAGGGTTTAAGCTTCTGTCACTCTAGCAACCCATCATCTACTTATTACTTCCCAATGCCTTCATCTAGGCCCAAATAATGGTGAAGTGTTATGTAGCCGACGTTCACATAACACCACTAGAGGCTAGACAACATACATCTTATCAAAATATCAAACGAATACCAAATTCACATGACTACTAATAGCAAGACTTCTCCCTTGTCCTCAGGAACGAACGTAATTACTCAAAAAGCATATTCATGTTCATAATCAAAGGGGTAATAATATGCATATAGGATCTGAACATATGATCTTCCACCAATTAAACCAACTAGCATCAACTACAAGGAGTAATCAACACTACTAGCAACCTACTAGCACCAATCCCGGACTTTGAGACAAGAATTGGATACAAGAGATGAACTAGGGTTTGGAGATGAGATGGTGCTGGTGAAGATGTTGATGGAGATTGCCCTCTCCCGATGAGAGGAGCGTTGGTGATGACGATGGTGATGATTTCCCCCTCCCGGAGTGAAGTTTCCCCGGCAAAACAGCTCTGCCGGAGCTCTAGATTGGATCCGCCAAGGTTCCGCCTCGTGGCGGCGGAGTCTCGTCCCGAAAAGTTCCTTCTTATTTTTTTCTCATCGAAAGACTTCATATACGAGAAGATGGGTGCCGGAGAGCCACCAGGGGGCCCACGAGGTAGGGGGCGCGCCCTAGGGGGGACGCGCCCCCCACCCTCGTGAGAAGGGTGTATTTTTTATTTATTTTAAGATGTCCCCCCCCACCCTGGCCTTCATCTTTGGCGAGTATTTTTCTTTATTTATTTTAAGATGTTCCGTGGAGTTTCAGGACTTTTGGAGTTGCGCAGAATAGGTCTCTAATATTTGCTCCTTTTCCAGCCCAGAATTCCAGCTGCCGGTATTCTCCCTCCTTATGTAAACCTTGTAAAATAAGAGAGAATAGCCATAAGTATTGTGACATAAAGTGAAATAACAGTCCATAATGCAATAAATATCGATATAAAAGCATGATGCAAAATGGATGTATCAAGGGGCTACTGAGGGAGTCCTGGATTATGGGGTATCCGGACAGCCGGATTATATCCTTTAGCCGGACTGCTGGACTATGAAGATACAAGATTGAAGACTTTGTCCCGTGTCCGGATGGGACTCTACTTGGCGTGGAAGGCAAGCTAGGCAATACGGATATGTATATCTCCTCCTTTGTAACCGACCTTGTGTAACCCTAGCCCCCTCCGGTGTCTATATAAACCGGAGGGTTTTAGTTTGTAGGACAACATATAATCATACCATAGGCTAGCTTCTAGGGTTTAGCCTCTCCGATCTCGTGGTAGATCAACTCTTGTACTACTCATATTATCAAGAATAATCAAGCAGGACGTAGGGTTTTACCTCCGTCAAGAGGGCCCGAACCTGGGTAAAACATCGTGTCCCCTCCTTCCTGTTACCATCCGCCCTAGACGCACAGTTCCGGACCCCCTACCCGAGATCCGCTGGTTTTGACACCGACAATAGTACTTTCGGGCAAAAGTATAAATACAGCCTTGATAAAGTCAATAAAACATTGTTTTTACAATGGGAATACATGTCACTCAAACATAATATTCTTCGAGCACTGAGCCTCTATCGAACGAGCGCCTTCAAGAACTTCTTCAAAGTAGTGCTCGGCAGCCACTCGGCCTATGGCCGAACCCTGTGCCGCAATAGTAGTGGCATCCATCTCCGCCCAGTATGTTTTGACACGGGCAAGGGCCATCCGCGAGCCTTCTATGCACGTCGACCTCTTTACAGCATCGATGTGTGGCACAGCACCAAGGAATTGTTGCACTAAGCTAAAGTAGCTATTCGTCCTTGGCCCTCTCGACCACAAATGATCCACAACGGACCTCATGGAAAGTCCGGATAATCTGTGGAGCTCGGCCCACTCGGCCATTTGCTCATTCAACAGCAGCGGACGGGCTGGAGCATGAAACTGTGACCAAAATAGTTTTTCCACTTCGTGATCTTTCCGATCCTTGAAATACTCGGCTGCATCAGCAGCACTTGCAGCCAAATCCACGTAGGCGTCCACAGAACTCCATAGCCGGTCCAGAGGTGCATACTTCGGATCCCCGAACTTAGTCCGCAACAAGAAGGGCTTCCTAGATACAATATCCGCAGCTTGATGCAGCTCCTCCTTCGTCGCTCTAATTTGGGAGCGGGCTTCCTTGGCAGCCACCCGGGCCTTTTCCAGGTCCATCTCCTTCGCCTGGTTTTCTTCTTCAAGAAGCTGGTAACGGTCAGCAGCATCTTTTAAGTCTACAACCATCTTGGCTATTTTTTCCTTGCTCTCGCAATGCGCGGCCTGTTCGGCCCTTAACTCTACAACCGTCTTTAAAGCGGCCGCATTGCTATTCCTTGCTTGCTCCTTGGCTCGGGCAAGCTCCGCCCGAAGGGTCTCCACGGTGGCAGCTCCATCTACAGTCACAACATATTAAAGATACTGGCATCATGCTGCTCTTATTACGTGACAATCACCAGAAAAATCACCTACCATGTGCCTCGTCAAGCCGCTTGTTGACATGCACAATGTCGGCATCTGCCGCATCTAGCTGCCGCTTTAGTTCGGCAAACCCATCAGTCCGGCTAGCCACCGGAGCTTCAACCACCTGCGCATACAGGCGGTCTGGTTATTACCTGGGACTATGATCCTCTGTTTGCCACCGTTTTCAACGACAACCAAAGTCTCGGGGGCTACTATCTACACAGGGCACATCTAAAAATGTGCGGTACTGTCAAAAATGTACATCATTTCACGTACCTCAAAACCCGTCAGTAGACTCATAAAGGCTTCATGCAACCCACTTTCGGCGGACGAAATCCTTTCAATCACCGTACCCATCAACGTACGGTGCTCCTCTGAGATAGTCGCTCGCTCTAGCAGATCCCTCAGTACGTCCGACCGCACACCAGACGGTGCCGGACTTTTTTGATTGCTCTCTTCAAGAGCCGGATACTGAGGACTTCGGGTGGCCATAGGATTACCTTCTGGCCTTGCCGGATCAGGAGAAACCCTCTGCGATGACACCTCGGGGTCGCCCGCCTCGTGAGGCGGTGTGACAGGGGGAGGCGTTTCACTCTCCATCATCTCTGGAAGAAGATCCCCTGAAGACGAGCTCTGCTGAGAAGGGCTAAGATCCGAACTGCAAGATGAATGCTTCGGTTATTTTCCTCAGAAGTAAAGCGAGATATTTTCATTATTAAGTACCCTTTTACTTACAGCTCGCTGGAGGGCTGATCCCCTTGAGGGCATAGTGGGCCAGGGTAGCCCCCGAGGCAGGACCCTCCGGCGAAGATTTCTTCCCCCGTTTGGAGACCTTTGTCTCCGGGTCCTCGGAGGCGGTCCTCTTCCTTCCCTGGGGAGAGGAAGTTTCAGTCCCTCCTCCCCGGCTAACCTCCTTCGCGGAGGCGCTAACCTCCTTGTTCCCCCCTTTATCTTCTCCCAAGAGCGCTTGATAAGGCGCGACCTCCAGCATCCTGGTTAGCACGGGATTTGGTGAGGTCTCAGGGAGGGGGGGCGGACACCTGATCAACTTTGCCTTCGCTATCCAATCCTGGACCAAGAGCGGTTTTTATTTTTGAGGGCAACATTGCTATAAATAAAACGGATAGTGTGTTCCGATGCGGGGCTATTTACTTGGGTATCCGGGCGATTGCAGCTCAGACCTGCATCCTCAGTGATGTTCGGACACATTATTTGTGGTCCGAAGAACAATTTGTACGTCTCTTTGTGTGTCATGCCGAGGAAATGTTGGATAGCTCGTGGTCCTTCCGGGTTGAATTCCCACATGCGAAGGGGCCGGCGTTTGCAAGGCTGGACTTGACGGACTAGCATAACTTGCACTACCATAACCAGACTAATATCTCTCTCGAGGAGATCTCGGATACGGCTTTGCAGTATTGCCACGTCCTTGGATGGACCCCAGCTCAGCCCCCTGCTGATCCATGACATCAGTTGTGGTGGGGGGCCTGAGCGGAAGGCGGGGGCAGCTACCCACTTGGCACTTCAGGGAGCTGTGATGTAGAACCACTCCCGGTGCCACAATCTGGACACCTCTGGGAAGTAACCCTCAGGCCATGGAGCGTCAGCAATTTTGCTTATTGAAGCGCCTCTGCATGTTGCGTGCTGCCCCTCGATCATCTTTGGCTTCACATCAAAGGTCTTGAGCCATAGGCCGAAGTGAGGGGGTAATGCGGAGGAAGGCCTCACATACGACAATAAACGTCGAGATGTGAAGAAGGGAATCCGGGGCCAGATCATGAAAATCTAGCCCGTAATAGAACATAAGACCCCTAACAAAGGGATCCAGAGCGAGGCCTAGTCCTCGGAGGAAGTGGGAGACGAACACGACGCTCTCGTTGGGTTCGGGAGTAGGGATGACCTGCCCTCGGGCACGCAGGCGATGCGAAATTTCGGCGGTCAGATATCTGGCCTCTCTCAACTTCTTGATGTCCTCCTCTATGATGGAGGAAGGCATCCATCGACCTTGAAGGTTGGATCCGGACATAGTCGAAGGTCCGAAGCGCCTAAACCTGAGCTTTGGGTGTTGGAACTCGATGTGGGAGGCAGATTCGATTAAGATCGAGAGGGAAAGACCTTGTCCCCTTTATAAAGAGGGTGAATATCAAGCGTCCTCCTCGTGGCCGTTTGGGACTTGCCTAAGATTTAGGAGTCCTACTAATAGGCGTGGTTGGGTTACCCACGTCCGTATTAATGGGAATCCCGTAATAAGGGGACACGATCTCTGCTTCGACAAGACGTGCCAAGGAAACCGCCTCGCGAAACACGCTGAGACAGGTTATGAAAAACAATTCGAATAAAGACCTGGCTGTGGTGTGATGTCACACTACGGAGAACGTCAGCAGATTAGAATTGTGTAAATATTATTCCCTCTACGGTGGTATGTGGAACTTGTTTTGCAGAGCCAGACATGATCCTCGTGTTCAAAATCTTCTATGAAGTATTCGGAGGAGGAACCCGCCTTGCAATGCCAAAGACAATCTGCGCGCCGGACTCATCGTCATTGAAGCCTGGTTCGGGGGCTACTGAGTGTAACATCCCAAATTTGCAATTTGGAATGTTATACACTAGATCATCATGCATATCATATTTTCATGCATTTTGGTTGATCCTAGAAATTTCACGCAACTCAAGGACCCACGGAGAGAGTGGGAGATTTCGTTATTTTCATATTTGAGTTCTCTCAAATTTTGGAAAAGAGGATCATTTGATTTATTTATTTCATCTTCAATTATTTTTCCAATATCAAAAAAATGAGAGAGGGAATAATATGACTTTCCCAAAGTTAGGAAAAATGAAGATCTAATGAATAAATCAAATTTTGGTTTTGCCGGAGTTTTGTTTGCTTTTTATTTGGATAGGGAAAAATGCGCGTTTTCAAAAAAATTGCATTTTAGGCCCGGAGAAAAGTTCATTTTGTTCGACACATTTTTAGGAGTCGGGGAAAATTTACTTTAGATTTTTTGGAGTTCGTTTAGATAGTTTTTCTTTTGTTTTTCTGCGTGCGAAACCGATTTAAAAAAAAAGGAGCAGCTCCCGCGCGCCAGGCCAGCCGGGCCAACGCCTGGCCAGCCGCCACCGCCCCCAGCCCCTCGCGCGAAGCCGAGTCCCAGCGGGACTCTAGGCCGCCGGCCCCCCCTTTTTGCCCCTTGGCCAAGTCACACCCCCCCTCCTAGTATATATACTCACCCCCCCCTCTCTTTTCCTCCACCACCCAAGCCCCAAACCGCCGCCGCCGCCTTAAGCCGCCGCCGCCGCCCTAAGCCGCCGCCCGGAGCCCCGCCTCCCGAGGTAGCCGCGCCGCCTCTTCTTTTCCTCGGTTCGGTTTTTCTTCTAGAAAACCGTTCCGGTTCTTCTCTTTTTCTTCCGGTTTTTCTTCCGGCTTTGTTTCAGTTTTCTTCCGAAACCCTAGATCGGTTTTCGTTCTTCTTTCGGACGTTCGTCTCAACGAACGTGATCACCGATTTTTCCCGGTTAACGACGCTCGTTCGTTTAACCGTTCATCTCTTTCTTTTCGTCGGATTTACTCCGCGATCGTGATCTCAGATCCGATCTTCGTTCTAGTCTTTCTTTTCGCTCGTTTATCGGAATCAGGTGATTCAAGCGCCTGGAGTTTCGTTTCGAAACCGCCGTTCCGACTAATCAACTTGAACAAGCCTTTGCTACAGTAAAATTTGACCTAGTTTCAACTTGCTAGAACCGAGTTGTTTTCTTCCGCCGTTTGTTTTCCGTTTCTTTGTTCGGTTCGTTCTTTCTTTGCAACCGGAGTTCTTAAGTTGAACTTTCTGGTTCGTTCTCTTGTTCGAGTTTTTCCTATGCATTAGATGAGTACTTATTGTGTGCTTGTTGTTTGTCTGCGATAGATCACCCGGATTGCGCCGCTTGTTACTTCGAAACCCTAGGACTCGCGGATCATCAGCAAGGCAAGTAACACTTTGATCATACATTTTCTACAACCCATGTTTTATTGCATTAGATCAATCCTCTCACATTGCATGATTAGGATCTAATTAAATTGTGGGATGGGAAGTAGATGAGGTAGTACCTATCACCTGTATTATTATGAAACCTTTGGGAGTTACTTCTACGTTTGCTTATTATGCCATGCTATGCTAGTAGACGTGGATTGGGTGAGTGATATCCATGACAGATGTGAGATTGATAATTTAATGGTTTACCTAAGGTGGCAACTTAAACACACATCTGGGTGGATTGAGGCACCTGATGTCTATCAGGACTTGCCTGTTTTTATTTCGGACCGCCACCCAGGCTCAAAGGGATCATAAGATCATTCATGCTAGTAACTTCCGTGTGCAGCCACAAGCCATTATGGGCTCTGGCATAGTTGACTAAGTCGTGCGAACTCTTACAGGGTAGACTAGCAGATGTAGGGGAAAATAGGTGTACCGGTCTATCCATCGTAAGGTGCTAGCGCTTCTAAAAGACTGTGTCTCGGTCATCCGTCTTCTCAAACACCATGTAGTGCGAGAAACCAAACGGAGGCGATCGAGTCTTGTGGGGAAAAGTGCGCAAACCTCTGCAGAGTGTAACAAACTAATCATGATTAGCCATGTCCCCGGTTATGGACAACTTGAGTATCTAGTACTTGAATATCATGTGAATCTCATCACGTTACTTCTAATTAATATTATTGGGTTTTAATTACTTAATTGGGATCGGAATGCTGTCAACCATTCTCGATGTTTAACACCTACCATGATAGTTAAATAAATTTATTCCTTTGCAGTAGGGAAAAACTGGCTTTACGCAAAACTGTAACCATAGAGCTTTCCACCAGCCATATATGCATATAGTATAGCTGTTTCATTCCATTACTCTCTATGTGTTACATTGCCAGCATATTCCATGTGCTGACCCGTTTTCGGGCTGCAACTTCTCATGTTGCAGACTTTTCAGACGACGAGTAAGGTGCTTTTAGGTCGTGGTTCTATACTCAGTGATGTCGTTGGAGTTAATGGACCAATTTATCTTCCGAGTCTTTCGCTGTTATCGTTATTAGATGGCCTTAAGCCATATTTATTGTAATAAGTTCTCTTTGAGACATCGATGTAATAAGTGTGTGATTGCAACTCTGCTATAAATCCTTCGATGTACTGTGTGGTGTCAGCATTACTGATCCAGGGATGACACCGGAGCACAGTAGACTTGATCCATTCGGGTCGGGTCGCCACAGAGATGGTATCAGAGCACACGCTTACTGTAGGACACGACCACTAAGTTAAAGCCATAGATCACCATTCTCTTCTCATTGTCTAACTCCTCATCTTTTCTACCCTTTTAGGATGACGAACGCGAAGATTAAGTACGCTCAATCGGATGAAGGCACACCTTTTGGATTTCACTTGAAGGAAGTCACCAAGTACCTGAACATTGGATTACCAAGCTTCACGGGAACCTTCAACGCCACTCTGCCTGAAGAGGAGCACTGGAAGATTCAAGCTCACGTTCCGGGAAGGACATTCGCACCAATCACGAAGCCTATAGATAATGTTTTCAATGCACCAACCTGGAGTCTGGGAAGGAGCATGGCAGCTCATATCACCATGGGACGCATTGGAGAAGTTTATCAAGAAGACCTCAAGGACACTATCTACCAGATTTGCGGATGCCGAGACGAACAATGGGAGTTAGTCAGCACCAAGAAGGATAGATCCATTGCATCTTTCATCCAGGAGTTAAACCAGCACATTCGACGCCACGAGAACCAGATGTGCAATGATATGATAGAGTTGAAGAATGCGAAGGCAAGGATCATCGGGCTAGAAGGAGAACTGAAGTCTACACGCAAGGACTACATGGACGAGGTCATAGCTCTAGTGAGACACAATGGCGATCTTAAGAAGGGGATTGAAGAACTCAAGAGGAAGTTAGCATCCAAGGAGGAAAACGAGTACATCGCCTGGGACAACTACATCATCATCAACAACACCGATTCGGATCCAAGTGAACCCGACTTTGAAGACGAAGCTGGAGCAGATATCATGGAGTCTTCCACCGGTTCAAATTTCTAGATGACCACCAGATAGTAGTAGTATTCCCCCTGTAAACATTATAGTCGAGCACTTTTGCGATAGTTTTAGACCGATTGTAAGCCCTTGTTTGATTGAATGAAGTGAATTGTGTGTTTTTGCCTCATGTGCATATGGGTAGTGTTTTCCCTTTAGACCCCCTCTATTCTTATATCTCATCTTTTCTAAACCCTCAGATGCCTCCGAGACGTGACAATGGATTCCCACCGGAGCTCACTCAGTTGATCCAGCAGCAGAATCAATTGATGCAGATGTTAGTCCAGAACCAGCAGAACAACAACAACAACAACAACCCACCACCACCACCACCACCTGTTGACCACTTAGCCCGTTTCCTTAGGCTGAATCCGCCGGTGTTTTCCAGTAGCACCGAGCCAATAGTAGCAGACGATTGGCTCCGCAAGATAGGAAGGGAGTTGACCACTGCAGGATGCACGGATGGTGAGAAAGTGAAGTTTGCCGCTCACCAGCTTGACGGACCCGCGGTAGCATGGTGGGAGAATTTCACAACCACTTACCCAGTTGACACTGTTACATGGGATCAGTTTCAGCAAGCTTTCCGCACTGCCCATGTTTCAGCAGGAGCTATGGCCATGAAGAAGCGTGAGTTTCGCAACTTACGCCAAGGAGGAAGGACAGTTGGCCAGTACGTTGACGATTTCAGCAAGTTAGCACGTTATGCCCCAGATGACGTTGCTACGGATGCAGCTAAGCAGGAGAAGTTTCTGGAAGGACTGAATGATGAACTAAGCATGCAATTGATGGTAGCAAGTTTCAACAACTACCAGGAGTTGGTAGATCGTGCCATCATGATTGAAGGAAAGCAACAGCAGATTGAGAACCGTAAGAGGAAGTATGGACAGAGGAAGTATAACTCTGGAGCCCAGCTGAAGCCCCGTTTTACCCCTAAACTGGGATTTCAGTTTCAGCATACCCATGGAGGAGGTTGAAGATCAGCCTGATGCAGTAATCGGTAAGTTTTTGGTTAAGACATTTACCGCACTCGTTCTTTTTGATACTAGTGCATCGCATTCATACATATCCAGGGGATTTGTGGAAAAGTATAGCCTGCCCACTAGGATTCTTAAAACGCCTATGCTAGTAAGCTCGCCAGGAGCAGAGTATATGGCCAGACAAGGATGTTTCCAAGTGCCATTAAGTATAGGAAGGCATGTTTTCCCAACGGATTTAATTATTCTGGAGTCCCAAGGTCTGGATGTGATTCTTGGTATGGATTGGCTGTCGATGTATGGAGGAAACATCGATTGCGCCAGTAAGACAATTTTGCTTACCACACCAGAAGGAAGAAGGATCAAGTATGTATACCGGCATGTGCCAAATAGGACACAAGTAAACTGCCTAACAGGAGTTGTGCAAGAGGAAGTACCGGTGGTGAAGGATTTTCCTGATGTATTTCCTGAGGAATTGCCAGGCATGCCACCGGATAGAGACATTGAGTTTTTGATTGAGTTATTGCCAGGTACAGGCCCAATATCGAAGCGACCGTACCGGATGCCAGCAAAGGATTTGGTGGAAATTAAGAATCAGATTAAGGAGTTATTGGATAAAGGTTACATTCGCCCAAGTTCTTCGCCTTGGGGATCACCCGTACTTCTAGTGGAAAAGAAGGATGGATCATTAAGGATGGTTGTTGATTATCGAGGATTGAATGAAGTAACCATCAGAATAAGTACCCACTGCCAATGATTAATGATCTGTTTGATCGTTTGCAAGGAGCTAAAGTGTTTTCCAAGATCGATTTGCGATCAGGGTACCATCAATTGAAGATTCGAGAGCAGGACATACCTAAGACAGCATTCACCACAAGATATGGACTGTATGAGTATACCGTTATGTCATTTAGATTGACTAACGCACCTGCCTACTTTATGAACCTGATGAACAAAGTGTTTATGGGGTTTTTGGATAAGTTCGTCGTAGTGTTCATTGATGACATCCTGGTTTATTCAAAGAATGAAGAGGAGCATAAGGAACATTTGCGTTCGGTTTTGGAGAAACTAAGGGAACATCAGTTATACGCCAAATTCAGCAAATGTGAGTTTTGGTTGAAGGAAGTTGGATTCCTCAGACACGTTATATCCGGAGAAGGTATAGCAGTTGACCCCACAAAGGTTGAGACCGTAACCGAATGGGAAGCACCAACAACAGTTGGAGAGATCCGGAGTTTTCTTGGACTCGCAGGATACTACCGGAGGTTCATTGAGAACTTTTCAAAGATTGCAAAGCCTATGACTGAATTGTTGAAGAAGGACACTAAGTTCAATTGGACTGAGGAATGTGAGACTAGTTTCCAGGAATTGAAGAAACGCTTGGTTACCTCACCAGTATTGATTTTGCCAGATCAGACCAAGGATTATGAGGTGTATTGCGACGCTTCACGTCGAGGACTTGGAGCAGTGCTTATGCAGGAAGGGAGAGTTGTTTCGTATGCTTCATGACAACTGAAGCCTCATGAGTTGAATTATGCCACGCATGATTTGGAGTTAGCAGCCGTAGTGCAGGCATTGAAAACGTGGAGACATTTCCTCATTGGAAATCATTGTGAGGTGTACACGGATCACAAGAGTTTGAAGTACATTTTCACGCAGAAGGAGTTGAACCTCAGACAAAGGAGATGGTTGGAGCTCATCAAGGATTATGACATGAGATTGCATTACCATCCCGGAAAAGCTAATGTAGTAGCTGACGCATTGAGCCATAAGAGCCATGTCAACACCCTAGTGACGGGAGAAGTACCAAAGGAGTTAGCAGAAAACCTTCATGAGCTATGTTTGGAAATAGTTCCGAGAGGCTATGTAGCAACATTGGAGATTCAGTCAACATTGATGGATAAAATCAGAGAAGCTCAGAAATCTGACAAGGAGATTGCTGCTATAAAAGAGAAATTGAGCGAAGGAAAAGCAAAGGGATTTCATGAGGATGAGCACGATACCTTATGGTTTGAGGACCGTGTTTATGTGCCCAATGACCCGGAGATCAGGAAGTTGATTTTGCACGAGGCATATGATTCACCGTATTCAATTCACCCAGGGAATACCAAGATGTATTTGGATTTGAAGAAAACATTCTGGTGGACCGGAATGAGGAAGGATATTGCAGCATATGTAGCAGTTTGTGACGTATGTCAGAGAGTAAAGGCAGAGCATCAGAAGCCAGCAGGATTGTTACAACCATTGCCGATACCCGAATGGAAGTGGGATAAGATAGGCATGGATTTTATCACAAGACTACCCAGGACGAAAGCAGGCTATGACTCGATATGGGTAGTAGTTGATCGTTTGACAAAGGTAGCACATTTCATTCCAGCTAAGACCACTTACACCAGTGCTAAGTTGGCAAAGATATACATGACTAGGATCATTTGTTTGCATGGAGTTCCGAGGAGTATCGTATCAGATAGAGGAACCCAATTTACCTCAAAGTTTTGGAATCAGTTACATGAAACTTTAGGAACCAGACTAGAGTTCAGCACAGCGTTTCATCCGCAGACAGATGGACAGACCGAGAGAGTCAATCAGATTTTGGAAGATATGCTGAGAGCTTGTGCACTAGATTATGGATCTAGCTGGGACGATAACTTGCTGTATGCGGAGTTTTCTTATAACAACAGTTACCAAACCAGTTTGAAGATGGCACCTTTCGAAGCTTTATACGGAAGGAGGTGCAGGACACCGTTGTCATGGGACGAAGTTGGAGACCGTCAATTCTTTGGACCAGATTTGATTAAGGAGTCTGAACGGAAAGTTAAGTTGATTCACGATAGGCTCAAGGTAGCCCAGTCCAGGCAGAAGAGCTACGCAGATTCTAAACGCAAGGAGACAGTCTACGAAACCGGAGACAGAGTTTATCTCCGAGTATCCCCACTTCGAGGAGTTAAGCGCTTTGGAGTTAAGGGAAAGTTAGCACCGCATTTCGTTGGACCGTACAAGATCTTGCAACGTATGGGAGAAGTCGCTTATAAGTTGGAATTACCAGAGGAGCTGTCAGGAGTTCATGATGTATTCCATGTTTCTCAGCTGAAGAAATGTCATGCCGAGATGGCGGAGGTACCGCTAAGAGATACCGTGCCACTCGAAGCGATTCAGTTGAAGGATGACTTAACGTATGAGGAGAAGCCAGTCAAGATTCTCGATTATGCCAGCAGAGTTACCCGCAGCAAGGTTATCAAGTTTTGCAAAGTTCAGTGGAACCACCACTCAGAGGATGAAGCCACCTGGGAAAGAGAAGAAGATTTGCTCAAGGACCACCCTCACCTATTTTCTAGCCAACCCGAATCTCGAGGACGAGATTCATCTTAAGGGGGGTAGGTTTGTAACATCCCAAATTTGCAATTTGGAATGTTATACACTAGATCATCATGCATATCATATTTTCATGCATTTTGGTTGATCCTAGAAATTTCACGCAACTCAAGGACCCACGGAGAGAGTTGGAGATTTCGTTATTTTCATATTTGAGTTCTCTCAAATTTTGGAAAAGAGGATCATTTGATTTATTTATTTCATCTTCAATTATTTTTCCAATATCAAAAAAATGAGAGAGGGAATAATATGACTTTCCCAAAGTTAGGAAAAATGAAGATCTAATGAATAAATCAAATTTTGGTTTTGCCGGAGTTTTGTTTGCTTTTTATTTGGATAGGGAAAAATGTGCGTTTTCAAAAAAATTGCATTTTAGGCCCGGAGAAAAGTTCATTTTGTTCGACTCATTTTTAGGAGTCGGGGAAAATTTACTTTAGATTTTTCGGAGTTCGTTTAGATAGTTTTTCTTTTGTTTTTCTGCGCGCGAAACCGATTTAAAAAAAAAGGAGCAGCTCCCGCGCGCCAGGCCAGCCGGGCCAAGGCCCAGCCAGCCGCCACCGCCCCCAGCCCCTCGCGTGAAGCCGAGTCCCAGCGGGACTCTAGGCCGCCGCCCCCCCCCTTTTGCCCCTTGGCCAAGTCACACCCCCCTCCTAGTATATATACTCACCCCACCTCTCTTTTCCTCCACCACCCAAGCCCCAAGCCGCCGCCTTAAGCCGCCGCCTTAAGCCGCCGCCGCCGCCCTAAGCCGCCACCCGGAGCCCCGCCTCCCGAGGTAGCCGCGCCGCCTCTTCTTTTCCTCGGTTCGGTTTTTCTTCTAGAAAACCGTTTCGGTTCTTCTCTTTTTCTTCCGGTTTTTCTTCCGGCTTTGTTTCGGTTTTCTTCCGAAACCCTAGATCGGTTTTCGTTCTTCTTTCGGACCGTTCGTCTCAACGAACGTGATCACCGATTTTTCCCGGTTAACGACGCCCGTTCGTTTAACCGTTCATCTCTTTCTTTTCGTCGGATTTACTCCGCGATCGTGATCTCAGATCCGATCTTCGTTCTAGTCTTTCTTTTCGCTCGTTTATCGGAATCAGGTGATTCAAGCGCCTGGAGTTTCGTTTCGAAACCGCCGTTCCGACTAATCAACTTGAACAAGCCTTTGCTACAGTAAAATTTGACCTAGTTTCAACTTGCTAGAACCGAGTTGTTTTCTTCCGCCGTTTGTTTTCCGTTTCTTTGTTCGGTTCGTTCTTTCTTTGCAACCGGAGTTCTTAAGTTGAACTTTCTGGTTCGTTCTCTTGTTCGAGTTTTTCCTATGCATTAGATGAGTACTTATTGTGTGCTTGTTGTTTGTCTGCGATAGATCACCCGGATTGCGCCGCTTGTTACTTCGAAACCCTAGGACTCGCGGATCATCAGCAAGGCAAGTAACACTTTGATCATACCTTTTCTACAACCCATGTTTTATTGCATTAGATCAATCCTCTCACATTGCATGATTAGGATCTAATTAAATTGTGGGATGGGAAGTAGATGAGGTAGTACCTATCACCTGTATTATTATGAAACCTTTGGGAGTTACTTCTACGTTTGCTTATTATGCCATGCTATGCTAGTAGACGTGGATTGGGTGAGTGATATCCATGACAGATGTGAGATTGATAATTTAATGGTTTACCTAAGGTGGCAACTTAAACACACATCTGGGTGGATTGAGGCACCTGATGTCTATCAGGACTTGCCTGTTTTTATTTCGGACCGCCACCCAGGCTCAAAGGGATCATAAGATCATTCATGCTAGTAACTTCCGTGTGCAGCCACAAGCCATTATGGGCTCTGGCATAGTTGACTAAGTCGTGCGAACTCTTACAGGGTAGACTAGCAGATGTAGGGGAAAGTAGGTATACCGGTCTATCCATCGTAAGGTGCTAGCGCTTCTGAAAGACTGTGTCTCGGTCATCCGTCTTCTCAAACACCATGTAGTGCGAGAAACCAAACGGAGGCGATCGAGTCTTGTGGGGAAAAGTGCGCAAACCTCTGCAGAGTGTAACAAACTAATCATGATTAGCCGTGTCCTCGGTTATGGAAAACTTGAGTATCTAGTACTTGAATATCATGTGAATCTCATCACGTTACTTCTAATTAATATTATTGGGTTTTAATTACTTAATTGGGATCGGAATGCTGTCAACCATTCTCGATGTTTAACACCTACCATGATAGTTAAATAAATTTATTCCTTTGCAGTAGGGAAAAACTGGCTTTACGCAAAACTGTAACCATAGAGCTTTCCACCAGCCATATATGCATATAGTATAGCTGTTTCATTCCATTACTCTCTATGTGTTACATTGCCAGCATATTCCATGTGCTGACCCGTTTTCGGGCTGCAACTTCTCATGTTGCAGACTTTTCAGACGACGAGTAAGGTGCTTTTAGGTCGTGGTTCTATACTCAGTGATGCCGTTGGAGTTAATGGACCAATTTATCTTCCGAGTCTTTCGCTGTTATTGTTATTAGATGGCCTTAAGCCATATTTATTGTAATAAGTTCTCTTTGAGACATCGATGTAATAAGTGTGTGATTGCAACTTTGCTATAAATCCTTCGATGTACTGTGTGGTGTCAGCATTACTGATCCAGGGATGACACCGGAGCACAGTAGACTTGATCCATTCGGGTCGGGTCGCCACACTGAGGGAGTCCTGGATTAGGGGGTATCCAGACAGCCGGACTATATCCTTTGGCCGGACTGTTAGATTATGAAGATACAAGATTGAAGACTTCGTCCCGTGTCCGGATGGGACTCTCCTTGGCGTGGAAGGCAAGCTTGGAAATACGGATATGTAGATCTCCTTCCTTGTAATCGACTCTGTGTAACCCTATCCCCCTCCGGTGTCTATATAAACCGGAGGGTTTTAGTCCGGAGGACAACGTACAATCATACCATAGGCTAGCTTCTAGGGTTTAGCCTCTCTGATCTCGTGGTAGATCAACTCTTGTACTACTCATATTTTCAAGAATAATCAACTAGGACGTAGGGTTTTACCTCCATCAAGAGGGCCCAAACCTGGGTAAAACATCGTGTCCCCTACCTCCTGTTACCATCCGCCTTAGACGCACAGTTCGGGACCCCCTGCCCGAGATCCGCCGGTTTTGACACCGACCGGGGGCGCCGCCCCCCCCCTCTCCTAGTCCAATTCGGACCAGAGGGAGGGGGGCGCTTCCTGCCCTAGGCCGGCCCCTCTCTCTTTCCCTTATGGCCCAACAAGGCCCATTAGCCACCAGGGGGTTCCGGTAACCCCTCCGATACTCCGAAAAATACCCGAATCACTCGGAACCTTTCCGATGTCCGAATATAGTCGTCCAATATATCGATCTTTATGTCTCGACCATTTCGAGACTCCTCGTCATGTCCCCGATCTCATCCGGGACTCCAAAATACCTTCGATACATAAACTCATAATACAAATCATTACCGAATGTTAAGCGTGCGGACCCTACGGGTTCGAGAACTATGTAAACATAACCAATAGCAGAACCTGGATGCTCATATTGGCTCCTACATATTCTACGAAGATCTTTATCGGTCAAACCGCATAACAACATACGTTGTTCCCTTTGTCATCGGTATGTTACTTGCCCGAGATTCGATCGTCGGTATCTCAATACCTAGTTCAATCTCGTTACCGGCAAGTCTCTTCACTCGTTCCGTAATACATCATCCCGCAACTAACTCATTAGTTACGATGCTTGCAAGGCTTATAGTGATGTGTATTACCGAGTGGGGCCAGAGATACCTTTCCGACGATCGGAGTACAAATCCTAATCTTGAAATACGTCAACTCAACAAGTACCTTCGGAGACACCTGTAGAGCACCTTTATAATCACCCAGTTACGTAGTGACGTTTGGTAGCACACAAAGTGTTCCTCCGGTAAACGGGAGTTGCATAATCTCATAGTCATAGGAACATGTGTAAGTCATGAAGAAAGCAATAGCAACATACTAAACGATCAAGTGCTAAGCTAACGGAATGGGTCAAGTCAATCACATCATTCTCCTAATGATGTAATCAAATGACAACTCATGTCTATGGTTAGGAAACTTAACCATCTTTGATTAACGAGCTAATCAAGTAGAGGCATACTAGTGACATTATGTTTGTCTATGTATTCACACATGTATTATGTTTCCGGTTAATACAATTCTAGCATGAATAATAAACATTTATCATGAAATAAATAATAACTTTATTATTGCCTCTAGGGCATATTTCCTTCAGATGATGGCCATTTCATGTCACATATTTTGATTGCATTTGATGTTTATCTTTTATACATCTTATTTTGCTTAGTTCGACGGTAGCTTTATAAGATGATCCCTTACTAAAATTTCAAGGTATAAGTGTTCTCCCTGAGTATGCACCGTTGTGACAGTTCTTCGTGCCGAGACACCACGTGATGATCGGGTGTGATAAGCTCTATGTTCACATACAACGGGTGCAAGCCAGTTTTGCACATGCAGAATACTCGGGTTAAACTTGACGAGCCTAGCATATGCAGATATGGCCTCGGAACACTTGAGACCGAAAGGTCGAGCATGAATCATATAGTAGATATGATCAACATAGTGATGTTCACCATTAAAAACTACTCCATCTCACGTGATGATTGGACATGGTTTAGTTGATATGGATCACGTGATCATTTAGATGACTCGAGGGATGTCTATCTAAGTGGGAGTTCTTAAGTAATATGATTAATTGAACTTAAATTTATCATGGACTTAGTCCTGATAGTATTTTCGTATCTACGTTGTATATCAATAGCTCGCGCATTGCTTCCCCGTTTATTTTTGATATGTTCCTAGAGAAAAATAAATTGAAAGATGTTAGTAGCAATGATGCGGATTGGATCCGTGATCTGAGGATTATCCTCATTGCTGCATAGAAATATTATGTCCTTGATGCACCGCTAGGTGACGGACCTATTGCAGGAGCAGATACAGACGTTATGAACCTTTGACAAAGCTCTGTATGATGACTACTTGATAGTTTCGTGCACCATGCTTTACGGCTTAGAACCAGGATGTAAAAACGCATTGAATGCCACGGAGCATATAAGATGTTCCAAGAGCTGAAATTGGTGTTTCAGACTCATGCCCGAGTCGAGAGGTATGAGACCTCTGACAAGTACTTTGCCTACAAGATGGAGGAGAATATATAGCTCAACCAGTGAGCATGTGCTCAGATTGTCTGAGTACTACAATCACTTGAATCAAGTGGGAGTTAATCTTCCAGATAAGATAGTGATTGATAGAGTTCTCTAGTCACTATATCCAAGTTATTAGAACTTCATGATGAACTATAATATGCAAGGGATAACGGAAACGATTCCCAAGCTCTTCATGATGCTGAAATCGACGAAGGAAGAAATCAAGAAAAGCATCAAGTGTTGATGGTTGACAAGACCACTAGTTTCAAGTAAAAGGGCAAGGGAAAGAAAGGGAACTTCAAGAATAATGGCAAGCAAGTTGCCACTCCCATGACAAAGCCCAAAGCTAGACCCAAGCCTGAAACTGAGTGTTTCTACTTCAAAGGAAATGGTCACTGGAAGTGGAACTGCCCTAGATACTTGGCGGATAAGAAGGATGGCAAAGTGAACAAAGGTATATTTGATATACATGTTATTGATGTGTACTTTACTAGTGTTTATAGCAAACCCCTCAGTATTTGATATTGGTTCAGTTGCTAAAGGTAGTATCTCGAAACGGGAGTTGCAAAATAAACAAAGACTAGTTGAGGGCGAGGTGACGATGTGTGTTGGAAGTAATTCCAAGGTTGATAAGATCACCATCGCACACTCCCTTTACCTTTGGGATTAGTGTTGAACCTAAAATAAATGTTATTTGGTGTTTGCGTTGAGCATAATATGATTAGATCATGTTTATTGCAATACAGTTATTCATTTAAGTCAAAGAATAATTGTTATTTTGTTTACATGAATAAAACCTTCTGTGGTCATACACCCAAGGTGAATGGTTTATTGAATCTCGATCGTAGTGATACACATATTTATAATATTGAAGCCAAAAGATGCAAAGTTAATGATGATAGTGCAACTTATTTGTGGCACTGCCGTTTAGGTCATATTGGTGTAAAGCACATGAAGAAACTCCATGCTGATGGGCTTTTGGAATCAGTTGATTATGAATCACTTGATGTTTGCGAACCATGCCTCATGGGCAAGATGACTAAGACCCCGTTCTCTGGAACAATGGAGCGAGCAACTGACTTATTGGAAATAATACATACTGATGTATGCGGTCCGATGGGTGTTGAGGCTCGCGACGGGTATCGTTATTTTCTGACCTTCACAGATGATTTGAGCAGATATGGATATATCTACTTGATGATACATAAGTCTGAAACATTTGAAAAGTTCAAAGAATTTTAGAGTGAAGTGGAAAATCATTGTAACAAGAAAATAAAGTTTCTACGATCTGATCATGGAGGAGAATATTTGAGTTACGAGTTTGGCCTTCATTTGAAACAATGCGGAATAGTTTCGCAACTCACGCCACCTGGAACACCACAGTGTAATGGTGTGTCCGAACATCGTAATCGCACTTTACTAGATATGGTGCGATATATGATGTCTCTTACTGATTTACCACTATCATTTTGGGGTTATGCATTAGAGACAACTGCATTCACATTAAATAGGGCACCATCTAAATCCGTTAAGATGACACCGTATGAACTATGGTTTGGCAAGAAATCAAAACTGTCATTTCTTAAAGTTTTAGGTTGCGATGCTTATGTGAAAAAGTTTCAAACTGATAAGCTCAAACCCAAATCGGAGTAGTGCGTCTTCATAGGATACCCAAAAGAAACTGTTGGGTACACCTTCTATCATAGATCCAAAGGCAAGATATTCGTTGCTAAGAATGGATCCTTTCTAGAGAAGAAGTTTCTCTCGAAAGAAGTGATTGGGAGGAATGTAAAACTTGATGAGGTAATTGTGACTTCTCCCGAATTGGAAAGTAGTTCATCACAGAAATCAGTTCTAGTGATTCCTACAACAATTAGTGAGGAAGTTAATGATGATGATCATGAAACTTCAGATCAAGTTACTACCAAACCTCGTAGGTCAACCAAAATATGTTCCGCACCAGAGTGGCACGGTAATCCTGTTCTGGAAGTCATGTTACTTGACCATGATGAACCTACAAACTATGAGGAAGCGATGATGAGCCCAGATTCCGCAAAATGGCTTGAAGCCATGAAATCTGAGATGAAATCCATGTATTAGAACAAAGTATGGACTTTGATTGACTTGCCCGTTGATCGATGAGCCATTAAGAATAAATGGATTTTGAAGAGGAAGACGGACACTGATAGTAGTGTTACTATCTACAAAGCTCGAATTGTCGCAAAAATGTTTTCGACAAATTCAAGGTGTTGACTACGATGAGATTTTCTCACTCGTATCAATGCTTAAAAGTCTGTTTGAATCATGCTAGCAGTTGCCGCATTTTATGAAATCTGGCAAATGGATGTCAAAATTGCATTCCTTAATGGATTCTCAAAGAAGAGTTTTATATGATGCAACCAGAAGGTTTTGTCGATCCTAAAGGTGATAACAAAGTGAGCAAGCTCCAGTGATCCATCTATGGACTGGTGAAAGCATCTTAGAGTTGGAATATATACTTTGATAAAGTGATCAAAGCATATGGTTTTATACAGACTTGCAATGAAGCCTGTATTTACAAGAAAGTGAGTGAGAGCACTACATCATTTCTGATAAGTATATGTGAATGGCATATTGTTGATCGAAAATAATGTAGAATTTTCTGGAAAGCATAAAGGAGTGTTTGAAAGGAGTTTTTCAAAGAAAGACCTTGGTGAAGCTACTTACATATTGAGCATCAAGATCTATAGAGATAGATCAAGATGTTTGATATATTTTCAATGAGTACATACCTTGACAAGATTTTGAAGTAGTTCAAAATGGAACAGTCAAAGAAGGAGTTCTTGCCTGTGTTGTAAGGTGTGAAGTTGAGTAAAGACTCGAAACCCGACCACGGTAGAAAATAGAAAGAGAATGAAAATTCATTCCCTATGCCTCAGTCACATGTTCTATAAAGTATGCCATGCTGTGTACCAGACCTATTGTGTACCTCACCATAAGTTTGGCAAGAGGGTACAATAGTGATCCAGGAGTGGATCACTGGACAACGGTCAAAAATATCCTTAGTGGAATAAGGAAATGTTTCTCGGTCATGGAGGTGACAAAGAGTTCATCGTAAAGAGTTACGTCGATGCAAGCTTTGACACCGATCTGGATGACTCTAAGTCTCGATCTAGATACATATTGAAAGTCGGAGCAATTAGCTAGAGTAGCTCCGTGCAAAGCATTGTAGACATAGAAAATTTGCAAAATACATACGGCTCTGAATGTGGCAGACCCGTTGACTAAATTTCTCTCACAAGCAAAACATGATCACTCTTTGGGTGTTAATCACATAGCGATGTGAACTAGATTATTGACTCTAGTAAACCCTTTGGGTATTAGTCACATAGAGATATGAACTAATCACATAAAGATGTGAACTATTGGTGTTAAAATCACATGACGATGTGAACTAGATTATTGACTCTAGTGCAAGTGGGAGACTGAAGGAAATATGCCCTAGAGGCAATAATAACATTGTTATTTATATTTCCTTATATCATGATAAATGTTTATTATTCATGCTAGAATTGTATTAACCAGAAACTTAGTACATGTGTGAATACATAGACAAACAGAGTGTCACTAGTATGCCTCTACTTGACTAGCTTGTTGAATCAATGATGGTTATGTTTCCTAACCATAGACATGAGTTGTCATTTGATTAACGGGATCACATCATTAGAGAATGATGTGATTGACTTGACCCATCCGTTAGCTTAGCACGATGATTGTTTAGTTTGTTACTATTGCTTTCTTCATGACTTATACATGTTCCTATGACTATGAGATTATGCAACTCCAGGATACCGGAGGAACACTTTGTGTGCTACCAAACGTCACAACGTAACTGGGTGATTATAAAGGTGCTCTACAGGTGTCTCTGATGGTACTTGTTGAGTTGGCATAGATCGATATTAGGATTTGTGACTCCGATTGTCGGAGAGGTATCTCTGGGCCCTCTCGGTAATGCACATCACTATAAGCCTTGCAAGCAATGTGACTAATGAGTTAGTTGCAGGATGATGCATTGCGTAACGAGTAAAGGGACTTGCCGGTAACGAGATTAAACTAGGTATTGAGATACCGACGATCGAATCTCGAGCAAGTAACATACCGATGACAAAGGGAACAACGTATGTTGTTATGCGGTTTGACCGATAAAGATATTCGTAGAATATGTAGGAACCAATATGAGAATCCAGGTTCCACTATTGGTTATTGACCGGAGGTGAGTCTCGGTCATGTCTACATAGTTCTCGAACCCGTAGGGTCCGCACGCTTAACGTTCGGTGACGATCGGTATTATGAGTTGATGTGTTTTGATGTACCGAAGGTACCTAGGAGTCCCGGATGAGATTGGGGATATGACGAGGAGTCTCGAAATGGTCGAGACGTAAAAATCTATATATTGGACGACTATATTCGGACATCGGAAAGGTTCCGAGAGATTCGGGTATTTTTCGGAGTACCGGAGAGTTACAGGAATTCGCCAGGAGGGTCAATGGGCCTTCGTGGGCTTTAGTGGAAATAGAGGGCAGCAAGGAAGTGTGCGGTGCGCCCCCCTAGGCCCAAACCGAATTGGTTTAGGGCTTTGGGGGCCGGCCCCCTCTTTCGTCCTCCTCTCCTCCTCTTTCCTTCCCCTCCTAGTTGGACTAGGAAAGGGGGAACCTACTCCTAGTAGGAGTAGGATTCTCCCCTTGGGGCGCACCCTATGAGGCCGCCGACCCCCTCCCCTTGCTCCTTTATATACGTGGCCAGGGGCACCTCATAGACACACAAGTTGATTGTTCCAAGTCGTGTGCGGTGCCCCCCTCCACCATATTCCACCTCGGTCATATAGTAGTGGTGCTTAGGCGACGCCCTGCGTCGGTAACATCATCATCACCGTCATCATGCCGTCGTGCTGACGGAACTCTCCCTCGAAGCTCTACTGGATCGTGAGTTCGTGGGACGTCATCGAGCTGAACGTGTGCAGATCGCGAAGGTGTCGTACGTTCGGTACTAGGATCGGTCGATCGTGAAGACGTACGACTACATCAACCGCGTTGTCATAACGCTTCCGCTTACGGTCTACGAGGGTATGTAGACTATACTCTCCCCTCTCGTTGCTATGCATCACCATGATCTTGCGTGTGTGTAGGAAAATTTTGAAATTACTACGTTCCCCAACACGAAGTAACGCCTTAAGTAACACGACATGATGTAGAGGAATAAACTCAAGCAATATGATATAAACCCTATCTTTTTATCCTTGATGGCAACAATACAATACATGCCTCGCTACCCCTTCTGTCACTGGGTGAGGACACCACAAGATTGAACCCAAAACTAAGCACCTCTCCCATTGCAAGAAAAACCAATCTAGTTGGCCAAACCAAACCGATAGTTTGAAGAGAAATACAAAGATATTTTAATCATGCATAAAAGAATTTAGAGAAGACTCAAATAATATTCATAGATAATCTGATCATAAATTCACATTTCATTGGATCTCAACAAACGCACCGCAAAAGAATATTATATCGGATAGAACTCCAAGAACATCGAGGAGAACGTTGTATTGAAGATCAAAGAGAGAGAAGAAGCCATCTAGCTACTAGCTATGGACCCGTAGGTCAGTGGTAAACTACTCACACTTCGTCGGAAGGGCAGCAAGGTTGACATAGAGGCCCACCGTGATCGAATCCCCCTCCGACAGGGTGCCATAAAAGGCCCCAAGATGGGATCTCACGGGAACAGAGGCTTGAGGCGGCGGAAAAATATTTTGATGGATGCTTCTAATGTTGGGGGAATATTTGAGAATATACAGAGGTGGTATTAGGGTTGGAGGTCTCCCGAGGGGCCGACAAGCCCTCGGGGCGGGCGTGCCCTAGAGGCTTGTGGCCTCCTCGGGACTCTTTTGGCCCTCTCTCCAAGTCACGTAGGTGTCTTATAGTTCAAGAAAAATCATCGTAAAGTTTTATTTCGTTTGATATTCCTTTTCTGTAAAACTCAAAAACAAGGAAAAAACAGAAACTGGCACTGGGCTCTGGGTTAATAAGTTAGTCCCAAAAATAATATAAAATAGCATATTAATGCATATAAAAGCATCCAAAATAGATAATATAATAGCATGGAACAATAAAAAATTATAGATACGTTGGAGACGTATCACGCCCCGTGCACACGATGCTTGATGGAGGTTTCTCGAGCGGATCCGGGTGAAAACCTCCTTCTCGACTAGTTGCCAAGGCCGACGATGGCAACACTCTTTTGTATCGTTACCTTCTTGAAGGCATCGCCATGGAGAAGCTCCATATCTCTATTCGCTACCTTCGGCGAAAATCCTAGATCAGTAGATCGGATGATGGTGGAGCTCTGGTGTTGTTTTCCCCTTGGGGGCGTCATTCTTGGAGGTGTATACGAGCAATGGACCAGTGGACGACTTCTTTGGTGAAGGGGTGCTTCATCCTACACATTGATGGCGGCGGATCTCGGCAGCGTGGCGCAGTGGAGACTCGGTGTCCGATGTGCGGAGATGAACTCGCGCAGGAGGAGGACATTGTCTGGTGTCATGGTGCCATCGATGGAAGAGAAGCCTGGCAAGGTCGATGCCTTAGTTTCTGCCCTGAAGATGGATTGGTGGAATACGACGATGATGACACATAAGAGTGCGTTGGACCGGTTTGTACCCCAAACCCAGTATGTGGCTTGGTTGAGGTCTTCGACTTTAGATGTTAGGTATTGGTGCAATGTCTGTTTGATATTAGGCTCGGACTATCGGAATCCCTTCATTAAGTGGATAGAAGTAGCGACAACTGTTGCTAAGATGATGGCTTTAGACTACGTGATGTACTACTAAAATGGCTATATACATCACCCAGTGCAGAGGCTGGGGGTAATCCTCCTTTTCTGAAAAACAACAACACCATTTCTAGGCATCGAACACATGATGATTACTCGCTCTGTCCCATAATATAAGAACGTTTTTGGCACTAGTATATACCAAAAACGTTCTTATATTATGGGACGGAGGGAGTAGATGTTACTGGCTATCCACTGACGGAAGGAAAAACAAGCTTCTCTCTTATTCTCTACTGAAGTAGCATCAGATCGTGCTTGAGGAAGTGTCTCCAAACTTGAATAGTTGGTTGTTGCTCTATAAAAACTTTACCATTTCTTTGTATCCATATATTCTAGCATCCAAAGATCACAATTTCTGTATTGAAACTCTTTGCAGTTGTCGATTCCATTTGTTCAAGAATTGAAGTTCCCCTCTTTTATTGGGGGTCAAAGTGTTCCAACATTATTGTGCAAAGTCACCGTCTCAAAACAAAAGGAGTGGCGTTTCTTATGCATCGTGGCTGCAGTTTGGACAGAAGTGGTTTTCCAGATGCATGCCTTTTATTATTCTAAGAAGGGCTCTTGTTGTTAGCTCTGTTGTGTGCTATCAGCCAGAAAAAAAACTTATGTTTTAGCCTGCTAGAGCTGCTCCAAATGAGTTTGAAGATTGGATGTCCTTCCTCTTCTTCTATCACATGTTTGTACTTTTTTTTAAATGGAAGCAAAAGATTCGTCTCATTTATTAAAGAATGGAATAGAGAGTATTACACGTGAACCACCATCTTGACATGACAATTCCGTTTATGTCCCTTTTCTGGTTGTACATTTTCATGGAAGAGTGATTAGCTGCTTGCACATTGCATAACCATTTACGTTCCTTTTTTTGTTTTAACAAATCTAAATATCTTATAACTTGCTAGAATTCCCTACGACTAAATGTTGATAGTTGAAATAATGTGGTTGGGCAGATGCTCATTGTTCTTGTGCAATCGATAACAAAGGGGCCAGCAAGACCAGGTCCGGCTCTAAGCATGCCGGCCCATTCCCATCCAGAGCACTAATACCATTTTGGAACAAAAAATGGAACATAAATGGTTGGGTACATGGGAGGATGGTGCGTACGTTCTACTAGACCATTCACATACTCTTCCTCGGAACCCGCAAAAGATTAAGGATGGAAACTTTCTCGTGTTTGCCATTGGGCAAGTTACCTGAAAATGAAATTCGGGTTAATCGAATTCTGGAGAGTAGCTCCCAGGCGACGATGGAGACACCACGACAAGGCCTCAGATGGGAGACCTAGAATCGGGGACGATGAGACGGCGGTGCCACCGATGGAGGGGAGTCAAAGGCACGTGAGGGAAGGGGACACTAGCAACAGGTGGCGATCGCGTGGGATGTAGGGAGGGGTTGTAACTGCGCAGTGGCGGTGACGAGGTGTCCACCATTGGATTTGGTTTGTGACATGGTGGCCGCTGCTCGAGCTGGAAGCCGTTGAGGAGCCACAATGCCCGCGATCTCTCACGCCTCTCGCCCCGGGCCTCCTCTCTAGTAAAGTTGATTGCGGTGGGACACTGGTTGACTGGGATTTGCTTGGCGGCGGTTGTCCAGGGTTTGATGTGGTGCGTACCGACCGGCCAAACTCCAACTCATGGTGCACACTCGAGTTCCTCCTAATTTGCAGTGCGAAATTCAACGGGCTTAAAATTGTAGGCCCACACATAAGATATGCTCACGTTTTCAGCACTAGCCTTTCTCTTCGCAAATGTTTATACACAAATCCTATTCCATGCATACACGTGGACTCGTGGATACCAAGCAAATGAGCATGCCACATTTCCGGCCGGCCTAGTGCGGGCGAGACGTGGCCTACCAAAGATACTTTATAAATTTTGCATATATTTTCTATCATTTTGTGACATTTCTAAAAGTCTGCACACATTTTTACAATTTTTAAATCATAGAGGTATTTTGGAAAAGAAAATTCATTTTCATTTTTTGAAGTCTTATTCATTTCCCATAGAAGGTGAATTTTTTTCCATTTTTTCATGAACTTATTTTTCACATTTTCCATAAAACTTGTGAATTTGCAGAAAAACCAGAAAAGAATAAAAAACGACACCTTGATGTGGGACGACCCAAAAGTCATGTAAGGGTGCATGTTTTCTCCCTATTCTGCATGTATTTTTTTATTTGTATTTGTTTTTTTGCTTCTCTTTTATGTTTTATTTGGTTTGTCTCCATTTTTGGTTTTTTATTTCTATTTTTATTCTATTTCCATTGTTTTTCTTATTATTATTAGTTCCATTTTTGTTTTAAATTTAGATGTTAGAATAAAATGTAAACATTTTGTCTATATATTAATTTTTTTAAACGTAGAACATTTTGTCCATTTTTGTTTCCAATGCACGTTGAATATTTTCTAAATACATGAGGAACATTTTGAATATATCTTAAATATACATTGATTTTTCTAAACATATGTTGAACAAATTTTATACATGATGAGCTTGTTCTAAACATGTTTAGTTTTTGAAAAATTACAGGAATATTTTTCAAATGCGTTTACACTTTGTAGAAAATGCATAAAATAAATTTTAGGAGGACATGATTATTTTATATATGTGCACACACACATATTTTTTAGTTGTTTATTATTAAAATTGTTATCTTTATATAAATTAGTAAGACAATTTATTTCTTTTAAATATAATAAAAAGTTTTCGTGTCTGTCTGAAAATATATTACTCCCTCCGAGTGAGTAGTGTATTTTAACCTTTTGTTTTTTGAGGGCATTAGTGTATTTTACATTTTTAGCTAAAAAACCTGCGCTACTTGTGCCGGCCCATGAAAGACGTGCGTGAGCGACCAGGTCGTATCGCTCGCAGCGGGCGGTGTATAGTAGCTCCCCTTCGTCGCTCTACTCGCCAGCTCGGATTGAAGAAAGTGTTGCTCGGGGCCCACCACGAGCTCGCGATACGCAAGCCCATAATTCCTCTTCCCCTCTGTGTCTAAAAAAAATAAATCAAATTCCTCTTCCCCTCTTCTGCTCCGGCGACTCGCCGATGTCCTTACCGCTATCCGGCCACCGTACCATCCTCCTTCTCATCCTCATCGAGCTCCTAGTCCCGCTCCGGTGCGCGGGGGAGTCGGCGACGTGCCTTGCCGTGTACCGCGAGGGCGGCGCGCCCGCGGTGTACCAGTCCGCGCACTGCCCCCGCTGGACCATCCTCTCCGACGGCGAGGGAGATGGGGATAAGGGCTCCTCCCCCCCGCAGCCGAGGAGGTGCCATGTGGCGGCTCACCGTGGCCGCCGCCGCTCCCAGGAGGACCGCGCCGTCTGCGCGCTCGGCATCCGCATCCCCTTCATAGGTACCTGCACAACACGGAGTTAGTAAATCAAATCCGCAATTTACACGCGGTGTTGCATTGCAGCTATGAGGGGGAAGGACGAGGGAGTATTGAGAAATCATGTGCAGTTAACCAGAACTTCCAGGATTGTACTGGCGACCTTGCTTATTAATTAGAATGCACTTATTATTATGCTTCATGAACTCTGAGCTAGAAATGAGGAATGAAAACAGTATTCTGCTTCTGGTTTACTGGTACTATGATTTTTACTCCTGAATGTTAGTTGGCATCTCATGTCAAGAGAGTGTAGTCACTAAGAAATTGTAAAATGGGAGTGGGAAGCTGGATATCATGTTGGAAGGATCATAGTTTGTGAATGTACTGGGCGCTTTCTGCAGAATAGTTTCCGGCAGAGTTTATTAGGCCTAGCACAGCATCTTTTTCCTGCCATTAAGGTTGCATATTGTGAGACTGCGAGTTGCTCAAGTTGACTAGTGCTTCATGACTCATATGTCTAGGGATAACAAGCTGCTATTAGCCTATTACGTAGTCAGCCAAATGATTTGTAGAAATACTTTTCAAAGTGCTTTGGTCATTGTGATTTTATGCTCGATCCTTTAACATGCACCCTGTTCATTTGTAATCTGATCCTGGTTAACTTGCTATATTATACAGAGCAAATGAGGATTAAAGAGGTGGATGTAGGAGTGATGGCAATATTTGATGGTCATAATGGAGATGAGGCCAGTGAGATGGCTTCTAAGCTCTTACTGGAGTACTTGTTGCTTCATGTTTATTTTCTTCTTGATGGTATATACTCCATCATGTTCAGAAACTCAACTGGAAAGCTGACACATAAGGAAGTTACTATTCTTAACAGTGTTCTTAACCTGTACAAAGAGGATCAGTCCAATCACGGCCAGAGGTTTGTCTTTTATCATGCCCTTTAATCCATGTAAATAGTTCTGGTTGTGTTTACACTATGGAGTTACATCCTGTTTACAACATGATGATTTTGATGTTTCCTTGATCTCCGAATGCTATTAAAGTATTAATGTTTATATGCCACTTTCAAAGAATCTGAACCTTGTTTTCAGGGAAATAAAAGTTGTTCATGGTTCTAAAAAAGTGCAGGTCATGTTGGACATCACCCACTATTCTAGATCGATCTTTTCACATGGAAATTCTGAAGGAATCATTATTGAGGGCAGTTCAGGATATTGACCTAACATTCTCCAAGGAAGGTCTCATTTTCGTAAGCAAATTTAAACTTCATTGTGCACGTTCGTAAGAATTGAAAAGAGTTATTTGGCATCTGTAATGCAGGAAGCTTTACGAAAAAATTTCAAGTCCGGTTCAACAGCTACTGTGGTCTTGATAGCCGATGGCCAAATCATAACGGCTAATGTAGGAGATTCAAAAGCATTTTTGTGCTCACAAAGTCATGCCCCATACCGCCAAAAGAGTTAGTCTTCTTTCTTTTATTATTTAAATAACTTACCCAAATGGATGTTGCTTATTCTGGATGTTTAAGCACTGATACTTCTGTCCTGTCAACTACTCTCCTACTCTTGCTGGCAAGCATTTTCTTGCATTTTATTTTCTCCCTCCCCCTGTTACCCTGTCTCTCCAGATCCCATACTCTTTCAGTCTCATACATATTACAGATTTATAGGCTATATTTATCTGGGCTGAAAATATCAAGGCATACTACTAATGTTATCCTAATTCCTATCCTCCTTGGATCCATGTTTCTTTGAGCAATGTTTATAATAGATTGTATGAGACACGATTAGCACTGTCTGGTGATCCACATTGCCTCGGTATGGGATTTGACATCCTTGTAGATAATGCTGCAGAAACCAAGTGGCAATCTGGGAGAGTATAGGTGCGCCATGACTTTGGCGAAAAAACAAAAATCAAAATCACCATAATATAGCCGAAGTACATATGGTGAGAAATGTTGAAAACGCCACATTTTAGCTTTTAACTGTAACTTTTGAAACTGCCACGTTGCATTGTTCATGTCGTGATGCATCATTATCTCTTGTCTTAGCATGGCCTTAGTTTTAGTACAAGCTTCTCCTCATTAGACATTAGTGCATGCTTTGCTGTTAGGGGGCCTAGCCTTCATCCTTTTATGTGACTACCTGCATGTGCATTAGTCTTAAGACATTGCCTAGCTGGCTGTGTTCAATAATCGTTTTTAATCTTTTCTAGGTAGTTTAGGGTAGTATAGTTTTTCAGTTTTGTTCTTGCTTTTGCTAGTTTCTTTTCCATTTTGGTTGTTAGTTTCGCCCCATCATGGTGCCCCTTCTAATACAAAATGACATGAATTTTGATGCATGTTCAAGGAAAAACAATTCTGTACTTATAATATCATGGTAGAAAATTTTCTGTTAGGCTACTGAGTAATAATTTAGGCAGGTTGCAGTAACCAAGACCAATATTGGTTCATTTATTATGGATCAAATCATGAAAGAACTGTGGTAACAAAAATTCTTCACTTCTAGACTTCTAGTTGAACAGGAGATGCTCCAAAATTACACATTTTGCTGCTTCATACAGATAATACCTTCTGCTTTAAATGGTCTCTACATCCTGATCTGCTTGTATGATGACTTGCACTGTGGACTTGTGGAGAAACAATAATCAGAAAGCTTCCATTATCAGGGAAACGGAGAAGAAAGAGAAACTCTAGCAATCATGAGGACTTTGCTTTGGCAAACTATGGTGGACCACTTTACAATGTAAAGGAGTTAACCAGGGACCATCATCCGGATAGAGAGGATGAGAGAAGGCGTGTAGAAGCTGCTGGTGGTTATGTTCTTGAGTGGGCTGGTGTATACCGTGTTAATGGTGAGCTCGCACTATCTCGAGCTATTGGCGACGTGCCTTTTAAACGGTTAGTACGCAATCTATTGAGTTCTTTTTCTCCAATTATGTATAACCTACCAGTTTCCCAAGGTTTTTAATGTATTGGAGTTTGCATCTTGAAAAATAGAAAAGTTACATATAGCCCTACTGCATTTTATTCAAGAGTAAATTTCACCAAACTGCAAGTATCGTGTACAAAGTACAAACTCTCAGAAAACTACGGATTTGGGGATCAATACCAAGAACTATAGATGGTTCAGTTTTATGATTTATCACATAACTGCATGTTGTAGGGTGCACTGAACATTCCATTTGGTCTACTAACTTGGGCCACAAGACGGCCTCTCAAAATAGTGCACCAGTTCCAGGCAACGAGATAAGAGCTGATCAATTGGAATTTACTCATAGAACCGCTGCACAATTCTCTGAGGATGGCTTGTGCGCCCAGATGGTCAGTCCGCACCGGAAGTCGGTGCACGATGAAAATTGATGTAATTAATCACGGAACCTGTAGTTTTAAACCTGTCATTCTGCGAGTTATAGTGTTACTTACAGAAGAGATTTAGGATCTTATTGGTTTGGGATGTATCTCTGTTAACTGGAAATATTAAAATAAGTTGTTACAGTCCGGCTCTGTATTATGCATGGCACCCCATCCCTGTTCATTAAGAAAGAATGAACTAGTCTTATATCTCCCAGAGTCCTTGCTCTAGTTTGTCTCTACCCCCAGCAGGCACAAGTGTTATTCTTTCTTCAAGTCGTTTCTGTCCAACCTCACTATGACAGATGCTTAACCCCATTACTTACTAGCATACATGGGCAACATTATTTGATTTGAAGTAATCATAACAAAGCCAAATAAAAGAATGCTCAACATATACAGACAGTATGAAGTGTGCATACTGAGCTCGCCCAAACTCAACATGCACAGCCTCAACATGACACTCCCCTCACTGGGTTGAATGTGGACGCCTGGACGGCATAGTGAGAACTGAGAAGAGTTCTCAGAAAGCTGAATGGCCACCATTCTGTTCATCGCTTCATTGTCCAGACTCCAGAATTAAGGAACCAACTAACTAAACACCCACTAAGCATTGACCCTAACCAAGGACTGTCCAGTATACTAGGCTCTCAATAACTCTAGACACACATTCTTGTACTTACAAATAGAAAACTTATCAAAGAACTGTACTTACTACTTACTACTTAGTTGTTGATACCTTGTATCAATCACAATGGTAACAAAAATTCAAACCATCGTCATAGTTTTATCTGGGTCCCCAGCTGTTCAGCTCCATTTTTGGCCTGGTACCCATTTTGCTCTGGACTTACTTGCACAGTTGCTTCCAGCGATGGAGCTAGCAGTATAGCATTGAGGTCAGCTGACCCCAAATAAATTCGGGGAATCCTATGGTCAACCACTATTCCTCCATAGAGAACTAGAGTTGAACCCATGGCGTAAATGAAGGTGCCCCACTACAACTCTTGGTTGGCGTCGTCCCTGGACGCTTCCTCAGTTCCCCTCCCTCCAAGTGCCCCGCTTAGGGTCCGCCACTGGCTCCAGGCTACTGGTGCCATGAGGATATCTCTGTCCTATGCCCCTTACATGCAATGATGTGATGTGACACCCACATCTCGTCTTCGCTGCGCTGGTGGTGCACCGATGCCACGTGGAGGTCGGCAACTAGTGCATGGTGATTCCAGAGTTGCAGTGTGTGCAGGGTCAGTTGAGGCAGAGGGTGAGGGTAAGGCCTCAGGGTTGGGAGGAGACATGATGGTGATTAGGGCCTGGTGGTGATAGTCATCCGATTTAGGTTAGGGACTGGGAAGGGGAGTGGAGAGCAAACGAGGAACACCGACTTGAAGTTGAGATCTTGTGGAGCAAGGCACTGGGGCTTCATGTTACAAGTGAGATGCAGGGATGGCCCATCTGTCGCATAGGATGGGTAGGGAGAGACCAACCTGAGACAGAAGGGTGATTAAACTTTTTTACAACAGAAGAGATGTTTTACTAGATCCCAAGGCAATCTGCAATGAAATCGATGAAAATATCAAGCCAGTGAGAGGAGCATTTGCAGATTAACTATTAGAATATTGAGACAGCCAGAGTATCGTGGCATAGAATTATTTGATACTACGTCTGTAACTTAATATAGGACTTATTTTGACACTATGACAGTGTCAAAAAACGTCTTATATGAAGTTACGGAGGGAGTATATCTGTAGATAGCCCATGCAGAAGTTTCAGATGACTAAGAATTTATGTCTGTGGCTTGTTGAATGTGACGTTTTGATGTTCAAAACTCTCTCTCTCTCTGTTCCTTGATATCTTAGTTGCATGGACATGCTGAATTGTTCTGGCTCATTCTTATTGTAGGTATGGTGTAATATCGACACCTGAACTGACAGGGTGGCAGCTTCTGTCAGCAAACGATAGCTTTCTTATTGCCTCCTCTGATGGTGTCTTTGAGAAAATGAGTATGCAAGATGTTTGCGACATGATGCTGTATGCGAAATATGGTGTTAACCAGGATTTTGAACCCCTTGCTGTCATGCAACAGAATTTGGCGGATTTTATAGTTCATCTTGCTTTACAGAAAGGCACAACAGACAATGTAGCAGCTGTGGTTGTTCCATTGGGATCTCCTAGTAGCTCTGGAGCTAGAATAGAAGATTGGCACCATCTTGAAGAAAATTCAGTGACATCTGTTTTGCCTTTACAGACCATTCCATACCAACACAAGTCAGGTAGGCTTAGTCTCTGATTACTTATATTTGTTAATTGCAACTACTCTGTAATTTGTATGTTGCAATTTTATTTGAAAGCATTTGTATTTTGTTTGACTTTAATCATAACAAAACTGTAATTTCACCCACCGATTGCAGATGACTAATAAAGTAATAATTTGCTAATCCGTGCATTTTCTTATCAGTTTGGTTCAAGTTTCCTTTCAATCTTAAGCTGATTGATGTTTGCATGTTAGTCAGTTCCCTGTTATTATTATGTTGGACACCCTAAATAGGTATGCTGAAATATTCACAGGAGGGTCACGTTTTTTAAGGGGAAACATGACTCCTTGTGCTATGATGTTATCCTCTTCTTTTGCTGCCCTGTTGCTACATTCTGTTTTATCCAAGTGATTGTTTGTTATTGAAGTGATTGTTTGATATATAAGTACACATAACTGGATTGATTCTGTGAATCTGAAGTTCTAATTTAGTTAACTTGTATTGACCATTAGCCTACCCATCAAATTTCGTTGTTTCACTTTCTGCACTCAAAGGTTGTTCAATGTCTCCTGTGAAGTCTTTCTCTGTCCGTATTTACTTTTGTTGACATGTATTTCAATGTATTTGCAGACGATGGGGTTAGTTCAGCTGTTATTGAAATGGAGTATTTCAAGCGCTCATCGGCAAAGTTCCAGAGATTCTTGGTAAGTGGGAAATATATTATGTCACTGTCTGCCCTGAAAGTTAGATATTACCAATTAAAACAAAGAGAATTTACATTCCATGTGCGGTGTGAATGGAAACTATATTTCACTTAGCATGTTAGTGTTCTGCATGAACTTGGAATTCTTTGACAAGAAAGCCCTATCTTCATTCATACTTTCCTTTATTAAGCTACATGTTCAATGTCTGTTGGAGTTTATTGTGGAATCTTTTATGCCATTAATTGTATTTCTGCCTGCTCTGAATTAGGTTGATGCAAAGCTTAAGAGACTCGGTTGTTTCTACTTATCTGAGAGTCTTGATGAAGACATGGACTTTATATTTAGGGTACCCAAGGACTATCAGCATGAAGGAGTCCATGACTTCAATCACATGGCAACTGAAAATGTGTTATCTTCTGATGGTGAGTTACCTTTTTCAGGGATGCATCTTTTTTTAGCAACAAGGTCATTTTTTTTTCCTTTTCTTTGTAGGGTTTTAGCTTGTTGGAGGGTGTAGTCTTATTTCAATGGCTTAGTAATCTTCTTTTTAAGACTTGATAGTTGATACATATTGATTTGCGCATGTTTGAGTTTTTTTTTTAATTTCGTTTCTATACATTTGATTTTTGATCTTAGACTTTGGGTACCTGAGATAGACTTGGATTTGTAATGTGATGCTTGCTTGCTCATGCCCTCAGTTGTAAAAATTTTCTACATTGGGGTACAGGAAATCTTGAAAAATACAAGGACAGAAACTTTTGCTGGCACCTTGTCCATCAAGATGATGAAATGGGACGGTGTACTAGTCCTGAAGGGTTTGCAAATTATTTTGGCTTGCTTGATTCTGTTTCACATAATGGAAGCAGATCAAGCAGTTCACATGCATTTGGCTATAAGATAGCTGACATCAGGTACCATTTCTATTGTTGAGCATCTTCCTGAGTACCCTTTCAGCATATTCGGATAACAACCTGTAGATGTTTGCTGAAGTTTAGATTATTTGGTTTAATTGCTTTTTAATCGTCATCCTTCACGTGAAAAGTGATATTATTATATTTCTTACTGGTAGAGTCTATGCCAGTCAAACTTCCGCCCGAAATCACTTATACATATATTATCTTGTTGTACTTTTGCTTTCAAGTTTTAGGTGATAACAAGTGCAATACATCTATTACTTTTCCAAATGAAGAACCACACGTAAGTGGATATTATTATATTTCTTACTGGTAGAGTCTATGCCAGTCAAACTTCCACCCGAAATCACTTATACATATATTATCTTGTTGTACTTTTGCTTTCAAGTTTTAGGTGATAACGAGTGCAATACATCTATTACTTTTCCAAATGAAGAACCACACGTAAGTGGTAATTGCACAGCAGAAAGATATTACTTTATACTCCCTCCACCCTGAATTAGTTGTCTTAGATTTGTCTAGATACGGGCGTATCTAGACACGTTTTAGTGTTAGATACATCCATATCTAGACAAATCTAAGACAACTAATTTGGGATGGAGGTAATAGTTTATATTCTGATTATCGCTGTATTTCATTCATGAATGTACCATTAGTGAAATGATGGAAGAGTTGTTTGTGGCACAATTTATTGGTCAGGTGAGGTGTCAGGTCAGGTGTAAGGGCATAGTTCGAGAAGAGCTGCTGGAGATAGTTTTTTTTCCTTTGAAACCATTTTCCTCACATCAAGTTGCGTATAATCATTTTCATGGTAATAGTTCAAGTCATGTATACATAAGCATGAGCTTTTCCTTTTTGTAATGATAATTAGGTACAAGCTGAAGAGAAGATTTGATCGTGGTTCATATGGTGAAGTCTGGTTGGCATTTCGTTGGAACTGCTCTGATGATGTAGATGTACATAAAGATCCTTCCCACTTTAGCACTATACTTACACCAGACTCATATAATTGCACAAGTTCAAACACAGCATCGTCATCTGATGAAAATCATGGCTCAGACATGATAGATGGTGATTTATTCATATTGAAGCGCATAATGGTAAGCCCACTATTCTTTCCAATGAACTATCTGCCATTCTGTCATGTGCTCCCATTATCTAGTTTTAGAGGTACAGTGATTGATCCTACTTGATGTATTTTGATTCACGCTGCGGTAGCTGGTAAGTGCTAGGAGCCACTAATCTGCTGAATGTTTGATGTTCATGCATATATTAGTTTTCACCGAATGCTGGGTTTTGATATTCTTGCTGTGGTTCAAATGATCATATTGGGCATAATGACCATATCGGGCATCTTTGGCATTTCGAATTTTTCCGCTAATGCATAAAAAAGGGCAGCGCGGTGCATGTAGCTCCCGCTTGCGCAAGGTCTGGGGAAGGGTCCGACCACTTTTCCGCCATTGCATGTGATACATTTAAGAGCAACATTGTCCTTACCCTACAATAAGTAAGATTCTTGAAAAGCTTTATTGTCCTATCTCTCTCTTGACTCTGGTGCTTGGAAACTGCAGGTGGAAAGAGGAAATGCTGCTTACTTGAGTGGATTGCGGGAGAAGTATTTTGGAGAATTATTTTCAAATGCTTCAAAAACCCTTGAAGTTTTGTCAAGGATGGAATCATCATCTGCAACGTTTCCGATGGACATGCAATTCATTGAATATACCTTTCCAGAACAGAACATCTCAGCTGTTGAAGAATCACTGAAGCATGTGGCTAGGTTTATAGAATCTTTTGAATCAGAATCAAGGGAAATATGGCTTGTGTACCGCAATGAAGGCCGCTCATTGTCAAAATTGTTATATGCTGCTGAAGAAACAAAGTTAGTTACTGGTGATGATAATGAGAGGGTCAGATATATTCAAGTTCTGCAACCATCAAAGTGGTGGTATTGGTTAAGGACTACTAAAGCTGGGCAAACGCAAATGCAAAACCTCTTATGGCAACTGGTATGCTTATTCTAATCTTTATAGTCCTGTAAACGAATGTCACGGCTGCCCCTTTAGGTGCTTCTCACATAGTTTATTGTGGTTTTAGTCATTGTGAAATCCTATATAACTAAATAGTTCATCCTCATTATCTCTATTATCTTAACATGCACATATGCCACCTCATCAAAGGCCCACCACAACATGCATGAGGAAAAAAAAATCCATTATTAGTTGATCCCATGCACACATCCCCCTCATCACACATGCCACCCCATTAAAGGCGCACTCAACATGCATGGTAAAAAGTTTTCCATTATGTTATGCCACTTATATTGAAAGTATTTTTTGACTACACAATAATCAAATACTCCTTCCGTCCCATAATATAAGATGTTATTACAACCAATGTACTCATATATTGGTTGTAATAACATCTTATATTATGGGACGGAGGGGGTACAATATATAATATTCATTTTTAGTAGCAGTGGGCAAGAGCGGGCGCCCACGGCCTACGCGTCATTCTGCCGCCCACCTGGGACGTGCACTAACTTGTATCTAACCTCCTAGGAGGATTGTATCAAAACTCCATCTTTTCAATGCAATGAAATGCAAAAGCCCTTTGCATTTTCTCGAAAAAAAAAAGTTTTAGTTCATATATTATTATTTCAACTATGCATGTTTCATACAATCATATTACTAAAATATATTTCAATCAATTCCCGTAGCAATGCGCGGGGCATTCTCTAGTTTAAATAAGTTAACCAGCATTCTCACATAGGTCGTTGTATTTTTTTTACCTCTCTTTAATTAAAAAAGGAAGACATAATTTTTAGGGTGCTGGCTTGTTTTTTATGATTTCATACGTAGTAGATTAATATACATTTCTATTCTTGCTTCTTGTTTCAGCTGATGGGTCTGAAGGCATGTCATGATCGTAACATCACTCACAGGGATATTAAACCTGGTAAAAATTCCATTGACTTCTACTCTTTAGTTCCTTACCACACTAATTGAGCCGAACATAGTCCCCCATCTTCCCATCATTTTTTCCAGACATATTCTATCAACGAGTTGTGTTAACATGATTTGTGTTATGCCTTGGTAGAGAACATGATCATCTGCTTTGAGGATTTGAAGACGGGAAAATGTTTAAGAGAGATTCCATCTGAAGCAACGGAAAACAAGCTGAACATGTAAGAACTAAGATGTTCTATGAGATGTACCTCTTACAGTTAGGTTGAGTTTATTTATCTTCTACTTGGATATTTCACTTTTCTTGATAGTTGGATGACAAAATTCTAACGACATTCGGATAGCTTAAATGAGTGTTGTAGGCGTGTATGCAGGTTCCACATGAGTTTTTCAAGCACCCTACTTTTTATAGAAATATTACCAAGTAGTCAAAGTGGATAACAGTAGCACAATGTTTATAAGAAATTTACCTCACATGCACAGTAGTCTAGCTCTACCAGCCCTAAAGAATACGTTGGCCAAGTTTCCCGAACAAACAATAATGTTCTTCATTTCTGTTTCTCATTTGCCAACAAGTCGCTAAAGGGGCCAGTGTAGAGAAAGTTCAATTATATGACATATACCATCACATGGCTTGAAGTGGTGTGCTCTTGCTAGGTGAACTTCAGTTCTAACTTGAGATATTAATACTCAAACTGTGACATGGTGAACTGTCATGTTTGCACATATAAAAATGTTAGCAGGGTGTTGCATACTTCTGGCACTACTCACTGACTTCTTATATGCAGGCGTCTTATTGACTTCGGCAGTGCCATTGATGATTTCACTTTGAAGCATCTTTATGGTTCAGGGCCTACTCGGTGTGTGATAATTTTCTCCCTATTATCATTTATCAGAGCATACATTTATGAGGTTGTTGGGCTTATCATTTATCAGAGCATACATTTATGAGGTTGTTGGGCTTTAGGCACTGAACACTTATTTATTTTTATTTTTTGGATGTTGCAGTTTGAAAATCGTCATCACTTCTTAATTAGGTTGCTCTGTAATGCTTCTCCATTTTATCTCCTATATGATCATTGTGTAACTCAACCATATATTTTAAAAAATCATAGTACTTGAATTCTTGACCGCCAATGATGTTGTATGTTTAGGTTTGAAGAACGTAGCCTCTTTCATTGAGTTGGCATGTACACTTTAGTGCTTCAAGACCTTTCTGTAAATGTTAGATTCATTTTGGACATAGATCTTACAATCAAATATGTGAAAATATGACCTTTTGTTTCTAAAAGTTCTTTTGGAACTGAATGTATCTTTAAGAGTTCAATGAACTAATCCATGATATATTTTTCGAACGGTTCTACACGCTGGTTACAAAGTTGAAGCACGTGAACTGTATGACGTGCAGGATTTATGAATTTGTTAGCTAGTATGTGTGTTTTTAATTTTAGATTTTTTTCAAGTAATTTCTTTATTTTCTCATCATGTTTATGCCAATGGTTAATTTTTAGAGTAGGTTCTTGTGCCAACTTGCATGATTTTCCACTTAATGGACATGTTCAGTGCCGAACTGCAACATTTTGTTTCTCGAAAAAGGTGTTTTTCCATGCTAAGTACTTTGGACATTATCTGGCCGTCAATTTACTGCCCAGTATTCTTTTAGCAGTTGCAGACAGCTATACTCTACACTGTCCAACATGCTTGTTGAAGAAGACTGCATGATCCTGCTTTCTTTTATTTCATTCCATTCTAATCCTAGTTTTGAACTCAATTCTAGGTCTGAGCAGACTTTTGAATACACTCCTCCAGAGGCACTCCTTAATTCAAGCTGGTTTCAGGGATCAAAAAGTGCAAGACTTAAGTATGTCTCTGTCCATTTGTTTTACTTGTGCAAATACTTCCCTGTGCCACCATTGTCAGCACAGCCGCACTGAAAGTCATTGATATTCTCATTGTGTTGTTTACAGATATGATATCTGGAGTGTTGGAGTTGTCATGCTGGAGTTGATAGTTGGTTCTCCACATGTTTTCCAGATAAGTGACCGTGCACGTATTTTAATGGATCAACGCCTTGAAGGGTGGAGTGAGGAAACAAAGGAGCTTGCATACAAGTGAGACACTGTTGTGGTTTTTGATGTGTGAGTTATGAAGTACATTTTCTGTTCCTAGATTAGCGAAGCTGGTATAGTTTGCAACTTGATTCTCATACCAATCCTAAGAAATCAAATATGTTCATTGTGAATGAAATAATACAAACATCATTTAGGCTCATGGAACAAACCAATGCTGTAAGCCAACATAAGAAATTGATGCCCTAAGCTGAAGTGAGTGATTAATAGCAGAACTCAGATTTTTCTTGAAATTCGACCTTCGACACAGAAAACTACAAAAAAATGGTTTTCTAACAATATATAGCATCTTAGCTAAATGTCTTTTTTAATTATCAGCATGTCACAGTGCCATAATACAATTTGTCTGTTTTGGGGCACTGCTGAACCATTAGTGTCAACTTGCTTGATTATTTGAATTATGGTGATTCCAAATTATCTGTGCAGTATTATTTTTCCTGGTAAATGCTGTGGAGTATTGAGACGTAGCGTTTCTTCTATCTTGTTATGATGTTAGGTTGAGGTCTTACATGGAACTGTGCATTTTAGTACCGGGGATTTCTACGCAGCAGCAAGGCAGCATTAATTCCGAACGGGTTAGTACAACAACTACATTATCTATTGATTAACTTGTAATGATCGTGTGCATTATATGTCATTCTCTTCCAAAAATGTCAGATAAATGCCTGTGTTCACATAGTTGTTCAGGACGGCAAAATTCAGAAAGCTATATTTTTGGCAGAGATTTTTTTTCCAGGAAATGCACAGATCTGCATATACATCCTTTATTATTCCCTGCGTCGACCTATTCTGTCATTATTAGTTTATTACTATGCTTTAAGCTTCGACATCACCTGATTCCTTCTTTCCTTTTCATTATTTAAGGGCCACGGCGGGTTAGCTTCTTGGAAATGCTCTGAAGAATCATTTGCCCGTCAAGTGAAAATCCTAGACCCTCTTAAAATGGGGTTGGTATTTTTTTCTTCTTATCACCATTTTCTGCAGACCCCGATTATTCAGTTCCTCATATCTAATTGTACCACATTGCTAACGTATTCCAGCTTTCCTAATTTGTGGGCATTGCGACTAGCGCGCCAGCTACTAGTGTGGCATCATGTAAGTGTCTTGAACCCAGTTCTGCAAAAGAGGCATTTTGTACCCTTTGTTTCAATAGAATCTGGCTATTACGAATGCGTGATGTGGAATAGTTGCTACATGATGTGAAAAACCGTAGCAGTTATGAAATATCTCCGTCAGGAAAGTTCAATTACTATGCATGTAGGTAATAAACCTCACTTGGGGCAGTATTCTGTTATATGTAACAAAGATTCTGTGCCTAATGTTGTCTAAGTTCTAATACCTCTTATCCTGATAGGAGTTGTTTTAACTGTGGTCCCACACCCAGGTCTCAATTGAACAAAAGGATGAAGATTTATCACAGCAATTAGTGGACATAATGTGCAGTTGTGCATAATAAGGCACTGATTAGGCTATGGCTGTCCCATTTTCGGTCCTGTGGGTCCTATTAAACTTGAAAAGAACCATGTTAAACCATAATTTGGCCAATTGAGTTTGATCAAGTTAAACAATAATGCAGTTCTTAGTGTGATTTTACCATTTTCTTTGTTTCCATTGATTTAACATGCAATAAATTACCTGTCTCGCAGGAGGACCGTCTAAGCGTTGATGAAGCATTGAACCATCCGTACTTCCAACAGCCACCATAATCGATAGGCCATGAATAGACCATGAAGAGATGTAATCAGACAGCCTTCAATAGGTCTTTCACGTTTAACTAGCTTCGTTTGGCAAGGTTGTTGAACGGAATCGTAAATCCTGCCCATCAGATGCTGTAAATATCACACAGTGCAATGCAACGTAGGCAGAGAAAGATTGTTGGAAGGTGGAGAAACACTTGTATGGATCCAAAATGAATGCAAGGAAGAAGGTGCATTTGAGGACTTTCCGCTGTTCCGCAGATATGTGCTTATTAAGACATGACTGGCTAGATTCAACAATGCCACAACGTGAACAATTAACGGTTTGCATCAGGAGTACTACTTGTTGTGGAACGTATAGTATACTGAGCTCACCAGTTGTTTGGTTCACAAAGTGGAAGCACTGGGACATATAACAGAAAATAAAAATATAGCGTTTTAGTTTTTGTTGTGCCGCTTGTCTGGGGTCATGTATTTATTTGGCGTTGTATCAACTTCTTGATGAATTTACATGTAGATCTCACATCGCATATGCTGACCGAGGCTTGAGCTTCTTGTAATAGCCCATGACCAACACTTACGTTAGATATTGATTGTACATCATGTGCATCTCATAAGCATCATATGGCATTTTATTAAGGATTAATTTTAATATATTTTACTAAACTAAGCTCTGTTTTTATTTGCCATTGTATTAAATGGTGAATAACTAAAGCCCCTTCGCTTCTGGTGTTCTACACCTAGCCCCACCTCCAAACCTTGCACACGGTTTCATGTAATATTTGGGAGCTACCTAGATTATAAATTATTTCATAATTTTGTCCCTCCTCTAACACCTAGCCTTAGTTTAATTCTGCCTATGTTGTCTCTACACAGTCGGTCCCAAACTTGGGTAAGGAGAGGGGGTTGTGATAGGCCTTGCGAGCCAATTTCAAAACTCAGTCACTCTTATGGAGATGAAACCTAGAAGACCATTGTTGGAGCGTAACCATCTGAGCGTCACGCCATATCGGAACCCAGGTGTGGTGTTAAATGGGCAACGGTCGGGTCGTCACCTCCTTGGTGGAGCGTCATATCTTGATCTAGATACTGCGATAAGTGAGCAAGGATCATGTCGCCATATCTTTAGTGGTGCGCTACATGGACGCCCAGGTGTAGTAACAAATGAGTAATTGACTCGACGAATGTGAAAGGTGAGGAAGCTAGCCGAGCCTATTGGGGTTCGCTTAGGTAGTTGGAACGTAGGGTCCCTGACATGTACATTAGGAGAGCTAGTTGATACAACAACGGGAAGAGGTGTTGATATCATATGCACCCAAGAAACCAAATAGAGGGGACAGAAGTCAAAGTAGGTGGACTGATGGAGGATACTGACTTTAAGATGTGATACACGGGAACAACTACAAACAGAAATGGAGTAGGAATCTTGATCAACAAGAGCCTCAAGTATGGAGTGATGGACGTCAAGAGGCAAGGAGAACAGATTATCCTTGTCAAGCTGATAGTTGGGGACTTAGTTCTCAATGTTATCAGCATGTATGCCTCGCAAGTAGGCCACAATGAGAGCACCAAAAGGGAGTTTTGGGAAGGCCACGAGAACATGGTTAGTAGTGTACCTATTAGCAAGAAGTATGTGGTGGGGGACCTCAATGTCCATGTGGGTACATCTAACATATGTTTTGAAGGGGTGCATGAGGGCTTTGGCTATGACATCAGGAATCAAGGAGATGTCTTAAGATTTACTCTAGCCTACGACATTATCGTAACTAACACTCTCTTTAAAAAGAGAGAATCCCATCTAGTATCTTTTAGTTTCACTAGTCAACTTAATTTCATCCTCCCAAGGAGAGAAGACATGCATGCTTTCCTAGATTGTAAATTGATACCTAAAGAGAGTGATATCCCTTAACATAAGCTTTTGGTGGCTAACTTTCACTTCCGGATTCATGTCCAGCGGGATAAGCACGCCAAAGTCGCTATAACAAAGTGGTGGAATCTCAAGGGGGAAGCAACTCAATCTTTTAAGGAGAGGATTATTAAGGAGTACCCTTGGGAGGAAGAAGGTGATGCAAACAATATGTGGATGAAGATGGCGAATTGCATTCGTAAGGTGGCTTCAGAGGAGTTTGGGGTGACCAGACGAAGTAGATGCAAAGCTAAAGATACCTGGTGGTGGAACAATGATGTCCAAAAGACTGTTAAGGAGAAGAAAATCTGTTTCAGATGCCTACACCTGGATAGGAGTGCAGACAACATAGAGAAGTACAATGTGGCAAAGAAGGCCGTGAAGCAAGCTGCGAGTGAAGAAATGGGTCAGGCATATGAGAACCTCTACCAGCGCTTAGACACGAAGGAAGGAAGGGACATCTATAAGATGTCATTGTCCCAGACACGGAACCGTCGCGTCCAAATCGAACACCGCGTGAAGGAGGAGCCATCGTCCCCGCCGCAAAACCTCGATGTCTACATCGAATGATGCGTCATGGAGGAGCCTCCATCCTCGTCGCGTCGCTAGCCATGCATCCAGTGGCACCCAACCACCGTCAAGGAGGAGTTATACTCCTCGTCATCTTAGTCATGCACATGCCTCGAATACTACTTCAAAGGCGGCGGGTCGTGTAGCGCGTCCTCCACCTTCTCTGGGGGCTCGAAAGCCCTCATTGAGGCGGAGCAGCGCTCGATCTCCTTCGCCAAGACGTAGATGGCGACAGACTAGGTCCTCGCCAACGAGGAGCTCACGATGGTGTGAGCCTTGGACCAGTCTAAGACCACCAAGGAGAACGCTGCCCGCTGCCGCCATCAAACCAGCCAGGACCTCCTCCACCTCAGCATTCTCTAGTCAAAGCGAGGGCTCCGTGAGAAGGAGGGGAAGGGGCGGCGCAAGGTGGAGGCGGATGCACACCTGTTGAAGCATGATTGTGCTGCGACCGTGGCTGGCCCGACTTCCTTAGTGACGACAACGACGACAAAAAACTACGGTCTGAGTGGCCTCAAAAGTGATGCCTATGAGGTCACTGCCACTCATTAGTTCTGAATTAGTTTAGTTTAGTTTAATTTGGGGTAGTTTGCATGTCATATATATTGAACTTGTTAAACTTTGTTTAGTTTGCATGAAATTTGTCAAACTCAGTAAATTTTCATATGAATGGCGTGTTTGAAATATTTGAAAGATGGGAATGGGGGATAGTGTTGGATGGCCTCCGTCCGATCTGATGTCCGTGGACACATTTGAACGTGTCAACGAATATTTGGGGCCATCCATTTGATAGACTCCATTGAAGATGCCCATTTTTTGTTGTGTCAGTGACACATAAGCCAGTCTGTCTCGATACCTTGCATCGTTGAAAGCCTTCGCAAGGGCGCTAGTGATCACTCTGGGAGAATCCTCTAGACATGACCAGATATGAACAATGATAAGAACATGACACACAATCAATATGATGTGCTGGAATAAGGTTTCTCCAGCCTCTTCCAACCTCGACAATGTTTGATTGTCGCCGATAATGAGAGTATGAGGGTAGGTGTTGCTAGATGTGTTGGCTCTCTTTGACGAAATAGGCTTTCGCCCTGCTATGTTAATATAGCAACCGCCCGATACAACAAGAAGTCCAATGCTGGGGCAAACAGCACAATCACGTCCAAAAGAAAAACAAGAGAAAGAAATGCCAGCAACACCGGATCAACGAAAGTTGTAGTATCCTGCAACCGCTGCGCCTACCGGATACATCCACCACGCTCCAATGCCACTGAGTCGTCGCGTACCAAGTAACACCTTCAAGAAGGACTGCGACGACAACGACGCTGCTGACCGAACGAATCCTACGATTTCTCCTGATAAACAAAGGGAAGCAGAGGAGAGGTACACCCGACGCCCTTCAAAAAGGTTGATGGCGCCCGCAGACGTCACCGCGTCGGTGCCGGGCGGACCCGAGAGGGATTTCGCCCTACCCATCATACCCACAACCCAAGACCAACCCGCGGGTCCACCATTCCAACCGCCCACCAACATGCGCCACCACAGTCACGAGGACACCACCGTCATCTCTCCACTGCAGACGCTACGAGGCCGGCCGAACCAAACGAGGCCACCGACGATAGGGACCGGTAGGACCGCAACCACGTGGGAGGGGACAACCTCCACTGGCACAAGCAGTAGCAGACCGAACGCAGGAGCAGGAGCATGCCGGACCCCCTGCCCAGCCGGGCCCAGATCGGGCCCGCTAAGCTCCTGCCGACGCAGCACAGTAGCCGCCGACCCAACGTCCGCATCTCGCCAGCCTAGCCGGAGACGACCCGCCGGAGACCAGACCAACCCGCCTTGACCCAGATCAAGCCCAAAAGAGCCCAAATCTGGGCCTGCAGGGCTCCGTCGGCCAACCCCTGTCGCCAGCCGCCGCCATGCCTGCGCCCAATCTACACTGGGGCACCGCCCGCCGAGGCGCACCGTCGCCGGAGACCATCGCCCGAGCCGATGAACCGCTAGGGGAAGAAGAAGAGGGCCGCCACCGCCGGTTTCACCACGACGCCGCGCGGACAACGCACGGCGGCGGCAGCGGCGAGAGAAGGAGTAGGAGGTGGGGGCTGGGTGGCGAGGGGAGGGAGGGCCGCCCCGGCCGCCCCGCTCGAGGGGGGGGGGGGTACTGGGAGAAGGGGTATCCTTGTTGGCTCTCTTTTGATCTTGGTGGTTGGAGTGTCAATTAAGAGAAGCAATCGGCTGCCTTTTGATGCAGTGACTTCGACCTCGTTTTTTGATTTGTTCTGTGATATGACCCGATATAATCAATTGGCTGCCTTTTGATGCGGTGACTTCAACCTCGTTTTTCGATTTGTTCTGTGGTATGACCCGATTTCTTCAGTTAGTATTGAAAGATCGGCTACGCTAAATCTCAGTCGACCGAGATTTAGCGAAGTCTCGGTCGATGGCACAGGCTGGTGTACGTGTACGTGTATGTTGGCTTGTACGAGCTATTTTCTTTGTCACTGCACGGGCCGGTGGAGATGAGAGAGCCCTTCTTTTATTTTTCTTCTGGCCTTGTTCCTTTGCTGTGCAGCCCAACTTTCCCGAGAGTGTTTTTTTAATTATTTTTGTCAGCCTACAAAAAAGTACTTTGTTTTGTTTCTTTTTTCTCGCCCTACACAAGTGAGTTTTGCCTGTAGGAAAGGAAGTCACGGTGCCTTCTCTTTTTCCCAAAATATTTTTTCTTTTTCCTTTACCTTTTTCTTTTATTTATTATTTGCTTATCCCGTTTCATATTTTTTGTTTCCTTCTTATTCTTGTTAATTTAATTTAATTTTTCATTTTTTTTATTTTGTCCTTGCTTATTAATGTTGTGTTTTATTTTATTTGATTTTAGCATATTTTCCAACTTTCTAGCCGCCCTATTTTAGCAACAAAATTGCCCACCAATTTTTTTGTTAATCATTTTCAGTTGCACATTCATCAGATACTTTGTAAGTAAATGTTGGCTGCAATAGTTGAAATTTTATTAGATGGATTGCTAAAATTCAGTCGATTGAGTTTAACCGAAGTCCCGGTACACATATACAGCCGTTAGATCACTATTTCCGTAAGATTCACGCCACACTGCTTGTCTAGTGTTACCCCGACCTCTTTAGCACCCGCTTCTTTTTTTCTCGTGTTTGGTATTGATGCGCGATGTGCTGGTTGTGAGAGGCGTTTTTCATTGTTGTTGTTGGACTTTTCAATTGCCGTGTACACACCATATCTACCGCGGAGTACTCGTCTCAGGGGAGGGGTCTTCGTCTCTTGGGGTTCTTCAGTTGCATTTTTTTCTTCTGTTTTCCCCTCTTTTATGCCAGATCTATATTTGTGGATTTATTTATGTATGCATTTTGTTTATTTATGCTTGTATAATGTAGGAAATGTTTTTTCTTCGACGAGTGGGGATTTTTGAACCATGTAGACATAAATGTTAGTGGTTATGTTGGTTGTTAGCGGGTTTTTAAACCATGACTTTTGTTACCGGCATTTTCATTTATTTCCTTGCTTATGCGTAAAAGAATATTAGCATATATTTTTTCTTACACCCGGCTGTTGCATGTCTTCTAACATGACCGCAACTGGACTTTTTTGTTCTGTCGGAGGGGGCGCCGGGAGAGGGGGCGGGCCAGTTGCAAGCCGGACAACAGCCCTGCAACTGCATGTCCCCCAACATGGTTGCAAATCGACTTTTGTTTTGTCAGAGGGGGCGCCCGGAGAGGGGGCGGGCCAGTTGCAAGCCGACAACAGCCTCACAACTGCAAGTGCCGCACCTAACCGCAACTGCATGTCCCCCAACATGGTTGCAACTCTACTTTTGTTTTGTCTGAGGGGGCGTCGGGAGAGGGGGCGGACCAGTTGCAAGCTCGACAACAGCCCCGCAACTGCATGTCCCCCAACATGGTTGCAAACTGGATTTTTGTTTGTCGGAGGGGGCGCCGGGAGAGGGGGTCGGTTAGTTGCAAGCCTGACAACAGCCCCGCAACGGCAATTGCTGCACCCGACCGCAACTGCATGTCCCCCAACATGGTTGCAACTCGACTTTTGTTTTGTCGAAGAGGGCGTCGGGAGAGGGGGCGGGTCAGTTGCAAGCCCGACAACAACCTCGCAACTGCAAGTGTCGCATTCAACCGCAACTGCATGTCTTTTTAACCCGACTGCAACTGGACTTTTTTGTTCTGTGGAGGGGACGCCGGGAGAGGGGGCGGGCCAGTTGCAGGCTCGACAACAACCCCGCAACTGCAAACGCCACACCCAACCGCAACTGCGTGTCCCCTAACATGGTTGCAACTGGACCTTTGTTTTGTCAGAGGGGGCGGCGGGAGAGGGAGCGGGACAGTTGCATGTTCGACACTAGGAATGCAACTGCAAGTGTCGCAACGGACCGCAACTGCATGTGTTCGAGTCCGACCACAACTGGACTTTTTTGTTCTGTCGGAGGGGCGCCGGTAGAAGGAGTGGGCCAGTTGCATGCCCGACAACATCCCCGCAACTACAAGCGCCGCACCCGACCCCAACTGCATGTCCCCCAACATGGTTGCAACTGGACCTTTGTTTTGTCGGAGGAGGTGACGGGAGAGGGGCGGGATGTCCGACACTAGGAATGCAACTGCAAGTGTCGCACTCAACCGCAACCGCATGTCTTCAACGCGATTGCAACTCTGTGGGGTTTTGTCGGGGGTGTGGGCAGTTGAAAGCATGCCACTAGGCACACAACTGCCAATGACGCACCCGATTGAAACTCTTTGGTGTTTGTCGGAGAGACAATTGCTCTCTATCACTAGGTATGCAACTGCAAGTGTTGCACCCGACTGCAACTGCATTTTCTTCAACGTGAACTATAACTTTGTGGTGTTTTGTCGAGGGAGGGAAGCTGTGTGTCTACCACTAGGCACACAAGTACAGTGTCGCTCCGACTGCAAGTATATATTGTTTTTCTCCAAGAGAAAGTTGCATGTCTCCCACTAGGTCTGCAGCTGCAAACGTCACCCAGGCTGCAAGTGCATGGCTTTAATGCGACTGCAACTCTATGGTGTTTTGTCGGGGTTGGAGCAGTTGCATATCTGCCACTAGGGATGCAACTGCAAGTGTTGCCCCCTGGCTGCAACTGCATATCTTTAGCATGTCTTCAATGTGGCGGCAACTCCGTGGTGTCTTGCCGGGAGGGGGCATTTGCATTTCTGACACTAGTTTTGCTACTAAATGCAACTCTGTGGTGTATTGTCGGGAGAGGGATATTTGCATGCCTGCCACTAGGCCTACAATTGCAAGTGTCATCTCGGACTACACCTGCATGTTGCCTTGGTGCCTGCTGATTAAGACTTATTTAAATCTCAATCGACTGGACCGTATCCACACCCCATTATTTACTTTGTTTTCATATTTAATATCTTTTTATTTTTATTTTTCTGTTTATCTGAAAAGAGGTGTTTTGATATTTTTTTAAACGCCAGTTGCACCTCTACATCGCATGTGTAACTGAATATGATTGGCTCTCTTATTTTGTCAATTTGTGGATGATAGCAAAATTACAAATAGATGAGACCCAACCAAAGGAAAAAATGCAAGGTAAAGCTATCATTAAATAATGCTAAATATTTTTCTAATTTCATGATGAATTTTTTCAAATAATATTGTAGATGAGACCCAATCTAAGAAAAATGGCAAGGTAAAACCATCATTAAATAATGCTTAACATTTTTTCTAATTTCATGATGATTTTTTTCAAATAATGTTATACATTTTCTAATGGCACTCTATTTAAAAAAATACATGATAAATATTTGTGAAATTGCATGAACACATATTTTTAAAAAATATCACGACTAATGCTTACATTTTCTAGAAACAAAAATAATATAAATATGAATGAAAGGAGAAAACTGAAAAGTAAAACCGGACAAAATTGATAGTTGACCGCATGTTAATTTTTTTGCACGAACAACCAACTAATACATCTAGCCGGTGCAACACACGTAGTCAATGGAGCAGCAACACGGAACAAAAATGCTGCCCGATCTCTGGCCCAACGCAGCTCAAAAACACACAAAACAAAGACAAACAGGGCAGCCCAAAAAAGAACCAGCTGCGACATGTTATGGGCTGAATAATAAAGCAAAAGAAAAAGGTGACGTCAGTCGACTGAGACTTCATCTTAGTCGACTGAGACGTAGACAAACCCTTAAAAGATAGTAAGCCTGCAGTATGTTTCTAACGATTCCTTCACCGATTATTGATCTTGTTTCTAGTGATGAGTGGCTATTGCGGTTTTCAAAGCATGATACAACGAAGGCTTTTGCATGTCTCGCTTTCTTTTACTGCCAGTTCAGCGTTATTTGCAGGGTCCGATGGATGACCTGCAATCAAAAGAAGACGGCAATATGATTTCCACTTTCCAATGTAGATTTATTTTTTTACTCGTCGCTTTGTGTCACTGTTGTCTCTTCATTATACTGCCTATTATTTTTCTTAATAATTACTCTCTCTGTAAATTTTTATAATCTAAAAGATTTTATAAAAATTTACGGAGGGGGTATCAGATATAAGACGCTCTTACATGTCTCCTCTCTAAAAGATGTGAAATCTTCTATCTTTCCGTAAAAGCAGGCGTGTGGACGCTAATTGTTTTGCCCACACTTAACGCGTGGACTGATTCTTTTAAAAACCACACAAAATGTGTGGGTAGACCTCTTAACGCCTATACATGTGATAGTTATCATCGTCCATCTTCTATCTCCCCGTAAAAGAAGAATTCCTTCCTCTATCGGTCTATGAGATGTGGATGTTTGCGTTCCCTAGGAAAACTTGGCGACCCTCGTAGGTGTAGTACGTACCTTACCGTAAAAACAAAACGTAGGTTTACCACAGTTCGTTTGCTATGTTTTTTGTCTTTTTTGGCTGTGCTATGTTTGGTTCTTTACTAATGGAAAATTTGCTACTTTCGCATGATTGTTACCTAAACAATTAGTAGAGGCGGAGACTGGATTGTCATTTTGCCTAGAGGATACCCAACCTACCTAGGGGTGCCAACCATGGTGTTTCTTACTTTCATAGCATCCTATTATTGGCATGACATGTTCACTACTCGCTGCTCGCGCATGCGACGACCATAAGATGAAAATATGACGACATATTCGTACTGCTTGCAGGCCTGCTCTGAGAGCTAGAGCTTGGACAATTGCCTTAGGATCACGTCGTCCATTCCATTTTGTCAGAAGTGATTCCTACCACCCTGACTTTGTGCGAAGTCAGTACGAGCAGCAGGCCGGCAATGTTTTGACGGTAAACATGTCATCTTTTTTGTGTGTGCCATGAACGTAAAGGCATCTTCAACGACAACCCGTAAATTTTCTTCCGCATCTGCCTATAAACAGTCCACGAACACGGTTATAAGAGGACGTCATTCAATCGTAGCCATGTATATTTCAACCTGCATTTAAGCAAATCGAACGAAATTCATGCAAACCAGCGGGTATATTCATCAAAGTTCGGATAAAAATAGTACAAATTATTCATACATGGCATGCAAATTAAATCTAGTACAACAATGGCTCAAATTCGACTAAATTCTGAATGTCCAACAAGTTTTTCATCAGCGGATCATGTCCTTCCACATAAACTCCTCCTTCAGCTTTATCCAAGAGTGTGTGTACGTAAATGGTCGCCCATCTGCCATGTGGTACACAACGGCAACGCGTGCCGGCTACATATAATGCGTAGAACAACATTGAGTGAATGAATTAATCAACAAGTTGAGCAAGAGGAAGCAAAACTTACGATCTCGTCCTCTGCTGCATGCAATGGTCACCTTGCCTTGAGCTGACGAATCACGTCGCAAAACTTGGTGACGCTGATCTGGATAGTGTGCCAATGGTACGACAATGACCTCCCGTTACAATGTTGAATGATGTACATGTCATAGAGCGCAATGTGCTTTCGTGTCTGAAACGTTTCATGCAGTTGCTGCCAGAAGGCCTCCCCTTTGCTCCTGCCTACGAAATCCGCGGATACGGCCAATCACACATTGCACAACAACTCATCCTCCATGGCCGAGTAGCTCACCATCTTTCGTACTCGAAAAAACGACATAACATTTAAAAATAAGTTCAACGACATTTGACCAAACACCTTCTGGCCGTGGTGTCGGCCATGGAGTTCGTGGACAAGGGGACGGAGTGTACCTGGGTACAAACGGCTCTATGATGGACAACTCCGTTGTAACGGCGAGCGGGCGCGTCGGTGCTGGTTTCGGACATCCGGCAATGCCTCTGTGGCGGCCGGAGACGTACAACAATGACGCCGGAGGTGTAGGGTGTAGATGCAAAGCAAGGAAAGAAAGAACGGAGTGAAAGAAAAGAGGATTGGGAGGGGGATTGGGTGGGCGGGATGTCAGAGTCCTATGTGTATGTTGTCCGGACTCCCATAAACCTTCCCCACTTTGTTTCTAATTTGCAGGCGAAAATGTGTCCGGACCGTGCCGTGGATCGATACAGGACCACGTTAGATAACTTTTACGATCTGAAGAGATGCAGACGGTTTACAGGTCTGCTTTGAAGATGCAGGGGCTCCGGTGAGCGGGCCCGGAGCACCCTCTGGACACGACCAGATATGAGCGACGATAACAACGTGAAGCACAGAGGAATTGGCTTGGTGCAGCGCACCGCGATTCTCGCCAAACAACGTGGGAAAACCGCATGGTTTCAAGAACCTGAGTTCATGCTGGCCTTTTTCACGTCGATGCGTCAACGACGTCGATCTCTGCCTACCGCCCGGCCGGAGAGTTGAAAGTGAATGAAAGCCGTCATACAAGTTGGCCGGACGAGGTGTGTAGCTGGTCGAGTTTGCGGCCATCATTACTCGTGACAAGCTGCTCCCGTGACTTCAGAAGCCAACGAGAACGAGCCGCGGCCCCTCGACCGGCCGGTAGGCCAGCCGCCGCAAGGGCGCACGACACGACGGCGACGCCCAATCACCGAATTCCACCTCCTCCGATTCCACGTCGATCTGACGTCCAATGAGAGACACCGGAGACAAGCGCAGGTGCCCCGGCCGGTCACGGAAAAACACACGTCCTCAGTCACATCGGCACCACGTGAGACTCGGCGAAGTCCGGTCCGTCGGCGCGCCACGATCTTTCGGCCGCCGCAGCGCACGCTCGACTCCGAGCATTGGGAGCGAACGGGCTGCGGCGGCAGAGGACGAGCCTTCCGCCATCGGTGTCGCTGCGCTGCCGCCGGGTTCACCCAGCACGGAAACATCTCACGGGCCCTCGCTAAACTCCGCGTTTGTCCCGGTTCCGGGCCTCTGGTCCTCTGGGTGACTGGGAGGGTAAATTTTCGTGTTTTGACCCTTTTTTAAAACCTATTCGAAATTTGATCATAATTTGAATTTTTTTTTGAGTTCTAACCCTTTTGCTATTGTCAGAGTCTATGACGGTAGGGTCTAACAGCCTACCACCAGGGACTTTGGCGGTAGGAAACATCGCTACAGCCAACTGGGCTGGCGGTAGTCTGCACAATCCTACCGCCAAGCACCTTAGCGGTAGGCACGAGCACACATTATGTTCAATACTTAGAAGGTTTTTGGCGGTAGGGTTTGCAATCCTACCGCCAGGGACCTTGGCGGTGGGCTGTTATACCCTACTGCCATGGTCCCTGGCGTTAGCAAAAGGGTCAGATCTTGAATTTTTTTCAAACTAGGATCAAATCTTGAATAAGTTTTAGAAAAGGGTCAAAACACGAAATTTAGCCGACTGGAAGTTTGCAGAGCAAACTGTGCACTTGTTCACACGAGCAAACTTGCAACAGTGCGCACACGAGAGATGCCAACGATCAGTTTACTCTCTTGTTCTTGTCTGAGTATAGGGTTGGTGCTATGCTAGATTCCGTCCCTGCTATACTATCTACAAGTTCCCGGTTAATTATGTAGGCTGAGGAAGGAATGTGGTTAGATCTGGAATATTTGGTGGTATGTCATGTCAAATGCTCTAGTGTAAGGACACAAAAAGTCTAGTAGATCTGGTAATAGCTAATTGACGTTTGTAGTTATTTGATGAAGATCTTGTTCCATTGTATTTGCAAGAATCTCACATCTCACTAGTCAGCCTCAGCCTCCAGCCTCAGATTGACAACATAGCCTATGGAAGTAGTGGCATTTTACAAGTGGTGCGCATTTTCCTACAAACCTCATGAGTATAATCAAATAGTCTACCAAGTGTATAGTACAGCCCACACATTTCCGGCAATGGGGATCACCTAGACGGGTATTGGACTTCTATCCCTGTCCTCGTGATAGGCTCCTCATGCACATCCCCGTCTTCATCCTGGTCCGCGGTGATAAAAACTTTACCATCCATGTCCACGTCGGGTTTTTCATCCTTCAGCAAAAAAAACATTGTTTCAGTACAATAAACAACATGTAACGCATTTTGGGCATATTTTGTGGCTAGGCTAAGGTTTTCTTTGTCCTTTTTGGGCCAAATGGTCGGGATGGATAGAAATTTGGCTGAAAATGAGTGAAAAATACCTGGGGCCTGCTGAATTAGAGCTCACATATAAGGCCTTTACGGATAAAGTGGGTAACGGGTACGGGTAATGCTATTCTATCCCATCCCCGTCTTACCTCTTGGGTAAGGTATCCAAGAGCTTCTCATGTGCGTTAAACTAGTTCATCCATGTCTCTAATCATTAAATAAATAGAGTAATTGCCCATAGGGAAGCGGGTAAGGACTGATCATTGCCGAAATATGTTGAATAACGGTGACTACGAAAATGGGTCTACATGGTGTACGTCCCGGTGCACCCCTGGCCTGCCACATCCCACTCCTAAGTCTAGTCCAACAATAACTTACACCAGTGAAGGCATCTCGCTGTATATATAAGCACACCAATGCGGTCAGCTCATCATATACCCCATTTGTACACAGCTTCGCGCCAGTCCCAGCAGTGGTTAAGAGACGATCAATGCTGATCCAACAGACGAACTGCAGCAAGCCCCGGCGGCGAGGTCGCCGGCGTGTGCGCCGCAGCGGTGGTGGTGTCCGGCTGGGCTTGCTGCTCCGGCTGCGCGTGCGGCTGTCCGGCATCGTCGGCCTGCTCGTCAGGAGCGTGGAGGAGCTCAGATGCTGCTCCGCCCGTGGCAAGATCGGCTGCTCGACGTCGAGAGCGCGCAGGCCGGCGGCGTCCCTTGGCGGTAGCTGCCGTCGCCGTCCGGCGCCGGCAGAGAGGAATCAGAGCTCCTTCTACAACGAGGCCATAGCAGACTGCTTGGAGTTCATCAAGAGCAGATCGACCTACGTGCCTGCGAAGGATGATAAGATTGTCAGTTTGAATTAGATTGACTGTGTAGTCTTTCTTTATGGTGAAGTTTCTGCTCTTGGAATTGGTTTTACCACTTTTTTGGGGAGAATTTAATTAGTATTTTCTTAGTGTTCTATGTATGTTTACATGATTAGTTCTCGAAACAAAAAAAAATGTTAGCACCCATCAAAAAATTAATCAAGATTAGGCGCCCTAGTTCAAATAGGAAAAAACAATCAAGTTTAAGTGTGAATGTGTGATTCTGCTTCGTCTTCTTTTGTTCTTGGAAATCAATCAACTTGACCAATCATCTTTCTTCTTCTTTTCTATGGTCATGTTCGCTTTCTAACAGCGGCACTGCCCTGACATCACGAAAATTCATTTCTATCTCTCGAGAAAGATATTTGTAAGTTTCGGTGCTTGAAAATGTATATCTAAAAAATCACAAAATGATCGTGGGCAAACACAAATGTAAAATTAATTTGTTTTCGGAAATAACGAGACCTAAAAAAATACCTAGTTGCATATATTGAAGTTTGCACATATATTATTTAAAAAATATGTGAACATTCTAAAAAACACATGAACACTTTTTAAAAAGTACATGATCTTCTTTCTAAAATATTAGAGCAATTGTATAATTATGAATAAATGCATGAAAGCTTTTTTTAATTTCATGGAAATTTAAAAAATGTTTGAACACTTCTCTAAAGTACACAAACATTTTAGAAAGACGTGAACAATATTTAAAATTACATGAATATTTCTAAATATGTGAACATCCTTTTATCATTATATGCAGCGAATGATTTTCTTAGTTGCATGAATGTATTTTTAAATATCCAAACACTTTTAATTAATAAGTAAATGTCACGGGGATTTCACGGCAATACTCATGATTTAGGGTATTTTGTGAAGCAAGGCGCATGAGGAGGATCTAGTTACGGGATTCACATGAGTGATTTACCTAGGTTCGGGTCCTCCGTCTTAGAGGTAATATCCTACTCTTGCCGAGTGTTTTGATCAAGTCTCGTATGATGATTTAAAAGTGTTTGAATCTATGAATATCAACATGTGTATCTACCCACATGCTTTCTGCCCGCTCAAGGGCGCCCTAGACCCACCTTGTATAGGGTTGAGGAGGCGGAGTAGTACAAGGACCGAGTCGACCATGTAGCTGTAACTGAGTATCTGGATCGGACGGCAGCGGTGTCACGACGCCGTCCCCTTCATTAAGTTGTTGTCTTGGCTGCTCGCGGTGTCCGTGGTGATGGATTTCGAGTTGTTCGTTGTCGTGTGGTACTTCTCCGATGATGTCTGCTTGGTCTGATGCCAGCCCCTGCTTGGTTAGCATGGGTTGAGGATTAATCTAGGACCACCGCGAAGATGTCTGTGTGGTGCCGACGCCGCATCTCCGACACCCTCTTCAAGTTGGGGGTGCCCGAGTCCCTGCGCGTCGCCGTCGTCGTGGCCGGCAAGGGCAATGGCAATGCTAGGGGCAGGCAGACCGTGGCTACATCGACGGCTGACACAACCCTACGCCAGGCACCATGCGATGACCGGTCAGGGCTGCCGCGGCCTTACCTGCCCTTCCGCGACCCTTACGATTCCGACTCCGACTCCGACTGGAGCGGTGACATCAACGGATCGGATAATGACGGAGGTGCCACCAGCCAACCCCGCCATGCGCACGAGTTCATCGTCCGAGACCTGATGTAGTTTAGTTTAGATTTTTTTTAAATTTTTAGTTGAACGGATGAATATGTATGGTTTATGTAAATATATCAGATTTTTAGGTTCGGTCTATAATAAATTCGTTTGGTTTGCATGAATTTAGCTGTTTGATTCAATTTTCGTTTTAAATGCGAGTGAGCGTTTTGAACATACGATTGGATGGCCGGCCATTGTACCGGATGCGTCCGCCAAAAGATAGCGTTTGTGGGACGGACGGGAACTTGGTGCTCTCGGGTTCTGGCACACCCTATATGCGCCAAATTTTTCAGTAATTAGAAAAAAGTTCAAAAAATTATAAATCTTCTTTGGAATCAAACATGATCAGGTATTCTACTCGTATAAAAAGTTTGGACAAGAAATGATTCATTTTGACTTCAGGGCAAAAAAGAGAAGTTTATGACGATAATATAGCGTGTATAGTATTTATATATAGCGTTTTTTGCTAAATCTTCAACCCAGAATGCAACGGAAGTCATTCTCCGATGAATCTTTTTATACGACTACAATACTTGATTATGTTTGATAAAAAAAGATTTGGAATTTTTTGAACCTTTTTTAAATTACTAATTTCTTTTTTTGTATATAGAGTGTTCTCCTTTTGTATTTTCGTTTGGGGACGCCTTGACATAAAAAGACTCTTCTTCTTCGCTCCCGACTCCTCTCCCAATCCCTACTGACACCAAGGCCCTCGACATTTCAAAATCGAGCTCCGCCCATGGCCAAGAGCCCCAAGGCGACCACCAGCCGGCGGCCCACCAGAAAACCGCGGGCCTCCCCCGCTGCCGTGCCCCCCTCGGCGGACATCGAGGACCTGGCGCCGTCGGGTGTCCTGGCGGGGCCCACCTCGGCGGCGCCCGCGCTGCGCTCGGGGTTGCTCCGGTGGTACGACGCGCACCGGCGCGACCTTCCGTGGCGATTCTCCGCGGCGCCGGGGCGCGAGGGCAGGGAGAAGAGGGCGTATGCGGTGTGGGTGTCGGAGGTGATGCTGCAGCAGACGAGGGTGCCCGTCGTCATCGATTACTACTCCCGGTGGATGGCGCGGTGGCCCACCGTGGAGACCCTCGCCGCCGCCACTCAGGAGGTAAGAGAGAAACGCGCTCACCCCCTGCGCACGAAAGATTCAGTCTTTGATGCATATTTTGCGGGTGGAGATCGAATGGTTGATTCGGGGTTTCCTTGTTGCAGGAGGTGAATGAGATGTGGGCCGGTCTTGGGTACTACCGGAGGGCACGCTTTCTTCTGGAGGTGAGATTTGTATAAGCTGTTACGCATAGAACCCTAGGAAAGGGGTGCCCATTGTAGCACTGTTCAGTAGTTTCTGCAACCTTCGCAGTGCCCATGTCCTGTTTGACGTTTTGCTTGAGAGAGCTTGGAAGTTGATTCAGTTTCTTGTTTTCCCTTCAGACTGCTCACAGTGGGGAGTAACTTGCCGATGTTACTAGTATATGTTACTACCTTCATACTAGTGAGTAGTAACATATGAGTGGTATCATGAAAGAGTTCATTTATTAGGCTATAGACTCATTATGCCTTGAAATGTGTGATGTTACAGGAACTACCTAAAGTTACCACAAACCCCTCTCTCCTCATTAATTAGCTGCCACATAAGCAATTTTGTATTGAAATGTGTAATGTCACTAGTTAAGTTACTCCCATTGTGACTAGTCTCAAATGAGGGAGGTTCTTGAGTCTTGTTGCATTACGGTCAGTGGCCAGTGCCAAGTTGTCAGCTCATTGGATAACGTTTTGGGTAGTTCAGGTGACATGGGTATTCAGTAATTGAGCCTTTTTCTTCTGATTGACTCCTCATCTCATAAATTATCTTCAGTGGAATCCTCAAAACAAAAACAAAAAAATCTTCAGTGCTTCTTGGTCATAGAACGTTGCAGCATAGTGGATGACGTGTTTCTATTTATGGGGAAATAGGGAGCAAACCAGATTGCGGAAAAGGGGGAATTCCCTAGCACAGCATCAACACTTCGTCAGGTTCGCGGCATCGGGGATTACACAGCAGGCGCCATTGCCTCCATAGCCTTCAATGAGGTTGTGCAACCATATAGCTTGTCTTGAAATAAGCATCTTTGTGCTTTTTTGCATATTCAAATGATTTTGCTTCATTTCTGTACTATAGGTCACCCCACTTGTGGATGGAAATGTTGTACGTGTTATCAGCAGACTTTTTGCTATTGCTGATAACCCAAAAGAATCATCAACAGTAAAGAGATTCTGGTAAGTAGCACGATCCTCTTTGATCCCTTGGAGAGCAATGAAAGAGTTGACCGTCGTAGTAATTTTTTTATGTTGTCATATATTTGCAATAATGCTTAACATTTAGTGTAAAATAGCATCAGTGTGGTAATTTATTGTCATTTTTGTTCTGCACCAAACAGCTAATCGGCACAGTACTGTGCTATACCCTCAATGGACATTACCAATTGCTGATGTATCAATTTATAAGCTTGTTTTGTGGCTGCCAATCTCCACCCAACTTAAGTGCAAGCTGTATCCAGTTTTGGTTCCATATTGATACATTTCTGGATCATAGGGAGCTCGCTGGTCAACTGGTCGATCCATCAAGGCCAGGAGACTTCAACCAAGCAATGATGGAACTAGGAGCAACATTGTGCAGCAAGACTAAGCCTGATTGCTCCCAGTGCCCTGTCTCTGGCCACTGCCAAGCGCTTGCGCTTTCCCATGAAAATCCGTTGGTCGGAGTTACAGACTACCCACGGGTGGTTCCGAAAGCTAAACCGCGTCGTGATTTCGCTGCTGTTTGTGTTGTTCAAATTGCACAAGGCTTGGAGCAAGAGACGGCAGCCGGCAAATGTAATTCCTTTCTCTTGATAAAGAGGCCAGAAGAGGGCCTGCTTGCAGGGCTCTGGGAGTTCCCATCGGTTCTTGTTGACGAACGTAAGACCGACCCGCTCAACAGGAGAAAAGAGATGGATAGGTATTTGAAGCAGTTGGTTGACATAGATGTTGAACAGGAATCCAATCTGGTCCTCAGGGAGGATGTTGGTCAGCATGTTCACATTTTCTCCCACATTCGCTTGACGATGCATGTGGAGCTGATGGTTCTCAAGATCAAAGGTGGGTCATGTGCTGCCCTCACTAGCAGTTGGCTTCTAATGTTGCAACCTAATTAATTCTTCTATTGTAGGTGATGTGGGTCAAGTATGCAACAAGGGACAAGGTAGCACGAAACTGAAACTTGTCGATGAAAGTTCAATCGATTCCATGGGCTTGACATCGGGAATTCGGAAGGTAATTGCAGTTCAAATATCTGGAATGTCAAAATTTCCCAGGTTTGTTCAGAACTGTATGTAACATGGATGCTTTCACTTCAGGTTTACAATATGGTGAAGGCTTTCAAGGAGAAAAAACTATTGGAGCAAAGCCAAATGCCCACGAGGAAAAGGAGCAGACGGCAAAAGCAGTAACATGAGCGGTTATATTACTTGTAAGATTATTTTGTGTGTATCTGGGTTGCTGACTCAGCACATGAGCGAACTGTTGCTAGAAAGGCCGTTCAAATTTCCAGCATTCCTTGTGAAAACTTATCCCTTGAGTTTTTATGTTCTGCTGTTACCTCGAGGTAGATTCCTCTTCCGAAGAGGGTTTGTTTGGTCATGAAACGGCCTTTTATACCACCCCTAATCATCAAATCCATTTGCAAGAAAAGTTCTAGGCATTATATTTTTCCAGGAGAATTGATGTATTTAGCATTTTTCACAACTGTATCAGTTTATCACCACGGATAAATAGAGGAAGCTGGTATCATCATGCAACCCGGTTTCTGTACTTTGTTGTCTGGCTTCGAAAAATGTGCTCCAACTGAAACACCACGAATCAACAGTTGAGTTCTTAGAAGCTGGTATCATCATGCAACCCTGTTTCTGTAATGAATGTATTTTCACATCATATAGATTTGTTATGATAAATGTTCATATTGTTTTCTATAAACTTGATCAAACTTTACTAAGTTTGACTTCAGTCAATTCTAATGTTGAGTAAATAAAAACGGAGGGAGTACTTTGTTGTCTGGCTTCGAAAAATGTGCTCCAACTGAAACACCACGAATCAACAGTTGACTTCTGTAGGATTGAGTCTCGAGACAGACAGTACCATTCCGGCAGCTCAGACCGTACCATTTCGGCAGCTCAGACCGTGCCGTCTAGCCCGGACCAGCACAAGGTTTGCACAGATCTTGATTCCGAATCGGACTGTGCTAATGTTGACTGAGAGTTCTTTTTCTGAAAAGTACTCACTCTATTACATGTTCACCCTAAGTATAAAGCACTTCAAATATACATCAAGCTTCATGGACCACCGAACGACCAATGATATCGTTAGGCCAACTCCACCGCGCGACCTCATCCTATCCGCGCGCGTCTGTTTGGGGTAAAACGGACGAACCAAACGGCCCAGCGCGCGGGCGCAAACGGACTTCTGTCCGTTTTCTGTCCGCTTTCGACCCATCCTCAGCCCAAGTTTGCACCGCTTTTGGGATGAAACGGACAGCACGCGGACGAGCGGGCCGTCCGTGCGTGTCCTCCCCTGGCCCGCCCGTCGGTGGCACAGGGGCGCATTTTTCTATCCGCCCCTCCCTCCCTCCGGCCGCACCCCTCCACTCTTCTCCACTCTTCCCCACTATTTCCCTCGCCGCTGCCATTGATTTGCGCACCCGCCGGTCGCGCGCTCGCTCAGCCCCTTCCCCTTGACGCCCCTGAGCTACCCAACCACGGCCACCTGATTTGCGCACCCGCCGGCCGGATTTGGGGTGGATCCGGTCGGTCTTGAGCTCGCTCGGCTCTGGGAGGCCACGCCGCGCCATGGACTGGCCTGGCGCCGGGCCGGAAGGCCCGGCAGGGCCGCAAGGCCACGTGCAGGCAGTGACTCTTCCTCTAGCCGCTCGAATCTACACTGTCGGTGGTCCACCGGCAGATACACGAATGGCGGTCGGCCGGGCTCGGTGCTAGCCCAAAAGCTCGTCGGTGCACCGTTGCCACTCATTAAGTGCGACCACTGCCCAAAGAAGGTCGTGCGCCGCGTGTCTACAACACCGGAACATCCCGGATGGGTGTTCATCAAGTGCTTAAATGATGGGGTATGTGCTCTTTTTAGCCATCCCGGATGTGTGTTCATCAAGTGCTTAAATGATGGGGTATGTGCTCTTTTTAGCTTCGGTTTGTGCTCTAGATTTGACTAGTTGTGCTAACTTCAAATTTTATTGTGTAGCATGGATGCAAGTTTTGGTATTGGGAAGAATAGTACATCGATATATTGATAGAGCGCAATTTAGTAGATGTTCGTGCACTTTTAGCTAGCATAGAGGTTGTAGATGAGACAAGTGCACTTGTTGCTAGATTAGAGGCTAGACACGAGACTAGATGCGAGGAAGCAACCTCTACTTCTTTAGACTCGAAGAACAAAGAAGCATGTAAGATCGAGCCTCCTCCGCAGATAAACAATGAATGCATCGAGAAGGCACTAATCCAACTTACAGGAGCAGTTATGGAAGTTGGATATCTTCTAAAATGTATTCTTGTGGTTCTTGCTTTCTTTGGTCTTACTTTTCTATTCAAAATTTGGTGATGTATTCCCATGTACCAAAAATGAATGATGAAAAAAAGTTAAGGGCTTGCAAAGAAAAAGGTACGCGGACAGGATGCGGCCGCGCGTTGGGCGCACAGCCACCGCATCCCAGAAACGGCCTTAGAGCTTGCTAGAAGAAACCATTCAAACATGGCTAGCGCCCCCAGTTCTTCCTCCCGCCCTCACGGCTCCGAAAAAGGCGATTGGGAAATATGTTCAGTATCCCATGCCTAGCTGACCAAGCTCTAGGTGCAAGGCTACCTTCCCCCTGCAGATCTAGTCCCGGTGCGAGCGGGATTAACTTCTTTTACGGGCGAAGCCCTGACGGAAAATTTCCCGAATCCTTCAGAAGGGGAGCGAGTGTGCTTTGTTTCCTTTCTCTTGAGAGGCGTTGGATTTCCAATCCATCCTTTCCTCCGAGGTCTCCTGGAGTATTATGGCTCCAACTGCACAATCTCACGCCGGGCTCCATTCTGCACATCGCCGGCTACGTTGCTCTTTGCGAGCTATTCATGGGTTGCGAGGCTCATTTTGAGCTATGGAGGAAACTGTCCTGCCTCGTCCCTCGCTCCCAAAATGTATCTATAGTCGAGGTGGGCGGCGCCGAGATATGGCGCATAGCCGGAAACCTATCCGGCACGCCTAAGAAGGTGTTCGAAGAGTGGCCCTCAGAGTGGTTCTATATCGAAGATGTCGTTCTCTTGGACCCAATCTGGCAAGGCCTTCCTGAGTTTTCCAGCGCTCCACTGAAGAAGCGCAACAGCTGGCGCCCTCGGAGCCTCGAGGAGGAAGATAGTGCGGAGGTCAAGATGTTAATGGGCAGGATAAGGACACTTGCCCAGTCCGGATTATCAATAATCGAGGTAATAGCAATTTCCATAATGTGAGGTGTTCAGCCACTCCAATTCAGAGGGCTCCCCATGTGGCACTATAATGGGGAAGATGACGCCTCACGCTACGTACGGAAGGGTCCGGATACCCCTGCCGCCCTGGCCACAATATTGGCCGATCTGTATAAAGGGGAAAAGAGGAGTTTACTCATCTCAAACGCCAAGAGGGATTCTCTATGTACAATCCCCGTAGCTGGGTGAGTTAGTCCCACCTCCTTACTCAATCCTTTTCCCGAGTCATGTTTAATTGACATCTACCCGTCCATTCTTAATAGGAATGGCGGAAGGCTATCACGGAGATTTATAGTCCCGCTCCACAGCCGGAGGACCATAACCGGGACCTCGATCCTGGATTTGAAGAGGATCCAGACATATTTGTAGAACTCAAAGAGGGAGTCTTCTACCAGGCGAGCTATGACAGCACAGAACTGCCCATCGTGGCCGATTATCCTGGCCTCCTTCCTGCCTCACATGTAAGTAACCAGGAGACACCTCCTCCGAAAGAGCTTCCTCATTACGCCTCACCCACCGCACTGTCTCGTGCTCCAAAGAGGAGGCGCTCGACGCTTCATGCCGCACCAGAGGCATCTCATAAGAGAGCGGCTCCTACGCCGGACGGGTCTTCGTAGAGGAAGGCAAATGACAACACGACCGAGCCTTCATCAAAGAGGTATGGCTTTAAATATTCCCTCTGGCAGTCACATCAAACTATGACATTGTTCGCTATGTTTTATCAGGAAGAGTGTTCACCGGACTATGTCCGGGGATCCTGCCGGTCGTGCCTCCACCAGTCAGGTTCCAGACCCTGCCTCTAGGGCGGGGGCTGACACGGGAGCGACGCCGGATTGTCCTCCTTCAAAGGATTCGGAAAATGTATCTGTCACGAACTCTGAAGTGGAGAGCGATCATCGGCGTCGGAGGACCGTTCTTCGCGACCCCGATTTTACTAAAGAGGCATTCAATGCCTTCAGCTCAGCTGATGCGTACATCCGAGCTGCTCGGGACGGGCTTGCCAGAGCCACTGACCAGCATTTGAAAGATATGCGGGTAAGTACGCATCATACAGATCTGGTAATCATGTACCAGTAGCCCCTGAGACTTGAAATAGTTGAAACAACTGATTTAAGGATCATTGTATAATCATGTACTCATGGAGAAGAACAACATGCTGTCTCATGAGCTGGAAAAGTGCCGGTCTCAGCTAGCTGTTGTTACCGCCGAACTGGAGAAGTCCAAGAAGGCACCGCCTGGTAATATTCCCCGTCATCCAGAAAAAGTATAATCATGTTCCAGTAATGTGAATACTGTTGTGTTTCTGATGACAGGATCCGCAGATCAACTGAAAGAGGAATTGAAAGCCGCGCAGGCAGGTAAACAAGAGGCCGAAAGGCGACAGGTCGCAGGCGAACGTGTGCTGACACGAGTCAGGGATGATAAGAACAAGCTGCAGGATTCCAACACCCTGTTGGGCGAAAATCTAAAAGATGTATGAGCCCAGCTAGCTGACGCCGTAAAGGAAAATAGGAGGCTACGAGGCGGCATATTCAGTATGCTTTTGAACCTACCTCCGTATAATTTAGTGAAAAAATGAGCTGACAGATTTATGTCTGCAGGTATGCTGACTGGCCGTCCCGGAGAGGAAATGCTCGGAGCTCAAGGCGATCTGCTGCAAGAGCTATCCCAGGTGCACGAGCGACCTCGGCAAGCAATGCGGAGCATTGCCAAAGCTTTGTGGCCATCCACCTCCCCTCCAGGAAGTATGGAGGAGTTTGTAAAGCTATTCCAAGGGGCTCGGCGGTGCTTTCGCTTATGGAAGATATCAGCCTGCCGAGAAGGTGAGCGAGAGGCCTGGGCCATGGTAAAAACACGGTACACCAAGCTTGATCCGAATCATATGGCCCGGGTCGGACCTCGGGGATCAGATGGACAAGAAATTCCAGTTAGTTTGGTATATGACCAAGTAAAGATAGCAGCCAAGTTTTCCCAACAGGATTGTAAGCTAGACAGCTTGTTGGATGGCATAGAGGAAGAAGTTTGTGAGTCCAAGTGACTATGTACTTCAGTTGACAAATTTGTCCCTAGCCGGATTGTAAAACGATTGTCATGGCAGACCTTTTCGCTTCGGCCTCTGGACCCGAAGGTGCGGAGTGTTTCCGAATATCGGATCGGCAGCATAGCCCGGGGTATGTGTGGAACCAGACGTAGGGGTCATAGTTGCTTGAACAGACAAGTTGTATCCGGCTAGCTATGTTATATTACTTGTTGATTGTAAGAAACATCTTCCAGGGAGAATAGTTCCGTTAAGGGTTCCTTTCCCTAGGTGGACATGCGTTAGTATGCACGCCCGAACTGTGATTGAAAAATCACAGTATACGTAACATCCGGGGGTTCATAGTGTAATTAGGGTATAATGTCTTTAGTCTGCCGACCGAATATTCCCTTAAATATGCTAGCTTTCGGCTTCACCCAATTTGAGGTACAAGTCCGGATGATCCGGCTGTAACAATCGCAGAGGTGCTCCCAGCTTGGAAAAAACTTAAGTCATAATGGTGCATATAATGGTGAAGAAAATGTACATATGAGGAAAAGACACATGTGGTGAGCTTGATGCGCGGAAAATAATAATAAGCTTCTGTAAAAGAAGCCCCCAGGTATTATGAGAATGTACATTTAAGGATGTGCGCGTCATGGGTGTGCGGTTTGGCCGCACAAGAGCTATAGAGCTAGAGAAAAAAAATTAAAGAGAGAAAAATTGAAATAAGGGGAGAATAAGACGAACAAAGAGTACGGCTCTAGGCATAGAATCTTCGGAGTCTGGTGGCATTCCATGGGGTCGGCTCTAAGCGATTGTCCGAAGCATCACGCAGGCGGTATGCTCCTCTAGTGAGAACTTCATCTCTGATGAAGGGACCCTCCCACTTGGCTTGAGTTTGTCTTTTTTCTTCTCTGGCAAGCATAGAACGAGTTCACCAACATTATAAGTCTTGGCCCGCACTTCTCTGCTTTGGTATCTGCGAGCCTGTTGTTCATAGAATGCAAAACGGGCTTTTGCAACGTCGCGCTCCTCCTCCAGGGCATCTAGACTGTCCTGCCGATCAAGCTCGGCCTCTCTCTCTTCGTACATGTGCACTCGAGGTGAGTCATGAATGATGTCGCGGGGCAAGACGGCCTCTGCGCCATACACCATGAAGAATGGTGTGTATCTGGTAGTGCGATTGGGCATGGTCCGCAGCCCCTAGAGTACGGAGTCGATCTCCTCAACCCAGTGCTTGTCTGATTCTTTCAAAGATCGTACTAGTCTAGGCTTAATGATGCTCATGATAAGACCATTAGCTCGCTTGACTTAACTGTTTGTTTGTGGGTGATAGACGGAGGCATAATCGAGCTTAATGCCCAAGTTAGCACACCAGGTTTTCACTTCATCGGCTGTAAAATTGGAGCCGTTATCGGTGATGATGCTGTGTGGGACACCATAACGGTGCACGACACCGGATATAAAGTCTATCACTGGTCCAGCTTCGGCCGTTTTAACTGGTTTGGCCTCTATCCACTTGGTGAATTTATCTACCATGACGAGCAGATATTTTTTCTTATGGCTTCCTCCTTTAAGGCGTCCGACCATATCAAGCCCCCACACCGCGAAAGGCCAAGTAATGGGGATTGTTTGTAGAGCGGTAGGCGACATATGGCTTTGATTGGCGAAAAGCTGGCATCCGACACAACGTTGGACAAGGTCCTGTGCATCTGCTCGGGCCGTCATCCAGAAGAAACCTGTACAAAAGGCTTTACTTACGAGGGCCCGAGTCGTGGCGTGGTGACTGCCGGGACCAGCATGGATTTCGGCCAGGAGCTGTCGTCCCTCTTCTTCGGAGATACATCTTTGAAGGACTCCGGTAGCGCTTTTCTTGTAGAGCTCTCCGTCATGGACCTTGTAGGCTTTCGAGCGCCGAACAATGCAGCGAGCCTCATTCTGATCCTCAAGGAGCTCTCGCCTATTAAGATAGGCTAAGAAGGGTTCGGTCCATGGGGCAATTACTGCCATTATTAGATGGGCCGATGGTGTTATTTCGGTGGCTGAGCCCCCGATGATATCGGTATTGTGTTCGGAATCTGAGGGTATGATGAGATCCGGACTGGTGTTGCTGCTCTCGTCCTGCCACACCACGGATGGCTTGAAGAGCCTTCCCAGAAAGGTGTTAGGTGGGACAGGGTCACGCTTGGAACCCATGCGAGCAAGGACATCCGCCAATTGATTACTTTCTCGAGCCACATGATGAAACTTGAGTCCCTCGAACCGAGATGATATTTTGAGTATGGTGTTACGATAGGCCGCCATCTTCGGATCTTTGGCGTCGAAGTCTCTGTTTATTTCGGATATCGCGAGATTTGAATCCCCGCGCTAAAGGAAATATGCCCTAGAGGCAATAATAAAGTTGTTATTTATATTTCCTTATATCATGATAAATGTTTATTATTCATGCTAGAATTGTATTAACTGGAAACTTAGTACATGTGTGAATACATAGACAAATAAAATGTCACTAGTATTGCTTTCTCCATAACTTATACATGTTCCTATGACTATGAGATCATACAACTCCCGAATGCCGGAGGAACACTTTATGTGCTACCAAACGTCACAACGTAACTGGGTGATTATAAAGGTGCTCTACAGGTGTCTCCGATGGTGTTTGTTGAGTTGGCATAGATCGAGATTAGGATTTTTCACTCTGATTGTCGGAGAGGTATGTCTCGGCCCTCTTGGTAATGCACATCACTATAAGCCTTGAAAGCAATGTGACTAATGAGTTAGTTACGGGATGTTGCATTATGGAACGAGTAAAGAGACTTGCTGGTAACGAGATTGAACTAGGTATTGAGATACCGACGATTGAATCTCGGGCAAGTAACATACCGATGACAAAGGGAACAACGTATGTTGTTATGCGGTTTGACCGATAAAGATCTTCGTAGAATATGTAGGAGCCAATATGAGCATCCAGGTTCCGCTATTGGTTATTGACCAGAGATGTGTCTCGGTCATGTCTACATAGTTCTCGAACCCGTAGGGTCCACACGCTTAACGTTCTGTGATGATTTGTATTATGAGTTATGTGATTTGATGACCGAAGTTTGTTTGGAGTCCCGGATGAGATCGGGGACATGACAAGGAGTCTCGAAATGGTTGAGACGTAAAGATCGATATACTAGAAGGCTATATTCAGACATTGGAAAGGTTCTGAGTGATTCGGGTATTTTTCGGAGTACCGGAGAGTTACGGGAATTCCTATTGGACCTTAATGGGCCATACGGGAAAGGAGAGAAAGGCCTCAAGGGTGGCCGCGCCCCTTCCTCATGGACTGGTCCGAATTGGACGAGGGAGAGGGGGCGCCCCCTTCCTTCCTTCTCCTTATCCCTTCCCTTTTTCCTATTCCATGTAGGAGGTGGAATCCTACTAGGACTAGGGAGTCCATGTAGGACTCCACACTTTGGGCGCGCCCTATGAGGGCCGGCCTCCTCCTCCCTCCATCCTTTATATACGTGGCCAGGTGGCACCCCATAGACACACAAGTTGATCATTGATCTCTTAAGCCATGTGGGGTGCCCCCCTCAACCATAATCCACCTCGGTCATATCGTAGCGGTGCTTAGGCGAAGCCCTGTTCCAGTAGCATCATCATCATCGTCATCACGCCGTCATGCTGACGAAGCTCTCCCTCGACACTCTGCTAGATTGTGAGTTTGTGGGACGTCACCGAGCCGAACGTGCACAGATTGCGGAGGTGCCGTACTTTCGGTACTAGGATCGGTCGATCGTGAAGACGTACGACTACATCAACCATGTTGTCATGACGCTTCCGCTTATGGTCTACGAGGGTACGTAGACAATACTCTCCCCTCTCGTTGCTATGCATCACCATGATCTTGTGTGTGCGTAGGAATTTTTTTGAAATTACTGCGTTCCCCAACAGTGGCATCCGAGCCAGGTCTATGCGTAGATGTTATATGCACAAGTAGAACACAAATGAGTTGTGGGCGTGGGTACATACATATTGCTTGCCGTCACTAGTTGATTCTTGATTCGGCGGTATTGTTGGATGAAGCAGCTCAGACCAACATTACGCGTACGCTTACGCGAGACTGGTTCTACCGACGTGCTTCGCACACATGTGGCTAGTGGGTGTCTGTTTCTCCAACTTTAGTTGAATCGGACTAAATGAGCATGGTTCTTTCTGAAGATCAAAAAGCAATCACTATACCGCGTTGTGGTTTTTTGACGCGTAGGTAAGAACTATCATGGAATTGTCACGGCAGATGTCCTTAGTGTCAGGACTTAGTCGTGAGGCCAACACATCTATGTGGTAGCTTGAGAGGGGTTGAGCGGGACGAGACACACGACGTTTTACCCAGGTTCGGCCCCTCACGGTGGAGGTAAAAACCTACATCCTGCTTCATTGATATTGATGATGATGTCCACGGTTACAAGATTGCTCTATCTCGAGAACTATTGTCTAAACCTAACTTATCCCTCTCGTTGTGAATCTTGTCCCCTTTTGGGGAGCCCTGCCCCTCCTTATATATGTTGAAGGGGCGGTTTACATGTGGAGTCCTATTAGGATTAGGACTAGTCTATCTCTAATACAAACCGGATACAAGTCCAGGTCTTCACTCCTTGTAGGACAAATATTCCTCATGCCTTTCCTCTTAAACCGGCCCACCGTTAAACGTGAACCGGCCTTCTGGGCCTTGGGCCTTGTCATCCGTCTTCCCGCATGTCGGATCACCAGTGAGTCATAAAGACCAGGTGGGTTGCTTGTAAACCGCCAGGTCAGGGCGGGTCGCCAGTAACTCGCCAAGTGTCAGCGGGGTCTTCAGATAAACCGCCAAGTCCGGCCGGGTTAACTTCCGGCCGGTTTACACCGCGGGGTATATCCCCGACATTAGCCCCCAAGTTTAGCTTGGATTTATTCATGGTAAACTTATGCTGCAAAATAAACACAAGAACAAATTTGACAGGTTATGCTCCGGGTTAAGAATTTTTGTAAACCGGTACCTGATCATCCTTAAGTCCTTGTTATTTCCTCCTTTTGAGAAATCCAGATCAATAAGCCAACTTCATACTCAATTTGCCGACATTGGTTTGTCACCGAGAAATATTGTGAAGAATAATTCCTTTGACTCAGCTCCCAAAGCACCGGTTTAAGAAATATGGGTCTGAAAATACTTATCTGATATTCAGCCGGTTTGAAGATGTAAAACTTGCCGGTTTAATATTACCAAAATGGCCGGTTTATAAACATTGATGGCACCGGGTCATAATTGTTGTCGACACCGGGTCATGTAATTGATCTTCCTGATTTGCTCAAAACTGATAAAATGAAGATGTTCCTCCTTTATATGCATAATACCTGTAGCCCCCAAGTCTTAAGAGGAGAACATAGTGATAACTTAAGACTTGCTCCAATAAGTGTTTCAACCTTGAAGAAATCCGATTAGTTCATCTCAATCATATAAACTGAATGCTCCATATATGTAGCCCCCAAGTGCCGTGTTGTCATGCTTGCAGCAATCTGGGACTTGTAATTGCTTATATAAACTTCAATCAGTGTAACCCCCAAGGGCCGGTTCAGTAAGATAATATTGAGCTGGGACTTTATATATACTTCATTGAAAATAACATCATACGATGTAACTCCCATCATGGGGCTTGAACCCACGTCCACAAGGTTAAGAGCTTTGTGCTTTATCAACTGAGGAGTGGACCCTTCAACATAATGGATAAAAACTTGTGTACCTTGAATTGTTGACAGGAGCAATTGGTAGCCCCCAAGGGCCGTCTCATTATAATATGATGAGTCGGGTCTTCAGTAAGACTAAAAATGACTTGGCATTAGCCCCCAAGTGTCATGATGCATGCTTGCAGTGACATGAGACTTGCATGTAATCTCGATTTGAATAATGTAGCCCCCAAGTGCCGGGTTGTAAGCCTGCAGCGACTCGGGACTATTCCTTCCATTGTAGAATAAATCATATCCTTTGATAAAATAATAACCATTGTGCTAAAGCGACTTTGAAAACTCAATAATACCGGTTATTAATAACCAAAAAAAATCCAGCCATGTTGGCTATTCAAGATAATATAATCCGGTATGAAAACCTTATTCATTCAATATCATAATGAAAATCCAGCCAAGTTTGGCTATTTGAATAATATAACCCAATGATTTATAAGCACATGATTCCAATGGCGCAATCCAAATATATATACTGGCGACTTATAGTCCAAAGCCAGGCCGGTTTAACAAACGTGTTTCTGCATACAGCAAGTTTAAAGTGTCCTGGCGGTTTACCGCCGGACGGGTCATAATGCCCAACATATAACCCGGGTTTATAACCAAGGCCGCACTTAAGAATAATCAAATATGAAATAGATCATACCTGTGGCATTGAATCACATTGTTGGTTTTACCAACTTTTTGTAGTAAAAGTGATAACCCCAATCTTGAGTATTGATAACTCCTTCCATATTGTGCCGGTTTATGATAAAACTGTGCCGGGTTGTGATAACCACCGGTTTACTCCATAATAGGATGGTAACAGAAAATCAAACCGGGAAGATAGTCTCCGGATTAAGATTTGACCGTGTTCAATCAATTTGTAATTTGATAGTCGAACCGGTTTGAGAATTTGTCGGTTTAAAAACGCAACAAAAATAAAAGAAAATAGTTATCAAGGAAAATATTGAAGCAAAGGCAATGATAAAACCATTTGCAAAAAGAGGCTTATTTGAGCTGATCAGATGGCGTTACCATGGCCGGACACGACCAAGCTCCTGATAGGTGTAGCTATGGTTCAAGTCAGCCAGGTCCCCAAATGAAACCGTGGCATTTATGCCGATCAAGTGGCATGGCAATGGTTCGGGTTCGACCAAGCCCCCAAGTGATTCTGTGGCCTTAGGCCGATCAAGAGGCATGACTGGTTCAGATGTGACCAAGTCCCCAAGTGATCTGGTGGCTCTCGCCCATCAACAGGCGTGACTATGGTTCAGACGTGACCACAAGTCCCCAAGTGATGCTGTGGCTTTACGCCTATCAAAAGGTGTTGCTATGGTTCGGATACGACCAAGCCCCCAAGTGATCAATAATATGATAAGCCAATAAGGCAGGATATCCATGTTTGAACCGCGCATCATGGCAGCAGGTCCTCTTTGGCACCCTTTAACTTTTTGCAAGAGAAAGCAGGTCCTCCGATAAATACCCGAACCACTCAAAACCTTTCCGATGTCCGAATATAGCCTTCCAACATATCGATCTTTACGTCTCAAAAATTTTGAGACTCCTCGTCATGTCCCTGATCTCATTCGGGACTCCGAACAACCTTCGGTACATCAAAATACATAAACTCATAATACCGATCGTCACAGAACGTTAAGCGTGCGGACCCTACGGGTTCGAGAACTATGTAGACATGACCAAGACACATCTCCGGTCAATAACCAATAGCGGAACCTGGATGCTCATATTGGCTCCTACATATTCTACGAAGATCTTTATCGGTCAAACCGCATAACAACATACGTTGTTCCCTTTGTCATCCGTATGTTACTTGCCCGAGATTCGATCGTCGGTATCTCAATACCTAGTTCAATCTCGTTACCGGCAAGTCTCTTTACTCGTTCCGTAATGCAACATCTCGTAACTAACTCATTAGTCACATTGCTTGCAAGGCTTATAGTGATGTGCATTACCGAGAGGGCCCAGAGATACCTCTCCGATACACGGAGTGACAAATCCTAATCTTGATCTATGCCAACTCAACAAACACCATCGGAGACACCTGTAGAGCATCTTTATAATCACCCAGTTACGTTGTGACGTTTGATAGCACACAAGGTGTTCCTCCGGTATTCAGGAGTTGCATAATCTCATAGTCTGAGGAACATGTATAAGTCATGAAGAAAGCAGTAGCAATGAAACTGTAACGATCATCGTGCTAAGCTAAGGATGGGTCAAGTCAATCACATCATTCTATAATGTTGTGATCCCGCTTATCAAATGACAACTCTTTGTCCATGGCTAGGAAACTTAACCATCTTTGATTAACGAGCTAGTCAAGTAGAGGCATACTAGTGACACTCTGTTTGTCTATGTATTCACACATGTACTAAGTTTCCGGTTAATACAATTCTAGCATGAATAATAAACATTTATCATGATATAAGGAAATATAAATAACAACTTTATTATTGCCTCTAGGGCATATTTTCTTCAGTCTCCCACTTGCACTAGAGTCAATAATCTAGTTCACATCGTCATGTGATTTAACACCAATAATTCACATCTTTATGTGATTAGTTCGCATCTCCATGTGACTAACACCCAAAGGGTTTACTAGATTCGATAATCTATTTCACATCGCTATGTGATTAACACCCAAAGAGTGATCATGTTTTGCATCTGAGAGATATTTAGTCAATGGGTCTGCCACATTCAGAGTCGTATGTATTTTGCAAATTTTCTATGTCTACAATATTCTGCACGGAGCTACTCTAGCTAATTGCTCCCACTTTCAATATGTATCTAGATCGAGACTTAGAGTCATCTAGATCGGTGTCAAAAGCTTGCATCGACGTAACTCTTTACGACGAACTCTTTGTCACCTCCATAACCGAGAAACATTTCCTTATTACACTAAGGATATTTTTGACCGTTGTCCAGTGATCCACTCCTGGATCACTATTGTACCCTGTTGCCAAACTTATGGCGAGGTACACAATAGGTCTAGTACACATCATATCATATTTTATAGAACCTATGACTGAGGCATAGGGAATGACTTTTCATTCTCTTTCTATTTTCTGTCGTGGTCGGGTTTTTGAGTCTTTACTCAACTTCACACCTTGCAACACAGGCAAGAACTCCTTCTTTGACTGCTCTATTTTGAACTACTTCAAAATCTTGTCAAGGTATGTACTATTAAAAATATATCAAGGGTCTTGATCTATCTCTATAGATCTTGATGCTCAATATGTAAGTAGCTACACCGAGGTATTTCTTTGACAAAACTTCTTTCAAACACTCATTTATGCTTTCTAGAAAATTCTACATTATTTCCGATCAACAATATGTCATTCACATATACTTATCAGAAATGATGTAGTGCTCCCACTCACTTTATTGTAAATATAGGCTTCACCGCAAGTCTGTATAAAACCATATGCTTTGATCAGTTTATCAAAGCATATATTCCAACTTCGAGATGCTTGCACCAGTCCATAAATGTATTGCTGGAGCTTGCTCACTTTGTTAGCACCTTTAGGATTGACAAAACCTTGTGGTTGCATTATATACAACTCTTCTTTAAGAAATCCACTAAGGAATGCAGTTTTGACATCCATTTGCCAGATTTCATAAAATGTGACAACTGCTAACATGATTGTAAGTGCATCTAGTGCCCCTTAGTGTTTTTGGTGTATTGAAGACTTATAGGTTAAGGGACTAATGCGTTTGTGAGTGTACACAGGTCTATAAGTCAATGAGGAGTTTGATATTTACAGAGAAAGTCGACCCCTAAAAATGAAGTTCTTCAACTGAAGACTTTGAATTTCTGAAGACTTTCTGAAGACTTTGAAAGTGAAGAAATTGGTGTGACCTTGAAGACTTGGTATTCATTCGAGGAACATGAAGCGTGCAGACTTTTGTTTTCGTAGTTTCATTTTCTCTTTCTTGAGTCATAGGAAACACCGTACTGTTAAAGGGGGTCGAGGAAATACTAAGGAAAAATTTCCATGTGATGCTCAAATCAAAATCCTACACCTACCAATCCCTTCGAGTGAAGCCATTGGAAATCTCATACAGTTCAGTCAATTTCTTCAGTGACAGAGACGAAGTTCTTCTGGTCTCTCAGGAATTTGTCCTGACTGAGGAGTTAGGAATTCGCCAGTGCGGATTGCCTACACAGTGAGGAACATGATAGCCCTGAGGAGTTTGCTACTCAAAATTCCGACCGTTGTTGTGCTATGCGCCAGCTGTCCCAAAATATCTATCCACCTAACGGTCATATCATTGAAGGGCATTTATGTCTTATCATGTTGGGCTGCTCCCTAGGCTATAAATAGCCGCCCCCTACAACCACTAGTTGGTTGGCTGCTCCGAGAGAAACTGACACTTGTCATTTGAGAGCAACCCATCCTCCGAGGACTTTGAGAGAAAATCATCAAGTGAGGAAAAACCGAAAAACCCAAAACCCAAACACCTACAAACCCCAAGTGATTGAGCATCACTGAAGAGATTGATCCTGCGTGGATCCGACGCTTGTTACCTTTGAAGACTATGCTTCTTCCAGACGGTTAGGCGTCATGGTCTAGAGCATCCAAGAGGAATTGTGGATCGCCGAGTGACCAAGTTTGTGAAGGTTTGGAAGTCACCTGAAGACTTACCACGAGTGATTGGACGAGGTCGACCTTAGTTCAAGGAGAATACGGTGAGGACTGGGTGTCCTGAGCTGCGTGTTCAGGACTGGGTGTCCGGGACTGTGTGTCCTCGAGTTTAAATACTCAGCCGCTCCAACCAGATATACAACTGAGACAACAGTTAGAATTCGTCTACCAAATCATTGTCTTCACCAAGCTTACTGGTTCTATTCCCTCAACTCTTTCATTTCCTCATAACTGTGTTGTGTGTTTGTTCATATCTGTGTTTGAAGACTTTGACTGAAGACTTTCTCAATTTCCCCAGTTCAATTTCTTCAGTCTGTTTGTCTTCATCATGTGTTATCCTGTGCTTACGCTTCCTGTACTCTTTGCCTGTCTTCATTTCATCATGATGACTATGCTTGTATTCTATTATGTTTACTTTTGAGTACTTATTCCGCTGCTAGTAGTTCTTCGCTAAGGAATTTCCTCGCCGGCAAATTCCTCAGTGAAGAATTTCATAAAAATCGCCTATTCACCCCCCTCTAGTCGATATAACGCACTTTCAATTGGTATCAGAGCAAGGTACTCCCTTGTTCCGTGTGATTTTGGTTTAACCGTCTGGAGTTTTAGTTATGTCGACCGCAGGTATGACGAAAGTGACATGCCCCATCTTTGACGGTCACGAGTATCCCAAGTGGAAGGCCATGATGAAGAAACGCCTCATGGCGATGAACAGCGATCTGTGGACCATCACTGAGATTGGTCTGACCGATCTGTGCAAGATGGTGAAAGCTGATGACATTCGCAAGTACACTCTTCTCAACCTCATGGCGAAGGATGTCATCTGCTCCAGTCTGTCACAAAATCAGTTCAGGAATATCATGCATCTCAATCATGCGAAGCTCGTCTGGGACGGTCTCTCTGAGGTCTATGAAGGTCATCGAACCTGTCATGATCCTTGGTTTGAGGACTTCAAGGAATCTCTCAAAGCAATGACATTCGAACCAGAATCATCATCTTCTGCATCATGCCTTATGGCAAAAGATGCTGGGGTAACTGAATGCTACCTATCCGAGTCTAGTGATGATGAATCTGGTGATGAATTTGGACCCAGCTATGTCAAACTTGCTTCCCTTGCCACTAAACAACAAAGAGATTTGGAAAAAGTTTACTACATGCTAAATAAGAGCGATGATATGTTGGGTGAAGAAATGGATCAGTCAAAAGCTTTGGCTGAAAGTCTTCAGAGACTTCATACTAAGTATGACACCCTCCAAGATCAACATAACACTCTTTTATCTGATCATGAGAAGCTAAGTGAAGTATGTTTTAAACCCTGAAATTGTAGTGCGCGACGCGAACAAACCCCCACGTCCAAATCCCTGAAGTCAGTACCCTGATCTTGTTGATCCCGGTCAATTGTAACCCTAAATCCACTCTAGACTTATTTGGAAGGACAATCCCGACCAGGATCCCTTGTTTCTCTCCTGATCACACAGGTCATATCTCTCTCGCCGATTCCATTGCCAGCTCACAAAACCAGCTCGTGCTATGTGCTCGTCGCTACAGCGTCTGCGTGTGAACGCGGCCGTCCACGACGTTCCGATCTTGCACATTCTGCCCGTGGAGGCCGAGGCGTATGCCGTGTGTTTCGATCGGCTTTGGATGGCGTCCGTCGCCAAGCCGGTGCTGCTCTTAGAATGCTAGATCGATTCACTCTGTCTCCCAGAAGCATGCCCAGGCATCCCCTTTTCTCCCATTTCTCCTCTCCCGATCCCGAGCCGCATGCATTCTGTCGAGTACCTTGTGGACATGCACGGCTACTGTCCAAGCCGACGCTCGTGCTTGCTCCTCGCACAACACCATTCTTTGCCGCTAGAGCGGACTACTCGATGGCCGTGCAGCGCACGAACACCACCCCTGTTCCAATTCGACAGCTTCGTGTCCAACACATCCCACATCACGGCATCACGCGACTGCGAGGATCGCCGACGGAGTAGGAGACATGTGCCAGGAAGACCGCTCCGCAAGCTCATACACATCCACAGGTGGCGAGACTCACCGCCAGTCAGAGGAAACAAATATGATGAGATTGGCCGGTCTCCTCTGTACCGCGACTAGAGCCAGTGCCCAAGTGGCGGACAACGGCAGTCTCCGTCTCGCGGGTGAGCTCCTGTGCAGAACATCACCACGGAAACTGTCGTGGTTTTGTCACGGCAGATGTCCTAGAGAAAGGACTTAGTCATGGAGCCATCGCGATGGGTTAGCTTGAAGGGGTTAAAGCGGACACAAGGACGCAAGAGATTTTATACTAGTTCGGCCCCTTCAATGAAGGTAAAAGCCTACGTCTAGTTGTGATGGAATTGATGGGGTTTCGATGACTAGGGAGCAAACAAGCTTCGCCTATGTCTCGAGTTGTCGTCCGTTCTCCCTGAACCGTCGCCGGGTCGCCCCCTTATATACACGGGTGATGCCTGTCGGTTCAGAGAGTCCCAACACCGGTTCATACTCGTATCCGGGTTGGCCTCTCCTTGTTCCTAACTTACAGTACAAGTATATGTACAAACGCCGGTGCACGGCTGCAGGTTTTAAACCGACTACGGGCCTTAGGCCCTTATCTGCCTCTTTGGGCTTTAACACCTTTGAACTACTGATGAAGTTAATCCGGCCCAGGTAGGCCGGTTTATGCCCAGTAGTAATATCCCCAACATTAGGCCCTAGATTGATTTGAACAGGTTCATGTCAATCCTTAGCAAAAATCTTCGTCTTCAACATCTTCTTGTAGTTGTTGAACCGCTGTGATGTCATCTTCTTGGTTTGCTGTAAACCGGCGTGACGTCATGTGTCATAAAGAAAACATCCATGATATCTTCTTGTTTAATAGATTCGCAATAACCGAGGTGACAGCTCCACTTCCAAAATCTGCGGTCCCTTGATTCACGCGCCTGACACATGTCCTTTGCCTTATAAATAGGTCCGAAGGGTCATTTCTTTTCTCCCCTTTGTGCCCTTCCTCTTTGTCTTCCTCGCGTCGCCAGTCTCAGAGCTCCGCCACCGCCGTCGTCTTCTGCATCATCCTTGGCCGCTGCATCAACCTGAACGCACCAGAAAAACCGCGGCGACCTTCCGCGTCTTCCTCAGCTCTGGTAGGTCTTCTGCTCTTCTCAACATAGATCTGATCTAGGGTTTCGTGTTCTTGCGGTGTTCATCACCTGTTCATACTCATGTACTAGCTCCTGGATGCACATGTGAACCCTTGCTTTGTGTAGCAGTAACTTTTAGTATCCGCCATTAGTTTCCTGCCCAAAACCATAGATCTCACATATACTTCTGCCCATTGATTCAATACTGTTCTGCTTTGATCTTCGACTATTTTTCTTATTTTCTGAACTTGATTCAGATCCAACGCCGTAACAAGATCTTGTGAAACCTATTTCTGCATACTTAACCATCCGCAATCTCAATTGCTTTAATGTTTAGATCAGGCGGTTTAACCTTATAGAAAATTTTCCAAACCGGTATATGCCATTAGTCCCCTTGTTGAACCGCCAGATGTTGTTTGCTTCATGAAACTCCGGTTTAGATAGAGCTGTCTCCGGTTTAACATTGTACATACCAGTGCACTTTAATCAATGCATTTTTGAACCGGGATCTTTTACCTTGTAGATTCCATCATGGCCAAGCAAGTGTATGAGTGCAATTGGGTTCCTTCTCGCGTCACAGAGGCTGAACTAGACGATTTAGTCCTGATTGGCGCTTTAGGCAGCAAAGATACCATCCATTGGAGGGCTCCTGGCAAAGAATTCCCTCCCACACCTCGAGAAGGAGAGGTTGTTGTTTTCGTAGATCACTTAGCCCGGGGCTTTAAGCCGCCCGGTTCTAAATTTTACCGGGATGTTTTAGCCGATTTCCAGCTCCATCCACAAGATACTGGCCCCAACTCTGTTACAAATATGTGTCACTTCCAAGTGCTCTGTGAAGCGTTCTTTCAAGAGGAGCCCACAGTGGAATTGTTCAGAGACCTATTCCATCTAAACCGTCGTACTGAGTTTACTGGCAGCTCCAATACGGAGTTGGGTGGCGTGGCGATTCAGAAAAGGAAAGAGGTCACATACCCTCACGCCAAACTGCATAGCCACCCCAAAGAATGGAATCAGACATGGTTCTACTGCAAAGACACCTCCCCTGCTGGTGAGAATCCCTTGCCTGGCTTTCGACCGGAGTGGCTCAGCAACACACACCCTTTTCCACGAAGATTGACTGCACAGGAGAGAAGTAAATATGCTCCTCAGCTGTCAAAGCTCAGAGCCTTTATGGCCAATGGTTTAACAGGGGTTGATCTTGCTCGCTGTTGGATATCATGGAGCATACTGCCCCTTAGTCAGCGCTCCGGTTTGATGTGCGAGTATACTGACAGGGTTGATGACCCCCTGCGACATTCAAAACTCCAGCTCTCCGGCGAAGGAATCACAGAGGCTGTGCATAAGATACTGAATGAACCGGAACACGTCTGCGCTAGAACCGGTCTGCTTCCTTTCTGTGTCACCAACAAACCGCCAGCTGTAAGACTTTAATTTTTCTCTTTGCTGAATCTGTTATTGATATGTCTGGTCATTGTTTTTAATATCCGTGTCTGCATAATCAGGGCGATGATCCATTTTGGAGCAAAAAACTGCCGCAGGAGAAACCAGAAAAACCAGACAAACCGGAAAGAACAACCCGGCAAAAGACTAAAGCTGTGAAGAAGACTGCCCACAAGAAAAGAACCACTGCATCTTCTAATCCGGCCCCTGACGATGAGGTTGATAATCCGGACTTTGAGGTAGAGCTTGACTCACTTGGTTTACTTTTCATGCGTCTTATTGATGATGATATTTGTCAGGATGATGCCGAAGCCAGCCATGCGGATGTTGCAGAGGTAATTATTCTCTCTTCCGATTCAGAAACTTTGCCTTCAGAAAAAATCCGTCAGGCAAACCGGAAAGTTAAATTTTCTCATCCTCTTGCTTATTTGGATCCTAAACTTCTTATGAAGACCCAACAACATGAAGTTCGCCGCACCACCCGGCACAGCGGCCAGGTAGTTACCTCCGCCGGTTTACCGAACAGTCTGGTTCGGAAATGCCACTCCGAGGTCTCTAATTTGCTTGTCAGTGCTTGTCCTAAAGCGGGCTGCTTTCGTCAACCTCTTAATCCGTCTGACTCCGATTACCAGGTTACTTCCCACTCATCTTCTGGCGAGTCATCGGCTACTCAGCTCCCACCGCTCAAAACGGTGCTTGGGTAAGCTATACTTATTGTGATGTTTGCAGTACATTGCCTTAGAACATATGCTATATTTGATTTTGTTATTCTTCTCAGGGCCAAACCTAGGCCAAGCAAGAAGGCCCGCGTGGACAAAGCGGCCGAAGAAGATGTCGTTCTTGAAGCAGACAAGACACCCAATGCTGAAGCGGCTATTCCTGAGGATATTCCCAACGATCCACCATAGCAAGATGATGATCTTATTGCTGAAGAGAGACCTACTGATACCTCAGGTCCTACCCATCAGCCCACAGTTTCCACCCGGATTGAAAGCTCCACCGGTCCAGCAAAACCTACTAACAAGCCAACAGCTCCAGTGCAAACCGGCGGTACCAAGGATGATGAGGTTGTCATTACTGGCACTGGCCATACTGAGCCAAGCAATCCTGTCGCTTTATCCAAACATTCTGCCAAGGAAGAATTTGCTGCCTTTGGCAAAGGCAAGTGGAACGCTGATCTGACGACTTACGCTGCTCTGAACGCCCAAGATATTCATTCCGGCTATCTGAACCGGCTGTATACCAGCCGTGACTACGAAGCCGGTCTGGTTAACATGATGAAAGATAAATATGAGGTAACTTCCATATGCTCCTTCCTGCTTGTATGCTTCCATTCTTGCTGACTCTCCTAGCCCCCAAGGGCCGGTTTGAAATATTCTTTCAACCGGGACTTAATAATATAAATCTTGATGCATTGAAATTTGCTGATGTAGCCCCCAAGGGCCAGTTCAACTTAGCGTCACTTTAAGTAATTGAAACCGCCGCATCAGAATATATATGATCAAATAGCCATTAGCCCCCAAGTGCCAAGTTGAATACTTGTATTGATCTTGGGACTTTGTAAACAATTGAAAGATGAAGATCGAATATGCATTAGCCCCCAAGTGCTAAGCGCATAACTTGTTATGTGGTTGGTACTTGAATCCTTCTACCGATTTGTTGAAACATATGCCTGTATGCATGCAGGCGGAGCTGAAGACGAAAGAAAACCAAGTCATCGATCTTCAAGAAAACCTGAAAACCCAACAGGCTGAAACCTCCAAAGCAAAAGAGGAATTGGCTAGTGCTTTAAGCGCCATGGAAAAACTTAAGGAGAACTTCAAGAAGAAACGGGTGGATTGGGCCACTGAAAAGTCCGCTTTGATCAAACGAGCAGAGGATGCCGAGGCTGCGCTAAAACCAGTGACGGATGAACTAACCAGCATAAAGCGGCACATTCATGCCATGACCACTGCTATCTTTGGTAAGTCAGCTTGCCTTCTGAATTGGCTTTGCCTTCTTACAGAGTCGCTAGTTTATTAACCCTTTTATGGTATTTCAGGGACACGCATTGGTCACTTGGGGTCAGATGTGCGGAAGAAATTGAAGGCCGCCTATACATTGGTTGAACAATTGTATACTGGTGCCCAGCGGATCACCTGTACCGCGTCTCATAACAAACCGGCACCCACTTTGATTCAAGATACTCTGATGAAACTGTCAGTGCTTCCTGCCCGGGTTGAAGAGCTGAAGAAATCTGCTGCTCGAACTGGTGCAATCAATGCCTTAATCCGGGCCAAAGCCTAGGTGCCGGATTTGATCCTATTGAAGCGGCTTAGGGCTATCCCAGCTTGAAGGAAGACGGGTCAGAATTTGGTGAAGCGGATCTGCGAGCAATAAACCGGGAGGTGCGTCCACTAGCTTGTCAGTTGGCTGAGGAAGCAGACTTGTCTCATTATCAAGCACAATATGACAGTCAGAACAAGCGAATAGCTGCGCCAATCCATGAATCGGAAAATCTGATCCCTCCAATCCGTAAGCATACTTACGCTCCCGATATTGACCCGTCATTGCTGATCCATGATGAAGCTGTTTTTCAAGCATTAATGGGAATCGACTGGACAACTGTGGATTTCCAGCCACTGGGTAGAGAAACGGAAGCTGAAGCGGCGCAGGATGACCCACAACCATCAGGCCAGGCTGGTGGCCAGGCTTGAACCGGAAGCCGGTTTAAAACTGCCTCTCCTTTGTGAAAAACAATTATATTATTATGGGCACCATGTTGCCTTGTAATAGGCTAGCTGATACCTTTGATGTTGATGTGCCTTCGTGCATAACTTGTTCTTCCTGTGGTAATGAACTTTCCAAAACAATTTCTGAAATAAGAAATTCGTCAAGTGCCACCACGGTTGTACCGTCAGGCGGAATATGATGTCTGTATATATGAAATCAAAATATACAAAACAAAATTTTAAGTATATGATCAAATTTTTGAGATACATAATACCTGCCATCGTTGATTGTGAAGTTGGCTTGGCCAACTTTGAAGCGGAGTTTTGCAAACCCACACTGTTGGAGGAGATAACAGCTCCTGTATATATATATGACGCTGGTTTACCATGCAAACCGTGCCGTGTTATAATAAACACCGTGTTACTCCATAAGAGGATGTTAACAATAAGGATCAAACCAGACAAATAGTCTCCGGATTGACGTGAACTGTGTTCCGTCAATTGATTAGTTAAAAAACTTTGTCGGTTTAGAAAACACAATGAAAAGCAAAAAAAACCCTTCAAAGAAAAGTGTGAAGCAAAAGCAACAACAAAAACGTTTGCCAAAAAAGGTTTATTTAAGCTGATCAAATGGCGTTACCATGGCCAAACACGACCAAGCTCCCGTTAGGTGTAACTATGGTTCTAGTCAGCCAGGTCCCCAAATGAAACCGTGGCATTTATGCCGACCAAATGGCATGGTCATGGTTCGGGTTCGACCAAGCCCCCAAGTGATTCTGTGGCCTTAGGCCGATCAAGAGGCATGACTGGTTCAGACATGACCAAGTCCCCAAGTGATCTGGTGGCTCTTGCCTATCAAGAGGCATGGTATTGGTTCGGACACGACCAATCCTCCAAGTGATATAACACGATGCTTTTAGCAAAGCGAACTCAAGGGGTAAACCGGAGGCCGCTTTAGAGCAACTCCGTGTAACCTCACATGATGTAAAAGAACAGATACCCCGCTTTAGCTGAGGTTCCGGTTTATTATATTTAATCATAATATATACATTGTCGTAATATGTACATAAGTATAGCCAATGGCTCAGGTATAGTAAGGCCGAAGATGAGCTATATTCCACGGCCTGTTAGTCTCCTCCTCTGATGTACGTGAGTCCTTATGCTCTCGAATATCATTCAGATAGTACGACCCGTTGTGCAGATTCTTGCTGACCACGAAAGGCCCCTCCCAAGGTGGGGATAACTTATGCATATCAGTCTGATCTTGGATGAGCCGAAGCACCAAATCTCCTTGAAAGGTTCTGGTTCTGACGCGGCGACTGTGATAACGACGAAGATCCTGCTGGTAAATCGCTGATCGGGCGGCTGCGATGTCACGCTCTTCATCCAACCGGTCCAAAGCATCTTGCCGTGCTGTCTCGTTGTCCGTTTCAATATAAGCTGTGACACGAGGTGAATCATGACGAATATCACTGGGGAGAACCGCCTCCGCTCCATAAACCATGAAGAACGGTGTGTATCCTGTTGATCTGTTGGGCGTTGTATTGATGCTCCATAACACAGATGGTAATTCTTCTACCCAACAACCCGGCGTTCTCTGCAAAGGAACCATGAGCCGGGGCTTGATGCCTCTCAAGATCTCTTGATTAGCTCTTTCTGCTTGACCATTGGACTGTGGATGTGCCACTGATGAAACGTCGAGCCGGATGTGCTCCCGTTCGCAGAACTCCTTCATAGCACCTTTGGACAAATTGGTACCATTATCTGTGATAATACTGTGTGGAAAGCCAAACCGGAAAATCACCTTTTTGATGAACTGAACCGCCGTGGCCGCATCACACTTGCTAACAGGTTCTGCCTCCACCCACTTTGTAAACTTGTCAACCGCCACCAGGAGGTGGGTCTTCTTATCTTTGGACCTTTTGAAAGGCCCAACCATATCCAGCCCCCAAGTCGCAAACGGCCAAGTAATTGGAATCATTCTCAATTCTTGAGCCGGTACATGAGCACGTCTTGAAAACCTTTGGCAACCATCACATCGTCTGACCAGATCCTCCGCATCAGCATGAGCAGTTAACCAATAGAAGCCATGGCGAAACGCTTTAGCCACCAGAGACTTTGAACCGGCATGGTGACCACAATCTCCTTCGTGGATCTCACGCAAAATTTCACGGCCTTCTTCAGGAGGCACGCAATGCTGAAAAGCTCCTGATACACTGCAATGATGCAACTCGCCGTTGATGATAGCCATGGACTTGGATCACCGGATTATCTGCCGGGCCAGAATCTCATCCTCTGGCAACTTTCCCCGGTTCTTGTACGCCAGGTAAGGAAGCGTCCAATCCGGAATAACATGAAGAACTGCCACCAATTGAGCCTCCGGATCAGGAATAGCCAAATCCTCTTCACCAAGGATCTTCACCGACGGGTTGTGCAGCACATCCAGAAAAACATTGGGCGGGACCGGCTTGCGCTGAGAGCCCAGCCGGCTTAAAGCGTCCGCCGCTTCATTTTTCCGCCGGTCCACATGGTCCACCTGATAGCCTCTGAAATAACCTGCAAGAATATCCACCTCACGACGATATGCTGCCATGAGTGGGTCCTTGGAGTCCCAAGTCCCAGACACTTGCTGAGCCACAAGGTCCGAGTCACCGAAGCACTTAACTCGACTTAGATTCATCTCCTTAGCCATCCGGAGACCATGGAGTAAGGCTTCATACTCAGCTGCATTGTTAGTACAAGGGAACATTAAACGGAGAACATAACAAAACTTATCACCTCGTGGGGAAGTTAATACGACTCCAGCCCCCGAGCCTTCCAACTGCCTGGATCCGTCAAAATGGATGGTCCAATACGTATGATCCGGCTTTTCTTCAGGTGCTTGCATTTCCGTCCAATCATTGATGAAATCAACAAGTGCTTGGGACTTAACCGCTGTCTGAGGCACATACTTCAAACCATACGGCCCCAGCTCTATGGCCCACTTTGCAATCCGGCTAGTTGCTTCCCGGTTCTGGATGATATCTCCCAAAGGAGCAGAATTGACCACCATAATTGAGTGCCCTTGGAAATATTGTTTAAGCTTCCGGCTTGCCATAAAAACTCCATACACCAGCTTCTGCCAATGCGGATACCTTTGCTTGGACTCAATGAGCACCTCGCTGATATAATAGACCGGACGTTGAACCAGATGCTCCTTACCTGCCTCCTTTCGCTCCACCACAATAGCTACGCTGACCGCCCGAACATTAGCAACAACATATAGCAGTAACGGCTCCTTGTCAATGGGAGCGGCGAGCACAGGCGGATTGGCCAATTGCCGCTTTAAGTCCTCAAATGCTTCATCAGCAGCAGAACTCCAGACAAACTGATCCGTCTTTTTTAACATCTGATACAAAGGGATTGCCTTCTCACCCAGGCGACTGATAAACCGGCTTAGCGCAGCAATCTGGCCTGCCAGGCATTGAACATCGTTGATACACTTCGGTTTAGCCAGGGAGGTGATAGCCGTGATCTTCTCCGGATTAGCCTTAATTCCCCTGTTGGACACTAGAAAACCCAATAGCTTGCCCGCCGGTACACCAAAGACACACTTGTCCGGATTAAGCATCATCTTGTATGTTCTCAGGTTATCAAAGGTTTCCTTCAAATCATCAATCAGAGTCTCCTTCTCCCTGGATTTAACCACGATATCATCCACGTAAGCATGTACATTACGGACAATCTGCTTGTGAAGACAATTTTGTACACACCGTTGGTATGTTGCCTGGGCACTCTTGAGCCCGAAGGGCATAGACACATAGCAGAAGGCTCCAAAGGGAGTTATAAATGCTGTCTTCTCCTGGTCCTTAACTGCCATTTTGATCTGATGATAGCCAGAATACGCATCCAAAAAACTTAAACGCTCACAACCCGCCGTAGCATCAATAATTTGATCAATACGGGGGAGGGCAAAAGGATCTGCTGGACAAGCTTTATTAAGATCTGTGTAATCCACACACATGCGCCAGGTGTCGTTTTTCTTGAGGACCAGCACCAGATTGGCAAGCCACTCAGGGTGAAAAACTTCAACAATAAAGCCAGCTGCTAAGAGCCTGGCTACCTCTTCTCCAATCGCCTTGCGTCTTTCTTCGTTAAACCGGCGGAGGAACTGTTTCACCGGTTTATATTTAGGATCCACATTAAGTGTGTGCTCAGCGAGTTGCCTCGGTACACCTGGCATGTCAGAGGGCTTCCATGCAAAAATGTCCCGATTCTCATGGATGAACTCGATGAGCGCGCTTTCCTATTTCGGATCCAAGTTGGCACTGATGCTGAACTGCTTGGACGAATCACCAGGTACGAAGTCAACAAGTTTAGTTTCTGCTGCCGATTTGAACTTCAGGGCCGGATCATGCTCCGTAGTTGGCTTCTTCAACGGAGTCATGTCCGCCGGATCAACATTGTCTTTATAGTACTTCAACTCCTCGGTGGCACAAACCGACTCTGCATAAGCCGCATCTCCTTCCTCGCATTCCAAAGCAATTTTGCGGCTTCCGTGAACCGTTATTGTCCCCTTGTGACCCGGCATCTTGAGCTGCAAATACACATAACAGGGCCGAGCCATAAACTTGGCGTAGGCCGGTCGCCCAAATAGGGCATGATATGGACTTTGGATTTTCACCACTTCAAACGTCAATGTCTCCGACCTGGAATCATGATCATCCCCAAAGGCCACCTCCAGAGCTATCTTACCAACGGGATATGCTGATCTGCCAGGCACTACACCGTGGAATACTGTACTAGACGGTTTGAGATTCTTATCTGTTAGTCCCATACGACAGAAGGTCTCATAGTACAGGATGTTAATGCTGCTCCCTCCATCCATGAGAACCTTGGTGAACTTATAACCTCCCACCTGAGGCGCCACCACCAGAGCCAACTGACCCGGATTATCGACCTGGGGTGGGTGATCCTCTCTGCTCCATATGATTGGCTGTTCAGACCAACGTAGATAACGGGGTATGGCCGGTTCAACAGAGTTGACTGCCCGCCTTTGAACCTTCCGGTCTCGCTTGTCCAAGCTAGTGGTGAAGACATGCTGCCCACCACTCAACTGCTTTGGGTTGCTCTGGTAACCTGACTGTTGCTGTTGTTGGTTGTAACCACCCTGGTTGTTCTGACTATTTTGACCATTATGTCCACCCAGATTACCATTAAATCCTGAACCGGAACTTCCTCCACCGTAACCCGGCCCGGATCCTGAGCCACCGCCAGATTCGTGATCATACTGGAAATTATTAGAATTCTTGAACTCCCGCATAATAAAGCAATCCTTCCAAAGGTGGTTTGCTGGCGCCTCCTTCGTCCCATGTCTTGGACAGGGCTGGCTTAGCAAATAGTTTAGGCGGTTTGGGTTAGGCTTGGGTGCTCCATTACGATTTTTCGGCCTACCCTTGCGTCGCTGGCCATTGTCCTGTGCGTTGGTGTTAGCCACAAAGTCCATGTTACCATCCGCTTTACGCTTGCCTCCTCCGCCATTGCCTACCCAGTGATGCTGCTGACCTTTGGAGCTGCTGTTCTTCTTCCCTTTCCCTGTCTTGTCATCATCAGATTCGGGATCCTTGGTACTATCAGAATCATCATATTTCACCAAAGCGGCCATGAGGGTCCCCATGTCGGTGCAATGACGTTTCATTCGTCCTAGTTTCAACTTCAGGGGCCCAAACCAGCAGTTGCCTTCTAGGGTTAATACTGCGGTGTCAGCGTTGATGCGGTCTGAGGAGTGCAACACTTGTGAAACCCGGCGCACCCAATGAGTCGTTAACTCTCCTTCCTCCTGGACGCATGCAGCTAAGTCCACTATCGACGTGGGCTGTTTACAGGTATCCTTGAAATTGCTGATAAACCGGGCTCGTAATTGGGCCCATGAACTGATAGAATTAGCTGGCAAGCTTTTTAACCAAGTACGGGCCATTCCTTCAAGCATCATGGTGAAGTATTTCGCACACGCCGTGTCATCCACATCAAGCATCTCCATGGCCATCTCATAGCTCTCCACCCATGTCTCTGGAGGTTGATCCGCCGTGTAATTTGGTACCTTGCGCGGGCCTTTGAAATCCTTGGGTAGGCGCACGTTGCGTAAAGAGGGGATAAGGCAAGGCACCCCCAAAGAACTAGAAGTAACACCAGGTTCGATCGAGATGGTTGGACGAACCGGCGTGAGCTGCCGAGCCTGATGCTGTGCGGCTAACTCGGCCTCCCTGTGCGCTCGGGCCCGGTTCACCACTTCCTGAGCGTCATCAGCACCACCCGTCGGGTTTTTGCCACGGGGTGCTCCACGTCGTACATTACTCGACACTGCTGGTTCATCCATATGTCTGCTATAGCTCCGGCTTGGACGGGGGGTCGAGTGGATCCGGTCGCGGCTGTACGAGTACGCTTCCTGTTGGGCCAAAGCTGTCCTCAGAAGTTCCTTGACCCGTCGCGTCTCTACTGCCTGTGGCGAGTCACCTTCAATTGGAATGGCCTCCAGCCGTGCAGCCGCGGCAACAAGATTGTCCATCGGGTTGGAGTAATGACCCGGAGTAGCCTGAGGTACAACGGTGTTTTGACGAGGCGGGTCCATCTGACGAGGTTGAACCGGTGCACCGGTCCCAGGGGCTTCTACCCGGTTTCCCACCAGCGGATTACCGGCTCTTGGTCCTGGAGTGTTGAAAAGGTCTCTGGCCTCGAAAACCGGAGTTAAGCGGGATCGGTGCTTCCTCCTCATGACTTCATGCGACGCGCTTTGGTCCAACATAAGCTTGTAGGCCTGTGCGTCTAAAGCGGCCCGCTCTACAGCCATCCTGGTGTCCTCAGCTGCCAGATCCGCCTTGGCCTGGGCGATCTGTTCCTTTACCTTTGCAATCTCTGCGTTGTGAACGTCCTGATCCGGCGGATTAACTTCCGCCATAAGCCCAGCCAACACATCAAATAGTTCTGATAGAACCTGAGCCGGCGGGCGCACAGGACCTCCTGCCCCGGCAGCCGTCGCCGCTGCGGAATCGGAGATCGTTGCCACAGTTGTCGAAGAATGAAGCACTGCTTGTGTTCCGGCCATGAATATTCCAACCCGGTTGGGCAGATCAGAGGGGTCCGGAATACTATTGCCATCAGAACAACTCCCAATCTGGCCATCTTGTAGCTGATAAAGAGATTTGGTTTCTTCGGTCGAAGATTCATCACTGGAACAAACAACGGTCGTGCCGCGGGGTTCCGATCCGTCCTCATAACTTCCTCCATGGATGACTCCCACGATGGCACGCTTTATGGCCGGTTTAACCCGGGCGGATCGCGCACGCTGAGCCGTCTCGACGAGGTCGGTGCAGATGTCTGGCTCAGGGCCCGGTTCACTGATCTTGCCAATGAAAACCTGAATGCTACCAAAGGGGACCCGGTATCCGTACTCAATTGAGCCGGCCTCGGGGCCCCAGCCTGCGTCGTCGATGTAGAGCTTGCCGCGACGACTCTTAGTCATCCGGCCTACCGCGTAGCCCTCGAGTCCTTCAAAGTGGCCCTCCAAGAACCGGAAACCATCGCGCGATGGCCCCACGGTGGGCGCCAACTGTCGTAGCAGATGTCCTAGAGGAAGGACTTAGTCGTGGAGCCATCGCGACGGGTTAGCTTGAAGGGGTTAAAGCGGACACAAGGACGCAAGAGAGTTTATACTAGTTCGGCCCCTTCAATGAAGGTAAAAGCCTACGTTTAGTTGTGATGGAATTGATGGGGTTTCGATGACTAGGGAGCAAACAAGCTTCGCCTATGTCTCGAGTTGTCGTCCGTTCTCCCTGAACCACCGCCGGGTCGCCCCCTTATATACACGGGTGACGCCTGTCGGTTCAGAGAGTCCAACACCGGTTCATACTCGTATCCGGGTTGGCCTCTCCTTGTTCCTAACTTACAGTACAAGTATATGTACAAACGCCGGTGCACGGCTGCAGGTTTTAAACCGACTACGGGCCTTAGGCCCTTATCTGCCTCTTTGGGCTTTAACACCTTTGAACTACTGATGAAGTTAATCCGGCCCAGGTAGGCCGGTTTACGCCCAGTAGTAATATCCCCAACAGAAATAGAGGCGTGCCCTACACGGAGGTGTCACCTGCTCTGGATAGGCTGGCGGGGATTAAGATAGAAGATGAATCTGACAGCGGGCCAATGTTGTCAGCGAGAGTAGCGATTAATCCCGCCCTGGATCATTTTTTCCCGGTGTGACAAATGGATTCAAGGTTTAAATTGACCGGGAACAACGAGGTCAGGGTACGGACTTCAGGGATTTGAATGTGGGGGTTTGTTTGCGTCACGCTCTACAAGCTCAGGGTTTAAAACAGACTTCACTCTGAGAAGCTTTCTTATGAATTTCTTCAAAGAAAGCAAGATCTTGAGAAGCTAAGAGTGAGTTATGAAGATCTTCAGAAGGAGCGCGATTCATTACTTGCTCAACAAATCAGCGCTTCTCAGGAAGAATTTGTTCCTCCATGTTTGAAATGCATTGAACGTGAATCTGCTAATTCTTCACCTGAATTTTCAAATGCTGCTAATGTTTCAAATTCTTCAAATGCCTCTGCTATCACTAACTCCTCATCTGAGGACATTGCTAGTATCACTGATGATGCAGGGTTGAAGGAATTGTACATGACAGGCATGTACAAAAGCCTCAAAGGGCATCATGCTCTTTGTGATGTGCTTAAAAAGCAGATCCTCAACAGGAACCCTAGGAAAGAGGGTATTGCCTTTGAGAGGAAACTCAATGCTGATGGTACATATTGGAAGCCTGAGCAGTAACCCAAAACTACATGGGTTGCTGCAAAGGGACCTCCAGTTGATCCATCTAACTTATCTGGATTTGCATGTGAATCTCCTCATTCTGATGATGAGTCATTTGACTCCAGCTATAAACTGTTCAAAAATCAGAATGGTGATGTATTTGCTAGATATGTTGGCACTAACTGCAGGAACGGCTCCCCTATGAAGAAAATCTGGGTTCCCAAAAGATGCCTTGAAAATCTTGAGGTGAATGCCATTATGATGCCACCTGTGAAGAATAGGAACCCCAGATCAAATTCTTCATATGGACCAAATTCTTCATATGGATAATATTCCTCAAAAGGATCAAAGTCCTCATATGAACATCATCGTGCTAACCCATTTGTTTCGCAGGGAAGATCTAAGGATTATGCATATGTGCATTATTCTTCAAATCATTATGTCCATAAGTCCTCGAAGAATTTCTCTGCATACTCTTATGCTTACTCTAACCCCTCTTATGTGAAACGAAATGGACTGGCTTCTATGCCATCCTTCTCGTATGGAGCTCGCAGAATGATGAACTCTTTGCCACCCCTTCAGATGTGGGTGGTGATGAAAAAAAACTAATCTCTTCTACAAGGTCAGGTCTCCAGACGTACGTAATCGTCTGAAGAATTTACTGGAGACCTGAGTATGCCTGATAGGACGCAGACTAATCATGAAGAAATGAACTTTCATTTCTCACATCCTCATATTGCTTTATCTGTTCTTTTACTTGATGAAATTGATCTGATGAATTGATGTCATATTCTTCACTGATGAAGTATATGAGTTTGTAAGCTGCACTAATTCATCTGCAGGATGATCAACCCAAAGCCACTGAGTGGGTCCTCGATAGTGGATGTACAAATCACATGACTGGTGACAAGAATCTATTGATGGATGCTCCATTATCTCCGTCGCATCTGAAGCATATCATCTTTGCTGACAAAGGCAAAAGTCAGGTATTGGGTCTAGGTAAGGTTGCGATCACAAAGGATCGACACATGGACAAAGTCATGCTTGTTGAGTCCTTAGGATACAACCTTATGTCTGTCTCAATGCTTTGTGATCTTGATATGGTTGTTGTCTTTGGCAAGTACCGTTGTGTTGTGGTTATGGAAGCTGACAATTCCAAAGTCTTCAAAGGATTTAGGAGAGGAGACCTGTATATTGTTGATTTCTCTACAGGACCACAACCAGCCGTGTGTCTACTTGCAAAAGCTTTAGAAGGCTGGCTCTGGCATCGACGACTTGGTCATGCAGGCATGAGGAATTTGCACACGCTTGCGAAGAAGAACCATGTCATTTGCATCGAGAATGTAAAATTCCTCAAGGATCACCAATGCGGAGCCTGTGAAGCTGGAAAGATGACCAAGGCCAAGCATCCAGTGAAGACTATCATGACCACTACTCGTCCATTTGAATTGCTTCACATGGATCTCTTCGGTCCTAATCATTATTCTGCTGTTTCAAATGAAGCATCTCAATATGGCTTTGTTATTGTTGATGATTACTCTCGTTATACATGGGTACACCTTTTTACTTACAAACATGAAGTGCAGGAGGTCTTCAAACAATTTTCCTCGAGGGCTTCAACCAACTTTGGTGTGAAGATCAAGCACATCAGAAGTGATAATGGCACCGAGTTCAAGAATTCTGGTCTCGATGACTATCTTGATGAACTTGGTATTACTCATGAGTTATTTGCTCCTTACACTCCTCAGCAGAACGGCGTCGTGGAGCACAAGAACAGGACTCTTGCTGAGATGGCTCGCACTATGCTTGATGAATACAAAACGCCTCGTCGGTTCTGGACTGAGGCAATTGATACTGTGTGCCACATCATCAACAGAGTATATCTTCACAAATTCTTCAAGAAGACTGCCTATGAACTCCTCACTGATAAGAAACTCAATGTAAGTTATTTCAAAGTCTTCGGTGCTAAATGTTGGATAAGAGATCCTCATCACAACTCAAAATTTGCACCAAAAGCACATGAAGGTTTTATGCTTGGTTACGTAAAGGACTCGCACACCTACAGAGTCTTCAACAACGTTCTTCACAAGGTTGTTGAAACTGTAGATGTGCGGTTCGATGAAACTAATGGCTCACAAAGAGAGCACCTACCTACTGTGATAGATGAACCAGCACCTGAGGAAACTATCAAGTTCAAGGCTACTGAGGATGTCATTCCTACTGAAGAATCTGCTGAAGAATTCATTCCAGAACATGAAGAACGTTGAGCTAATGCACCTGAAGAAAATGCTGAAGAAATGGTGCTGAAGAGAATGCTGATCAAATTCTTCAACGACAACCAGCTCATCCTCACATTGCAAAAGAAGTGCAAGTTGAAAAGATCACCAATGACATCAAAGCGCCAGGTCCTCTCACACGCTCAAAAGCTTCACATTTATCTAACTTTTGTGGGCACTATGCTTTTGTCTCTATTACAGAGCCCACTAAGGTAGATGAAGCATTTCTGGAGCCTGAGTGGATTCAGGCCATGCAAGAAGAATTACATCAGTTCGAGCTCAACAATGTCTGGGAACTGGTCAAACGTCCAGATCCTCGCAAGCACAATATCATCGGCACAAAGTGGATCTACCGCAACAAGCAAGATGAAAATGGCCTTGTGGTGAGGAATAAGGCACGGCTTGTAGCTCAAGGCTACACACAGGTTGAAGGAATTGATTTCGATGAAACGTTTGCACCTGTTGCTAGACTTGAGGCTATTCGCATATTACTTGCTTATGCTAACCATCATGATATCACTTTATATCAAATGGATGTGAAAAGTGCATTCCTCAATGGTAAGCTTGAGGAAGAAGTATATGTTGCTCAACCCCCAGGTTTTGAAGATCCAAAGAATCCTGACAAAGTCTTCTGACTCAACAAGGCCCTCTATGGCCTCAAGCAGCGTGGTATGATACTTTGAAGGAATTCCTCATGACGAAAGGCTTCAAACCCGGTTCACTCGACCCTATTTTTTCACTAAATCTTATGATGGTGAATTGTTTGTGTGCCAAATATATGTTGATGATATTATCTTTGGCTGTACTGACCAACGTTATAGTGATGAATTTGCCTATATGATGAGTGATGAATATCAAATGTCTATGATGGGAGAGCTGAAATTCTTCTTAGGACTTCAAATTTGTCAACAACGCAATGGCATATTCATATCTCAGGAGAAATACCTCAAGGATGTACTGAGGAAATTCGGCATGCAAGACTCGTCAAAATTCCTATGCCCACAAATGGCCATCCGTGCACTGATGAAAATGGTATTGACTTCGATCATAAGGTATACCGCTCCATGATTGGTTCTTTATTGTACTTATGTGTATCTAGGCCAGATATAATGCTTAGTGTTTGCATGTGTGCCCGATTTCAAGCTACACCAAAGGAATCACACCATAAGGCTGTGAAGCATATTCTTCGATATCTAGCTCACACACCAACACTTGGATTATGGTACCCCAAGGGCTCGGCTTTTGATCTCATTGGATATTCTGACTCTGACTATGCTGGTGATCGTGTGGACCGCAAGTCAACATCTGGAACATGTCATTTCCTCGGACGATCTTTGGTCTGTTGGTCCTCGAAGAAACAGAACTGCGTATCACTATCTACTGCTGAAGCTGAGTATATTGCCGCTGGTTCTTGATGTGCCCAATTGCTATGGATGAAGCAAACTCTCAAGGACTACGGTGTCAACATGAAGAATGTGCCTCTCTACTATGACAATGAGAGTGCCATCAAGATTGCTCACAACCCAGTTCAGCACTCGAAGACAAAGCACATTCAGATTCATCATCATTTTCTTCGTGATCATGTGTTGAAGGGCGACATTTCTATTGAGCATGTGAAGACTGAAGAACAGCTAGCCGATATCTTCACAAAGCCCTTGGATGAGAAGAGATTTAGCAAGTTGTGGTGTGAGCTAAATATCCTAGAATCTTCGAATGTTCTTTGAAAAGGACACTCATCCTAACACTTATGCAAAATTGATGACTTAGATGTGCAACACATGAAGAAACGTTTTTCTTCAATTCAATGAAGAACAACACTCTTAGTGTGAAGAAATTAACGAACAATTTGATTCTCATAACCCTACGATAATAGTACGCGGTGTCTGAAATCATCATTCTTATACGGTGGGTCACGCCACCACCAAAAGTTGAAATTCCTCAATTATTCATATTCTTCAACTTTGCATTGTCTTCACTGCTTCCGTCGTTTTTCTTCATTGACTATATATATAAGTTTATGTCCTCCACAGCATTCACTTATTGCTAATTCTTCAAGTTGGTTTTTCTGCTAAGTGAATGTGATCGGACCCTTCCCCCTCTATGCTATACTCAACCCAATCTATTCACAAATTCTTCATGTGCGTTCTATTTGAAACTTGTTCAAAAACTTCACTGTGTCCTTGTCAGCTGAAGAAATTGTGAACGGAACTTTAAAACCTATCTTATCTAAATTTTCGGCTTTGCCGCTCAAACCGTTCCGCATCCCACGTTATACTTATCCACTCACCCACGATCTAACACGATCTCCACCTCTCACTACGTGGGTGACACCTGTCATGCGAATGAGAAGGGTCAGGGGCACATTCGTCCAATTTCTTTGGGCAAGCAGTTTTTCACCGTGGCTATAAATACCCCTCCGTCCCTCCGTCCCTTCCTCACTTCTTTTACTCCGCTCGACCTCTCTCTCCAGCTCGAGCTTCTCAAACCCTAGCACCGCCGCTACTTCATCGCCGCCGATGAGGAAGAGCTTCACTGCCTCTACCTCGTCGCTGACGTACTCGCGTCGACCGCGGAAATCTTCACTCCGCCGCCGCCGTAGCCGTCTTCCTCCGCCAAGTTAGGGCGTGGAAGATCTGCACAGACGAACTTCACATCTCCTCACTCCAGTTTGTCGTGTTCTTCGTCCAGGGTAATTAAAAGTTACTTTTACTTCCCCCGTTGATTCGAATGATTATCTTCAAAATCTTCAAAGGTTTTTTCTTCATAGCTTCACACACTAAACACCTCACAAGTCATCTGTTCTTGATTCGTTTCTCTAAGCATCATTTTTCTTCAAGATTCCTCAATTGTGTGGATCTTCGATCTATACAACTCTGGAACCTAAGACAAAGAACACTTAGTGAAATTCTTCAAGACTCATCTGGTCAAATTCTTTAAACTTGTTCTTTTTGAAAAACCCTCTGAGAATGCATATGACCTCTCCAAATTCCTCGCAACTATACTCTGTTCAGAGGTACACATGTCAGCTGCTGAATCACTAGGTTCTCATCAACTTAACTCATTTGCAGCGTTCCTCGAAGAAAAGTTGCATACTTCTTCAGAGAATTCAATTGTCCAAATTCCTCAACTGAAGAAAATGGCCGACGGTAAGAAGCCATAGAAGGGAGGAAAGAGGCCTGAGGTCAATACAGCGTTTGAGATCCCTGATGAAATATATGCTGGGTACTGCACACCTACTGAGGAAACCAAGAATGAGCGCAAGGTGCGCATTCAGAAAATAGAAAGGAGATGGGCAAGAGAGTGGAGGGAGTACAGGTATGTAACTCCAAAGTACATGAAGAAATTCGCACTCAATCCTCCATGCCCAAGAGCTCCATTGGCACCTGGCCAAATCACTGATCCCACCAGCCTCAAGCGCAGTGAGGACTATCCTGATGAATGGGCCAAGCGCCAAGCCAAGTTGGCTAAGCAAGCCAAAGAAGCAGTGAGGAAATTCAATGAAGACTCTGCTGCTGCTGTTGCCTCTGCTGAGGCCTTTGCTGTCAAGCCAAAGAAGGCTATGTCAAAGAAGCCTGCGCACAAGCCAAGTGCTTCACCAACAATGCCCTCAAGGCCAAGTTCCTCAGCAATGCCCTCACGGCCATAATCCTCAAAGCCCTGACGACCAATTCCTCATGCTGCTCCTATTCATCCAAAGTCCTCAGCTCCTCTGCCAAAGCCCTCAGCTGTTCCGACTAAATCCTCAGCACCTGTGCATCTCGCCTCGTGCCAAAGGACTGCAGGCATCTCCATTGCCACAGGTGTCTCAGCTAGTTCCTTAGCCGCACCAAGTTCCTCAGTTCGCCCCTCACTGCTGAAGACAAATGCCACTGCTGGACGAGGTCCTTGCCCAAGTCCTTAGAAGAAACAAGTCGCTTTCCAAGTGCTGTCTGAAGAAGACGAAGCTGATGATGATGAACTTGCAGAAATCATCAGAGACAGGCAAGTCAGGGCCGCTAGAGCCAAAGGAACAGAGGTGCCACTGCTTTTGGATCCCAAGTTGATCCTCGACTACATTGATGTTTGGCACAAGGACCCCAACACTCCCATGCCTGACTTCAAGTTGACTCCTGGCCAAAGTCACATGCTGACCCACTTCATTCAAGAAGAAAAGTGGAAATTTGAGAAGGCCAGGCAGATCAAGAAAGCGCAGTACAAGAAAGAGCGCTATCTGAAGAAAAACGTTGTCTCTATGACAATTGAAGAACTTGTCACTATTCAGACTGACATCAAGAAACTCAGTGATGACTTTGACGCATATCGCGCTGATTGGCTTGGAGCCAAGGTTCGTTTTGTGAAACTTGCGGATAACTTCACTTCCAATGTTGCAGCCCCAACACAACAGGAAATTCCTCAGGCTGAAGCATCTGCTCAGCCTGCTGAAGAAAATGCCAGCACCGCTGATGACAATCAGGCTGCTAAAGAAAATGTGAGTTCCATGGCTGATGACTGCATTCCAGTCGCTGAAGAAATTGCCAGGGCACCCACTAGTGGTGTGCCTGAAGAAAATGAAGAACTCAGGGCAACTGCATCAGTTGTGCCTGAAGAAAATCAACCAAATTCCTCAGCTGCTCCTGCACCAACTTCAACTCCAATCCTTCCATCTGCATCAGATGTAAGAAGACCAAGGCTGCAGAGCGTGCTGCAGTGAAGAAAAGGAAAGCATCAGCTGCTTCAGATTATTCAGCTCCGAAGAAAATGAAGCCTATGACAAGTTCATTTGCAAATCCCATTGGTGCTGTTCCCATCTCAACCAGGCCATCAAAGGACCTTGTTCCTTTTGATGAAGAATATGTGATCCCCAATGGATCAGATGAAGAAACTCCTTCTGCTGCTTCGTCAGAGCAGATTGATGAAGAAATTGAAGTGGATGCGATCCCTTCAACACCTGTCATCTCCTCGCCCATGCCTCAGTTCACAGCTGAAGAGGCTGGCGTTGAAGAAATGGAAGATGAAGATGTGGACGTTGGCTGCTCCACACCCGTAATCAGTGATGAATTCTGGGACAGTCAACATCCAAACTCTCCAATGTTCACACCGCTACAGCAAATACCTCAGTCGCCTGCACCAACTGTTCAAATGGGCTCTGAAGAAACTCATCCCACTGCATCTGTCCATGAGGAAATTCCAGCCACTAGCGCCGAAGAAACTACTGCTGCTGAACAACCAACGACGCAGACTGCCACCGAGGAGGAACCAGAAATTCCTCAGCCTGAAGAACCTGCGATTGAGATTCATGAGGTCATGATGCAACTCAGTGACACTCCTCTGCCGAAGCCAAAGGATCCATTCTCACGCAAGAAAAAGTTCAAGGCTGATGATTTCTTTGGCGAGCACATATTCTTTGAAGATTACAACCCATATAACTCTGCTCGCATTAGGAAGAGGCGTTTCTGGACTGCTAGTCAAGCCAATTTCTATTCCTCAGTGCTGTTCAACAAGGAGAAAATCTTCTACCATGAGCATATTCCTCACGTGGATATGGAATCTCTGTCGTGCTTCGCACCAGTCCTCAGTGTTCTTCACGACGCTGGACTGGTAAACTTTTGCTCTCACATCTGCGATTGGAATAAAGAACTGATTCTTCAATTCTATGCAACGCTGCACATCATCGGAGATGCTAAAGATGTGAATTCATGGGTGCTGGACTGGATGTCTGAAAACACTCACTACACTGCACCAACCTCTGAATTGCTTCGTGCTCTACCACTCAGTCCTCCCCTTGAAGAAGCTCGCTGCATCTACAGTGAACGTAAGCTCACACATCATTACATGCAGGTGCTAATGAAACCTTTGAAGCTAGGTCAAGCACCAAGAACCAAATTCCTCGTGAAGGAATTGCTGTACGTGCCCAGAACTGTCTATCGTATTCTTACGAGGACAATCAGTCCTATCAAAGGCCACGACTCATCTGATGAGGAAATTATTGGCATCATGAAGAATCTGGTATTCAACATCGTTCATGGCATTCCTGTCAATTATCACGATTTCTTCATGAGGACTATGGCAAATGTTGCACTGTCTCTGTTTGAGCTGAAGCCTTATGCACCTTGGATTATGAGATTCCTCAGGACAAGGTCTTCACTCAACTACAAAGCTGATTTCCAGAATCACCTCAGCTACTTGCCCCCAATTGAAGTCCTCAAGTAGACATATTTCTCAGTTGATGGAAAGGGCAAGGCACTAGCTGACATAGATGAAGGCATTCGTCCATTGGATGGTCAGTTTCGCAAAGCTGCATCTTATTCCACCAATGATGACTCTGCCACACATGACTCTGCCAATGCACCCAAGTCCACTCCTCAAGCCACTGCTCCGCGCGTGATGATTGACCGAGAACTTCGGCTTAGTCTTCACCAGAAGGTGGATCGAAATCACAAATGGGTTAAGCGTCAGTTTGGTTCTCTTCTTCACAACATGACTGCTACACACAATGCAGTGAAGAAAAACCACTACTACCTCCATCAAGTCTTCGGTCGCACCTGGGTAATCCTGTCACATCTGTATGGTGAAGAAGATCTGAAGAACATGGGTCTCAAAGAAGATTTTGACTGGTCTGCACCTCCACCGAAGAAGTTCAATAAGATCAAGGTTCCTTCTCTGGTGGCTAGCTCACATTCTTCATCGCGCGACACTGATGAAAATGAAGACTTGGACGACACTGCAGCAGGCCCTACTACAACAAACGACCCCAACAACGCTGGCGCTCCTTCATCAACTTGATATTCTTCAGGGGCGTTAGTCCTCATATTCGATCCTTTTGGTCATTTGATGACAAAGGGGGAGAATTTTGAGTTAGTCTTCAAGCGGGTCTTTCTATATGGGCGAGTTAGTCTTCTGAGACTTTTATTGGATTGAGTTGTAAACTTAAACCCGATGGTGCTCTGATACTCTTGATGCGTTTTTCTGCATGCTTATTCCTCGTTAAATATTATTGCACGCATGCTGAACTATATCAGTCACCATATTTCATCATGCATTTCAAATTCTTCATTGTTATATGTCAAATGCGTGTATGAATTACAAGATATAGGGGGAGATCTCCATGATTCAACTCTTCAAGTGTGCATTGCTTCAAAAGCAAATTCCTCACTATGCACATCTTCAGGGGGAGTTCTTCTATATCTTGCAATCAAATTCCTCAACATTGGTATTTACACTTCATATGTTTATTCCCGTTGAAAACTTAACCTATATTGTCATCAATCACCAAAAAGGGGGAGATTGTAAGTGCATCTAGTGCCCCTTAGTGTTTTTGGTGTATTGAAGACTTATAGGTTAAGGGACTAATGCGTTTGTGAGTGTACACAGGTCTATAAGTCAATGAGGAGTTTGATATTTACAGAGAAAGTCGACCCCTAAAAATGAAGTTCTTCGACTGAAGACTTTCTGAAGACTTTGAAAGTGAAGAAATTGGTGTGACCTTGAAGACTTGGTATTCATTCGAGGAACATGAAGCGTGAAGACTTTTGTTTTCGTAGTTTCATTTTCTCTTTCTTGAGTCATAGGAAACACCGTACTGTTAAAGGGGGTCGAGGAAATACTAAGGAAAAATTTCCATGTGATGCTCAACTCAAAATCCTACACCTACCAATCCCTTCGAGTGAAGCCATTGGAAATCTCATACAGTTCAGTCAATTTCTTCAGTGACAGAGACGAAGTTCTTCTGGTCTCTCAGGAATTTTTCCTGACTGAGGAGTTAGGAATTCGCCAGTGCGGATTGCCTACACAGTGAGGAACATGATAGCCCTGAGGAGTTTGCTACTCAAAATTCCGACCGTTGTTGTGCTATGCGCCAGCTGTCCCAAAATATCTATCCACCTAACGGTCAAATCATTGAAGGGCATTTATGTCTTATCATGTCGGGCTGCTCCCTAGGCTATAAATAGCCGCCACCTACAACCACTAGTTGGTTGGCTGCTCCGAGAGAAACTGACACTTGTCATTTGAGAGCAACCCATCCTCTGAGGACTTTGAGCGAAAATCATCAAGTGAGGAAAAACCAAAAAACCCAAAACCCAAACACCTACAAACCCCAAGTGATTGAGCATCACTAAAGAGATTGATCCTGCGTGGATCCGACGCTTGTTACCTTTGAAGACTGTGCTTCTTCCAGACTGTTAGGCGTCATGGTCTAGAGCATCCAAGAGGAATTGTGGATCGCCGAGTGACCAAGTTTGTGAAGGTTTGGAAGTCACTTGAAGACTTACCATGATTGACTGGACGAGGTCTATGTGACCTTAGTTCAAGGAGAATACGGCGAGGACTGGGTGTCTTGAGCTGCGTGTTCAGGACTGGGTGTCCGGGACTGTGTGTCCTCGAGTTTAAATACTCAGCCGCTCCAACCAGACGTACAACTAAGACAACAGTTGGAACTGGTCTACCAAATCATTGTCTTCACCAAGCTTACTGGTTCTATTCCCTCAACTCTTTCATTTCCTCATAACTGTGTTGTGTGTTTGTTCATATCTGTGTTTGAAGACTTTGACTGAAGACTTTCTCAATTTCCTCAGTTCAATTTCTTCAGTTTGTTTGTCTTCATCTTGTGTTATCCTGTGCTTACGCTTCCTGTACTCTGTGCCTGTCTTCATTTCATCATGATGACTATGCTTGTATTCTGTTATGTTTACTTTTGAGTACTTATTCCGCTGCTAGTAGTTCTTCGCTAAGGAATTTCCTCACCGGCAAATTCCTCAGTGAAGAATTTCATAAAAATCGCCTATTCACCCCCCTCTGGTCGATATAACGCACTTTCAATGATTCGGATGGACTTTTAAGCATCGATACGAGTGAGAAAATCTCATCGTAGTCAACACCTTGATCTTGTCAAAAACATTTTGCGACAATTCGAGCTTTATATATAGTAACACTACTATCAGCGTCCGTCTTTCTCTTGAAGATCCATTTATTCTCAATGAATCACCGATCATCGGGCGAGTCAATCAAAGTCCATACTTTGTTCTCATACATGGATCCCATCTCAGATTTCATGGCCTCAAGCCATTTTGCGGAGTCTGGGCTCATCATCGCTTCCTCATGGTTCGTAGGTTCGTCATGGTCTAGTAACATGACTTCCAGAACAGGATTACCATACCACTCTGGTGCGGACCGTACTGGTTGACCTACGAGGTTCGGTAGTAACTTGATCTGAAGTTTCATGATCATCATCATTAGCTTCCTCACTAATTGGTGTAGGAATCACTGGAACTGATTTCTGTGATGAACTACTTTCCAACTCGGGAGAAGGTACAATTACCTCATCAAGTTCTACATTCCTCCCACTCACTTCTTTCGAGAGAAACTTCATCTCTAGAAAGGATCCATTCTTAGCAACGAATATCTTGCCTTCGGATCTGTGATAGAAGGTGTACCCAACAGTTTCCTTTGGGTATCCTATGAAGACGCATTTCTCCGATTTGGGTTCGAGCTTATTAGGTTGAAACTTTTTCAAATAAGCATCATAGCCCCAAACTTTTAAGAAACAACAGCTTAGGTTTCTTGCTAAACCACAGTTCATATGGTGTCGTCTCAACGGATTTAGATGGTGCCCTATTTAACGTGAATGCAGCTGTCTCTAATGCATAACCCTAAAACGATAGTGATAAATCGGTAAGAGACATCATAGATCACACCATATCTAATAAAGTACGGTTATGACGTTCGGACACACCATTACGTTGTGGTGTTCCAGGTGGCGTGAATTGCGAAACTATTCCGCATTGTTTCAAATGAAGACCAAACTCGTAACTCAAATATTCTCCTCCATGATCAAATCGCAGAAACTTTTTATTTTCTTGTTACGATGATTTTCTACTTCACTCTGAAATTCTTTGAACTTTTCAAATGTTTCATACTTATGTTTCATCAAGTAGATATACCCATATCTGCTCAAATCATCTGTGAAGGTCAGAAAATAATGATACTCGCCGCGAGCCTCAACACTCATCAGATTGCATACATCAGTATGTATTATTTCCAATAAGTCAGTTGCTTGCTCCATTGTTCTGGAGAATAGAGTTTCATCTTGCCCATGAGGCATGGTTCGCAAGCATCAAATGATTCATAATCAAGTGATTCCAAAACCCCATCAACATGGAGTTTCTTCATGCTCTTTACACCAATATGACCTAAACGGCAGTGCCACATATAAGTTGCACTATCATTATTAACTTCGCATCTTTTGGCGTCAATATTATGAATATGTGTATCACTACGACCGAGATTCAATAAACCATTCACCTTGGGTGTATGACCTCAGAAGGTTTTATTCATGTAAACAGAATAACAATTATTCTATGTCTTATATGAATAACCGTATTGCAATAAACATGATCCAATCATATTATGCTCAACGCAAACATCAAATAACATTTATTTTAGGTTCAACACTAATCCCTAAGGTAAAGGGAGTGTGCGATGGTGAGCTTATCAGCCTTGGAATCACTTCCAACTCACATCATCACTTCGCCCTTAACTAGTCTCTATTTATTTTGCAACTCCCGTTTCGAGTTACTATTCTTAGCAACTGAACCAGTATCAAATACTGAGGGGTTGCTATAAACACCAGGAAAGTACGCATCAATAACATGTATATCAAATATACCTTTGTTCACTTTGCCACCCTTCTTATCCGCCAAGTATCTATGGCAGTTCCACTTCCAGTGACCATTTCCTTTGCAGTAGAAGCACTCAGTTTCAGGCTTGGGTCTAGTTTTGGCTTTCTTCATGGGAGTGGCAACTTGCTTGCCATTCTTCTTGAAGTTCCCTTTCTTCCCCTTGCCCTTTTACTTGAAACTAGTGGTCTTGTCAACCATCAACACTTGATGCTTTTCTTGACTTCTACCTTTGCTGATTTCAGCATCGCGAAGAGCTCGAGAATCGTTTTCGTCATCCCTTACATATTATAGTTCATCACAAAGTTCCAGTAACTTGGCGATAGTGACTAGAGAACTCTTTCAATCACTATCTTATCTGGAATATTAACTCCCACTTGATTCAAGCGATTGTAGTACTCACACATTTTGAGCACATGCTCACTAGTTTAGCTATTCTCCTCCATCTTGTAGGCAAAGTACTGTCAGAGGTCTTCTACCTCTCGACATGGACATGAGTATGAAATACCAATTTCAACTATTAGAACATCTTATATGCTCTGTGGCGTTCAAAACGTTTTTGAAGTCCCGGTTCTAAGCCGTAAAGCATGGTGCACTAAACTATCAAGTAGTCATCATACCGAACTTTTAACAAACGTTTATAACGTCTGTATCTGCTCCTGCAATAGGTCCGTCACCTAGTGGTGCATCAAGGACATAATTCTTCTGTGCAGCAATGAGGATAATCCTCAGATCACGGACCTAGTCCGCATCATTGCTATTATCATCTTTCAACATAGTTTTTCTCTATGAACATATCAAAAATAAACGGGGAGCTACATCACGAGCTATTGATCTACAACATAGTTATGCAAATACTATCAGGACTAAGTTCATGATAAATTAAAGTCCAATTAATCATATTACTTAAGAACTCCCACTTAGATAGACATCCCTCTAGTCATCTAAATGATCACATGATCCAAATCAACTAAACCATGTTCGATCATCACATGAGATGGAGTAGTTTTCAATGGTGAACATCACTATGTTGATCATATCTACTATATGATTCACGCTCGACCTTTTGGTCTCCAGTGTAACGAGGCCATATCTGCATATTCTAGGCTCGTCAAGTTTAACCCGAGTATTTCGCGTGTGCAAAACTGGCTTGCGCCCGTTGTATGTGAACATAGAGCTTATCACACCCGATCATCACGTGGTGTCTCGGCAAGACGAACTGTAGCAATGGTGTATACTCAGGGAGAACACTTATACCTTGAAATTTAGTGAGAGATCATCTTATAATGCTACTGCCGAACTAAGCAAAATAATATACATAAAGGATAAACATCATATGCAATCAAAAATATGTGACATGATATGGCCATCATCATCTTGTGCCTTTGATCTCCATCTCCAAAACACCGTCATGGTCTCTATCGTCACCGACATGACACCATGATCTCCATCATCTTGATCTCTATCAGCATGTCATCACATGGTCGTCTCACCAAGTATTGCTTTTGCAACTATTGCTATCGCATAGTGATAAAGTAAAGCAATTATATGGCGCTTGCATCTTATGCAATGAAGAGACAACCATAAGGCTCTTGCCAGTTGGCGATAAATGTGTTACAAAACATGATCATCTCATACAATAAAATTTAGCATCATGTCTTGACCATATCACATCAGAACATGCCCTGCAAAAACAAGTTAGACGTCCTCTACTTTATTGTTGCAAGTTTTATGTGGCTGCTATGGGCTGAGCAAGAACCATTCTTACCTACGCATCAAAAACCACAACGCGGTATAGTGATTGCTTTTTTATCTTCAGAAAGAACCATGTTCATTGAATCCAATTCAACTAAAGCTGGAGAAACAAACACCCACTAGCCACTTGTTGTGTGCGAAGCACGTCAGTAGAACCAGTCTCGCGTAAGCGTAGGCGTAATGTCGGTCTGAGCCGCTTCATCCAACAATGCCGCTGAATCAAGAATCAACTAGTGACGACAAGCAATATGTGTATACCCACGCCAACAACTCCTTTGTGTTCTACTCGTGCATATAACATCTACGCATAAACCTGGCTCGGATGCCACTGTTGGGGAACGCAGTAATTTCAAAAAAATCCTACGCACACGCAAGATCATGGTGATGCATAGCAACGAGAGGGGAGAGTATTGTCTACGTACCCTCGTAGACCGTAAGCGAAAGCGTTATGACAACGCGGTTGATGTAGTTGTATGTCTTCATGGTTGACCGATCCTAGCACCGAAGGTACGACACCTCCGTGATCTGCACAAGTTTGGCTCGGTGGCATCCCACGAACTCACGATCGAGCAGAGTGTCGAGGGAGAGCTTCGTCAGCACGACAGCGTGATGACGGTGATGATGATGCTACCGGAACAGGGCTTCTCCTAAGCACCGCTACGATATGACCGAGGTGGATTATGGTGGAGGGGGGCACCGCACACGGCTGGAAACAATCAACTTGTGTGTCTATGGGGTGGCCCCCTCCCCCGTATATATAGGAGTGGAGGAGGGGAGGGCCGGCCCTCTACTATGGCACACCCTGGGGAGTCCTACTCCCACCGGTAGTAGGATTCCCCCCTTCCATGTAGTAGGACTAGGAGAGAAGGAAAGGGAAGAGAGAAGAGAAGGAAGGAGGGGGCGCCGCCCCTCCCCCTAGTCCAATTCGGACTAGGCCTTGGGGGGCGCGCGGCCTGCCCTAGGCAGCCCCTCTCTCTCCCCTAAAGCCCAATAAGGCCCATATACTCCCCGGCGAATTCCCGTAACGCTTCGGTACTCCGATAAATACCCGAACCACTCAGAACCTTTCCGATATCCGAATATAGCCTTCCAATATATCGATATGTACGTCTCGAACATTTCGAGACTCCTCGTCATGTCCCTGATCTCATCCGAGACTCCGAACAACCTTCGGCACATCAAAACACATAAACTCATAATATCGATCGTCACAGAACGTTAAGCGTGCGGACCCTACGGGTTCGAGAACTATGTAGACATGACCGATACACATCTCCGGTCAATAACCAATAGCGGAACCTGGATGCTCATATTGGCTCCTACATATTCTACGAAGATCTTTATCGTTCAAACCGCATAACAACATACGTTGTTCCCTTTGTCATCGGTATGTTACTTGCCCGAGATTCGATCGTCGGTATCTCAATACCTAGTTCAATCTCATTACTAGCAAGTCTCTTTACTTGTTCCATAATGCAACATCCCGTAACAAACTCATTAGTCACATTGCTTGCAAGGCCTATAGTGATGTGCATTACCGAGAGGGCCCAGAGATACCTCTCCGATACACGGAGTGACAAATCCTAATCTTGATCTATGCTAACTCAATAAACACCATCGGAGACACCTGTAGAGCATCTTTATAATCACCCAGTTACGTTGTGACGTTTGATAGCACACAAGGTGTTCCTCCGGTATTCGGGAGTTGCATAATCTCATAGTCTGAGGAACATGTATAAGTCATGAAGAAAGCAGTGGCAATAAAACTATAACGATCATCATGCTAAGCTAACGGATGGGTCAAGTCAATCACATCATTCTCTAATGATGTGATCCCACTTATCAAATGACAACTCTTTGTCCAAGGCTAGGAAACTTAACCATCTTTGATTAACGGGCTAATCAAGTAGAGGCATACTAGTGACACTCTATTTTTCTATGTATCCACACATGTACTAAGTTTCCGGTTAATACAATTCTAGCATGAATAATAAACATTTATCATAATATAAGGAAATATAAATAACAACTTTATTATTGCCTCTAGGCCATATTTCCTTCAGGATTTTCAAGAGGAAGACGGACATTGATAGTAGTGTTACTATCTACAAAGCTCGAATTGTCGCAAAAGGTTTTCGACAAGTTCAAGATGTTGACTACGATGAGATTTTCTCACTCGTAGCGATGCTTAAGTCTGTCCGAATCATGTTAGCAATTGCCACATTTTATGATATCTGGCAAATGGATGTGAAAACTGCATTCCTTAATGGATTTCTTAAAGAAGAGTTGTATATGATGCAACAAGAAGGTTTTGTCAATCCTAAAGGTGCGAACAAAGTGTGCAAGCTCCAGTGATCCATCTATGGACTGGTGCAAGCATCTCGGAGTTGGGATGTATACTTTGATAAAGTGATCAAAGCATATGGTTTTATACAGACTTGCGGTGAAGCATGTATTTACAAGAAAGTGAGTGGAAGCACTACAACATTTCTGATAAGTATATGTGAATGACATATTGTTGATCGGAAATAATGTAGAATTTTCTAGAAAGCATAAAGGAGTGTTTGAAAAGAGTTTTTCAAAGAAAGACCTCGATGAAGCTACTTACATATTGTGCATCAAGATCTATAGAGATAGATCAAGATGCTTGATATATTTTCAATGAGTACATACCTTGACAAGATTTTGAAGTAGTTCAAAATGGAAAAGTCAAAGAAGGAGTTCTTGCCTGTGTTGCAAGGTGTGAAGTTGAGTAAAGACTCAAAAATCCGACCACGAAAGAAAATAGAAAGAGAATCAAAAGTCATTCCCTATGCCTCAATCATAGGTTCTATAAAGTATGATATGTTGTGTACTAGACCTATTGTGCACCTCACCATAAGTTTGGCAAGAGGATACAATAGTGATCCAAGAGTGGATCACTGGACAGCGGTCAAAAATATCCTTAGTGGAATAAGGAAATGTTTCTCGGTTATGGAGGTGACTGATACGTCTCCAACGTATCTATAATTTTTGATTGCTCCATGCTATATTATCTACAGTTTTGGACATTATTGGGCTTTATTATCCACTTTTATATTATTTTTGGGACTAACCTATTAACCGGAGGCCCAGCCCAGAATTGATGTTCTTTTTGCCTATTTTAGGGTTTCGAAGAAAAGGAATATCAAACGGAGTCCAAATGGAATGAAACCTTCGGGAACGTGATTTTCTCACCGAATACAACTCAGGAGACTTGGACCCTATGTCCAGCCAATCAACAGGAGGCCACGAAGTAGGGGGGCTCGCCTGCCCCCAGGCGCGCCCTCCACCCTCGTGGGCCCCCTGTTGCTCCACCGACGTACTTCTTCCTCCTATATATACCCACATACCCCCAAACGATCAGATACGGAGCCAAAACCCTAAGCAGGCGCGCCCTCCACCCTCGTGGGCCCCCTGTTGCTCCACCGACGTACTTCTTCCTCCTATATATACCCACATACCCCCAAATGATCAGATACGGAGCCAAAACCCTAATTCCACCGCTGTAACTTTCTGTATCCACGAGATCCCATCTTGGGGCCTGTTCCGGAGCTCCGCCGGAGGGGGCATCGATCACGGAGGGCTTCTACATCAACACCATAGCCTCTCCGATGAAGTGTGAGTAGTTTACTTCAGACCTACGGGTCCATAGTTAGTAGCTAGATGGCTTCTTCTCTCTTTTTGGATCTCAATACAATGTTCTCCCCCTCTCTTGTGGAGATCTATTCGATTTAATCTTCTTTTTGCGGTGTGTTTGTTGAGACTGATGAATTGTGGGTTTATGATCAAGCCTATCTATGAATAATATTTGAATCTTCTCTAAATTTTTTATGTATGATTGGTTATCTTTGCAAGTCTCTTCGAATTATCAGTTTGGTTTGGCCTACTAGATTGATCTTTCTTGCAATGGGAGAAGTGCTTAGCTTTGGGTTCAATCTTGTGGTGTCCTTTCCCGGTGACAGTAAGGGCAGCAAGGCACGTATTGTATTGTTGCCATCGAGGATAACAAGATGGGGTTTTCTTCATATTGCATGAGTCTATCCCTCTACATCATGCCATCTTGCTTAAGGCGTTACTCTGTTTTTAACTTAATACTCTAGATGCATGTTGGATAGCGGTCGATGAGTGGAGTAATAGTAGTAGATGCAGGTAGGAGTCGGTCTACTTGTCTCGGACATGATGCTTATATACATGATCACACCTATATATTCTCATAACTATGCTCAGTTCTGTCAATTGCTCAACAGTAATTTGTTCACCCACCGTAGAATACTTATGCTCTTGAGAGAAGCCACTAGTGAAACCTATGGCCCCCGGGTCTATCTTTATCATATCAATCTCCTACTACTTAGTTATTTACTTTTCTTTTATTTTACTTTGCATCTTTATCATAAAAATACCAAAAATATTATCTTATCATATCTATCAGATCTCACTCTCGTAAGTGGCCCTATAGGAATTGACAACCCCTATTTGCGTTGGTTGCGAGGATTTATTTGTTTGTGCAGGTACGAGGGACTTGCGCGTAGCCTCCTACTGGATTGATACCTTGGTTCTCAAAAACTGAGGGAAATACTTACGCTACTTTGCTGCATCATCCCTTCCTCTTCAGGGAAAACCAACGCAGTGCAGAGAGAGGTAGCAAGAAGGATTTCTGGCGCCGTTGCCGGGGAGGTCTACGCAAAAGTCAACATACCAAGTACCCATCACATACCCTTCTCTCCCGCATTACATTATTTGCCATTTGCCTCTTGTTTTCCTCTCCCCCCAATTCACCATTGCCGTTTTATTCGCCCTCTCTCTCTCTGTCCTCCCTCTCTATTTGCCCTTTCTGTAAATTTGGTGATCTTCACCTTAAAAGATTAGTAGAGATCGAAAGCAATGTTAGGAGTTTCATGGTTTTGCAATTTGAGCATAATAGTTTCTTCAGAAACGAGCTTAAAGAATAGAAAAGTTTTATGGGTTTTATGAATAAAGAGCTTGATGATACGTCTAAAGAATTAGATGGTTTAAGATCCCAACTTGCTCATCTTGAGAAATTAACTGCTGAAATTTCGGATAAGCAGGCTACCTTAGTTAATAGGATAGCCGCTAAACCGAGTTGCTATGAAAATAATGATGAAGATCTAAAAGTTATTGATGTGTCCCCTATTAAATCTTTGTTTTGCAATATGAATCTTGATAATGATGGGACTGAATATGATCCACCTTTACCTAGAAGGCATTCCAAGAATTCTGAATCTTTTGATCTTGATGCTAAATTTGATAAAAGTGGGATTGAAGAAATTAAAACCCTAGATGTTGCTAAACCCACCATTATGGATTTCAAGGAATTTAACTATGAAAATTTCTCTTTGATTGATTGTATTTCCTTGTTGCAATCCGTGCTAAATTCTCCTCATGCTTATAGTCAAAATAAAGCGTTTACTAAACATATCGTTGATGCCTTGATGAAATCTTATGAAGAAAAACTTGAATTGGAAGTTTCTATCCCAAGAAACTTTATGATGAGTGGGAACCAACTATTAAAATTAAAATTAAAGATCATGAATGCTATGCTTTATGTGATTTGGGTGCTAGTGTTTCCATGATTCCAAAGACTTTGTGTGATTTGTTAGGTTTCCGTGATTTTGATGATTGCTCTCTAAACTTGCACCTTGCGGATTCCACTATTAAGAAACCTATGGGAGGAATTAATGATGTTCTTATTGTTGCAAATAGGAATTATGTGCCCGTAGATTTTATTGTTCTTGACATAGATTGCAATCCTTCATGTCCTATTATTCTTGGTAGACCTTTCCTTAGAATGATTGGTGCAATTATTGATATGAAGGAAAGAAATATTAGATTCCAATTTCCATTAAGGAAAGGCATGGAACACTTTCCTAGAAAGAAAATTAAATTACCTTATGAATCTATTATGAGAGCCACTTATGGATTGCCTACCAAAGATGGCAATACCTAGATCTATTCTTGCTTGTTATGCCTAGCTAGGGGCGTTAAACGATAGCGCTTGTTGGGAGGCAACCCAATTTTATTTTTATTCCTTGATTTTTTCTCCTGCTTAGTAATAAATAAAATATTTAGCCTCTGTTTTGGTTGTGTTTTTTGTGTTTAATTAGTGTTTGTGCCAAGTAGAACCGTTGGGAGGACTTGGGGAAAGTCTTGTTGAACTTGCTGTAATAAACAGAAACTTTAGCGCTCACGAGAACTGCTGTCATTTTTATTTGGAAAGTGCTATTTAGTTAATTCTTTTTGAATATGATTAATAGATAAATTCCTCACGTCCAGCAATTTATTTTAGAATTTTTGGGGTTCCAGATCTTGCGCTATCTACAGATTACTACAAACTGTTCTGTTTTTGACAGATTCTGTTTTCCGTGTGTTGTTCGCTTATTTTGATGAATCTATGGCTAGTAAATTAGTTTATAAACCATAGAGAAGTTGGAATACAGTAGGTATAAAAATCATATAAATAAATAATGAGTTCATTACAGTACCTTGAAGTGGTCTTTTGTTTTCTTTCGCTAACGGAGCTCACGAGATTTTCTACTTTAAGTTTTGTGTTGTGAAGTTTTTAAGTTTTGGGTAAAGATTTGATGGATTATGGAACAAGGAGTGGAAAGAGCCTAAGCTTGGGGATGCCCATGGCACCCCAAGATAATATAAGGACACCTAAAAGCAAAAGCTTGGGGATGCCCCGGAAGGCATCCCCTCTTTCGTCTACTTCTATCGGTAACTTTACTTGGAGCTATATTTTTATTTACCACATGATATGTCTTTTGCTTGGAGCGTCTTGTATGATTTGAGTCTTTGCTTATTAGTTTACCACAATCATACTTGCTGTACACACCTTTTGAGAGAGGTATATATGATTTGGAATTTGTTAGAATACTCTATGTGCTTCGCTTATATCTTTTGAGTTATATAATTTTACTCTAGTGCTTCACTTATATCTTTTAGAGCACGGTGGTGGATTTTTTATAGAAACTATTGATCTCTCATGCTTCACTTAGATTATTTTGAGAGTCTTAAATAGCATGGTAATTTTTGTTGGGGAACGTAGCAGAAATTCAAAATTTTCTACGCATCACCAAGATCAATCTATGGAGTAATCAAGCAACGAGGGGAAGGAGAGTGCATCTACATACCCTTGTAGATCGCTAAGCGGAAGCGTTCAAGTGAACGGGGTTGATGGAGTCGTACTCGTCGTGATCCAAATCACCGATGATCCTAGTGCCGAACGGACGGCACCTCCGCGTTCAACACACGTACAGCCCGGTGACGTCTCCTATGCCTTGATCCAGCAAGGGGAGAAGGAGAGGTTGGGGAAGACTCCGTCCAGCAGCAGCACGACGGCATGGTGGTGGTGGAGGAGCGTGGGACTCTAGCAGGGCTTCGCCAAGCACTACGAGAGACGAGAAGGGAGAGGGGTAGGGCTGCGCCAACATGGAGATTGAATCGTATGTTGGGCTGCCCCTTTGCCTCCACTATATATAGGGGGGAGAGGGAGGGTTGCGCCCCCACCTAGGGTTCCCACCCCAAGGGGTGCGGCAGCCCCTAGATCCCATCTAGGGTGGCGGCCACAAGGGGGAGAGGGGGAGGCACACCTAGGGTGGGCCTTAGGGCCCATCTACCCTAGGGTTTGCCCTCTTCCCCTCTTGGAGGCGCCTTGGCCCTTGGTGGGAGGCTCCCCAGCCCACCTAGGGGCTGGTCCCTTCCCACTATTGGCCCATGTAGGCCTCCGGGGCTGGTGGCCCCACCTGGTGGACCCCCGGACCCCTCCGGTGGTCCCGGTACACTACCGGTGATGCCCGGAACACTTCCGGTGGCCAAAACCATACTTCCTATATATCAATCTTTACCTCCGGACCATTCCGGAACTCCTCGTGACGTCCAGGATGTCATCCGGGACTCCGAACAACATTCGGTAACCGCGTACATACTTTCCCTATAACCCTAGTGTCATCGAACCTTAAGTGTGTAGACCCTACGGGCTCGGGAGTCATGCAGACATGGCCGAGACAACTCTCCGGTCAATAACAAACAACGGGATCTGGATACCCATGTTGGCTCCCACATGCTCCACGATGATCACATCGGATGAACCACGATGTCAAGGATTCAATCAATCCCGTATAATTCCCTTTGTCTAGCGGTACGATACTTGCCTGAGATTCGATCGTCGGTATCCCGATACCTTGTTCAATCTTGTTACCGGCAAGTCTCTTTACTCGTTTCGTAACACATCATCCCGTGATCAACTCCTTGATCACATTGTGCACATTATGATGATGTCCTACCGAGTGGGCCCAGAGATACCTCTCCGTTTACACGGAGTGACAAATCCCAGTCTCGATTCATGCCTACCCAACAGACACTTTCGGAGATACCTGTAGTGTACCTTTATAGCCACCCAGTTACGTTGTGACGTTTGGCACACCCAAAGCACTCCTACGGTATCCGGGAGTTGCACAATCTCATGGTCTAAGGAAATGATACTTGACATTAGAAAAGCTTTAGCAAACGAACTACACGATCTTGTGCTAGGCTTAGGATTGGGTCTTGTCCATCACATCATTCTCCTAATGATGTGATCCCATTATCAACGACATCCAATGTCCATGGTCAGGAAACCGTAACCATCTATTGATCAATGAGCTAGTGAACTAGAGGCTTACTAGGGACATGGTGTTGTCTATGTATCCACACATGTATCTGAGTTTCCTATCAATACAATTCTAGCATGGATAATAAACGATTATCATGAACAATGAAATATAATAATAATAACTAATTTATTATTGCCTCTAGGGCATATTTCCAACAGTCTCCCACTTGCACTAGAGTCAATAATCTAGTTCACATCGCCAAGTGATTAACACTCACAGGTCACATCGCCATGTGACCAACATCCAAGAGTCTACTAGACTCAATGATCTAGTTCACATCACTATGTGATAAACACTCAAATAGTTCTGGGTTTGATCATGTTATGCTTGTGAGAGAGGTTGTAGTCAACGGGTCTTGCCATATTCAGATCCCTATGTATTTCGCAAAACTTTATATCGTAGATGCTGCTACCACGTTCCACTTGGAGCTATTCCAAATTATTGCTCCATTATACGTATCCGGTATCTCTACTCAGAGCTATCTGGATAGGTGTTAAGCTTGCATCGATGTAACTCTTTATGTCGAACTCTTTATCACCTCCATAACCGAGAAACATTTCCTTATTCCTCTAAGGATAATTTTAACTGCTATCTGGTGATCCACTCCTAGATCACCTTTGCACCCTCTTGCCAGACATGTGGCAAGGCACACATCTGGTGCGGTACTTCAGCATGGCATACCGTATAGAGCCTATGACAAAAGCATAGGGGACGACCTTCGTCCTTTCTCTTTCTTATGCCGTGGTCAAGCTTTGAGTCTTACTCAACTTCACACCTTACAACTCAGGTAAGAACCCCTTCTTTGACTGATCTATTTTGAACTCCTTAAAAAACATATCAAGGTGTGCGTTCTTTGAAAGTACCATCAGGCGTCTTGATCTATCTCTATAGATCTTGATGCCCAATATGTAAGCAGCTTTATCCAGGTCTTCCATTGAAAAACACTCTTCAAACAACCGTTTATGCTTTCCAGAAATTCTACATTATTTCGGATCAACAATATGTCATCCACATATACTTATCAGAAATGTTGCAGTGCTCCCACTCACTTTCTTGTAAATACAAGTTTCTAGCAAACATTGTATAAACCTAAAAGCTTTGATCATTCCATCAAAACATATATTCCGATTCCGAGATGCTTGCTCTAGTCCATAGAAGGATTGCTGGAGCCAGCATACCTTTTAGCATCCTTAGTATCGACAAAACCTTTTATTGTATCACATACAACTTTTCTAACGAAAACTGGTAAGAAAACTTGTTTTGACATCCATCTGTAAGATTTCATAATTGAAAAAGACAGCTAATGCTATCATGATTCCGACGGACTCAAGCATCGCTACGGATGAGAAATTCTCATCGTAGTCAACTCCTTGAACTTGTGAAAAGACTCTTTCCCACAAGTCGAGCTTCATAGATGGCAACATTACCGCCCACGTCCGTCTTCTTCTTAAAGATCCATTTATCTCAATGTCTTGCCGATCATCGGGCAAGTCCACCAAAGTCCATACTTTGTTTTGATATATGGAACCTATCTCGGATTTCATGGCTTCTAACCATTTGTCGGCATACGGGCCCACCATCGCTTCTCCATAGCTCGTAGGTTCATTGTTGTCCAACAACATGATATCTGAGACAGGATTACCGTACCACTCAGGAGTAGTACATATCCTTGTCGACCTACGAGGTACGATAGCAACTTGATCCGAAGCTTCATGATCACTATCATTAACTTCCTATTCAACAGACGTAGGCTCCACAGAAAACATCTTTCTATGTTGCATCACTCTCTGGTTGAAGTAGAGGTTCGACAACCTCATCAAGTTCTATCTTCCTCCCACTCAATTCTTTTGAGAGAAACTCCTCGAGAAAGGACCCGTTCTTAGCGACAAACAATTTGCCCTCGGATCTAAGATAGAAGGTATACCCATCTGTCACCTTTGGGTATCCTATGAAGATGTGTTCGTACGCTTTGGGTTCGAGCTTCTCTAGCTGAAGCCTTAAGCATCGCAGCCCCAAACATTAAGAAACAACAACCTTGGTTTCTTGCCAAACCAATGTTCATACGACGTTGTCTCAACGGACTTAGATGGTGTCCTATCTAAAGTGAATGCAGCTGTCTCTAACGCATAACCTCAAAATGAAAACGGTAGATTGATAAGAGACATCATAGATCGCACCATATCTCATAAGGTTCGATTACGACGTCTGGACACACCATAACCCAGTGGTGTTCCAAGTGGCTTCAACTGTGAAACAATTCCACAATGTCTTAAGTGTTTGCCAAACTCATAACTCAGATATTCTCATTGATCAGATCGTAGGAATTTGATCTTCTTGTTATGATGATTCTTAACTTCACTCTGAAATCGCTTGAACTTTTCTAACGTTTCAGACTTGTGCTTCATTAAGTAAATATACCTATATCTACTCAAATCGTCAGTGAAGATGAGAAAATAGCGATATCCACCACACGCTTCAATTCTTATTGGATCACACGCATCAGCATGTATGATTTCCAACAAGTCACTTGCCCGTTTCATTGTACCTAAAAGCGGGGTCTTAGTCATCCTGCCCATGAGGCATGGCTCGCATGTGTCAAGCGATTCAAAATCAAGTGACTCCAAACATCCATCGACATGGAGTTTCTTCATGCATCTTACGCCAATATGACCTAAGCGGCAGTGCCACGAGAAAGTGGTACTATCATTATTAACTCTACATCTTTTGGCGTGAACATGTGTATTACCACGACCGAGATTCAATGAACCATTCACATAGGGTGCATGACCATGAAAGGTATCATTCATGTAAACAGAATAACCATTATTCTCTAACTTAAATGAATGACCGTATTGCAATGAACATGATCTAATCATATTCATGCTCAACGTAGACACCTGATAACATTTATCTAGGTTCAATACTAATCCCGAAGGCAGATGGAGCCTGCGATGGTGATCTCATCAACTTTGGAAACACTTCCAACACACATCGTCACCTCGCCCTTAACTAGTCTCCGTTTGGTCCGTAGCTTTTGTTTCAAGTCACCAATAATAGTAACTGAACCGGTATCCAATACCCAGGTGCTACCAGGAGTACTAGTGAGGTACACATCAATAACACGTATATACTTTGTTGAAGTTTCTACCTTCTTATCTACCATGCATTTGGGGTAATTCCGCTACCAGTGACCGTTCCCCTTACAATAGAAGCACTTAGTCTCGGGTTTGGGTTCAACCTCGGGTTCCTTCACTTGTGCGGCAACTGGTTTGCCATCCATATGAAGTTTCCCTTCTAGCCCTTGCCCTTCTTGAAACCAGTGGTCTTGTTAAACTATCAACACTTGATGCTCCTTCTTGATTTCTACCTTTTGCGGTCTTAAGCACCGCGAACAGCTCCGGGATCAACTCCATCCCTTGCATGTCATAGTTCATCACGAAGATCTAGTAGCTTAGTGATAGTGGCTAGAGAACTCTATCTATCACTATCTTATCTGGAAGTTTAACTCCCACTTGATTTAAGTGATTGTAGCACCCAGACATTCTGAGCACATGCTCACTAGCTGAGTTATTCTCCTCCATCTTGTTGGCAAAAGAACTTGTCAGAGGTCTCACACCTCTCAACACGGGCATGAGCCCGAAATCCCAATTTCAGCTCTTGGAACATCTCATATGTTCTATGGCGTTCAAAACGTCATTGGAATCCCGATTCTAAGCCGTAAAGTATGGTGCACTAAACTATCAAGTAGTCATCAGGATGTGTCTGTCAGGTGTTCACAACATCCACAGACGACGTTGTACAGGTGTGCACATCGAGCAGTGCATCAAGGAGGTAAGCCTTCTGTGTAGCAGTGAGGACACTCCTCGGACTACGGACCTAGTCCGCATCATTGCTTACAATATCTTTCAACTTGGTCTTTCTCTAGGAACGTATTGAAACAAGGAGCTACAACATGAGCTATTCATCTACAACATATTTGCAAAGACAATTTAGACTATGTTCATGATAATTGAGTTCATTTAATGAACTCCCACTCAGATAGACATCCCTCTAGTCATCTAAGTGAAACATGATCCGAGTCAACTAGGCCGTGTCCGATCATCACGTGAGACGGACTAGTCAACATCGGTGAACATCTTCATGTTGATCGTATCTTCTATACGACTCATGCTCGACCTTTCGGTCTTCCGTGTTCCGAGGCCATGTCTGTACATGCTAGGCTCGTCAAGTCAAGCTAAGTGTTTTTGCTGTGTAAATCTGGCTTACACCTGTTGTATTCGAACGTTAGAATCTATCACACCCGATCATCACGTGGTGCTTCGAAACAACGAACCTTCGCAACGGTGCACAGTTAGGGGGAACACTTTTCTTGAAATTTTAGCGAGCGATCATCTTATTTAAGCTACCGTCGTTCTAAGAAAATAAGATGTAAAACATGATAAACATCACATGCAATCAAATAGTGACATGATATGGCCAATATCATTTTGCTCCTTTTGATCTCCATCTTCGGGGCTCCATGATCATCGTTGTCACCGGCATGACACCATGATCTCCATCATCGTGTCTTCTTGAAGTTGTCTCGTCATCTATTACTTCTACTACTATGGCTAACGCTTTAGCAATGAAGTAAAGTAATTACATGACGTTTATGTTGACACACAGGTCATAAATAAATTAAGACAACTCCTATGGCTCCTGCCGGTTGTCATACTCATCGACATGCAAGTCGTGATTCCTATTACAAGAACATGATCAATCTCATACATCACATATACCATTCATCACATCCTTTTGTCCATATCACATCACAAGGCATATGCTGCAAAAACAAGTTAGACGTCCTCTAATTGTTGTTGCAAGTTTTTACGTGGCTGCTATAGGTTTCTAGCAAGAACGTGTCTTACCTACGCGAAAACCACAACGTGATATGCCAATTTCTATTTACCCTTCATAAGGACCCTTTTCATCGAATCCGATCCGACTAAAGTGGGAGAGACAGACACCCGCTAGCCACCTTATGCAACTAGTGCATGTCAGTCGGTGGAACCAGTCTCACGTAAGAGTACGTGTAAGGTCGGTCCGGGCCGCTTCATCCCACGATGCCGCCGAATCAAGATAAGACTAGTAACAGCAAGGAAATTGACAAAATCGACGCCCACAACAACTTGTGTTCTACTCGTGCATAGAAACTACGCATAGACCTAGCTCATGATGCCACTGTTGGGGAACGTAGCAGAAATTCAAAATTTTCTACGCATCACCAAGATCAATCTATGGAGTAATCAAGCAACGAGGGGAAGGAGAGTGCATCTACATACCCTTGTAGATCGCTAAGCGGAAGCTTTCAAGTGAACGGGGTTGATGGAGTCGTACTCGTCGTGATCCAAATCATCGATGATCCTAGTGCCGAACGGACGGCACCTCCGCGTTCAACACGTGTACAGCCCGGTGACGTCTCCTACGGCTTGATCCAGTAAGGGGAGAAGGAGAGGTTGGGGAAGACTCCGTCCAGCAGCAGCACGACGGCGTGGTGGTGGTGGAGGAGCGCGGGACTCCAGCAGGGCTTCGCCAAGCACTACGAGAGACGAGGAGGGAGAGGGGTAGGGCTGCGCCAACAGGGAGATTGAATCGTATGTTGGGCTGCCCCTTTGCCTCCACTATATATAGGGGGAGAGGGAGGGTTGCGCCCCCACCTAGGGTTCCCACCCCAAGGGGTGCGGCAGCCCCTAGATCCCATCTAGGGTGGCGGCCACAAGGGGGAGAGGGGGAGGCACACCTAGGGTGGGCCTTAGGGCCCATCTGCCCTAGGGTTTGCCCTCTTCCCCTCTTGGAGGCGCCTTGGGCCTTGGTGGGAGGTGCCCCAGCCCACCTAGGGGCTGGTCCCTTCCCACTATTGGCCCATGTAGGCCTCCGGGGCTGGTGGCCCCACCTGGTGGACCCCCGGACCCCTCCGGTGGTCCCGGTACACTATCGGTGATGCCCGGAACACTTCCGGTGGCCAAAACCATACTTCCTATATATCAATCTTTACCTCCGGACCATTCCGGAACTCCTCGTGACGTCCGAGATCTCATCCGGGACTCCGAACAACATTCGGTAACCGCGTACATACTTTCCCTATAACCCTAGCGTCATCGAACCTTAAGTGTGTAGACCCTACGGGCTCGGGAGTCATGCAGACATGGCCGAGACAACTCTCTGGTCAATAACCAACAGCGGGATCTGGATACCCATGTTGGCTCTCACATGCTCCACGATGATCACATCGGATGAACCACGATGTCAAGGATTCAATCAATCCCGTATACAATTCCCTTTGTCTAGCGGTATGATACTTGCCCGAGATTCGATCGTCGGTATCCCGATACCTTGTTCAATCTCGTTACCGGCAAGTCTCTTTACTCATTCCGTAACACATCATCCCGTGATCAACTCCTTCATCACATTGTGCACATTATGATGATGTCCTACCGAGTGGGCCCAGAGATACCTCTCTGTTTACACGGAGTGACAAATCCCAGTCTCGATTCATGCCAACCCAACAGACACTTTCGGAGATACCTGTAGTGTACCTTTATAGCCACCCAGTTATGTTGTGACGTTTGGCACACCCAAAGCACTCCTACGGTATCCGGGAGTTGCACAATCTCATGGTCTAAGGAAATGATACTTGACATTAGAAAAGCTTTAGCAAACGAACTACACGATCTTGTGCTAGGCTTAGGATTGGGTCTTGTCCATCACATCATTCTGCTAATGATGTGATCCCGTTATCAACGACATCCAATGTCCATGGTCAGGAAACCGTAACCATCTATTGATCAACGAGCTAGTGAACTAGAGGCTTACTAGGGACATGGTGTTGTCTATGTATCCACACATGTATCTGAGTTTCCTATCAATACAATTCTAGCATGGATAATAAACGATTATCATGAACAATGAAATATAATAATAATAACTAATTTATTATTGCCTCTAGGGCATATTTCCAACAATTTTCTTAAAATCCTAATATGCTTGGTATGCAAGATTAATAATAAAAATTCTCTTATGAGTGTGTTGAATACTATGATAAGTTTGATACTTGATAATTGTTTTGAGACATGGATATGGTGATATTAAAGTCATGCTAGTTGAGTAGTTGTGAATTTGAGAAATACTTGTGTTGAATCTTGTGATTCATGTAGCATGCACGTATGGTGAACCGTTATGTGATGAAGTCGGAGCATTATTTATTTATTGATTGTCTTCCTTATGAGTGGCGGTCGGGGATGAGCGATGGTCTTTTCCTACCAATCTATCCCCCTAGGAGCATGTGCTTTATACTTTGCTTTGATAACTTGTAGGTTTTTGCAATAAGTATATGAGTTCTTTATGACTAATGTTGAGTCCATGGATTATACGCACTCTCACCCTTCCACCTTTGCTAGCCTCTCTAATACCGCGCACCTTTCGCCGGTATCATACACCTACCATATACCTTCCTCAAAACAGCCACCATACCTACCTATTATGGCATTTCCATAGCCATTCCGAGATATATTGCCACGCAACATTCCACCGTTCCGTTTATTACACACTCCATCATTGTCATATTGCTTAGCATGATCATGTAGTTGACATCGTATTTGTGGCAAAACCACCATTCATAATTCTTTCATACATGTCACTCATGCATCATTGCATATACCGGTACACCGCCGGAGGCATTCATATAGAGTCATATTTTGTTCTAAGTATCGAGTTGTAATTGTTGAGTTGTAAGAAAAATAAAAGTGTGATGATCATCATTATTAGAGCATTGTCCCAAGTGAGGAAAGGATGATGGAGACTATGATTCCCCCACAAGTCGTGTTGAGACTCCGACGAAAAATAAATAAAAGAGGCCAAAGAAGCCCAAAAAAAGAGAAAGAAAAGAGACCATAAAAAAAGAGAAAAGGCCCAAATAAAAAAATGAGAGAAAAAGAGAGAAGAGACAATGTTACTATCCTTTTACTACACTTGTGCTTAAGTAGCACCATGATCTTCATAGTAGAGAGTCTCTCATGTTATCACTTTCATATACTAGTGGGAATTTTTCATAATAGAACTTGGCTTGTATATTCCAATGACGGGCTAATTCAAATTGCCCTAGGTCTTCATGAGCAAGCAACTTGGATGCACACCCACTTAGTTTCTTTTTGAGATTTCATATACTTATAGCTCTAGTGCATCCGTTGCATGGTAATCCTTACTCATTCACATTAATATCTATTGATGGGCATCTCCATAGCCCGTTGATACGCCTAGTTGATGTGAGACTATCTTCTCCTTTTTGTCTTCTCCACAACCACCACTCTATTCCACCCATAGTGCTATATCCATGGCTCACGCTCATGTATTGCGTGAAGATTGAAAAAGTTTTGAGAATGTCAAAAGTATGAAACAATTGCTTGGCTTGTCATCGGGGTTGTGCATGATTTAAATATTTTGTGTGGTGAATATAGAGCATAGCCAGACTATATAATTTTGTAGGGATAACTTTCTTTAGCCATGTTATTTTGAGAAAACATAATTGCTTTGTTAGTATGCTTGAAGTATTATTATTTTCTATGTCAATATGAACTTTTGTCTTGAATCTTTTGGATCTGAATATTCGTACCACAATTAAGAAGAATTACATTAAAATTCTGCCAAGTAGCACTCCACATCAAAAATTATGTTTTTATCATTTACCTACTCGAGGACGAGCAGCAATTAAGCTTGGGGATGCTTGATACGTCTCCAACGTATCTATAATTTTTGATTGCTCCATGCTATATTATCTACTGTTTTGGACATTATTGGGCTTTATTATCCACTTTTATATTATTTTTGGGACTAACCTATTAACCGGAGGCCCAACCCAGAATTGCTGTTTTTGCCTGTTTTAGGGTTTCGAAGAAAAGGAATATCAAACGGAGTCCAAACGGAATGAAACCTTCGGGAACGTGATTTTCTCACCGAATACAACTCAGGAGACTTGGACCCTACGTCCACCCAATAAACAGGAGGCCATGAGGTAGGGGGACGCGCCTGCCCCCCCCGGCACGCCCTCCACCCTCGTGGGCCCCCTGTTGCTCCACCGACATACTTCTTCCTCCTATATACCCACGTACCCCCAAAAGATCAGATACTGAGCCAAAACCCCAATTCCACCGCCGTAACTTTCTGTATCCACGAGATCCCATCTTGGGGTCTGTTCCGGAGCTCCGCCGGAGGGGGCATCGATCACGGAGGGCTTCTACATCGACACCATAGCCTCTCCGATGAAGTGTGAGTAGTTTACTTCAGACCTACGGGTCCATAGTTAGTAGCTAGATGGCTTCTTCTCTCTTTTTGGATCTCAATACAATGTTCTCCCCCTCTCTTGTGGAGATCTATTCGATGTAATCTTCTTTTTGCGGTGTGTTTGTTGAGATCGATGAATTGTGGGTTTATGATCATACCTAGATATTCTCATAACTATGCTCAATTCTGTCAATTGCTCAACAATAATTTGTTCACCCACCGTAGAATACTTATACTCTCGAGAGAAACCACTAGTGAAACCTATGGCCCCCGGGTCTATCTTTATCATATCAATCTCCTATTACTTAGTTATTTACTTTGCATCTTTATCATAAAAACACCAAAAATATTATCTTTATCATATCTATCAGATCTCACTCTCGTAAGTGGCCCTATAGGGATTGACAACCCCTATTTGCGTTGGTTGCGAGGATTTATTTGTTTGTGCAGGTATGAGGGACTTGCGTGTAGCCTCCTACTGGATTGATACCTTGGTTCTGAAAAGCTGAGGGAAATAGTTACGCTACTTTGCTGCATCATCCCTTCCTCTTCGGGGAAAGCCAACGTAGTGCTAAAAGAGGTAGCAGTGACAAAGAGTTCGTCGTAAAGAGTTACATCGATGCAAGCTTTGACACGGATCTGGATTACTCTAAGTCTCGATCTAGATACATATCGAAAGTGGGAGCAATTAGCTAGAGTAGCTCCGTGCAAAGCATTGTAGACACAGAAAATTTGCAAAATGCATACGGCTCTGAATGTGGCAGACCTGTTGACTAAATTTCTCTCACAAGCAAAACATGATCACTCGTTGGGTGTTAATCACATAGCGATGTGAACTAGATTATTGACTCTAGTAAACCCTTTGGGTGTTAGTCACATGGAGATGTGAACTAATCGCATAAAGATGTGAACTATTGGTATTAAATCACATGACGATGTGAACTAGATTATTGACTCTAGTGCAAGTGGGAGACTGAAGGAAATATGCCCTAGAGGCAATAATAAAGTTGTCATTTATATTTCCTTATATCATGATAAATGTTTATTATTCATGCTAGAATTGTATTAACTGGAAACTTAGTACATGTGTGAATACATAGACAAACAAAATGTCACTAGTATGCCTCACTTGACTAGCTCGTTGAATCATTGATGGTTATGTTTCCTAACCATAGACATGAGTTGTCATTTGATTAACGAGATCACATCATTAGAGAATGATGTGATTGACTTGACCCAACCGTTAGCTTAGCACGATGGTCGTTTAGTTTGTTGCTATTGCTTTCTCCATAACTTATACATGTTCCTATGACTATGAGATCATACAACTCCCGAATGTCGGAGGAACACTTTGTGTGCTACCAAACGTCACAACATAACTGGGTGATTATAAAGGTGCTCTAGAGGTGTCTCTGATGGTGTTTGTTGAGTTGGCATAGATCGAGATTAGGATTTTTCACTCCGATTGCCGGAGAGGTATCTCTGGGCCCTCTCGGTAATGCACATCACTATAAGCCTTGCAAGCAATGTGACTAATGAGTTAGTTACGGGATGTTGCATTACGGAATAAGTAAAGAGACTTGACGGTAACGAGGTTGAACTAGGTATTGGGATACTGACGATCGAATCTCGGGAAAGTATCATACCGATGACAAAGGGAACAACGTATGTTGTTATGCGGTTTGACCGATAAAGATCTTCGTAGAATATGTAGAGCCAATATGAGCATCTAGGTTCCGCTGTTGGTTATTGACCGGAGATGTGTCTCAGTCATGTCTACATAGTTCTCGAACCCGTAGGGTCCGCACACTTAACGTTCTATGACAATTTGTATTATGAGTTATGTGATTTGATGACCGAAGTTTGTTCGGAGTCCCAGATGAGATCGGGGACCTGACGAGGAGTCTCGAAATGGTCGAGAGGTAAGTATCGATATATTGGAAGGCTATATTCGGACATCGGAAAGGTTCCGAGTGATTCGAGTATTTTTCGGAGTACCGGAGAGTTACGGGAATTTGTATTGGGCCATAATGGGCCATACGTAAAACGAGAGAAAGGCCTGAAGGGTGGTCGCGTGATACGTCTCCAACGTATCTATAATTTTTGATTGCTCCATGCTATATTATCTACTGTTTTGGACATTATTGGGCTTTATTATCGACTTTTATATTATTTTTGGGACTAACCTATTAACCGGAGGCCCAGCTCAGAATTGCTGTTTTTTTGCCTATTTTAGGGTTTCGAAGAAAAGGAATATCAAGTGGAGTCCAAACAGAATGAAACCTTCGGGAACGTGATTTTCTCACCGAACATGATCCAGAAGACTTGGACCCTACGTCAAGAAATAAAGGAGGAGGCCACGAGGTAGGGGGCGCGCCTACCCCCCCCCCCCAGGCGCGCCTTCCACTCTCATGGGCCCCCTGTTACTCCACCGACGTACTCCTTCCTCCTATATATACCTACATACCCCCAAACGATCAGATACGGAGCCAAAACCCTAATTCCACCACCATAACTTTCTGTATCCACGAGATCCCATCTTGGGGCCTATTCCAGAGCTCCGCCGGAGTGGGCATCCATCACGGACGGCTTCTACATCAACACCATAGCCTCTCCGATGAAGTGTGAGTAGTTTACCTCAGACCTTCGGGTACATAGTTATTAGCTAGATGGCTTCTTCTCTCTTTTTGGATCTCAATACAATGTTCTCCCCCTATCTTGTGGAGATCTTTTTGAAGTAATCTTCTTTTTGCAGTGTGTTTGTTGAGACCGATGAATTGTGGGTTTATGATCAAGATTATCTATGAACAATATTTGAATCTTCTCTGAATTCTTTTATGTATGATTGGTTATCCTTGCAAGTCTCTTCGAATTATTAGTTTGGTTTGGCCTACTAGATTGATCTTTCTTGCAATGGGAGAAGTGCTTAGCTTTGGGTTCAATCTTGCGGTGTCCTTTCCCAGTGACAGTATAGGCAGCAAGACACGTATTGTATTGTTGCCATCGAGGATAACAAGATGGGGTTTTTATCATATTGCATGAATTTATCCCTCTACATCATGTCATCTTGCTTAAGGCATTACTCTCTTTTCATGAACTTAATACTCTAGATGCATGCTGGATAGCGGTCGATAAGTGGAGTAATAGTAGTAGATGCAGGCAGGAGTCGGTCTACTTGTCTCGGACGTGAAGCCTATATACATGATCATACCCAGATATTCTCATAACTATGCTCAATTCAGTCAATTGGTCAACAATAATTCGTTCACCCTCCGTAAAATACTTATGCTCTTGAGAGAAGCCACTAGTGAAACGTGTCGTGGTTCTAACTCTGACAGTGATGTAGGGGGGTATGTATGGAGAGGCTAGATCTTAGCTATGGAGGAGTTGTAATCACACGAGGATTACGAGTTCAGGCCCTTCTCGGAGGAAGTAACAGCCCTACGTCTCGGTGCCCGGAGGCAGTCGACTGAATTATGTGTGTATGAATAACAGGGGTGCCCACCCTTGATACTGAGGAGGGGGTGGCTTATATAGAGTTTGCCAGGCCCCTCCAGCCCTCAGTAATGCAAGGTGTAAAGTACATTAAGACTGGGGGTTACTGGTAACGCCCCTAATAAAGTGCTATGATGACCATAAAAGCTACTTAATGACCGACCGTTTGCGTGCAGGGTGACTTTAGATCTCCTGGCAGTCGAGTGGTTGGAATTTGGTCGAGTGATTGCTTCGTGGTCGAGTGTCTTGAATCTGTCGAGTGGGATACCTCCAAGTCGATTAAAAGGTGACTTCTTCTAGGGATTTCCTTGGGTAGGGTACTTAGGACAGGTCCATGCCCCTATCCTAGGTACATAGCTTCATCATTAGCCCTCGAATGGATCGAGGTTCGAGTGGGGAAGGAGTTGGGGATCTTTCTGACTGGTTCTTCATGTTATATGAACGTCTTGTTTTGGATCAATTGTCACGGATGACGTCGTCAACTTCTTTCAGTTGCCTTGATCCATTCTTGGCCTCTTGTCGAGTGAATTTCTTTACTTGTGAAGTTCTGAGTGACGGTGTGAAAGGGATCTTCTGTTTGACGAGTTGTTCTGCGGCCCGCGGATTTTGCGGGATTTGAATTTCGGGAAGCGCGCGGGACGGGGGCGGCCGCAGTAATCGGATGGGATAGGACGGAAGCTCCTCGATCCCCGCGCCACCTTTTTCGCCACGTACCGCGCACGCGCCTGTTGCGGGCTTTGACGGGATTGCCTGGGCCTACCAGTCAGCCGCTCGGAAGCGACCTCTTATAAGCTGCCGGCTCGGGACCCCCGAACAGTGCGCCTTCACTTTTCCCCCTTCCTTCACAAGATCCTTCGCCACCTCCGCTCCCACCTTGGTGCCGTAGGTCTGTTCGAGCTTCGCCGGCAATGATGGTGAAGGAGAAGACGTCGGCTCTGGAGCGCGCGAAGAAGGCGGCGGTGCAGGGGAAGGGGAAGAAGTTCGCTCGGGGCGGATCTTCCTCGAGGACTGCTCTGCCCAAGGATTGGATCCAAGGCGACTGGATGCCGTCGGTGATTCGGCAGGATGATCTCGATGATCTGGTCGAGGGGGATTCATTCCCCACGAATCTGCGCGCCTCCCGGGGAAAGAAGTCGAACCCCAGCCTCTTGATGGTGAGTGCATCCTCCTCGCCACCCATATCGATCGTGGATTCTCTCTGCCTCCTCATCCTTTTTTCCGGAGCTTCTTGAAGTTCTTCGGAGCGCAGCTCCATCACTTTACTCCCAATTCTATTGTGTATCTTGCTGCTTTCATTTCCTTGTGTGAAAACTTCTTGGGTTGCCGCCCCCATTGGGGGCTCTTCAAGCACATCTTCACTTGCCGCTCTCAGTCGGTCAAGAAGGCCAAGTCGAGTGACGAACGGACGCAGGTGATCCAGCTGTGCGGGGGCCTGGCGATCCAGATGAGGGAAAAAAGTTCCTTTCTGTCTATCACTTTTCCCGAGTCAGTCCGTGTGTGGCAGTCGACTTGGTTTTACTGTAAAGACCAGGTGACCCCAGGACAGTCTACTGGGCTTCCCCCTTTTTCTCTGAATCGAGCACAAAAACCTGCCTCTCTGAAAGTGACGCCGGAGGAAAAGGCGCAAGTCAAGGTGCTGGTCGGTCGAGTGGTTCAGCTTGTCCGCGAGGGTGTGACTGGCATGGACTTGTTGGAAGTCTTCCTTCGGAGGCACATCCAACCGCTTCAGGCTCGTGACCACCCGATGTGGCTGCACTCGGGTCTCGAAGACACCACTCGGATTCACCCAGAGGAGGTCACTGATGAGATGTTGGAAGGGTGGCTGTCGAGTATCACAGGGAACAAGGACAACCCCCGAGGAGCCAGGAGGATTCCTCCACTCGACCAAACATACGAAGTGGACAAGGTCTGACCTTGCGTTTCCGACTGTGATCTTGCTTTCTTTATTTTTTCTTTTTGGATCAGTCGATTGACTTTTGTCTCGTTTGTTGTCCTGTAGGCCACTACTGAGATGTGCTCAACACCCAACGGAGCACAGGAGCAGGCCGAGGAAGGAGAGGCGAGCGGAGGCGAAAGTGGAGATGAGGGAGAAGAGTGGGAATCTGACGGCGAAGGAGAGGGGGATGACGACGACTCCAGTGAAGAGGAGGAGGAAGAAGTCGAACCTCCCCGCTCGGAACGGCGATCCAAGCTTACACACGACCCTGCATGGGAACGTGGTAAGGCGACTGTCCCTGTTGGGCAGTCGTCGAAGCGCCCTCGGACCTCATCTCCAGCGCCAACAGAAAAAGCTCCCAAGCACCCACGCGCGACGCCGTCCAAGCCGCCCAAGGCTCTGCCCAAGTTGAAGATGACTGTCCCCACCATTTCTGGGTAATTGTAGAATTTGTTTTCCTTTGTCGAACGTGACAGACTCTTGGTCGACTCATTGAATAAGCTGACTGACTTTCGAAATTTGCAGTGCTGCCACCTCGGAGATCTCCGCCAAGGACGATGATCAAGAGATGGAAGATGCTGTTACCTCCAACCCCGGTACGATTACTGATGCTCTGCTTTTAGTCGACTGACGATTTCTTATAATTCCGGTCGATTGGATTTTTCTTGTAGCTCCTCCTCATGTCATTGACCTCCCTGATGATGACGACGAAGTGCCGCTGAGGGCGCGAAGGAACAGGAGGGCGCCGGCTGGCAAGACCCCACAAACTACTCTGGGCCTGAGGCTGCAGTCCGGGAGGGTGGTGATACCACTCGGGTTTCTATGACCTTCGCTGAACCTCTGACGAGTGTCTGGCCTTCGATGTCGACTGCAAATCCGCCTTCACTTTTTCCCACACACCACGTCCCTGAGGACCAAGTGGGTGCCGCTAAAGAGGCTATACGCCAGGCGGGGATCATGATGGAGCAAGTGAAGGTGGTTCGAGAAGCCAGCCAAGCAGCTTATGACGCGAGCTCACCACACACCACGTCCCTGAGGACCAAGTGGGTGCCGCTAAAGAGGCTATACGCCAGGCGGGGATCATGATGGAGCAAGTGAAGGTGGTTCGAGAAGCCAGCCAAGCAGCTTATGACGCGAGCTCAGCTCTTCAGAGCAACGTCCAGGTCAGTCAATTCACCGCTTGTTCTGTTAGGATATGCTATCTGAAGAATCTCTTTTCCGAAGATCTTTATATCTGTACGCCCACTGGGTGTGTCTATTAATCTTTTTGACGAGTGGGGGCACGCTAAGTGCACCCACTGGGTGTAGTCCCCGAGACTACGGTGGACTGCTGGCAGTCGACTGTAGTCTTTATATTGTGTTGCTTTAGCTGAACTTCTTCACTCGGTCTGGTCAGGCCATGTCGAATGGAACTGTACACGGTCGGCTGCGGGCAGTTGATTTTTTTGGTCGAACCAGTGGGGGCACGTTGAGTGCACCCACTGGGTGTAGTCCCCAAGACTACTGTCGAATGTTTTTGATTCGGCTGTAGTCTTAGAAACGCCATCATTGTCTCTTGGTTACTCGGAAGCAACTTATCTTGGATGTCTGTCGACTGATTTTTTGCAGAAATCTTGCGAACTTGTGGCTCGCTACACTGAGTTGGAGAACAAACAGATCCAGCTAAACCTTGACTTGAAGCTTGCTCAGGAGAACTTGCAGAAGGCGAGGGACGAAGCAAAAGGTATGGCTGGTGAGCTTTTGTCGACTGTCCTTTCTTTCTGGCCATCCTCGATGTTGATCTCACTTGCTGTTTCACAGACAAAATGGAGGAGGCTCTGAAGAAGAAGGATCAAGACCTTGCCGAAGCGCAGAAGGAGGCCCTGAACAAAACGAAGCTTGCTGAAGAAAAACTGGCTTCAGTCGGTACTCTTGAAAAGGAAAACTCCAGGCTGAAAGCTGCTCTCGACGCAGCTAATCGAGAGGTCAGCCGTCTGAAGAATGGCAATATAGCTCTGAATGACAAGGCAAGTGAACTGGCGGGGAAGAGGAACGATCTGGAGGCTTATCTCGGTGGACTCGCCAAGAAACTATTCGTCATGCTCGAGGGTAATTACTCCGGCCCGACTGACTTGCAGTTACCAAATCTGCGTAGAGCCACTGACTTATCCTTGAATTGTGTTTGCAGAATTCTGCCAGAACTTCGAAGAGGAGACCAGTCGAGTGGAGACAGACTTGGACCCCATCAATTCTCCAGTGAAGGACGAGGCTGCTATGAACGTGCTCCGACTGGAATCTCGTGTTGCCGGCGTTGTTGACAATCTTGCTCGGTTGAAGGTTGCGATGTCACGGATCGACACGTCGCTCTGGCCTAGGACGACGCTTCAGAATGACCTCGAGTCCCTGATGACTCGACTGAATGAAGTCCCAGGTCGAGTGGCGGAATGGAAGAAATCTTCTGCTAGATGTGGCGCCGACGTCGCTCTGTCTCTGGTCCGCTTCCACTGCAAGGAGGCGCGAGAAGAAAAGTTGGCCCCCATCCAAGTTGCCAATACCAGGAAGCACAACTTTCAAGACTTCATGGAGACTTTCATTGCTGCTGCCACTCGCATTGCAGACGGGATCGACTTGGATGAGTTCGTCGCCCCTTCCAGTCCTCCGCATGAGGAATAAAAACTTTTATGCTTCACTTTAAATTTGCCTCGGAATGCCGAGTGGATTTTGTAACCGTTAAACTCTGTCGAGCTGGAGGCTCGAGTACTTTGATTTGCGGTCTAGAACCTTTGGATCTTATCTGAACTTGATTTATCGTTGAATATCTTCATGAATTATCTATCGAGTGGAACTTGTTCTTCACTCAAAATAACTTTGTATTTGTGGTGCAACTCCGAAGGAGAAGGTAGCAGTCGATTTGCACCTCGTCGTCCTTGCGGATTGGGATGTGTTCCGTACTTAGGCGAGCACTGGGCTGCAGCTAAGCCTCCGAGTGGAAGGTCTGCTCTCCACTCAGTAGGATTTTAAAAACTTAGGCGAGTACTGGACTGCAGCTAAGCCCCCGAGTGGGAGGTCTGCTCTCCACTCGGTAGGATTTTTTCAAACTTAGGCGAGTACTGGACTGCAGCTAAGCCCCCGAGTGGGAGGTCTGCTCTCCACTCGGTAGGATTTTTTCAAACTTAGGTGAGTACTGGACTGCAGCTAAGCCCCCGAGTGGGAGGTCTGCTCTCAACTCGGTAGGATTTTTTTCAAACTTAGGCGAGTACTGGACTGCAGCTAAGCCCCCCGAGTGGGAGGTCTGCTCACCACTCGGTAGGATTTTTAAATACTTAGGCGAGCACTGGGCTGCAGCTAAGCCTCCGAGTGTGAGGTTTGCTCTCCACTCGGTAGGATTTTTAAACACTTAGGCGAGCACTGGGCTGCAGCTAAGCCTCCGAGTGGGAGTCTGGCTCACCACTCGGTAGGATTTTTAAACACTTAGGCAAGCACTGGACTGCAGCTAAGCCTCCGAGTGGGAGTCTGGCTCACCACTCGGTAGGATTTTTAAACACTTAGGCGAGCACTGGGCTGCAGCTAAGCCTCCGAGTGGGAGGTTTGCTCTCCACTCGATAGGATTTTTAAACACTTAGGCGAGCACTGGGCTGCAGCTAAGCCTCTGAGTGGGAGGTTTGCTCTCCACTCGGTAGGATTTTTAAACACTTAGGCGAGCACTGGGCTGCAGCTAAGCCTCCGAGTGGGAGTCTGGCTCACCACTCGGTAGGATTTTTAAACACTTAGGCGAGCACTGAGTTGCAGCTAAGCCTCCGAGTGGGAGTCTGGCTCACCACTCGGTAGGATTTTTAAACACTTAGGCGAGCACTGAGCAGCAGCTAAGCCATCGAGTGGGAGTCTGGCTCACCACTTGGTAGGATTTTTTTTACAAACTTAGGCGAAACGGATTCGCAGCTAAGCCACCCACTGGGGGATTTCACACGCAAACAAAAGCAACAACAATTATAGGAAAATTTGTAACACTCTTGTCTTTGATAAATAGACTATAGAAGTTTTTCTTATTACATCTTATCCGAGTGAGAATTCAAGTGTGAAAGGGGCGGAGCAGTTCTGCATTCCAAGCTCGTGGCTCATCGATCTGGCGATCGACATTGTAAAGGTGATATGCTCCATTGTGGAGGACTCTGGTGACGATGAAGGGACCTTCCCAAGTAGGAGCGAGCTTGTGTGGTTTCTGTTGATCCACTAGGAGGACCAAATCTCCTTCTTGGAAGGTTCGACTCTTCACATTTCTGGCATGGAATCGACGCAAGTCTTGCTGATAAATGGTCGATCGGATCATAGCCATTTCTCTTTCTTCTTCCAGGAGGTCAACTGCGTCTTGCTGGGCTTGTTCTGCTTCATCTTCGGTATAAAGCTCGACTCGGGGTGCATTGTGAAGTAGATCACTCGGCAGGACTGCTTTCGCTCCGTAAACCAGAAAGAACGGAGTTCTTCCAGTCGACCGATTTGGGGTGGTCCTCAATCCCCACAGAACTGACGGAAGCTCGTCGACCCAAGCGCCTGCTGCGTGCTTGAGATCACGCATCAGCCGAGGCTTTAGTCCTTTGAGAATCAGACCATTTGCCCTTTCTGCTTGTCCATTCGACTGGGGGTGGGCGACCGATGCGTATTCGACTCGTGTGCCTTGAGAGGCGCAAAAAGCTCTGAACTTGTCTGAATCAAAGTTTGACCCATTATCGGTGATGATGCTATGCGGGACTCCATATCTGAATGTTAACTCTCTGACAAAACTGATAGCAGTGCAAGCATCAAGATTCTTGATAGGCTTAGCTTCAATCCATTTGGTAAACTTGTCGACTGCCACAAGCACATGTGTGAAACCGCTCCTGCCTGTTCTCAATGGGCCAACCATGTCCAGTCCCCAAACAGAGAAGGGCCAGATGAGTGGAATGGTCTTCAGGGCTGATGCAGGCTTGTGCGACATGTTGGAGTAGAACTGGAACCCTTCACACTTGTCGACTATCTCTTTTGCCATTTCATTCGCTCTTGGCCAGTAAAATCCCGCTCGGTATGCTTTAGCCACAATGGTCCGAGAGGACGCATGATGACCACAGGTCCCCGAGTGGATATCATCAAGGATTATCTGACCTTCTTCTGGTGTTATACACTTCTGACCGACTCCAGTCGCGCTTTCTCTATACAACTGTCCCTTTATGACTGTAAAGGCCTTGGATCGACGGACGATCTGTCGAGCCTCTTCTTCGTCCTCCGGGAGTTCCTTTCTCAGGATATACGCGATGTACGGTATCGTCAAGTCAGGGGTGATTGCCAAAACTTCCATGATTAGCTCGACCACTGCCGGAATTTCAACTTCAGTCGGATCCGTGGCACTCTTTGGCTGCGGGGCTTCATGTGTAAATGGATCTTCTTGGACTGATGGCGAGTGGATGTGTTCCAAAAACACATTGCTGGGGATGGCTTCTCTCTTGGAGCCTATCTTTGCCAAATCATCAGCCGCTTGATTTTTCAGTCGGGGGATGTGATGAAGCTCTAACCCCTCGAATTTCTTCTCTAACTTTCTCACTACATTGCAATAACTAGTCATAGCTGGACTTCTGACGTCCCATTCTTTCATCACCTGATTAACCACCAAATCTGAGTCGCCATAGACCATGAGGCGACGGACGCCGAGTGAAATGGCCATGCGCAACCCATACAAAAGTGCTTCATATTCTCCTTCGTTATTGGAGGAATCGAAGTGAATCTGGAGAACATATCTGAGCTTATCTCCTCGGGGGGAAACCAATACTACCCCAGCACCGGAACCATTCAGCATCTTAGATCCATCGAAGAACATGGTCCAGTGCTCCGAGTGAACTTGAGTCGGAAGTTGCTGTTCGATCCACTCGGCGACGAAATCTGCAATTGCTTGGGACTTGATAGCTTTCTTTGCCTCAAACTTGATATCTAGGGGAAGAAGTTCAATCGCCCATTTGGCCACTCGACCAGTTGCATCTCTATTGTGCAAAATCTCTGATAGTGGAGCGTCGCTGACAACTGTAATGGAATGATCAGAGAAGTAATGTGCAACCTTCTTCGTGGTCATATAAATCCCATACACAAGCTTCTGGTAATGAGGATATCTTTGCTTTAAAGGAGTCAAAACTTCAGAAACATAATATACTGGGCGCTGAACTTTGAAGGCCTTTCCTTCTTCTTCCCGCTCGACCGTAAGTACTGTACTGACAACTTGTCCTGTGGCTGCAATGTAAATCAGCAAAGGCTCCTTGCTGATTGGGGCAGCAAGCACCGGCTGGGTGGAGAGCAGAGCTTTGAGCTCTGTAAACGCTGCATCAGCTTCTGGAGTCCACTCGAACTTGTCGGACTTCTTCATCAGTCGGTAAAGAGGCAATGCCTTTTCACCGAGGCGAGAGATGAATCGACTTAAAGCGGCCAAGCATCCTGTAAGCTTCTGGACGTCATGCACACGCACAGGACATTTCATCCAGAGTATAGTACCATTTTTTTCAGGATTGGCGTCGGTTCCCCATTCGGAAACGAGAAAACCGAGTAACTTCCCACCTGGAACTCCGAACGTGCACTTTGACGGATTGAGCTTGATATCATACCTCCTGAGGTTGGCAAAGGTTTTAGCAAGGTCAGTCAGCAGGTCGGAACCCTTCCATGACTTGACCACAATATCATCCATGTATGCCTCCACATTCTGACTGATTTGAGTGGGCAAACACTTCTGAATCATCCTCATGAACGTGGCTCCGGCATTCTTGAGGCCGAACGGCATGGTGACATAATAGAAGCACCCGAATGGAGTGATGAAAGTTGTTTTCATCTCGTCGGGCCCGTACAGACGGATCTGATGGTACCCGGAATAGGCGTCTAGGAAAGACAAACGCTCACATCCCGCAGTCGAGTCGACTATCTGGTCGATGCGGGGGAGAGGAAAATGATCTTTCGGGCAGGCCCGATTGATATGCTTGAAATCAATGCACATGCGAAGTGACTTGTCCTTCTTGGGGACCATGACAACATTGGCGAGCCACTTGGAGTGGTAAATTTCTCGGATGAACTCCGCTGCTAAGAGCCGAGCCACCTCCTCGCCAATGGCCTTCCTCTTCTGGACGGTGGACCGTCGAAGATGTTCTTTCACAGGTTTAAATTTTGGGTCGACTCGTATACGGTGCTCAGCCAGCCCCCTGGGAACTCCAGGCATGTCAGCAGGCTTCCATGCGAAGATGTCCCAGTTCTCACGGAGGAACTGGATGAGTGCTTCTTCCTATTTGGAGTCGACCGTCGTTGAGATGTGAGTCGGAGCAGCGTTTGGATCGGTCAGGTGAATGTGAACTGCCTTCGTTTCACCGGACGACTGAAAAGCTGATTCTGAAGCACGCTTCTTAGCTCGTAGCAACTCACTCGGATCTGCAGTCTTCTGATACTCTTGCAGCTCGACCACTGCCATCTGAGCGTCAGCAATCTTTGAGCCTTTCTGAAAACACTCTTCTGCTTTCTTCCGATTGCCTGTAACAGTGATCACACCTTTGGGACCAGGCATCTTCAATTTGAGATAGACATAACATGGTCGAGCCATGAAGCGTGCATAAGCTGGCCTGCCCAAAATAGCGTGATAAGCACTTTGGAAATCCACAACTTCGAATGTCAACTTTTCCTTGCGGTAATTCTTGGAATCACCGAAAACCACATCAAGAGCAATTTGGCCGAGTGACTCGTCTTTCTTCCCAGGAATGACTCCATGGAAACTCATGTTACTGGTGTTGAGCATGGACATCGGAATGCCCATCCCTTTCAATGTTTCTTCATACAGTATGTTCAGACCGCTGCCTCCATCCATCAGGACTTTGGTCAGTCGAGTGCCTTCGACAACTGGGTCGACCACCAGAGCTTGCCTCCCAGGGGTGGAAATGTGCGTAGGGTGATCAGACTGGTCGAATGTGATGGCAGTCTAGGACCACTTCAGATAATTGGGTGTTGCTGGAGCAACCATATTTACCTCACGGTCAATAACCTTCAGTCGACTTTTGCTCTCAACATCAGCAAAAATCATCAGGGTGGAATTGACCTGGGGGTACCCATCGTCACTATCTTCCTTGTCCTCAACTTTGTCCGACTCCTTTTCCTTATCTTTGGACTGCTTGCCCTGGAACTGCTGGATCAGAAGCCGACACTGTTGAGTGGTATGCTTTGGGTAAATGAGTTTACCCTCTTCATCTTTCTTGGTGTGGATGTGACACGGTAGATCCAAAACATCATTTCCATCTTGGTCTTTAACTTTCTTGGGGTTCCAAGGTCCTTTCGGTTTTCCCTTAAATTTTCCCTGGGTTACGGCCAGGGCCTCCCCAGGAGCGGCTGGCTCGGCTTTCCGCTTTTGTTTCCGACTAGAATTTCCTCCGGTTTCCTGGGCCACTGCTTTATGCTTGCCACTCCGGAGTCGATCCTCATCTTCACCGTTAGCGTATTTGGTGGCAATCTCCATCATCCGATTCAGAGACATCTCTCCGGTTCAACCGAACTTCAGATTCAATTCTCTATACTTAACGCCTTCTTTAAAGGCACAAACTGCTTGATGATCTGGTACGTTTTCAACTGTGTGATGCAATGTGATCCACCTCTGGATGTAATCCCTCAGAGTTTCATTTGGTTTCTACATGCAAGACCGCAATTCCGTAAGGCCTGCGGGTCGCTTGCATGTTCCTTCAAATGTGGTGACAAACACTCGAGAGAGATCCTCCCAAGTGTAAATGCTGCTGGGTGCTAACTGATTCAGCCACGCTCTGGCCAAGCCTTCTAACATGAGAGGCAGGTGCTTCATGGCTACCTCATCGTTCCCACCGCCAATCTGGACAGCCACTTGGTAATCTTCGAGCCAAGTATCGGGCTTGGACTCACCGCAACTTACTAACTCCAGTCGCCAACCTGAAGTTGGGAGGAATTACAGCGGCTCTGATGGCTCGACTGAAACACTCTGGCCCTGAAACATGTGCTCTGCTACTGGTAGGCGCCAATCTGTCGTGGCCTTCTCGGTGAGCTCTATTCCTGTCGACCAAACCTTGAATGAGAATCGATTTCGCATCAAAGCCTGGTTCCCTGGGGTCGACTGGAATTCTCCGCCCAACACTATGAGGGCGTCTGTCAACCTGCTGTCGAGGCACATATGATCCACTCCTCAGGGGAGGGGTTGGCACTCGACGTCGATCATCACGATTGAATCGGTGATCATACTGCTCATTCCGTCTGTACTGATCACGCCGGTCTCCACGTCCCTCACGCCTCGGAGGCGATCTTGGGCTGTGAGCCGACTGGACTGTATCCGCTGCAACGGATCGACCGTGGATCCTGTTCCGCGACTGAGAAACAGCAGAATTCTGGTCTCCCGCTGCCCGGAGCAACGCTCTGATATGCAACAAGCCTCTGCCAGCCTCTGACTGGGAGGGCTAAATCGACTCTGCTATACGGGCCGCCGCCGCCAAATCCTGAATCGGAGTACGATATACCTGCGGGGGCGGAAAGAGTTGACGTCGACTGGATTCTGGAGCCCGTTGACGCGCTCGCTCGTCGAGTATTCGCTGGAGATTCTCCAGTCGAGTGCGCTCGGCCAAGTTAGCCAAGCGCGCGTCCTCCAAGGCTCGGGCCTCGGGGGTTTCTCCAACGATAGGAGTGTGGAGTGCATCCATGTTCCGGCGACGAAGCTCCTCCCGCTGCAACGACGTGAGAGGCTCGGGGAGATACTCCTCGTGAGGACGCGACGGGTCACCCCCATCCGCGCCTCCGTCAGCACGGGGAAACCGGGAGGACTGTGTGGCCCATCGATCACCAGAACCTCTGCAGCTGGGTCACTATTGTCGCATTCGGATGCGGTCTCTGCGGAGCCAGTCGAACAGGCCGTAGAGGGATTCGTCGGGCTCGATTGCCGCGACTTGTGGGGTGGCCGACTGGCGGGCCACCGCATGCCTCACCCACCTCTGAAGCCTCGACCGACCGGAGCGCTTGCGCCGGTGAGAAATAGGGCGGGGAGATGCCACGGGAGCCGACCGATACTGGGTCGACGGCTGCCGCAGGAGGACACCACGGACGCATGCGCGAAAGTGCATCGCCCCGCGGACGGGGAGCGCGTCGACGTCGAGTGGAGCCTCCTGAAGCCAAGCAGAGTCGCCAGCGATGAACGTGAGCGCGCCGAGACGGATCTCGCGGCCCTCCACGAAAGCTCCGCCCGAAACCATGATCAAGGAGATCGGAAAAAATCGCAACTTCTCAAACTAGGCGCTAAGACTCCTGGCCCCACGGTGGGCGCCAACTGTTGTGGTTCTAACTCTGACAGTGATGTAGGGGGGTATGTATGGAGAGGCTAGATCTTAGCTATGGAGGAGTTGTAAGCACACGACGATTACGAGTTTAGGCCCTTCTCGGAGGAAGTAACAGCCCTGCGTCTCGGTGCCCGGAGGCGGTCGACTGAATTATGTGTGTATGAATAACAGGGGTGCCCACCCTTGATACTGAGGAGGGGGTGGCTTATATAGAGTTCGCCAGGCCCCTCCAACCCTCAGTAATGCAAGGTTTAAAGTACATTAAGACTGGGGGTTACTGGTAACGCCCCTAATAAAGTGCTATGATGACCATAAAAGCTACTTAATGACCGACCGTTTGCGTGCAGGGTGACTTTAGATCTCCTGGCAGTCGAGTGGTTGGAATTTGGTCGAGTGATTGCTTCGTGGTTGAGTGTCTTGAATCTGTCGAGTGGGATACCTCCAAGTCGATTGAAAGATGACTTCTTCTAGGGATGTCCTTGGGTAGGGTACTTAGGACAGGTCCATGCCCCTATCCTAGGTACATAGCTTCATCAAAACCTATGGCCCCCGGGTCTATCTTCATCATATTAACCTTCCAATACTTAGTTATTTCCTTTGCTTTTTACTTTGCTTTTATTTTACTTTGCATCTTGCTACCTCTTTTAGCACTGCATTGGTTTTCCCCGAAGAGGAAGGGATGATGCAGCAAAGTAGCGTAAGTATTTCCCTTAGTTTTTGAGAACCAAGGTATCAATCCAGTAGGAGGCTACGAGCGAGTCCCTCACACCTGCACAAAACAAATAAATCCTCGCAACCAACGCAAATAGGGGTTGTCAATCCCTATAGGGCCACTTACGAGAGTGAGATCTGATAGATATGATAAGATAATATTTTTGGTATTGTTATGATAAAGATGCAAAGTAAAATAAAGGCAAAGTAAATAGCAAAGTAAATAACTAAGTAATAGGAGATTGATATGATAAAGATAGACCCGGGGGGCATAGGTTTCACTAGTGGTTTCTCTCGAGAGCATAAGTATTCTACGGTGGGTGAACAAATTATTGTTGAGAAATTGACAGAATTGAGCATAGTTATGAGAATATCTAGGTATGATCATGTATACAGGCATCATGTCCGAGACAAGTAGACCGACTCCTGCCTGCATCTACTACTATTACTCCACTCATCGACCGCTATCCAGCATGCATCTAGAGTATTAAGTTAAAAACAAAGTAACGCCTTAAGCAAGATGACATGATGTAGAGGGATAGACTCATGCAATATGAAGAAAACCTCATCTAGTTATCCTCGATGGCAACAATACAATAAGTGCCTTGCTGCCCTTACTGTCACCGGGAAAGGACACCGCAAGATTGAACCCAAAGCTAAGCACTTCTCGCATTGCAAGAAAGATCAATCTAGTAGGGCAAACCAAACTGATAATTCGAAGAGACTTGCAAAGATAACCAATCATACATAAAAGAATTCAGAGAAGATTCAAATATTATTCGTAGATGGACTTGATCATAAACTACACAATTCATCATTCTCAACAAACACACCGCAAAAAGAAGATTACATCGGATAGTTCTCCACAAGAGAGGGGGGACATTGTATTGAGATCCAAAAAGAGAGAAGAATCCATCTAGCTACTAACTTTGGACCCGTAGGTCTGAGGTAAACTACTCACACTTCATCGTAAGGGCTATGGTGTTGATGTAGAAGCCCTCCATGATCGATGCCCCCTCCGGCGGAGCTCTGGAACAGGCCCCAAGATGGGATCTCGTGGATACAGAAAGTTGCGGCGGTGGAATTAGGGTTTTGGCTCCGTATCTGATCGTTTGGGGGTACGTGGGTATATATAGGAGGAAGAAGTATGTCGGTGGAGCAACAGGGGGCCCGCGAGGGTAGAGTGCGCGCCTGGGGAGGGGGGGGGGGTAGGCGCGCCCCCTACCTCATGGCCTCCTGTTACGTGTCTTGATGTAGGGTCTAAGTCTCCTGAGTTGTATTCGATGAGAAAATCATGTTCCCGAAGGTTTCATTCCGTTTGGACTCCGTTTGATATTCCTTTTCTTTGAAACCCTAAAATAGGCAAAAAAAACAGCAATTCTGGGCTGGGCCTCCGGTTAATAGGTTAGTCCCAAAAATAATATAAAAGTGGATAATAAAGCCCAATAATGTGTAAAACAGTAGATAATATAGCATGGAGCAATCAAAAATTATAGATACGTTGGAGACGTATCAAGCATCCCCAAGCTTAATTCCTGCTCGTCCTCGAGTAGGTAAATGATAAAAACAGATTTTTTTGATGCGGAGTGCTACTTGGCAGAATTTTAATGTAATTCTTCTTAATTGTGGTATGAATATTTAGATCCGAAAGATTCAAGACAAAAGTTCATATTGACATAAAAACGGTAATACTTCAAGCATAGTAACAAAGCAATTATGTCTTCTCAAAATAACATGGCTAAAGAAAGTTATCCCTACAAAATCATATAGTCTGGCTATGCTCTATCTTCACCACACAAAATATTTAAATCATGCACAACCCCGATGACAAGCCAAGCAATTGTTTCATACTTTTGACATTCTCAAAACTTTTTCAATCTTCACGCAATACATGAGCGTGAGCCATGTATATAGCACTATAGGTGGAATAGAGTGATGGTTGTGGAGAAGACAAAAAGGAGAAGATAGTTTCACATCAACTAGGCGTATCACCAGGCTATGGAGATGCCCATCAATAGATAGCAATGTGAGTGAGTAGGGATTGCCATGCAACGGATGCACTAGAGCTATAAGTATATGAAAGATCAAAAAGAAACTAAGTGGGTGTGCATCCAACTTGCTTGCTGATACGTCTCCGTTGTATCTACTTTTCCGAACACTTTTGCCCTTGTTTTCGACTCTAACTTGTATGATTTGAATGGAACTAACCCGCACTAACGTTGTTTTCAGCAGAATTACTATGATGTTGTTTTATGTGCAGAAAACAAATATTCTCGAAATGACCTGAAACTCCACGGGAGGTCTTAGAAAAAATAATAAAAAATCCTTGCCAAATATGAAGACCAGGGGGCCCACACCCTTCTCACGAGGGTGGGGGGCGCCCCCCCTAGGGCGCGCCCCCTACCTCGTGGCCCCCCTGGAAACCCTCCGACGCCAACTCCAACTCGGGAGAAGAAAATCATCGCGTTTTACGATATGGAGCCGCCGCCAAGCCCTAAAACCTCTCGGGAGGGCTGATCTGGAGTCCGTTCGGGGCTCCGGAGAGGGGGATTCATCATCGTCGTCATCAATAACCATCCTCCATCACCAATTTCATGATGCTCAGCGCCGTGCGTGAGTAATTGCATCGTAGGCTTGCTGGACGGTGATGGGTTGGATGAGATTTATCATGTAATCGAGTTAGTTTTGTTAGGGTTTGATCCCTAGTATCGACTATGTTCTGAGATTGATGTTGCTATGACTTTGCTTTGCTTAATGCTTGTCACTAGGGCCCGAGTGCCATGATTTCAGATTTGAACCTATTATATTTTCATGAATATATGTGAGTTCTTGATCCTATCTTGCAAGTCTATAGTCACCTACTATGTGTTAGGATCCGGCAACCCCGAAGTGACAATAATCGGGACCACTCCGGTGATGACCATAGTTTAAGGAGTTCATGTATTCACTATGTGCTAATGCTTTGTTCTGGTTCTCTATTAAAAGGAGGCCTTAATATCCCTTAGTTTCCAATAGGACCCCGCTGCCACGGGAGGGTAGGACAAAAGATGTCATGCAAGTTCTTTTCCATAAGCACGTATGACTATATACGGAATACATGCCTACATTACATTGACGAATTGGAGCTAGTTCTGTGTCACCCTATGTTATGACTGTTACATGATGAACCGCATCCGGCATAATTATCCATCACTGATCCGGTGCCTACGAGTTTTCCATATACTGGTTCTCGCTTATTTACTTTCCCGCTGCTACTGTTACAATCACTACAAAATACCAAAAACATTTGTCTTTACTTTTGTTACCACTACCACCACTATCATATTACTTTGCTACTAAACACTTTGCTGCAGATACTAAGTTTCCAAGTGTGGTTGAATTGACAACTCAACTGCTAATACTTGAGAATATTCTTTGGCTCCCCTTGTGTCGAATCAATAAATTTGGGTTGTGTACTCTACCCTCGAAAACTGTTGCGATCCCCTATACTTGTGGGTTATCAAGAACCTTTTTCTGGCGCCGTTGTCGGGGAGCATAGCTCTATTCTTTGAGTCACTTGGGATTTATATCTGCTGGACACTATGAAGAACTTGAGAGATCCAAAAACCAAGATCTATCCCTCAACTACGAGGGGAGGTAATGAACTGCCATCTAGCTCTGCACTTGATTCACCTTCTGTTATGAGTAAGTTTGCGACACCTACACCGGCTTCTGCTATTCGTTCTGATATGTCGCATGTTATTGATGATGCCACTTCTGCTATGCATGATACTTATGATGAAACTGATTCTCTGCCTGATACTACTGTGCCCCTTAGTGAATTTCTTGATGAACAAATTGCTAGGGCTAGAGAAAGAGAAATTATTGAATCTGAATACGATGATGATAGTGATGATGAAAATATGCCTGTTATTTCTGAGGGTTATTTATTTGATCTAGATGCTTCTTTAGCCATTTTAGCTTGCAGAGATAGATATGAGCTTAAGAGGTTATTAATTAAATGGAACAAAGAATCACGTAGAGATAAAATGAAACCCGATCCTGCTTTTGCTACTTCACCTATATGTGTTCCTGATAAAGGTTATGAATTCTCTGTTGATCCTGATATAATTACTTTGGTTGAATCTGATCCGTTTTATGGCTATGAATCTGAAACTGTTGTGGCACATCTTACTAAGTTAAATGATATAGCTGCCGTGTTCACTAATAATGAGAGATCACGATACCTCTATTTACTCAAAATATTTCCGTTCTCATTAAAGGGTGATGCTAAGATATGGTTTAATTATCTTGATCCTGGTTGTGTGCGTAGTCCTCAAGATATGACATATTACTTCTCTGCTAAATATTTCCCTGCTCATAAGAAACAAGCTGCTTTGAGGAAAATATACAACTTTGTGCATATTAAAGAAGAGAGTCTCCCACAAGCTTGGGGGAGGCTTCTCAAGTTACTTAATGCTTTGCCTGATTATCCTCTTAAGAAACCTGAAATACTTGATATCTTTTATAATGGACTAACCGATGCTTCCAGAGATTACCTAGATAGTTGTGCTGGTTCTCTTTTCAGGGAAAGAACACCGAATGAAGCTGAAATTCTATTGAATAATATGTTGACAAATGAAAATAATTGGGCACCTCCTCAGCCAGCTCCTGCTCCAATTTACTGAGCCTATCCCTAAACCAACTCCGAAGAAGAGAGGTGTTCTATTTCTCAGTCCCGAAGATATGCAAGAGGCAAAGAAATCTATGAAAGAAAAAGGTATTAAAGTGAAGACATTAAGAATTTACCTCCTATTGAAGAAATACATGGTCGTAATTCACCACCTGTTGAAGAAACTTATGATCTCAATTATTTATTTACTGAAGAACCTCCTGATCCCGATATCCCGACACAGGTAGTAAAGGTAAATTCTCTCTATAGATATGATAAAGTTGAAGTCCCTCCTACTAAAATTGCTAGTCAATGCTTGGATGAGTTTGATAACTTTATGTATAAGCAAGATGACTTCAATGCTTATTTTGGTAGACAATTAAAAGAAAATGCTTATATGATTAGACACTTGGGTGATTATATGGCTGATATTAAAGGTGAACTTAAACTTGTTAGCAAGCGTGCTTCTATGGTTACCACTCAAGTAGAACAAGTACTTAAAGCTCAAAAAGAAGTGCTTGATGAAATGAATAGTAAGAAAAATGATTATGCTGTTAGAGTGGCTACTAGAACTGGTAGAATGACTCAGGAACCTTTGTATCCTGAAGGCCACCCTAAGAGAATCGAGCAAGATTCTCAGAGAAATAATATTGATGTTCCTAGTTCTTCTAGAAAGAAGAAAAAGAAAAATGATAGAACTGTGCAAACTTCTAGTGAACCTATTTCTGAACCACCTGATAATCCAAATGATATTTCTATGCCTGATGCTGAAACACAACCTGGTAATGAACATGAACCTAGTAAAAATATTAATGATAATGTTCATGATGATGCTCAACCTAGTAATGACAATGATGTAGAAATTGAACCTGCTGTTGATCTTGATAACCCACAATCAAAGAATCAACGTTATGATAAAAGAGACTTTGTTGCTAGGAAACATGGTAAAGAAAGGGAACCTTGGGTTCAGAAACCCATGCTTTTTCCTCCGAAACCATCCAAGAAAAAGGATGATGAGGATTTTGAGCGCTTTGCTGAAATGATTAGGCCTATCTTTTTGCGTGTGAGATTAACTGATGTGCTCAAAACAAATCCTTACTTTAAATATATGAAAGATATCATTACTAATAAAAGAAAGATACCGGAAGCTGAGATTTCCACCATGCTTGCTAATTATACTTTTAAGGGTGGAATACCAAAGAAACTTGGAGACCCCGGAGTACCTACTATACCTTGCTCCATTAGAAGAAATTATATTAAAACTGCTTTCTGTGATCTTGGAGCTGGTGTTAGTGTTATGCCTCTCTCTTTATATCGTAGACTTGACTTGAATAAGCTGACACCTACCGAAATATCTTTGCAAGTGGCTGATAAATCAACTGCTATACCTGTCGGTATTTGTGAGGATGTGCCTGTTGTGGTTGCAAACGTTACTATTTTAACGGACTTTATTATACCTGATATTCCCGAGGATGATAGTATGTCTATTATTCTTGGAAGAACTTTTCTTAATACTGCAGGGGCTGTTATTGATTGCAACAAAGGCAATGTCACTTTTCATGTTAATGGTAATGAGCATACGGTACACTTTCCGAGGAAACAACCTCAAGTTCATAGTATCAACTCTATTGGAAAAATTCCATCAATTATATTTGGAGGTTTTGAATTTCCTCTTCCTACTGTCAAGAAGAAATATGATATACTTATTATAGGGGATGTGCATATCCCCGTTGAGGTAACTTTGTGTTATTCGAAATTTCTCCGGTTTCATGATTATCAGAATGAGTTTGTTAACAAGACTTGATCAACCTTGTTAGTGGATTCTTTTTGATGAGCATGAGATGGATGAAACTAGAAGCACAAACTTCTGTACCCCACTTTTACTTTCTGTTATTTATATTAAATAAAGTAAAAATAGTATTTTTCTATTTGTTTCCTGACTTATCCGTGCAATATAAAAATATCCTGAAAATAAAAGTCCTCAGAATGCCATGCCAATTTAATATGATTTTTTCAGGAATATTTGAGGATTTACTGTGCAAAAATTACCACGGGAGGAGCTGCCACCTGGCCACGAGGGTGGTGGGCGCCCCCCTATAGGGCGCGCCCCCTGCCTCGTGGGCCCATGGTGGCCCTCCTCCACTTATCCCAGCACCCATCTTCTTCCTCTATCTCACACAAACCCGAAAAACCAACTCAAGCACGAGTTCCAGCCACTTTTGCTGTGATTTTCGATCTCCTTGCTCAAGGCACCTCTCTCAAAACTGCTTGGGGAGATTGTTCCTTGGTATGTGACTCCTCCATTGGTCCAATTAGTTTTTGTTCTAGTGCTTTATTCTTTGGAAATTTGTGCTGCATAGGTGACCATGTTCTTGAGCTTGCATGTCAAATTTATATGGTTCCAAGTAGTTCTAATGCTTGATATAGGCTCTAGGCACTTGTAGGAGTAGTTGTTATCAGTTTTATTGAAGTTGGTTCACTTTTATTTTCAAGTTACTAAAAATTTCAGAATTTTTCAGAGAAAAACAATATGTTTAGGAAGATGTTCCAAGGTGGTTCCTATAAGAAGCAAGGACCCAGAATTGCTATGCGCGATGCTGACGAGGATCCACCAAGAGACGCTCCAGTACGGCCTTGCGAATGGTCGTCGGAAAATTTTATGGACCATGCGGGAATTAAAGAAGAATTCAAATCATATTTGTGCAATGCCGGTCTTGAGGATTTTGAGGAGAACAAATGCCCCCAGTATCATGATCTCACAAGTTCATTTGTGAGGAGGTTTGAGTATTCATCTTCGCGTAATTCTCCTTCAGTCATGTTTGATCTTTATGACAAATCTTATACCATGGACCTTGAGGATTTCACTTCTGCTTGCGAACTTCCATCATGGGGCAGTATTAGGGATCCCCCTAAATCTGAATTTAGAAACTTTATTGCTAGTATAACTATGGGGGAATCCAGAGACATAACGCAGGCTACCATAGGGAGCATTCACTTTCCTGCTATACATTATTTTGCTCTCTTCATCGGTAGATGCATAAACGCTAAGGATGAAGCATGTCACATGTGTGTCCCTGATCTTAGCATTCTTAGGAGTGCTATGTTAGGAGACCAATCTTATCATATGGGAGCCATTGTAGCTCGTAGGTTGCATCACAATAGAGATAATGGAGATTTCTTTGAAGGAATTTATGCAACCCGCTTAGCTCATTTTCTTGAAATAGACATTCGTGAGGGTGATATGGAGTTGCCTCCTGCATATTTAGATTATAACTCTATGGCATCACACCAGTTTGTCGAGAGGCCTGCATCACCTCTCTTATATCGCTTAATTTTTGATAAACGACGTGTTTTCCGTATTACTCTCCCTGCTCCTGCCTTCTTTGATTCACAGACAAAAGGAAGATATGTTATTACCAGAGAGGAGGCAGAAGAGTACAAGAGGAGAGCGGAGGCAGCTCGACTCCATGCTGCAGCTCAGCAGGCGATAACCGCTGCACATTAGTATGATCCCAACTATCCTTCCTCATCACATTACGACCCCAACAACTATTATTATGGATATCCGCCAGGCCAGCCGTGGCCATAGACCAACTTAGGCCAAAAGCCTAAGCTTGGGGGAGTACGTATTTCTCACCGACATTACATTTATGTTCACACACACTCATTGCTAGATGTCGGTGCTCATACTTTTTCACTGTAATATCCATGCTAGTTTATTTTCTTTTTTCTACTTTCTTCTTGTGTGTTTGTTTGACCTTAAGAAAAAACCAAAAAAAAGTAGTAGTTTATTTTTCTGCTGTAGTAGTAATAATTAAAAAGAAAACCCAAAAATATTTCCCGTTCTTCTTTTGCTTGTTGGGAGCTTTCTCGTGTAAATTGTTTTATTTCTTTTCTTTTCTTTTCTTTTCTTTGGGGGTCGGTAGGAGAAGACCATAATTAAATTGTTGAAGTGGCTCTTATATGCATCATTGTTGATTTAACCCAGAGCCCATATTGCCTTGTCTTCTCCTGTTTATTGAATGCTCGCAGATTCTAGCTTAGTCCAATGCACATACACTCTTATTATTATTCACACCGTTCGATCGTGCAAGTGAAAGGTAATTATGATGATACATGATGGACTGACTGAGATTAGAAAACCTGGTATGAACTCGACCTCTTTTGTTTTTGTAAATATGATGAGCCCGTCGTTCTTGATTCAGCTTATTATGAGTAAACATGTTTGCAATAACAATTAGAGATCAGAGTTGCTTGTGCCATGCTTGATTAGCTATGAGTTATAATGATTTACCTTTTATGCCAACATGCTATTGAGATGATTATGATGTGGTATGATCGGGTGGTATCCTCCTTTGAATGATTTAAGTGACTTGACTTGGCACATGTTCACGCATGTAGTTGAAACAAAATCAACATAGCCTTCACGATATTTATGTTCATGGTGGATTATATCCTACTCATGCTTGCATCCAATGTTTATTAATTTTAATGCATGTACATGGCTGTTGTCGCTCTCTAGTTGGTCGCTTCCCAGTCTTTTGCTAGCCTTCACTTGTACTAAGCGGGAATGATGCTTGTGCATCCAATCCCTTAAACCCGAAAGTTATTCCAGATGAGTCCACCATACCTTCCTATATGCGGTATCTACCTGCCGTTCCAAGTAAATTTGTATGTGCCAAACTCTAAACCTTCAAATAAAAATTCTGTTTTGTATGCTCGAATAGCTCATGTATCAACAAAGGTTGTCCTTATCTTCCGTGTTAGGCCGGTTATTCTCAAGAGAAGTGGACTCCGCTCCTCACTACGAGAAAATGGCTGGTCACAGGGATACCCAGTCCCATGCTTTATGCAAACTAAATCAAAATTAATTGCAAACAAAACTCCCCCTGGGACCTGATGTATGTTGGAGGTACTCGTTGTTTCGAGCAAGCCATGGATTGATGCTTGTTGGTGGAGGGGGAGTATAAACTTTACCATTTTGTTTGGGAACCGCCTATAATGTGTTTAGCATGGAAGATATCGCCATCTCTTAGTTGTTACGTTGACAATGAAAGTATACCACTCAAAATACAATTTATCTCTATTTCAAAATCGAGCTTTGGCACCTCTACAAATCCCTGCTTCCCTCTGCGAAGGGCCTATCCATTTACTTTTATGCTGAGTCATCACCCTCTTATTAAAAAGCACTAGCTGGAGAGCACAGCCGTCATTTGCATTCATCACTGTTAATTTATATTGGGTGTGACTATGATTGGATCTCTTTTACCATGAATTACAATGTCTAGTCAGTCCTTGATCTTTAAAGGTGCTCTGCATTTATGTTTTGCGGTCTCAGAAAGGGCTAGCGAGATACCACCTTGTCATATCATATTATGATTGTTTTGAGGAAGTGTTGTCATCCGAGATTTATTATTATGACTTGCTAGTTGATTATGCTATTGATATGAGTAATGATGAGACCTGAGAACTATTGCAAATGTGGTTAGTTATGATTTATGCTGAATGCTGGCTTGACATAGTTACAACAACAAGAGCAAATAGAGTTTGTAAAAGTTTTTCTTTCTTTCTTTCAGTTTGTCAACTGAATTGCTTGAGGACAAGCAAGGGTTTAAGCTTGGGGGAGTTGATACGTCTCCGTCGTATCTACTTTTCCAAACACTTTTGCCCTTGTTTTGGACTCTAACTTGTATGATTTGAATGGAACTAACCCAGACTGACATTGTTTTCAGCAGAATTACTATGATGTCGTTTTATGTGCAGAAAACAAATATTCTCGAAATGACCTAAAACTCCACGGGAGGTCTTAGAAAAAATAATAAAAAATCCTCGCCAAATATGAAGACCAGGGGGCCCACACCCTTCTCACGAGGGTGGGGGGCGGCCCCCCCCTAGGGCGTGCCCCCTACCTCGTGGGCCCCCTGGAAACCCTCTGGCGCCAACTCCAACTCTATATATTTGCTTTCGGAGAGAAAAAAATCAGGGAGAAGAAATCATCGCGTTTTACGATACGGAGCCACCGCCAAGCCCTAAAACCTCTCGGGAGGGCTGATCTAGAGTCCGTTCGGGGCTCCGGAGAGGGGGATTCGCCGCCGTCGTCATCATCAACCATCCTCCATCACCAATTTCATGATGCTCACCGCCGTGCGTGGGTAATTGCATCGTAGGCTTGCCGGACGGTGATGGGTTGGATGAGATTTATCATGTAGTCGAGTTAGTTTTGTTAGGGTTTGATCCCTAGTATCCACTATGTTCTGAGATTGATGTTGCTATGACTTTGCTATGCTTAATGCTTGTCACTAGGGCCCGAGTGCCATGATTTCAGATCTGAACCTATTATGTTTTCATGAATATATGTGAGTTCTTGATCCTATCTTGCAAGTCTATAGTCACCTACTATGTGTTATGATCCGGCAACCCCGAAGTGACAATAATCGGGACCACTCCCGGTGATGACCATAGTTTAAGGAGTTCATGTATTCACTATGTGCTAATGCTTTGTTCCGGTTCTCTATTAAAAGGAGGCCTTAATATCCCTTAGTTTCCAATAGGACCCCGCTGCCACGGGACGGTAGGACAAAAGATGTCATGCAAGTTCTTTTCCATAAGCACGTATGACTATATACGGAATACATGCCTACATTACATTGACGAATTGGAGCTAGTTCTGTGTCACCCTATGTTATGACTGTTACATGATGAACCGCATCTGGCATAATTATCCATCACTGATCCGGTGCCTACGAGTTTTCCATATACTGGTTCCCGCTTATTTACTTTCCCGCTGCTACTGTTACAATCACTACAAAATACCAAAAACATTTGTCTTTACTTTTGTTACCACTACCACCACTATCATATTACTTTGCTACTAAACACTTTGCTGCAGATACTAAGTTTCCAGGTGTGGTTGAATTGACAACTCAGCTGCTAATACTTGAGAATATTATTTGGCTCCCCATGTGTCGAATCAATAAATTTGGGTTGAATACTCTACCCTCGAAAACTATTGCGATCCCCTATACTTGTGGGCTATCACTTGTTGATGAAGACCTAGGGCATTTTGAGGAAGCCCATCATTGGAATATACAAGCCAAGTTCTATAATGAAAGATTCGCACTAGTATATGAAAGTGATAACATGAGAGACCCTCTACTATGAAGATCATGGTGCTACTTTGAAGCACAAGTGTGGTAAAAGGATAGTAACATTGTCCCTTCTCTCTTTTTCTCTCATTTTTTTATTTATTTGGGCCTTTTCTCTCTTTTTTATGGCCTCTTTTCTTTCTCTTTTTTTATTTGGGCTTCTTTGGCCTCTTTTATTTATTTTTCATCCGGAGTCTCATCCCGACTTGTGGGGGAATCATAGTCTCCATCATCCTTTCCTCACTAGGACAATGCTCTAATAATGATGATCATCACACTTTTATTTTTCTTACAACTCAACAATTACAACTCGATACTTAGAACAAAATATGACTCTATATGAATGCCTCCGGCGGTGTACCGGGATATGCAATATGACAATGATGGAGTGTGTCATAAACGGAACAGCGGAAAGCTGCATGGCAATATATCTCGGAATGGCTATGGAAATGCCATAATAGTGTAACACCCTCGATGCGGCTATATCTCCCACATGTCGAAGCACGACTTAGAGGCATAACCGCATTGAAAGCAATGTCGCAAGTGAGATAATCTTCACACAACCCACGCAGTACATAAGGGAAAGAGATACATAGTTGGCTTACAATTGCCACTTCACACAATACATGAATAAAGCATTACAACATCCAAATACAATCAAGGTCCGACTACGGAACCAAAATAAAAGAAGAACCCCAAATGCGACAAAGGTCCCCGATCGACCCCAACTGGGCTCCACTACTGATCAACTAGAACGAAGCAACACAAAGGACAAGATCTTCATCGAGCTCCTCCTGAGCTTGGTTGCGTCATCTGCACAGACTCATCGGCACATGCGAACTGGTTTTGGAAGTATCTGTGAGTCACGGGGACTCAGCAATCTCACACCCTCGCGATCAAGACTATTTAAGCTTATGGGTAAGGTAAAGGTATGAGGTGGAGCTGCAGCAAGCGACTAGCATATATGATGGCTAACATACACAAATGAGAGCGAGAAGAGAAGGCAAAGCACGGTCGAGAAACTATGATCAAGAAATGATCCTAGAGCAACCTACGTCAATCATAACTCCAACACCGTGTTCACTTCCCGGACTCCGCCGGAAAGAGACCATCATGGTAACACACGCTGTTGATTCATTTTAATTAAATTAAGGTTCAAGTTATCTACAACCGGACATTAACTAATTCCCATCTGCCCATAACCGCGGGCACGGCTTTCGAAAGTTCAAATCCCTGCAGGGGTGTCCCAACTTAGCCCATGACAAGCTTTCACGGTCAATGAAGGAATAGACCTCCTCCCGAGACATTCCGATCAGACTCGGTATCCCGGTTCTACAAGACATCCTCGACAATGGTAAAACAAGTCCAGCAAGACCACCCGATGCGCCGACATCCCGATAGGAGCTGCACATATCTCGTTCTCAGGGCACACCGGATAAGCTAAGCGTACGGGAGCCAACGTAACCCAAGTTGCCAAGGGACGGCCCCGCACGGTGCTTTGGGTTGGACCAACACTTAGACAAGCACTGGCCCGGGGGTTTAAAATAAAGATGACCCTCGGGATGCGCGACTCCCAAGGGAAAAAGGCTAGGTGGCAAATGGTAAAACCAAGGTTGGGCCTTGCTGAAGGAGTTTTATTCAAAGCGAACTGTCAAGGGGTTCCCATTATAACCCAACCGCTTAAGGAACGCAATATCCGGGAACATAACACCGATATGACGGAAACTAGGGCGGTAAGAGTGGAACAAAACACCAGGCATAAGGCCGAGCCTTCCACCCTTTACCAAGTATATAGATGCATTAATTAAATAAGATATATTGTGATATCCCAACAAGTAAACATGTTCCAACAAGGAACAACATCTCCATGTTTCAACAAGGAACAAACTTCAATCTTCACCTGCAACTAACAACGCTATAAGAGGGGCTGAGCAAAGCGGTAACATAGCCAAACAACGGTTTGCTAGGACAAGGTGGGTTAGAGGCTTGATTCAACAATATGGGTGGCATGATAAGCAAGTGGTAGGTATCGCAGCATAGGCATAGCAAGAGAGCGAGCAACTAAGCAAGCAAAGATAGAAGTGATTTCGAGGGTATGATCATCTTGCCTGAAATCCCGCAAGGAAGAAGAACGAGTCCATGAAGAAGATAAACGAACGTAGACGAACGGGTCCTCACAAACGCGACATTACCGGAACCAACCCGAAGAAGCAAACACCGGAAAAGAAGCACACAACATAGTAAACGACCAACACATGAACATGGTATGATATGCGGGATGCGGGATGCGGTATGCAATGCATATGCATGATTTGACAAGGAACGAATGAACCTGGCCTCAACTTGGAAAACCAAGTGTGCCACTGGAAAGATGAGATGAAATCGCTTGAAAATGATATAAAGATCACCGGAATCGGAGTTACGGTTTGGAAATGGCAAGCAATTCAAATATGACACCGGTCTGAGATTTACAGCAAGTAGCCAACTAAATGCAACAAGATGAACATGCTACAACACTCAAACATGGCAACAAAATACATGGCAGGAATACATTCATGATTCTTAACAAAAGTCTAGCACTGTGCTACGGCCAATTCATACATTAACAGGTTCAAACAAGCACGGCAAAAATGCATATGGTAATCAGATTTCAGACTTAGTGAAATTAACACTTGTCTGGAATTTCAGATCAGATAGCACTTTTCGGAGCAACAAAACTACATGCTACAGGACCTGAACATGGCAAAGTAAAGCATGGCATGGAGCTACTCAAAGAGCTAACAAAAGTCCCTTAGTGACCTTGAGCCAAAAGGGATCAGAAAATACAATTGCAAGCATGTGAACATGGCAAAACATAATCAGTTCTCAGACTTAGTGAAAACTGGAGCATGCTGAAACAGATATCAAGTAGGCATGTTTACGACCTCGATGCACTCACTACAGAGCAAGTCATGACAATCTAAGCATACACCCATCAAGAATACACAAAATACAAGCTAGACATGGCAAGAACAATAGCATAGCATGCACGGATGAACTACAACATCATCGGCAAAATCGCTAACAAGTAGACAATCTGCCCAGATTCACGAAATAGCAAAAGTAGAGCTCGATTGACTCAAGCTAGGGTGCTCCATAATTTCAAACAAAGTCATGAATGGATAAAGCACTACAAGATTAACAAATCATCCTTACTGATCATCCTCAAAAGGGGCACGGATCACTAGGAAACAACATGAACATATGGCATAATGAGATAAACAGGTCAAGGACTTAGTGGAATTGCTAAGTCCCTGAAATCAGCATTAACGAATGCTCCACTTTGCAAGCTTGTGCTAGTCACCACACACATCACAAAAATACATGGGTTGCACCTCTGGAAAGATGGCAAAACCCTTAACAAAACATATGTAGAGCTCATGGGGATATCATGCACACAATAATCATGGCAAAAATGACAAATATCTAAATGGAGCAGCAGATCTGGCAATTATCTCAAGTAGCACTCTTCTAACAGCATTTCGGGCATTAAGATGAACTCAAATGAAAATTATGCAATGAGATGAAATGATGTACTCTCTGAGACGAACATTTTGATATGCTATATGCATGAATCGGAGCTATGGATGCAGAGTTACGACATGATGAACATGGCCATATGAAACTGGGAATCTCGAGGACTTCGTAGAAATTCGCAGACAGGAAAAAAAATGGTGAGCACAACATAGCAACGATCGCCCACGGCGAAGGATAAGGGAAAAATGGCGGGGCCTCACCAGATGGGCTCGGCCCAGGGCGGTGGAGAGGCAGGCCGGCCGAGCTGGGCCAGGGCGCTGGGCCTGGAAGCGGGGCCCACAAGGCGCACGGGCGTCCTCCTCCTCGATCCCGCCTGGATCGAGGGAGGCAGGGGCGGAGGCGGCGCCGTTCGCCGGCGGGGCAGCGGCAAGGAGGGGTGGAGGAGGCCGGCGACGGCCGGGAACGAGCGTATCCGGGCGGTGGCTCCCCAGATCCGGCGCGGGAACGGTGCGGTGGCGCGCGGGCGGCGCTCGGGCCGGGCGGCGCGGAACGCGGAGACCTCCGGCGAGGTGCAGGGACGGCGGGGAGGCGGTTGGGGAGGCGAGGCACGGTGGCCGGCGACGGCGAGAGAGGCGTCTCCGGCGAGGGGCGTGGAGGAGCGAGGCGGTCGGGCGACCGCGGCGGCTCCGGGCTCGCGCGGGCCCGCGATGGGCTCCATGGGCCGGCGCGGTGGGAGGCGGTGCGCTGGACAGGTGGCGGGCTCCGGTTGGGCGCGGGGGCGGCGGCGATGACGTGGCGGCCTGGTATTGGCCGGAGCGACGTGGCGGCGGCGGCGGACACGTCCGGCCGGCGCGGGAGGAAGTGTCCGGCGGCGCGCGGAGGAGTTTTTAGGGTTTGGACCGCGGGATTTTCGGAGGGAGACACATATTTATAGGTAGAGGGAGCTAGGAGAGTCCAAATGAGGTGCGGTTTTCGGCCACGCGATCGTGATCGAACGACCGAGATGATGGAAGAGGTTTAGGTGGGTTTCGGGCCAAATTGGAAGGTGTTGGGCTGCAACACACACGAGGCCTTCTCGGTCCCTCGGTTAACCGTTGGAGTATCAAACGAAGTCCAAATGGTACGAAACGTGACAGGCGGTCTACCGGTAGTAAACCAAGGCCGCTTGGCAAGTCTCGGTCCAATCCGGAAATGTTTAATCCCCACACACGAAAGAAAGGTAGAAATGGCCACCGGAGGAGAACGAAGCGCCGGAATGCAAAACAGACAACGGGGAAATGCTCGAATGCATGAGACGAACACGTATGCAAATGAAATGTGCATGATGACATGATATGCATTGCAAAACACGCAAGCAATGACAAGGCAACAACAGCGAATAACTGGACGACACCTGGCACATCGGTCTCAGGGCGTTACAACACTCCACTACGAGAGGATCTCGTCCCGAGATCTAGAATGGCACCGGAGGGACAACGGAAGAGAAAGAGAAGAGGTAAAACTAAGTTGCTTCATTGAAAAACGAGTGAAACCACGAACCTTGAAGAGGTTAAGCAAATACGAGAAAAGAATACAACGGAGATGAACAAAATTGAAAACACACCGATAGAAAGGAGGAACAAAGAAGAACAAATTCGTATAGCGCTCCGGTTGGAAAGAGATGCAAGACTTGATAAGATGAAAAGAACTTGATCTTGACAAGAACAAAAAGAAAAAATAGAAGAGAGCCACATCAAAATGCCTTCGGAAGAAAAGAGAGAATGGAAAGGAGTGAACGAAGTAGAAAACAATATCTTGGCAGAGCACGCTTACAACAAAGGCTAGAACAGAGTTGTTGGAAAACCAACAACGAAAAGAATAATCTTGATATGGTCTTATGAAATACATCTCAAAATTATGAGGTGATAATCTGCCACTCACGGGAAAGAATTGTATTTATTTGAACAAGGAGACGAGAAAGTATTTCACCGGGAGGATAAAGAAGAGCTTGGATCATTTATGAGCACCATAGATAGCAACAGTCCTTAGGGATGGCTTTAGGTGAAATATAACCCAAGACAATTCCAACGAATAGGTTGATGGATTTAAAATATCCCAATCTTGACAGCATGTGAATCATGAAAACATGAACTCAAATTATCAAGAATGACATAATACCACCTCCAATGATACGATAGACAGAAATGCACTCCGGATTACAATATGAAGAAAGCTTGAGTTTCTTAGAAAAGAATCTCGATGAACACTTCGAGAAGGAATATAAATCCTTGATGAACCATCATGTAGAACTTTCATGAGAACTTTCATGTTTAGGTGGGTTTTGGGCCAAATTGGAAGGTGTTGGGCTGCAACACACACGAGGCCTTCTCGGTCCCTCGGTTAACCGTTGGAGTATCAAACGAAGTCCAAATGGTACGAAACTTGACAGGCGGTCTACCGGTAGTAAACCAAGGCCGCTTGGCAAGTCTCGGTCCAATCCGGAAATGTTTAATCCCCACACACGAAAGAAAGGTAGAAATGGCCACCGGAGGAGAACGAAGCGCCGGAATGCAAAACGGACAACGGGGAAAATGCTCGAATGCATGAGACGAACACGTATGCAAATGAAATGCGCATGATGACATGATATGCAATGCAAAACACGCAAGCAATGACAAAGCAACAATAGCGAATAACTGGACGACACCTGGCACATCGGTCTCAAGGCGTTACAAATAGATAGGTATGGTGGTTGTTTTGAGGAAGGTATATGGTAGGTGTATGATACCGGCGAAAGGTGCGCGGTATTAGAGAGGCTAGCAAAGGTGGAAGGGTGAGAGTGCGTATAATCCATGGACTCAACATTAGTCATAAAGAACTCATATACTTATTGCAAAAATCTGCAATTTATCAAAGCAAAGTATTACGCGCATGCTCCTAGGGGGATAGATTGGTAGGAAAAGACCATCGCTCATCCCCGACCGCCACTCATAAGGAAGGCAATCAAAAAATAAATCATGCTCCGACTTCATCACATAACGGTTCACCATACGTACATGCTACGGGAATCACAAGCTTCAACACAAGTATTTCTCAAATTCACAACTACTCAACTAGCACAACTTTAATATCACCATCTTTATATCTCAAAACAATTATCAAGTATCAAACTTCTCATAGTATTCAACACACTCATAAGAGAATTTTTATTCTTAATCTTGCATACCAAGCATATTAGGATTTTAAGCAAATTGTCATGCTATTAAGACTCTCAAAATAATCTAAGTGAAGCATGAGAGATCAATAGTTTCTATAAAACAAATCCACCACCATGCTCTAAAATATATAAGTGAAGCACTAGAGCAAAATTATATAACTCAAAAGATATAAGTGAAGCACATAGAGTATTCTAACAAATTCCAAATCATGTATGGCTCTCTCAAAATGTGTGTACAGCAAGGATGATTGTGGTAAACTAAAAAGCAAAGACTCAAATCATACAAGACGCTCCAAGCAAAACACATATCATGTGGTAAATAAAAATATAGCTCCAAGTAAAGTTACCGATAGAAGTAGACGAAAGAGGGGATGCCTTCCGGGGCATCCCCAAGCTTTGGATTTTAGGTGCCCTTATATTATATCGGGGGTGCCATGGGCATCCCCAAGCTTAGGCTCTTGCCACTCATTGTTCCATAATCCATCAAATCTTTACCCAAAACTTGAAAATTTCACAACACAGAACTTAAAGTAGAAAATCTCGTGAGCTCCGTTAGCAAAAGAAAACAAAAGACCACTTCAAGGTACTGTAATAAACTCATTCTTTATTTATATGGGTGTTATACCTACTGTATTCCAACTTCTCTATGGTTTATAAACTAATTTACTAGCCATAGATTCATCAAAATAAGCGAACAACACACGAAAAACAGAATCTGTCAAAAACAGAACAGTCTGTAGTAATCTGTAGCTAGCGCAAGATCTGGAACACCAAAAATTCTAAAATAAATTTCTGGACGTGAGGAATTTATCTATTAATCATCTGCAAAAAGAATTAACTAAATATCACTTTTCAAATAAAAATGGCAGCAGTTCTCGTGAGCGCTAAAGTTTCTGTTTTTTACAGCAAGTTCAACAAGACTTTCCCCAAGTCTTCCCAACGGTTCTACTTGGCACAAACACTAATTAAACACAAAAAACACAACCAAAACAGAGGCTAGATAATTTATTTATTACTAAACAGGAGCAAAAAGCAAGAAATAAAGATAAAATTGGGTTGCCTCCCAACAAGCGCTATCGTTTAACGCCCCTAGCTAGGCATAACAAGAAAGAATAGATCTAGGTATTGCCATCTTTGGTAGGCAATCCATAAGTGTCTCTCATAATAGATTCATAAGGTAATTTAATTTTATTTCTAGGAAAGTGTTCCATGCCTTTCCTTAATGAAATTGGAATCTAATATTTATTTCCTTCATATCAATAATTGCACCAATCGTTCTAAGGAAAGGTCTACCAAGAATAAGAGGACATAAAGGATTGCAATTTATGTCAAGAACAATAAAATCTACGGGCACATAATTACTATTTGCAACAATAAGAACATCATTAATTCTTCCCATAGGTTTATTAATAGTGGAATCCGCAAGGTGCAAGTTTAGAGAGCAATCATCAAAATCACGGAAACCTAACAAATCACACAAAGTCTTTGGAATAGTGGAAACACTAGGACCCAAATCACATAAAGCATAGCATTCATGATCTTTAATTTAAATTTTAATAGTTCATTCCCACTCATAATAAAGTTTTCTAGGGATAGAAACTTCCAATTCAAGTTTTTCTTCATAAGATTGCATCAAGGCATCAATGATATGTTTAGTAAATGCTTTATTTTGACTATAAGCGTGAGGAGAATTTAGCACGGATTGCAACAAGGAAATACAATCAATCAAGGAGCAATTTTCATAGTTAAATTCCTTGAAATCCATAATAGTGGGTTTAGCAACATCTAGGGTTTTAATTTCTTCAGTCCCACTTTTATCAAATTTAGCATCAAGATCAAAAGATTCAGAATTCTTGGAACGCCTTCTAGGTAAAGGTGGATCATATTCAGTCCCATCATTATCAAGATTCATATTACAAAACAAAGATTTAATAGGGTACACATCAATAACTTTTAGATCTTCATCATCATTTTCATAGGAACTAGAAGAACACGCTTTTATAAAGGCATCTTTCTTAGCACGCATCCCAGCGGTTATTTCTTTGCACTCATCAATGGAAATTCTCATGGCTTTCAGAGACTCATTTATATCATGCTTAGGTGGAATAGATCTAAGTTTCAAACAATCAACATCAAGAGCAATTCTATCAATGTTCCTAGCCAAATCATCAATCTTAAGCATTTTTTCTTCAATCATAGAATTAAAATTCTTTTGCGAAGTAATAAATTCTTTAATATTAGAATAAAAATCAGAGGGCATCTTATTATAATTTCCATAAGAATTGTTGTAGGAATTACATAATTATTAGAGGGATTACTAGGATAAGGCCTAGGATTGAAATTTCCTCTATACGCGTTGTTACCAAAATTGTTCCTACCAACACAATTTACATCCATAGATTCATTATTATTCTCAATCAAAGTAGACAAGGGCATATCATTAGGATCAGAAGAAACACTCTTATTAGCAAATAATTTCATAAGTTCATCCATCTTTCCACTCAAAATATTAATGTCTTCTATCGCATGCACCTTTTTATTAGTAGATATTTCAGTATGCCATTGAGAATAATTAACCATAATATTATCTAGGAGTCTAGTAGCTTCTCCTAAAGTGATTTCCATAAAAGTGCCTCCCGCGGCCGAATCTAAAAGATTTCTAGAAGAAAAATTCAATCCGGCATAATTTTTTTGCATAATCATCCATAAATTTAAACCATGAGTAGGGCAATTATGTATCATTAATTTCATTCTCTCCCAAGCTTGTGCAACTTGTTCATGATCAAGTTGCTTAAAGTTCATAATATCATTTCTAAGAGAGATGATCTTAGCGGGAGGAAAATACTTAGAGATAAAATCATCTTTGCACTTGTTCCATGAATCAATACTATTTTTAGGCAAAGATGAAAACCAATCTTTAGCACGATCTCTAAGCGAAAAAGGAAATAGCTTCAATTTAACAATATCACTATTCACATCTTTTTTCTTTTGCATGTCACACGAATCAATGAAGCTATTTAGATGGGTAGCCGCATCTTCACTAGGAAGGCCGGAGAATGGATCTTTCATAACAAGATTCAGCAAAGCAACATTAATTTCACAAGATTCGGCATCGGTAAGAGGAGCAATCGGAGTGCTAATAAAATCATTGTTGTTGGTATTGGTGAAGTCACACAATTTAGTATTATCTTGAGCCATCGCGACAAGCAAGCAAACTAACACACCAGCAAACATAAAGCAAGCGAACAAAAGGAGGCAAATAGAGAAAGAGAGGGAGGATAGAGAGAGAGATGGCAAATAAAACGGCAAGGGTGAAGTGGGGGAGAGGAAAACGAGAGGCAAATGGAAAATAATGTAATGCGGTGTAACATCCCAAAATTCTAAATTTTGGAATGTTATATTAAATAAATAATTGTGATTGCTTGTTTGATTTTTGTGTGATTGATTGTGTGAAACTGAGTGGAAATTGAAACTTTTTGAAAGTTGAATGAGAGGGAATAAAAGGACTTTCCCAAAACTTTCATCTTGCATTTTGATCTCGAAGAATTCAAATTCATTTCATCACAAGATCCTAGAGTAAAGATAACATGACTTCTTACATTTAAAGAAATGAAATGGGGTTTGAAAATGATTTGAATTCCATTTGAAATATTTCATACTTAGAAACTTTAAGCAACTCAATGAGTTCATGAGGGAAGATAAAATGACTTCTTCAAAATTGAAGAAAGAGAGTTGGGAGTTTCAAATAAATAATTTGGAAGTCACTTTGAAGTTATTTGGAACTCATTTTCCTTTTGAAGTTGTTTGAAATTTCAAATTCAAAATCCTCTTGGAAGTTATCTAGTTTTAATTCAAATTATTTTTCTCCTAAAAATAAATGAATGGAAATAAGGGTAAAATGATTCCCTTCAATGGAAAATTAGGAGAAAATAAATTTGAAGTCATTTTGCTATTTTAAAAATGATTTTCATTGATTTTAAAAGCAACAGTAGCACCGTTTGACTTTTATGATTTTTTTTGGAATTTAGTTGAATTTGAAAAACAATTCATCTTATTCGGGGTATTTTTCTGAACATTTTGGTATATGATATGCCTATGTATATTTTTTTATTTAATTTACTTCTGTTGGAGTCTCCTTTCTGAAAAAAAAACACACACGCGCGCCCGGCAGCCGGCCCATGGCCTTCGGCCCAAGAGCCAGCCAGCGCACCGAGCTGGCCCAGCAGCGCTCGAGGCCTTGCGCCTCGCTCGCCCGCGCTCCTCTTCGCTCGATCGCCCCGCCCACACCCGCTGACTGATGGGCCCCGCGCCCATCGTCCCCAACCTCCCGCTCGCTCCGCTCGGGATAGAGCACGCGCTCGTGCTCCCGCAACCACCGACGCCATTGCCCACGGGATAAGCCTTATCCCTCGCTCCCCGAGCTCCTGACCGCGCCTATAAAACCCCCTCTCTTCGTTCTGCCAATTCGCTCGCCCCCTCGCTCATCACAGCCACCGCCTTCGTTAGTTGGATCTCACCGGAGCCGAAGGACCTCGGCGTCGTTTTTGTCGCCCGTAGACCACCCCCACCTCAACTCTATCTGTCAATCTCATTCTCTCGATCTACCGCACCTCGTTGACATCTTGCTTTGCCCCTAGGTTCGCCGGAGACGCCGCCCCGATGACCTGCGTCCTCGCCGGAGCACCGGAGCTCCACCGCCTCCCTCCGCCACGTCCAGTGCATGCTGACGCCCGCCGTCACCACCATCCAGTCGCCTGCGCCACGCCGCACTCCATCCACTTCGCCGCCGCCGGAACCCGCCGGAGGCCGCCGCCCCGTCACCGCCCGACGCTAGCGTCGCCGTCTTCCGTTCATCATCGTCGCTCGCTGTGAGCCGCCTTCTTTCTTCCCCTCATTCTGTTAGTTTTTTCAAATTAAACCGGTTAATCTCGGTCTTATTAAACCGTGCGGTTTTAGTGAAAAACCGGTCTCCGGTTTCTTTTTATTTAACCATGGTAGTTGTTTTTTATTATTTAGTGGTCGTTCACCGTATAGCTGCCGCAGTGAACACTCTCTGGCCTCTCACAGTGCGCCACGTGGCCAGGGACTTGTTTGTGATAGTTTTCTTCACTGTTTAGTCCCTGTAATTAGCAGATTAGTCCCTAAACTTAAAATAGGCACAACTTTTTACCCGTAGACCCAAATTCGATGAAACCAGCGGCAAATTCTTTGTATTGATTAGATCTATCCAGTAGCATCATGTTTGTAAACTTTTTCCAAATTCAAATTTGAACTTTATTCAGATTTGAATTCGAACTTCAAATGGCCATATCTCCTAAACCGTAGCACCGATTGATGTGATTCTTTTTGCACCGTGTCACCGTTGCCAAACCCTATCACTTGGACCTATCTCACGATATTTTTCACACATTAGGATCTATCCATGATAGTTTTACTATTATGCCATGTATGCAATTTAGTGCACATCACATCTTTGCACCCTATGTCACGGGTTGTTTTGCGCTTAGGAAATTTCTATGCTAGTTAAGTGTGTTGTATGTTCATTTGGTTTTTCCAAGACTTTTTGCTTTGCATGTTCTTCGTGGTTCTCTGAAATGATTGCTTATGTGAATGCAATGTTTGACTTTATAGATTTTCATCGGAGAGTGACGAATAGTTCTATAAAGTAAATTTCTGAGACCGATATAATCTTCATCAACTATTACCAGGCAAGTTCACATTTGACCATTCTTCCAATCACCTATGTTTTATATTATGCACTTAGTCCTTTTGTGGTAGGATTGCATGGTAGGATTTATTGTTGCCAGATGGCTATGCCGTTACCTAGTAGTTCATTTGAGGTAGGTCTGATCTATACAACCTTGTCACCACCGTGTAAGTTTATTTCCGCCTCGCAAATGTACACGTGGAATTGGGAAGTGTTCATGGTGAGACATGAGTGACAAAGTAGTAATCAGGACCAAGACTTGTAAATGAACTACCTGGGCGGAGGTTTGGTTTGAATGGTGGCGAAGTACAGTGGGAGCATGCATGGGAAATCCATGGTGGTGCACCACTAGTGGTCCGTCCGCCCAGGCTCAGAGAGATCAATCGTATTCTCATGTCTAGAAGCTTACGTGTGCAGCCACAAGCCAATATGGGCTCTAGCTTAGTTGAGTAGTTAGTGTGACCCCTTCCGGGATGGGCTAGCAGATGTAGAATGATGTAGGTGTACCGGCCTATCCGTGGGTTAAGGGGGAACATTTTCGAAAGACTATGTCTCAGTCATCCTGTTCTCAAACACCAGGGAGTGCGAGAATTTCATGGGAGGCGATCGAGTCTTGTGGGGAAAAGTGCACAAACCTCTGCAGAGTGTTAAAACCTAATCGATTAGCCGTGTCCCCGGTTACGGACAACTTGAGCATCTAGTAGTGGAAATACTGGGAGATCTCATCACTCTTAATTAAACAGTTGGGTTTTAAATGAAACTTTGGGAATGGATTTAGTTGGGGTTACCAACTCATCCTATGCTATATAGTAGTGGTAGAATAATATCTTTTATTCTAGGGGGAAACTAGCTTTATGCAAAAACTAAACTTAGAGCTTTCCACCAGCCGGATTTCATGTACAAATAGGTTCATTATTCTTATGATGTGACTTGCCAGTACATTCAATGTACTGACCTACAGGGCTGCAACGTCTTATGTTGCAGGGACTTTTCTACGATGAGTAAGAGTTATGTTGTAGGGTTACGGTCTACACTCAACTTGCCGTTGGCGTTGATGGACTCCACACCCCTGTGTTTGTTTCCGCTGAGACGTATGAGGTATATATCAGTTTTACGTTATTTATACATGTGATTGCACTTTGATATATACATTGATGTACTATGTGTGCCAGCATACCGATCCAGGGATGGCACGGGTACACAGAGGCTTGACTGTTTGAGGTCGGGTCGCTATAGAGATGGTATCAGAGCACATGTTGACTGTAGGACGTGACCCTAGAAACTAGAAAGCCCTTAGGAAAGGATTTCTCTTAAACTTTATTTTCAAAAAGGTCCTTTACCTCTCTTCTTTTCCGAGCTTTATCAAATTGTTCCTTTTACCTCAAATAGTTAGACAATACCATGTTCCCTTTGGACCACACGGAGGAAGAACTGATGAGATCACTCCGAGAAGGACAAGTTATCATACTTCACCATACACTAGAAGAGTTGAAGCTACAATAGTCGAAGCCTCCGAAGAATTGAAGAATTTGAAGACACTGAAGAATTCCAAGATTTATATGACCTTTAGAAGACCAAACCCTGGTTGTATACTCACGTTAGATGCGATGTTTGTGAGCTGTCATTGTTTGATGTTTTTCCTGACAGCCATAAATAAAACTTATTTTCAAAACTATATTGTGTGTATTGTGTGTGTATCTCTATCCCTCTTATCTCATCCCAAAACCCTTGGACCCAATAGATGATGAATGAAGATGGCCTTGTATTCTCTGAACCGATCCCTCAGTTAGAGGCAGAGCTATGGATTCAAAACATGGAGAATCACTTCAAGAGCAATTTGGTTGCAAGGAAGTATGAGGTTCAATACGCTCTTCAGTACTTTAAAAAAAGTGCTAACCTGGTGGAAAATGCATTAGGCCATACAAGGATGTAACGAAGCAAAAACTTGGGAGGAATTCAAGATGACTCTACTGAGGTCTCGTCTTATTCAGAAGCCCTATGGCAATAAAATGAAGAAACCTTGTGCATGCAAGATTTGTGGTGAGATAGGACATACCCAGGAAGAACACAAGGATGGATGCCCTCATTGTGAAGGAAATCACCAAGCTGAAGAATGTCCAACCATGAAGGTTACTTGTTTCTTATGTGAAGGAACTACGCACTACCCTGCCCAGTGTCATATTTATCCCAGGGTATAAGAAATTACCAAGCAGCAGAAGGAAGCAGTGGAAGTAGCCCTCGGGGAAAGTTCAAGAAAACTGGTGATGAAAGAAGATGTTGACGACCCTGATGGAGAAAGCCTAAACAGATTTTACTCCAATGCTTGCTATTCATGTGGAGAAGAAGGACATTTTTCACAGTATTGCACGAAGGAAAGCCAAGAGTATCTGGGAAACTTCCTGACGGAAGAAGTGGAGTTTGATCGACAAGAGATAGAGGAACTGATCAGAACAAAGAAGTCGAGGAAGAGAAGGAGCATGTATCCCCAGAACAACCCAGTTTCTGCAGAAAAGGACCTGAGTCAAATCACTTGTTACAAGTGCAAGGATTTAGGTCATTACGCTAGCAAATGCCCAACAAGGAACCCAAGGAGCCAAGATAACCACCAGGAAGCCCCTGGATTTGTCTGAAGTCATTTGTTTATGCTGCAAAGGAGTAGGACATTTTGCCAGAGAATGTTCAGACCCGAGGAGAGCTTGAGCAGAGTAGTTGAGATCTTGATATTGGAATAAAGCATGTAATAAAGTTGGAATGCACTTTTATTTTCGTTGGGGATCTTGAGTTGATTTATGAAATGGAAATTGTAATAGCTCGTGAAGCAATAAAAGTTGAGGTGTTGGAATCTCATGTGAAATGTTATGAGTTGTTGTTGATTGTGAATGCCTCTCTCATTATCTCACCAGACTTAAACCTTGAACCCATGGACAAGCTGACCCAAACATTTCCCGAAAAACAACCACATTTCACCCAAGGAAATAGATACATTATCCAGAGTACCCCTTCTATCTTATACCTGCAGATGACAACCCTTTACGAGTCTTTTCTGAAGGGCCCGGAAACGATCATGACCCTGACCAGTGATCAGGATTACCCAAAAATCCTGAAGGACATGATGAAGCATATTCATCTTGAAGGAGATGCAGTCTACAAGGGTTATCCTTTCATGGAGAAGGGAGTTGAACTTTGGTATGTGGAGGTACACCTTCACCATGTGAAGGGAGTTTGCCCAAAGACTATGGGTCAATACTTTTTCATTTCTCGAGTACCACGAGCAACATTCTTCGACTCTGTTCATGAAGCTGCTATGGAAGCCATACGTCAGATTGGAGAAATACTAGAAGCAAGACTCCGTCACACTCAGGAATACCTGAGCGAGGTGCATGCAGAGATGATGGAGATGAAGCTCATGGCCACCTCGATGAACCAAAACATCGATGATTTGAAGGATCACATCGCACAATTCTAGTGGGACTGAAGTATCTTCAAGGAGGGCAAATGAATAAAGATGGAAGTAATGCTTGACCATACCAAACTATGTGGATGGCAGCTTTTGTAATAGAGTACTTGTGAAATTTGAGTTTTGAGTAGTGGTTAAGGATGTAATAAAGGATTTGATATGAATAGAATTATGGATGAACCAGTGCATTTTTTTGCGATACTTGTCTATGTGAACACTAGACCAGTGGAAAGGAAAATGTATTCCATAGAGTGGAATTTGGACAAATGAGTTGGAGTTTGGTTTTAGTTATGGTGGTTACCCCAAGAATATGAAGGAATGAAGTGCTATTGGATTTAAAGGAGATATAATGTTGGAATATGGAACAATAGTAACTCCAAGGATGAGTTAAAGATATACAAGTGTTGAAGTGGACCATAACCCACAGGACCCAAGATTTGATAAGGAAACAAGCACAATCTTGTTGAAGAAAAGAATTCAGAAGGAAGCTGTGATTTCATCAGCAGATGTTCCATAGGAGGTTACGTAAACCCGAGAGTTGTGAAGAAGCGATAGAGATTTTGTTTGGCTTGCAGAACCAATGTCTTTACCCGAACCCAGTTCGTGGAGAAGAGAAGTTCTGCAATGCTTGTGAGGATGCCCAAGTGTTAAAATACGTGATTCACTATCTACGTATGTGGTAATGATTCAAGTACGGGATGGATTGGCCCCCATACCGGAGACTTCTATCATGGGCTATCATATGTTGATAGAAAATCAGAGAGCCTTAAAACCCTAGAAGAGTGTCGACACAACAAACCAAAGGCCATAGAATGGCAGGACGATGGAAACCCTGTATAGGCCCTATTGCCAATCGTAGGTTATGCGGTGAGGTTCAACCCAGACCCATTTCCTGTAGGAGAAACAAAAAATTGTCGACCACCATGAGGTTTTCGATAGTTGTTTAGCATTGGCGCCAGACCTGTCAAGTCTCAAAAGGATCCTATTTTGATGCAAGGACTCCTAATTTTGAGGAAAAGGCCATGCCCTTACCGGAAGAGCAAAAGTGAAGGAGTTATCTTGGAGAATATGAGAAGACCGGCACCGTCAACGCAAAGGACGGAGTACATGAGTTTTGTCGGAACCGTAACCATGATTCTAAGGGTGGTAGCACCCCATACCATATGTTGATGAATGGATTTTCAAGGAGACCCCCCAAACCTAACCTTCTTTCTAGCCTCTCTGAATCTCGAGGGCAAGATTCATTTTAAGGGTGGTAGTTTGTAACATCCCAAAATTCTAAATTTTGGAATGTTATATTAAATAAATAATTGTGATTGCTTGTTTGATTTTTGTGTGATTGATTGTGTGAAACTGAGTGGAAATTGAAACTTTTTGAAAGTTGAATGAGAGGGAATAAAAGGACTTTCCCAAAACTTTCATCTTGCATTTTGATCTCGAAGAATTCAAATTCATTTCATCACAAGATCCTAGAGTGAAGATAACACGACTTCTTACATTTAAAGAAATGAAATGGGGTTTGAAAATGATTTGAATTCCATTTGAAATATTTCATACTTAGAAACTTTAAGCAACTCAATGAGTTCATGAGGGAAGATAAAATGACTTCTTAAAAATTGAAGAAAGAGAGTTGGGAGTTTCAAATAAATAATTTGGAAGTCACTTTGAAGTTCTTTGGAACTCATTTTCCTTTTGAAGTTGTTTGAAATTTCAAATTCAAAATCCTCTTGGAAGTTATCTAGTTTTAATTCAAATTATTTTTCTCCTAAAAATAAATGAATGGAAATAAGGGTAAAATGATTCCCTTCAATGGAAAATTAGGAGAAAATAATTTTGAAATCATTTTGCTATTTTAAAAATGATTTTCATTGATTTTAAAAGCAACAGTAGCATCGTTTGTCTTTTATGAATTTTTTTTGGAATTTAGTTGAATTTGAAAAATAGTTCAGCTTATTCGGGGTATTTTTCTGAACATTTTGGTATATGATATGCCTATGTATATTTTTTTATTTAATTTACTTCTGTTGGAGTCTCCTTTCTGAAAAAAAAAACAAAAAAACACACACGCGCGCCCGCCAGCCGGCCCATGGCCTTCGGCCCAAGAGCCAGCCAGCGCATCGAGCTGGCCCAACAGCGCCCGAGGCCTTACGTCTCGCTCGCCCGCGCTCCTCTTCGCTCGGTCGCCCCGCCCACACCCGCTGACTGATGGGCCCCGCACCCCGCGCCCATCGTCCCCAACCTCCCGCTCGCTCCGCTCGGGATAGAGCACGCACTCGTGCTCCCGCAACCACCGGCGCCATTGCCCACGGGATAAGCCTTATCCCTCGCTCCCCGAGCTCCTGACCACGCCTATAAAACCCCCAAGACCCCCTCTCTCCGTTCTGCCAATTCGCTCGCCCCCTCGCTCATCACAGCCACCGCCTTCGTCAGTTGGATCTCGCCGGAGCCGAAGGACCTCGGTGTCGTTTTTATCGCCCGTAGACCACCCCCGCCTCAACTCTCTCTATCAATCTCATTCTCTTGATCTACCGCACCTCGTTGACATCTTGCTTTGCCCCTAGGTTCATCGGAGACACCGCCCCGACGACATGCGTCCTCGCCGGAGCACCGGAGCTCCGCCGCCTCCCTCCGCCCCGTCCGGTGCACGCTGATGCCCGCTGAGGGAGTCCTGGATTAGGGGGTGTTCGGATAGCCGAACTATACCTTCAAGCCGGACTCCTGGACTATGAAGGTACAAGATTGAAGACTCCGTCCCGTGTCCGGAAGGGATTTTCCTTGGCGTGGAAGGCAAGCTTGGCGATACGGATGTTCAGATCTCCTACCATTGTAACCGACTCTATGTAACCCTAACCCTATCCGGTGTCTATATAAACCGGAGGGTTCTAGTCCGTAGGACGACATACACATCAACAATCATACCATAGGCTAGCTTCTAGGGTTTAGCCTCTCTGATCTCGTGGTAGATCAACTCTTGTATTACCCATATCATCAATATTAATCAAGCAGGACGTAGGGTTTTACCTCCATCAAGAGGGCCCGAACCTGGGTAAAACTTCGTGTCCCCTGCCTCCTATTACCATCTGGCCTAGACGCACAGTTCGGGACCCCATACACGAGATCCGTCGGTTTTGACACTGACATTGGTGCTTTCATTGAGAGTTCCTCTGTGTCATCGCCATCAGGAAGGATGCCTCGCCCCGTCTTTAAAGACGGCACCGTTGCTAAGGGAGCTTTGGTTGTCGGCCAAACCCTCCGGCTAGGTGGTTTTCTTATGACCACCTGTTCGGCTTCTACGCTGACGATGACCTCTCGAGCCATCGAAAACAATCTTCATGTCAACTCGGAACTTGCCGAGCAGTTAAATCCAATAGAGCTTTCCTCCATAAACAAGCTCTTGGATCGCTTCGCCGCCCTGGGAGTCGCTACGGATTACAACCAGATTGGGCCTAAAACCGATCTGAGAGAGATTAACTCTCCCCAAGCCACCCATCACGTTGCTGTGGTAGAGGGACAGTGCGGCGACCCTTCATCTATCCTAAGGACTCGCTATGTCCGGATTCCCGATCCCTCCAAGCCGGATGTCCGCGAAGGGGAGGATATCACTCAAGACCTGAACCGAGAATCAGGCGACGGGCTGGATTCATTGGACGACACCCAGGAATCCAAACTTTCGAGTTCAGAAATTCCTCGGCCTCTGAGCCTCAGAAGGGGTAAGGCTTCGGATTCAATTCCACCCACCCACCCGAACATTAGCGATCTATCCCAAATCAGGCAAGAGCGCAAAGAAACAGTACATCATTACTGGGCCAGATTCCTCCTGGTTATGCACAGGATAAAGGGTTGTCGCGAGGAAGACGCAATTTCATCCTTCTACAATAATTGCACGGACAAGGGAATACTCAACGCCATAAGTCGCCGTGATATTACACACTTCGTTGACTTAGCGTCCATAGTACGAAAGTACTGTGCGATGGAAAGCGCCCGGAAAACCGAAACAAAATTTTGGGACAATCCGGCCCTTAATGCAAGCCCAGTCCGAAATAAAGGGGTGCATCATCGGCAGACACCCGGGTCAAACACCATAAGGCAAATACCCTCTTCAGGGCATGGAACCGTACTGGAAGGATGGCTTAATGGACCCTGTAAAATTCATAGTACAGAGGACGCCACACCAACTCACAGCCTTAGAGCATGTTGGATACTCCGGCAGGTGGCCAAAATTGGCGAAAACCTCCTAATCCCGGAGGCCACAGAAAGCCACCCAGAGACACCAATACGGTATTAACAGTCGTCGAGACCTTCGCATCAAATAACATGCGAAAAAGGACACTCCGCAGCCTTGCCGAAGTCTACCAAGTAGCAACAATAAACCCATGGAGTGACACGGCCATTACATTCAACGCCAATGATGAACCTAAATTCCGAACAGCCTGAGCACCAGCCGCATTGGTCCTCAGTCCAATAGTGGACGGCTTTCGTCTCACCAAGGTACTCATGGACGGCGGCAGCGGATTGAACCTCGTCTATGAGGAAACTCTCCAAAAAATGGATATAGACTGGAACCGCATCACGCGAAGCAGCACAACCTTTAGAGGAATAATCCCTAGTCGGGAAGCGCGCTGTACAGGAAAAATCACACTAGATGTGGTGTTCGGCACGCCGGACAATTACAGGTCCGAAGAAGTCACGTTCCACGTGGCCCCGTTCAGCAGTGGTTATCACGCTTTGCTAGGGCGGGAAGCATTCACAATCTTCCAAGCAATACCCCATTACGGGTACATGAAGCTCAAGATGCCCGGGCCTAACGGGATCATCACTCTCGCTAGTGATCCGGACATAGCACTCCGCGCCGAAAACAAGACAGCCGCACTGGCCCTCGAGGGACTATCCGAAGCCCTAGCGGCTGAGGAGCTGACTGCGCTACGCTCCATGGTGAATAGGGATGATGTGGTACTTGACAAAAGATCCAAATCCACCTCCTTTAAACCAGCGGACGAAATAGTCAAATTCCAAGTCCATCCAACGGACCCCAATAAAACAGCTTCCATCAGGGCACAGTTAAACCCTGATGTAGACGCCGCATTGCGAGAGTTCCTACGAGAGAACTGGGACATTTTCGCCTGGCACCCTTCAGACATGCCAGGAATCCCACGCAGGCTGGCCGAGCACAGCTTAAATATCCAAACAGGATTCAAACCTGTCAAACAGGCTCTCCGGCATTTTTCTGAACCTAAGAGAGAGGCTATGGGAGAGGAGCTAGCAAAGCTATTAGAGGCCGGATTCATCAGAGATATAAAACATCCGGACTGGCTAGCAAACCTGGTGATGGTACCAAAGAAGGACAAATCATGGCGCCTGTGTGTTGATTTTAAAGACCTTAACAAGGCTTGCCCAAAGGATCCCTTCCCCCTCCCCCGCATCGATCAAATTATCGATGCGACCGCAGGACACAATTCGTTGTGTTTCCTCGACGCATATTCTGGCTACCATCAAATTAAGATGGCAGAACCAGACCAAGCCGCAATGGCATTTATCACACCATACGAGCCATTCTGCTTCAACACGATGCCCTTCGGGCTCAAAAACACCGGCGCAACATATCAGCGCATGATTCAGACATGTTTGGCAAGCCAGATCGGTAAAACAGTGGAGGCATACGTAGATGATGTGGTCGTCAAAACAAGACATGTTGAATCTCTAGCAGACGACTTGAGACTCACATTTGACAATCTCCGAACATACGACATCAAGCTCAACCCGGAAAAATGTGTTTTCGGCGTTCTAGCCGGAAAGCTCTTGGGCTTCATTGTATCCAGCAGAGGAATTGAAGCAAATCCAGCCAAGATCCGAGCTCTGTCGCAACTGGATATCCCAAAGGACCTCAAACAAATACAAAGGTTAACCGGATGTGTGGCGGCTCTAAGCCGCTTTATCTCCCGCTTAGGAGAAAAGGCCCTTCCCCTTTACCGCCTCCTTCGGCGCACCGAACACTTCAAATGGACGGACGCAGCCACGGCCGGACTCGACAAAATAAAAGCCACACTAGCAACAAACCCAGTCCTGGCCGCGCCAAACACCGGCGAACCAATGCTATTGTACATCGCAGCAACACATCAGGTGGTAAGCGCAGTGCTCGTCGTCGAATGAGAAGCGGACGGACACAAATTCCCCCTTTAAAGGCGGGTCTATTATGAGTCCACTGTCCTCACTCCCTGCAAATCACGGTACCCGCATTATCAAAAGATTGTGTACGCGGTATTCATGGCATCCCGGAAGCTACGACACTACTTTCAAGAGTGTTCAATAATAGTAGCCTCGGAAGTACCACTTAACGACATTATAAACAACCGTGACGCAACGGGCTGGATTGCAAAATGGGCCATCAAGCTCCTCCCGTTCGACATAACTTATAAGCCACGACGAGCCATCAAGTCACAAGTTTTGGCCGACTTCGTCGTAGAATGGACGGAGGCCGAACTCCCTAGAGAGTACGGCACATATTCAAATTGGATCATGCATTTCGACGGCTCCAAAAAGTTTGGCTGGACTGGGGGCTGGCGCCGTTTTGATGTCCCCCACAGGAGACACAGTTCAATACGTACTACAGATTCGGTACACGGACTCCAACAATGCAGCCGAATATGAGGCCCTTCTACATGGTCTCCGGATGGCAGTACCCATGGGCATCCAACGCCTAGAGGTGCGCGGGGACTCGAACCTCGCAATCTCCCAAATAAATGGAGACTTTGATGCCAAGGATCCGAAAATGGCAGCTTACCGCAACACCATCCTAAAAATGTCAGCTCGGTTCGAGGGACTTGAATTTCACCATATAGCCCGGGAAAATAATCAGGCGGCGGATGTCCTGGCACGCATCGGCGCAAAACGCGATGTAGTCCCCCCCAACATCTTCTTGGAAAGGCTTTTCAAGCCATCCGTGGCATGGGAAGGGGAGCCAAACAATAACAGCCTGGACCCAACCGCACTGCCCGACACCGAACATTCTGACACAATCAGAGGCTCTGCCATTGAAATAACACCTTCATCCCACGTAATAATGGCCGTCATCGCCCTGTGGACAGAACCATTCCTCGCCTACCTTACTAGGCAGGAACTCCCCGAGGACCAAAATGAGGCACGCTGTATAGTGCGGCGATCCAAAGCCTACAGAGTCCACGAGGGAGAGCTTTATAAGAAAAGCACTACCGGAGTCCTTCAAAGGTGCATCTCCGAAGAGGACGGGCGGAATCTCCTGGCTGAAATCCATGCCGGACTCGGCGGTCATCACGCTGCAACCCAGTCCCTGGTAAGCAAGGACTTCCGTACAGGCTTTTATTAGCCGACGGCCCGGGCAGACGCTCAGGACTTAGTCCAACGATGCACCGGCTGCCAGCTCTTTGCAAACCAAAGCCATATGCCACCCACCGCCCTCCAAACTATCCCCATCACTTGGCCCTTTGCGGTCTGGGGGCTTGATATAGTTGGACCCCTTAAAGGCGGAACCCACAAGCACAAATACTTACTGGTCATGGTTGATAAGTTCACCAAATGGATAGAAGCCAAGCCTATTAAGACGGCCGAATCCGGACCTGTGATAGACTTCATATCCGGGGTCGTACACCGTTACGGCGTCCCCCACAGCATCATCACCGATAATGGCACGAACTTTACGGCCAACGAGGTAAAACTCTGGTGCAAAAACATGGGCATAAAGCTCGATTATGCTTCCGTCTATCACCCACAAACTAACGGCCAGGTCGAACGTGCAAATGGTCTTATCATGAACGGCATCAAACCCAGACTAGTGCGGTCCCTCAAGTAATCTAACATGCACTGGGTAGAGGAGCTCGACTCCGTACTCTAGGGGCTGCGGACCACGCCGAATCGCACCACCAGATACACACCATTCTTCATGGTGTGCGGCGCAGAGGCAGTTCTGCCTTGCGACATAATTCATGACTCACCTCGAGTGCGCATGTACGAGGAAAGAGAAGCCGAGCTCGATCGGCAGGACAGTTTGGACGCATTAGAGGAGGAGCGTGATGTGGCGAAAGCCCGTTCCGCATTCTATCAACAGCAAGCTCGAAGATACCAAAGCAGAGAAGTACGGGCCAAAAATTACAACATTGGTGAATTAGTTCTACGCCTGCCGGACAAGAAAAAGGACAAACTCAAGCCCAAGTGGGAAGGTCCCTTCATAATTGACCAAGTCCTGACTGGTGGAGCGTACCGCCTGCGAAACGCATCGGATAACCGACTCGAGCCGAACCCATGGAAGGCAGCCCGTCTCCGAAGATTCTATGCCTAGCGCCGGATCATGTGTTTGTCTCCTTACTCTGTCCATTTTTTATATACTGTCCGTTGTATATTTCTCTCCTTCTCCCTTTTTCTCTCTCTTATAACCTTCAAAGGCTCACAAATTGACGCGCTATCCGCGCTTAGTAAACCTGGGGGCTTCTTTAAACAGAAGCTTATTTATACGGGCTTCATGCCTAACACATGTGTCAAACTTCCGCATGTACCTTTTATTCACCATCATATGCATCGATATGACTTAAGTTTTGGCCAAGCTGGGTTGCCTGGCTCCTGTGCTTACCCCTACGTTCCCGATTATTCGGCTAGGTGGTAAAGGGGAGCACCTCTGCGATTGTTACTGCCGGATCAGCCGGACGTGTACCTCAGACTGGGTGGAGCCGAAAGCTAGCGTTCTTAAGAGAATATTCGGTCGATGAACTAAAGATGATCTTTTTATTTATCTATGTGCCCCCAGGCGTTTTCCTGCGTTTCTTTTCGTAGCATGGACATGCACTTTAGGGCATGCCCCCCAGGGAAAGGAACCCCTAACGGAACTATTCTCCCTGGAAGATGTTTCTTACTAACCATGTAATATAACATAACTAGTCGGGCACTTGTCTGTTCACGCACTAATGACCCCTACGCCTGATCTCCACGCATTCCCCGGTTCCTATATAACCGCATGGGAATTCGGACACACTCCGGACCGTCAGGCCCCGAGGTTGAAGCGAAAAGGTCGGCCATGACAAATGATCTACAATCCGGCTAGAAGGCATTATAAATGTCAATTCGATTACATAGTCATTTTGACTGATTGTATTCCTCTTCAATACCATTTAACAGGCTATCTAATTTACAGTCCTGCTGGGAGTACTTTGCGGCCAACTCTACTTGGCCGTACACTAAGCTTACAGGGATCTCCTTCCCATCGGGCCCTACAGGACCAACCTCGGCCATATGGTTAGGGTCGGCCTGTGAATACCGCGTCTTCACCATGGCCCAGGCCTCCCTAGCGCCTTGACGGCAGGCTCATATCTTCCACAACTGAAAGCGCCGCCGTGCTCCCCTCAGCTTCTCCGCAAGCTCTCCAAGACCGTCGGGTGTGGAGACGGATGGCCACAGGACCTGGGCGACGCCTCGCATCGCCTGCCGAACTCGATCAAGCAATTGCAAGAGCTCAGGAAGAAGGTCACCCGTAGAACCGGGCATCTCCTCTGCAGGACGACCTGTTAACATACCTACAGATATTGCTCTGTCAATCAACGGCACCGCCGAACTTTCTTTTAAAAGGTTCGTTCAAGCACTTACTAAATATGTCACGCCGAAGCCGCTGATTCTCCTTCACGGAGTCTGACAGCTGGGTGCGAACATCTTTTAGCTCGACGCCCAGCCGAGTGTTGGCATCTTGGAGAACGTTCTTCTCCCCCATCACCTTTAACAGCACCCTCTCACCAGCCCTTAGTTGGCGTTCGAGGTGTTGCCTTTCCGGATTCAATCCGGCGCCATCTGCAATTTTATTTGTCAGATTCGCACAAAAGCCGTGCTTCACCACATACTTATCTTTCGAAATGTATATTACCAGAGGGGGTCTCTTTAGGCTCCCCCGTCGCGGCCAGTGCGGCCTCCAGTTGGGCTTTGCACTCGTCCAGCTCCTGGGTCAGTAGGGAATTCTTTTCTGTAAGAACCTGCATTTCAAATGATCCTTAAACCAGTTATTCTAACTGTTTTCATTCTCGGGGGCTGCTGCTACATATATATTTACCAAAATTTTCTTACCCGTATGTCTTTTACATATTGCTCTGTGGCTCTGGCTAGACCATTTTGAGCGGCACGGAGGTGCGCATCTCCCGAATTGAAGGCATCTAATGCTGTCGGCGTTCTGGGAACGGGGGTCCCCAGACTTGCCTGCCTGCGGCCTGCGGCGTGGCTCAAAGGGGGGCCCAGCATGGCCCATCTTCACCAACACAGACCCAAGACCCTCGCGAGGGGCCAAGCCTCGCGGGGCGGACGACGCGGAGCTTTCTCAGGCACGGCCTCACCAGGCTGGCTCGCGAGGAGGCGGAGAGATCAAGGCGGGGTGCCTCATGAGGTGCCCGTGACGCAAGCCATGACGACCAAGGGCGCCAGGCGGGCGCCAGCCCGCGCAGTGTCCTCCTTTCCTCTTTGGTGCAAAGGGAGCAAGCGCAGTCGCGGAGTACCGAGGCATCAGTCAAAGGTTGCCATTTCGGTGCAACAAGACCAAGACCAGGAGGACTGCAAGATGGAGGTCATTGTGGAGCCCAAGACGGCATCACCACCAGAGCTTTGTGCAGGCGAAGACTACTTTTGTCAGGATAGCTAGTACTAGTTGTCCCCCTTCAAATTAGCCCGCCATTGTTGGCTCCCTTCCCGCTCTATATTTGGGAAGAGGACCAGGGCCTCTATAAATAGGACCAGCCACCCACAGGGCAAAGGGAGCAGAGGGGAAAGAGAGAGAGAGAGAGAGAGAGAGAGAGAGAGAGAGAGAAAGAGAGAGAGTTTTAGGAGGATCAGAATCAGAATCAGAGAGAGAGAGGCTAGAGGTTGGAGATCAACAATCGGAGAAAAGAGAGAGAGAAGGGTGACTGAACTCCTCCCAGCAGTTCATCGCCCCAGCCAAGAGCAGACCCTCGCGAGGCTGTTCTTCCTTGTATTGTTCATCATCATCAGCCCAAGAGGCAATCCACCACGCCACACACTGGAGTAGGGTATTACACCACAACGGTGGCCCGAACCAGTATAAACCCTGTGTCTCTCGTGTTGTTCTTTCCATAGCTTAGATCTTAGCGAGGCGGAGGGGTGCAGGTAGGTAGGAGGCGAAATCTCCGCGCGCACCCCAGTGTTCGAACCTCAAGGGTCTGCCGGAACCCGAAATCCGACAAATGCCTCTTGGGAGAAGCAAGCGTCACGAAGAATTGTCCGGCGATGCCTGTGGTTGATGGCACTTTCCACCTCTGAGTTGGTGGCAGATAACCCGTCCGCATCCTCCATCGGAGGAACGTCTGGCACACGCCTCGCGCTCGCTTCCACCCCCGGACCAGGCTTTGGAGCCTGGCTGGTGGAGGCGCGATTAGCAGCCTCTCCGGATATAGTCCGGCGAGGTCTCTTTGTCCTGAAAAGGGGCACAAGTGTCAAAAGGGCGCGCCATACCTTCGCGTTGATGCCTCGGTCCGGACTACACCTCTTTTCTGCCCATGGGGCCCTGCGACCCCTGGTTGGTCTGCCGCCGCAGGTTCGGCCTTCTGCCTCAAAAACCTCCCCTGCAAAGTTCGGTTGCAATCAGGAAATTAAACACGCGTGGACGGACCCCTGCCCGGGGTACAGGGACTTCGGTCTCAAGTACCTGGGGTGTTCGGATTAGCCCGGGCTAATCAGCCGTAATGGCCACCAGGGCGTTGTCCTCGCTCAATTGATGGAACACTCCATCAATCAGCTCCACAGATATGTCCAGATCCTCTTGAGAGGCCGGGTCGAGAGACTGTCCTGAGTCCTCGGGTTGTGGAGGCGGGCTGCTTATGTCCTTAACGGCCCGGCGCAGTTCCTGCGTTGAAGTCATCAGACTAAGTATTTAACAATGGGAACACTAAACGGATGAGAAAGTAAATGCGACCACTTACCCAGCTTGGGGGATTGTGCATAGAGAATCCACCCTGTGGGTTGACGCGGAGAAATTCCTCCTCTTCTCCCTTGTATAAAGTGGACAAGATCTTTAATAGAGCGGCAACTGAATCTGGCCCTTTATGGTCGTAGCGGGTGGCGTCGTCCTCCCCGTTGAAATCCCACATGGTGTGGCTTCTGTACTGAAGCGGCTGCACCCCCCGCATGATGCATTCGTCCATAACTCCGATCATGGTTAGTCCAGAATGGGCTAACAATCTTATTCGGCCCATGAGATAAACGTTGTCCCTGTCACTTTCCCTTTGAGGGCTCCGTGGATGCCAGCTTAGGCGCTTCTTTAAAGGAGCATTATCAAACTCTGGGAGGCCGATCCGGATAGGATCCGGCAGCGGAACGTCTTCTATATAGAACCATTCCGAGGGACAGTCTTCGGATGCCTTCTTTGGGGTTCCGGACAGATATCCGGTCCCGGCGATGCGCCATACTTCGGCTCCGCCCACTTGATACATTGACCCTTTCTTGGAACGGGGCACGAGGCAAAATAGCTCCTTCCACAGTCCGAAATGAGCTTCAATACCCAAGAACCGCTCGCAGAGGGCTACAAAGCCCGTGATATGCAATACTGAGGCAGGCATGAGATGATGTAGCTGGAGGCCGTAGAACTCCAGCAGCCCCCGGAGAAACGGGTGGATGGGAAATCCGAGCCTCCTTATTAAGTAAGCAACAAGGCACACCCCCTCTCCTTTGGATGGATTAGGGGCATTCAATGCTTGCTCTCCGCCGTTGTAGACGGCAAGACCGGCTCGGACCGGGACCATATAGGCCGGGGGGAGAAATCCCTGGGTCTGAAGTGTCACTAGCTCTCTATGTGGAGTAGAACATCTCTCCCAATATCCAGGCTTAGGGCTAGGAGGGCGAGAGGAGGAGTTGCGGCGGCTGGCCATGGTGGAATGGACCTTTGTCGGATGTGCTCTAATGAACACTCGTGGAGAGGAGAAGGTGTGGATTGGATCTAAATCCTCATCCCCTTAAAAGGGCAACTCATTTACACGGCTAGGGGTGTGAACGTAAAAACACTCAGACTTTTCATATTCGTTTGACACGTGGAAAACGGCCATTATTGGGTGTAGAAGCCAAGGAGCGCAACATCTACAAGAAACCGGACTTTATTCAAACAGGTACACGGAACTCGGAGGAGAACCCGCCTTGCAATGCCGAAGACAATCTGCGCGCCGGACTCATCGTCATTGAAGCCTGGTTCGGGGGCTACTGAGGGAGTCCTGGATTAGGGGGTGTTCGGATAGCCGAACTATACCTTCAAGCCGGACTCCTGGACTATGAAGATACAAGATTGAAGACTCCGTCCCGTGTCCGGAAGGGATTTTCCTTGGCGTGGAAGGCAATCTTGGCGATACGGATGTTCAGATCTCCTACCATTGTAACCGACTCTATGTAACCCTAACCCTATCCGGTGTCTATATAAACCGGAGGGTTCTAGTCCGTAGGACGACATACACATCAACAATCATACCATAGGCTAGCTTCTAGGGTTTAGCCTCTCTGATCTCGTGGTAGATCAACTCTTGTATTACCCATATCATCAATATTAATCAAGCAGGACGTAGGGTTTTACCTCCATCAAGAGGGCCCGAACCTGGGTAAAACTTCGTGTCCCCTGCCTCCTGTTACCATCCGGCCTAGACGCACAGTTCGGGACCCCCTACCCGAGATCCGCCGGTTTTGACACCGACACCCGCCGTCACCACCATCTGGTCGCATGCGCCACGCCGCACCCCTCCATCCACTTCGCCGCCGCCGGAACCCGCCGGAGGCCGCCGCCCCGTCACCGCCCGACGCTAGCGCCGCCATCTTCCGTTCGTCGTCATCGCTCACTGTGAGCCGCCTTCTTTCTTCCCCTCATTCTGTTAGTTTTTTTCAAATTAAACCGGTTAATCTCGGTTTTATTAAACCGTGCGGTTTTAGTGAAAAACTGGTCTTCGGTTTCTTTTTATTTAACCGTGGTAGTTGTTTTTATTATTTAGTGGTCGTTCACCGTATAGCTGCCGCAGTGAACACTCTCTGGCCTCTCACAGTGCGCCACGTGGCCAGGGACTTGTTTGTGATAGTTTTCTTCACTGTTTAGTCCCTGTAATTAGCAGATTAGTCCCTAAACTTAAAATAGCCACAACTTTTTACCCGTAGGCCCAAATTCGATGAAACCAGCGGCAAATTCTTCGTATTTATTAGATCTATCCAGTAGCATCATGTTTGTAAACTTTTTCCAAATTCAAATTTGAACTTTATTCAGATTTGAATTCGAACTTCAAATGGCCATATCTCCTAAACCGTAGCTCCGATTGATGTGATTCTTTTTGCACCGTGTCACCGTTGCCAAACCCTATCACTTGGACCTATCTCATGATATTTTTCACACATTAGGATCTATCCATGATAGTTTTACTATTATGCCATGTATGCAATTTAGTGCACATCACATCTTTGCACCCTATGTCACAGGTTGTTTTGCACTTAGGAAATTTCTATGCTAGTTAAGTGTGTTGTATGTTCATTTGGTTTTTCCAAGACTTTTTGCTTTGCACGTTCTTCGTGGTTCTCTGAAATGATTGCTTATGTGAATGCAATGTTTGACTTTATAGATTTTCATCGGAGAGTGACGAATAGTTCTATAAAGTAAATTTCTGAGAGCGATATAATCTTCATCAACTATTACCAGGCAAGTTCACATTTGACCATTCTTCCAATCACCTATGTTTTATATTATGCACTTAGTCCTTTTGTGGTAGGATTGCATGGTAGGATGTATTGTTGCCAGATGGCTATGTCGTTACCTAGTAGTTCATTTGAGGTAGGTCTGATCTATACAACCTTGTCACCACCGTGTAAGTTTATTTCCGCCTCGCAAATGTAGACGTGGAATTGGGAAGTGTTCATGGTGAGACATGAGTGACAAAGTAGTAATCAGGACCAAGACTTGTAAATGAACTACCTGGGCGGAGGTTTGGTTTGAATGGTGGCGAAGTACAATGGGAGCATGCATGGGAAATCCATGGTGGTGCACCACTAGTGGTCCGTCCGCCCAGGCTCAGAGAGATCAATCGTATTCTCATTTCTAGAAGCTTACGTGTGCAGCCACAAGCCAATATGGGCTCTGGCTTAGTTGAGTAGTTAGTGTGACCCCCTCCGGGATGGGCTAGCACATGTAGAATGATGTAGGTGTACCGGCCTATCTGTGGGTTAATGGGGAACATTTTCGAAAGACTATGTCTCGGTCATCCTGTTCTCAAACACCAGGCAGTGCGAGAATTTCAAGGGAGGATCGAGTCTTGTGGGGAAAAGTGCGCAAACCTCTGCAGAGTGTTAAAACCTAATCGATTAGCCGTGTCCCCAGTTACGGACAACTTGAGCATCTAGTAGTGGAAATACTGGGAGATCTCATCACTCTTAATTAAACAGTTGGGTTTTAATTGAAACTTTGGGAATGGATTTAGTTGGGGTTACCAACTCATCCTATGCTATACAGTAGTGGTAGAATAATATCTTTTATTCTAGGGGGAAACTAGCTTTATGCAAAAACTAAACTTAGAGCTTTCCACCAGCCAGATTGCATGTACAAATAGGTTCATTATTCTTATGATGTGACTTTCCAGTACATTCAATGTACTGACCTACAGGGCTGCAACGTCTTATGTTGCAGGGACTTTTCTACGACGAGTAAGAGTTACGTTCTAGGGTTATGGTCTACACTCAACTTGCCGTTGGCGTTGATGGACTCCACACCCTTGTGTTTGTTTTCGCTGAGACTTATGAGGTATATATCAGTTTTACGTTATTTATACATGTGATTTCACTTTGATATATACATTGATGTACTGTGTGTGCCAGCATACCAATCCAGGGATGGCACGGGTACATAGAGGCTTGACCGTTTGAGGTCGGGTCGCTACATGCGGGAGATAAGGGTATGTGATGGGTACTTGGTATGTTGACTTTTGCGTAGACCTCCCCGGCAACGGCGCTAGAAATCCTTCTTGCTACCTCTTTAGCACTGTGTTGGTTTTCCCCGAAGAGGAAGGGATGATGCAGCAAAGTAGCGTAAGTATTTCCCTCAGTTTTTGAGAACCAAGGTATCAATCCAGTAGGAGGCTACGTGCGAGTCCCTCGCACCTGCACAAAACAAATAAATCCTCGCAACCAACGCAAATAGGGGTTGTCAATCCCTATAGGACCACTTACGAGAGTGAGATGTGATAGATATGATAAGATAATGTTTTTGGTATTTTTATGATAAAGATGCAAAGTAAAATAAAGGCAAAGTAAATAGCAAAGTAAATAACTAAGTAGTAGGAGATTGATATGATAAAGATAGACCCGGGGGCCATAGGTTTCACTAGTGGGTTCTCTCGAGAGCATAAGTATTCTACGGTGGGTGAACAAATTACTGTTGAGCAATTAACAGAATTGAGCATAGTTATGAGAATATCTAGGTATGATTATGTATATAGGCATCACGTCTGAGACAAGTAGACCGACTCCTGCCTGCATCTACTACTATTACTCCACTCATCGACCGCTATCCAGCATGCATCTAGAGTATTAATTTAAAAACAGAGTAACGCCTTAAGCAAGATGACATGATGTAGAGGGATAGACTCATGCAATATGAAGAAATCCCCATCTTGTTATCCTCGATGGCAACAATACAATACGTGCCTTGCTGCCCTTACTGTCACCGGGAAAGGACACCGCAAGATTGAACCCAAAGCTAAGCACTTCTCCCATTGCAAGAAAGATCAATCTAGTAGGCCAAACCAAACTGATAATTCGAAGAGACTTGCAAAGATAACCAATCATACATAAAAGAATTCAGAGAAGATTCAAATATTATTCGTAGATAGACTTGATCATAAACCCACAATTCAACGGTCTCAACAAACACACCGCAAAAATAAGATTACATCGAATAGTTCTCCACAAGAGAGGGGGAGAACATTGTATTGAGATCCAAAAAGAGAGAAGAAGCCATCTAGCTACTAACTATGGACCCGTAGGTCTAAGGTAAACTACTCACACTTCATCGGAAGGGCTATGGTGTTGATGTACAAGCCCTCCATGATCGATGCCCCCTCCGGCGGAGCTCCGGAACAGGCCCCAAGATGGGATCTCGTGGATACAGAAAGTTGCGGTGGTGGAATTAGGGTTTTGGCTTTGTATCTGATCGTTTGGGGGTACGTGGGTATATATAGGAGGAAGAAGTACGTGGGTGGAGCAACAGGGGGCCCATGAGGGTGGAGGGCGTGCCTGGGGGGGTAGGTGCGCCCCCTACCTCGTGGCCTCCTGTTACGTGTCTTGACGTAGGGTCCAAGTCTCCTGAGTTGTATTCGATGAGAAAATCACGTTCCCGAAGGTTTCATTCCGTTTGGACTCCGTTTGATATTCCTTTTTCTTCGAAACCCTAAAATAGGCAAAAAACAGCAATTCTGGGCTGGGCCTCCGGTTAATAGGTTAGTCCCAAAAATAATATAAAAGTGGATAATAAAGCCCAATAATGTCCAAAACAGTAGATAACATAGCATGGAGCAATCAAAAATTATAGATACGTTGGAGACGTATCACATCTTTATCACAAAAATACCAAAAATATTATCCTATCATATCTATCGGATCTCACTCTCGTAAGTGACCGTGAAGGGATTGACAACCCCTTATCGCGTTGGTTGCGAGGAGTTATTTGTTTTGTGCAGGTACGAGGGATTCGTGCGTAGCCTCCTACTGGATTGATACCTTGGTTCTCAAAAACTGAGGGAAATACTTACGCTACTTTGTTGAATCATCCTTTCCTCTTCAAGGAAATCCAACGCAGTGCTCAAGAGGTAGCAAGAAGATTTCTGGCGCTGTTGCCGGGGAGTCTACGCAAAAGTCAACATACCAAGTACCCATCACAACCCTTATCTCCCGCATTACATTATTTTCCATTTGCCTCTCGTTTTCCTCTCCCCCACTTCACCCTTTCCGTTTTATTCGCCCTCTCTCTCTATCCTCCCTCTCTTTCTCTATTTGCCTCTTTTTGCCCGCTTTTTGTTTGCTTGTGTGTTGGATTGCTTGCTTGTCATGACGGCTCAAGATAACACTAAATTGTGTGACTTTACCAATGCCAACAACAATTATTTTATTAGCACCCCGATTGCTCCTCTTACCGATGCTGAATCTTGTGAAATTAATGCCGCTTTGCTGAATCTTGTCATGAAAGATCCGTTTTCCGGCCTTCCTAGTGAAGATGTCGCTACCCATCTAAATAGCTTCGTTGATTTGTGTGATATGCAAAAGAAGAAAGATGTGGATAATGATATTGTTAAGTTGAAGCTATTTCCTTTTTCGCTTAGAGATCGTGCTAAAGCTTGATTTTCGTCTTTGCCTAAAAATAGTATTGATTCTTGGAACAAGTGCAAAGATGCTTTTATCTCTAAGTATTTTCCTCCCTCTAAGATCATCTCCCTTAGAAACGATATTATGAATTTTAAGCAACTTGATCATGAACATGTTGCACAATCTTGGGAGAGGATGAAATTAATGATACGTAATTGCCCTACTCATGGTTTGAATTTGTGGATGATTATACAAAAAATTTATGCCGGATTGAATTTTGCTTCTAAAATCTTTTAGATTCGGCCGCGGGAGGCACTTTTATGGAAATCACTTTAGGAGAAGCTAGTAAACTCCTAGATAATATTATGGTTAATTATTATCAATGGCATACTGAAAGATCTACTAATAAAAAGGTGCATGCGATAGAAGAAATTAATGTCTTGAGTGGAAAGATGTATGAACTTATGAAATTATTTGCTAGTAAGAGTGTTTCCTCTGATCCTAATGATATGCCCTTGTCTACTTTGATTGAGAAAAATAATGAATCTATGGATGTGAATTTTGTTGGTAGGAACAATTTTGGTAACAACGCGTATAGAGGAAATTTTAATCCTAGGCCTTATCCTAGTAATCCCTCTAATAATTATGGTAATTCCTACAACAATTCTTATGGAAATTATAATAAGATGCCCTTTTATTTTGAATCTAATATTAAAGAATTTATTACTTCGCAAAAGAATTTCAATGCTTTGATTGAAGAAAAATTGCTTAAGATTGATGAGTTGGCTAGGAACGTTGATAGAATTTCTCTTGATGTTGATTCTTTGAAACTTAGATCTATTCCACCTAAGCATGATATCAATGAGTCACTCAAAGCCATGATAATTTCCATTGATGAGTGCAAAGAAAGAACCGCTAGGATGCGTGCTAAGAAAGATGCCTTTATAAGAGCGTGTTCTTCTAGTTCCTATGAGAATAAAGATGAAGATCTAAAAGTTATTAATGTGTCCCCTATTAAATCTTTGTTTTGCAATATGAATCTTGATAATGATTTGACTGAATATGATCCACTTTACCTAGAAGGCATTCCAAAAATTCGGAGTTTTTAGATTTTGATGCTTAATTTGATGAAAGTGGGATTGAAGAAATTAAAACCCTAGATGTTGATAAACCCACTATGTTGGATTTCAAGGAATTTAATTATGAAAATTGCTCTTTGATTGATTGTATTTCCTTGTTGCAATCTGTGCTAAATTCTCCGCATGCTTATAGTCAAAATAAAGCATTTACTAAACATATCGTTAATGCCTTGATGCAATCTTATGAAGAAAAACTTGAGTTGGGAGTTTCTATCCCTAGAAAACTTTATGATGAGTGGGAACCAACTATTAAAATTAAGATTAAAGATCATGAGTTCTATGCTTTATGTGATTTGGGTGCTAGTGTTTCCACGATTCCAAAGAGTTTGTGTGATTTGTTAGGTTTCCATGATTTTGATGATTGCTCTCTAAACTTGCATGTTGCGTATTCCACTATTAAGAAACCAATGGGAAGAATTAATGATGTTCTTATTATCGCAAATAGGAATTATGTGCCCATAGATTTTATTGTTCTTGACATAGATTGCAATCCTTCATGTCCTATTATTCTTGGTAGACCTTTCCTTAGAACGATTGGTGCAATTATTGATATGAAGGAAGGAAATATTAGATTCCAATTTCCGTTAAGGAAAGGCATGGAACACTTTCATAGAAAGAAAATTAAATTACCTTATGAATATATTATGAGAGCCACTTATGCATTGCCTACCAAAGATGGCAATACCTAGATCTATCCTTGCTTTTTATGCCTAGCTAGGGGCGTTAAACGATAGCGCTTGTTGGGAGGCAACCCAATTTTATTTTTATTCCTTGCTTTTTGCTCCTGTTTAGTAATAAATAATTTACCTGGCCTCTGTTTTGGTTGTGTTTTTTGTGTTTAATTAGAGTTTGTGCCAAGTAGAACCATTGAGAAGACTTGGGGAAAGTCTTGATATCTTGCTGTAAAAAACAGAAACTTTAGCGCTCACGAGAACTGCTGCAATTTTTATTTGGAAAGTGATATTTAGTTAATTCCTTTTGCATATGATTAATAGATAAATTCCTCACGTCCAGAAATTTATTTTAGAATTTTTGGAGCTCCAGATCTTGCGCTAGCTACATATTACTACAGACTGTTCTGTTTTTGACAGATTCTGTTTTTCGTGTGTTGTTTGCTTATTTTGATGAATCTATGGATAGTAAAATAGTTTATAAACCATAGAGAAGTTGGAATACAGTAGGTTTAACACCAATATAAATAAAGAATGAGTTCATTATAGTACCTTGAAGTGGTTTTTTTTTCTTTCGCTAACGGAGCTCATGAGATTTTCTACTTTAAGTTTTGTGTTGTGAAGTTTTCAAGTTTTGGGTAAAGATTTGATGGATTATGGAACAAGGAGTGGAAAGAGCCTAAGCTTGGGGATTCCCATGGCACCCCCAAGATAATATAAGGACACCTAAAAGCCAAAGCTTGGGGATGCCCCGGAAGGCATCCCCTCTTTCGTCTACTTCTATCGGTAACTTTACTTGGAGCTATATTTTTATTCACCACATGAATTGTGTTTTGCTTGGAGCGTCTTGTATGATTTGAGTCTTTGATTTTTAGTTTGCCACAATCATCCTTTCTGTACACACCTTTTGAGAGAGCCATACATGATTAGGAATTTGTTAGAATACTCTTTGTGCTTCACTTATATCATTTGAGTTATATAGTTTTGCTCCAGTACTTCACTTATATATTTTTAGAGCACGGTGGTGGAATTGTTTTATAGAAACTATTGATCTCTCATGCTTCACTTAGATTATTTTGAGAGTCTTAAATAGCACGGTAATTTGCTAAATAATCCTAATATGCTTGGTATTCAAGAATAGTAAAAACTTACTTATGACTGTGTTGAATGCTACGAGAAGTTTGATGCTTGATAATTGTTTTGACACATGAAGATGGTGATATTAAAGTTGTGCTAGTTGAGTAGTTATGAATTTGAGAAATACTTGTGTTAAAGTTTGTGATTCCTGTAGCATGCACGTATGGTGAACCGTTATGTGATGAAGTCGGAGCATGATTTATTTTTTGATTGTCTTCCTTATGAGTGGCGGTCGGGGACGAGCGATGGTCTTTTCCTACCAATCTATCCCCCTAGGAGCATGCGTGTAATACTTTGCTTTGATAACTTGTAGATTTTTGCAATAAGTATATGAGTTATTTATGACTAATGTTGAGTCGATGGATTATACGCACTTTTCTTCCTTCCACCATTGCTAGCCTCTCTAAATACCGCACACCTTTCGCCGGTATCATACACCCACCATATACCTTCCTCAAAACAGCCACCATACCTACCTATTATGGCATTTCCATAGCCATTCCGAGATATATTGCCATGCAACTTTCCATCGTTCTGTTTATTATGACACACTCCATCATTGTCATATTGCTTAGCATGATCATGTAGTTGACATTGTATTTGTGGAAAAGCCACCATTCATAATTCTTCCATGCGTGTCACTCTTGATTCATTACATATCCCGGTACACCGCCGGAGGCATTCATATAGAGTCATATTTTGTTCTAAGTATCGAGTTGTAATTATTGAGTTGTAAGAAAATAAAAGTGTGATGATCATCATTATTAGAGCATTGTCCCAGTGAGGAAAGGATGATGGAGACTATGATTCCCCCACAAGTCAGGATGAGACTCCGGACGAAAAATAAAAAAAATAGAAAAGGGAAAGAAAAGAGGCCATAAAAAAGGAGAAAAGGCCCAAATAAATAAAAAAATGAGAGAAAAGGAGAGAAGGGACAATGTTACTATCCTTTACCACACTTGTGCTTCAAAGTAGCACCATGATATTCATGATAGAGAGTCTCTCATTTCGTCACTTTCATATACTAGTGGGAATTTTTCATTATAGAACTTGGCTTGTATATTCCAATGATGGGCTTCCTCAAAATGCCCTAGGTCTTCATGAGCAAGCAAGTTGGATGCACACCCACTTAGTTTCTTTTGTTGAGCTTTCAGATACTTATAGCTATAGTGCATCTGTTGCATGGCAATCCCTATTCACTCACATTCATATCTATTGATGGGCATCTCCATAGCCCGCTTGCCGGGGTTTCTGATCCACGGGCACCTATGGGACCGGCGGACCGGGTCCCTTTCGGTTCGGCGGGGGGCGGAGGCTGCGCAAAGAGCAGATCGAGGCGAAGCACGCGGGCGGTTGGTCGTGCGAAGAGTAAATAGAGGCGAAGCACGCGAGCGATTTACCCAGGTTCGGGCCGCACGGATGCGTAAAACCCTACTCCTGCTTTGTGGATTGGTATTGATTTCTAGCTCGGGAGCGCGGAGTGCTACAGTACACACCGGCGGCGAGCAGGACCGAGCGTGAGTGTGTGGAATTGCTGAACCGAACCCCCCTCTACGTTGCCCCGGGCCTCCTTTTATATGCTCAAGGGGTTACCGACATAGGGCAACGGAGGGCAAAAGTGGAAAAGTGGTGGTAGGCACAGCTAGGGGCAGTAGTAGGCAGAGCTAGCTGCTACAGTGTTATCATACCTAACCCTGACGGCAGGGGACAAGGGCATTAAATGTCCGTCTGTGTCGCCTAGACAGCACCGAAAGGGACCGCTAGGGACGCCACCGTCTTGCCACGATGGTTGTCTTGTCAGCGCCTGCGTGACACCGCACGCCCCTAGCTGCACAGCCTCCTGCCACGTGCGCTTGGGAGGGGCCCCAGGGCGACACGTGGGTGGATGTGCTGGAGCGCGGGCGTGGAGTGGGGGCTTGCCGCGGCCGTCGACTTGTCGCTTCCGGGAGCTTGTCGCTCACCGGGCCTTGTCAGGGCGCGTAGCGCGCCGCGGCAAGTTCCTTGGAATGCCTTGGATGGCCTTCCCGGCAAGCGCCTCTTGCTGGGGCCTTGGGACGCTTCTGATGGCCTTCCCGGCAAGCTCCTCTTGCCGGGGTCTTGCCTTCTTCCCGGCAAGCTCCTCTTGCCGGGGTCTTGTCTTGAGTACTTTGTTCTTGAATGGTCTTCAAAGGGACCACGGAGGATCTTGGCGGTGACCTGGCAGGCCTTGCCGCGGGACGCTGCGACTACCCGTGCACAAGTTCGGGGTACTAAGGGTACCCCTACTTTAGTACACCGACAGGAGCCCCCGGGCCTGGGCCAGACACGGTGCCGAGCGCTGTTGGGTCAGGCCCAAAACAGTGCACGGGCACGCGCGGCCTAGGTCATGCCGCACGTCCCTCCGCTTCCACCACGCCCTCCCCGAACGGCACGCGTCAGATGCGGCATCGTGCGAGAGGTCGTGGGGTTTCTTTACTCGGAAATGCGGAACGTCCGCCCCCCTCCCTCCCCCTTTATAAGCAGGGGAAACAGGGGCAGTTGGGCCACTCGCCCGTTACCGTTCCCAATCTCAGAAATCTCCGCCACTTCCTCGCCTCCCCAAAGCAGAGAGAAAGAGAGAGCAGCGCTTCGACTTCTCTGCGCTGAGCTCCGACGAGGAGGATGAAGAAGAGTAAGCTTCTCTTGCTGCACTTGCATTTCTTCGGTTTTTGTTGTTTTTCTCTTTTCTCAATTGCTTTTCCCTGAACCTGCTCCTTTTTAGGACTCTGGCCCAGAGAGCGGCAAAGAGAGCTAGGGCCCCGACGGTCATCATCGAGGACGAGCCCACTGCGACAACAGGTGGCGCGTCCGAGACGACCTTGCCGGAGCTGGCGACTTTCCTCCACGGCAGCCCCCAGCGTAAGTGTGTGAATTACTTTCCGCGGCGAGGCGCGCATGGGTACTTGTCTTTGCTGATATCTGCTTGTTGACTTGTGTAGGAGCAGAGCAGCCCCACCAGGAGCGTCCGGGGACAGCCCCCGGCATGCCATCTGCTACAACTACGCCGCCAAGGGGAAATTCTCCAGCAAGAGATTCTCCGGCAAGGGGCGGCTCTCCGGCAAGGGGAAGCTCTCCGCCAAGGAACGGCACCAGCATCCCCCCAGCGGCAGAAACCATGGCCGCCGAGCCCAGCGCAGGTAATCTTCTTGCTTCAAAAATTCCCCTTGGGTTCTTTTTCTCCTCATGTTCTCGAGTTCTCGCTGGATTTTGCTTGACTCTTCTCCCCTTTGCCGGCCGTCAGATCCATCCGCTGCGGAGCAGATGGAGACAGAGTGTAGCGACCTGACCCGAATGGATCATGTCTACTGTGCTACGGTGTCATCCCTGGATCAGTAATGCTGACACCACACAGTACATCGAGGTTTTATAGCAGAGTTGCAATCACACACTTATTACATCGATGGCTCAAAAAGAACTTATTACAATAAATATGGCTTAAGGCCATATTTTAAAGATAACAGCGGAAGACTTGGAAGATAAATGGGTCCATCAACTCCAGCGGCATCACTGAGTATAGAACCACGACCTAAACGCACCTCAATCATCGTCTGAAAAGTCTGCAACATTAACGTTGCAGCCCGAAAACGGGTCAGCACATGGAATATGCTGGCAAAGTAACACATAGAGAGTAATGGAATGAAACAGCTATACTACATGCATATATGGCTGGTGGAAAGCTCTATGGTTACAGTTTTGCGTAAAGCCAATTTTTCCCTACTGCAAAGGAATAAATTTTATTTACTATCATGGTGGTTGTGAAACATTGAGAATGGTTGACAGCATTCTCAATCCCAATTAAAAGTAATTAAAACCCAATAACATTAATTGGAAGTAACATGTTGAGATTCACAATGATATTCAAGTACTAGATACTCAAGTTGTCCATAACCGGGGACACGGCTAATCATGATTAGTTTGTTACTCTGCAGAGGTTTGCGCACTTTTCCCCACATGACTCGATCGCCTCCGTTTGTTTTCTCGCACTACATGGTGTTTGAGAAACGGATGACCGAGACATAGTCTTTCAGAAGCACTAGCACCTTACATGTGGGGTAGACCGGTACACCTACATCCCCTACATCTGCTAGTCCACCCCGTAAGAGTTCGCACAACTTAGTCAACTATGCCAGAGCCCATAGTAGCATGTGGCTGCACACGGAAGTATTTAGCATGAATTATCTTATGATCCCTTTGAGCCTGGGTGGCGGTCCAAAAAAAACAGGCAAGTCCTGATAGACATCAGGTGCCTCAATCCACCCAGATGTGTGTTTAAGTTGCCACCTTAGATAAACCATTAAAATTATCAATCTCACATCTGTCATGGATATCACTCACCCAATCCACGTCTACTAGCAAAGCATGGCAATATAAGCAAACGTAGAGTAACTCCCAAAGGTTTCATAATAATATAGGTAATAGGTACTACCTCATCTACTTCCCATCCCACAATTTAATTAGATCCTAATCATGCAATGTGTGAGGATTGATCTAATGCAGTAAAACATGGGTTGTAGAAAAAAGGTATGATCAAAGTGTTACTTGCCTTGCTGATGATCCGCGAGTCCTAGGGTTTCGAAGTAACAAGCGGCGCAATCCGGGTAATCTACCGCAGACAAACAACAAGCATACAATAAGTACTCATCTAATGCACAGGTAAAACTCGAACAAGAGAACGAACCAGGTAGTTCAACTTAAGAACTCCGGTTGCAAAGAAAGAACGAAAAACAAACGGCGGAAGAAAACAACTCGGTTCTAGCAAGTTGAAACTAGGTCAAAATTTTACTGTAACAAAAGCTTGTTCAAGTTGATTAGACGGAACGGCGGTTTCGAGACGAAACTCCAGGCGCTTGAATCACCTGATTCCGATAAACGAGCGGAAAAATAGACTAGGAAGAAGATCGGATCTGAGATCGCGATCGCGGAATAAATCCGACGAAAAGAAAAAGAAGAACGGTTAAACGAACGGACGTTCGTTAACCTAGAAGAATCCGGTGATCACGTTCGTTAGGACGAACGGTCCGGCGAACGGTCCAAAGCAACTAAATCGGAGAAGAAAACGAATCCGATCTAGGGTTTTGGAGAAGAAAAACCGATCGAAAAACTGATCTAGAAAACTGGAACGGTTTAGAGAAGAAAAGAATCGGAACGATTAGAAGAAAACGATCCGAGAAAAGGAATAGATGTAGCGCGGGGCAACCTTGGCGAGGTCTCCGGTGAGCGGGGCTCCGGCGGCGTCGGTGTAGGGCGGCGGCGTGGGCAAGGTGCGGCGGCGGCGCGGGGTGTGGGGCGGCGGCGGTAAGGTGCGGCGGCGGTGCGGGTGTGGGGTGGCGGCGCAAGGTGCGGCGGCGGCGCGGGGTGTGGGGCGGCGGCGCGGGTGAGGCGGCGCGGCGGCGGTGACGCAGGGCGCGGTGTGATGCGGCGCGGCGGCGGTAAGGTGCGGCGGCGGCGCGGGGTGTGGGGTGGCGGCGCGGGTGAGGCGTCGCGGCGGCGGTGACGCAGGGCGCGGTGTGGGGGAGAGCTTTGATTTGATGTGTTTAGAGGGGGGGTGCTTGGGTATTTATATTGGGGAGAGGAGGGGTTTACTTGGGATAGAGGACAAGGAATTAGAATAGGAGTAGGAAAGATCTAGAAAATAAACGGAATAGGACTAAAGAAAACGAAATAAGGAAAAGGGGACAAGGGGGCGCCCTAGAATCCTAAAAGGATTCGGTCCTAGCAAGAGGCGGCGGCGGCCGACCGGCTCCTGGCTCGACGCCTGGGAGCGCGGCGGTAGGTGGCTTGGCTTGGGCCTTTGGCCCAAGGCGCTGCTCAAATTTTTTTTTTAAATAGTTTCCTCGCGCAGAAAAAAAAACAAAAAGGGATCTAAACGAACTCCGAAAAATCTAAAGTAAATTTTCCCCGACTCCTAAAAATGAGCCGAACAAAATGAACTTTTCTCCGGACCTAAAATGCAATTTTTGAAAACGCGCATTTTTCCCTATCCAAATAAAATGCAAATAAACACCGGAAAGCAAAATTGATCTATTTATTATATCTTCATTTTTCCTAAATTTGGGAAAGTCATATTATTCCCTCTCTCATATTTTGACACCGGAAAAATTATTGAAGATAAAATAAATAAATCAAATGATCATATTTTCAAAATTCGAGAGAACTCTCAAATATGAAAATAACAAAATCTCCAACTCTCTCCGAGGGTCCTTGAGTTGCGTGAAATTTCTAGGATCAACCAAAATGCAAGAAAAATATGATATGCATATGATCTAGTGTATAACATTCCAAATTGAAAATTTGGGATGTTACAAACCTACCCCCCTTAAGATGAATCTCGCCCTCGAGATTCGGGTTGGCTAGAAAATAGGTGAGGGTGGTCTTTGAGCAAATCTTCTTCTCTCTCCCAGGTGGCTTCATCCTCTGAATGGTGGTTCCACTGAACTTTGCAAAACTTGATAACCTTGCTGCGAGTAACTCTACTGGCAACATCGAGAATCTTGACTGGCTTCTCCTCATATGTTAGGTCATCCTTTAACTGAATCGCTTCTAATGGCACTGTATCTCTTAGCGGTACCTCCGCCATCTCGGCGTGACATCTCTTCAGCTGAGAAACATGGAATACATCATGAACTCCTGACAGTCCTTCTGGTAGTTCCAACTTATAAGCGACTTCTCCCATACGTTTCAAGATCTTAAATGGTCCAACGAAATGCGGTGCTAACTTTCCCTTAACTCCAAAACGCTTAACTCCTCGAAGTGGGGATACTCGAAGGTAAACTCTGTCTCCGGTTTCGTAAACTGTCTCCTTGCGTTTAGAATCTGCATAGCTCTTCTGCCTGGACTGGGCTACCTTGAGCCTATCACGAATCAACTTAACCTTCCGTTCAGACTCCTTAATCCAATCTGGTCCAAAGAATTGACGGTCTCCAACTTCGTAACTGTTGTCATGGAACGAAACTGTTATCTGATATGATACTCCTCGGAACTCCATGCAAACAAACGATTCTACTCATGTATATCTTTGCCAACTTAGCACTGGTGTAAGTGGTCTTAACTGGAATGAAATGTGCTACCTTCGTCAAACGATCAACTACTACCCATATCGAGTCATATCCGGCTTTTGTCCTGGGTAGCCCTGTGATAAAATCCATGCCTGTCTTATCCCACTTCCATTCGGGTATCGGTAGTGGTTGTAACAATCCTGCTGGCTTTTGATGTTCTGCTTTTACTCTCTGACATACGTCACAACTGCTACATACGCTGCAATATCCTTCTTCATTCCGGTCCACCAGAATGTTTCCTTTAAATCCAAATACATCTTGGTATTCCCTGGGTGAATCGAATATGGTGAATTATGTGCCTCCTGCAAAATCAACTTCCTGATCTCCGGGTCATTGGGCACATAAACACGGTCCTCAAACCATAGGGTATCGTGCTCATCCTCACGAAATCCCTTTGCTTTTCCTTCGCTCAATTTCTCTTTTATAGCAGCAATCTCTTTGTCAGATTTCTGAGCTTCTCTGATCTTATCCATCAATGTTGATTGAATCTCCAATGCTGCTACATAGCCTTTCGGAACTATCTCTAAGCTTAGTTCACGAAGGTTTTCTGCTAACTCCTTGGGTATACTTCCCGTCATTATCGTATTGACATGGCTCTTACGGCTCAATGCGTCAGCTACTACATTAGCCTTTCCGGGATGGTAATGCAATCTCATGTCATAATCCTTGATGAGCTCCAACCATCTCCTCCGTCGGAGGTTCAACTCCTTCTGAGTGAAAATGTACTTCAAACTCTTATGATCCGTGTACACCTCACAATGATTTCCAATGAGGAAATGTCTCCACGTCTTCAATGCATGCACTACGGCTGCTAACTCCAAATCATGCGTGGCATAATTCAACTCATGAGGCTTCAGTTGTCGTGAAGCATACGAAACAACTCTCCCTTCCTGCATAAGCACTGCTCCAAGTCCTCGACGTGAAGCGTCGCAATACACCTCATAATCCTTGGTCTGATCTGGCAAAATCAATACCGGTGAGGTAACCAATCGTTTCTTCAACTCCTGGAAACTAGCCTCACACTCCTCAGTCCATTTGAACTTAGTATCCTTCTTCAACAACTCCGTCATAGGCTTCGCAATTTTTGAGAAATTCTCAATAAATCTCCGGTAGTATCCTGCGAGTCCAAGAAAACTCCGGATCTCTCCAACTGTTGTTGGTGCTTCCCATTCGGTTACGGTCTCAACCTTTGTGGGGTCAACTGCTATACCTTCTCCGGATATAACGTGTCCGAGGAATCCAACTTCCTTCAACCAAAACTCACATTTGCTGAATTTGGCGTATAACTGATGTTCCCATAGTTTCTCCAAAACCAAACGCAAATGTTCCTTATGCTCCTCTTCATTCTTTGAATAAACTAGGATGTCATCAATGAACACTACGACGAACTTATCCAAAAACTCCATAAACACTTTGTTCATCAGGTTCATAAAATAGGCAGGTGCATTAGTCAATCCAAATGACATAACGGTATACTCATACAGTCCATATCTTGTGGTGAATGCTGTCTTAGGTATGTCCTGCTCTCGACTCTTCAACTGATGGTACCCTGATCGCAAATCGATCTTGGAAAACACTTTAGCTCCTTGCAATCGATCAAACAGATCGTTGATCATTGGCAGTGGGTACTTATTCTTGATGGTTACTTCATTCAATCCCCGATAATCTACAACCATTCTTAATGATCCATCCTTCTTTTCCACTAGAAGTACGGGTGATCCCCAAGGTGAAGAACTTGGGCGAATGTAACCTTTATCCAATAACTCCTTAATCTGATTCTTAATTTCCACCAAATCCTTTGCTGGCATCCGGTACGGTCGCTTCGATATTGGGCCTGTACCTGGCAATAACTCAATCAAAAACTCAATGTCTCTATCCGGTGGCATGCCTGGTAATTCCTCAGGAAATACATCAGGAAAATCCTTTACCACTGGTACTTCCTCCTGCACAACTCCTGATAAGCAATTCACTTGTGTCCTGTTTGGCACATGCCGGGATACATACTTGATCCTTCTTCCTTCTGGTGTGGTAAGAAAAATTGTCTTACTGGCGCAATCGATGTTTCCTCCATACATCGACAGCCAATCCATACCAAGAATCACATCCAGACCTTGGGATTCCAGAATAATTAAATCCGTTGGGAATACATGCCTTCCTATACTCAATGGTACTTGAAAACATCCTTGTCTGGCCATGTATTCTGCTCCCGGCGAGCTTACTAGCATAGGTGTTTTAAGAATCCTAGTGGGCAGGCTATACTTTTCCACAAATCCCCTTGATATGTATGAATGCGATGCACCAGTATAAAAAAGAACGAGTGCAGTAAATGACTTAACCAAAAACTTACCGATTACTGCATCGGGCTGATCTTCAATCTCCTCCACATTAACGTGGTTCACCTGTCCCCTATTGAAAGGGTTCGGCTTCTTCCCAGAGCTTCCATTACCATTTCCATTCTGGCCTTCAGGACATTCATTGGCATAATGTCCGGTCTTCGAACACTTGAAACAGGTGACTTGACTCAGGTCTCTCTTGGTTGGGGTTGATGGGGTTGTTCGGTTCTGGCCGTTGCTTCCTCCATTCCCATTACCATTCTTGTGGCCATTATGGTTGTGCGAGCTACCTCCTCCATGGGTGTGCTGAAACTTAAATCCCGGTTTAGGGGTAAAACGGGGCTTCTGCTGGGCTCCAGAGTTATACTTCCCCTGTCCATACTTCCTCTTACGGTTCTCAATCTGTTGTTGCTTCCCTTCAATCATGATGGCACGATCTACCAACTCCTGGTAGTTGTTGAAATTTGCTACCATCAACTGCATGCTTAGTTCATCATTCAATCCTTCCAGAAACTTCTCCTGCTTGGCTGCATCCGTAGCAACATCATCTGGGGCATAACGGGCTAGCTTACTAAACTCTTCCACATACTGGCCAACAGTCCTTCCTCCTTGGCGTAAGTTGCGAAACTCACGCTTCTTTATGGCCATAGCTCCTGCTGAAACATGGGCAGTGCGGAAAGCTTGCTGAAACTGATCCCATGTGACAGTGTCAACTGGGTAAGTGGCTATGAAATTCTCCCACCATGCTGCCGCGGGTCCGTCAAGCTGGTGTGCGGCAAACTTCACTTTCTCACCATCCGTGCATCCTGCAGTGGTCAACTCCCTTCCTATCTTGCGGAGCCAATCGTCTGCTACTATTGGCTCGGTGCTACTGGAAAACACCGACGGATTCAGCCTAAGGAAACGGGCTAAGTGGTCAACAGGTGGTGGTGGTGGTGGTGGTGGTGGGTTGTTGTTGTTGTTCTGCTGATTCTGAACTAACATCTGCATCAATTGATTCTGCTGCTGGATCAACTGAGTGAGCTCCGGTGGAAATCCATTGTCACGTCTCGGAGGCATCTGAGGGTTTAGAAAAGACGAGAATTAAGAATAGAGGGGGTCTAAAGGGAAAACACTACCCATATGCACATGAGGCAAAAGCACACAATTCACTTCAATCAATCAAACAAGGGCTTACAAACGGTCTAAGTATCGCAAAAGTGCTTGACTATAATGTGTTTACATGGGGGAATACTACTACTATCTGGTGGTCATCTAGAAATTTGAACCGGTGGAAGACTCCATGATATCTACTCCAGCTTCGTCTTCAAAGTCGGGTTCACTTGGATCCGAATCGGTGTCGTCGATGATGATGTAGTTGTCTAGACATGCGACGTACTTGTCGTCCTCCTGGGATGCTAACTTGCTCTTGAGTTCTTCAATCTCCTGCTTAAGATCGCAATTGTGCCTTGCTAGAGCTACGATCTCGTCCATGTAGTCCTTGCGTGTAGTCTTCAGTTCTCCTTCTAGCTCGATGATCCTTGCCTTCGCATTCTTCAACTCTACCATATCATTGCACATCTGGTTCTCGTGGCGTCGAATGTGCTGGTTTAACTCCTGGATGAAAGATGCAATGGATCTATCTTTCTTGGTCCTGACTAACTCCCATTGTTCATCACGGCGTCCGCAAATCTGGTAGATAGTGTCCTTGAGGTCTTCTTGATAAACTTCTCCAATGCGTCCTATGGTGATATGAGCTGCCATGCTCCTTCCTAGACTCCAGGTTGGTGCATTGAAAACACTATCTATGGGCTTCGTGATTGGCGCGAATGTTCTTCCCAGAACGTGAGCTTGAATCTTCCAGCGCTCCTCTTCAGGCAGAGTGGCGTTGAAGGTTCCCATGAAGCTTGGTAATCCAATGTTCAGGTACTTGGTGACTTCCTTCAGGTGAAATCCAAATGGTGTGCCTTCATCCGGTTGAGCGTACTTAATCTTCGCGTGCGTCATCCTAATAGAGTAGAAAAGATGAGGAGTTAGAAAATGAGAAGAGAAGGGTGATCTATGGCTTTAACTTAGTGGTCGTGTCCTACAGTCAGCGTGTGCTCTGATACCATCTCTGTAGCGACCTGACCCGAATGGATCACGTCTACTGTGCTACGGTGTCATCCCTGGATCAGTAATGCTGACACCACACAGTACATCGAGGTTTTATAGCAGAGTTGCAATCACACACTTATTACATCGATGGCTCAAAAAGAACTTATTACAATAAATATGGCTTAAGGCCATATTTTAAAGATAACAGCGGAAGACTTGGAAGATAAATGGGTCCATCAACTCCAGCGGCATCACTGAGTATAGAACCACGACCTAAACGCACCTCAATCGTCGTCTGAAAAGTCTGCAACATTAACGTTGCAGCCCGAAAACGGGTCAGCACATGGAATATGCTGGCAAAGTAACACATAGAGAGTAATGGAATGAAACAGCTATACTACATGCATATATGGCTGGTGGAAAGCTCTATGGTTACAGTTTTGCGTAAAGCCAATTTTTCCCTACTGCAAAGGAATAAATTTTATTTACTATCATGGTGGTTGTGAAACATTGAGAATGGTTGACAGCATTCTCAATCCCAATTAAAAGTAATTAAAACCCAATAACATTAATTGGAAGTAACATGTTGAGATTCACAATGATATTCAAGTACTAGATACTCAAGTTGTCCATAACCGGGGACACGGCTAATCATGATTAGTTTGTTACTCTGCAGAGGTTTGCGCACTTTTCCCCACATGACTAGATCGCCTCCGTTTGTTTTCTCGCACTACATGGTGTTTGAGAAACGGATGACCGAGACATAGTCTTTCAGAAGCACTAGCACCTTACATGTGGGGTAGACCGGTACACCTACATCCCCTACATCTGCTAGTCCACCCCGTAAGAGTTCGCACAACTTAGTCAACTATGCCAGAGCCCATAGTAGCATGTGGCTGCACACGGAAGTATTTAGCATGAATTATCTTATGATCCCTTTGAGCCTGGGTGGCGGTCCCAAAAAAACAGGCAAGTCCTGATAGACATCAGGTGCCTCAATCCACCCAGATGTGTGTTTAAGTTGCCACCTTAGATAAACCATTAAAATTATCAATCTCACATCTGTCATGGATATCACTCACCCAATCCACGTCTACTAGCAAAGCATGGCAATATAAGCAAACGTAGAGTAACTCCCAAAGGTTTCATAATAATACAGGTAATAGGTACTACCTCATCTACTTCCCATCCCACAATTTAATTAGATCCTAATCATGCAATGTGTGAGGATTGATCTAATGCAGTAAAACATGGGTTGTAGAAAAAAGGTATGATCAAAGTGTTACTTGCCTTGCTGATGATCCGCGAGTCCTAGGGTTTCGAAGTAACAAGCGGCGCAATCCGGGTAATCTACCGCAGACAAACAACAAGCATACAATAAGTACTCATCTAATGCACAGGTAAAACTCGAACAAGAGAACGAACCAGGTAGTTCAACTTAAGAACTCCGGTTGCAAAGAAAGAACGAAAAACAAACGGCGGAAGAAAACAACTCGGTTCTAGCAAGTTGAAACTAGGTCAAAATTTTACTGTAACAAAAGCTTGTTCAAGTTGATTAGACGGAACGGCGGTTTCGAGACGAAACTCCAGGCGCTTGAATCACCTGATTCCGATAAACGAGCGGAAAAATAGACTAGGAAGAAGATCGGATCTGAGATCGCGATCGCGGAATAAATCCGACGAAAAGAAAAAGAAGAACGGTTAAACGAACGGACGTTCATTAACCTAGAAGAATCCGGTGATCACGTTCGTTAGGACGAACGGTCCGGTGAACGGTCCAAAGCAACTAAATCGGAGAAGAAAACGAATCCGATCTAGGGTTTTGGAGAAGAAAAACCGATCGAAAAACTGATCTAGAAAACCAGAACGGTTTAGAGAAGAAAAGAATCGGAACGATTAGAAGAAAACGATCCGAGAAAAAGAATAGATGTAGCGCGGGGCAACCTTGGCGAGGTCTCCGGTGAGCGGGGCTCCGGCGGCGTCGGCGTAGGGCGGCGGCGTGGGCAAGGTGCGGCGGCGGCGCGGGGTGTGGGGCGGCGGCGGTAAGGTGCGGCGGCGGCGCGGGTGTGGGGTGGCGGCGCAAGGTGCGGCGACGGCGCGGGGTGTGGGGCGGCGGCGCGGGTGAGGCGGCGCGGCGGCGGTGACGCAGGGCGCGGTGTGATGCGGCGCGGCGGCGGTAAGGTGCGGCGGCGGCGCGGGGTGTGGGGTGGCGGCGCGGGTGAGGCGTCGCGGCGGCGGTGACGCAGGGCGCGGTGTGGGGGAGAGCTTTGATTTGATGTGTTTAGAGGGGGGGTGCTTGGGTATTTATATTGGGGAGAGGAGGGGTTTACTTGGGGTAGAGGACAAGGAATTAGAATAGGAGTAGGAAAGATCTAGAAAATAAACGGAATAGGACTAAAGAAAACGAAATAAGGAAAAGGGGACAAGGGGGCGCCCTAGAATCCTAAAAGGATTCGGTCCTAGCAAGAGGCGGCGGCGGCCGACCGGCTCCTGGCTCGGCGCCTGGGAGCGCGGCGGTAGGTGGCTTGGCTTGGGCCTTTGGCCCAAGGCGCTGCTCAAATTTTTTTTTTAAATAGTTTCCTCGCGCAGAAAAAAAAACAAAAAGGGATCTAAACGAACTCCGAAAAATCTAAAGTAAATTTTCCCCGACTCCTAAAAAAGAGCCGAACAAAATGAACTTTTCTCCGGACCTAAAATGCAATTTTTGAAAACGCGCATTTTTCCCTATCCAAATAAAATGCAAATAAACACCGGAAAGCAAAATTGATCTATTTATTATATCTTCATTTTTCCTAAATTTGGGAAAGTCATATTATTCCCTCTCTCATATTTTGACACCGGAAAAATTATTGAAGATAAAATAAATAAATCAAATGATCCTATTTTCAAAATTCGAGAGAACTCTCAAATATGAAAATAACGAAATCTCCAACTCTCTCCGAGGGTCCTTGAGTTGCGTGAAATTTCTAGGATCAACCAAAATGCAAGAAAAATATGATATGCATATGATCTAGTGTATAACATTCCAAATTGAAAATTTGGGATGCTACACAGAGGTCGCCGCCGACGAAGCTGCCGGTGCTGGAGACGCCGCCGGCGCCGAGGCCGCCAAGGCTGGTGCCGCAGCAACTGGCGAGGAATCTGGCGATCGTACTGACGGCTCGGGGGCCGCAGGAGCGCCAGGCGCTACGCCGACCGCCGACCCATCCGCCGAAGCCGCAGCGCCAAGTACCGAGGAGCCCCAGCCGGGCGCTTACTTGAAGGCCGGCGAAGGCGTCTTCATCAACCTCCCCTGGGAGTCAAGCTCCAGGGCGCCGGTCGAGGGCGAGGTCTTCGACGGGGAAGTGCTTGCCTCCGCGGGTCTGAAGCTGGTCGACGCGCTGAGCAGCAGCAGCAACGAGCCCGAAGAGGAGCGGCTGTTGCGCAGGTTGATGTCGCTCTACCGCGCGCGACAAGCCAAGCTGGAGTCCCGCGAGGCGCTTGTCGCGAAGGCGGGAGCAGACATTGAGAAGCGCGCAGACAAGCTCGGGGGTTTCCACCGGGAAGCTCTCCGATCCCTGGCGGAGGAGCGGGAGCAGCTCGCTGAAGCGAAGAAGGCCTTTCTCCTCGAGAAGGCCGAAGCCGAAGAGCTGCAGCGACTGGCCGCCGTGAAGCTAGCCGCGGAAGAGGGTGAGCAGGCGCAGTGGAAGGTCAACCTCGACGCTCACGAGGAGGAACTTGCCGCGCGCGAGGAGAAGCTTGGCGGAGCCCTCAAGCAAGCGGAGGATGCTGCCGCCGCTGCTGAGGCCGCCAAAAAGGTGCTGGAGATAAAGGTGGCACAGCTGGAAGCTGATCGCAAAGCATATGGCGAAGAGCTTAGCGCCGCCAAGGACTCCAACGCCGCTCTTGAGTCGAAGCTGGCCGCTTTGACCAAGGCGCTGGACGGCGCCAAGGAGCGGGAGGCGGCCCTGAAGAAGGAGGTCGATGCCGACAAGGCGTTGCTGGAGAGTGCTGCCACCACCCAAAACGCCTTTAGGGATACGGTGGAGCACTGGACGGAGAGCCTCGCGAACGCCACCGGGGACATCGACAAGGAGCTGGCGCAGCTAGGGTGGAGGACTTCGGGTACTCTTCCGACGAGAACCTCCAACCTAGTGCCAAGCTCACTCTGTTCTTCCAGGGCGTGGCGACGGCGCTCCAGCGGCTCCGGGATAGTATCCCGAAGCGGCTGGCCGACGAGTCGCGCGAGATCTGTGCGGGAGCCCTTCAGAAGGTGCAGATGAAGGTGGCCTTCCGCAATCCAGGCCTCCGCCTCCACAACGTCCTCAGATCCTTGCCGCCTGATATCGATCAGGAAGAGCTCAAGGCCCTTGTCACACCCATTGTGGACAAGGTGAGCGGGATCAAGAGGGTTGAGGGCGACCGCGTCGACTAGGCCGCCTGCTTCCTTCTTTCCTTGTCGCTGCTAGCTATGTTATAGAAAACATCTGTTAGAGCCGCGACAAGCTATTTTGTAATATAACTTTATCTTGGGTAGCCATTGCAATGTTATTCCCTTTACTTGACTCCTCCCTTTGTATGTTTTTGCCCTACGCTTTTAGGGAACTTGCCGGTGCAGGCACCCGGGCCGTGAGCGCTGAGAACGTCAGCAGCCTGCTGGCGGTGCCGCCACCGGCAAGAAACCTTGTCGCAGCTAGCTGCAGCTCGCTTAAGTTGCTGAGCGGGGCTCGAAGCAAAGTAAGGGCGCGGCTAGTTAAGCAACTAGCCGCAGCTAACTTACGTTGTTGAGCAGGCTCAAAACAATGCAAGGGCGCGGCTAGTGTAGCAACTAGCCGCAGCTCACCTAATGTTGTTGAGCGAGCTCGAAACAACGCAAGGGTGCAGCCAGCTACGAGTTGGCTCCTCCGCGCACAGGTTCCCCATACAAAGTGCAGTCGTTCAAGGGAGATAACTTGAAATTTAAAAAATTTGGCTGCTCAAACTTTGGCAACTTAGCTTTTCTGTCGTTTGCTTCCCGGCAAGACGAAATTCTTGAACGATGCCTGGTCCATACCCTTTTCTTCTCCCTTCCCCTCCGGCAAACTTGTGGGCGAGGGAACCTTTCTTTCCTTGGAAGAAAAGAAAGAAGAGAAAATAAAGATATAGGGCCTTGCGGCTCATTATCGCTTACCGTGGGGCTGGTGCTGCACAAATGTCAGATCATATATGCCAGAAAATAGAAAGCATAAAATCGACAAAATGTGCGGAGCACGCGAGCTTTACTTGTGCACGGGATCTGCGCCCGGCCTCGTACAAAGGATTACATGCAACAGCGGCAAGACTTTGTACAAGAGGTGGTTGCCGGAATGGGTTCCGACAACCGCGCCTTACGGGTAAAACTTACGAAGATGCTCGATGCTCCAGGAATTACTCACTGGGATGCTATCTTCGGTCTCAAGGCGGACAGCGCCGGGCCCTGTGACTCGTTTCACCCGGTAAGGGCCTTCCCATTTCGGCGTCAACTTTGTATGTTTTTACCCCACGCTTTTAGGGAACTTGTCGGCGCAGGCACCAGGGCCGCGAGCGCTGAGTGCGGAACATCAGCAGGCTGCTGGCGGTGCCGCTACCGGCAAGAAACCTCGTCGCAGCTAGCTGCAGCTCACTTAAGTTGCTGAGCGGGGCTCAAAGCAAAGTAAGGGCGCAGCTAGTTAAGCAACTAGCCGCAGCTAACTTATGCTGTTGAGCAGGCTCAAAACAATGCAAGGGCGCGGCTAGTGTAGCAACTAGCCACAGCTCACCTAATGTTGTTGAGCGAGCTCGAAACAGCGCAAGGGCGCAGCCAGCTACGAGTTGGCTCCTCCGCGCACAGGTTTTCCACACAAAGTGCGGCCGTCCAGGGGAGATAACTCAAAAATTAGAGATCTGGTTGCTCAAGCTTTGAGAACTTATCTGTTCCAAGATGATGAAGATCTAGCCCGCAAGAACGCCGGATCTGATTCACACAACTTCGACGCCCCCTACCTGGCGCGCCAGAGATGCCGGGGTTTCTGATCCACGGGCACCTATGGGACCGGCGGACCGGGTCCCTTTTGGTTCGGCGGGGGGCGGAGGCTGCGCAAAGAGCAGATCGAGGCGAAGCACGCGGGCGGTTGGTCGTGCGAAGAGTAAATCGAGGCAAAGCACGCGAGCGATTTACCCAGGTTCGGGCCGCATGGATGCATAAAACCCTACTCCTGCTTTGTGGATTGGTATTGATTTCTAGCTTGGGAGCGCGGAGTGCTACAATACACACCGGCGGCGAGCAGGACCGAGCGTGAGTGTGTGGAATTGCTGAACCAAACCCCCCTCTACGTTGCCCCGGGCCTCCTTTTATATGCTCAAGGGGTTACCGACATAGGGCAACGGAGGGCAAAAGTGGAAAAGTGGTGGTAGGCACAGCTAGGGGCAGTAGTAGGCACAGCTAGCTGCTACAGTGTTATCATCCCTAACCCTGACGGCAGGGGACAAGGGCATTAAATGTCCGTCTGTGTCGCCTAGACAGCACCGAAAGGGACCGCTAGGGACGCCACCGTCTTGCCACGATGGTTGTCTTGTCAGCGCCTGCGTGACACCGCACGCCCCTAGCTGCACAGCCTCCTGCCACGTGCGCTTGGGAGGGGCCCCAGGGCGACACGTGGGTGGATGTGCTGGAGCGCGGGCGTGGAGTGGGGGCTTGCCGCGGCCGTCGACTTGTCGCTTCCGGGAGCTTGTCGCTCACCGGGCCTTGTCGGGGCGCGTAGCGCGCCGCGGCAAGTTCCTTGGAATGCCTTGGATGGCCTTCCCGGCAAGCGCCTCTTGCCGGGGCCTTGGGACGCTTCTGATGGCCTTCCCGGCAAGCTCCTCTTGCCGGGGTCTTGCCTTCTTCCCGGCAAGCTCCTCTTGCCGGGGTCTTGTCTTGAGTACTTTGTTCTTGAATGGTCTTCAAAGAGACCACGGAGGATCTTGGCGGTGACCTGGCAGGCCTTGCCGTGGGACGCTGCGACTGCCCGTGCACAAGTTCGGGGTACTAAGGGTACCCCTACTTTAGTACACCGACACCGCTGATACGCCTAGTTGATGTGAGACTATCTTCTCCCTTTTTGTCTTCTCCACAACCACCATTCTATTCCACATATAGTGTTATATCCATGGCTCACGCTCATGTATTGCTTGAAGATTGAACAAGTTTGAGAATATCAAAAGTATGAAACAATTGCTTGGCTTGTCATCGGGGTTGTGCATGATTTAAATATTTTGTGTTGTGAAGATAGAGCAAGCCAGACTATATGATTTTGTAGGGATAACTTTCTTTGGCCATGTTATTTTGAGAAGACATGATTGCTTTGTTAGTATGCTTGAAGTATTATTATTTTTATGTCAATATTAAACTTTTATCTTGAATCTTTCGGATCTGAATATTCATACCACAATTAAGAAGAATTACATTAAAATTATGCCAAGTAGCACTTCACATCAAAAATTATCTTTTTTATCATTTACCTACTCGAGGACGAGCAGGAATTAACCTTGGGGATGCTTGATACGTCTCCAACGTATCTATAATTTTTGATTGATCCATGCTATATTATCTACTGTTTTGGACATTATTGGGCTTTATTATCCACTTTTATATTTTTTGGGACTAACCTATTAACCACAGGCCCAGCCCAGAATTGTTGTTTTTTTGCCTATTTTAGAGTTTCGAAGAAAAGGAATATCAAACGGAGTCCAAATGGAATGAAACCTTCGGGAACGTGATTTTCTCACCGAACATGATCCAGGAGACTTGGACCCTACGTCAAGAAATAAAGGAGGAGGCCACGAGGTAGGGGGCGCGCCTACCCCCCCCCCCAGGCGCGCCCTCCAGCCTCGTGCCCCCCCCTGTTGCTCCACCGACGTACTCCTTCCTCCTATATATACCTACGTACCCCCAAACGATCAGATACGGAGCCAAAACCCTAATTCCACCGCCATAACTTTCTGTATCCATGAGATCCCATCTTGGGGCCTGTTCCGGAGCTCCACCGGAGGGGGCATCCATCACGGAGGGCTTCTACATCAACACCATAGCCTCTCCGATGAAGTGTGAGTAGTTTACCTCAGACCTTCGGGTCCATAGTTATTAGCTAGATGGCTTCTTCTCTCTTTTTGGATCTCAATACAATGTTCTCCCCCTCTCTCGTGGAGATCTATTCGATGTAATCTTCTTTTTGCGGTGTGTTTGTTGAGACCGATGAATTGTGGGTTTATGATCAAGATTATCTATGAACAATATTTGAATCTTCTCCGAATTCTTTTATGTATGATTGGTTATCTTTGCAAGTCTCCTAGAATTATCAGTTTGGTTTGGCCTACTAGATTGATCTTTCTTGCAATGGGAGAAGTGCTTAGCTTTGGGTTCAATCTTGCGGTGTCCTTTCCCAGTGACAGTAGGGGCAGCAAGGCACGTATTGTATTGTTGCCATCGAGGATAACAAGATGGGGTTTGTATCACATTGCATGAATTTATCCCTCTACATCATGTCATCTTGCTTAAGGCGTTACTCTGTTTTCATGAACTTAATACTCTAGATGCATGCTGGATAGCGGTCGATGAGTGGAGTAATAGTAGTAGATGCAGGCAGGAGTCGGTAGGCAGGAGCTCAATGGCCCACTTGGCAATCCGGCCCATAGCATCGCGATTGTTTATTATGTCATTGAGTGGTACTTTGGAAGCCATCGTGATCAAGCACTCTTGGAAGTAGTGTCGTAGATTCCGGGATGCCATGAAGACCGCATATGCTATCTTTTGGTAATGAGGGTACCGGGATTTGCATGGTGTGAGGATAGTGGATATGTAGTATACCGGTTTCTGAAGTGGGAACTTGTGTCCATCCTCCTTTCGCTCAATGATGAGCACTGCGCTCACTACCTGGTGTGTTGCAGAGATGTATAATAACATCGGTTCGCTGACGTTCAGCGTGGCCAGGATTGGGTTGTTTGCTAAAAGAGCCTTTATTTCTTCCAGTCCGGCCGTTGCCGCATCCGTCCACTCGAAGTGGTCGATGCGTTGGAGAAGGTGATAAAGTAGCAATGATTTTTCTCCTAGTCTGGAGATAAAGTGGCTTAAATCTGCCACGCATCTGACTAGTTTTTGGACCCGTTTAAGGTCTGTTGGTGTAGCCAATTGTGAAAAATCTCGGATTTTGGCTGGATTTGCCTCAATTCCTCTATTGGAAACGATGAAGCCCAGCGGTTTTCCAGCGGGAACTCTGAAAACACACTTTTCTGGATTGAGCTTGATGTCATATGTTCGGAGGTTGTCGAATGTGAGACGCAGGTCATCTATTAATGACTCTACGTGTTTAGTCTTGATGACGACGGCGTCCACATATGCTTCAATTGTCTTGCCTATTTTTTTTCCAGGCATGTTTGAATCATGCGTTGGTAGGTGGCGCCGGTGTTTTTAAGCCCAAAGGGGATAGTGTTGAAGCAGAAAGGCCCGTATGGGGTAATGAATGTCGTTGTGGCTTGATCAGACTCCTTCATTTTGATTTCATGGTATCCGGAGTATGCGTCGAGGAAACACATTGAGTCATGTCTTGCCGTAGCGTTAATAATCTGATCGATGCAGGGGAGGGGGAAGGGATCCTTAGGGCAAGCCTTATTGAGGTCTTTGAAATCGACGCATAGGCGCCAAGATTTATCCTTCTTAGGCACCATCACCAGGTTTGCTAGCAAGTCCGGGTGTTTTATTTCTCGGATGAATCCAACCTCGATTAACTTGGCTAGCTCCTCCCCCATAGCTTGTCGTTTGGGTTTGAAAAAGTGCCGCATTGTTTGCTTGACCGGCTTATATCCCTTCAATATATTGAGGTTGTGTTCGGCCAACCTGCGTGGGATTCCTGGCATATCAGAAGGGTGCCAGGCGAATATGTCCCAGTTCTCGCACAGGAACGCTCGTAGTGCAGCGTTAACCATTGGGTCCAGCTGTGCCCCGATGGAAGCTGTCTTTTTAGGGTCCGTCGGGTGGACTTGAAATTTGACTATTTCGTCTGCTGGTTTAAAGGAGGTGGATTTGGGCCGCTTATCAAGGATTACGTCGTCTCTGTCCACCGTAGAGCGTAGTGCGGTTACCTCTTTGGCCGCGAGGGCCTCGGACAGTGCCTCGAGAGCCAAGGATGCGGTTTTGTTTTCGGCGCGGAGGGCTATGTACGGATCACTCGCGAGAGTGATAATACCATTGGGCCCGGGCATCTTGAGCTTCACATACCCGTAATGAGGTATAGCTTGAAAGCGTGTGAATGCATCTCGCCCCAACAGGGCATGATATCCACTGTTGAATGGAGCCACTTGGAAGGTTATCTCTTCGGACCGATAGTTCTCCGGCGTGCCGAATACCACGTTGAGTGTAATTTTCCCCGCGCAACGCGCCTCCCGACTGGGAATGATTCCCCGAAAGGTCGTATTACTTTGCTCGATGCGGCTCCTGTCTATTTCCATTTTATTTAGTGTGTCCTCATAGACGAGGTTTAGTTCGCTACCGTCGTCCATGAGCACTTTAGTGAGCCAAAAGCCATCCACAATTGGATTGAGGACCAAGGCGGCTGGTGCCCGGACTGACCGGAATTTTTGTTTGCCACTGGCGTTGAAAGTTATGGTCGTGTCGTTCCAGGGTTTATAGTTGCGACTTGGTAGACTTCGGCGAGGTCGCGGAGTGCCCTCTTGCGCCGATTGTTTGAAGCGAAAGTCTCGAAGACCATCAATACTATGAGGTCGTCATCCTTCGGGGGGTGTTGCTCTGAGGTGTTTTTGGTGAGGATATCCTCGCCGCTCTTGGCCACTTGCCGGAGTATCCAACATGCTCTAAGGCTGTGGGTTCGTACGGTATCCGGTGTCATGTGTATTTTGCCTGGCCTATCGAGCCATCCCTCAAGAACGGTTCCACGTCCCGTAATGGGCTTAGTTTTCTTCATTATGGGGTCGGGTGCCCCACGGGGGTGCATCCTTTTTGCTCGCCAGAGGGGTCGAGTGGAGACCGGTGGTTCCCAGCGAACTGTCTGAGTTTTCCAGGGGCTTTCCATTGCGCGGTACTTCTGTACTATGGTTGCCAAGTCAGCGAAGTGTGATACGCGGCGGCGGTTGATGGCGTTGAGGATTCCTTCATCCGTGCAATTAATGCAGAATATTGAAATCGTGTCTTCGTCACGGCAAACTTTAATCTTGTCTTTGACAAGGAGGAATCTGGCCCAAAAGTGATGGACTGTTTCCTGAGACTGTTGTTGTTGGGGAACGCGGTAATTTCAAAAAAATTCCTACGCACATGAAAGATCATGGTGATGCATAGCAACGAGAGGGGAGAGTATCGTCTACATACCCTTGTAGACCATAAGCGGAAGCATTATGACAACGCGGTTGATGTAGTCGTACATCTTCACGATCGACTGATCTAGTACCAAAGACACGGCACCTCCGCGATCTGCACACGTTCAGCTCGGTGACGTCCCGCGAACTCACGATCTAGTAGAGCTTCGTGGGAGAGTTTCATCAGCACGACGACATGATGACGATGATGATGTTGCTATCGGAACAGGGCCTCGCCTAAGCACTGCTACGACATAACCGAGGTGGATTATGGTGGAGGGGGCACCGCACACGGCTAAAGATCAATGATCAACTTGTGTGTCCATAGGGTGCCCCCCTCCCCCATATATAAAGGAGTGGAGGAGGGGGAGGGCCGGCCCTCTTTATGGCGCACCCTAGGGGAGTCCTACTCCCTCCGGGAGTAGGATTCCCCCCTTTCCTAGTAGAAGTAGGAGCCCTTCAAAGTAGGAGTAGGAGAGGAAGGAAGGAGGAGAGAGGGAGGAAGGAAAGGGGGCTGGCCCCCCTCCCAATTCGGATTGGACTTGGAGGGCGCGGCTACCTCTTTTCCCTTCCCTCTCCTCTATTCCACTAAAGCCCAATAAGGCCCATATACTCCCCGGGGGGTTCCGGTAACCTCCCGGTACTCCGGAAAAATGCCCGAACCACTCGGAACCATTCCGATGTCCGAATATAGGCTTACAATATATCGATCTTTATGTCTCGACCATTTTGAGACTCCTCGTCATGTCCGTGATCAAATCCGGGACTCTGAACTACCTTCGGTACATCAAAACACATAAACTCGTAATACCGATCGTCACCGAACGTTAAGCGTGCGGACCCTACGGGTTCGAGAACTATGTAGACATGACCGAGACTCATCTCCGGTCAATAACCAATAGCGGGACCTGGATGCTCATATTGGTTCCTACATATTCTATGAAGATCTTTATCGGTCAAGCCGCATAACAGTATACTTTGTTCCCTTTGTCATCGGTATGTTACTTGCCCGAGATTCGATCGTCGGTATCTCAATACCTAGTTCAATCGTGTTACTGGCAAGTCTCTTTACTCGTTCCGTAATGCAACATCCTGTAACTAACTCATTAGTCACATTGCTTGCAAGGCTTATAGTGATGTGCATTACCGAGAGGGCCCAGAGATACCTCTCTGAGAGGGCCCTGAGATACCTCTCCGACAATCGGAGTGACAAATCATAAGCTCGATCCATGCCAACTCAACAAACACCATCGAAGACACCTATAGAGCACCTTTATAATCACCCAGTTACGATGTGACGTTTGGTAGCACACAAAGTGTTCCTCCGGTATTCGGGAGTTGCATGATCTCATAGTCATAGGAACATGTATAGTTATGGAGAAAGCAATAGCAACAAACTAAACGATCATCATGCTAAGCTAACGGATGGGTCAAGTCAATCACATCATTCTCTAATGATGTGATCCCGTTAATCAAATGACAACTCATGTCTATGGTTAGGAAACATAACCATCATTGATTCAACGAGCTAGTCAAGTAGAGGCCAACTAGTGACACTCTGTTTGTGTATGTATTCACACATGTACTAAGTTTCCGGTTAATACAATTCTATCATGAATAATAAACATTTATCATGATATAAGGAAATATAAATAAGAACTTTATTATTGCCTCTAGGGCATATTTCCTTCAGTCTCCCACTTGCACTAGAGTCAATAATCTAGATTACATTGTAATGATTCTAACACCCATGGAGTCTTGGTGTTGATCATGTTTTGCTCATGAGAGAGGCTTAGTCAACGGGTGTGCATGATGTCTACTACACAACCTTCTTCTTGTAGACGTCGTTGGGCCTCCAAGTGCAAAGGTTTGTAGGACAGTAGCAAATTTCCCTCAAGTGGATGACCTAAGGTTTATCAATCCGTAGGAGGCGTAGGATGAAGATGGTCTCTCTCAAGCAACCCTGCAACCAAATAACAAAGAGTATCTTGTGTCCCCAACACAGCCAATACAATGGTAAATTGTATAGGTGCACTAGTTCGGCGAAGAGATGGTGATACAAGTGGTATATGGATGGTAGATAAAGGTATTTGTAATCTGAAAATATAAAAACAGCAAGGTAACTAATGGTAAAAGTGAGCGTAAACGGTATTGCAATGCTAGGAAACAAGGCCTAGGGTTCATACTTTCACTAGTTCAAGTCCTCTCAACAATAATAACATAATTGGATCACATAACTATCCCTCAACATGCAACAAAGAGTCACTCCAAAGTCACTAATAGTGGAGACCGAACGAAGAGATTATGCTAGGGTATGAAACCACCTCAAAGTTATTCTTTCCAATCAATCCGTTGGGCTATTCCTATAAGTGTCACAAACAGCCCTAGAGTTCGTACTAGAATAACACCTTAAGACACAAATCAACCAAAACCCTAATGTCACCTAGATACTACAATGTCACCTCAAGTATCCGTGGGTATGATTATACGATTTGCATCACACAATCTCAGATTCATCTATTCAACCAACATAAAGGACCTCAAAGAGTGCCCCAAAGTTCTACCGGAGAATCACGATGAAAACGTGTGCCAACCCCTATGCATAGGTTCATGGGCGGAACCCGCAAGTTGATCACCAAAACATACATCAAGTGAATCACGTGATATCCCATTGTCACCACAGATATCCACGGCAAGACATACATCAAGTGTTCTCAAATCTTTAAAGACTCAATCCGATAAGATTACTTCAAAGGCGAAACTCAATTCATTACAAGAGAGAAGAGGGGGAGGAGAAACATAAGATCCAACTATAATAGCAAAGCTCGCGATACATCAAAATCGTGCCAAATCAAGAACACGAGAGAGAGATCAAACACATAGCTACTGGTACATACCCTCAGCCCCGAGGGAGAACTACTCCCTTCTCGTCATGGAGAGCACCGGGATGATGAAGATGGCCATGGTGAGGTTTCCCCCCCTCCGGCAGGGTGCCGGGACAGGGTCCCAATTGACTTTTGGTGGCTACAAAGGCTTGCGGCGGCGGAACTCCAAATCTAATCTCCGTTCTGGAAATTTTAGGGTACGACGATATATATGGGTGCAGGAAGTACGTCGGAGGAGCCACGGGGGCCCCACGAGGCAGGGGGGGCGCCCCCACCCTCGTGTGCACCTCCCGTATCTCCTGACGTGGAGTCCAAGTCTATCCGGTGGCTTTCGTTCCAAAAATAACTTCTCCAATTGATTTCGATCCGTTTCGACTCCGTTTGATATTCCTTTTCTTCGAAACACTGAAATAGGCATAAAACAACAAATCTGGGCTGGGCCTCCGGTTAATAGGTTAGTCCCAAAAATAATATAAAAGTGGAAAATAAAGCCCAATATTGCCCAAAACAGTAGATAATATAGCATGGAGCAATCAAAAATTATAGATACATTGGAGACGTATCAAGCATCCCCAAACTTAATTCCTGCTCATCCTCGAGTAGGCAAATGATAAAAAAAGATAATTTTTGATGTGGAATGCTAGTTGGCATAATTTCAATGTAATTCTTCTTAATTATGGTATGAATATTCAGATCCATAAGATTCAAGACAAAAGTTTAATATTGACATAAAAATAATAATACTTCAAGCATACTAACAAAGCAATTATGTCTTCTCAAAATAGCATGGCCAAAGAAAGTTATCCCTACAAAATCATATAGTCTGGCTATGCTCTATATTCACCACACAAAATATTTAAATCATGCACAACCCCGATGACAAGCCAAGAAATTGTTTCATACTTTTGATGTTCTCAAACTTTTTTCAATCTTCACGCAATACATGAGCGTGAGCCATGGACATAGCACTATAGGTGGAATAGAGTGGTGGTTGTGGAGAAGATAAAAAAGGGGGGAGATAGTCTCACATCAACTAGGCGTATCAACGGGCTATGGAGATGCCCATCAATAGATATCAATGTGAGTGAGTAGGGATTGCCATGCAATGGATGCACTAGAGCTATAAGTATATGAAAGCTCAACAAAAGAAACTAGTGGGTGTGCATCCAACTCGCTTGCTCACGAAGACCTAGGGCATTTTGAGGAAGCCCATCATTGGAATATATAAGCCAAGTTCTATAATGAAAGATTCCCACTAGTATATGAAAGTGACAACATAGGAGACTCTCTATCATGAAGATCATGGTGCTACTTTGAAGCACAAGTGTGGTAAAAGGATAGTACCATTGCCCCCCCCCCTTTTGGTCTTTCTTTTTTGGCCTTTTTTTTGTTTGGCCTTCCTTTTTTATGGCCTTCCTCTCTTCTATTTTGGGACAATGCTCTATTGAATGATGATCATCACACTTCTATTTATTTACAACTCAATGATACAACTCGATACTAGAACAAAGTATGACTCTATATGAATGCCTCCGGCGGTGTACCGGGATATGCAATGAATCAAGAGTGACAAGTATGAAAGATTCATGAACAGTGGCTTTGCCACACATACTATGTCAACTACATGATCATGCTAAGCAATATGACAATGATGAATGTGTCATGATGAACGGAATGGTGGAAAGTTGCATGGCAATATATCTCGGAATGGCTATGGAAATGCCATAATAGGTAGGTATGGTGGCTGTTTTGAGGAAGGTATATGGTGGGTGTATGGTACCGGTGAAAGTTGCGCGGTACTAGAGAGGCTAGCAATGGTGGAAGGGTGAGAGTGCGTATAATCCATGGACTCAACATTAGTCATAAAGAACTCACATACTTATTGCAAAAATCTATTAGTTATCGAAACAAAGTACTACGCGCATGCTCCTAGGGGGATAGATTGGTAGGAAAAGACCATCGCTCGTCCCCGACCGCCACTCATAAGGAAGACAATCAATAAATAAATCATGCTCCGACTTCCTCACATAACGGTTCACCATACGTGCATGCTATGGGAATCACGAACTTCAACACAAGTATTTCTCAAATTCATAACCACTCAACTAGCATGACTCTAATATCACCATCTCCATATCTCAAAACAATTATCAAGTATCAAACTTCTCATAGTATTCAACACACTCATAAGAGAACTTTATTATTCTTAAATACCTAGCATATTAGGATTTTTAATAAAATTACCATGCTATTTAAGACTCTCAAAATAATCTCAGTGAAGCATGAGAGTTCATCTATAAAACTACCACCATGCTCTAAAAGATATAAGTGAAGCACTAGAGCATCGACAAACTACACCGAAAGATATAAGTGAAGATCAATGAGTAGTTGAATAATTGTGCAACGTGAAGACTCTCTAAAATTTAATAATTTCAGATCTTGGTATTTTATTCAAACAGCAAGAAAAGCAAAACAAAATGGCATCTATGAATAGCAAACATTATGTGAAGAAGCAAAAAACTTAGGATCAACCGATACTAACCGATAGTTGTTGAAGAAGAAAGGTGGGATGCCAACCGTGGCATCCCCAAGCTTAGTCGCTTGAGACTTCTTGAAATATTATCTTGGGGTGCCTCGGGCATCCCCAATCTTGAGCTTTTGTGTCTCCTTAATTCCTCTCATATCACGGTCTCCCTAAATCTCAAAAGCTTCATCCACACAAAACTCAACAAGGACTCATGAGATAAGTTAGTATAAACCATTGCAAAAACCTTATCATACTCTACTGTAGCAAATCACTAAAATTATTATTCAACATTGCATACTAAATGCCTCTGCATATTTAATAGTCCTATCCTCAAATAGAATCATTAAAGAAGCAAACATATGCAAACAATGCAAACATAACAGCAATCTGCCTAAACAGGATAGTCTGTAAAGAATGCTGCAACATCCATACTTACCTAGCTCCAAAAATTATGAAAGAAAATTCCCACTGTAGTAAATTTATCAGAGCTTAATATGCAAAAGGTTTCAACATTTTATCACATTCTGACTTCTCTAGGGAATTATTGCAACAGCGGTAAACTTTCTGTTTTCAAACAGCAACATGTATACTTGTAACATAGGCATAGTAAAGGCTATCTATGCCACTTTTATTGAAATAAAAGATGCAAAACATTGTTCTAAATAACAGCAAGCAAGTCCTAACAAAATAAATTGACGCTCCAAGCAAAACACATACCATGTGGTGAATAAAAATATAGCTCCAAGTAAAGTTACTGATGAACGAAGACGAAAGAGGGGATGCCTTCCGGGGCATCCCCAAGCTTAGGCTCTTGGTTGTCCTTGGATATTACCTTGGGGTGCCTTGGTAATCCCCAATCTTAGGCTCTTGCCACTCCCTATTCCATAGTCCATCGAATCTTTACCCAAAACTTGAAAACTTCACAACACAAAACTTAAAGTATAAAACTCGTAAGCTCCGTTAGTATAAGAAAATAAATCACCACTTCAAGGTACTGTAATGAACTCATTACTTATTTATATTAGTGTTAAAACTAATGTATTCCAACTTATCTATGGTTTATAAACTATTTTACTAACCATAGATTCATCAAAATAAGCAAACAACACCCGAAAAACAGAATCTGTCAAAAACAGAACAGTCTGTAGTAATCTGGATCAAACGTATACTTCTGGAACTCATAAAATTCTCAAATAAATTGCTGGACCTGAGGAATTTATCTATTAATCATATTCAAAAATAATTAACTAAATATCACTCTCCAATAAAAAATGGCAGCAATCCTTTTGAGCGCTAAAGTTTCTGTTTTTACAGCATGATCACAAAGACTTTCCCCAAGTCTTCCCAAAGGTTCTACTTGGCACAAACACTAATTAAAAGCATAAAACCACATCTAAACAGAGGCTAGATGAATTATTTATTACTAAACATGAACAAAGAGCAAGAAACAAAAATAAAATTGGGTTGCCTCCCAACAAGCGCTATCGTTTAACGCCCCTAGCTAGGCATGATGATTTCAATGATGCTCACATAAAAGATAAGAATTGTAACATAAAGAGAGCATCATGACGAATATGACTAGCACATTTAAGCCTAACCCTCTTCCTATGCATAGGGATTTTGTGATCAAACAACTTGTGGGAACAATAATCAACTAGCATAGGAGGGAAAAACAAGCATAACTTCGAAACTTTAAGCACATACAGAGGAAACTTGATATTATTGCAACTCCTACAAGCATATATTCCTCCCTCATAATAATTTTCAGTAGAATCATGAATGAATTTAACAATATAACAGGCACCTAAAGTTTTATTTTCATGATCTACTAGCATAGAAATTTTATTACTCTCCACGTAAGCAAAATTCTTCTCATCGATAGTAGTGGGAGCAAACTCAACGAAATTACTATCATGGGATTGAAAATTGAAATCAAGATGACAAGTTTAATTGTTACCATTACTATTTAAAGCATACGTGTCATCACAATAATCATCATAGATAGGAGGCATGCTTTCATCATAATAAATTTGCTCATCAAAACTTGGGGGACAAAAAATATCATCTTCATCAAACATAGCTTCGCCAATCTTGTGGCTTTGCATATCATTAGCATCATGGATATTCAAGGAATTCATACTAACAACATTGCAATCATGCTCATCATTCAAATATTTAGTGCCAAACATTTTATAGATTTCTTCTTCTAGCACTTGAGCACAATTATCCTTTCCATCACACCCACGGAAGACATTAAAAAGGTGAAGCGTATGAGACAAACTCAATTCCATTTTTTATAGTTTTCTTTTATAAACTAAACTAGTGATAAAACAAGAAACTAAAAGAATCGATTGCAAGATCTAAAGATATACCTTCAAGCGCTAACCTCCCCGGCAACGACGCCAGAAAAGAGCTTGATGTCTACTACACAACCTTCTTCTTGTAGACGTTGTTGGGCCTCCAAGTGCAGAGGTTTGTAGGACAGTAGCAAATTTCCCTCAAGTGGATGACCTAAGGTTTATCAATCCGTAGGAGGCATAGGATGAAGATGGTCTCTCTCAAGCAACCCTGCAACCAAATAACAAAGAGTCTCTTGTGTCCCCAACACACCCAATACAATGGTAAATTGTATAGGTGCACTAATTCGGCGAAGAGATGGTGATACAAGTGGTATATGGATGGTAGATAAAGGTATTTGTAATCTGAAAATATAAAAACAGCAAGGTAAGTAATGGTAAAAGTGAGTGTAAACGGTATTGCAATGCTAGGAAACAAGGCCTAGGGTTCATACTTTCACTAGTGCAAGTCCTCTCAACAATAATAACATAATTGGATCACATAACTATCCCTCAACATGGAACAAAGAGTCACTCCAAAGTCACTAATAGCGGAGAACGAATGAAGAGATTATGGTAGGGTACGAAACCACATCAAAGTTATTCTTTCCAATCAATCCGTTGGGCTATTCCTATAAGTGTCACAAACAGCCCTAGAGTTCGTACTAGAATAACACCTTAAGACACAAATCAACCAAAACCCTAATGTCACCTAGATACTCCAATGTCACCTCAAGTATCCGTGGGTATGATTATACGATTTGCATCACAGAATCTCAGATTCATCTATTCAACCAACACAAAGGGCCTCAAAGAGTGCCCCAAAGTTCTACCGGAGAATCATGACGAAAACGTGTGCCAACCCCTATGCATAGGTTCATGGGCGGAACCCGCAAGTTGATCACCAAAACATACATCAAGTGAATCACGTGATATCCCATTGTCACCACAGATATCCACGGCAAGACATACATCAAGTGTTCTCAAATCTTTAAAGACTCAATCCGATAGGATTACTTCAAAGGGGAAACTCAATTCATTACAAGAGAGAAGAGGGGGGGAGAAACATAAGATCCAACTATAATAGCAAAGCTCGCGATACATCAAGATCGTGCCAAATCAAGAACACGAGAGAGAGAGATCAAACACATAGCTACTTGTACATACCCTCAGCCCCGAGGGAGAACTACTCCCTTTTCGTCATGGAGAGCACCGGGATGATGAAGATGGCCACCGATGAGGTTTCCCCCACTCTGGCAGGGTGCCGAAACAGGGTCCCGATTGACTTTTGGTGGCTATAGAGGCTTGCGGCGGCGGAACTCCAGATCTAATCTCCGTTCTGGAAGTTTTAGGGTACGACGATATATATTGGTGCAGGAAGTACGTCGGAGGAGCCATGGGGGCCCCACGAGGCAGGGGGCGCGCCCCCCACCCTCGTGAGCACCTCCCGTATCTCCTGACATGGAGTCCAAGTCTATCCGGTGGCTTTCGTTCCAAAAATAACTTCTCTAGTTGATTTCATTCCGTTTCGACTCCGTTTGATATTCCTTTTCTTCGAAACACTGAAATAGGCATAAAACAACAAATCTGGGCTGGGCCTCCGGTTAATAGGTTAGTCCCAAAAATAATATAAAAGTGGAAAATAAAGCCCAATATTGCCCAAAACAGTAGATAATATAGCATGGAGCAATCAAAAATTATAGATACATTGGAGACGTATCAAGCATCCCCAAACTTAATTCCTGCTCATCCTCGAGTAGGCAAATGATAAAAAAAGATAATTTTTGATGTGGAATGCTAGTTGGCATAATTTCAATGTAATTATTCTTAATTATGGTATGAATATTCAGATCCATAAGATTCAAGACAAAAGTTTAATATTGACATAAAAATAATAATACTTCAAGCATACTAACAAAGCAATTATGTCTTCTCAAAATAGCACGGCCAAAGAAAGTTATCCCTACAAAATCATATAGTCTGGCTATGCTCTATATTCACCACACAAAATATTTAAATCATGCACAACCCCGATGAAAAGCCAAGCAATTGTTTCATACTTTTGATGTTCTCAAACTTTTTTCAATCTTCACGCAATACATGAGCGTGAGCCATGGACATAGCACTATAGGTGGAATAGAGTGGTGGTTGTGGAGAAGATAAAAAAGGGGGGAGATAGTCTCACATCAACTAGGCGTATCAACGGGCTATGGAGATTCCCATCAATAGATATCAATGTGAGTGAGTAGGGATTGCCATGCAATGGATGCACTAGAGCTATAAGTATATGAAAGCTCAACAAAAGAAACTAGTGGGTGTGCATCCAACTCGCTTGCTCACGAAGACCTAGGGCATTTTGAGGAAGCCCATCATTGGAATATATAAGCCAAGTTCTATAATGAAAGATTCCCACTAGTATATGAAAGTGACAACATAGGAGACTCTCTATCATGAAGATCATGGTGCTACTTTGAAGCACAAGTGTGGTAAAAGGATAGTACCATTGCCCCCCCCCCTTTTTGGCCTTTTTTTATTTCGCCTTCCTTTTTTTATGGCCTTTCTCTCTTTTTTTGGGACAATGCTCTATTGAATGATGATCATCACACTTCTATTTATTTACAACTCAATGATACAACTCGATACTAGAACAAAGTATGAATCTATATGAATGCCTCCGGCGGTGTACCGGGATATGCAATGAATCAAGAGTGACAAGTATGAAAGAATCATGAACAGTGGCTTTGCCACAAATACTATGTCAACTACATGATCATGCTAAGCAATATGACAATGACGAATGTGTCATGATGAATGGAATGGTGGAAAGTTGCATGGCAATATATCTCGGAATGGCTATGGAAATGCCATAATAGGTAGGTATGGTGGCTGTTTTGAGGAAGGTATATGGTGGGTGTATGGTACCCGCGAAAGTTGCGCGGTACTAGAGAGGCTAGCAATGGTGGAAGGGTGAGAGTGCGTATAATCCATGGACTCAACATTAGTCATAAAGAACTCACATACTTATTGCAAAAATCTATTAGTTATCGAAACAAAGTACTAGGCGCATGCTCCTAGGGGGATAGATTGGTAGGAAAAGACCATCGCTCGTCCCCGACCGCCACTCATAAGGAAGACGATCAATAAATAAATCATGCTCCGACTTCCTCACATAACGGTTCACCATACGTGCATGCTACGGGAATCACATACTTCAACACAAGTATTTCTCAAATTCATAACCACTCAACTAGCATGACTCTAATATCACCATCTCCATATCTCAAAACAATTATCAAGTATCAAACTTCTCATAGTATTCAACACACTCATAAGAGAAATTTATTATTCTTGAATACCTAGCATATTAGGATTTTAAGCAAATTACCATGCTATTTAAGACTCTCAAAATAATCTAAGTGAAGCATGAGAGTTCATATATAAAACTACCACCATGCTCTAAAAGATATAAGTGAAGCACTAGAGCATCGACAAACTACACCGAAAGATATAAGTGAAGATCAATGAGTAGTTGAATAATTGTGCAACCATGTGAAGACTCTCTAAAATTTAATAATTTCAGATCTTGGTATTTTATTCAAACAGCAAGAAAAGCAAAACAAAATGGCATCTATGAATAGCAAACATTATGTGAAGAAGCAAAAAACTTAGGATCAACCGATACTAACCGATAGTTGTTGAAGAAGAAAGGTGGGATGCCAACCGTGGCATCCCCAAGCTTAGTCGCTTGAGACTTCTTGAAATATTATCTTGGGGTGCCTCGGGCATCCCCAATCTTGAGCTTTTGTGTCTCCTTAATTCCTCTCATATCACGGTCTCCCTAAATCTCAAAAGCTTCATCCACACAAAACTCAACAAGGACTCATGAGATAAGTTAGTATAAACCATTGCAAAAACCTTATCATACTCTACTGTAGCAAATCACTAAAATTATTATTCAACATTGCATACTAAATGCCTCTGCATATTTAATAGTCATATCCTCAAATAGAATCATTAAAGAAGCAAACATATGCAAACAATGCAAACATAACAGCAATCTGCCTAAACAGGATAGTCTGTAAAGAATGCTGCAACATCCATACTTCCCTAGCTCCAAAAATTATGAAAGAAAATTCCCACTGTAGTAAATTTATCAGAGCTTAATATGCAAAAGGTTTCAACATTTTATCACATTCTGACTTCTCTAGGGAATTATTGCAACAGCGGTAAACTTTCTGTTTTCAAACAGCAACATGTATACTTGTAACATAGGCATAGTAAAGGCTATCTATGCCACTTTTATTGAAATAAAAGATGCAAAACATTGTTCTAAATAACAGCAAGCAAGTCCTAACAAAATAAATTGACGCTCCAAGCAAAACACATACCATGTGGTGAATAAAAATATAGCTCCAAGTAAAGTTACTGATGAACGAAGACGAAAGAGGGGATGCCTTCCGGGGCATCCCCAAGCTTAGGCTCTTGGTTGTCCTTGGATATTACCTTGGGGTGCCTTGGTAATCCCCAATCTTAGGCTCTTGCCACTCCCTATTCCATAGTCCATCGAATCTTTACCCAAAACTTGAAAACTTCACAACACAAAACTTAAAGTATAAAACTCGTAAGCTCCGTTAGTATAAGAAAATAAATCACCACTTCAAGGTACTGTAATGAACTCATTACTTATTTATATTAGTGTTAAAACTAATGTATTCCAACTTATCTATGGTTTATAAACTATTTTACTAACCATAGATTCATCAAAATAAGCAAACAACACCCGAAAAACAGAATCTGTCAAAAACAGAACAGTCTGTAGTAATCTGGATCAAACGTATACTTCTGGAACTCATAAAATTCTCAAATAAATTGCTGGACCTGAGGAATTTATCTATTAATCATATTCAAAAATAATTAACTAAATATCACTCTCCAATAAAAAATGGCAGCAATCCTTTTGAGCGCTAAAGTTTCTGTTTTTACAGCATGATCACAAAGACTTTCCCCAAGTCTTCCCAAAGGTTCTACTTGGCACAAACACTAATTAAAAGCATAAAACCACATCTAAACAGAGGCTAGATGAATTATTTATTACTAAACATGAACAAAGAGCAAGAAACAAAAATAAAATTGGGTTGCCTCCCAACAAGCGCTATCGTTTAACGCCCCTAGCTAGGCATGATGATTTCAATGATGCTCACATAAAAGATAAGAATTGTAACATAAAGAGAGCATCATGACGAATATGACTAGCACATTTAAGCCTAACCCTCTTCCTATGCATAGGGATTTTGTGATCAAACAACTTGTGGGAACAATAATCAACTAGCATAGGAGGGAAAAACAAGCATAACTTCGAAACTTTAAGCACATACAGAGGAAACTTGATATTATTGCAACTCCTACAAGCATATATTCCTCCCTCATAATAATTTTCAGTAGAATCATGAATGAATTTAACAATATAACAGGCACCTAAAGTTTTATTTTCATGATCTACTAGCATAGAAATTTTATTACTCTCCACGTAAGCAAAATTCTTCTCATCGATAGTAGTGGGAGCAAACTCAACGAAATTACTATCATGGGATTGAAAATTGAAATCAAGATGACAAGTTTAATTGTTACCATTACTATTTAAAGCATACGTGTCATCACAATAATCATCATAGATAGGAGGCATGCTTTCATCATAATAAATTTGCTCATCAAAACTTGGGGGACAAAAAATATCATCTTCATCAAACATAGCTTCGCCAATCTTGTGGCTTTGCATATCATTAGCATCATGGATATTCAAGGAATTCATACTAACAACATTGCAATCATGCTCATCATTCAAATATTTAGTGCCAAACATTTTATAGATTTCTTCTTCTAGCACTTGAGCACAATTATCCTTTCCATCACACCCACGGAAGACATTAAAAAGGTGAAGCGTATGAGACAAACTCAATTCCATTTTTTATAGTTTTCTTTTATAAACTAAACTAGTGATAAAACAAGAAACTAAAAGAATCGATTGCAAGATCTAAAGATATACCTTCAAGCGCTAACCTCCCCGGCAACGACGCCAGAAAAGAGCTTGATGTCTACTACACAACCTTCTTCTTGTAGACGTTGTTGGGCCTCCAAGTGCAGAGGTTTGTAGGACAGTAGCAAATTTCCCTCAAGTGGATGACCTAAGGTTTATCAATCTGTAGGAGGCATAGGATGAAGATGGTCTCTCTCAAGCAACCCTGCAACCAAATAACAAAGAGTCTCTTGTGTCCCCAACACACCCAATACAATGGTAAATTGTATAGGTGCACTAATTCGGCGAAGAGATGGTGATACAAGTGGTATATGGATGGTAGATAAAGGTATTTGTAATCTGAAAATATAAAAACAGCAAGGTAAGTAATGGTAAAAGTGAGTGTAAACGGTATTGCAATGCTAGGAAACAAGGCCTAGGGTTCATACTTTCACTAGTGCAAGTCCTCTCAACAATAATAACATAATTGGATCACATAACTATCCCTCAACATGGAACAAAGAGTCACTCCAAAGTCACTAATAGCGGAGAACGAATGAAGAGATTATGGTAGGGTACGAAACCACATCAAAGTTATTCTTTCCAATCAATCCGTTGGGCTATTCCTATAAGTGTCACAAACAGCCCTAGAGTTCGTACTAGAATAACACCTTAAGACACAAATCAACCAAAACCCTAATGTCACCTAGATACTCCAATGTCACCTCAAGTATCCGTGGGTATGATTATACGATTTGCATCACAGAATCTCAGATTCATCTATTCAACCAACACAAAGGGCCTCAAAGAGTGCCCCAAAGTTCTACCGGAGAATCATGACGAAAACGTGTGCCAACCCCTATGCATAGGTTCATGGGCGGAACCCGCAAGTTGATCACCAAAACATACATCAAGTGAATCACGTGATATCCCATTGTCACCACAGATATCCACGGCAAGACATACATCAAGTGTTCTCAAATCTTTAAAGACTCAATCCGATAGGATTACTTCAAAGGGGAAACTCAATTCATTACAAGAGAGAAGAGGGGGAGGAGAAACATAAGATCCAACTATAATAGCAAAGCTCGCGATACATCAAGATCGTGCCAAATCAAGAACACGAGAGAGCGAGATCAAACACATAGCTACTTGTACATACCCTCAGCCCCGAGGGAGAACTACTCCCTTTTCGTCATGGAGAGCACCGGGATGATGAAGATGGCCACCGATGAGGTTTCCCCCACTCTGGCAGGGTGCCGAAACAGGGTCCCGATTGACTTTTGGTGGCTATAGAGGCTTGCGGCAGCGGAACTCCAGATCTAATCTCCGTTCTGGAAGTTTTAGGGTACGACGATATATATGGGTGCAGGAAGTATGTCGGAGGAGCCATGGGGGCCCCACGAGGCAGGGGGCGCGCCCCCCACCCTCGTGAGCACCTCCCGTATCTCCTGACATGGAGTCCAAGTCTATCCGGTGGCTTTCGTTCCAAAAATAACTTCTCCAGTTGATTTCGTTCCGTTTCGACTCCGTTTGATATTCCTTTTCTTCGAAACACTGAAATAGGCATAAAACAACAAATCTGGGCTGGGCCTCCGGTTAATAGGTTAGTCCCAAAAATAATATAAAAGTGGAAAATAAAGCCCAATATTGCCCAAAATAGTAGATAATATAGCATGGAGCAATCAAAAATTATAGATACGTTGGAGACGTATCAAGCATCTCCAAACTTAATTCCTGCTCGTCCTCGAGTAGGTAAATGATAAAAAAACATAATTTTTGATGTGGAATGCTTGTTGGCATAATTTCAATGTAATTCTTCTTAATTGTGGTATGAATATTCAGATCCATAAGATTCAAGACAAAATTTTAATATTGACATAAAAATAATAATACTTCAAGCATACTAACAAAGCAATTATGTCTTCTCAAAATAACATGGCCAAAGAAAGTTATCCCTACAAAATCATATAGTCTGGCTATGCTCTATCTTCACCACACAAAATATTTAAATCATGCACAACCCCGATGACAAGCCAAGCAATTGTTTCATACTTTTGATGTTCTCAAACTTTTTTCAATCTTCACGCAATACATGAGCGTGAGCCATGGACATAGCACTATAGGTGGAATAGAGTGGTGGTTGTGGAGAAGACAAAAAAGGGGGGCGATAGTCTCACATCAACTAGGCGTATCAACAGGCTATGGAGATGCCCATCAATAGATATCAATGTGAGTGAGTAGGGATTGCCATGCAACAGATGCACTAGAGCTATAAGTATATGAAAGCTCAACAAAAGAAACTAGTGGGTGTGCATCCAACTCGCTTGCTCACGAAGACCTAGGGAATTTTGAGCAAGCCCATCATTGGAATATACAAGCCAAGTTCTATAATGAAAGATTCCCACTAGTATATGAAAGTGACAACATAGGAGACTCTCTATCATGAAGATCATGGTGCTACTTTGAAGCACAAGTGTGGTAAAAGGATAGTAGCATTGCCCCCCCCTTTTTTGGCCTTTCTTTTTTTGGCCTTTTTTTATTTCGCCTTCCTTTTTTTATGGCCTTTCTCTCTTTTTTTGGGACAATGCTCTATTGAATGATGATCATCACACTTCTATTTATTTACAACTCAATGATACAACTCGATACTAGAACAAAGTATGAATCTATATGAATGCCTCCGGCGGTGTACCGGGATATGCAATGAATCAAGAGTGACAAGTATGAAAGAATCATGAACAGTGGCTTTGCCACAAATACTATGTCAACTACATGATCATGCTAAGCAATATGACAATGACGAATGTGTCATGATGAATGGAATGGTGGAAAGTTGCATGGCAATATATCTCGGAATGGCTATGGAAATGCCATAATAGGTAGGTATGGTGGCTGTTTTGAGGAAGGTATATGGTGGGTGTATGGTACCCGCGAAAGTTGCGCGGTACTAGAGAGGCTAGCAATGGTGGAAGGGTGAGAGTGCGTATAATCCATGGACTCAACATTAGTCATAAAGAACTCACATACTTATTGCAAAAATCTATTAGTTATCGAAACAAAGTACTAGGCGCATGCTCCTAGGGGGATAGATTGGTAGGAAAAGACCATCGCTCGTCCCCGACCGCCACTCATAAGGAAGACGATCAATAAATAAATCATGCTCCGACTTCCTCACATAACGGTTCACCATACGTGCATGCTACGGGAATCACATACTTCAACACAAGTATTTCTCAAATTCATAACCACTCAACTAGCATGACTCTAATATCACCATCTCCATATCTCAAAACAATTATCAAGTATCAAACTTCTCATAGTATTCAACACACTCATAAGAGAACTTTATTATTCTTGAATACCTAGCATATTAGGATTTTAAGCAAATTACCATGCTATTTAAGACTCTCAAAATAATCTAAGTGAAGCATGAGAGTTCATATATAAAACTACCACCATGCTCTAAAAGATATAAGTGAAGCACTAGAGCATCGACAAACTACACCGAAAGATATAAGTGAAGATCAATGAGTAGTTGAATAATTGTGCAACCATGTGAAGACTCTCTAAAATTTAATAATTTCAGATCTTGGTATTTTATTCAAACAGCAAGAAAAGCAAAACAAAATGGCATCTACGAATAGCAAACATTATGTGAAGAAGCAAAAAACTTAGGATCAACCGATACTAACCGATAGTTGTTGAAGAAGAAAGGTGGGATGCCAACCGGGGCATCCCCAAGCTTAGTCGCTTGAGACTTCTTGAAATATTATCTTGGGGTGCCTCGGGCATCCCCAATCTTGAGCTTTTGTGTCTCCTTAATTCCTCTCATATCACGGTCTCCCTAAATCTCAAAAGCTTCATCCACACAAAACTCAACAAGGACTCATGAGATAAGTTAGTATAAACCATTGCAAAAACCTTATCATACTCTACTGTAGCAAATCACTAAAATTATTATTCAACATTCCATACTAAATTCCTCTGCATATTTAATAGTCCTATCCTCAAATAGAATCATTAAAGAAGCAAACATATGCAAACAATGCAAACATAACAGCAATCTGCCTAAACAGGATAGTCTGTAAAGAATGCTGCAACATCCATACTTACCTAGCTCCAAAAATTATGAAAGAAAATTCCCACTGTAGTAAATTTATCAGAGCTTAATATGCAAAAGGTTTCAACATTTTATCACATTCTGACTTCTCTAGGGAATTATTGCAACAGCGGTAAACTTTCTGTTTTCAAACAGCAACATGTATACTTGTAACATAGGCATAGTAAAGGCTATCTATGCCACTTTTATTGAAATAAAAGATGCAAAACATTGTTCTAAATAACAGCAAGCAAGTCCTAACAAAATAAATTGACGCTCCAAGCAAAACACATACCATGTGGTGAATAAAAATATAGCTCCAAGTAAAGTTACTGATGAACGAAGACGAAAGAGGGGATGCCTTCCGGGGCATCCCCAAGCTTAGGCTCTTGGTTGTCCTTGGATATTACCTTGGGGTGCCTTGGTAATCCCCAATCTTAGGCTCTTTCCACTCCCTATTCCATAGTCCATCGAATCTTTACCCAAAACTTGAAAACTTCACAACACAAAACTTAAAGTATAAAACTCGTAAGCTCCGTTAGTATAAGAAAATAAATCACCACTTCAAGGTACTGTAATGAACTCATTACTTATTTATATTAGTGTTAAAACTAATGTATTCCAACTTATCTATGGTTTATAAACTATTTTACTAACCATAGATTCATCAAAATAAGCAAACAACACGCGAAAAACAGAATCTGTCAAAAACAGAACAGTCTGTAGTAATCTGGATCAAACGTATACTTCTGGAACTCATAAAATTCTCAAATAAATTGCTGGACCTGAGGAATTTATCTATTAATCATATTCAAAAATAATTAACTAAATATCACTCTCCAATAAAAAATGGCAGCAATCCTTTTGAGCACTAAAGTTTCTGTTTTTACAGCATGATCACAAAGACTTTCCCCAAGTCTTCCCAAAGGTTCTACTTGGCACAAACACTAATTAAAAGCATAAAACCACATCTAAACAGAGGCTAGATGAATTATTTATTACTAAACATGAACAAAAAGCAAGAAACAAAAATAAAATTGGGTTGCCTCCCAACAAGCGCTATCGTTTAACGCCCCTAGCTAGGCATGATGATTTCAATGATGCTCACATAAAAGATAAGAATTGTAACATAAAGAGAGCATCATGACGAATATGACTAGCACATTTAAGCCTAACCCTCTTCCTATGCATAGGGATTTTGTGATCAAACAACTTGTGGGAACAATAATCAACTAGCATAGGAGGGAAAAACAAGCATAACTTCGAAACTTTAAGCACATACAGAGGAAACTTGATATTATTGCAACTCCTACAAGCATATATTCCTCCCTCATAATAATTTTCAGTAGAATCATGAATGAATTTAACAATATAACAGGCACCTAAAGTTTTATTTTCATGATCTACTAGCATAGAAATTTTATTACTCTCCACGTAAGCAAAATTCTTCTCATCGATAGTAGTGGGAGCAAACTCAACGAAATAACTATCATGGGATTGAAAATTGAAATCAAGATGACAAGTTTCATTGTTACCATTACTCTTTAAAGCATATGTGTCATCACAATAATCATCATAGATAGGAGGCATGCTTTCATCATAATAAATTTGCTCATCAAAACTTGGGGGACAAAAAATATCATCTTCATCAAACATAGCTTCGCCAATCTTGTGGCTTTGCATATCATTAGCATCATGGATATTCAAGGAATTCATACTAACAACATTGCAATCATGCTCATCATTCAAATATTTAGTGCCAAACATTTTATAGATTTCTTCTTCTAGCACTTGAGCACAATTATCCTTTCCATCATACTCACGGAAGACATTAAAAAGGTGAAGCGTATGAGACAAACTCAATTCCATTTTTTATAGTTTTCTTTTATAAACTAAACTAGTGATAAAACAAGAAACTAAAAGAATCGATTGCAAGATCTAAAGATATACCTTCAAGCGCTAACCTCCCCGGCAACGACGCCAGAAAAGAGCTTGATGTCTACTACACAACCTTCTTCTTGTAGACGTTGTTGGGCCTCCAAGTGCAGAGGTTTGTAGGACAGTAGCAAATTTCCCTCAAGTGGATGACCTAAGGTTTATCAATCCGTAGGAGGCATAGGATGAAGATGGTCTCTCTCAAGCAACCCTGCAACCAAATAACAAAGAGTCTCTTGTGTCCCCAACACACCCAATACAATGGTAAATTGTATAGGTGCACTAATTCGGCGAAGAGATGGTGATACAAGTGGTATATGGATGGTAGATAAAGGTATTTGTAATCTGAAAATATAAAAACAGCAAGGTAAGTAATGGTAAAAGTGAGTGTAAACGGTATTGCAATGCTAGGAAACAAGGCCTAGGGTTCATACTTTCACTAGTGCAAGTCCTCTCAACAATAATAACATAATTGGATCACATAACTATCCCTCGACATGGAACAAAGAGTCACTCCAAAGTCACTAATAGCGGAGAACGAATGAAGAGATTATGGTAGGGTACGAAACCACATCAAAGTTATTCTTTCCAATCAATCCGTTGGGCTATTCCTATAAGTGTCACAAACAGCCCTAGAGTTCGTACTAGAATAACACCTTAAGACACAAATCAACCAAAACCCTAATGTCACCTAGATACTCCAATGTCACCTCAAGTATCCGTGGGTATGATTATACGATTTGCATCACAGAATCTCAGATTCATCTATTCAACCAACACAAAGGGCCTCAAAGAGTTCCCCAAAGTTCTACCGGAGAATCATGACGAAAACGTGTGCCAACCCCTATGCATAGGTTCATGGGCGGAACCCGCAAGTTGATCACCAAAACATACATCAAGTGAATCACGTGATATCCCATTGTCACCACAGATATCCACGGCAAGACATACATCAAGTGTTCTCAAATCTTTAAAGACTCAATCCGATAGGATTACTTCAAAGGGGAAACTCAATTCATTACAAGAGAGAAGAGGGGGAGGAGAAACATAAGATCCAACTATAATAGCAAAGCTCGCGATACATCAAGATCGTGCCAAATCAAGAACACGAGAGAGAGAGATCAAACACATAGCTACTTGTACATACCCTCAGCCCCGAGGGAGAACTACTCCCTTTTCGTCATGGAGAGCACCGGGATGATGAAGATGGCCACCGATGAGGTTTCCCCCACTCTGGCAGGGTGCCGAAACAGGGTCCCGATTGACTTTTGGTGGCTATAGAGGCTTGCGGCGGCGGAACTCCAGATCTAATCTCCGTTCTGGAAGTTTTAGGGTACGACGATATATATGGGTGCAGGAAGTATGTCGAAGGAGCCATGGGGGCCCCACGAGGCAGGGGGCGCGCCCCCCACCCTCGTGAGCACCTCCCGTATCTCCTGACATGGAGTCCAAGTCTATCCGGTGGCTTTCGTTCCAAAAATAACTTCTCCAGTTGATTTCGTTCCGTTTCGACTCCGTTTGATATTCCTTTTCTTCGAAACACTGAAATAGGCATAAAACAACAAATCTGGGCTGGGCCTCCGGTTAATAGGTTAGTCCCAAAAATAATATAAAAGTGGAAAATAAAGCCCAATATTGCCCAAAATAGTAGATAATATAGCATGGAGCAATCAAAAATTATAGATACGTTGGAGACGTATCAAGCATCTCCAAACTTAATTCCTGCTCGTCCTCGAGTAGGTAAATGATAAAAAAAAACATAATTTTTGATGTGGAATGCTTGTTGGCATAATTTCAATGTAATTCTTCTTAATTGTGGTATGAATATTCAGATCCATAAGATTCAAGACAAAATTTTAATATTGACATAAAAATAATAATACTTCAAGCATACTAACAAAGCAATTATGTCTTCTCAAAATAACATGGCCAAAGAAAGTTATCCCTACAAAATCATATAGTCTGGCTATGCTCTATCTTCACCACACAAAATATTTAAATCATGCACAACCCCGATGACAAGCCAAGCAATTGTTTCATACTTTTGATGTTCTCAAACTTTTTTCAATCTTCACGCAATACATGAGCGTGAGCCATGGACATAGCACTATAGGTGGAATAGAGTGGTGGTTGTGGAGAAGACAAAAAAGGGGGGCGATAGTCTCACATCAACTAGGCGTATCAACAGGCTATGGAGATGCCCATCAATAGATATCAATGTGAGTGAGTAGGGATTGCCATGCAACAGATGCACTAGAGCTATAAGTATATGAAAGCTCAACAAAAGAAACTAGTGGGTGTGCATCCAACTCGCTTGCTCACGAAGACCTAGGGAATTTTGAGCAAGCCCATCATTGGAATATACAAGCCAAGTTCTATAATGAAAGATTCCCACTAGTATATGAAAGTGACAACATAGGAGACTCTCTATCATGAAGATCATGGTGCTACTTTGAAGCACAAGTGTGGTAAAAGGATAGTAGCATTGCCCCCCCCCCTTTTTTGGCCTTTCTTTTTTTGGCCTTTTTTTATTTCGCCTTCCTTTTTTTATGGCCTTTCTCTCTTTTTTTGGGACAATGCTCTATTGAATGATGATCATCACACTTCTATTTATTTACAACTCAATGATACAACTCGATACTAGAACAAAGTATGAATCTATATGAATGCCTCCGGCGGTGTACCGGGATATGCAATGAATCAAGAGTGACAAGTATGAAAGAATCATGAACAGTGGCTTTGCCACAAATACTATGTCAACTACATGATCATGCTAAGCAATATGACAATGACGAATGTGTCATGATGAATGGAATGGTGGAAAGTTGCATGGCAATATATCTCGGAATGGCTATGGAAATGCCATAATAGGTAGGTATGGTGGCTGTTTTGAGGAAGGTATATGGTGGGTGTATGGTACCCGCGAAAGTTGCGCGGTACTAGAGAGGCTAGCAATGGTGGAAGGGTGAGAGTGCGTATAATCCATGGACTCAACATTAGTCATAAAGAACTCACATACTTATTGCAAAAATCTATTAGTTATCGAAACAAAGTACTAGGCGCATGCTCCTAGGGGGATAGATTGGTAGGAAAAGACCATCGCTCGTCCCCGACCGCCACTCATAAGGAAGACGATCAATAAATAAATCATGCTCCGACTTCCTCACATAACGGTTCACCATACGTGCATGCTACGGGAATCACATACTTCAACACAAGTATTTCTCAAATTCATAACCACTCAACTAGCATGACTCTAATATCACCATCTCCATATCTCAAAACAATTATCAAGTATCAAACTTCTCATAGTATTCAACACACTCATAAGAGAACTTTATTATTCTTGAATACCTAGCATATTAGGATTTTAAGCAAATTACCATGCTATTTAAGACTCTCAAAATAATCTAAGTGAAGCATGAGAGTTCATATATAAAACTACCACCATGCTCTAAAAGATATAAGTGAAGCACTAGAGCATCGACAAACTACACCGAAAGATATAAGTGAAGATCAATGAGTAGTTGAATAATTGTGCAACCATGTGAAGACTCTCTAAAATTTAATAATTTCAGATCTTGGTATTTTATTCAAACAGCAAGAAAAGCAAAACAAAATGGCATCTACGAATAGCAAACATTATGTGAAGAAGCAAAAAACTTAGGATCAACCGATACTAACCGATAGTTGTTGAAGAAGAAAGGTGGGATGCCAACCGGGGCATCCCCAAGCTTAGTCGCTTGAGACTTCTTGAAATATTATCTTGGGGTGCCTCGGGCATCCCCAATCTTGAGCTTTTGTGTCTCCTTAATTCCTCTCATATCACGGTCTCCCTAAATCTCAAAAGCTTCATCCACACAAAACTCAACAAGGACTCATGAGATAAGTTAGTATAAACCATTGCAAAAACCTTATCATACTCTACTGTAGCAAATCACTAAAATTATTATTCAACATTGCATACTAAATGCCTCTGCATATTTAATAGTCCTATCCTCAAATAGAATCATTAAAGAAGCAAACATATGCAAACAATGCAAACATAACAGCAATCTGCCTAAACAGGATAGTCTGTAAAGAATGCTGCAACATCCATACTTACCTAGCTCCAAAAATTATGAAAGAAAATTCCCACTGTAGTAAATTTATCAGAGCTTAATATGCAAAAGGTTTCAACATTTTATCACATTCTGACTTCTCTAGGGAATTATTGCAACAGCGGTAAACTTTCTGTTTTCAAACAGCAACATGTATACTTGTAACATAGGCATAGTAAAGGCTATCTATGCCACTTTTATTGAAATAAAAGATGCAAAACATTGTTCTAAATAACAGCAAGCAAGTCCTAACAAAATAAATTGACGCTCCAAGCAAAACACATACCATGTGGTGAATAAAAATATAGCTCCAAGTAAAGTTACTGATGAACGAAGACGAAAGAGGGGATGCCTTCCGGGGCATCCCCAAGCTTAGGCTCTTGGTTGTCCTTGGATATTACCTTGGGGTTCCTTGGTAATCCCCAATCTTAGGCTCTTTCCACTCCCTATTCCATAGTCCATCGAATCTTTACCCAAAACTTGAAAACTTCACAACACAAAACTTAAAGTATAAAACTCGTAAGCTCCGTTAGTATAAGAAAATAAATCACCACTTCAAGGTACTGTAATGAACTCATTACTTATTTATATTAGTATTAAAACTAATGTATTCCAACTTATCTATGGTTTATAAACTATTTTACTAACCATAGATTCATCAAAATAAGCAAACAACACGCGAAAAACAGAATCTGTCAAAAACAGAACAGTCTGTAGTAATCTGGATCAAACGTATACTTCTGGAACTCATAAAATTCTCAAATAAATTGCAGGACCTGAGGAATTTATCTATTAATCATATTCAAAAATAATGAACTAAATTCACTCTCCAATAAAAAATGGCAGCAATCCTTTTGAGCGCTAAAGTTTCTGTTTTTACAGCATGATCACAAAGACTTTCCCCAAGTCTTCCCAAAGGTTCTACTTGGCACAAACACTAATTAAAAGCATAAAACCACATCTAAACAGAGGCTAAATGAATTATTTATTACTAAACATGAACAAAAAGCAAGAAACAAAAATAAAATTGGGTTGCCTCCCAACAAGCGCTATCGTTTAACGCCCCTAGCTAGGCATGATGATTTCAATGATGCTCACATAAAAGATAAGAATTGTAACATAAAGAGAGCATCATGACGAATATGACTAGCACATTTAAGCCTAACCCTCTTCCTATGCATAGGGATTTTGTGAGCAAACAACTTGTGGGAACAATAATCAACTAGTATAGGAGGGCAAAACAAGCATAACTTCGAAACTTTAAGCACATAGAGAGGAAACTTGATATTATTGCAACTCCTAAAAGCATATATTCCTCCCTCATAATAATTTTCAGTAGCATAATGAATGAATTTAACAATATAACCAGCACCTAAAGCATTATTTTCATGATCTACTATCATAGAAATTTTATTACTCTCCACATAAGCAAAATTCTTCTCATCAATAGTAGTGGGAGCAAACTCAACGAAATAACTATCATGGGATTGAAAATTGAAATCAAGATGACAAGTTTCATTGTTACCATTACTCTTTAAAGCATACGTGTCATCACAATAATCATCATAGATAGGAGGCATGCTTTCATCATAATAAATTTGCTCATCAAAACTTGGGGGACAAAAAATATCATCTTCATCAAACATAGCTTCCCCAAGCTTGTGGCTTTGCATATCATTAGCATCATGGATATTCAAGGAATTCATACTAACAACATTGCAATCATGCTCATCATTTAAATATTTAGTGCCAAACGTTTTATAGATTTCTTCTTCTAGCACTTGAGCACAATTATCCTTTCCATCATACTCACGAAAGATATTAAAAAGGTGAAGCGTATGAGACAAACTCAATTCCATTTTTTTATAGTTTTCTTTTATAAACTAAACTAGTGATAAAGCAAGAAACTAAAAGACTCGATTGCAAGATCTAAAGATATACCTTCAACCGCTAACCTCCCTGGCAACGGCGCCAGAAAAGAGCTTGATGTCTACTAGACAACCTTCTTCTTGTAGACGTTGTTGGGCCTCCAAGTGCAGAGGTTTGTAGGACAGTAGCAAATTTCCCTCAAGTGGATGACCTAATGTTTATCAATCCGTAGGAGGCGTAGGATGAACATGGTCTCTCTCAAGCAACTCTGCCAAATAACAAAGAGTCTCATGTGTCCCCAACACACCCAATACAATGGTAAATTGTATAGGTGCACTAGTTCGGCGAAGAGATGGTGATACAAGTGGTATATGGATGGTAGATAAAGGTATTTGTAATCTGAAAATATAAAAACAGCAAGGTAACTAATAGTAAAAGTGAGCGTAAACGGTATTGCAATGCTAGGAAACAAGGCCTAGGGTTCATACTTTCACTAGTGCAAGTCCTCTCAACAATAATAACATAATTGGATCACATAACTATCCCTCAACATGCAACAAAGAGTCACTCCAAAGTCACTAATAGCAGAGAACGAACGAAGAGATTATGGTAGGGTATGAAACCACCTCAAAGTTATTCTTTCCAATCAAGTGTTCTCAAATCTTTAAAGACTCAATCCGATAAGATTACTTCAAAGGCGAAACTCAATTCATTACAAGAGAGAAGAGGGGGAGGAGAAACATAAGATCCAACTATAATAGCAAAGCTCGCGATACATCAAGATTGTGCCAAATCAAGAACACGAGAGAGAGAGAGATCAAACACATAGCTACTTGTACATACCCTCAGCCCCGAGGGAGAACTACTCCCTTTTCGTCATGGAGAGCATCGGGATGATGAAGATGGCCACCGGTGAGGTTTCACCCCCTCTGGCAGGGTGCCGAAACAGGGTCCCGATTGACTTTTGGTGGCTACAGAGGCTTGCGGCGGCGGAACTCCAGATCTAATCTCCGTTCTGGAAGTTTTAGGGTACGACGATATATATGGGTGCAGGAAGTACGTCGGAGGAGCCACGGGGGCCCCACGAGGCAGGGGGCGCGCCCCCCACCCTCGTGAGCACCTCCCATATCTCCTGACATGGAGTCCAAGTCTATCCGGTGGCTTTCGTTCCAAAAATAACTTCTCCAGTTGATTTCGTTCCGTTTCGACTCCGTTTGATATTCCTTTTCTTCGAAACACTGAAATAGGCATAAAACAACAAATCTGGGCTGGGCCTCCGGTTAATAGGTTAGTCCCAAAAATAATATAGAAGTGGAAAATGAATCCCAATATTGCCCAAAACAGTAGATAATACAGCATGGAGCAATAAAAAATTATAGATACGTTGGAGACGTATCAGTGCAACATTCAGATCCGTATGTATCTTGCAAATCTCTATGTCTCCCTCCTTGACTTGACCGCGGATGGAATTGAAGCGTCTCTTGATGTGCTTGGTTCTCTTGTGGAATATGTATTCCTTTGCCAAGGCAATTGCACTAGTATTGTCACAAAAGATTTTCATTGGATCCGATGCACTAGGTATGACACCTAGATCGGATATGAACTCCTTCATCCAGACTCCTTCATTTGCTGCTTCCGAAGTTGCTATGTATTCCGCTTCACACGTAGATCCCGCCATGATGCTCTTCTTGGAACTGCACCAACTGACAGCTCCACCATTTAATAAAAACACATATCCGGTTTGTGACTTAGAGTCATCTGGATCAGTGTCAAAGCTTGCATCGACGTAACCGTTTACGACGAGCTCTTTGTCACCTCCATATACAAGAAACATATCCTTAGTCATTTTCAGGTATTTCAGGATGTTCTTGACCGCTGTCTAGTGATCCACTCCTGGATTACTTTGGTACCTCCCTGCTAAACTTATAGCCAGGCACACATCAGGTCTGGTACACGGCATTGCATACATGATAGAGCCTATGGCTGAAGCATAGGGAACACCTTTCATTTTCTCTCTATGTTCTGCAGTGGTCGGGCATTGAGTCTGACTCAACTTCACACCTTGTAATACAGGCAAGAACCCTTTCTTTGCTTGGTCCATTTTGAACTTCTTCAAAACTTTATCAAGGTATGTGCTTTGTGAAAGTCCAATTAAGCGTCTTGATCTATCTCTATAGATCTTGATGCCCAATATATAAGCAGCTTCACCGAGGTCTTTCATTGAAAAATTCTTATTCAAGTATCCTTTTATGCTATTCAGAAATTCAGTATCATTTCCGATCAACAATATGTCATCTACATATAAGATCAAAAATGCTACGGAGCTCCCACTCACTTTCTTGTAAATACAGGCTTCTCCAAAAGTCAGTATAAAACCATATGCTTTGATTACACTATCAAAGCGTATATTCCAACTCCAGAGGCTTGCACCAGTCCATAAATGGATCGCTGGAGCTTGCACACTTTGTTAGCACCTTTTGGATCGACAAAACCTTCTGGTTGCATCATATGCGACTCTTCTTTAAGTTATCCATTAAGGAATGCAGTTTTGACATCCATTTGCCAAATTTCATAATCATAACATGCGGCAATTCCTAACATGATTCAGACGGACTTAAGCATCGCTACGAGTGAGAAGGTCTCATCGTAGTCAACTCCATGAACTTGTCGGAAACCTTTTGCAACAAGTCGAGCTTTGTAGACAGTAACATTACCGTCAACGTCAGTCTTCTTCTTGAAGATCCATTTATTCTCTATGGCCTGCCGATCATCGGGCAAGTCAACAAAAGTCCACACTTTGTTCTCATACATGGATCCCAGCTCAGATTTCATGGCCTCAAGCCATTTTGCAGAATCTGGTCTCATCATCGCTTCCTCATAGTTCGTAGGTTCGTCATGGTCAAGTAACATGACTTTTAGAACAGGATTACTGTACCACTCTGGTGCGGATCTTACTCTGGTTGACCTACGAGGTTCGGTAGTAACTTAATCAGAAGTTTCATGATCATCATCATTAGCTTCCTCAGTTACTGGTGTAGGAATCACTGGAACAGATTTCTATGATGAACTACATTCCAATAAGGGAGAAGGTACAATTACCTCATCAAGTTCTACTTTCCTCCCACTCACTTCTTTTGAGAGAAACTCCTTCTCTAGAAAGGATCCATTCTTAGGAATGAATATTTGCCTTCGGATCTGTGATAGAAGGTGTACCCAACAGTTTCCTTTGGGTATCCTATGAAGACACATTTCTCCGATTTGGGTTCGAGCTTATCAGGTTGAAGCTTTTTCACATAAGCATCGCAGCCCCAAACTTTAAGAAACGACAACTTGGGTTTCTTGCCAAACCACAGTTCATAAGGTGTCGTCTCAACGGATTTAGATGGTGCCCTATTTAACGTGAATGCAGCTGTCTCTAAAGCGTAACCCCAAAACGATAGTGTTAAATCAGTGAGAGACATCATAGATAGCACCATATCTAGTAAAGTATGATTACGACGTTCAGACACACCATTACGCTGTGGTGTTCCACATAGCGTGAGTTGCGAAACTATTCCACATTGTTTCAAATGAAGTCCAAACTCATAACTCAAATATTCGCCTCCACGATCAGATCGTAGAAACTTGATTTTCTTGTTATGATGATATTCCACTTCACTCTAAAATTCTTTGAACTTTTCAAATGTTTGAGACTTATGTTTCATTAAGTAGATATACCCATATCTGCTCAAATCATCTGTGAAGGTGAGAAAATAATGATATCCGCCGCGAGCTTCAATGTTTATTGGAGCACATACATCAGTATGTATGATTTCCAATAACTCTGTTGCTCGCTCCATTGTGAACGGAGTTTTAGTCATCTTGCCCTTGAGGCATGGTTCGCAAGTACCAAGTGATCCATAATCAAGTGATTCCAGAAGTCCATCAGAATGGAGTTTCTTCATGCGCTTTACACCAATATGACCTAAACGGCAGTGCCACGAATAAGTTGCACTATCATTATCAACTCTACATCTTTTGGTTTCAATACTATGAACATGTGTATCACTAATATCAAGATTTAGTAAAAATAGACCACTCATCAAGGGTGCATGACCATAAAAGATATTATTCATATAAATAGAACAACCATTATTCTCTGATTTAAATGAATAACCGTCTCGCATCAAACAAGATCTAGATATAATGTTCATGCTCAACTCTGGCACCAAATAACAATTATTCAGGTCTAAAACTAATCCTGAAGGTAGATCTAGAGGTAGCGTGTCGACGGCGATCACATCGACTTTGGAACCATTTCCCACGCGCATCGTCACCTCGTCCTTAGCCAATCTTCGCTTAATTCGTAGCCCCTGTTTTGAGTTGCAATTGTTAGCAACTGAACCAGTATCAAATACCCAGGCACTACTGCGAGCATTAGTAAGGTACACATCAATAACATGTATATCAAATATACCTTTCACTTTGCCATCCTTCTTCTCTGCCAAATACTTGGGGCAGTTCCGCTTCCAATGACCAGTTCCTTTGCAGTAGAAGCACTCAGTCTCAGGCTTAGGTCCAGACTTGGGTTTCTTCACTTGAGCAGCATCTGGCTTGCTATTCTTCTTGAAGTTCCCCTTCTTCCCTTTACCCTTTTTCTTGAAACTGGTGGCCTTATTGACCATCAAAACTTGATGCTCCTTCTTGATTTCTACCTCCGCAGCTTTTAGCATTGCGAAGAGCTCGGGAATCGTCTTATCCATCCCTTGCATATTATAGTTCATCACGAAGCTCTTGTAGCTTGGTGGCAGTGATTGAAGAACTCTGTCAATGACACTATCATTAGGAAGATTAACTCCCGGTTGAGTCAAGTGGTTGTGGTACCCAGACATTGTGAGTATATGTTCACTGACAGAACTATTCTCCTCCATCTTGCAGTTGTAGAAATTATTGGAGACTTCATATCTCTCAATCCGGGCATTTTCTTGAAATATTAACTTCAACTCCTGGAACATCTCATATGCTCCATGATGTTCAAAACGTCGTTGAAGTCCCGGTTCTAAGCCATAAAGCATGGCACACCAAACTATCGAGTAGTCATCAGCTTTGCTCTGCCAGGTGTTCATAACATCTGGCGTTGCTCCTGCAGCGGTTTTGTCACCAAGCAGTGCTTCCAGGACATAATTCTTCTGTGCAGCAATGAGGATAATCCTCAAGTTACGGACCCAGTCTGTGTAGTTTCTACCATCATCTTTCAACTTAGCTTTCTCTAGGAACGCATTAAAATTCAACGGAACAACAACACGGGCCATCTATCTACAACAACACAGACATGCAAAATACTATCAGGTACTAAGTTCATGATAAATTAAAGTTCAATTAATCAAATGACTTAAGAACTCCCACTTAGACAGATATCTCTCTAATCATCTAAGTGATCACGTGATCCATATCAACTAAACCATGTCCGATCATCACGTTAGATGGAGTAGTTTTCAATGGTGAACATCACTATGTTGATCATATCTACTATATGATTCACGCTCGACCTTTCGGTCTCAGTGTTCCGAGGCCATATCTACATATGCTAGGCTCGTCAAGTTTAACCTGAGTATTCTGCATGAGCAAAACTGGCTTGCACCCATTGTATGTGAACGTAGAGCTTATCACACCCGATCATCACGTGGTATCTCGGCACGACGAACTGTAGAAACGGTGCATACTCAGGAGAACACTTATACCTTGAAATTTAGTGAGAGATCATCTTATAATGCTACCGCCGAACTAAGAAAATTAAGATGCATAAAGGATAAACATCACATGCAATCAATATAAGTGATATGATATGGCCATCATCATCTTGTGCCTTTGATCTCCATCTCCAAAGCACCGTCATGATCACCATCGTCACCGGCTTGACACCTTGATCTCCATCGAAGCATCGTTGTCGTCTCGCCAACTATTGCTTCTACGACTATCGCTACCGCTTAGTGATAAAGTAAAGCAATTACATGGCGATTGCATTTCATACAATAAAGCGACCACCATATGGCTCCTGCCAGTTGTCGGTAACTGTGTTACAAAACATGATCATCTCATACAATAAAATTTAGCATCATGTCATGACCATATCACATCACAGCATGCCCTGCAAAAATAAGTTAGACGTCCTCTACTTTGTTGTTGCAAGTTTTACGTGGCTGCTACGGGCTGAGCAAGAACCGTTCATCAAAAACCAGAACGCGGTATAGTGATTGCTTTTTGAACTTCAGAAAGAACTCTATTCATTGAATCTGATTCAACTAAAGCTAGAGAAACAAACACCCACTAGCCACCTGTGTGCGAACCACATCGGTAGAACCAGTCTCGCGTAAGCGTACGCATAATGTCGGTCCGGGCCGCTTCATCCAACAATGCCGCTGAATCAAGAATCAACTAGTGACGGCAAGCAATATGTATATACCCACGCCCACAACTCCTTTGTGTTCTACTCATGCATATAACATCTACACATAAACCTGGCTTGGATGCCACTGTTGGGGAACGCAGTAATTTCAAAAAAAATCCTACACACACGCAAGATCATGGTGATGCATAGCAACGAGAGGGGAGAGTATTGTCTACATACCCTTGTAGACCGTAAGCGGAAGCGTTATGACAACGCGGTTAATGTAGTCGTACGTCCTCACGATCGACCGATCTAGTAACGTAGACACGGCACCTCCGTGATCTGCACACGTTCAGCTCGGTGACGTCCCGTGAACTGACGATCCAGTAGAGCTTTGTGGGAGAGTTTCGTCAGCACGATGGTATGATGACGGTGATGATGTTGCTACCGGAACAGGGCTTCACCTAAGCACCGCTATGATATAACTGAGGTGGATTATGGTGGAGGGGGCACCGCACACGGCTAAAGATCAATGATTAATTTGTGTGTCCGTGGGGTGCCCCTCCCCCGTATATAAAGGAGTGGAGGAGGGGGTGGGTCGGCCCTCTCTATAGCGCGCCCTAGGGGAGTCCTACTCCCTCCGGGAGTAGGATCCCCCCCTTTCCTAGTAGAAGTAGGAGCCCTTCCAACTAGGAGTAGGAGAAGAAGGAAGCATGAGAGAGGGAGGAAGGAAACGAGGGCCGGCCCCCTCCCAATTCGGATTGGGCTTGGGGGGCGCGCCTCCCTCTTTTCCCTTCCCTCTCCTCTATTACACTAGAGCCCAATAAGGCCCATATACTCCCCGGGGGGTTCCGGTAACCTCCCGATACTCCGAAAAAATGCTCGAACCACTCGGAACCATTCCGATGTCCAAATATAGGATTCCAATATATCGATCTTTATGCCTCGACCATTTTGGACTCCTCGTCATGTCCGTGATCAAATCCGGGACTCCGAACTACCTTCAGTACATCAAAACACATAAACTCGTAATACCGATCGTCACCGAACGTTAAGCGTGCAGACGCTACGGGTTCGAGAACTATGTAGACATGACCGAGACTCATCTTCGGTCAATAACCAATAGCGGGACCTGGATGCTCATATTGGTTCCTACATATTCTGCGAAGATATTTATCGATCCAACTGCATAATGGTATACTTTGTTCCCTTTGTCATAGGTATGTTACTTGCCCGAGATTCGATCGTCGGTATCTCAATACCTAGTTCAATCTCGTTACCGGCAAGTCTCTTTACTCGTTCTGTAATGCAACATCCCGTAACTAACTCATTAGTCACATTGCTTGCAAGGCTTATAGTGATGTGCATTACTGAGAGGACCCAGAGATACCTCTCCGACAATCGGAGTGAAAAATCCTAATCTCGATCCATGCCAACTCAACAAACACCATCGGAGAAACCTGTAGAGCACCTTTATAATCACCCAGTTACGTTGTGATGTTTGATAGCACACAAAGTGTTCCTCCGGTATTCGGGAGTTGCATGATCTCATAGTCATAGGAACATGTATAGTTATGGAGAAAGCAATAGCAACAAACTAAACGATCATCGTGCTAAGCTAATGGATGGGTCAAGTCAATAACATCATGCTCTAATGATGTGGTCCAGTTAATCAAATGACAACTCATGTCTATGGTTAGGAAACATAACCATCATTGATTCAACGAGCTAGTCAAGTAGAGGCAAACTAGTGACACTTTGTTTGTCTATGTATTCACACATGTACTAAGTTTTTGGTTAATACAATTCTAGCATGAATAATAAACATTTATCATGATATAAGGAAATATAAATAACAACTTTATTATTGCCTCTAGGGCATATTTCCTTCAGCTGTCGTATGTACATGAGGTTGCATATATCCGGCGGGCCGGAATTGCTTGGCGAATATTGCTTGTGGTGGGTTGGTGGCTTTAAATCCGAACCCTGACCCAATTTGGAGTCGGGTGCTTGAAAAACTTCCGAGCTTGTTAGTTCGGGCTCCGGGATGTCAAACGATTTTCCAGGCCCAATGCCCGATTCCAGGTTCGGAGGACTGGGTGTGTCGTTCCGCAGACGGGTATCCGGCTCTTCGGACTCGGAAATTCGAACATATTTGTCTTCAACATAGGGGAAGAATTGTTGTTTTGCTCCTCTACGACCGCTATCTGATGGGTGATCGGCAGAGATTTGATTCCTCTTTGATCGGGTTTAAGCCCAATCTGATCATAGTCTGTAGTGACCCCCATGGAGGCGATGTGATCCAGGAGTTCATTTAAAGATGACCACTCCACCGGATCCATCCATCTGGAGTATTAGGAGTCAACACGGAGGCGATTCTCGATGACCTGAGAAGTCATCGTCGGCTTAACGGCCGAACGGGCGGTCATGGTAAAGCCGCCCAGCCGGAGGGTTTGGCTTGAGGCCAGGGCTCCTCCGGAGGTGATACTATCCTTGATAACAAGGCGAGCCATCAATCCTATCTTCGACATCACATCAGAACTCTCAATGAAAGCATCGATCTCCGTGTCCGATCTCGGGTAGGGGGTCCCGACCTATGCGTCTAAGGTCGATGGTAACAGGAGACGGGGGACACAATGTTTACCCAGGTTCGGGCCCTCTTGATGGAGGTAATGCCCTACTTACTGCTTGATTGATCTTGATGAATATAAGGATTACAAGAGTTGATCTACCACGAGATCATAATGGCTAAACCCTAGATGTCTAGCCTATATGATTGTGATCGCCTCTACGGACTAAACCCTCCGGTTTGTATATACACCGGAGGGGCCTAGGGTTGTACAGAGTCGGTTTACAGTGGAAGGAATCTTCATATCCGAACGCTAAGCTTGCCATCCAAGCAAAGGAGAGTCCCATCCGGACACGAGAGGAAGTCTTCTGTCTTGTATCTTCGTGGCCCATCAGTCCGGCCCACGTCACATAGGCCGAACGTCCGAGGACCCCATAATCTAGGACTCCCTCAATCGCTCCCAGATTGGAACAGGTATGGCCTTGTTGATGACAGCGGGGAAGTCGTCGTGTGCATGCCCTTAAGGACCATCGCCCCGAAGCCGTAGGCATCACCGTTGAAACCTTGAATCTGTGCTCCGAGAATAAGGACCGGGTGGCACAGTTAAATTTTACCACGATAATGATATAGCCGATCAGGCTAGGAATGACCCGAAGGATTAATAAACTCATAAGCAATGAAGGTTGCTTAGAGTTATTGAATCGAAGTGCGGAATTGACTCACTTATCGGTGTCCTTGAGTGTCTATCAACTAACAACCCGGAGGATAATTGGAATCGGTGAGAATTAATCCTTGAAGAACTCATAAGAAGTAATATGGTTCTATGATATTATCGAGATACCACGGGGTAATACTCGAAGGTAGATCATAATAGAGGTTGCGGAGAGGTATTGATCTGCAGAAGACAAGTACTTTAACTTGCCCGGGAAATGGAATCAAAGAGAAAATACGGTCGGAACCACGATTGCAAAGGATCAATTCACAGATCCAAATGATATTTCATCAAGGCAATAGTTATTATCACAAGAAGCTTCCATGATAGGATCTACATCGTGTCCATGGGCATGAACACAAAGTTCAAGGTCGACTCCCACTTCTCCAATGCACAACCTTTCATTCACTTCTCGCTTTCGATGAAGTTGTAGTGTTGAAATATTATTTTGGCAAACACCAGAAGAGTATGACTCGTGAAAACTTTCGAGTTCGCACATAATAAGGAAGGCATAGGTTCAACCCGTCAGGGTATCGTGGAAACATATACCACAAGCTTCAATAGTAAATACCACCAGCTCGAAAACAGAGCGTAGTTGAGAAAGCAGAGGATACAATTTACCAAAGGCTTTATATATCCATGGAAAGGCTCACAAGGTTACTTGAATATGAAGGAGACTATCGGATAATAATCCAACAAGAGGTCTGGTGGTCTACAACGGAGCTGATGTGAGTATCGGTACTCTACCAAAGAAAGAGGGAATGCATGTGCATCAGATTATAGAAATAACTGACTAACTCAAAGCTCAAATGCAAAGGAATTATGAATTCCAAGACAAGGGATCAGAAGCAATGCTCTGAGTAGGGATGGATAAGTTGAATAGCCTTAGGGGTACAATCAATGGCAATTTGAGTGGTCGAGATCCAGCTCATGTCCGGAATGACGTCTGAATCGGAAGTATAAATTCCAGGGAACAACTGATGATTGTGTGCATTCACACACATGTTGAATCAAAAGGATCAGAATGACAATCACAAATGTTTTTTAAGTAAATTGCTAGACCAATGGAATTAACCGGAATGCAAGTATGCAAGAATTCCAAGAACAACAGGCTCTTGAGGATTTTCAAAAGATCAAATAGTATTTCGAAGTCTTTTGTGGAACACAAGAACAACTGGGAATGAGTGGATACTCGATAAGTGCGAGGAATTATCCGTAGGGGTATTTCTATGGCAAGGAACTACAAGGCAGTGGTACAAGGGATTCTTAAAAGTCGGAGAGCAATTCGATGCATCCTGTAACAACAAGAGAAACTCAGAGTAATTGTATGAACAACAAGTGTATGTCGTTATCCATATGGATATATCGGTAGTAGGGAATTGAAAAGCAGAGGGCACAAGGGTCTCGGGAATGATCGAAGAGTATTTTCAAAATCTTCTGGTGCAGTAGGCGATCATCTGTGATAAGGGGCTCTCCGGGAGAAGTAGTTACGAGAACCTAGAGTTAGATTTAGTAAAATCATTTAACCCGAATAGAAGAGAGATCAGAGTCCTAGAGTAAGGATCGAGGAGTAAAAGATCCTAATACCACCCAAATGGCGACGTGGGCCCGTAAGACACACAGGCATGTTAGTAAAAAAATTGTAATTTCTAGACTTGACTTTGGCCAAGGAGTGTGGAAGGGGGATTCCTACAGGCAGTCGGCTCTGATACCAACTTGTGACGCCCCTGATTCAATCGTACACTAATCATACACACAAACATGTACGATCAAGATCAGGGACTCACGGGAAGATATCACAACACAACTCTACAAATAAAATAAGTCATACAAGCATCATATTACAAGCTAGGGCCTCGAGGGCTCGAATACAAAAGGTTGATCATAGACGAGTCAGTGGAAGCAACATTATCTGAGTACAGACATAAGTTAAACAAGTTTACCTTAAGAAGGCTAGCACAAACTGGGACACAGATCGAAAGAGGTGCAGGCCTCCTACCTGGGATCCTCCTAAACTACTCCTGGTCGTCGTCAGCGGTCTGCACGTAGTAGTAGGCACCTCGCGAGTAGTAGCAGTCATCATCGATAGTGGTGTCTGGCTCCTGGACTCCAATGTCTGGTCACAACAATCGGGTATAGAAAGGGGGAAAAGGGGGAGCAAAGCAACCGTGAGTACTCATCCAAAGTACTCGCAAGCAAGGAACTACACTACATATGCATTGGTATCAATGAAAGGGGGTAGTATATGTGGACTGAACTGCAGAATGCCGGAATAAGAGGGGGATAGCTAGTCCTGTCGAAGACTACGCTTCTGGCCGCCTCCATCTTGCAGCATGTAGAAGAGAGTAGATGGTAAGTTCACCAAGTAACCTCGCGTAGCATAACCCTACCCGGTGATCCTCCCCTCGTCGCCCTGTGAGAGAGCGGTCACCGGTTGTATCTGGCACTTGGAAGGGTGTGTTTTATTAAGTATCCAGTTCTAGTTGTCATAAGGTCAAGGTACAACTCCGGGTCGTCCTTTTATCGAGGGACACGGCTATTCGAATAGATCAACTTCCCTACAGGGGTGCACCACATTTCCCAACACGCTCGATCCTCTTTGGCCGGACACACTTTCCTAGGTCATGCCCGGCCTCGAAAGATCAACACGTCGCAGCCCTACCTAGGCACAACAGAGAGGTCAGCACACCGGTCTAAATCCTATGGCGCAGGGGTCTGGGCCCATCACCCATTCCACACCTGCACGTTGCGAGGGCGGCCGGAAGCAGACCTAGCCCCCTTAATACAAGAGCAGGCTTACGGTCCAATCCGGCGTGCGCCACTTAGTCGCTGATGTCACGAAGGCTTCGGCTGATACCTCGACGTCGAGTGCCCATAACTGTTCCCGCGTAGTTGGTTAGTGCGTATAGGCCAGTGGCCAGACTCAGATCAAATATCAAGATCTCATTAAGCGTGTTATTTTCGAAATAACCACGAACGCCGACCAGGGCCAGCCCCACCTCTCTCCTAGGTGGTCTCAACCTACCCTGTCGCTCCGGCACAAAGATCCACTCAGAGGGCCGTCGGGAAAGTATGTCCTTTCAGCCCCCAATTCATGAATCAACCGCGGGTACTCAACGAGCCGACCCGACTTTAGTCACAACATGTATCATGTGTAATATGTATAGTATATACCCATGATCAACACCCGATGTGATCATGGCCCAATAGTATAGCATGGCAGACTGACAAGAATGTAGGGCCACTGATGATAAACTAGCATCCTATACTAAGCATTTAGGATTTGCAGGTAAGGTATCAACAACTATAGCAACAATGACAGGCTATGCATCAGAATAGGATTAACGGAAAGCAGTATCATGCTAAACTACTCTAATGCAAGCAGTAGAGAGAATAATAAACGATATCTGGTGATCAGGGGGGGCTTGCCTGGTTGCTCTGGCAAGTAGGGGTCGTCAACAGTGTAGTCGATTGGGGCACCAGTAGCAGTGTCAGTCTGATAGTGTACCGGAGAGAAGAGAGGGAAGAAACAATGAATACAATGCAAACAGATGCATAACGATGCATGACATGACAATGAGCGGTGCTAGGTGTGCCCTAACGCAGTAGGAGATGATATCGACAAAGGGGAAAAACATCCGGGAAAGTATTCCCGGTGTTTTACGTTTTCGGACAGATGAATCGGAGGGGGAAAGTTACGTGTTTGCTATGCTAGGGATGTGTGGCGGACGAACGAGCTGCGTATCCGGATTCGTCTCGTCGTTCTGAGCAACTTTCATGTACAAAGTTTTTCCATCCGAGCTACAGTTTATTTTATATTGATTTTAAAAGATTTAAATCATTTTTAGCATTTATTTAATTATTTTAATTCAACATTATCCAGAATAGTGTTTGCTAACATCAGCATGATGTCAGCAGTCAACTGTGACCGTTGACCGGTCAAACTGACGTGTGAGTCCCACTGTCATTGACTAAGACTAAACTAAACAAGTTTAATTAGTTTAGTTAATTGATTAGTTTAATTAAGTTAATTAATTCTTTAATTAATTAATTATTTTTATTTCTATTTTAAATTCTTTTTTAATTAAATGATATGGGGGGTGGGCCCCACTGTCAAGGCCCAGCGGGGCTAACGGGCGTGCGGGCACGCGGGCGCGGCCACGAGCGCCCGCCGAGACAAGCCCGGGTGCTGGCCCCGGGCGCGGCCAGCGGCCGCCACCGGCGGAGATGGACGCAGCCCAGCACGGCCAGCTGGAGGAGACGGCGCAGGGCGCTCGGCGGTAGGGGAGCAACAAGCAGGGGAGGAGGGGGCGCGCGCGGGGGAGAGGAGGGCCAGGGGCGCGACGCAGGCGTGGGCACGGCCTGCTGTGCGGGTAGCCGCGGAGGGGGAACTGCGTGGGTGAGGTACAACGAGCACGAGGCGGGGGGGGGCAGCAGGGTCGAGCCGGAGCTCGGGCGGAGGCGGGCGCGGGGTGCGGCCACGCAGGGAGAGGCGGGCGGCATGGTCGGATGTCGGCGGCGCGACGCGGTAGGGCGACGACGGCATGAGGCTGTAGCAGCAGTCGTGCTGCAGCAGGAGGAGGAGGCGAGGGACGGAGCGCGGCGCACGACAGGGAGCGCGGTCGCCACGGGCGTTGGGCGCGCGCGCGAAGGCGCGGACATGGTCGGGGCGAGGGAGAGAGAGGAGGCCAGGGGCCTCACCGCGGTCCTGTAGGGAAAAATGGCAGCGGAGCGTGGGGAGGTTGACAGGGACGAGGCGACGACTGGGAGGTAGGCGTGCAGTCCGGCGAGGAGGGGGGCGCAGGCCGGCGAGGTGGGTCTCGGGCAGCGACGTCCTGGCGCGGGGCGGCACCGAGCGCGGCGAGCCCCGATCCGATCTGGATCGGGGGGGCGAACGACGTGGGGGGAGGAGTGGGGGTGTCGGTGGGGTTGACCGGGTGGAGTGGGGGTTATGGAGAGGGAGTGGGGGTGAATGAGCCAACTGGGCCAAGTTGGGTTGGTTGGTTCGGCGGCCAGCTGGGCCGAACGGCCCAGTTGGCCAAGGGGTTTCTCTTTTTTCTATTTTTATTTCTTTCTTTTATTTATTTTCTTTTCTATTTTAAATCATCTTAAAATGTTCAGGCTTTAAAAAAACATTTTCTACACAATAATTACCTACGCAGTATTTGACACTAACCGAACAATTTTGTTTTAACGTTTGAAAACTTTTGTTGTTTGACATTATTTAAATTTTGAATTTGAAAAGTTTTGACCCGACGCGAGATTAAACAGTGATGGAGGTGACGTGGCATATTTAGCAGAGATTTACTGTAGCCTAATTATCCGGGCGTCACAATTCTCCTCCACTACAAGAAATCTCGTCCCGAGATTTAAGAGGTAGGGTGAGGGGAAAAGGATTTGGTTACGAAATTCTAACGAATCTTCTCAATCTTGGTTGCTCTTCTTGAAGAGGTCGATCCATTACATTGACGCCTTCATTCCTCTGTTTCAACCCATCATGATGAAGTAGTCATCCTTCTTCGGAAGTTCCCTCGTACTTACGAAAAGGATAAGGGGTATCTTCAGAAGAACTGAGCACTACAATGTTGCTTATCGGGTAGTTATCATCAGGAAAGGTGGCGGAAAGTAACTCTTGAAGTGAAACTTAAGAAATTACCGAGAGCAAGGTAAGAAGGTACCTTGAGAAGTTTCGAGCGGGTAGGCAATCATTCGATGCCTGAACAAAGTGTGAAAGGGGGTCCAGAGCAACGAGAAAAAGTATTGTGTCTGATATCAAAATAGATTGTTAGGAAGATGACCCATGGATTACAAATGAAATCAAGCACGGGGCATAACTTTGGCAACATGGGTGTACAGGAGAGTCAGGTTTCGATCCTGTGGAACTGTGGGTTATGGGCCCACCATGTGGGTTAAAAGTAAAAAAGGGCGGTGATATTTTGCACAGTCATGATAACAAGGCATGTCAGAGGATAGCATGTCAGTTATGTCAGCAACAATGTCGGTACCAAGGGCGAGGGACGAAGAGAACCATTTTCCTTCTCGTTGAACAAGGTGGACCAATAGGCAAAGTTCTCGTCCATCGGTGGTTACCAGAATGTTATCAACAATAGCAACAGGGTCTTACTGACCGATTGTACACCTAGGTGTTTACATAAGTAGAAGAATAGTACTGCTTAGATCATATAGAACACCAGAAAGGTTAAACAAAACAATGGAAAGGAAAAAAGGTGATCTTCAGATTAAACAGAACAATGGAAAGGAAAATATGTTTAAACACATATTTCAGGGGTATATCCTTCCCTAGGACAAGCAGAGCATAATATCCATGACGAGTTATAACATAGAAAACCCTTTCGAAAAGGGGAGAGAAATTTCATGGCATTACCCATACAACGGTGTTTGGATCATTGATAAAGAAAAATTAGCATTGTGCTTCAAATGTTCTTATTGAAAAACGGAGTACCAGTGACATGCTTAGAGATAGAATTGACAAGGTCTGCAACCAAAGGTCAGACTCTGGATACACGAAGGATCCATCAGGAACAACTTGTAGAATAAGTCTTATAATTTCCTCATGGAAGAATGAATAACTTTGCTAAAAAGGGAACTATGACAATAGGTCCTTCGGCCAGGTGTGCTAGGCATAACATCACCTTATCGGGTCATATAAAGACAAATGTTTATAACTTTTGGACATATGTTCCAACCATCATATCTGATCAAGATTCAGATCTGATTGGTGTCAGGATACCTCAGACTCGGGATGCCTAAGGAGAAAAGGGTGCGACACAAATTGACGAGATGACATTGTAGATTCTCGGGAAATGAACTATGGAAGCGAGTTCCGAAACAAGAGTTCATCATTAAACCAAGGAGAGGATGAGGAGGTGGCTGATGGACTCAGCGCTAAGCCATTGAGATTTCCAACAAGATGGAATTCCTCAATTATATGAACCAGGAGATAACATTTGTCAGACCAAATGATATAATGATGTATGTTTGAGGAAAACATACACAATTAACATTGGCTGAAGGGTGCAGCCGAAATACGGGCTTAGGTAGCATGTGTAGGGTAACGCAGCAGAAAACAAAATTTTTCTGACCTACACACCAGCCTAGGACCACTATGCAGACTGCATACATGGTTTGATCTTTTTCGTTACCGACTCGTAGCGCAGCGGAAAGTAGAGTCGATGACGATCGGCGATGCAGATCCCCGCATCCAGGATTTACAACCTCCCAACCGCGAGGATGTATACCCTCATCTTCTCCTCAGACAGCCCCTCGGGAGGCGGTCGAATAGCCCCCCGGACGGTGTCGCGGACAGCCCTTCGGGAGGGCCTTCGAAACTCGAACGGTCACTCGGACAGCCCTTCAGGAGGACCTTCGAAACTCAGACGGTTACACGGACAGCCCTTTGGGAGGCACTCACGAACTAAGACCGAAACTACAATCTCTCTACATAGTTGCACACATATGGTGTCATCTATCCGGCAGGGCTTCGTCGTCCAGAACTAGTTCCTGCTGGAACCCAGACAGCCTTTCAGCTCTACGAAACTATTTCGCAGGGAGGGAGAGAGAAGCGAGATCATTGCATGGCACTTGTATGTGAGAAGGGATGAGTAGAATGGTAGCCCCTTCTCCTCCTTTTATAGGCCAAGGCAAGGGGTGGGGTGGTGGAGGAAATACCAAAACACCCATGCTACATGTCCCACATGAAGGGTGAAATGGTAACTCAAGTGGGGCACCAAGGGGACACCATGGAGGCACCCCCTTGGCCAGCTATAACCTTGCCCCCTCCCATGGGGGGGTCAACAAGCCACCAACATGTCTCCTAGAAACATGGGTGCTCCCTAGACAAAAAGCCACCAAACATGTAACCCCCAATTCGTGGGATCTTGTCCCCTCGTGCTGAGACAAGATGTTTTCCGCGAAACATTTTTTCTGAAAAATTCCGAAAGGTCCCAGAACATTTCCGGCACCCTCTAAAATTATTCTGGGCATGATCCGAAACATTTTCGGTGTGGTGATTTTTATCAGCGAAAAGCAACAACGGCGGTTACGGCAGCTCCGGAACATTTTCGGTTTTTCTCTCCGAAAATTCCCAAAAGTTCCCAGACCAATTCTGGGGCCCTCTAAGAATTTCCAGGCGAGTGCTGAAACCATTTTTACCTAATAATATATTCCGAAATAACTTTTTGGTTTTACCGAAACTCTTTCGGTGTTCTTTCTCCGAAACTCTTTTGTTGTCTCCGAAACTTTTCCGGTGACTTTCTCTCAGACTCCCTGTCTAGTATTCAGCATATAGATGACCCTTAAGTGTGTGACCCTATAGGTTCGGTGAAGTATAGACATGAACTGGAACCCCTTCCGATCAATGATCAACATGGGAGCCGTGGACACCCATATTGACCCCTATACCCACACGAATGAATATTCGAGTGAACCTCCAGTTGTCGTGTGCTATTCCTGTTGCTTCGTGATATGTTACAAATCCCCGAGGTGAGATTTACTTGCATCCCTGTGGATCAACGACTTTTCCACTATGCTAGTTACCTCGTTACTGGTTTTGTACTCTTTTCTCGTTTCCGTGTTGTGGCATCCCTATGATCAAATCACACTGTGTCTGGCCAGACGATGATGGATACCATAACACCGGGAGGGCCCGAGAATATCTATCCATCATCGGAGGAGCAAATCCCAATCTTGAGCTATCAAGTTACTTGACACACTTTTCCATGAACCCATAAGCCGCCGTAATAGCCACCCATTTACGGATGATGTTTAACAAACCCCAAAGTTCATGAAGCAAGTATGAAGAAACTCGATACTCTCATGGTCTAAGGAATTATGCAAACGTTAACCATCTCTGTGTTATGTACCATTAACTTGTGACGAACGAATCTCATAGCATAACATCAATCCGGGTCGATTCAACACAAATGTTCTCTTAACATTGTGCCCTCAAAGTTGTTGGCATAGACATGCCCATGACCAGGAAAACAGAATCATCATGCAACACTTGAGCTAGTCTTAGAGGCCAGACTAGGAATACTTCTTACCGTTTATTATTCCACACGTGCATATGAGTCTTCCTCCAAGCCTCGTGTTATTGCAGACTCGAGAACCATAGCAGTTATAGCATGGAACATAAACATAATTATGAACATGGAGATAAGTAATAGCATTTATTATTGCCTCTAGGGCATATCTCCTACAGACTCCCACTTGCACTAGAGTCAGTAATCTAGTTAATGCTAATGCACTTTACACCTATGGCATACCGGTGTAAAAATTACTTCGCATGTGGTATAGCCTGATTTCCATCGGATCTGACAACTTCAGTTCCGTGTCTATCTCTGCATATCCTCGCATTTTCACGCTTTCACAAAATTCATATTTTGTGCGGACTTGGCTTTTATGTATGTGAATCATAGGTCGAACCTGGATTCCTCAGACTGAGTTATGGAGAAACTACCTGCAGTAGTGTCCCATTGTCAAAAGCCATCTTGGAACCATACTAAGTTCATGAATGAACTATATGACTCAACATCTTGTTTGTCGCTTCTAAAGCGTCAACATACTTAGTCATTTGTTATAGAATTCGCCACAGTATCCTGTTGGGAACAATTTCCAACTACCGTGCCACCATATTGTGTATCACACAAAACCCTTAACTTAAAATCGAAAATCGCATGGAGAAAAGATGAAGACTGTATCGATGTAACATTTTACAACGAACTCTTCATGATCTCCGCTTGCGAGAAAACATATCATCAGTACTTACTCTAGTACTCAATGACATCTTTCACTGTTGTCCCATGATCATTACTTTGATCACTTTAGTATCCATACTCGCAACACCTTGGGAGTATCGGACATATCTGGTTGTTTTTACATACCATGGAATACATGATTAATCCAAAACACGAAGGTGTGTGGAATCTCCATCATGTTTTTTACTCCTCAGTGTTTTGGGACACCGAGTCTTGTAAAAACTCTTTCCATGTGACTTAGTCAAGAATCACTCCTTGGCGTTTTAAATGCTAAATAGGTTTAGCACCTTGTCAATATGTATTCATTGCTTAGCCATATTAGGTAAATCTATCTCCATAGATCATCATGCCTAATATTGAGGCTATTTAGCCTAAGCACTTCATCAAAAAACAATTTCAAATGAAGTCCTAATTCGTGTCAAGAAATTTATTTCCAATTAACAATGTGTCAAGCACACAAGGTTTTTGGAAATATTATTACGCTCCCACTTACTTTCTTGAATTACAATCATCTTCGTTACCCATTAATGAAGTCAGGACCCTTTGACCATTTCATCAAAGCACGAAGATTCAAACTCCATTTTTCTCTCTTCTGTCCATCGCTGGAACTCTGAAGTTTGCACCCTTACTAGCATCCTCTGGATAGACAAAATGCCTTGGACTGTAACACATGCAAGTCCTTGGTTTCATTTCCATCAGATGGAAATCCTATTGTCATCCATGTTTCATATCTCATGATTGAAATATGTATTAATTGCTAGTTCAACCCGAACCGACTTTAAGCATCGCTACGATGAAAACAACCTCATTGTAGTCAACTCTTGTACTTGTTATTTCAACAAGTCGAGCTTTATGGATAAAACATTTTTATCCGTATCAGTTTTAAGTTCCATAAATATTCGTTAGACTCTAAGTCTTCCGAAAGGTGTATCAAGGTTTTAATCTTGAATCACTTATATGGAAACTAACTCGGGTTGTATTGGCATTTAGCCAATTCCGGAGTCAGGGCCCATCAACGCTTCCTTGTGTATCATAGGTATAATGTTGTATAACAACAATATCTCGTTTGCGCACCTGAGAGGTTTGCACAAGCCTTGCCTACATGGTTCAGCTGCAAGTTCGACTGAAGTTCATACATTTTATTGTAGAGATTTCCGTATCAGTCGCAATAGGAAACTCTAGAATTACTTCCAGGGTCTCTTTCCTTTGATCTGATGATGAAGATACTGTTTATCTCGTCGAGTTGCACTATTCTCCCACTCACCTTTTTGAAAGAACCATTCTCTTTAAAATCACACCGTTTCGCGGCAAAACTATTTGCCTCGGTATAGTGAGGGAGGAATACCCAACATTTTGGTATAACCTACAAAGTAGCACTTGTCTGATTTGGATTAGGTTTGTAACCTTTTACACAAGCCCCATATTCCAAATGTTAAGAAAAGATATGACATGGTTGGGCGTACCATACCATGGCTTCATTTCAACAGACCCGATGTAGCTCTTTTCAGTGTAAAAGCCGCAGTCTCTAAAGCATCACTTTAAAAGGGATAATGGCAAATTTATTTATGTCTTCTTTGACCTTACCATGTCATAAATGGTTAGATTACATCTCCACGGACTTTTCACTTGCAGTGGTGTTCCGGGAGGTGCAAGTTATGAAACCCCTTTCACAACTCATCAGACATTCGCTAAACATGTAACTCAAATATTTCTTTGTGCAATCAAATTGTAGAAACATAATTTTCTTGTTACAATAACTTCTACTTCATTTTTGAAAACCTTTCGAATGATTTCAAAAGATCCAGACTTACGTCTCATCAAGTAAATATCCATATATCTGCTTGAGTCATTTCTGAAGATAAATAAATCCACCACTTGCAACAACATTTATTGAACTACACACATCAAAATGTATGATCACCAATAAGTTTGTTGCTCGTTCCTTATGGCCTGTGAACGTTATTTCAGTCACTTCACTTTTCGGAGGAAAGTTGCAACTGTCAGATGATTCAAAATCAAACGACTTCAAAATCCATCATAATGGAATTTTTCCATGCGGGTTTCTCCAATGTGACCAAATGCAGTGCCACACATGTGTGGTATTCTTATAGTCTCGCGACATTTAGCGTCAGCGTTATGGATGTATCATATTACCATCAATATTCATAACATACATCCCATCTTGGATGGAAGCATGACCCTTCATGTTATTCATAATACTTAACAAGAATTGTTGGTTTTATGAACAACTCTTTTGCAACAAACATTGTGCAATGGGCAAGAGTGTATGAAACTCTAAAATGAATTATGAAAGTAAACCCAGAGGTATTGTATTATTATCAATATTCATAACATACATCTCATTCATAATGAAAGTATGGCCCTTGTGTTATTCATAACATCGAACATAAAAAGTTCTCTTATGAACAACCTTCTTGCAAGATACCTTATGCAATGGGCTAGAGTTTGTAAAACTCTAAATGAATTATGAAAATAAATACAGATGGCAATACACCGATGGAAGGTATAGTAAAATTTACTATGTTCCCTGTGTATACCTAACCTCATTTCTAGCTAGTTTTTTTAGGCCATAGTAGCTCTTACATTGATTCGCAACAGAATGAAATCGAGCGGGTATCTTTGTGATTAACTCACAATACCCAAGAATTAGTGATTAACATGTTTAACCATAATTCCCAAGAACTATATCTTTGACCAGCCTACTATACATCAAAAACTTGTATGGCATTCATACATGAGCTGGATATTCCAGTCATCTTTCTTTCTGCCTTTATACTTCTAAAAGTTTAACTTTTAGTATTTCTCCTACTCGCAAAAGAAGCACCTAACTTAAGAGTGGCGTTAGCCCCGGACTTCCTAGGCGTGTAAGTCATACTAACACCCTTTGGACACTTCATTTCTCTTTAAGTTGTTGTTTTATTCACCTTTCATTATATGACATGCATTCTTCTGGATCCCTTTCCCAACAGTCAAATGCATAGTAAACACTTTTACTAATACTTGCAAACAAACATTGCTTTGTTTGTATCTGGAAATAATTTTCAGTTCCATGAATATCATATAACTATCCCAACTTTTGAAGTTTGGGTTTCATGGAAGCAAACATATTCCACTTGACCGTAACAGAATTCTAGCTTTTGGATCGAAGGACGAGAGTCACATGATCCATAGCATTAGCGGGAGGATACGGAAAGCATGCGATAGGACAAAGTCCTTCTCAGCACTTTTGAGGACAATCCTCACATTACGTTACCAATCGTAAAGTTTTAACCAGATATTTAACAGCTATTCAATTTTAATAGGGAAGGTGGAAACGCGAGCCATTATTCTACAACTATTTTGCAAGAAACACTTAGATAGTGTTCATAATTAATTGCACTGAGAATTAAACATGTTAATTCAACAATGCGCTCCCACTCAAATCAATATCTCTCATAATTAATTTCGAGTGATACAAGATCCAGACTTCAATTCATCGCCATAGAATCATCATCTCATAACGGGAATTTTTATCGGTAGGCCAACTTGCCGATCACATCTCTATGTGACTCTTGCTCATCTTTCGATGTGTTACTATATCAAGAATATGAACGGAGATGGCAATAAGTATTACTATATCAAGAATTCTTAAGAGGTGGTGAAATTCTCACGACATTCTTGACATAAAGGAATCTAACACTCCAAGGGAGAACATAACATAAGTTGGATAGGAAGGAGTTCCATAACATGAACAAGTTTGTGTTGGAGGGAAGGCAATAATGTTGTCGATGATAACACAATTCATCAAGGGGCTAGGATGGTATTTCTCATCATGAATTCAATTGATCTATTGGACGAAGTCAAAATATTGGTTATGATGACCATGGCAAATTTGGTAGAGAGGCTTCATGAAATAAGCAATCAAACAACGACGACATCAAGCAAAAGGACTGATGCAACGAAAGATTATTGGAACCACATATAGGACACAAACTCGGATTCAAAGTGTGTTTGAGGTGAAACGATAAAACGAGGAAACCGACGTAAGCTTAGCTCATAGTCAAAAGTTGTGCTCCGAGAATAAGGACCGGGTGGCACAGTTAAATTTAAGCACAATAATGATATAGCCGGTCAGGCTAGGAATGACTTGAAGGATTAATAAACTCATAAGCAACGAAGGTTGCTTAGAGTTATTGAATCGAAGTGCGGAATTGATTCACTTATCGGTGTCCTTGAGTGTCTATCAACTCAAAACCCGAGGGGTAATTGGAATCGGTGAGAATTAATCCTTGAAGAACTCATAAGAAGTAATATGGTTCTGTGATATTATCGATATACCACGGGGTAATACTCGAAGGTAGATCATAATAGAAGTTGCGGAGAGGTATTGATCTACAGAAGACAAGTACTTTAACTTGCCCGAGAAATGGAATCAAAGAGAAAATACGGTCGGAACCAGGATTGCAAAGGATCAATTCACAGATCCAGATGATATTTCATCAAGACAATAGTTATTATCACAAGAAGTTTCCATGATAGGATCTACATCGTGTCCATAGGCATGAACACAAAGTTCAAGGTCGACTCCCACTTCTCCAATGCATAACCTTTCATTCACTTCTCGCTTTCGATGAAGTTGTAGTGTTGAAATATTATCTTGGCAAAACACCAGAAGAGTATGACTCGTGAAAATTTTCGAGTTCACACATAATAAGGAAGGCATAGGTTCAACCCGTCAGGGTATCATGGAAACATATACCACAAGCTTCAACAGTAAATACCACCAGCTCGAAAACATAGCATAGTTGAGAAAGCAGAGGATACAATTTACCAAAGGCTTTATATATCCATGGAAAGGCTCACAAGGTTACTTGAATATGAAGGACATTGTCGGATAATAATCCAACAAGAGGTCTGGTGGTCTACAACGGAGCTGATGTGAGTATGGGTACTATATCAAAGGAAGAAGGAATGCATGTGCATTAGATTATAGAAACAACTGAATAACTCAAAGCTCAAATGAAAAGGAATTATGAATTCCAAGACAAGGGATCAGAAGCAATGCTCTGATTAGGGATGGATAAGTTGAATAGCCTTAGGGGTACAATTAATGGCAATTTGAGTGGTCGAGATCCAGCTCATGTCCGGAATGATGTCTTAATCGGAAGGATAAATTCCAGGGAACAACTGATGATTGTGGATATTCACACACATGTTGAATCAAAAGGATCAGAATGACAATCACAAAGGTTTTTAAAGTAATTTGCTAGACCAATGGAATTAACCGGAATGCAAGTATGCAAGAATTCCAAGAACAACAGGCTGTTGAGCATTTTCGAAAGATCAAATAGTATTTCGAAGTCTTTTGCGGAACACAAGAACAACTGGGAATGAGTGGATACTCGATAAGTGCGAGGAATTATCCGTAGGGGTATTTCTACGGCAAGGAACTACAAGGCAGTGGTACAAGGGATTCTTAAAAGTTGGAGAGCAATTCGATGCATCCTGTAACAACAAGAGAAACTCAGAGTAATTGTATGAACAACAAGTGTATGTCGTTATCCATATGGATATATCGGTAGTAGGGAATTGAAAAGCAGAGGGCACAAGGGTCTCAGGAATGATCGAAGAGTATTTTCAAAATCTTCTGGTGCAGTAGGCGATCATTTGTGATAAGGGGCTCTTCGGTAGAAGTAGTTACGAGAACCCAGAGTCAGATTTAGTAAAATCATTTAACCCGAATAGAAGAGAGATCAGAGTCCCAGAGTAAGGATCGAGGAGTAAAAGATCCTAATACCACCCAAATGGCGACGTGGGCCCGTAAGACACACAACCATGTTAGTAAAAGTTTTGTAATCTCTAGACTCGACTTCGGCCAAGGAGTGTGGAAGGGGGATTCCTACAGGCAGTCGGCTCTGATACCAACTTGTGATGCCCCCGATTCAATCGTACACTAATCATACACGCAAACGTGTACGATCAAGATCAGGGACTCACGGGAAGATATCACAACACAACTCTACAAATAAAATAAGTCATACAAGCATCATATTACAAGCCAGGGGCCTCGAGGGCTCAAATACCAAGAGGTCGATCATAGGCGAGTCAGCGGAAGCAACATTATCTGAGTACAGACATAAGTTAAACAAGTTTGCCTTAAGAAGGCTAGCACAAACTGGGACACCGATCAAAAGAGGCGCATGCCTCCTGCCTGGGATCCTCCTAAACTACTCCTGGTCGTCGTCAGCGGCCTGCACGTAGTAGTAGGCACCTCACGAGTAGTAGCAGCCATCATCGATCGTGGTGTCTGGCTCCTGGACTCCAACGTCTGGTCACAACAATCGGGTATAGAAAGGGGGAAAGGGGGGAGCAAAGCAACTGTGAGTACTCATCCAAAGTACTCGCAAGTAAGGAACTACACTACATATGCATTGGTATCAATGAAAGGGGGTAGTATATGTGGACTGAACTACAGAATGCCGGAATAAGAGGGGGATAGCTAGTCCTGTCGAAGACTACGCTTCTGGCCGCCTCCATCTTGCAGCATGTAGAAGAGAGTAGATGGTAAGTTCACCAAGTAACCTCGCATAGCATAACCCTACCCAGTGATCCTCCCCTCATCACCCTGTGAGAGAGCGATCACCGGTTGTATCTGGCACTTGGAAGGGTGTGTTTTGTTAAGTATCTGGTTCTAGTTGTCATAAGGTCAAGGTACAACCCCGGGTCGTCCTTTTACCGAGGGACACGGCTATTCGAATAGATCAACTTCCCTGCAGGGGTGCACCACATTTCCCAACATGCTTGATCCCCTTTGGCCGGACACACTTTCCTAGGTCATGCCCGTCCTCGGAAGATCAACACGTCGCAGCCCTACCTAGGCACAACAGAGAGGTCAGCGCGCTGGTCTAAATCCTATGGCGCAGGGGTCTGGGCCCATCGCCCATTGCACACCTGCACGTTGTGAGGGCGGCCGGAAGCAGACCTAGCCCCCTTAATACAAGAGCAGGCTTATGGTCCAATCCGGCGCACGCCGCTCAATCGCTGACGTCACGAAGGCTTCGGCTGATTCGACGACGTCGAGTGCCCATAATTGTTCCCGCGTAGTTGGTTAGTGCGTATAGGCCAGTGGCCAGACTCAGATCAAATATCAAGATCTCGTTAAGCATGTTATTTTTGAAACAACCACGGACCCCGACCAGGGCCAGGCCCAGCTCTCTCCTAGGTGGTCTCAACCTACCCTGTCGCTCCACCACAAAGATCCACTCAAAGGGCCGTCGGGAAAGTATGTCCTTTCAACCCCCAATATGTGAATCAACCGTGGGTACTCAACGAGCCGACCCGACTTTAGTCACAACATGTATCATGTGTAATATGTATAGTATATACCCTTGATCAACACCCGACGTGATCACGGCCCGATAGTATAGCATGGCAGACTGACAAGAACGTAGGGCAGCTGATGATAAACTAGCATGCTATACTAAGCATTTAGGATTGCAGGTAAGGTATCAACAACTGTAGCAACAATGACAGGCTATGCATCAGAATAGGATTAACGGAAAGCAGTATCATGCTACACTACTCTAATGCAAGCAGTAGAGAGAAGAATAGGTGATATCTGGTGATCAGGGGGGCTTGCCTGGTTGCTCTGGCAAGTAGGGGTCGTCAGCAGCGTAGTCGATCGGGGCACCAGCAGCAGCGTCAGTCTCGTAGTCTACCGGAGAGAAGAGGGGGAAGAAACAATGAATACAATGCAAACAGATGCATAACGATGCATGACATGACAATGAGCGGTGCTAGGTGTGCCCTAACGCAGTAGGAGATGATACCGGTGAAGGGGGAAAACATCCAGGAAAGTATTCCCGATGTTTTACATTTTCGGACAGATGAATTGGAGGGGGAAAGTTACATGTTTGCTATGCTAGGGATGCGTGGCGGGCGAACAGGCTGCGTAACCGGATTCGTCTCGTCGTTCTGAGCAACTTTCATGTACAAAGTTTTTCCATCCGAGCTACGGTTTATTTTATATTGATTTTAAAAGATTTAAATCATTTTAGCATTTATTCAATTATTTTAATTCAACATTATCCAGAATAGTGCTTGCTGACGTCATCATGACGTCGGCAGTCAACTGTGACCGTTGACCGGTCAAACTGGCGTGTGGGTCCCACTGTCATTGACTAAGACTAAACAAAACAAGTTTAATTAGTTTAGTTAATTGATTAGTTTAATTAATCAAAATTAATTAATTTAATCAAGTTAATTAATTATTTTTATTTTTATTTTAAATTCTTTTTTTATTAAACGTTCTGGGGGGTGGGCCCCACCGTCAAGGCCTAGCGGGGCTAATGGGCGCACGGGCGTGCGGGCACGCGGGCGCTGCCACAAGCACTCGCCGGGACGAGCCCGGGTGCTGGCCTCGGGAGCGGCCAGCGGCCGCCGCCGGCGGAGATGGACGCAGCCCGGCACGGCCAGCTGGAGGAGACGGCGCAGGGCGCTCGGCGGTAGGGGAGCAGCAAGCAGGGGAGGAGGCGCGCGCGGGGAAGAGGAGGGCCAGGGGCGCGAGGCCACCGTGGGCGTGTCCTGTTGTGCAGGTAGCCGCGGAGAGGGGAACTGCGCGGGCGAGGTACGGCGAGCACCAGGGGGGAGCAGCAGGGTCGAGCCAGAGCTCGGGCGGAGGCGGGCGCGGGTGCGGCCACACAGGAAGAGGCGGGCGGCATGGTCGGGCGTCGGCGGCGCGACGCGGTAGGGCGACGACGGCACGAGGCTGCAGCAGTAGGAGGAGGAGGCGAGGGACGGAGTGCGGCGCGCGGCAAGGAGCGTGGTCACCACGGGTGCTGTGCGCGCGCGCGAAGGCGCGGACGTGGTCGGGGCGAGGGAGAGAGAGGAGGCCGGGGGCCTCAACACGGTCCTGTAGGGAAAAATGGTAGCGGGGCGTGGGGAGGTTGACGGGGACGAGGCGACAACGGGGAGGTAGGCGTGCAGTCCGATGAGAAGGGGGGCGCAGGCCGACAAGGTCGGTCTCGGGCAGCGACGTCCTAGCGTGGGGCGGCACCGAGCGCGACGAGCCTCGATCCGATCTGGATCGGGGTGGGTGAACGGCGTGGGGGAAGGAGTGGGGGTGTCGGTGGGGTTAACCGGGTGGAGTGAGGGTTATGGAGAGGGAGTGGGGGTGAATAGGCCGGCCAGCTGGGCCAAGGCCCAGTTGGGTCGGTTGATTCGGCGGCCAGCTGGGCCGAACGGCCCAGGTGGCCAAGGGGTTTCTCTTTTTTTATGTTTTTATTTCTTTCTTTTATTTATTTTCTTTTCTATTATAAATCATTTTAAAATGTTCAGGCATTTTCAAAAAAAGCATTTTCTACACAATAATTACCTACGCAATATTTGACACTAACCGAACAATTTTGTTTTAACGTTTGAAAACTTTTGTTGTTTAACATTATTTAAATTTTGAATTTGAAAAGTTTCGAACCGACGCGAGATTACACAACGACGAAGGTGACGTGGCATATTTAGCAGAGATTTACTGTAGCCTAATTATCCAAGCGTCACACTTGTGCACAAACTCCAAGGTAAGAAGAAGAGCAAGCTTTAATATTCTCTCAGCCCGCTTCTTTTTACTCCGCGTGTAAGATTTGGTTGAATTCAAACATCGTAAAATTTGACCAATTTTATAAGGAAAACATCAAGATTCATAATACGAATTCAACATCACTAGATGCATCATAAAATTATTTTTCATTTTATATAACATTAGTACTATAGATGTTGATATTTTTTCATATAAATTTGGTCAAACTTTATGAAGTTTAATATGCGGAGTAAAACGAAACAGACCGACACTTTTAATTAATACAGACAACTATTGAAGTAAATGTATGATACACTATTTGTTGATAATATCTCTATCTCTACTACTACAAATGCACGAGTTGCAATTCTTTTAAATCTATCAATAATAATGTACATAGGAGAGACACCACTCTCGGACCCTCCGATCTAATCCACTTAACTAAATCTAACAGTCCTATTACTCGGGTGGTTTGCTACCAATCGAATGGCCAACATTCAATGTTCTGCCACAACCCCACGTACGTCATGCCCCAATCACTTACGTTGCGCTTGGATGTCTCCATTGAAGGGCTTGAATTGGATTTGGCATTCCAAACTTTCATTTCACCTGTTTGGATGGACACTGGATTAGCAGCACGTAATGGAAACAAAATTTTTGTCCGAATTGACCTGCACGTGAAGGCCTCGCCAACAGTACGGAGGGCGCCCGCTTCGAATTGCCCTAAAATGGCTGGCTCCTGCAAAACGTACTGATTTGACTTTCTTTCCCTCTCCCCGCAAACAGAAAAAGAAAGATAGAAAGGGCCGTTGCGGCCACGAATCTAGGCCACCACGAAGCTTGGCGACGGCTTGCAGGTGCACTCCCTCTCATTTGCCGCTCCTTCCGCAGCATTTCCCGATGCCACCCTCCCCCATTTCCCTCGTCGCCGGTTAGTCCTCCTCCCAGTGACGCCACCCTACCTCGTCCCCAGTTGCTCCTCGTCCTCATAGGCCGCGTCCTTTGGCTGCCTCCATGTATGCGCCAGCGACGATCATCTCTTCCTCGTCCCTGGTCCATCTCCATCTGTCATGTCCCCTGAGCAGCTCATCTCCATCTGACGCCACCCCCCCTTTTCCTTTCACTGCTCGATGCAGCAGACCTCCAACCACCAGCACCCCCGTTCCCTTTCCCTGATCTCCTAATGCAGCAGGACACCATCATATTGTTTGGAGCTATCATATTTGAGTCTATGTATTGTTTGGAACGTCTATGAACTGTCATAGATATATGTGTTAAGTCTATCATATTTGTTGTATCTATGAATATTTGAGGCTGAAATATTGTTTTGAACTATCATATTTGAGTCTATGTACTATTTGTTTAGAAATAGTGTCATGTTATCTTAAGAGAATATTGTTGTTGCGTGTAACCATTTTGTGTTGTTGCGATTTCTGTTACTATATATTCATTCAATTATAACCACATCTGAGCAAATTCCATTTTTGAGTCATGTAGAACAAAGATACAGTCTTCACAGTACTGTTGCTATGCAATTTCAAAGTTTGTCATCCAAACAAGATTTGGTATTGAAACCTCATAGACATTTCAATTTCCAATTCAGTGAATGACCAAACATGTGAATTCTTATTCATGCCATTTCAATTTCTTCACTAAATTGGAAATCCAATCGAATTCAATACGTAGCTCTTTAATACCCACGTCAAAACAAAAGTGTTATCCATGACCTTCCTCACACGATCCTCTCCTAATTAATAGCAGTACATAATATCCATGCGAACAGTAGCAACTAATTATATCTTACAGCTCCCCCCCCCCCCCCCCCCCCGATCTGTTACCTCCGAGCTAATACCCTCTGTAGGAACATGGAGCAAAGTTTTACATAAAGAGTTACGACAACCATTCCTAGCTAAGATATGCATGACTTTATCCGCTGACCGTCGCACCCAAGCAACCTGGAACTCATCAAAAGACCCAAGCAACACTTTGATCGCTTCAACTAGTAGCTCATTAGCTGAAAGATCATTTTGACCAGACACTATTCTCCTTGCCGCCACCTGCGAGCGGTTCTCTATACCTTATGGACATTTGAGCGTATATGTTACCAACAAATTACTACGGTTTTCGGATAACTATCAGTAAATCATTGGAGATGCTTAAAAGCAAAGCTTCCCCGATCCAGCAGTCTTGCCACACCAGATCTGGCATCGGCCCGCACGTAGAAGCACCCGGAAGGGCCGTACCGGCGCAGCCACGGACGCCGACCACCGGCGGCACCGAAGCATTGAAGTGAACCGAGGCCGGCCAAACCCACCCAGAAACGGAGAGAAAGGGCACGAACGAACGTGTACCCAACCAAACAGGCCGATCGACCGTTCCAAAAAAAACAAACAAACTACAGGTCAATCCGCACCCACTGCCGCCCGCCCGCCCGCACACACGTCGGACCAGCGGGGCCCACGGACGTAGGCGCGCCGACTCCGGCCTGTGGCCCGTAGGAGATTTGCCGGGTTTTTTAAATACGTGCACGCCATGTCCGATTTCCACGCCCCCATCGGTCGGTCGTCGCCTCGTTTCCTCCACCGCGGCCTCGCCTTCTTTCCGTCGGCTTCCCCCCTTTCCCGCTGCCTTAACGCGGAAACTTCTGTCGCCAGTCTTCCCCCCTCCTCGCTCGCTGCCGCTGTCGCTAGCGGTGGATCAGCTAAGCAAGCTAGCGAAGCCAAGCCAAGCCCGACGGATGGGGCCGCCCCGTGGCGCTTCTCGCGCTACTCTCGCCCTCCTCCTCCTCCTCGCGCTGTCGGCGGCGCTCGCCCCCGCCCGCGCGGCCGCCACGGGCGTCTTCGAGGTGCGCCGCAAGTTCCCGCGCCACGACGGGAGCGGCAAGCACCTGGCGGGCCTCCGGGAGCACGACGCGCGCCGCCACGGCCGCTCCCTCGCCGCCGCCGTCGACCTGCCCCTCGGCGGCAACGGCCTCCCCACCGAGACCGGGTAATAATCAGTCGATTCGCGCGCCCGCGCCCGCGCCGCTCCTTTCTGCTACTGTACTAGTGCGTAGCGTGCGTTTTCCCCTCTCGCTCTCCGGCGGGCGCGTCTGACTTGACCGGGCGGTGCAGGCTCTACTTCACGCAGATTGGGATCGGCACGCCGGCCAAGAGCTACTACGTGCAGGTGGACACCGGCAGCGACATACTCTGGGTCAACTGCGTCTCCTGCGACACCTGCCCCCGCAAGAGCGGCCTCGGGGTACTCTCTCGACTCGCTCGCATCCCTTCCGTTTCCCCTGCAATTCCTCTGCTCCGCTCCGCGGATTCGATGCTTGCTCAGGCGTCAGCGTTCGATTTGGTTCCTGAATCCTGACGACCGGCCGTGGCGGGTGTTGTAGATAGAGCTGACGCTGTACGACCCGAGCGGATCGTCGAGCGGCACCGGGGTCACGTGCGGCCAGGAGTTCTGCGTGGCGACTCACGGCGGCGTGCTCCCGTCCTGCGTCCCCGCCGCGCCGTGCCAGTACAGCATCTCATACGGAGACGGAAGCTCCACGACGGGATTCTTTGTCACGGACTTCTTGCAGTACAACCAGGTGTCTGGCAATAGCCAAACCACCCCGGCCAATACAAGCATCACGTTTGGGTACGCTCTCTAGGAAACACTTTAATTTAATTTCTTTGGCAGTGAGCTGGAAGCTGATAGTAATTTTGCCTTTATTTGTAGGTGCGGTGCTAAGATTGGTGGAGATTTGGGGTCGTCAAGCCAGGCTCTTGACGGGATTCTTGGATTTGGTCAGTCAAATTCATCCATGCTGTCGCAGTTAGCGGCTGCAGGAAAAGTGAGGAAGGTCTTCGCACATTGCTTGGACACCATAAATGGTGGAGGGATTTTTGCTATTGGGGATGTCGTGCAGCCCAAAGTGAGCACAACGCCGTTGGTGCCCGGCATGTATGTCATCTTACTGTTCTATGTTTACTTCCTTCGGATGTTTCTTCATGATTCCTTTGTGTGCTCTGTGCTGATGATGTGGTGCTAGTAGATGATATATGAAACTATAGAGCTACGGGGACAGATTTTGGAATCCATGGTGTTTAGATTTAACAAGAACAAGATCATGAGGTGTGACTTTAGTGGTGTTGGATGTGATCTGGTCTCTAAGATGCCACATCAGAATAACCAAATGTGACTTAACCAAGAGATCTTGTTTCTAACATGCCACATCAGATATTTTGTTGACTCTCCATGCCTGACACTTCGACCTGTTCATGTGCCTCAAGTTGTATAAAAATGTATTGATAATTGGGTCCTACTACTAACTGTATGTCAATTAATTGTTTCTGCAGCTATTTTGTTATATCTATCACAGTTCAGCCACAGGCATAGTTTAGTAGTAAGAGTCTAGGACAAACCACCCATCTTTAGACATAATTTAGGAGACTAGTCAAGGACAAATATTCTTTTATCATGATATAATTTTAGGAAATATACATTGGTTGTACATCTTAAGCATACTTTTGCCATGTAAGTCACTGATTTTTTTTTTATTTTTTTTGTATTTGACACCCTATGAGAACTTACTTTGTAGGCCGCATTACAATGTCAACTTGGAAGCAATTGATGTTGGTGGTGTTAAGCTACAGCTTCCAACAAATATTTTTGGTATAGAGGAAAGTAAGGGTACCATTATTGACAGTGGAACAACATTGGCGTATCTACCAGGGGTGGTTTATAATGCTATAATGTCTAAGGTAGGAAGCTTCGATGTGAACCAATCCTTGCAGCGGAGGGCTTGTTGTCCTAATCATCATATCTTCTTCACTTGTTCATTTATAGGTATTTGCTCAGTATGGAGAGATGCCCTTAAAAAATGATCAAGATTTCCAATGTTTCAGATATTCTGGAAGGTATGCTCACTTCTCGATTGTGGCCGCTTATACACTCACTCTCCATGAAGTTCACACTAGATGGTAGATATCGATAGTGGCCTTATGCACAACACGAAGGGGTTATCTCCTCATTTTGTCTATTTTTTTCTACTAAACAAGAGACTAGGGCAAATGGATATCTTGATTCAAATAAAGATTGTTATTCTGATGTTTTTATCTTCCTATGTTTCTGATACTTCTGCTCAATTTTTTGCAGTGTAGACGATGGATTTCCTATAATCACCTTTCACTTTGAGGGCGGCCTTCCACTGAATATTCATCCACATGACTATCTTTTTCAAAATGGGGTAATAAACCATTGCTCTGGACTGTTTCTACTTTCTAGGAAAATATATAACTAGCAGCATTACATCTACAATTTAAGCGCACAACTCAATTGTTGTCATGCTTACTTATGTTCTCCACGATTTGTTTAGTTTTGTGTTTTTAAGAAAGTCTACTTAACAATTTGTTGAACTGCATCAACAAACTTTTCAACTGGCTCCAAAAAACACACACACACACACACACGAAATTTAATGCCTCTGCGTTTGCTGGTATTCTTAAGGTGACATAAAAAAAAATGTTTTGCTCCTCTTACTTCATTCCATGATTTCCTTGCTTTCTGACTATAAAATGTATGAGTGTTTCTATATTTTGAGTAATCAATATATATATTCCTATTCCATACCTCGGGTGTTAGTGATGCGCTTGGAGTGTACTTGTGACTCATTATATTCTATTCCCTCATGTCATATATGGTGTATATCATAGACCCATAGTGAGTTACATTTATGTAGTTTCATTTGACCCTGTACTTTATCTATCTTCAGTGTCACGTACTCATAATATTGTGCCATGCTTGCCTGTTGAACTGTCTTCATTTCAGAAGTATGTTCAATTAGTTTTAACTGTGGGATTTGTTCTCCTGACCCTTTCCCGGACCCTGCGCAAGCAGGAGCTACGTGCACTGGGCTGCCCTTTTTATGTGGGATTTGTTCTCCTAAAATGAAATGGCACAAAGCTGACCTTCTTTTTTGAGGAATAAAATTTTCAACTTCTCTTCATGGCTCCATGAAGTTACTAAGCGACACTTATTTTTCGAATGAGGGAGTACTAGACAGTGCCACTGCTAGCTGACTGTAATCGTAACTTGCTTCCAGAATTCACATTTTCATAATTACATCTTTCTTGAGTAAAAACAGAACAAACAAGCTATCCCATGCCATTTCCTTTTTTGCTGGTCTTTGCTTAGCACATGAGCTAAACATTTAACAGCTGGCTCGTAGCAAGTCAAATACTGCCAGCTGTTCTTCAACACACGTCGGCCCTCTTTGTTTCCATAATTGTTTGATTTGGACTTTTGTCAGTTTTGATAGCTTAACTCTGCTTCCCATGATAACACGGCTACGGGTTCGATGCCTTGAAATTCGCTCGATTGTCTGTACATGAGAGCCATGAAATTCTGGCTCGAAGGTTGCCTTCACCAAGTCTCTAGATATTTTCACCATGTCTCGCCAAGCTTCATGACCCTAGACTAGGATACCGAAGGAGCTCAAAGTGCTATGTAGAGATAGGACCATAGTTGGGGTCGTGAAGCCAGAATTACCAAATGATGAGACAGCTGGTAGAGTGAGAAGATTGAAACCAGTAACGCGAACCACGACAACTCGGAGGAAGAGTGAGAAGATTCACTTGTGGTGGCAAGGTCCTTCAAGACACCATGGTTGAGAACCATGACGTTGAAAATATGCAGGAGACACGCTACCCTCGGTAGCAAGGTTCCTTCAAGACCGCCACCATGATGGGGAATCACGATGTTGAAGTATGCAAGAGATGTTGCTCATGGCGGCAGAGTTCCTTCAAGGCGCCACCATGGTCGGGAACCATACCATTGGATGACGTTGAAGATATGCAAGAGACATGTCGTTCCCGGTGCAAGGTTCCTTCAAGGCATCGTTGAAGGTATGCAGGTGACATATTGCCATTGGCAAAAAAAGTTCAAGAGCACAACCCACAACCATGGCCCATAACCATAATGTCAAAGATATAGAAGAGACTCACGGTCACCGGGGGCGTAATTTCAAAATCGCCTCCAGGGTTAAGAGCCCTGAGGGCACTAACATCACGTCAAGCCACATGAGACCATGCAAGAAAGGATCAATGCCCCTAGACCACATCAGGCCATGTCGGTCCTTCAAAGAAGAATTGCAATGTCGGGCTGCAGCAGCCCTCCATGGAAGGACCATGGCACTCAAACTGCCCCAAGCCGCGCAACATCGTGGATGACTAGACACACAAAATTTCCAAATGAAATGACGAAGTCACAAGCGTGACTCAATAACGTTATAGCAAGAGGATCGTCATCAATGACCCCATCTTGCCATCCTAGCTGGAAAAGGGAGGAAACACCGATGGCCCTATAATGCCCAAACCACGGTCATCACCCCGTCGATGGCCTCAAAGCCAAACAAGATTAGTCACACAAACTCTACATTTACATCCATCCGGGTTAGTGTGTTGCCCCTCTCTGGGATTGATGCAGCAACTTGGACGGGCATTGCTCAACCACCCGATTTTTGGCGGGCTATTGTATAAGGAGTCCACATCCTATCGATGCAAACATCACTCATAGTGATCTAGGTATGTGAGAATACCCACACGCGCCTCCTTCCCATCATTACTACCTCCGTCTCATAATGTAAGACGTTTTTTGACACTACACTAGTGTCAAAAAACGTCCTATATTATGGGACGGAGGGAGTACCTAGTATAAGCCGGAGATGGGAATTTTGGCACCCATCCTCGCGGGCCCATCATGCATGTTGTTGGTTCACGACAAGCCCGTAAATCCGGAGTGCTATGGCCTAGCCACCAAGACGGAGCCAAGAGCAAGGTGAGTCACGGGGAGTTGACGTAAAATATTGTCGAGGATTAGAAGACTTCCAAACGACAACCAGAATGTGAGAGCCCTAACTCGTGAGCTCAAAAGCCAGAAGTTAGACCAAACGTATGGATGCAAAGCACATCCTGTGCACGCTACATCAGTATTCTCAAAGTTGGATAGTAGAAGGTTCTCGCATATCGAGGATACCTCGGAAAAGGAAGAGATGGAGATCCTAGAAGGGCATTCTTGTGATATCATATCACGCACAACCTCTCTTCCTCTCATGCATGAAGAGATGAGAGCGGATGGTAAATAGACATAGGAATCACTAGAACCCTACAGCAATATCACAAGGATACCCCTTCCACCATCCCACCTTTAATATTCGAGAAGAGGCAAGGCGTTGTATGATAAAATCCCAGGAGACCCCCTTGTAAATACAGGGCCTCCCCTCACTTGGGGGGAGGCACTTAGCACTCTCTCTCTCACACTTGGCAATGGAACAAGAAAAGAGTGGGGGAGGCACGGGACTCAGCGACCTAGGCTGGAACGAGGTAAAGCCTTGGCTAGCTAGACGTAGCCCGGTTGAGGACAAGGCAATGTGTGTGACATCCTAGCTTAATAAGAATGATAGACTAACAAGTAATTCCTTCTTTTGTGGGAGGCCATTTGCAACGAACCTCAAAGTTAAGCATGCTTGGCTTGGAGCAACTTGAGGATGGGTGACGACCGAGAGGTTGATCCCGAGTGCACACGAGTGAGGATAAAGTGCACAGGAAAGACTAGTGTTGGGTTTGTGGGGCCAATCTAGATCTTGTCAGGCGTAACAGTTGGAAACCAGTGGTTGTGGCCGGGGCATTACAAATGGTATCAAAGCCAGCCCTCGCAATTACACAAGCATGTGTGGGTCAGTGGCGCAGACATATACATGGTGCGTGTTGTCTGTCGTGGCACACGACATGGGCACATATGGATGCTGGCACTGTCGTGCATAGATGAGTGCTAAGTAAGAGGGAACGTTCCTGTTGGGCTGACGAGGACGTCGGTTCCTTTGAGTGGGGGTGTATGTGACGTCATGGCTTAATAGGAATAATAGACTACTCACATCAACAAGGAATTCCTTATTTTCTGAGAGCCACAAGCAAGGAACCTCAAAGTTAGCGTGTTTGGCTTGGAGCAATTTGAGGATATGGGTGACCGCCTGGGAAGTTGATCCTGGGTGCGCACGAGAACAAAGTGCGTAGGAAGGACTAGTGTTGGTCTATGGGACCCCCATCTAGATCCCGCAAGGGTATAACGTCGCAAGAGGGATACTGTGGCCTGGAAGTGGATGGAGCAATTGTCGCAAGCAGCAGGCTTCTACCCCGAACGACGTCACCAACGAGTACCCTCAGACGACATTGAGGACAAAGACCCGTCCATGAAGGATACTGCGGCCCGGTGCCTTGGACGGGAGCGGGAGAATTGTCGCGAGCAGTGGGCTTCTACCTTGAACGATGTCATCAATGAGGACTCTCGGACGATATTAAGAACCAAGACCCGTCCATGGGGTTGAAAGCTAGATTAAGGATCCAGACGACGGTTTCCTAAAAGCTTCGGGTGTTGCTCGCACCTACAAGGGCCATTGCCCCTTCGAGTCCCGCCCGCTAACTGGCTAGCGAGACCACCGCCTGCCGCCCGAGTGGACACTACGGTGGTCCCTTTACACTGCCCCGCCCGCTAGCATCACCTTTTGGATGCTTTTGGTAAACTTGCTCATATTTAGGTGGAAACTCTCAAGAATTGAGAGAAGTTTGAAGACTCGAATTCGGCCATCTACACCAACCCTCGGACCACCACGTGGGTGGCCAGGCGACACTGGGCGCCGTTGAAGAAAGGAGCACCTTGACTCCTAAGGGCATCCTCTGGACAGACTAACCCTGTGGCCTGGTATGCCTCCAAATATACTTTTCAGCCGTACCAGACAACGGAAATTGTCTTTTGACTCTTAAAAGGCCCATCCAGAATGGTGAGTCCTTCCGATTCAACGTCACTTGTGACAGGTTTTTGTTTTGAAAAGGTGGATTGCCCCTGGCCTCTGCATCATGATGATGCATGCAGCCCTTTTATTAAGCAAAGTATCACCAAGATCCGCGGTCTAGTACAAGCTCATTCGGAGCAAAAGAAAAGGTAACCAAAAAAGATAAAAGTTGCCACAACCGGCTAAAATAGGACGAGATGACTAAACACCTACCTATTTGGAGTGGAGATATTTATTTCCTAATAATTGTTGTCATACCGCATCTTTACTTAGCAGATTGAACAACTATTTGTTGAGCAAACATTTATTTGTTTATTTATCCCCGGATCCTCCATTCCAAGGCCGCCTTGAACTTCCAGTTTACAAATGGTGCTCCACTTAGTTAACCAATATTTTTCCATTTATGCTCTTCACTTTGCTAGAAAAACTTGGCTCTGTAGTAAATTTCATTCGTTTGCATACCCCCTTTAGGTATCTTAAAAAGGACAACATACACATCGGTAGATTGGTCGGCACCGCATTGATCAGGAGTTGTCCTCCATAAGACAACAGCTTGCCCTTTCAACTACTGATTTTTTTCTCAAACCAGTCTTCTGTCCCTTCCACTCCTCGCTCAGGAGCTTACCCTAGTGAATAGGGATTTTGAGGTAATGGAATGGGAATGACCCCAACTCGCAACAGCTGCCTGTACTGGTCTCACCCTAATCGATATTGAATTTAGGAGTTCACTAAGACATTGTTTTAGTATCTATATTTCAGTCCCTCTGTTTGCAGCACGACTCAGATTCTGGGATGACATGAACCCTAGTTGCAGTATTATCCCGGAGTTATTTCCAGAAGGCATCCTTTTTGATTTCTGCTTTTATTTGATCTTTTTTTCCTGAAGGACAGTGATGGCTCTTATGGCCATGCTTATTATAGTTAAATAGGTCAGAAATTTTTTGGAGTTTAATTCGGTTTGTCATGATTCTAAACAAATAGTTGCGCAACTCATCAACCCTTTTCCTATATATAAAGTTGCTACTTGTGATTGTTTCATGTAAGATGATTTTAGCTGTATTATCATTGCTGTCTGCTTGGCTCCTATGGAAGCATTGAAATGACTGCACCTTCAACGGAGCTACGCAGCATGTCTGCCGGCTTGAATATCCAGAAGAAGCTTGTGCCTGGTGCTGAGCTGGTGCATTAGGGTTGCGCGGTATGATCCCGGAGAGTAGTTGGGTCGCATAGTACCTGCGTGCATGGCCTCTCTTGAGAGCCACTGCAGACCTCTCTTTCCTCTTTTAGTGCACTGGTCCGCAAGTCTTTTATGTATTGGGGCGATTTGTATTTTCAATGCCACTTTAATTAAGTTATCGTTATATAATCATATTCAGTTAAGAAAAATATTGCGACATTACATATTTTGTAGTACTGAATAGATTTCCTGCTATGCAGGAGCTGTACTGCATGGGGTTCCAGACTGGTGGATTGCAAACCAAGGATGGAAAAGATATGGTGCTTTTGGGAGGTACATGTTGGTTTCAACTACTCCCTCCGTTCCAAAATAAGTGTCGTGTGTCGTGTACGACACTTATTTTGGAACGTAGGGAGTATTAAATTAGTAGTTTTGTCCAGACGCTGCATCTAATGTTTGCCAACTTATTTTCAGATCTAGCATTTTCAAACAGACTGGTTCTTTATGATTTGGAAAACCAAGTTATTGGATGGACCGATTACAACTGTAAGTTTCTTGTGCTTTTCTGTAAAAATACGACGGTGTTCCTTTATGCACTCAACCAGAGACCATCTCGCACTACGAGAATGTTTGTAGAAAGAATATTCCACAAAAGTTCATGTCGAACCTGCTCATTTTGGTTTCAGGCTCCTCCAGCATTAAAATCAAGGATGACAAGACTGGATCAATATACACTGTGAATGCACATGATATCTCATCTGGATGGAGATTTCAGTGGCACAAGCCCTTGTTTGTATTGCTAGTAACGGCGCTGTGCAGCTATACAATGTTCTAACATAACCGCAGATTCTCACAACTCTGTATGCTTGTAGCCATTTTGTTGTGTTTTGTTGTTAGTTCTTACAGAGAAAGGAAAGGATAGGGGTATATACACCTATGTTGTCTTAGGAAAATGAGGGGGAAGGAAAGGAAGTACACTGATTGTCATGTCAAGAATATATATGGAAAACATTTGCCCAAGAATTATTTGCTGATGGCGTCAACTGCATATGATGTTCTGTTGGTTAATAGCCATATTTTCTGCCATCATTTACATCAAGTTACAACCTCTCCAGCACGGGTACACCCGTGCATAATAGCTTAATTATTTGTACACTCTGTTTTGCTCCCATTAGTTGGATTTCAGAAATATTAGTATTTGGATGCCACAAAAAAATTGAATTATAAATTCCAAACTCTATTCCAGTGAGTTAGAATATGACCAAACATATTTTTTTTACTATCAGCAAAGAATCAAGTGAAATCTGTCTGGACCTGCCAAAATGCATGATGTATCTTGTCGACGCCTCGAGTCATATTCGAGGCGTCATATTCGAAGGTTTCAGATAATATCTTGAAATTACGTACATGGCATAAGGTTGAAAAATTTAAACACCGAGGTTCTACTAAGGGCATCTGTACAAGTAAGTGGGACCCACTTGCATGAACTGATCTGCTGATAGCCTGATAAGGTCTTCTTACGGGCATGCCGTTCTTCGGTGTCGATGAGGTTGGCCGAGGTTGGCGAGTATGTTTATAGCAGACCCAATGCGATGGTGTCGGTATGCACTTTGATAGCGGCGTAGGTGACGTTGATTGCTCGGCTGTGTGTTGTGTGGTGTTGGCCTCTCTTGTACTGTACTGTCTATGGTGCTTTGGACCTAGTCTAGCTAGGTATGACTTGTCGTTGTTCAGGTTTTTGCTATGCTTCCTCCTTTGAGGTGTTTTTGCAGTAGCCCTTTCTATGGATGTAACAGTTCTCCTGTCAACATTCATGAGAAAAAAAGGTTACTCCTCCCAGCGCGCGTCAAATGGCGGCTCCGCTCCATAGAGATTGCCTGCTGGAAAGGCCCTCTAGGGGCGACCTGTGGATTAGTTGCCCCCGGGAGTCGAATGCAAAGCTTGTGTGCTACTGCTCGGGCACCATGGTTCCCTTTTTTTCTGAAAAAATAATATAAATCATATTTATTTATTAAAAAAAATCAAATTCTGTGGAAACTTGTATGTATTCACTATGGATCCAAGAAATTTTGTTTTGAAAAAATGTAATTCGTAAGCTGTACAAAAAGAAAATTCCGGCCATTTGAAAATACATATTTGTCTTTTTTTTGTACGCCACATGTGAAACTAAAATGTAATGAATTTTTGCACATATGTAGTATATATGTGTGTTTGTGTTTACAAAAAATTTCAACATTTTCTGCGCTTTAAAAAATGTATTTTTGAAACGGGCACCATGGTGCCCGTGCACAACTGGCAATATTCGCCGGGAGTCCTCCTATTCAGCGATCTGCACAGAAAATAGCTTACAAATACGCGCCCCTCCCTCTCTCCCACGATTAGGGCGAGCCCATGTGCAGGCACGTGGCCCCCTTGTTTTCTTTTCTTTTATTTTTTAACTCCGAAAAAATGTTCGAAATTACACAAATTTGGAAATATTTTTTAGAAAACTGAATTTAAAAATTGTTCTAGAATTTCAGAAAAAATAACTTTTTTGTGGATTTAAAAAATATTTTACCAATTTTAAAAGTATTCATGAATTTAAAAAATATTTCACAAACTTTAAAAATATTTGCTGATTCAAAAAACGTCCATGAATGTATAAAATGATCCCAAATTTCAAAAAAATATTCAGATTTCAATAAATATTCTAGATTTCAGAAAATGTTAATGAATTTTAAAAATATTCATGAAATTTCACAAAAATGTTCACCTGTTTAAAAAACCACAACTTGAAAAATTATTGTGAAGTTGATTTGTTCACAATTTACGAAACAATTCGTAAATTTTAAAATAAATTCGCAATTTTCAGAAGAAAAAATCACATGTTTGAGAAAACGTTTGCGGATTAGGTAAAAAGTCCACGAGTTTGAAAAGAAGTTTGCGGAATTGATAAAGAAAAAAAGATAAAAGAAAGAAAAAAACAAGAGAAAAAACAAGAATGAAAAAAAAAGGGAAAAATGGTTCAAGAACCTACCCAAAACCGGTGGGAGAGAAACCCAGCCAGCCATACTGGGCCGGCCGAATAGTGTGCGAGCTCGCGGGCACTTGCGCGATTGATCGCTACCCACCCCTCTGTGCGCGGTAAATAGGACTCCCGTTGGCCCCGGGTAGTGGAGCTTGCTTTTGCAAATTTGTGAACTGAACCATCAGGGACCAACCAAGTTTGTGGGCCTCCCCTAAAAAAAAAGTTTGTGGGCCTCCGGTGCTTTAACCTCATGTTTTTACTCCGGCAAACTTTGGTGTTGACTCTCTACTTGCGTGAACGCCCGTACCACCAGGCGACCTGCGAAGGGTGTGCGCCTGCACACGGCCACCAGATCAGTAGGCCCCAAATTTGACATACTCGGTAAAAATAGCAGGTACGTTGAGGGTTGAATAATCAAAGTAAGGGACACACTACTAACTATGTATTCTCTCTCAAAAAGAACTACTAGTACTCTGTAGGCAATGAAATGATTCAGCAAACCATACATAGGAACCTGCAAAAATTAATTATCCAGCCTCTAATCGCCCATGGCTTTCTCTTGCTCTTCATCTTCCTCCGATCCGATCAGGGGCAGCAAGGCCTCTATACAAGCCGGTGGATTTCTGTACTAATCTTTCTTTTTTCAAAAAAAGCAAAAGGCTTGCCATTTTCATATAAGAAGAAAGTTTAAAAGTCTTGGCCAAATGGCAGGTTACAGACATTACTCTCGCGGCATTATATTACACAAACATCTCGCCTCGACAAGGCACCACAACCAAGTTTTCGGTTTGATGCGAGTCACAAGCAACCCGACCGAAATAGCGGTGCTGTGGAACACACGTGCATTTCGCTCGTTCAGATTTCCCAAAAGATAAGATGCATAAGGGGAAGAAGCGCCCTTCAAAATTGTGACCCGCCGGAAGCAATGTTGCGCCACCACTCCTTGACGAAAACCATACCTCCCCAATCAGTAGGATGGGCATCATGTAAACCAAGCCATGCTTTGATCATACCCCAAACTTTAGCTGTGTAACAATATTGAAAGAGAAGGTGAGCTGCTGATTCTGGCATTTGTTTGCATAGCGGGCAAAGGTTACAGTTTGGCCTGCCCTTGCGCCGAAGCCGGGCAGCCATCCAAATCCTATTGTTAGTGACCAACAAAGCAAAAAAAAAAATGCATTTCAGAGAAGCCCAATTCTTACACACCCCAAGAGGTATATCTGAGTCGACGAGGCCAAGAAATTGTGCACTATACGCCGTTGCCGCCAAATATTGGTCATTCTTAGGAAATTGAATCAGCCACGGCCACGTCGGGGTTGAGTTAGAACGTGTGATAGCAACAACAACTATAGCTAGACTAGACACCTGCACAGCACGTGAAATCTCCATCGAAACGTGGTGCCAGTAGTAGCTCCCCCCTGCCGTTCAAAACCTGCTCAAACTCGGACCCGGAAAACGAAACTCCGTGAAGCGTCGCCATCCCATCGGATCTCGCTGTCCTTCCCCAGCCAAAAAGACAGCCCGAGCACGGGCCACCCCCGTCCGCATGCGGTCGGGTCAACACGCCCTCCACCAAATCCAGGACAGGCAATCACACCGACCGACACGGCCACGCCTACGCACCCAGTCGCACCTCGCCAAGTAGTACAGAAAGACACATCCCGCGCATGGACGGACATGGCACCCCCACCCGGTCACGTCGTCGCGCGCAGGAAACCGAGCGCCGCGGGCAGGCAGCGGAGTCGCATCCGCGCAGCGCAGCGGTCAAAGCAGCGTCAAGCCCCGGTGAGGGCTGCGCCTGCGTACGCACGCACCACACCGCAGATGTGGCTGTGTGTGCGCCCCTGCCAAAGCAGAAGCATGGCGCTGAGACCGACACCACCCGCCGTCCCAGAAGAGAAGGCCTGAACAGGGACACTCCTCGCAGCAGAGAGGCAGGCAGCCGTACTCGGGAAAAGAGTGAGCGGAACGAGCAAAGCCGCAGCAGCAAGCAAACGCAGGCGAAAGAAAAGGCCGGGGCAAAACGGACAAAAATAACCTAAGGAAGAAACAAATTCACATAATGAACCGTCCATAAAAGTATTTCACCTAGCTAATCTTTTCGGATAGTGTCGGACATGACAGACGCTACATAGCTTGTCAGCGTGGCACTTGAGGGCAGGCCAGCCCCACCCTAGTTAAGTAGCACCCCTGCCTAAGGCGCTACACTAGACAGTGTAACGCCGATATGTTAGGCGCTATACTCTGCATTAGTACCCGCAGCGGGCCAGCCCACACACATCCCCCAAGAACATACAAACAGAGAGACGCCGACTGCGGTTTTCTCTCTCCCCCTCTCAAATCCCTTCCCAAATCTTACAGATCTGAAGGTTTTCTTCGTGGATTTTGATCCCCAATCCCTCCCTCAAGTGTCATGTCCCAACCTATGATTGGGTTGAGATCATGATGGTCCACTCGGATACAATAGCAAATGGGTGAGAAATCAGAGGAATCGGAGTATGGGATGGGGATCAGCAAAGCATGAGATGATGAAGGAGGCGAACTGAAAGAAGGAGAAGGCTAATGCCTTGTTTCTTTTTCTGATAGATGACTCCCTCAGGATTACAAGCCCAATACTTATACCACTACTCCTACCGAATCCACACAACGATGGTCCACGGCCCACCGAAGCCCGGGTAACAAACGCCCTGACGGCAGCCCATAGGTGGGGTGTTACACTCTCCCTCCCTTGAAATTCGGCCGACCCTCAAGCCGATGATGAACATCCTTGAATTAGGAATGTCGCCACACTCGTCTAGCCGAAGAGTTAATCCATCTTGATCATATGGTAGTAGTGGTAGTAGTAGTATGTGCATGGAGATGATTGTACTGCTAATCCCAAGCTGGAGAAAGAATTTGCAATCCTTCCCATAAGTGTGCTTGGTGGTGTTCAATCTGCCCAACTCAATGTGAAATTTCTGAATATTTTCTATTATACCTCCAGGAGGACCATGTTGACCTATTCCCAAGCCCAGCAAAGTGAAACCACCAGGGTCCCATGTCCAGAGCACATCATCTAGGGTTGGTCGATGATGTGTTCCAGTAGTTAGAAGTATCAGTGGCCCATGGTCCTTGTCGCGTGTTGCCCGGGACAGCAGGTTCGCCGTAAAAGAAGTCCACACGGTGCATAGCTTGTTATGCTCCTTCGGAAATACATAACCCAGATCACAGAACTTGTCAACATAACATCCCATAGACGACTGACATGTCCAGCATAAGCAATATATTGTGGCTGAGCTTCCCAAACACCCATTGACTATTCCCATTGCACACATGAACTGCACTACCAGGTGGCTATTTTTTGTCATTGGGGAAATGCCAGGATCCCACAACCTTAGCCCACACAAGAATTGGCAAAAGCAGTTCAATGGTTGTTTCTTTTCAACTGTAAATTTAGTGGACATAGTTCCCGCGATAGTAAAATATGATCCATAACTAAAAGGGCATCTCACTGCAGAAAATGACAAACATGACACCCACTCGCTTAAATGCAGTTTCAGCGTTCTGAGGTAATGCACATAGAAGTTTCCCTGGCTGACATTGAAGCAATTAGAGAATGGCCCTGCAATTAGCCATTGGAATGGTGTAGAATAATGTAGGGAAGCAGTCAATAATTTCTCTGTGTTGCACTGAATGCCATCAAGGAAGCCAGACAAGTTGGTGAGTATAGGCACCATAAGAATTATCTTCCATAGCAAGTGAAAGTGAATAATGGGCTGAGGTCCTCCAGTAAACAATTCATTTCCTTTTGTATCAAGTGGTGTGGCTCCAACAATTGAATGCATTGCGCTTTGCTGAATTTCTTTGTCAACATGATGTAGAACTGTTGTAACATGTGATAACCATCTGGTATTTGACTCCTGGAAGTGTAAATACGGCCGACCTTTTCTGAAAGCAAGCATTAACTCACACATGTGCTGAAGCACATAAGGAGCACCCAAGAGTGGATAACTAGTAATTGAGGGTAGCATAGCTATCATGTGTCCCCAATAACCAAGATGGATATCAAGTTCTAGTCCGCAATAAACTACAGATAACTTGGGCTTGATCATAAGTAATATGTTCCCAATAGCTGATACCCAAGTGCCAAGGATAAACTGCAGAATACCAGGGTCACATGCCTTCCAGAAAAATATGCCCTCTTATACTTGTAAGTCAGAGCACCAAAACAGCCAATCACTGCAGCCCCCTCAATCAAATTGGAATTTCCCTTTTTTTGCTCTTGTAGATGTTCAAATTCAAGCAGGTGCAGTGGCCTCACATAGCCGATGTACTCGTTCCCAGAATGTCGTCGTGTACTCGGCCATGGTTGCGGTCTGCTTGAGCTCCACCAGTGAGCACAAGTGCAGGTTATACTTCGGCGACACGTCCTGGATGTTGAGGAGGCAGGCATGCTTGTAGACACACCAGCCATGCAAGGCGGGAGCCCGCGCCACCCCGACTCTTGATCGAAGCTGAACCACTGCCTCCACATGGTGGATTCTCTAGAACACGGAGACCTCCACCACACCATACACAACAAGCACCTGTTGTAGTGTCTCCTTAGTGATCGGGTAGTACACATGGTGCACGGTGATGCAGAGAACGCCGTCGTTGAACACCTCTAGTTGGCTCGACATTTCGTCGAACATGTGGTAGGCAGGAAGTGGGTGGTGATTTTTTTGTTGGCTCTAAATACCAAATCGTCATGTCCCAACCTATGATTGGGTTGAGAGCATGATGGTCTGATATGTCCATTTTGTGTCATGCTTTTATACCGATATTTATTGCATTATGGGTTGTTATTACACATTATGTCACAATACTTATGCCTATTATCTCGTATTTTACAAGGTTTACATGAAGAGGGGGAATGCCGGCAGCTAGAATTCTGGGCTGGAAAAGGAGCAAATATTAGAGACCTATTCTGCACATCTCCAAAAGTTCTGAAACTTCACGGGAGCAAGTATTAGAATATATAAAAAATATTGGGCGAAATAAGTACTAGAGGGGGGCCACCCACCGTCCATGAGGGTGGGGGGCACGCACCCTGCCTCGTGGGCCCCCTGGCAGCCCTCTGATGCCCATCTTTGGCTATATGGAGTCTTTCGTCGAGGAAAAAAAATCATAAGCAAGCTCTTGGGACGAAACTCCGCCGCCACGAGGCAGAACCTTGGCGGAACCAATCTAGGGCTCCGGCGGAGCTATTCTGCCGAGGAAACATCCCTCTGGGAGGGGGAAATCATCACCATCGTCATCACCAATGACCCTATCATCGGGAGGGGGTCAATCTCCATCAACATCTTCACCAGCACCATCTCATCTCAAACCCTAGTTCATCTTTGATACGTCTCCAACGTATCTATAATTTTTGATTGTTCCATGCTATTATATTATCCATCTTGGACATTATTGGGCTTTATTATACACTTATATATTACTTTGTGGACTAACCTATTGACCCAGAGCCCAGTGCCAGTTCCTGTTTTCCCCTTGTTTCAGTGTTTCGAAGAAAAAGAATATCAAACAGAGTCGAAATGGAATGAAACCTTCTAGAGAAGTTATGTTTGGAAGGAAAGCTACCCGATAGACTTGGAGTGCACGTCAGGAAAGAAACGAGGGAGCCACGAGGTAGGGGGCACGCGCACCCCCCTAGGGCGCGCCCTCCACCCTTGTGGCTCCCCTGACGTATTTCTTCCGCCTATATATATATATCCATATACCCTAAAACGATCGGGGAGCACAATAGATCGGGAGTTCCGCCGCTAGAAGCCTCCGTAGCCACCGAAAACCAATCTAGACCCGTTCCGGCACCCTGCCGGAGGGGGCAATCCCTCTCCGGTGGCCATCTTCTCCATGACGAGGAGGGAGTAGTTCTCCCTCGGGGCTGAGGGTATGTACCAGTAGCTATGTGTTTGATCTCTCTCTCTCTCTCTCGTGTTCTTGAGGTGATACAGTCTTGATGTATCGCGAGCTTTGCTATTATAGTTGGATCTTATGTTTCTTCTCCCCCTCTACTCTCTTGTAATGGATTGAGTTTTTCCTTTGAAGTTATCTTATCAGATTGAGTCTTTAAAGATTTGAGAACACTTGATGTATGTCTTCTCCGGGGATGTTAGCGCTTGAAGGTATATCTTTAGATCTTGCAATTGAATCTTTTTATTTCTTGTTTTAGCACTAGTTTAGTTTATAAAAGAAAACTACAAAAAAAATATGTAATTGAGTTTGCCTCATACGCTTCATCTTTTTAATATCTTTCGTGAGTATGATGGAAAGGAAAATTGTGCCAAAGTGTTAGAAGAAGAATGCATTAAAATGTTTGGCACTAAATATTTGTATGATGAGCATGATTGCAATGTTGTTAGTATAAATTCCTTGAATATCCATGATGCTAATGATATGCAAAGACACAAGCTTGGGGAAGCTATGTTTGATGAAGATGATATATTTTGTCCCCCAAGTTTTGATGAGCAAATTTATTATGATGAAAGCATGCCTCCTATCTATGATGATTATTGTGATGACATGTATGCTTTAAAGAATAATGATAACAATGAAACTTGTCATCTTGATTTCAATTTTCAATCCCATGATAGTTATTTCGTTGAGTTTTCTCCCACTACTATTGATGAGAAGAAATTTGCTTATGTGGAGAGTAATAAAAATTCTATGCTTGTAGATCATGAAAAGAATGCTTTAGGTGCAGGTTATATTGTTGAATTCATTCATGATGCTATTGAAAATTATTATGAGGGAGGAATATATGCTTGTAGGATTGCAATAATATCAATTTTCCTCTCTATGTGCTTAAAGTTTTGAAGTTATGCTTGTTTTACCTTCCTATGCAAGTTGATTCTTGTTCCCACAAGATGTTTGCTCACAAAATCCCTATGCATAGGAAGAGGGTTAGACTTAAATGTGCTAGTCATATTCTTCATGATGCTCTCCTTATGTTTCAATTATTATCTTTTATGCGAGCATCATTGAAATCATCATGCCTAGCTAGGGGCGTTAAACGATAGCGCTTGTTGGGAGGCAACCCAACTTTATTTTTGTTCCTTGCTTTTTGCTCCTGTTTAGTAATAAATAATTTATCTAGCCTCTGTTTTGGTTGTGTTTTTTGTGTTTAATTAGTGTTTGTGCCAAGTAGAACCGTTGGGAAGACTTGGGGAAAGTCTTTTTGATCTCGCTGTAAAAAACAGAAACTTTAGCGCTCACGAGAATTGCTGCCATTTTTATTTGGAGAGTGATATTTAGTTAATTCTTTTTGAAGATGATTAATATATAAATTCCTCAAGTCCAGAAATTTATTTTATAATTTTTGGGATTCCAGAAGTATAAGTTTGATCCAGATTATGATAGACTGTTCTGTTTTTTGACAGATTCTGTTTTCTATGTGTTGTTTGCTTATTTTGATGAATCTATGAGTAGTATCGGAGGGTATGAACCATAGAGAAGTTGGAATACAGTAGATATTACACCAATATGAATTTAGAATGAGTTCACAGCAGTACCTAAGTGGTGATTTATTTTCTTAAACTAACGGAGCTTACAAGTTTTCTGTTAAGTTTTGTGTTGTGAAGTTTTCAAGTTTTGGGTAAAGATTCGATGGACTATGGAGTAAGGAGTGGCAAGAGCCTAATCTTGGGGATGCCCAAGGCACCCCAAGGTAATATTCAAGGACAACCAAAAGCCTAAGCTTGGGGATGCCCCGGAAGGCATCCCCTCTTCCGTCTTCGTCCATCGGTAACTTTACTTGGAGCTATATTTTTATTCGCCACATGATATGTGTTTTGCTTGGAGCGCCATTTTATTTTGTTTTGCTTGCTGTTTGAATAAAATACCAAGATCTGGAATTCTTAAATGTTATAGAGTCTTCACATAGTTGCATAATTATTCACCTACTCGTTGATCTTCACTTATATCTTTTGGAGTAGTTTGTCATTTGCTCTAGTGCTTCACTTATATCTTTTTAGAGCACGGTGGTGGTTTTATTTTATGGAAATAGATGAACTCTCATGCTTCACTTATATCATTTTGAGAGTCCTAAACAGCATGGTAGTTTGCTTTGGTTATGAATTTAGTCCTAATATGATAGGCATCCAAGAGGGATATAATAAAAAAAATTCATATAAAGTGCATTGAATACTATGAGAAGTTTGATACTTGATGATTGTTTTGAGATATGAGGATGGTAATATTAGAGTCATGCTAGTTGAGTAGTTGTGAATTTAAGAAATACTTGTGTTGAAGTTTGTGATTCTCGTAGCATGCACGTATGGTGAACCGTTATGTGATGAAGTCGGAGCATGATTTATTTATTGATTGTCTTCCTTATGAGTGGCGGTCGGGGACGAGCGATGGTCTTTTCCTACCAATCTATCCCCCTAGCAGCATGCGCGTAATACTTTGTTTCGATAACTAATAAATTTTTGCAATAAGTATGTGAGTTCTTTATGACTAATGTTGAGTCCATGGATTATACACACTCTCACCCTTTCACCATTGCTAGCCTCTCTAGTACCACGCAACTTCCGCCGGTACCTTAAACCGACCATATACCTTTCTCAAAACAACCACCATACCTACCTATTATGGCATTTCCATAGCCATTCCGAGATATATTGCCATGCAACTTTCCACCGTTCCGTTATTATGACACGCTTTGTCATATTGCTTTGCATGATCATGTAGTTGCATTGTATTTGTGGCAAAGCCACCGTTCATAATTCTTTCATACATGTCACTCATGCATCATTGCACATCCCGGTACACCGCCGGAGGCATTCATATGGAGTCATATCTTGTCGTGGAATTGTCACGGCAGATGTCCTAGAGCAAGGACTTAGTCGTAGGGCCATCACACTAGGAAGCTTAAAGGGGTTAATCGGGACAAAGGACACGAGAGAGTTTTATACTAGTTCGGCCCCTTACGATGAAGGTAAAAGCCTACGTCTAGTTGAGATTATATTGCTGGGGTTTCGATCACCAAGAGGCTCAACTCGCCGGCTTGGTTCTCAACTTGTTGTTTCTTGCCCTAAGCCGCCACCGGGTCGTCCCCTTATATACATGGGTTGACGCCTGGTGGCCTACAGAGTCCCGGCCGGCTCATAATCGTGTCCGGCTCGGTGACTTCCTTTACATGCCTTTCTTTACAAGTCTTTCCTTACATACGACGGTTCACAATATCAGGCCTTAAACCGCCTTCAGGCCGTTGGGCCTTCTATAAGACTTAATAAACTATAATCTTGAATGTTTGCTGGGCTTCTTGTGTAACCCACCATTGGGGCTGACCCAGCCCCTCCTGGGCGGGTCATAATTGATAGTCATATCCCCAACATTAGGCCCCAGGTTGACTTTGAACTTCGTTCTTTGTCAATCTTCAATACTTAGACAAAAAATCCATCTTCTTATCTTCGCTAAAATTTTCTTGTAACCCGCCGTGACGTCACCTCTTAAAAATGCAAAAAACTTTCATGACATCATCTTCCAACGGATCTTTTATCTTTAATGTTTCCCGAGAATCAAGGCGCCTGTATAGCTGGATAACCATTTATTCGGTTCTTCCTTTATCTTCGCGCCCGTCTGTTCGCATCTTTTCCTTATAAATAGGCACGCCTCAGCCTTCTCATTCTCCTCTCTCGCTCCGTCTTCTTCCTCACGCAAACCCTCTGTTGCTCGAGTTCTGCCGCCGCCGCGCCTCATCTCCGTCTCCGTCGACTTTGGCCGCTGCATCAACCTGAACCGATTAGAGAAACTGCGACGACCTCCGCAGTAGGCCTGCAACCGTAAGTTTTCTTTCCTTTGTTTCTCAGATCTGCATTAGGGTTTCCAAGCTCCTGCGTGTTCTTCGTAGTTCATCATAGTTCTTCCACTGCCAGCTTTTTCTGATCCAAAAAATCATATATATGCTCGCGCGGTAGTGTTTTTGTACCTCTTCTTGACCCACAGATCTCTTTCTCTGATTAAAAATGCTGCTTCAGAACTTACCGACTCCTCTGTACTAAACTTTTTAGGTCTAGAATTGTTTTCATTTTGAACAACCATTTTGATCTGGAATAATACCAAGCAACGTAGGAAACTAGTTTGTCTCAATACTTAGCTGAATTTGTCTTCTTCAAATATCTGTAGTCATGGCGGCTTATCATGCCGGCTTAATTTCCCTTTATATGTCATTAGCCCTCAACATAAACTGCCATTACTTGTTTTGCATCTTCATCCCTTAACTGTTAATCTCACCGTTAAACTGAGCCGGCATATTCCTTTTCTTTTCAGTTCCTTGCACATCATGCCGTCCAAAACACCAACCATCTGTAACTGGGTTCCCTCAACCATAACTGAGGAACGTTTAAAGGAGTTCTTCACCATAGGATTTCTGCCAGCGAAAACTGTCATGTCTTACCGTGCCCCTGACCCGGAAGAAGAACGGCCCAATCCAAGAGACGGTGAGGTGATCATTTTTACTGACCGCATGAACCGTGGCTTCTCACCGCCCGGCTCAAAGTTCTTCAGAGAGGTCCTCCACTTATTCAAGCTCCACCCTCAAGATATCGGGCCCAACTCTATATCTAACATCTGTAACTTCCAAGTGCTCTGTGAGGTATATCTTCAACAAGAGCCGACCGTGGAGTTGTTTAGAGAATACTTTTATCTAAATCGGCAGAACGAGTGCACCAACGGCCTTAGCTTAGAGCTCGGAGGCATATCGATTCAGCGCCGGTAGGGTGCCGTCTTCCCCCTCATTGCCTTACCAAGTCATCCAAAGGACTGGAACCAGACTTTGTTCTACTGCCAGGACATTTCACCAGCAAACGAGAAGCCACTGCCGGGTTATCGCCCCGATCGTCTTGACTCCAAGTTCGCGCTTCCTGATAAACTTACCGTCGCTGAACGCAAGAGGCTGATACCATCTATCAAAAGGATCAATGCTCTGTTGGGGAACGAGTTAACTGGAGTTGATATGACCCGCTGCTGGATCTCATGGCGGGTCATCCCTTTGAGCCGCCGGTCAAAGCTGATGTATGAGTATGGTGGAGGCCCAGATGACTCTCTTTGTCACAGCCCCGTTCAATTGACAGAAGAAGATATTGTCTCAATGTCAACTCTTCTGGTGAACAGGAAATATGAAGATTGCAGTGTCGTTGGGTTAAACACCTTCTGCCAGCTTAACCCGGTGCCAGAAGTAAGGATGTCATTATTTCTCTCTTTTGTATTTTTCCAGCCGTATTGTTTTAATACTTGCATGAGTCTTTACCTTGTTTTTATCTGTCTGCAGGCCAACTCTGACTTCTGGAAAGTTAAGTATGACCACGAGGCGGCCAAGAAAGCGAAAGCCGCCGCCATAAATGCCAAGAAAACAACCCGGAGTTCGAAAAAGAAGAAAAAGAGTACTGCTGAAGATTTGATGAAGCTTGATGATACATCTGACTCGGAGGTAGCACTTGATTCCCTTGGCCAATTTATTAACAATCTTATTGACACTGATCATTACCAGGATGACACTGGGGCCAGTCAGGCTTTGGAAGCAGAGGTAACTATCATTTCCTCTGACTCAGAGCCCTTGCCAAGACAAAAAGTTCGACGAGTGATCCGTAAAGTAAGGTTTTCTAACCCTTTAGCTCACTTGGATCCCAACTTTCGTTTGAAAAAGCAGCAACATGGAAGCCGCTGTCAAGCTTGGACTGAAGATGAGCCGGCTGTCGTTCTTCAAAAAACTCCTCAGAAGCATCTGGATGAGGTTTACTTCTTTCCGCCTTTAACTCTTTTTACTAGATCCTCCTCCTTGTATTACTTTTAACTCTATTTTATCCTTTCAGGAGGTGTCTCGCTCTTCTAGCGACTCATCGCAGACGCAATTTCCGGCCTTCAAGACTGCCCCTGGGTAATGAAAAATCCTCATATTTTCCGGGTTGTTCAAATTGTATCTTTATACTGATGATCTTACAACACTTTTCTTAGTGGCCAAGCTAAATCCAAGAAAGCGAAGGTAGCTAAACCGGTGGAAGACCCGCCAGTGCTTGTATCTGACCCGGCCAGGCCATCCTCTCCATTAACCGATGCTCCAGCAGACCCGCCTGTTGATGTAGAAGCAAATCTTCCTGAGCCGTCATTTGATGAGACCACTGTGAACCCTTCTGCTACTGGACCATCAAGCTCAGCCAACCCGCCATCACCGTCTGCACAAGACGTTCAGATCACCGGGAGCCGCTTTATTGAACCAGGGAATCCAACCATGCTGGCTCGGTGTATTGCAAAACAAGAGGCATTGGAGAGGCAGAAAGTTCGCTTTAACGTTGCCAACTATGACCATCTAAATGCCAATGATATTCTATTCGGCTATATTAGCCATGTACACTCCAGTCGTGACTCTGAGATTGAAATGGTCAAATAGCTGTAGTTGAAATACGAGGTACGTTCTTCCGACTTATCTATATTCCTTCAGCCCCCAAATCTTCAGATTTATGAGAGAATCGGAATGATCTGCAGACTTTTAAAATATAGATCGAGACCTTTACCTTTGAAACTTGTCTGGAATTCAATAGAACAAAAGCTTCACGTGTAGTCCCCAAGGGCCGGTTCATTTTGATCATAAATGAACTAGTACTTTAAATTGTTTGGTACCGTATTCAAAGGACTTAATACTCCGGCTTAACCTTGAGAAACTTGCTGAACTGCATACATTAGCCCCCATGTGCCAAGTGCTGTTACTTTGTAGGGGACTTGGGATTTAAAGTATGTCTTTAGAGTCACAAAAATTTGATTTGGCATACATTAGCCCCCAAGTGTCAAGTGGTTTTTTGTAAAGTACTTGAGACTTGAATCTTGCTCTTTGAACTTGAAACAAAATCTTGACTCACCTGAATGTTTTGCAGAATGCCTTATCTGAATTGAACTCTCAATTGACTGATGCGAAGACCCGGCTAGCGAGTCAGGAAGCAGAAATCAAATTTGCTAACTCCAAATTGCAAATAAGTCTCTCTGAGACAGAAAATTTAAAGACCAGCTTCGCTGCCAAGAAGAAAACTTGGGAAGAGGAAAAGACGCTTCTGACCCAATGTGCTGAGAAGGCCGAAACAACCCTTGAAGAGATTTCAATAGAGATGAATGGGTTAAAGGGCCGGGTATCTCAAATGGTGGCTGCCATCTTTGGTAAGCCGTCCAACTTTAATTTTGTGTGCTTTCTGCTGATCCGGAGTATAAACCGCCAGCTGACTTTGTGTATAAAATATGTGCAGGCCCTCGAAGCAAAAATCTGAGCCAAGACCCTTTGATTAAATTGAAGGCAATGTATACTTTGGTAGAACAACTGTATATTGGCGCACAACGGGCTCTTGCCGCCATCTCTCCTATCAATCAAGGACCCAACCGGCTCAGCGACATCCTAAAGAAACTATCAATCCTGCCTGCCAGGTTTCAAGAAGTGAAACGCTCCTGCGCGCGAGCTGGAGCTTTGACTGCCCTAAGCCGCTCCAAGGCTTGGGTGCCAGACCTAGACCCGGCGGACGTGGCCAGAGGCTATCCCACTGTGAAGGAAGATGGTTCTCCTTTTGGGCAGGATGACTTCATGGCCTGCGCGCGCGGAGTCTGACCTCAGGCAACTACCCTGGGAGATGACACCAATATTGACAAATACTAGCAGAGTTTTGATGCTGAAAATAGGAAGATGGACACTCCCTCATACAAGGTAACATATTTGATTCCACCGGTAAGAGAAGACACATTTGCCCCGGAAGTTGACCCGGTCGGCCTGATCGACAACGAAGCCGAATTTGTCGCCGTGAATGGTTTTGATTGGTCAAAACCCAACTTCCAGCCAACAAAAGGTGGTGAACCGGTGATGGAGGAACAATGATCATCTTCATGGGCTTATAAAGCCTTGTAATAGCTTAGTTGTGAAAACACTGTATGCTTTGCTTATGCCATCGCGCATAAAACACTTCTATGTGATCCCGTGTTTCCTGATGCCACTGTATGCATCGTATTTAATGTTTGTTTTTGCAATATTTGAACTCTGTTCCTGTAGATACAAAAAAGACTGGCTTGGCAGCTTAGGACCAAATGGGTTAAAACACCCGATTTATAGCCAATATGTTTACCACAGTAGGAACCAGAAACAGATATAAACAAAGGACAAGGGCTAAGATGAACTCTTTTAGTTAATACAACGGGCAATTGCGTATAAGTAATAACCATACCTTGTACCTTTGGATCCTTAGACCGCCAGCTTGAATAACCCGGGTGATGAAATTGAGAATTCAAACTTTATGAGAAGTCAATGCTTTTGAATACTCAATGACCATTATACCTTGGTAGCTGTGTTGTTAAATAGTCAAGCCGGTGAAGAATACCAGGCTACTTATTTGTAATATTGAGACAACAAAAAAAACTAAAAGGCAAACAACAGATAATAAGCATAATTTAGCCTTGTATTCAAAATGTTGGGGGCTTCTGATTCGAATACGATCAGTAAACCGGACCAAAGGGGTTAAACTAAGGTTCGAATACGACCATATAGCCCCCAGTGGTTTTGGCGTTGCGACGATCAAGAGGGTACCGACAGCTATGTTCTCTTTGGTTCGAATACGACATATGTTTGAACAGGAAGCCCCCAAATGACCTTGAGAGGTTTTTAACGACCCTGATTTGAATATGATCCAAGTCAGACCCAAAAGGGGTTAAGCTATGATTCAGATACGATCAAGAAGCCCCCAAGTGAGTTTGGCCTTGAGCCGATCAAGAGGGTTACGACAGCTATGTTCTCTTTGGTTCGAATACGACCTATGTTTGAACAGGAAGCTCCCAAATGACCTTGAGAGGTTTTTAACAACCCTGATTCGAATATGATCAGCTCCTTAATAGTCATTTGAGAATAAGAAATAACACATATGCATAATCTTTAAAAAGAAAAGAGACCAATGGTCTTACTTTATTACTTATCATGGTATATACAATGTCAAAGTATGTACATGATGATAGCCGGTGGCTCAGGTGTAGTATGGCCGAAGTTGAGCAATGTTCCACGGCCGGCGGGTCTCCTCCTCCGACTTACATGAGTCTTTGTGCTCTCGAACGTCAATGAGGTAATATGACCCGTTGTTTAAGTTCTTACTGACCACAAAAGGTCCTTCCCAAGGTGGGGATAACTTGTGTGCATCTGACAGATCTTGGATGAGCCGGAGCACCAGGTCGCCTTCCTGAAAAGTCCTCGACTTAACTCGACGGCTGTGATAACGACGCAGGTCCTGTTGATAAATTGCTGACCGGGCCGCTGCTAAGTCTCTTTCTTCATCCAACAAGTCAAGTGCATCCTGTCTGGCTTGTTCATTATTAGCTTCAACATAAGCCATCACACGGGGTGAATCATGACGGATGTCACTAGGCAACACTGCTTCTGCTCCATAAACCATGAAGAAAGGTGTGTAACCTATAGACCTGTTGGGTGTGGTGTTAATACTCCACAACACCGAGGGTAATTCCTCTACCCAACAACCCGTCATTCACTGTAAAGGAACCATAAGCCGGTGTTTGAGCCCTTTCAAAATTTCCTGATTGGCTCTCTTAGCTTGACCATTGGATTGATGATGAGCTACAGAAGAAACATCAAGCCAGATGTGCTCACGTTGACAAAACTCCTCCATAGCCCCTTGGGACAGATTAGTGCCATTGTGAGTGATAATGCTGTGTGGAAAACCAAAACGGAAGATCACCTTTTTCATGAACTGAACCGCCATGGCCGCGTCACACTTACTCACAGGCTCCGCCTCAACCCACTTAGTGAATTTATCAACTGCCACCAAGAGATGTGTCTTTTTATCCTTAGACCTTTTGAAAGGTCCCACCATGTCAAGCCCCCAGACCGCAAACGGCCAAGCGATTGGAATCATCCGGAGCTCTTGAGCCGGCACATGCGCTCGTCGTGCAAACTTTTGACATCCATCACATCTGCTGACCAGATCCTCTGCATCAGCATGAGCCGTTAACCAGTAAAAACCGTGACGAAAAGCCTTGGCCACCAGAGATTTTGACTCGGCATGATGACCACAATCGCCTTCATGGATCTCACGAAGTATTTCTTGACCTTCTTCGGGGGAAACGCACCGCTGAAATGCTCCGGAGACACTGCGATGGTATAATTCTCCATCCGAAATCGTCATTGACTTAGACCCCCGGGTTATCTCTCGAGCCAAGGTCTCATCTGCTGGCAACTCTCCCTGGGTCATTTAAGCCAAGAACGGTATTGTCCAATCTGGGATGACATGAAGAGCCGCCACCAACTGCGCCTCCGGGTCAGGAACAACTAAATCTTCTTCTGTGGGAAACTTGACAGATGGGTTATGCAAAACATCCAAAAAGGTGGTAGGTGGTATCGGCTTACGCTGAGACCCCAACCGGCTTAAAGCATCAGCCGCTTCGTTCTTTCGACGGTCAATGTGCTCCACCTGATAACCTTTAAAATGCCCTGCAGCAGCATCAACCTCCCGGCGATAAGCCGCCATGAGAGGGTCTTTGGAATCCCACTTGCCCGATACCTGTTGAGCCACTAGATCTGAGTCGCCAAGACATCTGACCTGGCTCAAACTCATCTCTTTTGCCAGTCGAAGACCATGGAGCAAGGCTTCATACTCTGCTGTGTTGTTAGTGTAAGGAAACATCAACCGTAACACATAACAAAACTTTTCACCTCGCAGAGAGGTTAACACCACTCCAGCCCCCGAGCCTTCCAACTGCCTGGACCCATCAAAATGAATAGTCCAATGCGTGTTGTCTGGTTTCTCTTCTGGCATCTGCATCTCTGTCCAGTCATTAATGAAGTCAACCAGTGCTTGAGACTTCATCGCAGTACGTGGCACATACTTCAACCCATGAGACCCAAGCTCAATTGCCCACTTGGCGACTCGCCCAGTGGCTTCTCTATTTTGAATGATGTCTCCCAAAGGAGCAGAGATAACCACGGTGATTGGATGTCCCTGAAAATAATGCTTAAGCTTCCGGCTTGCCATGAACACCCCATATACAAGCTTCTGCCAATGTGGATACCGTTGCTTGGATTCAATTAGCACCTTACTGACGTAATAAACCGGCCGTTGAACCGGATGCTCCTTGCTAGCCTCCTTGCGCTCCACCACAATAGCCACACTAACAGCTCGTGAGTTGGCGGCCACGTATAACAGCAGCGGCTCTTTCTCAATTGGAGCAGCCAGGACCGGCGGCTCAGCAAGCTGTGTCTTCAGATCTTCAAAAGCAGAATTCGCAACATCGTGATGTCTACTACACAACCTTCTTCTTGTAGACGTTGTTGGGCCTCCAAGTGCAGAGGTTTGTAGGACAGTAGCAAATTTCCCTCAAGTGTATGACCTAAGGTTTATCAATCCGTAGGAGGCGTAGGATGAAGATGGTCTCTCTCAAGCAACCCTGCAACCAAATAACAAAAAGTCTCTTGTGTCCCCAACACACCCAATACAATGGTAAATTGTATAGGTGCACTAGTTCGGCGAAGAGATGGTGAAACAAGTGGTATATGGATAGTAGATAAAGGTATTTGTAATCTGAAATTATAAAACAGCAAGGTAACAAGTGATAAAAGTGAGCGTAAACGGTATTGCAATGCTAGGAAACAAGGCCTAGGGTTCATACTTTCGTTAGTGTAAGTTCCCTCAACAATACTAACATAATTGGATCATAAAACTATCCCTCAACATGCAACAAAGAGTCACTCCAAAGTCACTAATAGCGGAGAACGAACGAAGAGATTATGGTAGGGTACGAAACCACCTCAAAGTTATTCTTTCCAATCAATCTGTTGGGCTATTCCTATAAGTGTCACAAACAGCCCTAGAGTTCGTACTAGAATAACACCTTAAGACACAAATCAACCAAAACCCTAATGTCACCTAGATACTCCAATGTCACCTCAAGTATCCGTGGGTATGATTATACGATATGCATCACACAATCTCAGATTCATCTATTCAACCAACACAAAGGACCTCAAAGAGTGCCCCAAAGTTCTACCGGAGAATCACGATGAAAACGTGTGCCAACCCCTATGCATAGGTTCATGGGCGGAACCCGCAAGTTGATCACCAAAACATACATCAAGTGAATCACGTGGTATCCCATTGTCACCACAGATACGCACGGCAAGACATACATCAAGTGTTCTCAAATCTATAAAGACTCAATCCGATAAGATAACTTCAAAGGGGAAACTCAATTCATTACAAGAGAGTAGAGGGGGGAAGAAACATCATATGATCCAAATATAATAGCAAAGCTCGCGATACATCAAGATCGTATTATCTCAAGAACACGAGAGAGAGAGATCAAACACATAGCTACTGGTACATACCCTCAGCCCTGAGGGAGAAATACTCCCTCCTCGTCATGGAGAGCACCGGGATGATGAAGATGGCCACCGGAGAAGGATTGCCCCCTCCGGCAGGGTGCCGGAAAGGGTCTAGATTGGTTTTCGGTGGCTACGGAGGCTTATGGCGGCGGAACTCCCGATCTATTGTATCTTCTGGAAGTTTTACGATACGTAGGTATATATGGGTGAAAGGAGTACGTTGGTGGACCGAAGGGGGGGCCATGAGGCAGGGGGGTGTTCCCCAGGGGGGTGGGCGCGCCCCACCCTCGTGAGCTCCTCCTTCATCTTCTGACGTAGGGTCCAAGTCTATCCGGTAGGTTTCCTTCCAAAAATAACTTCTCTAGTTGATTTCGTTCCGTTTCGACTCCGTTTGATATTCCTCTTCTTCGAAACACTAAAATAGGCATAAAACAACAAATCCGGGCTGGGCCTCCGGTTAATAGGTTAGTCCCAAAAATAATATAAAAGTGGATAATAAAGCCCAATATTGCCCAAAACAGTAGATAATATAGCATGGAGCAATCAAAAATTATAGATACGTTGGAGACGTATCACATCGCTCCAAACAAAATCATCTGTTTTCTTCATCATCTGATATAGAGGCATTGCCTTCTCCCCTAACCGGCTTATGAATCGGCTCAAAGCAGCAACACAGTCCGCCAGTTGTTGAACGTCATTGATGCATGTTGGTCTGGCCAGGGATGTAATTGCCTTGATTTTCTCCGGGTTAGCCTCAATACCTCGGTTAGACACCAAAAAACCCAAGAGCTTGCCGGCTGGGACTCCAAAAACACACTTGGCCGGGTTAAGCATCATTTTGTAGACCCGGAGATTATCAAAAGTCTCTTTCAGATCTGTGACCAAGGTTTCCTCTTTCCTGGATTTTACCACTATATCATCCACATAAGCATGAACATTACGCCCAATTTGATTGTGAAGACAATTCTGCACACACCGTTGGTAAGTCGTCTGGGCACTCTTAAGCCCAAAAGGCATAGAAACATAGTAGAAAGCTCCAAAAGGAGTAATAAAAGTTGTCTTCTCCTGATCCTTGACCGCCATCTTGATCTGATGATAACTAGAATAAGCATACAAGAAACTCAAACGTGTGCAACCCGCCATAGCATCAATGATCTGATCAATACGGGGGAGAGCAAAAGGATCAGCCGGACAAGCTTTGTTTAGATCGGTGTAATATACACACATACGCCAGGTGCCATTCTTTTTTAGTACAAGCACCAGGTTAGCTAACCACTCTGGGTGAAAGACCTCTACAATGAACCCGACCACCAAGAGCCGGGCCACCTCTTCTCCAATAGCCTTGCGCCTTTCTTCATTGAACCGTCGGAGAAACTGTCTGACAGGTTTGAATTTTGGATCAATATTAAGAGTGTGCTCAGCGAGTTCCCTTGGGACACCCGGCATGTCTGAAGGTTTCCATGCAAAGATGTCCAGGTTCTCACGGATGAACTCGATGAGCGCGCCTTCCTATTTCAGATCCAAGTTTGCACTGATGATGAACTGCTTGGATGAGTCGCCAGGCACAAAGTCAACCATCTTGGTGTCATCAGCTGATTTGAATTTCAACACCGGCTCATGCTCTGTTGTTGGTTTCTTTAATGACGTCATGTCTGTCGGGTCAACATGATCCTTATAAAACTTTAACTCCTCTATTGCACAAACAGATTCAGCATAGGCGGCATCACCTTCTTCACACTCCAAGGCTATCTGTCGGATCCCATGTACTATAATGGTGCCCTTATGACCCGACATCTTGAGCTGTAAATACACATAACACGGCCGAGCCATGAACTTGGCATAAGCCGGCCGCCCAAACAGAGCATGATATGGGCTTTTGATTTTAACCACCTCAAAAGTTAATTTTTCTGCTCTGGAGTCATACTCATCCCCAAAGGCTACTTCCAGCTCAATCTTACCAACTGGGTATGCCGATTTACCAGGTACCACACCGTGAAAAATAGTGTTGGATTGTTTAAGATTTTTATCAGTCAATCCCATCCGGCGGAACGTCTCATAGTAGAGGATGTTGATGCTGCTGCCTCCATCCATAAGTACTTTAGTGAATTTGTATCCACCAACCTGAGGTGCCACTACCAAGGCCAAGTGGCCCGGATTATCAACCCGGGGCGGGTGATCCTCTCTGCTCCACACAATAGGCTGCTCTGACCAACGTAGATAACGTGGAATCGCCGGCTCAACGGCATTGACGGCCCTCTTGTGAAGCTTCTGGTCCCTCTTACATAAACTAGTGGTAAATACATGGTATTGCCCACTACTCAGCTGTTTTGGGTTGCTCTGATAACCGGATTGTTGCTGCTGATTACCTTGGCCGGGTTGTTGATTATATCCTCCTTGGTTACCAGGATGGCCCTGACTGTGAAATCCTCCTCCACCTGAACCGGCGCCCGAGCCATGAAAACCGCCTCCTCCTGAACCGCCACTTGGGCCGTGACCTCCATCAAACGCGTTTGAATTTTTAAACGCCTTCATCACTACAAAAAAATACACTTCCGTGATGATACGTGTTTGTCACAGTAGGTCACTTTTTTTGTCATGCATGTACATCCATGACAAATTTATGACAGAATCAAGATAGTCATACATGTGCTGTCGTAGAAGTGTTCCATGACATTACCAAAATTATCATCACAGAAGTGTCCACTTCCATGACAATAAATCGCGCGTCACAGAAGTGCTTTCGTCAAGGGTGACCGACACGTGGCATCCACCGTAACGGAACGCCGTTAAGCTATCGAGTCGGGTTTTGGATCCGATAACCCGTTAACAGCCCCGACCAATGGGGATTTTCCACGTGTAAAATCATCATTGGCTAGAGGAAACACGTGTCGGCTCATCATTGGGACAGATGTCATCCACTCACTGGACAGAAGGCGCCTATGATACGTCGACACGTGGCACGGCCCAACAGTGGCCCATTCCTGTGAAAAGGCCGTCCCATTTGACTTGGTCAAAAGCTGGCGGGCCGGCCCATGGAAAGCCTGTTAACGGCCTGTTCGCATATAGCCCATTAACAACCCGCTAACCCAAGGCCCGTTACGCCCTATCCGAATTAGGCCCAATAGCGTCATCTAGGCCGTCCAATAGATTCCATCCCGTTTTCACTTCTGGCCCATGTATAGCCCATGACGTCTTTCGGCCCATATGAGGCCCTTTGTAACTCTTGGCCCATTAGCGGCCCGTGCTGAAACTGGCCCATAATGAACAGTGTATCACTTTACACCCATTAACGGCCCGTGGTGAAACTGGCCCGTAATGAACAGTGTATCACTTTATACCCATTAACGGCCTGTTATTCCGTTGGGCCGTCTCCAGCCCATGTTATCTTTCGGCCTTCTCAGAGCCCATTTATACTTGGGCTCATTTCCAACATTCGTTTACTTACGGCCCGTTATTGTCATTTTCTGCTTGTGGGCCAAATTCAGCCCGTGGTTACAGTCGGCCCGTTTGTGGTCCGTTAATACGTTGGGCCGTTTTCATAGAGTCATCAAATACGGCCTATTAATGATGGCCCATTATGGTCGGCCCATGAACGGACGATTCCAACTCTAGCCCGTTTACGGCCAGAATGCGATCTGTTCGGCCCATGAACGGACGATTCCAACTCTAGCCCGTTTACGGCCAGAATGCGGTCTGTTTGGCCCATGTTTGGCCAATCGATCATACTGCCCGTATAAGGCCCATTGATGATACGGCCCGTAGAAGGCCCATTGATGATACGACCCGTAGAAGGCCCATTGTTTCTACGGCCCGTAGAAGGCCCACTGTTTCTATGGCCCGTAGAAGGCCCACTGTTTCTACGGCCCGTAGGAGGCCCAGTGTCACTACAGTAAATATTATCCCATGGTTATTGTGGCCTAGTTTTAAAAAATAGGTTATTGCAGCCACTAGCAAACCATAGAAAAAGAACTGCACTGACTACAAGCAAACAAATAAACAAGACAACAAGGAAATAAATAAGCAAGCAACTTACACTAGGCTATCACGGCTATTACACATATTACATCCACTCGGCATCAAAGTTCGCCACTAGTGCAAATATAGGGAACACAGCAGCATATAAACGCCGCAGAAAAACAAGTCCAGAACTGAAACCACTTCAGAAGAGTGTAAGAAACAATATCCTGGGTACCCATAATGCTGGCAAGATGCTTAGCAAGCTTATTAAGTTTCTCTTGTTTGGCGCTTAAGTCCTCCAGCGCTTGCTGTTGCACCAGAAAGTATGCATCTGAATTCTACAGGGACTTTCTCAGTCCTTCGGCTTCCTGTCGCATAACATCTGATCGATGTCTTTCAACTTGAAGTTGAGACTCAAGAAGACGAACTGATTCAGGCAATGAGTTCGAAGAGCTGGTGCCAGCAGTGGTAGCCAGTAACTCGAACACTACATCAAGAGAGGACTTTGGAGTTGTCTCAGTGTCTTCAATATAGTTTTTATCAGCTTTCTTGGAGACCAACAGGGATGTCTCACTATCTTGAACCTTATCTGCATTACTTCCTTTACCATTGCATAACAGGGTACTCTTCTCCAATATTTTATCTGCGTTCTAAAAGAGAAACAAACAAACACATCTCAGGTTTACAATGTAGTATATGAAACTCATTTTGGTAAACCAGTTCAGTAGTAAGGTGGACAGAATAACAACATGAAACAAACATATATCTATGTAGTATGGTCATTGTATGGTCTATATCATTCTACTTTATGTTGCCAAATCAAGATAGATACAGTTCGAATCATATCTATTTAAGACAAAGCAGCATAGACAGAATATAAGTGTGGGAAACTACACAACAATAACAACACTTGTAATGTGCATGGCATGAGAACATAACTGTTTATTCAATTGAAACTGAAATCAACATAGAGCAAGGTACAACAGCAAACATCAAAACATGTTGAAGAAACAGGTTTAAAACATACCTGTTGTGCCATTGGAGTTTCAATTGCATCCTTCAAATTTGAAATTAGTTGGTATCAGTAAATACAGTGATGCAAGAGCAAAGTAGTATGAACCATAGCTAGGGAACCTGACCTGAGAACAATTCTTCTTCTGCTTTAAGCGTTGACTTTGGATTCGGAGTGGTGGTCCTCGTGATTTGGGCACTGCAGTTGCCTTACTAACTGCTCGTGTTTGGGTGCTCTATGGTGGAGATGGTGCTGTGTCAACGGGAACTGGGTGTCTATCTGCTGGGGTTGGGGTTAGAAGGGGTGTAGCTGGTTCTCTGTCCAACTGGGTAGGGGTACAATCTGCATGAGTGTGGGTTATGTGTGGTGGGGCTGGTTCTTGGGCAAGTACAACCGTGGTTCTATTTGCATCAACAGGTAGCACGATCTTTTCTGAAGACCGTGTTTTTACTCCCACAGATACTGCCATCACTCCCTCCAATTGAAATGGCCGATAAACAAGAAAAGTAATTGAATGTACAGACATTGTAAGATAGATAGGTGCAATGGATAGTAGGGAAGAAAACAGGGCATGAAATAATTCACATTTATGTTGTCTAAGCAAACAGAATAGCAGGACATAATTTCACATATATGATGGCTAATTAAACAGGAGAGCATGACACAATTTCACATGTATGATGGCTAACTAAACAGGATAGAATGACATACTTCAAAATATGATGACTATGTAAACAGGATGACATGATATAACTATACGATGTGTCTATTAAAGTGGTTGGCATGCCATAAATCACAAACATGCCGTCGATGGAAACATGATGGCATGATATAATTCACGGATAGAATGACATAATTTAAATATGATGACTATGTAAACAGGATGAGATGATATAACTATATTATGTCTTTAGAAAATGGGTTGGCATGCCATAATTCAGATACATGCTGTCTATGTAAACATCATGGCATGACATAATTCAAATATATGATTTATATACTAAGGAAGTGAGCAGAGGGCAATCGCATATATGATGTGTCAACTAAGGAGATGGCATTCAATATTGTGTATATGATGTAAAAACTAAGCATTGCAATACAACATATGCATTATATGAGTAATATAACCCTGCCAAGTTTGAGCATACACCTCAGGGGGATAATAGGACTGGTCATCTGCCTCTGAGTCCTCCTCTGAAGAGCTATCTGTAACCAGCAAGATATCTGCTTCAGCAGGTGGAATTGTCTGCTCTAAAGACCTTGTTTTCACTCCATATTTCTCCATCACCAATTCAAATGGCTGATGCACAGGAAGAGCAGTTGAATATACAAACATTGTCGACAAAAGTAATGAGAAATACAAAAAAAGGATGACATGATATAATTCACATATATGAAGCTTGCCTAAACAGCATGGCATTGCATAATTCACATACATAATGCCTTGCAACAAGATAACATTGCATAATTCACATATATAATGTCTTGCAACAAGATGGCATTGCATAATTCACATATATGGTAATTAGACACTAAACAGGTGGCATTCACACAAATCATGTCTAAACTAAGCAAATGACATAGCAATACAAGATACCATACATACGATATGAGCAACATAACCCTGCCAAGTTAGGGCATGCACCTCGGGGGGGGGGGGGGATATGACCGGTCATCTGTCTCTGAATCCTCCTCTGAGGAGCTATCGGTAACCAGCAAGACATGCGCTTCGTCAGATAGCATTGTCTGCTCTAAAGACCTTGTTTCCACTCCAGATTTTTCCATGACCATGCCAAATGGCTGATGCACAGGAAGAGTAATTGAATGTACTAAAATTTTTGACAAATTTAACACGTAATAAAAAATGATGGCATGATATAATTCACATATAAGATGACTGGCTAACCAGGGTGGCATTGAAAAATTCACATATATGATGCCTGGCTAGACAAGATGGCATTGCATGATGCACATATACGATAAAGAAGCTAAACATATGGCATTGACACAAAGCATGTCTAAACTAAGCAGATGACATATTTAATGTATACAGTAAGCAATGCAAGGCACCATATGCATGATATTACCAACATCAGCATGCCAAGTTAGAGCGAAGACCTCATGGGGTAAATAGGAGTGGTCTTCTCCTTCTGAATCCCCCTCATAATAGTTATCTTCCTCTTGATTATGATCCGAAATGGGTGGAGGGGGGGGCTGCCTTTGCGCCCACCATGGAACAACGTCTGCATGAAATTTTATTGCCACGCAAGGCTCGTCTCTTTTGCTCTACATGATCAGTTCCATTGTGTACAATAACTAGCATGCATAGGAATAAAACATAGTGAGATTATGTAAGGAGTGCATGCACAAATCCAGAGTGATGGTAGCAAACTGTGGATAGACCCAAAACCAATGATAGTAGGTAGATAATAGCTTTAGTTAAAAAATACAGATAATGGCTCCTTTAATGTTTTTTTGCACCCAACATGAAACTCATAGTAGACACCGGAGATTAACCAGATAGTAGACAGATAGTACTGATTGCTGCCCCAATATGTACCCCACAACCATTTAAAAACTCAAGTTTCAGCATTAGTTTGGACCTGACTCGGAGTCTAATAGGTGAACACGATGATAATGTAGCATGTCATCATATTAAGCAACGCATAACGTAAGCAGACACGGAAGAGTGCGACCTCTCTTGCGGACTCGTGTAGTCCTCAAGGTCATTTGCTCAGTTGATGATGGTAATGCAGTTGCCATGGCTGCCGGCGGCGGGGAAGAAGATCTAAGGCGGCGAAAGATAGTCTAGAGAGCGGATCCCTGCTGTGGTGAACCCTTCCGTTGTTGGAGCAGCTGAGCTGGGGTGGAACACAGCGCCGCAGGAGCAGGACAAACCACACAAGGTTTTCTTTGACACATATATGTAACAGAAGTAATTGAGTAAGGGCTTGTTTGAATTTGAGGATTCTAACAATGCAGGGATAGGAAATAGACAGGAATAGGATAGGAATGCATGTGCAAAACAGAGAATTTAAAAACACAGGATTTCTGCCAATCTGTGTGTTTGATTCACAACAATTGGAAGATCACAGGATGCAAAAAAGCATGGTGAGATTAAGTCAAACCACAAGAAAATGTACGGTTATAATGCTATTATGCTACTATCTCTTAGGCTTGTGCTTGATGAATAGGAATATGAAAAGGAGGAGAAATGGAAATTAGAATTCCTACGGTTTTTCTTTCAAGGAGACACTAAAGGAACAAATCCTACAGTTTTCATTTGCTCCATTCCTTTGCACCAAATTCATGAAAAGTAGTACCATAGGAAACTTTCCAATTCCGATGTTTTTCATTCACTTTTCCTTTCAAGCACTGGCGATTCTAGTAGGCAGGCTTGAGCAAGGAAAATCCTACACTAAAAAAATGTTTTTGTGCTACTTCTATTACTTTGGACCCAGGCCACTGCCATACTAGCTCAACTCCCAGGCCCATCGACAAATGCACATCTCAAACGCGCAGAGATAAATAATGATGGCGTTCAAGAGAGTCCATCACGGATAGCTAAGTTGCCTGGTACCTCACTGCTTGTCATATAGTAGGATAAAATAATCGTATTTCCCGTTACTACGAGTGCTCAGTGGACAATATATATAACATGTAGAGTAAAAAAGAGATGCAACAAGTGTACAACCTCTTTGGTGAAGCCATGTCGATCTCAGCGTGATTGGGTTGGCCGGTGAGGATGCTCCGGCAGACTTGGCTGTCGGAGGAGGGGAAGAAGATCTTAGGCGTCTGGAGATGGAGCCCGAGGTACTGCTCCACTGTGATGGTGGGTTTCGTCGTTGGAGCAGCTCTGGTGAGTTGTACGACGCTGAGGCTGAAGCAGGACAAGAGAGACAATGAACAACGTTAACCTGAGTGGAATTCTAATAGCATCTCCAATACATGACGTAAAATACATAAACACAAAGTGCTAGATGTAAAATACATCAGCCCCTCATCTCTGAACTTAACTATCGAATCTGAATTTAACTGTCGAAACTAAACTTAACTATCGAAACTGAACTTAACTGTCGAAACTGAATTTTGCTGTCGAAACTGAATTTTGCTGTCGAAACTGAATTTTGCTGTCGAAACTGGACGCACTAGCAAGGTGAGGCTACACGTCGGTCGACTGACTTTTTCATCTCTGGTCAGTCGATTTTGCAGCCGTTGGATACGAAATCAAGGGCCTGCGGTTCATCTTCAACCTCCACCCCCCTGAGCCGGCCAAACAGCAGCCCGCCGCCGCCCGCGGCCGGCGGTGCGCCGCCCCGCCCGCCCCGAAAACACTCCCCACCGCCGGTCCGCCGCCGCCCCGGCCATCCCTCTAGCCCCCCCGTGCCGAGATTTTTCTCTGGCGATCCCCACGCCACCGCCCCACCACCGCTGGCGACCACCGCCCCCATCCTGAATCCTAAGATAGATAGTGGGGTACCTCTCCGGCGAGCCCCCCTCCCCGCTGCGGCTGGTTCTTCCTTCACCCCGGCGGCATCGGAGTGAAGTGTAGCTAAATTGGAGCAGCATCGCAAGCAAGAGCAAGAGCGAGAGCAGCAGCGCGAGCAAGAGCAATAGCAAGAGCAGACCAGGCAGGGGACCGAGAGCAAGAGCAGAGCAGCAGCGCAAGTGAGAGCTAAAGCAGCAGCAGGTCCTACTGTTGTGGACGTCGCCGCCGAGGGAGCGACGCCATGGAGGAAGTGGCCGGCGACGCCGCCGTGGATGGAGCCGCGCCGTGTCGGCTCGGGACCGAGCGCCGGCAGCACTGTGAGATCGAATCAAGAAGAAAATGCGGCGATTAGTGTACAACCTCTTTGGTGGCGCCGATTAGGCCGCAGCTTCATCCGAGGAAACGGTGATGATGATGCTCTTCCGGTGGGGCAGGTGAAGACGGCGGTGTGGGAATGGAGGTGGCGCGAAAGACGAGGGGAACGTCGGGGCAGCTCCTTGGAGGTGGAGGATGGTGTGGCTGAACAGGCGGGACGATGAGATCGACGGCGGATCCTCATCCGGTACGGTGGATGAGGGATGTCGAGGTGTTGCTGTGGACGACGTCATCGGGGAAGAGGCTCCGGCTGGGTGGCAGACGGAGCAGGGTGTGGGGTTTCGTCGCGGGTTTTCGCGGCCTCGGTGTACGAATGGGTGGGCGGATGGGATGGCAGTGGGGAACCATGGCTTAGAGACGCGCTTGTCCGAAATGTGGGGTAAGTTACGAAAGTACCCCCACCGATTTGAGGCAGTTCTTTCGGTTCAGGGGTACCACGGGCATTTCGTGTGTCGGGATTTCACAGGAGGTGGGAGTTTTCGTGCGTGTTGTAATTTCGGAATAGCAAGGTGCGGTTTGAGATGGAGGGAGGTGTCGGAGCACAACGAGACAAAGATATATCTTAAATATTTCAGGCTAACAAGGCGCGGGTTGAAGAGGCGGGAGTTTCCCAGCACGATAGACAGAGACGCTAGCTTGAATTTTCGGCATAACAAGGTGCGACTTGAAATTTCGGAAGAACAAGCTTAACGTGTACCAAAAAATACAATTTGCACCTCAACACGCACAACACACACACAAACACCATTTAGACTAGAGTAAGGTACATGTTCATTGCACGCATGAGATTTGGCAACCAACTTATGAATAAATACCACATTATAGCATGCAAGATTTGAGTCATATATGCATGATGTAGATGTTCGTTTAATTCTTATAGTTCATTCATTCAAAATCATCTAGTTTTTATAAGAAAGCTAATCTATTTTAAGATTCATGGAATTGTGCGTCGTAAGACATAAAGTAAAAACAAATAATGACAAATCATGTAGAAAAACATTTGGGCAATTCTGATACGGAAGATTCTAGAACAAATAAGAAGTGCTTGTGTTTTGATGTTTGTGCATTATGCTTAATTTCAACCATGGAGTCTTCTAGATTATACATGTGGCGAAATCTGGTGGAATCTAGATGATATCCAACGGCCAATAGTGCTCAAATTTGCCATCTTTGGACCATCGGATTCGCCTCATCCAACGACCATCTTTCAAAGTTAAAGTTACCCGCACACAATTTAAAAAATATATAAAATAATATATATATAGGGGTATAGATATAAATATGTGATGCAAAAGCCGTCCATCATCTCCAATTAGAATAGTGTGTCCATGCACGGATGCGACGTGGCCAAATGATGTCTGCCATCGGTATCTCAAATTCAAATCAGTCTGACCTTGTTCAATGTGTATACATTACAACATGCTCGTTTCCAAACCACACCGCGCAGATCTCCGTTATATTCATGCATGCATGGGTTTCAAACATTAGGATCTCTTATTCAAATATTTGAATTCAACGTTACATTGATTGTGACCTCACCTATTCAGCTATTCTTTTACACCCACACAGTAGTCTTCTCTTTATAATTGTACCACTAACCTTCTCTCGTGCATGCATTGTAGGATCGAAAGTATGTCTAGAGGGGGGGTGATTAGACTACTTGACCAAATAAAAACTTAACCTTTTCCCAATTTTAGTTCTTGGCAAATTTTAGCTATTGTAGGACAAGTCAAGCAATCATCACACAATTCAAGCAAGCATGCAAAGAGTATATTGGCAGCGGAAAGTAAAGCATGCAACTTGCAAGAATGTAAAGGGAAGGGTTTGGAGAATTCAAACGCAATTGGAGACACGGATGTTTTTCCCGTGGTTCGGATAGGTGGTGCTATCCTACATCCACGTTGATGGAGACTTCAACCCACAAAGGGTAACGGTTGCGCGAGTCCACGGAGGGTTCCACCCACAAAGGGTAACGGTTGCGCGAGTCCATGAAGGGCTCCACCCACGAAGGGTCCACGAAGAAGCAACCACCCACAAAGGGTCCACGAAGTAGCAACCTTGTCTATCCCACCATGGCCATCGCCCACGAAGGACTTGCCTCGCTAGCGGTAGATCTTCACGAAGTAGGCGATCTCCTTGCCCTTACAAACTCCTTGGTTCAACTCCACAATCTTGTCGGAGGCTCCCAAGTGACACCTAGCCAATCTAGGAGACACCACTCTCCAAGAAGTAACAAATGGTGTGTAGGTAATGAACTCCTCGCTCTTGTGCTTCAAATGATAGTCTCCCCAACACTCAACTCTCTCTCATAGGATTTGGATTTTGTGGAAAGAAGATTTGAGTGGAAAGCAACTTGGGAAGGCTAGAGATCAATATTCATATGGTAGGAATGGAATGTCTTGATCTCAACACATGAGTAGGTGGTTCTCTCTCAGAACATATGAGTTGGAATTGAGTATGTGTTCTGATGGCTCTCTCCACGAATGAAGAGGAGGTGGAGGGGTATATATAGCCTCCACACAAAATCCAACCGTTACACACAGTTTTCCAATCTCAGTGGGACCGAATCAACAAACTCGGTTGGACCGAAAAGGTAAACCTAGTGACCGTTAGAGATTTTCGGTGGGACTGACATGCAACTTGGTAGGACTGATATGGTTAGGGTTTGGGCATAACGTAATCTCGGTGAGACCGATTACACAAACTCGGTGAGACCGATTTTGGTAATTAGCTAACCAGAGAGTTGGTCAGGCAAACTCGGTGGGACCGATTTGCTCTTTCGGTGAGACCGAAAAGTTACAAAAAGGAAACACTGAATTTACATTGCAATCTCGGTGGGACCGATTCGCTCTTTCGGTGAGACCAAAAGTTACGAAAGGGAAATAGAGAGTTTGCAATCCCATCTCGGTGAGACCGAGATCCCTATCGGTAGAACCGAATTGCTAGGGTTTGGCAGTGGCTTATGACAAGTGAAACTCGGTGGCGCCGGATAGAAAGAATCGGTAGGACCGAGTTTGGCTTAGGGTTTAGGTCATATGTGGATATGGGAAAGTAGTTGAGGGTTTTGGAGCATATCATTAAGCACATGAAGCAAGAGGCTCATTAAGCAACACCTCATCCGTCCTTGATAGTATTGGCTTTTCCTAAGGACTCAATGTGATCTTGGATCACTAAAATATAAAATGAAGAGTCTTGAGCTTTTGAGCTTGAGCCAAACTTTTGTCCTTAGCATTTTGAGGGTTCCACTTTCACATCCATGCCATGCCAATCATTGAGCTTTCCTGAAATAGTCATCTTGGAATAGCATTAGCTCAATGAGCTATATGTTGTTATGAATTACCAAAACCACCTAGGGATAGTTGCACTTTCAATCTCCCCCTTTTTGGTAATTGATGACAACATATAGATCAAAGCTTCGACAAATGATAATAAGCATGAAATATATCGTCGCTTTGAGAAGTATGTGATAAGTAAGAGCTCCCCCTAAATTTGTGCATATTTAAAATTTGCTTTGGACTGCAAATGCACAAGGAGTTAGAGTCATGGGTTACTCTTCCATGTCACATACATCTTGGTGGAGCGCTTAAAATGATAAGAATGAAATACATGCACTCATCACCAAGAATAGTGAATGATCACATAAGATAGATAAGATAATAGCATTAAGTGTAGCTTATGATCAAACACATGATCATCAATGTCTCACGAGCAATGACATAGTATCTCAAGCACTCAAAAGCAAACAAAGTTCGAAAAACCACCAAATAAAACAAGAGAGAATAAAAGCAACACTCTCTCTCGAAACCTATGATCTATACATTTTTCTCCCCCTTTGGCAACAAGTTACCAAAAAGTTCCTAGAAAATGCATAGTGCTAGATCGACGCTCAGGCTTGATCTTCAGGTGGTGGTGGAGTCTGGAGCACTCCAAGGACGAAGGCTTCTGTAGACGCTGAAGTAGACGCTGGAGCAGGTTGGGCTGGTGCTACGGCTGGAGCTGAGGCGGTTGCTCTTGTGTCAGGAACTGGCACTGCAGATGACCTCGGACCTCGTGGCACTCTGGCAAAGGCATCAGTTGTAGTCCTGCCTCTCCTCTCCTGCATGTCATCCTGGAGCTGCTCCACTGCAGTCTGAATCTCTGTCACCTTGACATCCAAGTCATAGAACTTTTGTTCCATGATTCTCTCTAGGCTTGCCTGGTTCTGAGTTAGGGTGGCTAGTCCTTTCTCAATCCGCAGGGTGGATGCAATTAGGTAACCAAGCTGCTCTTGTTTGGTTTTCAAGAAATACTCAGATGCCTCCTTGAGTTGGCATCTTGGCAACTTTCTCCTTCCTTGCCTTCTCCTTCTTTGCTTGTGCTTGTGCAGACGATGGTTCATTCTCAGTCATCACAACTTGATTGTCCTCAAAATCTGGACGGATGGGCAGGTGTTCCTTGTCCAATAAGTATATGCCCGTGCCCATCTTGGAGTTGATGAGCTCCTGAATCTGTGGGGCATATCCACAGCTCCTCTTCTGGTCTGCTGCTGTCCTCTTGATAGTCTCTACTATGAGGCTCATCACCTTGAACTTCTGTGGCACATCAAATACATGAAGCAAATTGATTGCATGGCCTCTGATCATCTTGTGATCACCTGACTTGGGCAACAGAGTGTGTCTCAAGATCCAATTGATAGTTGGCAGCCCTGACAGAAGATAGTGCACTGAGCCAAACTTGAAAGTGTCAAGTGCTTCATTTGGAATTTCCTTGTACATATTGGACATAGAGTTGTGGTCCATCTTCTTCTTGGCATAAATGTCCAAGTCATCCTCATGCTCTTCAGGGGCATTGATGAGCTATGCCCATTCAGCAACTGTAGATTGGTACCTCGTACCCTCAGACATCCAAGTTATCCTACCATCTGGATAAAAGTGTGCTGTGGAGTAGAATTGCATGATAAGCTCCTCATTCCACTTTGTGAGCTTCTGCCCAACAAATCTGCAACTCCACAAGCACTAAAGCTGTCTTGCACTCCAGGGTAGTGCTCTTCGTTGTCCTTGATGTATTGCCAGTCAACCCATCTCATATCACAGACTATTGGCTTCTTATCAAGCAGCACTGTCTCATAGAAGTCCTGCTGTTCCTTGGTGTGAAATCTGTAATCCACAGCAGTTCTTCTCCTTGAAGCATACGGGTCTGCTTCTCTCCACTTCCTGAGCCCTGAGTCTCTCCTGAGCTTCATATCCTCAGCCACAGGATGAGCATCGTTGTGGTCTGGGATCTTGGGCTTGAGTTTTCCGAGTACTTGCTCTTCATCATCTTCTTCTGCAGCTTCAGGCTCTGGGGCCTTGTTCTTTTCAGCAGCTGGGATGCTTCTTGTATTTCTCTTTGGTTTTGGCTTTGGAGCTGGCTTGGCCTTGGAAGCAGCTACCCCTGATCTTATGGCATCACCCATCAGCTTGGGTGCCTTAGGTGCTGGTGCAGCTACCTCTTCTTCTTCCTCTTCTTCCATGATGGAAGCCTTTCCAAGCACTCTGGCTACGGTCTTCTTGACCCTTTCCTTTCTTTTCTTGCCTTCAGCAGCAACTGGCTCTTTGGGTGCAGGCTTTTCAGTTGAAGCCCTGGCCTTTGACATAGGCTGCCTGCCTGCTGGCCTTTTGACTTTCATGCCTGGCTTTGTGCCTTGAGCTGAGCCATGTTCCTTCTCAAGCACTACTCTCTTTGAAGTTGCTTCTTCTTCTGCCACATATCCTCATCCTCTGATTCTGAGGTTCTCTTCTTCCTTTGTCTGGTGGCAGCTTTTGGCAGATTGCTAGGAGTACTTCTGCTGCCATCATCTGAAGAGCTTGAGGGACTAGTGCCCTCACTCATCTGCACTTGCTCTTCTGACATGTTCTGGCTATCACTTTGGTCTGACATGATGAACAAGCTGACTGCTGACCCTGTGAACAGTTTATAGATGAGGTAGAGTGGATGAGCATCACAAAATGCAGAGATTTTTGCAAAAGAATGATCCAAAAACTTAGTTTTAGTTTCCCACTGAAATCATCTCGGATCTACCGATTTTCAAACTCGGTGATACCGAAGCAGTTTTGGAACCTAAACTAGTGAACTCGGTCAGACCGAGTCACAGTTCGGTGGCACCGAGACTGCTAGGGTTTCACAAAGTTCCAAAATCGGTCACACTGATAAGTAATTCTCTGTCAGACCGAGTCTCACTTGTGCAATGGCATAAGCCAAATCGGTGGGACCGAGTTTTTCAACTCGGTGGGTCCGAGATGGTTTCGGCGGAAACCTAAACCTAGAATTTTCGAATCAAACCTAATCTACGAGTTCATTGACTGGATAGAAGTTTATCAAACGTGGCTAGAATCAATATGATCACAATGTGCTAGGAATCGTATTGGGGAATAGCACAAAGATCGAGTCCATACCCTAGTTCGGCGGAGACTCGCTACGGCGGCAACAGCGGGGTAGAATTCCCGTTGACGGCGATGGAGACCAGCGACTGGAGGCGGCTGGCGGCGAGAAGACGATCCGGAGACCACGTTGGCAGAGCAGGCTATCGCGCGGGCGAAGGGGTTCGGAGAAATTTCCAAATTTTTCCCGTGACTATATATAGCCCGACCCTGTTGGTGTGACCGAGTGGAACGACTCGGTGGCACCGAGATGCAAAACTGTATACAGTTGTTGCAACTCGGTGTGACCGAAAGGTTCAAATCGGTTGCACCGAGATCGAAAACCTAGATCAACTTAATGATCTTGGTAGGACCGAAAGTGGGGTATCGGTCAGACCGAGAATCATTAAGAGGTTTTGGAAGTTTAAGTCTATGACGAATCGGGGACTCCGAGCGCTCCTCACACAGAGTGGTTCGAATCTGACTTGATCAAATTTTGTGATGTAGCATGAATAGAGTTTGAGACGAGAAAATAATAGATAGCTAGAGGAGGTTCTTAGGCATTCTTGTTCATCCACTTGGCAAAAGGAAATAAAACCAAACAATCAAAACAACAAGTGGATGTCCTCGAATGAGTAAAATATGCAACCAGCATGCTCACACAATAAGATGGCAAATGAAATATGTGACAAGGCATGCACAACCAATTCTAGCATCTACCAAGCAATTTGCGATGACAAGGTCATCTATATATGAGTTTATTGACTTAGGAGTCAAGTGAGAACACTTGATCATAGGTCATACTCATCGTTTAAGCTCAAGTGGGGTTACCACTTTTACATAAAGCATTGTTGTGTTCACATCTTTAGAGTTGCTTTAGCTCAAGTATTAGAGTAAAGCTCCCCCTAGATGTGATATCCCCCCTTAGAGGGATGAACTAACCTCGGGTTTTGTCGATGATGACTTCATGTAGATATTGAAGATGTGGATGCTCAATCTTGATGTAGATCACTTGGAGCTATCCATTTGAGTGAATTGCACTTTCAAAACCTACATGGGTTAGTCCCACAAGGAACAAACAAGGATATCCATAGACATAGAGTGATGCACACACAAGATGATGTCCATGAAAACTTTTAGGTTACCTTGTCCCTTGTCTTACCAACAAGAGGGTTTGTGACTCCTTGAACTAGTGCAAGATGTGGAAGTTGATTGCACTTGTTCTTGCCAAAATGATAAGAGTGAAGTATGTTGGCGGAGTCACCCTCAAGAACTCTCTAGTTCTTCTTCTTTTGGATCCACACCATCTTGATGGGAATCCTTGGAGTTGTAGTCGTACTTGATGAAGTGGAACTTGAAGTAGTCTTGGGAATCCACTTGACTAAGGTCTTAGGAGCTTCTTCAAATGCATCAATTTCCTCTTGAAGCTTGTCCTTGCCTTTTTGCTTGTAGTCTTGTGGTGGAAGATCATCTTGAGCTTGTGTCCCCTTGAAAGAAGTATCATACTTCTCTTGTTGAGGAACAAACTTTGTCTTGGGGTATTGATCTTCTTCCCACTCAACTCCATTGGCATTGAACTTTCGTTCAAAACCAACACCTTGATTCTTCCGGTGCATTCCTTGCTTGCGCACAATTTCCTCGAATTGCTTACTCCCGGCAAGGCTTTTGTACACTCCTTTCTCTATAATTACCTTCAATAAGCTATTTTCTTGCTCAAGTGTAACTTGGCTAAGAGAATCATTAGTGGAATCAAGAGAACTACTAGAAGCAACAATATTGGATTTAGCATGATCATTGTTACTGCTAGAGGAAGAATCTTTCTTGTTCTTGTTACTAGACTTGACTTGAGGCATGTAAGTGGATAAGAGTAAATGCTTGGCAATGTAAGAAGAACTTTTCTTGCATAGATCATCATTGATTGCTTTTAAGAACTCATGCTCTTGCTCAAGATTGAGCTTTTCAATGCGTAATTTCTCATGAGCTCTTAAAAGTTCTCGATGATCTTCGAAGATAGTTTCATGAGCTAACTTAAGAGTGTTTAGTTCTTTAGTTAGAGCCTCAATCTTCTCCTTATCATTGTCATTCGTTTTATCTTGATTAGCATGATTAATTGACGTTTTATCATAGTATTCATCACTAGAGTTGTCAACAAGCAAATCATCACCTAACAAGTCATCTTCATCACTATTGAAATCAACATACTCGGGGTGTGTTACCTTAGGACCTTTGGCCATGAAGTATCTTCCAATTCCTTCATTTGGTGAGTCAAATATGTGGTAGGAGTTGGTTGACACAAGTGCTAGACCGGCAACACCTTCATCTTGAGTATCTTCGGAGTCGGAGTGATAACTTCTATCGGAGTGGCTGTCGGAGTCGGAGCCGGATACCCATTCACCAACATGAGCTTGATGTCTTCGTTTTGTGTAGCTCCTTGATGATTTTTCCTTCCTTTCCGAATCCTTGCTTCTCCGTGAGTATCTTCGTTCATAACGATCATCTCTACTCCTTCTCTCTCTTGGTGGTGATTCTTTGCTTCTTCTTTTTGGAGAATCTTCTCTTCTCTTGTAGGGAGCCGTACACTCATTGGAATAGTGTTCGGGTCTTCCACAACTGTAGAAGTTTTGCTCTCGACTAGAAGATCTTTTGTCATTGTAGGACCTTGACTTGAAGCTTCTATCTTTGCTTCTACTCTTGTAGAACTTGTTGAAGTTCTTCACCATTAAGCTCAATTCTTCATTGAAGTCTTGTTTCTCACTTGATGATGTAGGGGCTTCACATGAGGCTTTGTAGGCACCACTTGATTTGTTGTGAAGTTCCTCTTTATCCTTAAGTGACATCTCATGAGCAACAATTCTTCCAATCACCTCCGTTGGCTTGAGATCTTTGTAATTGGGCATCATTTGGATCAATGTGCACACGGTATCATATTTTCCATCCAAGGCTCTTAGAATCTTCTTGATGATGAATCTGTCGGTCATCTCTTCACTTCCTAAGCCGGCAATCTCATTTGTGATGAGAGCAAGCCTGGAGTACATTTCAGCGACACCTTCACCATCCTTCATTTTGAACTTGTCAAGTTGACTTTGAAGCACATCCAACTTGGATTCCTTGACGGAGTCGGTACCTTCGTGCATATCAATCAAAGTGTCCCAAATTTCCTTTGCATTCTCAAGACGGCTGATTTTGTTGAATTCTTCGGGGCACAATCCGTTGAAGAGAATATCACAAGCTTGAGCATTGTATTGCAACATCTTCAACTCATCCGCGGTAGCTTCACGGTTTGGTTCTTTCCCATCAAAGAAGTCACCTTGCAAACCAACACACACAATAGCCCAAACGGCGGGGTTATGTCCAAGAATATGCATTTTCATTTTATGCTTCCAACTAGCAAAATTAGTACCATCAAAGTAAGGACCTCTACGGTGATAATTTCCCTCGCTAGACGCCATACTCTCCTAGGTTGTGAAACCAAGGCTATGACCACCAAAAGCTATGGAGATCAAAGCAAATGGAGACCAAAGCTCTGATACCACTTGTAAGATCGGTCTAGAGGGGGGGTGATTAGACTACTTGACCAAATAAAAACTTAACCTTTTCCCAATTTTAGTTCTTGGCAGATTTTAGCTATTGTAGGACAAGTCAAGCAATCATCACGCAATTCAAGCAAGCATGCAAAGAGTATATTGGCAGCGGAAAGTAAAGCATGCAACTTGCAAGAATGTAAAGGGAAGGGTTTGGAGAATTCAAACGCAATTGGAGACACGGATGTTTTTCCCGTGGTTCGGATAGGTGGTGCTATCCTACATCCACGTTGATGGAGACTTCAACCCACAAAGGGTAACGGTTGCGCGAGTCCACGGAGGGTTCCACCCACAAAGGGTAACGGTTGCGCGAGTCCACGAAGGGCTCCACCCACGAAGGGTCCACGAAGAAGCAACCACCCACAAAGGGTCCACGAAGTAGCAACCTTGTCTATCCCACCATGGCCATCGCCCACGAAGGACTTGCCTCACTAGCGGTAGATCTTCACGAAGTAGGCGATCTCCTTGCCCTTACAAACTCCTTGGTTCAACTCCACAATCTTGTCGGAGGCTCCCAAGTGACACCTAGCCAATCTAGGAGACACCACTCTCCAAGAAGTAACAAATGGTGTGTAGGTAATGAACTCCTTGCTCTTGTGCTTCAAATGATAGTTTCCCCAACACTCAACTCTCTCTCATAGGATTTGGATTTTGTGGAAAGAAGATTTGAGTGGAAAGCAACTTGGGAAGGCTAGAGATCAAGATTCATATGGTAGGAATGGAATGGCTTGATCTCAACACATGAGTAGGTGGTTCTCTCTCAGAACATATGAGTTGGAATTGAGTATGTGTTCTGATGTCTCTCTCCACGAATGAAGAGGAGGTGGAGGGGTATATATAGCCTCCACACAAAATCCAACTGTTACACACAGTTTTCCAATCTCGGTGGGACTGAATCAACAAACTCGGTCGGACCGAAAAGGTAAACCTAGTGACCGTTAGAGATTTTCGGTGGGACTGACATGCAACTCGGTAGGACCGATATGGTTAGGGTTTGGGCATAACGTAATCTCGGTGAGACCGATTACACAAACTCGGTGAGACCGATTTTGGTAATTAGCTAACCAGAGAGTTGGTCAGGCAAACTCGGTGGGACCGATTTGCTCTTTCGGTGAGACCGAAAAGTTACAAAAAGGAAACACTGAATTTACATTGCAATCTCGGTGGGACCGATTCGCTCTTTCGGTGAGACCAAAAAGTTACGAAAGGGAAATAGAGAGTTTGCAATCCCATCTCGGTGAGACCGAGATCCCTATCGGTAGAACCGAATTTGCTAGGGTTTGGCAGTGGCTTATGACAAGTGAAACTCGGTGGCGCCGGATAGAAAGAATCGGTAGGACCGAGTTTGGCTTAGGGTTTAGGTCATATGTGGATATGGGAAAGTAGTTGAGGGTTTTGGAGCATATCATTAAGCACATGAAGCAAGAGGCTCATTAAGCAACACCTCACCCCTCCTTGATAGTATTGGCTTTTCCTAAAGACTCAATGTGATCTTGGATCACTAAAATATAAAATGAAGAGTCTTGAGCTTTTGAGCTTGAGCCAAACTTTTGTCCTTAGCATTTTGAGGGTTCCACTTTCACATCCATGCCATGCCAATCATTGAGCTTTCCTGAAATAGTCATCTTGGAATAGCATTAGCTCAATGAGCTATATGTTGTTATGAATTACCAAAACCACCTAGGGATAGTTGCACTTTCGTGCATGCACACACACTACCAGTCGGCATTATCCATCGCACACATGCAATCTTTTTCTTCAGGTCGGTCTCCCATGAAGGCACACACCAACACACATCCCCCTCTCCATCATATCGGGCATTCTTTATCTCTCACGCGTGCATGCACAACGATCAATGTTCCTCTATGTATGTGTGTATATAGCTAGGTCTTTCATAGTTTTCCACACAAACCGATCAATCGATATATCCAGTGAGGTCTCACCCTCTTTCCCACGTCCACATCGATCAATCTATACCTCTCTATATAGTATTAACATATATAGCTAATACACCCACATTAATTATGTATCCAACGTCCCCCTCTCATCATCCATGCCTTCCGCTTCATCTCTCAGACGCATGCACAATGGCGAAGACAGGGGGCAGTAAGGGCCCTGCCCCCTCCCCCCTAACATCACTATATATCAAGGCCAATATGAATGTGATCATTAGACAATTGCTGCTAAAAATGGTTTAAGTTCATGAATTGACCCTCCTCATAAAGGATTAGCAATGCTTGGCCCCCTAGCTCATTTATTTTTCATGGCTCCGCCACTGCGCGCATCAGCGCACGTGTTCGCCCTCTCTATCTAAATATCGATCTCGCACTTGTGCATTCCTTCATAGTCTCCCTCCACTCGGCCCCTCGCACCATCTTCTAGCCCCCCACCAGATTTTGCCACATGTACAATCTAGCAGACTCCATGGTTGAACTTAAGCATAATGCACAAATCTCAAAACAACAATGGTTCTCTTTTGTTCTAGAATCTTCCGTATCATAACTGCCCAAACTTTTTTCCTAGTTGAATTGCCATTATTTGTTTTTACTTTATGCTTTACAACGCACAATTCCATGAATCATAAAATAGATTAAGGGCTTCTTTGATTCAAAGGATTCTCAAAGGAATTTTGGAGGATTCTAATCATTAGGAATTTTTCCTATCTTGGTTGTTTGATTTGTAGGATTGTAAACCATAGGAATTTTTCCACATGATTCATTTGCACTAGATTTCATAGGAAACATCCCATCCACTCAAACCTCTTTGAAAGAATTTCTGCGTTTTTTCTATGCACAATCAAACACTTGTACAATCCTGTAGGATTCAAGACGACATTCCACTATAATCCCATGTTTTTCCTATTCCTGCGTTCTTAGATTTTTTATAAAAACTAATTGATTTTGAATGAGATGAACTATAAGAATTAAATGAAGGGCTACATCAGGCATATATGACTCAGAGCTTACATGCTACAGTGTGGTATTTATTCATAATTTGGTTGCAAAATCTGATGCGTGCAATGCACGTGTACCTTACTAGTACTTCGAGTATGTGCAAAACACGTAAATTAGAATACCAATGGCACGCTACACAGTGTCTCTCTTACAGTTCATGAAGCCACGTGGCACATGTGTAAGCGTTGTCGCGACCTCCTTGCGTGGATTGATCACAGTGACGTGCTGCTGGTTCCAGAAGAATGTACTCGTCCTCCCTGAGCCATACTGGTGGTACATGCACGAAGCGAAGATGTGCACGCACGCCATGCACACACTCATTCCTCGCACGCACACGCGGGTACACGGGCGGACGCAATTTTGTACCAAGATCCACCCCATGTGATAATTTGACGCGTGTAAAGTTGTTCACTTCACTGATGGTCAATTAATACAGCGCATGCAAATTGAGTGGACGTGAGGGCGGAAGAAAGACATTATTACTCCACTACGCGCATGTGAGTAGTTAAATCGTGGGTTGCTAGTAGTACTTCCATTGGTCTCCTTCGTATTTTGTGCCAATTTTTGATAGTAACATAATATTTACGCATTTGAGTAGTGTAGTAGTACTTGAAATTTATGTTCCGCTAAACTCATCGGGAGCCGTTTTGGGCCTCAAAACCAAAGCCATCGATTAATCTTTACCTTGTTCCCATCACATTCGAAAGCCCGCTCACACCTACTAGTAGTACGTACCAAACCTGAACGTGTTCCCACTATGCAGGTATTAGTACTAGTGCTAGTACTTAGGTTATAAAAAGGGGAACTACCTAACCGAAAATCACTCTACCTTTCCTCCTCATAAGTGCTTCTTCTTCGTCCGTCGTTGCCATGGACGGTGAGCAGAGCTCTAGGTCGAGAACTACTCATAACAAGGGAGCGGCAACCAAGGCTGCGGAAAAAAGAGGGCTCGCCACCACGCAGAGACCTCGAAAGATCTCTCACGGGTAGGCGATGGCTCCCAGGAGCGCCCTAGCCGCGGAGGCAAACATGCCGAGCCAGCGGAGCTGGAGTCGTTATCGCTCGACGACATGCCCGATCAGCTCAATAAGCAGAAGGAGTTCATCCAAGGCTTGATGGAGTTGCTGAAGGAGATCCTCGACGACATGCCCACTGAGCTCAATCAGCAGGGGGAGTTGACCACCGGCTTGGTGATGCTGCTGAAGAAGAGCATTGCCTCGGAGAAGAAGGCGACCGTTGAAATCCTGCGACTTCGGGAGGACAATGCGAAGCTCTGCCACGAGATCGACCTGTTGAAGGAGAAGAACGCCGGCTGGAAGAAGCTGCATGAGAATAGTAGTTCCTCGATGAAGATGCTGCAGGCCCTCGCCATGGAACAGAAGGAAGAGTTGGCGAAGCTCCGCATCGAGCACCCGACTGCTGTCAAGGTACGTAATATGGCCGTGAAACAGATGATGAAGGCTCGCGTCGAGAAATGCCGCGTCATGGACACAATGATGAAGATGGCGGAGGAGATGCGCAAGGAGATGGAGGTCGTGGAGGTGATGAAGAAGTAGTTACGACTTCACGGCGAATTAGATCATTTTGGGTGATAATCTTCCTTCTTTTGCTCCTGTGTTTCATCTTTTGCTCCGGGTGTTTCGCCGCACGTGTTACGTTCTCTGCGAGGCATGAATAGAACAATGTTTTTTTTGAGGGAATGAATAGAACAATGCTAACAATGAGATGACTAGAAAATTAGATCATTTTTATCGCCATATGGCACTCGGCTGCCGTGTTTCATGCTCCTCCGTCGCAGTACTACTCTAGTGGAAAACTTGAGTATACCGCACGGTTCTTTGCTCCTCCTCGATCAGGTCGTCGGCGCATTTATACGAGCAGTCAAATCACAAGGCCCCGCCTTCCAGTAGTAATGAGCCGTCAAATCACAAAGGCCCTCGCCTCTCGTGAAACCGACCAAGCTAGACTGCCCCGCCCTCTAGCCTTTTAAAAAATGTATACTTTTGTACAATAGTAGTATCGATGGATTGCGCCATGGAGCAAAACTTGAAATTAAAAAAAGGTGGTACATATAGAGAGCGCTCGTCGCCAAATTATGCATATAGTACTATTAAAAAGGCTAGTCACAATAATGGTGTCCAGCACAACCCACCCCTCAAATAAAACTAAGAGGGTGCTTGGATGCGTTTTAGTCCCATGACTAAAAGTAGTGGGACTAAAACATGCTAGCCTCACCCATGCTTGGATCCAAATACTAAAAAGGCTAAAATCAAGTTAATGAGCATTTATTATCCTCCAAACCCTCCAATCCAGAACTCACATGTGTTAAAGGAGAGGAGTTAAATGAGTAAAGAGAGGACTAATCCACATTTTAGTAGGGGTACCCCTGACTAAAAAAATTTAGTCTCAAGACTAGTTTTAGCCCCTCTTTAGTCAGGGGTGCTTGGAACTTTAGCCTCTTAAAGAGACTATTTTTAGTCAGACTAAAATAAGTCCCTTGGATCCAAGCACCCTCTAAGCATCCTAGAATTCTTTGACAAAACTAAGCACCCTGAAATTCTTTGACAGCTAAACTGCTGGCTATATGATGTTGGCCATATATATTGTACATATATAATGTGAAGAAATGAGTGGTAGTACTATACCAACTAAAAGATGAAATGTAAGAAATACTAGTATGTATGTACTGAAGAGTTAAAGTAACGAGAAGAAACATAACATAGTTCTGCTGGGGGCTCAACACAACACACCCCTCAAATTAAATTAAGCACACCTGAAATTAAACTTTGCAACTATTCCGGTAGACACTGCATTAGAACCACCATGAGCAACGACACTGCCACCTTACGCGGAGTCCTCATCCACGTCCTCGACTTCGTCCTTGTCCCTCTTCCTCTTGGCCGATACTTTTTGCTTGAACCGCACACTTGGCTGTTGCTCTTCATCCAACCCTTGTAGATATTGAAGCAAAGGTAGCCATCCATTGCAGCATAGTGGATGCGGTCTATATCTAGTACATTTCGTTGCCATGCATGACGATGAAACATGTATGGAGGTTTCTTCATTTTACCGTACGAAGGATGAACCATGGCTCCTGCCAGGGTCAGCATTGAAGGCTGCCGAGCGGACACCAGCCGATTCTTCTGGAGATCGAAGGTGTTGCCTACAACAAGGTCTATCCGATGTAGGACGTCGTTGTCGTTACCAAAGTCTACAGTAACGAATTTGACTAGGTTGCTCTCGAGGAAGTCCTTAAAATCCTGGCACTCAAAATCGGCATGGCATATGTGGTAGACTAAGCATAAGTGATGCACGCAAACCTGGATCACGGCGGGCTTCTTCCTCTCTTTGTCCTTTAGATCCTTCTCTCGTCCCAGGACTGTGGTGTACTCAACATCTAGCCCAGCGACCCACTCATCATCTGAGTCTTCGAACATGCGTCTGAAGAGAGAAATGCATCCTTTCACCGTCACGGAAGAACGGGTGTAGATGACGTCGAACTCATCGTCGATGATGGTTCTAACCTTGTACTCACCGTCGATCGTGGAGATTTGGGATGCCATGGATTTGGGAGGAGGGTTAGGATTAGTGGAACTGCCGTAATGTGAATGGACGGGACGACTAGGAGCGAACCGCTGTAGTATTGAAGGACGTGCGGGGACGAGTAGGAGCGAACTGCCAGCGTGCTAACGGCAGGGTAGTGGCTTTCCATTCTCCCATGATACGAGCTTCCGAGAGCCCTTGGATCTGAGATCGAACGGTTGCATGGCGTGATTCTAGACCTATGGGTGAATATCCTATCCTGGAGGGTTATTCTGCAAATTTTCAGCAACTTAGCATGCGATCGTTTGATCTCAGATCCAAGGGCTGCCAGCAGCCCATATTATGGTCGCACCTACCACAACCGTCGCGTCGCTCGCGCGGTCGCATCCTTGGAGATTTAACACGGTGCATTAGGCTATCTGATGTTGGCATGTCATACATAGTCATCACTTAGTCACTCATACTACAACAAGGTTGGCTATAAGTGTATTTTTTTACTCCTCTCTATCTCTTTCTTCGTACTCAAGGAAGAAACGGTGCTAAGCGCGTGTATTTATTGCATTTGCCAAGGAGTGACCTCTTCCAATGAAATGGTGTTGCTAAGTTTGCTTCATTTAATTAGCTATAGACTCAAAATTGTCTTTTCACCTAGGTACACGCGCTTAGCACTGTTTCTTCCTTGGGTCACCAAACTAGTCTCTCTCTTCTTGATTAACTTGCCACATCAGCCTTTATGCTTATGTGGCAAGCTTAAGCACCTATAGGAGCAAGTAAAAGTAAGTACAATAGTGCGCTTTACATGGAATTTTTGCATATGTGGAGGAAAGAGAGGCAAGGAAAAAGTGGAGAAGTGGGCTCTCATGCAAGAGCCAGCCTCTACTACATGGTGGAGCATTGGGAGAGGCACCTGTATGGAGGTGGTCAGGAATCTGGGAGACTCACGCCGGTCATAGTGCCGCAGTTAAAATGATAATGGCAAGTCAAATCACGGGCCCCTACCTGTCCAGCAGTAACTCGCTGTCAAATCACACAACCCTATGTTTGCAGCAGCCTACTCCCTCGTCTTCTCGCGTCTCTGTCGAACCGACTAGGCGGAACTGCCCCGCCGCCTACCGCACAGGAAAAGCCCCGCCCTCGACTTTTAAATAGTATACAGTATACTAATTTTGTATCCATGGATTGCGCCCGCGCCATGGAGCAAAGCGTCTAGAAAATGTAGGAGAGACGGTGGTCTTGCAATAGAGAAGAGGGAGAGGCGAGACGGTGGTTTTGGAATGTAGATGATGGAGAGGAGAGGAGGTGGTTTTGCAATGGAGAAGAGGGAGAGGAGCGTGCGACAGCGATTTAGGATTGGACGAGAGGGCCGACGCGCTCTGACTGGATCAAAATCAAAATCAATTTGGTGACATGCATTCACATTTTGCTTGTCAAATACAGTACGTGGTCAAACTTTGACCCAAAATACGCGAAACAACAAAAAAATACTTCCAAGACCAGCGCCGCTCTTTCGCTCTTCTCCTCTTAAACCACCGCCGCTCCTCTCCTGTTCTAATCTAAATGCAGCGCCGCTCCTCTCCTCTTCCATTTCAAAACCACCGCCCCTCCTCTCCTGTTCCAGTCCAAAACCCGCGTCGGTCCTCTCCCGTTCTAATCCAAAACCAGCGCTGCTCCTCTCCTCTTCCATTCAAAAACCACCGCCGGTGAGTGAAGGTGCTGTGGAGAAGTAGATCGATGGAGGAGTACAACCGATATGTGAGGATCGCAGATGGAGACCCTGTGAAGCTAGCTAGGATGTTGTAGATACAGTCTTAGTTTGACAATAAGGACCAACTAGCGGCGATGGTGACATCCATGGCAAAATATCTGCAACAGAGCGAAAAGGCGGCGATACTCCCGGAGGGAGTCGCGCCAGAGTACATAGAGCTGCTCCTCTGGGCCATGGAGCAAACAGATTCACCGAATCCGATCGTGAGGGAGTGGTGGTGGGAGTATCGATCCCAGATGGAGCATCCACCAGAGATTGAAGGATCGAGCATCTACAGGGTGCCGTTTGTGAGGGTGTCCTGCCAGAGCGAGCCGGTGGAGTCTTCGTCGACCGAACCCAACTGCAAGAGGAGAAAAGCAGTTGGCCCGATGACGCTTCCCCGCCATCGTCTCCCTCGCCGTTCACATCGTCTCACGGGGCGGCTGTCTACCGCCGAGGAATAGGAGGGGGCTGCCCCCCCAGTCCAATAGTCGGGCAGGTTGTGAATTGTCAGGAGGAGCTTAGGGTTGTCAGTACTTTCAGGTTGTGAATTGTGTTTTGTGTTGTGTATTTTGAGAGTTCTTTCAGATATGAATGTCTTTTGAATTTCAGATTTGCAGTATTGAGCATATGAAGTATTTTATGAATTCTAGATATCTATTTTTAGCACTTAAAAAATGTAGTTTCATAGGAGTATAAAAGTGCAGACAATGTGATTCTCAGAGAAGAAACTGCAAGTTTCAGTTTCAGATAAGAAACTGCAAGTTCAGTTTCAGATAAGAAACTGCAACTTTCAGAGGCAGAGCATTTATATTAACACAACCTTTTCAAACAGGGTTAACATCATGTCGGAAGTTTTATTCATAGTCGAAAATGGAACTACCAGCCAGTTAACATCATGCTGATCAACATTCATGCATAGCACATCTTCATATGATGCACAGTCAAAATGCCCACACAATGTCGAGTGTGCGAAACATAGGGAAAACGAGGGACAAATTTTTGGCAAGTGTTGGACGTGGTTTTGGGCTGCCCCATCTAGGCTTTCATTTTTAACATGTGCAGCCCACGTCCTCGGATGGGAGGTCCATAGGCCTGTTTGTATTTTCTTAGGGGTGTCATGTATCGACCGGCCTATGGACCTCCCATCCGAGGTTTTATTTTTGGCAGCCTAATTTATGTATTTTTTGAAGAAAACACAAAGGTCTGTTCTATTTTTATATAAGAATAGGAACGCCAGGTCCAACTTATGTTTCCCTTCTAACTATATTGTATATATTTAAATTATTATATATGTTGACTGTTTAGTTCACATAATTGGCAAATAGATGACCGCTCTCGCGATCCCCTTCGCCCCCGCTACCACCTCCACCCTCGCTGCCGCCCCCGCCACTACCTCCACCCTCGCCGCCGGAATAGATCTCGCCGCCACCCCCCGCCTCCTGACTCCGGGCGCGCCTGCCCCCCTTAGCAAGTCCGCTCGCGGGCCCCATGGAGTCGCCAGCCATATCCACAGGGGAATGGTTGGAAGATAGGCAGATGTACAAGATGCATCTCCCACATGTCTACAAAGCCTTCCAGCGGATGCTCCAGCCGCTCGACTCCGTTGCGCCGGCGGTGCTGCGGGAGACTCGAGGGAGGAGATGGAGGGAGCGGGCGATGCGGATCCGCGACGATGCTCTCTCCTGGACCCAGTGCACGCGCGAATGGAGGGAAGCAGAGGAGGAAGCTACGAGGGAGGAAGCCAAGGAGGGACCGAATCCGTTCTCTCACTCGCGCATGTATGCTCGGATGTGCAAGGATCATGTGGATTGGGAGCTGCTGAATCTAGCCCTGCGGATCTACTTCGAAGGAGATTTCTCGGAGAAGCACAGGATGCCCCACCCCAGTGAGCAGCCGATTGCGTTCGTTCAATGGGCGAAAGGATAAGTGAATTCAGGAGATCCACGTCGTGCTGCGAGATGAGAATGCTTGACTGGACTCCTGCCCACCAGCACGCCACCAGAGCCGGAGTAGGTGGATCCCCTACCTTACCTCTCCCCCAAACCTGTAGAAGATTGAAATTAGGCTTGCAATCTGCTTCAATTGAGCTGTCTGGTGGTTATTTCTACTTCTTGAGAGACAACATCTGGCTGGAGGATGAGAAGGAACCAGGAACTCTGATGAATTTCCCCTATCACAATGGGGGGGGGGAGCGCCGGTTGGGCGGTGGTACGGCCCACCTCTGCCTCAAATGGGGGCACAATCTGGGCAGGCTCCTGTAATTGCCCAAGATCAATCTGCTGGTGGTTCTGACTCTCAAATCAGTGGGAAATCTCAAGGCAAGAATCAGCAAAAGAAGAGACAGGACATCCAGAAAACTGTTCCCGCCCCTGCTTCGGGCCTTATGGCATACTCTGAGGTGATCTGCTACAACTGTGGGGAACCAGGACATCATTTGGATAAATGTGTCAAGCCCAAGAGTTGTTTTATCTACAAAATGGTTACCCATAAAGTTGAGAATTGCCCTATCAGAAGGAAAACCCACAGTTCTGCTAGATATGATGGAAGTGCTGCTCCAGGACTATGTCCACCATTGATAGAATTTTCTGTGACACAGAATTAGATAGTTTTTCCCCTTTCTAGTTGTAGAGCTCTGCCCAGATGTGGTAGTGACCACACTCCTTTGCTCTGGGACTCTGGTCTTAACCAAACTCCAAAGAGCAATAGTTTTAAATTTGAAAAGTGGTGGTTGCTTAGAGAAGATTTTACTGAGATAGTCAGGAAAATCTGGAATGAGCCTACTGGGAGCAGCTGCCCCCTAGAAAATTGGCAGATCAAAATCAGGAGATTTAGAAGAACTACCAAAGGGTGGAACTCCAATGAGGAAGCTAATCTTAGAAGATACAAAAGGCTTCTCCTCCTTGAGTTTGATTCTCTAGATATTAAGGCAGAAACCACTGACCTCTCTGAGGATGAGACTAATAGATTAAACTTTGTCCATGGAGAGCTCAAGAAAATTTGGCTTCAAGAAGAAATCAAAGACAAACAAAGGTCTAGAGATAGGAACATTAAGGAGGGTGATAGAAATACTGCTTACTTCCATGCAGTAGCTAACCAGAGGAGGAGGAAAACCCTCATTCACTCCCTTGATGGCCCTAATGGCCCTGTTACTGAGGTAGATGAGATGCTGAAAGTGGCTAGTGACTTCTACAAAGACCTGTTTAAGAAAGAAAACCCTTCTGGGTTCTCTCTACAAAACAATTTTTTCTTTGCTTATGAAAAAGTCTCTCCTGCTGAAAATGAGCTGCTAGAAGCCCCTTTTTCAGAGACAGAGGTGAAGGAAGCCATTTTTAGCTCTTATCCTGATGGGGCTCCTGGTCCTAATGGGATTCCCTTCTTGTTTTACCAGCAATTTTTGGGACTTGGTGAAAAATGATCTCTTAGATATTTTCCAAGCCTTTCATAGAGGAGAGTTGGATCCAGCAACTTACTCATGGGGGGTCTGTTGGGGTCAAGTTAAATAACTGTGAAAATGATTTTTTTTCCTTGCTGGTAAAGGCCTTAGGCAAGGTGACCCCATCTCCCCGCTTTTGTTTAATTTAGTAGTGGACGTTCTTACTAAAATGCTGGGCAAAGTTGCTGATCATAGTCTGATTGCAGGGCTCTGTCCTGAGGTCTGCCCTGGTGGCATCATCTGCCTTCAATATGCAAATGATACCATCCTTTTCTTAGAGAATGACTCCACACATGCTAGCAATCTGAAAACTATTCTAACCCGGTTTGAACAAGTCTGAGGCATGAGAATCAACTACTCTAAAAGTGAACTCATCCCTATCAACATGGATGATCGGGAGTTAGCTGACTTCCTCTCTATTCTAGTCTGTAATAAAGGTAAATTCCCCATTAAGTACCTAGGTATCCCTCTCCACTATGATAAACTGAGGAGAGAGGATATCCAACCCCTTCTGGATAAAATTATTAAAAGGTTTGCTGGGTGGAGGGGCAAACTTCTCTCTTACACAGGTAGATTGATCCTCATACAAGCTTGTTTGGCTAGCATTCCAGTGTATCTCCTCTCCTTCTTCAAGTTCCCTAAATGGGCAGTGAACCTCATCAATTCTCAGATGTCTCATTACTTGTGGAATGATTTTGAGGGAAATAGGAAGCTACACCTTGCTAATTGGGCCCGAGTCTCTATGAAAAAAGATTTTGGAGGCCTAGGCATACCTAACCTCCAAGAAATTAACATCTGTCTTCTAGGGTCTTGGATTAAAAGATTCTATGAGGAAGACCTGAAACCCTGGAAGCTTCTTATTGCCCATAAATACCTAGGAAATAAACCTAATATTTTTGTCCCTTCTCCAACCCTAAGACCTCTAGATTCTGGAAAGGATTAAAATCTATTATCTATGCTGTGAAATTTGGCTACAGATGGAACATAGGGGATGGGAGCAGAACTAGGTTCTGGGAAGATACTTGGTTTGGCACATCCCCCCTAGCAGTCCAATTTTGGCCTATTTACTCTGTCCGCAATGAGCTTAACAAAAGTGTCAATGAAGTTTGGGACGGTTAATGCCTAAAACTCTCTTTTAGAAGGAACTTTAGTGATAGTCTCATGGAACAATGGTTCCAGTTGGAGGAAATTGCCAACAGCATTACCTTTACTACCGAGCTGAATGCCCTGATTTGGCAGCTGGACAATAAGGGGAAGTATTCCTCCAGCTCCCTCTATCATGTTATCAACTTTAGAGGGGTTCAACCCGTGTTTATCCCTGCTGTCTGGAAATTGAGAGTTCCCCCTATACCGGCTTCTCTCCAAAAACAAACTGATGAGTAGGGATAACCTTAGGAAGAGACACATCATCAAACCCCTTGATTGTTTTTACTGTTTGGAACAAGAGTCTTGTTCTCACCTATTTTTTGAATGTATAGTTGCTAAACATCACTGGGCCCACATTGAGGAATATTTCTCTAGTCAGATTGGCTCATCCTTCGAATCTATCACCAGATTCTGGATTGCTACCAAAAAGTGCTCAGTTTTAAACACTGTTAGCTCGACTGTCCTTTGGTGCCTCTGAAAATATAGAAATGCTATGATTTTCAGTAACACCTCCTGGATTTCCATTCCGCAGGTCTTGAGGTTGATCAGGAACATGGTGAGGAACTAGGCGATTCTCTCATCCGGATCGAACAAGGACAAGTTGATGAGCTTCGTGGAAACCCTAACAAGATCCCTCCAGAAATCGTTGGCGATCACTTGCGGCTGAACAAGGCTCGACCTGCTCTGGGGCTGGACCTGTGGGCTCGTCTCAAGATCTCTGATGAAGATGATGGGCACCTGGCGCCGAAAAAGAGGGACATCCACCATGCTACGCCTTCCAGCCTGGTGTCTCCGCTTGCTTACTGGTCGCCGCAGGTTGACACGGCCCCTCGGCTGAAGACCATGTAGGCTTTGCTGGACCCTCGTTGTGTCATTTGAGTGCTCTATCCGCTCTGCCTTTGGCACCGCTCGGGTGATTTGTGTTATTCAGAGAACTTGTTCATCCACCCCCCTAGTTTGTAGCTTTTCTACCTTTGCTTTCGAACTGCTCTTTGAGCTGCTGTATCAGAATATGTTGTGGTTTCTTCTCAGCAATGGAACCGGGGAGATGCTCCCTGTTTTTCTAAAAAAATTTATTTTATATGTTATTATATAAAGCTTGGTAAGACTGTAAATTTAAGAACGAATGTAATAATATCACTTATTATTTAAATATATTTATAACAAAATGCTCATCCCCTTTTTATTTTTTTGATAACATTGCTGGCTCAACCCAACATTATAATTAGAATCAGCCCAGCAAAATCGTGTATTTCGAGAAAGTGCAAATGGGCTATAATTTTTTAGGAAATAAAATAAACGGGCCGCATGGACGCTACATTATTTGTTCACCCAGCCCGGCTAATGGCTATAATTAAAAAAAGAGATCAAATTGACTATAAATTCTACCGCGCAAAAAAAGACTGTAAATTCTGAAAAAATGGGTTGAATACGTGCCACATTTTTGGAGGCTGAAATATGGGCCAATAGGTCGAAGCCAATGCAAGTCGTTGTCAATTTAGTCAACGAATGATTCTGACATGTTAGCCGTTGGATTTACATCCAACGACCAGCATCCATCTTCAATCTCTCGTCTTCTTCCTCCAGCGCCGCCGGGACCACCTCCCGCCTCCTGCTGCTAGCAGCTCTGCTTAGCACGCTTCGCTATGAAGCACTACTCCACCGTTGGCCAGGCCATCCCTCCACCCCTCCACACCTCCTGTTCTTCTCCACCGACTACCGAACCAAACCGCACTAGAACCAGTTAACCCTCGTACACCTCTCTGTCTACGACTCTACTCCCGCATCTTCCCATCTCCGGCTCGTTGCTATCCGAGGCCTCGCCGTCATCCACCACCTTGGATGCGCTCGGCGCGGCGTGGTCAACGTGGTCAACGAACGACACCATCGGAAGTAGACTGTGCGTGGAGAGGCTGACAGCTGGGTCCATGGCCGCACACAAGGAAATGCCTCCTTATTACGCGCAAAATAATGATTCCTCCATATGACATCTGGGACCCACCGGAAGGGCCTCTGTATTTCGCGAAATAAAGTGCCCCCCGCTGACATGTCGGACCCACCAACTATCTTCACACGCAAGGAAGTGCCTCCTTATTACGCACAAAATAAAATGAATATCCCCCTGCCAGCTGGAACCCAACATAGTGGGAGGCTGACTTGTGGGCCTACCAAGTTGACGGGGACGGAGGACTTTGTCAACTTAGTCAATATGAACGATTCTAGCTCCTGTTACCGTACGATATTCATCCAACAGCCGTAGTGCTTCTTCAACCTCTGGTCTTCTTGCTCCAGCCGCCCAAACCAGCGTCGGTCGTGCCGCATGCTCCTGCCTCCCGTGGCCGGTTGTGATGCCGCGGAGGCCTCACCGCCCCCTACTACTCCCACCGCTGGCCAGGCCATCCCTCTACTCACCCACACCCCATGTTATTCTGTGGCGACAACAGCCTCACACCGCAGCCGAACTAGTGAACCCTCGTACTCCTCTTCGCGTGGGCATCCACTGCTGCGTCTTCCCCGGCTCCAAGTCGTCCCCTTCCTAGTTCTCGCCATCGTCCACCACCCTGGTGCTCTCGGTGCGGCGTGGTCAACGTGGTCAACGACCGACTTCCATCGAAAGAGTACTGTACGTGGAGAGGCTGACAGTTGGGTCCACGACAGCCGCAAGGAAGTGCCTCCTTATTATGCGGAAAATAATTATTCCTCCACCTGACAGCGGGGACCCACAGGACAGGCCACCAGTATTTTGCGAAAAAAATCATTTCCCCCTAACTGCTGGGACCCACCGGACGGGCCACCGTATTTCGCGAAAAAAACGTTCCCCCCGCTGTCAGCTCGGACCCACCGGAAGTGCCTCCTTATTACGCACAAAAAAATGAATACTCCCCCTGCTAGCTGGAACCCACCTTGCTGGGAGACTGACTTGTGGGCCTACTAAGTTGACGGGGACGAAGGGCTTTGTCAACTTAGTCAATATGAATGATTCTAGCTCCAGTGACCGTACGATGTCCATCCAACGGCCGCAGTGCTTCTTCAACCTCTGGTCTTCTTGCTCCAGCCGCCCAAAGCAGCGCCAGTCGTGCCGCATGGTCCTGCCTCCCGTGGCCAGCTGTGCTGCCGCAGAGGCCTCACCGCCCCTACTATTCCCATCGCTGGCCAGGCCCTGCGGCGACGGCAGCCTCACACCGCAGCCGAACTAGTGAGCCCTCGTAGTCCTCTCCATGCGGGCTTCCACTGCCGCATCATCCCCTTCCTAGGCCTCGCCATCGTCCACTGCCGTGGTGCTCTCCGCGCGGTGTGGTCAACGTGGTCAAGGAACGACTTCCATTGGAAGAGTACTGTACGTGGAGAGGCTGACAGCTGGGTCCACGGCCACATCCCAGTTTTTTTTGTGATTTGCCAAGTAAGTCACTTTGTTAGGCCTGTTGGGCTGCAAATCTTTCAAGACGAGGAGAGCTTTCATTTGGCTGGCCGAGAAAATGGCCCATCAGTAATGAGCAATGGGTTGTACATTTTTAAAAACACATCAAACCGGCAATTAGTTTCAAATATCTTTTTTTTTTCATTTCAAGATTTTAAATTACATTAATTTTTATGCATGGAGAATTTGTTGGATTTTATATTGATATACATTTATTTTTAAAATCAGTTTGAATGTGAGTCGAAATTTCGGGATTAAAAACAGTTCGGACCCCACCGAAATATGCAAAATTTCGTATAATTTTTCAACCGTTGCCACAATATGGGCTGTAATGCTAACAAAAAGAATATGGGCTCCAAAAAAACCTTAAGAATTAGCAAATGGGATGTATGCTGTTTTCCACAGATTTGAGGCTTTCCTAAAAAAAAGGTTGACGCACAAGCAGTGACTGTTGGATGGCCATCCAACGGCCGTCGTGCTTCTTCAATCTCTGCTCTTCCTGCTCCAGCCACTCAAACAGGTGTCGGCGGGACTGCCTGCTCCCTCCTCCCCGCGGCCGGCTCTGCTGCCGCGCAGGCCTCGCCGCCCCACCGTACTCCCATCGCTGGCCTAGCCATCCCTCTACTCACCCACACATGCTGTTATTCTCTGGCGACGGCAGACGAACAAGTAAACCCTCGTACAGTCGTACTCCCCTCCGCGTGGGAAACAACTGCCGAGTCTTCCCTGCCTCCGTGTCGTTCCCTTCCTAGGACTCGCCGTCGTCCACCGCCCTGGTGCTCTCGGCGCGGCCTGGTCAACGTGGTCAACGACCGACATGCATCTGAAGTGGACTGTACGTGGAGAGGCCGATAGCTGGGTCCACGGCCGCACGCAAGGAAATGCCTCCTTATTACGCGCAAAATAATGATTCCTCCACCTGACATCAGGGACCCACCGAAAGGGCCTCTGTATTTCGCGAAAAAATGTTACCGCCGCTGACAGCTCGGACCCACTAGCTATATCTTCGCACGCAAGGAAGTGCCTCCTTATTACGCTAAAAAAATGAATACCCCCCTGCTAGCTCGGACCCACCTTGGTGGGAGGCTGACTTGTGGGCCTACTAAGTTGACGGGGACGGAGGGCTTTGTCAACTTAGTCAATATGCACGATTCTAGCTCCAGTGACCGTACGATTTCCATCCAACGGCCGTAGTGCTTCTTCAACCTCTGGTCTTCTTACTCCAGCCGCCCAAACCAGCGCCGGTCGTGCCTCGTGCTCCTGCCTCCCTTGGCCGGCTGCAATGCGGCGGAGGCCTCACCGCCCCCTACTACTCCCACCGCTGGCCAGGCCATCCCTCTACTCACCCACACCCCCTGTTATTCTGCGGCGACGGCAGCCTCACACCGCAGTGAACCAGTGAACCCTCGTACTCCTCTATGCGTGGGCATCCACTGCCGCGTCTTCCCCGGCTCCGTGTCGTCCCCTTCCTAGGCCTCGCCATCGTCCACCACCATGGAGCTCTCGGTGCGGCGTGGTCAACGTGGTCAAGGAACGACTTCCATCGGACGTGGACTGTATGTGGAGAGGCTGACAGCTGGGTCCACGACCACAGCAAGGAAGTGCCTCCTTATTATGTGCAAAATAATTATTCCTCCACCTGACAGCAGGACCCACCGGACGGGCCACCGTATTTTGTGAAAAAAACGATTCCCCCTGACTGCTGGGACCCACCAGCTACATCTTCGCACGCAAGGAAGTGCGTCCGGGCAAAAAAAAAACGATTCGCCCCCTGACTGCTGGGACCGACCAGCTACATCTTCGCAGGCAAGGAAGTGCCTGACAGTCGGGACCCACCTGGTCGAAGCGTACTTAGCGTTGTCATTCTGGTCGCGAACGTGTACGTACATACTGGTCGATGTAGAGGCGCGCACGTGTTGTAGTAGAGGCGCGCACGTAGCATTTACACGTACGTACAACTGCCAGGGTGCAAGAAAGAAAATACGGCCACGTATGTTTACATACGGGCGGGGTCTCGAACGCCTACTCGCGCATACGTACGGCGACGGCTCGTGTACATGGCTGGGCCGGAATGGAGAAACAGCGTTGTCATCGTGTTCATGGGGAGGCAATGGAATGCGTCGTGTTCATGGGGAGGCAACGGAATGCGTCGTGTTCATCGGGAGGGCTTGGATGGAACATGCGATGGAAACGAGGCCTGGCGTACCATAGAACGGAGGACGGCCTTGTGTTCGACCAGGCACGTTCGAAACGGGATCCTGTTCATTGGGACGGGTCTGGCGTACTGCAAAACGGAGGAAACGGACCTCCTACGGTCGAAACGGGGGTCCTGTTGATCGAGAGGGGTGTGGTGTACCGCAAAACGGAGGAAACGGACTTGTGTTGGAGCGCTACGGTCGAAACAGGGGTCCTGTTCATCGGGAGGGGTGTGGCGTACCGCAAAACAGGACTCCACGGGATACTGTTCATCTCCACCGTCGACCTCCTCCAGCCTCCACGGGCTCCTGTTCATCCAGCCTCCACCGTGCGCTACTCCATCGGCTACTGTTCAACCACCCCTCCATCGTCTACTGTTCATCCAGCCCTCCACACCACGGGGTCCTGTTAAACCACCCCTCCACGGGCACCCCTCCACCGTCTACTGTTCATCCAGCCCTCCACACCACGGGGTCCTGTTCAACCACCCCTCCACCGTCTACTACTCATCCAGCCCTCCACACCACGGGGTCCTGTTCATCCACCCCTCCACGGGCACCCCTCCACCGTCTACTGTTCATCCAGCCCTCCACCACACCACGGGGCTTGTTCATCCAGAGGCAACGCCACCGCTCACTGTTCATCCAAACCCCCCCGCAATGCTCACTGTTCATCCCATCGATCCGCTTCAGTTAGCAGTAGTAGTGAAGGAATCGCTTGATCGGGTTCAGTTAACAGCCATCGATCGATTGCTCGGGTTCAGTAACACGTAGCCTGCAGTGCAATCGCTCGGGTTCAGTTAGAGCCCAACGCCTCGCTCGGGTTCAGTTAGAGCCAACGCCTCGCACACACGCGCGTACGTGTATGAGAGAAACGCGCATCGCTCGGCCCCCGACCTCCCACCGTAACTGGGAACTCCCCGAAATTTTCCACCCACTCGCTTCTACCATGGTTTTTTCTGTCATGGACGGCCCAAAGAATGTCATGCAGCTGCTTCTCCGGCCCGCCCAGGACGAAGAGCCCATTTTCTATCATGATTTTTTGTCATAGAAGTAGGAGCCCACCACATCAATGATGATACCGGGTTTTGTCACAATTATCGTCATAGAAGTGTCATATGTATGACATATTTTTTTCCGTTCGGCCCAAAATGTCACGGATGTGTCTTTTTTTGTAGTGCATGATCGTACAATCTTTCCACAGGTGCATGGCTGGCTTCTCCCGGGTGACGTGCTTTGGAGAGGGTTCATTCAATAACTGCTCAAGGGTGGGACCTGACCCGCCCAATCGAGGGGGCTGTCTGCCCTTGCGCCGTTGATTACCGCCCTATGCATTGATGTTAGTGACAAACTCATCAGCCTTACGTTTATTACCTCCCTGATTTGCCGGGTTATGCTGGTGACCCTTGCCGTTGCCGTTCTTCTTTCCCTTTGTTGCCTTTTCTTCGTCAGACACTGGGTCCTTGGTAGTATCAAAATCAACATACTTGACGAGAGTCGCCATCAACGTTCCCATGTCATTACAGTCACGCTTGAGCCATCCCAGCTTCTGCTTCAGAGGTTCAAAACAGCAATTTTTCTCCAACATCAAGACTGCTGAGCCAGCATCCATCTTATCAGATGAATGTATTATCTCCTTGACCCGGCGCACCCAATGGGTTGTGGATTCACCATCCTCTTGCTTGCAATTGGTCAGGTCCACAATCGACATAGGCTGCTTACACGTGTCCTTAAAGTTCTGGATGAACCGGGCCTTTAACTCCACCCATGAGCCGATAGAATTGGGTGGCAATCCCTTCAACCAAGTACGAGCTGTTCCATCTAACATCATAGTGAAATACTTGGCCATTGCAGCATCACTGACCTCCAATAACTCCATAGCCATCTCGTAACTCTCAATCCAAGCCTCGGGCTGTAAGTCAGCTGTGTAATTGGGAACCTTACGAGGCCCCTTAAAATCCTTTGGCAGACGCTCATTGCGTATGGCTGACACCAAACAAGGAACGCCTCCGATTCTTGTGGCCACTCCTGCCTCGACGGAGGTTGCTGGATAAGCCGGGAAAGTTTGATGAGCCACCTGATCTGCTGCCATTTGAGCTGCTCGTTCCGCCTCTTGATGAATCCTCTCCTGATCCGCCAAGTTAAGGGCTCCAGCCCGCACCGGCTCATGCCTGTATGACCGGTTGTGGCATTGAGCATTGCTTGACATATCTGCGGACTCCATATGCCTACTGTAACTCGGGCTCTGGCTTGGGCGAGGAGTTGAATGGATCCTGTCTCGACTGTAGGAGTATGCATCCTGCTGTGCCAGAGCTATTTGAAGAAGTTCTCTTACCCTCTGTGTTTCAATTGCCGCCGGTGAGTCACCTTCCATCGGAAGAGCCGCCAAATGAGCCGATGCTGTGATGAGGTTTTCCAAAGGGTTGGAGAAGTGACCCGGCGGCGTTGGGATGTAATGAGGCGGAGCGGTATTTATACGAGGTGGATTCATGGCGTGCGGCTGGACAGGTGCGCCGGGTGTTGTAATCCGAGGTGCCTCGGGCAGGTTACTTCCCCCGGCCCCGGGTGTGTGAAAAAGATTCCTAGGATCGAGCATCAGAGGCAGACGTGATTGGGTTTTCTGATGCCTCCTCCTCATGACCTTGTTTGACGCGTTTAGATCCACCGAGAGCCGGAAGGTCTCCGCTTGATGCTATTGAGCACGAGCTTCCAAAGCCGCCCGCTCTGCTGCCATCCAGACTTCCTCTGCGGCTAGATTTTCCTTAGCTTGCACCATCTCTTCACGTACGCGTGCCACCTCTGCGTCATGCTGGGCTTTATCCACCGGCTCCACCACGGCAGTCAACAGAGTCGTCAGTTTATCCATGAGGTCCATCAAGATCTGAGCCGAGGGGCACGCGGGGTCTCCTGACCCGGTTGCAGCCGACCTGGTAGTTGTCGCTGCTACTGCTGTAGAATTCTGCCCAGGCTGTGTCCCTGCCATGAAGACTCCGTCCCAATTCGGTGGCTCAAGAGGGTCCAGAATACTGCTGCCATCGGAACAGCCCCCGAGCATGCTGTCCTGCAGCTTGTACAAAGAGTTCGTCTCGCCTGTTGATGATGCAGTGTCAGAACAGACGGCCGTCTCACCGCCCTCCACCGATCCTTCAGAGTATTCACCGCCGTGGATGCAACCCATGAAGGCATGCTTCACGGCAGATTGAACACGGGCGGTCCTGGCGCGCTGAGCTGTTTCGATGAGGTTGGTGTGGACGTCCGGCTCAGGTCCTGACTCGCTGATCCGGCCTATGAAGACGTGGATTCCGCCGAAGGGGACCCGGTATCCGTACTCAATTGAGCCAGCCTCGGGGCCCCAGCCTTCGTCGTCGATGTAGAGCTTGCCGCGACGACTCTTGGTCATCCGGCCCACAGCGTATTGATAACCCACAAGTATAGGGGATCAATTGTAGCCTCTTTCGATAAGTAAGAGTGTCAAACCCAACGAGGAGCTAAAGGTAGAACAAATATTCCCTCAAATTCTATCGACCACCGATACAACTCTACGCACGCTTGACGTTCGCTTTACCTAGAACAAGTATGAAACTAGAAGTACTTTGTAGGTGTTGTTGGATAGGTATGCAAGATAATAAAGAGCAAGTAAATAAAAAGTAGGGGCTGTTTAGACACAACTAAATTAGTTTTAGTAGAGAGCTTTTGTCAACAAGAAGGTTATTTGTCCCTAGGCAATCGATAACTAGACCGGTAATCATTATTGCAATTTTATTTGAGGGAGAGGCATAAGCTAACATACTTTCTCTACTTGGATCATATGCACTTATGATTGGAACTCTAGCAAGCATCCGCAACTACTAAAGATTCATTAAGGTAAAACCCAACCATAGCATTAAAGCATCAAGTCCCCTTTATCCCATACGCAAACAACCTACTTACTCGGGTCTGTGCTTCTGTCACTCACGCCACCCACCATAAGCAAATCATAAACATATTGCAAACCCTACAGCAGGAATCCCTCACGCTTGCGCGACACGGAGAGCACCATAGGACAGCACCAATAATAAAACATACAACTCAAACCAATCACGATCATCAAATAGCCATTAGGACAAAACAGATCTACTCAAACATCATAGGATAGCCATACATCATTGGGAAATAATATATAGCGTTGAGCACCATGTTTAAGTAGAGATTACAGCGGGTAAGAGAGAGGTTACACCGCTGCATAGAGGGGGGAAGAGTTGGTGATGATGGCGGTGAAGTTGTTGGTGAAGATCGCGGTGATGATGATGGCCCCCGGTGGCACTCCGGTGCCATCGGAAGCGAGGGGGAGAGAGCCCCCCTCCTTCTTCTTCTTCCTTGACCTCCTCCCTAGATGGGAGAAGGGTTTCCCCTCTGGTACATGGCCTCCATGGCGTGGGAGGGGCGAGAGCCCCTCCGAGATTGGATCTGTCTCTCTCTATTTCTGCGTTCTGTTCTGGCTCTGTTTCACCGTTTCGTATATATATGGAGATCCGTAACTCCGATTGGCCTGAAACCTTCACCGTGATTTTTTTTCCGAATATTAGCTTTCTTGCGGCAAAAGAAGAGCGTCAACCATCTTACAGTGGGCTCACGAGGGTAGGGGGCGCGCCCTAGGGGGGCGCCCCCTGTCTCGTGACCACCTCGGGCACTGGTTCGCGTTGATTTTCCTTCTGAATTTTCCATATTTTTCAAAAATAATCTCCGTCCATTTTTATCCCGTTTGGATTCCGTTTGATATGGATATTCTGCGAAACCAAAAACATGCAACAGATAGGAACTGGCACTGGGCACTGGATCAATATGTTAGTCCCAAAAATAGTATAAAAAGTTGCCAAAAAGTATACCAAAGTTGAATAATATTGGCATGGAACAATAAAAAATTATAGATACGATGGAGACGTATCAGCATCCCCAAGGTTAATTCCTGCTCGTCCTCGAGTAGGTAAATGATAAAAAAATAATTTTTGATGTGGAATGCTACCTAGCATAATCTTGATCGTATGTCTAATCATGGCATGAATATTAAGACACAAGTGATTCAAAGCAATAATCTATCCTTTGACATAAAAATAATAATACTTCAAGCATACCAACCAAGCAATTATGTCTTATTGAAATAACATAGACAAAGAAAGCTCATCCCTACAAAATCATATAGTCTGGCAATGCTCCATCTTCACCACACAAAGCATTCACATCATGCACAGCCCCGATGACAAGCCAAGCAATTGTTTCATACTTTTGACGTTCTCAAACCTTTTCAACTTGCACGCAATACATGAGCGTGAGCCATGGACATAGCACTATAGGTGGAATAGAATGGAGGTTGTGGAGAAGACAAAAAGGAGAAGATAGTCTCACATCAACTAGGCGTATAAACGGGCTATGGAGATGCCCATCAATAGATATCAATGTGAGTGAGTAGGGATTGCCATGCAACGGATGCACTAGAGTTATAAGTGTATGAAAGCTCTAACTGAAACTAAGTGGGTGTGTATCCAACTTGCTTACTCATGAAGACCTCGGGCATTTGAGGAAGCCCATCATCGGAATATACAAGCCAAGTTCTATAATGAAAATTCCCACTAGTATAAAGTGATAACTCAAGAGACTCTCTATATGAAGAACATGGTGCTACTTTGAAGCACAAGTGTGGTAAAAGGATAATAGCACTGCCCCTTCTCTCTTTTTCTCTCGTTTTCTCTCTTTTTTTTATTTTTTGGTGGGCTTCTTTGGCCTTTTTTTTATTTGGGCTTCTTTGGCCTCTTTTATTTTTTTTGTAAAGTCCGTAGTCTCATCCCGACTTATGGGGGAATCATAGTCTCCATCATCCTTTCCTTACTGGGGCAATGCTCTAATAATGATGATCATCACACTTTTATTTACTTACAACTCAATATTACAACTCGATACTAGAACAAAGATATGACTCTATATGAATGCCTCCGGCGGTGTACCGGGATGTGCAATGATCTAGCGTAGCAATGACATAAAAAAACGGGCAAGCCATGAAAACATCATGCTAGCTATCTTACGATCATGCAAAGCAATATGACAATGAATGCTCAAGTCAGGTATATGATGATGATGGAAGTTGCATGGCAATATATCTCGGAATGGCTATGGAAATGCCATGATAGGTAGGTATGGTGGCTGTTTTGAGGAAGGTATATGGTGGGTTTATGGTACCGGCGAAAGTTGCGCGGTACTAGAGAGGCTAGCAATGGTGGAAGAGTGAGAGTGCGTATAATCCATGGACTCAACATTAGTCATAAAGAACTCACATACTTATTGCAAAAATCTATTAGTCATCGAAACAAAGTACTACGCGCATGCTCCTAGGGGGATAGATTGGTAGGAAAAGACCATCGCTCATCCCCGACCGCCACTCATAAGGAAGACAATCAATAAACACCTCATGCTCCGACTTCGTTACATAATAACGGTTCACCATACGTGCATGCTACGGGACTTGCAAACCTCAACACAAGTATTTCTCAATTTCACAATTACTCAACTAGCATGACTCTAATATCACCATCTTTATATCGCAAAACTATTGCAAGGAATCAAACATATCATATTCAGCGATCTACAAGTTTATGTAGGATTTTATGACTAACCATGTGAATGACCAGTTCCTGTCATCTCTCTAAATAGATATAAGTGAAGCATGAGAGTTTAATTCTTTATACAAAAGATATGCCCGTGCTCTAACAAATATAAGTGAAGCAAAAGAGCATTCTACAAATGGCGGTTGTCTATGTAAAGAGAAACAGGCAATCCAAACTTCAAATGATATAAGTGAAGCACATGAAGCATTCTATAAAGCCATACTCAAAAGATATAAGTGAAGTGCAAAGAGTATTCTATAAATCAACCAAGGACTATCTCATACCAGCATGGTGCATAAAAATAAAAATAAAACCTAAATGCAAAAGACGCTCCAAGACTTGCACATATCGCATGAACGAAACGAATCCGAAAACATACCGATATTTGTTGAAGAAAGAGGGGATGCCTCCCCAGCATCCCCAAGCTTAGACGCTTGAGTATCCTTGAATATTTACTTGGGGTGCCTCGGGCATCCCCAAGCTTAAATTCTTGCCTCTCTTCCTTCTTCTCACATCGAAACCTTCTCAATCATCGAACACTTCATCCACACAAAACTTCAACAGAAAACTCGGTAAGATCCGTTAGTATAATAAAGCAAATAACTACTCTAAGTACTTGTTGCAAACCAATTCATATTTTGTTTTTGCACTGTGTCTACTGCAATATAACTTTTTCATGGCTTAATCCACTGATATAAATTGATAGTTTCATCAAAACAAGCAAACTATGCATCAAAAACAGAACTGTCTAAAACAGAACAGTCTGTAATAATCTGAACATTCACCATACTTCTGGTACTTGAAAAATTCTACCAAAATTAGGAAAAATAAAAATATTTGTATAGGAATACAGTGCAAAAAGAATCAGAACCATTCGGCGTTCCAGCTAAAAATGTAAAATCACGCACTACAGCCAAAGTTTCTGTCCTGCACCGTACAAACCATCAAGCAAATGTAAACATCCTAAAGGCAAACCTTGGCACATTATTTTTATAATACAATGGAATTGTACAAGGGGATAATTATTTTTATTGAAAAATTTCTGTAATCAAGATTCACAAAGTTGCCGTGATCATGAACAAAGTTCAAGGAGCTCTCCCACTTCAACAATGTTTGTCTTTCTCACTTTCACTTTCCTTTTTGAAAAAGTTTTGGGTTCCCCTCTTTATATTTGTTTTTTTAAACTATATGAAAGCACTCAACAGAAATAAATGACTCTCTAAAACTTCCGGTTTGTCTCCCTGGCAGTGCTATCTTTAAAGCCATTAAGCTAGGCATATAGTGCTCAAGTAATGAATCCTCCCGGATCCCAAGGTATATCAAAGCCAATTTTAATTAGCAATGATTTGTAATTTAGTAGTGAGCAGAAAGTAACATATATCATGTAATGACGAAGTCTAACTCTCTTCCTATGCATCAGCATGTCATAAAAGAACATTCATGCACACATAGCAAAGGCCAATGCATAGTATAAACAGTTTCTTGCAATTTTATCGTATTGGAAACATAGAGAGGTGGAGATATAGTTCCTCTCTCATAATAATTGCAAGTAGGAGCAGCAAGCACATGCATATTATATTCATCAAAATCATCATGTGTAGTAGTAAAAGGCAACCCATCAATATAATCCTTAATAAGTGCAAACTTCTCTGGTATAGTGTAGTCGGGAGAATTCAAAAAGATAATAGGACTATCATGTGTGGGTGCAATAGCAACAATTTCATGTTTAACATAAGGAACTATAGCAAGTTCATCTCCATAAGCATAATTCATATTGGCATCTTGGCCACAAGCATCATCAAAAAGGGATATTTCAAGAGAATCAAAGGGATCATAACAATCATCATAGCAATCATCCTTCGGTAAGCACGAAGGGAAATTAAACAATGTATGAGTTGAAGAGTTACTCTCATTAGAAGGTGGGCACGGGTAGCTGATCTGCTCTTCCTCCTTTTGTTCTTTGCTCTCCTCATCATCTTTTTCATCCAATGAGCTCACAGTTTCATCAATTTCTTCTTCCGCAGACTCCTGCAAAATATTAGTCTCTTCTTGAACAGTGGAGTAGTGCTCAATATATGGTTAAACATAGGCATTAGAAGCATAATTATCATAGCAATATTTAAATATGGCAAAATTTTCAGATTTGTGAAGAGTAGCATCATACTTTTCAATCAAAGAAGCAATTTCAAAAGAACCCTTAAAAGCAACAAATTCTTCAATCTGTTGAACATCATAGTAATTATAAACACCCTTAGCATATGAAGATATGATTCCATTATCAATAAACTCACATTGGTAGGGAAGGTGTTTCTTAGGGTTTTCAGAACAACAAGTAAAATCATATATTTCACATAAATTCCAAGCATAACATTGCAAACGTTGAATTTGACCCCATAATAGTTTCCCTTTTTCAGATATACGGTGTCGCACATAAGAAGCATGCTCATCTAAAGATTTGCCCTCAACTAAGCTAGTTGGGGTTTCGGCACGAGCACAAAGGGATCGAAGATGATCCAAGTAATAAGCTTCAACAGTGTGATAGATTTTGATTGGTTCTTCAACCATTGGTTCAGTAGGTACAACTAATTTTTTTTGGTATTTTGCGTTTGCTACCCATAACTAAAGATAGAAAACAACTAAGAACAGCAAATAAAAATTACTTAGTGATAAAGCAAACAAGCACACACGAGAATATTCACCCCACGCTATTGCTCCCCGGCAACGGTGCCAGAAAAAGGTCTTGATAATCCACAAGTATAGGGGATCAATTGTAGCCTCTTTCGATAAGTAAGAGTGTCGAGCCCAACGAGGAGCTAAAGGTAGAACAAATATTCCCTCAAGTTCTATCGACCACCGATACAACTCTACGCATGCTTGACGTTCTCTTTACCCAGAACAAGTATGAAACTAGAAGTACTTTGTAGGTGTTGTTGGATAGGTATCCAAGATAATAAAGAGCAAGTAAATAAAAAGTAGGGGCTGTTTAGACACAACTAAATTAGTTTTAGTAGAGAGCTTTTGTCAACAAGAAGGTTATTTGTCCCTAGGCAATCGATAACTAGACCGGTAATCATTATTGCAATTTTATTTGAGGGAGAGGCATAAGCTAACATACTTTCTCTACTTGGATCATATGCACTTAGGATTGGAACTCTAGCAAGCATCCGAAACTGCTAAAGATTCATTAAGGTAAACCCAACCATAGCATTAAAGCATCAAGTCCCCTTTATCCCATACTCAAACAACCTACTTACTCGGGTCTGTGCTTCTGTCACTCACGCCACCCACCATAAGAAAATCATAAACATATTGCAAACCCTACATTGGGAATCCCTCACACTTGCGCGACACGGAGAGCACCATAGGACAGCACCAATAATAAAACATACAACTCAAACCAATCACGATCATCAAATAGCCATTAGGACAAAACAGATCTACTCAAACATCATAGGATAGCCATACATCATTGGGAAATAATATATAGCGTTGAGCACCATGTTTAAATAGAGATTACAGCGGGTAAGAGAGAGGTTACACCGCTGCATAGAGGGGGAAGAGTTGGTGATGATGGCGGTGAAGTTGTTGGTGAAGATCGCGGTGATGATGATGGCCCCCGGTGGCACTCCGGTGCCACCGGAAGCGAGGGGGAGAGAACCCCCCTCCTTCTTCTTCTTCCCTCACCTCCTCCCTAGATGGGAGAAGGGTTTCCCCTCTGGTCCATGGCCTCCATGGCGTGGGAGGGGCGAGAGCCCCTTCGAGATTGGATCTGTCTCTCTGTCTCTCTCTGTTTCTGCGTTCTGTTCTGGCTCTGTTTCACCGTTTTGTATATATATGGAGATCCGTAACTCCGATTGGCCTGAAACCTTCGCCGTGATTTTTTTCCGAATATTAGCTTTCTTGCGGCAAAAGAAGAGCATCAACCGCCTTACGGTGGGCTCACGAGGGTAGGGGGCGCGCCCTAGGGGCCCCCTTGTCTCGTGACCACCTCGGGCACTGGTTCGCGTTGATTTTCCTTCCGAATTTTCCATATTTTCCAAAAATAAGCTCCGTCTGTTTTTATCCCGTTTGGAATCCGTTTGATATGGATATTCTGCAAAACCAAAAACATGCAACAGACAGGAACTGTCACTGGGCACTGGATCAATATGTTAGTCCCAAAAATAGTATAAAAAGTTGCCAAAAAGTATATGAAAGTTGAATAATATTGGCATGGAACAATCAAAAATTATAGATACGACGGAGACGTATCAAGTATCCCTTGAGCTCATCGAAGTTGCCCTTCAAGAACTCAAATCCACCATGCGCTGGCCCCACGGTGGGTGCCAACTGTCGTGGAATTGTCACAGCAGATGTCCTAGAGCAAGGACTTAGTCGTAGGGCCATCGCACTAGGAAGCTTAAAGAGGTTAATCGGGACAAAGGACACGAGAGAGTTTTATACTAGTTCGGCCCCTTACGATGAAGGTAAAAGCCTACGTCTAGTTGGGATTGGTATTGTTGGGGTTTCGATCACCAAGAGGCTCAACTCGCCGGCTTGGTTCTGGACTTGTTGTTTCTTGCCCTAAGCCGCCACCGGGTCGTCCCCTTATATACATGGGTTGACGTCTGGTGGCCTACAGAGTCCCGGACAACTCATAATCGTGTTTGGCTCGGTGACTTCCTTTACATGCCTTTCGTTACAAGTCTTTCCTTACATACGAGCGGTTCACAATATCGGGCCTTAAACTGTCTTCAGGCCTTTAGGCCTTCTATAGGACTTAATAAACTATAATCTTGAATGTTTGCTGGGCTTCTTGTGTAACCCGCCATTGGGGCTGACCCGGCCCCTCCTAGGCGGGTCATAACTGATAGTAATATCCCCAACATATCTTGTTCTAAGTATCGAGTTGTAATTCTTGAGTTGTAAGTAAATGGAAGTGTGATGATCATCATTATTAGAGCATTGTCCCAGTGAGGAAGGGATGATGGAGACTATGATTCCCCCACAAGTCGGGATGAGACTCCGGACGAAAAAAAGAGGCCAAAGAAGCCCAAATAAAAAAAGAGAAAAAAGAGGCCATAAAAAAGAGAGAAAGGCCGAAATGAAAAAAAAATAAAAAAAATGAGAGAAAAAGAGAGAAGTGACAATGCTACTATCCTTTTACCACACTTGTGCTTCAAAGTAGCACCATGATCTTCATGATAGAGAGTCTCCTATGTTGTCACTTTCATATACTAGTGGGAATTTTACATTATAGAACTTGGCTTGTATATTCCAATGATGAGCTTCCTCAAAATGCCTTAGGTCTTCGTGAGCAAGCAAGTTGGATGCACACCCACTAGTTTCTTTTGTTGAGCTTTCATACACTTATAGCTCTAGTGCATCCGCTGCATGGCAATCCCTACTCACTCACATTGATATCTATTGATGGGCATCTCCATAGCCCGTTGATACGCCTAGTTGATGTGAGACTATCTTCTCCTTTTTGTCTTCTCCACAACCACCATTCTATTCCACCTACAGTGCTATGTCCATGGCTCACGCTCATGTATTGCGTGAAGATTGAAAAAGTTTGAGAACATCAAAAGTATGAAACAATTGCTTGGCTTGTCATCGGGGTTGTGCATGATTTAAATACTTTGTGTGGTGAAGATAGAGCATAGCCAGACTATATGATTTTGTAGGGATAGCTTTCTTTGGCCATGTTATTTTGAGAAGACATGATTACTTGGTTAGTATGCTTGAAGTATTATTATTTTTATGTCAATATTAAACTTTTGTCTTGAATCTTATGGATCTGAATATTCTTGCCACAATAAAGATAACTACATGGATAAATATGTTAGGTAGCATTCCACATCAAAAATTCTGTTTTTATCATTTACCTACTCGAGGACGAGCATGAATTAAGCTTGGGGGTGCTGATACGTCTCCAACGTATCTAAAATTTTTGATTGTTCCATGCTATTATATTATCCCTCTTGGACATTATTGGGCTTTATTATACACTTTTATATTACTTTTTGGACTAACCTATTGACCCAGAGCCCATTGCCAGTTCCTGTTTTTCCCTTGTTTTAGTGTTTCGAAGAAAAGGAATATCAAACAGAGTCGAAACGGAATGAAACCTTCTGGAGAAGTTATTTTTTGGAAGGAAAGCTACCCGATAGACTTGGAGTGCACGTCAAAAAAGAAACGAGGGAGCCACGAGGTAGGGGGGCGCGCCCACCCCCTAGGGCGCGCCCTCCACCCTCGTGGGCCCCTCGTGGCTCCCCTAACGTATTTCTTCCGCCTATATATATCCATATACCCTAAAACGATCGGGGAGCACAATAGATCGGGAGTTCCGCCGCCAGAAGCCTCCGTAGCCACCAAAAACCAATCTAGACCCGTTCCGGCACCCTGCCGGAGGGGGCAATCCCTCTCCGGTGGCCATCTTCATCATCCCGACGATCTCCATGACAAGGAGGGAGTAGTTCTCCCTCAGGCTGAGGGTATATACCAGTAGCTATGTGTTTGATCTCTCTCCCTCTCTCTCTCTCTCGTGTTCTTGAGGTGATACGATCTTGATGTATCGCGAGCTTTGCTATTATAGTTGGATCTTATGTTTCTTCTACCCCTCTACTCTCTTGTAATGGATTGAGTTTTCCCTTTGAAGTTATCTTATCGGATTGAGTCTTTAAAGATTTGAGAACACTTGATGTATGTTTTGGTGACCAACTTGCGGGTTCCACCCATGAACTTATGCATAGGGGTTGGCACACGTTTTTGTCGTGATTCTCCGATAGAAACTTTGGGACACTCTTTGAGGTCCTATGTGTTGGTTGAATAGATGAATTTGAGATTGTGTGATGCATATCGTATAATCATACCCACGGATACTTGAGGTGGCATTGGAGTATCTAGGTGACATTAGGCTTTTGGTTGATTTGTGCCTTAAGGTGTTATTCTAGTACGAACTCTAGGGCTATTTGTGACACTTAAAGGAATTGCCCAACGGATTGATTGGAAAAAATAACTTTGAGGTGGTTTCATACCCTACCATAATCTCTTCGTTTGTTCTCCGCTATTAGTGACTTTGGAGTGACTCTTTGTTGCATGTTGAGGGATGATACGTCTCCAACGTATCTATAATTTTTGATTACTCCATGCTATATTATCTACTGCTTTGGACTATATTGGGCTTTATTTTCCACTTTTATATTATTTTTGGGACTAACCTATTAACCGGAGGCCCAGCCCAGAATTGCTGTTTTTTGCCTATTTCAGTATTTCGAAGAAACGGAATATCAAACGGAGTCCAAACGGAATAAAATCTTCGGGAACGTGATTTTCTCACCGAACATGATCCAGGAGACTTGGACCCTGCTCCAAGGAACAAAAGAGGCGGTCACGAGGATGGGGGGCACCCCCCTAGGGCGCGCCACCTGCCTCATGGCCCCCTCGTTGCTCCTCCGGCGTACATCTTCCTCCTATATATACACACGTACCCCCAAACGATCAGAATAGGAGCCAAAAACCTAATTCCACCGCCGCAACTTTCTGTATCCACGAGATCCCATCTTGGGGCCTGTTCTGGAGCTCCGCCGGAAGAGGGCCGTCATCACGGAGGGCTTCTACATCATCCTAGCCCCTCCGATGAAGTGTGAGTAGTTTACCTCAGACCTTCGAGTCCATAGTTAGTAGCTAGATGGCTTATTCTCTCCCTTTGAATCTCAATACAAAGTTCTCCCCCTCTCTTGTGGAGATCTATTCGATGTAATCTTCTTTTTGCGGTGTGTTTGTTGAGAACGATGAATTGTGGGTTTATGATCAAGTCTATCTATGAATAATATTTGAATCTTCTCTGAATTCTTTTATGTATGATTGGTTATCTTTGCAAGTCTCTTCGAATTATCCGTTTGGTTTGGCCAACTAGATTGGTAGTTCTTGCCATGGGAGAAGTGCTTAGCTTTGGGTTCGATCTTGCGGTGTCCTTACCCAGTGACAGAAGGGGCAACAAGGCATGTATTGTATCGTTGCCATCGAGGATAACAAGATGGGGTTTATTTCATATTGCATGAATTTATCTCTCTACATCATGTCATCTTGCTTAAAGCGTTACTCTGTTTTTAACTTAATACTCTAGATGCATGCTGGATAGCGGTCGATGAGTGGAGTAATAGTAGTAGATGCAGAATCATTTCGATCTACTTGTCACGGACGTGATGCCTATATACATGATCATGCCTAGATATTCTCATAACTATGCTCAATTCTGTCAGTTGCTCAACAGTAATTTGTTCACCCACCGTAGAATACTTATGCTCTTGAGAGAAGCCACTAGTGAAACCTATGGCCCCCGGGTCTATTCTCATGATATCAATCTCCATCACTTTAATCTTGCTTTGTTTTTACTTTGCCTTTACTTTTTTACTTTGCATCTTTATACCAAAAATACCAAAAATATTATCTATCAGATCTCACTCTCGTAAGTGACCGTGAAGGGCTTGACAACCCCTAATCGCGTTGGTTGCGAGTAGCTATCGCTTTGTGCAGGTACGAGGGACTTGAGCGTGGGCTCCTACTGGATTGATACCTTGGTTGTCAAAAACTGAGGGAAATACTTACGCTACTCTGCTGCATCATCCCTTCCTCTTCGAGGAAAACCAACGCAAGCTCAAGACGTAGCAAGAAGGATTTCTGCCGCCGTTGCCGGGGAGTCTACGCAAAAAGTCAACATACCAAGTACCCATCACAATCCCTATCTCTCGCATTACATTATTTGCCATTTGCCTCTCGTTTTCCTCTCCCCCCAATTCACCCTTGCCGTTTTATCCGCCCTCTCTCTCTCTCCCTATCCTCCCTCTCTATTTGCCTCTTTTTGCCCGTTTGCTTTTGTTTGCTTGTGTGCTAGTTTGCTTGCTTGTCGTGATGGCTCAAGATACTACTAAATTGTGTGACTTCACCAATACCAACAATAATGATTTCCTTAGCACTCCGATTGCTCCTCTTACCGATGCTGAATCTTGTGAAATTAATACTGGTTTGTTGAATCTTGTTATGAAAGATCAATTCGCCGGCTTTCCTAGTGAAGATGCCGCTACTCATCTAAATAGCTTCATTGATTTATGTGATATGCAAAAGAAAAAAGATGTCAATAATGATGTCGTTAAATTGAAGCTATTTCCTTTTTCTCTTAGAGATCGTGCTAAAGCTTGGTTTTCGTCTTTGCCTAAGAATAGTATTGATTCATGGAACAAGTGCAAAGATGCTTTTATCTCTAAGTATTTTCCTCCCGCTAAGATCATATCTCTTAGAAACGATATTATGAACTTTAAACAACTTGATCATGAACATGTTGCACAAGCTTGGGAGAGAATGAAATTAATGATACGTAATTGCCCTACTCATGGTTTGAATTTGTGGATGATTATACAAAAAAATTTATGCCGGATTGAATTTTGCTTCTAGAAATCTTTTAGATTCGGCCGCGGGAGGCACTTTTATGGAAATCACTTTAGGAGATGCTACTAAACTCCTAGATAATATTATGGTTAATTATTCTCAATGGCATACTGAAAGATCTTCTAATGAAAAAGTGCATGCGATAGAAGAAATTAATGTGTTGAGTGGAAAGATGGATGAACTTATGAAATTATTTGCTACTAAGAGTGTTTCTTCTAATCCTAATGATATGCCTTTGTCTACTCTGATTGAGAACAACAATGAATCTATGGATGTGAATTTTGTTGGTAGGAATAATTTTGGTAACAACGCTTATAGAAGGAATTTTAATCCTAGGCCATATCCTAGTAATCCTTCTAATATTTATGGTAATTCCTACAACAACTCTTATGGAAATTATAATAAGATGCCCTCTAAATTTGAGAATAGTGTTAAAGAGTTTATGAATTCACAAAAGAATTTTAATGCTTTGCTTGAGGAGAAATTGCTTAAAGTTGATGATTTGGCTAGAAACGTTGATAGAATTTCTCTTGAGGTTGATTCTTTAAAGCTTAGATCTATTCCTCCTAAGCATGATATCAATGAGTCTCTCAAAGCCTTGAGAATTTCCATTGATGAGTGCAAGGAAAGAACCACTAGGATGAGTGCTTCCAAAGATGCCTTTATTAAAGCGTTTTCTTCCAATACCTATGAAAATCAAGATGAAGATCTAAAAGTTAGTAATGTGTCCCCTATTAAATCTTTATTTTGCAATATGAATCTTGATGAAACTGAATATGATCTTCCTTTACCTAGAAGGCGTTCTAAAAATTCGGAGTATTTAGATCTTAATGATGAAATTGATGAAAGTGGGATTGAAAGAAATAAAAATCTAGATGTTGCTAAACCCACTATATTGGATTTCAAGGAATTTAATTATGAAAGTTGCTCTTTGATTGATTGTATTTCCTTGTTGCAATCCGTGCTAAATTCTCCACATGCTTATAGTCAAAATAAAGCCTTCACCGAACATATTGTTGATGCCTTGATGCAATCTTATGAAGAAAAACTTGAGTTGAAAGTTTCTATCCCTAGAAAAGTCTATGATGAGTGGGAACCAACTATTAAAATTAAAATTAAAGATCATGAGTTTTATGCTTTGTGTGATTTGGGATCTAGTGTCTCTACTATTCCCTAGACTTTGTGTGATTTACTAGATTTCCGTAATTTTGATGATTGCTCTCTAAACTTGCATCTTGCGGATTCCACTATTAAGAAACCTATGGGAAGGATTAATGATGTTCTTATTGTTGCAAATAGGAATTATGTGCCCTTAGATTTCATTGTTCTTGATATAGATTGCAATCCTTCTTGCCCTATTATTCTTGGTAGACCTTTCCTTAGAACGGTTGGTGCGATTATTGATATGAAGGAAGGGAATATTAGATTTCAATTTCCATTAAAAAAGGGCATGGAACACTTTCCAAGAAAGAAAATAAAATTACCATATGAAACTATCATGAGAGCCACTTATGGATTGCCTACCAAAGATGGCAATACCTAGATCTATCCTCGCTTTTATGCCTAGCTAGGGGCGTTAAACGATAGCGCTTGTTGGGAGGCAACCCAATTTTATTTTTGTTCCTTGCCTGTTGCTCCTGTTTATTAATAAATAAATTATTTAGCCTCTGTTTTGGTTGTGTTTTTTTGTGTTTAATTAGTGTTTGTGCCAAGTAGAACCGTTGGGAAGACTTGGTGAAAGTCTTGTTAAACTTGCTTTAAAAAACAGAAACTTTAGCGCTCACGAGAACTGCTGTCATTTTTATTTGAAAAGTGATATTTAGTTAATTCTTTTTGAATATGATTAATAGATAAATTCCTCACGTCCATCAGTTTATTTTTGAATTTTTGGCGTTCCATATCTTGTGCTAGCTACATATTACTACAGACTGTTCTGTTTTTGACAGATTCTGTTTTTCGTGTGTTGTTTGCTTATTTTGATGAATCTATGGCTTGTAAAATAGTTTATAATACATAGAGAAGTTGGAATACAGTAGGTTTAAGACCAATATAAATAAATAATGAGTTCATTACATTACCTTGAAGTGGTCTTTTTTTCTTCCGCTAACGGAGCTCACAAGTTTTCTATTTAGTTTTGTGTTGTGAAGTTTTCAAGTTTTGGGTGAATTCTTTTGATGGATCATGGAACAAGGAGTGGCAAGAGCCTAATCTTAGGGATTCCCAAGGCACCCCAAGATAATCCAAGGACACCAAAAAGTCAAAGCTTGGGGATGCCCCGGAAGGCATCCCCTCTTTCGTCCACTTCCATCAGTAATTTACTTGGAGCTATATTTTTATTCACCAACATGATATGTGTTTTGCTTGGAGCGTCTTGTATTATTTGTGTCTTTGTGTCTTAGTATACCACAATCATCCTTGCTGTACACACCTTTTGAGAGAGCCATACATGAATTAAAATTTGATAGAATACTCTATGTGCTTCACTTATATCTTTTGAGCTAAGTAATTTTGCTCTATGTGCTTCACTTATATCTTTTGAGCGTTATAATTTTGCCCTATGTGCTTCACTTATATCTTTTGAGCGTTATAATTTTGCTCTATGTGCTTCACTTAGATCTTTTAGAGCACGGTGGTGGATTCGTTTTAAAGAAACTATTGATCTCTCATGCTTCACTTAAATTATTTTGAGAGTCTCTTAATAGCATGGTAATTTGCTTAATAATAATATGCATGGTATTCAAGATTTGTGAAACTTTCTTTTGAGTGTGTTGAATACTAAGAAAAGATTGAAGCATGATAATTGTTTTGAGATATGGAGGTGATAATATTAAAGTCATGCTAGTTGAGTAGTTGTGAATTTAAAGAATACTTGTGTTAAGGTTTGTGATTACCGTAGCATGCACGTATGGTGAACCGTTATGTAACGAAGTCGGAGCATGATTTATTTATTGATTGTCTTCCTTATGAGTGGCGGTCGGGGACGAGCGATGGTCTTTTCCTACCAATCTATCCCCCTAGGAGCATGCGCGTAATACTTTGCTTTGATAACTTCTAGATTTTTGTAATAAGTATATGAGTTCTTTATGACTAGTGTTGAGTCCATGGATTATACGCACTCTCACCCTTCCACCTTTGCTAGCCTCTCTAATACCGTGCACCTTTCACCGGTATCATACACCTACCATATACCTTCCTCAAAACAGCCACCATACCTACCTATTATGGAATTTCCATAGCCATTCCGAGATATATTGCCATGCAACTTTCCACCATCTAGTTCATCATGACACATTCATCATTGTCATATTGCTTAGCATGATCATGTAGTTGACATAAGTATTTGTGGCAAAGCCACCGTTCATAATTTCTTCATATTTGTCACTATTGATTCATTGCATATCCCGGTACACCGCCGGAGGCATCCATATAAAGTCATACTTTGTTTTAGAATCGAGTTGTAATCATTGAGTTGTAAATAAATAAAAGTGTGATGATCATCATTCGATAGAGCATTGTCCCAATAAAAAAGAGAAAGGCCAAAGAAAAGAAAAAGAAGGCCCAAAAAAAGAAAATAAATAAAAAGGGGCAATGCTACTATCTTTTTTCCACACTTGTGCTTCAAAGTAGCACCATGATATAGCAAGTCTCATATATTGTGCTTCAAAGTAGCACCATGTCCTTCATATAGAGAGTCTCATATGTTGTCACTTTCATATACTAGTGGGAATTTTACATTATAGAACTTGGCTTGTATATTCTAATAATGGGCTTCCTCAAATTGCCCTAGGTCTTCATGAGCAAGCAAGTTGGATGCACACCCACTAGTTTCTTTTGTTGAGCTTTCATACACTTATAGCTCTAGTGCATCTGTTGCATGGCAATCCCTACTCACTCACATTGATATCTATTGATGGGCATCTCCATAGCCCGTTGATACGCCTAGTTGATGTGATACTATCTTCCCCTCCTTTTTGTCTTCTCCACAACCACCATTATATTCCACCTATAGTGCTATATCCATGGCTCACGCTCATGTATTGCGTGAAGATTGAAAAAGTTTTGAAAAAGTTAGAGTATGAAACAATTGCTTGGCTTGTCATCGGGGTTGTGCATGATTTAAATACTTTGTGTGGTGAAGATGGAGCATAGCCAGACTATATGATTTTGTAGGGATAACTTTCTTTGGCCATGTTATTTTGAGAAGACATAATTGCTTTGTTAGTATGCTTGAGTATTATTATTTTTATGTCAATGTAAACTTTTGTCTTGAATCTTTCTAATCTGAGTATTCATACCACAATTAAGAAGATTTGCATTGAAAATTATGCCAAGTAGCACTACGCATCAAAAATTCTCTTTTTATCATTTACCTACTCGAGGACGAGCAGGAATTAAGCTTGGGGATGCCTGATACGTCTCCAATGTATCTATAATTTTTTATTGCTCCATGCTATATTATCTACTGTTTTGGACTATATTGGGCTTTATTTTCCACTTTTATATTATTTTTGGGACTAACCTATTAACCGGAGGCCCAGCCCAGAATTGCTGTTTTTTGCCTATTTCAGTATTTCGAAGAAACGGAATAAAATCTTCGGGAACGTGGTTTTATCACCGAACGTGATCCAGGAGGCTTGGACCCTGCTCCAAGGAACAAAAGAGGCGGTCACGAGGGTGGGCCCCCCTAGGGTGTGCCCCTGCCTCGTGGGCCCCTCGTTGCTCCTCCGGCGTACTTCTTCCTCCTATATATACACACGTACCCCCAAACGATCAGAACAGGAGCCAAAAACCTAATTCCAACGCCGCAACTTTCTGTATCCACGAGATCCCATCTTGGGGCCTGTTCCGGAGCTCCGTCGGAAGAGGGCCGTCATTATGGAGGGCTTCTACATCATCCTAGCCCCTCCGATGAAGTGTGAGTAGTTTACCTTAGACCTTCTGGTCCATAGTTAGTAGCTAGATGGCTTCTTGTCTCTCTTTGAATCTCAATACAAAGTTCTCCCCCTCTCTTGTGGAGATCTATTCGATGTAATCTTATTTTTGCGGTGTGTTTGTTGAGACCGATGAATTGTGGGTTTATGATCAAGTCTATCTATGAATAATATTTGAATCTTCTCTGAATTCTTTTATGTATGATTGGTTATCTTTGCAAGTCTCTTCGAATTATCGGTTTGGTTTGGCCAGCTAGATTGGTTTTTCTTGCCATGGGAGAAGTGCTTAGCTTTGGGTTCGATCTTGTGGTGTCCTTACCCAGTGACAGAAGGGGCAGCAAGGCACGTATTGTATCATTGCCATCGAGGATAACAAGATGGGGTTTATTTCATATTGCATGAATTTATCTCTCTACATCATCTCATCTTGCTTAAAGCGTTACTCTGTTTTTAACTTAATACTCTAGATGCATGCTGGATAGCGGTCGACGAGTGGAGTAATAGTAGTAGATGCAGAATCGTTTCGATCTACTTGTCACGGATGTGATGCCTATATACATGATCATGCCTAGATATTCTCATAACTATGCTCAATTCTATCAATTGCTCAACAGTAATTTGTTCACCCATCGTAGAATACTTATGCTCTTGAGAGAAGCCACTGGTGAAACCTATGGCCCCCGGGTCTATTCTCATCATATCAATCTCCATCACTTTAATCTTGCTTTGTTTTTACTTTGCCTTTACTTTTTACTTTGCATCTTTATACCAAAATTATTATATCTATCAGATCTCACTCTCGTAAGTGACCGTGAAGGGCTTGACAACCCCTAATCGCGTTGGTTGCGAGTAGCTATCGCTTTGTGCAGGTACGAGGGACTTGAGCGTGGGCTCCTACTGGATTGATACCTTGGTTGTCAAAAACTGAGGGAAATACTTACGCTACTTTGCTGCATCATCCCTTCCTCTTCGGGGAAAACCAACGCAAGCTCAAGACGTAGGAAGGGATAGTTATGTGATCCAATTATGTTTGTTGAGGGAACTTGCACTAGTGAAAGTATGAACCCTAGGCCTTGTTTCAACACATTGCAATACCGTTTACGCTCACTTTTATCATTAGTTACCTTGCTGTTTTTATAATTTCAGATTACAAAAACCTATATCTACTATCCATATACCACTTGTATCACCATCTCATCGCCGAGTGCACCTATACAATTTACCATTGTATTGGGTGTGTTGGGGACACAAGAGACTCTTTGTTATTTGGTTGCAGGGTTGCTTGAGAGAGACCATCTTCATCCTACGCCTCCTACGGATTGATAAACCTTAGGTCAGCCACTTGAGGGAAATTTTCTACTTTCCTACAAACCTCTGCACTTGGAGGCCCAACAACGTCTACAAGAAGAAGGTTGTGTAGTAGAAATCAATCTCTTGTATCCAATCTTTGTCTCAAAACCTCAGATTGGTACCTATGGGTTGCTAGTTGTGTTGATTACTCCTTGTAGTTGATGCTAGTTGGTTTATTTGGTGGGAGATCATATGTTCAAATCCTTTATGCATATTAATACCCCTCTGATTATGAACACGAATATGCTTTGTGAGTAGTTACGTTTGTTTCTGAGGACATGGGAGAAGTCTTGCTATAAGTAGTCATGTGAATTTGGTATTCGTTCGATATTTTGATGAGATGTATGTTGTCTCTCCTCGAGTGGTGTCATGTGAATGTTGACTACATGACACTTCACCATTATTCGGGTCTAGGGGAAGGCATTGGGAAGTAATAAGTAGATGATGGGTTGCTAGAGTAACAGAAGCTTAAACCCTAGTTTATGCGTTGCTTCGTAAGGGGTTGATTTGGATCCATATGTTTCGTGCTATGGTTAGGTTTACCTTAATACTTATTTTGTAGTTGCGGATGCTTGCAAGAGGGTTTAATCATAAGTGGGATGCTTGTCCAAGGAAGGGCAGTACCCAAGCACCGGTCTACCCACATATCAAATTATCAAAATACTGAACGCGAATTATATGAACATGATGAAAACTAGCTTGACAATAATTCCCATGTGTCCTTGGGAGCGTTTTCCTTTATATAAGAGTTCGTCCAGGCTTGTCCTTTGCTACAAAAAGGATTGGGCCATCTTGCTGCACCTTATTTACTTTTATTACTTGTTACTCGTTGCAAATTACCTTATCACAAAACTATATGTTACCGCTAATTTTCAGTGCTTGCAGAAAATACCTTGCTGAAAACCGCTTATCATTTCCTTCTGCTCCTCGTTGGGTTCGACACTCTTACTTATCGAAAAGGCTACGATAGATCCCCTACACTTATGGGTCATCAAGACTCTTTTCTGGCGCCGTTGCCGGGGAGTGAAGCGCCTTTGGTAGGTGGAATTTGGTAAGGAAAAATTTATATAGTGTGCTGAAATTTACTGTCACTTGTTACTATGAAACATAATCCTTTGAGGGGCTTGATTGGGGTATCTTCACCCCGACCAGTAGAGCAAAGAGTTTCACCTCAACCTACTAAACCTACTAAAAATGTTTACTTTGAAATTCCTTCTGGTATGATAGAGAAACTACTAGCTAATCCTTTCACAGGTGATGGAACATTACATCCCGATTTGCACCTAATCTATGTGGATGAAGTTTGTGGATTATTTATGCTTGCAGGTATGCCCGATGATGTTATCAAGAATAAGGTCTTCCCTTTATCTTTGAAGGTAAAGGCATTTACATGGTTTAGGCTATGTGATGATATGGGATCATGGAACTACAACCGATTGAATTGGAATTTCATCAGAAGTTTTATCCTATGCATCTTGTCCATCGTGATCGTAATTATACCATCGTAATTTTTGGGGGAGGCTTAAGTCAATGTTATATTCATGCCCCAATCATGAGCTCTCAAAATAAATGATAATTCAAAATTTTTATGCTCGGCTTTCTCTCAGTAATCGCTCCATGCTCGATACTTCTTGTACTGGCTCTTTTATGATGAAGACTATTGAATTCAAATGGGATTTATTGGAAATAATTAAACGCACCTCTGAAGATTGGGACCTCGCTGAAGGTAAGGAGTCAGGTATAACACCTAAGTTTGATTGTGTTAAATATTTTATGGATACCGATGCTTTTCATGAATTTAGCACTAAATATGGACTTGACCCTGAGACAGTAGCTTTTTTCTGTGAATCCTTTGCTACTCATGTTGATGTCCCTAAGGAGAAGTGGTTTAAATATAATCCTCCCATTGAAGTAAAAGTAGTTGCACCTATTAAAGTTGAAGAAAAGACTATCACTTATAATGATCCTCTTGTTCCCACTGTTTATATTGAGAAACCACCTTTCCATGCTAGAATAAAGGATCATGCTAAAGTTTCAACTGTAGTTCGTAAGAGTAATACTAGAACACCTACTCCCTCTGAGCAAATTAAAGTTGAACCTAGTGTTGCTATGGTTAAAGATCTCTTGGCCAATAATATTGATGGGCATGTTATTTACTTATGTGATGAAGCTGCTAGAATTGCTAGACCCGATACTAAAAATAAACATAGACCTATTGTAGGTATGCCTGTTATTTCAGTTAAAATAGGAGATCATTGATATCATGGCTTATGCGATATGGGTGCTAGTGCAAGTGCAATACCTCATTCCTTATATAAACAAATTATGCATGATATTGCACCTGCTGAGATAGAGGAAATTGATGTTACTATTAAACTTGCCAATAGAGACACTATTTCACCAGTTGGGATTGTTAGATATGTTGAAGTCTTGTGTGGGAAGGTTAAATATCCTGCTGATTTTCTTGTTCTTGGTTCCCCACAAGATAGATTTTGCCCCATTATATTTGGTAGACCCTTCTTGAATACTTTTAATGCTAAGATAGATTGCAATAAGGATATTGTTTCTGTTGGTTTAGGGGTATGTCTCATGAATTCAGTTTTGCTAAATTTCGTAGACAACCCCGTGATAAAGAATTGCCTAGTAAAGATGAAATTATTGGTCTTGCTTCTATTGCCGTGCCTCCTAGTGATCCTTTAGAACAATATTTGCTAGACCATGAAAACAATATGTTTATGAATGAAAGAAGGGAAATAGATGAAGTATTCTTTAAACAGAGACCTATTTTGAAACACAACTTTCCTGTTGATATTTTAGGGGATCCCCCTCCACCCAAGGGTGATCTCGTGTTTGAGCTTAAACCTTTACCAGATACTCTTAAATATGCTTATCTTGATGAGAAAGAGATATATCCTGTTATTATTAGTGCTAACATTTCAGAGCATGAGGAAAAGAAATTATTGAAAACTCTGAATAAGCACCGTGCTGCTATTGGATATACTCTTGATGATCTTAAGGGCATTATAGTCCCACTCTATGCCAGCACAAAATAAAATTGGAGAAAGACGCGAAACCGGTTTTTGATCACCAACGACGGTTAAATCCTAAGATGAAAGAAGTGGTAAGAAAAGAAATACTAAAGCTTCTAGAGGCAGGTATAATTTATCCTGTTGCTGATAGTCGGTGGGTAAGCCCTGTCCATTGTGTCCCCAAGAAAGGAGGTATTACAGTTGTTCCTAATGATAAGGATGAATTGATCCCACAAAGAATTGTTATAGGTTATAGAATGGTAATTTATTTCCTCAAATTAAGTAACACTACTAAAAAGGATCATTACCCATTACCTTTTATTGATCACATGCTAGAAATATTATCCAAACATACACATTTTTGCTTTCTAGATGGTTATTCTGCTTTCTCTCACATACCTGTGTCAAAAGAGGATCAAGAAAAGACAACTTTTACTTGCCCTTTCGGTACCTTTGCTTATAGACGTATGCCTTTTAGTTTATGCAATGCACCTGCTACCTTTCAAAGATGTATGACTGCTATATTCTCTGACTTTTGTGAAAAGATTGTTGCGGTATCCATGGATGATTTTTCTGTATATGGAACTTCTTTTGATGATTGCTTAAGCAACCTTGATCGAGTTTTGCAGAGATGTGAAGAAACTAATATTGTCTTGAATTGGGAGAAGTGCCACTTTATGGTTAATGAAGGTATTATCTTGGGGCATAAAATTTCTGAAAGAGGTATTGAAGTTGATAAAGCTAAAGTTTATGCTATTGAAAAGATGCTGTGTCCTAAGGACATTAAAGGTATAAGAAGCTTCCTTGGTCATGCCGGGTTTTATAGGAGGTTCATTAAGGACTTCTCTAAAATTTCTAGGCCTCTGACTAATCTCTTACAGAAAGATGTTCCTTTTGTCTTTGATGATGATTGTGTAGAAGCATTTGAAATACTTAAGAAAGCTTTGATATCTACACCTATTGTTCAGCCTCCTGATTGGAATTTACCATTTGAAATTATGTTTGATGCTAGTGATTATGCTGTAGGGGCTGTTCTAGGACAAAGTGTTGGTAAGAAATTAAATGTTATCCAATATGTTAGTAAAACTCTAGACAGTGCTCAAAGAAATTATGCTACTACTGAAAAGGAGTTTTTGGCAGTTGTATTTGCTTGTGATAAGTTCAGACCTTATATTGTAGATTCTTAAGTAATTGTTCACACTGATCATGCTGCTATTAAATATCTTATGGAAAAGAAAGATGCTAAACCTAGATTTATTAGATGGGTTCTCTTGCTACAAGAATTTGATTTGCATATTATAGATAGAAAGGGAGCTGAGAACCCCGTTGCAGACAACTTGTCTAGGTTAGAGAATGTTCTTGATGACCCACTACCTATTGATGATAGATTTCCTGATGAACAATTAGCTGTGATAAATGCTTCTCGTACTGCTCCGTGGTATGCGGATTATGCTAATTATATTGTTGCTAAGTTTATACCACCTAGTTTCACATACCAGCAAAAGAAAAAGTTCTTCTATGATTTAAGACATTACTTCTGGGATGACCCACATCTTTATAAAGAAGGAGTAGATGGTGTTATTAGACGTTGTGTACCTGAGCATGAACAGGAACATATCCTACACAAGTGTCACTCCGAGGCTTATGGAGGACACCATGCTGGAGAGAAAACTGCACATAAGGTATTGCAATCTGGTTTTTATTGGCCTACTCTCTTCAAGGATGCCCGTAAATTTGTCTTGTCTTGTGATGAATGCCAAAGAATTGGTAACATTAGTAGACGTCAAGAAATGCCTATGAATTATTCACTTGCCATTGAACCATTTGATGTTTGGGGCTTTGATTATATGGGACCTTTTCCTTCCTCTAATGGGTATACACATATTTTAGTTGCTGTTGATTACGTTACTAAGTGGGTAGAAGCTATTCCAACTGGTAGTGCTGATCATAACACCTCTATTAAGATGCTTAAAGAAGTTATTTTTTTCAAGGTTTGGAGTCCCTAGATACTTAATGACTGATGGTGGTTCACATTTTATTCATGGTGCCTTTCGTAAAATGCTTGCTAAGTATGATGTTAATCATAGAATTGCATCTCCTTATCACCCACAGTCTAGTGGTCAAGTAGAACTGAGCAATAGAGAGCTTAAATTAATTTTGCAAAAGACTGTTATTAGATCTAGTAAGAATTGGTCCAAGAAACTTGATGATGCATTATGGGCCTATAGAACTGCATACAAAAATCCTATGGGTATGTCTTCGTATAAAATGGTTTATGGAAAGGCATGTCATTTACCTCTTGAACTAGAACATAAGGCATATTGGGCCATTAAAGAGCTCAATTATGATTTCAAACTTGCCGGTGAGAAGAGGCTTTTTGACATTAGCTCACTTGATGAATGGAGAGCCCAGGCTTATGAGAATGCCAAACTATTTTAAGAAAAGGTTCAAAGATGGCATGAAAAAAGGATACAAAAACGTGAGTTTAATGTAGGTGATTATGTGTTGTTATACAACTCTTGTTTAAGATCTTTTGCAGGAAAACTCCTCTCTAAACGGGAAGGTCCTTACGTCATCGAGGAGGTATATCGTTCCGGTGCTATAGATATCAACAACTTCGAAGCCACAAATCCGAGGGTGATGAACGGTCAAAGAATCAAACATTATATCTCAGGTAATCCCATAAATGTTGAAACTAATGTTATTGAAACCGTAACCCCGGAGGAATACATAAGGGACACTTTCCAGAATATTTTAGACTCCGAAAAGGAATAGGTACGTGGTACGGTAAGTAAACCGACTCCAAAACAGTTCTAATGGCATTTTTTCTCCATTTTGGAATATTTAAGAAAATAGGAAAATAAGAAGTAGTTCGGAAAGGACACGAGGCTTCCGCGAGGGTGGAGGGCGCGCCCTACCCCCTGGGCGCACCCCCTGCCTCGTGGGCACCTCGTGCGCTCTCCGGACTCCGTTTTCTTGCACGATACTTCTTTTGGTCGGTAAAAATTCATTATATAATCTCCCGAAAGTTTTGACCACCGTATCATGCAAATATCTTCTGTCTTTGTTTCGAGCTGTTTTTCTGACTGATCTAGATTACCATGGCGTCTCCAAGTGCTCCCAAGGACAAGTTCTTCAAGAAGGTCATCAACCCCTACCTCGCGGAGGTGCTGCAACACCCTCAAACCATTGAGATGTGTGAGGGGTTGCTGCACATCCGCGATGTTGAGGGACCAAGGAGGACCGGAAGCGTGGAGACAAGGCTCGAGGCAATGGATCAACAAGTTTTCAAGTGCCAGGATATGGTGGAACATGGACTCGACTCCAATCATATAATGATCACGGAGTTCACCAACAACCACAAGCTAGATGACAAGAACATTGGGGAGGCCATCTTCAAGCTTCACGAGAAAATCGAGCGCCTCCAAGCCGAGATCTATGACAAGCAAAACTAAAACTGTGAGTATGAATATAGATTCAAGAGGATGAGTTTGGCTGCAGATTTGAGGATCCCGGAGACTCGATCATCCTTCTATGATGGCGAGCCTATGCCTTGGAAGATGGACGACAAGCCCACATCATCAACACCTTCTTCACCAACAAAGAAGAACTGAGTATCGGGTATGGGCACTCCACTTGGCAAGTGCCAAGCTTGGGGGAGTGCCCCGGTATCGTATCACCATCACTTTTATCTTTACTGTTTTTCTTAGTTCGATCCTTTTGGTAATATCTTGATCTAGTAGAATAAAGTTTTAGTATGATCTATTTTTGAGTTTTGCTCTATAATCCTTCTATGTAATCGAGTCCGTGAGCTATATATAATAAAGATTAGTGTTGAGTTAAGGGCTTGATTGTCTTGCTATGATCTTGAGGGAATAAAATAAAAGAGGAACAATAAAAAGAAATAAAGATATCATATGGATCTTATGGAGAGTAATGACTTCACATATAAATAGTATGATGAATAAAAGTTGTTGAGAGTTGACAAACATAGTTTTGGTCATCGTTGCAATTAATAGGAAGTAATTAAACAAGTGGTTTTCACATATAAATATACTATCTTGGACATCTTTTATGATTGTGAGCACTCATTAAAATATGACATGCTAAAGAGTTGACGTTGGACAAGGAAGACAATGTAATGGGTTATGTTTTCTTACATCTGAGATAAATTATATTGTCATGGATCATCCAACATGTTGAGCTTGCCTTTCCCTCTCATGCTAGCCAAATTCTATGCACCAAGTAGAGATACTACTTGTGCTTCCAAATATCCTTAAACCTAGTTTTGCCATGAGAGTCCACCATATCTACCTATGGATTGAGTAAGATCCTTCAAGTATAAAAATTGCTCTCTAAATATGTATGATTTATTAGTGCGGAGAAAATAAGCTTTATACGATATTGTGATGTTGAAGAAATGAAAGCGACGGACTACATAATAAAGGTCCATATCACAAGTGGCAATATAAAGTGACGTTCTTTCGCATTAAGAATTTGGGCATCCAACCATGAAAGCACATGACAACCTCTTCTTCCCTCTGCGAAGGGCCTATCTTTTATTCTTGTCTTATACTTCATATAAAAGTCACGATGATCTTCACCTTTTTTTTACATTTTATGTGTTGGAAAGATCTTAATATATATAGCTAATTGGATGCAAGTTTTCATGAACTATTATTGTTTACATTACCCTTGAGGTAAAAGGTTGGGAGGCAAAACTATAAGCCCCTATATTTCTCTGTGTCCGATTAAAACTTCATACCCATAAGTATTGTGTGAGTGTTAGCGATTGTGAAAGACTAAATGATAGTTGAGTATGTGGACTTGCTGAAAAGCTCTTATATTGACTCTTTCTGATGTTATGATAAATTGCAATTGCTTCAATGACTTAGATTATAGTTTGTTATCTTTCAATGAATTTTATGATTCATACTTGAAATTGTGATTGAATTATTACTTTAGCATAAGAAATCATATGACAATATATATATATATATGTTGTTCTAAGAATGACCATGATACCCTCTGATAACCCACAAGTATAGGGGATCGCAACAGTTTTTGATAAGTAAGAGTGTCGAACCCAACGAGGAGCTAAAGGTAGAACAAATATTCCCTCAAGTTCTATCGACCACCGATACAACTCTACGCACGCTTGACGTTCGCTTTACCTAGAACAAGTACGAAACTAGAAGTACTTTGTAGGTGTTGTTGGATAGGTTTGCAAGATAATAAAGATTATGTAAATAAAAAGTAGGGGCTGTTTAAGTAAAGACACAATAAAGTAAATATAGCAAGTGTGGAAAAGTGGTGGTAGGAGTTGTGAAATTGCCCCTAAGCAATTGACTACTTTACTAGACCAATATCAAGTATTATGTGGGAGAGGCCACTGCTAGCATGTCATCCCTGACTTGGAATTCTATGCACTTATGATTGAAACTATTAGCAAGCATCTGCAACTACTAATGTTCATTAAGGTAAAACCCAACCATAGCATTAAGATATATTGGGCCCCCTTCAATCCCGTATGCATCAATTTCTATGCTAGGTTGAAGCTTCTGTCACTCTTGCCCTCCAATACATAGTCCTATCAACATACAACTAACCCTATGGTGTGATACACGCGCGCAATCATATGATGGGCACCAAAGGACAGCAACATAACCACAAGCAAATTAAATCAATCATAGCAATTCATCAACCACCGATAGGACAACGAAAATCTACTCAGACATCATAGGATGGCTACACATCATTGGATAATAATATGAAGCATAAAGCACCATGTTCAAGTAGAGGGTACAGTGGGTTGCGGGAGAGTGGACTGCTGTAGATAGAGGGGGGAAGGTGATGGAGATGTTGGTGAAGACGGCGGAGGTGTTGGTGTAGATCGCGGTGATGATGATGATGGCCACGGCAGCATTCCGGCGCCACCGGAAGAGAAGGGGAGAGGGGGCCCCTTCGTCTTCTTCTTCCTTGACCTCCTCCCTAGATGGGAGAAGGGTTTCCCCTCTGGTCCTTGGCCTCCATGGCATGGGAGGGGCGAGAGCCCCTCCGAGATTGGATCTGTCTCTCTGTCTCTCTCTGTTTATGCGTTCTCGGATTCTACCCTTTCACCGTTTCTTATATTCCCGGAGATCCATAACTCCGATTGGGCTGAAATTTTGACACGATCTCTATCCGGATATTAGCTTTCTTGCGGCGAAGGAAGGGCATCAACCGCCTTGCAGGTGGCCCACGAGGGTCAGGGGCGCACCCAGGGGGGCAGGCGCGCCCCCTGCCTCGTGGCCACCTCGGGCACCGTCTCGTGTGGATTTTTCTTCCCAAAAATCATATATATTCCAAAAAAGTCTCCGTCAATTTTTATCCCGTTTGGACTCCGTTTGATATGGATATTTTGCAAAACAAAAAACATGCAACAAACATGAACTGGCACTGGGCACTGGATCAATATGTTAGTCCCAAAAATAGTATAAAAATTGCCAAAAGTATATGAAAGTTGTAGAATATTGGCATGGAACAATAAAAAATTATAGATACGACGGAGACGTATCACCCTCATGTCCTTATTTTATTTTTTTATCGACACCACTATCTCTAAACATGTGGACATATTTTGATACGTCCATTTTGCATCATGCTTTTATATCAATATTTATTGCATTATGTGCTATTATTACACATTATGTCACAATACTTATGCCTATTCTCTCTAATTTTACAAGGTTTACATGAAGAGGGGGAATGCCAGCAGCTGGAATTCTGGGATGGAAAAGGAGTAAATAATAGAGACCTATTCTGCACATCTCCAAAAGTCCTGAAACTTCACGGGAGCAAGTTTTAGAATATATAAAAAATATTGGAAGAAAGAAGTACTAGAGGGGGGCCACCCACCGTCCACGACGGTGGGGGCGCACCTACCCCCCGGGTGCGCCCCCTGCCTCGTGGGCCCCCTGGCAGCCCTCTGATGCCCATCTTTGGCTATATGGAGTCTTTTGTCAAGGAAAAAAATCATAAGCAAGCTCTCGGGACGAAACTCTGCCGCCACGAGGCGGAACCTTGGCGGAACCAATCTAGGGCTGCAGCGGAGCAGTTCTGCCGGGGAAACATCCCACCGGGAGGGGGAAATCATCACCATCGATCCTCTCATCGGGAGGGGATCAATCTCCATCAACATCTTCACCAGCACCATCTAATCTCAAATACTAGTTCATCTCTTGTATCCAATCTTTGTCTCAAAACCTCAGATTGGTACCTCTGGGTTGCTAGTAGTGTTGATTACTCCTTGTAGTTGATGCTAATTGGTTTATTTGGTGGGAGATCATATGTTTAGATCCTTTATGCATATTAATACCCCTCTGATTATGAACATGAATATGCTTTGTGAATAGTTACGTTTGTTCCTGAGGACATGGGAGAAGTCTTGCCATAAGTAATCATGTGAATTTGGTATTCGTTCGATATTTTGATGAGATGTATGTTGTCTCTCCTCTAGTGGTGTCATGTGAACGTCGACTACATGACACTTCACCATTATTTGGGCCTAGGGGAAGGCATTGGGAAGTAATAAGTAGATGATGGGTTGCTAGAGTGACAGAAGCTTAAACCCTAGTTTATGCGTTGCTTCGTAAGGGGCTGATTTGGATCCATATGTTTCATGCTATGGTTAGGTTTACCTTAATACTTCTTTTGTAGTTGCGGATGCTTGCAAGAGGGGTTAATCATATGTGGGATGCTTGTCCAAGGAAGGGCAGTACCCAAGCACCGGTCCACCCACATATCAAATTATCAAAGTACCAAACGCGAATCATATGAACGTGATGAAAACTAGCTTGACGATAATTCCCATGTGTCCTCGGGAGCGTTTTCCTTTATATAAGAGTTCGTCCAGGCTTTTATTTTGCTACAAAAAGGATTGGGCCATCTTGCTGCACCTTATTTACTTTTATTACTTGTTACCCATTGCAAATTACCTTATCACAAAACTATCTATTACCGGTAATTTCAATGCTTCCAGAAAATACCTTGCTGAAAACCGCTTATCATTTCCTTCTGCTCCTCATTGGGTTTGACACTCTTACTTATTGAAAAGGCTACGATAGACCCCCTACACTTGTGGGTCATCATGGTCCACTTGGATACAACACCCAATGTGTGAGAAATCAGAGGAATCAGAGTATGGGATGGGGATCAACAAAGCATGAGATGAGGAAGGAGACGAACTAAAAGAAGGAGAAGGCTTGTAACATCCCAAATTTTCAATTTGGAATGTTATACATAGATCATTCATGCATATCATATTTTATTGCATTTTTTTCTGCAATCCTCGAAATCCTAAGCAACTCAAGGACCCTCGGAGAGAGTTGGGGATTTCCCGGTTTTCATATTTGGTTTTTATCACATAATGAAACAACGATTTTTGATTTTGATTATTTTCTCTCCGAAAAATATCTCATAATAAAATATATGAGAGGCATTTTTATAATTTTATTTTATTTTCTTGAATTTTTTTAGTTTTGGCGGAATTGTTTTTTTAAACGCGCCTAGGCCGACTGGGCCGAAGCGCAGCCGCCGGCCCACCTCCCCGGCCGCCGTCTACCGCGCGGCCGCCGCCGCCGCCGACTCGGACACGGGTCCGAGCCGGACTCCGCAGCTGCCTTGCCCCTCCCCCAAGGCACCACATCCACCCCCCTTTTATAAGCCGCACTCCGCCGCCCTTGGAGCCCCGCCCCGCCGTGAGCCGCCGCCCCGCCGCCGCCGCCCGCCGCCCGTCGTCGCTGCCGAGCCGCCGCGCCACCCCGCTGCGCCGCCCCGCGCCTCGCCTGCTGCCGCGTCGCGCCGCCGCCTGCTGCCCGCGTCGCCGCCGCCCCTCGCCGGAGCCCTGCCGTGCCGGACCTCGCCAAGGTTAGCGCCATTCGTTTTTTTAGAAAACCGGATCGATTTTCATAGAAAACCCTAGTCGTTTTTTTGGTTCGCCAGTTTTTCTTTTCGGTTTTCTTTTTAGCGGACGTTCGTCCGGACGTTCGTTTCAACGAACAGTTTTCACTCGTTAGTTACAGATAACGAATGCTTGTTCATTAGCCTGTTCGTCAGTTTTCTTTTATCGGATTTTTCCGCGATTATTCTCGATCACAATTTCTGATCCGATTTTCGTTTCGGTTTATCTTTTCGCTCGTTAGTCGGAATCAGGCGATTCAAGTGCCTAGATCTTCGTCTCGAGACCCTCTTTCCGCTTAACCAACTTGAACAAGATTTTGGTACTGTAAAATTTGACCTTAGTTCGGATTAGTAAACGGAACTTGTTTCCTTCGCTGTTTGAGTTTCATTGCTCCGTTTGATTTGATTCTTTTTGCAAACCGGAGTTCTTAAGTTGAACTTTCTGGTTAGATCTTCTTATTTGATTTTTACCCATGCTTCTTTGATTGTTGCTTATGTAAGCTATTGTTTGTTTGCGATAGAATTCCCGGAGTGCGAAGCGTGTTATTTGGAGTCTCTAGGTTTCGCGGATCATCAGCAAGGCAAGTAACACTTTGATCATATCCCTTTATCACCCAGTTTTTATGCATTAGTTCCAATCCTCAAACATTGCATGGTTAGGATGTCTTTAACATGTGGTTTGGGAAGTAGTTGATGAGGTAGAACCTATTACCCTGTTACATTCAAACCCTGGGAGTTACTTCTACGCGTTGCTTATATTGCTATGCTATGCTCATAGACGTGGTTTGGGTGAGTAAAATCCATGACAGATGTGTAAGTGCATCTAGTGCCACCCCTAGTTGGTTTTGGAGTATTGACGACAAACCTAGTTGAGGGACTAATATGTTTGTGAGAATTGCAGGATAACACAGGTAGAAGTCCCTCATTGATTCGGTTTTCCTACCAGAGATGACCCCTAAAAATGTATGAAGACAATGAAGTCAAAGGTGGTATATGAAGATATTCACATTGAAGACTATGACAAGAGAAGACACCACATGAAGCCTATGGAGCTTGAAGACTTAGATCTTTCGTAGTTCTCTTTCTTCTGTATTGAGTCATAGGAACCACCGTACAGTTAAGTGGGGTCCAAGAGAACCAGTCAGAATGACTGAAGTGATGCTTAAACAAAACCTATGTCTTCGAATGAAGACTTTGAGAGCGAATCTTGTCCAGAGTCGGGCAAGCCAGCTTTGCTTAAAGCCCAAGTAAAGTTGCCGTGTGAGTTTGAAATCTGACCATTGGAACACGTGTCAGTTCCTTAGTGACCCAGGGTCATTTCGGACAAATCAGGTTGGGTTGCCAAGTGGCTATAAATAGCCCACCCCCTACAACCATAAACGGCTGGCTGCTCAGATTCAGAGTACGGCTTTTGTCGTTTGAGAGCTACCCACCTCGAAGCCTTTGAGAGAGAATTCCTTGCGAGGATAAAGCCCTAACCACCCAGAGCCAAAGAGAATTAGGCATCACTTAAGTCTTCTAGTCTGTGTGATCTGAAGACTTATTACACTTGAGGACTGTGCATCCTCTAGCCGGTTAGGCGTCGCGTTCTGAGCATCCAAGAGACATTGTGGATTGCCGGTGAACGAAGTCTGTGAAGGTTTGGGAGTCTACCTTGAAGACTTACCAGAGTGATTGGGCGAGGTCTGTGTGACCTTAGCTCAAGGGGAATACGGTGAGGACTGGGTATCCTGAGCTGTGTGTTCAGGACTGGGTGTCCGGGACTGTGTGTCCTAAGGTTTAAATACCTAGCCGCCCTAACCAGACGTACAGTTGTCACAGCAACTGGAACTGGTCCAACAAATCATTGTCTTCAGCGAGTCACTGGTTTCATCTCCCTTTCCCTTTACTTACTGTTACTCCTTGTGAAGTCATTGTATGTTCGCACTATCTTTTGTCTTCACTGAGTGACTACGTGTTCTGTGTGGCTTGACAATATCTTCCTACCTGATCCTTACTACATTGCTGCTATTAGTCATTGTGCTTTCACTCTATTGAATACTTGACTATGGCTTGCCTAGTGTAGTCTACCTTCCGCTGCAGGGTAATAGGTTTATTTCTATCGTTTGTCTTCATAACTTCCACGTTTTGAAGACTTTCATAAAAATCGCCTATTCACCCCCCTCTAGTCGATATAACGCACTTTTAAGATGTGAGATTGTTAATTAATGGTTCAACTTAAGGTGGCAACTTAAATACACATCTGGGTGGATTGAGGCACCTGGAGTACCCAGTGTTGCCTGTATTTTTGGAAATCCCGGAGTACCCTTGTGATCTTCATATGGACCGCCACCCAGGCTCAAAGGGAACTGAGATGATTCGTGCTAGAAACTTCCGTGTGCAGCCACAAGCTATTATGGGCTCTAGCATAGTTGAGTAAGTTACGTGAAGCTCTTGAAGAGGTAGATCAGCAGGTAGTGGGTTTGTAGGTTTGGTATGGTCTACCCGGAGTAGAGATTTAATGTTTCTGAAAGACTGTGTCTTGGTCATCCGTTTCTCAAACACCATGTAGTGCGAGAAATCCAACGGAGGAGATCGAGTCTTGTGGGGAAAAGTGCACAAACCTCTTTAGAGTGTATAAACTAATCATGGTTAGCCGTGTCCCCGGTTATGGACAATCTTGAGTATCTAGTACTTGGAGTATCTTAAGTATCTCATCACTCTTAATTAATATTGTTGGGTTGTTAATCACTTTAATTGGGATTGAGTTGGAGGAACCTTCTCAATGATGTTTCAACTACCATGATAGTTCAATTAAAATCTATTCCTTTGTTGTAGGAAAAAATTGGCTTTCTGCAAAACTGTAACCATAGAGCTTTCCACCAGCCAAATATGCATGTAGTGATAGCATTATTCTGTTCTTGCTCTACTATGTTACTTTGCCAGCATATTCCATGTGCTGACCCGTTTTCGGGCCGCAACGTATTATGTTGCAGACTTTTCAGACGAGGAGTAAGGTTCGTTAGGTCGTTGCCGTGCAGCTCAGCTATGCCGTTGGAGTTGATGGACTCACTTTATCTTCCAAGCCTTCCGCTGTTATCGTATTAGATGGCCTTAAGCCATGTTTATTGTAATAAGATCTCTTTTGAGACATCCGATGTTATAAGTGTGTGATTGCTACTCTGTTATAAATCCTTCGAGTACTATGTGTGTCAACATTACCGATCCAGGGATGACACTCAAGCACAGAGACTTGACCGTTTGAGGCCGGGTCGCTACAAAGATGGTATCACAGCACACGCTGAGTGTAGGACACGACCAGTAAGCTAAAGCCATAGCTCACTATTCTCTCCTCATTTCTGACTCCTCTCCATTTTCTACTCTTTAGGATGGCGGAGATGAAGAACAAGTTTGCACAACCGGAGGAAGAATCACCTTTTTGACGACACTTGAAGGAAGTCACTAGGTACTTGAACATTGGAATACCAAGCTTCACCGGGACATACAACGCCACTTTACCAGAAGAGGAGCGATGGATGATTCAAGTTCAAGTTCCAGGAAGGACCTTCACGCCAGTCACTAAGCCTATAGAATTTTCCTTCAACGCACCAACCTGGAGTTTAGGAAAGAGTATGGCAGCTCACATCACCATGGGACACATTGGAGAAGTATATCACAAGGATCTTAAGTACACTATCTACCAGATATGTGGGTGCCGAGACGAGCAATGGGAGATGATCAGCACCAGGATGGATAGATCAATTGCAGCTTTCATCCAGGAACTAAACCAACACATTCGACGCCAGGAGAATCAGATGTGTGCAGACATGATAGATTTGAAGAAGGCAAAGACAAGGATCATCGAGCTGGAAGAAGAACTTAATTCTACACGCGATGCATATGAGGAGGAAATTGCGACACTACTGGAGAAGAATGACCACCTAATTAAGAAGATCGGAATATTCATGGGAGACTCCATTCCAGTAGAAGAAGATGAAGAACCCAAGGAGATTCGTCCAGAGGACTACATCATCACTGAGGGAGTCCTGGATTAGGGGGTGTTCGGGTAGCCGGACTATACCTTCAGCCGAACTCCTAGACTATGAAGATACAAGATTGAAGACTTTGTCCCGTGTCTGGATGGGACTTTCCTTGGCGTGGAAGGCAATCTTGGCGATGCGGATATTCAAGATCTCCTACCATTGTAACCGACTTTATGTAACCCTAACCCTATCCAGTGTCTATATAAACCGGAGGGTTGTAGTCCGTAGGCGATCAACTCCATATACAACAATCATACCATAGGCTAGCTTCTAGGGTTTAGCTCCTTGATCTCGTGGTAGATCTACTCTTGTACTACGCATATCATCAATATTAATCAAGCAGGAGTAGGGTATTACCTCCATCGAGAGGGCCCGAACCTGGGTAAAAAACATCGTGTCCCTTGTCTCCTATTACCATCCGGCCTTGACGCACAGTTCGGGACCCCCTACCCGAGATCCGCCGGTTTTGACACCGACATTGGTGCTTTCATTGAGAGTTCCTCTGCGCCGTCACAATCAGGAAGGATGCCTCCTCCCGTCTTTAAAGACGGCGCCGTTGCTAAGGGAGCCTTGGCTGTCGGCCAAACCCTCCGGCTAGGTGGTTTCCTCATGACCGCCTGTTCGGCTGTTGCGCAGACGGTGACCTCTCGGGTCATCAAAAGCAACCTACACGTCAGCTCGGAGCTCGTCGAGCAGCTAGATCCAATGGAGCTCTCTTCCGTAAATGAGCTCTTGGATCGCATCGCCGCCCTGGGGGCCGCTACGGATTACGACCAGGTTGGGCTTAAACCCGATCTAAGAGAAATTAACTCTCCCCAAGTCACCCACCACGTTGCCGTGGTAGAGGCGCAGTGCGGCGACCCTTCATCTATTTTAAGCACTAGCTACGTCCGAATTCCTGACTCCTCCAAGCCGGATACCCGCGGAGAGGAGGATGTAACTCAAGACCTGAGCTTAGGATCAGGCAACGGGCTAGATTCGTTGGACAACATCCAAGAATCCGAACTTCAGAGTTCGGAAACTCTTCGGCCTCCGAATCTTGGATTGGGTGAGGTTTCAGATTCAACGACAGCCGCCCACCCGAACATAAGCGATCTCTCCCAAATCAGGTAGAGGCCCGAGGAAACAGTACATCACTACTGGGCCAGACTCCTCCTGGTTATGAACAGGATAAAGGATTGCCGCGAGGGAGACGCAATCTCAATTTTCTGCAGTAATTGCACGGACAAGGGAATCCTTAACGCCGTAAGTTGTCGTGATATTACACGCTTCGCTGACTTGGCGTCCATGAAAGTGCAACTATCCCTAGGTGGTTTTGGTAATTCATAACAACATATAGCTCATTGAGCTAATGCTATTCCAAGGTGATTATTCCAGGAAAGCTCAATGATTGGCATGGCATGGATGTGAAAGTGGAACCCTCAAAATGCTAAGGACAAAGGATTGGCTCAAGCTCAAAGCTCAAGACTCTTCATTTTATATTTTAGTGATCCAAGATCACATTGAGTCCATAGGAAAAGCCAATACTATTAAGGAGGGATGAGGTGTTGCTTAATGAACCTCTTGCTTCATGTGCTTAATGATATGCTCCAAAACCCTCAACTACTTTCCCATATCCACATATGACCTAAACTCTAAGCCAAACTCAGTCCTACCGATTCTTCCTATCCGGCGCCACCGAGTTTCACTTGTCATTAGCCACTGCCGAACCCTAGCAATTCGGTTCTACCGATAAGGATCTCGGTCCCACCGAGATGGGGTTGCAAACTCTCTGTTTCCCTTTCGTAACTTTTCGGTCCCACCGAAAGAGCGAATCGGTCCCACCGAGATTGCAATGTAAATTCAGTGTTTCCCCTTTGTAACTTTTCGGTCTCACCGAGTTCCACTCGGTCTCACCGAAAGAGCAAATCGGTCCCACCGAGTTTGCCTGACCAACTCTCTAGTTAGCTAATTACCAAATTCGGTCTCACCGAGTTTGTGTAATCGATCTCACCGAGAGTACGTTATGCCCAAACCCTAACCGAATCGGTCCTACCGAGTTGCATGTCAGTCCCACCGAAATTCCTAACGGTCACTAGGTTTACTACTTCGGTCAGACCAAGTTTTCTGATTCGGTCCCACCGAGATTGGTAAATTGTGTGTAACGGTTGGATTTTGTGTGGAGGCTATATATACCCCTCCACCTCCTTCTCATTCAATGAGAGAGCCATCAGAACACACACACCATTCCTACTCATATGTTCTGAGAGAAAACCACCTACTCATGTGTTGAGATCAAGACATTCCATTCCTACCATATGAATCTTGATCTCTAGCCTTCCCAAGTTGCTTTCCACTCAAATCTTCTTTCCACCAAATCCAAATCCTATGAGAGAGAGTTGAGTGTTGGGGAGACTATCATTTGAAGCACAAGAGCAAGGAGTTCATTACCTACACACCATTTGTTACTTCTTGGAGAGTGGTGTCTCCTAGATTGGCTAGGTGTCACTTGGGAGCCTCCGACAAGATTGTGGAGTTGAACCAAGGAGTTTGTAAGGGCAAGGAGATCGCCTACTTCGTGAAGATCTACCGCTAGTGAGGCAAGTCCTTCGTGGGCGATGGCCATGGTGGGATAGACAAGGTTGCTTCTTCGTGGACCCTTTGTGGGTGGTTGCTTCTTCGTGGACCCTTCGTGGGTGGAGCCCTGTGTGGACTCGCGCAACCGTTGCCCTTGGGTGGAGCCCTGTGTGGACTCGCGCAACCGTTACCCTTCGTGGGTTGAAGTCTCCATCAACGTGGATGTAGGATAGCACCACCTATCCGAACCATGGGAAAAACATCCGTGTCTCCAATAGCGTTTGAATTCTCCAAACCCTTCCCTTTACATTCTTGCAAGTTGCATGCCTTACTTTCCGCTGCCAATATACTCTTTGCATGCTTGCTTGAATTGTGTGATGATTGCTTGACTTGTCCTAAAATAGCTAAAATCTGCCAAGAACTAAAATTGGGAAAAGGTTAAGTTTTTATTTGGTAAAGTAGTCTAATCACCCCCCCTCTAGACATACTTCGATCCTACAAGTGGTATCAGAGCCTTGGTCTCCATTTGCTTGATCTCCATAGCTTTTGGTGGTCATAGCCTTGGTTTCACAACCTAGGAGAGTATGGCGTCTAGCGAGGGAAATTATCACCGTAGAGGTCCTTACTTCGATGGTACTAATTTTGCTAGTTGGAAGCATAAAATGAAAATGCATATTCTTGGACATAACCCCGCCATTTGGGCTATTGTGTGTGTTGGTTTGCAAGGTGACTTCTTTGATGGGAAAGAACCAAACCGTGAAGCTACCGCGGATGAGTTGAAGATGTTGCAATACAATGCTCAAGCTTGTGATATTCTCTTCAACGGATTGTGCCCCGAAGAATTCAACAAAATCAGCCGCCTTGAGAATGCAAAGGAAATTTGGGACACTTTGATTGATATGCACGAAGGTACCGACTCCGTCAAGGAATCCAAGTTGGATGTGCTTCAAAGCCAACTTGACAAGTTCAAGATGAAGGATGGTGAAGGTGTCGCTGAAATGTACTCTAGGCTTGCTCTCATCACAAATGAGATTGCCGGCTTAGGAAGTGAAGAGATGACCGATAGATTCATCATCAAGAAGATCCTAAGAGCCTTGGATGGAAAATATGATACCGTGTGCACATTGATCCAAATGATGCCCAATTACAAAGATCTCAAGCCAACGGAGGTGATTGGAAGAATTGTTGCTCATGAGATGTCACTTAAGGATAAAGAGGAACTTCACAACAAATCAAGTGGTGCCTATAAAGCCTCATGTGAAGCCCCTACATCATCAAGTGAGAAACAAGACTTCAATGAAGAATTGAGCTTAATGGTGAAGAACTTCAACAAGTTCTACAAGAGTAGAAGCAAAGATAGAAGCTCCAAGTCAGGGTCCTACAATGACAAAAGATCTTCTAGTCGAGAGCGAAACTGTTACAACTGTGGAAGACCCGGACACTATTCCAATGAGTGTACGGCTCCCTACAAGAGAAGAGAAGATTCTCCAAAAAGAAGAAGCAAAGGATCACCACCAAGAGAGAGAAGGAGTAGAGATGATCATTATGAACGAAGATACTCACGGAGAAGCAAGGATTCGGAAAGGAAGGAAAAATCATCAAGGAGCTATACAAGACGAAGACATCAAGCTCATGTTGGTGAATGGGTATCCGGCTCCGACTCCGACAGCCACTCCGAGAGAAGTTATCACTCCGACTCCGAAGATACTCAAGATGAAGGTGTTGCCGGTCTAGCACTTGTGTCAACCAACTCCTACGACATATTTGACTCACCAAATGAAGGAATTGGAAAATGCTTCATGGACAAAGGTCCTAAGGTAACACACCCCGAGTATGTTGATTTCAATAGTGATGAAGATGACTTGTTAGGTGATGATTTGCTTGGTGACAACTCTAGTGATGAATACTATGATGAAAGACCAATTAATCATGCTAATCAAGATAAAATGAGTGACAATAATAAGGAGAAGATTGAGGCTCTAACTAAAGAACTAAAAACTCTTAAGTTAGCTCATGACACTATCTTCGAAGATCACCGAGAACTTTTAAGAGCTCATGAGAAACTACGCTTTGAAAAGCTCAATCTTGAGCAAGAGCATGAGTTCTTAAAGGCAATCAATGATGATCTCCGCAAGAAAAGTTCTTCTTACATTGCCAAGTGTTTACTCTTATCCACTTACATGCCTCAAGTCAAGTCTAGTAACAAGAAAGATTCTTCCTCTAGTAGTAACAATGATCATGCTAAATCCAATATTGTTGCTTCTAGTAGTTCTCTTGATTCCACTAATGATTCTCTTAGCCAAGTTACACTTGAGAAAGAAAATAGCTTATTGAAGGGAATTATAGAGAAAGGAGTGTACAAGAGCCTTGCCGAGAGTAAGCAATTCGAGGAAATTGTGCGCAAGCAAGGAATGCACCGGAAGAATCAAGGTGTTGGTTTTGAACGAAAGTTCAATGCCATTACCTTCAACGCAAGTGATGAACCTAGGTTCCGAACAGCCCGAGCACCAGCCGCATTGGTCCTCAGTCCCATAGTGGACGGCTTTCGCCTCACCAAGGTGCTCATGGATGGAGGCAGCGGACTGAACCTCATTTATGAGGAAACCCTTCAAAAAATGGAAATAGACTGGAACCGCGTCGAGCGAAGCAGCACAACCTTTAGAGGAATAATCCCCAGTCGGGAAGCGCGCTGCACAGGAAAAATCACACTAGATGTGGTGTTTGGCACGCCGGATAATTACAGGTCTGAAGAAGTCACGTTTCAGGTGGCCCCGTTCAAAAGCGGATATCACGCTTTACTAGGACATGAAGCATTCGCAATCTTTCAAGAAATACCCCATTACGGGTACATGAAGCTTAAGATGCCCGGGCCGAACGGAATTATCACTCTAGCTAGTGATCCGGACGTAGCACTCCGCGCCAAAAACAAGACGGCTGCATTAGCCCTTGAGGCACTATCCGAAGCCTTAGCGGCCGAGGAACTGACTGCGCTGCGCTCCACGGTTAACAGGGATGACGTGATACTCGATAAGAGATCCAAATCCACATCCTTCAAGCCAGCTGACGAAATAGTCAAATTCCAGGTCCATCCAACGGACCCCAACAAAACAGCTTCCATCGGGGCACGACTGAACCCTGATGTAGACGCCGCACTGCGAGAGTTCCTACGAGAGAACTGGGACATTTTCGCCTGGCACCCTTCAGACATGCCAGGGATCCCACGCAGGCTGGCCGAACACAGCTTAAATATCCTAAAAGGATTCAAACCTGTCAAACAAACCCTTCGGCGTTTTTCCGAACCCAAGAGACAGGCTATGGGAGAGGAGCTAGCCAAGCTATTGGAGGCCGGATTCATTAGAGACATAAAACATCCGGACTGGCTAGCAAACTTGGTGATGGTACCAAAGAAGGACAAATCCTGGCGCCTCTGCGTCGATTTTAAAGACCTTAACAAGGCTTGCCCAAAGGATCCCTTCCCCCTCCCCCGTATCGATCAAATTATCGATGCCACCGTAGGACACGATTTTTTGTGTTTCCTCGACGCATACTCTGGTTACCATCAAATCAAGATGGCAGAATCAGACCAAGCTGCAACAGCATTCATCACACCATACGGCCCATTCTGCTTCAACACAATGCCCTTCGGGCTGAAAAATGCCGGCGCAACATATCAGCGCATGATCCAGACATGTCTGGCAAACCAGATCGGCAAAACAGTGGAAGCGTATGTGGATGATGTGGTCGTCAAATCAAGACATGTCGAATCCCTAGTAAATGACTTAAGGCTTACATTCGATAACCTCCGACAATATGACATCAAGCTCAACCCAGAAAAATGCGTCTTCGGCGTCCCAGCCGGAAAGCTCTTGGGCTTCATTGTATCCGGTAGAGGAATTGAAGCAAACCCAGCCAAGATCCGAGCTTTGTCACAATTGGATGTCCCAAAGGACCTTAAACAAATACAAAAATTAACCGAGTGCGTGGCGGCTTTAAGACGCTTCATCTCCCGCTTGGGAGAAAAGGCACTGCCCCTCTATCGCCTCCTTCGGTGCACCGAACACTTCGAGTGGATGGAGGCCGCCACAGCCGGACTCGATGAAATAAAAGCCATATTGGCAACAAACCCAGTCCTGGCCGCGCCGAACACCGGCGAACCAATGTTATTGTACATTGCAGCAACACATCAAGTTGTCAGCACAGTGCTCGTTGTCGAGCGGGAAATGGATGGACACAAATTCCCCCTTTAAAGGCCGGTCTACTACATATCCACTGTCCTCACTCCATGCAAATCACGGTACCCGCATTATCAAAAGATTGCATACGCGGTATTCATGGCATCCCGGAAGCTACGACACTACTTTCAAGAGTGTTCCATAACAGTAGCCTCGGAAGTACCACTCAACGATATTATCAACAACCGCGACGCAACGGGCCGGATTGCAAAATGGGCCATCGAGCTCCTCCCGTTCGATATAACCTATAAGCCACGGCGAGCTATTAAATCGCAAGTTTTGGCCGACTTCGTCGCAGAATGGACGGAGGCCGAGCTCCCTAAAGAGTACGACACATATTCAAACTGGATTATGCATTTCGACAGCTCCAAAATGTTGGCCGGACTGGGGGCTGGCGTCGTCCTGACGTCCCCCACAGGAGACACAGTCCAATATGTGCTCCAGATCATGTACATAGATTCCAACAATGTAGCCGAATATGAGGCCCTCCTACACGGTCTCCGGATAGCAGTATCCATGGGTATCCAGCGCCTAGAGGTACGCGGGGATTCAAACCTCGCGATATCCCAAATAAACGGAGACTTCGACGCCAAGGACCCAAAAATGGCAGCTTACCGCAACGCCATCCTAAAAATGTCAGCTCGGTTCGAAGGGCTGGAGTTTCACCATATAGCCCGAGAAAACAATCAAGCAGCGGACGTCCTGGCACGCATCGGAGCAAAACGCGATGCAGTCCCCCCCAACATCTTTTTGGAGAGATTGTTCAAGCCATCCGTAGCATGGGAGGGGGAACCCGCAAATAACAGCCCGGACCCAGCCGCACCACTCGACGCCGAACAATCTGACACAATTGGAGGCTCTGCCAATGAAATTACACCTTCAGCCCACGTAATAATGGCGGTCATCGCCCCGTGGATAGAACCATTCCTAGCCTACCTTACTAGGCAGGAACTCCCGGAGGATCAAAATGAGGCCCGCTGCATAGTGCGGCGATCTAAAGCCGATAGAGTCCATGAGGGAGAGCTTTATAAGAAAAGCACTACCGGAGTCCTTCAAAGGTGCATCTCCGAAGAGGAAGGGCGGAACCTTCTGGCTGAAATTCATGCCGGACTCGGTGGTCACCACGCCGCTGCTCGGTCCCTTGTTAGCAAGGCTTTCCGTACAAGCTTTTATTGGCCGACGGCCCGGGCAGACGCTCAGGACCTAGTCCAACGATGCGCTGGTTGCCAACTTTTTCCAGCCAAAGCCATATGCCACCCACCGCACTCCAAACTATACCCATCACCTGGCCTTTTGCGGTCTGGGGGCTTGACATGGTCCGACCCCTTAAAGGTGGGACCGACAGGAAAAAATACTTACTTGTCATGGTGGATAAATTCACCAAATGGATAGAAGCCAAGCCTGTTAAAACGGCCGAATCCGGACCTGTGATAGACTTCATATCCGGGGTTGTACACCGTTATGGCGTCCCCCACAGCATCATAACCGATAATGGTACAAACTTTACCGCCGACGAGGTAAAACTCTGGTGCAAAAACATGGGCATCAAGCTCGATTATGGTTCCATCTATCACCCACAAACCAACGGCCAGGTCGAATGTGCAAATGGTCTTATCATGAGCGGCATTAAACCCAGACTGGTGCGGTCCCTCAAGGAATCTAACACGCACTGGGTAGAGGAGCTCGACTCCGTGCTATGGGGGCTGCGGACCACGCCAAATCGCACCACCGGATACACACCATTTTTTATGGTGTACGGCGCAGAGGCAGTTCTGCCCTGCGACATAATTCATGACTCACCTAGAGTGCGCATGTATGAAGAAAGAGAAGTCGAGCTCGATCGGCAGGACAACTTGGACGCCCTGGAGGAGGAGCGTGACGTGGCAAAAGCCCGTTCCGCATTTTATCAACAGCAAGCCCGAAGATATCAAAGCAGAGAAGTACGGGCCAAAAATTACAATTTTGGCGAACTAGTTCTACGCCTGCCGGATAAGAAAAAGGACAAACTCAAGCCCAAGTGGGAAGGTCCATTCATAATCGACCAAGTCCTGACTGGCGGGGCGTACCGCCTGCGAGATGCGTCGGATAACCGACTCGAGCCGAACCCGTGGAACGCCACCCATCTCCGAAGATTCTACGCCTAGCACCGGACTCTGTGTTCGTCTCCTTCCTCTGTCCATTTTTTACACTTTTCTGTCTTACGTTTCTCTCCTTCCCCTCTTTTCTTTTATAAGCCCTTAAAGGCTCATCTAGTGACGCGCCACTCGCGCTCATTAAACCTGGGGGCTTCTTTAACAGAAGCTTATTTATACGGGCCTCATGCCCAACACATGGGTCAAACTTCCGCATGTACCTTTTTCTTCACCATTATATGCATCGATATGACTTAAGTTTTGGCCAAGCTGGGTTGCCTGGCTCCTGTGCTTACCCCTACATTCCCGATTGTTCGGCTAGGCGGTAAAGGGAGCACCTCTGCGATTGTTACTGTTGAGTCAGCCGGATGTGTACCTCAGACTGGGTGAAGCCAAAAGCTAGCGTTCTTAAGGGAATATTCGGTCGGTGAGATAAAAGATGATCTTTTTTTATGCGCCCCCAGATGCTTTTTTCCGCGTCTTCTTATGCAGTCCGGACATGCACTTTAGGGCATGCCTCCCAGCGAAAGGAACCCCTAACGGAACTATTCTCTCTGGAAGATGTTTCTTACTAACCATGTAATATAACATAACTAGTTGGGCACTTGTCTGATAAAGCACTAGTGACCCCTACGCCTGGTCTCCACGCATATCACGGTTCTTATATAACCGCTATGGTATTCGGACACACTCCGGACCGTCAGGTCCCGAGGTTGAAGCGAAAAGGTCGGCAACGACAAACGATCTACAATCCGGTTAGAAGGCATTACACATGTCAATTCAAAATTAAATAGTCATTCTGACTGATTGTATTCCCCTTCTATACCATCTAACAGGCTGTCTAATTTACAGTCCTGCTGGGAATACTTCGCGGCCAACTCTACTTGGCCGTATACTAAGCTCACAGGGATCTCCTTCCCGTCAGGCCCCACAGGTCCGACCTCGGCCATGTGGTTTGGGTCAGACTTTGTAAAACGGGTCTTCACCATGGCCCAGGCTTCCCTAGCGCCTTGTCGGCAGGCCGATATCTTCCACAACCGGAAGCGCCGCCGAGCTCCCTTCAGCTTCTCCGCAAGCTCTCCAAGGCCCTCGAGCATGGAGTGGGCAGGCCATAAGGCTTGGGCAACACCTCGCATCGCCTGCCGAATTCGCTCGTGCAGTTGCATGAGTTCGGGAAGAAGGTCACCCGTAGAACCGGGCATCTCCTCTGCAGGACGACCTGTGAGCATACCTACAGACATTACTCTGTTAGTCGACTGCCTCGCCGAACTCTTTTTTCAAAGTTCGTTCAAGCACTTACTAAATATGCCGTGTCGAAGCCGCTGATTCTCCTTCGCGGAGTCCGACAGCTAGCCACGAACATCTTTAAGTTCGACGTCCAACCTGGTGTTGGCATCCTGAAGATCATTCTTCTCTCGCCTCACCTTTGTCAACGTACTCTCACTGGCCTCTAGCCGGCGTAAGAGTTGTTGCTTTTCCGGATCGAGTCCGGCGCCATCCGCAACATGGTTTGTCAGATTCGCACCCACACCGCACAATACTAATCTTTTGAAGTGTATCTTACCTGAGGGGGTCTCTTTGGGCTCCCCTGTTGCGGCTAGTGCGGCCTCTAGTTGGGCCTTGCACTTTTCCAGCTCCTGGGATAGTACAGTATTCTTCTCTGTAAGAACCTGCATATTAAATGATCCTTAAATCAGTTGCTCCAACTGTTTCAAGTCTCGGGGGCTACTGGTATATATATATATATATTTGATAAAAAAAATTGTTACCCGTATGTCTTTTACATACTGCTCCGTGGCTCTGGCTAAACCATTTTGAGCGGAACGAAGGTACGCATCTCCCGAATTAAAGGCATCTAAAGCCTCTTGGGAGAAACAAGCGTCGCGTAGAACTGTCCGGCGACGCCTGTGGTTCATGGCACTCTCCACTTCAGAATTTTTGGCAGACAGCCTGTCTGCATCCTCTGTCGGAAGAGCGTCTGGTGCGCGCCTTGTGCTCGCCTCCGCTTCCTGGCCAGACGTTGGAGCCTGGCTGGTGGAGGCGCGATTGGCAACCTCTCCAGATGTAGTCCGGCGAGGTCTCTTCGTTCTGAAGATAGCACGGACGTTAATATGCCCTGACAGAATAACACCAGGGAAACAGAGGGTGCGCTATACCTTTGCGCCGGCATCTCAGTCCGGACTGCATTCCTTTTTGCCCCACGGGGTCCTGCGGCCCCTCGTTGGCTAGCCGCCGCAGGTTCGGCCTCCTGCCTCAGAAATCTCCCTTGCAAAACACGGTTGTTGTCAAAAACACCGGAATACGTGAGAGTGGAATCTCTCTCAAGGGAATGAGACTCCGGTTTCTGTCACCTGGGAGGCCGGGATTAACCCTGGGTAATCAGCCGTGATGGCTACCAAGGTATTGTCCTTGCTTAGCTGATGGAACACCCCGTCGATAAGCTCCACCGATATGTCCGGGTCCACTTCGGAGTCCGGATGGAGGGACCGTTCTGGGTCCTCGGGCTGTGGAGGGCGGCTGTTTATATCCTTTACCTCCTGTCGCAGTTCCTGCACTGAAGTCGTTAGACTACATATCTAACCGTGGGAATATAAAACAAACGGGCAAGCGCAATTATTCACTTACCCAACTTGGAGGGTCGTACATAGTAAATCCGGCCTGTGGATTGACGTGGAGGAATTCCTCCTTTTCTCCCTTGTACAAAGAGGATAAGATCTTTACTAGGGCGGCGGCTGAGGCCGGCCCCTTACGACCATAACAGGTGGCGTCATCCTCCCCGTTGAAATCCCACATGGGGTGGCCTCTATATTGAAGCGGCTGCACCCCCCGCATAATGCACGCGGCCATGACTCCAATCATGGTCAGTCCGGAATGAGCCAACAGTCTTATCCGGCCCATCAAGTAAAGGACGTCTCTGTCGCTTTCTCTCTAAGAGCTCCATGGACGCCAGCTCATGCGTTTCTTCAATGGAGCACTGTTAAACTCAGGGAGACCAGCCCGGATAGGGTCCGGTAGCGGGACGTCATCTATATAAAACCATTCCGAAGGCCAGTCCTCGGACACCTTCTTTGGGGTTCCGGATAGGTATCCGGTCCCGGCGATGCGCCATACTTCGGCTCCGCCCACTTGGTATATAGACCCCTTTTGAGAACGGGGCACCAGGCAGAATAACCTCTTCCACAGCGCGAAATGAGCCTCGACGCCTAAAAATAGCTCGCAAAGGGCGACGAAACCCGCAATATGCAATACGGAGGCAGGCGTGAGATTATGCAGCTGGAGGCCATAGAACTCCAGAAGCCCGCGGAGAAATGGATGAATTGGAAATCCCAGTCCCCTTATTAGATAGGGGACGAGGCACACCCGCTCTCCTTTAGAAGGATTGGGGGTGCTCTCCGCTTGTTTTCCGCCATTATAGGTGGCGAGACCGGCTCGGACCGGGACCATGTATGCCTGAGGGAGAAATCCCTTGGCCTGAAGTGACGCTAACTTGCTATGCGGGATGGTGCAACTCTCCCAGTCCCCGGGTTTGGGACTGGAGGGGCGAGGGGAGGAGCTGCGACGGCTGGTCATGTTGGAATGGACCTTTGCTGGAAGCGCTCTGATGATAATTCGCGGAAAGGAGAAGATGTGGTTTGGACCTAAATCCCCATCCCGTTAAATAGGCGGCTCGTTTATACGGCTAGGGGTGTGGATGTAAAAATGCCCCGGCTTTTCGCATTTGTTTGAACATGTGGAAGACGGCCATTATTGGGCATGGAAGCCGAGGAGCACTACATTACAAAAATCGGACATTATTCCTACAGGTACACAAGATTTGGAGATGAACCCGCCTTGCAATGCCGAACAATCTGCGCGCCGGACTCATCGTCATTGAAGCCTGGTTCGGGGGCTACTGAGGGAGTCCTGGATTAGGGGGTGTTCGGGTAGCCGGACTATACCTTCAGCCGGACTCCTGGACTATGAAGATACAAGATTGAAGACTTCGTCCCGTGTCTGGATGGGACTTTCCTTGGCGTGGAAGGCAAGCTTGGCGATGCGGATATTCAAGATCTCCTACCATTGTAACCGACTTTATGTAACCCTAACCCTATCCGATGTCTATATAAACTGGAGGGTTGTAGTCCGTAGGCGATCAACTCCATATACAACAATCATACCATAGGCTAGCTTCTAGGGTTTAGCCTCCTTGATCTCGTGGTAGATCTACTCTTGTACTACCCATATCATCAATATTAGTCAAGCAGGAGTAGGGTATTACCTCCATCGAGAGGGCCCGAACCTGGGTAAAAAACATCGTGTCCCTTGTCTCCTGTTACCATCCGGCCTTGACGCACAGTTCGGGACCCCCTACCCGAGATCCGCCGGTTTTGACACCGACAATCATCGACGACACCGACTCCGACCCTAGTGATGATGACTTTGAAGACGAAGCTGGAGCAGATATCATGGAGTCTTCCACCGATCAAAATTTCTAGATGACCACCCAATGATTAGTAGTATTCCCCCATGTATTCAGTAGTAGTTGAGCACTTTTGCGATAGTTCTAGACCGCTTGTATGCCCTTGCTTGATTGATTGAGTGAAATGATTGTGTTTGTCTCATGTGCATATGGGTAGTGCCTTCTCATTAGACCTCATTCTATTCTAATCTCTTCCATCTAAACCCATCAGATGCCTCCGGGACGTGACCCCGGATTTGCCTTCCTGCCGGAGCTCACTCAGTTGATCCAGCAACAGAACACCTTAATGCAATTGCTAGTTCAAAACTAGGGCAACAACAGCAACAACAACAACCCGCCACCAGTGGACAACCTAGCCCGTTTTCTAAGGTTACAACCGCCGGTGTTTTCCAGTAGCACCGAGCCTATAGTTGCTGATGATTGGCTACACCGTATTGGAAGGGAGTTGACCACCGCAGGTTGCACAGATGCTGAGAAGGTGCGCTTTGCCGCACATCAATTGGATGGACCAGCAGCCTCATGGTGGGAGAATTACACGGCCACTTTCCCCATAGCCAACGTCACTTGGGACCAGTTTCAGCAAGCTTTCCGCATAGCCCAAATCTCAACTGGAGCCATGAATATGAAGAAGCATGAGTTTTGCAACTTACGCCAGGGGAACCGTACTGTGGCTCAGTACATGGATGAGTTTAGCAAGCTATCTCGCTATGCCCCTGACGATGTGGCCACAGATGCCGCGAAGCAGGAGAAATTTATGGAAGGGCTGAATGATGAGATGAGTATGCAGTTGATGGTAGCAACCTTCAACAACTACCAGGAGTTGGTAGATAAGGCTCTTATGATTGAAGGGAAGCAGCATCAGATTGAGAGCCGTAAGAGGAAGTATGGACAAGGGAGGTATAACTTAGGAGCTCGGCAGAAGCCTCGCCTAACCCCGAACTCGGGAGGACTTGTTCATAACCATGGAGGTCATAACCACACCGGAGCAGGATCGTATAACCACAATGGTACTAAGAATGGGAATGGGAAGAGAGCCAATAACAATCAGAACCGCTCCAACCCAGCCACACCCGCCAAAAGAGATCTAAGTCATGTTACTTGCTTCAAGTGCGGGAAGACTGGACACTATGCCAGGGAGTGCCCTGAAGGAAAGAATGGAAACGGAAATGGGAGCGCTCGAAAGAAGCCCAATCCATTCAACAAAGGACAAGTGAACCACGTTAACGTGGAGGAGGTTGAAGAGCAGCCGGACGCGGTAATAGGTAAGTTTTTGGTTAAGTCATTTACCGCTCTTGTTCTATTTGATACTGGTGCATCGCATTCAACACATATCAAGGGGATTCGTGGATAAGTTTAAACTACCAACCCAAACCCTTAGGACCCCTCTCTTAGTGAGTTCACCTGGAGCAAAGTATATGGCTAGTCGATGGTGCGACCAGATACCCCTAACCATTGGCACCCATGTTTTTCCGTCCGACCTAATTATCTTGGAGTCACAAGGATTGGATGTGATATTAGGCATGGACTGGATGTCAAAGTATGGAGGAAGTATTGACTGTGCTAGTAAGTCAATTTATCTCACCACCCTGGAGGGAAAAAGGATTAAGTATGTACCTAGGCATGTGCCTAGGAGGAGCCAAGTGAATACCCTCGTGGGAGTTGTTCAGGAGGAAGTGCCTGTAGTGACGGATTACCCGGATGTTTTTCCAGAGGAGTTACCAGGCATGCCACCGGATCGAGACATCGATTTTTTGATAGAGCTATTGCCAGGGACAGGGCCAATATCCAAGAGACCCTATCGGATGCCCGCGAATGATCTCGAGGAAATTAAGAAACAGAACAAGGAGTTATTGGAGAAAGGATACATTCGAAGGAGTTCATCACCTTGGGGAGCCCCGGTGCTTTTGGTTGAGAAGAAGGATAAATCCCTAAGAATGGTTGTTGATTATCGGGCCTTATATGAAGTGACGTTCAAGAACAAGTACCCACTGCCGATGATCAATGATCTGTTGATCAGCTGCAAGGAGCTAAGGTGTTTTTGAAGATCGATTTGCGATCGGGATACCATCAGTTGAAGATTCGAGAGAAAGATATACCAAAGACATGATTCACCACGCGTTACGGATTATATGAGTATACGGTCATGTCGTTTGGACTAACCAACGCCCGTGCCTATTTCATGAGCATGATGAACAATGTATTCATGGAATATTTGGACAAGTTTGTTGTGGTGTTTATTGATGATATTATGGTATAGTCGAAGAATGAAGAGGAGCACAAGGAGCATTTGCGATTAGTTCTCGAGAAACTCAGGGAACACCAGTTGTATGCCAAGTTCAGCAAATGCGAGTTTTGGTTGAAGGAAGTCAGATTCCTTGGACATGTTATATCAGGAGAAGGTATAGCAGTAGACCCCAGCAAGGTTCCGTCAGTCACTGAATGGTTAGCACCCACTTCAGTTAGCGAGATCCACAGTTTTCTTGGACTCGCAGGATACTATCGGAGATTCATTGAGAATTTTTCCAAGATTGTGAAGCCAATGACGGAGTTATTGAAGAAGGATACCAAGTTTAAATGGACGGAAGATTGCAAGGCAAGTTTCCAGGAGTTGAAGAAACGTTTGACTACAGCCCCAGTGCTGACACTGCCAGATATACATAAGGATTTCCAAGTGTATTGCGACGCCTCTCGCTTGGGACTTGGATGTGTGCTTATGCAGGACGGAAGATTTTTTTCGTATGCCTCGCGACAACTAAAACCTCACGAGTTGAATTATGCCACGCATGATTTGGAGTTAGCAGCCGTAGTGCATGCATTGAAGACTTGGAGACATTACCTTATTGGAAACCATTGTGATGTGTACACGGATCATAAGAGTTTGAAGTACATCTTCACACAGAAGGAACTGAACCTTAGGCAGAGGAGATGGTTGGAGCTTATAAAGGATTATGACATGAAGCTGCACTATCATCTAGGAAAGGCCAATGTAGTAGCAGACACTTTGAGTCGGAAGAGTTATGCTAATATCCTTGCGAGTAAGGGAGTGCCAAAGGAGTTAGCAGAGGATATCATGGAACTCCGATTAGAGATTGTTCCTAGAGGTTTTGTTGCAACAATGGAAGTTCAGTCGACGCTGTTGGGTAAGATTCGGGAAGCTCAGAAGGATGACAAAGAGATTTCCGAGATAAAGGAGAAGATGAGCAAAGGAAAGCCAAAGGTTTTCGTGAGGATGAGCATGATACCTTATGGTTTGAGGACCGGATATACGTGCCCATTAACATAGAGATCAGGAAGTTAATACTACAGGAGGCCCATGACTCACCATACTCGATACACCCCGGAAACACCAAGATGTATCTGGATTTGAAGGAACGTTTCTGGTTGACAGGAATGAAGAAGGATATTGCCGAGTACGTAGCAGTATGTGATGTATGTCAGAGAGTGAAGGCAGAGCATCAAAAGCCGGCAGGATTGTTACAGCCTATGCCGATACCCGAATGGAAGTGGGATAAACTTGGCATGGACTTTATCATCGGATTGCCCAGGACCAAATCAGGATATGATTCCATATGGGTAGTAGTTGGTCGCTTGACCAAAGTGACTCACTTTATCCCAGTGAAAACCACTTATACAAGTGCGAAGTTGGCCAAGATATATATGTCCAGGATCATATGTCTGCATGGAGTTCTGAGGAACATCGTATCAGATAGAGGAACACAGTTTACCTCAAAGTTTTGGCATCAGTTACACCAGACTTTGGGTATGAGATTGGAGTTCAGTACCGCATTTCACCCGCAAACAGATGGACAGACCGAGAGAGTCAACCAGATTCTGGAAGATGTGTTGAGATCCTGTGCGCTAGATTATGGATCTAGTTGGGATGACAATTTGCCTTACGCAGAGTTCTCATACAACAATAACTACCACGCCAGTTTAAAGATGGCACCGTTTGAAGCCCTGTATGGACGAAGGTGCAGAACGCCGTTGTTGTGGGATGAAGTAGGAGACCGACAGTTGTTTGGACCAGACTTAATCAAGGAGTCTGAAGAGAAAGTTAAGCTGATTCGTGATAGACTGAAGATTGCTTAGTCCAGGCAGAAGAGTTATGCAGACTCAAAACGCAAGGAAGTAACCTACGAAATTGGGGACAGAGCATATCTGCGAGTATCCCCTTGCGAGGAGTGAACCGTTTTGTAGTTAAAGGAAAGTTAGCCCCGAGATTTGTAGGACCGTATCGTGTTTTGGAACAGATATGAGAAGTTGCCTACAAGTTGGAGTTACCTGCAGGATTGTCAGGAGTTCATGACGTGTTCCACGTTTCGCAGTTGAAGAAGTGTCATGCTGAGATGGCCGATATACCGTTAAGAGATATAGTACCCTTGGAGGCGATTAAGTTGGACAGTGATTTGACTTATGAGGAAAAGCCAGTTAAGATTCTTGAGTTTGCTAGCCGAGTCACCCGCAGCAAGGTTATCAAGTTCTGCAAAGTTCAGTGGAGTCACCATACCGAGGATGAAGCCACCTGGGAACAAGAGGATGATCTACGCAAAGACCACCCACACCTATTTTCTAGCCAACCCGAATCTCGAGGGCGAGATTCATCTTAAGGGGGGTAGGTTTGTAGCATCCCAAATTTTCAATTTGGAATGTTATACATAGATCATTCATGCATATCATATTTTATTGCATTTTCGTTCCGCAATCCTCGAAATCCTAAGAAACTCAAGGACCCTCAGAGAGAGTTGGGGATTTCTCGGTTTTCATATTTGGTTTTTATCAAATAATGAAACGGGGATTTTTGATTTTGATTATTTTTCTCTCCGAAAAATATTTCATAATAAAATATATGAGAGGAGATAATATAACTTCTCCAAAATAACTGAAATATTGGAGGAAAAATATTAAAATCATTTATTAGATTTTATTTGGATTTTATTTGCATTAGAAAAATTGCACGTTTTCAAAATTGCATTTTAGGGCCAAGAAAATGTTCATCTCGTCCTAAATATTTTATTTAGACGGTGAAAATTTGTTTTTGGCATTTTTAGAATTTTATTTTATTTTCTAGGATTTTTTTAGTTTCGGTGGAATTGTTTTAAAAAAAACGCGCCTATGCCGAATGGGCCGAAGCCCACCCGCCGTCCAACCTCCCCGGTCGCCGTCTCCCGCGCGGAGACCGCGTCGCCTCCGCCACCGACTCGGACACGAGTCCGAGACGGACTCCGCCGCCGCCTTGCCCCTCCCCCAAGGCACCACCTCCGCCCCCCCCCCTTTATAAGCCGCACCCCGCCGCCCTTGGAGCCCCACCCCGCCGCGAGCCGCCGCCCTGCCGCCGCTGCAAGCCGCCTGTCGCCGCTGCCGAGCCGCCGCGCCGCCCAGCGCCTCGCCTGCTGCTGCGCGGCGCCGCCGCCCCGCGCCACGCCACCCCTTGCCGGAGCCCGCCGTGCCGGACCTTGCCGAGGTTAGCGCCGTTCGTTTTTTTAGAAAACCGGATCGGTTTTCATAGAAAACCCTAGTTGTTTTTTTCGGTTCGCCGGTTTTTCTTTTCGGTTTTCTTTTTAGCGGACGTTCGTCCGGACGTTCGTTTCAACGAACGGTTTTCGCTTGTTAGTTACAGATAACGAACGCTCGTTCGTTAGCCTGTTCGTCAGTTTTCTTTTATCGTATTTTTCCGCGATTATTCTCGATCGTGATTTCTGATCCGATTTTTGTTTCGGTTTATCTTTTTGCTCGTTAGTCGAAATCACGCGATTCAAGCGCCTAGATCTTCGTCTCGAGACCCTCTTTCCGCTTAACCAACTTGAACAAGATTTTGGTACTATAAAATTTGACCTTAGTTCAGATTAGTAAACGGATCTTGTTTCCTTCGCCGTTTGAGTTTCCTTGCTTCGTTTGATTTGATTCTTTTGCAAACCGGAGTTCTTAAGTTGAAATTTCCGGTTAGATATTCTTATTTGAGTTTTACCCGTGCTTCTTTGATTGTTGCTTATGTAAGCTATTGTTTGTTTGCGATAGAATTCTCGGAGTGCGAAGCGTGTTATTTGGAGTCTCTAGGTTTCGCGGATCGTCAGCAAGGCAAGTAACACTTTGATCATATCCCTTTATCACCCAGTTTTTATGCATTAGTTCCAATCCTCAAACATTGCATGGTTAGGATGTCTTTAACATGTGGGTTGGGAAGTAGTTGATGAGGTAGAACCTATTACCCTGTTTCATTCAAACCCTGGGAGTTACTTCTACGTGTTGCTTATATTGCTATGCTATGCTTGTAGACGTGGTTTCGGTGAGTGAAATCCATGATAGATGTGAGATTGTTAATTAATGGTTCAACTTAAGGTGGCAACTTAAATACACATCTGGGTGGATTGAGGCACCTGGAGTACCTAGTGTTGCCTGTATTTTTGGAAATCCCGCAGTACCCGTGTGATCTTCCTATGGACCGCCACCCAGGCTCAAAGGTAACTGAGATGATTCATGCTAGAAACTTCCGTGTGCAGCCACAAGCTATTATGGGCTCTAGCATAGTTGAGTAAGTTACGTGAAGCTCTTGAAGAGGTAGATCAGCAGGTAGTGGGTTTGTAGGTTTGGTATGGTCTACCCGGAGTAGAGAGTTAATGTTTCTGAAAGACTGTGTCTCGTTCATCCGTTTCTCAAGCACCATGTAGTGCGAGAAATCCAACGGAGGAGATCAAGTCTTGTGGGGAAAAGTGTGCAAACCTTTGCAGAGTGTATAAACTAATCATGGTTAGCCGTGTCCCCGGTTATGGACAATCTTGAGTATCTAGTACTTGGAGTATCTTAAGTATCTCATCACTCTTAATTAATATTGTTGGGTTGTTAATCACTTTAATTGGGATTGAGTTGGAGGAACCTTCTCAATGATGTTTCAACTACCATGATAGTTAAATTAAAATGTATTCCTTTATTGTAGGGAAAAATTGGCTTTTCGCAAAACTGTAACCATAGAGCTTTCCACCAGCCAAATATGCATGTAGTGATAGCATTATTCTGTTCTTGCTCTACTGTGTTACTTTGCCAGCATATTCCATGTGCAGACCCGTTTTCGGGCTGCAACGTATTATGTTGCAGACTTTTCAGACGAGGAGTAAGGTTCGTTAGGTCGTTGTCGTGCAGCTCAGCTATGCCGTTGGAGTTGATGTACTCACTTTATCTTCCAAGCCTTCCGCTGTTATCGTATTAGATGGCCTTAAGCCATGTTTATTGTAATAAGATCTCTTTTGAGACATCCGATGTAATAAGTGTGTGATTGCTACTCTATTATAAATCCTTCGAGTATTGTGTGTGTCAGCATTACCGATCCAGGGATGACACTGAAGCATAGAGACTTGACCGTTTGAGGTCGGGTCGCTACAAGGCTACTGCCTTGTTTCATTTTCTGATCGATGACTCCCTCGGGATTACAAGCCCAGTACTCATACCACTATTCCTACCGAATCCACACAATGATGGTCCACGACCCATCGAAGCCCAGGTTACAAATGCCCTGGTGACAGCCCATAGGTGGGGTGTTACATCAAGGAAATCTCCTCCGATCCCCTACTTTTCATCCAAAAAATGCTCACATCTGCTCAAGTCTTGCAAGTTTAGGCAACCTCTAGTTCTTCATGGATTTTGAAATGTGTATGAAAATATGAAATGATTGTTTGGTGCTTAGCATATGCATTGGCATTTTGCTAGGGCAGGGTTCTTAGTATGTTATGATTAGGGTTATTGTTCTTGTTATGTTGGGGTAGGGTTGTTGTTTAATATGTATGTTATGGCTAGTGTTTGGATATGTGACTAGGTCTTTGTGTTAAACTTTGCATGGGTATTTATGGAATATATTTTCCTTTGTGTTGTTTTAATTATTTTAAGGATGGAAGAACATGTGTTTATGTTCATCATGTGGACAATGACTCCTTTTTGAAAGGCAATATCGAGCCGGATCTAGATGACTTTGACATGGTGTTTGAGAGTAGTCCTAACTATGCCGAGGTCTTGGAACAAATGGGGAAATATTTGAATTGAATGGAACCAAGTCATATTATTGAGTTGGAGGGAAGGCATAACGTGGGGTTAGAAATGCACATCCGTTGAAAGACAATGCGTATAAACTCTGAGCAATGTTGGGTTGCATACAAGGAGACGGTGGCCGAATATCTAGACAAGGCTCTTGAGTTATTTGGCACAAAATGTTAGGCAATGCAAAGATGTGTACTAGTCCTAATAGGAAAGCGAAGAAGGGCACACTTTACCACAAAGTTGAGCACTGGAGCAAAAGCGGTTTAGGTCTCATCCCTGATAAATCTGTTGTATTGGCTCTGGGCAAGTTTATCAAATATGGTGGACTCTTCCAATATTTCCTCCTCGTAAGCCAGCGAGCATATCTCCACATAAATATTTTGTTGAAACCATCGAATGTAGTTGTTGAATGCAAGTAGGCAATGCTCACGTAGCTGGGATCCTGCCCTAGTCACAACTTCCTCCACACAAAGCTCAAACATGGTGACATACTTCTTATGAAGTTTATCTCAATCCTTGATCTTTCTCCACTTTTTCCTATCCAACTTGCATGTTAAATACCACACTATTAGCACCATCAAAAAGGACATCACAATGCTAAGTGCACACAGTTCATGCTCTCTTACCTGTGAAGCTAGCAGTCAAGTCCCCCCACTCCGGTGAGTGACCCTGAAACAACCAGACTAGCTCATCACACAATGTGGCAAATGAAGCTCAACCGCACAATTACATATCAATGGGCAACACAAGCGAGAGATGCTTTTCCTCCAAGTACTTCAGATTCAACTGGAACTGGTATGCTACATCAAAGCTATCTCCACCACTATATGACTGCCATTCCACCTGTAACATAGCACAACAACATTGATGTCGAGTTTTCAATAGGAAGCATGCGAGTGAGTGATGTAATGTCAACATTTACCTAATCAGCAGTGAGCGTATCCATCTTGTTGGTGTACTGCCTATACATGAAATCGGCATCGCTCGTCATCTTTGATACCACGTCCCACTTGTAAGCCCAAGTGGGGAGCCCTAGAGGGTTGACATGATCATCTCAATCCTTAAATGACACCTCTTTCGGGCATCCAACTAGCAAACGTTCCTAGCTCCATACCTAAAGTAGGAGCATAGGACCACCAATTCCGTCGACTTCTGAGGACCTACGACAAGGTCCAACTGCACGTAAAGGCAAACATGATTCAGTTAAGGACAACTTTGCACTCGTAATGTACAAATAAGCTAAAAACAAGCAATTGATTACCTGTCGGTATAAGTAGGCTAGTGCCGCCGAACGCCAGCTACATTTGTCGTCGAAGATAGTCAACGCCTTGAGCCACATCCACTGAGCGGTCCTACCATCCATCGACAAAGAGAGTCCTAGATATAACATACCACACGTATACGCGAGAGCTACTTGTGAGCTGCGTTGAGATTTCCTCGAAGAGGAGAGGATGACGCAGTACAATAGAGGTACGTATTTTCCTCTGTTAAGAACCAAGGTTATCAATCCAGTAGGAGAACCATGCAACATCTCGTTAGCAGTACCTACACATAAAATAAAAATACTTGCACCCAACGCAAACAAGGGGTTGTCACTCCCTTGGCGGTTAATTGCAAGGATCAAATCTCGTAGTGATACAGATATAAACAAAAACACAAAATAAAAGTGAAGTAAATAAATTACAGCAAGGTATTTTTGGATTTTGATATATGATAAAGATAGACCTGGGGGCCATAGTTTTAATTAGACGCTTCTCTCTTGAACATAGCATACAGTGGGTAAACAAATTACGGTTGGGCAATTGATAAAAAAGCGAATAATTATGATGATATCCAAAGCAATGATCATGTATATAGGCATCATGTACGAGACAAGACCGACTACTACCTGCATCTACTACTATTACTCCCACATCGACCGCTATCCAGCATGCATCTAGAGTATTAAGTTCATAAAGAACGGAGTAACACATTAAGCAAGTTAACATGATGTAGACAAAGTAAACTCAATCAATATGAGTAAACCCCATCATTTTATAATTAATGGAAACAATACAAATACGTGTATCGTCCCCTTCTGTCATTGGGATATAGATCACTGCAAGATTGAACCCATCACAAAGCACCTCTCCCATTGCAAGATAAATCAATCTAGTTGGCCAAACCAAATCAATAGATCAGAGAGAAATACAAAGCTACAATAATCATGCATAAAAGAGTTCAGAGAAGACTCAAATAATATTCATGGATAATCTCATTATAAACTCACAATTCATTAGATCCCAATAAACTGACCACAAAAAAGGATTACATCGAATAGATCTCCAAGAACATCGAGGGGAACATTGTATTGAAGATCAAAGAGAGAGAAAAAGGCATCTAGTTACTAGCTATGGACCCATATGTCTATGGTAAACTACTCACACATCATTGGAGGGGCAGCAAAGTCGATGTTGAGGCCCTCCATGATCGATTCCCCCTCCGGCAGAGTATCGGAAAAGGTCTCCTGATGGGATCTCCGAGGAACAGAAACTTGCGGTAGTGGAAAAAGTATTTGGGGTGGCTCCCTGATGCACGGGAATATTTGGGGATTTATAGAGCTGGAATTAGGTTAGGAGGTGCCTCGAGGGGCCCATGGCCTAGGGGACGCCCCCCTGGGGCGCGCCTGGCAGGCTTGTCGCTGCCTCGTGGCACTTCGGGTCTTCTCCCGAAGCTTCTAGGGTCCCTTTTGGTCAAGAAAAAATCATCAAAAGGTTTCGTAGCGTTTGGACTCCGTTTGGTACAGAATTTCTGAAAAGTCAAAAACAAGCAAAAAAACAGCAACTGACACTAGGCATTAGGTTAATAGGTTAGTCCCCAGAAATGATATATAATTGCATAATAAGCATCCAAGATTGATACTATAATAACATGGAACAATAAAAAAATCATAGATAGGTTGGAGATATATCAAGCATCCCCAAGCTTAATTCCCGCTCGTCCTCGAGTAGGCATGAAAGTGCTAGTGATCGACTAGAGGGGGGTGAATAGGCGATTTTTATGAAAGTCTTCAAAACATGGAAGTTTCAAAGACAATCGATAGAAATGAAAACATTAACATGCAGCGGAAGGTAGACTACACTAGGCAAGCCATAGTCAAGTATTCAATGAAGTGAAAGTACAAAGACTAATAGCAGCTAGGCAGTATGGATCAGGATGGAAGACAGTATGAAGCCAATCAGAACAAGCAGTCACACAGTGAAGACAAATAGATAATGCAAACAGGCAATGACTTCACAAGGACCAACCGTGAATAAAGAGATGGGAAGGATAGAACCAGTTGCTCGTTGAAGACAAGGATTTGTCGGACCAGTTCGAGTTGCTGTGACAACTATACGTCTGGTTACGGAGGCTGAGATTTAACTCAGAAGACCGTTGAGGGAGTCCTGGATTAGGGGGTGTTCGGGTAGCCAGACTATACCTTCAGCCGGACTCCTGGACTATGAAGATACAAGATTGAAGATTTCGTCCCGTGTCCGGATGGGACTTTCCTTGGCGTGGAAGGCAAGCTTGGCGATGCGGATATTTAGGATCTCCTACCATTGTAACCGACTCCATGTAACCCTAACCCTATCCGGTGTCTATATAAACCGGAGGGTTGTAGTCCGTAGGCAATCAACTCCATATACAACAATCATACCATAGGCTAGCTTCTAGGGTTTAGCCTCCTTGATCTCGTGGTAGATCTACTCTTGTACTACCCATATCATCAATATTAATCAAGCAGGAGTAGGGTATTGCCTCTATCGAGAGGGCCCGAACCTGGGTAAAAAACATCGTGTCCCTTGTCTCCTGTTACCATCCGGCCTTGACGCACAGTTCGGGACCCCCTACCTGAGATCCGCCGGTTTTGACACCGACATTGGTGCTTTCATTGAGGGTTCCTCTGTGTCGTCGCCTTTAGGCCCGATGGCTCCTGTGATCATCAACAACGATACGGTCCAGGGTGAGACTTTTCTCCCCGGACCGATCTTCGTCTTCAGCGGCTTCGCTCTGCGGGCCAATTCGCTCGGCCACCTGGAGCAGATCGAAAGCTACGCCCCTGGCCATCAGGTCAGGTTTGGTAGCCTAAACTACACGGCTGACATCCATGGGGACTTGATCTTCGACGGATCGGAGCCACAGCCAAGCGCGTCGCGCTGTCTCGATGGGCATGATATAGCTCTACCCCCGGACAGTGTCCTGGAGGCCGCACACGCATCGGTTCCGACCCCTAACGCGGAGCCTATTGCGCCAATTGAGGATGAGAAGTTGGACGTCACCTCGGGGGCTGCGATCCCGAAAGCGATCGAGCCGAACGCTAGCCCCGCACTCTGCACGACCCGTGACTCCGAGGATCCGGACTCCTCCCCGGACTCCGAACCCCCCGCGCCCCTGCCAATCGAATCCGATTGGGCACCGATAATGGAGTTCACCGCCGCAGACATCTTTCAGCACTCGCCTTGTGGCGATATCCTGAACTCTCTCAAGTCTCTCTCCTTATCAGGAGAGCCCCGGCCGAACTACGGTCAGCGAAGGTGGGATACGGACGATGAAGAAATTCAAAGCCCACCCACCACCCACTTGGTAGCCACTGTCGACAATTTAAACGACGTGCTCAACTTCGACTCCGGAGACATCGATAGCATGGATGACGATGCAGGAGATACCGACGAACCAACGCCCATAGGGCATTGGACAGCCACCTCATCTCACGATGTATACATGGTGGATACCCCTAAAGGAAGCGACAACGAGGAAAAAGGGGATGGGACGGGAGATCGACCCCCCGGAAAGCAATCAAAGCATCAGCGTAAACGCCGACCCAAGCCCCGCCTTGACAAAAACCCAGCCATAGAGCAGGACGAGCCGGTAGACGACGAGCAGGCCTTAGAGCAACCGTCCAAACAAGGAAACATGGATAGAGAAACCGAACATCCCTCCTCTGGCGAAAACGGCATTCCAGACGACCTCACGCCGAATAAACTTATGGCGCAGAAGAATCTCCATGAGAGGCTCGTTGCAACTGCACGCAGCCTAAAGAAGCAGAAGCGGAAGCTAAAAACAGCGGAAGACGCACTCCGGATTAGATGGAGCAAAGTAATCAATATGACAGATAAGTACGGCGACAGTCACCGCACTAAAAGCTATCCGAAAAGAAAGCTACTGCCTGAATTCGATGAAGAGGCCCTAGAGCCCTCGCATTCAAAAAATGAAAAAGCCACACGGTCGGATAGACGACCCCATAAAGCGGCAAGCGGCGCCGCACCTAAATCGGCATGTGACCCACTTAAGGATTCGCATCATGGCCCAGTCAGGTCCATCTATGGGCCAAGAAAGCAAGCTCTTGTAAGCAACGCTACGAAGCCATCATCAGAATCCGGCACACCCAAATACAGGGGCACCGCACACCCCCTATGTTTCACTGATGAGGTCCTGAACTATGAATTCCCAGAAGGATTCAAACCCGTAAACATAGAGGCATATGATGGAACAACAGACCCTGGAGTCTGGATCAAGGATTATATCCTCCACATACACATGGCTAGAGGAGATGATCTCCACGCCATAAAATATCTACCACTTAAGCTTAAAGGGCCAGCCCGGCATTGGCTTAAAAGCCTTCCCGAGAACACAATTGGAAGCTGGGAAGAGCTCGAGGATGCTTTCCGAGCAAACTTTCAAGGGACCTATGTCCGCCCTCCGGATGCAGACAATCTTAGTCACATAACTCAACAACCCGGAGAATCAGCTCGGCAGTTCTGGAATAGATTCCTCACTAAAAAGAATCAGATAGTCAATTGTCTGGACGCCGAAGCCTTAGCAGCTTTCAGGCATAACGTCCGAGACGAATGGCTCGCCAGACACCTCGGCCAAGAAAAGCCAAGAACAATGGCCGCACTAACAAGCCTCATGACCCGCTTTTGTGCAGGAGAGGACAGCTGGTTGGCAAGGTGCAGCCCCAGCGACCCAAGTACATCCGAAACTAGGGATGGAAACGAAAAACCGCGACGCAACAAGGACTGTCGCTGGACTAAGGACAAAAATCCTAAGAGCATGGTAGTCAATGCCGGATTCAAAGGCTCACGACGAAATCAGGAAAAATCGCCCCCCAGGATAACAGGGACGATCCATCCAACCTAAATAAAATCCTGGACAGGATATGTCAGATACACAGTACTCCCGGGAAGCCTGCTAACCATACCCACAGATACTGTTGGGTTTTCAAACAATCCGGCAGACTCAATGCCGAACACAAGGGGCTCGACACACCAAGCGAAGACGAGGACGAACCCCAAAAGCAGAGCACCAGGAAACAAAAGAACTTCCCACAAGAAGTAAAAACAGTGAACTCACTTCACATAACAAAACGTGCAGCGCCCGTAAAGGTACGCACCACACGGCCCACCCCCAAAGGGTCCTGCAACTGGTTGTCAAAACCGATCATCTTCGATCAGCTAGATTATTCTAGGAATATCAAGAATGTAGGCTGGGCTGCCTTGATACTCGATCCAATAATTGGCGGACTCCAGTTCTCAAATGTCCTTATGGACGGCGGCAGTGGACTAAACCTGATATATCAGGATACAATCCAGCACATGGGGATAAACCCAGCAAAAATCCACCGCAGCAAAACCTCCTTTCAAGGGGTAATACCTGGTCCGGACACCCATTGTACGGGTTTTCTCCGGCTCACAGTCACATTCGGCTCTGCCGATAACCTTCGCCGTGAAAAGCTGACCTTCCATATCGTCCCGTTCTCAATTCGCTACCAAGCACTATTGGGACGCGAAGCTTTCACTCGCTTTAGCGCAATACCGCATTATGCATCTCTTACGCTTAAGATGCCCGGTCCACGAGGCATCATCTCTTTGAAGGGGAAGCACTAAAGTGCGCCTCCCCAAGCGGAGGACTGTGCGGCCGCTTTGACAGCCCCACAGCAAAATGGCCTCACCGGCCAAAAAAAACTTCGACATAGGTCATTCAAGACCACGAACGCGGATAGACGAGTTCGGTGCAGAATCATCATTGATGCAGGCCTAGAAGCCATATACCCCCGCACTAGGGGCTCCACGCATATACAATAAGAGACAATAAAGCTCAACCTTATATACCTTACTTTATACTTTACTTATTTTAAACTTTTTTGGCACGACCCGTTTTCAACTCAGTTCCTCTCTTTTACAGATGAACGTCGTGCGGCGCCCGTCCAGGATACGGCACAACGGAGACACAGGCGCAGACGTGCAGTAGGGACCCGTCCTAAAGGATTCTTTTTAGATTAAGACCCTGCGTAAACCTTTTTTACTGTCTCTTGTTGCTACACATCCCCTGGTTTTTCCTTTCTGATATAACCATGGAGGAGGCTGGTGTCTTGGCATGTGGCCACGCTAGAACTTTCGCACGTACCTGGACATTAGGGGCTTTTTTAATAATAAAGAGTGTTGTTTCGCCCGCACTCATCAAGACCGAACACCTTAGGGAGTGTTCGGCGTCGCGAGTTTTGGCATTATATGCATCAGCTCCGAATCATGTCTTTGGTCAAATGTTGGGTTGCCCGGCTCCTGAGTTTGGCTACCTTTCGTTCCGCTCTATCGGCTAAGGTAGCACCAGGAGAACTACTGCGATTGTGCCCCCGGTTCGGCCGGACGAGCACCTCAGTAGAGAAAGCCGAAAAATGACTGTCATGATGTAGCGTGAGACTGGTCAGCCACTCGATGACCTATCGGAATCTATCGGATTCCTCTGCTTTAACGAAGGGCCGCTTCCCGGTCAGGCACATACGCGCCCCGAATTCGGACGAGCGCAGTTGCCACCAAGGAGCTACCTAAAGAGTCTCATTGTCAAAATCCTATGGCTAAGTGAAAGTGTTAAAGCATTATAGTCCGGTTGCCTGGCCCGCTGCGCTATCACCTCCTTTGTAGGACCAAGACGTTGGGTTAAGTGTGAAAATGCGTCTTCTGCGAGCACCCCCACACTATGTGCGTGGGGGCTGAAGCCAACGACTGCCATCTTTCAGATTCTATATATATATATATATATATATATATATATATATATATATGTTAAAACGGCCGCACATGAGGGGTTCCCAATACTTGGAGGCACAAGTATAAAAAAGGCCACTACAGTTTATCAAAATATTACTTTTCAATTACATATGCTATCATAACATAGCATCTTTCGAGCACTGCGTCTCTATTACACGAGCGCCTTCAAGGACTTCCTGAAAATAGTGCTCGGAAGGTACTCGGCTTTTGTTTGAATCTCGGGAGGCAACAACGGTGGTCTCCATCTCTGCCCAGTATGTCTTGACACGGGCAAGAGCCATCCTTGCGCCCTCTATGCATGCTGACCTCTTCATTGCATTAATACGCGGCACCGCGTCAAGGAATTGCTGCACCAAGCTGAAATAACTCTTCGGCTCCGATCTCCCCAGCCACAGATGATCCATGACGTACTTCATGGCGAGTCCGGACAACCTATTCAGTTCGGCCCATTGAGCCAAACGATCATCCACTGCCAGTGGACGCTCTAGATTGTGAAACTGCGACCAGAAAAGCTTTTCCACTTCGTGATCTTTCTGATCTCGAAAGTGTTCGGTCGCATCAGCGGCACTCGCTGCCAAGTCCAGATAGGTGTCCTCCACACTCCACATCCGGTCCAACGGAGCAAACTTCGGATCACAAAACTTCCTCCGCAGCATAAAGGGCTTTCCAGCCACAATCTGTTCGGCCTGACGCAGATCCTCCTTCGCAGCTCTCATCACAGAGCGAGCGTCCTTGGCATCGGCAACGGCCTTCTCTAAGTCCGTCTGTCTCGCCCGGTCTTCTTTCTCAAGAAGTTTGCAATGGTCTGCAGCGCTCTTTAACTTCTCGGCCATCTCGGCTATCTCTTCTTTGCTTCGGCAGTGAGCAGCCTATTCGGCAGCCGCATTGCTTTTTCTGGCTTGCTCCTTAGCTCGGGCAAGTTCTGCCCTAAGATTCTCCACGGCGGCCGTACCATCTGCGTCAAGCACACACATTGTTAGACACTGGCATGAAGCTCCTCTTACCTGATGCCGCCCGAAGAATTACATACCTTGAGCCTCATCAAGCCGCTTGTTGACAAGCGCGATGTCAGCATCTGCCACGTCCAGTTGCCGCTTTAGTTCGGCCACATCATCAGTTCGGCTTGATTCCGGACACCTCGCCACCTACATTCAAAGGCGACATCTTAGACCTGGGATTATGCTCCTCTGCGCGCCGTCATTTCTTGACAACGCGCAGAGTCTCAGGGGCTACTATCTACACAGGGCGCATCTTACTTATGCACAACTGACAAAAGTGTACATTATCTAACGTACCTCAAAACCCGTCAGTAAACTTTTGACGGCCTCATGCAATCTGCTTTCTGCGGATGAAATCCTTTCAATCACCATGCCCATCAATGCACGGTGCTCCTCTGAGATAGAAGCTCACCCCAGCAGAATCTGTAGCTCCTCCGGCCGAGCACCAGACAGTGCCGGACTTGTCCTATGGCCTCTTTCGAAGGCCGGACGCGGAGAACCTCGGGGGGCCACACAGCCACCTTCCGCCCCTACCGGATTTGGAGAAACCCTCCACGACGACATCTCAGGTTCGCCTACCTCGCTAGACGGTACGGCAGGGGGAGGCGTCCCGCTCTCCATCATCTCCGGAAGAAGATCCCCTGAAGACGAGCTCTGCTAAGAAGGGCTGAGGTCCAAGCTACAAGGTAAAATTTTGGTTAATCTTCTCAGATATAAATCAAGGATTTCTCTCATCCCTCAAAAGGAAAACCTCTCTCTACTTACGGCTCGCTGGAGGGCTGATCCCCTTGAGGGCGTAGTCCGGCCGAGGAACTCCCCGGCGTCGGACCCTCTGACGAGGATTTTCTCCCCCGTTTTGAGGCCATGGTTTCCGGGTCATCAGAGGCGGCTCTCTTCTTCCCCTTAGGAGAGGAATTGTCGGTTCGTCCCTTCGGAGCAGCCTCCTTCGAGGAGGCCATAGATTCCTTGTCCTCCCCCTCCAAAGGCATTATCTCCAGCATCCTGACCAGCACGGGATTCGGCCTGGTTTCAGGAAGGGGAGCCGGACACCTGATCAGCTTTGCCTTCGCTATCCACTCCTGTTTAAAAGGACGGCTCTTTTAGGGGCAAGTTTATGACAATTATACGGATAGAAGGTCCGGGCACAGGGTTGCTTACTTGAGTATCCGGGCGATTGCAGCTTAGGCCTGCGTCCTCGGTTAAATCCGGACACATCTCTTGTGATCCGAAGAACATTCTATACATCTCCGCGGGCGTTGCGCCCATAAAATTCTGGAGAGCTCGCGGTCCCTCTGGATTAAACTCCCACAGGCGAAGGGGGCGACGTTTGCCGGGCAATATTCGGCAAATCAGCATGACCTGCGTCACCTTGACCAAACTGAGGTCTCCTTCCGAGAGATCCTTAATTCGGCCCTGTAACAGAGGCACGTCTTTGGGCAAACCCCAATCTAATCCTTTGTTGACCCATGACGCTAGCCGTGATGGGGGACCCGAGCGAAAGGCAGGAGGCGCCGCCCACTTGGCGCTCCTGGGAGCGGTGATATAGAACCATTTCGTTGCCACAAGCCGAGCTCCTCTTGAAAGGAGCCCTCGGGCCATGGAGCATCAGCATTCTTACTTATGATAGTGCCTCCGCACTCTGCGTGCTGTCCCTCGATCATCTTCGGCTCCAATCCAAAAGTCTTGAGCCATAATCCAAAGTGAGGAGTAACACGAAGGAACGCTTCGCACACAATGATGAATGAGGAAATGTGGAGGATGGACTCCGGAGCTAAGTCATGAAATTCCAGCCCATAATAAAAGAGCAGCCCACTCACGAAGGGATCCATCGGGAAGCCTAACCCCTGAAGGAAGTGAGACATGAACACTACGCTCTCGCTGGGCTGGGGACTGGGAATAGCCTGCTTTTGAGCAGGCAACCTATGCGGAATTTCGGCAGTCAAGAACTTAGCCTCTCTCAACTTTAGCACGTCCTCCTCCGTGACGGAGGAGGGCATCCATCGGCCTTGAGGGTCGGAACCGGACATTGTCGAAGGTCTGAAGCGCCTGGAATCTGGGGCCTAGGGTGTTGGAACTCGAGGCGACGGGCGAACTCGTTTGAGATTATCAAAAAGAGTAAGGCCCTGGTCTCTTTATAGGAGGTCGAATACCAGGAGCCCTCCCCATAACCATTTGGGACTCGCCTTTAATTGAGAAAACATGCTAACGGGCACGGTTGGGTTACCCACGTCCGTATTGATGAGAATCCCGTAAAAGGGGGGCACACGATCTCTGCTTCGACAAGACGTGCCAAGGAAACCGCCTCGCAAAACATGCTGAGGTGGAAAAGTAAAAACGATTCGAGTACAGAACTTGGCTGTAGTGTGATGACGCACTGCGGAATACGTCAGCAGATTTGATTTGTGTTAATATTATTCTCTCTATGGCAGTATGTGGAAGCTTATTTTGCAGAGCCGGACACTACACTTGGTGTTTACAATCTTCTATGAAGGACTTGGAGGAGGAACCCGCCTTGCAATGCCGAAGACAATTTGCGTGCCGGACTCGTCGTCATTGAAGCCTGGTTCAGGGGCTATTGAGGGAGTCCTGGATTAGGGGGTGTTCGGGTAGCCGGACTATACCTTCAGCCGGACTCCTTGACTATGAAGATACAAGATTGAAGACTTCGTCCCGTGTCCGGATGGGACTTTCCTTGGCGTGGAAGGCAAGCTTGGCGATGCGGATATTCAGGATCTCCTACCATTGTAACCGACTCCATGTAACCCTAACCCTATCCGGTGTCTATATAAACCGGAGGGTTGTAGTCCGTAGGCAATCAACTCCATATACAACAATCATACCATAGGCTAGCTTCTAGGGTTTAGCCTCCTTGATCTCGTGTTAGATCTACTCTTGTACTACCCATATCATCAATATTAATCAAGCAGGAGTAGGGTATTACCTCCATCGAGAGGGCCTGAACCTGGGTAAAAAACATCGTGTCCCTTGTCTCCTGTTACCATCCGGCCTTGACGCACAGTTCGGGACCCCCTACCCGAGATCCGCCGGTTTTGACACCGACAACCGTGTCTTCACCTTATTCCCCTTGAGCTAAGGACATCCAGTCCTCGCCCAATCACTCTGGTAAGTCTTCAAGGGAGACTTCCAAACCTTCACAGACTTCGTTCACCGGCGATCCACAATGACTCTTGGATGCTCAGAATGCGACGCCTAACTGGCTGGAGGATTCATAGTCCTCAAGTGTAACAAGTCTTCATATCACACAAACAGGAAGACTTCAGTGATGCCTAACACTCTTTGGGTCTGGATGTTTAGGGCTTTGTCCCCGCAAGGATTTCTCTCTCAAAGGCTTCGAGGTGGGTTGCTCTCAAACGACAAAAGCCGTGCACTAACTCTGAGCAGCCAACCAATTTATGGTGTAGGGGTGGGCTATTTATAGCCACTAGGCAACCTGACCTGATTTGTCCGAAATGACCCTGGGTCACTAAGGAACTGACACGTGTTCCAACGGTCAGATTTCAAACACACACGGCAACTTTACTTGGGCTACAAGTAAAGCTGACTCATCCAACTCTGGATAAGATTTGCTCTGATTGTCTTCGCTCGAAGACATAGGATTTTGGTTAAGCATCACTTCAGTCACTCTGACTTTGTTCACTGGGACCCCACTTAACAGTACGGTGGTTCCTATGACTCAACAAAGAAGAAAAGGAAACAACGAAACAACTAAGTCTTCGCGCTCCATAGTCTTCACTCAATGTCTTCTCTTGTCATAGTCTTCAATGTGAATATCTTCACATACCACCTTTGTCTTCAATATCTTCATAGATTTTTAGGGGTCATCTCCGGTAGGAAAACCGAATCATTGAGGGACTACTACCTGTGTTATCCTGCAATTCTCACAAACACATTAGTCCCTCAACCAGGTTTGTCGTCAATACTCCAAAACCAACTAGGGGTGGCACTAGATGCACTTACAATCTCCCCCTTTTTGGTGATTGATGACAAACTGGTTGAAGTTTTCAACAGGGATAAAAGTATGTGAAATTGTAAAGGATTTAGACATTGTCTTCGTAAGTAGCAGAAGGGCTCCCCCTGAAGATGTGCATATAAATATGTTGCTTTTGAATGCAAATGCAAATGGCAGGTTGTACTTGCGGAGCTCCTCTTCTATTTATGAAGACAATTCATCATGCATGAAAGGATATAATGAAGATAATGACATGCATAATGAAAAATGGACGTTTGCAAAATGACTTCGTGCGGAATTTATCATCGCATCACATAGTGTCGAAAAAGGTAGCAGACGACCATCAAGTTTAAGTGTTACAACTCAAAACGAACCAAATGTTTCAAAAGCGAGAGTTGTAAGCACTTAGCAAATGTAGCAAAAGTAAAGCAACCACCCATATGGACCCGCTTGAAGACTATCAACTCATATGCTTCTCCCCTTTTTGTCAGTAATGACCAAAAAGGTTTGAAGACATAGAGCTTCTACTCATTCCCATGAGGAGTAGGTGAAGCAGCAGGGTCGTCGTTAAGGTTCGGTGGTGCAGAAGAACTTGGTGCAGTGTCGACACGTGCTGCAGTTGGCGGTGGTGAAGTAGCGTCATCTTGATCATCTATGACTGTGGCATTCATCGTTGCTGCTTGTCAGAGTCTTCAAGTGAGGGAGTCTGAGGGAAGTGAGCATTCCTTGGTGGAGTTGTGTCAAACTTGAATCTCTCTGTGAAGCCATCGTCTTGAAGATCAGCTTCAGCACTAAGCAATGTCAAACTCTTCCAAGACCTCCGACAGGTTTCGTGTGTAACAAAGGCATTCTTGGTGGCAAGATTTTGAATGCGATTGACGTCCACCAAGAGGCTTTGCATCTGACGCTTAAGCCAGTCATGATGCTTATCCTATTTCTGATGTAGAGCGACGAGAAGCTCTCGGTCATTGAGAAAACGAGATCGCTTCTGAGGCCTTTGGGCAATGGTATGAGGGGCACGTGTGTTTCCAGCTAAGGGGTAAACACGAGAAACGGCCTGAACTCCTTCAATGGGATGGGTGAAGCTTTGTCGATCAACATTGTGAAGATAAACTAGCTCCTTTGCAGGCTCTGGGTAAATATCTTCAACAGACAGATCAACCTCTGGCAAGAATATGAGATGATTGCACGCAGACGGTTGATAGTTGAAGGCAGAGTGAAGCTTGATAAGATGCATTACCCATGGAGCATAGAACCTCAGACCAAAGATGTCAGAGCCAGATGTAGCCAACTGCCTGATGAAGAAGTCTTGAGCATTGAAGCTAATGTCATTGAAGATATAGAAAACCAAAGTCTTCATTTCTCCTTCAAGCTTCGCTGTAGATGAATGTCCTTTGACAGGCCATAGAGTTTTCCTAATGATGTGATAAATGGTGCGGGGCAGATACTTTAGGTCTTCGACAAAGAATTCCGTTGGGTATTCAGCGTCACGTGGCAGAGGCTTCATCATGCTCAGCATTTGGCTCATGTTAGGCTCTGGCTTCTGGAAAATGCTCTCCAAAGCATTCTGGTGTTGCTGACAACCTGGTTCATAATATTCGCCAGGAGTGGGCAGGGCTGTAAGCTCAATGATGTCTTGGGCTTTAGCTTCATGATGGATATCGCCCGTCATCCACTCAAGGATCCAAGTCTTCGGATCCCTATTGTATCCATGAATGTGGAGGGTAGCATAGAATTGAAGCAGAAGTTCTTCATTCCAATGTTCCTTGGCAGTCACAAAGGTGAGCAGACCCGCATCACGGAAGCAGTCAAGAGCTTCTTCAAGGCAAGGCAATCCAGCAATGGCTTCGTAGTCTAGATGCATGTGAGGGAAAATGCGCCCCTGATTGTATAAGATGCAAGAATAGTAGCTGCGTTGCTGATAACTCTAGAATCGATCCGAGGAGATTATTGGCCTTGTGTAAGGGTTCTTGTCACTGTCAAAGAATGTATTGTGTGCCTTGAATCCATTCAGATTAAACGATCCTGGTGACATTGCACTACCTGGAAACCATGGTATCCTTGGCTTTGGCTTCTGGACCTGAGGCCTGTGCTCCACATGATAGTCAAATTGAGGTCCGGGAGCAGGCGGAGGAACCAGAATTGGCCAGCGGATGGTAACAAGCTATCCATGATCATATACTTGCTCGATGGTGTGCGGCCTGGGAGGTGGTACAGGAGCAGAGGCATTGACTTCAAGCTGCAGATTTGCATCAGGTGCAGCATTAGCTTCAGGTGCAGTGACATCTGGCACCACATTAGCTTTAGGCGCCACATTAGCTTCAGCCATGACAATGTTATTGGCTTCAGTGTTGGTGGCAGCCTCAGTATTGGTAACCTCCACGTTCTCCTCGAGAATAACTTCAGGATTGGACGGGGGTGTAGCAACTCTTTCTTCATCTCTTGGTTCTTCTTCTTGGTCATCGGCTGATGCAGCCGGAATATCTTCAGCCGTTTTGGCTTCAGATTCAGGGATGTTCGCAGTAGGATAGGCTTCAGGAAAGACTTCGCGTGAAACAGATTGGAGCTCTTCTCCTTCTGGAACACTTGACAATGTGACATGTGGCCTTGGTCCTTTGCGAAGCCTGCGAAACGCTGGCGACGCCTGTGGAGATGGAGTTGATTGGGCCTCAAGGTCTTCATTGTCAATCACTGGAGTGGTGACCTGGGTTGGGGGAGTAACTGGTGTTTCTTCGTCACGAGCGGATTCTTGAGGGTGATCAGCCCATGAGTCATCCTGAGCAATTGGCGTCAATGGACGACCAATGCTGATGAGTTCGCTATTCGTGAGAACAGGCGATGATACCACATTGTGTTCGATCTGAGGAAGGACTTCATCATCTTCAACATTGTCATGCTGACCAATGTCTTCAGCTGCGGTGGGGTCAGCAGCTGGAATGTCTTCAACAACTGGAGCCTCTGTGGAAGCAGGCTCATGAACGATCAACTGGCGCTCACGATGTTCAGACGCAGGACGAGCAACAGAAATTGGTTCGATGACAAGGGGTCTGTGGAAGCAGCCCAGTCTCTCTTCTTTGTCTTTCTTTTATTGGTTGGCGGAGCGTCGTCAGTGGTGTGCTTGGTCTTGCGCTTACGAGCTTCGGCTTCAGCTACCCTCGTTCTCTTGAGTTCTGAAGCCACTATGGGGACCTTAGGCTTCGATCCTGTCATACTGGCCGGGAAGACAATGCGAGCTTCTTCCTGCCTTGATGCTTCTAGTTGGGCCACAGCTGGCTTATTCTTCTTCTTGGCAGCCATTCTGGGGTCGATGCCTAGTCGCCCCAAGGCCTTGCGCTTTTTAGCTTCATTGTAGCCTTGAACACATTTGGCAGCAAGATTCTTCATGCGCTCACGAGAACCTTTTGCTTCTTCTCGTTTCTTGTGGAACGCCTCCTTGAGCTCATGCATCATGACCTTGAAGTTTTGGATGTCTTCAACATTGAGCTTGGCCATGTGCTGAGCCTTTTCATAATCAATCTTGTGCTTCAGCTCAACAATCTTCTGTGCAAGAGCCAGCTCAGGAGCAATGGCTCCTTGGAAGGAGACACTGAGGCCAATTGGGAGCTGAAGATCATCAAAACTGAGATCCGGGCTGTCAAACCACTCATCAATAAACTTGTACAGAATCTCCACATCAAAGAGGGGAAGATCATTGAAGATTTCCGCCTCTTGCTTGCTCTTTATCAATTGCTCAAGAGCATCATCACCAAGATCGTCGTCGCTAGACAGATCAATGGCGTCATTCTCGTTTCTCAAAACAGCAGCAGGGGTCAATGCTTGACCAGTTGGTTGCATGGGCTTTTTCAACTTGTCAGACTTGGAGATGCGAGAGAGATCTTCAGACTGCACACTGGTTTCAGGAGGTGCAGTGGCCAGAGGCTTCGCCCATGAGACCTTTGGTGCAGAGGAGGGCTTTGAAGCCTTTGGTTTCTTTTGCTTCACAGGCTTCGGTGGTGCAGGCACTTCGTCAGAATCAGCGTCATCTGCAGAGTGATCCACGGCTGCCCCTTGAACCTGAATGTGAGTGATGAGTCCTTCTAAGTTGTAGAAGGGCCCAACAAGATTGGGTTCAGCATCACGTGTGCCGTCGGCACGAGGAGCAGAGGGACCGAGGTTGAAGTCCAACCCTAGTGACTTCTTGTTCTCTTTGGCAGAAGTTTTGGCAAACTGGAAGTTGCGCTTAAAGAGATTATCTTCACGACACCATAACAGAGAGGATGGGTCGGTATTAGCAGGCTGTAGTCCACGAATCGTGCAGGGGTAGAAGCCTTGATCAATAGCTTCGGACTTCGACTTGGGCTGAAGACCTTTGTATATAATATCTCCCCAGGGGGCCTTGATGGCATTCTTTTCAGCATATTCGTCGGTGACAAATTTGTACTTGAACCATTCCTCTGCCCAATGTCTTCGAATCCATTGGATTCGGTTCTTGCGTTCTCCATAGGTCTCTTCTGGATCTGACTTGTATAACTCATAGAGATCCGGTGGCAGGTCCTTAGCAGTGTTTTCACGGTGCTGTTTGCCACCCTTCCTGACTGATTTTTCTATTTCCATGAAGTTTAGACTGAAAGGCTTCAACACTGTCAAAGTCTTCCGTCTACTGGTCAGACAGGAATTGGCTTCAGGAGAATTTATGTGATGCTGTAAGAACTCTGCAAATGAATGCAGACTATGAGAACCAAGGGATTCTCCCACGGACATGTACCTGTGACAGCATTAGAGATGCGAGGGAAGGGGAAGAGGTCATATGCATTCTTAGAAGATTTTGAAGATAAATCAGTTTAGAAGACATTCACTCATAGTGCGAAGACATTCACTCATATGTAGAGAGTTGGTTCCAGATTTGTATGAATCCACGAATAAGTACAAGTGAGGAATCTAACTAATTTGTGAAGCATAAGTGAACATACTAGGCATGCTATGAGATGCAGAACATGATAGATCCAACTTTGTAGCAACAGAAACCACTTGTGGTTGAAAAGGATGAATCTATCGGATCAAAAAGACTATAAAAAGAGTTTTTATTTACCACTCGAGGAACTGCTAGGCGGAGTAGGAGATGAGGCCGAGCAGTTCGATCTTCCGTGCCCTAACTTGGCGATGGAGGACACCTACGGCGACGGCGGAGAAGACGATGTCCGCGGCCGGCGTGATGACGGCGTCGGTGAGGTCGCGACAGCTAAGCGCTTCGTCGCCGGCGTCGTCGAGGGCTAGCGGTGGCGCTAGGGTTTGTGCGAGGAAGAGAAGTGGAAGAAGAGATAATGACTGGGGTGTGGTGAGTATTTATAAGGACAGGGACGGCGTAGCGTTATTACGCAGGTGCCCCTGGCGGTTCACATCTGAAAGACACGTAGCGATCATGCAACACATCGGAGGTTGTTCCACGTTCCCACGTACGCCTGGATTGTCGGGTGGTCGTTCCCGCTTCTTCGGGTTTCAGGCAAAAGGATTGAGCATTTAAAACAGATTTAATGATTGTCTCTATATCTTTTGCTGACAAGGACGCAGCGAAGACATTCAACAGTTTCAACATAATGCATATGATTTGGATAGATAGATTTGAGATGGGAGCATAGAAAGGTTAGGGTCCGATCACATTCACTTAGTTCAAAAGATTCAATGAGAAGACATAGCTATAAGTGAATGTTGTAGAGGACAGAACGCAATCATATGAATATATCCGAATAAGACCAAATCAATATAGTGAAGATAAACATGAAACTGAGTTAATATTGAAAACAAACCAAATGCGAAGACTTTGCAAGTGTAACGCCAACAGAAAATACTCCAAACAAAAGTTTGGTGGTGGCGTTACCCACCGTATAGGAAGTATTAGACCCAAACACGACACACAATTATTGTGGCGCTCCGAAGTCAAATTCCGCGTTAATGTATTCACACTTAGAGTGTAAGTCTTCATTAGTTGAAGATATACGTTACTTCGTGTGTTGCACATCTAAGACATCAACATGCATAAGTGTTAGGATGTGTGCATGATCATGGGACATTTGAGGATTCCAAGATATTTAGCTCGCACCGCAACTTGCAAAATCTTTTCTCATCCAAGGGATTTGTGAAGATATCTTTCAGTTGCTCTTCAGTGTTGACGTGAATGATATCAATGTCTTCCTTCATGACATGATCTCTGAGAAAGTGATGATGGATTTGAATGTGCTTTGTTTTCGAGTGCTGAACTGGGTTGTTGGCGATCTTGATGGCGCTTTCATTGTCGCAGTAGAGTGGCACTTGCTTCAGATGATTTGAGTGTTTGCTTCATCCATAGAAGCTGAGCACAGCAAGATCCAGTAGCAATGTATTCAGATTCAGCAGTGGAGAGAGATACACAGTTCTGCTTCTTTGAAGACCAACACACAAGTGATCGTCCCAGAAAGTGACATGTTCCTGATGTAGACTTGCGATCCACCTTGTCACCAGCATAATCAGCATCCGAGAATCCAACTAGATCAAACTCTGAGCCCTTTGGATACCATAATCCTAGTGTTGGGGTGTAAGCCAAATATCGGAGAATTCGCTTCACAGCTAAGTGATGCGATTCCTTTGGTGCCGCTTGGAATCGAGCACACATGCAAACACTAAGCATGATATCTGGCCTAGATGCATATAAATAAAGCAAAGAACCAATCATGGAGCGGTATACCTTTTGATCGAACTCTTTACCATTGGCGTCAGAATCCAGATGACTCTTGGTAGGCATTGGCGTCGTATAATCCTTGCAGTCTTGCATTCCGAACTTCTTCAGGCAATCTTTGAGGTATTTCTCTTGAGATATGAAGATGTCGTTGCGTTGCTGCCGTATTTGAAGACCAAGGAAGAACTTCAGCTCACCCATCATGGACATCTGATATTGCTCTTGCATCATATATCCAAACTCATCACTATATTTCTGGTTAGTGCAGCCGAAGATAATGTCATCCACATATATTTGACACACAAATAATTCACCATCATATGTCTTCGTGAAGAGTGTGGGATCCAGGGAACCAGATTTGAAGCCTTTGCTCTTTAGGAAGTCTTTGAGTGTGTCATACCAAGCATGAGGGGCTTGTTTGAGGCCATACAGTGCCTTGTTGATCTTGTAAACCATGTCAGGATGTTTTGGATCTTCAAAGCCAGGCGGTTGTGCAACATACACTTCTTCTTCAATCTTGCCATTGAGAAAGGCGCTCTTCACATCCATTTGATATAGAAGGATGTTATGATGATTTGCATAGGCTAGCAGTATGCGTATAGTTTCAAGCCTACCCACAGGAGCAAATGTTTCATCGAAGTCAATTCCTTCAATTTGAGTGTATCCTTGAGCAACGAGACGAGCCTTGTTTCTGACAACTTGACCATGCTCATCTTGCTTGTTGGGATATATCCATTTAGTGCCTATGATATTGTGTTTAAATCGATATTTTCCAAATATCACGATGATGTTCAAATCGCAAAGCATTGAGACAGACATTAAGTTGAAACCAAGGGATTCAATAAGCATCACTTTATCCATGTGCTGATCCTTTGAGATTGCAACTCTACCTAGACCCAATACCTTGCTTTTGCCAGTATCAACAAATGTGATGTGGCTTTTGTCAGATGGCCGTAAGGTTGAGTCCATGAGAAGACTTCGTTCGCCACTCATGTGATTAGTACATCCACTATCAATAATCCATTGTGAAGCAGCTGGTGTCATACCCTATAATGCAGTTAGGGGGATAGGCTTCACGAAGAGTATTGTGAAGCATAAACATTTGACGAGCAAGTGGATTATGAAGGCTTAGATCGAGGTTAGGACTGATAGGACAAATAGCAAGCGACTCAGGAACAAAATACATAATAAGACCATTTGGGCATTTGATCTTGCGCCCTACAAGATGTTTTAGGTCCCCAGCAATAGCTTTAGACACATTTGTTTTTCGGCTGGAAACCTTTCCCTGCAAAAGAGAATTAAGCTTTCTTAGCCACCCACATCTTCAAGGGTGGCTTCGAAGCAATGAGTGCAGCATCTGAGAACTTTGGCTTTGGAGCCCTAGCAAATAGTCTTGCAGGTGGAGAATAGTACTCATAAGAATAAGTAGAGTAGTTCTGGGTCTTATGAACATGCTGGTTTGATGAACCACGCTCATATTCATAGGCCTGAGTATGGTTTCCCTACAAAACATTTGCGTTAGTGCGACTCAGGTGAGTCCTCTGTCTGTATGAAGCCTTCGGACCATATGAAGCATGTGGTTTGGGGTTTGTCTTCTTCCCTTGTGGTGTCATGACGACATTCACAGGAAGATTTCCCAGACACCTTTTTGGCACCCAGACTTTCTTCATAGGTGGCCCATTCCTGAAGTTAGTACCAATATACTTGGCAAACACTTCACCATTATGATTCTTAAACAGTTTATAGTTTGCATCAAAGGATTCATCAATGACGATGGGATTAGCACAAGTGAAGCCATATAGGGTAGATGGATCCATTGAAGGTTCCTTTGCAGCAACCCATGTGGTTTTGGGGTACTACTCAGGCTTCTAGTAAGAGCCATCAGCATTCATTTTCCTTTCAAACCCAACACCCTCTTTCCTAGGGTTTCAGTTCAGAATCTACCTTTTGAAGACATCACATAGTGTCTGATGCCCTTTGAGACTTTTGTACATCCATGTTTCAAGCAATGTCTTCAACCTAGAATTTTCATCAGCAATAGTAGTGGCATCCTCAGCAAAGGGGTTAGTTACCACATCAACAGTTGAAGATATTGCAACAGTAGCAACAGTAGAACATCCAGCAACAGAAGTAGCGTTATCACGCTCAAGGCATTTAATACATGGTGGTCCAAATCCTTCCTGAGCACAACTGATCTATTCGGCGCGAAGTGACTCGTTTTCCTTTTGAAGATCTTCATGAGCCACTCTCAATTTCTCAAGTTCTTGCTTCCTTTGAAGATAATCATAGGAAAGCTTTTCATGAGTTGTTGAGAGCGTTTCATGACGACTTTCAAGTTCCTCATACTTAACATGAAGATTTTTTTATGTCTTCAATTAAGGACTAATATCGAGTCATTTCAGCGTCCAACAGGTCATCGCTTTTGTCTAACAGTTTTTGAATATGTTCCATAGCTTTCTGTTGTTCAGTTGCAATTTTAGCAAGTGTTTTGTAGCTAGGTTTGGAATTACAATCAGAGTCATGTTCACTTGATGTTTGAAAGTAAGCATCACGTGAGTTTACCTTGGCACCACGTGCCATGAAGTAGTAGGTTGGAGAAGATGGATCGGGTTCGGGAGACATTGTTTTAAGTGACTCCTTGAAGTCGAGGAGGATCCTAACATGTCCAATGACCTTCATAAACATCAGAAATCCGATCCCATATAAGCTTTGCATTGCAGAGATGCATGATGCGCCTGAACTCATCTCTGGACAGAGAGGAGCAGATAACGTCCTTCACCTTGACATCCAGCAGAGTGAACTTCCGAATGTCTTCGGCATCCGCCATCTTGCATAAGTCAGTGAGGCCAATCTCCTGACCGTCCAAAGCTCACTGTTCATTTCAAGGAGTCGCTTCCTCATCATAGTCTTCCATTTGGGATAATCAGTGCCATCGAAGATAGGGCACGCAGCGGAGACTTTGATTATCCCTGCAGTCGACATAGCTAAAACTCCAGGTGGTTAAACCGAATCACACAGAACAAGGGAGTACCTTTCTCTGATACCAATTGAAAGTGCTAGTGATCGAATAGAGGGGGGGTGAATAGGCGATTTTTATGAAAGTCTTCAAAACATGGAAGTTTCGAAGACAATCGATAGAAATGAACCTATTAACATGCAGCGGAACGTAGACTACACTAGGAAAGCCATAGCCAAGTATTCAATGAAGTGAAAGTGCAAAGACTAATAGCAACTAGGCAGTATGGATCAGGATGGAAGACGGTATGAAGCCAATCAGAACAAATAGTCACAGAGTGAAGACAAATAGATAATGCAAACAGGCAATGACTTCACAAGGACCAACTATGAATAAAGAGATGGGAAGGATAGAACTAGTTGCTCGTTGAAGACAAGGATTTGTTGGACCAGTTCCAGTTGCTGTGACAACTGTACGTCTGGTTAGGGAGGTTGAGATTTAACTCAGAAGACTGTGTCTTCACCTTATTCCCATTGAGCTAAGGACACCCAGTCCTCGCCCAATCACTCTGGTAAGTCTTCAAGAGAGACTTCCAAACCTTCACATACTTCGTTCACCGGCAATCCACAATGACTCTTGGATGCTCAGAACGCGACGCCCAACCGGCTGGAGGATTCACAGTTGAGGGAGTCCTGGATTAGGGGGTCTTCGGACAGCTGGACTATCTCCATTGGCCAGACTGTTAGACTATGAAGATACAAGATTGAAGACTTCGTCTCGTGTCCGGATGGGACTCTACTTGGCGTGGAAGGCAAGCTAGGCAATACGGATATGGATATCTCCTCCTTTGTAACCAACCTTATGTAACCCTAACCCTCTTCGGTGTCTATATAAACCGAAGGGTTTTAGTCCGTAGGCTAGCTTCTAGGGTTTAGCCTCTCTGATCTCGTGGTAGATCTACTCTTGTACTACCCATATCATCAATATCAATCAAGCAGGACGTAGGGTTTTACCTCCATCAAGAGGGCCCGAACCTGGGTAAAACATTGTGTCCCCTGCCTCCTGTTACCATCCGGCCTAGACGCACAGTTCGGGACCCCCTACCCGAGATCCACCGGTTTTGACACCGACATTGGTGCTTTCATTGAGAGTTCCTCTGTGTCGTCACCGTTAGGCTTGATGGCTCCTACTATCATCAATAGCGATGCGGTCCAGGGTGAGACTTTTCTCCCCGGACAGATCTTCGTATTCGGCGGCTTTGCACTGCGGGCTAATTCGCTTGGCCATCTGGAGCAGATTGAAAGCTACGCCCCTGGCCATCAGGTCAGATTTGGAAGTTTGAACTACACGGCCGACATCCGCGGAGACTTGATCTTCGACGGATTCGAGCAACAGCCGGGCACGCCGCACTGTCACGATGGGTATGACCTAACTCTGCCGCTGAACAGTACCCCAGAGGCCGCGCCCGCATCAGCTCCGACCCTTAGCTCGGAGCCAACTGCGCCAATCGAGGACGGGTGGTTAGACACCGCCTCAGGGGCTGCAGTCTCAACGGCGATCGAGCCGAACACCAGCCTAATCCTCTGCGAAGCCCGTGACTCCAAGGTGCCGGACTCTTTTCTGGACTCCGAACCATCCGCGCCCCTGCCAATCGAATCCGATTGGGCGCCGATCATGGAATTCACTGCCGCGGATATCTTTCAGCACTCGCCCTTCGGCGACATTCTGAATTCACTAAGGTCTCTCTCTTTGTCAGGAGAGCCCTGGCCGGACTATGGCCAACAGGATTGGGATGCGGACCACGGAGAAATTCGATGCCCACCCACCACCCACTTCGTAGCCACTGTCGATGATTTAACCGACATGCTCGACTTCGACTCCGAAGACATCGACGGTATGGATGACGACGCGGGAGGCGAAGAGGAACCACCGCCCACAGGGCGCTGGACGTCCACCTCATCATATGACGTATACATGGTGGACACACCAAAAGAAGACGACGACGAGGAACGGAAGGACGCAACGGAGGCTTGTCCCCTCGAGAAGCAGTCAAAGCAGCGGCATAAGCGCCGCCCCAAATCCCGCCTCGGCAGAAATAATGATCATACAGACCCAGCGTTGGAGCAGGGCGAACCACCGCCGGACCACGGCAATACGGAGAATCAAACCAATTCTGTCAAAGATAATAGTCCGGACGACATAACGCCGGACAGGCACCCGGAGTAGCAGAATGCCCGTCAAAGGCTTGTTGCCACCGCGAGGAGTCTGAAAAGGCAGAAGCAAAGGCTCAAGGCTGCATAGGACACACTCCAAATCAGATGGAGTAAAGTACTCAACACAGCAGCGAAGTACGGCGGCAATCGCCCCACCAAGAGCTACCCAAAGTGGAAGTTGCTACCTGAATTCGATGAGGAGGCCTCAGACCCCCCACAACCAGAAATTAAAACATCCATCTGGCCGGATAGACGACCTCACGGCCAACATAAAGCGGCAAGCAACGCCGCACATAAGCCAATACGCGGTCTACGCGAGGGCTCACATCAAAAGGATGGCGAAACCAGATCCATCTATGGACCACGCAAGCGTGCTCCAGCATACGATGCAACACAACAAACATCCGAACAATGCGGTACACCCAGATATAGGGGTGCCGCATACCCCCTATGTTTCACCGATGAGGTGCTGGATCATGAATTTCCAGAGGGATTCAAACCTGTAAACATAGAGGCATACGATGGAACAACAGACCCTGGGGTCTGGATTGAGGACTATATCCTCCATATCCACATGGCTCGGGGAGATGATCTCCACGCCATTAAGTATTTACCCCTCAAACTCAAAGGGCCAGCTCGACACTGGCTTAAGAGCCTCCCCAAAAGCTCCATTGGAAGTTGGGAAGAGCTCGAAGAGGCCTTTCGAGCAAATTTTCAAGGGACTTATGTCCGACCTCCGGACGTGGATGATTTGAGTCATATAACTCAATAGCCCGGAGAGTCAGCCCGAAAGCTTTGGAACAGGTTTCTTACTAAAAAGAACCAAATTGTCGACTATCCGGACGCCGAAGCCTTGGCAGCTTTTAAGCATAGCGTCCGTGATGAATGGCTTGCCAGACACCTCGGCCAAGAAAAGCCGAGAACAATGGCAGCATTAACAAGCCTCATGACCCGCTTTTGCGCGGGTGAGGATAGCTAGCTAGCTAGATGCAGCACCAGCGACCCCAGTACATCCGAAGTTAGAGATGGAAACGGGAAATCACAGCGCAATAGCAATAACAAACGCCGGAATAAAGAAGACAGCACGAAGAGCACGGCAGTAAACGCCGGATTCAAAAGCTCTCGGCCAGGTCAGCAAAAGCCGCCCTCTAAAGGCGCCAGAGACGAACTGTCCAGCCTAAACAAAATTCTGGACCAAATATGTCAAATCCATAGCACCCCTGGTAAACCCGCTAATCATACCCACGGAGAATGTTGGGTCTTCAAGCAGTCCGGCAAGCTCAACGCCGTACACAAGGGGGAGGATACACCAAGCGAAGACGAGGATGAGCCTCTCAAGCAAGACACTAGGGAACAAAAGAAATTTCCACCAAAAGTCAAAACAGTAAACGTGTTACACGTGATCAAGGGGAGAAACAAAACGGCACTCCCATAAAAATATGCCCAAGGGCCTATCACCGCGGAGTCCTGCCACTGGTCGTCTCAACCGATCACTTTCGACCATCATGATTACTCAGTAAGTATCCGGCGTGCAGGATGGGCTGCCCTGGTATTAGACCCAATAATTGACAGATACCACTTCACACGAGTCCCGATGGACGGTGGCAGCAGTCTAAACCTGATATACCAGGATACAATCCACGAAATGGGGATAGACCCAACGAAAATTTGCCATAGCAACACTACCTTTAAAGGAGTAATGCCAGGCCCAGGGGCTCATTGCACGGGCTCCCTGCTACTAAAGGTTATATTCGGCTTCCCGGATAACTCCCGTAACGAACATTTAACCTTCCACATTGCTCCGTTCCAATGCGGTTATCAAGCACTACTTGGACGCGAAGCTTTTGCTCGCTTTAATGTAATACCACATTACGCTTCCCTGACGCTCAAGATGCCCGGTCCACGCGGCATCATTACAGTGAACGGAAGTATTAAGCGATCATTGCGCGCCAAAGAGAATGCGACTGCCTTGGCAGCCGCACACTAAAAACGGCCTCGCCAACTAAAGTATTTGATAGGTCGTCATGACCACGGACGCGGTTAGACGAGTCCGGCGTTGCTATATGTAATTTATACCGGATTGATGGACACACCCCTATTATAAATACAAGGCGCTCAACGCGCGTAGACAAGTGGCAATTTCTACTCATTTCTAGTAATACATGGTCTCTTTAAAAAACCACCCTTTTGCATGACAACTTTTTCACCTAAGTTCCTCTTTTTTACAGATGACCATCGTGCTACACCCGTCCAGGATACGGCACAACGGAGACACAGGCGCAGACGTGCAGCAAGGACCCGCTCCAACGATTCTTTTTAGATTAAGACCCTGCGTAAACCTTTTTTACTGTCTCTTGTTGATACACATCCACTGAATTCTCAACGCAATTGAGAAGGATGCTGACGTCTTGGCATGTGGCCACGTCAGTATAATGCATGTACCTGGACACAAGGGGCTTCTTACAAAGGGCACTATTTAGGCCCGGTTTATACCATAAAGACTGAATACCTTAGGGAGTGTTCGGCGTCGCGAGTTTGGCCTTATATGCATCAGCTCCGAATCATTGTCTTTGGTCAAATGTTGGGTTTGCCCGGCTCCTGTATTTTGGTGCCTTACGTTCCGCTTTATCGGCTAAGGCAGCACTAGGAGAACTACTGCGATTGTGCCCTGGTTCATCCGGACGAGCACCTCAGTAGAGAAAGCCATAAACTGACTGTCATGATATAGCGTGAGACTGGTCAACCACTCGATGACCTATCGGAATGTTAGAATTCCTCCGCCTTAACGAAGGGCCATTTTCCGGCCAGGCATGTACGCACCCCGAGATCGGGAGAGTGCGGAGCCACCAGGGGCTATCTAGTAGCCCCACTGTCAAACTCCTATGGCTAAGTGAAAGTGTTAAAGAATTATAGTCTGGTTGCCTCGTTCGCTACGCTATCACTTCCTTAATAGGACCAAGACAATGGGTTAAGTGTGAACACGCGTTTTTCGCGAGCACCTCCACATTATATGCGTGAGGGTTGAAGCCGATGACTGCAATCTTTCAGGTTATACACATGTATACATAAACGGCCACACAGGAGGCATCATACTACTTTCAGGCAAAAGTATAAACATAGCCTTATAAAATTTCATAAAAGCATTATGTTTACAATGAGAATACATATCACTCAAACATAATATTCTTCGAGCACTGGGCCTCTATCAAACGAGCACCCTCGAGAACCTCCTCGAAATAGTGCTCGGCAGCCACTCGGCCTATGGCCGAACCCTGCGCCGCAACAGTGGTAGCGTCCATCTCCGCCCAGTGTGCTTTAACACGGGCAAGGGCCATCCGCGAGCCTTCTATGCACCCCGACCTCTTCATCGCATTAATGCGCGGCACCACACCAAGGAACCGCTGCACTAAACTGAAATAGTTGTTCGGCTTTGGCTTTTCCGGCCATAGCTGATCCACGACAGACCTCATGGCGAGTCCAGACAACCGATTTAGTTTGGCCCATTCGGCTAGCTGGTTAGTCAATGGAAGCGGACGCTGTGGAACATTGAATTGCGACCAGAAAAGCTTGTCCACTTCACGATCTGTTTGACCTTGGAAGTATTGGCCGCATCGGCAGCGCTCGCCGCCAAGTCCATATACGCATCTGCTGAACTCCACAGCCAATCCAGAGGGGCATACCGTGGATCTCCGAACTTCCTCTGTAGCATGAAGGGCTTCCCAGCCGCAATATCCCCGGCTTCCCGCAGCTCCTCCTTCTTCGCTCTCATAGCAGATCAGGTGTCTTTGTCCGCCATCGTGGCCTTCTCAAGGTCCGTTGCCTTCGCTCGGTTTTCTTTTTCAAGGAGCCGGCAACGGGCGGCAGTGTCTTTTAATTCTACGGCCATCTTGGCCATCTTCTCTTGGCTCTCGCAATGTGCGGCCTTCTCGGCTTTCAACTCTTCGGCCGCCTTCAAAGCAACCGCATTACTAATCCTCGCTTGTTCCTTGGCTCGGGCAAGTTCTGCCCGCAAGGTTTCCACGGTGGCAGCTCCATCTGCAGTCACAACATATTAAAGATACTGGCATCATGCTGCTCTTACTATGTGGCGTTCACCAGATAATAACACTTACCCCGTGCCTCGTCAAGCCTCTTGTTAACAAGCTCGATGTCGGCGTCTGCCGCATCCAGTTGCCGTTTTAATTCGGCAAACTCACTAGTCCGGCTAGCCACCGGAGCTTCCACCACCTGCACATAAGGGCAGTCTGGTTATTGCCTGGGACTATGATCCTCTATTCGCCGCCGTTCTCGACGACAACCAGAGTCTCAGGGGCTACTATCTACACAGGGCACACCTAACATGTGCGGTACTATCACATATTATCTCACGTACCTCAAAGCCTGTCAGTAGACTCATAAAGGCTTCATGTAATCCGCTTTCGGCGGACGAAATTCTCTCCATCACCGTACCCATCAGCGTACGGTGTTCTTCTGAGATGGCCGCTCGCCCCACCAGCTCCCTCAGAACGTCCGACCGCATACCAGATGGTGCCGGACTCTTTTGTTTGCTCTCTTTGGGAGCCGGACGCTTGGGACTTCGGGGGTCTATGGGATTATCTTCTGGCCTCACCGGATACGGAGAGGCCCTCCGTGATGACACTTCGGGGTCGCCCGCTTCTTGAGCGGAGGAGTCCGGGGGAGGCGTTTCGCTCTCCATCATCTCTGGAAGAAGATCCCCCGAAGACGAGCTCACCTGAGAGGGGCTAAGGCCTGAACTGCAAGATATATGCGGTGGTTATTTTCTCAGAAAAAAGATAGTATACCTTCACTATTAAAGTATTTTCGATCACTTACGACTCGTTGGAGGGCTGATCCCCCCGTGGACTTTGTGCGGCAAAAGCACCCCCCGAGGCAGGACCCTCTGTGGGAGACTTCTTCTCCCGTTTGGAGGCCTCGGCTTCCGGATCCTCGGAAGCAGTCCTTTTCCTCCCCCGGTTATCCCCCTTCAGGGAGACGCTCATTCCCTCGGTTGGAACTTGCAGCGATGGGGGCCCGCGTCTGCCCGTATTATCCCCCCCCCCCCCCCGTATCTTCCTTCGAGGGCTCCGGGCAAGGTGCGAGCTCGAGCATCTTTTCCAATACCGGATTTTCCAAACCCTCAGGGAGGGGGGCCAAACACCGAATCATCTTCGCCTTTGTTAGCCAGTCCTGGTCAAAGAGCGAACTCTCAGAAATAACTTCATGATGAATAAAAGACAGTGTGTTCGGCTAGAGGATTTCTTACTTGTTCGGCGGCGCAGTTACTGCTCAGGCCCACGTCCTCGGTAGTATCCGGACACTCTATTTGAGGTCCAAAGAATGACTTGTACATCTCCTCGTGCGTCAGGCCGAGGAAACTTTGAATGGCACGCGGTCCTTCTGGGTTGAACTCCCACAAGCGAAGGGGCCGGCGTTTGCAAGGCTGGACTTGACGAACCAGCATAACTTGTATTACCACGACCAAATTAAAATCTCCCTCGAAGAGATCTTGAATGCGGCTTTGCAGTATAGGCACGTCCTTGGCTGGACCACAGCTCAGACCTCTGCTAATCCATGACATTAGTTGTGGTGGGGGGCCCGAGCGGAAAGCGGGGGCAGCCGCCCACTTGGCACTTCTGGGAGCCGTGACATAAAACCACTCCCGTTGCCATAATTTAGACACCTTTGGAAAGGAACCTTTCGGCCATGGAGCTCCTGCCATCTTGCCTATTGATGCACCTCCGCACGCTGCATGTTGCCCCTCGATCATCTTCGGCTTCACTTCAAAGGTCTTGAGCCACAGGCCGAAGTGAGGGGTAATGCGGAGGAAGGCCTCACACACGACAATAAATGTCAAGATGTGGAGAAAGGAGTCCGGAGCTACATCATGGAAATCTAGCCCGTAATAGAACATCAAACCCCTGACGAAGGGATCCAGAGTGAGGCCTAGGCCTCGGAGGAAGTGGGAGATGAACATGACGTTCTCGTTGGGTTTGGGAGTAGGGACGACCTGCCCTCGAGCAGGTAGCCGATGCGAAACCTCGGCGGTCAGGCATCTGCCCTCCCTCAACTTCTTGATGTCCTCTTCCATCATGGAGGAGGGCATCCATCAGCCTTGAAGGCTGGATCCGGACATGATTGAAGATCTGAAGCACCTAACCTGGACTTTGTGTGTTGGAACTCGAGGCGGGGGAAGGGTTCGATTGAGCACGAGAGGGAAAAAATGAAAACCTTGTCCCTTTATAAAGAGGGTGAATATCAAGCGTCCTCTCCGTAGCCGTTTAGGACTTGCCTATAATCTAGGAGTCCTAGACATGGTTGGGTTACCCACGACCGCATTAATGAGAATCCCGTAATTGGGGGAACACGATCTCTGCTTTGACAAGACGTGTCAAGAAACCGTCTCGCGTTATGTGTGGAGCTAGTTGAAGAAAAACGGTTCGAATAATCACCGGGCCATGACGTAACGTCTTGCTGCCAAAACAAGTCAGCAAATTGGATTTGTGAAAATATTATTCTCTCTACGGCGGTATGTAGAACTTATTTTGCAGGGTCGGACACTATCCTCGTATTCAAATTCTTTTGTGATGTATTCGGAGAAGGAACCCGCCTTGCAACGACAAAGACAATACTGCGCGCCGGACTCATCGTCATTGAAGCCTGGTTCAGGGGCTACTGAGGGAGCCCTGGATTAGGGGGTCTCCGGACAGCCCGACTATCTCCATTGGCCGGATATTAGACTATGAAGATACAAGATTGAAGACTTCGTCTCGTGTCCGGATGGGACTCTACTTGGCGTGGAAGGCAAGCTAGGCAATACGGATATGGATATCTCCTCCTTCATAACCGACCTTGTGTAACCCTAACCCTCTCCGGTGTCTATATAAACCGAAGGGTTTTAGTCCGTAGGACAACAACCACAACATACAATCATACCATAGGCTAGCTTCTAGGGTTTAGCCTCTCTGATCTCGTGGTAGATCTACTCTTGTACAACCCATATCATCAATATCAACCAAGCAGGACATAGGGTTCTACCTCCATCAAGAGGGCACGAACCTGGGTAAAACATTGTGTCCCCTGCCTCCTGTTACCATCCGGCCTAGACGCACAGTTCGGGACCCCCTACCCGAGATCCGCCGGTTTTGACACCGACAACAGTCCTCAAGTGTAACAGGTCTTCAGATCACACAAACAGGAAGAATTCAGTGATGCCTAACACTCTTTAGCACTAGATGTTTAGGGCTTTGTCCTCGCAAGGATTTCTCTCTCAAAGGCTTCGAGGTGGGTTGCTCTCAAACGACAAAAGCCGTGCACTAACTCTGAGCAGCCAGCCAATTTATGGTGTAGGGGTGGGCTATTTATGGCCACTAGGCAACCCGACCTGATTTGTCCGAAATGACCCTGGGTCACTAAGGAACTGACATGTGTTCCAATGGTCAGATTTCAAACACACACGGCAACTTTACTTGGGCTACAAGTAAAGCTGACTCATCCAAGTCTGGATAAGATTTGCTCTCATTGCCTTCACTCGAACACATAGGGTTTTGGTTACGCATCACTTCAGTCACTCTGACTTTGTTCACTGGGACCCCACTTAACAGTTCGGTGGTTCCTATGACTCAACAAAGAAGAAAAGGAAACAATGAAACAACTAAGTCTCCGTGCTCCATAGTCTTCACTCAATGTCTTCTCTTGTCATAGTCTTCAATGTGAATATCTTCACATACCACCTTTGTCTTCAATGTCTTCATACATTTTTAGGGGTCATCTCCGGTAGGAAAACCGAATCATTGAGGGACTACTACCTGTGTTATCCTACAATTCTCACAAACACATTAGTCCCTCAACCAGGTTTGTCGTCAATACTCCAAAACCAACTAGGGGTGGCACTAGATGCACTTACAAGGTAAATGATAAAAACAAAATTTTTGATGCGGAATTCTACCTATCATTCATCATGTAATCTCTTTTGTGGCATGAATATTAAGATCCAAATGATTCAAAGCAATAGTCTAGAATTTTACATAAAGACATCAATACTCGAGCATACCAACAAACAATGATGCCTTTCAAAATATCAATGCTAAAAAACATTATCCCTACAAAATCATATAGCCTTGACATGCTCCATCTTCTTGACACAAAGTATTTATCATTCACAACCCCTATGACAAGCCGAGCAATTGGTTCATACCTTTTAATGTGCTTCAGCTTTTTCAACCCCCAAGCAATACATGAGCGCAAGCCATGGATATAGCACTATGGGTGGAATAGAGTACGGTGATAGAGGTAATATGAAGAAGACAAAAAAGGAGAAAGTCTCACATTGATAAGGCTAATCAATGGGCTATGGAGATGCCCATCAATTGATGCCAATGCAAGGAGTAGCGATTGCCATGCAACGGATGCACTAAGAGCTATAAGTGTATGGAAGCTTAAAAGAGAAAACTAAGTGGGTGTGCATCCAACTTGCTTGCTCATGAAGACCTTGGGCATTTGAGGAAGCCCATCATTGGAATATACAAGCCAAGTTCTATAATGAAAATTTTCCACTAGTTATATGAAAATGAAAGTATAGGAGACTCTCTATATGAAAAACATGGTGCTACATTGAAGCACAAGTGTGGAAAGGATAGCAACATTGCACCTTCTCTCTTTTTCTCTCATTTTTTTCTATTTTCTCTCTTTTTTGGGGCTCTTTTTGGTCTTTTTCTCTCACTTGGGACAATGCTCTAATAATGAATAGTGGTGATCATCATACTTCTATTTACTTGCAACTCAAAATTAAAACTCGATACTAGAACAAAATATGAGTCTATGTGAGTGCCTCTGGCGGTGTACCAGGATGTGCAATGATCCAGCGTAACATGTATAAAAATAATGAAAGGTGGTTGATACGTCTCCAACGTATCTATAACTTTTTATTGTTCCATGCTATTATATTATCCATCTTGGATGTTTTATATGCATTATTATACTATTTTATATCATTTCTTGGGACTAACCTATTATCCTAGTGCCCAGTGCTAGTTGCTCTTTTTTCCATGTTTTTGTCTTTTACAGAAAATCAATACCAAAAGGAATGAAACTTTTTGATGATTTTTCTTGGACCAGAAGACACCTAGGAAGCTTCGGGAGGAGGCCAGAAGGTCCACGGGTGAGCCACAAGCTCACCAGGCACGCCCTAGGGGGCGCCCTATGAGCTTGTGGGCCCCCATGGTTCTTCCCACCCTAATCTCAGCTCCATAAATACCCAAATATTCCACGTATACCAGAGGGCACACCAAATATACTTTTCCGCTGCCACAAGCTTCTGTCCTCGTGAGATCCCATCTTGGAGCATTTTCTGGTACTCTGCCGGAGGGGGATTCAATCACGGAGGGCTTCTACATCAACCTTGCTGCCCTTCTGTTTGGTACTGGTTTTTTAAAAAGCCAAAAAAACAAGCAAAAAATAGCAACTGTCACTGGGCGCTAGGTTAATAGGTTAGTCCCAAAAATAATAATACATAAGTGCATAATAAACATCCAAGATTGATACTATAATAGCATGGAACAATAAAAAATCACAGATACGTTGGAGTCGTATCAACGAGCATATGTATGGATCACATCATTAGTAGCGTCGACGGGGCAATGCACAAAATTCGCTAGCATCCACGTGTAAGGAGCGTCGATTGGGAGTCTGTCTTTAGTCTTATCTTCAGCCTCCTCAGGAGCCATACCAATAAGTGTCTCCATCTGGTGGCTCCACCCGTCAAAATCTATGCTCATAGACAGAGGCTTCCCCTCAATAGGAAGTGCAAGGATCATAGAAACATCCTGAAGTGCCACGATCATCTCTCTGGTCCGGAGGTGGAAAGTGTGCGTCTACGGCCTCCACCGGGCCATAAGTGCAGTGATTACCGCAGTGTTCAGGTTTGGCGTCGACCGGCTGACAAGCTGGATGGGCGGGAGGAGTCTTAGCATCTCGATGTACCGTGTGTGCTGCTCATCGTACATCATATGGCACTCGACAGGCCCTGTGAGACCGAATCCTCAGGGGTCCAAGCTTCTACAAACATACAAGTGAGAATATTAAGGCATATTCTACACATTTGAAACAATACAAATTTAAAACATACAAGTCCAAGAGTATTTTTGTTACCATTTTCTTCTCCGCCATCAAGTATGCTCGGTGTTCAACATCTTAGTAATTATCGAGAAGCCACACCATCTACATTTTTGAAACAATAAGACATTGCACTATGTGAGCATGTGAGTATCTCATACAAATCCCATAAGAAATTACTCTATGTGAGCATGTGAAAAATATTTGAAACATGGTTTCTACACACATGTTCCTAATTTGAACAAATATTGAAAGAAATACACATAAGGTCCAATTACCGTAACACACACATGTTTATAATTTGAACTAAACCAACTACCATAGTACACATATGTTTCTAATTTGAACAAAACCAACTTCCATAGTACATTTGGTTCTAAGAAAAATTAACCTCGTACCCCCCCCCCCAATGAATCTACTATATCACTAAGCTCCCTAGGGGTAAAAGGCCTCACAATCAATTGAGGTGTCTGAGGGAGTCCTGGATTAGGGGGCCTCCGGACAGCCAGATTATATCCTTTGGCCGGACTGTTGGACTATGAAGATACAAGATTGAAGACTTCGTCCCGTGTCCGAATGGGACTCTACTTGGCATGGAAGGCAAGCTAGGCAATACGGATATGGATATCTCCTCCTTTGTAATCGACCTTGTGTAACCCTAACCCTCTCCGGTGTCTATATAAACCGGTGGGTTTTAGTCCGTAGGACAACAACCACAACATACAATCATACCATAGGCTAGCTTCTAGGGTTTGGCCTCTCTGATCTCGTGGTAGATCTACTCTTGTACTACCCATATCATCAATATTAATCAAGCAGGACGTAGGGTTTTACCTCCATTAAGAGGGCCCGAACCTGGGTAAAATATTGTGTCCCATGCCTCCTGTTACCATCTGGCCTAGACGCACAGTTCGGGACCCCCTACCCGAGATCCGCCGGTTTTGACACCGACATTGGTGCTTTCATTGAGAGTTCCTCTGTGTCATCACCTTTAGGCCCGATTGCCCCTCCGATCATCAACAACGATGCGGTCCAGGGTGAGACCTTTCTCCCCGGACAGATCTTCGTGTTCGGTGGCTTTACACTGTGGGCTAATTCCCTTGGCCATCTGGAGCAGATTGAAAGCTACGCCCCTGGCCATCAGGTCAGATTTGGAAGTTTGAACTACACAACCGACATCCGCGGAGACTTGATCTTCGACGGGTTCGAACCACAGCCGGGCGCGCTGTACTGTCACGATGGGTATGACCTAGCTCTGTCGCCGAACAGTACCCCAGAGGCCGCGCCCGCATCAGCTCCGACCCTTAGCTCGGAGCCAACTACGCCAATCGAGGACGGGTGGCTAGACACCGCCTCAGGAGCTGCAGCCTCAACGGCGATCGAGCCAAACACCAGCCTAATCCTCTGTGAAGCCCGTGACCCCAAGGTGTCGGACTCTTTTCCGGACTCCGAACCGTCCGCGCCCTTGCCAATCGAATCCTATTGGGTGCTGATCATGGAATTCACCGCCGCAGATATCTTTCAGCACTCGCCCTTCGGCGACATTCTGAATTCACTAAAATCTCTCTCTTTGTCAGGAGAGCCCTGGCCGGACTATGGCCAACAGGATCGGGATGCGGACAACGAAGAAATTTGACGCCCACCCACCACCCACTTCGTAGCCACTATTGATGATTTAACCGACATGCTCGACTTCGACTCTGAAGACATCGACGGTATGGACGATGATGTAGGAGACGAACATGAACCAGCACCTATAGGGCACTGGAAAGCCACCTCGTCATATGACATATACATGGTGGATACACCCAAAGACTGCAATGGCGACGAGATAACGGAGGATGACCCCTCCAAGAAGCAACCCAAGCGCCAACGTCAGCGGCGCCGCTCTAAGTCCCGCCAAAGCAAAAGTGGTGATACCAGCACAGGAGATAATAACACTCTGGATAGTGCCCAAGACAACAACAATCCCCTCCAGCAAGATTTAGAGCAGGAGGATGGAGGAGCCAGCCCTCCCGAGAGAGCGGCAGACGGAGAGGAGGAGGATGGAAATTACATGCCCCCCTCCGAAGACAAGGCAAGCCTCGGCGACGATGAATTCGCCGTGCCAGAGGATCCCGTTGAACAAGAGCGCTTCAAGCGCCGGCTTATGGCCACGGCAAATAGCCTGAAGAAAAAGCAGCAGCAGCTTCAAGCTGATCAAGATCTGCTAGCTGACAGATGGACTGAAGTCCTCGCGGCCGAGGAATATAAACTCGAGCGCCCCTCCAAGAATTACCCAAAGTGCAGGTTGCTACCCCGACTGGAGGAAGAAGCGTATGATACGGCTGATCGTCCACCTCGTGGACGCGATAGAGAGGCATTCCAGCCAAAAACTCAGCCTCCACCCTGACGCCATTCAAATAAAAAGGCATGGGGAGATATGCCGGACCTGCGAGACATATTGGAGGACAAAGCAAAGCATGCAAGATCGATCTACGGATCACGAGGGCGCAAAACTCTGCGGGGCGATAAACGTCACGCCGGATACAGTAAAAGCAAATCCGGTTGGGCCGAACACAGCGGGCAAGACCCATTCGAGCTGCGTCGCGATATAGCCCAATACAGAGGCGCCGCACACCCCTTATGCTTCACAGACGAAGTAATGGATCATCAATTCCCAGAAGGTTTCAAACCTGTCAATATTGAATCATACGACGGCACAACAGATCCCGCAGTATGGATCAAGGATTTCCTCCTCCACATCAACATGGCTCGCGGTGATGACTTACACGCCATCAAATACCTCCCACTAAAGCTCAAAGGACCAGCGCGACATTGGCTTAACAGCTTGCCAGTGGACTCCATTAGCTGTTGGGAAGATCTGGAAGCCACATTCCTCGACAACTTTCAGGGCACTTACGTGCGACCACCAGACGCCGATGACTTGAGCCACATAATTCAGCAGCCAGAAGAGTCGGCCGGGCAATTCTGGACTCGGTTCCTTACAAAGAAAAATCAAATCATCGATTGTCTGGATGCAGAGGCCTTAGCGGCTTTCAGACACAACATCCGAGACGAGTGGCTAGCCCGGCACCTTGGTCAGGAAAAGCCGAAATCTATGGCAGCTCTCACGACGCTCATGACCCGTTTTTGTGCGGGAGAAGACAGCTGGCTGGCTCGCAGTAATAACATATCAAAGAACCATGGTACCTCCGATACCAAGGACGGCAATAGCAGGTCACGTCGCAACAAACATAAGCGCCGCATTAACAGCGAAAATACCGAGGATATGGCAGTCAATGCCGGATTCAAAGGCTCTAAACCCGGTCAGTGGAAAAAGGCATTCAAACAAAGTATGCCGGGTCTGTCCAGCTTGGACCGTATACTCGATCGCTCGTGTCAAATACACGGCACCCCAGACAAGCCAGCCAATCACACCAACATGGATTGTTGGGTGTTCAAGCAGGCCGGCAAGTTAATTGCCAAAAACAAGGACAAGGGGCCGCATAGCGATGACGGGGAGGAGCCCCGGCAGCCGCACACCGGAGGACAGAAGAGGTTTCCCCCGCAAGTGCGGACGGTGAACATGATATACGCGACCCACATCCCCAAGAGGGAGCGGAAGCGTGCGCTCAGGGACGTATATGCGTTGGAGCCAGTCGCCCCAAAGTTCAACCCTTGGTCCTCCTGTCCGATCACCTTCGATCGCAGGGACCACCCCACTAGTATCCGTCATGGCGGATTCGCCGCACTGGTCCTAGACCCAATCATTGACGGATTTCTCCTCACTCGAGTCCTTATGGATGGAGGTAGCAGCCTGAACCTGCTTTATCAGGACACAGTGCGCAAAATGGGTATAGACCCCTCAAGGATCAAACCCACAAAAACGACCTTTAAAGGCGTCATTCCAGGTGTAGAGGCCCATTGCACAGGCTCAATTACACTGGAAGTGGTCTTCGGATCCCCGGATAACTTCCGAAGTGAAGAGTTAATCTTCGATATAGTCCCGTTCTGCAGTGGTTATCACGCGCTGCTCGGGCGAACCACATTTTCTAGATTCAACGTGGTACCGCATTATGCATACCTCAAGCTCAAGATGCTAGGACCTCGCGGAGTTATTACAGTCAATGGAAACACAGAGCGCTCTCTCCGAACAGAGGAGCACACCGCGGCCCTCGCAGCAGAAGCGCAAAGCAGCCTCTCAAGGCAATCGACCAGTTCGGCGCTTCAAAGCCCGGACACCTTCAAGCGCGCTCGGAGCAATCGGCAAATAGACCGCCTGGCGTGATCTGAGCTTGCGTAGCAATACGGCGGCTACCCCAATCCCAGCCCAACGGCGAAACTCGTGTCGCGCGTACATAATTACGCATTAAAAATACCATGAACACAAGTGGGGAGGGGGGCACAACCGCGGCACGCCCCATGACGCGGCTTAAACCGCACTAGGGGCTTCCCGTTTGGTTATTTTTCTTTTTTTTCAGGACATTAATCTCTGGAAACACTGTCCGGCAGCACTATTGCCGAACACATGATGCAGCAACCAAGGAGGCAGACAACTACATCATACCATGGAATTCCCAGGTGGATTTAAGTAACGAGCGAACTATTTGATTTAATATCATTCCTCAGCTTGCCCTTGGAAGGGACATAGTCCTACTCTTTACTTATCACACTATCTGTATCACTCTGCTTTAACGCAATTTTTTTTAAAACAATGCATGACATTACGACTATTATTGCATTCTTGTTATATATATATATATATATATGTGTGTGTGTGTGTGTGTGTGTGTGTTCATTAATGACGCCTTGCAACCGTACACTTTGGTACGGACAATACACCAGGGGCTTACGTACCCCACAATATGGTATGAAAAGTCCGAACACTTTCACAAGTGCGGCACCCCGAACTTATAGCATTATATGCATCAGCTCCGAATCATGTCTTTGGTCAAATGTTGGGTTTGCCTGGCTCCTATGTTTTGGTACCTTACGTTCCGCTCTATCGGCTAAGGTAGCGCTAGGAGAACTACTGCGATTGTGCCCCGGTTCTGCTGGGTTCAACACCTCAGTAGAGAAAGCTAAAACTGACTGTCATGATAAGGCGAGACACTAGTCGCTGTTCGGCGAGGTTTTCGAGTCCCTAAAGACTTATGCCGCTTAGAGCGAGGGGTCGGCCCTGTCTGGCTTAAAGGCGTGTATCGCGCCCCAAATTCGGCCTTCCGAATACCAGGGGCTTCCCCGAAATTTAAAATTATATAATTCTATGGCTAAGTGAGAGTGATAAAGCATTATTAGTCCGGTTGCCTTGTTCGCTGTGTTGAGCACCTCCCTCGAAGGACCCAAACATGGGAACAAGAGTGCTCAGGTTTATCCCGAACACCCCAGCACTCGTGGCATGGGGGCAGAAGCCGAGGACTAGCCATCTCTCAGATTGATAAACGGCCAAACAGAAGGTAATATTTTAAATTCAAACAAGCGTTGCATAGCGCATATGGAACAAGTTTTCATAAATACAGGATAAAACGAGCAAGTCTCACTCAAATATTACATCTTTTGAACACCCATCCGCTATGAGACGGGCACCCGGCAGAACACCCTTGTAGTACATCTCGGGGTGGCGGTGCTCCTTGCCCTCCGGCGGCCCCTCCTTGATCAGCTTCACGGCGTCTAGCTTGACCCACTGCAATTTCACATGGGTGAAAGCCCGGCGTGCACCCTCAATGCAGACAGATCGCTTGACGACCTCCAGCCGCGGGTAGGCATCCACAAGCCGCCTCACCAGGCCGAAGAAGCTGTTCGGAAGGGCGTCGCCAGGCCACAACCAAACTATAAAGCCCTTCATGGCCTGATCGGCCGCCTTATGTAGCTCGACCATCTACTTCAGCTGGTCGCTCATTGGCACCGGGTGTTCGGTCTCAGCATACTGAGACCAGAACAGCTTCTTCGTGAAGCTTCCATCCTTGGCCTGGTAAAATTGTGCGGCATCGGATACGCTGCGGGGCAAATCTGCGAATGCTCCTGGAGAGCTCCGGATTCGGGCAAGTAATCGGTAATTTACTTTTCATGCTTGCTTTGCATATAGAAAGCCTTACCCGCCGCTATCTTCTTCATTGCTTCGATCTCCTGGAGGGCCCTTTGGGCTTCGGCCTTGGCACTTTTGCGCTCTCGAGGGCCGCGGCAAGCTCAGACTCCCGCGTCTTTGAGTCAAGCCCCAACGCCCCGTGCTTCGCCACGAGAGCCTGGAGCTCTTGCTGCACCTCACCCACCCGAGGCTCGTGCTTTTCTCACTCGGTGCGCTCCTTGGCCGCGTTATCTTCGGCCTTGGTTAGCGCTTACTTCAGGGTCGCCACCTCGGTCGTGGCCCCTGGCGAATATACGATGATCCTGTCATTTTGCAATCGCATCTTCTTTTATATATGCATATCTATAGACAGGGTATTACTTGCCATTGTTCTCCTTGAGCTGCCTCTTGGCAAGGCCGAGCTCTTTCCTGGACCCCTCGAGGTCCTACTTTAGTACGGTGACCTCCGCAGTCGGTGCGGCGGACGCCAGCAGCGAAGCCTGCATATGCATATTGACATACTTATATTAGACTCCTGCGATATTATTTGATCCTCTTTTCGGCTTTTCTTTGTGAACACCGAACAAAGCATCGGAGGCTACTGTCTATGCGGTAATATTTCTACTACATTTTAAAACACTTACCTCGAAGCCTGTTAGAAGGCTGGCACAGGCTTCAGTCAACCCACTCTTGGCGTACTGAACCTTCTGGACCACCACACTCATAACAGTACAGTGCTCCTCGTCGATGGAAGCGCTGCGAAGCGCTTCCAACAGATTGTCCGGCGCCTCTGGATGGACAGAGGTCACCGGCACAGGCGTCTTGCCCCTCTTAGAAGGAGGCCGCATGCCCGAGCCTGGAACCGCTGGAGGTTCCGGCACGGTGTTCGGCTGAGGGCCGAACTCGGAGCTCTCAGGGGCCCCATCCCCTCGGCTCCCGAAGTCCGGAAGGTCGCCTTGAGGCGCCTCCGGGACTGTCTCCCCTCGGTCCGGTGCCTCTTGAGACAGCACCTCGGCATCGTCGGCAGGATGAGGGGAGGTGGCGGTCGGGACTGGATCGCTATCCATGTCCGACGAGCCCAGGGAGCCGTCTGATGATACATCGATACTGGCTCGTGGCGGCCTGCATAATTATGTTCGGCGTTAGGGAAAACAGTGCGACAAAGGAATTCTACGAGTTACTCTGGTATCCGAATACTTACGATCTACCCGGCGGCTTGGCCCTGGGCAACCACTCGTCTTCGCTTTCGTCGGCGGCGGTGGAACTGTCCGGAAGGAGAGTCCTTCCCTTCTTGGACCCTTCGCCCCCCCCCCCCCCCAAGTTGGGGCGGCCTTCCTTTTCTTATCTCCCCCAGCCGGTGGGGGAGCATCTTCTTCTTCTTCCTTGTCTTCGGGGGAAGAGTGCGCCGCAGAGTCATCGGACGGTGAGTCCGATGACGCCTGGCGTCGGGAACTCTTTCAGGTTCCCTTAGCCTTCTTGGTCTTCTCCGGCACCGTATAAGGGGCCGGAGTCAGCATCTTCGCCAGAAGAGCGTCTGCGGGGCCTTCGGGCAAAGGAGCCGGACAGTCGATCTGTCCGACCGTCTCCTGCCAGTCCTGTCAAAGGTACAGGAGTTTAGATCCCGCATGGAGTCAATCCATAGAAAATAAGTATCCTGTGAAAGGTAAAGCAGCTTACCGCACTGGCTTGGCGCTTTGCGCTGAATCCGCGATCCTCAGTAATAGGAGGGGGGACCTCGGCGCTTTTGAACAACACCCTCCAAGCATCTTCGTGAGTCGTGTCGAAGAGCCTGTTCAGAGTTTGGTGTTGCGCCTGGTCGAACTCCCACAAGTTGAACTCCCGTTGTTGGCACGGGAGGATCCGGCGGTGGAGCATGACCTGGACCACGTTGACAAGTTTGAGCTTCTTGTTCACCATGTTTTGAATACATGTTTGGAGTCCGGTCAGCTCTCCCAAACTACCCCAGGACAGGCCCTTCTCTTTCCAGGAAGTGAGCCGCATGGGGATGCCAGATCAGAACTCGGGGGGCCGCTGCCCATGTAGGGTCACGCGGCTCGGTGATGTAGAACCACCCCGATTGCCACCCCTTTATGGTTTCCACAAAGGAGCCCTCGAGCCATGTTACGTTGGGCATCTTGCCCACCATGGCGCCTCCGCACTCCGCCTGGCGCCCGCCCACAACCTTCGGCTTGACATTGAAGGTCTTCATGTTGGAAATATGCCCTAGAGGCAATAATAAATTAGTTATTATTATATTTCCTTGTTCATGATAATCGTTTATTATCCATGCTAGAATTGTATTGATAGGAAACTCAGATACATGTGTGGATACATAGACAACACCATGTCCCTAGCAAGCCTCTAGTTGACTAGCTCGTTGATCAATAGATGGTTACGGTTTCCTGACCATGGACATTGGATGTCGTTGATAACGGGATCACATCATTAGGAGAATGATGTGATGGACAAGACCCAATCCTAAGCATAGCACTAGATCGTGTAGTTCGTATGCTAAAGCTTTTCTAATGTCAAGTATCATTTCCTTAGACCATGAGATTGTGCAACTCCCGGATACCGTAGGAGTGCTTTGGGTGTGCCAAACGTCACAACGTAACTGGGTGGCTATAAAGGTACACTACGGATATCTCCGAAAGTGTCTGTTGGGTTGGCACGAATCGAGACTGGGATTTGTCACTCCGTGTGACGGAGAGGTGTCTCTGGGCCCACTCGGTAGGACATCATCATAATGTGCACAATGTGATCAAGGAGTTGATCACAGGATGATGTGTTACGGAACGAGTAAAGAGACTTGCCGGTAACGAGATTGAACAAGGTATCGGGATACCGACGATCGAATCTCGGGCAAGTATCGTACCGATAGACAAAGGGAATTGTATACGGGATTGATTAAGTCCTTGACATCGTGGTTCATCCGATGAGATCATCGTGGAACATGTGGGAGCCAACATGGGTATCCAGATCCCGCTGTTGGTTATTGACCGGAGAGTCATCTCGGTCATGTCTGCATGTCTCCCGAACCCGTAGGGTCTACACACTTAAGGTTCGGTGACGCTAGGGTTATAGAGATATTAGTATGCGGTAACCCAAAAGTTGTTCGGAGTCCCGGATGAGATCCCGGACATCACGAGGAGTTCCGGAATGGTCCGGAGGTAAAGAATTATATATAGGAAGTGCTATTTCGGCCATCGGGACAAGTTTCGGGGTCACCTGTATTGTACCGGGACCACCGGAAGGGTCCCGGGGGTCCACCGGGTGGGGCCACCTGCCCCGGGGGGCCACATGGGCTGTAGGGGGTGCGCCTTGGCCTATATGGGCCAAGGGCACCAGCCCCAAGAGGCCCATGCGCCAAGAGAAGAGGAAAAGGAAGAGTCCTAAGGGGGGAAGGCACCTCCGAGGTGCCTTGGGGAGGAGGGACTCCTCCCTGGCCGCACCCTTCCTTGGAGGAAGGGCCAAGGCTGCCCCCCCTCTCCCTTGGCCCTATATATAGTGGGGGAAAGGGAGGGCAATCTAACCTAAGCCCCGGCGCCTCCCTCTCCCTCCCATGACACATCTCCCTCCTCCCGCAGCGCTTGGCGAAGCCCTGTTGGAATCCCGCTACTTCCACCACCACGCCGTCGTGTTGCTGGATCTCCATCAACCTCTCCTTCCCCCTTGTTGGATCAAGAAGGAGGAGACGTCGCTGCTCCGTACGTGTGTTGAACGCGGAGGTGCCGTCCGTTCGGCGCTAGGATCATCGGTGATTTGGATCACGACGAGTACGACTCCATCAACCCCGTTCTCTTGAACGCTTCCGCGCGCGATCTACAAGGGTATGTAGATCCACTCCTCCCTCGTTGCTAGATGACTCCATAGATAGATCTTGGTGACACGTAGGAAAATTTTGAATTTCTGCTACGTTCCCCAACACTTTAACCATAAGCCGAAGTGGGGCTTGATGCGGAGGAAGGCCTCGCACACGAAGATAAACGCCGAGATGTTGAGGATGAAGTTCGGGGCCAGATCGTGGAAATCCAGGCCGTAATAGAACATGAGACCCCGGACGAACGGATGGAGAGGGAATCCCAGTCCGCGGAGGAAATGGGTGAGGAACACTACCCTCTCATGGGGCCTAGGGGTGGGGATGAGCTGCTCCTCATCTGGGAGCCGGTGCGTGATGTCGTCGGGAAGGTATCCGGCTCTCCTCAGCTTCTTGATGTCTCCATCCGTGACAGAGGAGACCATCCACCTGCCTCCCGCTCCGGACATGGTTGGAGAAGGTGGAGGTGGGAAGTGCGGACTTGGGCGCTAGAGCTCGAGTGTGCGAAAAAGGGTGAGCAAAGGAGGAGGAAGGCGTGGATAGAAAGGCGAATCCTTATCCCTTTATATGGGCGGACGAAACTAAGCGTCCCCACTTGCCTGCTAAAACCCGCTCATCCCCCAAGCGCCGTAATCGATGGCGCGGTTGGGTTACCCATGCCCGTATTGATGAGAATCCCGTAATAAGGGGACACGATCTCTGCTTTGACAAGACGTGTCGAAAAACTGCCTCGCATTATGTGCAGGGCTAGTTAAAGGAAACGGTTCGAATAATCACCGGGCCATGACATAACGTCATACTGTCAAAACAAGTCAGCAAATTAGATTTGCAGAAATATTATTCTCTCTACGGAAGTATGTGGAACTTATGTTGCATGGTCGGACACTATCCTCGTATTCAAATTCTTCTGCGATGTATTCGGAGGAGGAACCCGCCTTGCAATGCCGAAGACAATACTGCACGCCGGACTCATCGTCATTGAAGCCTAGTTCAGGGGCTACTGAGGGAGTCCTGGATTAGGGGGTCTCCGGACAGCCGGATTATATCCTTTGGCCGGACTGTTGGACTATGAAAATACAAGATTGAAGACTTCGTCTCGTGTCCGGATGGGACTCTACTTGGCGTGGAAGGCAAGCTAGGCAATACGGATATGGATATCTCCTTCTTTGTAACCGCCCTGGTGTAACCCTAACCCTCTCCGGTGTCTATATAAACCGGAGGGTTTTAGTCCGTAGGACAACAACCACAACATACAATCATACCATAGGCTAGCTTCTAGGGTTTGGCCTCTCTGATCTCGTGGTAGATCTACTCTTGTACTACCCATATCATCAATATTAATCAAGCAGGACGTAGAGTTTTACCTCCATCAAGAGGGCCCGAACCTGGGTAAAACATCATGTCCCCTGCCTCCTGTTACCATCTGGCCTAGACGCACAGTTCGGGACCCCCTACCCGAGATCCGCCGGTTTTGACACCGACGGTGTCCAATTGAAATTGGGTCACCCGATTTTGACCAAGTCAACAATTCCACAAAGCTCTCATCCAATTCTTTTATACTATACACCATGCTTCCTAATTTTTAAGTCTTCACAATTAATTGAGCTCATCAGTTTAGAACTTGATGACCTAATTTTGACCGGGTCAATAATTTCTCAAGGAGCTCTCTCATTTAATTATTATAATTAATCATATTCCCTAATTTTGAAGCTCTTTTATTTGATTGACATATTCGATTTTGAATTTGGTTTATGATTTTGATCGGGCCCACAGTTTTTCAAATCAATCAACAGCAACCGGCTAGAAAAACATATCAACCACAGATACTATAGCACTAATATAGTACATGTAGCCATCGATGGGGAAATTTACTCACAAAAGTTTGAGTTGATTAGTGCATAACACAAAATCACACTATGAAAGGCCCACAAATAATCGCATTATAAATAAACATAAAACACACACCATCGTCTCCCCCATTCGCGCAACTAAATATTCCATCAGTTCCAAAATATAAGGGGTATTAGTTCTTTAAAAAGTCAAATTTCTTTAACTTTGAGCAAGTTTAGAGCCAAAAATATCGACATCCACAATATTAAGCGAAGAAATTATGGAAATTTATTTCCTGATGAATCTAATATAACATCAATTTGATATTCTTCATAGATTTGATCAAACTTAAAGATGTTGGACTTTTCAAAAAAAAGTAATACACCTTATATTTTAAAACAAAATTGAGTATTTTTTTTAAGAATCTCAACAACACCAATGGCACAGCAAAGCGCGCCCAACCCTTCTGGTACTATGCCAATGCTAATGCTACACATCAAACAATCATGCCATTGTTCCATAACAATTTAAAAATATAATAGGACTTATGGTCTCACCGAAACTTGCACAATGGGGACAAATGTGATGGATTTTTCAGATGAAAGCAAGGGGATCGGAGGAGAATACCTTGGGGGATATTTGTAGGATCAAATGCCCAGCAAATTCCTTCAAATTGGGTCGATTTGGGATAGGAGTAGGAGAGGGCGCACGAACCCTAGCCGCGAGCCCATTCTGTGTTCATGAGAATGAGAAAATGAGGACTAGGTCGGGCCGTGGGCCGTCCGCCGTGCCTTAACCATAACAGGAGCATAGCGCCTAAGAGAAAGACACTATCCTCCACAGTATAGCGCCTATGGGGTGGGTGCTGCTTAACCAGGGTGGGGCCCGGCCCGGCTCTGGGGAAGCCACGCTGATAAGGCGTATACTCCTGACAGACGGGCGGTACGATGTATAGTAATAGCGCCCACGCGTTTTGGGCGTTACCCGAAAAGGTTAGCTGGAAGAAATAGTTTTGCCGATAATTTATTTTTCGAATACCTTTGGCCTTTGGGTTATCTACTTATTTTTGTCCATTTTGCGGGCCCATGGATCGATGAAAGGGGAGGCAGAGGCAAAGCTGCGGAACCATGCGGTCAATCTGGGGCCCTCCCCTGCAGGACCAAATCTCATGGACACATCAACACTCCTCTCTCTCTCTCTCCCCTTGCTGCATGCGTGCCTACGCTATACCACTGTTCCGAAGAAGATCCCTTTGGCAAAGGCTTTGCCAAAGGACGACGAAAGAGGGAGAAAACAAAAACAGACGCCGGAGCCGCTGCTGCTGCTGCAGGCTTCCTTTCTTGCGGCGAGGGTACAGCACTCGGTTCCTTTCCCTGTGGTTTGACCCACCAGCGGCCCTCCTTTGCTCGCTTTATTAGTCTTTACTCTTTACACCCCCTAAAACACGCTCGAACTCAAATCAAACCTACTACTACTATAGTAGCAGGAGCAGACCTTTTCTTTCCATCAGCGATGAACATACTAAGAGGCTTTTCGGTGGTTAGATCTTGATCAACTCTGCCCTTGCTTTAGACCCTGCATGCACTGTCACAGAGTCACAGGCATCTCCCCCCCCCCCTCTCTCTCTCACAATGGCCAGGGAGGGAGGAGCGATCTCCACAGTGGCAGCTTGGGGGGTGGCGATCCTTTCTGCGTCAACAAAAGTGGAAAAGGGCGCAAGAACCGAGGAGGAGAGGGAGGGGGAGGGTGCGCGGCGGGTTCGACGCACTGATGCACATGCAAAAGCCTAACCTTTGGAAGTTACAATGGCAGGCCGGTTCTTCCTTTACAAAACATCCAGGCTACGGTGGCCGCTTTGTCGCAGCAATGATGCTGCCCTCTGTCTGCTTCGGTTTCCAGCCTAGGAAGAACATCGATCGTGGTCAAAGCAAAACAAACACCGCTGGGATATGCTGCTGCTGCTGTAGTCGGAGTGCAGGTGTCGAATGGACAATGCAGTACGTAGAACCGTTTCTTTCCAAACAGAGAACTCCGTTTCTTACCGGCAGCCCGTGACAAGTTTTATCAGATTTGAAACATTTTAGACACAATTTACCTAGTTTCGCACTTTATTATAGCCCTAAAACAGAAAATATCCCCGTGGACACACAGTTTTAGGGCTAAACCGCGGCACGCCGCAAATCAGGCGAACGAATCGGCCGCCACACTCTACGCTAGAAACGTGTGGCCCGATAGCATGACGTGTAGTAGGACTGCGGCGGCAACCAATGGCATCTTTTATTTGGCATGCCACGTCTGCGGCTAGGCAGCCGTAGGCATCATCCAAACACGGCCTTAGTGAAAAATGGTGAAAACCAAGTGATAGTCATGTTTCTGAAATTTGACTCAAACTTGATTTTTGTCGAATATTCTCAAACTTGACTCAAATTTGACTCACAGCACAATGCTAACACATGCGAACAACACCCCACTCGCTGGCTCGTCACGCGCGGCTTCTACTCCAAAAGTGAAGAGGTGAGAGTAATTGCAACATATGCAAACAATACGTTACCACTAAGTCCACCACAACACCGATGACACCCTTGTCCGCCAAAAAAAAACGAAAACAAGGATGACACCCTCATCTTCTTAAGGCTTCGATAATCACAATTATCGGAGATAGCCTTAAGAGGTTGTTTGCCACATCAAACATAAATAAACAATCGTTGTATAACCTCTGCGGTGTGTGTGTTTGTGTGTGTGTGAGAGAGAGAGAGTAAAATTATATACTCTATCTCTTTTTCGATAATTGAGCCAGTCCGTTAAGATATTTGTACAATAGATTGTTGGTTTATAACATTATTCAAGCATCCAATCAGGAAATGGGAGTTAGATAATTTATGAAATTGCTCAAACCTACATTGCAATTTTAGGCCTCTTTAAAACAAAGGATTATGCCTTAGGATTTAGGAATTCCTATGGATTTGGTCACTAACATCCTTTGGTTCATGTGAATGAGCCTTCAAGGGAAAGACATGGAACATTTAACATCTGCAGCGGCCTCACTTTTTTTTACTCATAAGCATGGGATTGAGGCAAAGCAGCAACGATGCGACCCATCTAGTGAGTGTTAGAATTTCACTAGTGTGATTCATGTATTATGCAATTTGTGTCATTCAAATAACTTATGTCAAATTTTACCAGTTTCCAATCCTTTGGTTTAGGCGTACATTTACATATTATATTTCTTCTATTCCCTTCTTTTTTAGAATCCTGTGAATCAAGGAGGCCCCTCACGCAAATTTTAAAGGAGTTGAATCTTGAAGGGTTTTTTTATGTCATTCGATTCACGATAATGAGATGGTTAGGATTTTGTTGGAAGATTCCTTTGCCATATTTTGGAAAAAAAATCTATCCACTAAACCTCTTGTTACAATTCATTTCTTCTTCATGTAGTGACAAATACTCTTTGGTTGTAACTTCATGTAATTTTCTAATCATATTGGATTGATTAGAACATGAGACTCCAATGCGACATATTTCCAATATGTTTTGAAAATCGCAACAATCAAATAGGCCCCGTTGTGGAGAGAATATCCCATGGAAACAAAAAAAATCGGTGGAAATTAGTAAATGGATCAAGTGAAAATGTTTCAAAAAATTAAAATTCAATTTCAAGTGGGAGCTAGCTCCCATGTGGAATTGAATTTGAAACATAAAATTTCACATTTTTGTAGAATGCCACCTCTCCATCATACTGTATTTTTTTCCAGAAATTTTGAAACATGATTTTCACTTGGTTTTCAACAGTTGATCAAAACTTGTTTCCACCGGATACTTTCTCCAACTGTGATCCCTTTTTTCTCACGGTAAATTGAAAATCGAAACAATTTTCCATTATTGCTTTTGCAATCCGTCCTACAACAAATAGTTCAGACCTCCTTTGGTTCAAAGGAAAAGTAGAAGAAGCACATTCGTATAACGAATAGGAAATTTTCCTATGGTGGCATTATTAAAGGCTCGTTTGATTCAAAGGTTTTTTCATAGAAATTTTGTAGGACTAGAATCCTTAGGATTTTTTTCCAATGTAGGTTTTTTGATTCATAGGATTGAATCATATAGGAATTTTTTCTAAGGATTTCTTTGTACTACTTCTCATATAGTATTTTTTAGCATCCATGCCAACCTCTTTGAAAGAATCCTTTGTTTTTCCTATATGCAATCAAACAACCCAAAATCCTTTAGGATTGAGATGACCATGAAATTCCAACCCTATGTTTTTCCTATTCCGTGTTTTTAGAATGTTGCGAATCAAAGAGGCATCAAGCTTTTGGTTCAAAGGAATGTGGCAAAGGAAAGTAGAGAGAGAAAAATAATCTTTGTTCTTGGTTTTAGAGAAAAAAACACAGAAATTTTACAATCCACTTGAACCTCTTGTCCAAATTCTTCCACACGAAGAACGAGACTGAGATCCTTCATGGCATAAGAACATGCTAAGTACACAAGAATTCCTGTGATTTTTCTATTCCCATGAGCCAAACAGCCAAGCCTGCAAAATTCCTACGTTTTCTAATCTTCTGTTTTACGCATGCATTTCTATCTAATTCCTGCGTTTTTAGAATTATGTGAACCAAAGAAGGCCATGGTGTTCTCTTCAAATCTTCTATTATGTTGCTATATTCCTATGGTTCCTCTATGTCTATGAGATAGATATAGATACAGTAGTACATGACGCAACATGTGTTTTGCTGTTTTGTTTCTTTCCTTCTCGAACGGACACATGCAGCAGGACTGAACATTGACCATTGGATTTCATACGGCGTACTGTACTACTAAATTTGATGGGACAGGCGGAGGTTTTGTACACTGGCAACAAGCATAAAGAAAACATCTCAAATGGAAAGTCGATATGAAATAGCGAGGCGAGCACATCTCAGGTAACAAAAGATTTCCAATTTCCCCAGCCATTAACAACAAATTTCCAATTTCCCCAGTCATTAATCACATTTCACATGTTCGCAATGCTAGCAAATACACTAACAACTCAGCCCGAGAAGCTGTAAAACTACTAGTAGAACACTGACCTCCAATTAACCACACGAAATGTGGCTCCATCGCCTGAGAAGAGATGTACTTGGTCGCCATATTCTGCTGATCTTGCACGACAAAATCACAATGAGAGCCCAAGAAGAGCACTCCATGAATGAACCAACTTGCCAAAACCTACTTTTGTCTAGAGGATGGATGTTAGGAGCAAGAACACCAGGAAAAGAGTTAACGATCGATCCATCAGATGCCGCCTCCCTGGTGGCCTCCCCACGGGTACTGCGGTGAGCGGTGGTCGGGGTAGCCCGCGCCCATGGCCATGGCCTGGGAGATCGCCAGTGGCTGCTGCGCTTGCACTTCTTGCGGGACCGAGGCGTCGGGGGCGGCGGAGAGGTCGGGCTTGACGTCGGCGTCGGCGGCGTCCTGGAGGGGCAGGCGCTCGTAGACGGCGTTGGCGAAGGTGGCGGCGAAGAGGGTGACGGGCCCGGCGGCGACGAGCGGCCCCACGACGCAGCCACCGAGGACCTGGCCCTGCCCGGCGGAGAGCATGACTGCGAGGCCGGACGCCTCGGACGGCGCCGGGGGCGGGAGCACGGTGCCGGTCATGGAGAGGAGCTCGAAGCGCCCCGGGAGGGGCGCGGCCGAGGCCGCGCCGCGCACGACGACGTCCACGACGGAGCCGGACGCGCCCAGCACGCAGACGCCCCGGCCGCGGCGGCGCGCGTACTCGGCGACGCAGGCGGCGACGTCCGCGCCCGGGGCCACCTCCAGGATGTGCGAGTGGAGCGCGTCGGGGCTGTCGCGCGTGATGATTATCGGCGGCTTGGGCTTGTTCTTGGACCCCATCGGCCGGCCCCGCGGCCTCCGCAGCGGCACGATGGCCCCCGCCGCCGCCCCCATCTGCCCCTCGCCCTGGCCCTGGCCCTGCTGCTGCTGCTGCTTGCTCTCCGGCGAGGCGGCCGGGGCGGCCACCGCTGGAGCCGGCGCCGGCATGGTCACCGCCGGCAGCTGCAGCGGCTGGTGCTGGTGCTGGAGCGGCTGATGCTGCTGCATCTGCTGCGGCTGCGGCTGCGGCGGGAAGTCCATTGGCCCTTGCCACCACTTGCTGCTGCCGGTGGCCATGCACGTAGCCTCGCCCCAATCCGCCACACTGGCTGGCTCCACAGTAGGATCCCACGCCCCCTTTGGCTCTCTCCCCTGACCCGCTGTCCTCCTGCCTCCCCCCTCTCTCTCTCTCTCTCGCGAGATCTCGAAGTCGGAGACTGGGAGAAACTGAGCGCTTTCGCAAAGCCTTGCCCCCCTCGCTCGCCCAGTTGTACTGCCAAAAGTCAAGAGAGAGAACGCAAGGGGCCAGGAGGGGGGTCATATGGGAGGAGGGCGCGGAGCGGCCCTTGAATCCTGACGGGACGGCGAGAAGGCGCGGCATGTGCGCGGTGTGGTGGCGCAGCGCGGGCCGGACCGTCTCGTCCGCGACCAGTATGTCTGTAACGCGCTCGCCTCATCATCGTGCCGTCTCTCTCCAATGGTTTTCCGCGCCGTTTTCCGTTCTCCCTCTTACCAAAAAATGTCCTTCATCTAGTAAAAAAAATGTTCTTCATGTTTTCATCTAAAAAAAGTGTCCTTCATGTTTTTACAAAAATGTTCTTCATCGTGTCAAAAACAAAAGTGTTCTTTTTCTTTTCCGAAAAGAGCCGGATTCTTCGTCTTCCATGAAACGTTCTTAGTTTACCATCAAGGTGAAACCGTGCGCCTGGCCGTCCACCCACTTTTTAGCGCGGTTTTCGGTTCTCTCCTCACCGCGGAAGTGAAACGGGACGGACGCTCGGGTTTTCAGCGCCATTTTCAGTTTTCATTCGCACCATGGAAGTGAAAACTGACGCCCGGTCCTCTGGCGGGTTTTCCGTACCATTTTCAGTTTTCCTTCTCACCGCAGAAGTGAAACCGGACGGACGCCCTGGTCCTCCACGGGGTTTTCAGCACCATTTTTAGTTTTCATTCTCACTTTGGAAGTGAAACTGACACCCGGCCCTCTGCCGGGTTTTCCGTGCCACTTTCAGTTCTTCTTCAAACCGCGGAAGTGAAACCTCACGCCCGGTCCTCGCCAGGGTTTTCCGCACCATTTTCAGTTCCCCTTCTCATCGTGGAAATGAAAACTGACGCCCGGTCCTCTGCAGGATTTCCCGTGTCATTTTCAGCTCTCCTTCTCACCGCGGAAGTGAAACCTGATGCCTGGTCCTTTGCAGGGTTTTCCGTGCCATTTTCAGTTCTCCTTCTCACCGTGGAAGTGAAACCTGACGCCCGGTCCTCTGCAAGGTTTTTCGCTTCAGTTCTCATTCTCATCGCGGAAGTGAGAACTGACGCCCTATCCTCTGCAGGGTTTTACGTTCCATTTTTAATTATCCTTTTCGCCGCGGAAGTGAAACCTGACGCCTGGTCCTCTGCAAGGTTTTATGCTTCAGTTCTCCTTCTCACCGCGGAAGTGAAACATGACACCTGGTCCTCTGCAAGGTTTTACGCTTCAGTTCTCCTTCTCACCGCGAAAGTGAAACCTGACACCCGGTCCTTGCAAGGTTTTACGCTTCAGTTCTCATTCTAACCGCGGAAGTGAAACCTGACGCCCGATCCTCTGCAGGATTTCCCGTGCCATTTTTCCATTCTCCTTCTCACCGCGGAAGTGGAACCTGGCGCATGGTCCTCTGCAAGGTTTTCCACGGCGTTTTTAGTTCTCCTTTTGACCGCGGAAGTGAAACCGGACGCTCTCTCCTCGACTACCAAAGAAACCATTTAGTCTCATCCAATAATTAATCGAAAGATCATTAAGATGAGAATAACTTGCCTTTTTCATTAATTAAGACAAAAGTTTTAGATAATGGCGTGGCCATAGTGGCCCGAGGACAACATTTTTCTGTGTGTTTTTAGTTCTCCTACTCATCGCGGAAGTAAAATAGGGCACCCTCTCCGCATTTTCCGCATAATTTTAAGTTCCCCTTCTTACCATGGAAGTAACACTTGACGCATTATCCGCGACTACCAAAGAAACCATCACCGTCTCACCCAACGACTAACTGAAAGATCATAAATAGTGATGTGGTAATTATATTTAAACAAGTCAAAAAACTTACCTTTCATTCATGAAGATGAGAGTTTTAGATAATAATGTTGCCACAGTGAAAAGGTCGCGGTGGGCCTAGTGCATGTCCCCTGAGAGACCAGCGACCAATATGTAACTGCGACATCATCGTGTCATCTCAATGTAGTGTTTTCCGCAATGTTTTCAATTTTCCTTCTCACCGCAAAAGTGAAACCAGACGGTCGCCCTGTCCTCGGCAACATTTTTCGAGGCATTGTTAGTTCTCCTTATTATCGTGAAAGTGAACCAGACGTTTGGTCCTCGGTAGCGTTTTTCGTGGCATTTTCAGTTCTTCTTCTCACCGCGGGAGTAAAATCAGACGCCCTGTCCTCCGCTGTCAAAGAACACATTACGGTCCGATCCATCAACTAACTGAAACATCATACATAGTGTTACAATGGTGTTGCAAAAGTTAATTTTGAAGAAGGCACACAAAAAAACTTGCCTTTTTACTTATGAATTTGAGCGTTTTATATAATATTGCAACCACAATGACAAGGGCGCGATGCCCTTAGTGCCCCCGAACAATCAATGACAAGTAACGTTTTCCTGATCATTGTGTCGTCTCCGTCCAGTCAGTTGTATAACCAGGCTCAAGCTATGCCCCAGGCCAACCCCTAGACCTACAATAGCTATAGTGGCTACAATGTGCCACAATATCTTCTGTATACAAAGGGTTCGACCCACACGCCCTAGGCCACGGCCCAGGCAACCCAAGGCTCTGGCTATGTCCCTGTTTGTGCACAATGTTTTCCGCGACGTTTCAGTTCTCCATCTCATCGTATAAGTGAAACCGGACGCCCTATCTTTGGCTGCCAAATAAACCATTTCTGATATCATCCCATGACCCTTCGTAAAATCATACATACTATTGCAATTACAATGGTATTGCGAAACTTTTACTTAGACAAGGCATAAAACTTGCCTTCTCACCAATTAAGACGAAGGTTTTAGACAATAATGTGGCTACGGTAGAAAGTCTTGGTGCAATAGGGTAGCCTAACACCCCCCAATGGTGCGCTGTGAATCTGTAACGTTTGCACTAGTATCATGTCGTCTTCCCCAAGCGTTTCTCTCCAAAGCAAACTTTTTCATAAATTCAAACAACCTTTTCGTAGGCGTCTTTCGATTGACCTGGGAGATCGAATTGATTTCTCTCCCATGCGTTTTTTCCATCATTTCTAATTCTCCTCCCCACATAAATGAAATCAAACGCCTCGTACTCGGCTGCCATGGAAGTTACTTTTGCTTTCATCCAGCGACTCACATGAAAGATCATACATACTACTACAGTGACATTCGTAGAACTTTTTAAGCAAGGTTAAACACTTGCCATTTTTATTATTTAAGAAGGGATTTTCAGATAACACCATGCCCACAATGGTTACACAAAAAGTAAATACACGCTGCACTCGCGGCATCAAGGAACCTGAGTGCTTCGCGCCAACAATACACCTCTATCCTCGCCTTGTCCTTGATTTTATTGTTGATGACAATAGTCAATAAAGAGGCCACATTTTGAAGATTCTAGTTTCGCTTGTTTCAAATCTTCCAAGAGACGAGCATTACGATAACCTGGCTTTGACAGCCTATCCGCATCCCATTTAGGATAGTGTAAAATGAGCAAAGGAGTACTACATATTGGACTGATTGAAGAAGACGACAGGTCTGCTTGAAGAATACGACATTTCAACTGTAGATGATGCTAATCAACTGTACTTGGCCTTGCATTCATCTGAAACCTGAGGTCCTAAAATAGGATTATCCTGCTCGATAAGATATGCACTCGAGTGCAAGTGGTCCGTAGTCAACTCGTTAATCGAGATTATTGTTTATTCAGGCAGTTTGCATCCTACGCCATGACCCTCTTCACCGATCAGGTTGCTAGGTATGCACAGTTCCATCTGTTCTTAACATATAGAGTAATACTCCGTAGACTGATAGGTTAGCAGAACCGATAATGATCAACTCCTTCAACTTGCAGTTTAATCGGAAATATAGGTGATGGTTTTTATTCGCCGCATATACATTTGTTGTGGTCGTTTTCCCAGATCTTTACAATTCTGACGGAGTGCTTAGTCTAGTGACAATATAACTCTGGAATAAACATAGTTGTGTATATCAATTGATGCAGAGTCTGAGAAGTTGTTTTCTTTTTAAAGAACAATATATTATAGGACATTTCTAACCGAACCTCTAAAATTTAGCCTCTCTGATGTCTCGTCAAATCGGAACTCCTAAAAATTTAGGAGTTAAAAAAAGGGTTCCTAACAACACTCCTAAAATATAACTTTCTGTTTTTTTGTTTGCCAATTCTTCTATCTTTTGATTTATATATGTTAGAAGGGGGAGAGGGATTAGTGGAATAGTTTGTTGTATTGCTTGAGCCTCGTGGGCATATATATAGGAGTACAATGATCTATTTGGAGTACAAGACAAACCAGAACAAATCCTAGTCTATCTCGTCTTTCCTAATAATCACGATACTCAACATCAACATCCCCCCGCAGTCACAACGGTAGCGACGCAGATGATGAGACTGGAGAAGAATCCGAAGGCAAGCCAACAGACCCCCCCCCCCTCCCACAGTCGTAACGGTCGATGTATCGCGGAGTCGTGGCTGGAGTGGAAACCAACGAGGTTGCTCAAGCAAGGCGGTAGCCCTTTGTGTCGTTGTTGAGGTAGCCGAGAGCGTGGGTGGTGGAGCCGTGGTCGAGGTAGCCGTGCGAAGAATGCCGTGGTCGATGTCGAGTCGGGGTGTCCGGTGTCGAGGAAGTCGCCATGGAGCCGCGGGCACAAGGGGGCGCCGAGTTAGCATGGGCACAGTGATGTCGAAGTAATGGTGCGCCGGAAAGGAGATGTTGTTGACGACGCGTCGCGGCGGGTCTGCCAAGCCTGGGACACATCCTAGACGAAGGCACGCACCGGTGTTGCAAGCACCGGGTATGCGTAGACGGACGAAGACGAAGTTGACGGATCATACGTCTTCGTCGTATCTCTTTTCCAAACACTTTTGCTCTTGTTTTGGACTCTAGCTTGCATGATTTGAATGGAACTAACCCAGACTGACGCTGTTTTCAGCAGAATTGCCATGGTGTTATTTTTGTGCAGAAATAAAAGTTCTCGGAATGACCTGAAAATCAACGAAGATTATTTTTGGAATATGTCAAAAATACTGGAAGAAGAATCCACGTCAGGGGGCCCAGACCCTGTCCACGAGGGTGGGGGCGCGCCCCCCTGCCTCGTGGGCCCCCTGACGCTCCACCGACCTCAACTCCAACTTCATATATTCGTGTTCGGGAGAAAAAAATCAGAAAGAAGGATTCATCGCGTTTTATGATACGAGCCGCCGCCAAGGCCTAAACTCTCTCGGGAGGGCTGATCTGGAGTCCGTTCGGGGCTCCGGAGAGGGGAATCCATCGCCATCATCATCATCAACCTTCCTCCATCACCAATTTCATGATGCTCACAGTCGTGCGTGAGTAATTCCATCGTAGGCTTGCTGGACGGTGATGGGTTGGATGAGATTTATCATGTAATCGAGTTAGTTTTGTTAGGGTTTGATCCCTAATATCCACTATGTTTTGAGATTGATGTTGCTATGACTTTGCTATGCTTAATGCTTGTCACTAGGGCCCAAGTGCCATGATTTCAGATCTGAATCTATTATGTTTTCATGAATATATGTGAGTTATTCATCCTATCTTGCAAGCCTATAGTCACCTATTATGTGTTATGATCCGTTAACCCCGAAATGACAATAATCGGGATACTTACCGGTGATGACCGTAGTTTGAGGAGTTCATGTATTCACTATGTGTTAATGCTTTGGTCTGATACTCTATTAAAAGGAGGCCTTAATATCCCTTAGTTTCCAATAGGACCCCGCTACCACGGGAGGGTAGGACAAAAGATGTCATGCAAGTTCTTTTCCATAAGCACGTATGACTATATCCGGAATACATGCCTACATTACATTGATGAACTGGAGCTAGTTCTGTGTCACCCTAGGTTATAACTATTGCATGATTGATCACATCTAACATAATTCTCCATCACCGATCCAATGCCTACGAGCTTTTCATATATTTTTCTTCGCTTATTTACTTTTCCGTTGCTACTATTACAATCACTATAAAACCAAAACTGCTACCGTTACTTTTGCCACCGTTACCACTACTATCGTATTACTTTGCTAATAAATACTTTGCTGCAGATATTAAGTTTCCAGGTGTGGTTGAATTGACAACTCAGCTGCTAATACTTGAGAATATTCTTTGGCTCCCCTTGTGTCGAATCAATAAATTTGGGTTGAATACTCTACCCTCGAAAACTGTTGCGATCCCCTATACTTGTGGGTTATCAAGACTATTTTCTGGCGCCGTTGCCGGGGAGCATAGCTCTATTCTTTGAGTCACTTGGGATTTATATCTGCTTATCACTATGAAGAACTTGAAAGATCAAAGAACAAATATTTTCCCCTCAACTACGAGGGGAGGTAAGGAACTGCCATCTAGCTCTACACTTGATTCACCTTCTGTTTTGAGTAAACTTGCGACACCTGCACATGCTATTGATTCTGATAGGTCGCATGTTATTGATGATTCCACTTCTTCTTTGCATGATACTTATGATGAAAGTACATCTATGCTTGATAATACTGTGCCACTAGGTGAATTTCTTGATGAACAACTTGCTAGGCCTAGAGAGAATGAAATTATTAAAACTGATAATATTGATGAAAGTGATGATGAAGATTCTCCCCCTAGATATGAATTACCCGTTGTGCCTGAGGGTTATGTTATGGATGAAGAAACTGTTAGAGACTTCTTAGCTTGCAATGATAGATCTAATCTTAAGAAATTATTAGCCAAGATTAAAGAAAAGTCTTTGAATGCTAGAATGAAATATGACCCTGCTTTTGCTACTTCACCTATCTTTATTACTGACAAGGATTATGATTTCTCTGTCGATCCCGAGTTAATTACTTTGGTTGAATCTGATCCTTTCTATGGCTATGAATCTGAAACTGTTGTGGCACATCTTACTAAATTAAATGATATAGCCACCCTGTTCACAAATGATGAGAAAACTTGCTATTACTTTATCTTTAAGTTATTTTCGTTCTCATTAAAGGGTGATGCTAAAACATGGTTTAATTCTCTTGATCCTGGTTGTGTGCATAGTCCCGAGGATATGATTTACTACTTCTCTTCTAAATATTTGCCCGCTCATAAGAAACAAGATGCTTTAAGGGAAATATATAATTTTGTGCAAATTGAAGAAGAGAGTCTCCCACAAGCTTGGGGGAGGCTTCTCCGATTACTTAATGCTTTGCCTGATCATCCTCTTAAGAAAAATGAAATACTTGATATCTTTTATAATGGACTAACTGATGCTTCCAGAGACTACCTGGATAGTTGTGCTGGTTGTGTTTTCAGGGAAAGAACTGTTGATCAAGCTGAATTGCTATTGAATAATATGTTGACTAATGAAAATAATTGGACACTTCCTGAACCAACTCCTAAGCCAACTCTGAAGAAAAGGGGTATTCTATTTCTCAGTCCTGAAGATATGCAAGAGGCAAAGAAATATATGAAATAAAAAGGTATTAAAGCTGAAGATGTTAGGAATTTACCACATATTGAAGAGATACATGGTCTTGATAACCCAACATAGGTAGTAAAGGTAAATTCTCTCTATAGATATGGTAAAGCTGAAATCCCGCCTATTAAGTTTGCTAGCCAATGCTTAGATGAGTTTGATAATTTTATGGTTAAACAAGAAGATTTCAATGCTTATGTTGGGAGACAATTGAAACATAATGCTTATATGATTGAACACTTGAGCGATTATATGGCTAGTGTTAAGGGTGAACTTAAACTTATTAGTAAACATGCTTCTATGGTTACCATTCAAGTAGAACAAGTACTTAAAGCTCATAATGATTTGCTCAATGAATCAAATAATAAGAATGATAATGCTGTTAGAGTTATGACTAGAGGAGGTAAAATGACTCAAGAACCTTTGTATCCTGAAGGCCACCCTAAGAGAATTGAACAAGATTCTCAGAGAATTAATGTTGATGCACCTAGTTCTTCTAAGAAGAAGAAAAAGAAAAATGATAGGACTTTGCATGCTTCTAGTGAACATGTTGTTGACACACCTAAGAATCCCAATGATATTTCTATTTTTAATGCTGAAACACAATCTGGTAATGAACATGAACCTAGTGATAATGTTAATAATGATGTTCATGTTGATGCTCAACCCAGTAATGACAATGATGTAGAGATTGAACCTGCTGTTGATCTTCATAACCCACAATTAAAGAATCAATGTTATGATAAGAGAGACTTTATTGCTAGGAAGCACGGTAAAGAAACAGAACCATGGGTTCAGAAGCCCATGCCTTTTCCTCCTAAACCATCCAAGAAAAAGGATGATGAGGATTTTGAGCGCTTTGCTGAAATGATTAGACCTATCTTTTTGCATATGTGTTTGACTGATATGCTTAAAATGAACCCTTATGCTAAGTACATGAAGGATACTGTTACTAATAAAAGAAAGATATCGGAAGCTGAAATTTTCATCATGCTTGCTAATTATACTTTTAAGGGTGGGATACCAAAGAAACTTGGAGATCCAGGAGTACCAACTATACCATGCTCCATTAAAAGAAACTATGTTAAAACTGCTTTATGTGATCTTGGAGCCGGTGTTAGTGTTATGCCTCTCTCTTTATATCATAGACTTGATTTGAATAAGTTGACACCCACTGAAATATCTTTGCAAATGGCTGATAAATCAACTGTTATACCTGTCGGTATTTGTGAGGATGTGCCTGTTGTGGTTGCAAACGTTACTATTTTAACGGACTTTGTTATTCTTGATATTCCCGAGGACGATAGTATGTCCATTATTCTTGGAAGACCCTTCTTGAATACTGCAGGGGCTGTTATTGATTGCAACAAAGGTAATGTCACTTTTCATGTTAATGGTAATGAGCATATGGTACACTTTCCGAGGAAACAACCTCAAGTCCACAATATCAATTCTATTGAAAAAATTCCAACTATTACTATTGGAGGTTTTGAATTTCCTCTTCCTACTATCAAGAAGAAATATGATATTCTTATTGTTGGGGACATGCATATCCCCGTTGAGGTAACCTAGTGTTATTCGAAAATTCTCCGGTTTCATTTTATTCGAAATGAGTTTGTTAACAAGACCTAATCAACCTTATTAGCGGATTCCTTTTGATGAGCATGAGATGGATGAATTTAGAAAACACAACTCTCTGTACCCTCTTTTTACTTTCTGTTATTTATATTAAATAAAGCAAAAATAGTATTTTCTATCCATTTTCTGAATTATCCATGCAATAAAAAATACCCCAAAAATAAAAGTTCTCCAAATGCCCTGAAAATTCAATATGGGGTTTTAAGAATATGTGGCACTAAGAACACATCAGGGGGAGCCAGCACCTGGCCACGAGGGTCCAGGGCGCGCCCCCTGCCTCGTGGGCCCCTGGTGGCCCCTCCACTTATTCCAGCCATCACACACTCCTTTTTCCTCCCCAAAAAATCACCAACCAGCTCAAACCCGTGTTCTAGCTCATCTTGCTGCCATTTTCGATCTCCTTGATCAAAGATCCATTCACAAAACTGCTTTGGGGGATTGTTCTTTGGTATGCGACTCCTCCAATGGTCCAATTAGTTTTTGTTCAAGTTCTTTATTTGTTACAAATTTTTGCTGCTTAGGTGACCCTGTTCTTGAGCTTGCATGTCAAATTTATGTGGTCAAAAGTAGTTTTAATGCATGATATAGCCTCTAGGCACTTGTAGGAGTAGTTGCTATCAATCTTGTTGAGTTTGGTTCAATTTATTTTAAGTTACTAAAAATTTCAGAATTTTTTTTAGAGGAAGAAATATGTTTAGGAAAATGTACCAAGGTGGTTCCTCAAGGAAGCAAGGACCTAGGCCTGCAATACGCGAGCCGGACAATGAACTACCAAGGGATGCTCAAGTGCGGCCTTGTGAATGGCCGTTAGAGGACTTCATGGTTCGAGCAGGAATCAAGGAGGAATTTGACGCATATGTGCGTAATGCAGATCTGGAGAGCTTCGAGGCAGATAAGTGCCGTCAGTACTACTACCTCACCGATTCCTTTGTGAGAAGGTTTGAATTTACATCATCACGCAATTCTCCAACCGTCATGTTTGATCTTTATGATAAATCTTATACCATGGACTTAGAAGATTCTAAAATACTGCTTGTAAACTCCCACTGTGGGGTAATGTTAGTGAACCTCGTAAATCTGAATATAAGGATTTTCTTGCTAGTATCACTGTGGGGGAATCTAGGAAATCACGCAAGCTACCATAGGGAGCATTCATTTTCCTGTTATACATTATTTTGCTCTCTTTATAGGTAGATGCATTAATGGTAAGGATGAGGCATGTCACATGTGTGTTCCAGATCTTAGTGTTCTCAAGAGTGCTGTATTAGGAGATAGAAAATATAACTTGGGGGCCATTGTTGCACGTAGGTTGCATAATAATAGAATTAATGGAGATTTCTTTGGTGGGATTTATACAACCCGTTTAGCTGATTTTCTAGAGATACCCATACGTGGATATGATATGGAGTTGCCTCCTGCTTATTTAGATTATAATGCTATGGTTCGTCATCAATTTGTTGAGAGGAACAATCAGTCCCTCCAGTACCGACTAATCTTTGACAGACGACGCACCTATCACGTCGCTCTCCCTGCTCGTGCTTTTTTTAACTTTCAGGAAAAAAGGAGATATGTTATAACCAGGGAGGAGGCGGACGAGTACGAGAGGAGGGCGGAGGCAGCCCGCCTCCAGGCTGCAGTTCTTCAGGCAGTAGCTGATGCATCTCAGTACGACCCCAGCTTCAACTTCGGATATCCACCAGGCCACCCATGGGCATAGACCAATTTAGGCCAAAAGCCTAAGCTTGGGGAGTACGTATTTCTCACTGACATTACATTCATGTTCACACACTCATGCCAGTTGTTGGTGCTCATACTTTTTCACTATATCATCCATGCCAGTTTAAATTTCTTTTTAAGCTTTCTTCTTGTGTGTCTGAAAAACCTTAAGGAAAACCAAAAAAATTAGTTGTAGCTTTTAGCTAGTTTACTTTCCATGCCTGTAGTAGTAATTAAAAAGAAAACCCCAAAAGATTTCTCGTTCTTCTTTTGCTTGTTGGGAGCTTTCCTGTGTAAATAGTTTTATTTATTTTCTTTGGGGGTCGAGAGGAGAAGACCATGATGAAAATGTTAAAGTGGCTCTCATATGCATTATTGTTGATCTAACAAAGAGCCAATATTACCTTGTCTTCTCCCTTGAATTGAATGCTTGCATATTCCAGCTTAGTCCAATGCACGTGCACTATTATTATTATCCACACTATTCGGTTGTGCAAGTGAAAGGCAATAATGACGACATATGATGAACTGATTGAGATGAGGAAAGCTGGTATGAACTCGACCTCTCTTGTTTTTGTAAATATGATTAGTTCATCATTCCTGATTCAGCCTATTATGAATGAAACATGTTTACAATGACAATTAGAGATTATAGTTGCTTATGCCATGCTTAATTAGATAGGAGTTTATAATGGTTTACCTTGCGTGCCAACATGCTATTAAAATGGTTGTGATGTGGTATGATGGGGTGGTATCCTCCTTTGAACGATTCGAGTGGCTTGAATTGGCACATGTTCACGCATGTAGTTGAAACAAAATCAACATAGCCTCTATGATATTTATGTTCATGGTGCATTATATCCTACTCATGATTGCATTCGGTGTTGATTAATTTTAATGCACGTTCATGACTGTTGTCGCTCTCTAGCTGGTCGCTTCCCAGTCTCTTTCTAGCCTTCACTTATACTAAGCGGGAATACTATTTGTGCATCCAATTCCATAAAACCCCAAAGTCATTCCATACGAGTCCACCATACATTCCTATATACAGTATCTACCTACCGTTCCAAGTAAATTTGTATGTGCCAAACTCTAAACCTTTAAATAAACATTCTATTTTGTATGCTCGAATAGCTCATGTATCAACTAGGGCTGTCTGTATCCTCCATACTAGGAGGGTTATTCTCAAGAGGAGTGGACTCCGCTCCTCACTCGCGAGAAAATGGCTGGTCACCGGGATGCCCAGTCCCATGCTCAAATCAAATCAAAATAATTGCAAACAAAACTCCCCCAGGATTGTTGTTAGTTGGAGGCACCCGTTGTTTCAGGCAAGCCATGGATTGATGCTTGTTGGTGGTGGGGGAGTATAAACTTTACCATTCTGCTTGGGAACTGCCTATAATGTGTGTAGCATGGAAGATATCGAGATCTCTCGGTTGTTATGTTGACAATGAAAGTATACCGCTCAAAATATTATTCAGATCTATTTCAAAACCGAGCTCTGGCACCTCTACAAATCCCTGCTTCCCTCTGCGAAGGGCTTATCCATTTACTTTTATGTTGAGTCATCATTCTCTTATTAAAAAGCACCAGTTGGAGAGCACCGCTGTCATTTGCATGTATTATCGTTAGTTTACATTGAGTATGACTTGACTAGATCTCTTTTACCATGAATTACAATGTCTAGTCAGTCCTTGATCTTTAAAGGTGCTTTGCATTTATGTTTTGCGGTCTCAGAAAGGGCTAGCGAGATACCATCTTGTTATATCATATTATGATTGTTTTGAGAAAGTTTTGCCATCCGAGATTTATTATTATTGCTCGCTAGTTGATTATGCCATTGATATGAGTAAACATGAGACCTAAATGTTATTGTGAATATGGTTAGTTCATAATCTTTGCTGAAAACTTGAATGTTGGCTTTACATATTTACAACAACAAGAGCAAACAGAGTTTGTAAAAGTTTTTCTTTATCACTTTCAGTTTATCAACTGAATTGCTTGAGGACAAGCAAAGGTTTAAGCTTGGGGGAGTTGATACGTCTCCATCGTATCTACTTTTCCAAACACTTTTGCCCTTGTTTTGGACTCTAACTTGCATGATTTGAATGGAACTAGCCCGGACTGACGCTGTTTTCAGCAGAATTGCCATGGTGTTATTTTTGTGCAGAAATAAAAGTTCTCGGAATGACCTGAAAATCAACGGAGATTATTTTTGGAATATATTAAAAATACTGGAAGAAGAATCCACGTCAGGGGCCCCACACCCTGTCCACGAGGGTGGGGGCGCGCACCCTGCCTCGTGGGCCCCCTGACGCTCCACCGACCTCAACTCCAACTCCATATATTCGTGTCTGGGAGAAAAAAAATCAGAAAGAAGGATTCATCGCGTTTTACGATACGGAGCCGCCGCCAAGATCTAAACTCTCTCGGGAGGGCTGATCTGGAGTCCGTTCGGGGCTCCGGAGAGGGGAATCCATCGCCATCATCATCATCATCAACCTTCCTCCATCATCAATTTCATGATGCTCACCACCGTGCGTGAGTAATTCCATCGTAGGCTTGCTGCACGGTGATGGGTTGGATGAGATTTATCATTTAATCGAGTTAGTTTTGTTAGGGTTTGATCCCTAGTATCCACTATGTTCTGAGATTGATGTTGCTATGACTTTGCTATGCTTAATGCTTGTCACTAGGGCCTGAGTGCCATGATTTCAGATCTGAACCTATTATGTTTTCATGAATATATGTGAGTTCTTGATCCTATCTTGCAAGTATATAGTCACCTATTATGTGTTATGATCCATTAACCCCGAAGTGACAATAATCGGGATACTTACCGGTGATGACCGTAGTTTGAGGAGTTCATGCATTCACTATGTGTTAATGCTTTGATCCAGTACTCTATTGAAAGGAGGCCTTAATATCCCTTAGTTTCCAATAGGACCCCGCTGCCACGGGAGGGTAGGACAAAAGATGTCATGCAAGTTCTTTTCCATAAGCATGTATGACTATATTCGGAATACATGCCTACATTACATTGATGAACTGGAGCTAGTTCTGTGTCACCCTAGGTTATAACTATTGCATGATTGATCACATCCGACATAATTCTCCATGACCGATCCAATGCCTACGAGCTTTTCATATATTGTTCTTCGCTTATTTACTTTTCCGTTGCTACTGTTACAATCACTATAAAACCAAAACTGCTACCGTCACTTTTGCCACCGTTACCACTACTATCGTATTACTTTGCTACTAAATACTTTGCTGCAGATATTAAGTTTCCAAGTGTGGTTGAATTGACAACTCAGCTGCTAATACTTGAGAATATTCTTTGGCTCCCCTTGTGTCGAATCAATAAATTTGGGTTGAATACTCTACCCTCAAAATCAGCCGGGATAAGAACCACGGGGCGGCGGTGCTGCGGCCTGATGGGGCGATGCAACGGCAGCCCGTTGCTCGATCGGTGGAGGGGCGCGCTGAACTCGGGACAGTCTTCACGGGGCCCGTGGAGGCGCGCGCAACCGACGACCAGGTCGATCGCATGGCGTGGATGAGGTGGATCGCGGCGGCGGGTGGGTGATCAATCCGATCACTTGCGAGGTCGGCGACGCTGCTTGGTGGTGACGGGGTGGCGGCGGAGTCCGAGATGAAGCTGGCGACGATGGACGGCGTGGGACAATGTGTGAATGAGCGCATCAGCACCGGCACCCAGGCCACCAAAGCAGCGCCGGTGCCTGGGCAGCGAGGCCCGAGTGACCAATGGAGTAGTAGCGCCCGAGCTCAAGGCAGCCGACGGGCCTAACGCATCCGAGGACGAGGCCGACGAGGCAACCCACAGGGCCGCCGTGTAGACGCGACGGAGGAGCAGGGCGGTGACGGCCGGCGCAGGGCGAGGGGTGAGCCGGCACGCCGACGATGACCTTGAGGGACCGCCTGTCGCGCGAGGCCGCCGAGTTGGTGAAGTAGCCAGCCGGTCGCACTGGTGTCGGAGTAGAGGCCCGGGGTCTCGACAGCGGCAGTGGGCGACGCAAACCGATCAAGTAGAGATCGGAAAACCAAAAAGAAAACACCGATCAAAACGATCGGTGGGAGAGCGAAAAAACCTGGAGCGAGGGCTCGGGAAAAAGACTCTCTAGGACAGGCAACCAACACGGCCGGTGGACGAACCCTAGGTATGGGCGGCGCGGTCCCCGACGGAGGTCATGGAGGCCGACCGCCCCGAGGGGCATGCAAGTGTGGAAGCGGCGGCGGCTAGGGTTTAGGATTGACTTGCGATAGATACCATGTTAGAAGGGAGAGAGGGATTAGTGGAATAGTTGGTTGTATTGCTTGAGCCTCGTGGGCATATATATAGGAGTACAATGATCTATTTGGAGTACAAGACAAGCCAGAACAAATCCTAGTCTATCTCGTCTTTCCTAATAATCACGATACTCAACAATATACTCCATTTCAAGTAGATAGTGCACACATATTAAATTAAAACTTGGTAATGAAGGTCCACACAATTCACAAAAAATAAATCTGAGATTACAAATTTAACTATTGAAATTCAAACACACAAAAGTGTCCAAATGAATTAATAATCCAAATAAAAGCACAACAATCAAGTGCTATGAAGTGCCCACAAGTGCTCAACAAGATTTTCTTGGAGTTGTGTATGAACTTGTCGGTTCTCGATAGTTTGACATGCTGTAGGTATCTATCTATCATATTTGCATCGTGTTCTGGCTTGACATGATACCCATTGGAGATGTACCAAAAGTTCTCTGAAATGCCTCTCTCATTCTCAATGGTTATGTTGTTCAAGATGACGCAACAAGTTATGATCTGTCATAGGACAAGTGGCTCAACAGGGCCACGAAAAATCGCAAAGTGCTTTTGAAGTACAACGAAATCTCTCTCAACATCCTTTCTTGCTGACTCTTGACATGTTGCATGGTGGATCCCTTGTTCCCTTGAGGACATTGGATTGTCATCACAAATGTGGCCCATTGCTTGCTCTCATAAAAGTGGTTGTAAACCCCAAGTGTAAGGGTGAAGTAACATATAAAAAGTATATCCCTCAATAGAGAACTAAGGTTTATCGAACCAGAAGGAGTTCTTTGAACAAATAAAGTCACTGGTACTTGCACAATAAACAGAAAACAAACTTATCACCAACACGTCAAGAAGGTTGTCAAGCTTCTTGTCTTGTTAGTTACAAGATTAATCTGCATGGCATGGTAGGAATTGTTTGATACATAAAATAAAATAAATGGTACAACAAAGAAATGATATTTTGGTAGAGTTTTCATTATGAGAAGATAGACCATAAAGAATGCTGGCATATCAAAAATGCTGGCATATCATAAAGAATGATCTTATGCCTATGTTCCATGATTTGTTCGAAGGCCACTTAAATTTATTTCACCTCAATTTTGGAACGATAACGTTGTTGCCAAAGAAGGTGGAAGCGGTTCGCATTGAGCAGTTTAGACCGATATGTCTTCTCAATGTAAGCTTAAAGATCTTTACAAAGGTTGGCATGAATAGGTTGACACAGATAGCCCATTCGGTCTTGCAACCAACTCAAACTGCGTTCATGCCAGGATGACAAATCCTAGAAGGGGTGGTAGTTCTACATGAAACATTGCATGAAATCCATCCGAAGAAACTAGATGGGGTTGTATTTAAAGTGGATTTTTAAAAGGCGTATGATAAGTCAAATGGCCCTTCCTTCAACAAGCCTGTAACACCCTCGATGCGACTATATCTCCCACGTGTCGAGGCACGACTTAGAGGCATAATCGCATTGAAGGCATATGTCGCAAGTTAGGCAATCTTCACAAACATCCCATGTAATATAATTAATAAAAGGGGAGATACATAGTTGGCTTACACTCGCCACGTCAATCAAGGTACATAAATAACATTACATAAACCAAGCACTCATGGCCCGACTACGGCGCCAAAATAAAAGATAACCCAACATGCAACACGGTCCCGATCACCCCCAACTGGGCACCACCACTGATCATCAGGAAAGGAAACATAGTAACGTTGAGAGTCCTCGTCGAACTCCCACTTGAGCTCGAGCGCGTCACCTGGAGCGGAATCATCAGGCCCTGGATCTGGTGTAATAGTAATCTGTGAGCCACAGGGACTCAGCAATCTCGCACCCTCGCAATCAAGACTATTTAAGCTTATAGGTAAGGCGAGGTAAAAATATATGTGGAGCTGCAGCAAGCGACTAGCATATATGGTGGCTATCCTGTTCGCAAAAGAGAGCAAGAAGAGGAGGCAAAGCGCGAGCGAGAAACTAGAGGACAACCTGCGCAAACATTACTCCAACACCGTGTCCACTTCCCGGACTCCGCCGAGAAGAGGCCATCACGGTAACACACTCAGTTGATTCATTTTAATTAAATTAAGGTTCAACTTATCTACAACCGGACATTAACAAATTCCCATCTGCCCATAACCGCGGGCACGGCTTTCGGAAGTTCAAATCCCTGCAGGGGAGTCCCAACTTAGCCCATGACAAGCTCTCACGGTCAACGAAGGAATAGACCTCCTCCTGAGACGTTCCGATCAGACTCGATACCTCAGTTCTTCAAGACACTTCGACAGGTTAAAACTAATCCAGCAACACCGCCCGAATGTGCCGACAAATCCCGATAGGAGCTGCACATATCTCGTTCTCAGGGCACAATAGGATAAGCAATCTATACGACTAAAACCAGCCCTCGAGTTTCCCCGAGGTGGCGCTGCAAGGGGCTCTAGGGTGGACCAACACTCAAAGGAGCGCTGGCCCGGGGGGGTTTAAATAAGATGACCCTCGGGCTCCGAAAACCCAAGGGAAAAAGAGGCTAGGCGGCAAATGGTAAAACCAAGGTTGGGCATTGCTGGAAAAGCTTTAAACAAGGCGAACTATCAAGGGGTTCCCATTATAACCCAACCGCGTAAGGAACGCAAAATCCGGGAACATAACACCGATATGACGGAAACTAGGGCGGCAAGAGTGGAACAAAACACTAGGCGAGAGGCCGAGCCTTCCACCCTTTACCAAGTATATAGATGCATTAAGATAACATGGCAATATAATGATATCCCAACAAGTAAATAATGTTCCAACAAGGAACGGTCTCCAATCTTCACCTGCAACTAGCAACGCTATAAGAGGGGCTGAGCAAAGCGGTAACATAGCCAATCAACGGTTTGCTAGGACATGGTGGGTTAGAGGTTTGACATGGCAATTTGGGAGGCTTGCAAGCAAGTGGTAGGCATTGTAGCATTGGCATAGCAAAAGAGCGAGCATCTAGCAAAGCAAAGATAGTAGTGATTTCGAGGGTATGATCATCTTGCCTGCAAAGTTGTCAGAGTTGACTGGATCCTTGAAAGCAAACTCAACGGGCTCCTCGTTAGCGAACTCGTCTTCCGGCTCTATCCAAACAAGACAAACAAGCAACAAGGACACAATCAACCACGTGCAAGGCTCAAACAATATGATGCAAAGATGATATGCTATGCGGGATGCGATGCGGGATGCATATGCAAGATTTGACAAGGAATGCATGAACCTGGCCTCAAATTGGAAATCCAAGGGTGCCACTGGAAAGATGAGATTAAATCGCTTGAAAACGATATAAAGAACGTCGGAATCAGAGTTACGGTTTGGAAAAGGCAAGCAATTCAAATATGACCACGTTCTGCGATTTACAGCAAGTAGCCATCTAAATGCAATGAGATGAACAAGCTACAGCACTCAAACATGGCATAAAAATACATGGAAGGGATGCATTCATGATGCTTAACAAAAGTCTAGCAGTGATCTACGGCCAATTCATCCATTAACAGGTTCAAACAGATTTCAGACTTAGTGAAATTAACACTTGTCTGGAATTTCAGATCAGGTAGCACTCTTCAGAGCATCAAAACTACATGCTACAGGACCTGAACATGGCAAAGTAAAGCATGGCATGGAGCTACTCAAAGAGCTTAACAAAAGTCCCTTAGTGACCTTGAGCCAAAAGGGATCAGAAAATACAATTGCAAGCATGTGAACATGGCAAAAACATAATCAGTTCTCAGACTTGGTGAAAACTGGAGCATGCTGAAAACAGATATCAAGTAGGCATGTTAACGAGCTCGATGCACTCACTACAGAGCAAGGCATGACAATCTAAGCATACAAACATCAAGAATACACAAAATGCAAGCTAGACATGGAAAGAACAATAACATAGCATGCACAGATCAACTACAACATACACGGCAAAATCGCTAACAAGTAGACAATCTGCCCAGATTCACGAAGTAGCAAAAGTCAAGCTCGATTGGCTCAAGCTAGGGTGCTCCATAATTGCAAACAAAGGCATGGATGGATAGAGCACTAAAATATTAACAAAACATCCTTACTGACCATCCTCAACAGAGGCACGGATCACTAGGAAACAACATGAACATATGGCATCATGAGAAAAACAGATCAAGGACTTAGTGGAATTGCTAAGTCCCTGAAATCAGCATTACCAAGTGCCTCACTTTGCAAGCTCGTGCTAGTCACCACACACATCACAAAAATACATGGGTTGCACCTCTGGAAAGATGGCAAAACCCTTAACAAAACATATGTAGAACTCATGGGCATATCATGCACACATTAATCATGACAAAAAAGACAAATCTCTAAATGGAGCAGCAGATCTGACAATTATCTCAAGTAGCCTCCTTCTAACAGCATTTCGGGCATCAAGATGAATTCAAATGAAAATGATGCAATGGAATGAAATGATGTGCTCTCTGAGCCGAACATTTTGATATGCTATATGCCCAAAACAGAGCTACGGATGAGGAGTTACGGCATGATGAATAGGAGTAAAAAAATATGCAGACTTAGGGAAAAAATCGAGGTCAACCCTAGGGTTACTGTAGCTCGGATCTGGATCTGGGCGCACGCCGACCGAGGAACACCGGAGTTCGTCGGGGAGGTAGGCCGGCGGCTTGCCGGAGAGCTCGGGGAGGCGGCGTTGAGGAGGGAGGAGGAGGCCGGGGCGGCGGCGTCGATGGTGATGGCCGGCGATGGCGGCGGGGAGGCTCCTGCCGCCGAGGGACGAGGCGGCCGCCGGTGAGTTCGTGCTGCGGCACGGTGGCGCGGCTCCGCCGGAGAGGGAGGCGAGGTGGCGCGGGCTCGCCGTGGAGATTGACGACGGAGGCGCGGGCGGCGGTGGGCAGGTGGGCCGCAGGGGCCCGGTGCGGGCCTGGCGGGCCCGCGCGGCGGCGGTGAAGTGGGGCTCTCCCCTAGGTGACGTGGCACGCCCCGGTTGGCCGGAGGCGGCGACGGACGCTGTCCGGCCGGGGACGGACGTTTCCGGCCGGCGCGATGTGTTTTTTTAGGGTTTTGGACGGGGAGATCCCAAATTTGGAGAGGGGGAGGTATATATAGGCATAGAGGGAGCTAGGAGTGTCCAAATGAGGTGCGGTTTTCGGCCACGCGATCGTGATCGAACGCTCTAGATGATGGAGAGGGTTTTGATGGGTTTTGGGCCAAAATGGAGGGGTGTTGGGCTGCAACACACACGAGGCCTTTTCGGTCCCTCGGTTAACCGTTGGAGTATCAAACGAAGTCCAAATGATACGAAACTTGACAGGCGGTCTACCGGTAGTAAACCAAGGCCGCTTGGCAAGTCTCGGTCCAATCCAGAAATGTTTGATCCCCACACACGAAAGAAAGCTAGAAATGACCACTGGAGGAGAACGAAGCGCCGGAATGCAAAACGGACAACGGGGAAAATGCTCAAATGCATGAGATGAACACGTATGCAAATGCAATGCACATGATGACATGATATGAGATGCATGGCAACGATAACAACACACGGAGACAAAGACCCGAACCCGAGAAAATAAAAGAACTTAACGCCGGAAACGGCAAGAGTTGGAGTACAAATTGGGTAAATCATATCCGGGGTGTTACAAAGCCTTACGTATGAAGGGGTTCCACGAAGCCTAGAGGTCTCAGGTGGATTCATTTATACAGAAAGGCAATGTCGGGATTGTCGTGGAATTGTCACGGCAGATGTCCTAGCAAAAGGACTTAGTCGTAGGGCCATCGCAACTAGGAAGCTTAAAGGGGTTAATCGGGACAAAGGACACGGGAGGTTTTATACTAGTTCGGCCCCTTACGATGAAGGTAAAAGCCTACGTCTAGTTGTGTTGATATTGATGTGGTTTCGATCACCAAGAGGCTAGTTCGCCGGCTTGGTTATCGATCTCTTGTTTTTTGCCCTAAGCCGCCACCGGGTCATCCCCTTATATACACGGGTTGATGCCTGGTGGCCTACAGAGTCCCGGCCGGCTCATAAAACGTGTCCAGCTCGGTGACTTCTTTTACATGCCTTTCTTTACAAGCCTTTCCTTACATACGGCGGTTTACAATATTGGGCCTTAAGCCACCTCTAGGCCTTAGGCCTTCTATAAGTTTAATAAACTATTGCCTTGAATGTTTATTAGGCTTCCTTTGTGACCCGCCATTAGGGCTGACCCGGCCCCTCCTGGGCGGGTCATACCTGGTAGTTATATTCCCAACATTAGACCCCAGGTTGACTTTGAACTTTGTTCTTTGTCAATCTTCAGTACTTAGATAAAATCCATCTTCCTCTCTCTGGAAAAAATTTCATGACCCGCCACGACGTCATCTTCTGAAAACACAAAAAACTGTTATGACATCATCCTCAACGGATCTTTATCTTTTATTGTATTCCGAGAATCGAGGCGTTCGTTTAGTTGGATAGCCATTATTGTGTCTTCCTCGATCTTTGCGTCTTCCTGTTTGCTTATCCCTTATAAATAGGCACACCCCGGTCTTCTCATTCTTCTCTCTTCTTCGTCTTCTTCCTCTCACAACCCCCGCTGCTGCTCGAGCCCCGCCGCCGTTGCAGAGCATCTCGTCGTCGTCAACCTTGGCCGCTGCATCAACCAGAATCGGTTCAGAGAATGGCGGCGACCTTTCGTGGAGGATCCGTGGCCGTAAGTATTTGCCCTCCTATTCCTCAGATCCGCATTTAGGGCTTCTAGGTTTTCCGCATGTTCTTCGTGGTTCTTCAGCGTTCTTCCACTGCCGCTTCTTCTTGATCCAAAAAGAGATATATGCTTGTGCGATAGCTGTTTGGTGCCTACTCTTGACTTTAGTAGATCCCATTTTCTGGTACAAAGGCCGCATTAGAACTGATGCATTCATCTGTGCTATATTTTTAGGTCTAGAAATTTTTTTGTTTTGGACGGCCATTTGATCCATAATAATATCCAGAAGTTAAGAAACCTGTTTGTCTCAACACTTAATCAATTCTGTTATTGATATTTATCAAATATCTGTAGTCATGGCGGCTTGCGGCGCCGGCTTACTTTTCCTTATATGACATTAGCCCTTAATTAAGCCACCATTACTCCCCTGTACCATTATTACTTAATTTAACCATTATCATTGAATTGAACCGGAATGGTGCTTTCCTTTCAGTTTGTTTTTGAACACCATGCCGTCCAAAGCACCGACTGTCTGCAACTGGGTTCCCTCAACAGTGACTGAGGGCAATTTGAAGGAGTTCTTCTCCATAGGATTTTTGCCAGGGAAAAATGTCATGTCTAATCATGCACCTGACCCGGACGAGGAACAACCCAATCCAAGAGATGGTGAAGTTATTGTCTTTTCTGACCACGTGAACCGTGGTTTTTCCCCACCCGGGTCAAAGTTCTTCAGAGACGTCCTCCATTTTTTCAAACTCCACCCTCAAGATATCGGGCCTAATTCCATATCTAATATCCGCAACTTCCAAGTGCTCTGTGAGGTGTACCTTCAAGAAGAGCTGACGGTGGAAATCTTTAGAGAGTATTTTTATCTGAACCGACAGAACGAGTGCACCAACGGCCCTAGCTTGGAACTTGGAGGTATCTCAATTCAGCGTCAACAGGGCGCCGTCTTCCCCCTAATAGTCTTGCCAAGTCATCCCAAGGACTGGAATCAGACTTGGTTTTATTGTCAAGACACTTCACCAGCAAATGAGAAGCCCCTGCCGGGTTATCGCGCTGAGTGTCTTGACTCCAAGTTTGCACTCCCTGACAAACTCACTGCCACCGAATGCAAGAAACCGATTCCATCCATTAAAAGAATTAATGCTTTGTTGGGGAACAGTTTAACCGGAGTTGACTTGACTCGTTGCTGGGTTGCGTGGCGGGTGATCCCTCTAAGCCGCCGCTCAAAATTGATGTATGAATACGGTGGAGGCCCAGACGATTCTCTTCTTCACAGCTCCGTTCAATTACCCGAAGAAGATATTGTTGCAATGTCAACCCTTCTGGTAAATGGAAAATATGAAGACTGCAGTAAAGTCGGGTTAAACCCTTTCTGCAAACTTAAGCTGGCGCCAGAGGTAAAGAACCTCTGATCTCTTTCTATTTTGTATTTTTCTCAACTGTTATAAATACCTGCCTGACCTTTCATCTTGTTTTACTTGTTTACAGACCAAGTCTGATTTCTGGAAAGCCAAATATGACCACGAAGCCGCCAAGAAAGCGAGAGCCGCCGCCATAACCACCAAGAAGACGACCCGAAGGTATAAAAAGAAGAAGAGCACTGCTGAGGACCTGATGAAGCTTGATGATACTTCTGAGTCGGAGGTAGCCCTTGACTCCCTTGGCCAGCTTTTTAATAATCTTATTAACACTAATCATTGCCAGGACGACACAGGGGCCAGTCAGGCCGTGGAAGAAGAGGTAACTATTTCCTCCGACTCAGCCCATTTGCCGAGACAGAAACTTCGAGTCGTAACCCGGAAAGTAAGGTTTTCACACCCTTTAGCTTATCTGGACCTTCATTTCCTTTTGAAAAAGCAGCAACATGAGAGCCGCCGTCAGGCCCAGAATGACGATGAACCGCCTGCTGTTCTTCAACAAACTCCTCAAAAGCGACAGAATGAGGTTTTATTTCTTCGCCTTTTACTTTCCATTAATGGATTTTCTCCCTTGCATTACTAACTTTATTTTATCTTTGCAGGAGGTGTCTCGCTCTTCTGGTGACTCATCTCAAACTCAATTCCCGACCATTAAGACTGCCCCCGGGTAAGGAAGAAATCATCTTTCTCCGTGTCTTTTAAACTGCTTCTTTATACTAACTATTTCATAATTTTTTTCTTAGTGGCCAAGCCAAATCCAAGAAGGCCAAGATGACTAAGCCAGCGGAAGACCCGCCAATCCTTGCACCCGAATCGGCTATGCCACCTTCCCCTCCATCAACTGAAGCACCAGAAGACCTGGCCGCCAACACTGAATTAAATCCTCCTGAGCCGTCAGCTGACAATACCATCGTCAACCCTTCTGCTACCGGACTATCTAGCTCGGCCAACCCGCCATCACCGTCTGCTCAGGACGTTCTGATCACCGGAAGCTGCTTTGTTGAACTGGGGAATCCCACCGTGTTGGCTCGTCATACCGCAAAACAAGAAGCGTTGGAAAGACAAAAAGTGCGTTTTGACATTTCGCATTATGGCCATCTGAACACCAACGACATATTATCCGGCTATCTGAGCCATGTGCATTCCAGCCGTGACTCAGAAATCGAAATGGTCAAGCAGTTGCAGCTGAAGTATGAGGTATGCTCTTCCGGCTTACTTATATTCTGTCAGCCCCCAAGTCTGTAGATTATGAAAAAACCTGAATGATCTGTAGACTTAGAATATAGGCTAAAGCTGTACCTTTAGATTTTTATGAAATCCAATACAATAGAACAAACTTCACCGGTAGTCCCCAAGGGCCGGCTCATTTGACCAGAAATGAGCCGGTACTTTAAATTTCATCACTGCCTTGTGCCAAACCCAACAAATATTGTAATCCGGCTTAACCTAGAGAAACTTACTGAATAGCATACATTAGCCCCCAAGTGCCAAGTGCTGTTACTTTGTAAAGTACTTGGGACTTGAAGTATGTTTATAGTCATAAGAAATTGTTTTTTGGCATACATTAGCCCCCAAGTGTCAAGTGGTTTTGCAGTGCAAAGTACTTGAGACTTGAATATTGACTCTTGAACTTTAATTGAAATCTTGACACACCTGGGTATGTTTTGTAGAATGCCTTGTCTGAATTGAGCTCGCAACTAACTGACGCGAAGAGCCAGCTGTCGGATCAGGAGGCAGAAATCAAGTCCGCTGACTCCAAACTGCAATTGAGTCTTGCTGAGACGGAGAAATTAAGAACCAGCTTTACCGCCAAGAAGAAAACCTGGGCTGAAGAAAAAATACTGCTGACACAACGCACCGAAAAGGCTGAAGCTGCTCTTGAGGAGGTTACTACAGAGCTGACCAGCTTAAAGGACCGGGTATCTCAAATGGTGTCCGCCATCTTTGGTAAGCCATCTGTACTGACCTTTTTTACCTGCTTTTGACCCGGAATACAAACCGCTAGCTGACCTTTTGTTTACAAAACATGTGCAGGCCCACGAAGCAAGAATCTGAGCCAAGACAACGTGACTAAACTGAAGGCGGTGTATACTTTAGTGGAGCAATTGTACATTGGCGCACAACGGGCACTTGCCGCTATCTCTCCTGCCAATCAAGGACCCAACCGGCTCAGTGATGTCTTAAAAAAGCTGTCAATCTTACCCGCCAGGTTCCAAGAAGTCAAGCGATCCTATGCTAGAGCCGGAGCTTTGACTGTCCTGAGCCGCTCCAAGGCTTGGGTGCCAGATCTAGACCCAGCGGATGTAGCCAGAGGGTACCCCATGGTAAAGGAAGACGGGTCTCTGTTTGAACAGGATGACTTCGTTGATTGCATGAGGGAGGTGCGACCTCAGGCCACCATTTTGGAGATGAAACAAATATCGATAAATACCAGCCGGGTTTTGATTTGGACAATAAGAAGATGGCGACTCCCTCCTACAAGGTGACCGACCTTATCCCGCTGGTTCATCAACATACATTTGCTCCGGATGTTGATCCAGCCGGCTTGATTGATGAAGAAGCAATTTATTGATGTGAACGGTTTTGATTGGTCAAAACCCAGCTTCCAATCAACAGAAGGCGGTGAACCGGCGAGGGAGGAGTGAGGACCATCTTCATGGGCTTTTAAAAGCCTTGTAATAGATTAGCTTTGAAAACACTACATATTTTGCCTATGCCATCGCGCATAAGATACTGTGTGTTACTCTGTGCTTTCTGATGTTAATATATGCATCATATTTATGGTTATCTCTGCAATTCTTCAGCTCTGTTCCTGTAGATAAAAAGGAAAAACTGGCTTGGCGGTTTAGTACCGAACGGGTCAGAACACCCGGTTTATAACCAATATTTTATTATAATAGAGGAAAAAACAGAAAACATATGTGAAAATATCCAAGGTTGAAACAAGCTTTGATTACTATAGAAAACAACTGTTCTTCAAATAACAGTCAAAACTGTATTTTTTACCTCTGGACCACCGGTTTATGTGATCCGGGTGATGAGGTTGATGATCCAAACCTTTTGAGAAGTCAATGCTTCTGTATGACTGATGACTTTAATGCCTTGGCAGTTTATTGTCAAAGCCGGTAAAAAGACCGTGCTGACTTGTTTTAAAATTGAGACAATAAAAGACCAATAAAACAAATAAGACAAATAACAGTTAATAATCAATATAACTTAACCTTGTAGTTAAAAGTTGGGGGGTTTCTGATTCGAATACGATCAGTAAACCGGACCAAAGGGGTTAAGCTAAGATTCGAATACGACCATATAGCCCCCAGTGGCTTTGGCGTTGCGCCGATCAAGAGGGTACCGACAGCTATGTTCTCTTTGGTTCGAATACGACCTATGTTTGAACAGGAAGCCCCCAAATGACCTTGAGAGGTTTTTAACGACCCTGATTAGAATACGATCCAAGTCGGACCCAAAAGGGGTTAAGCTATGATTCGAATACGATCAAGAATCCCCCTAGTGAGTTTGGCTTTTGAGCCGATCAAAAGGGTTACGACATCTATGTTCTCTTTGGTTCGAATACGACCTATGTTTGAACAGGAAGCCCCCAAGTGACCATGATAGTTTATAGCTAGATTCAAATACGATCATAAGCCGGACAAAAAAGGTTAGACTTGATTCAGATATGATCAGTTCCTTAATAGTCATAGTAAATAAAAGATAGTAAAGATATGTAATCTTTGAAAAGGAAAAAGACCGAGGTCCTTCTTTATTACTTATCATAGAATATACAACATCAAAGTATATACATGATGCGAGCCGGTGGCTCAGGTGTAGTATGGCCGAAGTTGAGCAATGTTCCACGACCGGCGGGTCTCCTCCTCCGACTTACGTGAGTCTTTGTGCTCTCGAACACCAATGAGGTAATATGACCCGTTGTTTAAGTTCTTGCTAATTGCAAAGGGTCCTTCCCAAGGTGGGGATAGCTTGTGTGCATCTGACAGATCTTGGATGAGCCGGAGCACCAGGTCACCTTCTTGCAAAGTCCTGGACTTAACCCGACGGCTGTGATAACGGCGCAGGTCCTGTTGATAAATTGCTGATCGAGCTCCTGCTAAGTCTCTTTCCTCATCCAACAAGTCAAGTGCATCCTGTCTGGCTTGCTCGTTATTAGCTTCAACATAAGCCGCCACACGGGGCGAGTCATGACGGATGTCACTAGGCAACACCGCTTCTGCTCCATAAACCATGAAGAAAGGTGTATAACCTGTAGATCTGTTAGGAGTGCTGTTGATACTCCACAGCACCGAGGGTAACTCCTCTACCCAACAACTCGGCGTTCGCTACAAGGGAACCATAAGCCGGGGCTTGAGACCTTTTAAGATTTCCTGATTTGCTCTCTCAGCTTGACCATTGGATTGAGGATGAGCTACACAAGAAACATCAAGCCGGATATGCTCACATTGACAAAACTCCTCCATAGCCCCTTGGGATAGATTAGTGCCATTGTCAGTGATAATGTTGTGTGGAAAACCAAAACGAAAAATCACCTTTTTCATGAACTGAACCGCCGTGGCCGCATCACACTTACTCACTGGCTCTGCCTCAACGCACTTTGTGAATTTGTCAACTGCCACTAAAAGATGTGTCCTTTTATCCTTAGACCTTTTGAAAGGTCCAACCATGTCAAGCCCCCAGACCGCAAACGGCCAGGTAATTGGAATCATCCGCAACTCTTGAGCTGGCACATATGCTCGTCGTGCAAATTTTTGACATCCATCACACCTACTGACCAGATCTTCTACATCAGCATGCGCCGTTAACCAGTAAAAACCATGACGAAAAGCCTTGGCCACAAGAGATTTTGACCCGGCGTGATGACCACAATCGCCTTCATGGATCTCACGAAGTATTTATTGGCCTTCTTCAGGAGAAACACACCGCTGAAACGCTCCGGAGACGCTGCGATGGTATAATTCTCCGTCAGAAATCGTCATTGACTTAGACCGCCGGGTTATCTGTCAGGCTAGGGTCTCATCCGCTGGCAACTCGCCTCGGGTCATGTAAGGCGAGAACAGCAATGTCCAATCTGGGATGACGTGAAGAGCCACCACCAACTGTGCCTCCGGGTCAGGAACGGCCAGATCTGCTTTTGTAGGCAACTTAACAAACGGGTTATGCAAAACATCCAAAAAGGTGTTAGGTGGCACCGGCTTACGCTGAGACCCCAACCGGCTTGAAGCATCAGCCGCTTCGTTCTTCCTATGGTCAATGTGTTCCACCTGATAACCTTTAAAATGTCCTGCAACAGTATCAACTTCACGGCGATAAGCCGCCATGGGAGGGTCCTTGGAATCCCACTTGCCTGACACTTGTTGAGCCACCAAATCTGAGTCGCCAAGGCACCGGACCCGGCTTAGGCTCATTTCTTTCGCCATTCGGAGACCATGGAGCAAAGCTTCATATTCTGCTGCGTTGTTAGTACAAGGAAACATCAAACGCAGCACATAACAAAACTTGTCACCTCGAGGGGAGGTTAAAACAACTCCAGCCCCCGAGCCTTCCAACTGTCTGGACCCATCTAAGTGAATAGTCCAATACGTGTTGTCTATTTTCTCTTCTGGCATCTGCATCTCTGTCCAGTCATTAATAAAGTCAACCGGTGCTTGAGACTTGATCGCAGTACGTGGCACATACTTCAACCCATGAGACCCAAGTTCAATGGCCCACTTGGCGACTCGTCCAGTAGCCTCTCTATTCTGGATGATGTCTCCCAAAGGCGCAGAGCTAACCACAGTGACCGGGTGACCCTGAAAGTAATGTTTGAGTTTCCGGCTTGCCATGAACACCCCGTACACGAGCTTCTGCCAATGTGGATATCTTTGTTTAGATTAAATCAGCACCTCACCGACGTAATAAATCGGCCGTTGAACCGGGTGTTCCTTGCCAACCTCCTTGCGCTCCACCACAATTGCCACACTAACAACCCGTGAGTTAGCGGCTACGTATAACAATAGCGGCTCCTTCTCAACCGGAGCAGCAAGAACCGGCGGCTCAACAAGCTGTTTCTTCAGATCCTCAAAAGCAGAGTTCGTAGCATCGCTCCAAATGAAATCATCCGTTTTCTTCATCATCTAACACAAAGGCATTCCCTTCTCCCCTAACCGGCTTATGAACCGGCTCAAAGCAGCAACACAACCCGCCAGCCATTGAACATCATTGATGCATGTTGGTTTGGCCAGGGCTGTGATTGCCTTAATTTTCTCAGGGTTAGCTTCAAATTCGGTTGGACACAAAAACCCAAGAGCTTGCCAGCTGGGACTCCAAAACACACTTGGCTGGGTTGAGCATCATTTTGTAGACCTAGAGGTTATCAAAGGTCTCTTTCAGATCTGTGACCAAAGTTTCCTCTTTCCTGGACTTTACCACTATATCATCCACATAGGCATGAACATTACGCCCAATCTGATTGTGGAGGCAATTCTGCATCCACCGTTGATAAGTTGCCTGGGCACTCTTAAGCCCGAAGGGCTGCTACCTCTTGAGCACTGCGTTGGATTTCCCCGAAGAGGAGAGGATGATGCAGCAAAGTAGCGTAAGTATTTCCCTCAGTTTTTAAGAATCAAGGTATCAATCCAGTAGGAGGCTACGCGCGAGTCCCTTGTACCTACACAAAAACAATAGCTCAACGCAACCAACGTGCTTAGGGGTTGTCAATCCCTTCACGGTCACTTACGAAAGTGAGATCTGATAGAGATGATAAATAATATTTTTTTGTATTTTTGGTATAGAGATGCAAAGTAAAAAGTAAAGGAAAAGTAAAAGCAAAGCAATAATAAAGTGATGGAGATTGATATGATGAGAAAGAGACCCGGGGGCCATGGGTTTCACTAGTGGCGTCTCTCAAGAGCATAAGTATTCTACGGTGGGTGAACAAATTACTGTTGAGCAATTGACAGAATTGAGCATAGTTATGACAATATCTAGGTATGATCATGTATATAGGCATCACGTCCGAGACAAGTAGACCGACTCCTGCCTGCATCTACTACTATTACTCCACTCATCGACCGCTATCCAGCATGCATCTAGAGTATTAAGTTAAAAACAGAGTAACGCGTTAAGCAAGATGACATGATGTAGAGAGATAAATTCATGCAATATGAAATAAACCCCATCTTGTTATCCTCGATGGCAATGATACAATACATGCCTTGCTGCCCCTTCTGTCACTGGGTAAGGACACCGCAAGATCGAACCCAAAGCTAAGCACTTCTCCCATGGCAAGAACTACCAATCTAGTTGGCCAAACCAAACTGATAATTCGAAGAGACTTGCAAAGATAACCAATCATACATGAAAGAATTCAGAGAAGATTCAAATATTATTCATAGATAGACTGGATCATAAACCAACAATTCACCGGTCTCAACAAACACACCGCAAAAAGAAGATTACATCAAATACATCTCCACAAGAGAGGGGGAGAACATTGTATTGAGATCCAAAAAGAGAGAAGAAGCCATCAAGCTACTAACTATGGACCCGTAGGTCTGAAGTAAACTACTCACACTTCATCGGAGGGGCTTAGATGATGATGTAGAAGCACTCCGTGATCGATGCCCCCTCCGGCGGAGCTCCGGAACAGGCCCCAAGATGGGATCTCGTGGATACAGAAAGATGCGACGGTGGAATTAGGGTTTTGGCTCCGTCCCCGATCGTTTGGGGGTACGTGGATATATATGGGAGGAAGAAGTACGTCGGTGGAGCTTCGAGGGGCCCACGAGGCAGGGGGCGCGCCCTAGGGGGGCGCCCTCCACCCTCGTGGCCGCTCGTGGCTTTCTTGACAGAGGGTCCAAGTCTCCTGGATCTTATCTGATGAGAAAATCATGTTTCTGAAGGTTTCATTCCGTTTGGACTCTGTTTGATATTCTGTTTCTCTGAAATACTGAAATAGGCAAAAAACAACAATTCTGGGCTGGGCCTCTGGTTAATAGGTTAGTACCAAAAATAATATAAAAGTGGAAAATAAGGCCCAATATAGTCCAAAACAGTAGATAATATAGCATGGAGCAATCAAAAATTATAGACACGTTGGAGACGTATCAAGCATCCCCAAGCTTAATTCCTGCTCGTCCTCGAGTAGGTAAATGATAAAAACAGAATTTTTGATGCGGAGTGCTACTTGGCATAATTCTAATGTAATTCTTCTTAATTGTGGTATGAGTATTCTGATCCGAAATATTCAAGACAAAAGTTCATATTGACATAAAAATGATAATACTTCAAGCATACTAACTAAGCAATTATGTCTTCTCAAAATAACATGACCAAAGAAAGTTCATTCCTAAAAAATCATATGGTGTAGTCATGTTTCATTTTCGTCACACAAGAATGCTATCATCATGCACAACCCCGATGACAAGCGAAGCAATTGTTTCATACTTTAGTAATCTCAAACCTATAAACTTTCACGCAATATATGAGCGCGAGCCATGGACATAGCACTATAGGTGGAATATAATATAATGAGGGGGGTTATCTGGAGAAGACAAAAAAGGAGAAAGTCTCACATCAACGAGGCTAATCAATGGGGTATGGAGATGCCCACCGATTGATGTTAATGCAAGGAGTAGGGATTGCCATGCAATGGATGCACTAGAGCTATAAATGTATGAAAGCTCAACAAAAGAAACTAGTGGGTGTGCATCCAACTTGCTTTTTCACGAAGACCTAGGGCACTTGAGGAGGCCCATTGTTGGAATATACAAGCCAAGTTCTATAATGAAAAATTCCCACTAGTATATGAAAGTGATAACATGAGAGACTCTTTACTATGAAGATCATGGTGCTACTTTGAAGCACAAGTGTGGTAAAAGGATAGTAACATTGTCCCTTCTCTCTTTTTCTCTCATTTTTTGGCCCTTTTCTTTTTTATGGCCTTTCTCTTTTTTGGGCCTTCTCTTTTTATGGCCTTTTTTTTATATTCCTCACTTGGGACAATGCTCTAATAATGATGATCATCACACTTTTATTTATTTACAACTCAATGATTACAATTCGATACTAGAACAGAGATGACTCTATATGAATGCCTCCGGCGGTGTAACGGGATATGCAATGAAGCAAGAGTGACATGCATGAAAGAATTATGAACGGTGGCTTTGCCACAAATACTATGTCAACTACATGATCATGCTAAGCAATATGAAAATGATGAATGTGTCATGATGAACGGAATGATGGAAAGTTGCATGGCAATATATCTCAGAATGGCTATGGAAATGGCATAATAGGTAGGTATGGTGGCTGTTTTGAGGAAGATATAAGGAGGTTTATGTGTGAAAGAGCGTATCATATCACGGGGTTTGGATGCACCGGCGAAGTTTGCGCCAACTCTCAATGTGAGAAAGGGCAATGCACGGTACCGAAGAGGCTAGCAAGGATGGAAGGGTGAGAGTGCGTATAATCCATGGACTCAACATTAGTCATAAAGAACTCACATACTTATTGCAAAAATCTACAATTCATCAAAAACCTTGGCACTACGCGCATGCTCCTAGGGGGATAGATTGGTAGGAAAAGACCATCGCTCGTCCCTGACCGCCACTCATAAGGAAGAAAATCAAATAACACCTCATGTTTCAAATTTGTTGCATAACATTTACCATACGTGCATGCTACGGGACTTGCAAACCTCAACACAAGTATTTCTCAATTTCACAACTACTCAACTAGCTTGACTTTGATATTATTACCTCCATATCTCAAAACAATCATCAAGCATCAAACTTTTCTTAGTATTCAACACACTCATAAGAAAGTTTTATTATTAATCTTGCATACAAAGCATATTAGGATTTCAAGCAAATTACCATGCTATTAAGACTCTCAAAATAATCTAAGTGAACATGAGAGATCAATAGTTTCTATAAAACAAATCCACCACCATGCTCTAAAAGATATAAGTGAAGCACTAGAGGAAAATTATATAACTCAAAAGATATAAGTGAAGCACATATAGTATTCTATCAAATTCCAAATTATGTATGGCTCTCTCAAAAGGTGTGTACAGCAAGGATGATTGTGGTAAACTAACAAGAAAAGACTCAAATCATAAAAGACGCTCCAAGCAAAACACATATCATGTGGTGAATAAAAATGTAGCTCCAAGTAAAGTTACCGATAGAAGTAGACGAAAGAGGGGATGCCTTCCGGGGCATCCCCAAGCTTTGGCTTTTAGGTGTCCTTATATTATCTTGGGGGTGCCATGGGCATCCCCAATCTTAGGCTCTTGCCACTCCTTGTTCCATAATCCATCAAATCTTTACCCAAAACTTGAAAACTTCACAACACAAAACTTAAAGTAGAAAACTCATGAGCTCCGTTAGCGAAAGAAAACAAACGACCACTTCAAGGTACTGTAATGAACTCATTCTTTATTTATATTGGTGTTAAACCTACTGTATTCCAACTTCTCTATGGATTATAAACTATTTTACTAGCCACAGATTCATCAAAATAAGCAAACAACACACGAAAAACAGAATCTGTCAAAAACAGAACAGTCTGTAGTAATCTGTAGCTAGCGCAAGATCTAGAACCCCAAAAATTCTAAAATAAATTGCTGGACGTGAGGAATTTATCTATTAATCATATTAAAAAATAATTAACTAAATATCAATTTCCAAATAAAAATGACAGCAGTTCTCGTGAGCGCTAAAGTTTCTGTTTTTTACAGCAAGTTCAACAAGACTTTCCCCAAGTTTTCCCAACGGTTCTACTTGGCACAAACACTAATTAAACACAAAAAACACAACCAAAAAAGAGGATAAATAATTTATTTATTACTAAACAGGAGCAAAAATCAAGGAATAAAAATAAAATTTGGTTGCCTCCCAACAAGCGCTATCGTTTAACGCCCCTAGCTAGGCATAACAAGCAAGAATAGATCTAGGTATTGCCATCTTTGGTAGGCAATCCATAAGTGTCTCTCATGATAGATTCATATGGTAATTTTATTTTCTTTCTAGGGAAGTGTTCCATTCCCTTTTTTAATGGAAATTTAAATCTAATATTCCCTTCCTTCATATCAATAATCGCACCAACCGTTCTAAGGAAAGGTCTACCAAGAATAATAGGGCAAGAAGGATTGCATTCTATATCAAGAACGATAAAATTTACGAGCACATAATTCCTATTTGAAACAATAAGAACATCATTAATTCTTCCCATAGGTTTCTTAATAGTGGAATCCGCAAGATGCAAGTTTAGAGAGCAATCATCAAAATCACGGAAATCTAGCAAATCACACAAAGTTTTGGGAATAGTAGAGACACTAGCACCCAATTCACACAAAGCATAAAACTCATAATATTTAATTTTAATAGTAGGTTCCCACTCATCATAAAGTTTTATAGGGATAGAAACTTTCAACTCAAGTTTTTCTTCATAAGATTGCATCAAGGCATCAACGATATGTTTGGTAAAGGCTTTATTTTGACTATAAGCATGAGGATATTTTAGCAAGGATTGCAACAAGGATACACAATCAATTAAAGATCAATTTTCATAATTAAATTCCTTGAAATCCAATATAGTGGGTTTAGCATCATCTAGGGTTTTGTTTCTTTTAATCCCACTTTTATCAATTTCACCATCAATATCTAAATACTCTGAATTTTTAGAATGCCTTCTAGGTAAAGGTGGATCATATTCAATCCTATCATTATCAAGATTAATATTGAAAAACAAAGATTTAATAGGGGACACATCAATAACTTTTAGATCTTCATCATTATTTTCATAGGAACTAGAAGAACACGCTTTAATAAAGGCATCTTTCATAGCACGCGTTCTAGCGGTTCTTTCTTTGCACTCATCAATGGAAATTATCATGGATTTGAGAGACTCATTGATATCATAATTAGGTGGAATAGATCTAAGTTTCAAAGAATCAACATCAATAGCAGTTCTATCAACGTTCCTAGCCAAATCATCAATCTTAAGCAATTTTTCTTCAATCATAGCATTAACATTCTTTTGCGAAGTAATAAATTCTTTAATATTAGATTCAAAATCAGAGGGCATCTGATTATAATTTCCATAAGAATTGTTGTAGGAATTACCATAATTATTAGAGGGATTACTAGGATAAGGCCTAGGATTGAAATTTCCTCTATACGCGTTGTTACCAAAATTGTTCCTACCAACAAAATTCACATCCATAGATTCATTGTTATTCTCAATCAAAGTAGACAAAGGCATATCATTAGGATCAGATGAAACACTGTTAGTAGCAAATAATTTCATAAGTTCATCCATCTTTCCACTCAAAACATTAATTTCTTCTATCGCATGCACTTTTTTTATTAGTGGATCTTTCAGTGTGCCATTGAGAATTAATTAACCATAATATTATCTAGGAGTTTAGTAGCATCTCGTAAAGTGATTTCCATAAAAGTGCCTCCCGCGGCCGAATCTAAAATATTTCTAGAAGCAAAATTCAATCCGGCATAAAATTTTGTATAATCATCCACAAATTCAAACCATGAGTAGGGAAATTACGTATCATTAATTTCATTCTCTCCCAAGCTTGTGCAACATGTTCATGATCAAGTTGCTTAAAATTCATAATATCGTTTCTAAGAGAGATGATCTTAGCAGGAGGAAAATACTTAGAGATAAAAGCATCCTTGCACTTGTTCCATGAATCAATACTATTTTTAGGCAAAGATGAAAACCAAACTTTCGCATGATCTCTAAGCGAAAAAGGAAATAGCTTCAATTTAACAATATCATTATCGACATCTTTCTTCTTTTGCATGTCACACAAATCAACGAAGCTATTAAGATGGGTAGCGACATCTTCACTAGGAAGGCCGGAGAACGGATCTTTCATGACAAGATTCAGCAAAGCAGTATTAATTTCACAAGATTCAGCATCGGTAAGAGGAGAAATCGGAGTGCTAAGGAAATCATTATTGTTGGTATTGGTGAAGTCACACAATTTACTATTATCTTGAGCCATCGCGACAAACAAGCAATCCAACACATGAGCAAACAAAAAGCAAATGGGCAAAAGAGGCAAATAGAGAGAGAGGGAGGATAGAGAGAGAGAGAGGGCGAATAAAACGATAAGGGTGAAGTGGGGGAGAGGAAAACGAGAGGCAAATGGCAAATAATGTAATGCGGGAGATAGGGATTGTGATGGGTACTTGGTATGTTGACTTTTGCGCAGACTCCCCAGCAACAGCGCCAGAAATTCTTCTTGCTACCTCTTGAGCACTGCGTTGGATTTCCCTGAAGAGGAGAGGATGATGCAGCAAAGTAGCGTAAGTATTTCCCTCAGTTTTTGAGAACCAAGGTATCAATCCCGTAGGAGGCTACGCGCGAGTCCCTTGTACCTACACAAAAACAATAGCTCAACGCAACCAACGCGCTTAGGGGTTGTCAATCCCTTCAGGTCACTTACGAAAGTGAGATCTGATAGAGATGATAAATAATAATTTTGGTATTTTTGGTATAGAGATGCAAAGTAAAAAGTAAAGGCAAAGTAAAAGCAAAGCAATAATAAAGTGATGGAGATTGATATGATGAGAAAGAGACCCGGGGGCCATAGGTTTCACCAGTGGCTTCTCTCAAGAGCATAAGTATTCTACGGTGGGTGAACAAATTACCGTTGAGCAATTAACAAAATTGAGCATAGTTATGAGAATATCTAGGTATCACCATGTATATAGGCATCACGTCCGAGACAAGTAGACCGACTCCTGCCTGAATCTACTACTATTACTCCACTCATCGACCGCTATCCAGCATGCATCTAGAGTATTAAGTTAAAAACAGAGTAACGCCTTAAGCAAGATGACATGATGTAGAGGGATAGTTTCATGCAATATGATAAAAAACCCATATTGTTATCCTCGATGGCAACAATACAATATGTGCCTTGCTGCCCCTTCTGTCACTGGGTAAGGACACCGCAAGATCGAGCCCAAAGCCCTCGGAGGGGCTTGGATGATGATGTAGAAGCCCTCCGTGATCGATGCCCCCTCCGGCGGAGCTCTGGAACAGGCTCCAAGATGGGATCTCGTGGATACAAAAAGTTGCAGCGGTGGAATTAGGTTTTTGGCTCCGTCCCCGATCGTTTGGGGGAACGTGGATATATATGGGAGGAAGAAGTACGTCGGTGGAGCTTCGAGGGGCCCATGAGGCAGGGGGGCGCCCTCCACCCTCGTGGCTGCCTCGTGGCTTTCTTGATGGAGGGTCCAAGTCTCCTGGATCTTATCTGATGAGAAAATCATGTTTCCGAAGGTTTCATCCCGTTTGGACTCCGTTTGATATTCTGTTTCTCCGAAACACTGAAATAAGCAAAAAAAACAGCAATTTTGGGCTGGGCCTCCGGTTAATAGGTTAGTCCCAAAAATAATATAAAAGTGGAAAATAAGGCCCAATATAGTCCAAAACAGTAGATAATATAGCATGGAGCAATCAAAAATTATAGATACGTTGGAGACGTATCAAGGGCATAGACACATAGCAGAAGGCTCCAAACGGAGTGATGAAAGCTGTCTTCTCCTGGTCCTTGACTCCCATCTTGATCTGATGATAACTTGAATAAGCATCCAGAAAACTTAAACGCGCGCAACCCTCCGTTGCATTGATGATCTGATCAATACGAGGGAGAGCAAAAGGGTCAGTTGGACAAGCTTTGCTTAAATCGGTGTAATCCACACACATACGCCAGGTGCCGTTCTTTTTTAGTACAAGCACCGGGTTGGCCAACCACTCTTGGTGAAAGACTTCCACAATGAACCCGGCCGCCAAGAGCCGGGCCACCTCTTCTCCAATGGCCTTGTGCCTTTCCTCGTTGAACCGTCGGAGAAATTGCCTGACCGGTTTAAACTTTGGATCAATATTGAGAGTGTGCTCAGCGAGTTCTCTCGGGACACCCGGCATGTCAGAAGGTTTCGATGCAAAGATGTCCCGGTTCTCACGGATGAACTCGATGAGCGCGCTTTCCTATTTTGGATCCAAGTTGGCACTGATGATGAACTGCTTGGATGAGTCGCCGGGCACAAAATCAACCATCTTGGTGTCATCAGCTGACTTGAATTTCAACACCGGTTCATGCTTCGTCGTTGGCTTCTTTAAAGACGTCATGTCTTCCGGGTCAACATTATCCTTATAAAACTTTAACTCCTTTGTTGCACAAACAGACTCAGCATATGCAACATCTCCTTCTTCACACTCCAGGGCTATTTTCCGGCTTCCATGTACTGTAATGGTGCCCTTATAACCCGGCATCTTGAGCTACAAATACACATAACACGGCCGAGTCATGAACTTGGCATAAGCCGGCCGTCCAAACAGAGCATGATATGGGCTTTTGATCTTAACCACCTCAAAGGTTAATTTCTCCACTCTAGAATCATATTCATCCCCAAAGGCTACTTCCAGTTCGATCTTACCAACTGGGTATGCCGATTTGCCAGGTACCACACCGTGAAAAACAATGTTGGATTGCTTTAGACTCTTATCAGTCAACCCCATCCGACAAAACGTCTCATAGTAGAGGATGTTGATGCTACTGCCTCCATCCATGAGCACTTTAGTGAATTTATATCCACCAACCTAAGGCGCTACTACCAAGGCCAAGTGACCCGGATTATCAATCCGGGGAGGATGATTGTCGGTGTCAAAACCGGCGGATCTCGGGTAGGGGGTCCCGAACTGTGCATCTAAGGCGGATGGTAACAGGAGGCAGGGAACACAATGTTTTACCCAGGTTCGGGCCCTCTTGATGGAGGTAAAACCTTACGTCCTGCTTGATTGATATTGATGATATAGGTAGTACAAGAGTAGATCTACCACGAGATCAGAGAGGCTAAACCCTAGAAGCTAGCCTATGGTATGATTGTATGTTGTCCTACGGACTAAACCCTCCAGTTTATATAGGCACCGGAGGGGGCTAGGGTTACACAAGGTCGGTTACAAAGGAGGAGATATACATATCCGTACTGCCTAGCTTGCCTTCCACACCAAGTAGAGTCCCATCCGGACACGAGACGAAGTCTTCAATCTTGTATCTTCATAGTCTAACAGTCCGGCCAATGGATATAGTCCGGCTGTCCGGAGACCCCCTAATCCAGGACTCCCTCAGTAGCCCCTGAACCAGGCTTTCAATGACGATGAGTCCGGCGCGCAATATTGTCTTCGACATTGCAAGGCGGGTTCCTCCTCCGAATACACCACGAAAGAATTTGAATACAAGGATAGTGTCCGACCCTGCAAAATAAGTTCCACATACCACCGTAGAGAGAATAATATTTCCACAAGTCCAATTTGCTGACTTGTTTTGGCAACACGACATTATGTCACGGCCCGGTGATTATTCGAACTGTTTCCTTTAACTAGCCCCGCACATAACGCGAGGCAGTTTTTTGACACGTCTTGTCAAAGCAGAGATCGTGTGCCCTTATCACGTGATTCTCATCAATATGGGTGTGGGTAACCCAACCGCGCAATCGATTACGGCGCTTGGGGGATAAGCGAGTTTTACCAGGCTAGTGGGGACGCATAGTTTTGTCCGCACATATAAAGGGATAAGGATTTACCTTTTCATCCACGCCTTCTTCCTCCTTTGCTCACCCGTCTTCGCACATTCGAGCTCCAACGCCCAAGTTCGCATTTCCCACCTCGACCTTCTCCAACCATGTCCGGAGCGGGAGGCAGGTGGATGGTCTCCTCCGTCACGGAGGGACACATCAAGAAGCTGAGTAGAGCCGGATACCTACCCGACGACATCGCGCACCGGCTCCCAGAAGAGGGGCAGCTCATCCCCACCCCAGGCCCCATGAGAGGGTAGTGTTCCTTACCCATTTCCTCCGTGGACTGGGATTTCCTCTCCACCCATTTCTCCGGGGGCTCATGTTCTACTACGGCCTGGATTTCCATGATCTGGCCCCGAACTTCATCCTCAACATCTCGACGTATCATCGTGTGCGAGGCTTTCCTCCGCATCAAGCCCCACTTCGGCTTATGGCTGAAGACTTTTAATGTCAAGCTGAAGGTAGTGAGCGGCCACCAGACGGAGTGCGGAGGCGCCATGGTGGGCAAGATGCCCAACGTCACATGGCTCGAGGGCTCCTTCATGGAGACCATAAAGGGGTGGCAGTCGGGGTGGTTCTACATCACCGAGCCGCGTGACCCTACATGGGTAGCGGCCCCCGAGTTCCGATCTGGCTTCCCCACATGGCTCACCTCCTGGTAAGAGAAGGGCCTGTCCTAGGGTAGTTCGGAAGAGCTGACCGGACTCCAAACATGTATTCAAAACATGGTCAACAAGAAGCTCAAACTCGTCAACGTAGTCCAGATCATGCTCAACCGCCGGATCCTCCCGTGCAAACAACGGGCCTCCAACTTGTGGGAGTTTGACCCAGCGCAGCACCGAACTCTGAACAGGCTCTTCGACACAACTCATGAAGATGCCTGGAGGGTGCTGTTCAAGAGCGCCGAGGTCCCCCCTCCCACTACAAAGGATCACGGATTCAGCGCGAAACGCCAAGCCAGCGCGGTAAGCTGCTTTACCTTTTAAAGGATACTTGTTTTTCATAGCTTGACTCCATGCGGGATCTAAACTCCCGTACCTTTGACAGGACTGGCAGGAGACGGCCAGACAGATAGACTGTCCGGCTCCTTTGCCCGAAGGCCCAGCAGACGCTCTTCTGACGAAGATGCTGACTCCGGCTCCTTATACGGTGCCGGAGAAGACCAAGAAGGCCAAGGGAACCCGAAAGAGTTCCATGCGCCAGGCGTCATCGGACTCACCGTCCGAGGACTCTACGGCGCAATCCTCCCCTGAAGACGAGGAGGCAGAAGATGATGCTCCCCCTCCAGACGGGGGAGACAAGAAGAGGAAGGCCGCCCCAACTGGGGAGGCCGAAGGGTCAAAGAAGGGAAGGACTCTCCTTCCGGACAGCTCTACCACCGCTGCCGACGGCGAAGACGAGTGGCTGCCCAGGGTCAAGCCCCTTTGGAAGTCATAAGTATTCAGATACCAGAGTCACTCATAGCACCCCTTTTTCACACTACTTTACCTAACGCCGAATGCGATAATGCAGGCCGCCCCGAGCCCGTATCGATATATCATCGGACGGCTCCCTGGGCTCGTCGGATATGGATAGCGATCCAGTTCCGACCGCCACCTCCCCCCATCCTGTGGACGACGCCGAGGTGCTGTCTCAAGAGGCACCGGGTCGAGGGGAGACAGTCCCGGAGGCGCCTCAAGGCGGCCTCCCGGACTCCGGGAGCAGAGGGGACAAGGCCCCTGCGGGCTCCGAGTTCGGCCCTCAGCCGAACACCGCGCCGGAACCTCCAGTGGTTCCGGACTTGGGCAGGCAGCCTCCTTCTAAGAGGGGCAAGACGCCTGCACCGGTGACCTCTGTCCATCTAGAGGCGCCGGACAATCTTCCATCGACGAGGAGCACCGCACTATTATGAGTGCGGTGGTCTAGAAGGTTCAGTCCGCTAAGAGCGGATTGACTGAAGCCTGTGCCAGCCTTCTAACAGGCTTTGAGGTAAGTGTTTTTAAGATATAGGAAAAATATTATAGCATAGATAGTAGCCCCTGATGCTCTGTTCGGTGTTCACAAAGAAAAGCCGAACAGAGGATCAAACAATATCACAGGAGTCTAATATGAGTATGTCAATATGCATATGCAGGCTTCGCTGCTGGCGTCCACCGCACTGACTGCGGAGGTCGCCGTACTGAAGCAGGACCTTAAAGGGTCCCAGGACGAGCTCGGCCTTGCCAAGAGGCAGCTCGAGGAGAACAAAGGTAAGTAGTACCTAGTCTATGGATATGTATGAAAAGAATGCGATTGCAAAATGACAGGATCATCATGAATTTGCCAGGGGCCACGACTGAAGTGGCAACCCTAAAGCAAGCGCTGTCCGAGGCCGAAGATAAAGCGGCCAAGGAGCGCACCAAGCGAAAAAAGCAAGAGGCTCGGGTGACGGAGGTGCAGCAAGAGCTCCAGGCTCTCGTGATGAAGCACGAGGTGTTGGAGCTTGACTCGAAGACGCGGGAGTCTGAGCTTGCCGTGGCCCTCGAGAGCGCAAAGAGTGCCAAGGCCGAAGCCCAAAAGGACCTCCAGGAGATCGATGCAATGAAGAAGATAGCGGCGGGTAAGGCATTCTATATGCAAAACAAGCATGTAAAAGTAAATTACCGATTACTTACCCGAATTCGGAGCTCTCCAGGAGCATTCGCAGATTTGCCCCGCAGCGTGTCGGATGCCTCGAAGTTTTACTGGGCCGAGGATGGAAGCTCAACGGAGAAGTTGTTCTGGGCCTAGTATACTGGGACCGAACACCCAGTGTCTGTGAGCGACTAGCTAAAGCAGCTGGTCGAACTGCACAAGGTGGCCGAACAGGCCATGAAGGGATTTATAGTCCGGCTGTGGCCTAGCGACGCCCTTCCGAACAGCTACTTTGGCCTGGTGAGGCGGCTTGTGGATGCCTGCCCGCGGCTGGAGGTCGTCAAGAGATCCGTCTGCATTGAAGGTGCACGCCGGGCTTTCACCCGTGTGAAGTTGCAATGGGTCAAGCTAGACGCCCTGAAGCTGATCAAGGAAGGGCCGCCGGAGGGCAAGGAGCATCGCCACCCCGAGATGTACTATGAGGGTGTTCTGCAGGGTGCCCGTCTCATAGCAGACGAGTGCACGAAAGATGTAATATTTGAGTGAAACTTGCTCGTGTGATCCTGTATTTATGAAAACTTGTTCATATGTGCTATGCAACGCTTATTTGAATTTAAAATATTACCTTTTGTTTGGCTGTTTATCAATCTGAGAGATGGCTAGTCCTCGGCTTCTACCCCCGTGCCACGAGTGCTGGGGTGTTCGGGATAAACCTGAGCACTCTTGTTCCCATTTTTGGCTCCTTCGAGGGAGGCGCTCAGCACAACGAACAAGGCAACCGGACTAATAATGCTTTATCACTCTCACTTAGCCATAGAATTCTATAATTTTAAATTTCGGCGAAGCCCCTGGTATTCGGAAGGCCGAATTCGGGGCGCGATACACGCCTTTAAGCCGGATAGGGCCGGCCCCTTGCTCTAAGTGGCATAAGTCTTTAGGGACTCGAAACCTCGCTGAACAACGACCAGTGTCTTGCCTTATCATGACAGTCAGTTTTAGCTTTCTCTACTGAGGTGCTCAGCCCAGCAGAACCGGGGCACAATCGCAGTAGTTCTGCTAGCGCTACCTTAGCCGATAGAGCAGAACGTAAGGTACCAAAACATAGGAGCCGGGCAAACCCAACATTTGACCAAAGACATGATTCGGAGCTGATGCATATAATGCTATAAGTTCGGGGTGCCGCACTTGTGGAAGTGTTCGGACTTTTCACACCATATTGTGGGGTACGTAAGCCCCTGGTGTATTAGCCGTACCAAAGTGTATGGTTGCAAGGCGTCATTAATGAACACATATATATATATAAAACATGAATGCAACAATAGTCGTAATGTTATGCATTGTTTATTCAAAAAGGTGCGTTAAAGCAGAATGATACAGATAGTGTGATAAGCAAAGAGTAGGAGTATGTCCCTTCCAAGGGCAAGCTGAGGAATAGTATTAAATCAAACATTTCGCTTGTTACTGTAATCCACCTGGGAATTCCGTGGTGTGACGTAGCTTTCTGCCTCCTTGGTTGCTGCATCATGTGTTCGGTGATACGTCTCCGTCGTATCTACTTTTCCAAACACTTTTGCCCTTGTTTTGGACTCTAACTTGTATGATTTGAACGGAACTAACCCGGACTGACGCTGTTTTCAGTAGAATTGCCATGGTGTTGTTTTATGTGCAGAAAGCAAATATTCTTGGAAAGTCCTGAAACTCCACGGAATACCTTAGAAAAAATAATAAAAAATCCTCGCCAAAGATGAAGACCAGGGGGCCCACACCCTGTCCACGAGGGTGGGGGGCGCCCCCCCTCTAGGGCGGGCCCCCTACCTCGTGGGCCCCCTGGAAACCCTCCGACGCCAATTCCAACTCTATATATTCGCTTCCGGAGAGAAAAAAATCAGAGAGAAGAAATCATCGCGTTTTACAATACAGAGCCACCGCCAAGCCCTAAAACCTCTCGGGAGGGCTGATCTAGAGTCCGTTCGGGGCTCCGGAGAGCGGGATTCGTCGCCGTCGTCATCATCAACCATCCTCCATCACCAATTTCATGATGCTCACCGCTGTGCATGAGTAATTCCATCGTAGGCTTGCTGGACGGTGATGGGTTGGATGAGATTTATCATGTAATCGAGTTAGTTTTGTTAGGGTTTGATCCCTAGTATCCACTATGTTCTGAGATTGATGTTGCTATGACTTTGCTTTGCTTAATGCCTGTCACTAGGGCCCGAGTGCCATGATTTCAGATCTGAACCTATTATGTTTTGATGAATATATGTGAGTTCTAGATCCTATCTTGTAAGCCTATAGTCACCTACTATGTGTTATGATCCGGCAACCCCGAAGTGACAATAATCGGGACCACTCCCGGTGATGACCGTAGTTTGAGGAGTTCATGTATTCACTATGTGTTAATGCTTTGTTCCGGTTCTCTATTAAAAGGAGGCCTTAATATCCCTAAGTTTCCAATAGGATCCCGCTGCCATGGGAGGGTAGGACAAAAGATGTCATGCAAGTTCTTTTCCATAAGCACGTATGACTATATACGGAATACATGCCTACATTACATTGATGAATTGGAGCTAGTTCTGTGCCACCCTATGTTATGACTGTTACATGATGAACCGCATCCAGCATAATTATCCATCACTGATCTGGTGCCTACGAGTTTTCCATATACTGGTTTACGCTTATTTATTTTTCCGCTGCTACTGTTACAATCACTACAAAATACCAAAAACATTACTTTTGCTGTCTTTACTTTTGTTGCCGTTACCACCACTATCATATTACTTTGCTACTAAACATTTTGCTGCAGATACTAAGTTTCCAGGTGTGGTTGAATTGACAACTCAACTGCTAATACTTGAGAATATTCTTTGGCTCCCCTTGTGTCGAATCAATAAATTTGGGTTAAATACTCTACCCTCGATAACTGTTGCGATCCCCTATACTTGTGGGTTATCAAGACCTTTTTTTGGCGCCGTTGCCGGGGAGCATAGCTCTATTCTTTGAGTCACTTGGGATTTATATCTGCTGGACACTATGAAGAACTTGAAAGACGCTAAGACAACAATTTATCCCTCAAGTACGAGGGGAGGTAAGGAACTGCCATCTAGCTCTGCACTTGATTCACCTTCGGTTATGAGTAAGCTAGCGACACCTAAACCTGCTTCTACTACTCGTTCCGATATGTTGCATGTTATTGATGATGCCACTTCTGCTATGCATGATACTTATGATGAAACTGCTTCTATGCCTGATACTACTGTGCCCCTTAGTGAATTTCTTGAAGAACAAATTGCTAGGGCTAGAGAAAGAGAAATTGATGAAACTGAATACAATGATTTATTACTTCTCTGCTAAATATTTCCCTGCTCATAAGAAACAAGCTGCTTTGAGGGAAATATACAATTTCGTGCAAATTAAAGAAGAGAGTCTCCCACAAGCTTGGGGGAGGCTTCTCAAGTGACTTAATGCTTTGCCTGATCATCCTCTTAAGAAACCTGAAATACTTGATATCTTTTATAATGGACTAACCAATGCTTCCAGAGATTACCTGGATAGTTGTGCTGGTTCTCTTTTCAGGGAAAGAACACCGGATGAAGCTGAAATTCTATTGAATAATATGTTGACAAATGAAAATAATTGGGCACCTCCCGAGCCAGCTCCTGCTCCAATTAATGATCCTATTCCTAAACCAACTCCAAAGAAGAGAGGTGTTCTATTTCTCAGTCCCGAAGATATGCAAGAGGCAAAGAAATCTATGAAAGAAAAAGGTATTAAAGCTGAAGATGTTAAGAATTTACCTCCTATTGAAGAAATACATGGTCTTAATATACCGCCTGTTGACGAAGTATATGATCTTAATCCTTTATTTACTGAAGAACCTCCTGATTCTGATATCCCGACACAGGTAGTAAAGGTAAATTCTCTCTATAGATTTGATGAAGGTGATATCCCTCACTATAAGTCTGCTAGGCAATGCTTTGATGAGTTTGATAATTTTATTGTCAAACAAGAAAATTTCAATGCTTATTTTGGTAGACAATTGAAATATGATTCCGATATAATTAAATACTTGGGTGATTATATGGCTAATATTAGAGGTGAACTTAAACTTGTTAGCAAACATGCTTCTATGGTTACCACGCAAGTAGAACAAGTGCTTAAAGCTCAAAAAGAAGTGCTTGATGAAATGAATAGTAATAAAAATGATTATGCTGTTAGAGTGGCTACTAGAACTGGTAGAATGACTCAGGAACCTTTGTATCCTGAAGGCCACCCTAAGAGAATCGAGCAAGATTCTCAAAGAAATGATATTGATGTTCCTAGTTCTTCTAAAAAGAAGAAAAAGAAAAATGATAGAGCTGTGCAAACTTCTAGTGAACCTATTGCTGAACCACTTGATAATCCAAATGATATCTCTATGTCTGATGCTGAAACACAATCCGGTAATGAACATGAACCTAGTGAAAATATTAATGATGATGTTCATGATGATGCTCAACCTAGTAATGATAATGATGTGGAAATTGAACCTGCTGTTGATCTTGATAACCCACAATCAAAGAATCAACGTTATGATAAAAGAGACTTTGTTGCTAGGAAACATGGTAAAGAAAGGGAACCCTGGGTTCAGAAACCCATGCCTTTTCCTCCTAAACCATCCAAGAAAAAGGATGATGAGGATTTTGAGCGCTTTGCTGAAATGATTAGGCCTATCTTTTTCCGTATGCGATTAACTGATGTGCTCAAAACAAACCCTTATGTAAATATATGAAGGATATCATTACTAATAAAAGAAAGATACCGGAAGCTGAAATTTCCACCATGCTTGCTAATTATACTTTTAAGGGTGGAATACCAAAAAAACATGGAGATCCCGGAGTACCCACTATACCTTGCTCCATTAAAAGAAATTATATTAAAACTGCTTTATGTGATCTTGTAGCCGGTGTTAGTGTTATGCCTCTCTCTTTATATCGTAGACTTGACTTGAATAAGCTGACACCTACTGAAATATCTTTGCAAATGGCTGATAAATCAACTGCTATAGCTGTCGGTATTTGTGAGGACGTGCCTGTTGTGTTTGCAAACATTACTATTTTAACGGACTTTGTTATTCTTGATATTCCCGAGGATGATAGTATGTCTATTATTCTTGGAAGACCTTTTCTTAGTACTGCAAGGGCTGTTATTGATTGCAACAAAGGCAATGTCAATTTTCATGTTAATGGTAATGAGCATACGGTACACTTTCCGAGGAAACAACCTCAAGTTCATAGTATCAACTCCATTGGAAAAATTCCATTGATTATAATTGGAGGTTTTGAATTTCCTCTTCCTACGGTCAAAAAGAAATATGATATACTTATTATAGGGGATGTGTATATCCCCGTTGAGGTAACTTAGTGTTATTCGAAATTTCTCCGGTTTCATGATTATCGGAATGAGTTTGTTAACAAGACCTGATCAACCTTGTTAGTGGATTCTTTTTGATAAGCATGAGATGGATGAAACTAGAAGCACAAACTTCTGTACCCTCTTTATATTTTCTGTAATTTAGTAGAAATAAAGTAAAAATAGTATTTTTCTGTCTGTTTCGTGTCTTATCTATGCAATATAAAAATATCCCGAAAATAAAAGTCCTCAGAAAGCCATGCCAATTTAATATGATTTTTTGGGAATATTTGAGGATTTACTGTGCAAAAAATTACCACGGGAGGAGCTGCCACCTGGCCACGAGGGTGGTGGGCGCGCCCCCTGCCTCGTGGGCCCACGGTGGCCCTCCTCCACTTATCCCAGCACCCATCTTCTTCCTCTGCCTCACACAAACCCGAAAAACCAACTCAAGCACGAGTTCCAGACACTTTTGCTGTGATTTTCGTTCTCCTTGCTCAAAGCACCTCTCGCAAAACTGCTTGGGGAGATTGTTCCTTGGTATGTGACTCCTCCATTGGTCCAATTAGTTTTTGTTCTAGTGCTTTATTCTTTGCAAATTTGTGCTGCATAGGTGACCATGTTCTTAAGCTTGCATGTCAAATTTATATGGTTCCAAGTAGTTCTAATGCTTGATATAGGCTCTAGGCACTTGTAGGAGTAGTTGCTATCAGTTTTATTGAAGTTGGTTCACTTTTGTTTGAAGTTATTAAAAATTTCAGAATTTTTCAGAGAAAAACAATATGCTTAGGAAGATGTTCCAAGGTGGTTCCTCTAAGAAGCAAGGACCCAGGATTGCTATGTGCGATGCTGACGAGGATCCACCAAGAGACGCTCCGGTACGGCCTTGCGAGTGGCCGTCGGAAAATTTTATGGACCGTGCGGGAATTAAAGAAGAATTCAAAGCATATTTGCGCAATGCCGGTCTTGTGGAATTTGAGGCCAACAAATGCCCCCAGTATCATGATCTCACAAGTTCATTTGTGAGGAGGTTTGAGTATTCATCTTCGCGTAATTCTCCTTCAGTCATGTTTGATCTTTATGATAAATCTTATAGAATGGACTTAGAGGATTTCACTCTTGCGTGCAAACTTCCATCATGGGGTAGTATTAGGTATCCCCCTAAATCTAAATTTAGAAACTTTCTTGCTGATATAACTGTGGGGGAATCTAGAGATATAACGCAAGCTACCATAGGGAGCATTCACTTTCCTGCTATACATTATTTTGCTCTCTTCATCGGTAGATGCATAAATGCTAAGGATGAAGCATGTCACATGTGTGTCCCTGACCTTAGCATTCTTAGGAGTGCTGTGTTAGGAGACCAATCTTATCATCTGGGAGCCATCGTAGCTTGTAGGTTGCATCATAATAGACATAATGGAGATTTCTTTGGAGGAATTTATGCAACCCGCTTAGCTCATTTTCTTGAGATAGACATCCGTGAGGGTGATACGGAGTTGCCTACTGCATATTTAGATTATGACTCCATGGCTTCAGATCATTTTGTTGAACGACCCGAATCACCTCTTTTATACCGTTTAATTTTTAACAAACGACATGTTGTCCGTATTACTCTCCCTGCTCCTGCTCTTTTTGATTCACAGACAAAAGGAAGATATACTATTACTAGAGAGGAGGCAGATGAGTACGAGAGGAGAGCGGAGGCAGTCCGACTCCACGCTGCAGCTCAGGAGGCTATAACTGCTGTATCGCAGTACGACCCCAGCTACACCTACAGGTATCCGCCAGGCTATCCCTGGCAATAGACCAACTTAGGCCAAAAGCCTAAGCTTGGGGGAGTACGTATTTCTCACCAACATTACATTTATGTTCACACACACTCATTGCTAGATGTCGGTGCTTATACTCTTTCATTGTAATATCCATGCTAGTTCATTTTCTTTTTCCAGCTTTCTTCTTGTGTGTTTGTTAAACCTTAAGAAAACCAAAAAAAATAGTAGTAATTTACTTTCCTGCTGTAGTAGTAATTAAAAAAAGAGAACCCAAAAAAATATTTCCCGTTCTTCTTTTGCTGGTTGGGAGCTTTCCCGTGTAAATAGTTTTCTTTTCTTTTCTTTTCTTTGGGGGTCAGTAGGAGAAGACCATAATTAAATTGTTGTAGTGGCTCTTATATGCTTTAATGTTGATTTAACTCAGAGCCCATATTGCCTTGTCTTCTCCCATTTCTTGAATGCTCGCAGATTCTAGCTTAGTCCAATGCACGTGCACTCTTATTATTATTCACACCGTTCGATCGTGCAAGTGAAAGGAAATTATGATGATATATGATGGACTCAAGTGAGGTGAAATCCGTCAATGATTGGGTCTAGAACTAGTGCAGCGAATCCGCCAAGACGGATACTAGTGGGGTGGTCCCTGCGATCGAAAGTGATCGGATAGGAGGACCATGGGTTGAACTTTGGGGCGACTGGCTCCAACGCATATACGTCCCTGAGCGCACGCTTTCGCTCCCTCTTGGGGATGTGAGTTGCGTATATCATGTTCACCGTCCGCACTTGTGGGGGAAACCTCTTCTGTACTCCGGTGTGTGGCTGCCAGGGCTCCTCCTCGTCATCGCTATGTGACCCCTTATCCTTGTTTTCAGCAATTAACTTGCCGGCCTTCTTGAACACCTAACAATCCCTGTTGGTGTGATTGGCTGGCTTGTCTGGGGTGCTGTGTATTTGACACGGGCGATCGAGTATGCGGTCCAAACTGGACGGGCCCGGTGTACTTTGTTTAAATGGCTTTTTCCGCTGACCGGGTTTAGAGCCTTTGAATCCGACATTGACTATCATATCCTCAGTATTATTGCTGTTAATGCGGCGCTTATGTTTGTTGTGACGGGACCTGCTATTGCCGTCCTTGGTATCCGAGGTACCATGGTTCTTTGACATATTGTTACTGCGAGCCAGCCAGCTGTCTTCTCCCGCACAAAAGCGGGTCATGAGTATCTTGAGGGCTGCCATAGATTTCGGCTTTTCTTGACCAAGGTGGCGGGCTAGCCACTCATCGCGGATGTTGTGTTTGAAAGCCGCTAGGGCCTCTGCATCCGGACAGTCGATGATTTGATTTTTCTTTGTTAGGAACCGAGTCCAGAATTGCCTGGCCGATTCTTCTGGCTGCTGAATTATGTGGCTCAAGTCATCGACATCTGGTGGTCGCACATAAGTGCCCTCAAAGTTGTCGAGGAATGCGGCCTCAAGATCTTCCCAACAACTGATGGACTCTGCTGGCAAGCTGTTAAGCCAATGTCGTGCTGGTCCTTTGAGCTTTAGTGGGAGGTATTTGATGGCGTGTAAGTCATCACCGCGGGCCATGTGGATGTGGAGGAGGAAATCCTCGATCCATATCGCAGGATCTGTTGTGCCGTCGTATGATTCAATATTTACAGGTTTGAAACCTTCTGGGATCTGATGATCCATTACTTCGTCTGTGAAGCATAAGGGGTGTGCGGCGCCTCTGTATTGGGCTATATCACGACACAGCTCAAATGGGTCTTGCCCGCTGTGTTCGGCCCGACCGGATTTACTTTTACTGTATCCGGCGTGACGTTTATCGTCTCGCATAGTGGCGCGCCCTCGTGATCCGTAGATCGATCTTGCATGTTTTGCTTTGTCCTCCAATACGTCTCGCAGGTCTGGCGTGTTTCCCCATGCTTTTTTATTTGAATGGCATTGGGGTGCGGGCTGAGCTTTTGGCTGGAATGCCTCTCTATCACAGCCACGAGGTGGCCCATCGGCCGCATCATACGCTTCTTCCTCAAGTCGAGGTAGCATCCTGCATTTTGGGTAACTCTTGGAGGGGCGCTCGAGTTTATATTCCTCGGCCGCGAGGACTTCAGTCCATCTGTCAGCTAGCAGATCTTGATCAGCTTGAAGCTGTTGCTGCTTTTTCTTAAGGCTATTTGCCGTGGCCATAAGCCGACGCTTGAAGCGCTCTTGTTCGACGGGATCCTCTGGCACGGACAATTCGTCATCGCCGAGGCTTGCCTCGTCTTCGGAGGGGGGCATGTAATTATCATCCTCTGCCTCTCCGTCTGCCGCTCTCTCAGGAGGGCTAGCTCCTCCATCCTCCTGCTCTAAATCTTGCTGGAGGGGGTTGTTGTTGTCTTCAGCACTATCCGGAGTGTTATTACCTCCTGTGCCGGTATCACCACTTTTGCTTTGGCGGGACTTAGAGCGGTGCCTCTGATGTCGGCGCTTGGGTTGCTTCTTGGAGGGGTCATCCTCCGCTGTCTTGTTGCCATTGCCTTCTTTGGGTGTATCCACCATGTATATATCGTATGATGAGGTGGCTGTCCAGTGCCATGTGGGCAGTGGTTCCTCTTCGTCTCCCGCATTGTCGTCCATACCGTCGATGTCTTCGGAGTCGAAGTCGAGCATGTCGGTTAAGTCGTCGATAGTGGCTACTAAGTGGGTGGTGGGTGGGCCACGAATTTCTTCGTCGTCCGCATCCCAGGAGAGAGACCTTAATGAGTTTAGTATGTCGCCGAAGGGCGAGTGCTGAAAGATATCCGCGGAGGTAAACTCCATGATCGGCGCCCAATCAGATTCGATAGGAACGGGCGCAGGCGGTTCGGGGTCCATGGCCGGAGAAGAATTCGGCAGTTTAACAACACGGCTCTCGGGCAAGTTAAGGTCGATGTTCAGCTCGATCGCCGCTGAGGGTAACGCCTCCGTGGCGGGGTCCATCCACTCGTCCATGGATGGCGCAACTAGCTCCGAATTGAGGGTCGGAGCGGCTGCCTGTGCGATCTCCTGAACACTGTCCGATGGTAGAGCTAAATCGTGTTCATCGTGACCGTGTGACGCACAAGGCAGAGGCTCGAATCCGTCGAAGATCAAGTCTCCACGGATGTCGGCCGTGTATTTAAGCTTCCAAGCCTGACTTGGTGGCCAGGGGCGTAACTTTCAATCTGCTCCAGATGGCCAAGCGAATTGAGCCGCAGTGCAAAGCCGCCGAACACGAAGATCTGTTTGGGGAGAAAAGTCTCACCCTGAAGTGCATCGCTATCGATGATAGCAGGAGCCATCAAGCCAACGGCGACGACACAGAGGAACTCTCAATGAAAGCACCAATGTCGGTGTCAAAACCGGCGGATCTCGGGTAGGGGGTCCCGAACTGTGCATCTAAGGCGGATGGTAACAGGAGGCAGGGAACACAATGTTTTACCCAAGTTCGGGCCCTCTTGATGGAGGTAAAACACTACGTCCTGCTTGATTGATATTGATGATATAGGTAGTACAAGAGTAGATCTACCACGAGATCAGAGAGGCTAAACCCTAGAAGCTAGCCTATGGTATGATTGTATGTTGTCCTACGGACTAAACCCTTCGGTTTATATAGGCACCGGAGGGGGCTAGGGTTACACAAGGTCGGTTACAAAGAAGGAGATATACATATCCATACTGCCTAGCTTGCCTTCCACGCCAAGTAGAGTCCCATCCGGACACGAGACGAAGTCTTCAATCTTGTATCTTCATAGTTTAACAGTCCGGCCAATGGATATAGTCCGGCTGTCCGGAGACCCCCTAATCCAGGACTCCCTCAATGATCCTCTCTGCTCCACACAATTGGCTGTTCTGACCACTGTAAGTAACGTGGAATTGCAGGCTCAATGGAATTGATGGCCCTCTTGTGAAGCTTCTGGTCCCTTTTGCACAAGCTAGTGGTAAATACATGATATTGCCCACTATTCAATTGTTTTGGGTTGCTCTGATATCCAGACTGTTGTTGCTGATTACCTTGGCCGGGCTGTGGATTATAGCCTCCCTGGTTACCCGCATGGCCCTGACCGTGAAAACCGCCTCCACTTGAACCGGCGCCCGGGCCATGAAAACCGCCTCCCCCTGAACCGGCGCCAGGGCCGTGACTTCCATCAAATGCATTTGAATTTTTAAACGCCTTCATGATTATACAATCCTTCTACAGATGGGTGGCTGGCTTCTCCCGGGTGCCGTGTCTCGGACAAGGTTCATTCAATAGTTGCTCAAGGGTGGGACCTGACCCGCCCGACCGAGGGGGTTGCCTACCCTTGCGCCGTTGATTATTGCCCTGTGCATTGGTGTTAGCCACAAATTCATCAGCCTTACGTTTATTACCTCCTTGATTTGCCGGGTTATGCTGGTGACCCTTGCCGTTGCCGTTCTTCTTTCCCTTCCCTGTCTTTTCTTCATCAGACACATGGTCCTTGGTACTATCAGAATAAGCATACTTGACTAGAGCCGCCATCAACTGGCCCATGTCATTGCAGTCATGCTTGAGTCGCCCCAACTTCTACTTCAGAGGTTCAAAACGGCAATTTTTCTCCAACATTAAGACTGCCGAGCCGGCATCCATTTTATCGGATGAATGAATTATCTCCTTGACCCGGTGCACCCAATGGGTTGTGGACTCACCTTCCTCTTGTTTACAATTAGTCAGGTCCACGATTGACATAGGTTGTTTGCACGTGTCCTTGAAGTTCTGAATGAACCGAGCCTTTTAACTCTGCCCATGAACCGATGGATTGGGGGGCAATCCTTTTAGCCAAGTACGAGCCGTTCCATCCGACATCATAGTGAAATACTTAGCCATTGCCGCGTTGCTGACCTCCAACAGCTCCATTGCCATCTCATAAATCTCAATCCAGGCCCCAGGCTGCAAGTCGGCTGTGTAATTAGGCACCTTACGAGGCCCCTTGAAGTCCTTTGGCAAATGCTCATTACGTATGGCCGGCACCAGGCAAGGGACACCTCCGGTTCTTGTGGCCACTCCTGCCTCAACCGAGGTTGCCGGATAAGCCGTAAACTTCTGATGAGCCGCCTGCTCTCCTGCTAGTTGAACCGCGTGCTCAGCTTCTTGTCGGATCCTCTCCTGATCCGCTAAGTTAAGGGCTCCAGCCTGTACCGGCTCATGCCTGTGCGGCCGGTTGCGGTGTTGAGCATTGCTTGACATATCAGCTGAGTCCATATGCCTACTGTAGCTTGGGCTCGGGCTCGGGCGAGGTGTTGAATGGATTATGTCTCGACTGTAAGAGTACGCGTCCTGCTGCGCCAGAGCCATCTGAAGAAGTTCTCTCACCCTGCATGTTTCGATTGCCGTCGGGGAGTCACCATCCATCGGGAGAGCCGCCAAACGAGCTGACACAGCAATGAGGTTTTGTAGAGGATTGGAGAAGTGACCCGGTGGTGTCGGCGTACAATGAGGTGAAGCGGTGTCTATGCGAGGTGGCTCCACGGTCCGCGGCTGAATCGGTGCTCCGGGCGTCGCGATTCGATTTGCCTCCGACGGGTTACTTGTCCCGGCCCCGGGTGTATAAAAAAGGTTCCTAGGATCGAGCGTCAGAGGTAGACATGACTGAGTTTTCTGATGCCTTCTCCTCATGACCTCGTTTGACGCATTCAGATCCACTGACAGCCGGAAGGTCTCTGCTTGAAGCTGCTGAGCACGGGCGTCCAACGCCGTCCGTTCCGCGGCCATCCTGACTTCTTCGGCGGCTAAATTGTCTTTGGCTTGTACCATCTCTTCGCGTACCCGTGCAACCTCCGCGTCATGCTGAACCTTATCCGCCGGCTCCACCACGGTAGTCAACAGAGATGTCAGCTTATCCGTGAGATCCATTAGTATCTGAGCCGGGAGGCGCGCGGGGTCTCCTGACCCGGCCGCTGCCGACCCGGTGGTTGTTGTTGCTGCAGCTGTAGAGTTCTGTCCGGGCTGAGTGCCTGCCATGAAGACCCCGGCTCGATTCGGTGGCTCAAAGGGGTCCGGAATACTGCTGCCATCAGAACAGCTCCCGAGCATGCCATCCCGCAGCTGATACAAAGAATCTGTCTCACCTGTTGATGACGTAGCGTCGGAACAGATGTCCGTCTCACCGCCATCCACCGATTCCTCCGAGTATTCACCTCCATGGATGCAACCCATGAAAGCACGCCTTACGGCGGGTCGGGCCCGGGCGGGCCTCGCGAGCTGAGCCGTCTCAATGATGTTGGTGCAGACGTCCGGCTCAGGGCCCAATTCACCGATCCGGCCAATGAAGACATGAATCCCGCCGAAGGGGACCCGGTACCCGTACTCTATTGAGCCGGCCTCGAGGCCCGAACCTTCATCATCGATGTAGAGCTTGCCGCGACGACTCTTGGTCATCCGGCCCACAGCGTATCCCTTGATCCCTTCGAAGTTGCCCTTCAAGAACTCAAATCCACCATGCGCTGGCCCCACGGTGGGCGCCAACTGTCGTGGAATTGTCACGACAGATGTCCTAGCAAAAGGACTTAGTCGTAGGGCCATCGCAACTAGGAAGCTTAAAGGGGTTAATCGGGACAAAGGACATGAGAGGTTTTATACTAGTTCGGCCCCTTACGATGAAGGTAAAAGCCTACGTCTAGTTGTGTTGATATTGCTGTGGTTTTGGTCACCAAGAGGTTAGTTCGCCGGCTTGGTTACCGATCTCTTGTTTCTTGCCCTAAGCCGCCACCGGGTCGTCCCCTTATATACACGGGTTGACGCCTGGTGGCCTACAGAATCCCGACCGGCTCATAAAACGTGTCCGGCTCGGTGACTTCTTTTACATGCCTTTCTTTACAAGCCTTTCCTTACATACGGCGGTTTACAATATTGGGCCTTAAGCCGCCTCTAGGCCTTAGGCCTTCTATAAGTTTAATAAACTATCGCCTTGAATGTTTATTGGGCTTCCTTTGTGACCCGCCATTAGGGCTGACCCGGCCCCTCCTGGGCGGGTCATACCTGGTAGTTATATTCCCAACAGGGATAAAAGTCAATGATGACACAGGTCATTATTTCCAGACACGTAAGGGGTTACGACAGGGAGATTCCATGTCTCTTGTGTTGTTTAACATTGTAGCGGATATGTTGGCAGTACTCATTAGTCGGGCTAAAGAGAGTGGCCAAGTAGGAGGTCTTGCTCCCCATCTTGTAGAGGGGGGTGTCTCCGTCCTACAATACGCGGATGATACTGTTATTTTCATGGAACACGATCTTGCAAAAGCTAGGAATATGAAGCTTATTCTATGCCTTTTTGAACAAATGTCTAGGCTAAAAATCAACTTCAACAAAAGCAAATTGTTTTGTTTTGGGAGAGCTAAAGAAGAACAAGACATTTACAGAAACTTGTTTGGTTGTGAAATGAGATCCTTACCTTTTAGTTATCTCAGGATCCCAATTCATCATAGACAATTAACAAACAAAGAATGGAAATGTATAGAAGATAGATTTGAAAAAAGATTAAGCTGCTGGAAGGGCAAGCTAATGTCTTACAGAGGACGGCTGGTATTGATTAACTCAGTTTTGACGAGTTTACCGATGTTCCTCCTATCTTTCTTTGAAGTACCGGTGTGGGTACAGAAAATATTAGACTTTTATAGATCCCGATTCTTCTGGCAAAGCGATGAGGCCTGGAAGAAATACAGACTGGCTAGATGGGATATCATGTGTAGACCAAAAGACTAGGGTGGGTTAGGGATCGAGAATTTAGACGTAAAGAATAGATGTTTTCTTAGCAAATGGTTATACAGACTACCGACGGAGACTGAAGGCATGTGGATACAAATCTTGCGGAATAAATACTTAAATAATAAGACTTTGGCCAAGGTGAATGCAAGGCCAACTGACTCACCGTTTTGGAAAGGGTTAATGAAGACAAAAGTAACTTTCTTCCAGCGTGTGAAGTTCCTAATTGGTAGTGGTACCTCTACTAGATTCTGGGAGGAAACATGGCTAGGGAGACGCGTCTGGCTTTACAATACCCTTCTCTATATAATATTGTGCAACGTAAGGAGGATTATCTCGCCACGGTATTAAATTCAGTACCACTTAATATCCAATTTAGGAGATCTCTTGTAGGGGAACGTTGGAATTGTAAGTGCATCTAGTGCCACGCCTAGTTGGTTTTGGAGTATTGACGACAAACCTAGTTGAGGGACTAATGTGTTTGTGAGAATTGCAGGATAACACAGGTAGAAGTCCCTCATTGATTCGGTTTTCCTACCAGAGATGACCCCTAAAAATGTATGAAGACATTGAAGTCAAAGGTGGTATGTGAAGACATTCACATTGAAGACTATGACAAGAGAAGACATCGCATGAAGACTATGGAGCGTGAAGACTTAGATCTTTCGTAGTTCTTTTTCTTCTTTGTTGAGTCATAGGAACCACCGCACTGTTAAGTGGGGTCCAAGAAAACCAGTCAGAATGACTGAAGTGATGCTTAACCAAATCCTATGTCTTCGAGTGAAGACTATGAGAGCGAATCTTGTTCAGAGTTGGACAAGTCAGCTTTGCTTGTAGACCAAGTAAAGTTGCCGTGTGTGTTTGAAATCTGACCGTTGGAACACGTGTCAATTCCTTAGTGACCCAGGGTCATTTCGGACAAATCAGGTCGGGTTGCCTAGTGGCTATAAATAGCCCACACCCTACAACCATAAACGGTTGGCTGCTCAGAGTTAAAGTACGGCTGTTGTCGTTTGAGAGCAACCCACCTCGAAGCCTTTGAGAGAGAATTCCTTGCGAGGATAAAGTCCTAACCACCCAGAGCCAAAGAGTGTTAGGCATCACTTAAGTCGTCCTGTCTGTGTGATCTGAAGACTTATTACACTTGAGGACTGTGAATCCTCCAGCCGGTTAGGCGTCGCGTTCTGAGCATCCAAGAGTCATTGTGGATCGCCGGTGAACGAAGTCTGTGAAGGTTTGGGAGTATACCTTGAAGACTTACCAGAGTGATTGGGCGAGGTCTGCGTGACCTTAGCTCAAGGAGAATACGGTGAGGACTAAGGGTTCTGAGCTGCGTGTTCAGGACTGGGTGTCTGGGACTGTGTGTCCTCAGGTTTAAATACCTAGCCGCCCTAACCAGACGTATAGTTGTCACAGCAACTGGAACTGGTCCAACAAATCATTGTCTTCAACGAGTCACTGGTTTCATCCTTCCCTTCCCTTTACTTTCTGTTGGTCCTTGTGAAGTCATTGTATGATTCCATTATCTTTTGTCTTCACTGAGTGACTACTTGTTCTGATTGGCTTCACAATATCTTCCTACCTGATCCTTACTGCCTAGCTGCTATTAGTCATTGTGCTTTCACTTCTTCGGTTACTTGACTAAGGTTGCCTAGTGTAGTCTACCTTCCGCTGCGTGGTAATAGGTTTACTTCTATCGTTTGTCTTCGAAACTTCCATGTTTTGAAGACTTTCTTAAAAATCGCCTATTCACCCCCCTCTAGTCGATCACTAGCACTTTCAATTGGTATCAGAGCAAGGTACTCCCTTGTTCTGTGTGATTCGGTTTAACCACCTGGAGTTTTAGCTATGTCGACTGCAGGGATAATTAAAGTCTCCGCTGCGTGCCCCGTCTTCGATGGAACTGAATATCCCTACTGGAAGAATAAGATGCGCATGCATCTTGAAGCCATTGATGTCGACCTATGGTATGTCGTCAATGTCGGTGTTCTGGGAACGGGGGTCCCCAGACTTGCCTGCCTGCGGCCTGCGGCGTGGCTCGAGGAGGGGCCCAGCACGGCCCATCTCCATCAACACAGACCCAAGACCCTCGCGGGGCGGACGACATGGAGCTTCCTCAGGCACGGCCTCATCAGGCTGGCTCGCGAGGAGGCGGAGAGATCAAGGCGGGGTACCTCACGAGGTGCCCGTGACGCAAGCCATGATGACCAAGGGTGCCAGGTGGGCGCCAGCCCGCGCAGTGTCCTCCTTTCCTCTTTGGTGCAAAGGGAGCAAGCGCAGGCGAGAGCATCAAGCAAAGGCACCCGTTTCGGTGCAACGAGACCAAGACCGGCCCAACGGCAGGAAGGAAGTCATTGTGGAGCCCAAGCCAGCGTCACCGCCAGAGCCTTTGGCAGGCGAGGACCAACTTTAGTCAGGATGAGTGTACCAGATGTTCCCCTTCAAAATGGCCAATTGTTGGCGCCCTTCCCGCTCAATATTTGGGAAGAGGCCCAGGGCCTTTGCCTATAAATAGGACTAGCCACCCACAGGGTAGAGGGGATCAGATCGAAATCGGAGAGAGAATCAAGAAGAGAGAGAGAAGGGTGATTGAACTCCTCCCAGCAGTTCATCGCCCCAGCCAAGAACAGACCCTCGCGAGGCTGTTCTTCCTTGTATTGCTCATCATCATCAGCCCAAGAGGCAATCCACCACACCACACACTGGAGTAGGGTATTACACCACAACGGTGGCCCGATCCAGTATAAACTCCGTGTCTCTTGTGCTGTTCTTTCCATAGCTTAGATCTTAGCGCGGCGGTGGGGCGCAGGTAGGTAGAAGGCGAAATCTCCACGCGCACCCCAGTGTTCGAACCTCAAGGGTCTGCCGGAACCCGAAATCCGACATTTGGCGCGCTAGGTAGGGGTGCACCGGAGTTTTCCCTTCCGCCACCACCGCGACCTGCCTCGCGATGAGTAGCGCGTCGCCCGCTCCGGTCGCCGGCGCCAGCATGGGGGCTAGGGGGCTCCGAGCCCTGGCCCCAGCCCTGCAACGGGTACGGTGGCCGGACAAGTTCAAGCCAACGACGCCGCCGCGCTACAGCGGCGCGACTGATCCACTGGCCTTCTTGCTGGCGTATGAGGAGGCCATCCTCGAAGCTGGAGGTGATGATAGGGTCATGGCCAACTGGCTCCCCATGGCCCTCACCGGCGCTCCGCGCGCATGGCTGCTCCACCTGCCGGCAGCCTCTGTGGCCTCTTGGGAAGAGCTCCGCAGCCTCTTCCCCGCCCACCATGCTACACCAACACCCCGGTCGTCGCGGCCCTCCTGGGCGGCTCGCAGGCGCCGCCTACAAGTCACCATGTCAAGCCGTTCGTCCGCCGGGTCAGCGCCGCTTCCACGCGGCAGGGGGCTCTCCCGGACCGGGCGGCGTCCAAGGCCGGCCCGACCTTCAGCTTGGAGGACCACCCCTCCAACTCGGCCTGCTCGGGTGCGCTCCCCATGCTGTGCACCCCCACCATCTGCCAGGTGGCCGTCACCAGAACTCTCATCGATTGCGGTGCGGGCCTCAGCGTGCTCTCGGTTGAGGCCTTCAACCTCCTCTGCATACCCCTGGAACGGCTGCAACCCAGCCGGCCCTTCTCAGGCGTTGGGGGCGGATCATCCAGCTCCTTGGGACAGATCCGGCTCCCAGTAACCTTCGGCACCTACAACAACTTCTGCACGGAGCTGGTCGACTTCGACATCGCCCCCATCGGCCTCCCCTACAACGCCATCCTCGGCTACCCAGCGCTGGCCCAGTTCATGGCCGCGACACGCCCGGTGTACAACCTCATGAAGATGCCCGGGAGCAGCGGTGTCCTCACCGTGCACGGGGACACCGGAGATGCGCTGCAAGTGCTCAAGCTCGCCTTCAAGACGGCGGCGTCGGCACAGCCCGCCGACTCGGAGACCCCCGAGCCCAAGGGGGCTGCACCCACCAAGAAGAAACAGTTGTTCACCCAAGACAAGGCAGAAACCAAGCAGATACCCGTCGATGAGGACGGGTCCACCAACGCCACTTTCACCATAGGCGCCAACCTCGAGCCCGAGCAGGAGGAGGCCCTGGTTAGGTTCCTGCGCACAAACAAGAAGGTATTCGCTTGGGAGCCTGACCAGTTGGCAGGGATCCCTAGGAGCGTAATCGAGCATCACCTCAACGTGTGCCCCAACGTGCGCCCTATGAAGCAGAAGGCAAGGCGGCAGTCCACATAAAAGCAGGCCTTCATCGTCCAAGAGACCCGCAAACTAGAAGCCGCTGGGGTCATTCGCGAGGTCCGATACTCGGATTGGTTGGCCAACCCTGTCGTTGTGCCAAAGAAGGGAGGGAAGGAGCGCATGTGTGTCGACTTCACCAACCTCAACAAGGCATGCCCGCAAGATCCGTTCCCGCTCCCCTGCATCGACCAGATCATCGATTCCACCGCAGAATGCAACCTGCTATGCTTCTTGGATGCCTTCTCTGGGTATCACCAGATCAAGATGGCGGTAGAAGACGTCAAAAAGACAGCCTTCCTAACCCCGTGTGGGGTGTACCGCTACACATGCATGCCATTCGGGCTGTGTAACACAGGGGTGACCTTTCAGCGGCTGATGCACATCACCTTGGGCCCGCAGCTCGGGAAGAATGTTGAGGCTTACGTCGATGACATTGTGGTGATGTCTCGGGAGGCCAGGACCCTGATACAAGACCTGGAGGAAACCTTCGCGAGCCTCAACGCAGTGAACCTGTGGCTCAACCCAGAGAAGTGTGTGTTCGGAGTCCCCTCGGGCAAGCTCTTGAGTTTCCTCGTGTCCCACCAAGGCATCGAGGCTAACCCGGAAAAGGTCAAGGCGGTCGAGGACATGAGCCCGCCAAAGACCCTCAGAGAAATGCAGAAGCTCACTGGACGCGTGACCGCGCTAGGGCGCTTCATCTCCAAGTTGGGGGAGCGAGTGCTGCCCTTCTTCCAGCTAATGAAGAAAAAGGGGCCCTTTGAATGGACTGAAGAGGCCGACAAGGCGTTCCAGGATCTCAAGAGATACCTGACCAGCCCTCCGGTCATGGTGGCTCCGCGCCCTCAAGAGCCCCTGGTGCTTTACCTCGCCGCCACTCCCTACTCCGCCAGCGCAGCCCTGGTGGCGGTTAGGAAGGAGCGTCGAATCAAAACCACATCAGCAGCCCGGGACAAGGCAAAACAGGAACAAGGAAGGCCCACAGAAACCACCACCGCGGCTGAGGAGGATCAGCCGCCGCAGAGGAGTGCACCGGAGGCGGAAGAGGCCCCCCTCCTAGATGGCCAGCCTCAGGAGGCCTCATCACCTCACGAGCCGCCATGGTCTCCGGAGGGCGCCACCAGCACTGACGCACCCAATCTCGTTGAGCACCCAGTTTACTTCGTCAGCACGGTGTTGCGGGACGCGGGGGCACGGTACCCCATGCCTCAGAAGCTCCTCCTCGCGCTACTGGTGGCCTCGCGCAAGCTGCGACACTATTTTTAGGGTCACCCCATCAAGGTCGTCTCGTCATACTGAAGGAAATATGCCCTAGAGGCAATAATAAAGTTGTTATTTATTTCCTTATAATAATGATAAATGTTTATTATTCATGCTAGAATTGTATTAACCGGAAACATAATACATTTGTGAATACATAGACAAACAAAGTGTCACTAGTATGCCTCTACTTGACTAGCTCGTTAATCAAAGATGGTTATGTTTCCTGACCATGAACAATGAGTTGTTATTTGATTAACGGGATCACATCATTAAGAGAATGATCTGATTGACATGACCCATTCCATTAGCTTAGCACCCGATCGTTTAGTATGTTGCTATTGCTTTCTTCATGACATATACATGTTCCTATAACTATGAGATTATGCAACTCCCGTTTACCGGAGGAACACTTTGTGTGCTACCAAACGTCACAATGTAAAAGGGTGATTATAAAGGATCTCTACAGGTGTCTCCAAAGGTAGATGTTGGGTTGGCGTATTTCGAGATTAGGATTTGTCACTCCGATTGTTGGAGAGGTATCTCTGGGGCCCTCTCGGTAATGCACATCACATAAGCCTTGCAAGCATTGCAACTAATGAGTTGGTTGCGGGATGATGTATTACGGAACAAGTAAAGAGACTTGCCGGTAACGAGATTGAACTAGGTATTGGATACCAACGATCGAATCTCGGGCAAGTAACATACCGATGACAAAGGGAACAACGTATGTTGTTATGCGGTCTGACCGATAAAGATCTTGGTAGAATATGTAGGAGCCAATATGGGCATCCAGGTCCCGCTATTGGTTATTGACCGGAGACATGTCTCGGTCATGTCTACATTGTTCTCGAACCCGTAGGGTCCGCATGCTTAAGGTTACGATGACAATTATATTATGAGTTTATGCATTTTGATGTTCCGAAGTTAGTTCGGAGTCCCGGATGTGATCACGGACATGACGAGGAGTCTAGAAATGGTCAAGACATAAAGATTGATATATTGGAAGCCTATGTTTGGATATCAGAAGTGTTCCGGGTGAAATCGGGATTTTACCGGAGTACCGGGAGGTTACCGGAACCCCCCGGGAACCATATGGGCCTTAGTGGAAAGGAGAAAGGGGCAGCCCAAGGTGGCCGCGCGCCTCCCCCTTCCCCTAGTCCTATTAGGACTAGGAGAGGTGGCCGGCCCCCTCTCTCTCTTTCCCCCCTCAAGGAATCCTATTCCAACTAGGATTGGGGGGGGGGGGATCCTACTCCCAAAGGGAGTAGGACTCCCCTGGCGCGCCACACCTTGGCCGGCCAGCCTCCCCCCTCTAGTCCTATATATACTGAGGCAGAGGCACCCTAGAACACACAAGTTGATCCACGTGATCTATTCCTTAGCCGTGTGCGGTGCCCCCAGCCACCATAGTCCTCGATAATACTGTAGCGGAGTTTAGGCGAAGCCCTGCTGCTGTAGTACATCAAGATCGTCACCACGCCATCGTGCTGACGGAACTCTTCCCCGACACTTTGCTGGATCGGAGTCCGGGGATCGTCATCGAGCTGAACGTGTGCTCGAACTCGGAGGTGTCGTAGTTTCGGTGCTTGATCGGTTGGATCGTGAAGACGTACGACTACTTCCTCTACGTTGCGTCAACGCTTCCGCAGTCGGTCTGCGTGGGTACGTAGACAACACTCTCCCCTCTCGTTGCTATGCATCACATGATCTTGCGTGTGCGTAGGAAATTTTTTGAAATTAGTACGAAACCCAACACATACCCCCCGGAGAGAGTGCTCAGGAGCCCTAACTCAGCTGGAAGGGTCGCTGAGTGGAACATAGAACTGCAAGCGTTTCAGCTCGAATTCAGCACGACCAGAGTCATCAAGGGAGTAGCATTAGCGGATTTTGTGGCAGAATGGACGGAGGCACCAGGCCTCAAGGCCGACGAGGATTGGTCCCTCTCCCCGGGAAGCGAGGCGCCAGAAGGCTGGGTCATGTACTTCGATGGGGCGTTCTCTAGGCATGGCGCTGGGGCTGGGGCGGTGCTTATATCGCCCACTCAAGACAAGCTCTACTACGCTGTACAGCTCTATTTCCAGCAAGGTGAAAAGGTCTCCAACAGCATAGCGGAGTATGAAGGTTTAATAGCGGGCTTGAAGGCCGCAGCTGCCCTGGGGGTGAAACACCTCACCATCAAGGGCGATTCGCAGCTCCTTGTCAATTTCTCCAACAAGGTGTACAAGCCGAAAGATGAGCACATGGAAGCCTACCTTGCGGAGGTTCACAGGATGGAGAAGCAGTTCTGGGGGTTGGAGTTGCAGCATGTGCCCCGTGGCACCAATCAGGAGGCCGACGACATCGCCAAACGGGCGTCCAGGCGGTTACCTCAGGAGCCTGGCGTCTTCGAGGAGCAGCTCTTCAAGCCCTCAGCCCTGCCGTCATTGTCAAACATGGCTCAGCCTCGGGAGGAGCTCCCCCATCCACCTGCCTCAGGAGCCCCGGTCTGTGGCCCGGCCTCAGGAGCACGCCTGCTCCTAACGATGGAACCTCAGGAGGGGTGCTGGATCACAGAGCTCCGGAGTTACTTAACACAAGGGACCCTGCCAGAGAAGGTGGAGGAAGCGGAGCATGTGGCACGGCAGGCCACGGCATACTGCATCAAGGATGGAGAGCTCTACCGGAAGCGACCAAACAATGTATCCCTGCGCTGCATCTCCAGGGAGCAAGGAAAGGAACTGCTGGAAGATATACACAGCGGAGACTGTGGACATCATTCATCATCACGGACCCTCGTTGGCCAGGCGTTCAGCAGTGGGTTTTATTGGCCCACCGCACTCAATGACGCCGTCGAACTGGTGAAAGCTTGTGAGGCCTGCCAGTTCCACACCAAGCAAATCCATCAGCCAGTAGAAGGCCTGCAGACTATACCCCTTTCGTGGCCATTCGCAGTCTGGGGGCTGGACATCCTGGGCCCGTTTCCTCGGGCTCCAGGGGGCTACCGCTACCTCTACGTCGCCGTGGACAAGTTCACCAAGTGGGCTGAAGTAGAGGCCGTCCGCACCATCCCCGCGGGTTCCGCGGTCAAGTTCATCAGGGGCATCGTGAGCCGGTTCGGTGTGCCGAACCGCATCATCACAGAAAACAGTTCGCAGTTCACCAGTAACCTCTTCAAAAAATACTGTGCTAACCTTGGAACGCAGATATGCTACGCTTCGGTGGCGCACCCCCGAAGCAACGGCCAGGCTGAGCGAACCAACGCAGAGGTCCTGAGGGGCCTCAAGACCAGGACGTTCAAGAAGAAGCTGGAGGCCTGCGGCAGAGGTTGGTATGACGAGCTTCAGTCCATGTTGTGGTCCATCCGCACAACCGTGACCAAGCCGACTGGAGAGACCCCGTTCTTCCTGGTCTACAGAGCCGAAGCGGTCCTCCCTCACGAGATCAGATGTCACTCCGCGCGGGTCCTGGCGTTCGACGAGGCGCAGCAGGACGCCATGCGGGGGATGGACCTCGTGCTGGGGGAGGAACGTCGCCGAGAAGCCGCGCTGTGAGCGGCGGGGTACCAACAAGCGCTGCGACGATATCACTGCCGCAACATCCGCCCCAGAACTCTCGAGGTAGGAGACCTCGTGCTCAGGCGGGTTCTCCCCAGGGAGGGACTGCACAAGCTCTCTCCCATGTGGGAGGGCCCGTTCAAGGTTGTTCATGTTTCCAGGCCCGGCTCCGCGCGCTTGGAGACTCAGGAGGGGGTGCCGTTCCAGAACGCATGGAACGTCCAGCACCTCTGGAGGTTCTACCCCTAAAAAGGCCCAGAGCCTGTGAAGAAGGCGAATGCCTGTGAAGCTGTCGCGTTTTGGAAAAGGCCCAGAGCCTGTGAAGAAGGCGAATGCCTGTGAAGCTGTCGCGTTTTGGAAAAGGCCCAGAGCCTGTGAAGAAGGCGAATGCCTGTGAAGCTGTCGCGTTTTGGAAAAGGCCCAGAGCCTGTGAAGAAGGCGAATGCCTGTGAAGCTATCGCGTTTTGGAAAAGGCCCAGAGCATGTGAAGAAGGCGAATGCCTGTGAAGCTGTCGCGTTTTGGAAAAGGCCCGGAGCCTGTGAAGAGGGCAAATGCCCGTGAAGCCTGCTTCCCCCAAGAAAGGCCCGGAGCCTGTGAAGAAGGCCAACGCCTGTGAAGCTCGCCGCCCGTGACACTCTCACGTAATAATGAGTTGGGGCTGTACACGCCCCGGAGTCTCAGGAGCGCCGGCCTCAGGCCCTGGGGCTCCCTCCCACGCCCAGTGGCAGCACTTAGCTCCGCGCTGGTGAGAAGACGTCAAAGACTAGATTAGGTGCCGGACGCGGCTTTTTCATTTGCTTTCCGCAGTTGGCTTGTTCATTCTCATTCGAAGTTTTATTGAAGCTGTGGCCGTCTTTGGCTTGTGGTTCTTCGACTTTTCACTCTCCTGCCTCGATTTCTCTTATGCAAGGCCTCGCGAGGGGGGCAGCCGAGCGCCCTCGCGAGTGTTCCTGTCCTAGTCGTTCAAAGGTTTCGCAACCTGGGTCCATTATAGGAGCACCCCTCCAGTCCGTGCCCCACGGGCACCGCGACACAAACACAGGGCCTGGGTCGGTCGCCCCCCCACGGCTGGGGCCGGGAACTATCCACGAGCGGGCACGTAGCCGAAAGGCACGATAACGGAAGCAAAGTGATGATTAACAGCAATAACCCAAACACGCCCCCGCGGGGCTCCACGCTACTGTCTTTTTACGCAGGAAAAAGGAAAAGAAAGAACCAATCAGGCGCAACTCGCCTCACACCGGCCTGCAGGGAAGACTCGAGCTGCTTCCGGGGCTCAGGCAGACTCCCTCTCGCGCTTCACTAAGGTGCGATGGCGGGCAGACACGCTACCACCTCCCAAGCAGGTACGACGGCGTGGAGGCTGACCGCGGCCACCGCTAGAAGAGTCACCACCTGAAGAAGAACCGGTGAAGCTTGGGGAACCCTGAGCGCCACCAATCACGCCAGCGCTGTCCTCTCCATCATCGCCGGGGCTGGGTTCCCGGCCGCGGTCGTCGTCCTCAGGGCAGCACCCTGCGTGGCGACCATCTTCCCCAAACACCCTCACGTAGAGGGTGGCATCGCCATCAAACTTGAAGTGCAGGGTGCACCGACGGCTCAGGCCACGCGCGCGGGCAAACGTCTGCCAACTGCGGGTCAAGGCCAGGCTCCCGGCTGCGGAGACCTCCAGTGAAGCCCATGAGGCCCGGCTGCAGCAGCCGTCTGCCTGAAGCCAGAGGCCGCCCGGGGCGCCGGCCGGGAGCTCGCCGAGGAGGAAGCGAGGAAGTTGAAGCCGGGTGCTAGTCGGCTCCGCCGACCACACAACGAACTCCGGCAGCACCTCTGCAGCGCGAAAGCGCGGCCTAGGGGAACGCGCGATCGAAGCGCACCCCCCGGCCGCAGCAGTCCGCCCGTCATCATGCTGGAAATCGTCTCCACGGCCGTGGGGAGCTGCCGTGGTGGCCACAGGATGTTTGCGAGGGCGCCCTCGGCCACGCTTGGGCGGGGGAGAGGCAGGCTCAACCCGACGAGCCTTCCCCTTCTCTGTGGCCGAGAACCTCCTCGACGGGGCCATGAAGAAGAAGGAGAAGCGAGGGGGGATGAACTGGAAGGGCCCGCGCCGATCCGTACTTATAGCCGGCGAGGGCCAACCGTCGGCCCCCACGATGTCAGGTAATCATGACCCGCTTTGCATGCAGGGACTTGTCCAATCCGCGCAGTTGCCGAGGCGCCATGGGGAAGTGGAGACGCCCATGTCCAATCAACCGCCACGCGGCGCCCAAGGCCGCAGGCTGTTAGGGCCCACGGCGCTTCGCTCTTGCCCTGTCGCCTCCCTGCACGGCCAAGTCCGGGCGCGCCTTGGGCCCGGGGGCTACTGTCGGCATTCTGGGAACGGGGGTCCCTAGACTTGCCTGCCTGCGGCCTGTGGCGTGGCTCGAGGAGGGGTCCCAGCACGGCCCATCTCCATCAACACAGACCCAAGACCCTCGCGAGGGGTCAAGCCTCGCAGGGCGGACGACACGGAACTTCCTCAGGCACGGCCTCATCAGGCTGGCTCGCGAGGAGGCGGAGAGATCAAGGCGGGGTACCTCACGAGGTGCCCGTGATGCAAGCCATGACGACCAAGGGTGCCAGGTGGGCGCCAGCGCGTAGTGTCCTCCTTTCCTCTTTGGTGCAAAGGGAGGAAGCGCACGCGAGAGCATCAAGCAAAGGCACCCGTTTCGGTGCAACGAGACCAAGCCCGGCCCAACGGCAGGAAGGAAGTCATTGTGGAGTCCAAGCCAGCGTCACCGCTAGAGCCTTTGGCAGGCGAGGACCAACTTTAGTCAGGATAAGTGTACCAGATGTTCCCCTTCAAAATGGCCAATTGTTGGCGCCCTTCCCGCTCAATATTTGGGAAGAGGCTCAGGGCCTTTGCCTATAAATAGGACTAGCCACCCACAGGGTAGAGGGGATCGGATCGAAATCGGAGAGAGAATCAAGAAGAGAGAGAGAGAGAAGTGGGATTGAACTCCTCCCAGCAGTTCATCGCCCCAGCCAAGAACAGACCCTCGCGAGGCTGTTCTTCCTTGTATTGCTCATCATCATCAGCCCAAGAGGCAATCCACCACACCACACACTGGAGTAGGGTATTACACCACAACGGTGGCCCGAACCAGTATAAACTCCATGTCTCTTGTGCTGTTCTTTCCATAGCTTAGATCTTAGCGCGGTGGTGGGGCGCAGGTAGGTAGAAGGCGAAATCTCCACGCGCACCCTAGTGTTCGAACGTCAAGGGTCTGCCGGAACGCGAAATCCGACAGTCAAGAACGGCATTCCCAAGGCTGGAGAAGGTGTCACTGTTGTTGATGTCAAGAAGTTCGTTCAACTGGACTCTGCTGCCAAGAATATCATCTGTGGTCATGTGACCAAAGGACAGTATGGCCGTGTGAGTGCGTTGGAGACTTCCAAGCTAGTCTGGGACTGTCTCTCCAAGGTCAACGAAGGCGTCTCCACCCAGAGAGATCAGAGAATCAGTGTCCTTCGCAACCTCTTCAACCGCTTCAAGAGAAATGACAATGAGAATGTCCAGCTCACGTTTGATCGACTCACTGACATCACAAATGAGCTTCAAGCCCTCGGCGCCACTGAGATCACAAAGCATGAAGTCGTCAAGACACTCCTGAGATCACTTGACAGTTCGTTTGACACCCTAGCCCTGATAATTCAAGAACGCCCTGATTTCAAGACACTCGATCCGTCTGACATACTTGAGAGGCTCAACACACACGAGTTTCAGCTTTTTGAGAAAAGAGACATCTACGGTCCCAGCTATGGGCGAACTCGTGCCTTGAAGGCAAAAGCTGTCTCCTTTTCCGAAGAAGAATCTGACAACAGTTCTGATGATCCTGAAGACATTGGAAAGGAGCTTGCTATGCTTGTGAAGAAGTTCCAAAAATTCACCAAGAAGTAAGGGTTCAGAAAGTCTTCACGATCAAGCTCAAGGAATGATGAAGCTTCTGCTCATGACTACAAGAAGAGAACATGTCACAAGTGCAAGAAGCCTGGCCACTACATCTCTGACTGTCCACAGTGGGACAATGAGAACAAGAAGAAGAAGAAGAAGAGCAAGGAGTATGACTCTGACGACAATAAGAAGAAGAAATACTCAAAGTCTTCTTCCAAGTCTAACTCAAAGTCTTCATCACACAAGAAGAGCTCATCTGGCAAGGCACGTGCGTTTGTTGGCAAGGAAATGGATTCTGAGGAGGAGTCTGCTTCTGAGGAGGCGGAGGTGGAGTCTGAGGAGGAGTCTGATTCTGGCGTTGCGAGTCTGGCTACAGCATACGTTGCCAAGTCCATCTTCAACACTGAAGACAATGACTTCATCCCCGACACCGATGCAAATGACAAGGACTACTCCGCTCCTTCCTACTGCTTCATGGCACGTGGTGCCAAGGTAAACACACGCACTACTCACTATCAAACATCCAGTGACGATGAATCTGATTGTGATTCCAAACCTAGCTACAAAACACTTGCTAAAATTGCAACTGAACAACAGAAAGCTATGGAACACATTCAAAAACTGTTAGACAAAAGCGATGATCTGTTAGACGCTGAAATGACTCGATCTTAGTCCTTAATTGAAGACATAAAAAATCTTCACGTTAAGTATGAGGAACTTGAAAGTCATCATGAAACACTCTCAACAACTCATGAAAGGCTGTCCTACGATTATCTTCAAAGGAAGCAAGACCTTGAGAAATTGAGAGCGGCTCATGAAGATCTTCAAAAGGAAAACGAGTCACTTCGCGCTAAACAGATCAGTTCAGCTCAGGAAGGATTTGAACCACCATGTCTTAAATGCATTGAGCGTGATAACGCTACTTCTGTTGCTGAATGTTCTACTGTTGCTACTGTTGCAATATCTTCACCTGTCGATGTGGTAACTAACCCCTCTGCTGAGGATACCACTACCATTGCTGATGAGAATGCTAGGTTGAAGACACTGCTTGAAACAGGGATGTACAAAAGTCTCAAAGGGCATCAGACACTATGTGATGTCCTCAAAAGGCAGATTCTGAACCGAAACCCTACGAAAGAGGGTGTTGGGTTTGAAAGGAAAATGAATGCCGATGGCTCTTACTGGAAACCTGAGCAGTACCCCAAAACCACGTGGGTTGCTGCAAAGGAACCTTCGGCGGATCCATCCACCCTATCTGGCTTCACTTGTGCTAATCCCATTATTATTGATGAATCCTTTGATGCAAACTACAAACTGTTTAAGAATCAGAATGGTGAAGTGTTTGCCAGGTATATTGGTACTAACTGCATGAATGGACCGCCTATGAAGAAGATCTGGGTGCCGAAAAGGTGTTTGGAGAATCTTCCCATGAATGTCATCATGACACCGCAGGTGAAGAAGACAAACCCCAGACCACATACTTCATACAGTCCAAAGGCTTCATACAGACAGAGGACTCACCGGAGTCACGCTAAAGGAAATGTTTTGCAGGGAAGCCATACTCAGGCCTATGAATATGAGCGCAGTTCATCAAACTGCCATGTTCATAAGACCAAGAACTATTCTGCCTATTCTTATAAGTACTATTGTCCACCTGCTAGACTTTTTGCTAGGGCTCCAAAGCCAAAGTTCTCAGATGCCGCACTTAGACTCATTGCTTCAAAGCCACCCTTGAAGATGTGGGTGGCTAAGAAAGCTTAACTCTCTTTTGTAGGGAAAGGTCTCTAGCAGAAAACCAAAATCGTCTGACGCCATTGCTGGGGACCTTAAACATCTTGTAGGGCGCAAGATCAAATGCCCGAATGGTCTTACTATATACTTCGTTCCTGAATCGCTTGCTACTCGCCCTATCAGTCCAAATCTCGATCTAAGCTTTCATAATCCACTGGTTCGTCAAATGTTTTTGCTTCACAATTCTCTTCGTGAATCCTATCCCCCTAACTGCATTGTAGGGTACGACACCAGCTGCTTCAGAATGGATTATTGATAGTGGGTGTACCAATCACATGACTGGCAAGCGAAGCCTTCTTATGGACTCAACCTTATGTCCATCCGACAAAAGTCACATCACATTTGCTGACACTGGTAAAAGTAAGGTATTGGGTCTAGGTAGAGTTGCAATCTCAAAGGATCAACACATGGATAAAGTCATGCTTGTTGAATCCCTTGGTTTGAACTTAATGTCTGTCTCAATGCTTTGCGATTTAAACATGATTGTGATGTTTGGAAAATATCGTTGCCTTGTTCTAATGGAATCTGACAAGTCTCTAGTGTTTGAAGGGTATCGGAAAGATGATTTGTATGTGGTAGATTTCTCAGCAGGACCACAGCTCGCCGTATGTCTTCTAGCAAAAGCTTCAGAATGCTGGCTCTGGCATCGGAGGCTAGGGCATGCTGGCATGAGGAACCTGCACACCCTTGCAAAGAAGAAGCATGTCATAGGCATCGAGGGCGTCAAGTTCAAGAAAGATCACTTATGCGGTGCCTGTGAAGCCGGAAAGATGACGAGGGCCAAGCATCCCTCGAAGACAATCATGACAACAACTCAACCCTTCGAACTGCTACACATGGATCTTTTCGGTCCCACTCATTACTCAACTCTTACTACTACTGTTTTTCTCTATGGCTTTGTCATTGTTGATGATTATTCAAGATATACTTGGGTGCATATAATCCTATACAAGACTGAAGTGCAGGATGTCTTCAGACGCTTCACCAATCGAGCAATGAACAACTATGGCACCAAGATAAAGCACATCAAAAGTGACAATGGCACTGAATTCAAGAACACTGGCCTTGATACATATCTTGATACTTTGGGCATCACACATGAATTCTCAGCTCCGTACACACCACAGCAGAATGGCATCGTCGAACGCAAGAACAGAACACTTATTGAGATGGCTCGGATGATGCTTGATGAATACAAGACTCCAAGAAAATTCTGGCCTGAAGCCATTGACACTGCATGCCATATCATCAGCCGTGTTTATCTTCACAAGCTTCTAAACAAGACATCCTATGAGCTCCTTACTGGCAAGAAGCCAACTGTCAGTTACTTCAGAGTATTTGGCGCCAAGTGCTGGATCAAGGATCCACATCACACTTCAAAATTTGCACCAAAAGCACATGAGGGTTTTATGCTTGTATATGGAAAGGATTCGCACTCCTACAGAGTCTTCAATCTCTTTCATTATAAAGTGGTTGAAACAGTGGATGTGCGGTTCGATGAGACTAACGGCTCACAAAGAGAGCACCTCCCAAATGTGCTAGATGAAGTTCCATCTAGTGAATCAATCAAACTCATGGGAACTGGAGAAATCATACCTTCTGAAGCTCAACCTGAAGAGGAACTTATCATCTCCGCACCTGATCAACCTGAAGACAATGCTCAGCCTGAAGACAATCCCTCTAACAATGACAATGATCAGCAAGAGCAAAATCTTCGTCATGTACATCCTCGTGTTGGAAATGAAGTGCAGATTGAGAGAATAATCGATAGCATCAATGCACCAGGTCCACTCACTCGTTCAAGGGAAACACAGCTAGCAAATTTCTGTGGGCACTTCGCATTCGTCTCAATAACAGAACCCAAGAAAGTAGAAGAAGCCTTCATGGAACCTGAATGGATTCAAGCTATGCAAGAAGAGCTTCAACAGTTTGAGCTGAATAATGTATGGGAACTGGTTAAGCGTCCTGATCCTCGGAAGCACAATATAATAGGCACCAAATGGATATATCGCAACAAGCAAGATGAGCATGGTCAAGTTGTCAGAAACAAAGCTCGTCTCATTGCTCAAGGATACACTCAAGTTGAAGGGATTGACTTCGATGAAACATTTTCTCCTGTGGCTCGACTTGAAGCCATACGCATACTGCTGGCCTATGCAAAGCATCATAACATACTTCTATATCAAATGGATGTGAAGAGTGCTTTTCTCAATGGCAAGATTGAAGAAGAAGTGTATGTTGCACAACCGCCTGGCTTTGAAGATCCAAAACATCCTGACATGGTATACAAGCTCAACAAGGCACTGTATGGCCTCAAACAAGCTCCTTGGGCTTGGTATGACACACTCAAAGACTTCCTGAAGAGCAAAGGCTTCAAATCTGGTTCCCTCGACCCCACTCTCTTCACGAAGACATGTGATGGTGAACTGTTTGTGTGCCAAATATATGTGGATGACATTATCTTCGGCTGCACCAATCAGAAATACAGTGAAGAGTTTGGATATGTGATGCAAGAGCAATATCAGATGTCCATGATGGGTGAGCTGAAGTTCTTCCTTGGTCTTCAAATACGTCAGCAACGCAACGACATCTTTATATCTCAATAGAAGTATCTCAAAGATTGCCTGAAGAAGTTTGGTATGCAAGACTGCAAAGGCTTCACGACGCCAATGCCAGCCAAACATCATCTGAGTCCCGACGACAATTGTAAAGAGTTCGATCAAAAGGTATACCGCTCCATGATTGGTTCTTTACTTTATCTATGTGCATCTAGGCCAGATATTATGCTTAGTGTTTGCATGTGTGCTCGATTCCAAGCAGCACCAAAGGAATCGCATCACTTAGCTGTGAAGCGAATTCTTCGATATTTGGCTTACACCCCAACTCTAGGATTATGGTATCCAAAGGTCTCAGAGTTTGATCTGGTTGGATTCTCGGATGCTGATTATGCTGGTGACAAGGTGGATCGCAAGTCTACATCAGGCACATGTCATTTTCTGGGACGATCACTTGTATGTTGGTCTTTAAAGAAGCAGAACTGTGTATCTCTCTCCACTGCGGAATCTGAATACATTGCTGCTGCATCTTGCTGCGCTCAGCTTCTGTGGATGAAGCAAACACTCAAAGACTATGACATTCATCTGAAGCAAGTGCCACTCTACTATGACAACGAAAGCGCCATCAAGATTGCCAACAACCCAGTTCAGCACTCGAAGACAAAGCACAGTGAAATTCGTCATCACTTTCTCAGAGATCATGTTGTGAAGGAAGATATTGATATCATGCACGTCAACACTGAAGAGCAATTGGAAGATATCTTCACCAAGCCCTTGGATGACAAGAGATTTTGCAAGTTACGGTGTGAGCTAAATATCTTGGAATCCTCAAATGTCCTGTGATCAGGCACACATCCTAACACTTATTTATATTGATGACTTAGATGTGCAACACACGAAGTAAAGTATATCTTCAATCAATGAAGACATACATTCTAAGTGTGAATACATTAATGTGGAATTTGACTTCGGAGCGCCATGATAATTGTGCGTCGTGTCTGGGTCTAATACTTCCTATACGGTGGGTAACGCCACCACAAAATTCGTCTGTTTGAAGTGTTTTACCCATGGTGTTACATTTGCTGTGTCTTCACATTTGGTTTGGCTTCAATCTCAACATGTCTTCATGATTATCTTCATTATGTTGATTATATATATATACTAGTGTTCTGTCCTCGACAGCATTCACTTATAGCTATGTCTTCTTGTTGAATCTTTTGAACTAAGTGAATGTGATCGGACCCTAACCTCTGTATGCTTTCTATCTCAAACTCTATCTCTCCAAATCATATGCATTCTATTGAACTGTCGAATGTCTTCTCTGCGTCCTTGTCAGCAGAAGATACAGAGACAAACATTAAGTCTATTTTCAATGCTAATTCCTTCACCTGAAACCCGGAGAAGTGGGGACGACCACCCGACAATCCAGGCGTGCGTGGGAACGTGGAACAACCTCCGATATGTTGCATGACGGCCACGTGTTCTTCAGAGATGAATCGCCAGGGGCACCTGTGTAATAACACTGTGCCGTCCCTGTCCCTATAAATACACGCCTTACCATAGTCATTATCCTTTCTTCCACTCTCGCACGAACCCTAGCGCCACCGCTAGCCCTCGACGACACTGGCGACGAAGCGCTTAGCTGCCGCGACCTCTCCGACGCTGTCTTCATGTCGGCCGCGGACATCGTCTACTCCGCCGTCGCCGTAGGTGTCCTCCGTCCCCAAGTTAGGGCACGGACGATTGAACTGCTCGGCCTCCTCTTCCACTCCGTCTAGTAGTTCCTTGTGTGGTAAAAATACTTCCTTTTTACGGCCCCTTTGATCCTATAGATTCGTCACTTTCTACCACAAGCAGTTTCTGTTCACACAAGTTGGATCCACTTCATACTGCATCTCATATTATGCCTAGTATGTTCACTTATGCTTCACAAAGTAGTTAGATTCCTCACTTGTACTGATCTGTGGATTCGTACAAATCTGGAACCAACTCCTTATCTATGAGTGAATGTCTTCGCACGATGAGGTCAATGTCTTCTAAACTGATTTATCTTCAAAATCTTCTGAGAATGCATATGACCTCTTCCCCTTCCCTTGCACCTTAATGTTGTCACAGGTACATGTCCGTGGGAGAATCCCTTGGTTCTCATAGTCAGAATTCTTACATCATCATATAAATTCTCCCGAAGCCAGTTCATGTTTGTCCAGCAAGCGAAAGCCTTTGAAGCCTTTGAACGTATTGAAGTCATTCAGTCTAAAGTTCATGGCTGCAGAGAAATCAGTAAGGAAGGGTGGCAGAAAGCGTCGAGGAGAAACATCAAGAGATCTGCCCGATGACCTCTCAGAACTGTACAAGACAGATCCTGAAGATGATTACAATCAACGCAAGACACGAATCCAATGGATTCGACGATATTGGGTAGAACAGTGGTTCAAGTAGGGGTGGGCATAAAAACCGACGAACCAAAGACCGAACCGACACCGAAACCGAAAAATCCGAAATTTCGGTTTTTATTCCTATTACAGAAAATTTCAGTTTTTAACTCTGCTAACCGAACTTACTTCGGTTGATTCAGTTTTAGCTTGGTTAACCGAAAAGAATACCGAACATACTTGAGACGCGTGAACGCGTAACCAAACGAGGGTCTCCCGCACGTGAACGTGCAGCCAAAGGAAATCATGCGGCGTGCTCGTGGCAGCGACAAAGCACATCATGGGCCAAGCCACCAACGTGCATGCAAGGCCCAAGCTGCTATGGGCTTCTTTTTATCCAGCGAGGCTTCTGTTGTTAGTACATGTCACGTACATAAACTAGAAGGAGTCGCTCTGGTCGTTTAGTCCCACCTCGGCCGCGCACACAGAAAGGGGTGGCGTGCTAGCCTATATAATAGCGCAGTTGGATGAAAGAATCGCACTCTGCAGAAGTTCTCGGTATAAACCGAATACCAAACCGAAAAACTGGTTAACCGAACTTTCGGTTAGCTGTTTTGTGTTGTATATTTCGGTTTTCAACTTTGCAAACCGAATTTCCAAAAAAACCGAACGGTAGAAACCGATTTTTCGGTTTATACCGAATGCCCATGCCTAGGTTCAAGTACAGGTTTGTGACAAAGGAATATGCTGAGAAGAATGCCATCAAGCGACCATGGGGAGACATCCTATACAGAAATATTCAACCCAGGTCCAGAGCTGAACCCATTGAACAAGGCTTCTATCCCTGCATGGTCCGTGGACCACAGCCTGCGGATGCTGACCCATCGTCACTGCTATGGTGTCGTGATGACAATCTGTTCAAGCGCAACTTCCAGTTGACCCAGAATTCGACGAAGCAGAATAAGAAGTGATTGGGACTAGAATTCAATCCTGGTCCCTCTGCTCCCCGTGCAGATGGCACCCGCGATGCCGAACCCAATGTCGTCGGTCCGTTCTACAACCTGGTTGGCCTCATCACTCACATCTTTGTTCAAGGTGCCAAAGTGGATCATTCTGATGATGATGCTGACACTGATGAAGCCCCAGCTCCTACTCCAAAGCCGCAGAAGCCAAAGCTGCCTAAAGCTTCAAAGCCTGCCTCAGCACCAAAAATCTCACGGGCAAAGCCACTGGCTACTGCACCTCCTGAAGACAGTGTGCAATCTGAAGATCTGTCACGCATCTCCAAGCCCCCGAGAGTCAAGATGCCTCTGCCACATACCAGCCAAGAACTGACTGTTGCTGCTATTCTGCACAACGATGCCATTGATCTGTCTAGTGATGAAGATCTTGCAGACGACGCTCTTGAGCAACTGATCAAGAGCAAAGAAGAAGCAGAAATCTTCAATAATTTGCCTCTCTTTGGCGTGGCAATCATCCACGACTTCATCGATGAGTGGTTTGACACGCCCAACCTCAGCTTTGAAGATCTGCAACTTCCCATTGGCCTCAGTGTTGCCTTCCATGGCGTCATTGCTTCAGAGTTAGCTATAGCCCAGCGCATCGTTGAACTGAAGCAGAAGATTGACTTTGAGAAAGCTCAGTTCAAGAAGCATATGGCCAAGCTCAGCGTGCAAGAGGTCAAGAACTTCAAGATCATGATGCACGAGCTCAAAGAAGCCTTTCTCAAGAAGCGTGAAGAAGCTCAAGGTTCTCGTGAGCACATGAAGAGCCTGGCTGACAAGTGTGTGCAAGCCTACAATGAGGCTGAGAAGCGCAAGGCCCTTGGGCGTCCTGGCATCGACCCCAGGATGGCTGCAAAGCAGAAGAAGAAGCCCGCTATGGCCGAACCCAACGCACCAAGGCAGGAAGCACATCCCATTGTCTTCCCAACCAGCATGACTGGCTCGAAGCCAAAAGCCAGGTCTACCGCTTCAGAACTGAAGAAGACGAGGACTGCTGAGGCTGAAGCCAGAAAGAGGAAACATCCTGAAGCCTCTGCTGCTGCTCCCTCCAAGAAGAAGCGGAAGACCAAGAAGGAACGGGCTGCTCCCACAGAGCCCCTGGTTGTTGAAACTATCTCCATGGTTCGCCCTGCCGCTGAACATCAAGAGCGCCAACTGACTGTCCATGAGCCTGCTTTCACAAAGGCTCATGAAGCTGAAGACATTCCAGCAGCCGATCCCACCGCAGCTGAAGACATTGGTCACCATGACCATGTTGAAGATGATGTAATTCTTCCTCAGATCGAGCACCAACAGGTATCATCGCCTGTGCTTATGCACAACGAACTCATCAGCATTGGTTGTCCTTTGACGCCAATTGCTCAGGATGCATCATGGGCTGATCACCCACAACAACAAGTCACACCACCCCGGCAAGAAGAATAAGATGACTTTGAGGCCCAACCAACTCCATCTCCAAAGGCGTCGCCAGCGTTACGCAGGCTTCGCAAAGGACCAAGGTCTCAAGTCTCCGAGTCTGAGGCTAAAACTGCTGAAGACATTCCGGCTGCATCAGCCGATGACACCCAAGAAAAAGAACGTGTCCCTACTCTCCCAACTACTGAAGAAGCTGTTCTCGAGGAGAACGTGTCTGTGCCCGACCCTCCAGCTCATCAAGTGGAGGTAGAAAATCTTGAGGCTGCCACCACCAACACCAATGAAGCCACTGACGCTGTCATGGCTGAGGCAAATGTGGAGCCTACACCAACCCAAGAACCAGAAGTCAGCGAAGCCAATGATGCTACTGCTTCTGTTCCCGCGCCTGCTGCTGGTCCTCAGTTTGACTATCATATTGAGCATAGGCCTCAGGTACAGAAGCCAATGTCAAGGTTGCCCAGGTTTCCAGGTCCTGCATCAGCACCTGGATCCTTCAATGTCAACGGCTTCAAAGCAGACAACACCTTCTTCAATAGCTCCAAGAACCCCTACTCAAGGGAACGAATATCTTCTGATCGGTTCTGGAGCTATCCACAACGAAGCTATTACTCCTGCATTCTGTACAATCAAGGTCGCATCTTCCCACATATGCGTCTTGACACCGAAGCAATAGCTGGTCTGCCCTATTTGGGAGAAGCTCTAGATTGCTTCAAAGAGGTTGGATTGTTGCCTTTCATCGCCGACCAAGAGTACTGGAACGAAGAGTTGCTGCTCCAATTTTATGCCACACTTCACATACGTGGTTACAACAGAGATCCGAAGACTTGGGTCCTTGAGTGGATGACAGGAAATGTTCATCACGAAGCCAAAGCCTTTGATATCATTGAGCTCACTGGTCTGCCCACTCCTGGAGATCTCTATGAACCTGGATGTCAACTTCACGGTGAAGCTATGGAGAGCATCTTTCAGAAGCCTGAACCGAACATGAGTCAGATGCTCAGTATGATGAAGCCTTTGCCACAAGACGCTGCATATCCTAAGGAGTTCCTTGTTGAAGACCTGGAGTATCTGCCAAGGACCATCTATAAGGCGAACTCTCTGGCCCATCAAAGGACATTCTCCACATGCAAACCTGGAAGGTGCAATGAAGACCTTGGTCTTCTATATTCTTCATGGCAAATGCTTCAATGCACAAGACTTCTTCATCCGCCAACTTGCTGCATCAGGATCTGATCTTTTTGGCTTGAAGTTCTACGCTCCATGGATAATGCGGCTGATTAAACTCCACTCAGCTATCTCATATCAGCCATCTGCTCGCAATCATCAGATCTTTCTGCCTGATGTGGATATGTCCGTTGAAGCCATTTATTCAGAGCCTGCCAAGGAACCTCTTAGTCTTCAGAATGTGGAGCATCAAAGTTTCACTCAGAAGATTGAAGGAGTTGAAGCAGTCACTCATGTTTATCCTCTGGCTGGTACTACACGTGCACCTCATCGTGCCCTTACTGAAGCCACTGAAAGCACTATTGCCCAACGACCCAAGAAGCGATCTCGTGTTCTCAATGACTGAGAGCTTCTGGTTTCTCTTCATCAGAAACAGGATAGGCATCATGACTGGCTAAAGCGCCAAATGCACAGCCTCTTGGTGGATGTCAACCGCATTCGCAATCTTGCCACCAAGAATGCCTTTGTTGCCCATGAAACCTGTCGGCGTACATGGAAAGGGCTGACGCTTATGTGTTCTGAGGATGATCTTCAAGAGGATGGCTTCTCTGAACATTTCAAGTTTGACTCCACACCTCCCCGAAGGACTGTGTTGCGACGAACTCCATCTCTTGAAGACTCTGAGTTCTCTTCCTCTGCGGCAACCGTGAATGCCAGAGTGATCGAGGACGAAGATGATGCCACTTCACCGCCCCCTCCTTCTGCATGCCTCGACACTGCCCCAAGTTCTTCTGCACCGCCGAACACCACCGATGACCCTGCTGCTTCACCTACTCTTCATGGGAACGAGTAGACGCTCTATGTCTTCAAACCTTTTTGGTCCTCACTGACAAAAGGGGAGAAGCATATGGGCGGTTACTTTATGTTTTGCCTAGTGTTTACAACTCTCGTTTTGATACCTTTGGTTCTTTGAGTTGTAACACTTAAACTCGATGGTCGTCTGCTACTTATTTGCTATTTTGTGATGCGATGATAAATTCCGCATGTGCGATGATAAATTCCGCACTTAGATCATTTTGTAGACGTCCATTTCTCATTATGCATGTCATTATCTTCATAATACTTTTCATGCATGATGAACTGTCATCATAAGTTGAAGAGGATCTCCACAAGTATAACCTGCCATGTGCATTTGCATTCCAAAAGCAAATTACTTATATGCACACCTTCAGGGGGAGCCCTTGCAACTTATGAAGACAATTCCTTATCCTTTACAATTTCACATATTATATTCCCCGTTGAAAACTTCAACTAGTTTGTCATCAATCACCAAAAAGTGGGAGATTGTAAGTGCATCTAGTGCCACCCCTAGTTGGTTTTGGAGTATTGACGACAAACCTAGTTGAGGGACTAATGTGTTTGTGAGAATTGCAGGATAACACAGGTAGAAGTCCCTCATTGATTCGGTTTTCCTACCAGAGATGACCCCTAAAAATGTATGAAGACATCGAAGTCAATGGTGGTATGTGAAGACATTCACATTGAAGACTATGACAAGAGAAGACATCGCATGAAGACTATGGAGCACGAAGACTTAGATCTTTCGTAGTTCTTTTTCTTCTTTGTTGAGTCATAGGAACCACCGCACTGTTAAGTGGGGTCCAAGAAAACCAGTCAGAATGACTGAAGTGATGCTTAACCAAATCCTATGTCTTCGAGTGAAGACTATGAGAGCGAATCTTGTTCAGAGTTGGACAAGTCAGCTTTGCTTGTAGCCCAAGTAAAGTTGCCGTGTGTGTTTGAAATCTGACCGTTGGAACATGTGTCAGTTCCTTAGTGACCCAGGGTCATTTCGGACAAATCAGGTCGGGTTGCCTAGTGGCTATAAATAGCCCACCCCCTATAACCATAAACGGTTGGCTGCTCAGAGTTAAAGTACGGCTGTTGTCGTTTGAGAGCAACCCACCTCGAAGCCTTTGAGAGAGAATTCCTGGCGAGGATAAAGTCCTAACCACCCAGAGCCAAAGAGTGTTAGGCATCACTTAAGTCATCCTGTCTGTGTGATCTAAAGACTTATTACACTTGAGGACTGTGAATCCTCCAGCCGGTTAGGCGTCGTGTTCTGAGCATCCAAGAGTCATTGTGGATCGCCGGTGAACGAAGTCTGTGAAGGTTTGGGAGTCTACCTTGAAGACTTACCAGAGTGATTGGGTGAGGTCTACTTGACCTTTGCTCAAGGGGAATACGGTGACGACTAAAGGTTCTGAGCTGCGTGTTCAGTGCTGGGTGTCCGACACTGTGTGTCCTCAGGTTTAAATACCTAGCCGCCCTAACCAGATGTACAGTTGTCACAGCAATTGGAACTGGTCCAACAAATCATTGTCTTCAACGAGTCACTGGTTTCATCCTTCCCTTCCCTTTACTTTCTGTTGGTCCTTGTGAAGTCATTGCATGATTGCATTATCTTTTGTCTTCACTGAGTGACTACTTGTTCTGATTGGCTTCACAATATCTTCCTACCTGATCCTTACTGCCTAGCTGCTATTAGTCATTGTGCTTTCACTTCTTTGGTTACTTGACTAAGGTTGCCTAGTGTAGTCTACCTTCCGCTACGTGGTAATAGGTTTACTTCTATCGTTTGTCTTCGAAACTTCCATGTTTTGAAGACTTTCTTAAAAATCGCCTATTCACCCCCCCTCTAGTCGATCACTAGCACTTTCAGGAATGCTTGGTTACACTTAGTCCATAGGTTGATGGATGTTCAACTTTCAGACCAGGCGGATAAAATTAGTTGGAAGTTAACCACAAATGGATTATTCTCTGTGAAATCCATGTATTGGACTTAATTGACTCCTAACCATTGTCGAGGTCTTCGCACATATGGAAGATTAAAGTTCCACTCCGCATCAAGATCTTTATGTGGTTCGTCCACAAAGAAGTCATATTGACCAAAGATAATTTGATGAAAAGGAATTGGGTTGGTAACCCCAGGTGCTGTTTTTGTGATCAAAACAAAACGATTAAACACCTCTTTCTCGAGTGTCCACTTGCAAAATTGTTATGGCGATCTATTCATATAGCTTTTAACATCCAACCTCCAATGAGCATAAACACGTTACTTGGGACGTGGCTTAATGGAGTAGACATACACATGGCTAAACATATTCGGATAGGGATATGTGCTTTATTATGGGCTATATGGAACACTAGAAATGATATGATTTTTAATGGTACACCATTCACCAATTTTTTGCAGGTTATCTACAGAGCTACAGCTTGGATCCGTATGTGGTCGTTACTCATGCGAACTACAGGGGGCCTATGGTTATTGGGTGCAACCGCTGGGAGACGGTAGCACGGGCTATCTTTGACCGATTTGGATGGCGAGTTAATAGTAGGCTAGGTGTGTAGGCATCGTAGCCTGTTCTTTATCGCCGGATGTGTCGCTTTATTGCCGGATGTGGCGCTTTGCATACTTATTTTCTCCTTTTTTGCTCGAATTTTGAGCTTACTTGGATGTTAAGACTCTGTTTCGATTTCTAATAATATGGCTGCATGCATTGACTGATGTAGAGGCCGGAGGTATTCCTCCTTTTCCAAAAAAATGAGAAGATAGAACACCGGGGCCATAGGTTTACTGGTGGCATGTCTCCAAGCATAACAATGTTGTGTTGTGAACAAATTATAATTGGGCAGCGATTAAATTGCAATATTTAAATTTATGACCATGATTATTCATGATATAATATCATATAGGCATTATGTTCGTGATATGTAGACCGTTTTCCAACTGCATCTACAATTAATACTCCACCCCAAGACTGCTAACGAGCATGCATCTCGAAGTATTAAATTCATAATAAACAGAGCACTGCATTGCAATAAGCAAGTTGACATAATGTAGACAATTGAACTATCATCCAATTGTGATAAAGAAACCATCGTTTTATCCTACGTGGAAACAACACAATACGTGTCTTGTCCATTTCTGTGATTGAAATATAGATCACCAGAAGATTAGAACCATGTTGGTGCAATATCTGCCTACCTATGTTTTGGAGATTGTTGACAGAAACATTTATGGACTATTTTGTTTGCTAGTGCATACAGAGGGAAATAGTCCATACAGAACCAAAGAGAATGGTGTCTCCAGTGCCAACTTCAAGGAACTTCACCGAAGTATATCTATGTTGCAGACAAGAAAGAGCTACATCTGTTGAAGACATGTAGACGAGAAACTTATTCTCTCATTGGTTTGGCCAACTAAATTCGTTTTAGTTTCCGGTCTACAATTTTAGTTTCCAATTTACTTTCTTTGCAATCTTTTACTTTCCGATCTATAAACCAAAAATACCAAAAATATTACTTTACCATTTATCCATCTATATCTGATCTCACTTTGCAAATAATCGTGAAGGAATTGACAACCCCTTTTTTGCGTTGGGTGCAAGTTGGTGTTTGTTTGTGCATGTATTCGGTGGCTTGTCGCGTTGTCTCCTACTGGATTGATACCTTGGTTCTCAAAACTGAGGGAAATACTTACTCTACTTTGATGCATCACCCTTTCCTCTTCAAGGGAAAAACCAACGCAAGCTTAAGAGGTAGCAGGAAGGATTTCTGGCGCCATTGCCGGGGAGATCTACGCCAAGACAATACATACCAAGTACCCATCATAAACTCTCTTCCCTCGCATTTTCCTCTCCCCCACTTCTAAAACGATTTTCAAAAAGATTCGCCTTTTCTTCGCCCCTCTTCTGTTCGTCTTCTTCGTTTGCTCGTTTGCCGCCACCATGTCTGAAACTGGGGAGGTTATCGCTGAAAAGGATAGTAGTAAGGATGGGGGAAACTTTGATGCTTTTGCTAATTCTGATCCACATGAAGAAACTACTATCTTGCATGCTAAGAAATTCTGTATAGGTAGCGGAAATATTATTGGAAAGGGCGTTATTTGAGATTTCTTTACTTGTGTTGGTGGACTCCCCACTATGGGCGGATCTATCCTCCATAAAACTAGTAGCCTTGCGGACGCTATATCTTTGCTTGTTGTTGAACTTGAAAGACAATTTGTTCACATGCATCCGTCCATACAAAGGATTTTTCTAGAATTTTCTAATATCGATCATTCTTCTGTTAAGCGCGCCGCCACTATATTCCCAGCTCATGAATTTAGATTTATTATGAACGAAGCTAGTGAAATTTTCGCTCATTATAAAGTGGATGGTGGTTACTGATACGTCTCCGTCGTATCTATAATTTTTGATTGTTCCATGCCAATATTCTACAACTTTCATATACTTTTGGCAACTTTTTGTACTATTTTTGGGAGTAACATATTGATCCAGTGCCCAGTGCCAGTTCCTGTTTGTTGCATGTTTTTTGTTTCGCAGAATATCCATATCAAACGGAGTCCAAACGGGATAAAAACTGACGGAGATTGTTTTTGGAATATATATGATTTTTGGGAAGAAAAATCCACGTGAGACGATGCCCGAGGGGGCCACGAGGCAGGGGGGAGCGCCCCTGACCCTCGTGGCCACACCGTATGGCAGTTGATGCCCTTCTTTTGCCACAAGAAAGCTAATATCCGAATAGAGATCGTGTTAAAATTTCAGCCCAATCGGAGTTACGGATCTCCGGGAATATAAGAAACGGTGAAAGGGTAGAATCTGGGAACGCAGAAACAGAGAGAGACAGAGAGACATATCCAATCTCGGAGGGGCTCTCGCCCCTCCCATGCCATGGACGCCAAGGACCAGAGGGGAAACCCTTCTCCCATCTAGGGAGGAGGTCAAGGAAGAAGAAGACGAAGGGTCCCCCTCTCCCCTTCTCTTCCGGCGGCGCCGGAACGCTGCCGTGGCCATCATCATCACCGCAATCTTCACCAACAACTTCACCGCCATCATCACTAACTCTCCCCCCTCTATGCAGCTGTGTAACCTCTCTCTTACCCGCTGTATTCTCTACTTAATCATGGTGCTCAATACTGTATATTATTTCCCAATGATGTATGGCTATCCTATGATGTTTGAGTAGATCTGTTTTGTCTTATGGGCTATTTGATGATCAAGATTGGTTTGGGTTGCATGTTTTATTATTGATGCTTTCCTATGGTGCTCTCCGTGTTGCGCAAGCGTGAGGGATCCCCGCTGTAGGGTGTTGCAATACGTTCATGATTCGCTTATAGTGGGTTGCGTGAGTGACTGAAACACAAACCCGAGTAAGGGGGTTGTTGCGTATGGGATAAAGAGGACTTGATGCTTTAATGATATGATTGGGTTTTACCTTAATGATCTTTAGTAGTTGCGGATGCTTGCTAGAGTTCCAATCGTAAGTGCATATGATCCAAGTAGAGAAAGTTGTTAGATTATGCCTCTCCCTCATATAAAATTGCAATAATGATTACCGGTCTAGTTATCGATTGCCTAGGGACAAATAACTTTCTCATAACAACAAGCTCTCTACTAAAACTAATTTAGTTGTGTCTTTATCTAAACATCCCATACTTTTTATTTACGTAATCTTTATTATCTTGCAAACCTATCCAACAACACCTACAATGCACTTCTAGTTTCATACTTATTCTAGGTAAAGCGAACGTCAAGCGTGCGTAGAGTTGAATCGGTGGTTGATAGAACTTGAGGGAATATTTGTTCTACCTTTAGCTCCTCGTTGGGTTCGACACTCTTACTTATCGAAAACTGTTGCGATCCCCTATACTTGTGGGTTATCAAGACCTTTTTCTGGCGTCGTTTCCGGGGAGCAATAGCGTGGGGTGAATATTCTCGTGTGTGCTTGTTTGCTTTATCACTAAGTAATTTTTATTTGCTGTTCTTAGTTGTTCTTTATCTTTAGTTATGGATATGGAACACAAAATACCAAAAAAATTAGGTGTACTTTCTGCTCATGGAGATTGGGAACCTCCTAAAACCCTCGATGCTGGTTATGTGAAAGATATTATGTACTACTTTAATAATCCTGAGAAAACCCCATTCAATTATCTAATGGAAGTAACGTTGGATCAATGTGAATACTTTAGGGATTACCTCTTGACACAAAAAGGGAAACTATTATGGGATCAAATTCATATATTGAATTGGTATGCTAGGCAACTATGCTTGAGTTATGATTATACTTGTTGCTCTAGGATGAAGGCTCCACACCTTCCCTTTTCATGTGAATTTAATGAAACCTTGGCTTCTTATGCTAATGGTATATATGATTACTATGATGTGGAACAAATAGAAGAATTTGTTGCTTTTAAGGGTGCTTATGAAATTGAATCTTTGTTTGAAAAGTATGAAGCTTTTGATGATGATGTTTATAGGCCTGAAAATTTAGCTATCCTGAAATATTGCTATGATAATTATGAATATAATTCCTATATTAATGCGCTTATTGAGAAAGTCTCCACTGTCCTAGAAGAGACTAATATTTTGCAGGAATCTATAGAAGAAGAAGTTGATGAAACTGTGAGCTCATTGGATGAAAAAGATGAGGAGGAGAGCAAAGAACAAAAGGAGGAAGAGTGGATTGATTACCCGTGCCCACCTTCTAATGAGAGTAACTCTTCAACTCATACATTGTTTAATTCCCCTTCATGCTTACCGAAGGATGAATGCTATGATAATTTCTATGATCCCGTTGATTGTTTTGAAATATCCCTTTTTGAGGATGCTTGCTATGCTTATGGCCAACATGCCAATATGAATTATGCTTATGGAGATGAACTTGCTATAGTTCCTTATGTTAAACATGAAATTGTTGCTATTGCACCCACACATGATAGCCCTATTATCTTTTTGAATTCTCCAAACTACACTATATCAGAGAAGTTTGTGATTATAAAGGATTATATTGATGGGTTGCCTTATACCGTTGCACATGATGATTTTGATGAATATAATATGCATGTGCTTGCTGCTCCTACTTGCAATTATTATGAGAGAGGAACTATATCTTCACCTCTCTATGTTTCCAACACGATAAAATTGCAAGAAACTGTTTATACTATGCATTGGCCTTTACTATGTGTGCATGAATTGTTCTTTTATGACATGCCGATGCATAGGAAGAGAGTTAGACTTTGTTGTTACATGATATATGTTGCTTTTTGCTCACTACTAAATTACAAATCATTGTTAATTAAAATTGGCTTTGATATACCTTGGGATCCGGGTGGATTCATTACTTGAGCACTATATGCCTAGCTTAATGGCTTCAAAGAAAGCGCTGCCAGGGAGACAACCCAGAAGTTTTAGAGAGTCATTTATTTCTATTGAGTGCTTTCATATAGTTTTAAAACAACAAAAATAAAGAGGGGAACCCAAAACTTTTTCAAAAAGGAAAGTGAAAGTGAGAAAGACAAGCATTGTTGAAGTGGGAGAGCTCCTTGAACTTTGTTCATGCTCACGGCAACTTTGTGAATCTTGATTACAGAAACTTTTCAACAAAAATAATTATCCCCTTGTACAATTCCATTGTATTATAAAAATAATTTGCCAAAGGTTTGCCTTTAGGATGTTTACATTTGCTTGATGGTTTGTACGGTGCAGGACAGAAACTTTGGCTGTAGTGCGCGATTTTACATTTTTAGTTGGAACGTCAAATGGTTATGATTCTTTTTGCACTGTATTCCTATACAAATTTTTTATTTTTCCTAATTTTGGTAGAATTGTTCAAGTATCATAAGTATGGTTAATGTTCAGATTGTTACAGACTGTTCTGTTTTTGATGCATAGTTTGCTTGTTTTGATGAAACTATCGATTTATATCAGTGGATTAAGCCATGAAAAAGTTATATTACAGTAGACACAATGCAAAAACAAAATATGAATTGGTTTGCAACAGTACTTAGAGTAGTGATTTGCTTTATTATCCTAACGGATCTTACCGAGTTTTCTGTTGAAGTTTTGTGTGGATGAAGTGTTCGATGATCGAGAAGGTCTCGATGTGAGAAGAAGGAAGAGAGGCAAGAGCTCAAGCTTGGGGATGCTCGAGGCACCCCAAGTAAATATTCAAGGAGGCTCAAGCATCTAAGCTTGGGGATGCCCCGGAAGGCATCCCCTCTTTCTTCAACAAGTATCGGTATGTTTTCGGATTCGTGTCGTTCATGCGATATGTGCAATCTTGGAGCGTCTTTTGCATTTAGTTTTCATTTTTCTTTTATGCACCATGCTGGTATGAGATAGTCCTTGGCTGATTTATAGAATGCTCTATGCACTTCACTTATATCTTTTGATTATGGCTTTATAGAATGCTTCATGTGCTTCACTTATATCATTTGAAGTTTGGATTGCATGTTTCTCTTTACATAGAAAACTGCCATTTGTAGAATGCTCTTTTGCTTCACTTATATTTGTTAGAGCGTGGGCATATCTTTTGTAGAAAGAATTAAACTTTCTTGCTTCACTTATATCTATTTAGAGAGATGACATGAACTGGTCATTCACATGGTTAGTCATAAAATCCTACATAAAACTTGTAGATCACTGAATATGATATGTTTGATTCCTTGCAATAGTTTTGCGATATAAAGATGGTGATATTAGATTCATGCTAGTGGGTAGTTGTGTATTGTAGAAATACTTGTGTTGAAGTTTGTGATTCCCGTAGCATGCACGTATGGTGAACCGTTATGTGATGAAGTCGGAGCATGATTTATTTATTGATTGTCTTCCTTATGAGTGGCGGTCGGGGACGAGCGATGGTCTTTTCCTACCAATCTATGCCCCTAGGAGCATGCATGTAGTACTTTGTTTCGACGACTAATAGATTTTTGAAATAAGTATGTGAGTTCTTTATGACTAATGTTGAGTCCATGGATTATACGCACTCTCACCCTTCCACCATTGCTAGCCTCTCTAGTACCGCGCAACTTTCGCCAGTACCATAAACCCACCATATACCTTCCTCAAAACAGCCACCATACCTACCTATTATGGCATTTCCTTAGCCATTCTGAGATATATTTCCGTGCAACTTCCATCATCATCATATACATGACTTGAGCAATCATTGTCATATTACTTTGCATGATCGTAAGATAGCTAGCATGATATTTTCATGGCTTATCCGTTTTTTGATGTCATTGCTACGCTAGATCATTGCACATCCCGGTACACCGCCGGAGGCATTCATATAGAGTCATATTTTGTTCTAGTATCGAGTTGTAATATTGAGTTGTAAGTAAATAGAAGTGTGATGATCATCATTATTAGAGCATTGTCCCATGTGAGGAAAGGATGATGGAAGCTATGATTCCCTCACAAGTTGGGATGAGTCTCCGGACTTTACAAAAAAAGAGGCCAAAGAAGCCCCAAAAAAAGAGGCCAAAGAAGCCCACAAAAAAACACAAAAAATGAGAGAAAAAGAGAGAAGGGGCAATGTTACTATCCTTTTACCACACTTGTGCTTCAGAATAGCACCATGTTCTTCATATAGAGAGTCTCTTGAGTTATCACTTTCATATACTAGTGGGAATTTTCATTATAGAACTTGGCTTGTATATTCCGATGATAGGCTTCCTCAAACTCCCGAGGTCTTCATGAGCAAGCAAGTTGGATGCACACCCACTTAGTTTCAGTTTGAGCTTTCATACACTTATAGCTCTAGTGCATCCGTTGCATGGCAATCCCTACTCACTCACATTGATATCTATTCCACCTAGTTGATACGCCTAGTTGATACGCCTAGTTGATTTGAGACTATCTTCTCCTTTTTTGTCTTCTCCACAACCTCCACCATCATATTCTATTCCACCTATAATGCTATATCCATGGCTCATGCTCATGTATTGTGTGAAAGTTGAAAATGTTTGAGAACATCAAAAGTATGAAACAATTGCTTGGCTTGTCATCGGGGTTGTGCATGATTTGAATATTTTGTGTGGTGAAGATGGAGCATAGCCAGACTATATGATTTTGTAGGAATAACTTTCTTTGGCCATGTTATTTTGAAAATACATGATTGCTTTATTAGTAGGATTGAAGTATTTTTGTTTTTATATCAAATTATAGACTATTGCTTTGAATCACTCGTATCTTAATATTCATGCCATGATTAGATATGTGATCAAGATTATGCTAGGTAGCATTCCACATCAAAAATTATCTTTTTTATCATTTACCTACTCGAGGACGAGTAGGAATTAAGCTTGGGGATGCTAATACGTCTCCGTCGTATCTATAATTTTTTATTGTTCCATGCCAATGTTCTACAACTTTCATATACTTTTGGCAACTTTTTATACTATTTTTGGGACTAACATATTGATCCAGTGCCCAGTGCCAGTTCCTGTTTGTTGCATGTTTTTTGTTTCGCAGAATATCCATATCAAACGGAGTCCAAACGGGATAAAAACTGACGGAGATTGTTTTTGGAATATATATGATTTTTGGGAAGAAAAATCCACGCGAGACGATGCCTGAGGGGGCCACGAGGCATGGGGGAGCGCCCTTGACCCTCATGGACACACCGTATGGCAGTTGATGCCCTTCTTTTGCCGCAAGAAATCTAATATCCGAATAGAGATCGTGTTAAAATTTCAGCCCAATCGGAGTTACGGATCTCCGGGAATATAAGTAACGGTGAAAGGGTAGAATCTGGGAACGCAGAAACAGAGAGAGACAGAGAGATAGATCCAATCTCGGAGGGGCTCTTGCCCCTCCCACACCATGGAGGCCAAGGACCAGAGGGGAAACCCTTCTCCCATCTAGGGAGGAGGTCAAGGAAGAAGAAGACGAAGGGGACCCCTCTCCCCTTCTCTTTTGATGGCACCGGAACGCTGCTGTGGCCATCATCCTCACCGCAATCTTCACCAACAACTTGACCGCCATCATCACCAACTCTTCCCCCCTCTATGCAGCGGTGTAACCTCTCTCTTACCCGTTGTAATCTCTACTTAAACATGGTGCTCAACGCTATATATTATTTCCCAATGATGTATGGCTATCCTATGATGTTTGAGTAGATCTGTTTTGTCTTACGGGCTATTTGATGATCAAGATTGGTTTGAGTTTCATGTTTTATTATTGGTGCTGTCCTATGGTGCTCTCCGTGTCGCGCATGTCGGGATGTGGTGTTCCAGCAAACCCTTAAGGTTCGAACACTGGGGTGCGCGTTTAGTCTTTCCCTCCAACCGATCTACGCTCTAGCTCGCTAAGATCTTGCGGACAAATGCGACGAACTCACAACACAGAAGGACACGGGGTTTATACTGGTTCGGGCCACCGTTGTGGTGTAATACTCTACTCCAGTGTGGTGGTGGTGGATTGCCTCTTGGGCTGATGATGAACCATACAAGGGAAGAACGGCCTCCTGAGGTTGAGGCGTTCTTGAGCTCGGTGAGCTTGTGTGTGGGGGGTGGTCTCTCTCCCTCTCTAAAGTGGTGGCTAGTCCTATTTATAGAGGCCCTAGTCCTCTTCCCAAATATCGAGCGGGAAGGGAGCCAAAAATGGCGGGCTAATTTGAAGGGGGACACCTAGTACAAGCTATCCTGACAAAACTAGTCTTCGCGTGCACAAAGTTCTGGTGGTGACGCTGTTCTGGGCTCCACGATGACCTCCGTCTTACAGTCCATGGTCTTGGTCTTGTTGCACCTAAATGGCAACCTTTGCCTGAGGCCTCGGTACTCCGCGGCTGCGCTTGCCCCCTTTGCACCAAAGAGGAAATAAGGACGTTGCACGCGCTGGCGCCCGCCTGGTTTCGATCGTCACGGCTGACGTCACGAGAGCTTCGTGAGGTTCGCCTCGCCTTGATATCTCTGCTCGTCGTGATCCTGCCTAGCTAGGCCACTCCATAGGAGGTTCTGCATTGTTCGCCTCGTGAGGCCTAGCCCCTCGCGAGGGTCTTGGGTGCTTTGTTAGTGAAGATGGGTCGTACGGCCTGCTGGCTCGGCCACGCTGCGGGCCGCAGGCAGGCAAGTCTGGGGACCCCCGTTCCCAGAACGCCGACAGTAGCCCCCGGGCCCAAGGTGCGCTCGGGCTTGGCTTTGTGGCAAAGCGAAGGGTCAAGTTCGGAGCACCGTGGGCCCCAAAAGCCTGCGGCCTCGTTTGACGCGTGGCGGTTGATTGGACGTGGGCGTCTCCGCTTCCCCACGCTTCCTCGGCGACTGCACGACTTGAAAAGTCCTTGCGACATGCAAGGGGAAACCATCATTACTTGCGATCGTGGGAGACGCCAGTTGGCCTTCTCTTGCTACAAATGGGGAGGGGGGCGGAGCCCTCGTTGCCCATCTCTTCCTTGCTTACTTTCTCCTTCTTGCTCCACTGCTTGCTCCCATGGTGCCCATCAGAAGGTTCTCCACCGAGGAGAAGGGGAAAGCCCCCCGGGATGCCCCGGAGCCACTCCCGCCGAAGAAGAGGTCGATCCATCGCCGTTATGAAGCGGCGATGCAGGTGGTGGCGAGGCCTTTGTGCGAGCGGCCTCCACCGGGGTACCCACTACCCCTGTACGCCCAAGACGTAGGCTTGGGAGGACGAAGTGGCGAGTAGCGTCACCCACACAGCACCCGGGGTCACCGCGCCACGGCGGCACGGGCCGTCCACGCCGCATACTCCTCACGCGAGCTGGTGTTGTGGGCGCCGATGCCTCCAAACTCCTGGATCCGCTTCCCACGGTTCTTCTCTGCCGTGATGCCGCTGAGGGGGCCTCTCGAGTTCTGGCTGCAGCATGCCGATTGTGGTGCTCTGGCGATCAGAGCGAAGATCGAAGTGGTCCCCATTGGCAAAATCTTCATGACTCGCGGCTGGGGCGAGATCGCACGGATCTGTCGCGCGAGGGGTGCCCTCGCGATCCACTTCGAGTACGACCGCGCCTCCACACTTCTCTTCAAGGTCTTCGACACCGAGGGCCGCCGCCTGGAGTGCTGCTTTGGAGAGGAGCGTGAGGCTGATGCGCGCTCCGCCCGCGACTACTCCAGCATCAGCAACCCTTGGGAGTCCAGCAGCTCTTCTGAGCTCTACGAGTCTCCGGAGACGAGCGACGACAGCTACGTCCCCCCGAGCTCTTGCCATGCCCCGGGCAAGGTTGCGGCGTCCGGCCACCGCCGCCGCTGATCTGGATGGGGTTGGCGTCGGCCTCCCGTGGCCCACTGTTGATGATGGCGTCCGCCACGGGAGGATGTAGATAGGATCCCCCTTAGCATCAGCTCTTGTGTCCTGCGAAGAATCATGAATCACCCCATGGGGGCATGCAAGGATCTGCAATGCCTTTGTACCTATTATCCTTGTTATGAAGATTTGACGAACCCGCGTCCCGTTAAGGCTCGGCCTCCCCTTTCTTTCCTCGTGATAGCTTGTTGCTCTACGCTGACGGGTCCCGGTCCCAAGGCGGCTACAGCCGTCGCTGGTATGCCAGGTCGCGATGCCGTGGTCAAGGCCAGGAGGTGCGCGACCCGAGGTCCAGTAAGAGCCCCTGAGGCGCAATGCTCAGGACGCCCCCCTTAGCGCCCAAGTGGCCATGGAAAGGAAAGAAAGGAAGATGACTTGGCCGCAACAGGGTTGCGGCATGGTGTGAGCGACTATTAGGCCCAAATATTTAGCCGATCCGAGGGAGAGACTTATCTTGGTGACTTCATGGTGAATCCTCGTGTTGCGCTAGGGATGCGTGCCAACTTACGCGGCATAGCTAGGCCGGCCCGTACGAGTTTTCCTTCTCCCGAGCTCTTCTTAATTCTCTACATCCTCAGGTCCCGGCCCTCGAGTGAGCTCAGCCGCCGCTGGTATGCCAGGTCGCGATGCCGTGGTCAAGGCCAGGAGGTGAGGGCTGGAGAGCCAGTAAGAGCTCCTGAGTCGCGATGCTCAGGAGCCCCCCCTTTTAACGCACAAGCGAGTCGCACGAGAGAAAAGGAGACTCGCGGTGCCGCCCGCTATCCTTCCCGCGGGGTTCCTGTGAACAGGCATAAAAAGAAGCATGGTTTGCCATTACTGCCGCCTGCCTGCCGCCGGTTGGTCCGGATGAAGTGAAGGCACTGAGGGCCTGGCGAGGTGACATGCATGGCACGTGCCGCGAGCCAGAGCTCGACCACTCAGATTTGTCGGTCGTGGCAGGGACGGACCCATGCACCAGCGCCGTGCCTGTGTAGCGGCCCCGAGGGAGGTGATGATCGAGCAGGTGATAGCAGTTGGCAGGTTAAGCATGAATAGCATATTGTCTGGGATAAATGCAGGAAGGTACATGCCACTGGGTCTGGCCCGAGCGGCGTGGGGATGATGCAGCCCGAGGGGTGCCCACAACGAGGTAAGCTAGAAACATAAGCAGAAGGGATACATGCCACAGGGACGGACCCACGTGGCCTGGGAATAGTGCAGCTAGAGGGGCGCTCCCAGCTTAAATGAACTTGGAAGATGTCACCTGAGTCTATAGACGAAGTAGAGCTAGTGTAGCTGAAGCCACGCGTTGAAGGAATGACTCCTCATGAGCCAACGGGACCCTGAGCCTCGGGAGGCTCTGGGAGCTCAAGAGGTTTCCTGAAGACCGTCGCCATCTCCTCTAGAACGGCGTGGGACCTGGCCTCCTGAGCCGCCAGGACTTGCCGCACACTACGCTGATGGACCGACGCCACGCTCGGCAAGCCGAAGAGCATGCGAACGAAGCTGTGTGGTGGACCCTCACAGCGGCCCCGCGCATGATGGCCGGAAGCGTTCCTGAGAGGCGGCCCTGTTGAGCCCTGGGATGTCGACGCAGGCATGCAGCTCAGCACCCTCGCCTGGGTGGTGAGCCACACTCTGTGAGCAGCTGTCGCCACGCATGGCTCTTGCGTCTTGTAGCTCTTGGGTGGTCTTGGTGATGAACTCCTGGGTGGTGGGCATTCCTTGCCCCATGCTCTCCTGAGGAACATGTGCCGTGAAGCACGATTCCAAGTGGTGCCCAGGTGCCTCCCTCGTGAGATTGGCAAGGTCTGAGGCCCTCCAGAATAGAGCCCCCGAGCCTTGCCTGAGGACGGCGCCAGGCGCGCTTTCCTATGCGATGGAGGGAGGCGCCCCTGGAGCGGGCGCTGATCCCGACGCGGCTCCTGATACGACGCCATCTTCTTGGGGTCCTGCATGGCGTGGTAGCTTCTTTTTGGGGATGGTCTCCTGAGGGCCTTCACTTCTGCTATCAGGGTTGTTGATTGCTGTGGCTTGGAAGGCGTGCTCAAGGGAGCACACCGCATTCCTTTCTTCACATGGGACCGTGATGATCCCCCTGCTTCCTGACATCTTGAGAACGTTGTAGCCATGGTGAGTGACTGCCATGAACTTGGCCAGGGCTGGATACCCAAGGATGGCATTGTACGGCAGGCGGATGTGCGTGATGTCGAAGTCGATGAGCTTGGTGCGGTAATTCTTGCGCTTCCCGAAGGTGACAGGCAGGCGGACTTGCCCTATTGGTGTGGTGGAACCGCCAGTCACTCCTGAGAAAGGCTTGGTTGGCTGGAGCTGCTCATAGGGCACTTGGAGGTTGTCAAACATGTCGTCGGATAGGACGTTGAGCCCTGCGTTACCGTCGATGAGAGTCTTGGTGACTTGCACATTGCTGATGACTAGGGAGCACATCATAGGGAGTGTGCCAGCGGTGGCTGTGCACTTGAACTGGTCGGCCGAGCTGAAGGTGATGGCGCATTGGGACCACCGGAGCGGGCACGTGGCCTCAAGCTTAGGGAGCGCCGCGTTCACCTCGCGAGCGAACTGTTTGAAGATGCGTTGAGAGGCTGGGGCATGAGCACCGCCCAAGAGGCAAGTGACCGCGCGCGGCTCCTGGAAGCCCCCAGCCCCCTCGTCCTGGTGGTGGTCGTCGTTCCTCCTTGGCGGAGGCAACGGGGGAAGACCAGCGTTGCCCTGGGGGCGATCCTCACGATGCGGGTCCCTCCAGGCGCCCTTGCGAGATTGGTCTTGCCAGCGGTCCTCACGAGGCCGGTCACGCCACTCCTGGCGCGGGCCACGGTCGTCCTAGCGTCCGCCTCCACGTCCTCCTCCGCGGCCGTAGCCCCTGTCATTGCGCTCGGGGCGTCGGCCGAAGTGTCCTTCCCGAATGGCTCTGAGCTCTTGATAGTCGCTGGTGTTGTGGGTGTTCAGGTTGTGGAAGGCAGAGAATGGGTGGCCTTTCTTGGATGACTCGGGCTGATCTCTGCCTCGCTTGGTGTCGGGCTCTGCTGCAAGCACTACTGCCTCTTTGCGCTTCACGTCCTTGGCCTTGGCCTTGGCCTTCTTTTCCTCCACTCCTGCAGCTGGCAGCTCAAGGAGAGAGAGGCGCCCCTTCTCAGCTCTTGCGCACCTGGTCGCCAGGTTGAACAGCTCCTGAGATGTGCAAAGCTCCTCATGGATAGCTAGCTCTTCCTTCATCTTGACGTCGCAAACGCCGTTGTAAAACGCGGAGACGATGGCCTCATCCGTGACCTTGGGGATCTTGAGGCGGGTGCTGTTGAAGCGCTGGATGTACTTCTGGAGGGTCTCTCCTGGCTGTTGCTTGATGCGGCGTAGGTCGCCCGCGACCGGTGGGTGGTCACGAGTGCCCTGGAAGTTGGCGACGAAGCAGTCGCGCATCTCGTCCCAGGAGGAGATCGAGCCGTGATGCAGAATCAGGAGCCAGGAGCGGGCCCCATCCTTGAGAGCCATGGGAAACCAGTTCGCCATGACTTTTTCATCGCCGCTGGCCACTTCGATGCTCAACTCATAGAGCTGCAGGAACTCCGCGGGGTCGGCAGTGCCGTCATACCGAGGGGGCAGATCTGGATTGAACTTGCCTGGCCAGGCAACGCTACGCAGCTCAGGGGTGAAGGTGCGGCAGCTTGCCGTGGTTGCAGGGCCCCACTTCGGAGGCGGAGCTTGGTCTTGGCGAGGTCCGCGCTGTGCCACTGCAGGCGGCACGCGGTCTTGATGAGGTGGCGCGGGGAGTGCTGGTGCAGCTTCTCGCGGCCGCGGGATTTCTTAGCAGCTCCTTTCTTCACGCGCGGGCGCCGGGCGCGGCGGATCACGCCGCGGAGGCGCGCACTTCGGCGCCAAGGCACCGTCTTGGGGTCGAGGCGGTGGAGGCACGCCATGAGCCCCGTCGCCCGCGGTCTGCTGAGGGGGAGGCAGAGAGTGGGATGGCGCCAGAGAGCCCCCTGCGGCACGTACGAGCTCGTCGACACGGTCGAGCCACTCCTCATAGACGTCGTCGACGGGGCGGTAACGCAGGAGCTTGTTCACTGCGATGAGCGCGGCCCATGACTCCATGGGAGCACGGTGCGCGTGAGACGAAGAGCCAGCAAGGGTGAGTGATGGAGTAGCGATGCGGCCGTCCTGCCGCACCGAAGGATGTTGCGAGGATGCCTGCTGCTCGTTTCCCACCGGGCCGGTGGCAGCGTTGGCGGTGGGGGACGGAGAACGACGAGGCAGCCCGCCGACGGGAGCTGTCTAAGTGACGCGGGCGGCGAGGGCGGCCCGACGCTCAGCTTGAGCGCGGCAAGCGTTCGACGTGGAGACGACGGAGCGACGAACTGATGGAAGGGAAGCTACGGCGCACCCCTACCTATCGCGTCAAATGTCGGCATGTGGGGTTCCGGTAAACCCTTAAGGTTTGAACACTGGGGTGCGCGCGAAGTCTTTCCCTCCAACCGATCTACGCTCTAGCTCGCTAAGATCTTGCAGACAAACGCGATCAACTCACAACACAGAAGGACACAGGTTTTATACTGGTTCGGGCCACCGTTGTGGTGTAATACCCTACTACAGTGCAGTGGTGGTGGATTGCCTCTTGGGCTGATGATGAACCATACAAGGGAAGACCGGCCTCCTGAGGTTGAGGCGTTCTTGAGCTCGGTGATCTTGTGTGTGTGGGGGTGGTCTCTCTCCCTCTCTAAAGTGGTGGCCAGTCCTATTTATAGAGGCCCTAGCCCTCTTCCCAAATATCAAGCAGGAAGGGAGCCAACAATGGCGGGCTAATTTGAAGGGTGACATCTAGTACAAGCTATCCTGACAAAAGTAGTCTTCGCCTGCACAAAGTTCTGGTGGTGACGCTGTTCTGGGCTCCACGATGACCTCCATCTTACAGTCCATGGTCTTGGTCTTGTTGCCCCTAAATGGCAACCTTTGCCTGAGGCCTCGGTACTCCGCGGCGACGCTTGCCCCCTTTGCACCAAAGAGGAAATAAGGACGTTGCGCGCGCTGGCGCCCGCCTGGTTTCGTTCGTCACGGCTCACGTCACGGGAGCTTCGTGAGGTTCCCCTCGCCTTGATATCTCTGCTCCTCATGAGCCTTCCTAGCAAGGCCACTCCAGAGGAGGGCTTGCGTCGTCCGCCTCGTGAGGCCTGGCCCCTCGCGAGGGTCTTGGGTGCTTTGTTGGTGAAGATGGGTCGTACGGCCTGCTGGCTCAGCCACGCCGTGGGCCGCAGGCAGGAAAGTCTGGGGACCTCCGTTCCCAGAACGCCGACAGTGCAATCGTGAGGGATCCCTGCTGTAGGGTGTTGCAATATGTTCATGATTCACTTATAGTGGGTTGCGTGAGTGACTGAAACACAAACCCGAGTAAGGGGGATGTTGCGTATGGGATAAAGAGGACTTGATGCTTTAATGCTATGGTTGGGTTTTACCTTAATGATATTTAGTAGTTGCGGATGCTTGCTAGAGTTCCAATCATAAGTGCATATGATCCAAGTAGAGAAAGTATGTTAGCTTATGCCTCTCCCTCATATAAAATTGCAATAATGATTACCGTTCTAGTTATCGATTGCCTAGGGACAAATAACTTTCTCGTAACAACAAGCTCTCTACTAAAACTAGTTTAGTTGTGTCTTTATCTAAACATCCCCTACTTTTTATTTACGTAATCTTTATTATCTTGCAAACCTATCCAACAACACCTACAAAGTACTTCCAGTTTCATACTTATTCTAGGTAAAGCGAACGTCAAGCGTGCGTAGAGTTGTATCGGTGGTCGATAGAACTTGAGGGAATGTTTGTTCTACCTTTAGCTCCTCGTTGGGTTCGACACTCTTACTTATCGAGAACTGTTGCGATCCCCTATACTTGTGGGTTATCAGTCGCCCTCCCATAGGGGGAATTCTCTTTAATCAAGAGGATATAATGCGTTTACGGTCTTTAGATCATGTTGCTTATAACGAAAATTTAAGAAAGAGGGTTCCTACCGATTTTTTAGTCAATATGATTTTTGAGCTTAATGATGATTTTTCTATTCAAAACAACATATTGGGTTTCTCTCTTGGACACAAGCTCCTGACTATTTGCCGAAAGAATGGTTATAATGATGAGTTGGTCATACAATATGAAGGGCCGAAGTGGGAACCAATTCCTCCCGAGATCGATCTTGGGGATTCTTATCCCATTAAATTTATCCCTTTTGATTACTTTTGCTTACCTCAAAGAAAACTTTCTGCTGAACAAAGAGAGTATGAGATAAGTTTTCGAGACTTGCCTTATCATTATTACGATTACACTTAGATCAATTCGTGTTTTATGCCTAGCTAGGGGCGTTAAACAATAGCGCTTGTTGGGAGGCAAGCCAATTTTATTTTTGTTTTTGCTTTTTAGTTTCTGTTCTACAATAAATATTTCATCTAGCCTCTGGTTAGATGTGTTTTTATGTTTTAATTAGTGTTTATGCCAAGTAAGACCTTTGGGATAGCTTACAGTGATAGTTGATTTGATCCTCCTGAAAATAGAAAGTTTTGCGCTCAGGAGATTAGTTTTAATTTTTAACAGAAGCGCGATAAAATACTGATTCATTTTGCAAAGGATTAATAAACAAATTGTCAAGGACTTCCTAATTTCTTAGGATTTTGGTAATTACAGAAGTATTTGAAATATCTAGATTGCTATAAACTGTTCTGTTTTTGACAGATTCTATTTTTCGCGTGTTGTTTGCTTATTTTGATGCATTTATGGCTAGTATCGGGGGGTATGAACCATAGAAAAATTGGAATACAATAGATATTACACCAATATAAATAAAGAATGAGTTCACAACAGTAACAAAAGTGGTAATTTATTTTCTTATACTAACGGAGCTTACGAGATTTTCTGTTGAAGTTTTGTGTTGTAAAGTTTTCAAGTTTTGGATAAGGATTTGATGGACTATGGAATAAGGAGTGGCAAGAGCCTAAGCTTGGGGATGCCCAAGGCACCCCAAGGTAATATTTAAGGAGGCCAAAGAGCCTTAGGTTGGGTATGCCCCGGGAAGGCATTCCCTCTTTCATCTTCGTCTATCAGTAAATTTACTTGAGGCTATATTTTTATTCACCACATGATATGTGTTTTGCTTTGAGCGTCTTGTATGATTTGAGTCTTTACTTTTTAGTTTGTCACAATCATCCTTGCTATACACACCTTTTGGGAGAGACACACATGAATCGTGATTTATTAGAATACTCTATGTGCTTCACTTATATCTTTTGAGCTAGGCAAAATTGCTCTAGTGCTTCATTTATATCTTTTTAGAGCACGATGGTGGTTTTATTTTATAGAAATTGATGAACTCTCGTACTTCACTTATATTATTTTGGGAGTCTTTAGAACATCATGGTAATTTGCTTTGGTTATAAAATTAGTCCTAATATGATAGGCATCCAAGAGGGATATAATAAAAACTTTCATATAGAGTGCATTGAATACTATGAGAAGTTTGATTCCTTATGATTGTTTTGACATATGAAGATGGTGATATTAGAGTCATGCTAGTAAGTAGTTGTGAATTTGAGAAATACTTGTGTTGAAGTTTGTGAGTCCCGTAGCATGCACGTATGGTGAACCGTTATGTGATGGTCGGAGCATGATTTATTTCTTGATTGTCTTCCTTATGAGTGGCGGTCGGGGACGAGCGATGGTCTTTTCCTACCAATCTACCCCCCTAGGAGTATGCGCGTAGTACTTTGTTTCGATAACTAACAGATTTTTTCTATAAGTATATGAGTTCTTTATTACTAATGTTGAGTCCATGGATTATACGCACGCTTACCTTTCCGCCATTGCTAGCCTCTCTAGTACCACGCAACCTTCATCGGTACCATAGACCCACCACATTTCCTTCCTCAAAACAGCCACCATACCTACCTATTATGGCATTTCCATAGCCATTCCGAGATACATTGCCATCCAAATTTCCACCGTTCCATTTACTATGACATGCTCCATCATTGTTATTTTGTTGTGCATGATCATGTAGTCGACATTGTATTTGTGGCAAAGCCACCGTTCATAATTCTTTCATACATGTCACTCTTGATTCATTGCACATCCTGGTACACCACCGGAGGCATTCACATAGAGTCATATTTTGTTCTAAGTATCGAGTTGTAATTTTTGAGTTGTAAGTAAATAAAAGTGTGATGATCTACATTATTAGAGCATTGTACCAAGTGAGGAAAGGATGATGGACACTATGATTCCCCCACAAGTTGGGATGAGACTCCGGATGAAAAATTAAAAAATAAAAGAGGCCAAAAAATGAGAGAAGGCCCAACAAAAAAATGAGAGAAAAGAGAGAAGGGACAATGTTACTATCCTTTTGCCACACTTGTGCTTCAAAGTAGCACCATGATCTTCATGATAGAGAGTCTCCTATGATATCACTTTCATATACTAGTGGGAATTTTTCATTATAGAACTTGGCTTGTATATTCCAATGATGGGCTTCCTCAAAATGCCCTAGGTCTTCGTGAGCAAGCGAGTTGGATGCACACCCACTTAGTTTTCTTTCTGAGCTTCCATAAACTTATAGCTCTAGTGCATCCGTTGCATGGCAGTCTCTACTCACTCACATGGATATCTATTAATGTGCATCTCCATAGCCCATTGATACGCCTAGTTGATGTGAGACTATATCCTTCTTTTTGTCTTCTCCACAACCACCATCTATTCCACCTATAGTGCTATATCCATGGCTCACGCTCATGTATTGTGTTAAAGTAGAAAAAGAATGAGAACGTCAAAAGTATGAAACAACTGCTTGGCTTGTCATCGGGGTTGTGCATGATTTGAATGTTTTGTGTGATGAAGATGGATCATAGCCAGACTATATGATTTTGTAGGGAGAAGCTTTCTTTGGCCATGTTATTTTGAGAAGACATAATTATTTTGTTAGTATGCTTGAAGTATTATTGTTTTTATTTCAATAGAAAATTTGTTTTGAATCTTACGGATCTGAACATTCATGCCACAATAAAGAGAATTCCATGGATAAATATGTTAGGTAGCATTCCACATCAAAAATTCTGTTTTTATCATTTACCTACTCGAGGACGAGCAGGAATTAAGCTTAGGGATGCTTGATACGTCTCCAACGTATCTATAATTTTTGATTGTTCCATGCTATTACATTATCTGTTTGGATGTTTTATATGCATTAATATGCTATTTTATATGATTTTTTGGGACTAACCTATTAACCTAGAGCCTAGTGCCAGGTTTTGTTTTTTTCCTTGTTTTAGAGTTTCATAGAAAAGGAATACAAAATGGAGTCCAAACGGAATAAAACTTTCGTGATGATTTTTCTTGGACCAGAAGACACCCAAGAGACTTGGAGTGCAAGTCAGAAGAGCCATGAGGCGGCCACAAGGGTGGAGGGCGCGCCCAGGGGGGGTAAGGCGCACCCCCGACCTTGTTTGCCCCTCGGTGACCCCCTGACCTAGATCTTCCTCGTATATATGTACTCATATACCCTGAAAACTTACGGGGGAGCCACAAAACCACTTTTCCACCGTCGCAACCTTCTGTACCCGTGAGATCCCATCTAGGGACCTTTTCCAGCATCTTATTGGACGGGGATTCAACCATGGAGGGCTTCTACATCAACACCATTGCCTCTCCGATGAAGCGTGAGTAGTTTACCACAGACCTACGGGTCCATAGATAGTAGCTAGATGGCTTCTTCTCCCTCTTTGGTTGACTAGATGGAAAATAAATCGTAATATTTACTTTCTTAAGAGAAGCCTCTAGTGAATCAAAGAGAGAGAAGAAGCCATCTAGCTACTAGCTATGGACCCGCAGGTCTGTGGTAAGCTACTCACACTTCATCGGAGAGGTAATGGTGTTGATGTATAAGCCCTCCGTGATTGAATCCCCCTCCGATAGGATGCCGGAAAAGGTCCCTAGATGGGATCTCACAGGTACAGAAGATAGCGGCGGTGGAAAAGTGGTTTCGTGGCTCCCCTAGAAGTTTTCAGGGTATATGAGTATATATACGAGGAAGATCTAGGTCAGGGGGTCACCGAGGGGCCCACAAGGTCGGGGGGCGCGCCCTTCCCGCTGGGCGCGCCCTCCACCCTTGTGGCCGCCTCGTGGCTCTTCTGACTTGAACTCCAAATCTCCTGGGTGTCTTCTGGTCCAAGAAAAATCAACGTGAAAGTTTTATTTCGTTTGGACTCCGTTTGGTATTCCTTTTCTGTGAAACTCTAAAACAAGGAAAAAACAGAAACTGACACTGGGCTCTAGGTTAATAGGTTAGTCCCAAAAATCATATACAATAGCATATTAATGCATATAAAACATCCAAAACAGATAATATAATAGCATGGAATAGTCAAAAATTATAGATACGTTGGAGACGTATCACAACGCCTCTCCGAGTGATTTGAGTTTAAGATCCACCGACAGAGAAAATCAAGAGCCCAAACTTAGATAGTGGTTTAGCATCACAGTAGTTTTGAGTTAGAGTTCTTGTACCTATTACTCTTGAGAGCTGCACACTCTCTAAAGGGATAGGTTTCCGCTCGAGTGTTGAAGAGTTGTTGTCTTCACCGAGCTAGATCTTCAGCAACCAAGAGTGATTGTCATTCGCGAAGGTCGACCGAAGGTTTGGGGACCATCGACAAGTATCTACCACGAGTGAAATCAACTGAAGTCTGGTCGGCTTTGAATTGAAGGAGAATAGGGTAAAGAGAGTTTATCTTCCGTGTGAAGTCATAGCCCCTCCAACCAAACGTAGCCCTTTGGCATAATGGTGAACTAGTCTACCAAATTCAACTGTCGCCAAGGAGCACCACTCGTTCATTCTACTTTACTGCATTTCATTCAACAGTTTACTTTCTTGCTCTCCTCCGCATTGCCGTAGTCAATCCTTGTGGCCAAGTTAGGGCGTTTGGATCTGGAACTAGCCCTTCTACTCCTTTGTTCTAGGGATGTTCTTACCAACGCATATTTCTCTTGATTTATTTCCTTGTGGTAGATCTTTAGGGTTCTCTAAGTCTTGACTGGTACGGTTTGTAGTTTTTCCCTTGTACTATCTATCTTGAATCTAGGGTTCATGAGTACTATTTCGAAAGATTAGATAGTTGTTACTCTGCCTTGGCATGTTGCAATTCTGTCGATGATGTCTTCCAAATATGTATGCCATGGATTCCCTTGCTGCTTCCAAAAAAACCTTCTGTTTTCAGTCAAAATTGCTTGTGTGCATGTTTGTGACCCTATCTTGTTTTCCCCTCGTATCTACTCATTTTTCTCAGGTTGTACGTGGCACAAAGCTCGAAAGAGCAGTCTGGTTCTGAATGTGAAATGTCATAGTTGCCTCCCTTGTCTAAACATCAGAGGTTGATTGGTGGAGGAAAACAATCCAAGCCACCCAAAATACTGAATAAGAAGTCTGAGTCTGAATTCAAAGAAGAGGAAGATGCTATTCCCTCGGCTCACAGTCAGCCCGAGGATGAACACGTCACCGATGCAATGACTCTATTTTCTGATGGACGTCCCAAGAAGGGTGGTCATGGCAGAGAGAGGAATACAACAACAGAAATGTCTGACCCGAAAGCTATAAATCTCCACCTGGAGTTGAAACAACTACTAAGAGAAACATCAGACTACAAAGGATTCGCCGCCACTGGGCGAAGAAATGGTTTAACCATGAGAATGTTCGAAGGAAATATCAAATCTTATTTTCATTCATTCCGCCTTGGAATGATTATATTGTGGAAAATTGCCTCGACCCGAACGATCAAAAAGTAAGGCCGACTCCAACTAAAGATGCTCATCCTGACTTCCTGAAGACAATTACTGGTTTTCCCAAAGAAGTGGAAAAGAGAGCAAAATCCAAGTCCAAGCGTGATGCCAGAGCAGCGAAGAAGAATCAAATTGAACAGAAAAACATCGAACTGACCCAGCAAGACGTACAAGAGAAAAAGGAACGTGCCTCTGCCCAAAAAGAAAGGAAGGCAAGGAAGTCAATTTCCCCTCGAGCTTCCCGAAAGAAATCTATTGCTAGAAAAACCAAGAAGGCAACTTCTTCCTTATCCGATGAGTCATCCGATGAAGATGTTCCCGATGAAATACCAATGTATGATCAGCGAGCTCTTCTTAACAAGCCATATCAAATTTCCTCACCAGCAAAAGTTTCACCCCCACTGAGGATGTCACCAAGGCTCGCACCTGCACCGGTCTCTGATAAACCTTTGGGTTCTACCGCCCCATCTGCGAAGAGAAAGCTGTTTCACGAAGAGAAAGTTGTTGCTTCTATTAAGAAAGCTAAAACCAGTGTTCCTTCTTCCACAGAGGAACAAGGGTATGACTTTGGTCTCAAGATTGATGTCATTGAAAGTGTTGCCTATGATGCAAAATCATTTGATTTGAGAAGTTTGGGCCTTCCTGAAGATGTTACCAAGCTGGTAACAAAACATTTTGCTGGTCTGGAGAAAATTACCAATAGGCTAAATCAGGATGTTGAGGACAAGAAAACCATCGAGCAAATGAGATGGGATGCCATCACTGAATCTGAAAGGAAGGAGTTGAACAAGGAAATTGTCGAAATCACAAAAGCTCTCAGTGTGATGAGGAATGATAAAATTGACTGGCATACACGGCTAAAAATGGAGTTTCTCATATATGTGACCGAAGGAATGAAGAGATTTACCGTCGGACAATTCTTGCTCAACGAAGAATAAAAGAAGAAAAGCGTCAGAAGGCAAAGGCAAGAGCCAGCAAACCGAAGGCAATCAAAGATCGCCATATTCAAAATGTTGCGACTGATGCTCCTGTTGACTCAATTGCTCCTCTGCAACAGATACCACCGTCCCCTCCTCACGAGGATGATCCCATGCAACAAGTTGTGCCTGCGGTGGTTATCATTCCTACCTCAATTACTCAAGAGACTAATGGTGTTGACAGCTTTCTGAACAACCCTGATGAAGGAAATGCCCGGCCCGAGCAACAAGCCCTAGAAGATAAAATTGATGAAGAGATTGAGTTTGACAAGGCAGTTTCATCGCCTCTGAGGGAAATGCAAGTTGAGCCCTCCGGATCCAGCAAGGAGGAGAATGATAAGGTTGAGGGGGAGCTAAATGCTTCCAGAGGAAATACTGCCACGATCACCTCATATGGTGCCCCTACCTAGATGGAGGTTGATCCTACTCTTGCTTCTACTGATTCGTAGCCAGAATAGGAAGAAAAGAAATCTGAAGAGCCGAGGGCTCATGAACAAGTTGTACCGCCTATTATGCCCCAGGAAACCGAAAAGATGCTATTGTGACCCAAGTGTCCAAAGAGGTTGTTGTGCCTCCCTCTGTTGAAAATGCACGGAAAGAAAAGGCCCTAGTGCCTTTTAGTCAGAAAGCTGCTGAAGGAGTTCTAGCGAAAGAAAATGAAGGTTAGACTAGTGCTTAATGCCATCTGCTCCACCGAAGATGAAAAGGCCCCTTGCTCCACTCAACCCCATTGATGAAAATATGCCAGCACTTGATGATTCTCGGTCCATGGAAATAAGCGATGAAGAAAATCTAAAAAATCCTCAGGAACCATTTCCCCTGTTCTCTACTGAATATGGCACAAATGGTCCTGCATTCAATGAGCAGCTTCATCTTTTGAAGCTAGCTTTCTTTGGAACCAGCCCATATGAAAGGGAGAGAACTTCACTATCATCCATATTTTGTTCTTCGTGCTGCATGAGATATCTTTCGATCTGATGAGTTAGCATTACTTGCTTCACAAGCAATGTTACCATTGTGCTCAAAATCCGACTGTTAGACTCGTGTCTTTCGGCCATTGGCTGCCTTTGATGTCCAATTTGGTCATTTCCCATCAGGGAAGGCTACAGCAATAAATAGCCACCCCGCTCCAACATTGTCCGTTGGCTGATTCACTTGAGATTTCTGAGAAGATTGATTTGAGCAACCCCTCTCCGAGTGATTTGAGTTTAAGATCCATCAAGAGAAAAATTAAAGAGCCCAAACTTAGACAATGTTTTAGCATCACAGTAGTTCTGAGTTAGAGTTCTTGTACCTATTACTCTTGAAAGCTACACACTCTCTAGATAGATAGGTTTCCACTCGAGTGTTGAAGAGTTGTTGTCTTCACCGAGCTAGATCTTCAGCAACCAAGAGTGATTGTGGTCCGCGAAGGTCGACCGAAGGTTTGGAGATCACCGACAAGTATCTACAATGAGCTAAATCAACTGAAGTCTGATCAGCTTCTAGTTGAAGGAGAATAGGGTTAAGAGAGTTTATCTTCCGTGTTAAGTCATAGGCCCTCCAACCAGACGTAGCCCTTTGGTAGAAGGGTGAATTGGTCTACCAAAATCAACTCTCGCCATCGGGCAGCACTGGTTCGTTCTACTTTACTACATTTCATTCAGTAGTTTACTTTCGTGCTCTTTGTTGACAGTTTGTCCGATCAGTAACACATGTTGTTTCATTCCTTTGCATCGATCATCTCTGTTGCTCACTTCAGATATCATTGTGTTCACCCTATTGCATTCTCATCACTATCTTCTATTGGGGAATGCTATAATTTCAAAAAAATTCCTACGCACACACAAGGTCATGGTGATGCATAGCAATGAGAGGGGACAGTATTGTCTACATACCCTCGTAGACCGTAAGCGGAAGCATTATGACAACGCGGTTGATGTAGTCGTACGTCTTCACGATTGACCGATCCTAGTACCGAAAGTACGGACCTCCGTGATCTGCACACGCTCGGCTCGGTGACGTCCCACGAACTCATGATCCAGCAGAGTGTCGAGGGAGAGCTTCGTCAGCACGATGGCGTGATGATGGTGATGATGATGCTACCGGAACAGGGCTTCGCCTAAGCACCGCTACAATATGACCGAGGTGGATTATGATGGAGGGGGGCACTGCGCACGGCTGAGAGATCAGTTATCAACTTGTGTGTTTATGGGGTGCCCCTGGCCACGTATATAAAGGATGGAGGGAGGAGGAGGCCGGCCGTCATAGGTCGCGCCCAAAGTGTGGAGTCCTACTAGGACTCTCTAGTCCTGGTAGGATTCTACCTCCTACATGGAATAGGAAAAAGGGAAGGGAGAAGGAGAAGGAAGGAAGGGGGCACCCCCTTTCCCTAGTCCAATTCGGACCAGTCCATGGGGAAGGGGGGCGGCCACCCTTGAGGCCTTTCTCTCCTTTCCCGTATGGCCCATTAAGGCCCAATATGAATTCCCGTAACTCTCCGGTACTCCGAAAAATACCCGAATCACTCAGAACCTTTCCGTTGTCCGAATATAGCCTTCCAATATATCGATCTTTATGTCTCGAACATTTCGAGACTCCTCGTCATGTCCCCGATCTCATCCAGGACTCCGAACAAACTTTGGTCATCAAATCACATAACTCATAATACAAATCGTCACAGAACGTTAAGCGTGCGGACCCTATGGGTTCGAGAACTATGTAGACAGGACCGAGATACATCTCCGGTCAATAACCAATAGCGGAACCTGATTGCTCATATTGGCTCCTACATATTCTACGAAGATCTTTATCGGTCAAACCGCATAACAACATACATTGTTCCCTTTGTCATCGGTATGTTACTTGCCCGAGATTCGATCGTCGGTATCTCAATACCCAGTTCAATCTCATTACAGGAAAGTCTCTATACTCGTTCCGTAATGCAACATCCTGTAACTAACTCATTAGTCAAATTGCTTGCAAGGCTTATAGTGATGTGCATTACCGAGAGGGCCCAGAGATACCTCTCCGATACACGGAGTGACAAATCCTAATCTCGATCTATGCCAACTCAACAAACACCATCGGAGACACCTGTAGAGCATCTTTATAATCACCTAGTTACGTTGTGACGTTTGATAGCACACAAGGTGTTCCTCCGGTATTCGGGAGTTGCATAATCTCATAGCTAGTTGATGACCCACAAGTATAGGGGATCTATCGTAGTCCTTTCGATAAGTAAGAGTGTCGAACCCAACGAGGAGCGGAAAGAAATGATAAGCGGTTTCCAGCAAGGTATTCTCTGCAAGTACTGAAATAAGTGGTAACAGGTAGTTTTGTGATAGTATCATTTGTAACGAGCAACAAGTAACAAAAGTAAATAAGGTGCAGCAAGGTGGCCCAATCCTTTTTGTAGCAAAGGACAAGCCTGGACAAACTCTTATATAGAGAAAAGCGCTCTCGAGGACACATGGGAATATCATCAAGCTAGTTTTCATCACGCTCACATGATTCGCGTTCGGTACTTTGATAATTTGGTATGTGGGTGGACCAGTGCTTGGGTGCTGCCCTTACTTGGACAAACATCCCACTTATGATTAACCTCTATTGCAAGCATCCGCAACTACAACAAAAGTATTAAGGTAAACCTAACCATAGCATGAAACATATGGATCCAAATCAACCCCTTACGAAGCAACACATAAACTAGGGTTTAAGCTTCTGTCACTCTAGCAACCCATCATCTACTTATTACTTCCCAATGCCTTCCTCTAGGCCCAAACAATGGTGAAGTGTCATGTAGTCGACGTTCACATAACACTGCTAGAGGAGAGACAACATACATCTCATCAAAATATCAAACGAATACCAAATTCACATGACTACTAATAGCAAGACTTCTCCCATGTCCTCAGGAACAAACGTAACTACTCACAAATCATAAACATGTTCATAATCAGAGGGGTATTAATATACATATATGATCTGAACATATGATCTTCCACCAATTAAACCAACTAGCATCAACTACAAGGAGTAATTAACACTACTAGCAACCTACTAGCACCAATCCCGGACTTGGAGACAAGAATTGGATACAAGAGATGAACTAGGGTTTTGAGAGGAGATGGTGTTGATGAAGATGTTGATGGAGATTGCCCTCTCCCGATGAGAGGAGTGTTGGTGATGACGATGGCGATGATTTCCCCCTCCCGGAGGGAAGTTTCCCTGGCAGAACAGCTCTGCCGAAGCCCTATATTGGTTCCACCAAGGTTCCGCCTCGTGGCGGCGGAGTTTCGTTCGAGAAGATGGCTTCCTATTTTTTTCCCATCGAAAGACTTCATATAGCAGAAGATGGCCACCGGAGGGCCACCAGAGGCCCACGAGGTAGGGGGCGCGCCCAGGAGGGTAGGGCGCACCCCCACCCTCGTGGGCAGGGTGTGGCTCCCCTGGTGAACTTCTTCCGCTGAGTATTTTTTATATATTCCGAAAACGTCTTCCATGAAGTTTCAGGACTTTTGGAGCTGTGCAGAATAGGTCTCTAATATTTGCTCCTTTTCCAGCCCAGAATCCCAGCTACCGGCATTCTCCCTCTCTATGTAAACCTTGTAAAATAAGAGAGGATATGTATAAGTATTGTGACATAATGTGTAATAATAGCCCATAATGCAATAAATATCGATATAAAAGCATGATGCAAAATGGACGTATCAACTCCCCCAAGCTTAGACCTCGCTTGTCCTCAAGCGAAAGCCGAAATCGAAAAATATGGCCACATGTTTAGAGATAGAGGTGTCGATAAAAATAAAATACGGACATGAGGGCATCATGATCATTCTTAGAACAACAACTTATATAATTTTTATCATATGATCTCTTATGCTAGAGTAATAATTCAATCACAATTTCAAGTATGAATCGTATACTTCGTTGAAAACTAACAAACTATAATCTCAGTCATTGGAGCAATTGCAATTTATCATAACATAGGAAAGAGTCAATGTATAAGAGCTTTTCAGCAAGTCCACGTACTCAACTATCATATAATCTTTCACAATTGCTGACACTCATGCAATACTTATGGGTACAGAGGTTTAATCGGACACAGAGAAAGATAGGGGCTTATAGTTTTGCCTCCCAACGTTTTACCTCAAGGGTAAAGTCAACAATAATAGTTCATGAAAACTCACATCCAATTAGCCATATGTACCAGGATCTTTCCAACATACCTTTGCTTGCGAAAGGATAAAATGTAAAAAGGAAGGGTGAAGATCACCATGACTCTTATGCAAGGTAGGAGATTATAGTAAAAGATAGGCCCTTCGTAGAGGGAAGCAGAGGTTGTCATGCGCTTTTATGGTTGGATGCACAAAATCTTAATGTGAAATAACGTCACTTTATATTGCCACTTGTGATATGGACCTTTATTATGCAGTCTGTCGCTTTTATTTCTTCAATATCACACGATCGTATAAAGCTTATTTTCTCCCACACTAATAAGTCATACATATTTAGAGAGCAATTTTTATTTGTTGCACTGATGACAACTTACTTGGAGGATCTTACTCAATGCATTGGTAGGTATGGTGGACTCTTATGGCAAAACTGGTTTTAGGGTATTTGAAAGCACAAGTAGTATCTCTACTTGGTGCAATGAATTTGGCTAGCATGAGGGGGAAAGGCAAGCTCAACCATGTTGGATGATCCATGACAATATAATTTATCTCAGATGTAAGAAAACATAACCCATTATGTTGTCTTCCTTGTCCAACGTCAACTCTGTAGCATGTCATATTTTAATGAGTGCTCACAATCATAAAAGATGTCCAAGATAGTATATTTATATGTGAAGACCTCTCTTTCTTTATTACTTCCTATTAATTGCAACAATGACCAAAACTATGTTTGTCAACTCTCAACAACTTTTATTCATCATACTCTTTTTATGTGAGCTCATTACTATCCATAAGATCCATATGATCTCTTTGTGTCCTTTTTATTATTTCTCTTTTCTTTTATTCACTTAGGATCATGGCAAAATAATCAAGCCCTTGACTCAACACTAATCTTTATTATATATAGCTCACGGACTCGATTACATGGAAGGATCATAAAGCAAAACTCACAACTAGATCATACTAAAAGCTTTTATTCTACTAGATCAAGATATTATCAAAAGGATCGAACTAAGAAAAACGGTAAAGATAAAAGTGATGGTGATACGATACCTTGGCACTCCCCCAAGCTTGGCAGTTGCCAAGGGGAGTGCCCATACCCATGTGATTATGTCTCCCTTTTCGGGGATGGTGATGTGATATTCTTGGCGATGATGCCCCTCAGGATACAATTCTCCTCCTCGAGCTTATTGATTTGCTGCTTGAGGTCCATTATTTCCTTTCGGAGTTTTCCTGTAACAGCCAAAGCTCCCTGCACCCAAGGGTGCTGCATAGCTGCGGGAGAACCAGTGACACTCTTTTTCATATTCTCATAAGAAAGAAATCTATCATTGGAAGGGATAACCGAGTTTGGACTAGCCGAGCTCTGCAGTTCTCCCATTGCGAATCCAGATCAGAAGCGGGAAGTGACTTCTTGATCTTCTTCCATGGCATCTATCCTCTTCAAATCAGCCTCCATCCCTTCCTCCGTTGCTTGCCCAAAGAGTTCAACATTGTTGTTTTTCATTGATCTCGGTGTTGAATGAGACACCCGGCTCTCCCCGACTAACTCTTGGGAAGACATCTTGCTCTAATCTGCAGCAGCAACAGCTCGAAACACAAACAGAGGATAATTGTGTGATACGGGAGTCAAAACCCCCGGGAGATTATATAATGAATTTTTACCGACCAAAATACGTATGGTTCAAGAAAACGGAGTCCGGAGAGCGCACGACGTGCCCACGAGGTAGGGGGCGCACCCAGGGGGGTAGGGCGCGCCCTCCACCCTCGTGGAGGCCTCGTGTCCTTCCCGGACCGCTTCTTATTTTTCTATTTTTCTAAATATTCCAAAACGTAGAAATATTGCCTAAAAAACTGTTTTGGAGTCGGTTTACTTACCGTACCACATACCTATTCCTTTTCGGAGTCTGAAACGTTCCGGAAAGTGTCCCTTATGTATTCCTCCGGGGATACGGTTTCAATAACATTGCTTTCAACATTTATGGGATTACCTGAGATATAATGTTTGATTCTTTGACCGTTCACCACCTTCGGATTTGTGCCTTCAAAGTTGTTGATTTTTATGGCACCGGAACGATAGACCTCCTCGATAACGTAAGGACCTTCCCATTTAGAGAGAAGTTTTCCTGCAAAAAATCTTAAACGAGAGTTGTATAGCAATACATAATCACCTACATTAAACTCATGCTTTTGTATTATTTTATCATGCCATCTTTTAACTTTTTCTTTAAACAACTTGGCATTTTCGTAGGCTTGGGTTCTCCATTCATCGAGTGAGCTAATATCAAATAACCTCTTCTCACCGGCAAGTTTAAAATAATAATTGAGCTCTTTAATAGCCCAATATGCCTTGTGTTCTAGTTTGAGAGGTAAGTGACATGCTTTTCCATAAACCATTTTATACGGAGACATACCCATAGGATTTTTGTATGCAGTTCTATAGGCCCATAATGCATCATCAAGTTTCTTGGACCAATTCTTTCTAGACCTATTGACAGTCTTTTGCAAAATTAATTTGAGCTCTCTATTACTCAATTCTACTTAACCACTAGACTGTGGGTGATAAGGAGATGCAATTCTATGATTAACATCATATTTAGCAAGCATTTTACGGAAAGCACCATGAATAAAATGTGAACCACCATCAGTCATTAAATATCTAGGGACTCCAAACCTTGGAAAAATAACTTCTTTAAGCATTTTAATAGAAGTGTTATGATCAGCACTACTAGTTGGAATAGCTTGTACCCACTTAGTAACGTAATCAACAACAACTAAAATATGTGTATAACAATTAGAGGAAGGAAAAGGTCCCATATAGTCAAAGCCCCAAACATCAAATGGTTCAATAACGAGTGAATAGTTCATGGGCATTTCATGACGTCTACTAATATTACCAATTCTTTGACATTCATCACAAGATAAGACAAACTTACGGGCATCCTTGAAGAGAGTAGGCCAATAAAAACCAGATTGCAATACCTTATGTGCAGTCCTATCTCCAACATGGTGTCCTCCATAAGCTTTGGGGTGACACTTGCGTAGGATCTGTTCCTATTCATGCTCAGGTACACAACGTTTAATAATACCATCTACTACTTTATAAAGATGTGGGTCATCCCAAAAGTAATGCCTCAAATCATAGAAGAACTTTTTCTTTTGCTGGTATGTGAAACTAGGTGGTATAAACTTAGCAACAATGTAATTAGCATAATCAGCATACCATGGAGCAGTTGAAGGAAATATGCCCTAGAGGCAATAATAAAGTTATTATTTATTTCCTTATAATCATGATAAATGTTTATTATTCATGCTAGAATTGTATTAACCGGAAACATAATACATGTGTGAATACATAGACAAACAAAGTGTCACTAGTATGCCTCTACTTTACTAGCTCGTTAATCAAAGATGGTTATGTTTCCTAACCATGAACAATGAGTTGTTATTTGATTAACGAGGTCACATCATTAGTTGAATGATCTGATTGACATGACCCATTCCATTAGCTTAGCACCCGATCGTTTAGTATGTTGCTATTGCTTTCTTCATGACTTATACATGTTCCTATAACTATGAGATTATGCAACTCCCGTTTGCCGGAGGAACACTTTGGGTGCTACCAAACGTCACAACGTAACTGGGTGATTATAAAGGAGCATTATAGGTGTCTCCAAAGGTAGATGTTGGGTTGGCGTATTTCGAGATTAGGTTTTGTCACTCCGATTGTCGGAGAGGTATCTCTGGGCCCTCTCGGTAATGCACATCACTTAAGCCTTGCAAGCATTGCAACTAAATGAGTTAGTTGCGGGATGATGTATTACAGAACGAGTAAAGAGACTTGCCGGTAACGAGATTGAACTAGGTACTGGAATACCGACGATCGAATCTCGGGCAAGTAACATACCGATGACAAAGGGAACAACGTATGTTGTTATGCGGTCTGACCGATATAGATCTTCGTAGAATATGTAGGAGCCAATATGGGCATCTAGGTCCCGCTATTGGTTATTGACCGGAGACGTGTCTCGGCCATGTCTACATTGTTCTCGAACCCGTAGGGTCCGCACGCTTAAGGTTACGATGACAGTTATATTATGAGTGTATGCATTTTGATGTACCGAAGGTTGTTCGGAGTCCTGGATGTGATCACGGACATGACGGGGAGTCTCGAAATGGTCGAGACATAAAGATTGATATATTGGAAGCCTATATTTGGACATCGGAAGTGTTCCGGGTGAAATCGGGATTTTACCGGAGTACCGGGAGGTTACTGGAACCCCCTGGGAGCCATATGGGCCTTAATGGGCTTTAGTGGAAAGGAGAAAGGGGCAGCCCAAGGTGGCCGCACGCCTTCCCCCTTCCCCTAGTCCTATTAGGACTAGGTTAGGTGGCCGGCCCCCCTCTCCCTCTTTCCCCCTCGGGGAATCCTAGTCCAACTAGGATTGGGGGGGAGTCCTACTCCCGGGAGGAGTAGGACTCCTCCTGCGCCCTCCTCCTGGCCGGCGGCCCCCTCCCCCTTGGCTCCTTTATATACTGAGGCAGAGGCACCCCAGAAACACACAAGTTGATCCACGTGATCTATTCCTTAGCCGTGTACGGTGCCCCCTGCCACCATATTCCTCGATAATACTGTAGCGGAGTTTAGGCGAAGCCCTGCTGCTGTAGTGCATCAAGATCGTCACCACGCCATCGTGCTGACGGAATTCTTCCCCGACACTTTGCTGGATCGGAGTCCGGGGATCGTCATCGAGCTGAACGTGTGCTCGAACTCGGAGGTGCCGTAGTTTTGGTGCTTGATCGGTTGGATCGTGAAGACGTACGACTACTTCCTCTACGTTGTGTCAGCGCTTCCGCAGTCGGTCTGCGTTGGGTACGTAGACAACTCTATCCCCTCTCGTTGCTATGCATCACATGATCTTGCGTGTGCGTAGGAAATTTTTTGAAATTACCACGAAACCCTTCAGCAGTATGAGAAGCATTTATAACATTTAATTGCTCATCAGGAAAGCTACCATCAATAGGTAGTGGGTCATCAAGCACATTTTCTAACCTAGACAAGTTGTCTACAACGGGGTTCTCAGCTCCCTTTCGATCAACAATATGTAAGTCAAATTCTTGTAGCAAGAGAACCCATCTAATAGGTCTAGGTTTAGCATCTTTCTTTTACATAAGATATTTAATAGCAGCATGATCAGGGTGAATAGTTACTTTCGAATCAACAATATAAGGTCTGAACTTATCACAAGCAAATACAACTGCTAAGAATTCTTTTTCAGTAGTAGCATAATTTCTCTGAGCATTATCTAGAGTTTTACTAGCATATTGAATAACATTTAGTTTCTTATCAACTCTTTGCCCTAGAACAGCACCTACAGCATAATCACTAGCGTCACACATAATTTCAAAAGGTAAATCCCAATCAGGTGGCTGAACAATAGGTGCAGAGATCAATGTTTTCTTAAGTATTTCAAATGCTTCTACACAATCATAATCAAAGACAAATGGTATATCTTTTTGTAATAAATTAGTCAGAGGCCGAGAAATTTTGGAGAAGTCCTTAATGAACCTCCTATAAAAACCGGCGTGACCAAGGAAACTTCTTATACCTTTGATGTCCTTGGGACATGGCATCCTTTCAATAGGATCAACCTTGGCTTTATCAACTTCAATACCTCTTTTAGAAACTTTATGCCCCAAGACAATACCTTCATTAACCATAAAGTGGCACTTTTCCCAATTCAAGACAAGATTAGTTTCTTCACATCTCTGCAAAACTCGATCAAGGTTGCTTAAGTAATCATCAAAAGAAGATCCATAGATGGAGAAATCGTCCATGAAAACCTCACAAATCTTTTCACAAAAGTCAGAGAATATAGCCATCATGCATCTTTGAAAGGTAGCAGGTGCATTACATAAACCAAAAGGCATACATCTATAAGCAAAAGTACCAAAAGGGCAAGTAAAAGTAGTCTTTGATTGATCCTTAGCTGACACAGGTATTTGAGAGAAACCAGAATAACCATCTAGAAAGCAAAAATGTGTATGTTTAGATAATCTTTCTAGCATTTGATCGATAAAAGGTAAGGGGTAATGATCCTTTTTAGTAGCCTTATTTAATTTGTGGAAATCAATTACCATCCTATAACCTGTAATAATTCTTTGAGGAATAAATTCATCTTTATCATTAGGAACGACAGTAATACCTCCCTTCTTAGGGACACAATGGACAGGACTTACCCACTGACTATCAGCAACGGGATAAATTATACCTGCCTCAAGGAGCTTTAGTATTTACTTTCATACCACTTATTTCATTTTAGGGTTCAGTCGTCGTTGATGATCACGAACTGGTTTAGCATCTTCTTCCAAATTAATTTTATGTTGACATAGAGTGGGACTAATGCCCTTAAGATCATCAAGAGTATACCCAATAGCAGCACGGTGATTCTTCAGAGTTTTCAATAATCTCTCTTCCTCATGCTCTGAAAGGTTAGCACTAATAATAACAGGATATATCTTTTTCTCATCAAGATAAGCATATTTAAGAGTATCAGGTAATGGTTTAAGCTCAAAGACAGGATCACCCTTGGGTGGAGGAGGATCCCCTAGGATTTCAACAGGCAAATTGTGTTTCAGAATAGGTTCCTGTTTAAAGAATACTTCATCTATTTCCCTTCTTTCATTCATAAACATATCATTTTCATGGTCTAGCAAATATTGTTCTAAAGGATCACTAGGAGGTACGGCAATAGAAGCAAGACCAATAATTTCATCCTTACTAGGTAATTCTTCTTCACGGTGTCGTCTACTAAATTTTGAGAAATTAAATTCATGAGTCATATCATCTAAACCGATAGTAACAACATCCCTTTTGCAATCTATGGTAGCATTAACAGTATTTAAGAAAGGTCTACCAAAAATAATGGGACAAAAGCTATCTTGTGGGGAACCAAGAACAAGAAAATTAGCAGGATATTTAGTTTTCCCACACAAGACTTCAACATCTCTAACAATTTGAAGGAAATATGCCCTAGAGGCAATAATAAAGTTATTATTTATTTCCTTATATCATGATAAATGTTTATTATTCATGCTAGAATTGTATTAACAAGAAACATAATACATGTGTGAATACATAGACAAACAGAGTGTCACTAGTATGCCTCTACTTGACTAGCTCGTTAATCAAAGATGGTTATGTTTCCTAACCATGAACAAAGAGTTGTTATTTGATTAACGGGATCACATCATTAGGTGAATGATCTGATTGACATGACCCATTCCATTAGCTTAGCACCCGATCGTTTAGTATGTTGCTATTGCTTTCTTCATGACTTATACATGTTCCTATGACTATGAGATTATGCAACTCCCGTTTGCCGGAGGAACACTTTGTGTGCTACCAAACGTCACAACGTAAATGGGTGATTATAAAGGTGCTCTACAGGTGTCTCCAAAGGTACATGTTGGGTTGGCGTATTTCGAGATTAGGATTTGTCACTCCGATTGTCGGAGAGGTATCTGTGGGCCCTCTCGGTAATACACATCACATAAGCCTTGCAAGCATTGCAACTAATGAGTTAGTTGCGAGATAATGTATTACGGAACGAGTAAAGAGACTTGCCGGTAACGAGATTGAACTAGGTATTGAGATACCGACGATCGAATCTCGGGCAAGTAACATACCGATGACAAAGGGAACAACGTATGTTGTTATGCGGTCTGACCGATAAAGATCTTCGTAGAATATGTAGGAGCCAATATGAGCATCCAGGTTCCGCTATTGGTTATTTACCGGAGGCGTGTCTTGGTCATGTCTACATTGTTCTCGAACCCGTAGGGTCCGCACGCTTAAGGTTTCGATGACAGTTATATTATGAGTTTATGAGTTTTGATGTACCGAAGTTAGTTCGGAGTCCCGGATGTGATCACGGACATGATGAGGAGTCTCGAAATGGTCGAGACATAAAGATTGATATATTGGACGGCTATATTCGGACACCGGAAGTGTTCCGGGTGATTTCGGAGAAAACCGGAGAGCCGGAGGGCTACCGGAACCCCCCCGGGAGAAGTAATGGGCCATATGGGCCTTAGTGGAGAGAGAGAGGGGCAGCCAGAGGTGGGCTGCGTGCCTCCTCCCCCCTGGTCCGAATTGGACTAGGAGAGGGGGGCGGCGCCCCCCTTTCCCTCTCGCTCCCCATTTCTTTCCCCCTCCTAGTAGGAGTCCTACTCCTACTAGGAGGAGGACTCCTCCTGGCGCGCCTATAGGGGCCGGCCGGCCTCCTCCCCTTGCTCCTTTATATACGGGGGCAGGGGGCACCCCTACAGACAAGGTGATCCGTGTGATCATATTCTTAGCCGTGTGCGGTGCCCCCCTCCACCATAGTCCTCGATAATATTGTAGCGGTGCTTAGGCGAAGCCCTACGACGGTAGTGCATCAAGATCATCACCATGCCGTCGTGCTGACGGAACTCTTCCCCGATACTTTGCTGGATCGGAGTCCGGGGATCTTCATCGAGCTGAACGTGTGCTAGAACTCGGAGGTGCCGTAGTTTCGGTGCTTGATCGGTCGGGGCGTGGAGACGTACGACTACATCAACCAAACGCTTCCGTTGTCGATCTAGAAGGCTATGTAGATCACACTCTCCCCTCTCGTTGATATGCATCACCATGATCTTGCGTGTGCGTAGGAAATTTTTTGAAATTACTACGTTCCCCAACACAATTCCCATTGGTGAAATTGTATCTCTATTGGCAAGTTTAATTGTGACATCAATATCTTCTATCTCAGTAGGTGCAATATCATGCATAATTTCTTTGTATAAGGCGTAAGGTATTGCACTAGCACTAGCACCCATATCACATAAGCCATGATAACAACGATCTCCTATTTTAATAGAAATAACAGGCATGCCTACCATAGGTCTATGTTTATCTTTAGCACAAGGTTTAGCAATTCTAGCGGTCTCATCAAGGAAATGAATAACATGCCCATCAATATTATCAGACAAGAGATCTTTAACAATAGCAATATTAGGTTCAACTTTAATTTGCTCATGAGGTGTATAAGTTTTAATATTGCTTTTAAGAACCACAGTTGAAGGTTTAGCATGATCCTTTATCCTAACAGGGAAAGGTGGTTTCTCAACATAATAAGTAGGAACAATAGGATCATTATAAGTGACAGTCTTTTCTTCAACTTTAATAGGTGTAGCTACTTTTACTTCTATGGGAGGACGATATTTAAACCACTTCTCCTTGGGGAGATCAACATAAGTAGCAAAAGATTCACAGAAAGAAGCTACTATCTCAGAGTCAAGTCCATATTTAGTGCTAAATTTACGGAAAACATCGGTATCCATAAAAGATTTAACACAATCAAACCTAGGTGTCATAACTGAATCCTTACCTTGGTCGAGGTCCCAATCTTCAGAGTTGTGTTTAATTCTTTCCAATAAATCCCATTTGAATTTAATAGTCTTCATCATAAAAGAGCCAGCACAAGAAGTATCAAGCATGGTGCGATTGTTATCAGAAAGCCGAGCATAAAGTTTTTGAATAATCATTTCTCTTGAGAGCTCATGATTGGGGCATGAATATAACATTGATTTAAGCCCCCCCCCAAGCTTGAGCGATGCTTTATCCTTCGCGAGGCCAAAAATTATATATATAATTGCGATCACGATGAACAAGATGCATAGATAAAACTTCTGACGAAATTCCAATTTCAATCATTTGTAATTCCAAGACCCCATATCATCACATAGCCTATACCATGTTGATGCATCTCCCTTTAAAGATAAAGGGAAGACCTTCTTCTTAACAACATCTCTGGGTACACCTGCAAGCTTAAATAATCCACAAACTTCATCCACATATATCAGATGCTCATCAGGATGTTTTGTTCCATCTCCTAAAAAGGATTAGCTAGCAGTTTTTCTATCATACCCGAAGGAATTTCAAAGCAGACATTTTCATTTTCATTTTCAGTAGGTTGAGTAGGTTGAGGAGCAACTCTTTGCTCTACTGGTCGGGGTGAAGATACCCCAAACAAGCCCCTCAGAGGATTACTTTCCATTGTAACAAGTGATAGTAAATTTCAGCACAATATATAAATTTTTCCTTACCAAATTCCACCTACCAGAGGCGCTTCACTCCTCGGCAACGGCGCCAGAAAAGAGTCTTGATGACCCACAACTATAGGGGATCTATCGTAGTCCTTTCGATAAGTAAGAGTGTCGAACCCAACGAGCAGCAGAAGGAAATGATAAGCGGATTCCAGCAAGGTATTCTCTGCAAGTACTGAAATAAGTGGTAATAGATAGTTTTGTGAAAGTATAATTTGTAACGAGCAACAAGTAACAAAAGTAAATAAGGTGCAGCAAGGTGGCCCAATCATTTTTATAGCAAAGGACAAGCCCGGACAAACTCTTATATAGAGAAAAGCGCTCCCGAGGACACATGGGAATATCATCAAGCTAGTTTTCACCACGCTCATATGATTCGCGTTCGGTACTTTGATAATTTGGTATGTGGGTGGAACAGTGCTTGGGTGCTGCCCTTACTTGGACAAACATCCCACTTATGATAACCTCTATTGCAAGTATCCGCAACTACAACAAAAGTATTAATTTAAACCTAACCATAGCATGAAACATATGGATCCAAATCAGCCCCTTACGAAGCAACGCATAAACTAGGGTTTAAGCTTCTGTCACTCTCGCAACCCATCATCTACTTATTACTTCCCAATTGCTTCCTCTAGGCCCAAACAATGGTGAAGTGTCATGTAGTCGACGTTCACATAACACCACTAGAGGAGAGACAACATACATCTCATCAAAATATCAAACGAATACCAAATTCACATGACTACTAATAGCAAGACTTCTCCCATGTCCTCAGGAACAAACGTAACTACTCACAAAGCATAAACATGCTCATAATCAGAGGGGTATTAATATGCATATAGGATCTGAACATATGATCTTCCACCAATTAAACCAACTAGCATCAACTACAAGGAGTAATTAACATTACTAGCAACCTACTAGCACCAATCTCAGACTTGGAGAGACAAGAATTGGATACAAGAGATGAACTAGGGTTTTGAGAGGAGATGGTGCTGATCAAGATGTTGATGGAGATTGCCCTCTCCTGATGAGAGGAGCATTGGTGATGACGATGGCGATGATTTCCCCCTCCCAGAGGGAAGTTTCCCAGGCAGAATAGCTCTGCTGGAGACCTAGATTGGTTCCGCCAAGGTTCCGCCTCGTGGCGGCGGAGTTTCGTTCGAGAAGATGGCTTCCTATTTTTTTTTCCATCGAAAGACTTCATATAGTAGAAGATGGCCACCGGAGGGCCACCAGGGGGCCCACGAGGTAGGGGGCGCGCCCAGGGGGATAGGGCGCGCCCCCACCCTCGTGGGCAGGGTGTGGCCCCCCTGGTGAACTTCTTCCGCTGAATATTTTTTATATATTCCGAAAACGTCTTCCGTGAAGTTTCAGGACTTTTGGAGCTATGCAGAACAGGTCTCTAATATTTGCTCCTTTTCCAGCCCAGAATCCCAGCTGCCGGCATTCTCCCTCTTTATGTAAACCTTGTAAAATAAGAGAGGGTAGGTATAAGTATTGTGACATAATGTGTAATAACAGCCCATAATGCAATAAATATCAATAAAAAAGCATGATGCAAAATGGACATATCACTAGTCAGAGGAACATGTATAAGTTATGAAGAAAGCAGTAGCAATAAAACTGAACGATCATTATGCTAAGCTAACGAATGGGTCTTGTCCATCACATCATTCTCTAATGATTTGATCCCGCTCTTCAAATGACAACACATGTCCATGGCTAGGAAACTTAACCATCTTTGATTAACGAGCTAGTCAAGTAGAGGCATACTAGGGACACTCTTTTTGTCTATGTATTCACACATGTACTAAGTTTCCGGTTAATACAATTCTAGCATGAATAATAAACATTTATCATGATATAAGGAAATATAAATAGCAACTTTATTATTGCCTCTAGGGCATATTTCCTTCATCTTCATCTTCTCCGTGATATTCCTCAGTACTTCTGCGTTAACTTGTTATCATTTTCCTTCGATGTTCATGTCATGTTTTACCTCATGTTACTTCATGTGATAGCTTGTAGCATTACTATCATTGTGATCAAACCTGCGTTATTGCAAGCCCGTGGCATAATTGCTTCCGACGTCGATGGATATGCTCCCCAACATCATGACTGATTGAACTATTTTCCATCGTACGTTAGTTTCGCTGTTGTGTTTGGGATCAGTTCAAAACATTCGAAAGAATTTTTTAATCTCCCATCCCCCCTCTGGTCGATATACTCACGATCCTAACAAACCTACTACTATGCACAACTCTGTCTGAAGAACTACACATCAAACTTGGCCAAAGAAGACAAATAAATCAGAGTGCATACAAAGCTATTCAATTATACAAAAAAAGAAACTTTAAAATATTCAAGTGATTTCTATGAACAATCCGATCATAAAGTGACAATTCATCGTATCCCAACAAGCACACCACCGATTACATCATATGGATCCTAATCGTGTGAGGCATATCACGGGAACTTCACACTAAATCACAAGGGGGAGAAGATTCCATCTAGCTACTGCTATGGACTCTAAGGTCCTAAAGGAACTACTCACACATGATTGATAAAGATGCCTCTGGCAAAGGACCCCCCCTCGGCAGGTGCTGGAACAGACTCCAGATTGGATCTCCTTGGAACATAAACTTGCAGCAGCAGTAAATATCAAAGAAAAATAGTACTAAGGGTTCCGCAAAATATGGGATTTATAGGCAGAAAAATAGAGCTAAGGCGGTGCACAGGGGGCCCACACAGCCTTGGTGCACGGGTCAACCCCTGGCCATGTTGATGGTGTCCTCGATAGGGGGGGTGCTAACCACGTCGGCTCCCAGACACGGGTTGGGCCGAGGACACCCAAAAAAAAAATCAGGGGGCCACATTTCTTAGGCCCCATGAATGGATCAATATGAAATCTTATGAAGACTTGGCGCATACTCCACCAAGGCACGAATGCAATTTTCTGCATGTTTATCTTCAGATGTAACCGACCTACGGTAACCATAGGTACCCCCAGCGTCTATATGAACCAAGGGATGTAGTCCATAGAGGAAAATTCATTCATACATGATATTGAGGTCGATCAACATGTACTCTATACCCCATCCACATTCAATACAAACAAAGTAGGACATAAGGTTTTACCTCTTCGAGAGGGCCTGGACGTGGGTAAACATCGTGTCCCCTCTGTGTCCTCTTACCATCCTGCCAAGGCTACTAGTTCGGGACTGTAAGTGCATCTAGTGCCCCTTAGTGATTTTGGTGTATTGAAGGCTTATAGGTTAAGGGACTAATGAGTTTGTGAGTGTACACAAGTCTATAAGTCTATGAGGAGTTTGATATTTACAGAGAAAGTCTACCTCTAAAACTGAATGTCTTCAACTGAAGACTTTGGCTTTCTGAAGACTTTGAAAGTGAAGAAAAGTGTGTGATCCTGAAGACTTGATATTCATGCGAGGAATATGACGCTCGAAGACTTTTGTTTTCATAGTTTCGTTTTTCTCTTTCTTGAGTCATAGGAAACACCATACAGTTAAAGGGGGTCGAGGTAAAACTAAGGAAAAATTTCCAAGTGATGCTAATCTCAAAATCCTACACCTACCAATCCTTTGAGTGAAGTCATTGGAAATCTCATACTATTCATTCAATTTCTTCAGTGACAGAGACGAAGATCTTCTGCTCCCTGAGGAATTTGTTCTGACTAAGGAGTTAGGAATTCGCCAGTGTGGATTGCCTACAAGTGAGGAACATGATAGCCCTGAGGACTTTGATAGTCAAATTTCCGACCGTTGTTGTGCTATGCGCTAGCTGTCCCAAAATATCTACCCACCTAACAGTCATATCATTGAAAGGCATTTATGTCTTATCATGTCGGGCTGCTCCCTAGCTATAAATAGCCGCCGCCCTACAACCACTAGCTGGTTGGCTGCTCCGCGAGAAACTGACACTTGTCATTGAGAGCATCCCATCCTCCGAGGACTTTGAGCGAAAATCATCAAGTGAGGAAAAACCCAAAACCCAAAGTGATTGAGCATCACTGAAGAGATTGTTCATGTGTGGAACTGATGCTTGTTACCTTTGAGTACTGTGCATCCTCCAGATGGTTAGGCATCATGGTCTAGAGCATCCAAGAGGAAATTGTGGATCACCGAGCGACCGAGTCTGTGAAGGTTTGGAAGTCACCTGAAGACTTACCACGAGTGATTGGGCGAGGTTTGTGTGTCCTTAGCTCAAGGAGAATACGGTGAGGACTATGTGTCCTAGACTGTGTGTCCTCGGGTTTAAATACCTAGCCGCTCCAACCAGATGTACGACTGTCACAACAGTTGGAACTGGTCTACCAAATCATTGTCTTCACCAAGCTAACTGGTTCTATTTCCTCAAGCCTTTCATTTGCTCATTACTGTGTTGTTGTACTTGATCGTTACTGTTTGAAGACTTTGACTGAAGACTTTCTCAATTTCCCCAATCCTATTTCTTCAGTCAGTTTGTCTCCAACCTGCTTATCCTGTGTTTACACTTTTAGTACTCTGTGCGTGTTTTCATTTCTTCATGATGACTGTGCTACTATACCTGGCCAAACGGCCCGGCCTCGCCCGGCACGGCCCGGCCTGGGTTAAACAGGCCAGGCCCGGCCTGGCCAGGCACATTTAGTACACGGGCCATGCCGGGCCGGCACGCGTGCTGCCCTCCCAGGCCCAAGCACGATCCCTCATTACATGGGCTAGCACGGCGGCCTATTTGGCACGCTCGCACAGTGACCCCCACTAAAAAAAGTCAATCAAGCCACGTTTCGTACGATTGTGCCGCTCCTCCCGGGCCCTCCCTAACGACTCTTTCGAGCGAGACACTCCTCGGCCACGTGCTCTACTGCCGCTTCTCCCGATCTCGTGCACTTTTTTTATTCGAGTGAATCCCGATCTCGTGCGCTTGTGCCGCTCGTTCCAGTATTAGTCTCTCCTCGCTCTGTGTTACACGTGCCGTGCCGAGCCGGCACGCGTGCCTGGCTAGCCAGCCCAGGCACGGCCCTAGCCGGGCCACGTGCCAGGCACGACCCGTTAAGCCACGTGTCGGGCCAGCCCGTGATGCGCCTGGCACGTGGGCTATCGGGCTGGCATGTCTAGGCCGGCCCATTTGGCCAGGTATATGTGCTACTACTCTGTTATGCTTGGATCCGAGTACTTATTCCGCTGCTAAGTAGTTCTTGACTTAGGAATTTCCATAGCCTAAAATTCCTCTGTGACAAATTTGTAAAAATCCCCTATTCACCCCCCTCTAGTCAAAATAACGCACTTTCAATTGGTATCAGAGCAATGTACTCCCTTGTTCTATGTGATTTTGGTTTAACCGCGTGGAGTTTTAGTTGTGTCGACTGCAGGTATGATCAAGGTCTCCGCTGGGTGTCCTACCTTCGATGGGCAGACTAGCCCTACTGGAAGAATAAGATGTGAGTGCATCTTGAGGCAATCGACAACGATCTCTGGTATGTAGTGGAAAATGGTGTTCCCTCTGTCACTCCTGATGTTCCCTCTATTCCCTCTGTCAAATGGTGTTCCCACTTCGAGCCATCTTCGAGTCATCAGAACTGTAATATCTGGTATGATGTGAAGAGATTCAAGCAACTTGATTCTCAAGCAAAGAACATCATTTGTGGCCATCTGAGCAAAGGGCAGTATGGCAGAGTAAGTGCTCTGGAGACTGCTAAGCTTATCTGGGATAGGCTGTCCAAGGTCAACGAAGGAGTCTCAACACAGCGTGACTCTCGAGTTGACGTTCTTCGCAATCTCTTCAACCGTTTGAAACGTCTTGACAATGAAAATGTTCAGCAAACCTTCGATCGCCTTACAGACATTTTAAATAAGCTTCAAGCACTTGGTGCCACTGACATCACCGACCATGAGGTGGTGAAGAAATTGCTGAGATCGCTTGATTCCTCATTTGACACTCTGGCACTGATGATACAAGTTCGTGGAGATTACAAGTCACTTGATCCCGCTGATATCCTCGTGAGACTAAACACTCATGAGTTCCAACTTGCTGAGAAGAGAGATCTTTATGGACCAAGCTATGGAAGATCACGCGTTGTAAAGGCCAAGGCAGTCTCTGAATCAGAAGATGAGGATTTTGGTAGCAGTCTTGGTGATCCTGAAGAACTGAGCCAGGAGCTAGCAATGCCAGTGAGGAAATTCTAGAAGTTCTCAAGACGTGGTCGCTTTGGAAAGTCATCAAGAGGTGATGACATAAGATCAGATTCCTCATCCCGTGACTATAAGAAAAGAACTTGCCACAAATGCAAGAAACCTGGTTACTACATTCAAGATTGTCCTCAATTGGAGAAGGAATCAAAGAAGAAGAAATACAAGGATTACAGTTCTGATGACTCGAGGAAGAAGAAGAAGAAGAAATCTTCAAAGTCATCATCATCAAAATCCTCGAAGTCTTCATCTCACAAGAAGAGCAGCTCCAGAAAGGCTCGGGCATTTATTGGCAAGGAAATGGACTCTGAAGCTGAATCTAGGAAAATGAGGAAGAGGAGGCATCTAAGGAGTCAGACTCTGGTACGCCGAGCCTAGCCCTCACTACTGCGTTCGTCAGCAAGTCCATCTTCAACTCTGAGGAAAATGACCTCCCCAACACTGCTGACGACGGTGATGATGACTACGCTCCCACCTATTGCTTCATGGCAAAAGGTGCAAAGGTACTCAAATATCCCTCTGAATCAAGTGAGGATGAATCTGATGAAAACTTCAAGCCCAACTATTCTAAACTTGCTAAGATTACCGTGAAACAACAAAATGCTTTTGAAAAGGTTCAAAATATGCTAGACAAAAGCGTTGATATGTTGGGTGAAGAAATGGATCACACTAAAACTTTGACTGAAAATCTTCAGAGACTTCAGACTAAGTTTGATAATCTTCAGAGTCATCATGACACTCTCTTATCTGATCATGATAAGCTTTCTTATAAATTTCTTCAAAGAAAGCAAGACATTGAGCAGCTAAGGGCGAGTTATGAAGATCGTCAGAAGGAACGCGATTCATTGCTTGCTCAACAAATCAGTTCCGCTTAGGTTGAATTCATTCCACCATGTCTGAAATGCATTGAACGTGAATCTGCTAATTATTCACGTGAAAGTTCAAATGCTTCTATTGCTGCAAATTCTTCAACTGTCTCTGCTATCACAAATTCCTCATCTGAGGATGCTGCTAGTATCAGTAACCATGCAGGGCTCAAGGAATTGTATGTGACAGACATGTACAAAAGCCTTCAGGGGCATCAGGCACTTTCTGATGTGCTTAAAAAGCAGATCCTCAACAGGAACCCTAGGAAAGAGGGTATTGCCTTTGAGAGGAAACTCAATGCTGATGGGACCTACTGGAAACCTGAGCAGTATCCCAAAACCTCATGGGTTGCTGCAAAGGGACCTTCAGTTGATCCATCTACCTTATCTGGCTTTACATGTGAATCTTCATATTCTTCTGATGAGTCATTTGACTTCAACTATAAACTGTTCAAAAATCAGAATGGTGAAGTATTTGCTAGATATGTTGGCACTAACTACAAGAATGGTCCCTCTATGAAGAAAATTTGGGTTCCCAAAAGGTGCCTTGAAAGTCTTCAGGTGAATGTCATCATGACACCACCTGTGAAGAATAGGAACCCTAGATCAAATTCTTCATATGGATCAAAGTCTTCATATGGATCCAGATCTTCATATGAACATCATTGTGCTAACACTTCTGTTTCGCAGGGAAGATCTAAGGGCTATGAATATGTGTATTATTCTTCAAATAATTATGTTCATAACTCCCCAAAGAATTTCTCTGCTTATTCATATGCTTAATCTAACCCCTCTTATGTGAAACGAAGTGGATTGGCCTCAATGCCACCTTTCTCTCATGGAGCTCGCAGAATGATGAACTCTTTGCCACCCCTCCAGATGTGGGTGGTGATACGTCTCCAACGTATCTATAATTTTTGATTGTTCCATGCTATTATATTATCAACCTTGGATGTTTTATATGCATTTATATGCTATTTTATATGATTTTTGGGACTAACCTATTAACCTAGAGCCCAGTGCCAGTTTTTGTTTTTTCCCTTGTTTTAGGGTTTCGAAGAAAAGGAATATCAAACGGAGTCCAAATGGAATGAAACCTTAGGAGAAGTTATTTTTGGAAAGAAAGCAATACGGGAGACTTGGAGTGCACGTCAGGGGATCAACGAGGAAGCCACGAGGCAGGGGGGCGCGCCCTCCACCCTCGTAGGCCCCTCGTGGCTCCCTTGACGTATTTCTTCCGCCTATATATATCCATATACCCTAAAACGATCGGGTAGCACAATAGATCGGAAGTTCCACCGCCAGAAGCCTCCGTAGCCACCGAAAACCAATCTAGACCCGTTCTGGCACCCTGCCGGAGGGGGAATCCCTCTCCGGTGGGCATCTTCATCATCCTGGTGCTCTCCATGACGAGGAGGGAGTAGTTCTCCCTCGGGGCTGAGGGTATGTACCAGTAGCTATGTGTTTGATCTCTCTCTCTCTCTCGTGTTCTTGAGGTGATACGAACTTGATGTATCACGAGCTTTGCTATTATAGTTGGATCCTATGATGTTTCTCCCCCTCTACTCTCTTCTAATGGATTGAGTTTTCCCTTTGAAGTTATCTTATCAGATTGAGTCTTTAATGATTTGAGAACACTTGATGTATGTCTTGCCGTGCGTATCTGTGGTGACAATGGGATATCACGTGATTCACTTGATGTATGTTTTGGTGACCAACTTGCGGGTTCCGCCCGTGAACTTATGCGTAGGGGTTGGCACACGTTTTCATCTTGACTCTCCGGTAGAAACTTTGGGGCACTCTTTGAGGTCCTATGTGTTGGTTGAATAGATGAATCTGAGATTGTGTGATGCATATCGTATAATCATACCCACTAATACTTGAGGTGACATTGGTGTATCTAGGTGACATTATGGTTTTGGTTGATTTGTGTCTTAAGGTGTTATTCTAGTACGAACTCTAGGGCTGTTTGTGACACTTATAGGAATAGCCCAACGGATTGATTGGAAAGAATAACTTTGAGGTGGTTTCGTACCCTACCATAATCTCTTTGTTTGTTCTCCGCTATTAGTGACTTTGGAGTGACTCTTTGTTGCATGTTGAGGGATAGTTATGTGATCCAATTATGTTATTTTTGTTAAGAGGACTTGCACTAGTGAAAGTATGAACCCTAGGCCTTGTTTCCTATCATTGCAATACCGTTTACGCTCACTTTTATCATTAGTTACCTTGCTGTTTTTATATTTTCAGATTACAAAAACCTATATCTACTATCCATATACCACTTGTATCCCCATCTTTTCGCTGAACTAGTGCACCTATATAATTTACCATTGTATTGGGTGTGTTGGGGACACAAGAGACTCTTTGTTATTTGGTTGCAGGGTTGCTTGAGAAAGACCATCTTCATCCTACGCCTTCTACGGATTGATAAACCTTAGGTCATCCACTTGAGGGAAATTTGCTACTGTCCTATAAACCTCTGCACTTGGAGGCCCAAGAACGTCTACAAGAAGAAGGTTGTGTAGTAGACATCAAGCTCTTTTCTGGCGCCGTTGCCGGGGAGGCAAGGAAAGCGACACTAACACCCCGTCAAGTAAGCTCTTTTCTGGCGTCGTTGCCGGGGAGGTTAGCGCTTGAAGGTATATCTTTATATCTTGCAATCGAATCTTTTTGTTTCTTGTTTTAGCACTAGTTTAGTTTATAAACGAAAACTACCAAAAAATATGGAATTGAGTTTATCTCATATGCTTCATCTTTTTAATATCTTTCGTGAGTATGATGGAAAGGAAAATTGTGCCAAAGTGTTAGAAGAAGAATGCATTAAAATGTTTGGCACTAAATCTTTGAATGATGACCATGATTGCAATGTTGTTAGTATGAATTCCTTGAATATCCATGATGCTAATGATATGCAAAGCCACAAGCTTGGGGAAGCTACGTTTGATGAAGATGATATTTTTTGTCCCCCAAGTTTTGATGAGCAAATTTATTATGATGAAAGCATGCCTCCTATTTATGATGATTATATTGATGAAAGTGGATTTGGAGAGGTCATGACTTTATTTTATGATGAATCCACTATTCCGGAAGAGGTTCCAATTGATTATGAGAACAAAGTTGCTATCTATGGTGATTATTGTGATGACTTGTATGCTATAAAGAATAATGATATCCATGAAACTTGTCATCATGATTTTAATTTTCAATTGGATTATGCCTCACATGATAATTATTTTGTTGATTTTGCTCCCACTATTATTCATGAGAAGAATTTTTCTTGTGTGGAGAGTAATAAAATTTCTATGCTTGTAGATCATGAAAAGAATGCTTTAGGTGCTGGTTATATTGTTGAATTCATTCATGATTCTACTGAAAATTATTATGAGGGAGGAATATATGCTTGTAGGAATTGCAATAATATCAAGTTTCCTCTCTATGTGCTTAAAGTTATGAAGTTATGCTTGTTTTACCTTCCTATGCAAGTTGATTATTATTCTCATAAGTTGTTTGCTCACAAAATCCCTATGCTTAGGAAGTGGGTTAGGATTAAATGTGCTAGTCATATTCTTCATGATGCCCTCTTTATGTTTCAATTCTAATCTTTTATTTGAGCATCACTGAAATCATCATGCCTAGCTAGGGGCGTTAAACGATAGCGCTTGTTGGGAGGCAACCCAACTCTATTTTTGTTTCTTGCTTTTTTTTTCCTGTTTAGTAATAAATTAATCATCTAGCCTCTATTTATATTTTGTTTTATGTGTTTAATTAGTGTTTGTGCCAAGTAGAACCTTTGGGAAGACTTGGGTGAAGTCTTTATGTTCATGCTGTAAAAAACAGAAACTTTAGCGCTCACGAGTTTGCTGCCAGTTTTTATTGGAGAGTGATATTTAGTTAATTCTTTTTGCAGATGATTAATAGATAAATTCCTCAGGTCCACCAATTTAGTTGAGAATTTTATGAGTTCCAGAAGTGGTCGAAACCTACAGATTACTACAGACTGTTCTGTTTTTGACAGATTCTGTTTTTCGTTTGCTGTTTGCTTATTTTAATGAATCTATGGCTAGTAAAAGAGTTTATAAACCATAGAGAAGTTGGAAAACATTAGGTTTAACAACAATATAAATAAAGAATGAGTTCATTACAGTAACTTGAAGTGGTGTTTTTTTTTGTTTTGCTAACGGAGCTTACGAGTTTTCTGTTAAGTTTTGTGTTGTGAAGTTTTCAAGTTTTGGGTAAAGATTCGATGGATTATGGAATAAGGAGTGGCAAGAGCCTAATCTTGGGGATGCCCAAGTCACCCCAAGGTAATATTCAAGGACAACCAATATCCTAAGCTTGGGTATGCCCCGGAAGGCATCCCCTCTTTCGTCTTCGTTCGTCGGTAACTTTACTTGGAGCTAAATTTTTATTCGCCACATGATATGTGTTTTGCTTGGAGCGTCATTTTATTTTCTTTTGTTTTGCTCGCTGTTTGAATAAAATACCAAGATCTGAAATTCTTAAATGTTAGAGAGTCTTCACATAGTTGCATAATTATTCGACTACTCATTGATCTTCACTTATAACTCTCGGAGTAGTTTGTCATTTGCTCTAGTGCTTCACTTATATCTTTTTAGAGCACGGGGTGGTTTTATTTTGAAGAAAAAGATGAACTCTCGTGCTTCACTTATATTATTTTGAGAGTCTTTAGAACAACATGGTAGTTTGCTTTGGTTATGAAACTAGTCCTAATATGATGGGCATCCAAGAGGGATATAACAAAAACATTCATATAAGTGCATTGAATACTAAGAGAAGTTTGATACTTGATGATTGTTTTGAGATATGGAGATAGTGATATCAAAGTTGTGCTAGTTGAGTAGTTGTGAATTTTAGGAATACTTGTGTTGAAGTTTGCAAGTCCCGTAGCATGCACGTATGGCAAACGTTGTGTAACAAATTTGAAACATGAGGTATTATTTGATTGTCTTCCTTATGAGTGGCGGTCGGGGACGAGCGATGGTCTTTTCCAACCAATCTATCCCCCTAGGAGCATGCGCGTAATGCTTTGTTTTTGATGACTTGTAGATTTTTGCAATAAGTATGTGAGTGCTTTATGACTAATGTTGAGTCCATGGATTATACGCAGTCTTACCCTTCCATCATTGCTAGCCTCTTCGGTACCGTGCATTGCCCTTTCTCACATTGAGAGTTGGTGCAAACTTCGCCGGTGCATCCAAACCCCGTGATACGATACGCTCTGTCACACATAGACCTCCTTATATCTTCCTCAAAACAACCACCATACCTACCTATTATGGCATTTCCATAGCCATTCCGGGATATATTGCCATGCAACTTTCCACCGTTCCGTTTATTATGACATGCATCATCATTGTCATATTGCTTGGCATGATCATGTAGTTGACATCGTATTTGTGGCAAAGCAACCGTTCATAATTTTTCATACATGTCACACTTGATTCATCGCAATCCCGGTACACCGCCGGAGGCATTCATATAGATTCATATCTTGTTCTAAGTATCGAGTTGTAATTCTTGAGTTGTAAGTAAATAGAAGTGTGATGATCATCATTCATAGAGCATTGTCACAAAAAAAAGGAAAAAAAGAAAGGCCGAAAAAAGATAAATAAAAAATAAATAAAAGGGACAATGCTACTATCCTTTTTTCCACACTTGTGCTTCAAAGTAGCACCATGATCTTCAAGATAGAGAGTCTCTTGTTTTGTCACTTTCATATACTAGTGGGAATTTTTCATTATATAACTTGGCTCGTATATTCCAACAATGGGCCTCCTCAAGTGCCCTAGGTCTTCCTGAGCAAGCAAGTTGGATGCACACCCACTTAGTTCTTTTGTTGAGCTTTCATACATTTATAGCTCTAGTGCATCCATTGCATGGCAATCCCTACTCCTTGCATTGACATCAATTGATGGGCATCTCCCTAGCCCATTGATTAGCCGCGTCGATGTGAGACTTTCTCCTTTTTGTCTTCTCCACATAACCCCCTCATTATATTCTATTCCACCCACAGTGCTATATCCATGGCTCGTGCTCATGTATTGTGTGAAGGTTTATAAAGTTTGAGACTACTAAAGTATGAAACAATTGCTTGGCTTGTCATCGGGGTTGTGCATGATGAGAGCATTCTTGTGTGACGAAAATGGAGCATGACTAAACTATATGATTTTGTAGGGATGAACTTTCTTTGGCCATGTTATTTTGAGAAGACATAATTGCTTAGTTAGTATGCTTGAAGTATTATTGTTTTTATGTCAATATTAAACTTTTGTCTTGAATCTTATGGATCTGAATATTCTTGCTACAATAAAGAGAAATACATGATGAATATGTCAGGTAGCATTCCACATCAAAAATTCTGTTTTTATCATTTACCTACTCGAGGACGAGCAGGAATTAAGCTTGGGGATGTTGAAATGTCTCCAACGTATCTATAATTTTTGATTGTTCCATGCTATTATATTATCAACCTTGGATGTTTTATATGCATTTATATGCTATTTTATATGATTTTTGGGACTAACCTATTAACCTAGAGCCCAGTGCCAGTTTCTGTTTTTTCCTTGTTTTAGGGTTTCTAAGAAAAGGAATATCAAACAGAGTCCAAACGGAATGAAACCTTCGGAAAAGTTATTTTTGGAAAGAAAGAAATACGGGAGAAGTGGAGTGCACGTCAGGGAGAAGTAGAGCGCCCACCCCCTAGGCACGCCGTCCACCCTCGTGGCCCCTTGTGGCTCCCCTGACGTATTTCTTCCGCCTATATATATATATATATCCATATACCCTAAAACGATCGGGAAGCACAATAGATCGGGAGTTCCGCCGCCAAAAGCCTCTGTAGCCACCAAAAACCAATCTAGACCCGTTCCGGCACCCTGCCGGAGGGGGAATCCCTCTCCGGTGGCCATCTTCATCATTCGGATGCTCTCCAGGACGAGGAGGGAGTAGTTCTCCCTCGGGGCTGAGGGTATGCACTGTACCAGTAGCTATGTGTTTGATCTCTCTCTCTCTCGTGTTCTTGAGGTGATACGATCTTGATGTATCGCGAGCTTTGCTATTATAGTTGGATCCTATGATTTTTCTCCCCCTCTACTCTCTTGTAATGGATTGAGTTTTCCCTTTGAAGTTATCTTATCGGATTGAGTCTTTAATGATTTGAGAACACTTGATGTATGTCTTGCCGTGCGTATCTGTGGTGACAATGGGATATCACGTGATTCACTCTACCATAATCTCTTTGTTTGTTCTCCGCTATTAGTGACTTTGGAGTGACTCTTTGTTGCATGTTGAGGGATAGTTATGTGATCCAATTATGTTATTATTGTTGAGAGGACTTGCACTAGTGAAAGTATGAACCCTAGGCCTTGTTTCCTATCATTGCAATACCGTTTACGCTCACTCTAATCATTAGTTACCTTGCTGTTTTTATATTTTCAGATTACAAAAACCTATATCTACTATCCATATACCACTTGTATCACAATCTCTTCGCCGAACTAGTGCACCTATATAATTTACCATTGTATTGGGTGTGTTGGGGACACAAGAGACTCTTTGTTATTTGGTTGCAGGGTTGCTTGAGAGAGACCATCTTCATCCTACGCCTCCTACGGATTGATAAACCTTATTTCATCCACTTGAGGGAAATTTTCTACTGTCCTACAAACCTCTGCACTTGGAGACCCAACAACGTCTACAAGAAGAAGGTTGTGTAGTAGACATCAGGTGGTGAAAAAAACTAATCTCTTTTGCAGGGCCAGGTCTCCAGACGAACTTAAACGTCTGAAGAATTTGCCGGAGACCTGAATATGCTTGATAGGACGCAAGCTAATCATGAAGAAATGAATTTTCATTTATCACGTCCTCATACTGCTATATCTGTTCTGTTGCTTGATGAAATTGATCTAATGAATTTGATTTCATATTCTTCACTGATGAAGTATATGAGTCCGTAAGATGCACTAATTCATCTGCATGATGATCAAGCCAAAGCCACTCAGTGGGTCCTCGACAGTGGATGTACAAATCACATGACTGGTGACAGGAATTTATTGATGGACACTGCTTTATCTCCATCGCATCTGAAGCATATCACCTACGCTGACAAAGGCAAAAGCAAGTCTTCGAAGGCTTTAGGAGAGGAGATTTGTATATTGTTGATTTCTCTACAGGACCACAGCCTGCTACATGTCTACTTGCAAAAGCTTCAGAAGGCTGGCTATGGCATCGACAACTTGGTCATGCTGGCATGAGGAACTTGCACACTCTAGCGAAGAAGAAGCATGTCATTGGCATTGAGGGTGTCAAATTCCTCAAGGACCATCTGCGTGGAGCTTGTGAAGCTGGAAAGATGACCAATGCCAAGCATCCCTCGAAGACCATCATGACTACCACTCGTCCATTTGAATTGCTTCACATGGATCTCTTTGTCCCTACTCATCATGCCACATTTACTAATGCTGCATCTTTATATGGCTTTGTCATTGTTGATGACTATTCTCGTTACACATGGGTGCATATCATCACTTACAAAACTGAAGTGCAGGAAGTCTTCAAACGATTTTCCTCAAGGGCTTCAACCAACTTTGGTGTGAAGATCAAGCACATCAGAAGTGACAATGGAACCGAGTTGAAGAATACTGGTCTTGATGACTATCTTGATGAACTTGGTATTACTCACGAGTTATCTGCTCCTTATACTCCTCAGCAGAATGGCGTTGTGGAGCGCAAGAACATGACTCTTGTTGAGATGGCTCGGACTATGCTTGATGAATACAAGACGCCTCCTCGCTTCTGGCCTGAGGCAATTGATATTGCGTGCCACATCATCAACAGGGTATATCTTCACAAATTCTTCAGGAATACCTCATATGAACTCCTCACTGACAAGAAACCCAATGTGAGTTATTTCAAAGTCTTCGGTGCTAAATGTTGGATTAGAGATGCTGATCACAATTCTAAATTTGCACCAAAAGCACATGAAGGTTTTATGCTTGGTTACGGAAAGGACTCGCACACCTACAGAGTCTTCAACACCTATCACCACAAGGTTGTTGAAACTGTAGATGTGTGGTTCGATGAAACTAATGGCTCGCAAAGAGAGCACCTACCTCACGTGCTAGATGAAATACCACCTGAGGAATCCATTAAGTGCAAGGCAACTGAGGATGTCATTCCTATCAAAGAATCTGCTGAAGAAGTCATTCCTGATCATGAAGAACATCATGTTGGTGCACCTGAGGAAAATGACTCTGAAGAAAATGCTGAGCCCCCTCAACGTCGTCAACCAGCTCATCCTCGCGTTGCTAATGAAGTGAAGATTGAGAGAATCATCAACAACATCAAAGCTCCAGGTCCTCTCACACGCTCAAAAGCTTCACATTTGTCTAACTTTTGTGGGCACTTTGCTTTTGTCTCTATCACAGAGACCACCAAAGTAGATGAGGTATTTCTGAAGCCTGAGTGGATTCAATCAATGCAAGAGGAATTACAACAATTCGAGCTCAACAATGTCTTGGAACTTGTCAAGCGACCAGACCCTCGCAAGCACAATATCATCATCACAAAATGGATCTATTTCAATAAGCAAGATGAAAATGGCCTTGTGGTGAGGAATAAGGCACATCTTGTAGCTCAAGGCTACACACAGGTTGAACGAATTGATTTTGATGAAAGTTTTGCACCTGTTGCTAGACTTGAGGCTATTCACATATTGCTTGCTTATGCTAACCATCATAATATCATCTTATATCAAATGTATGTGAAAAGTGCATTCCTCAATGGTAAGCTTGAGGAAGAAGTATATGTTGCTCAGCCCCCAGGTTTTGAAGATCCAAAGCATCCTAACAAAGTCTTCAGACTCAAGAAGGCCCTCTATGACCTCAAGCAGGCCCCTCGGGCGTGGTATGATACTTTGAAGGAATTCCTCATGAAGAAAGGCTTCAAACCCGGCTCACTTGACCCAACTCTTTTCACCAAAACCTATGATGATGAATTATTCGTGTGCCAAATCTATGTTGATGATATTATCTTTGGCTGTACTAACCAATGTCACACTGACGAATTTGCCTATATGATGAGTGAGGAATATCAAATGTCTATGATGGGAGAATTGAAATTCTTCTTAGGTCTTCAGATTCATCAACAACGCAACGTCATCTTCATATCTTAGGAGAAATACCTCAAGGATGTGTTGAGGAAATTCGGCATGCAAGATTGCAAAGGCATCAAAATCCCTATGCCCAAAAATGGCCATCTATGCACTGATGAAAATGGTATAGACTTCGATCAAAAGGTATACCGCTCCATGATTGGCTCTTTATTGTATCTGTGTGCATCTAGGCCAGACATTATGCTTAGTGTTTGCATGTGTGTCCGTTTTCAAGCTACACCGAAGGAATGACACCATAAGGCTGTGAAGCATATTCTTCGATATCTAGCTCACACACCAACACTTGGATTATGGTATCGTAAGGGCTCAGCTTTTGATCTCATTGGATATTCTGACTCTTACTATGCTAGTGATCGTGTGGACCGCAAGTCAACATCAAGCACATGCCATTTGCTCGAAGAATCCTTGGTATGTTGGTCCTCGAAGAAGCAAAATTGCGTATCACTCTCTACTGCTGAAGCTGAGTACATTGCTGTTGGTTCATGCTATGCTCAGTTGCTATGGATGAAGCAAACCCTCTAGGACTACGGCATCAATGTGAAGAGTGTGTCACTCTATTGTGACAATGAGAGTGCCATCAAGATTGCTCATAACCCAGTTCAGCACTCAAAGACAAAGCACATGCAGAGTCGTCATCATTTTCTTCGTGATCATGTGTTGAAGGGCGACATCTCTATTGAGCACGTGAATACTGAAGAACATCTAGCTGATATCTTCATGAAGCCCTTGGATGAGAAGAGATTTAGCAAGTTGCGGTGTGAGCTAAATATCTTAAAATCTTCGAATGTCCTTTGAAAAGGACACACATCCTAACACTTATGCAAAATTGATGACTTAGATGTGCAACACACGAAGTAACGTTTTTCTTTAATCAATGAAGACTAACCCTCTAAGTGTGAAGAAATTAACAAAGAATTTGATTCTCATAGCCCTACGACAATTGTACGCGGCGTCTGAAATCATCATTGTTATACGGTGGGTCACGCCACCAACAAAAGTTGAAAATCTTCAATTTGAGTATTTCTTTAGTCTTGAAATTTCTCAGTTGTTCAAATTCTTCAACTTTGCATAATCTTCACTCTTTCCGTTCATTGGCTATATATATAGAGAGAGACAGAGAGAGTTTTCAGTCCTCTATAACATTCACTTCTTGCTATTTCTTCAAGTTGATTTTTCTGCTAAGTGAATGTGATCGGACCCTTCCCCCTCTATGCTATACTCAACCCAATCTATTCAAAAATTCTTCATATGCATTCTATTTGAAACCCGTTCAAAATCTTCACTGTGTCCTTATCAGCTGAAGAATTAGTGAACGAAACATTGAAATTTTCATATCTCAATTTTTGGCTTTTGCCGCTCAAATCGTTCCGCATCCCATGATAAGACTTATCTATTCACCCACAATCTCACATGATCGCCACTGCTCTGTACGTGGGTGACACATGTCACTAGGATGAGAAGAGTCAGGGGCATGTTCGTCCAATTTCTTGGGGCGAGCAGTTTTTCACTTCGGCTATAAATACCCCTCACCCTCCTTAGATTTCATTTACCCCACTCGACCTCACTCTCCTCGCTCGAGCTTCTAGACCTAGCACCGCCGCTACTTCCATCGTTGCCGGTGAGGAAGAGCTTCACTGCCTCGACCTCATCTTCATCGTACTCGCGCCGGTCGCGGAAATCTTCACTCTGCCGCTGCCGTAGCTGTTT